>NC_080636.1:38168891-40822641 GCF_027579445.1 Ammospiza nelsoni
AATTTAGCAGATAGCTTTTCCACTCTGTCTGGCAAGGAAAACCTGCGGGAGCACAGAAAACATCTCCCATCGTGTTCTGGACGTTGCACGGAGGTCTGCCATGTGTTTGGAATAAAGAAAAGGAAAGCTTTCCAAAACATCTTCTTATCGAATATTCATGGGATTGGAAAAGTCAGGGGAATGGTAAGGTACTGTTTTCTGTCAGTTGGCAAGGTGAGCACACAATCCAGTGTTGTACAGCTTCCTTCTTCACCTTTCCGATGCTGCCGCTCTCTCCGGCTCCCGGAGCCCAAGAAGCGGCTTCTTCGTGCAAAGACGATTGTACCGCTCACAGTGCTCTCTTAGCGCGGCTTCTGCCGAAAGAAGCCCGGGAGCGGCGCTTAGCTCCGGAGAGCATCGTCCCTTCGTCTTTAGCGTCTTTTGTGGTCTACAACCTAGCAGAAAGCTTTTCCACTCTGTCTGGCAAGGAAAACCTGCGGGAGCACAGAAAACATCTCCCATCGTGTTCTGGACGTTGCACGGAGGTCTGCCATGTGTTTGGCATAAAGAAAAGAAAAGCTGTCCAAAACAGCTTCCTATCGAATATTCATGTGATTAGAAAAGTCAGGAGAATGGTAAGGTACTGTTTTCTATCAGTTGGCAAGTTGAGCACACAATCCAAGTGTTGTACAGCTTCTTTCTTCACCTTTCCGATGCTGCCGCTCTCTCCGGCTCCCTGGGCCGAAGAAGCGGCTTCTTCGCGCAAAGACGATTGTACCAGTAACAGTGCTCTCTTAGCGCGGCTTCTGCCGAAAGACGCCCGGGAGCGGCGCTTAGCTCCGGAGAGCATCGTACCTTAGTCTTTAGCGTCTTTTGTGGTCTACATCCTAGCAGAAAGCTTTTCCACTCTGTCTGGCAAGGAAAACCTGCGGGAGCACAGAAAACATCTCCCATCGTGTTCTGGACGTTGCACGGAGGTCTGCCATGTGTTTGGCATAAAGAAAAGAAAAGCTGTACAAAACAGCTTCTTATCGAATATTCATGTGATTAGAAAAGTCAGGAGAATGGTAAGGTAATGTTTTCTATCAGTTGGCAAGTTGAGCACACAATCCCAGTGTTGTACAGCTTCCTTCTTCACCTTTCCGATGCTGCCGCTCTCTCCGGCTCCCTGAGCCGAAGAAGCGGCTTCTTCGCGCAAAGACGATTGTACCGCTCACAGTGCTCTCTTAGCGCGGCTTCTGCCGAAAGAAGCCCGGAGCGGCGCTTAGCTCCGGAGAGCATCGTCCCTTCGTCTTTAGCGTCTTTTGTGGTCTACATCCTAGCAGAAAACTTTTCCACTCTGTCGGGCAAGGAAAACCTGCGGGAGCACAGAAAACATCTCCCATCATGTTCTGGACGTTGCACGGAGGTCTGCCAAGTGTTTGAAAAGAAGAAAAGGAAAGTTGTCCAGAACACCTTCCAATCGAATATTCATGTGATTGGAAAAGTCAGGAGAATGGTAAGGTACTGTTTTCTATCAGTTGGCAAGTTGAACATACAATCCCAATTTTGTATAGCTTCCTTCTTCACCTTTCTGATGCTGCCGCTCTCTCCGGCTCCCGGAGCCGAAGAAGCTGCTTCTTCGCGCAAAGACGATTGTACCGCTCACAGTGCTCTCTTAGCGCGGCTTCTGCCGAAAGAAGCCCGGGAGCGGCGCTTAGCTCCGGAGAGCATCGTCCCTCCGTCTTTAGCGTCTATTGTGGTCTTCATTTTATCAGATAGCTTTTCCACTCTGTCTGGCAAGGAAAACCTGCAGGAGCACAGAAAACATCTCCCATCGTGATCTGGACGTTGCACGGAGGTCTGCCAAGTGTTTGGCATAAAGAAAAGAAAAGCTGTCCAAAACAGCTTCTTATCGAATATTCATGTGAATAGAAAAGTCAGGAGAATGGTAAGGTACTGTTTTCTATCAGTTGGCAAGTTGAGCACACAATCCCAGTGTTGTACAGCTTCCTTCTTCACCTTTCTGATGCTGCCGCTCTCTCCGGCTCCCGGAGCCGAAGAAGCGGCTTCTTCGCGCAAAGACGATTGTACCGGTCACAGTGCTCTCTTAGCGCGGCTTCTGCCGAAAGAAGCCCGGGAGCGGCGCTTAGCTCCGGAGAGCATCGTCCCTTCGTCTTTAGCGTCTTTTGTGGTCTACATCCTAGCAAATAGCGTTTCCACTCTGTCTGGCAAGGAAAACTTGCGGGAGCACAGGAAACATTTCCCATCATGTTCTGGACGTTGCACGGAGGTCTGCCAAGTGTTTGGCATAAAGAAAAGAAAAGCTGTCCAAAACAGCTTCTTATCGAATATTCATGTGATTAGAAAAGTCAGGAGAATGGTAAGGTACTGTTTTCTATCAGTTGGCACGTTGAGCACACAATCCCAGTGTTGTACAGCTTCTTTCTTCACCTTTCCGATGCTGCCGCTCTCTCCGGCTCCCGGACCCCAAGAAGCGGCTTCTTCGCGCAAAGACCAGTGTACCGCTCACAGTGCTCTCTTAGCGCGGCTTCTGCCGAAAGAAGCCCGGGAGCGGCGCTTAGCTCCGGAGAGCATCGTCCCTTCGTCTTTAGCGTCTTTTGTGGTCCACATTTTAGCAGAAAGCTTTTCCACTCTGTCTGGCAAGGAAAACCTGCGGGAGCACAGAAAACATCTCCCATCGTGTTCTGGACATTGCACGGAGGTCAGCCAACTGTTTGCATGAAGAAAAGAAAAGTTGTCCAAAATAACTTCCTATCGAATGTTCATGGGATTGGAAAAGTCAGAATAATGGTAAGGTACGATTTTCTATCAGTTGGCAAGTTGAGCACGCAATCCGAGTGTTGTACAGCTTCTTTATTCACCTTTCCGAAGCTGCCGCTCTCTCCGGCTCCCGGAGCCGAAGTATCGGCTTCTTCGCGCAAAGACGATTGTACCGCTCACAGTGCTCTCTTAGCGTGGTTTCTGCCGAAAGACGCCCGGGAGCGGCGCTTAGCTCCGGAGAGCATCGTACCTTCGTCTTTAGCGTCTTTTGTAGTCTACATTTTAGTAGATAGCTTTTCCACTCTGTCTGGCAAGGAAAACCTGCGGGAGCACAGAAAACATCTCTCATTGTGTTCTGGACATTGCACGGAGGTCTGCCAAGTGTTTGCATGAAGAAAAGAAAAGTTGTCCAAAATAAATTTCTATCGAATGTTCATGGGATTGGAAAAGTCAGGAGAATGGTAAGGTACTGTTTTCTATCAGTTGGCAAGTTGAGCACACAATCCCAGTGTTGTACAGCTTCCTTCTTCACCTTTCCCATGCTGCCGCTCTCTCCGGCTCCCAGAGCCCAAGAAGCGGCTTCTTTGCACAAAGACGATTGTACCGCTCACAGTGCTCTCTTATCGCGGCTTCTGCCGAAAGAAGCCCGGGAGCGGCGCTTAGCTCCGGAGAGCATCGTCCCTTCGTCTTTAGCGTCTTTTGTGGTCTACAATTTAGCAGATAGCTTTTCCACTCTGTCTGGCAAGGAAAACCTGCGGGAGCACAGAAAACATCTCCCATCGTGTTCTGGACGTTGCACGGAGGTCTGCCATGTGTTTGGAATAAAGAAAAGAAAAGCTTTCCAAAACAGCTTCTTATCGAATATTCATGGGATTGGAAAAGTCAGGGGAATGGTAAGGTACTGTTTTCTGTCAGTTGGCAAGGTGAGCACACAATCCCAGTGTTGTACAGCTTCCTTCTTCACCTTTCCGATGCTGCCGCTCTCTCCGGCTCCCGGAGCCCAAGAAGCGGCTTCTTCGTGCAAAGACGATTGTACCGCTCACAGTGCTCTCTTAGCGCGGCTTCTGCCGAAAGAAGCCCGGGAGCGGCGCTTAGCTCCCGAGAGCATTGTCCCTTCGTCTTTAGCGTCTTTTGTGGTCTACAACCTAGCAGAAAGCTTTTCCACTCTGTCTGGCAAGGAAAACCTGCGGGAGCACAGAAAACATCTCCCATCGTGTTCTGGACGTTGCACGGAGGTCTGCCATGTGTTTGGCATAAAGAAAAGAAAAGCTGTCCAAAACAGCTTCCTATCGAATATTCATGTGATTAGAAAAGTCAGGAGAATGGTAAGGTACTGTTTTCTATCAGTTGGCAAGTTGAGCACACAATCCCAGTGTTGTACAGCTTCTTTCTTCACCTTTCCGATGCTGCCGCTCTCTCCGGCTCCCTGGGCCGAAGAAGCGGCTTCTTCGCGCAAAGACGATTGTACCAGTAACAGTGCTCTCTTAGCGCGGCTTCTGCCGAAAGACGCCCGGGAGCGGCGCTTAGCTCCGGAGAGCATCGTACCTTAGTCTTTAGCGTCTTTTGTGGTCTACATCCTAGCAGAAAGCTTTTCCACTCTGTCTGGCAAGGAAAACCTGCGGGAGCACAGAAAACATCTCCCATCGTGTTCTGGACGTTGCACGGAGGTCTGCCATGTGTTTGGCATAAAGAAAAGAAAAGCTGTCCAAAACAGCTTCTTATCGAATATTCATGTGATTAGAAAAGTCAGGAGAATGGTGAGGTAATGTTTTCTATCAGTTGGCAAGTTGAGCACACAATCCCAGTGTTGTACAGCTTCCTTCTTCACCTTTCCGATGCTGCCGCTCTCTCCGGCTCCCGGAGCCCAAGAAGCGGCTTCTTCGCGCAAAGACGATTGTACCCCTCACAGTGCTCTCTTAGCGCGGCTTCTGCCGAAAGAAGCCCGGGAGCGGCGCTTAGCTCCGGAGAGCATCGTCCCTTCGTCTTTAGCGTCTTTTGTGGTCTACATCCTAGCAGAAAACTTTTCCACTCTGTCTGGCAAGGAAAACCTGCGGGAGCACAGAAAACATCTCCCATCATATTCTGGACGTTGCACGGAGGTCTGCCAAGTGTTTGAAAAGAAGAAAAGGAAAGTTGTCCAGAACACCTTCCAATCGAATATTCATGTGATTGGAAAAGTCAGGAGAATGGTAAGGTACTGTTTTCTATCAGTTGGCAAGTTGAACATACAATCCCAATTTTGTATAGCTTCCTTCTTCACCTTTCTGATGCTGCCGCTCTCTCCGGCTCCCGGAGCCGAAGAAGCTGCTTCTTCGCGCAAAGACGATTGTACCGCTCACAGTGCTCTCTTAGCGCGGCTTCTGCCGAAAGAAGCCCGGGAGCGGCGCTTAGCTCCGGAGAGCATCGTCCCTTCGTCTTTAGCGTCTGTTGTGGTCTTCATTTTATCAGATAGCTTTTCCACTCTGTCTGGCAAGGAAAACCTGCGGGAGCACAGAAAACATCTCCCATCGTGATCTGGACGTTGCACGGAGGTCTGCCAAGTGTTTGGCATAAAGAAAAGAAAAGCTGTCCAAAACAGCTTCTTATCGAATATTCATGTGATTAGAAAAGTCAGGAGAATGGTAAGGTACTGTTTTCTATCAGTTGGCAAGTTGAGCACACAATCCCAGTGCTGTACAGCTTCCTTCATCACCTTTCCGATGCTGCCGCTCTCTCCGGCTCCCGGAGCCGAAGAAGCGGCTTCTTCGCGCAAAGACGATTGTACCGCTCACAGTGCTCTCTTAGCGCGGCTTCTGCCGAAAGAAGCCCGGGAGCGGCGCTTAGCTCCGGAGAGCATCGTCCCTTCGTCTTTAGCGTCTTTTGTGGTCTACATCCTAGCAAATAGCGTTTCCACTCTGTCTGGCAAGGAAAACTTGCGGGAGCACAGGAAACATTTCCCATCGTGTTCTGGACGTTGCACGGAGGTCTGCCAAGTGTTTGGCATAAAGAAAAGAAAAGCTGTCCAAAACAGCTTCTTATCGAATATTCATGTGATTAGAAAAGTCAGGAGAATGGTAAGGTACTGTTTTCTATCAGTTGGCACGTTGAGCACACAATCCCAGTGTTGTACAGCTTCTTTCTTCACCTTTCCGATGCTGCCGCTCTCTCCGGCTCCCGGAGCCCAAGAAGCGGCTTCTTCGCGCAAAGACCATTGTACCGCTCACAGTGCTCTCTTAGCGCGGCTTCTGCCGAAAGAAGCCCGGGAGCGGCGCTTAGCTCTGGAGAGCATCGTCCCTTCGTCTTTAGCGTCTTTTGTGGTCCACATTTTAGCAGAAAGCTTTTCCACTCTGTCTGGCAAGGAAAACCTGCGGGAGCACAGAAAACATCTCCCATCGTGTTCTGGACGTTGCACGGATGTCTGTCAACTGTTTGGCATAAAAAAAAGAAAAGCTGTCCAAAACAGCTTCTTATCGAATATTCATGTGATTGGAAAATTCAGGAGAATGGTAAGGTACTGTTTTCTATCAGTTGGCAAGCTGCGCACACAATCCCAGTGTTGTACAGCGTCCTTCTTCACCTTTCCGATGCTGCCGCTCTCTCCGGCTCCCTGAGCCGAAGATGCGGCTTCTTCGCGCAAAGACGATTGTACCGGTCACAGTGCTCTCTTAGCGCGGCTTCTGCCGAGAGACGCCCGGGAGCAGCGCTTAGCTCCGGAGAGCATCGTACCTTCGTCTTTAGCGTCTTTTGTGGTCTACATCCTAGCAGAGAGCGTTTCCACTCTCTCTGGAAAGGAAAACCTGCGGGAGCACAGAAAACATCTCCCATCGTGTTCTGGACGTTTCACGGAGGTCTGCCAAGTGTTTGGCATAAAGAAAGGAAAAGCTGTGCAAAACAGCTTCTTATCGAATATTCATGAGATAGGAAAAGTCAAGAGAATGGTAAGGTACTGTTTTCTATCAGTTGGCAAGTTGAGCACACAATCCCAGTGTTGTATAGCTTCCTTCTTCACCTTTCCGATGCTGCCGCTCTCTCCGGCTCCCGGAGCCCAAGAAGCGTCTTCTTCGCGCAAAGACGATTGTACCGCTCACAGTGCTCTCTTAGCGCGGCTTCTGCCGAAAGAAGCCCGGGAGCGGCGCTTAGCTCCGGAGAGCATCGTACCTTCGTCTTTAGCGTCTTTTGTTGTCTACATCCTAGCAGAAAGATTTTCCACTCTCTCTGGCAAGGAAAACCTGCGGGAGCACAGAAAACATCTCCCATCGTGTTCTGGACGTTTCACAGATGTATGCCAAGTGTTTGGCATAAAGAAAAGAAAAGCTGTCCAAAACAGCTTCTTATCGAATATTCATGTGATTGGAAAAGTCAGGAGAATGGTAAGGTACTGTTTTCTATCAGTTGGCAAGTTGAGCACACAATCCCAGTGTTGTACAGCGTCCTTCTTCACCTTTCCGATGCTGCCGCTCTCTCCGGCTCCCTGAGCCGAAGATGCGGCTTCTTCGCGCAAAGTCGATTGTACCGGTCACAGTGCTCTCTTAGCGCGGCTTCTGCCGAGAGACGCCCGGGAGCAGCGCTTAGCTCCGGAGAGCATCGTACCTTCGTCTTTAGCGTCTTTTGTGGTCTACATCCTAGCAGAGAGCGTTTCCACTCTCTCTGGAAAGGAAAACCTGCGGGAGCACAGAAAACATCTCCCATCGTGTTCTGGACGTTTCACGGAGGTCTGCCAAGTGTTTGGCATAAAGAAAGGAAAAGCTGTGCAAAACAGCTTCTTATCGAATATTCATGAGATAGGAAAAGTCAAGAGAATGGTAAGGTACTGTTTTCTATCAGTTGGCAAGTTGAGCACACAATCCCAGTGTTGTACAGCTTCCTTCTTCACCTTTCCGATGCTGCCGCTCTCTCCGGCTCCTTGAGCCCAAGAAGGGGCGGGAAGGGGGATTCTTCGCGGAAAGACGATTGTACCGGTCACAGTGCTCTAATCGCGGCTTCTGCCGAAAGACGCCCGGGAGCGGCGCTTAGCTCCGGAGCGCATCGCCCCTTCGTCTTCAGCGTCTTTTGTGGTCTACATCCTAGCAGAAAGCTTTTCCACTCTGTCTGGCAAGGAAAACCTGCGGGAGCACAGAAAACATCTCCCATCATGTTCTGGACGTTGCACGGAGGTCTGCCATGTGTTTGGCAAAAAGAAAAGTAAAGCTGTCCTAAACAGTTTCTTATCGAATATTCATGTGATTAGAAATGTCAGTAGAATGGTAAGGTACTGTTTTCTATCAGTTGGCAAGTTGAGCACACAATCCCAGTGTTGTACAGCTTCCTTCTTCACCTTTCCCATGCTGCCGCTCTCTCCGGCTCCCGGAGCCGAAGATGCGACTTCTTCGCGCAAAGACGATTGTACCGCTCACAGTGCTCTCTTAGCGCGGCTTCTGCCGAAAGAAGCCCGGGAGCGGCGCTTAGCTCCGGAGAGCATCGTCCCTTCGTCTTTAGCGTCTTTTGTGGTCTACATCCTAGCAGAAAGCGTTTCCACTCTGTCTGGCAAGGAAAACCTGCGGGAGCACAGAAAACATCTCCCATCGTGTTCTGGACGTTGCACGGATGTCTGCTAAGTTTTTGGCATAAAGAAAAGAAAAGCTGTCCAAAACAGCTTCTTATCGAATATTCATGTGATTGGAAAAGTCAGGAGAATGGTAAGGTACTGTTTTCTATCAGTTGGCAAGTTGAGCACACAATCCCAGTGTTGTACAGCTTCTTTCTTCACCTTTCCGATGCTGCCGCTCTCTCCGGCTCCCTGAGCCCAAGAAGCGGCTTCTTCGCGCAAAGACGATTGTACCGCTCACAGTGCTCTCTTAGCGCGGCTTCTGCCGAAAGAAGCCCGGGAGCGGCGCTTAGCTCCGGAGAGCATCGTCCCTTCGTCTTTAGCGTCTTTTGTGGTCTACATCCTGGCAGAAAACTTTTCCACTCTGTCTGGCAAGGAAAACCTGCGGGAGCACAGAAAACATCTCCCATCGTGTTCTGGACGTTGCACGGAGGTCTGCAGAGTGTTTGGCATAAAGAAAAAGAAAGCTGTCCAAAACAGCTTCTTATCGAATATTCATGTGATTAGAAAAGTCAGGAGAATGGTAAGGTACTGTTTTCTATCAGTTGGCAAGTTGAGCACACAATCCCAGTGTTGTACAGCTTCCTTCTTCACCTTTCCGATGCTGCCGCTCTCTCCGGCTCCCGGAGCCCAAGAAGCGGCTTCTTCGCGCAAAGACCATTGTACCGCTCACAGTGCTCTCTTAGCGCGGCTTCTGCCGAAAGAAGCCCGGGAGCGGCGCTTAGCTCCGGAGAGCATCGTCCCTTCGTCTTTAGCATCTTTTGTGGTCTACATCCTAGCAGAAAGCTTTTCCACTCTGTCTGGCAAGGAAAACCTGCGGGAGAACAGAAAACATATCCCATCGTGTTCTGGATATTGCACGGAGGTCTGCCAAGTGTTTGGAATAAAGATAGGAAAAGCTGTCCAAAACAGCTTCTTATCGAATATTCATGTGATTAGAAAAGTCAGGAGAATGGTAAGGTACTGTTTTCTATCAGTTGGCAAGTTGAGCACACAATCCCAGTGTTGTACAGCTTCCTTCTTCACCTTTCCCATGCTGCCGCTCTCTCCGGCTCCCGGAGCCCAAGAAGCGGCTTCTTCGCGCAAAGACCATTGTACCGCTCACAGTGCTCTCTTATCGCGGCTTCTGCTGAAAGGCGCCCGGGAGCGGCGCTTAGCTCCGGAGAGCATCGTACCTTAGTCTTTAGCGTCTTCTGTGGTCTACATCCTAGCAGAAAGCTTTTCCACTCTGTCCGGCAAGGAAAACCTGCGGGAGCACAGAAAACATCTCCCATCGTGTTCTGGACGTTGCACGGAGGTCTGCCATGTGTTTTGCAAAAAGAAAAGGAAAGCTGTCCAAAACAGCTTCTTATCGAATATTCTTGTGATTGGAAAAGTCAGGAAAGTGCTAAGGTAATGTTTTTCTATCAGTTGGCAAGCTGCGCACACAATCCCAGTGTTGTACAGCTTCCTTCTTCACCTTTCCGATGCTGCCGCTCTCTCCGGCTCCCGGAGCCCAAGAAGCGGCTTCTTCGCGCAAAGACGATTGTACCGCTCACAGTGCTCTCTTAGCGCGGCTTCTGCTGAAAGACGCCCGGGAGCGGCGCTTAGCTCCGGAGAGCATCGTACCTTAGTCTTTAGCGTCTTCTGTGGTCTACATCCTAGCAGAAAGCTTTTCCACTCTGTCCGGCAAGGAAAACCTGCGGGAGCACAGAAAACATCTCCCATCGTGTTCTGGACGTTGCACGGTGGTCTGCCATGTGTTTGGCAAAAGAAAAGTAAAGCTGTCCAAAACAGCTTCTTATCGAATATTCTTGTGATTGGAAAAGTCAGGAAAGTGCTAAGGTAATGTTTTCTATCAGTTGGCAAGTTGAGCACACAATCCCAGTGTTGTACAGCTTCCTTCTTCACCTTTCCGATGCTGCCGCTCTCTCCGGCTCCCGGAGCCCAAGAAGCGGCTTCTTCGCGCAAAGACGATTGTACCGCTCACAGTGCTCTCTTAGCGCGGCTTCTGCCGAAAGACGCCCGGGAGCGGCACTTAGCTCCGAGAGAGATCGTACCTTCGTCTTTTGCGTCTTTTGTAGTCTACATTTTAGCAGATAGCTTTTCCAATCTGTCTGGCAAGGAAAACCTGCGGGAGCACAGAAAACATCTCCCATCGTGTTCTGGACATTGCACGGAGGTCTGCCAAGTGTTTGCATGAAGAAATTAAAAGTTTTCAAAAATAACTTCCTATCGAATATTCTTGTGATTGGAAATGTCAAGAAAGTGGTAAGGTACTGTTTTCTGTCAGCTGGCAAACTGCGCACACAATCCCAGTGTTGTACAGCTTCCTTCTTCACCTTTCCGATGCTGCCGCTCTCTCCTGCTCCCGGAGCCTAAGAAGCAGCTTCTTCGCGCAAAGACGATTGTACCGCTCACAGTGCTCTCTTAGCGCGGCTTCTGCCGAGAGACGCCCGGGAGCGGCGCATAGCTCCAGAGAGCATCGTACCTTCGTCTATAGTGTCTTTTGTGGTCTACATTTTAGCAGATAGCTTTTCCACTCTGTCTGGCAAGGAAATCCTGCGGGAGCACAGAAAACATCTCCCATCATGTTCTGGACGTTGCACGGAGGTCTGCCAAGTGTTTGAAAAGAAGAAAAGGAAAGTTGTCCAGAACACCTTCCAATCGAATATTCATGTGATTGGAAAAGTCAGGAGAATGGTAAGGTACTGTTTTCTATCAGTTGGCAAGTTGAGCACACAATCCCAGTGTTGTACAGCTTCCTTCTTCACCTTTCCGATGCTGCCGCTCTCTCCGGCTCTTGGAGCCCAAGAAGCGGCTTCTTCGCGCAAAGACGATTGTACCGCTCACAGTGCTCTCTTAGCCCGGCTTCTGCCGAACGAAGCCCGGGAGCGGCGCTTAGCTCCGGAGAGCAGCGTCCCTTCGTCTTTAGCGTCTTTTGTAGTCTACATTTTAGCAGATAGCGTTTCCACTCTGTCTGGCAAGGGAAACCTGCGGGAGAACAGAAAACATCTCCCATCGTGTTCTAGACATTGCACGGAAGTCTGCCAAGTGTATCCATGAAGAAAAGAAAAGTTGTCCAAAATAACTTCCTATGGAATTTTCATGTGATTGGAAAAGTCAGGAGAATGGTAAGGTACTGGTTTCTGTCAGTTGGCAAGTTGAGCACACAATCCCAGTGTAGTACAGTTCCTTCTTCACCTTTCCCATGCTGCCACTCTCTCCGGCTCCCGGAGCCCAAGAAGCGGCTTCTTCGCGCAAAGACGATTGTACCGCTCACAGTGCTCTCTTAGCGCGGCTTCTGCCGAAAGACGCCCGGGAGCGGCGCTTAGCTCCGGAGAGCATCGTCCCTTCGTCTTTAGCGTCTTTTGTGGTCTACATCCTAGCAGAAAGCTTTTCCACTCTGTCTGGCAAGGAAAACCTGCGGGAGCACAGAAAACATCTCCCATCTTGTTCTGGACGTTGCACGGAGGTCTGCCAAGTGTTTGGCATAATGAAAAGAAAAGCTGTCCTAAACAGATTCTTATCGAATATTCATGTGATTAGAAAAGTCAGGAGAATGGTAAGGTACTGTTTTCTATCAGTTGGCAAGTTGAGCACACAATCCCAGTGTTGTACAGCTTCTTTCTTCACCTTTCCGATGCTGCCGCTCTCTCCGGCTCCCGGAGCCCAAGAAGCGGCTTCTTCGCGCAAAGACGATTGTACCGCTCACATTGCTCTCTTAGCACGGCTTCTGCCGAAAGAAGCCCGGGAGCGGCGCTTAGCTCCGGAGAGCATCGTCCCTTCGTCTTTAGCGTCTTTTGTGGTCTACATCCTAGCAGAAAGCTTTTCCACTCTGTCTGGCAAGGAAAACCTGCGGGAGCACAAGAAACCTCTCCCATCGTGTTCTGGACGTTGCACGGAGGTCTGCCAAGTGTTTGCATGAAGAAAAGAAAAGTTGTCCAAAATAACTTCGTATCGAATGTTCATGGGATGGGAAAAGTCAGGAGAATGGTAAGGTACTGTTTTCTATCAGTTGGCAAGTTCAGCACACAATCCCAGTGTTGTACAGCTTCCTTCTTCACCTTTCCGATGCTGCCGCTCTCTCCGGCTCCCGGAGCCCAAGAAGCGGCTTCTTCGCGCAAAGACCATTGTACCGCTCACAGTGCTCTCTTAGCGCGGCTTCTGCCGAAAGACGCCCGGGAGCGGCGCTTAGCTCTGGAGAGCATCGTCCCTTCGTCTTTAGCGTCTTTTGTGGTCTAAATTTTAGCAGAGAGCTTTTCCCCTCTGTCTGGCAAGGAAAACCTGCGGGAGCACAGAAAACATCTCCCAATGTGTTCTGGACGTTGCACGGAGGTCTGCCAAGTGTTTGGCATAATGAAAAGAAAAGCTGTCCAAAACAGCTTTTTATCGAATATTCATGTGATTGGAAAAGTCAAGAAAATAGTAAGGTACTGTTTTCTATCAGTTGGCAAGTTGAGCACACAATCCAAGTGTTGTACAGTTTCTTTCTTAACCTTTCCCATGCTGCCGCTCTCTCCGGCTCCCGGAGCCCAAGAAGCGGCTTCTTCGCGCAAAGACGATTGTACCGCTCACAGTGCTCTCTTAGCGCGGCTTCTGCCGAAAGAAGCCCGGGAGCGGCGCTTAGCTGCGGAGAGCATCGTCCCTTCGTCTTTAGCGTCTTTTGTGGTCTACATTTTAGCAGATAGCTTTTCCACTCTGTCTGGCAAGGAAAACCTGCGGGAGCACAGAAAACATCTCCCATCGTGTTCTGGACGTTGCACGGAGGTCTGCCATGTGTTTGGCATAAAGAAAAGAAAAGCTGTCCAAAACAGCTTCTTATCGAATATTCATGTGATTAGAAAAGTCAGGAGAATGGTAAGGTACTGTTTTCTATCAGTTGGCAAGTTGAGCACACAATCCCAGTGTTGTACAGCTTCCTTCTTCACCTTTCCGATGCTGCCGCTCTCTCCGGCTCCCTGAGCCCAAGAAGCGGCTTCTTCGCGCAAAGACGATTGTACCGCTCACAGTGCTCTCTTATCGCGGCTTCTGCCGAAAGAAGCCCGGGAGCGGCGCTTAGCTCCGGAGAGCATCGTACCTTCGTCTTTAGCGTCTTTTGTAGTCTACATTTAAGCAGAAAGCTTTTCCACTCTGTCTGGCAAGGAAAACCTGCGGGAGCACAGAAAACATCTCCCATCGTGTTCTGGACGTTGCACGGAGGTCTGCCATGTGTTTGGCATAAAGAAAAGGAAAGCTGTCCAAAAGAGCTTCCTATCGAATATTCATGTGATTGGAAAAGTCAAGAGAATGGTAAGGTACTGTTTTCTATCAGTTGGCAAGTTGAGCACACAATCCCAGTGTTGTACAGCTTCTTTCTTCACCTTTCCGATGCTGCCGCTCTCTCCGGCTCCCGGAGCCCAAGAAGCGGCTTCTTCGCGCAAAGACGATTGTACCGCTCACATTGCTCTCTTAGCGCGGCTTCTGCCGAAAGAAGCCCGGGAGCGGCGCTTAGCTCCGGAGAGCATCGTCCCTTCGTCTTTAGCGTCTTTTGTGGTCTACATTTTAGCAGAGAGCTTTTCCCCCCTGTCTGGCAAGGAAAACCTGCGGGAGCACAGAAAACATCTCCCATCGTGTTCTGGACGTTGCACGGAGGTCTGCCATGTGTTTGGCATAAAGAAAAGAAAAGCTGTCCAAAACAGCTTCTTATCGAATATTCATGTGATTAGAAAAGTCAGGAGAATGGTAAGGTACTGTTTACTATCAGTTGGCAAGTTGAGCACACAATCCCAGTGTTGTACAGCTTCTTTCTTCACCTTTCCGATGCTGCCGCTCTCTCCGGCTCCCGGAGCCCAAGAAGCGGCTTCTTCGCGCAAAGACGATTGTACCGCTCACAGTGCTCTCTTAGCGCGGCTTCTGCCGAAAGAAGCCCGGGAGCGGCGCTTAGCTCCGGAGAGCATCGTACCTTCGTCATTAGCGTCTTTTGTAGTCTACATTTAAGCAGATAGCTTTTCCACTCTGTCTGGCAAGGAAAACCTGCGGGAGCACAGAAAACATCTCCCATCGTGTTCTGGACATTGCACGGAGGTCTGCCAAGTGTTTGCATGAAGAAAAGAAAAGTTGTCCAAAATAACTTCCTATCGAATATTCATGGGATGGGAAAAGTCAGGAGAATGGTAAGGTACTGTTTTCTATCAGTTGGCAAGTTGAGCACACAATCCCAGTGTTGTACAGCTTCCTTCTTCACCTTTCCCATGCTGCCGCTCTCTCCGGCTCCTTGGGCCAAAGAAGCGGCTTCTTCGCGCAAAGACGATTGTACCAGTAACAGTGCTCTCTTAGTGCGGCTTCTGCCGAAAGACGCCCGGGAGCGGCGCTTATCTCCGGAGAGCATCGTACCTTAGTCTTTAGCGTCTTCTGTGGTCTACATCCTAGCAGAAAGCTTTTCCACTCTGTCTGGCAAGGAAAACCTACGGGAGCACAGAAAACATCTCCCATCGTGTTCTGGACGTTGCACGGAGGTCTGCCATGTGTTTGGCATAAAGAAAAGAAAAGCTGTAGAAAGCAGCTTCTTATCGAATATTCATGTGATTAGAAAAGTCAGGAGAATGGTAAGGTACTGTTTTCTATCAGTTGGCAAGTTGAGCACACAATCCCAGTGTTGTACAGCTTCCTTCTTCACCTTTCCGATGCTGCCGCTCTCTCCGGCTCTTGGAGCCCAAGAAGCGGCTTCTTCGCGCAAAGACGATTGTACCGCTCACAGTGCTCTCTTAGCCCGGCTTCTGCCGAACGAAGCCCGGGAGCGGCGCTTAGCTCCGGAGAGCAGCGTCCCTTCGTCTTTAGCGTCTTTTGTAGTCTACATTTTAGCAGATAGCGTTTCCACTCTGTCTGGCAAGGGAAACCTGCGGGAGAACAGAAAACATCTCCCATCGTGTTCTAGACATTGCACGGAAGTCTGCCAAGTGTATCCATGAAGAAAAGAAAAGTTGTCCAAAATAACTTCCTATGGAATTTTCATGTGATTGGAAAAGTCAGGAGAATGGTAAGGTACTGGTTTCTGTCAGTTGGCAAGTTGAGCACACAATCCCAGTGTAGTACAGTTCCTTCTTCACCTTTCCCATGCTGCCGCTCTCTCCGGCTCCCGGAGCCCAAGAAGCGGCTTCTTCGCGCAAAGACGATTGTACCGCTCACAGTGCTCTCTTAGCGCGGCTTCTGCCGAAAGACGCCCGGGAGCGGCGCTTAGCTCTGGAGAGCATCGTCCCTTCGTCTTTAGCGTCTTTTGTGGTCTACATCCTAGCAGAAAGCTTTTCCACTCTGTCTGGCAAGGAAAACCTGCGGGAGCACAGAAAACATCTCCCATCGTGTTCTGGACGTTGCACGGACGTCTGCCAAGTGTTTGGCATAATGAAAAGAAAAGCTGTCCTAAACAGATTCTTATCGAATATTCATGTGATTAGAAAAGTCAGGAGAATGGTAAGGTACTGTTTTCTATCAGTTGGCAAGTTGAGCACACAATCCCAGTGTTGTACAGCTTCTTTCTTCACCTTTCCGATGCTGCCGCTCTCTCCGGCTCCCGGAGCCCAAGAAGCGGCTTCTTCGCGCAAAGACGATTGTACCGCTCACATTGCTCTCTTAGCACGGCTTCTGCCGAAAGAAGCCCGGGAGCGGCGCTTAGCTCCGGAGAGCATCGTCCCTTCGTCTTTAGCGTCTTTTGTGGTCTACATCCTAGCAGAAAGCTTTTCCACTCTGTCTGGCAAGGAAAACCTGCGGGAGCACAAGAAACCTCTCCCATCGTGTTCTGGACGTTGCACGGAGGTCTGCCAAGTGTTTGCATGAAGAAAAGAAAAGTTGTCCAAAATAACTTCGTATCGAATGTTCATGGGATGGGAAAAGTCAGGAGAACGGTAAGGTACTGTTTTCTATCAGTTGGCAAGTTGAGCACACAATCCCAGTGTTGTACAGCTTCCTTCTTCACCTTTCCGATGCTGCCGCTCTCTCCGGCTCCCGGAGCCCAAGAAGCGGCTTCTTCGCGCAAAGACCATTGTACCGCTCACAGTGCTCTCTTAGCGCGGCTTCTGCCGAAAGACGCCCGGGAGCGGCGCTTAGCTCCGGAGAGCATCGTCCCTTCGTCTTTAGCGTCTTTTGTGGTCTACATTTTAGCAGAGAGCTTTTCCCCTCTGTCTGGCAAGGAAAACCTGCGGGAGCACAGAAAACATCTCCCAATGTGTTCTGGACGTTGCACGGAGGTCTGCCAAGTGTTTGGCATAATGAAAAGAAAAGCTGTCCAAAACAGCTTTTTATCGAATATTCATGTGATTGGAAAAGTCAAGAGAATAGTAAGGTACTGTTTTCTATCAGTTGGCAAGTTGAGCACACAATCCAAGTGTTGTACAGTTTCTTTCTTAACCTTTCCCATGCTGCCGCTCTCTCCGGCTCCCGGAGCCCAAGAAGCGGCTTCTTCGCGCAAAGACGATTGTACCGCTCACAGTGCTCTCTTAGCGCGGCTTCTGCCGAAAGAAGCCCGGGAGCGGCGCTTAGCTCCGGAGAGCATCGTCCCTTCGTCTTTAGCGTCTTTTGTGGTCTACATTTTAGCAGATAGCTTTTCCACTCTGTCTGGCAAGGAAAACCTGCGGGAGCACAGAAAACATCTCCCATCGTGTTCTGGACGTTGCACGGAGGTCTGCCATGTGTTTGGCATAAAGAAAAGAAAAGCTGTCCAAAACAGCTTCTTATCGAATATTCATGTGATTAGAAAAGTCAGGAGAATGGTAAGGTACTGTTTTCTATCAGTTGGCAAGTTGAGCACACAATCCCAGTGTTGTACAGCTTCCTTCTTCACCTTTCCGATGCTGCCGCTCTCTCCGGCTCCCTGAGCCCAAGAAGCGGCTTCTTCGCGCAAAGACGATTGTACCGCTCACAGTGCTCTCTTATCGCGGCTTCTGCCGAAAGAAGCCCGGGAGCGGCGCTTAGCTCCGGAGAGCATCGTACCTTCGTCTTTAGCGTCTTTTGTAGTCTACATTTAAGCAGAAAGCTTTTCCACTCTGTCTGGCAAGGAAAACCTGCGGGAGCACAGAAAACATCTCCCATCGTGTTCTGGACGTTGCACGGAGGTCGGCCAAGTGTTTGCATGAAGAAAAGTTGTCCAAAATAACTTCCTATTGAATGTTCATGTGATTGGAAAAGTCAGGAGAATGGTAAGGTACTGTTTTCTATCAGTTGGCAAGTTGAGCACACAATCCCAGTGTTGTACAGCTTCCTTCTTCACCTTTCCGATGCTGCCGCTCTCTCCGGCTCCCGGAGCCCAAGAAGCGGCTTCTTCGCGCAAAGACGATTGTACCGCTCACATTGCTCTCTTAGCGCGGCTTCTGCCGAAAGAAGCCCGGGAGCGGCGCTTAGCTCCGGAGAGCATCGTCCCTTCGTCTTTAGCGTCTTTTGTGGTCTACATCCTAGCAGAAAGCTTTTCCACTCTGTCTGGCAAGGAAAACCTGCGGGAGCACAGAAAACATCTCCCATCGTGTTCTGGACGTTGCACGGAGGTCTGCCATGTGTTTGGCATAAAGAAAAGAAAAGCTGTCCAAAACAGCTTCCTATCGAATATTCATGTGATTAGAAAAGTCAGGAGAATGGTAAGGTACTGTTTTCTATCAGTTGGCAAGTTGAGCACACAATCCCAGTGTTGTACAGCTTCTTTCTTCACCTTTCCGATGCTGCCGCTCTCTCCGGCTCCCTGGGCCGAAGAAGCGGCTTCTTCGCGCAAAGACGATTGTACCAGTAACAGTGCTCTCTTAGCGCGGCTTCTGCCGAAAGACGCCCGGGAGCGGCGCTTAGCTCCGGAGAGCATCGTACCTTAGTCTTTAGCGTCTTTTGTGGTCTACATCCTAGCAGAAAGCTTTTCCACTCTGTCTGGCAAGGAAAACCTGCGGGAGCACAGAAAACATCTCCCATCGTGTTCTGGACGTTGCACGGAGGTCTGCCATGTGTTTGGCATAAAGAAAAGAAAAGCTGTCCAAAACAGCTTCTTATCGAATATTCATGTGATTAGAAAAGTCAGGAGAATGGTGAGGTAATGTTTTCTATCAGTTGGCAAGTTGAGCACACAATCCCAGTGTTGTACAGCTTCCTTCTTCACCTTTCCGATGCTGCCGCTCTCTCCGGCTCCCGGAGCCCAAGAAGCGGCTTCTTCGCGCAAAGACGATTGTACCCCTCACAGTGCTCTCTTAGCGCGGCTTCTGCCGAAAGAAGCCCGGGAGCGGCGCTTAGCTCCGGAGAGCATCGTCCCTTCGTCTTTAGCGTCTTTTGTGGTCTACATCCTAGCAGAAAACTTTTCCACTCTGTCTGGCAAGGAAAACCTGCGGGAGCACAGAAAACATCTCCCATCATATTCTGGACGTTGCACGGAGGTCTGCCAAGTGTTTGAAAAGAAGAAAAGGAAAGTTGTCCAGAACACCTTCCAATCGAATATTCATGTGATTGGAAAAGTCAGGAGAATGGTAAGGTACTGTTTTCTATCAGTTGGCAAGTTGAACATACAATCCCAATTTTGTATAGCTTCCTTCTTCACCTTTCTGATGCTGCCGCTCTCTCCGGCTCCCGGAGCCGAAGAAGCTGCTTCTTCGCGCAAAGACGATTGTACCGCTCACAGTGCTCTCTTAGCGCGGCTTCTGCCGAAAGAAGCCCGGGAGCGGCGCTTAGCTCCGGAGAGCATCGTCCCTTCGTCTTTAGCGTCTGTTGTGGTCTTCATTTTATCAGATAGCTTTTCCACTCTGTCTGGCAAGGAAAACCTGCGGGAGCACAGAAAACATCTCCCATCGTGATCTGGACGTTGCACGGAGGTCTGCCAAGTGTTTGGCATAAAGAAAAGAAAAGCTGTCCAAAACAGCTTCTTATCGAATATTCATGTGATTAGAAAAGTCAGGAGAATGGTAAGGTACTGTTTTCTATCAGTTGGCAAGTTGAGCACACAATCCCAGTGTTGTACAGCTTCCTTCATCACCTTTCCGATGCTGCCGCTCTCTCCGGCTCCCGGAGCCGAAGAAGCGGCTTCTTCGCGCAAAGACGATTGTACCGCTCACAGTGCTCTCTTAGCGCGGCTTCTGCCGAAAGAAGCCCGGGAGCGGCGCTTAGCTCCGGAGAGCATCGTCCCTTCGTCTTTAGCGTCTTTTGTGGTCTACATCCTAGCAAATAGCGTTTCCACTCTGTCTGGCAAGGAAAACTTGCGGGAGCACAGGAAACATTTCCCATCGTGTTCTGGACGTTGCACGGAGGTCTGCCAAGTGTTTGGCATAAAGAAAAGAAAAGCTGTCCAAAACAGCTTCTTATCGAATATTCATGTGATTAGAAAAGTCAGGAGAATGGTAAGGTACTGTTTTCTATCAGTTGGCACGTTGAGCACACAATCCCAGTGTTGTACAGCTTCTTTCTTCACCTTTCCGATGCTGCCGCTCTCTCCGGCTCCCGGAGCCCAAGAAGCGGCTTCTTCGCGCAAAGACCATTGTACCGCTCACAGTGCTCTCTTAGCGCGGCTTCTGCCGAAAGAAGCCCGGGAGCGGCGCTTAGCTCTGGAGAGCATCGTCCCTTCGTCTTTAGCGTCTTTTGTGGTCCACATTTTAGCAGAAAGCTTTTCCACTCTGTCTGGCAAGGAAAACCTGCGGGAGCACAGAAAACATCTCCCATCGTGTTCTGGACGTTGCACGGATGTCTGTCAACTGTTTGGCATAAAAAAAAGAAAAGCTGTCCAAAACAGCTTCTTATCGAATATTCATGTGATTGGAAAATTCAGGAGAATGGTAAGGTACTGTTTTCTATCAGTTGGCAAGCTGCGCACACAATCCCAGTGTTGTACAGCGTCCTTCTTCACCTTTCCGATGCTGCCGCTCTCTCCGGCTCCCGGAGCCCAAGAAGCGTCTTCTTCGCGCAAAGACGATTGTACCGCTCACAGTGCTCTCTTAGCGCGGCTTCTGCCGAAAGAAGCCCGGGAGCGGCGCTTAGCTCCGGAGAGCATCGTACCTTCGTCTTTAGCGTCTTTTGTTGTCTACATCCTAGCAGAAAGATTTTCCACTCTCTCTGGCAAGGAAAACCTGCGGGAGCACAGAAAACATCTCCCATCGTGTTCTGGACGTTTCACAGATGTATGCCAAATGTTTGGCATAAAGAAAAGAAAAGCTGTCCAAAACAGCTTCTTATCGAATATTCATGTGATTGGAAAAGTCAGGAGAATGGTAAGGTACTGTTTTCTATCAGTTGGCAAGTTGAGCACACAATCCCAGTGTTGTACAGCGTCCTTCTTCACCTTTCCGATGCTGCCGCTCTCTCCGGCTCCCTGAGCCGAAGATGCGGCTTCTTCGCGCAAAGTCGATTGTACCGGTCACAGTGCTCTCTTAGCGCGGCTTCTGCCGAGAGACGCCCGGGAGCAGCGCTTAGCTCCGGAGAGCATCGTACCTTCGTCTTTAGCGTCTTTTGTGGTCTACATCCTAGCAGAGAGCGTTTCCACTCTCTCTGGAAAGGAAAACCTGCGGGAGCACAGAAAACATCTCCCATCGTGTTCTGGACGTTTCACGGAGGTCTGCCAAGTGTTTGGCATAAAGAAAGGAAAAGCTGTGCAAAACAGCTTCTTATCGAATATTCATGAGATAGGAAAAGTCAAGAGAATGGTAAGGTACTGTTTTCTATCAGTTGGCAAGTTGAGCACACAATCCCAGTGTTGTACAGCTTCCTTCTTCACCTTTCCGATGCTGCCGCTCTCTCCGGCTCCTTGAGCCCAAGAAGCGGATTCTTCGCGGAAAGACGATTGTACCGGTCACAGTGCTCTAATCGCGGCTTCTGCCGAAAGACGCCCGGGAGCGGCGCTTAGCTCCGGAGCGCATCGCCCCTTCGTCTTCAGCGTCTTTTGTGGTCTACATCCTAGCAGAAAGCTTTTCCACTCTGTCTGGCAAGGAAAACCTGCGGGAGCACAGAAAACATCTCCCATCATGTTCTGGACGTTGCACGGAGGTCTGCCATGTGTTTGGCAAAAAGAAAAGTAAAGCTGTCCTAAACAGTTTCTTATCGAATATTCATGTGATTAGAAATGTCAGTAGAATGGTAAGGTACTGTTTTCTATCAGTTGGCAAGTTGAGCACACAATCCCAGTGTTGTACAGCTTCCTTCTTCACCTTTCCCATGCTGCCGCTCTCTCCGGCTCCCGGAGCCGAAGATGCGACTTCTTCGCGCAAAGACGATTGTACCGCTCACAGTGCTCTCTTAGCGCGGCTTCTGCCGAAAGAAGCCCGGGAGCGGCGCTTAGCTCCGGAGAGCATCGTCCCTTCGTCTTTAGCGTCTTTTGTGGTCTACATCCTAGCAGAAAGCGTTTCCACTCTGTCTGGCAAGGAAAACCTGCGGGAGCACAGAAAACATCTCCCATCGTGTTCTGGACGTTGCACGGATGTCTGCTAAGTTTTTGGCATAAAGAAAAGAAAAGCTGTCCAAAACAGCTTCTTATCGAATATTCATGTGATTGGAAAAGTCAGGAGAATGGTAAGGTACTGTTTTCTATCAGTTGGCAAGTTGAGCACACAATCCCAGTGTTGTACAGCTTCTTTCTTCACCTTTCCGATGCTGCCGCTCTCTCCGGCTCCCTGAGCCCAAGAAGCGGCTTCTTCGCGCAAAGACGATTGTACCGCTCACAGTGCTCTCTTAGCGCGGCTTCTGCCGAAAGAAGCCCGGGAGCGGCGCTTAGCTCCGGAGAGCATCGTCCCTTCGTCTTTAGCGTCTTTTGTGGTCTACATCCTGGCAGAAAACTTTTCCACTCTGTCTGGCAAGGAAAACCTGCGGGAGCACAGAAAACATCTCCCATCGTGTTCTGGACGTTGCACGGACGTCTGCAGAGTGTTTGGCATAAAGAAAAAGAAAGCTGTCCAAAACAGCTTCTTATCGAATATTCATGTGATTAGAAAAGTCAGGAGAATGGTAAGGTACTGTTTTCTATCAGTTGGCAAGTTGAGCACACAATCCCAGTGTTGTACAGCTTCCTTCTTCACCTTTCCGATGCTGCCGCTCTCTCCGGCTCCCGGAGCCCAAGAAGCGGCTTCTTCGCGCAAAGACGATTGTACCGCTCACAGTGCTCTCTTAGCGCGGCTTCTGCCGAAAGAAGCCCGGGAGCGGCGCTTAGCTCCGGAGAGCATCGTCCCTTCGTCTTTAGCATCTTTTGTGGTCTACATCCTAGCAGAAAGCTTTTCCACTCTGTCTGGCAAGGAAAACCTGCGGGAGAACAGAAAACATATCCCATCGTGTTCTGGATATTGCACGGAGGTCTGCCAAGTGTTTGGAATAAAGATAGGAAAAGCTGTCCAAAACAGCTTCTTATCGAATATTCATGTGATTAGAAAAGTCAGGAGAATGGTAAGGTACTGTTTTCTATCAGTTGGCAAGTTGAGCACACAATCCCAGTGTTGTACAGCTTCCTTCTTCACCTTTCCCATGCTGCCGCTCTCTCCGGCTCCCGGAGCCCAAGAAGCGGCTTCTTCGCGCAAAGACCATTGTACCGCTCACAGTGCTCTCTTATCGCGGCTTCTGCTGAAAGGCGCCCGGGAGCGGCGCTTAGCTCCGGAGAGCATCGTACCTTAGTCTTTAGCGTCTTCTGTGGTCTACATCCTAGCAGAAAGCTTTTCCACTCTGTCCGGCAAGGAAAACCTGCGGGAGCACAGAAAACATCTCCCATCGTGTTCTGGACGTTGCACGGAGGTCTGCCATGTGTTTTGCAAAAAGAAAAGGAAAGCTGTCCAAAACAGCTTCTTATCGAATATTCTTGTGATTGGAAAAGTCAGGAAAGTGCTAAGGTAATGTTTTCTATCAGTTGGCAAGCTGCGCACACAATCCCAGTGTTGTACAGCTTCCTTCTTCACCTTTCCGATGCTGCCGCTCTCTCCGGCTCCCGGAGCCCAAGAAGCGGCTTCTTCGCGCAAAGACGATTGTACCGCTCACAGTGCTCTCTTAGCGCGGCTTCTGCTGAAAGACGCCCGGGAGCGGCGCTTAGCTCCGGAGAGCATCGTACCTTAGTCTTTAGCGTCTTCTGTGGTCTACATCCTAGCAGAAAGCTTTTCCACTCTGTCCGGCAAGGAAAACCTGCGGGAGCACAGAAAACATCTCCCATCGTGTTCTGGACGTTGCACGGTGGTCTGCCATGTGTTTGGCAAAAAGAAAAGTAAAGCTGTCCAAAACAGCTTCTTATCGAATATTCTTGTGATTGGAAAAGTCAGGAAAGTGCTAAGGTAATGTTTTCTATCAGTTGGCAAGTTGAGCACACAATCCCAGTGTTGTACAGCTTCCTTCTTCACCTTTCCGATGCTGCCGCTCTCTCCGGCTCCCGGAGCCCAAGAAGCGGCTTCTTCGCGCAAAGACGATTGTACCGCTCACAGTGCTCTCTTAGCGCGGCTTCTGCCGAAAGACGCCCGGGAGCGGCACTTAGCTCCGGAGAGCATCGTACCTTCGTCTTTTGCGTCTTTTGTAGTCTACATTTTAGCAGATAGCTTTTCCAATCTGTCTGGCAAGGAAAACCTGCGGGAGCACAGAAAACATCTCCCATCGTGTTCTGGACATTGCACGGAGGTCTGCCAAGTGTTTGCATGAAGAAATTAAAAGTTTTCAAAAATAACTTCCTATCGAATATTCTTGTGATTGGAAATGTCAAGAAAGTGGTAAGGTACTGTTTTCTGTCAGCTGGCAAACTGCGCACACAATCCCAGTGTTGTACAGCTTCCTTCTTCACCTTTCCGATGCTGCCGCTCTCTCCTGCTCCCGGAGCCTAAGAAGCAGCTTCTTCGCGCAAAGACGATTGTACCGCTCACATTGCTCTCTTAGCGCGGCTTCTGCCGAGAGACGCCCGGGAGCGGCGCATAGCTCCAGAGAGCATCGTACCTTCGTCTATAGTGTCTTTTGTGGTCTACATTTTAGCAGATAGCTTTTCCACTCTGTCTGGCAAGGAAATCCTGCGGGAGCACAGAAAACATCTCCCATCATGTTCTGGACGTTGCACGGAGGTCTGCCAAGTGTTTGAAAAGAAGAAAAGGAAAGTTGTCCAGAACACCTTCCAATCGAATATTCATGTGATTGGAAAAGTCAGGAGAATGGTAAGGTACTGTTTTCTATCAGTTGGCAAGTTGAGCACACAATCCCAGTGTTGTACAGCTTCCTTCTTCACCTTTCCGATGCTGCCGCTCTCTCCGGCTCTTGGAGCCCAAGAAGCGGCTTCTTCGCGCAAAGACGATTGTACCGCTCACAGTGCTCTCTTAGCCCGGCTTCTGCCGAACGAAGCCCGGGAGCGGCGCTTAGCTCCGGAGAGCAGCGTCCCTTCGTCTTTAGCGTCTTTTGTAGTCTACATTTTAGCAGATAGCGTTTCCACTCTGTCTGGCAAGGGAAACCTGCGGGAGAACAGAAAACATCTCCCATCGTGTTCTAGACATTGCACGGAAGTCTGCCAAGTGTATCCATGAAGAAAAGAAAAGTTGTCGAAAATAACTTCCTATGGAATTTTCATGTGATTGGAAAAGTCAGGAGAATGGTAAGGTACTGGTTTCTGTCAGTTGGCAAGTTGAGCACACAATCCCAGTGTAGTACAGTTCCTTCTTCACCTTTCCCATGCTGCCACTCTCTCCGGCTCCCGGAGCCCAAGAAGCGGCTTCTTCGCGCAAAGACGATTGTACCGCTCACAGTGCTCTCTTAGCGCGGCTTCTGCCGAAAGACGCCCGGGAGCGGCGCTTAGCTCCGGAGAGCATCGTACCTTCGTCTTTAGCGTCTTTTGTGGTCTACATCCTAGCAGAAAGCTTTTCCACTCTGTCTGGCAAGGAAAACCTGCGGGAGCACAGAAAACATCTCCCATCGTGTTCTGGACGTTGCACGGAGGTCTGCCAAGTGTTTGGCATAATGAAAAGAAAAGCTGTCCTAAACAGATTCTTATCGAATATTCATGTGATTAGAAAAGTCAGGAGAATGGTAAGGTACTGTTTTCTATCAGTTGGCAAGTTGAGCACACAATCCCAGTGTTGTACAGCTTCTTTCTTCACCTTTCCGATGCTGCCGCTCTCTCCGGCTCCCGGAGCCCAAGAAGCGGCTTCTTCGCGCAAAGACGATTGTACCGCTCACATTGCTCTCTTAGCACGGCTTCTGCCGAAAGAAGCCCGGGAGCGGCGCTTAGCTCCGGAGAGCATCGTCCCTTCGTCTTTAGCGTCTTTTGTGGTCTACATCCTAGCAGAAAGCTTTTCCACTCTGTCTGGCAAGGAAAACCTGCGGGAGCACAAGAAACCTCTCCCATCGTGTTCTGGACGTTGCACGGAGGTCTGCCAAGTGTTTGCATGAAGAAAAGAAAAGTTGTCCAAAATAACTTCGTATCGAATGTTCATGGGATGGGAAAAGTCAGGAGAATGGTAAGGTACTGTTTTCTATCAGTTGGCAAGTTCAGCACACAATCCCAGTGTTGTACAGCTTCCTTCTTCACCTTTCCGATGCTGCCGCTCTCTCCGGCTCCCGGAGCCCAAGAAGCGGCTTCTTCGCGCAAAGACCATTGTACCGCTCACAGTGCTCTCTTAGCGCGGCTTCTGCCGAAAGACCCCCGGGAGCGGCGCTTAGCTCTGGAGAGCATCGTCCCTTCGTCTTTAGCGTCTTTTGTGGTCTAAATTTTAGCAGAGAGCTTTTCCCCTCTGTCTGGCAAGGAAAACCTGCGGGAGCACAGAAAACATCTCCCAATGTGTTCTGGACGTTGCACGGAGGTCTGCCAAGTGTTTGGCATAATGAAAAGAAAAGCTGTCCAAAACAGCTTTTTATCGAATATTCATGTGATTGGAAAAGTCAAGAAAATAGTAAGGTACTGTTTTCTATCAGTTGGCAAGTTGAGCACACAATCCAAGTGTTGTACAGTTTCTTTCTTAACCTTTCCCATGCTGCCGCTCTCTCCGGCTCCCGGAGCCCAAGAAGCGGCTTCTTCGCGCAAAGACGATTGTACCGCTCACAGTGCTCTCTTAGCGCGGCTTCTGCCGAAAGAAGCCCGGGAGCGGCGCTTAGCTGCGGAGAGCATCGTCCCTTCGTCTTTAGCGTCTTTTGTGGTCTACATTTTAGCAGATAGCTTTTCCACTCTGTCTGGCAAGGAAAACCTGCGGGAGCACAGAAAACATCTCCCATCGTGTTCTGGACGTTGCACGGAGGTCTGCCATGTGTTTGGCATAAAGAAAAGAAAAGCTGTCCAAAACAGCTTCTTATCGAATATTCATGTGATTAGAAAAGTCAGGAGAATGGTAAGGTACTGTTTTCTATCAGTTGGCAAGTTGAGCACACAATCCCAGTGTTGTACAGCTTCCTTCTTCACCTTTCCGATGCTGCCGCTCTCTCCGGCTCCCTGAGCCCAAGAAGCGGCTTCTTCGCGCAAAGACGATTGTACCGCTCACAGTGCTCTCTTAGCGCGGCTTCTGCCGAAAGAAGCCCGGGAGCGGCGCTTAGCTCCGGAGAGCATCGTACCTTCGTCTTTAGCGTCTTTTGTAGTCTACATTTAAGCAGAAAGCTTTTCCACTCTGTCTGGCAAGGAAAACCTGCGGGAGCACAGAAAACATCTCCCATCGTGTTCTGGACGTTGCACGGAGGTCTGCCATGTGTTTGGCATAAAGAAAAGGAAAGCTGTCCAAAAGAGCTTCCTATCGAATATTCATGTGATTGGAAAAGTCAAGAGAATGGTAAGGTACTGTTTTCTATCAGTTGGCAAGTTGAGCACACAATCCCAGTGTTGTACAGCTTCTTTCTTCACCTTTCCGATGCTGCCGCTCTCTCCGGCTCCCGGAGCCCAAGAAGCGGCTTCTTCGCGCAAAGACGATTGTACCGCTCACATTGCTCTCTTAGCGCGGCTTCTGCCGAAAGAAGCCCGGGAGCGGCGCTTAGCTCCGGAGAGCATCGTCCCTTCGTCTTTAGCGTCTTTTGTGGTCTACATTTTAGCAGAGAGCTTTTCCCCCCTGTCTGGCAAGGAAAACCTGCGGGAGCACAGAAAACATCTCCCATCGTGTTCTGGACGTTGCACGGAGGTCTGCCATGTGTTTGGCATAAAGAAAAGAAAAGCTGTCCAAAACAGCTTCTTATCGAATATTCATGTGATTAGAAAAGTCAGGAGAATGGTAAGGTACTGTTTACTATCAGTTGGCAAGTTGAGCACACAATCCCAGTGTTGTACAGCTTCTTTCTTCACCTTTCCGATGCTGCCGCTCTCTCCGGCTCCCGGAGCCCAAGAAGCGGCTTCTTCGCGCAAAGACGATTGTACCGCTCACAGTGCTCTCTTAGCGCGGCTTCTGCCGAAAGAAGCCCGGGAGCGGCGCTTAGCTCCGGAGAGCATCGTACCTTCGTCATTAGCGTCTTTTGTAGTCTACATTTAAGCAGATAGCTTTTCCACTCTGTCTGGCAAGGAAAACCTGCGGGAGCACAGAAAACATCTCCCATCGTGTTCTGGACATTGCACGGAGGTCTGCCAAGTGTTTGCATGAAGAAAAGAAAAGTTGTCCAAAATAACTTCCTATCGAATATTCATGGGATGGGAAAAGTCAGGAGAATGGTAAGGTACTGTTTTCTATCAGTTGGCAAGTTGAGCACACAATCCCAGTGTTGTACAGCTTCCTTCTTCACCTTTCCCATGCTGCCGCTCTCTCCGGCTCCTTGGGCCAAAGAAGCGGCTTCTTCGCGCAAAGACGATTGTACCAGTAACAGTGCTCTCTTAGTGCGGCTTCTGCCGAAAGACGCCCGGGAGCGGCGCTTATCTCCGGAGAGCATCGTACCTTAGTCTTTAGCGTCTTCTGTGGTCTACATCCTAGCAGAAAGCTTTTCCACTCTGTCTGGCAAGGAAAACCTACGGGAGCACAGAAAACATCTCCCATCGTGTTCTGGACGTTGCACGGAGGTCTGCCATGTGTTTGGCATAAAGAAAAGAAAAGCTGTAGAAAGCAGCTTCTTATCGAATATTCATGTGATTAGAAAAGTCAGGAGAATGGTAAGGTACTGTTTTCTATCAGTTGGCAAGTTGAGCACACAATCCCAGTGTTGTACAGCTTCCTTCTTCACCTTTCCGATGCTGCCGCTCTCTCCGGCTCTTGGAGCCCAAGAAGCGGCTTCTTCGCGCAAAGACGATTGTACCGCTCACAGTGCTCTCTTAGCCCGGCTTCTGCCGAACGAAGCCCGGGAGCGGCGCTTAGCTCCGGAGAGCAGCGTCCCTTCGTCTTTAGCGTCTTTTGTAGTCTACATTTTAGCAGATAGCGTTTCCACTCTGTCTGGCAAGGGAAACCTGCGGGAGAACAGAAAACATCTCCCATCGTGTTCTAGACATTGCACGGAAGTCTGCCAAGTGTATCCATGAAGAAAAGAAAAGTTGTCCAAAATAACTTCCTATGGAATTTTCATGTGATTGGAAAAGTCAGGAGAATGGTAAGGTACTGGTTTCTGTCAGTTGGCAAGTTGAGCACACAATCCCAGTGTAGTACAGTTCCTTCTTCACCTTTCCCATGCTGCCGCTCTCTCCGGCTCCCGGAGCCCAAGAAGCGGCTTCTTCGCGCAAAGACGATTGTACCGCTCACAGTGCTCTCTTAGCGCGGCTTCTGCCGAAAGACGCCCGGGAGCGGCGCTTAGCTCTGGAGAGCATCGTCCCTTCGTCTTTAGCGTCTTTTGTGGTCTACATCCTAGCAGAAAGCTTTTCCACTCTGTCTGGCAAGGAAAACCTGCGGGAGCACAGAAAACATCTCCCATCGTGTTCTGGACGTTGCACGGACGTCTGCCAAGTGTTTGGCATAATGAAAAGAAAAGCTGTCCTAAACAGATTCTTATCGAATATTCATGTGATTAGAAAAGTCAGGAGAATGGTAAGGTACTGTTTTCTATCAGTTGGCAAGTTGAGCACACAATCCCAGTGTTGTACAGCTTCTTTCTTCACCTTTCCGATGCTGCCGCTCTCTCCGGCTCCCGGAGCCCAAGAAGCGGCTTCTTCGCGCAAAGACGATTGTACCGCTCACATTGCTCTCTTAGCACGGCTTCTGCCGAAAGAAGCCCGGGAGCGGCGCTTAGCTCCGGAGAGCATCGTCCCTTCGTCTTTAGCGTCTTTTGTGGTCTACATCCTAGCAGAAAGCTTTTCCACTCTGTCTGGCAAGGAAAACCTGCGGGAGCACAAGAAACCTCTCCCATCGTGTTCTGGACGTTGCACGGAGGTCTGCCAAGTGTTTGCATGAAGAAAAGAAAAGTTGTCCAAAATAACTTCGTATCGAATGTTCATGGGATGGGAAAAGTCAGGAGAACGGTAAGGTACTGTTTTCTATCAGTTGGCAAGTTGAGCACACAATCCCAGTGTTGTACAGCTTCCTTCTTCACCTTTCCGATGCTGCCGCTCTCTCCGGCTCCCGGAGCCCAAGAAGCGGCTTCTTCGCGCAAAGACCATTGTACCGCTCACAGTGCTCTCTTAGCGCGGCTTCTGCCGAAAGACGCCCGGGAGCGGCGCTTAGCTCCGGAGAGCATCGTCCCTTCGTCTTTAGCGTCTTTTGTGGTCTACATTTTAGCAGAGAGCTTTTCCCCTCTGTCTGGCAAGGAAAACCTGCGGGAGCACAGAAAACATCTCCCAATGTGTTCTGGACGTTGCACGGAGGTCTGCCAAGTGTTTGGCATAATGAAAAGAAAAGCTGTCCAAAACAGCTTTTTATCGAATATTCATGTGATTGGAAAAGTCAAGAGAATAGTAAGGTACTGTTTTCTATCAGTTGGCAAGTTGAGCACACAATCCAAGTGTTGTACAGTTTCTTTCTTAACCTTTCCCATGCTGCCGCTCTCTCCGGCTCCCGGAGCCCAAGAAGCGGCTTCTTCGCGCAAAGACGATTGTACCGCTCACAGTGCTCTCTTAGCGCGGCTTCTGCCGAAAGAAGCCCGGGAGCGGCGCTTAGCTCTGGAGAGCATCGTCCCTTCGTCTTTAGCGTCTTTTGTGGTCTACATTTTAGCAGATAGCTTTTCCACTCTGTCTGGCAAGGAAAACCTGCGGGAGCACAGAAAACATCTCCCATCGTGTTCTGGACGTTGCACGGAGGTCTGCCATGTGTTTGGCATAAAGAAAAGAAAAGCTGTCCAAAACAGCTTCTTATCGAATATTCATGTGATTAGAAAAGTCAGGAGAATGGTAAGGTACTGTTTTCTATCAGTTGGCAAGTTGAGCACACAATCCCAGTGTTGTACAGCTTCCTTCTTCACCTTTCCGATGCTGCCGCTCTCTCCGGCTCCCTGAGCCCAAGAAGCGGCTTCTTCGCGCAAAGACGATTGTACCGCTCACAGTGCTCTCTTATCGCGGCTTCTGCCGAAAGAAGCCCGGGAGCGGCGCTTAGCTCCGGAGAGCATCGTACCTTCGTCTTTAGCGTCTTTTGTAGTCTACATTTAAGCAGAAAGCTTTTCCACTCTGTCTGGCAAGGAAAACCTGCGGGAGCACAGAAAACATCTCCCATCGTGTTCTGGACGTTGCACGGAGGTCGGCCAAGTGTTTGCATGAAGAAAAGTTGTCCAAAATAACTTCCTATTGAATGTTCATGTGATTGGAAAAGTCAGGAGAATGGTAAGGTACTGTTTTCTATCAGTTGGCAAGTTGAGCACACAATCCCAGTGTTGTACAGCTTCCTTCTTCACCTTTCCGATGCTGCCGCTCTCTCCGGCTCCCGGAGCCCAAGAAGCGGCTTCTTCGCGCAAAGACGATTGTACCGCTCACATTGCTCTCTTAGCGCGGCTTCTGCCGAAAGAAGCCCGGGAGCGGCGCTTAGCTCCGGAGAGCATCGTCCCTTCGTCTTTAGCGTCTTTTGTGGTCTACATCCTAGCAGAAAGCTTTTCCACTCTGTCTGGCAAGGAAAACCTGCGGGAGCACAGAAAACATCTCCCATCGTGTTCTGGACGTTGCACGGAAGTCTGCCAAGTGTTTGGCATAAAGAAAGGAAAAGCTGTCCAAAACAGCTTCTTATCGAATATTCATGTGATTAGAAAAGTCAGGAGAATGGTAAGGTACTGTTTACTATCAGTTGGAGAGTTGAGCACACAATCCCAGTGTTGTACAGCTTCCTTCTTCACCTTTCCCATGCTGCCGCTCTCTCCAGCTCCCGGAGCCCAAGAAGCGGCTTCTTCGCGCAAAGACGATTGTACCGCTCACAGTGCTCTCTTAGCGCGGCTTCTGCCGAAAGAAGCCCGGGAGCGGCGCTTAGCTCCGGAGAGCATCGTCCCTTTGTCTTCAGCGTCTTTTGTGGTCTACATCCTGGCAGAAAGCTTTTCCACTCTGTCTGGCAAGGAAAACCTGCGGGAGCACAGAAAACATCTCCCATCGTGTTCTGGACGTTGCACGGACGTCTGCCAAGTGTTTGGCATAAAGAAAAGAAAAGCTGTGCAAAACAGCTTCTTATCGACTATTCTTGTGATTGGAAAAGTCATGACAATGGTAAAGTACTGTTTACTATCAGTTGGCAAGTTGAGCACACAATCCCAGTGTTGTACAGCTTCTTTCTTCACCTTTCCGATGCTGCCGCTCTCTCCGGCTCCCGGAGCCGAAGAAGCGACTTCTTCGCGCAAAGACGATTGTACCGCTCACAGTGCTCTCTTAGCGCGGCTTCTGCCGAAAGAAGCCCGGGAGCGGCGCTTAGCTCCGGAGAGCATCGTACCTTCGTCTTTAGCGTCTTTTGTAGTCTACATTTTAGCAGATAGCTTTTCCACTCTGTCTGGCAAGGAATACCTGCGGGAGCACAGGAAACATCTCCCATCGTGTTCTGGACATTGCACGGAGGTCAGCCAACTGTTTGCATGAAGAAAAGAAAAGATGTCCAAAATAACTTCCTATCGAATGTTCATGGGATTGGAAAAGTCAGGAGAATGGTAAGGTACTGTTTTCTATCAGTTGGCAAGTTGAGCACACAATCCAAGTGTTGTACAGCTTCCTTCTTCACCTTTCCCATGCTGCCGCTCTCTCCGGCTCCCGGAGCCCAAGAAGAGGCTTCTTTGCGCAAAGACGATTGTACCGCTCACAGTGCTCTCTTAGCGCGGCTTCTGCCGAAAGAAGCCCGGGAGCGGCGCTTAGCTCCGGAGAGCATCGTCCCTTCGTCTTTAGCGTCTTTTGTGGTCTACATCCGAGCAGAAAGCTTTTCCACTCTGTCTGGCAAGGAAAACCTGCGGGAGCACAGAAAACATCTCCCATTGTGTTCTGGACGTTGCACGGAGGTCTGCCATGTGTTTGGCATAAAGAAAGGAAAAGCTGTCCAAAACAGCTTCTTATCGAATATTCATGTGATTAGAAAAGTCAGGAGAATGGTAAGGTACTGTTTTCTATCAGTTGGCAAGTTGAGCACACAATCCCAGTGTTGTACAACTACCTTCTTCACCTTTCCGATGCTGCCGCTCTCTCCGGCTCCCGGAGCCAAAGAAGCGGCTACTTCGCGCAAAGACGATTGTACCGCTCACAGTGCTCTCTTAGCGCAGCTTCTGCCGAAAGAAGCCCGGGAGCGGCGCTTAGCTCCGGAGAGCATCGTCCCTTCGTCTTTAGCGTCTTTTGTGGTCTACATCCTAGCAGAAAACTTTTCCACTCTGTCTGGCAAGGAAAACCTGCGGGAGCACAGGAAACATCTCCCATCGTGTTCTGGACGTTGCACGGAGGTCTGCCAAGTGTTTGGCATAAAGAAAAGAAAAGCTGTCCAAAACAGCTTCTTATCGAATATTCATGTAATTAGAAAAGTCAGGAGAATGGTAAGGTACTGTTTTCTATCAGTTGGCAAGTTGAGCACACAATCCCAGTGTTGTACAGCTTCTTTCTTCACCTTTCCCATGCTGCCGATCCCTCCGGCTCCCGGAGCCCAAGAAGCGGCTTCTTCGCGCAAAGACGATTGTACCGCTCACATTGCTCTCTTAGCGCGGCTTCTGCCGAAAGAAGCCCGGGAGCGGCGCTTAGCTCCGGAGAGCATCGTCCCTTCGTCTTTAGCGTCTTTTGTGGTCTACATTTTAGCAGAGAGCTTTTCCCCCCTGTCTGGCAAGGAAAACCTGCGGGAGCACAGAAAACATCTCCCATCGTGTTCTGGACGTTGCACGGAGGTCTGCCATGTGTTTGGCATAAAGAAAAGAAAAGCTGTCCAAAACAGCTACTTATCGAATATTCATGTGATTAGAAAAGTCAGGAGAATGGTAAGGTACTGTTTACTATCAGTTGGCAAGTTGAGCACACAATCCCAGTGTTGTACAGCTTCTTTCTTCACCTTTCCGATGCTGCCGCTCTCTCCGGCTCCCGGAGCCCAAGAAGCGGCTTCTTCGCGCAAAGACGATTGTACCGCTCACTGTGCTCTCTTAGCGCGGCTTCTGCCGAAAGAAGCCCGGGAGCGGCGCTTAGCTCCGGAGAGCATCGTACCTTCGTCATTAGCGTCTTTTGTAGTCTACATTTAAGCAGATAGCTTTTCCACTCTGTCTGGCAAGGAAAACCTGCGGGAGCACAGAAAACATCTCCCATCGTGTTCTGGACATTGCACGGAGTTCTGCCAAGTGTTTGCATGAAGAAAAGAAAAGTTGTCCAAAATAACTTCCTAACGAATGTTCATGGGATGGGAAAAGTCAGGAGAATGGTAAGGTACTGTTTTCTATCAGTTGGCAAGTTAAGCACACAATCCCAGTGTTGTACAGCTTCCTTCTTCACCTTTCCCATGCTGCCGCTCTCTCCGGCTCCTTGGGCCAAAGAAGCGGCTTCTTCGCGCAAAGACGATTGTACCAGTAACAGTGCTCTCTTAGTGCGGCTTCTGCCGAAAGACGCCCGGGAGCAGCGCTTATCTCCGGAGAGCATCGTACCTTAGTCTTTAGCGTCTTCTGTGGTCTACATCCTAGCAGAAAGCTTTTCCACTCTGTCTGGCAAGGAAAACCTGCGGGAGCACAGAAAACATCTCCCATCGTGTTCTGGACGTTGCACGGAGGTCTGCCATGTGTTTGGCATAAAGAAAAGAAAAGCTGTAGAAAGCAGCTTCTTATCGAATATTCATGTGATTAGAAAAGTCAGGAGAATGGTAAGGTACTGTTTTCTATCAGTTGGCAAGTTGAGCACACAATCCCAGTGTTGTACAGCTTCCTTCTTCACCTTTCCGATGCTGCCGCTCTCTACGGCTCTTGGAGCCCAAGAAGCGGCTTCTTCGCGCAAAGACGATTGTACCGCTCACAGTGCTCTCTTAGCCCGGCTTCTGCCGAACGAAGCCCGGGAGCGGCGCTTAGCTCCGGAGAGCAGCGTCCCTTCGTCTTTAGCGTCTTTTGTAGTCTACATTTTAGCAGATAGCGTTTCCACTCTGTCTGGCAAGGGAAACCTGCGGGAGAACAGAAAACATCTCCCATCGTGTTCTAGACATTGCACGGAAGTCTGCCAAGTGTATCCATGAAGAAAAGAAAAGTTGTCCAAAATAACTTCCTATGGAATTTTCATGTGATTGGAAAAGTCAGGAGAATGGTAAGGTACTGGTTTCTGTCAGTTGGCAAGTTGAGCACACAATCCCAGTGTAGTACAGTTCCTTCTTCACCTTTCCCATGCTGCCGCTCTCTCCGGCTCCCGGAGCCCAAGAAGCGGCTTCTTCGCGCAAAGACGATTGTACCGCTCACAGTGCTCTCTTAGCGCGGCTTCTGCCGAAAGAAGCCCGGGAGCGGCGCTTAGCTCTGGAGAGCATCGTCCCTTCGTCTTTAGCGTCTTTTGTGGTCTACATCCTAGCAGAAAGCTTTTCCACTCTGTCTGGCAAGGAAAACCTGCGGGAGCACAGAAAACATCTCCCATCTTGTTCTGGACGTTGCACGGAGGTCTGCCAAGTGTTTGGCTTAAAGAAAGGAAAAGCTGTCCAAAACAGCTTGTTATCGAATATTCATGTGATTAGAAAAGTCAGGAGAATGGTAAGGTACTGTTTTCTATCAGTTGGCAAGTTGAGCACACAATCCCAGTGTTGTACAGCTTCTTTCTTCACCTTTCCGATGCTGCCGCTCTCTCCGGCTCCCGGAGCCCAAGAAGCGGCTTCTTCGCGCAAAGACGATTGTACCGCTCACATTGCTCTCTTAGCACGGCTTCTGCCGAAAGAAGCCCGGGAGCGGCGCTTAGCTCCGGAGAGCATCGTCCCTTCGTCTTTAGCGTCTTTTGTGGTCTACATCCTAGCAGAAAGCTTTTCCACTCTGTCTGGCAAGGAAAACCTGCGGGAGCACAAGAAACCTCTCCCATCGTGTTCTGGACGTTGCACGGAGGTCTGCCAAGTGTTTGCATGAAGAAAAGAAAAGTTGTCCAAAATAACTTCGTATCGAATGTTCATGGGATGGGAAAAGTCAGGAGAATGGTAAGGTACTGTTTTCTATCAGTTGGCAAGTTGAGCACACAATCCCAGTGTTGTACAGCTTCCTTCTTCACCTTTCCGATGCTGCCGCTCTCTCCGGCTCCCGGAGCCCAAGAAGCGGCTTCTTCGCGCAAAGACGATTGTACCGCTCACAGTGCTCTCTTAGCGCGGCTTCTGCCGAAAGACGCCCGGGAGCGGCGCTTAGCTCTGGAGAGCATCGTCCCTTCGTCTTTAGCGTCTTTTGTGGTCTACATTTTAGCAGAGAGCTTTTCCCCTCTGTCTGGCAAGGAAAACCTGCGGGAGCACAGAAAACATCTCCCAATGTGTTCTGGACGTTGCACGGAGGTCTGCCAAGTGTTTGGCATAATGAAAAGAAAAGCTGTCCAAAACAGCTTTTTATCGAATATTCATGTGATTGGAAAAGTCAAGAGAATAGTAAGGTACTGTTTTCTATCAGTTGGCAAGTTGAGCACACAATCCAAGTGTTGTACAGTTTCTTTCTTAACCTTTCCCATGCTGCCGCTCTCTCCGGCTCCCGGAGCCCAAGAAGCGGCTTCTTCGCGCAAAGACGATTGTACCGCTCACAGTGCTCTCTTAGCGCGGCTTCTGCCGAAAGAAGCCCGGGAGCGGCGCTTAGCTCCGGAGAGCATCGTCCCTTCGTCTTTAGCGTCTTTTGTGGTCTACATTTTAGCAGATAGCTTTTCCACTCTGTCTGGCAAGGAAAACCTGCGGGAGCACAGAAAACATCTCCCATCGTGTTCTGGACGTTGCACGGAGGTCTGCCATGTGTTTGGCATAAAGAAAAGAAAAGCTGTCCAAAACAGCTTCTTATCGAATATTCATGTGATTAGAAAAGTCAGGAGAATGGTAAGGTACTGTTTTCTATCAGTTGGCAAGTTGAGCACACAATCCCAGTGTTGTACAGCTTCCTTCTTCACCTTTCCGATGCTGCCGCTCTCTCCGGCTCCCTGAGCCCAAGAAGTGGCTTCTTCGCGCAAAGACGATTGTACCGCTCACAGTGCTCTCTTATCGCGGCTTCTGCCGAAAGAAGCCCGGGAGCGGCGCTTAGCTCCGGAGAGCATCGTACCTTCGTCTTTAGCGTCTTTTATAGTCTACATTTAAGCAGAAAGCTTTTCCACTCTGTCTGGCAAGGAAAACCTGCGGGAGCACAGAAAACATCTCCCATCGTGTTCTGGACGTTGCACGGAGGTCGGCCAAGTGTTTGCATGAAGAAAAGTTGTCCAAAATAACTTCCTATTGAATGTTCATGTGATTGGAAAAGTCAGGAGAATGGTAAGGTACTGTTTTCTATCAGTTGGCAAGTTGAGCACACAATCCCAGTGTTGTACAGCTTCCTTCTTCACCTTTCCGATGCTGCCGCTCTCTCCGTCTCCCGGAGCCCAAGAAGCGGCTTCTTCGCGCAAAGACGATTGTACCGCTCACATTGCTCTCTTAGCGCGGCTTCTGCCGAAAGAAGCCCGGGAGCGGCGCTTAGCTCCGGAGAGCATCGTCCCTTCGTCTTTAGCGTCTTTTGTGGTCTACATCCTAGCAGAAAGCTTTTCCACTCTGTCTGGCAAGGAAAACCTGCGGGAGCACAGAAAACATCTCCCATCGTGTTCTGGACGTTGCACGGAAGTCTGCCAAGTGTTTGGCATAAAGAAAGGAAAAGCTGTCCAAAACAGCTTCTTATCGAATATTCATGTGATTAGAAAAGTCAGGAGAATGGTAAGGTACTGTTTACTATCAGTTGGAGAGTTGAGCACACAATCCCAGTGTTGTACAGCTTCCTTCTTCACCTTTCCCATGCTGCCGCTCTCTCCAGCTCCCGGAGCCCAAGAAGCGGCTTCTTCGCGCAAAGACGATTGTACCGCTCACAGTGCTCTCTTAGCGCGGCTTCTGCCGAAAGAAGCCCGGGAGCGGCGCTTAGCTCCGGAGAGCATCGTCCCTTTGTCTTCAGCGTCTTTTGTGGTCTACATCCTGGCAGAAAGCTTTTCCACTCTGTCTGGCAAGGAAAACCTGCGGGAGCACAGAAAACATCTCCCATCGTGTTCTGGACGTTGCACGGACGTCTGCCAAGTGTTTGGCATAAAGAAAAGAAAAGCTGTGCAAAACAGCTTCTTATCGACTATTCTTGTGATTGGAAAAGTCATGACAATGGTAAAGTACTGTTTACTATCAGTTGGCAAGTTGAGCACACAATCCCAGTGTTGTACAGCTTCTTTCTTCACCTTTCCGATGCTGCCGCTCTCTCCGGCTCCCGGAGCCGAAGAAGCGACTTCTTCGCGCAAAGACGATTGTACCGCTCACAGTGCTCTCTTAGCGCGGCTTCTGCCGAAAGAAGCCCGGGAGCGGCGCTTAGCTCCGGAGAGCATCGTACCTTCGTCTTTAGCGTCTTTTGTAGTCTACATTTTAGCAGATAGCTTTTCCACTCTGTCTGGCAAGGAATACCTGCGGGAGCACAGGAAACATCTCCCATCGTGTTCTGGACATTGCACGGAGGTCAGCCAACTGTTTGCATGAAGAAAAGAAAAGATGTCCAAAATAACTTCCTATCGAATGTTCATGGGATTGGAAAAGTCAGGAGAATGGTAAGGTACTGTTTTCTATCAGTTGGCAAGTTGAGCACACAATCCAAGTGTTGTACAGCTTCCTTCTTCACCTTTCCCATGCTGCCGCTCTCTCCGGCTCCCGGAGCCCAAGAAGAGGCTTCTTTGCGCAAAGACGATTGTACCGCTCACAGTGCTCTCTTAGCGCGGCTTCTGCCGAAAGAAGCCCGGGAGCGGCGCTTAGCTCCGGAGAGCATCGTCCCTTCGTCTTTAGCGTCTTTTGTGGTCTACATCCGAGCAGAAAGCTTTTCCACTCTGTCTGGCAAGGAAAACCTGCGGGAGCACAGAAAACATCTCCCATTGTGTTCTGGACGTTGCACGGAGTTCTGCCATGTGTTTGGCATAAAGAAAGGAAAAGCTGTCCAAAACAGCTTCTTATCGAATATTCATGTGATTAGAAAAGTCAGGAGAATGGTAAGGTACTGTTTTCTATCAGTTGGCAAGTTGAGCACACAATCCCAGTGTTGTACAACTACCTTCTTCACCTTTCCGATGCTGCCGCTCTCTCCGGCTCCCGGAGCCAAAGAAGCGGCTACTTCGCGCAAAGACGATTGTACCGCTCACATTGCTCTCTTAGCGCGGCTTCTGCCGAAAGAAGCCCGGGAGCGGCGCTTAGCTCCGGAGAGCATCGTCCCTTCGTCTTTAGCGTCTTTTGTGGTCTACATTTTAGCAGAGAGCTTTTCCCCCCTGTCTGGCAAGGAAAACCTGCGGGAGCACAGAAAACATCTCCCATCGTGTTCTGGACGTTGCACGGAGGTCTGCCATGTGTTTGGCATAAAGAAAAGAAAAGCTGTCCAAAACAGCTTCTTATCGAATATTCATGTGATTAGAAAAGTCAGGAGAATGGTAAGGTACTGTTTACTATCAGTTGGCAAGTTGAGCACACAATCCCAGTGTTGTACAGCTTCTTTCTTCACCTTTCCGATGCTGCCGCTCTCTCCGGCTCCCGGAGCCCAAGAAGCGGCTTCTTCGCGCAAAGACGATTGTACCGCTCACTGTGCTCTCTTAGCGCGGCTTCTGCCGAAAGAAGCCCGGGAGCGGCGCTTAGCTCCGGAGAGCATCGTACCTTCGTCATTAGCGTCTTTTGTAGTCTACATTTAAGCAGATAGCTTTTCCACTCTGTCTGGCAAGGAAAACCTGCGGGAGCACAGAAAACATCTCCCATCGTGTTCTGGACATTGCACGGAGTTCTGCCAAGTGTTTGCATGAAGAAAAGAAAAGTTGTCCAAAATAACTTCCTAACGAATGTTCATGGGATGGGAAAAGTCAGGAGAATGGTAAGGTACTGTTTTCTATCAGTTGGCAAGTTAAGCACACAATCCCAGTGTTGTACAGCTTCCTTCTTCACCTTTCCCATGCTGCCGCTCTCTCCGGCTCCTTGGGCCAAAGAAGCGGCTTCTTCGCGCAAAGACGATTGTACCAGTAACAGTGCTCTCTTAGTGCGGCTTCTGCCGAAAGACGCCCGGGAGCAGCGCTTATCTCCGGAGAGCATCGTACCTTAGTCTTTAGCGTCTTCTGTGGTCTACATCCTAGCAGAAAGCTTTTCCACTCTGTCTGGCAAGGAAAACCTGCGGGAGCACAGAAAACATCTCCCATCGTGTTCTGGACGTTGCACGGAGGTCTGCCATGTGTTTGGCATAAAGAAAAGAAAAGCTGTAGAAAGCAGCTTCTTATCGAATATTCATGTGATTAGAAAAGTCAGGAGAATGGTAAGGTACTGTTTTCTATCAGTTGGCAAGTTGAGCACACAATCCCAGTGTAGTACAGATTCCTTCTTCACCTTTCCCATGCTGCCGCTCTCTCCAGCTCCCGGATCCGAAGATGCGGCTTCTTCGCGCAAAGACGATTGTACCGCTCACAGTGCTCTCTTAGCGCGGCTTCTGCCGAAAGACGCCCGGGACCGGCGCTTAGCCTCGGGAGAGCATCGTCCCTTCGTATTTAGCGTCTTTTGTGGTCTACATATAACCAGAAAACTTTTCCACTCTATCTGGTAAGGAAAACCTGCGGGAGCACAGAAAACATCTCCCATCGTGTTCTGGACGTTGCACAGAGGTCTGCCAAGTGTTTGGCATAAAGAAAAGAAATGCTGTCCAAAACAGCTTCTTATCGAATATTCATGTGATAGGAAATGTCAGGAGAATGGTAAGGTACTGTTTACTATCAGTTGGCAAGTTGAGCACACAATCCCAGTGTTGTACAGCTTCCTTCTTCACCTTTCCGATGCTGCCGCTCTCTCCGGCTCCCTCAGCCGAAGAAGCGGCTTCTTCGCGCAAAGACGGTTGTACCGCTCACAGTGCTCGCTTAGCGCGGCTTCTGCCGAAAGAAGCCCGGGAGCGGGGCTTAGCTTAGGAGAGCATCGTACTTTAGTCTTTAGCGTCTTTTGTGGTCTACATCCTGGCAGAAAGCTTTCCCTTCTGTCCGGCAAGGAAAACCTGCGGGAGCACAGAAACCATCTCCCATCGTGTTCTGGACGTTGCACGGAGGTCTGCCAAGTGTTTGGCATAAAGAAAAGAAAAGCTGTCCAAAACAGCTTCTTATCGAATATTCATGTGATTAGAAAAGTCAGGAGAATGGTAAGGTACTGTTTTCTATCAGTTGGCAAGTTGAGCACACAATCCCAGTGTTGTACAACTTCCTTCTTCACCTTTCCGATGCTGCCGCTCTCTCCTGCTGCCTGAGCCGAAGATGCGGCTTCTTCGCGCAAAGACGATTGTACCGCTCACAGTGCTCTCTTAGCGCGGCTTCTGCCGAAAGAAGCCCGGGAGCGGCGCTTAGTTCCGGAGAGCATCGTACCATCGTCTTTAGCGTCTTTTGTAATCTACATTTTAGCAGATAGCTTTACCACTCTGTCTGGCAAGGAAAACCTGCGGGAGCACAGGAAACATCTTCCATTGTGTTCTGGTTATTGCACGGAGGTCTGCCAAATGTTTGCATGAAGAAATTAATAGTTGTCCAAAAGAACTTCCTATCGAATATTCATGTGTTTGGAAAAGTCAGGAGAATTGTAAGGTACTGTTTTCTATCAGTTGGCAAGTTGAGCACGCAATCCCAGTGTTGTACAGCTTCTTTCTTCACCTTTCCCATGCTTCCGCTCTCTCCGGCTCCCGGAGCCGAAGAAGCGGCTTCTTCGCGCAAAGACGATTGTACCGGTCACAGTGCTCTCTTAGCGCGGCTTCTGCCGAAAGAAGCCCGGGAGCGGCGCTTAGCTCCGGAGAGCATCGTCCCTTCGTCTTTAGCGTCTTTTGTGGTCTACATCCTAGCAGAAAGCTTTTCCACTCTGTCTGGCAAGGAAAACCTGCGGGAGCACAGAAAACATCTCCCATCGTGTTCTGGACGTTGCACGGAGGTATGCCATGTGTTTGGCATAAAGAAAAGAAAAGCTGTCCAAAACACATTCTTATCGAATATTCATGTGATTAGAAAAGTCAGGAGAATGGTAAGGTACTGTTTTCTATCAGTTGGCAAGTTGAGCACACAATCCCAGTGTTGTACAGCTTCCTTCTTCACCTTTCCGATGCTGCCGCTCTCTCCGGCTCCCGGAGCCCGAGAAGCGGCTTCTTCGCGCAAAGACGATTGTACCGCTCACAGTGCTCTCTTAGCGCGGCTTCTGCCGAAAGACGCCCGGGAGCGGCGCTTAGCTCCGGAGAGCATCGTACCTTCGTCTTTAGCGGCTTTTGTGGTCTACATCCTAGCTGAAAACTTTTCCACTCTGTCTGGCAAGAAAAACCTGCGGGAGCACAGAAAACATCTCCCATCGTGTTCTGGACGTTGCACGGAGGTCTGCCAAGTGTTTCAATGAAGAAAAGAAAAGTTGTCCAAAATAACTTCCTATCGAACATTCATGTGATTAGAAAAGACAGGAGAATGGTAAGGTACTGTTTTCTATCAGTTGGCAAGTTGAGCACACGATCCCAGTGTTGTACAGCTTCTTTCTTCACCTTTCCGATGCCGCCGCTCTCTCCGGCTCCCGGAGCCGAAGAAACGGCTTCTTCGCGCAAAGACGATTGTACCGGTCACAGTGCTCTCTTAGCGCGGCTTCTGCCGAAAGAAGCCCGGAAGCGGCGCTTAACTCCGGAGAGCATCGTACCTTCGTCTTTAGCGTCTTTTGTGGTCTACATCCTAGCAGAAAGCTTTTCCACTCTGTCTGGCAAGGAAAACCTGCGGGAGCACAGAAAACATCTCCCATCGTGTTCTGGACGTTGCACGGAGGTCTGCCAAGTGTTAAGCATAAAGAAAAGAAAAGCTGTCCAAAGCAGCTTCTTATCGAATATTCATGTGAATAGAAAAGTCAGGAGAATGGTAAGGTACTGTTTTCTATCAGTTGGCAAGTTGAGCACACAATCCCAGGGTTGTACAGCTGCTTTCTTCACCTTTCCGATGCTGCCGCTCTCTCCGGCTCCCGGAGCCGAAGAAACGGCTTCTTCGCGCAAAGACGATTGTACCGCTCACAGTGCTCTCTTAGCGCGGCTTCTGCCGAAAGACGCCCGGGAGCGGCGCATAGCTCCGGAGAGCATCGTCCCTTCGTCTTTAGCGTCTTTTGTGGTCTACATCCTGGCAGAAAGCTTTTCCACTCTGTCTGGCAAGGAAAACCTGCGGGAGCACAGAAAACATCTCCCATCGTGTTCTGGACGTTGCACGGAGGTCTGCCCTGTGTTTGGCATAAAGAAAGGAAAAGCTGTCCAAAACAGCTTCTTATCGAATATTCATGTGATTAGAAATGTCAGGAGAATGGTAAGGTACTGTTTTCTATCAGTTGGCAAGTTGAGCACACAATCCCAGTGTTGTACAGCTTCCTTCTTCACCTTTCCGATGCTGCCGCTCTCTCCGGCTCCCTGAGCCGAAGAAGTGGCTTCTTCGCGCAAAGACGATTGTACGGCTCACAGTGCTCTCTTAGCGCGGCTTCTGCCGAAAGACGCCCGGGAGCGGCGCTTAGCTCCGGAGAGCATCGTACCTTCGTCTTTAGCGGCTTTTGTGGTCTACATCCTAGCAGAAAACTTTTCCACTCTGTCTGGCAAGAAAAACCTGCGGGAGCACAGAAAACATCTCCCATCGTGTTCTGGACGTTGCACGGAGGTCTGCCAAGTGTTTCAATGAAGAAAAGAAAAGTTGTCCAAAATAACTTCCTATCGAACATTCATGTGATTAGAAAAGTCAGGAGAATGGTAAGGTACTGTTTTCTATCAGTTGGCAAGTTGAGCACACGATCCCAGTGTTGTACAGCTTCTTTCTTCACCTTTCCGATGCTGCCGCTCTCTCCGGCTCCCGGAGCCGAAGATGCGGCTTCTTCGCGCAAAGACGATTGTACCGCTCACAGTGCTCTCTTAGCGCCGCTTCTGCCGAAAGAAGCCCGGGAGCGGCGCTTAGCTCCGGAGAGCATCGTACCTTCGTCTTTAGCGGCTTTTGTGGTCTACATCCTAGCAGAAAACATTTCCACTCTGTCTGGTAAGGAAAACCTGCGGGAGCACAGAAAACATCTCCCATCGTGTTCTGGACGTTGCACGGAGGTCTGCCAAGTGTTAAGCATAAAGAAAAGAAAAGCTGTCCAAAGCAGCTTCTTGTCGAATATTCATGTGAATAGAAAAGTCAGGGGAATGGTAAGGTACTGTTTTCTATCAGTTGGCAAGTTGAGCACACAATCACAGTGTTGTACAGCTTCCTTCTTCACCTTTCCGATGCTGCCGCTCTCTCCGGCTCCCGGAGCCGAAGATGCGGCTTCTTCGCGCAAAGACGATTGTACCGGTCACAGTGCTCTCTTAGCGCGGCTTCTGCCGAAAGACGCCCGGGAGCGGCGCTTAGCTCCGGAGAGCATCGTACCTTCGTCTTTAGCGGCTTTTGTGGTCTACATCCTAGCTGAAAACTTTTCCACTCTGTCTGGCAAGAAAAACCTGCGGGAGCACAGAAAACATCTCCCATCGTGTTCTGGACGTTGCACGGAGGTCTGCCAAGTGTTTCAATGAAGAAAAGAAAAGTTGTCCAAAATAACTTCCTATCGAACATTCATGTGATTAGAAAAGTCAGGAGAATGGTAAGGTACTGTTTTCTATCAGTTGGCAAGTTGAGCACACGATCCCAGTGTTGTACAGCTTCTTTCTTCACCTTTCCGATGCTGCCGCTCTCTCCTGCTCCCGGAGCCGAAGAAACGGCTTCTTCGCGCAAAGACGATTGTACCGGTCACAGTGCTCTCTTAGCGCGGCTTCTGCCGAAAGAAGCCCGGAAGCGGCGCTTAACTCCGGAGAGCATCGTACCTTCGTCTTTAGCGTCTTTTGTGGTCTACATCCTGGCAGAAAGCTTTTCCACTCTGTCTGGCAAGAAAAACCTGCGGGAGCACAGAAAACATCTCCCATCGTGTTCTGGACGTTGCACGGAGGTCTGCCATGTGTTTGGCATAAAGAAAGGAAAAGCTGTCCAAAACAGCTTCTTATCGAATATTCATGTGATTGGAAATGTCAGGAGAATGGTAAGGTACTGTTTTCTATCAGTTGGCAAGTTGAGCACACAATCCCAGTGTTGTACAGCTTCTTTCTTCACCTTTCCGATGCTGCCGCTCTCTCCGGCTCCCGGAGCCGAAGATGCGGCTTCTTCGCGCAAAGACGATTGTACCGCTCACAGTGCTCTCTTATCGCCGCTTCTGCCGAAAGAAGCCCGGGAGCGGCGCTTAAGTCCGGAGAGCATCGTACCTTCGTCTTTAGCGTCTTTTGTGGTCTACATCCTAGCAGAAAGCTTTTCCACTCTGTCTGGTAAGGAAAACCTGCGGGAGCACAGAAAACATCTCCCATCGTGTTCTGGACGTTGCACAGAGGTCTGCTAAGTGTTAAGCATAAAGAAAAGAAAAGCTGTCCAAAGCAGCTTCTTATCGAATATTCATGTGAATAGAAAAGTCAGGAGAATGGTAAGGTACTGTTTTCTATCAGTTGGCAAGTTGAGCACACAATCCCAGGGTTGTACAGCTGCTTTCTTCACCTTTCCGATGCTGCCGCTCTCTCCGGCTCCCGGAGCCCAAGAAACGGCTTCTTCGCGCAAAGACGATTGTACCGGTCACAGTGCTCTCTTAGCGCGGCTTCTGCCGAAAGACGCCCGGGAGCGGCGCATAGCTCCGGAGAGCATCGTCCCTTCGTCTTTAGCGTCTTTTGTGGTCTACATCCTGGCAGAAAGCTTTTCCACTCTGTCTGGCAAGGAAAACCTGCGGGAGCACAGAAAACATCTCCCATCGTGTTTTGGACGTTGCACGGAAGTCTGCCAAGTGTTTGGCATGAAGAAAAGAAAAGCTGTCCAAAGCAGCTTCTTATCGAATATTCATGTGATTAGAAAAGTCAGGAGAATGGTAAGGTACTGTTTTCTATCAGTTGGCAAGTTGAGCACACGATCCCAGTGTTGTACAGCTTCTTTCTTCACCTTTCCGATGCTGCCGCTCTCTCCGGCTCCCGGAGCCCAAGAAGCGGCTTCTTCGCGCAAAGACGATTGTACCGCTCACAGTGCTCTCTTAGCGCCGCTTCTGCCGAAAGAAGCCCGGGAGCGGCGCTTAGCTCCGGAGAGCATCGTACCTTCGTCTTTAGCGGCTTTTGTGGTCTACATCCTAGCAGAAAACAATTACACTCTGTCTGGTAAGGAAAACCTGCGGGAGCACAGAAAACATCTCCCATCGTGTTCTGGACGTTGCACGGAGGTCTGCCCTGTGTTTGGCATAAAGAAAGGAAAAGCTGTCCAAAACAGCTTCTTATCGAATATTCATGTGATTGGAAATGTCAGGAGAATGGTAAGGTACTGTTTTCTATCAGTTGGCAAGTTGAGCACACAATCACAGTGTTGTACAGCTTCCTTCTTCACCTTTCCGATGCTGCCGCTCACTACGGTTCCCGGAGCCGAAGAAGCGGCTTCTTCGCGCAAAGACGATCGTACCGGTCACAGTGCTCTCTTAGCGCGGCTTCTGCCGAAAGACGCCCGGGAGCGGCGCTTAGCTCCGGAGAGCATCGTACCTTCGTCTTTAGCGGCTTTTGTGGTCTACATCCTAGCAGAAAACTTTTCCACTCTGTCTGGCAAGAAAAACCGGCGGGAGCACAGAAAACATCTCCCATCGTGTTCTGGACGTTGCACGGAGGTCTGCCAAGTGTTTCAATGAAGAAAAGAAAAGTTGTCCAAAATAACTTCCTATCGAACATTCATGTGATTAGAAAAGTCAGGAGAATGGTAAGGTACTGTTTTCTATCAGTTGGCAAGTTGAGCACACGATCCCAGTGTTGTACAGCTTCTTTCTTCACCTTTCCGATGCTGCCGCTCTCTCCTGCTCCCGGAGCCGAAGAAGCGGCTTCTTCGCGCAAAGACGATTGTACCGGTCACAGTGCTCTCTTAGCGCCGCTTCTGCCGAAAGAAGCCCGGGAGCGGCGCTTAACTCCGGAGAGCATCGTCCCTTCGTCTTTAGCGTCTTTTGTGGTCTACATCCTAGCAGAAAACATTTCCACTCTGTCTGGTAAGGAAAACCTGCGGGAGCACAGAAAACATCTCCCATCGTGTTTTGAACGTTGCACGGAAGTCTGCCAAGTGTTTGGCATGAAGAAAAGAAAAGCTGTCCAAAACAGCTTCTTATCGAATATTCATGTGATTGGAAATGTCAGGAGAATGGTAAGGTACTGTTTTCTATCAGTTGGCAAGTTGAGCACACAATCCCAGGGTTGTACAGCTTCCTTCTTCACCTTTCCGATGCTGCCGCTCTCTCCGGCTCCCGGAGCCGAAGATGCGGCTTCTTCGCGCAAAGACGATTGTACCGCTCACAGTGCTCTCTTAGCGCGGCTTCTGCCGAAAGACGCCCGGGAGCGGCGCTTAGCTCCGGAGAGCATCGTACCTTCGTCTTTAGCGGCTTTTGTGGTCTACATCCTAGCTGAAAACTTTTCCACTCTGTCTGGCAAGAAAAACCTGCGGGAGCACAGAAAACATCTCCCATCGTGTTCTGGACGTTGCACGGAGGTCTGCCAAGTGTTTCAATGAAGAAAAGAAAAGTTGTCCAAAATAACTTCCTATCGAACATTCATGTGATTAGAAAAGACAGGAGAATGGTAAGGTACTGTTTTCTATCAGTTGGCAAGTTGAGCACACGATCCCAGTGTTGTACAGCTTCTTTCTTCACCTTTCCGATGCTGCCGCTCTCTCCGGCTCCCGGAGCCGAAGAAACGGCTTCTTCGCGCAAAGACGATTGTACCGGTCACAGTGCTCTCTTAGCGCGGCTTCTGCCGAAAGAAGCCCGGAAGCGGCGCTTAACTCCGGAGAGCATCGTACCTTCGTCTTTAGCGTCTTTTGTGGTCTACATCCTAGCAGAAAGCTTTTCCACTCTGTCTGGCAAGGAAAACCTGCGGGAGCACAGAAAACATCTCCCATCGTGTTCTGGACGTTGCACGGAAGTCTGCCAAGTGTTTGGCATGAAGAAAAGAAAAGCTGTCCAAAGCAGCTTCTTATCGAATATTCATGTGATTAGAAAAGTCAGGAGAATGGTAAGGTACTGTTTTCTATCAGTTGGCAAGTTGAGCACACGATCCCAGTGTTGTACAGCTTCTTTCTTCACCTTTCCGATGCTGCCGCTCTCTCCGGCTCCCGGAGCCGAAGATGCGGCTTCTTCGCGCAAAGACGATTGTACCGCTCACAGTGCTCTCTTAGCGCCGCTTCTGCCGAAAGAAGCCCGGGAGCGGCGCTTAGCTCCGGAGAGCATCGTACCTTCGTCTTTAGCGGCTTTTGTGGTCTACATCCTAGCAGAAAACATTTCCACTCTGTCTGGTAAGGAAAACCTGCGGGAGCACAGAAAACATCTCCCATCGTGTTCTGGACGTTGCACGGAGGTCTGCCAAGTGTTAAGCATAAAGAAAAGAAAAGCTGTCCAAAGCAGCTTCTTGTCGAATATTCATGTGAATAGAAAAGTCAGGGGAATGGTAAGGTACTGTTTTCTATCAGTTGGCAAGTTGAGCACACAATCCCAGTGTTGTACAACTTCTTTCTTCACCTTTCCGATGCTGCCGCTCTCTCCGGCTCCCGGAGCCGAAGAAACGGCTTCTTCGCGCAAAGACGATTGTACCGCTCACAGTGCTCTCTTAGCGCCGCTTCTGCCGAAAGAAGCCCGGGAGCGGCGCTTAGCTCCGGAGAGCATCGTACCTTCGTCTTTAGCGGCTTTTGTGGTCTACATCCTAGCAGAAAACATTTCCACTCTGTCTGGTAAGGAAAACCTGCGGGAGCACAGAAAACATCTCCCATCGTGTTCTGGACGTTGCACGGAGGTCTGCCAAGTGTTAAGCATAAAGAAAAGAAAAGCTGTCCAAAGCAGCTTCTTGTCGAATATTCATGTGAATAGAAAAGTCAGGGGAATGGTAAGGTACTGTTTTCTATCAGTTGGCAAGTTGAGCACACAATCACAGTGTTGTACAGCTTCCTTCTTCACCTTTCCGATGCTGCCGCTCTCTCCGGCTCCCGGAGCCGAAGATGCGGCTTCTTCGCGCAAAGACGATTGTACCGCTCACAGTGCTCTCTTAGCGCGGCTTCTGCCGAAAGACGCCCGGGAGCGGCGCTTAGCTCCGGAGAGCATCGTACCTTCGTCTTTAGCGGCTTTTGTGGTCTACATCCTAGCTGAAAACTTTTCCACTCTGTCTGGCAAGAAAAACCTGCGGGAGCACAGAAAACATCTCCCATCGTGTTCTGGACGTTGCACGGAGGTCTGCCAAGTGTTTCAATGAAGAAAAGAAAAGTTGTCCAAAATAACTTCCTATCGAACATTCATGTGATTAGAAAAGTCAGGAGAATGGTAAGGTACTGTTTTCTATCAGTTGGCAAGTTGAGCACACGATCCCAGTGTTGTACAGCTTCTTTCTTCACCTTTCCGATGCTGCCGCTCTCTCCTGCTCCCGGAGCCGAAGAAACGGCTTCTTCGCGCAAAGACGATTGTACCGGTCACAGTGCTCTCTTAGCGCGGCTTCTGCCGAAAGAAGCCCGGAAGCGGCGCTTAACTCCGGAGAGCATCGTACCTTCGTCTTTAGCGTCTTTTGTGGTCTACATCCTGGCAGAAAGCTTTTCCACTCTGTCTGGCAAGAAAAACCTGCGGGAGCACAGAAAACATCTCCCATCGTGTTCTGGACGTTGCACGGAGGTCTGCCATGTGTTTGGCATAAAGAAAGGAAAAGCTGTCCAAAACAGCTTCTTATCGAATATTCATGTGATTGGAAATGTCAGGAGAATGGTAAGGTACTGTTTTCTATCAGTTGGCAAGTTGAGCACACAATCCCAGTGTTGTACAGCTTCCTTCTTCACCTTTCCGATGCTGCCGCTCTCTCCGGCTCCCGGAGCCGAAGATGCGGCTTCTTCGCGCAAAGACGATTGTACCGCTCACAGTGCTCTCTTATCGCCGCTTCTGCCGAAAGAAGCCCGGGAGCGGCGCTTAAGTCCGGAGAGCATCGTACCTTCGTCTTTAGCGTCTTTTGTGGTCTACATCCTAGCAGAAAGCTTTTCCACTCTGTCTGGTAAGGAAAACCTGCGGGAGCACAGAAAACATCTCCCATCGTGTTCTGGACGTTGCACAGAGGTCTGCTAAGTGTTAAGCATAAAGAAAAGAAAAGCTATCCAAAGCAGCTTCTTATCGAATATTCATGTGAATAGAAAAGTCAGGAGAATGGTAAGGTACTGTTTTCTATCAGTTGGCAAGTTGAGCACACAATCCCAGGGTTGTACAGCTGCTTTCTTCACCTTTCCGATGCTGCCGCTCTCTCCGGCTCCCGGAGCCCAAGAAACGGCTTCTTCGCGCAAAGACGATTGTACCGGTCACAGTGCTCTCTTAGCGCGGCTTCTGCCGAAAGACGCCCGGGAGCGGCGCATAGCTCCGGAGAGCATCGTCCCTTCGTCTTTAGCGTCTTTTGTGGTCTACATCCTGGCAGAAAGCTTTTCCACTCTGTCTGGCAAGGAAAACCTGCGGGAGCACAGAAAACATCTCCCATCGTGTTTTGGACGTTGCACGGAAGTCTGCCAAGTGTTTGGCATGAAGAAAAGAAAATGTGTCCAAAGCAGCTTCTTATCGAATATTCATGTGATTAGAAAAGTCAGGAGAATGGTAAGGTACTGTTTTCTATCAGTTGGCAAGTTGAGCACACGATCCCAGTGTTGTACAGCTTCTTTCTTCACCTTTCCGATGCTGCCGCTCTCTCCGGCTCCCGGAGCCCAAGAAGCGGCTTCTTCGCGCAAAGACGATTGTACCGCTCACAGTGCTCTCTTAGCGCCGCTTCTGCCGAAAGAAGCCCGGGAGCGGCGCTTAGCTCCGGAGAGCATCGTACCTTCGTCTTTAGCGGCTTTTGTGGTCTACATCCTAGCAGAAAACAATTACACTCTGTCTGGTAAGGAAAACCTGCGGGAGCACAGAAAACATCTCCCATCGTGTTCTGGACGTTGCACGGAGGTCTGCCCTGTGTTTGGCATAAAGAAAGGAAAAGCTGTCCAAAACAGCTTCTTATCGAATATTCATGTGATTGGAAATGTCAGGAGAATGGTAAGGTACTGTTTTCTATCAGTTGGCAAGTTGAGCACACAATCCCAGTGTTGTACAGCTTCCTTCTTCACCTTTCCGATGCTGCCGCTCACTACGGTTCCCGGAGCCGAAGAAGCGGCTTCTTCGCGCAAAGACGATCGTACCGGTCACAGTGCTCTCTTAGCGCGGCTTCTGCCGAAAGACGCCCGGGAGCGGCGCTTAGCTCCGGAGAGCATCGTACCTTCGTCTTTAGCGGCTTTTGTGGTCTACATCCTAGCAGAAAACTTTTCCACTCTGTCTGGCAAGAAAAACCGGCGGGAGCACAGAAAACATCTCCCATCGTGTTCTGGACGTTGCACGGAGGTCTGCCAAGTGTTTCAATGAAGAAAAGAAAAGTTGTCCAAAATAACTTCCTATCGAACATTCATGTGATTAGAAAAGTCAGGAGAATGGTAAGGTACTGTTTTCTATCAGTTGGCAAGTTGAGCACACGATCCCAGTGTTGTACAGCTTCTTTCTTCACCTTTCCGATGCTGCCGCTCTCTCCTGCTCCCGGAGCCGAAGAAGCGGCTTCTTCGCGCAAAGACGATTGTACCGGTCACAGTGCTCTCTTAGCGCCGCTTCTGCCGAAAGAAGCCCGGGAGCGGCGCTTAACTCCGGAGAGCATCGTACCTTCGTCTTTAGCGTCTTTTGTGGTCTACATCCTAGCAGAAAACATTTCCACTCTGTCTGGTAAGGAAAACCTGCGGGAGCACAGAAAACATCTCCCATCGTGTTTTGAACGTTGCACGGAAGTCTGCCAAGTGTTTGGCATGAAGAAAAGAAAAGCTGTCCAAAACAGCTTCTTATCGAATATTCATGTGATTGGAAATGTCAGGAGAATGGTAAGGTACTGTTTTCTATCAGTTGGCAAGTTGAGCACACAATCCCAGGGTTGTACAGCTTCCTTCTTCACCTTTCCGATGCTGCCGCTCTCTCCGGCTCCCGGAGCCGAAGATGCGGCTTCTTCGCGCAAAGACGATTGTACCGCTCACAGTGCTCTCTTAGCGCGGCTTCTGCCGAAAGACGCCCGGGAGCGGCGCTTAGCTCCGGAGAGCATCGTACCTTCGTCTTTAGCGGCTTTTGTGGTCTACATCCTAGCTGAAAACTTTTCCACTCTGTCTGGCAAGAAAAACCTGCGGGAGCACAGAAAACATCTCCCATCGTGTTCTGGACGTTGCACGGAGGTCTGCCAAGTGTTTCAATGAAGAAAAGAAAAGTTGTCCAAAATAACTTCCTATCGAACATTCATGTGATTAGAAAAGACAGGAGAATGGTAAGGTACTGTTTTCTATCAGTTGGCAAGTTGAGCACACGATCCCAGTGTTGTACAGCTTCTTTCTTCACCTTTCCGATGCTGCCGCTCTCTCCGGCTCCCGGAGCCGAAGAAACGGCTTCTTCGCGCAAAGACGATTGTACCGGTCACAGTGCTCTCTTAGCGCGGCTTCTGCCGAAAGAAGCCCGGAAGCGGCGCTTAACTCCGGAGAGCATCGTACCTTCGTCTTTAGCGTCTTTTGTGGTCTACATCCTAGCAGAAAGCTTTTCCACTCTGTCTGGCAAGGAAAACCTGCGGGAGCACAGAAAACATCTCCCATCGTGTTCTGGACGTTGCACGGAAGTCTGCCAAGTGTTTGGCATGAAGAAAAGAAAAGCTGTCCAAAGCAGCTTCTTATCGAATATTCATGTGATTAGAAAAGTCAGGAGAATGGTAAGGTACTGTTTTCTATCAGTTGGCAAGTTGAGCACACGATCCCAGTGTTGTACAGCTTCTTTCTTCACCTTTCCGATGCTGCCGCTCTCTCCGGCTCCCGGAGCCGAAGATGCGGCTTCTTCGCGCAAAGACGATTGTACCGCTCACAGTGCTCTCTTAGCGCCGCTTCTGCCGAAAGAAGCCCGGGAGCGGCGCTTAGCTCCGGAGAGCATCGTACCTTCGTCTTTAGCGGCTTTTGTGGTCTACATCCTAGCAGAAAACATTTCCACTCTGTCTGGTAAGGAAAACCTGCGGGAGCACAGAAAACATCTCCCATCGTGTTCTGGACGTTGCACGGAGGTCTGCCAAGTGTTAAGCATAAAGAAAAGAAAAGCTGTCCAAAGCAGCTTCTTGTCGAATATTCATGTGAATAGAAAAGTCAGGGGAATGGTAAGGTACTGTTTTCTATCAGTTGGCAAGTTGAGCACACAATCCCAGTGTTGTACAACTTCTTTCTTCACCTTTCCGATGCTGCCGCTCTCTCCGGCTCCCGGAGCCGAAGAAACGGCTTCTTCGCGCAAAGACGATTGTACCGCTCACAGTGCTCTCTTACTGCGGCTTCTGCCGAAAGACGCCCTGGAGCGGCGCTTAGTTCCGGAGAGCATCGTCCCTTCGTCTTTAGCGTCTTTTGTGGTCTACATCCTGGCAGAAAGCTTTTCCACTCTGTCTGGCAAGAAAAACCTGCGGGACACAGAAAACATCTCCCATCGTGTTCTGGACGTTGCACGGAGGTCTGCCTTGTGTTTGGCATAAAGAAAGGAAAAGCTGTCCAAAACAGCTTCTTATCGAATATTCATGTGATTGGAAATGTCAGGAGAATGGTAAGGTACTGTTTTCTATCAGTTGGCAAGTTGAGCACACGATCCCAGTGTTGTACAGCTTCTTTCTTCACCTTTCCGATGCTGCCGCTCTCTCCGGCTCCCGGAGCCCAAGAAGCGGCTTCTTCGCGCAAAGACGATTGTACCGCTCACAGTGCTCTCTTAGCGCCGCTTCTGCCGAAAGAAGCCCGGGAGCGGCGCTTAGCTCCGGAGAGCATCGTACCTTCGTCTTTAGCGGCTTTTGTGGTCTACATCCTAGCAGAAAACATTTCCACTCTGTCTGGTAAGGAAAACCTGCGGGAGCACAGAAAACATCTCCCATCGTGTTCTGGACGTTGCACGGAGGTCTGCCATGTGTTTGGCATAAAGAAAGGAAAAGCTGTCCAAAACAGCTTCTTATCGAATATTCATGTGATTGGAAATGTCAGGAGAATGGTAAGGTACTGTTTTCTATCAGTTGGCAAGTTGAGCACACAATCCCAGGGTTGTACAGCTTCCTTCTTCACCTTTCCGATGCTGCCCCTCTCTCCGGCTCCCGGAGCCGAAGATGCGGCTTCTTCGCGCAAAGACGATTGTACCGCTCACAGTGCTCTCTTAGCGCGGCTTCTGCCGAAAGAAGCCCGGGAGCGGCGCTTAGCTCCGGAGAGCATCGTACCTTCGTCTTTAGCGGCTTTTGTGGTCTACATCCTAGCTGAAAACATTTCCACTCTGTCTGGCAAGAAAAACCTGCGGGAGCACAGAAAACATCTCCCATCGTGTTCTGGACGTTGCACGGAGGTCTGCCAAGTGTTTCAATGAAGAAAAGAAAAGTTGTCCAAAATAACTTCCTATCGAACATTCATGTGATTAGAAAAGACAGGAGAATGGTAAGGTACTGTTTTCTATCAGTTGGCAAGTTGAGCACACGATCCCAGTGTTGTACAGCTTCTTTCTTCACCTTTCCGATGCTGCCGCTCTCTCCGGCTCCCGGAGCCGAAGAAACGGCTTCTTCGCGCAAAGACGATTGTACCGGTCACAGTGCTCTCTTAGCGCGGCTTCTGCCGAAAGAAGCCCGGAAGCGGCGCTTAACTCCGGAGAGCATCGTACCTTCGTCTTTAGCGTCTTTTGTGGTCTACATCCTAGCAGAAAGCTTTTCCACTCTGTCTGGCAAGGAAAACCTGCGGGAGCACAGAAAACATCTCCCATCGTGTTCTGGACGTTGCACGGAGGTCTGCCAAGTGTTAAGCATAAAGAAAAGAAAAGCTGTCCAAAGCAGCTTCTTATCGAATATTCATGTGAATAGAAAAGTCAGGAGAATGGTAAGGTACTGTTTTCTATCAGTTGGCAAGTTGAGCACACAATCCCAGGGTTGTACAGCTGCTTTCTTCACCTTTCCGATGCTGCCGCTCTCTCCGGCTCCCGGAGCCGAAGAAACGGCTTCTTCGCGCAAAGACGATTGTACCGCTCACAGTGCTCTCTTAGCGCCGCTTCTGCCGAAAGACGCCCGGGAGCGGCGCATAGCTCCGGAGAGCATCGTCCCTTCGTCTTTAGCGTCTTTTGTGGTCTACATCCTGGCAGAAAGCTTTTCCACTCTGTCTGGCAAGGAAAACCTGCGGGAGCACAGAAAACATCTCCCATCGTGTTCTGGACGTTGCACGGAGGTCTGCCCTGTGTTTGGCATAAAGAAAGGAAAAGCTGTCCAAAACAGCTTCTTATCGAATATTCATGTGATTAGAAATGTCAGGAGAATGGTAAGGTACTGTTTTCTATCAGTTGGCAAGTTGAGCACACAATCCCAGTGTTGTACAGCTTCCTTCTTCACCTTTCCGATGCTGCCGCTCTCTCCGGCTCCCGGAGCCGAAGAAGTGGCTTCTTCGCGCAAAGACGATTGTACGGCTCACAGTGCTCTCTTAGCGCGGCTTCTGCCGAAAGACGCCCGGGAGCGGCGCTTAGCTCCGGAGAGCATCGTACCTTCGTCTTTAGCGGCTTTTGTGGTCTACATCCTAGCAGAAAACTTTTCCACTCTGTCTGGCAAGAAAAACCTGCGGGAGCACAGAAAACATCTCCCATCGTGTTCTGGACGTTGCACGGAGGTCTGCCAAGTGTTTCAATGAAGAAAAGAAAAGTTGTCCAAAATAACTTCCTATCGAACATTCATGTGATTAGAAAAGTCAGGAGAATGGTAAGGTACTGTTTTCTATCAGTTGGCAAGTTGAGCACACGATCCCAGTGTTGTACAGCTTCTTTCTTCACCTTTCCGATGCTGCCGCTCTCTCCTGCTCCCGGAGCCGAAGAAGCGGCTTCTTCGCGCAAAGACGATTGTACCGGTCACAGTGCTCTCTTAGCGCCGCTTCTGCCGAAAGAAGCCCGGGAGCGGCGCTTAGCTCCGGAGAGCATCGTACCTTCGTCTTTAGCGTCTTTTGTGGTCTACATCCTAGCAGAAAGCTTTTCCACTCTGTCTGGCAAGGAAAACCTGCGGGAGCACAGAAAACATCTCCCATCGTGTTCTGGACGTTGCACGGAAGTCTGCCAAGTGTTTGGCATGAAGAAAAGAAAAGCTGTCCAAAGCAGCTTCTTATCGAATATTCATGTGATTAGAAAAGTCAGGAGAATGGTAAGGTACTGTTTTCTATCAGTTGGCAAGTTGAGCACACGATCCCAGTGTTGTACAGCTTCTTTCTTCACCTTTCCGATGCTGCCGCTCTCTCCGGCTCCCGGAGCCCAAGAAGCGGCTTCTTCGCGCAAAGACGATTGTACCGCTCACAGTGCTCTCTTAGCGCCGCTTCTGCCGAAAGAAGCCCGGGAGCGGCGCTTAGCTCCGGAGAGCATCGTACCTTCGTCTTTAGCGGCTTTTGTGGTCTACATCCTGGAAGAAAGCTTTTCCACTCTGTCTGGCAAGGAAAACCTGCGGGAGCACAGAAAACATCTCCCATCGTGTTCTGGACGTTGCACGGAGGTCTGCCATGTGTTTGGCATAAAGAAAGGAAAAGCTGTCCAAAACAGCTTCTTATCGAATATTCATGTGATTAGAAAAGTCAGGAGAATGGTAAGGTACTGTTTTCTATCAGTTGGCAAGTTGAGCACACAATCCCAGGGTTGTACAGCTTCTTTCTTCACCTTTCCGATGCTGCCGCTCTCTCCGGCTCCCGGAGCCGAAGAAACGGCTTCTTCGCGCAAAGACGATTGTACCGCTCACAGTGCTCTCTTAGCGCGGCTTCTGCCGAAAGACGCCCGGGAGCGGCGCATAGCTCCGGAGAGCATCGTCCCTTCGTCTTTAGCGTCTTTTGTGGTCTACATCCTGGCAGAAAGCTTTTCCACTCTGTCTGGCAAGGAAAACCTGCGGGAGCACAGAAAACATCTCCCATCGTGTTTTGGACGTTGCACGGAAGTCTGCCAAGTGTTTGGCATGAAGAAAAGAAAAGCTGTCCAAAGCAGCTTCTTATCGAATATTCATGTGATTAGAAAAGTCAGGAGAATGGTAAGGTACTGTTTTCTATCAGTTGGCAAGTTGAGCACACGATCCCAGTGTTGTACAGCTTCTTTCTTCACCTTTCCGATGCTGCCGCTCTCTCCGGCTCCCGGAGCCCAAGAAGCGGCTTCTTCGCGCAAAGACGATTGTACCGCTCACAGTGCTCTCTTAGCGCCGCTTCTGCCGAAAGAAGCCCGGGAGCGGCGCTTAGCTCCGGAGAGCATCGTACCTTCGTCTTTAGCGGCTTTTGTGGTCTACATCCTAGCAGAAAACAATTACACTCTGTCTGGTAAGGAAAACCTGCGGGAGCACAGAAAACATCTCCCATCGTGTTCTGGACGTTGCACGGAGGTCTGCCCTGTGTTTGGCATAAAGAAAGGAAAAGCTGTCCAAAACAGCTTCTTATCGAATATTCATGTGATTGGAAATGTCAGGAGAATGGTAAGGTACTGTTTTCTATCAGTTGGCAAGTTGAGCACACAATCACAGTGTTGTACAGCTTCCTTCTTCACCTTTCCGATGCTGCCGCTCACTACGGTTCCCGGAGCCGAAGAAGCGGCTTCTTCGCGCAAAGACGATCGTACCGGTCACAGTGCTCTCTTAGCGCGGCTTCTGCCGAAAGACGCCCGGGAGCGGCGCTTAGCTCCGGAGAGCATCGTACCTTCGTCTTTAGCGGCTTTTGTGGTCTACATCCTAGCAGAAAACTTTTCCACTCTGTCTGGCAAGAAAAACCGGCGGGAGCACAGAAAACATCTCCCATCGTGTTCTGGACGTTGCACGGAGGTCTGCCAAGTGTTTCAATGAAGAAAAGAAAAGTTGTCCAAAATAACTTCCTATCGAACATTCATGTGATTAGAAAAGTCAGGAGAATGGTAAGGTACTGTTTTCTATCAGTTGGCAAGTTGAGCACACGATCCCAGTGTTGTACAGCTTCTTTCTTCACCTTTCCGATGCTGCCGCTCTCTCCTGCTCCCGGAGCCGAAGAAGCGGCTTCTTCGCGCAAAGACGATTGTACCGGTCACAGTGCTCTCTTAGCGCCGCTTCTGCCGAAAGAAGCCCGGGAGCGGCGCTTAACTCCGGAGAGCATCGTACCTTCGTCTTTAGCGTCTTTTGTGGTCTACATCCTAGCAGAAAACATTTCCACTCTGTCTGGTAAGGAAAACCTGCGGGAGCACAGAAAACATCTCCCATCGTGTTTTGAACGTTGCACGGAAGTCTGCCAAGTGTTTGGCATGAAGAAAAGAAAAGCTGTCCAAAACAGCTTCTTATCGAATATTCATGTGATTGGAAATGTCAGGAGAATGGTAAGGTACTGTTTTCTATCAGTTGGCAAGTTGAGCACACAATCCCAGGGTTGTACAGCTTCCTTCTTCACCTTTCCGATGCTGCCGCTCTCTCCGGCTCCCGGAGCCGAAGATGCGGCTTCTTCGCGCAAAGACGATTGTACCGCTCACAGTGCTCTCTTAGCGCGGCTTCTGCCGAAAGACGCCCGGGAGCGGCGCTTAGCTCCGGAGAGCATCGTACCTTCGTCTTTAGCGGCTTTTGTGGTCTACATCCTAGCTGAAAACTTTTCCACTCTGTCTGGCAAGAAAAACCTGCGGGAGCACAGAAAACATCTCCCATCGTGTTCTGGACGTTGCACGGAGGTCTGCCAAGTGTTTCAATGAAGAAAAGAAAAGTTGTCCAAAATAACTTCCTATCGAACATTCATGTGATTAGAAAAGACAGGAGAATGGTAAGGTACTGTTTTCTATCAGTTGGCAAGTTGAGCACACGATCCCAGTGTTGTACAGCTTCTTTCTTCACCTTTCCGATGCTGCCGCTCTCTCCGGCTCCCGGAGCCGAAGAAACGGCTTCTTCGCGCAAAGACGATTGTACCGGTCACAGTGCTCTCTTAGCGCGGCTTCTGCCGAAAGAAGCCCGGAAGCGGCGCTTAACTCCGGAGAGCATCGTACCTTCGTCTTTAGCGTCTTTTGTGGTCTACATCCTAGCAGAAAGCTTTTCCACTCTGTCTGGCAAGGAAAACCTGCGGGAGCACAGAAAACATCTCCCATCGTGTTCTGGACGTTGCACGGAAGTCTGCCAAGTGTTTGGCATGAAGAAAAGAAAAGCTGTCCAAAGCAGCTTCTTATCGAATATTCATGTGATTAGAAAAGTCAGGAGAATGGTAAGGTACTGTTTTCTATCAGTTGGCAAGTTGAGCACACGATCCCAGTGTTGTACAGCTTCTTTCTTCACCTTTCCGATGCTGCCGCTCTCTCCGGCTCCCGGAGCCGAAGATGCGGCTTCTTCGCGCAAAGACGATTGTACCGCTCACAGTGCTCTCTTAGCGCCGCTTCTGCCGAAAGAAGCCCGGGAGCGGCGCTTAGCTCCGGAGAGCATCGTACCTTCGTCTTTAGCGGCTTTTGTGGTCTACATCCTAGCAGAAAACATTTCCACTCTGTCTGGTAAGGAAAACCTGCGGGAGCACAGAAAACATCTCCCATCGTGTTCTGGACGTTGCACGGAGGTCTGCCAAGTGTTAAGCATAAAGAAAAGAAAAGCTGTCCAAAGCAGCTTCTTGTCGAATATTCATGTGAATAGAAAAGTCAGGGGAATGGTAAGGTACTGTTTTCTATCAGTTGGCAAGTTGAGCACACAATCCCAGTGTTGTACAACTTCTTTCTTCACCTTTCCGATGCTGCCGCTCTCTCCGGCTCCCGGAGCCGAAGAAACGGCTTCTTCGCGCAAAGACGATTGTACCGCTCACAGTGCTCTCTTAGCGCCGCTTCTGCCGAAAGAAGCCCGGGAGCGGCGCTTAGCTCCGGAGAGCATCGTACCTTCGTCTTTAGCGGCTTTTGTGGTCTACATCCTAGCAGAAAACATTTCCACTCTGTCTGGTAAGGAAAACCTGCGGGAGCACAGAAAACATCTCCCATCGTGTTCTGGACGTTGCACGGAGGTCTGCCAAGTGTTAAGCATAAAGAAAAGAAAAGCTGTCCAAAGCAGCTTCTTGTCGAATATTCATGTGAATAGAAAAGTCAGGGGAATGGTAAGGTACTGTTTTCTATCAGTTGGCAAGTTGAGCACACAATCACAGTGTTGTACAGCTTCCTTCTTCACCTTTCCGATGCTGCCGCTCTCTCCGGCTCCCGGAGCCGAAGATGCGGCTTCTTCGCGCAAAGACGATTGTACCGGTCACAGTGCTCTCTTAGCGCGGCTTCTGCCGAAAGACGCCCGGGAGCGGCGCTTAGCTCCGGAGAGCATCGTACCTTCGTCTTTAGCGGCTTTTGTGGTCTACATCCTAGCTGAAAACTTTTCCACTCTGTCTGGCAAGAAAAACCTGCGGGAGCACAGAAAACATCTCCCATCGTGTTCTGGACGTTGCACGGAGGTCTGCCAAGTGTTTCAATGAAGAAAAGAAAAGTTGTCCAAAATAACTTCCTATCGAACATTCATGTGATTAGAAAAGTCAGGAGAATGGTAAGGTACTGTTTTCTATCAGTTGGCAAGTTGAGCACACGATCCCAGTGTTGTACAGCTTCTTTCTTCACCTTTCCGATGCTGCCGCTCTCTCCTGCTCCCGGAGCCGAAGAAACGGCTTCTTCGCGCAAAGACGATTGTACCGGTCACAGTGCTCTCTTAGCGCGGCTTCTGCCGAAAGAAGCCCGGAAGCGGCGCTTAACTCCGGAGAGCATCGTACCTTCGTCTTTAGCGTCTTTTGTGGTCTACATCCTGGCAGAAAGCTTTTCCACTCTGTCTGGCAAGAAAAACCTGCGGGAGCACAGAAAACATCTCCCATCGTGTTCTGGACGTTGCACGGAGGTCTGCCATGTGTTTGGCATAAAGAAAGGAAAAGCTGTCCAAAACAGCTTCTTATCGAATATTCATGTGATTGGAAATGTCAGGAGAATGGTAAGGTACTGTTTTCTATCAGTTGGCAAGTTGAGCACACAATCCCAGTGTTGTACAGCTTCCTTCTTCACCTTTCCGATGCTGCCGCTCTCTCCGGCTCCCGGAGCCGAAGATGCGGCTTCTTCGCGCAAAGACGATTGTACCGCTCACAGTGCTCTCTTATCGCCGCTTCTGCCGAAAGAAGCCCGGGAGCGGCGCTTAAGTCCGGACAGCATCGTACCTTCGTCTTTAGCGTCTTTTGTGGTCTACATCCTAGCAGAAAGCTTTTCCACTCTGTCTGGTAAGGAAAACCTGCGGGAGCACAGAAAACATCTCCCATCGTGTTCTGGACGTTGCACAGAGGTCTGCTAAGTGTTAAGCATAAAGAAAAGAAAAGCTATCCAAAGCAGCTTCTTATCGAATATTCATGTGAATAGAAAAGTCAGGAGAATGGTAAGGTACTGTTTTCTATCAGTTGGCAAGTTGAGCACACAATCCCAGGGTTGTACAGCTGCTTTCTTCACCTTTCCGATGCTGCCGCTCTCTCCGGCTCCCGGAGCCCAAGAAACGGCTTCTTCGCGCAAAGACGATTGTACCGGTCACAGTGCTCTCTTAGCGCGGCTTCTGCCGAAAGACGCCCGGGAGCGGCGCATAGCTCCGGAGAGCATCGTCCCTTCGTCTTTAGCGTCTTTTGTGGTCTACATCCTGGCAGAAAGCTTTTCCACTCTGTCTGGCAAGGAAAACCTGCGGGAGCACAGAAAACATCTCCCATCGTGTTTTGGACGTTGCACGGAAGTCTGCCAAGTGTTTGGCATGAAGAAAAGAAAATGTGTCCAAAGCAGCTTCTTATCGAATATTCATGTGATTAGAAAAGTCAGGAGAATGGTAAGGTACTGTTTTCTATCAGTTGGCAAGTTGAGCACACGATCCCAGTGTTGTACAGCTTCTTTCTTCACCTTTCCGATGCTGCCGCTCTCTCCGGCTCCCGGAGCCCAAGAAGCGGCTTCTTCGCGCAAAGACGATTGTACCGCTCACAGTGCTCTCTTAGCGCCGCTTCTGCCGAAAGAAGCCCGGGAGCGGCGCTTAGCTCCGGAGAGCATCGTACCTTCGTCTTTAGCGGCTTTTGTGGTCTACATCCTAGCAGAAAACAATTACACTCTGTCTGGTAAGGAAAACCTGCGGGAGCACAGAAAACATCTCCCATCGTGTTCTGGACGTTGCACGGAGGTCTGCCCTGTGTTTGGCATAAAGAAAGGAAAAGCTGTCCAAAACAGCTTCTTATCGAATATTCATGTGATTGGAAATGTCAGGAGAATGGTAAGGTACTGTTTTCTATCAGTTGGCAAGTTGAGCACACAATCCCAGTGTTGTACAGCTTCCTTCTTCACCTTTCCGATGCTGCCGCTCACTACGGTTCCCGGAGCCGAAGAAGCGGCTTCTTCGCGCAAAGACGATCGTACCGGTCACAGTGCTCTCTTAGCGCGGCTTCTGCCGAAAGAAGCCCGGGAGCGGCGCTTAGCTCCGGAGAGCATCGTACCTTCGTCTTTAGCGGCTTTTGTGGTCTACATCCTAGCAGAAAACTTTTCCACTCTGTCTGGCAAGAAAAACCGGCGGGAGCACAGAAAACATCTCCCATCGTGTTCTGGACGTTGCACGGAGGTCTGCCAAGTGTTTCAATGAAGAAAAGAAAAGTTGTCCAAAATAACTTCCTATCGAACATTCATGTGATTAGAAAAGTCAGGAGAATGGTAAGGTACTGTTTTCTATCAGTTGGCAAGTTGAGCACACGATCCCAGTGTTGTACAGCTTCTTTCTTCACCTTTCCGATGCTGCCGCTCTCTCCTGCTCCCGGAGCCGAAGAAGCGGCTTCTTCGCGCAAAGACGATTGTACCGGTCACAGTGCTCTCTTAGCGCCGCTTCTGCCGAAAGAAGCCCGGGAGCGGCGCTTAACTCCGGAGAGCATCGTACCTTCGTCTTTAGCGTCTTTTGTGGTCTACATCCTAGCAGAAAACATTTCCACTCTGTCTGGTAAGGAAAACCTGCGGGAGCACAGAAAACATCTCCCATCGTGTTTTGAACGTTGCACGGAAGTCTGCCAAGTGTTTGGCATGAAGAAAAGAAAAGCTGTCCAAAACAGCTTCTTATCGAATATTCATGTGATTGGAAATGTCAGGAGAATGGTAAGGTACTGTTTTCTATCAGTTGGCAAGTTGAGCACACAATCCCAGGGTTGTACAGCTTCCTTCTTCACCTTTCCGATGCTGCCGCTCTCTCCGGCTCCCGGAGCCGAAGATGCGGCTTCTTCGCGCAAAGACGATTGTACCGCTCACAGTGCTCTCTTAGCGCGGCTTCTGCCGAAAGACGCCCGGGAGCGGCGCTTAGCTCCGGAGAGCATCGTACCTTCGTCTTTAGCGGCTTTTGTGGTCTACATCCTAGCTGAAAACTTTTCCACTCTGTCTGGCAAGAAAAACCTGCGGGAGCACAGAAAACATCTCCCATCGTGTTCTGGACGTTGCACGGAGGTCTGCCAAGTGTTTCAATGAAGAAAAGAAAAGTTGTCCAAAATAACTTCCTATCGAACATTCATGTGATTAGAAAAGACAGGAGAATGGTAAGGTACTGTTTTCTATCAGTTGGCAAGTTGAGCACACGATCCCAGTGTTGTACAGCTTCTTTCTTCACCTTTCCGATGCTGCCGCTCTCTCCGGCTCCCGGAGCCGAAGATGCGGCTTCTTCGCGCAAAGACGATTGTACCGCTCACAGTGCTCTCTTAGCGCCGCTTCTGCCGAAAGAAGCCCGGGAGCGGCGCTTAGCTCCGGAGAGCATCGTACCTTCGTCTTTAGCGGCTTTTGTGGTCTACATCCTAGCAGAAAACATTTCCACTCTGTCTGGTAAGGAAAACCTGCGGGAGCACAGAAAACATCTCCCATCGTGTTCTGGACGTTGCACGGAGGTCTGCCAAGTGTTAAGCATAAAGAAAAGAAAAGCTGTCCAAAGCAGCTTCTTGTCGAATATTCATGTGAATAGAAAAGTCAGGGGAATGGTAAGGTACTGTTTTCTATCAGTTGGCAAGTTGAGCACACAATCCCAGTGTTGTACAACTTCTTTCTTCACCTTTCCGATGCTGCCGCTCTCTCCGGCTCCCGGAGCCGAAGAAACGGCTTCTTCGCGCAAAGACGATTGTACCGCTCACAGTGCTCTCTTACTGCGGCTTCTGCCGAAAGACGCCCTGGAGCGGCGCTTAGTTCCGGAGAGCATCGTCCCTTCGTCTTTAGCGTCTTTTGTGGTCTACATCCTGGCAGAAAGCTTTTCCACTCTGTCTGGCAAGAAAAACCTGCGGGACACAGAAAACATCTCCCATCGTGTTCTGGACGTTGCACGGAGGTCTGCCTTGTGTTTGGCATAAAGAAAGGAAAAGCTGTCCAAAACAGCTTCTTATCGAATATTCATGTGATTGGAAATGTCAGGAGAATGGTAAGGTACTGTTTTCTATCAGTTGGCAAGTTGAGCACACGATCCCAGTGTTGTACAGCTTCTTTCTTCACCTTTCCGATGCTGCCGCTCTCTCCGGCTCCCGGAGCCCAAGAAGCGGCTTCTTCGCGCAAAGACGATTGTACCGCTCACAGTGCTCTCTTAGCGCCGCTTCTGCCGAAAGAAGCCCGGGAGCGGCGCTTAGCTCCGGAGAGCATCGTACCTTCGTCTTTAGCGGCTTTTGTGGTCTACATCCTAGCAGAAAACATTTCCACTCTGTCTGGTAAGGAAAACCTGCGGGAGCACAGAAAACATCTCCCATCGTGTTCTGGACGTTGCACGGAGGTCTGCCATGTGTTTGGCATAAAGAAAGGAAAAGCTGTCCAAAACAGCTTCTTATCGAATATTCATGTGATTGGAAATGTCAGGAGAATGGTAAGGTACTGTTTTCTATCAGTTGGCAAGTTGAGCACACAATCCCAGGGTTGTACAGCTTCCTTCTTCACCTTTCCGATGCTGCCCCTCTCTCCGGCTCCCGGAGCCGAAGATGCGGCTTCTTCGCGCAAAGACGATTGTACCGCTCACAGTGCTCTCTTAGCGCGGCTTCTGCCGAAAGACGCCCGGGAGCGGCGCTTAGCTCCGGAGAGCATCGTACCTTCGTCTTTAGCGGCTTTTGTGGTCTACATCCTAGCTGAAAACATTTCCACTCTGTCTGGCAAGAAAAACCTGCGGGAGCACAGAAAACATCTCCCATCGTGTTCTGGACGTTGCACGGAGGTCTGCCAAGTGTTTCAATGAAGAAAAGAAAAGTTGTCCAAAATAACTTCCTATCGAACATTCATGTGATTAGAAAAGACAGGAGAATGGTAAGGTACTGTTTTCTATCAGTTGGCAAGTTGAGCACACGATCCCAGTGTTGTACAGCTTCTTTCTTCACCTTTCCGATGCTGCCGCTCTCTCCGGCTCCCGGAGCCGAAGAAACGGCTTCTTCGCGCAAAGACGATTGTACCGGTCACAGTGCTCTCTTAGCGCGGCTTCTGCCGAAAGAAGCCCGGAAGCGGCGCTTAACTCCGGAGAGCATCGTACCTTCGTCTTTAGCGTCTTTTGTGGTCTACATCCTAGCAGAAAGCTTTTCCACTCTGTCTGGCAAGGAAAACCTGCGGGAGCACAGAAAACATCTCCCATCGTGTTCTGGACGTTGCACGGAGGTCTGCCAAGTGTTAAGCATAAAGAAAAGAAAAGCTGTCCAAAGCAGCTTCTTATCGAATATTCATGTGAATAGAAAAGTCAGGAGAATGGTAAGGTACTGTTTTCTATCAGTTGGCAAGTTGAGCACACAATCCCAGGGTTGTACAGCTGCTTTCTTCACCTTTCCGATGCTGCCGCTCTCTCCGGCTCCCGGAGCCGAAGAAACGGCTTCTTCGCGCAAAGACGATTGTACCGCTCACAGTGCTCTCTTAGCGCCGCTTCTGCCGAAAGACGCCCGGGAGCGGCGCATAGCTCCGGAGAGCATCGTCCCTTCGTCTTTAGCGTCTTTTGTGGTCTACATCCTGGCAGAAAGCTTTTCCACTCTGTCTGGCAAGGAAAACCTGCGGGAGCACAGAAAACATCTCCCATCGTGTTCTGGACGTTGCACGGAGGTCTGCCCTGTGTTTGGCATAAAGAAAGGAAAAGCTGTCCAAAACAGCTTCTTATCGAATATTCATGTGATTAGAAATGTCAGGAGAATGGTAAGGTACTGTTTTCTATCAGTTGGCAAGTTGAGCACACAATCCCAGGGTTGTACAGCTTCCTTCTTCACCTTTCCGATGCTGCCGCTCTCTCCGGCTCCCGGAGCCGAAGAAGTGGCTTCTTCGCGCAAAGACGATTGTACGGCTCACAGTGCTCTCTTAGCGCGGCTTCTGCCGAAAGACGCCCGGGAGCGGCGCTTAGCTCCGGAGAGCATCGTACCTTCGTCTTTAGCGGCTTTTGTGGTCTACATCCTAGCAGAAAACTTTTCCACTCTGTCTGGCAAGAAAAACCTGCGGGAGCACAGAAAACATCTCCCATCGTGTTCTGGACGTTGCACGGAGGTCTGCCAAGTGTTTCAATGAAGAAAAGAAAAGTTGTCCAAAATAACTTCCTATCGAACATTCATGTGATTAGAAAAGTCAGGAGAATGGTAAGGTACTGTTTTCTATCAGTTGGCAAGTTGAGCACACGATCCCAGTGTTGTACAGCTTCTTTCTTCACCTTTCCGATGCTGCCGCTCTCTCCTGCTCCCGGAGCCGAAGAAGCGGCTTCTTCGCGCAAAGACGATTGTACCGGTCACAGTGCTCTCTTAGCGCCGCTTCTGCCGAAAGAAGCCCGGGAGCGGCGCTTAGCTCCGGAGAGCATCGTACCTTCGTCTTTAGCGTCTTTTGTGGTCTACATCCTAGCAGAAAGCTTTTCCACTCTGTCTGGCAAGGAAAACCTGCGGGAGCACAGAAAACATCTCCCATCGTGTTCTGGACGTTGCACGGAAGTCTGCCAAGTGTTTGGCATGAAGAAAAGAAAAGCTGTCCAAAGCAGCTTCTTATCGAATATTCATGTGATTAGAAAAGTCAGGAGAATGGTAAGGTACTGTTTTCTATCAGTTGGCAAGTTGAGCACACGATCCCAGTGTTGTACAGCTTCTTTCTTCACCTTTCCGATGCTGCCGCTCTCTCCGGCTCCCGGAGCCCAAGAAGCGGCTTCTTCGCGCAAAGACGATTGTACCGCTCACAGTGCTCTCTTAGCGCCGCTTCTGCCGAAAGAAGCCCGGGAGCGGCGCTTAGCTCCGGAGAGCATCGTACCTTCGTCTTTAGCGGCTTTTGTGGTCTACATCCTGGAAGAAAGCTTTTCCACTCTGTCTGGCAAGGAAAACCTGCGGGAGCACAGAAAACATCTCCCATCGTGTTCTGGACGTTGCACGGAGGTCTGCCATGTGTTTGGCATAAAGAAAGGAAAAGCTGTCCAAAACAGCTTCTTATCGAATATTCATGTGATTAGAAAAGTCAGGAGAATGGTAAGGTACTGTTTTCTATCAGTTGGCAAGTTGACCACACAATCCCAGGGTTGTACAGCTTCTTTCTTCACCTTTCCGATGCTGCCGCTCTCTCCGGCTCCCGGAGCCGAAGAAACGGCTTCTTCGCGCAAAGACGATTGTACCGCTCACAGTGCTCTCTTAGCGCGGCTTCTGCCGAAAGACGCCCGGGAGCGGCGCATAGCTCCGGAGAGCATCGTCCCTTCGTCTTTAGCGTCTTTTGTGGTCTACATCCTGGCAGAAAGCTTTTCCACTCTGTCTGGCAAGGAAAACCTGCGGGAGCACAGAAAACATCTCCCATCGTGTTCTGGACGTTGCACGGAGGTCTGCCCTGTGTTTGGCATAAAGAAAGGAAAAGCTGTCCAAAACAGCTTCTTATCGAATATTCATGTTATTGGAAATGTCAGGAGAATGGTAAGGTACTGTTTTCTATCAGTTGGCAAGTTGAGCACACAATCCCAGTGTTGTACAGCTTCCTTCTTCACCTTTGCGATGCTGCCGCTCTCTCCGGCTCCCGGAGCCGAAGAAGCGGCTTCTTCGCGCAAAGACGATTGTACCGCTCACAGTGCTCTCTTAGCGCGGCTTCTGCCGAAAGACGCCCGGGAGCGGCGCTTAGCTCCGGAGAGCATCGTACCTTCGTCTTTAGCGGCTTTTGTGGTCTACATCCTAGCAGAAAACTTTTCCACTCTGTCTGGCAAGAAAAACCTGCGGGAGCACAGAAAACATCTCCCATCGTGTTCTGGACGTTGCACGGAGGTCTGCCAAGTGTTTCAATGAAGAAAAGAAAAGTTGTCCAAAATAACTTCCTATCGTGTATTCATGTGATTAGAAAAGTCAGGAGAATGGTAAGGTACTGTTTTCTATCAGTTGGCAAGTTGAGCACACGATCCCAGTGTTGTACAGCTTCTTTCTTCACCTTTCCGATGCTGCCGCTCTCTCCGGCTCCCGGAGCCGAAGATGCGGCTTCTTCGCGCAAAGACGATTGTACCGGTCACAGTGCTCTCTTAGCGCCGCTTCTGCCGAAAGAAGCCCGGGAGCGGCGCTTAGCTCCGGAGAGCATCGTACCTTCGTCTTTAGCGGCTTTTGTGGTCTACATCCTAGCAGAAAGCTTTTCCACTCTGTCTGGTAAGGAAAACCTGCGGGAGCACAGAAAACATCTCCCATCGTGTTCTGGACGTTGCACGGAGGTCTGCCAAGTGTTAAGCATAAAGAAAAGAAAAGCTGTCCAAAGCAGCTTCTTATCGAATATTCATGTGAATAGAAAAGTCAGGAGAATGGTAAGGTACTGTTTTCTATCAGTTGGCAAGTTGAGCACACAATCCCAGGGTTGTACAGCTTCTTTCTTCACCTTTCCGATGCTGCCGCTCTCTCCGGCTCCCGGAGCCGAAGAAACGGCTTCTTCGCGCAAAGACGATTGTACCGCTCACAGTGCTCTCTTAGCGCGGCTTCTGCCGAAAGAAGCCCGGGAGCGGCGCATAGCTCCGGAGAGCATCGTCCCTTCGTCTTTAGCGTCTTTTGTGGTCTACATCCTGGCAGAAAGCTTTTCCACTCTGTCTGGCAAGGAAAACCTGCGGGAGCACAGAAAACATCTCCCATCGTGTTCTGGACGTTGCACGGAGGTCTGCCCTGTGTTTGGCATAAAGAAAGGAAAAGCTGTCCAAAACAGCTTCTTATCGAATATTCATGTTATTGGAAATGTCAGGAGAATGGTAAGGTACTGTTTTCTATCAGTTGGCAAGTTGAGCACACAATCCCAGAGTTGTACAGCTTCCTTCTTCACCTTTCCGATCATGCCGCTCTCTCCGGCTCCCGGAGCCGAAGAAGCGGCTTCTTCGCGCAAAGACGATTGTACCGCTCACAGTGCTCTCTTAGCGCGGCTTCTGCCGAAAGACGCCCGGGAGCGGCGCTTAGCTCCGGAGAGCATCGTACCTTCGTCTTTAGCGGCTTTTGTGGTCTACATCCTAGCAGAAAACTTTTACACTCTGTCTGGCAAGAAAAACCTGCGGGAGCACAGAAAACATCTCCCATCGTGTTCTGGACGTTGCACGGAGGTCTGCCAAGTGTTTCAATGAAGAAAAGAAAAGTTGTCCAAAATAACTTCCTATCGAACATTCATGTGATTAGAAAAGTCAGGAGAATGGTAAGGTACTGTTTTCTATCAGTTGGCAAGTTGAGCACACGATCCCAGTGTTGTACAGCTTCTTTCTTCACCTTTCCGATGCTGCCGCTCTCTCCTGCTCCCGGAGCCGAAGATGCGGCTTCTTCGCGCAAAGACGATTGTACCGGTCACAGTGCTCTCTTAGCGCCGCTTCTGCCGAAAGAAGCCCGGGAGCGGCGCTTAGCTCCGGAGAGCATCGTCCCTTCGTCTTTAGCGTCTTTTGTGGTCTACATCCTAGCAGAAAGCTTTTCCACTCTGTCTGGCAAGGAAAACCTGCGGGAGCACAGAAAACATCTCCCATCGTGTTCTGGACGTTGCACGGAAGTCTGCCAAGTGTTTGGCATGAAGAAAAGAAAAGCTGTCCAAAGCAGCTTCTTATCGAATATTCATGTGATTGGAAATGTCAGGAGAATGGTAAGGTACTGTTTTCTATCAGTTGGCAAGTTGAGCACACAATCCCAGGGTTGTACAGCTTCCTTCTTCACCTTTCCGATGCTGCCGCTCTCTCCGGCTCCCGGAGCCGAAGAAGCGGCTTCTTCGCGCAAAGACGATTGTACGGCTCACAGTGCTCTCTTAGCGCGGCTTCTGCCGAAAGACGCCCGGGAGCGGCGCTTAGCTCCGGAGAGCATCGTACCTTCGTCTTTAGCGGCTTTTGTGGTCTACATCCTAGCTGAAAACTTTTCCACTCTGTCTGGCAAGAAAAACCTGCGGGAGCACAGAAAACATCTCCCATCGTGTTCTGGACGTTGCACGGAGGTCTGCCAAGTGTTTCAATGAAGAAAAGAAAAGTTGTCCAAAATAACTTCCTATCGAACATTCATGTGATTAGAAAAGACAGGAGAATGGTAAGGTACTGTTTTCTATCAGTTGGCAAGTTGAGCACACGATCCCAGTGTTGTACAGCTTCTTTCTTCACCTTTCCGATGCTGCCGCTCTCTCCGGCTCCCGGAGCCGAAGAAACGGCTTCTTCGCGCAAAGACGATTGTACCGGTCACAGTGCTCTCTTAGCGCGGCTTCTGCCGAAAGAAGCCCGGGAGCGGCGCTTAGCTCCGGAGAGCATCGTACCTTCGTCTTTAGCGTCTTTTGTGGTCTACATCCTAGCAGAAAGCTTTTCCACTCTGTCTGGCAAGGAAAACCTGCGGGAGCACAGAAAACATCTCCCATCGTGTTCTGGACGTTGCACGGAAGTCTGCCAAGTGTTTGGCATGAAGAAAAGAAAAGCTGTCCAAAGCAGCTTCTTATCGAATATTCATGTGATTAGAAAAGTCAGGAGAATGGTAAGGTACTGTTTTCTATCAGTTGGCAAGTTGAGCACACGATCCCAGTGTTGTACAGCTTCTTTCTTCACCTTTCCGATGCTGCCGCTCTCTCCGGCTCCCGGAGCCGAAGATGCGGCTTCTTCGCGCAAAGACGATTGTACCGCTCACAGTGCTCTCTTAGCGCCGCTTCTGCCGAAAGAAGCCCGGGAGCGGCGCTTAGCTCCGGAGAGCATCGTCCCTTCGTCTTTAGCGTCTTTTGTAGTCTACATCCTGGCAGAAAGCTTTTCCACTCTGTCTGGCAAGGAAAACCTGCGGGAGCACAGAAAACATCTCCCATCGTGTTCTGGACGTTGCACGGAGGTCTGCCATGTGTTTGGCATAAAGAAAGGAAAAGCTGTCCAAAACAGCTTCTTATCGAATATTCATGTGATTGGAAATGTCAGGAGAATGGTAAGGTACTGTTTTCTATCAGTTGGCAAGTTGAGCACACAATCCCAGGGTTGTACAGCTTCCTTCTTCACCTTTCCGATGCTGCCGCTCTCTCCGGCTCCCGGAGCCGAAGATGCGGCTTCTTCGCGCAAAGACGATTGTACCGCTCACAGTGCTCTCTTAGCGCGGCTTCTGCCGAAAGACGCCCGGGAGCGGCGCTTAGCTCCGGAGAGCATCGTACCTTCGTCTTTAGCGGCTTTTGTGGTCTACATCCTAGCTGAAAACTTTTCCACTCTGTCCTCCGGAGAGCATCGTACCTTCGTCTTTAGCGTCTTTTGTGGTCTACATCCTGGCAGAAAGCTTTTCCACTCTGTCTGGCAAGAAAAACCTGCGGGACACAGAAAACATCTCCCATCGTGTTCTGGACGTTGCACGGAGGTCTGCCTTGTGTTTGGCATAAAGAAAGGAAAAGCTGTCCAAAACAGCTTCTTATCGAATATTCATGTGATTGGAAATGTCAGGAGAATGGTAAGGTACTGTTTTCTATCAGTTGGCAAGTTGAGCACACGATCCCAGTGTTGTACAGCTTCTTTCTTCACCTTTCCGATGCTGCCGCTCTCTCCTGCTCCCGGAGCCGAAGAAACGGCTTCTTCGCGCAAAGACGATTGTACCGGTCACAGTGCTCTCTTAGCGCGGCTTCTGCCGAAAGAAGCCCGGAAGCGGCGCTTAACTCCGGAGAGCATCGTACCTTCGTCTTTAGCGTCTTTTGTGGTCTACATCCTGGCAGAAAGCTTTTCCACTCTGTCTGGCAAGAAAAACCTGCGGGACACAGAAAACATCTCCCATCGTGTTCTGGACGTTGCACGGAGGTCTGCCATGTGTTTGGCATAAAGAAAGGAAAAGCTGTCCAAAACAGCTTCTTATCGAATATTCATGTGATTGGAAATGTCAGGAGAATGGTAAGGTACTGTTTTCTATCAGTTGGCAAGTTGAGCACACAATCCCAGTGTTGTACAGCTTCTTTCTTCACCTTTCCGATGCTGCCGCTCTCTCCGGCTCCCGGAGCCGAAGATGCGGCTTCTTCGCGCAAAGACGATTGTACCGCTCACAGTGCTCTCTAATCGCCGCTTCTGCCGAAAGAAGCCCGGGAGCGGCGCTTAAGTCCGGAGAGCATCGTACCTTCGTCTTTAGCGTCTTTTGTGGTCTACATCCTAGCAGAAAGCTTTTCCACTCTGTCTGGTAAGGAAAACCTGCGGGAGCACAGAAAACATCTCCCATCGTGTTCTGGACGTTGCACGGAGGTCTGCCAAGTGTTAAGCATAAAGAAAAGAAAAGCTGTCCAAAGCAGCTTCTTATCGAATATTCATGTGATTGGAAATGTCAGGAGAATGGTAAGGTACTGTTTTCTATCAGTTGGCAAGTTGAGCACACAATCCCAGGGTTGTACAGCTGCTTTCTTCACCTTTCCGATGCTGCCGCTCTCTCCGGCTCCCGGAGCCGAAGAAACGGCTTCTTCGCGCAAAGACGATTGTACCGGTCACAGTGCTCTCTTAGCGCGGCTTCTGCCGAAAGACGCCCGGGAGCGGCGCAAAGCTCCGGAGAGCATCGTCCCTTCGTCTTTAGCGTCTTTTGTGGTCTACATCCTGGCAGAAAGCTTTTCCACTCTGTCTGGCAAGGAAAACCTGCGGGAGCACAGAAAACATCTCCCATCGTGTTCTGGACGTTTCACGGAGGTCTGCCCTGTGTTTGGCATAAAGAAAGGAAAAGCTGTCCAAAACAGCTTCTTATCGAATATTCATGTGATTGGAAATGTCAGGAGAATGGTAAGGTACTGTTTTCTATCAGTTGGCAAGTTGAGCACACAATCCCAGTGTTGTACAGCTTCCTTCTTCACCTTTCCGATGCTGCCGCTCTCTCCGGCTCCCGGAGCCCGAGAAGCGGCTTCTTCGCGCAAAGACGATTGTACCGCTCACAGTGCTCTCTTAGCGCGGCTTCTGCCGAAAGACGCCCGGGAGCGGCGCTTAGCTCCGGAGAGCATCGTACCTTCGTCTTTAGCGGCTTTTGTGGTCTACATCCTAGCAGAAAACTTTTCCACTCTGTCTGGCAAGAAAAACCTGCGGGAGCACAGAAAACATCTCCCATCGTGTTCTGGACGTTGCACGGAGGTCTGCCAAGTGTTTCAATGAAGAAAAGAAAAGTTGACCAAAATAACTTCCTATCGAACATTCATGTGATTAGAAAAGTCAGGAGAATGGTAAGGTACTGTTTTCTATCAGTTGGCAAGTTGAGCACACGATCCCAGTGTTGTACAGCTTCTTTCTTCACCTTTCCGATGCTGCCGCTCTCTCCTGCTCCCGGAGCCGAAGAAGCGGCTTCTTCGCGCAAAGACGATTGTACCGGTCACAGTGCTCTCTTAGCGCCGCTTCTGCCGAAAGAAGCCCGGGAGCGGCGCTTAGCTCCGGAGAGCATCGTACCTTCGTCTTTAGCGTCTTTTGTGGTCTACATCCTAGCAGAAAGCTTTTCCACTCTGTCTGGCAAGGAAAACCTGCGGGAGCACAGAAAACATCTCCCATCGTGTTCTGGACGTTGCACGGAGGTCTGCCAGGTGTTTGGCATGAAGAAAAGAAAAGCTGTCCAAAGCAGCTTCTTATCGAATATTCATGTGATTAGAAAAGTCAGGAGAATGGTAAGGTACTGTTTTCTATCAGTTGGCAAGTTGAGCACACGATCCCAGTGTTGTACAGCTTCTTTCTTCACCTTTCCCATGCTGCCGCTCTCTCCGGCTCCCGGAGCCCAAGAAGCGGCTTCTTCGCGCAAAGACGATTGTACCGCTCACAGTGCTCTCTTAGCGCCGCTTCTGCCGAAAGACGCCCGGGAGCGGCGCTTAGCTCCGGAGAGGATCGTACCTTCGTCTTTAGCGGCTTTTGTGGTCTACATCCTAGCAGAAAACATTTCCACTCTGTCTGGTAAGGAAAACCTGCGGGAGCACAGAAAACATCTCCCATCGTGTTCTGGACGTTGCACGGAGGTCTGCCATGTGTTTGGCATAAAGAAAGGAAAAGCTGTCCAAAACAGCTTCTTATCGAATATTCATGTGATTGGAAATGTCAGGAGAATGGTAAGGTACTGTTTTCTATCAGTTGGCAAGTTGAGCACATAATCCCAGGGTTGTACAGCTTCCTTCTTCACCTTTCCGATGCTGCCGCTCTCTCCGGCTCCCGGAGCCGAAGATGCGGCTTCTTCGCGCAAAGACGATTGTACCGCTCACAGTGCTCTCTTAGCGCGGCTTCTGCCGAAAGACGCCCGGGAGCGGCGCTTAGCTCCGGAGAGCATCGTACCTTCGTCTTTAGCGGCTTTTGTGGTCTACATCCTAGCTGAAAACTTTTCCACTCTGTCTGGCAAGAAAAACCTGCGGGAGCACAGAAAACATCTCCCATCGTGTTCTGGACGTTGCACGGAGGTCTGCCAAGTGTTTCAATGAAGAAAAGAAAAGTTGTCCAAAATAACTTCCTATCGAACATTCATGTGATTAGAAAAGACAGGAGAATGGTAAGGTACTGTTTTCTATCAGTTGGCAAGTTGAGCACACGATCCCAGTGTTGTACAGCTTCTTTCTTCACCTTTCCGATGCTGCCGCTCTCTCCGGCTCCCGGAGCCGAAGAAACGGCTTCTTCGCGCAAAGACGATTGTACCGGTCACAGTGCTCTCTTAGCGCGGCTTCTGCCGAAAGAAGCCCGGAAGCGGCGCTTAACTCCGGAGAGCATCGTACCTTCGTCTTTAGCGTCTTTTGTGGTCTACATCCTAGCAGAAAGCTTTTCCACTCTGTCTGGCAAGGAAAACCTGCGGGAGCACAGAAAACATCTCCCATCGTGTTCTGGACGTTGCACGGAGGTCTGCCAAGTGTTAAGCATAAAGAAAAGAAAAGCTGTCCAAAGCAGCTTCTTATCGAATATTCATGTGAATAGAAAAGTCAGGAGAATGGTAAGGTACTGTTTTCTATCAGTTGGCAAGTTGAGCACACAATCCCAGGGTTGTACAGCTGCTTTCTTCACCTTTCCGATGCTGCCGCTCTCTCCGGCTCCCGGAGCCGAAGAAACGGCTTCTTCGCGCAAAGACGATTGTACCGCTCACAGTGCTCTCTTAGCGCCGCTTCTGCCGAAAGACGCCCGGGAGCGGCGCATAGCTCCGGAGAGCATCGTCCCTTCGTCTTTAGCGTCTTTTGTGGTCTACATCCTGGCAGAAAGCTTTTCCACTCTGTCTGGCAAGGAAAACCTGCGGGAGCACAGAAAACATCTCCCATCGTGTTCTGGACGTTGCACGGAGGTCTGCCATGTGTTTGGCATAAAGAAAGGAAAAGCTGTCCAAAACAGCTTCTTATCGAATATTCATGTGATTAGAAATGTCAGGAGAATGGTAAGGTACTGTTTTCTATCAGTTGGCAAGTTGAGCACACAATCCCAGTGTTGTACAGCTTCCTTCTTCACCTTTCCGATGCTGCCGCTCTCTCCGGCTCCCGGAGCCGAAGAAGTGGCTTCTTCGCGCAAAGACGATTGTACGGCTCACAGTGCTCTCTTAGCGCGGCTTCTGCCGAAAGACGCCCGGGAGCGGCGCTTAGCTCCGGAGAGCATCGTACCTTCGTCTTTAGCGGCTTTTGTGGTCTACATCCTAGCAGAAAACTTTTCCACTCTGTCTGGCAAGAAAAACCTGCGGGAGCACAGAAAACATCTCCCATCGTGTTCTGGACGTTGCACGGAGGTCTGCCAAGTGTTTCAATGAAGAAAAGAAAAGTTGTCCAAAATAACTTCCTATCGAACATTCATGTGATTAGAAAAGTCAGGAGAATGGTAAGGTACTGTTTTCTATCAGTTGGCAAGTTGAGCACACGATCCCAGTGTTGTACAGCTTCTTTCTTCACCTTTCCGATGCTGCCGCTCTCTCCTGCTCCCGGAGCCGAAGAAGCGGCTTCTTCGCGCAAAGACGATTGTACCGGTCACAGTGCTCTCTTAGCGCCGCTTCTGCCGAAAGAAGCCCGGGAGCGGCGCTTAGCTCCGGAGAGCATCGTACCTTCGTCTTTAGCGTCTTTTGTGGTCTACATCCTAGCAGAAAGCTTTTCCACTCTGTCTGGCAAGGAAAACCTGCGGGAGCACAGAAAACATCTCCCATCGTGTTCTGGACGTTGCACGGAAGTCTGCCAAGTGTTTGGCATGAAGAAAAGAAAAGCTGTCCAAAGCAGCTTCTTATCGAATATTCATGTGATTAGAAAAGTCAGGAGAATGGTAAGGTACTGTTTTCTATCAGTTGGCAAGTTGAGCACACGATCCCAGTGTTGTACAGCTTCTTTCTTCACCTTTCCGATGCTGCCGCTCTCTCCGGCTCCCGGAGCCCAAGAAGCGGCTTCTTCGCGCAAAGACGATTGTACCGCTCACAGTGCTCTCTTAGCGCCGCTTCTGCCGAAAGAAGCCCGGGAGCGGCGCTTAGCTCCGGAGAGCATCGTACCTTCGTCTTTAGCGGCTTTTGTGGTCTACATCCTAGCTGAAAACTTTTCCACTCTGTCTGGCAAGAAAAACCTGCGGGAGCACAGAAAACATCTCCCATCGTGTTCTGGACGTTGCACGGAGGTCTGCCAAGTGTTTCAATGAAGAAAAGAAAAGTTGTCCAAAATAACTTCCTATCGAACATTCATGTGATTAGAAAAGTCAGGAGAATGGTAAGGTACTGTTTTCTATCAGTTGGCAAGTTGAGCACACGATCCCAGTGTTGTACAGCTTCTTTCTTCACCTTTCCGATGCTGCCGCTCTCTCCTGCTCCCGGAGCCGAAGAAACGGCTTCTTCGCGCAAAGACGATTGTACCGGTCACAGTGCTCTCTTAGCGCGGCTTCTGCCGAAAGAAGCCCGGAAGCGGCGCTTAACTCCGGAGAGCATCGTACCTTCGTCTTTAGCGTCTTTTGTGGTCTACATCCTGGCAGAAAGCTTTTCCACTCTGTCTGGCAAGAAAAACCTGCGGGAGCACAGAAAACATCTCCCATCGTGTTCTGGACGTTGCACGGAGGTCTGCCATGTGTTTGGCATAAAGAAAGGAAAAGCTGTCCAAAACAGCTTCTTATCGAATATTCATGTGAATAGAAAAGTCAGGAGAATGGTAAGGTACTGTTTTCTATCAGTTGGCAAGTTGAGCACACAATCCCAGGGTTGTACAGCTTCTTTCTTCACCTTTCCGATGCTGCCGCTCTCTCCGGCTCCCGGAGCCGAAGAAACGGCTTCTTCGCGCAAAGACGATTGTACCGCTCCCAGTGCTCTCTTAGCGCGGCTTCTGCCGAAAGACGCCCGGGAGCGGCGCTTAGCTCCGGAGAGCATCGTCCCTTCGTCTTTAGCGTCTTTTGTGGTCTACATCCTGGCAGAAAGCTTTTCCACTCTGTCTGGCAAGGAAAACCTGCGGGAGCGCAGAAAATATCTCCCATCGTGTTCTGGACGTTGCACGGAGGTCTGCCCTGTGTTTGGCATAAAGAAAGGAAAAGCTGTCCAAAACAGCTTCTTATCGAATATTCATGTTATTGGAAATGTCAGGAGAATGGTAAGGTACTGTTTTCTATCAGTTGGCAAGTTGAGCACACAATCCCAGTGTTGTACAGCTTCCTTCTTCACCTTTCCGATGCTGCCGCTCTCTCCGGCTCCGGGAGCCGAAGAAGCGGCTTCTTCGCGCAAAGACGATTGTACCGCTCACAGTGCTCTCTTAGCGCGGCTTCTGCCGAAAGACGCCCGGGAGCGGCGCTTAGCTCCGGAGAGCATCGTACCTTCGTCTTTAGCGGCTTTTGTGGTCTACATCCTAGCAGAAAACTTTTCCACTCTGTCTGGCAAGAAAAACCTGCGGGAGCACAGAAAACATCTCCCATCGTGTTCTGGACGTTGCACGGAGGTCTGCCAAGTGTTTCAATGAAGAAAAGAAAAGTTGTCCAAAATAACTTCCTATCGAACATTCATGTGATTAGAAAAGTCAGGAGAATGGTAAGGTACTGTTTTCTATCAGTTGGCAAGTTGAGCACACGATCCCAGTGTTGTACAGCTTCTTTCTTCACCTTTCCGATGCTGCCGCTCTCTCCTGCTCCCGGAGCCGAAGAAGCGGCTTCTTCGCGCAAAGACGATTGTACCGGTCACAGTGCTCTCTTAGCGCCGCTTCTGCCGAAAGAAGCCCGGGAGCGGCGCTTAGCTCCGGAGAGCATCGTACCTTCGTCTTTAGCGTCTTTTGTGGTCTACATCCTAGCAGAAAGCTTTTCCACTCTGTCTGGCAAGGAAAACCTGCGGGAGCACAGAAAACATCTCCCATCGTGTTCTGGACGTTGCACGGAGGTCTGCCCTGTGTTTGGCATAAAGAAAAGAAAAGCTGTCCAAAGCAGCTTCTTATCGAATATTCATGTGATTAGAAAAGTCAGGAGAATGGTAAGGTACTGTTTTCTATCAGTTGGCAAGTTGAGCACACGATCCCAGTGTTGTACAGCTTCTTTCTTCACCTTTCCCATGCTGCCGCTCTCTCCGGCTCCCGGAGCCCAAGAAGCGGCTTCTTCGCGCAAAGACGATTGTACCGCTCACAGTGCTCTCTTAGCGCCGCTTCTGCCGAAAGAAGCCCGGGAGCGGCGCTTAGCTCCGGAGAGGATCGTACCTTCGTCTTTAGCGGCTTTTGTGGTCTACATCCTAGCAGAAAACATTTCCACTCTGTCTGGTAAGGAAAACCTGCGGGAGCACAGAAAACATCTCCCATCGTGTTCTGGACGTTGCACGGAGGTCTGCCATGTGTTTGGCATAAAGAAAGGAAAAGCTGTCCAAAACAGCTTCTTATCGAATATTCATGTGATTGGAAATGTCAGGAGAATGGTAAGGTACTGTTTTCTATCAGTTGGCAAGTTGAGCACACAATCCCAGGGTTGTACAGCTTCCTTCTTCACCTTTCCGATGCTGCCGCTCTCTCCGGCTCCCGGAGCCGAAGATGCGGCTTCTTCGCGCAAAGACGATTGTACCGCTCACAGTGCTCTCTTAGCGCGGCTTCTGCCGAAAGACGCCCGGGAGCGGCGCTTAGCTCCGGAGAGCATCGTACCTTCGTCTTTAGCGGCTTTTGTGGTCTACATCCTAGCTGAAAACTTTTCCACTCTGTCTGGCAAGAAAAACCTGCGGGAGCACAGAAAACATCTCCCATCGTGTTCTGGACGTTGCACGGAGGTCTGCCAAGTGTTTCAATGAAGAAAAGAAAAGTTGTCCAAAATAACTTCCTATCGAACATTCATGTGATTAGAAAAGTCAGGAGAATGGTAAGGTACTGTTTTCTATCAGTTGGCAAGTTGAGCACACGATCCCAGTGTTGTACAGCTTCTTTCTTCACCTTTCCGATGCTGCCGCTCTCTCCGGCTCCCGGAGCCGAAGAAAGGGCTTCTTCGCGCAAAGACGATTTTACCGGTCACAGTGCTCTCTTAGCGCGGCTTCTGCCGAAAGAAGCCCGGAAGCGGCGCTTAACTCCGGAGAGCATCGTACCTTCGTCTTTAGCGTCTTTTGTGGTCTACATCCTAGCAGAAAGCTTTTCCACTCTGTCTGGCAAGGAAAACCTGCGGGAGCACAGAAAACATCTCCCATCGTGTTCTGGACGTTGCACGGAGGTCTGCCAAGTGTTAAGCATAAAGAAAAGAAAAGCTGTCCAAAGCAGCTTCTTATCGAATATTCATGTGATTAGAAAAGTCAGGAGAATGGTAAGGTACTGTTTTCTATCAGTTGGCAAGTTGAGCACACAATCCCAGGGTTGTACAGCTGCTTTCTTCACCTTTCCGATGCTGCCGCTCTCTCCGGCTCCCGGAGCCGAAGAAACGGCTTCTTCGCGGAAAGACGATTGTACCGCTCACAGTGCTCTCTTAGCGCCGCTTCTGCCGAAAGACGCCCGGGAGCGGCGCATAGCTCCGGAGAGCATCGTCCCTTCGTCTTTAGCGTCTTTTGTGGTCTACATCCTGGCAGAAAGCTTTTCCACTCTGTCTGGCAAGGAAAACCTGCGGGAGCACAGAAAACATCTCCCATCGTGTTCTGGACGTTGCACGGAGGTCTGCCCTGTGTTTGGCATAAAGAAAGGAAAAGCTGTCCAAAACAGCTTCTTATCGAATATTCATGTGATTAGAAATGTCAGGAGAATGGTAAGGTACTGTTTTCTATCAGTTGGCAAGTTGAGCACACAATCCCAGTGTTGTACAGCTTCCTTCTTCACCTTTCCGATGCTGCCGCTCTCTCCGGCTCCCGGAGCCGAAGAAGTGGCTTCTTCGTGCAAAGACGATTGTACGGCTCACAGTGCTCTCTTAGCGCGGCTTCTGCCGAAAGACGCCCGGGAGCGGCGCTTAGCTCCGGAGAGCATCGTACCTTCGTCTTTAGCGGCTTTTGTGGTCTACATCCTAGCAGAAAACTTTTCCACTCTGTCTGGCAAGAAAAACCTGCGGGAGCACAGAAAACATCTCCCATCGTGTTCTGGACGTTGCACGGAGGTCTGCCAAGTGTTTCAATGAAGAAAAGAAAAGTTGTCCAAAATAACTTCCTATCGAACATTCATGTGATTAGAAAAGTCAGGAGAATGGTAAGGTACTGTTTTCTATCAGTTGGCAAGTTGAGCACACGATCCCAGTGTTGTACAGCTTCTTTCTTCACCTTTCCGATGCTGCCGCTCTCTCCTGCTCCCGGAGCCGAAGAAGCGGCTTCTTCGCGCAAAGACGATTGTACCGGTCACAGTGCTCTCTTAGCGCCGCTTCTGCCGAAAGAAGCCCGGGAGCGGCGCTTAGCTCCGGAGAGCATCGTACCTTCGTCTTTAGCGTCTTTTGTGGTCTACATCCTAGCAGAAAGCTTTTCCACTCTGTCTGGCAAGGAAAACCTGCGGGAGCACAGAAAACATCTCCCATCGTGTTCTGGACGTTGCACGGAAGTCTGCCAAGTGTTTGGCATGAAGAAAAGAAAAGCTGTCCAAAGCAGCTTCTTATCGAATATTCATGTGATTAGAAAAGTCAGGAGAATGGTAAGGTACTGTTTTCTATCAGTTGGCAAGTTGAGCACACGATCCCAGTGTTGTACAGCTTCTTTCTTCACCTTTCCGATGCTGCCGCTCTCTCCGGCTCCCGGAGCCCAAGAAGCGGCTTCTTCGCGCAAAGACGATTGTACCGCTCACAGTGCTCTCTTAGCGCCGCTTCTGCCGAAAGAAGCCCGGGAGCGGCGCTTAGCTCCGGAGAGCATCGTACCTTCGTCTTTAGCGTCTTTTGTGGTCTACATCCTGGCAGAAAGCTTTTCCACTCTGTCTGGCAAGGAAAACCTGCGGGAGCACAGAAAACATCTCCCATCGTGTTCTGGACGTTGCACGGAGGTCTGCCATGTGTTTGGCATAAAGAAAGGAAAAGCTGTCCAAAACAGCTTCTTATCGAATATTCATGTGATTGGAAATGTCAGGAGAATGGTAAGGTACTGTTTTCTATCAGTTGGCAAGTTGAGCACACAATCCCAGGGTTGTACAGCTTCCTTCTTCACCTTTCCGATCATGCCGCTATCTCCGGCTCCCGGAGCCGAAGATGCGGCTTCTTCGCGCAAAGACGATTGTACCGCTCACAGTGCTCTCTTAGCGCGGCTTCTGCCGAAAGAAGCCCGGGAGCGGCGCTTAGCTCCGGAGAGCATCGTACCTTCGTCTTTAGCGGCTTTTGTGGTCTACATCCTAGCTGAAAACTTTTCCACTCTGTCTGGCAAGAAAAACCTGCGGGAGGACAGAAAACATCTCCCATCGTGTTCTGGACGTTGCACGGAGGTCTGCCAAGTGTTTCAATGAAGAAAAGAAAAGTTGTCCAAAATAACTTCCAATCGAACATTCATGTGATTAGAAAAGTCAGGAGAATGGTAAGGTACTGTTTTCTATCAGTTGGCAAGTTGAGCACACGATCCCAGTGTTGTACAGCTTCTTTCTTCACCTTTCCGATGCTGCCGCTCTCTCCTGCTCCCGGAGCCGAAGAAACGGCTTCTTCGCGCAAAGACGATTGTACCGGTCACAGTGCTCTCTTAGCGCGGCTTCTGCCGAAAGAAGCCCGGAAGCGGCGCTTAACTCCGGAGAGCATCGTACCTTCGTCTTTAGCGTCTTTTGTGGTCTACATCCTGGCAGAAAGCTTTTCCACTCTGTCTGGCAAGAAAAACCTGCGGGAGCACAGAAAACATCTCCCATCGTGTTCTGGACGTTGCACGGAGGTCTGCCATGTGTTTGGCATAAAGAAAGGAAAAGCTGTCCAAAACAGCTTCTTATCGAATATTCATGTGAATAGAAAAGTCAGGAGAATGGTAAGGTACTGTTTTCTATCAGTTGGCAAGTTGAGCACACAATCCCAGGGTTGTACAGCTTCTTTCTTCACCTTTCCGATGTTGCCGCTCTCTCCGGCTCCCGGAGCCGAAGAAACGGCTTCTTCGCGCAAAGACGATTGTACCGCTCACAGTGCTCTCTTAGCGCGGCTTCTGCCGAAAGACGCCCGGGAGCGGCGCATAGCTCCGGAGAGCATCGTCCCTTCGTCTTTAGCGTCTTTTGTGGTCTACATCCTGGCAGAAAGCTTTTCCACTCTGTCTGGCAAGGAAAACCTGCGGGAGCGCAGAAAATATCTCCCATCGTGTTCTGGACGTTGCACGGAGGTCTGCCCTGTGTTTGGCATAAAGAAAGGAAAAGCTGTCCAAAACAGCTTCTTATCGAATATTCATGTTATTGGAAATGTCAGGAGAATGGTAAGGTACTGTTTTCTATCAGTTGGCAAGTTGAGCACACAATCCCAGTGTTGTACAGCTTCCTTCTTCACCTTTCCGATGCTGCCGCTCTCTCCGGCTCCGGGAGCCGAAGAAGCGGCTTCTTCGCGCAAAGACGATTGTACCGCTCACAGTGCTCTCTTAGCGCGGCTTCTGCCGAAAGACGCCCGGGAGCGGCGCTTAGCTCCGGAGAGCATCGTACCTTCGTCTTTAGCGGCTTTTGTGGTCTACATCCTAGCAGAAAACTTTTCCACTCTGTCTGGCAAGGAAAACCTGCGGGAGCACAGGAAACATCTCCCATCGTGTTCTGGACGTTGCACGGAGGTCTGCCAAGTGTTTCAATGAAGAAAAGAAAAGTTGTCCAAAATAACTTCCTATCGAACATTCATGTGATTAGAAAAGTCAGGAGAATGGTAAGGTACTGTTTTCTATCAGTTGGCAAGTTGAGCACACGATCCCAGTGTTGTACAGCTTCTTTCTTCACCTTTCCGATGCTGCCGCTCTCTCCTGCTCCCGGAGCCGAAGAAGCGGCTTCTTCGCGCAAAGACGATTGTACCGGTCACAGTGCTCTCTTAGCGCCGCTTCTGCCGAAAGAAGCCCGGGAGCGGCGCTTAGCTCCGGAGAGCATCGTACCTTCGTCTTTAGCGTCTTTTGTGGTCTACATCCTAGCAGAAAGCTTTTCCACTCTGTCTGGCAAGGAAAACCTGCGGGAGCACAGAAAACATCTCCCATCGTGTTCTGGACGTTGCACGGAAGTCTGCCAAGTGTTTGGCATGAAGAAAAGAAAAGCTGTCCAAAGCAGCTTCTTATCGAATATTCATGTGATTAGAAAAGTCAGGAGAATGGTAAGGTACTGTTTTCTATCAGTTGGCAAGTTGAGCACACGATCCCAGTGTTGTACAGCTTCTTTCTTCACCTTTCCGATGCTGCCGCTCTCTCCGGCTCCCGGAGCCGAAGATGCGGCTTCTTCGCGCAAAGACGATTGTACCTCTCACAGTGCTCTCTTAGCGCCGCTTCTGCCGAAAGAAGCCCGGGAGCGGCGCTTAGCTCCGGAGAGCATCGTACCTTCGTCTTTAGCGGCTTTTGTGGTCTACATCCTAGCAGAAAGCTTTTCCACTCTGTCTGGTAAGGAAAACCTGCGGGAGCACAGAAAACATCTCCCATCGTGTTCTGGACGTTGCACGGAGGTCTGCCAAGTGTTAAGCATAAAGAAAAGAAAAGCTGTCCAAAGCAGCTTCTTATCGAATATTCATGTGAATAGAAAAGTCAGGAGAATGGTAAGGTACTGTTTTCTATCAGTTGGCAAGTTGAGCACACAATCCCAGGGTTGTACAGCTTCTTTCTTCACCTTTCCGATGCTGCCGCTCTCTCCGGCTCCCGGAGCCGAAGAAACGGCTTCTTCGCGCAAAGACGATTGTACCGCTCACAGTGCTCTCTTAGCGCGGCTTCTGCCGAAAGACGCCCGGGAGCGGCGCATAGCTCCGGAGAGCATCGTCCCTTCGTCTTTAGCGTCTTTTGTGGTCTACATCCTGGCAGAAAGCTTTTCCACTCTGTCTGGCAAGGAAAACCTGCGGGAGCACAGAAAACATCTCCCATCGTGTTCTGGACGTTGCACGGAGGTCTGCCCTGTGTTTGGCATAAAGAAAGGAAAAGCTGTCCAAAACAGCTTCTTATCGAATATTCATGTTATTGGAAATGTCAGGAGAATGGTAAGGTACTGTTTTCTATCAGTTGGCAAGTTGAGCACACAATCCCAGTGTTGTACAGCTTCCTTCTTCACCTTTCCGATCATGCCGCTCTCTCCGGCTCCCGGAGCCGAAGAAGCGGCTTCTTCGCGCAAAGACGATTGTACCGCTCACAGTGCTCTCTTAGCGCGGCTTCTGCCGAAAGACGCCCGGGAGCGGCGCTTAGCTCCGGAGAGCATCGTACCTTCGTCTTTAGCGGCTTTTGTGGTCTACATCCTAGCAGAAAACTTTTCCACTCTGTCTGGCAAGAAAAACCTGCGGGAGCACAGAAAACATCTCCCATCGTGTTCTGGACGTTGCACGGAGGTCTGCCAAGTGTTTCAATGAAGAAAAGAAAAGTTGTCCAAAATAACTTCCTATCGAACATTCATGTGATTAGAAAAGTCAGGAGAATGGTAAGGTACTGTTTTCTATCAGTTGGCAAGTTGAGCACACGATCCCAGTGTTGTACAGCTTCTTTCTTCACCTTTCCGATGCTGCCGCTCTCTCCTGCTCCCGGAGCCGAAGATGCGGCTTCTTCGCGCAAAGACGATTGTACCGGTCACAGTGCTCTCTTAGCGCCGCTTCAGCCGAAAGAAGCCCGGGAGCGGCGCTTAGCTCCGGAGAGCATCGTACCTTCGTCTTTAGCGTCTTTTGTGGTCTACATCCTAGCAGAAAGCTTTTCCACTCTGTCTGGCAAGGAAAACCTGCGGGAGCACAGAAAACATCTCCCATCGTGTTCTGGACGTTGCACGGAAGTCTGCCAAGTGTTTGGCATGAAGAAAAGAAAAGCTGTCCAAAGCAGCTTCTTATCGAATATTCATGTGATTAGAAAAGTCAGGAGAATGGTAAGGTACTGTTTTCTATCAGTTGGCAAGTTGAGCACACGATCCCAGTGTTGTACAGCTTCTTTCTTCACCTTTCCGATGCTGCCGCTCTCTCCGGCTCTCGGAGCCGAAGATGCGGCTTCTTCGCGCAAAGACGATTGTACCGCTCACAGTGCTCTCTTAGCGCCGCTTCTGCCGAAAGAAGCCCGGGAGCGGCGCTTAACTCCGGAGAGCATCGTCCCTTCGTCTTTAGCGGCTTTTGTGGTCTACATCCTAGCAGAAAGCTTTTCCACTCTGTCTGGTAAGGAAAACCTGCGGGAGCACAGAAAACATCTCCCATCGTGTTCTGGACGTTGCACGGAGGTCTGCCAAGTGTCAAGCATAAAGAAAAGAAAAGCTGTCCAAAGCAGCTTCTTATCGAATATTCATGTGAATAGAAAAGTCAGGGGAATGGTAAGGTACTGTTTTCTATCAGTTGGCAAGTTGAGCACACAATCCCAGGGTTGTACAGCTTCTTTCTTCACCTTTCCGATGCTGCCGCTCTCTCCCGCTCCCGGAGCCGAAGAAACGGCTTCTTCGCGCAAAGACGATTGTACCGCTCACAGTGCTCTCTTAGCGCGGCTTCTGCCGAAAGACGCCCGGGAGCGGCGCATAGCTCCGGAGAGCATCGTCCCTTCGTCTTTAGCGTCTTTTGTGGTCTACATCCTGGCAGAAAGCTTTTCCACTCTGTCTGGCAAGGAAAACCTGCGGGAGCACAGAAAACATCTCCCATCGTGTTCTGGACGTTGCACGGAGGTCTGCCCTGTGTTTGGCATAAAGAAAGGAAATGCTGTCCAAAACAGCTTTTTATCGAATATTCATGTGATTGGAAATGTCAGGAGAATGGTAAGGTACTGTTTTCTATCAGTTGGCAAGTTGAGCACACAATCCCAGTGTTGTACAGCTTCCTTCTTCACCTTTCCGATGCTGCCGCTCTCTCCGGCTCCCGGAGCCGAAGAAGCGGCTTCTTCGCGCAAAGACGATCGTACCGGTCACAGTGCTCTCTTAGCGCGGCTTCTGCCGAAAGACGCCCGGGAAGCGGCGCTTAGCTCCGGAGAGCATCGTACCTTCGTCTTTAGCGTCTTTTGTGGTCTACATCCTAGCAGAAAGCTTTTCCACTCTGTCTGGCAAGGAAAACCTGCGGGAGCACAGAAAACATCTCCCATCGTGTTCTGGACGTTGCACGGAGGTCTGCCTAGTGTTAAGCATAAAGAAAAGAAAAGCTGTCCAAAGCAGATTCTTATCGAATATTCATGTGAATAGAAAAGTCAGGAGAATGGTAAGGTACTGTTTTCTATCAGTTGGCAAGTTGAGCACACAATCCCAGTGTTGTACAGCTTCCTTCTTCACCTTTCCGATGCTGCCGCTCTCTCCGGCTCCCGGAGCCGAAGAAGCGGCTTCTTCGCGCAAAGACGATTGTACGGCTCACAGTGCTCTCTTAGCGTGGCTTCTGCCGAAAGTCGCCCGGGAGCGGCGCTTAGCTCCGGAGAGCATCGTACCTTCGTCTTTAGCGGCTTTTGTGGTCTACATCCTAGCAGAAAACTTTTCCACTCTGTCTGGCAAGAAAAACCTGCGGGAGCACATAAAACATCTCCCATCGTGTTCTGGACGTTGCACAGAGGTCTGCCAAGTGTTTCAATGAAGAAAAGAAAAGCTGTCCAAAATAACTTCCTATCGAACATTCATGTGATTAGAAAAGTCAGGAGAATGGTAAGGTACTGTTTTCTATCAGTTGGCAAGTTGAGCACACAATCCCAGTGTTGTACAGCTTCTTTCTTCACCTTTCCCATGCTGCCGCTCTCTCCGGCTCCCGGAGCCGAAGAAACGGCTTCTTCGCGCAAAGACGATTGTACCGCTCACAGTGCTCTCTTAGCGCGGCTTCTGCCGAAAGACGCCCGGGAGCGGCGCTTAGCTCCGGAGAGCATCGTACCTTCGTCTTTAGCGTCTTTTGTGGTCTACATCCTAGCAGAAAACTTTTCCACTCTGTCTGGCAAGAAAAACCTGCGGGAGCACAGAAAACATCTCCCATCGTGTTCTGGACGTTGCACGGAGGTCTGCCAAGTGTTAAGCATAAAGAAAAGAAAAGCTGTCCAAAGCAGCTTCTTATCGAATATTCATGTGAATAGAAAAGTCAGGGGAATGGTAAGGTACTGTTTTCTATCAGTTGGCAAGTTGAGCACACAATCCCAGTGTTGGACAGCTTCCTTCTTCACCTTTCCGATGCTGCCGCTCTCTCCGGCTCCCGGAGCCGAAGAAACGGCTTCTTCGCGCAAAGACGATTGTACCGGTCACAGTGCTCTCTTACTGCGGCTTCTGCCGAAAGACGCCCGGGAGCGGCGCTTAGCTCCGGAGAGCATCGTCCCTTCGTCTTTAGCGTCTTTTGTGGTCTACATCCTGGCAGAAAGCTTTTCCACTCTGTCTGGCAAGGAAAACCTGCGGGAGCACAGAAAACATCTCCCATCGTGTTCTGGAACGGTGCACGGACGTCTGCCATGTGTTTGGCATAAAGAAAGGAAAAGCTGTCCAAAGCAGCTTCTTATCGAATATTCATGTGACTGGAAAATTCAGGAGAATGGTAAGGTACTGTTTTCTATCAGTTGGCAAGTTGAGCACACAATCCCAGTGTTGTACAGCTTCTTTCTTCACCTTTCCCATGCTGCCGCTCTCTCCGGCTCCCGGAGCCGAAGATGCGGCTTCTTCGCGCAAAGACTTTTGTACCGCTCACAGTGCTCTCTTAGCGCCGCTTCTGCCGAAAGAAGCCCGGGAGCGGCGCTTAAGTCCGGAGAGCATCGTACCTTCGTCTTTAGCGTCTTTTGTGGTCTACATCCTAGCAGAAAGCTTTTCCACTCTGTCTGGTAAGGAAAACCTGCGGGAGCACAGAAAACATCTCCCATCGTGTTCTGGACGTTGCACGGAGGTCTGCCAAGTGTTAAGCACAAAGAAAAGAAAAGCTGTCCAAAGCAGCTTCTTATCGAATATTCATGTGAATAGAAAAGTCAGGAGAATGGTAAGGTACTGTTTTCTATCAGTTGGCAAGTTGAGCACACAATCCCAGTGTTGGACAGCTTCCTTCTTCACCTTTCCGATGCTGCCGCTCTCTCCGGCTCCCGGAGCCGAAGAAACGGCTTCTTCGCGCAAAGACGATTGTACCGCTCACAGTGCTCTCTTAGCGCGGCTTCTGCCGAAAGACGCCCGGGAGCGGCGCATAGCTCCGGAGAGCATCGTCCCTTCGTCTTTAGCGTCTTTTGTGGTCTACATCCTGGCAGAAAGCTTTTCCACTCTGTCTGGCAAGGAAAACCTGCGGGAGCACAGAAAACATCTCCCATCGTGTTCTGGACGTTGCACGGAGGTCTGCCCTGTGTTTGGCATAAAGAAAGGAAAAGCTGTCCGAAACAGCTTCTTATCGAATATTCATGTTATTGGAAATGTCAGGAGAATGGTAAGGTACTGTTTTCTATCAGTTGGCAAGTTGAGCACACAATCCCAGTGTTGTACAGCTTCCTTCTTCACCTTTCCGATGCTGCCGCTCTCTCCGGCTCCCGGAGCCGAAGATGCGGCTTCTTCGCGCAAAGACGATTGTACCGCTCACAGTGCTCTCTTAGCGCCGCTTCTGCCGAAAGACGCCCGGGAGCGGCGCTTAGCTCCGGAGAGCATCGTACCTTCGTCTTTAGCGTCTTTTGTGGTCTACATCCTAGCAGAAAACTTTTCCACTCTGTCTGGCAAGAAAAACCTGCGGGAGCACAGAAAACATCTCCCATCGTGTTCTGGACGTTGCACAGAGGTCTGCCAAGTGTTTCAATGAAGAAAAGAAAAGCTGTCCAAAATAACTTCCTATCGAACATTCATGTGATTAGAAAAGTCAGGAGAATGGTAAGGTACTGTTTTCTATCAGTTGGCAAGTTGAGCACACAATCCCAGTGTTGTACAGCTTCTTTCTTCACCTTTCCCATGCTGCCGCTCTCTCCGGCTCCCGGAGCCGAAGAAACGGCTTCTTCGCGCAAAGACGATTGTACCGGTCACAGTGCTCTCTTAGCGCCGCTTCTGCCGAAAGAAGCCCGGGAGCGGCGCTTAGCTCCGGAGAGCATCGTACCTTCGTCTTTAGCGTCTTTTGTGGTCTACATCCTAGCAGAAAGCTTTTCCACTCTGTCTGGCAAGGAAAACCTGCGGGAGCACAGAAAACATCTCCCATCGTGTTCTGGACGTTGCACGGAGGTCTGCCAAGTGTTAAGCATAAAGAAAAGAAAAGCTGTCCAAAGCAGCTTCTTATCGAATATTCATGTGAATAGAAAAGTCAGGAGAATGGTAAGGTACTGTTTTCTATCAGTTGGCAAGTTGAGCACACAATCCCAGGGTTGTACAGCTGCTTTCTTCACCTTTCCGATGCTGCCGCTCTCTCCGGCTCCCGGAGCCGAAGAAACGGCTTCTTCGCGCAAAGACGATTGTACCGCTCACAGTGCTCTCTTAGCGCGGCTTCTGCCGAAAGACGCCCGGGAGCGGCGCATAGCTCCGGAGAGCATCGTCCCTTCGTCTTTAGCGTCTTTTGTGGTCTACATCCTGGCAGAAAGCTTTTCCACTCTGTCTGGCAAGGAAAACCTGCGGGAGCACAGAAAACATCTCCCATCGTGTTCTGGACGTTGCACGGAGGTCTGCCAAGTGTTTCAATGAAGAAAAGAAAAGTTGTCCAAAATAACTTCCTATCGAACATTCATGTGATTAGAAAAGTCAGGAGAATGGTAAGGTACTGTTTTCTATCAGTTGGCAAGTTGAGCACACGATCCCAGTGTTGTACAGCTTCTTTCTTCACCTTTCCGATGCTGCCGCTCTCTCCGGCTCCCGGAGCCGAAGAAGCGGCTACTTCGCGCAAAGACGATTGTACCGGTCACAGTGCTCTCTTAGCGCCGCTTCTGCCGAAAGAAGCCCGGAAGCGGCGCTTAACTCCGGAGAGCATCGTACCTTCGTCTTTAGCGTCTTTTGTGGTCTACATCCTGGCAGAAAGCTTTTCCACTCTGTCTGGCAAGGAAAACCTGCGGGAGCACAGAAAACATCTCCCATCGTGTTCTGGACGTTGCACGGAGGTCTGCCAAGTGTTAAGCATAAAGAAAAGAAAAGCTGTCCAAAGCAGCTTCTTATCGAATATTCATGTGAATAGAAAAGTCAGGAGAATGGTAAGGTACTGTTTTCTATCAGTTGGCAAGTTGAGCACACAATCCCAGTGTTGTACAGCTTCTTTCTTCACCTTTCCCATGCTGCCGCTCTCTCCGGCTCCCGGAGCCGAAGAAACGGCTTCTTCGCGCAAAGACGATTGTACCGGTCACCGTGCTCTCTTAGCGCCGCTTCTGCCGAAAGAAGCCCGGAAGCGGCGCTTAACTCCGGAGAGCATCGTACCTTCGTCTTTAGCGTCTTTTGTGGTCTACATCCTGGCAGAAAGCTTTTCCACTCTGTCTGGCAACAAAAACCTGCGGGAGCACAGAAAACATCTCCCATCGTGTTCTGGACGTTGCACGGAGGTCTGCCAAGTGTTTCAATGAAGAAAAGAAAAGTTGTCCAAAATAACTTCCTATCGAACATTCATGTGATTAGAAAAGTCAGGAGAATGGTAAGGTACTGTTTTCTATCAGTTGGCAAGTTGAGCACACAATCCCAGGGTTGTACAGCTGCTTTCTTCACCTTTCCGATGCTGCCGCTCTCTCCGGCTCCCGGAGCCGAAGAAACGGCTTCTTCGCGCAAAGACGATTGTACCGCTCACAGTGCTCTCTTAGCGCCGCTTCTGCCGAAAGACGCCCGGGAGCGGCGCATAGCTCCGGAGAGCATCGTCCCTTCGTCTTTAGCGTCTTTTGTGGTCTACATCCTGGCAGAAAGCTTTTCCACTCTGTCTGGCAAGGAAAACCTGCGGGAGCACAGAAAACATCTCCCATCGTGTTCTGGACGTTGCACGGAGGTCTGCCAAGTGTTAAGCATAAAGAAAAGAAAAGCTGTCCAAAGCAGCTTCTTATCGAATATTCATGTGAATAGAAAAGTCAGGAGAATGGTAAGGTACTGTTTTCTATCAGTTGGCAAGTTCAGCACACAATCCCAGTGTTGGACAGCTTCTTTCTTCACCTTTCCGATGCTGCCGCTCTCTCCGGCTCCCGGAGCCGAAGGAACGGCTTCTTCGCGCAAAGACGATTGTACCGCTCACAGTGCTCTCTTAGCGCGGCTTCTGCCGAAAGACGCCCGGGAGCGGCGCATAGCTCCGGAGAGCATCGTCCCTTCGTCTTTAGCGGCTTTTGTGGTCTACATCCTAGCAGAAAACTTTTCCACTCTGTCTGGCAAGAAAAACCTGCGGGAGCACAGAAAACATCTCCCATCGTGTTCTGGACGTTGCACGGAGGTCTGCCAAGTGTTTCAATGAAGAAAAGAAAAGTTGTCCAAAATAACTTCCTATCGAACATTTATGTGATTAGAAAAGTCAGGAGAATGGTAAGGTACTGTTTTCTATCAGTTGGCAAGTTGAGCACACGATCCCAGTGTTGTACAGCTTCTTTCTTCACCTTTCCGATGCTGCCGCTCTCTCCTGCTCCCGGAGCCGAAGAAACGGCTTCTTCGCGCAAAGACGATTGTACCGCTCACAGTGCTCTCTTAGCGCGGCTTCTGCCGAAAGAAGCCCGGGAGCGGCGCTTAGCTCCGGAGAGCATCGTACCTTCGTCTTTAGCGTCTTTTGTGGTCTACATCCTGGCAGAAAGCTTTTCCACTCTGTCTGGCAAGGAAAACCTGCGGGAGCACAGAAAACATCTCCCATCGTGTTCTGGACGTTGCACGGAGGTCTGCCAAGTGTTTGGCATAAAGAAAGGAAAAGCTGTCCAAAACAGCTTCTTATCGAATATTCATGTGATTGGAAATGTCAGGAGAATGGTAAGGTACTGTTTTCTATCAGTTGGCAAGTTGAGCACACAATCCCAGTGTTGTACAGCTTCCTTCTTCACCTTTCCGATGCTGCCGCTCTCTCCGGCTCCCGGAGCCGAAGAAGCGGCTTCTTCGCGCAAAGACGATCGAACCGGTCACAGTGCTCTCTTAGCGCGGCTTCTGCCGAAAGACGCCCGGGAAGCGGCGCTTAGCTCCGGAGAGCATCGTACCTTCGTCTTTAGCGTCTTTTGTGGTCTACATCCTAGCAGAAAGCTTTTCCACTCTGTCTGGCAAGGAAAACCTGCGGGAGCACAGAAAACATCTCCCATCGTGTTCTGGACGTTGCACGGAGGTCTGCCTAGTGTTAAGCATAAAGAAAAGAAAAGCTGTCCAAAGCAGCTTCTTATCGAATATTCATGTGAATAGAAAAGTCAGGAGAATGGTAAGGTACTGTTTTCTATCAGTTGGCAAGTTGAGCACACAATCCCAGTGTTGTACAGCTTCCTTCTTCACCTTTCCGATGCTGCCGCTCTCTCCGGCTCCCGGAGCCGAAGAAGCGGCTTCTTCGCGCAAAGACGATTGTACGGCTCACAGTGCTCTCTTAGCGCGGCTTCTGCCGAAAGACGCCCGGGAGCGGCGCTTAGCTCCGGAGAGCATCGTACCTTCGTCTTTAGCGTCTTTTGTGGTCTACATCCTAGCAGAAAACTTTTCCACTCTGTCTGGCAAGAAAAACCTGCGGGAGCACAGAAAACATCTCCCATCGTGTTCTGGACGTTGCACAGAGGTCTGCCAAGTGTTTCAATGAAGAAAAGAAAAGCTGTCCAAAATAACTTCCTATCGAACATTCATGTGATTAGAAAAGTCAGGAGAATGGTAAGGTACTGTTTTCTATCAGTTGGCAAGTTGAGCACACAATCCCAGTGTTGTACAGCTTCTTTCTTCACCTTTCCCATGCTGCCGCTCTCTCCGGCTCCCGGAGCCGAAGAAACGGCTTCTTCGCGCAAAGACGATTGTACCGGTCACAGTGCTCTCTTAGCGCCGCTTCTGCCGAAAGAAGCCCGGGAGCGGCGCTTAGCTCCGGAGAGCATCGTACCTTCGTCTTTAGCGTCTTTTGTGGTCTACATCCTAGCAGAAAGCTTTTCCACTCTGTCTGGCAAGGAAAACCTGCGGGAGCACAGAAAACATCTCCCATCGTGTTCCGGACGTTGCACGGAGGTCTGCCAAGTGTTAAGCATAAAGAAAAGAAAAGCTGTCCAAAGCAGCTTCTTATCGAATATTCATGTGAATAGAAAAGTCAGGAGAATGGTAAGGTACTGTTTTCTATCAGTTGGCAAGTTGAGCACACAATCCCAGGGTTGTACAGCTGCTTTCTTCACCTTTCCGATGCTGCCGCTCTCTCCGGCTCCCGGAGCCGAAGAAACGGCTTCTTCGCGCAAAGACGATTGTACCGCTCACAGTGCTCTCTTAGCGCGGCTTCTGCCGAAAGACGCCCGGGAGCGGCGCATAGCTCCGGAGAGCATCGTCCCTTCGTCTTTAGCGTCTTTTGTGGTCTACATCCTGGCAGAAAGCTTTTCCACTCTGTCTGGCAAGGAAAACCTGCGGGAGCACAGAAAACATCTCCCATCGTGTTCTGGACGTTGCACGGAGGTCTGCCAAGTGTTTCAATGAAGAAAAGAAAAGTTGTCCAAAATAACTTCCTATCGAACATTCATGTGATTAGAAAAGTCAGGAGAATGGTAAGGTACTGTTTTCTATCAGTTGGCAAGTTGAGCACACGATCCCAGTGTTGTACAGCTTCTTTCTTCACCTTTCCGATGCTGCCGCTCTCTCCGGCTCCCGGAGCCGAAGAAGCGGCTACTTCGCGCAAAGACGATTGTACCGGTCACAGTGCTCTCTTAGCGCCGCTTCTGCCGAAAGAAGCCCGGAAGCGGCGCTTAACTCCGGAGAGCATCGTACCTTCGTCTTTAGCGTCTTTTGTGGTCTACATCCTGGCAGAAAGCTTTTCCACTCTGTCTGGCAAGAAAAACCTGCGGGAGCACAGAAAACATCTCCCATCGTGTTCTGGACGTTGCACGGAGGTCTGCCAAGTGTTTCAATGAAGAAAAGAAAAGTTGTCCAAAATAACTTCCTATCGAACATTCATGTGATTAGAAAAGTCAGGAGAATGGTAAGGTACTGTTTTCTATCAGTTGGCAAGTTGAGCACACGATCCCAGTGTTGTACAGCTTCTTTATTCACCTTTCCGATGCTGCCGCTCTCTCCTGCTCCCGGAGCCGAAGAAGCGGCTTCTTCAGCAAAGACGATTGTACCGGTCACAGTGCTCTCTTAGCGCCGCTTCTGCCGAAAGAAGCCCGGAAGCGGCGCTTAACTCCGGAGAGCATCGTACCTTCGTCTTTAGCGTCTTTTGTGGTCTACATCCTGGCAGAAAGCTTTTCCACTCTGTCTGGCAAGAAAAACCTGCGGGAGCACAGAAAACATCTCCCATCGTGTTCTGGACGTTGCACGGAGGTCTGCCATGTGTTTGGCATAAAGAAAGGAAAAGCTGTCCAAAACAGCTTCTTATCGAATATTCATGTGATTGGAAATGTCAGGAGAATGGTAAGGTACTGTTTTCTATCAGTTGGCAAGTTGAGCACACAATCCCAGTGTTGTACAGCTTCTTTCTTCACCTTTCCCATGCTGCCGCTCTCTCCGGCTCCCGGAGCCGAAGAAACGGCTTCTTCGCGCAAAGACGATTGTACCGGTCACCGTGCTCTCTTAGCGCCGCTTCTGCCGAAAGAAGCCCGGAAGCGGCGCTTAACTCCGGAGAGCATCGTACCTTCGTCTTTAGCGTCTTTTGTGGTCTACATCCTGGCAGAAAGCTTTTCCACTCTGTCTGGCAACAAAAACCTGCGGGAGCACAGAAAACATCTCCCATCGTGTTCTGGACGTTGCACGGAGGTCTGCCATGTGTTTGGCATAAAGAAAGGAAAAGCTGTCCAAAACAGCTTCTTATCGAATATTCATGTGATTGGAAATGTCAGGAGAATGGTAAGGTACTGTTTTCTATCAGTTGGCAAGTTGAGCACACAATCCCAGGGTTGTACAGCTGCTTTCTTCACCTTTCCGATGCTGCCGCTCTCTCCGGCTCCCGGAGCCGAAGAAACGGCTTCTTCGCGCAAAGACGATTGTACCGCTCACAGTGCTCTCTTAGCGCCGCTTCTGCCGAAAGACGCCCGGGAGCGGCGCATAGCTCCGGAGAGCATCGTCCCTTCGTCTTTAGCGTCTTTTGTGGTCTACATCCTGGCAGAAAGCTTTTCCACTCTGTCTGGCAAGGAAAACCTGCGGGAGCACAGAAAACATCTCCCATCGTGTTCTGGACGTTGCACGGAGGTCTGCCCTGTGTTTGGCATAAAGAAAGGAAAAGCTGTCCAAAACAGCTTCTTATCGAATATTCATGTGATTAGAAATGTCAGGAGAATGGTAAGGTACTGTTTTCTATCAGTTGGCAAGTTGAGCACACAATCCCAGTGTTGTACAGCTTCCTTCTTCACCTTTCCGATGCTGCCGCTCTCTCCGGCTCCCGGAGCCGAAGAAGTGGCTTCTTCGCGCAAAGACGATTGTACGGCTCACAGTGCTCTCTTAGCGCGGCTTCTGCCGAAAGACGCCCGGGAGCGGCGCTTAGCTCCGGAGAGCATCGTACCTTCGTCTTTAGCGGCTTTTGTGGTCTACATCCTAGCAGAAAACTTTTCCACTCTGTCTGGCAAGAAAAACCTGCGGGAGCACAGAAAACATCTCCCATCGTGTTCTGGACGTTGCACGGAGGTCTGCCAAGTGTTTCAATGAAGAAAAGAAAAGTTGTCCAAAATAACTTCCTATCGAACATTCATGTGATTAGAAAAGTCAGGAGAATGGTAAGGTACTGTTTTCTATCAGTTGGCAAGTTGAGCACACGATCCCAGTGTTGTACAGCTTCTTTCTTCACCTTTCCGATGCTGCCGCTCTCTCCTGCTCCCGGAGCCGAAGAAGCGGCTTCTTCGCGCAAAGACGATTGTACCGGTCACAGTGCTCTCTTAGCGCCGCTTCTGCCGAAAGAAGCCCGGGAGCGGCGCTTAGCTCCGGAGAGCATCGTACCTTCGTCTTTAGCGTCTTTTGTGGTCTACATCCTAGCAGAAAGCTTTTCCACTCTGTCTGGCAAGGAAAACCTGCGGGAGCACAGAAAACATCTCCCATCGTGTTCTGGACGTTGCACGGAAGTCTGCCAAGTGTTTGGCATGAAGAAAAGAAAAGCTGTCCAAAGCAGCTTCTTATCGAATATTCATGTGATTAGAAAAGTCAGGAGAATGGTAAGGTACTGTTTTCTATCAGTTGGCAAGTTGAGCACACGATCCCAGTGTTGTACAGCTTCTTTCTTCACCTTTCCGATGCTGCCGCTCTCTCCGGCTCCCGGAGCCCAAGAAGCGGCTTCTTCGCGCAAAGACGATTGTACCGCTCACAGTGCTCTCTTAGCGCCGCTTCTGCCGAAAGAAGCCCGGGAGCGGCGCTTAGCTCCGGAGAGCATCGTACCTTCGTCTTTAGCGGCTTTTGTGGTCTACATCCTGGAAGAAAGCTTTTCCACTCTGTCTGGCAAGGAAAACCTGCGGGAGCACAGAAAACATCTCCCATCGTGTTCTGGACGTTGCACGGAGGTCTGCCATGTGATTGGCATAAAGAAAGGAAAAGCTGTCCAAAACAGCTTCTTATCGAATATTCATGTGATTGGAAAAGTCAGGAGAATGGTAAGGTACTGTTTTCTATCAGTTGGCAAGTTGAGCACACAATCCCAGGGTTGTACAGCTTCTTTCTTCACCTTTCCGATGCTGCCGCTCTCTCCGGCTCCCGGAGCCGAAGAAACGGCTTCTTCGCGCAAAGACGATTGTACCGCTCACAGTGCTCTCTTAGCGCGGCTTCTGCCGAAAGACGCCCGGGAGCGGCGCATAGCTCCGGAGAGCATCGTCCCTTCGTCTTTAGCGTCTTTTGTGGTCTACATCCTGGCAGAAAGCTTTTCCACTCTGTCTGGCAAGGAAAACCTGCGGGAGCACAGAAAACATCTCCCATCGTGTTCTGGACGTTGCACGGAGGTCTGCCCTGTGTTTGGCATAAAGAAAGGAAAAGCTGTCCAAAACAGCTTCTTATCGAATATTCATGTGATTAGAAATGTCAGGAGAATGGTAAGGTACTGTTTTCTATCAGTTGGCAAGTTGAGCACACAATCCCAGTGTTGTACAGCTTCCTTCTTCACCTTTCCGATGCTGCCGCTCTCTCCGGCTCCCGGAGCCGAAGAAGTGGCTTCTTCGCGCAAAGACGATTGTACGGCTCACAGTGCTCTCTTAGCGCGGCTTCTGCCGAAAGACGCCCGGGAGCGGCGCTTAGCTCCGGAGAGCATCGTACCTTCGTCTTTAGCGGCTTTTGTGGTCTACATCCTAGCAGAAAACTTTTCCACTCTGTCTGGCAAGAAAAACCTGCGGGAGCACAGAAAACATCTCCCATCGTGTTCTGGACGTTGCACGGAGGTCTGCCAAGTGTTTCAATGAAGAAAAGAAAAGTTGTCCAAAATAACTTCCTATCGAACATTCATGTGATTAGAAAAGTCAGGAGAATGGTAAGGTACTGTTTTCTATCAGTTGGCAAGTTGAGCACACGATCCCAGTGTTGTACAGCTTCTTTCTTCACCTTTCCGATGCTGCCGCTCTCTCCTGCTCCCGGAGCCGAAGAAGCGGCTTCTTCGCGCAAAGACGATTGTACCGGTCACAGTGCTCTCTTAGCGCCGCTTCTGCCGAAAGAAGCCCGGGAGCGGCGCTTAGCTCCGGAGAGCATCGTACCTTCGTCTTTAGCGTCTTTTGTGGTCTACATCCTAGCAGAAAGCTTTTCCACTCTGTCTGGCAAGGAAAACCTGCGGGAGCACAGAAAACATCTCCCATCGTGTTCTGGACGTTGCACGGAAGTCTGCCAAGTGTTTGGCATGAAGAAAAGAAAAGCTGTCCAAAGCAGCTTCTTATCGAATATTCATGTGATTAGAAAAGTCAGGAGAATGGTAAGGTACTGTTTTCTATCAGTTGGCAAGTTGAGCACACGATCCCAGTGTTGTACAGCTTCTTTCTTCACCTTTCCGATGCTGCCGCTCTCTCCGGCTCCCGGAGCCCAAGAAGCGGCTTCTTCGCGCAAAGACGATTGTACCGCTCACAGTGCTCTCTTAGCGCCGCTTCTGCCGAAAGAAGCCCGGGAGCGGCGCTTAGCTCCGGAGAGCATCGTACCTTCGTCTTTAGCGGCTTTTGTGGTCTACATCCTGGAAGAAAGCTTTTCCACTCTGTCTGGCAAGGAAAACCTGCGGGAGCACAGAAAACATCTCCCATCGTGTTCTGGACGTTGCACGGAGGTCTGCCATGTGTTTGGCATAAAGAAAGGAAAAGCTGTCCAAAACAGCTTCTTATCGAATATTCATGTGATTGGAAAAGTCAGGAGAATGGTAAGGTACTGTTTTCTATCAGTTGGCAAGTTGAGCACACAATCCCAGGGTTGTACAGCTTCTTTCTTCACCTTTCCGATGCTGCCGCTCTCTCCGGCTCCCGGAGCCGAAGAAACGGCTTCTTCGCGCAAAGACGATTGTACCGCTCACAGTGCTCTCTTAGCGCGGCTTCTGCCGAAAGACGCCCGGGAGCGGCGCATAGCTCCGGAGAGCATCGTCCCTTCGTCTTTAGCGTCTTTTGTGGTCTACATCCTGGCAGAAAGCTTTTCCACTCTGTCTGGCAAGGAAAACCTGCGGGAGCACAGAAAACATCTCCCATCGTGTTCTGGACGTTGCACGGAGGTCTGCCCTGTGTTTGGCATAAAGAAAGGAAAAGCTGTCCAAAACAGCTTCTTATCGAATATTCATGTGATTAGAAATGTCAGGAGAATGGTAAGGTACTGTTTTCTATCAGTTGGCAAGTTGAGCACACAATCCCAGTGTTGTACAGCTTCCTTCTTCACCTTTCCGATGCTGCCGCTCTCTCCGGCTCCCGGAGCCGAAGAAGTGGCTTCTTCGCGCAAAGACGATTGTACGGCTCACAGTGCTCTCTTAGCGCGGCTTCTGCCGAAAGACGCCCGGGAGCGGCGCTTAGCTCCGGAGAGCATCGTACCTTCGTCTTTAGCGGCTTTTGTGGTCTACATCCTAGCAGAAAACTTTTCCACTCTGTCTGGCAAGAAAAACCTGCGGGAGCACAGAAAACATCTCCCATCGTGTTCTGGACGTTGCACGGAGGTCTGCCAAGTGTTTCAATGAAGAAAAGAAAAGTTGTCCAAAATAACTTCCTATCGAACATTCATGTGATTAGAAAAGTCAGGAGAATGGTAAGGTACTGTTTTCTATCAGTTGGCAAGTTGAGCACACGATCCCAGTGTTGTACAGCTTCTTTCTTCACCTTTCCGATGCTGCCGCTCTCTCCTGCTCCCGGAGCCGAAGAAGCGGCTTCTTCGCGCAAAGACGATTGTACCGGTCACAGTGCTCTCTTAGCGCCGCTTCTGCCGAAAGAAGCCCGGGAGCGGCGCTTAGCTCCGGAGAGCATCGTACCTTCGTCTTTAGCGTCTTTTGTGGTCTACATCCTAGCAGAAAGCTTTTCCACTCTGTCTGGCAAGGAAAACCTGCGGGAGCACAGAAAACATCTCCCATCGTGTTCTGGACGTTGCACGGAAGTCTGCCAAGTGTTTGGCATGAAGAAAAGAAAAGCTGTCCAAAGCAGCTTCTTATCGAATATTCATGTGATTAGAAAAGTCAGGAGAATGGTAAGGTACTGTTTTCTATCAGTTGGCAAGTTGAGCACACGATCCCAGTGTTGTACAGCTTCTTTCTTCACCTTTCCGATGCTGCCGCTCTCTCCGGCTCCCGGAGCCCAAGAAGCGGCTTCTTCGCGCAAAGACGATTGTACCGCTCACAGTGCTCTCTTAGCGCCGCTTCTGCCGAAAGAAGCCCGGGAGCGGCGCTTAGCTCCGGAGAGCATCGTACCTTCGTCTTTAGCGGCTTTTGTGGTCTACATCCTGGAAGAAAGCTTTTCCACTCTGTCTGGCAAGGAAAACCTGCGGGAGCACAGAAAACATCTCCCATCGTGTTCTGGACGTTGCACGGAGGTCTGCCATGTGTTTGGCATAAAGAAAGGAAAAGCTGTCCAAAACAGCTTCTTATCGAATATTCATGTGATTGGAAAAGTCAGGAGAATGGTAAGGTACTGTTTTCTATCAGTTGGCAAGTTGAGCACACAATCCCAGGGTTGTACAGCTTCTTTCTTCACCTTTCCGATGCTGCCGCTCTCTCCGGCTCCCGGAGCCGAAGAAACGGCTTCTTCGCGCAAAGACGATTGTACCGCTCACAGTGCTCTCTTAGCGCGGCTTCTGCCGAAAGACGCCCGGGAGCGGCGCATAGCTCCGGAGAGCATCGTCCCTTCGTCTTTAGCGTCTTTTGTGGTCTACATCCTGGCAGAAAGCTTTTCCACTCTGTCTGGCAAGGAAAACCTGCGGGAGCACAGAAAACATCTCCCATCGTGTTCTGGACGTTGCACGGAGGTCTGCCCTGTGTTTGGCATAAAGAAAGGAAAAGCTGTCCAAAACAGCTTCTTATCGAATATTCATGTTATTGGAAATGTCAGGAGAATGGTAAGGTACTGTTTTCTATCAGTTGGCAAGTTGAGCACACAATCCCAGTGTTGTACAGCTTCCTTCTTCACCTTTGCGATGCTGCCGCTCTCTCCGGCTCCCGGAGCCGAAGAAGCGGCTTCTTCGCGCAAAGACGATTGTACCGCTCACAGTGCTCTCTTAGCGCGGCTTCTGCCGAAAGACGCCCGGGAGCGGCGCTTAGCTCCGGAGAGCATCGTACCTTCGTCTTTAGCGGCTTTTGTGGTCTACATCCTAGCAGAAAACTTTTCCACTCTGTCTGGCAAGAAAAACCTGCGGGAGCACAGAAAACATCTCCCATCGTGTTCTGGACGTTGCACGGAGGTCTGCCAAGTGTTTCAATGAAGAAAAGAAAAGTTGTCCAAAATAACTTCCTATCGTGTATTCATGTGATTAGAAAAGTCAGGAGAATGGTAAGGTACTGTTTTCTATCAGTTGGCAAGTTGAGCACACGATCCCAGTGTTGTACAGCTTCTTTCTTCACCTTTCCGATGCTGCCGCTCTCTCCTGCTCCCGGAGCCGAAGATGCGGCTTCTTCGCGCAAAGACGATTGTACCGCTCACAGTGCTCTCTTAGCGCCGCTTCTGCCGAAAGAAGCCCGGGAGCGGCGCTTAGCTCCGGAGAGCATCGTACCTTCGTCTTTAGCGTCTTTTGTGGTCTACATCCTAGCAGAAAGCTTTTCCACTCTGTCTGGCAAGGAAAACCTGCGGGAGCACAGAAAACATCTCCCATCGTGTTCTGGACGTTGCACGGAAGTCTGCCAAGTGTTTGGCATGAAGAAAAGAAAAGCTGTCCAAAGCAGCTTCTTATCGAATATTCATGTGATTAGAAAAGTCAGGAGAATGGTAAGGTACTGTTTTCTATCAGTTGGCAAGTTGAGCACACGATCCCAGTGTTGTACAGCTTCTTTCTTCACCTTTCCGATGCTGCCGCTCTCTCCGGCTCCCGGAGCCGAAGATGCGGCTTCTTCGCGCAAAGACGATTGTACCGGTCACAGTGCTCTCTTAGCGCCGCTTCTGCCGAAAGAAGCCCGGGAGCGGCGCTTAGCTCCGGAGAGCATCGTACCTTCGTCTTTAGCGGCTTTTGTGGTCTACATCCTAGCAGAAAGCTTTTCCACTCTGTCTGGTAAGGAAAACCTGCGGGAGCACAGAAAACATCTCCCATCGTGTTCTGGACGTTGCACGGAGGTCTGCCAAGTGTTAAGCATAAAGAAAAGAAAAGCTGTCCAAAGCAGCTTCTTATCGAATATTCATGTGAATAGAAAAGTCAGGAGAATGGTAAGGTACTGTTTTCTATCAGTTGGCAAGTTGAGCACACAATCCCAGGGTTGTACAGCTTCTTTCTTCACCTTTCCGATGCTGCCGCTCTCTCCGGCTCCCGGAGCCGAAGAAACGGCTTCTTCGCGCAAAGACGATTGTACCGCTCACAGTGCTCTCTTAGCGCGGCTTCTGCCGAAAGAAGCCCGGGAGCGGCGCATAGCTCCGGAGAGCATCGTCCCTTCGTCTTTAGCGTCTTTTGTGGTCTACATCCTGGCAGAAAGCTTTTCCACTCTGTCTGGCAAGGAAAACCTGCGGGAGCACAGAAAACATCTCCCATCGTGTTCTGGACGTTGCACGGAGGTCTGCCCTGTGTTTGGCATAAAGAAAGGAAAAGCTGTCCAAAACAGCTTCTTATCGAATATTCATGTTATTGGAAATGTCAGGAGAATGGTAAGGTACTGTTTTCTATCAGTTGGCAAGTTGAGCACACAATCCCAGTGTTGTACAGCTTCCTTCTTCACCTTTCCGATCATGCCGCTCTCTCCGGCTCCCGGAGCCGAAGAAGCGGCTTCTTCGCGCAAAGACGATTGTACCGCTCACAGTGCTCTCTTAGCGCGGCTTCTGCCGAAAGACGCCCGGGAGCGGCGCTTAGCTCCGGAGAGCATCGTACCTTCGTCTTTAGCGGCTTTTGTGGTCTACATCCTAGCAGAAAACTTTTACACTCTGTCTGGCAAGAAAAACCTGCGGGAGCACAGAAAACATCTCCCATCGTGTTCTGGACGTTGCACGGAGGTCTGCCAAGTGTTTCAATGAAGAAAAGAAAAGTTGTCCAAAATAACTTCCTATCGAACATTCATGTGATTAGAAAAGTCAGGAGAATGGTAAGGTACTGTTTTCTATCAGTTGGCAAGTTGAGCACACGATCCCAGTGTTGTACAGCTTCTTTCTTCACCTTTCCGATGCTGCCGCTCTCTCCTGCTCCCGGAGCCGAAGATGCGGCTTCTTCGCGCAAAGACGATTGTACCGGTCACAGTGCTCTCTTAGCGCCGCTTCTGCCGAAAGAAGCCCGGGAGCGGCGCTTAGCTCCGGAGAGCATCGTCCCTTCGTCTTTAGCGTCTTTTGTGGTCTACATCCTAGCAGAAAGCTTTTCCACTCTGTCTGGCAAGGAAAACCTGCGGGAGCACAGAAAACATCTCCCATCGTGTTCTGGACGTTGCACGGAAGTCTGCCAAGTGTTTGGCATGAAGAAAAGAAAAGCTGTCCAAAGCAGCTTCTTATCGAATATTCATGTGATTGGAAATGTCAGGAGAATGGTAAGGTACTGTTTTCTATCAGTTGGCAAGTTGAGCACACAATCCCAGGGTTGTACAGCTTCCTTCTTCACCTTTCCGATGCTGCCGCTCTCTCCGGCTCCCGGAGCCGAAGAAGCGGCTTCTTCGCGCAAAGACGATTGTACGGCTCACAGTGCTCTCTTAGCGCGGCTTCTGCCGAAAGACGCCCGGGAGCGGCGCTTAGCTCCGGAGAGCATCGTACCTTCGTCTTTAGCGGCTTTTGTGGTCTACATCCTAGCTGAAAACTTTTCCACTCTGTCTGGCAAGAAAAACCTGCGGGAGCACAGAAAACATCTCCCATCGTGTTCTGGACGTTGCACGGAGGTCTGCCAAGTGTTTCAATGAAGAAAAGAAAAGTTGTCCAAAATAACTTCCTATCGAACATTCATGTGATTAGAAAAGACAGGAGAATGGTAAGGTACTGTTTTCTATCAGTTGGCAAGTTGAGCACACGATCCCAGTGTTGTACAGCTTCTTTCTTCACCTTTCCGATGCTGCCGCTCTCTCCGGCTCCCGGAGCCGAAGAAACGGCTTCTTCGCGCAAAGACGATTGTACCGGTCACAGTGCTCTCTTAGCGCGGCTTCTGCCGAAAGAAGCCCGGGAGCGGCGCTTAGCTCCGGAGAGCATCGTACCTTCGTCTTTAGCGGCTTTTGTGGTCTACATCCTAGCAGAAAGCTTTTCCACTCTGTCTGGCAAGGAAAACCTGCGGGAGCACAGAAAACATCTCCCATCGTGTTCTGGACGTTGCACGGAAGTCTGCCAAGTGTTTGGCATGAAGAAAAGAAAAGCTGTCCAAAGCAGCTTCTTATCGAATATTCATGTGATTAGAAAAGTCAGGAGAATGGTAAGGTACTGTTTTCTATCAGTTGGCAAGTTGAGCACACGATCCCAGTGTTGTACAGCTTCTTTCTTCACCTTTCCGATGCTGCCGCTCTCTCCGGCTCCCGGAGCCGAAGATGCGGCTTCTTCGCGCAAAGACGATTGTACCGCTCACAGTGCTCTCTTAGCGCCGCTTCTGCCGAAAGAAGCCCGGGAGCGGCGCTTAGCTCCGGAGAGCATCGTCCCTTCGTCTTTAGCGTCTTTTGTGGTCTACATCCTGGCAGAAAGCTTTTCCACTCTGTCTGGCAAGGAAAACCTGCGGGAGCACAGAAAACATCTCCCATCGTGTTCTGGACGTTGCACGGAGGTCTGCCATGTGTTTGGCATAAAGAAAGGAAAAGCTGTCCAAAACAGCTTCTTATCGAATATTCATGTGATTGGAAATGTCAGGAGAATGGTAAGGTACTGTTTTCTATCAGTTGGCAAGTTGAGCACACAATCCCAGGGTTGTACAGCTTCCTTCTTCACCTTTCCGATGCTGCCGCTCTCTCCGGCTCCCGGAGCCGAAGATGCGGCTTCTTCGCGCAAAGACGATTGTACCGCTCACAGTGCTCTCTTAGCGCGGCTTCTGCCGAAAGACGCCCGGGAGCGGCGCTTAGCTCCGGAGAGCATCGTACCTTCGTCTTTAGCGGCTTTTGTGGTCTACATCCTAGCTGAAAACTTTTCCACTCTGTCCTCCGGAGAGCATCGTACCTTCGTCTTTAGCGTCTTTTGTGGTCTACATCCTGGCAGAAAGCTTTTCCACTCTGTCTGGCAAGAAAAACCTGCGGGACACAGAAAACATCTCCCATCGTGTTCTGGACGTTGCACGGAGGTCTGCCTTGTGTTTGGCATAAAGAAAGGAAAAGCTGTCCAAAACAGCTTCTTATCGAATATTCATGTGATTGGAAATGTCAGGAGAATGGTAAGGTACTGTTTTCTATCAGTTGGCAAGTTGAGCACACGATCCCAGTGTTGTACAGCTTCTTTCTTCACCTTTCCGATGCTGCCGCTCTCTCCTGCTCCCGGAGCCGAAGAAACGGCTTCTTCGCGCAAAGACGATTGTACCGGTCACAGTGCTCTCTTAGCGCGGCTTCTGCCGAAAGAAGCCCGGAAGCGGCGCTTAACTCCGGAGAGCATCGTACCTTCGTCTTTAGCGTCTTTTGTGGTCTACATCCTGGCAGAAAGCTTTTCCACTCTGTCTGGCAAGAAAAACCTGCGGGACACAGAAAACATCTCCCATCGTGTTCTGGACGTTGCACGGAGGTCTGCCATGTGTTTGGCATAAAGAAAGGAAAAGCTGTCCAAAACAGCTTCTTATCGAATATTCATGTGATTGGAAATGTCAGGAGAATGGTAAGGTACTGTTTTCTATCAGTTGGCAAGTTGAGCACACAATCCCAGTGTTGTACAGCTTCTTTCTTCACCTTTCCGATGCTGCCGCTCTCTCCGGCTCCCGGAGCCGAAGATGCGGCTTCTTCGCGCAAAGACGATTGTACCGCTCACAGTGCTCTCTTATCGCCGCTTCTGCCGAAAGAAGCCCGGGAGCGGCGCTTAAGTCCGGAGAGCATCGTCCCTTCGTCTTTAGCGTCTTTTGTGGTCTACATCCTAGCAGAAAGCTTTTCCACTCTGTCTGGTAAGGAAAACCTGCGGGAGCACAGAAAACATCTCCCATCGTGTTCTGGACGTTGCACGGAGGTCTGCCAAGTGTTAAGCATAAAGAAAAGAAAAGCTGTCCAAAGCAGCTTCTTATCGAATATTCATGTGATTGGAAATGTCAGGAGAATGGTAAGGTACTGTTTTCTATCAGTTGGCAAGTTGAGCACACAATCCCAGGGTTGTACAGCTGCTTTCTTCACCTTTCCGATGCTGCCGCTCTCTCCGGCTCCCGGAGCCGAAGAAACGGCTTCTTCGCGCAAAGACGATTGTACCGGTCACAGTGCTCTCTTAGCGCGGCTTCTGCCGAAAGACGCCCGGGAGCGGCGCAAAGCTCCGGAGAGCATCGTCCCTTCGTCTTTAGCGTCTTTTGTGGTCTACATCCTGGCAGAAAGCTTTTCCACTCTGTCTGGCAAGGAAAACCTGCGGGAGCACAGAAAACATCTCCCATCGTGTTCTGGACGTTTCACGGAGGTCTGCCCTGTGTTTGGCATAAAGAAAGGAAAAGCTGTCCAAAACAGCTTCTTATCGAATATTCATGTGATTGGAAATGTCAGGAGAATGGTAAGGTACTGTTTTCTATCAGTTGGCAAGTTGAGCACACAATCCCAGTGTTGTACAGCTTCCTTCTTCACCTTTCCGATGCTGCCGCTCTCTCCGGCTCCCGGAGCCCGAGAAGCGGCTTCTTCGCGCAAAGACGATTGTACCGCTCACAGTGCTCTCTTAGCGCGGCTTCTGCCGAAAGACGCCCGGGAGCGGCGCTTAGCTCCGGAGAGCATCGTACCTTCGTCTTTAGCGGCTTTTGTGGTCTACATCCTAGCAGAAAACTTTTCCACTCTGTCTGGCAAGAAAAACCTGCGGGAGCACAGAAAACATCTCCCATCGTGTTCTGGACGTTGCACGGAGGTCTGCCAAGTGTTTCAATGAAGAAAAGAAAAGTTGTCCAAAATAACTTCCTATCGAACATTCATGTGATTAGAAAAGTCAGGAGAATGGTAAGGTACTGTTTTCTATCAGTTGGCAAGTTGAGCACACGATCCCAGTGTTGTACAGCTTCTTTCTTCACCTTTCCGATGCTGCCGCTCTCTCCTGCTCCCGGAGCCGAAGAAGCGGCTTCTTCGCGCAAAGACGATTGTACCGGTCACAGTGCTCTCTTAGCGCCGCTTCTGCCGAAAGAAGCCCGGGAGCGGCGCTTAGCTCCGGAGAGCATCGTACCTTCGTCTTTAGCGTCTTTTGTGGTCTACATCCTAGCAGAAAGCTTTTCCACTCTGTCTGGCAAGGAAAACCTGCGGGAGCACAGAAAACATCTCCCATCGTGTTCTGGACGTTGCACGGAGGTCTGCCAGGTGTTTGGCATGAAGAAAAGAAAAGCTGTCCAAAGCAGCTTCTTATCGAATATTCATGTGATTAGAAAAGTCAGGAGAATGGTAAGGTACTGTTTTCTATCAGTTGGCAAGTTGAGCACACGATCCCAGTGTTGTACAGCTTCTTTCTTCACCTTTCCCATGCTGCCGCTCTCTCCGGCTCCCGGAGCCCAAGAAGCGGCTTCTTCGCGCAAAGACGATTGTACCGCTCACAGTGCTCTCTTAGCGCCGCTTCTGCCGAAAGACGCCCGGGAGCGGCGCTTAGCTCCGGAGAGGATCGTACCTTCGTCTTTAGCGGCTTTTGTGGTCTACATCCTAGCAGAAAACATTTCCACTCTGTCTGGTAAGGAAAACCTGCGGGAGCACAGAAAACATCTCCCATCGTGTTCTGGACGTTGCACGGAGGTCTGCCATGTGTTTGGCATAAAGAAAGGAAAAGCTGTCCAAAACAGCTTCTTATCGAATATTCATGTGATTGGAAATGTCAGGAGAATGGTAAGGTACTGTTTTCTATCAGTTGGCAAGTTGAGCACATAATCCCAGGGTTGTACAGCTTCCTTCTTCACCTTTCCGATGCTGCCGCTCTCTCCGGCTCCCGGAGCCGAAGATGCGGCTTCTTCGCGCAAAGACGATTGTACCGCTCACAGTGCTCTCTTAGCGCGGCTTCTGCCGAAAGACGCCCGGGAGCGGCGCTTAGCTCCGGAGAGCATCGTACCTTCGTCTTTAGCGGCTTTTGTGGTCTACATCCTAGCTGAAAACTTTTCCACTCTGTCTGGCAAGAAAAACCTGCGGGAGCACAGAAAACATCTCCCATCGTGTTCTGGACGTTGCACGGAGGTCTGCCAAGTGTTTCAATGAAGAAAAGAAAAGTTGTCCAAAATAACTTCCTATCGAACATTCATGTGATTAGAAAAGACAGGAGAATGGTAAGGTACTGTTTTCTATCAGTTGGCAAGTTGAGCACACGATCCCAGTGTTGTACAGCTTCTTTCTTCACCTTTCCGATGCTGCCGCTCTCTCCGGCTCCCGGAGCCGAAGAAACGGCTTCTTCGCGCAAAGACGATTGTACCGGTCACAGTGCTCTCTTAGCGCGGCTTCTGCCGAAAGAAGCCCGGAAGCGGCGCTTAACTCCGGAGAGCATCGTACCTTCGTCTTTAGCGTCTTTTGTGGTCTACATCCTAGCAGAAAGCTTTTCCACTCTGTCTGGCAAGGAAAACCTGCGGGAGCACAGAAAACATCTCCCATCGTGTTCTGGACGTTGCACGGAGGTCTGCCAAGTGTTAAGCATAAAGAAAAGAAAAGCTGTCCAAAGCAGCTTCTTATCGAATATTCATGTGAATAGAAAAGTCAGGAGAATGGTAAGGTACTGTTTTCTATCAGTTGGCAAGTTGAGCACACAATCCCAGGGTTGTACAGCTGCTTTCTTCACCTTTCCGATGCTGCCGCTCTCTCCGGCTCCCGGAGCCGAAGAAACGGCTTCTTCGCGCAAAGACGATTGTACCGCTCACAGTGCTCTCTTAGCGCCGCTTCTGCCGAAAGACGCCCGGGAGCGGCGCATAGCTCCGGAGAGCATCGTCCCTTCGTCTTTAGCGTCTTTTGTGGTCTACATCCTGGCAGAAAGCTTTTCCACTCTGTCTGGCAAGGAAAACCTGCGGGAGCACAGAAAACATCTCCCATCGTGTTCTGGACGTTGCACGGAGGTCTGCCCTGTGTTTGGCATAAAGAAAGGAAAAGCTGTCCAAAACAGCTTCTTATCGAATATTCATGTGATTAGAAATGTCAGGAGAATGGTAAGGTACTGTTTTCTATCAGTTGGCAAGTTGAGCACACAATCCCAGTGTTGTACAGCTTCCTTCTTCACCTTTCCGATGCTGCCGCTCTCTCCGGCTCCCGGAGCCGAAGAAGTGGCTTCTTCGCGCAAAGACGATTGTACGGCTCACAGTGCTCTCTTAGCGCGGCTTCTGCCGAAAGACGCCCGGGAGCGGCGCTTAGCTCCGGAGAGCATCGTACCTTCGTCTTTAGCGGCTTTTGTGGTCTACATCCTAGCAGAAAACTTTTCCACTCTGTCCGGCAAGAAAAACCTGCGGGAGCACAGAAAACATCTCCCATCGTGTTCTGGACGTTGCACGGAGGTCTGCCAAGTGTTTCAATGAAGAAAAGAAAAGTTGTCCAAAATAACTTCCTATCGAACATTCATGTGATTAGAAAAGTCAGGAGAATGGTAAGGTACTGTTTTCTATCAGTTGGCAAGTTGAGCACACGATCCCAGTGTTGTACAGCTTCTTTCTTCACCTTTCCGATGCTGCCGCTCTCTCCTGCTCCCGGAGCCGAAGAAGCGGCTTCTTCGCGCAAAGACGATTGTACCGGTCACAGTGCTCTCTTAGCGCCGCTTCTGCCGAAAGAAGCCCGGGAGCGGCGCTTAGCTCCGGAGAGCATCGTACCTTCGTCTTTAGCGTCTTTTGTGGTCTACATCCTAGCAGAAAGCTTTTCCACTCTGTCTGGCAAGGAAAACCTGCGGGAGCACAGAAAACATCTCCCATCGTGTTCTGGACGTTGCACGGAAGTCTGCCAAGTGTTTGGCATGAAGAAAAGAAAATCTGTCCAAAGCAGCTTCTTATCGAATATTCATGTGATTAGAAAAGTCAGGAGAATGGTAAGGTACTGTTTTCTATCAGTTGGCAAGTTGAGCACACGATCCCAGTGTTGTACAGCTTCTTTCTTCACCTTTCCGATGCTGCCGCTCTCTCCGGCTCCCGGAGCCCAAGAAGCGGCTTCTTCGCGCAAAGACGATTGTACCGCTCACAGTGCTCTCTTAGCGCCGCTTCTGCCGAAAGAAGCCCGGGAGCGGCGCTTAGCTCCGGAGAGCATCGTACCTTCGTCTTTAGCGGCTTTTGTGGTCTACATCCTGGCAGAAAGCTTTTCCACTCTGTCTGGCAAGGAAAACCTGCGGGAGCACAGAAAACATCTCCCATCGTGTTCTGGACGTTGCACGGAGGTCTGCCATGTGTTTGGCATAAAGAAAGGAAAAGCTGTCCAAAACAGCTTCTTATCGAATATTCATGTGATTGGAAATGTCAGGAGAATGGTAAGGTACTGTTTTCTATCAGTTGGCAAGTTGAGCACACAATCCCAGGGTTGTACAGCTTCCTTCTTCACCTTTCCGATCATGCCGCTCTCTCCGGCTCCCGGAGCCGAAGATGCGGCTTCTTCGCGCAAAGACGATTGTACCGCTCACAGTGCTCTCTTAGCGCCGCTTCTGCCGAAAGAAGCCCGGGAGCGGCGCTTAGCTCCGGAGAGCATCGTACCTTCGTCTTTAGCGGCTTTTGTGGTCTACATCCTAGCTGAAAACTTTTCCACTCTGTCTGGCAAGAAAAACCTGCGGGAGCACAGAAAACATCTCCCATCGTGTTCTGGACGTTGCACGGAGGTCTGCCAAGTGTTTCAATGAAGAAAAGAAAAGTTGTCCAAAATAACTTCCTATCGAACATTCATGTGATTAGAAAAGTCAGGAGAATGGTAAGGTACTGTTTTCTATCAGTTGGCAAGTTGAGCACACGATCCCAGTGTTGTACAGCTTCTTTCTTCACCTTTCCGATGCTGCCGCTCTCTCCGGCTCCCGGAGCCGAAGAAACGGCTTCTTCGCGCAAAGACGATTGTACCGCTCACAGTGCTCTCTTAGCGCGGCTTCTGCCGAAAGAAGCCCGGAAGCGGCGCTTAACTCCGGAGAGCATCGTACCTTCGTCTTTAGCGTCTTTTGTGGTCTACATCCTGGCAGAAAGCTTTTCCACTCTGTCTGGCAAGAAAAACCTGCGGGAGCACAGAAAACATCTCCCATCGTGTTCTGGACGTTGCACGGAGGTCTGCCATGTGTTTGGCATAAAGAAAGGAAAAGCTGTCCAAAACAGCTTCTTATCGAATATTCATGTGAATAGAAAAGTCAGGAGAATGGTAAGGTACTGTTTTCTATCAGTTGGCAAGTTGAGCACACAATCCCAGGGTTGTACAGCTTCTTTCTTCACCTTTCCGATGCTGCCGCTCTCTCCGGCTCCCGGAGCCGAAGAAACGGCTTCTTCGCGCAAAGACGATTGTACCGCTCACAGTGCTCTCTTAGCGCGGCTTCTGCCGAAAGACGCCCGGGAGCGGCGCATAGCTCCGGAGAGCATCGTCCCTTCGTCTTTAGCGTCTTTTGTGGTCTACATCCTGGCAGAAAGCTTTTCCACTCTGTCTGGCAAGGAAAACCTGCGGGAGCGCAGAAAATATCTCCCATCGTGTTCTGGACGTTGCACGGAGGTCTGCCCTGTGTTTGGCATAAAGAAAGGAAAAGCTGTCCAAAACAGCTTCTTATCGAATATTCATGTTATTGGAAATGTCAGGAGAATGGTAAGGTACTGTTTTCTATCAGTTGGCAAGTTGAGCACACAATCCCAGTGTTGTACAGCTTCCTTCTTCACCTTTCCGATGCTGCCGCTCTCTCCGGCTCCGGGAGCCGAAGAAGCGGCTTCTTCGCGCAAAGACGATTGTACCGCTCACAGTGCTCTCTTAGCGCGGCTTCTGCCGAAAGACGCCCGGGAGCGGCGCTTAGCTCCGGAGAGCATCGTACCTTCGTCTTTAGCGGCTTTTGTGGTCTACATCCTGGCAGAAAGCTTTTCCACTCTGTCTGGCAAGGAAAACATGCGGGAGCACAGAAAACATCTCCCATCGTGTTCCGGACGTTGCACGGAGGTCTGCCATGTGTTTGGCATAAAGAAAGGAAAAGCTGTCCAAAACAGCTTCTTATCGAATATTCATGTGATTGGAAATGTCAGGAGAATGGTAAGGAACTGTTTTCTATCAGTTGGCAAGTTGAGCACACAATCCCAGGGTTGTACAGCTTCCTTCTTCACCTTTCCGATCATGCCGCTCTCTCCGGCTCCCGGAGCCGAAGATGCGGCTTCTTCGCGCAAAGACGATTGTACCGCTCACAGTGCTCTCTTAGCGCGGCTTCTGCCGAAAGAAGCCCGGGAGCGGCGCTTAGCTCCGGAGAGCATCGTACCTTCGTCTTTAGCGGCTTTTGTGGTCTACATCCTAGCTGAAAACTTTTCCACTCTGTCTGGCAAGAAAAACCTGCGGGAGCACAGAAAACATCTCCCATCGTGTTCTGGACGTTGCACGGAGGTCTGCCAAGTGTTTCAATGAAGAAAAGAAAAGTTGTCCAAAATAACTTCCTATCGAACATTCATGTGATTAGAAAAGTCAGGAGAATGGTAAGGTACTGTTTTCTATCAGTTGGCAAGTTGAGCACACGATCCCAGTGTTGTACAGCTTCTTTCTTCACCTTTCCGATGCTGCCGCTCTCTCCTGCTCCCGGAGCCGAAGAAACGGCTTCTTCGCGCAAAGACGATTGTACCGGTCACAGTGCTCTCTTAGCGCGGCTTCTGCCGAAAGAAGCCCGGAAGCGGCGCTTAACTCCGGAGAGCATCGTACCTTCGTCTTTAGCGTCTTTTGTGGTCTACATCCTGGCAGAAAGCTTTTCCACTCTGTCTGGCAAGAAAAACCTGCGGGAGCACAGAAAACATCTCCCATCGTGTTCTGGACGTTGCACGGAGGTCTGCCATGTGTTTGGCATAAAGAAAGGAAAAGCTGTCCAAAACAGCTTCTTATCGAATATTCATGTGAATAGAAAAGTCAGGAGAATGGTAAGGTACTGTTTTCTATCAGTTGGCAAGTTGAGCACACAATCCCAGGGTTGTACAGCTTCTTTCTTCACCTTTCCGATGCTGCCGCTCTCTCCGGCTCCCGGAGCCGAAGAAACGGCTTCTTCGCGCAAAGACGATTGTACCGCTCCCAGTGCTCTCTTAGCGCGGCTTCTGCCGAAAGACGCCCGGGAGCGGCGCATAGCTCCGGAGAGCATCGTCCCTTCGTCTTTAGCGTCTTTTGTGGTCTACATCCTGGCAGAAAGCTTTTCCACTCTGTCTGGCAAGGAAAACCTGCGGGAGCGCAGAAAATATCTCCCATCGTGTTCTGGACGTTGCACGGAGGTCTGCCCTGTGTTTGGCATAAAGAAAGGAAAAGCTGTCCAAAACAGCTTCTTATCGAATATTCATGTTATTGGAAATGTCAGGAGAATGGTAAGGTACTGTTTTCTATCAGTTGGCAAGTTGAGCACACAATCCCAGTGTTGTACAGCTTCCTTCTTCACCTTTCCGATGCTGCCGCTCTCTCCGGCTCCGGGAGCCGAAGAAGCGGCTTCTTCGCGCAAAGACGATTGTACCGCTCACAGTGCTCTCTTAGCGCGGCTTCTGCCGAAAGACGCCCGGGAGCGGCGCTTAGCTCCGGAGAGCATCGTACCTTCGTCTTTAGCGGCTTTTGTGGTCTACATCCTAGCAGAAAACTTTTCCACTCTGTCTGGCAAGAAAAACCTGCGGGAGCACAGAAAACATCTCCCATCGTGTTCTGGACGTTGCACGGAGGTCTGCCAAGTGTTTCAATGAAGAAAAGAAAAGTTGTCCAAAATAACTTCCTATCGAACATTCATGTGATTAGAAAAGTCAGGAGAATGGTAAGGTACTGTTTTCTATCAGTTGGCAAGTTGAGCACACGATCCCAGTGTTGTACAGCTTCTTTCTTCACCTTTCCGATGCTGCCGCTCTCTCCTGCTCCCGGAGCCGAAGATGCGGCTTCTTCGCGCAAAGACGATTGTACCGGTCACAGTGCTCTCTTAGCGCCGCTTCTGCCGAAAGAAGCCCGGGAGCGGCGCTTAGCTCTGGAGAGCATCGTCCCTTCGTCTTTAGCGTCTTTTGTGGTCTACATCCTAGCAGAAAGCTTTTCCACTCTGTCTGGCAAGGAAAACCGGCGGGAGCACAGAAAACATCTCCCATCGTGTTCTGGACGTTGCACGGAAGTCTGCCAAGTGTTTGGCATGAAGAAAAGAAAAGCTGTCCAAAGCAGCTTCTTATCGAATATTCATGTGATTAGAAAAGTCAGGAGAATGGTAAGGTACTGTTTTCTATCAGTTGGCAAGTTGAGCACACGATCCCAGTGTTGTACAGCTTCTTTCTTCACCTTTCCGATGCTGCCGCTCTCTCCGGCTCCCGGAGCCGAAGATGCGGCTTCTTCGCGCAAAGACGATTGTACCGCTCACAGTGCTCTCTTAGCGCCGCTTCTGCCGAAAGAAGCCCGGGAGCGGCGCTTAGCTCCGGAGAGCATCGTACCTTCGTCTTTAGCGGCTTTTGTGGTCTACATCCTAGCAGAAAGCTTTTCCACTCTGTCTGGTAAGGAAAACCTGCGGGAGCACAGAAAACATCTCCCATCGTGTTCTGGACGTTGCACGGAGGTCTGCCAAGTGTTAAGCATAAAGAAAAGAAAAGCTGTCCAAAGCAGCTTCTTATCGAATATTCATGTGAATAGAAAAGTCAGGAGAATGGTAAGGTACTGTTTTCTATCAGTTGGCAAGTTGAGCACACAATCCCAGGGTTGTACAGCTTCTTTCTTCACCTTTCCGATGCTGCCGCTCTCTCCGGCTCCCGGAGCCGAAGATGCGGCTTCTTCGCGCAAAGACGATTGTACCGCTCACAGTGCTCTCTTAGCGCGGCTTCTGCCGAAAGACGCCCGGGAGCGGCGCATAGCTCCGGAGAGCATCGTCCCTTCGTCTTTAGCGGCTTTTGTGGTCTACATCCTAGCAGAAAACTTTTCCACTCTGTCTGGCAAGAAAAACCTGCGGGAGCACAGAAAACATCTCCCATCGTGTTCTGGACGTTGCACGGAGGTCTGCCAAGTGTTTCAATGAAGAAAAGAAAAGTTGTCCAAAATAACTTCCTATCGAACATTCATGTGATTAGAAAAGTCAGGAGAATGGTAAGGTACTGTTTTCTATCAGTTGGCAAGTTGAGCACACGATCCCAGTGTTGTACAGCTTCTTTCTTCACCTTTCCGATGCTGCCGCTCTCTCCTGCTCCCGGAGCCGAAGAAGCGGCTTCTTCGCGCAAAGACGATTGTACCGGTCACAGTGCTCTCTTAGCGCCGCTTCTGCCGAAAGAAGCCCGGGAGCGGCGCTTAGCTCCGGAGAGCATCGTACCTTCGTCTTTAGCGTCTTTTGTGGTCTACATCCTAGCAGAAAGCTTTTCCACTCTGTCTGGCAAGGAAAACCTGCGGGAGCACAGAAAACATCTCCCATCGTGTTCTGGACGTTGCACGGAGGTCTGCCAAGTGTTTGGCATGAAGAAAAGAAAAGCTGTCCAAAGCAGCTTCTTATCGAATATTCATGTGATTAGAAAAGTCAGGAGAATGGTAAGGTACTGTTTTCTATCAGTTGGCAAGTTGAGCACACGATCCCAGTGTTGTACAGCTTCTTTCTTCACCTTTCCCATGCTGCCGCTCTCTCCGGCTCCCGGAGCCCAAGAAGCGGCTTCTTCGCGCAAAGACGATTGTACCGCTCACAGTGCTCTCTTAGCGCCGCTTCTGCCGAAAGAAGCCCGGGAGCGGCGCTTAGCTCCGGAGAGGATCGTACCTTCGTCTTTAGCGGCTTTTGTGGTCTACATCCTAGCAGAAAACATTTCCACTCTGTCTGGTAAGGAAAACCTGCGGGAGCACAGAAAACATCTCCCATCGTGTTCTGGACGTTGCACGGAGGTCTGCCATGTGTTTGGCATAAAGAAAGGAAAAGCTGTCCAAAACAGCTTCTTATCGAATATTCATGTGATTGGAAATGTCAGGAGAATGGTAAGGTACTGTTTTCTATCAGTTGGCAAGTTGAGCACACAATCCCAGGGTTGTACAGCTTCCTTCTTCACCTTTCCGATGCTGCCGCTCTCTCCGGCTCCCGGAGCCGAAGATGCGGCTTCTTCGCGCAAAGACGATTGTACCGCTCACAGTGCTCTCTTAGCGCGGCTTCTGCCGAAAGACGCCCGGGAGCGGCGCTTAGCTCCGGAGAGCATCGTACCTTCGTCTTTAGCGGCTTTTGTGGTCTACATCCTAGCTGAAAACTTTTCCACTCTGTCTGGCAAGAAAAACCTGCGGGAGCACAGAAAACATCTCCCATCGTGTTCTGGACGTTGCACGGAGGTCTGCCAAGTGTTTCAATGAAGAAAAGAAAAGTTGTCCAAAATAACTTCCTATCGAACATTCATGTGATTAGAAAAGACAGGAGAATGGTAAGGTACTGTTTTCTATCAGTTGGCAAGTTGAGCACACAATCCCAGTGTTGTACAGCTTCTTTCTTCACCTTTCCGATGCTGCCGCTCTCTCCGGCTCCCGGAGCCGAAGAAAGGGCTTCTTCGCGCAAAGACGATTTTACCGGTCACAGTGCTCTCTTAGCGCGGCTTCTGCCGAAAGAAGCCCGGAAGCGGCGCTTAACTCCGGAGAGCATCGTACCTTCGTCTTTAGCGTCTTTTGTGGTCTACATCCTAGCAGAAAGCTTTTCCACTCTGTCTGGCAAGGAAAACCTGCGGGAGCACAGAAAACATCTCCCATCGTGTTCTGGACGTTGCACGGAGGTCTGCCAAGTGTTAAGCATAAAGAAAAGAAAAGCTGTCCAAAGCAGCTTCTTATCGAATATTCATGTGAATAGAAAAGTCAGGAGAATGGTAAGGTACTGTTTTCTATCAGTTGGCAAGTTGAGCACACAATCCCAGGGTTGTACAGCTGCTTTCTTCACCTTTCCGATGCTGCCGCTCTCTCCGGCTCCCGGAGCCGAAGAAACGGCTTCTTCGCGGAAAGACGATTGTACCGCTCACAGTGCTCTCTTAGCGCCGCTTCTGCCGAAAGACGCCCGGGAGCGGCGCATAGCTCCGGAGAGCATCGTCCCTTCGTCTTTAGCGTCTTTTGTGGTCTACATCCTGGCAGAAAGCTTTTCCACTCTGTCTGGCAAGGAAAACCTGCGGGAGCACAGAAAACATCTCCCATCGTGTTCTGGACGTTGCACGGAGGTCTGCCCTGTGTTTGGCATAAAGAAAGGAAAAGCTGTCCAAAACAGCTTCTTATCGAATATTCATGTGATTAGAAATGTCAGGAGAATGGTAAGGTACTGTTTTCTATCAGTTGGCAAGTTGAGCACACAATCCCAGTGTTGTACAGCTTCCTTCTTCACCTTTCCGATGCTGCCGCTCTCTCCGGCTCCCGGAGCCGAAGAAGTGGCTTCTTCGTGCAAAGACGATTGTACGGCTCACAGTGCTCTCTTAGCGCGGCTTCTGCCGAAAGACGCCCGGGAGCGGCGCTTAGCTCCGGAGAGCATCGTACCTTCGTCTTTAGCGGCTTTTGTGGTCTACATCCTAGCAGAAAACTTTTCCACTCTGTCTGGCAAGAAAAACCTGCGGGAGCACAGAAAACATCTCCCATCGTGTTCTGGACGTTGCACGGAGGTCTGCCAAGTGTTTCAATGAAGAAAAGAAAAGTTGTCCAAAATAAATTCCTATCGAACATTCATGTGATTAGAAAAGTCAGGAGAATGGTAAGGTACTGTTTTCTATCAGTTGGCAAGTTGAGCACACGATCCCAGTGTTGTACAGCTTCTTTCTTCACCTTTCCGATGCTGCCGCTCTCTCCTGCTCCCGGAGCCGAAGAAGCGGCTTCTTCGCGCAAAGACGATTGTACCGGTCACAGTGCTCTCTTAGCGCCGCTTCTGCCGAAAGAAGCCCGGGAGCGGCGCTTAGCTCCGGAGAGCATCGTACCTTCGTCTTTAGCGTCTTTTGTGGTCTACATCCTAGCAGAAAGCTTTTCCACTCTGTCTGGCAAGGAAAACCTGCGGGAGCACAGAAAACATCTCCCATCGTGTTCTGGACGTTGCACGGAAGTCTGCCAAGTGTTTGGCATGAAGAAAAGAAAAGCTGTCCAAAGCAGCTTCTTATCGAATATTCATGTGATTAGAAAAGTCAGGAGAATGGTAAGGTACTGTTTTCTATCAGTTGGCAAGTTGAGCACACGATCCCAGTGTTGTACAGCTTCTTTCTTCACCTTTCCGATGCTGCCGCTCTCTCCGGCTCCCGGAGCCCAAGAAGCGGCTTCTTCGCGCAAAGACGATTGTACCGCTCACAGTGCTCTCTTAGCGCCGCTTCTGCCGAAAGAAGCCCGGGAGCGGCGCTTAGCTCCGGAGAGCATCGTACCTTCGTCTTTAGCGGCTTTTGTGGTCTACATCCTGGCAGAAAGCTTTTCCACTCTGTCTGGCAAGGAAAACCTGCGGGAGCACAGAAAACATCTCCCATCGTGTTCTGGACGTTGCACGGAGGTCTGCCATGTGTTTGGCATAAAGAAAGGAAAAGCTGTCCAAAACAGCTTCTTATCGAATATTCATGTGATTGGAAATGTCAGGAGAATGGTAAGGTACTGTTTTCTATCAGTTGGCAAGTTGAGCACACAATCCCAGGGTTGTACAGCTTCCTTCTTCACCTTTCCGATCATGCCGCTCTCTCCGGCTCCCGGAGCCGAAGATGCGGCTTCTTCGCGCAAAGACGATTGTACCGCTCACAGTGCTCTCTTAGCGCGGCTTCTGCCGAAAGAAGCCCGGGAGCGGCGCTTAGCTCCGGAGAGCATCGTACCTTCGTCTTTAGCGGCTTTTGTGGTCTACATCCTAGCTGAAAACTTTTCCACTCTGTCTGGCAAGAAAAACCTGCGGGAGGACAGAAAACATCTCCCATCGTGTTCTGGACGTTGCACGGAGGTCTGCCAAGTGTTTCAATGAAGAAAAGAAAAGTTGTCCAAAATAACTTCCAATCGAACATTCATGTGATTAGAAAAGTCAGGAGAATGGTAAGGTACTGTTTTCTATCAGTTGGCAAGTTGAGCACACGATCCCAGTGTTGTACAGCTTCTTTCTTCACCTTTCCGATGCTGCCGCTCTCTCCTGCTCCCGGAGCCGAAGAAACGGCTTCTTCGCGCAAAGACGATTGTACCGGTCACAGTGCTCTCTTAGCGCGGCTTCTGCCGAAAGAAGCCCGGAAGCGGCGCTTAACTCCGGAGAGCATCGTACCTTCGTCTTTAGCGTCTTTTGTGGTCTACATCCTGGCAGAAAGCTTTTCCACTCTGTCTGGCAAGAAAAACCTGCGGGAGCACAGAAAACATCTCCCATCGTGTTCTGGACGTTGCACGGAGGTCTGCCATGTGTTTGGCATAAAGAAAGGAAAAGCTGTCCAAAACAGCTTCTTATCGAATATTCATGTGAATAGAAAAGTCAGGAGAATGGTAAGGTACTGTTTTCTATCAGTTGGCAAGTTGAGCACACAATCCCAGGGTTGTACAGCTTCTTTCTTCACCTTTCCGATGTTGCCGCTCTCTCCGGCTCCCGGAGCCGAAGAAACGGCTTCTTCGCGCAAAGACGATTGTACCGCTCACAGTGCTCTCTTAGCGCGGCTTCTGCCGAAAGACGCCCGGGAGCGGCGCATAGCTCCGGAGAGCATCGTCCCTTCGTCTTTAGCGTCTTTTGTGGTCTACATCCTGGCAGAAAGCTTTTCCACTCTGTCTGGCAAGGAAAACCTGCGGGAGCGCAGAAAATATCTCCCATCGTGTTCTGGACGTTGCACGGAGGTCTGCCCTGTGTTTGGCATAAAGAAAGGAAAAGCTGTCCAAAACAGCTTCTTATCGAATATTCATGTTATTGGAAATGTCAGGAGAATGGTAAGGTACTGTTTTCTATCAGTTGGCAAGTTGAGCACACAATCCCAGTGTTGTACAGCTTCCTTCTTCACCTTTCCGATGCTGCCGCTCTCTCCGGCTCCGGGAGCCGAAGAAGCGGCTTCTTCGCGCAAAGACGATTGTACCGCTCACAGTGCTCTCTTAGCGCGGCTTCTGCCGAAAGACGCCCGGGAGCGGCGCTTAGCTCCGGAGAGCATCGTACCTTCGTCTTTAGCGGCTTTTGTGGTCTACATCCTAGCAGAAAACTTTTCCACTCTGTCTGGCAAGGAAAACCTGCGGGAGCACAGGAAACATCTCCCATCGTGTTCTGGACGTTGCACGGAGGTCTGCCAAGTGTTTCAATGAAGAAAAGAAAAGTTGTCCAAAATAACTTCCTATCGAACATTCATGTGATTAGAAAAGTCAGGAGAATGGTAAGGTACTGTTTTCTATCAGTTGGCAAGTTGAGCACACGATCCCAGTGTTGTACAGCTTCTTTCTTCACCTTTCCGATGCTGCCGCTCTCTCCTGCTCCCGGAGCCGAAGAAGCGGCTTCTTCGCGCAAAGACGATTGTACCGGTCACAGTGCTCTCTTAGCGCCGCTTCTGCCGAAAGAAGCCCGGGAGCGGCGCTTAGCTCCGGAGAGCATCGTACCTTCGTCTTTAGCGTCTTTTGTGGTCTACATCCTAGCAGAAAGCTTTTCCACTCTGTCTGGCAAGGAAAACCTGCGGGAGCACAGAAAACATCTCCCATCGTGTTCTGGACGTTGCACGGAAGTCTGCCAAGTGTTTGGCATGAAGAAAAGAAAAGCTGTCCAAAGCAGCTTCTTATCGAATATTCATGTGATTAGAAAAGTCAGGAGAATGGTAAGGTACTGTTTTCTATCAGTTGGCAAGTTGAGCACACGATCCCAGTGTTGTACAGCTTCTTTCTTCACCTTTCCGATGCTGCCGCTCTCTCCGGCTCCCGGAGCCGAAGATGCGGCTTCTTCGCGCAAAGACGATTGTACCTCTCACAGTGCTCTCTTAGCGCCGCTTCTGCCGAAAGAAGCCCGGGAGCGGCGCTTAGCTCCGGAGAGCATCGTACCTTCGTCTTTAGCGGCTTTTGTGGTCTACATCCTAGCAGAAAGCTTTTCCACTCTGTCTGGTAAGGAAAACCTGCGGGAGCACAGAAAACATCTCCCATCGTGTTCTGGACGTTGCACGGAGGTCTGCCAAGTGTTAAGCATAAAGAAAAGAAAAGCTGTCCAAAGCAGCTTCTTATCGAATATTCATGTGAATAGAAAAGTCAGGAGAATGGTAAGGTACTGTTTTCTATCAGTTGGCAAGTTGAGCACACAATCCCAGGGTTGTACAGCTTCTTTCTTCACCTTTCCGATGCTGCCGCTCTCTCCGGCTCCCGGAGCCGAAGAAACGGCTTCTTCGCGCAAAGACGATTGTACCGCTCACAGTGCTCTCTTAGCGCGGCTTCTGCCGAAAGACGCCCGGGAGCGGCGCATAGCTCCGGAGAGCATCGTCCCTTCGTCTTTAGCGTCTTTTGTGGTCTACATCCTGGCAGAAAGCTTTTCCACTCTGTCTGGCAAGGAAAACCTGCGGGAGCACAGAAAACATCTCCCATCGTGTTCTGGACGTTGCACGGAGGTCTGCCCTGTGTTTGGCATAAAGAAAGGAAAAGCTGTCCAAAACAGCTTCTTATCGAATATTCATGTTATTGGAAATGTCAGGAGAATGGTAAGGTACTGTTTTCTATCAGTTGGCAAGTTCAGCACACAATCCCAGTGTTGTACAGCTTCCTTCTTCACCTTTCCGATCATGCCGCTCTCTCCGGCTCCCGGAGCCGAAGAAGCGGCTTCTTCGCGCAAAGACGATTGTACCGCTCACAGTGCTCTCTTAGCGCGGCTTCTGCCGAAAGACGCCCGGGAGCGGCGCTTAGCTCCGGAGAGCATCGTACCTTCGTCTTTAGCGTCTTTTGTGGTCTACATCCTAGCAGAAAGCTTTTCCACTCTGTCTGGCAAGGAAAACCTGCGGGAGCACAGAAAACATCTCCCATCGTGTTCTGGACGTTGCACGGAAGTCTGCCAAGTGTTTGGCATGAAGAAAAGAAAAGCTGTCCAAAGCAGCTTCTTATCGAATATTCATGTGATTAGAAAAGTCAGGAGAATGGTAAGGTACTGTTTTCTATCAGTTGGCAAGTTGAGCACACGATCCCAGTGTTGTACAGCTTCTTTCTTCACCTTTCCGATGCTGCCGCTCTCTCCGGCTCTCGGAGCCGAAGATGCGGCTTCTTCGCGCAAAGACGATTGTACCGCTCACAGTGCTCTCTTAGCGCCGCTTCTGCCGAAAGAAGCCCGGGAGCGGCGCTTAAGTCCGGAGAGCATCGTACCTTCGTCTTTAGCGTCTTTTGTGGTCTACATCCTAGCAGAAAGCTTTTCCACTCTGTCTGGTAAGGAAAACCTGCGGGAGCACAGAAAACATCTCCCATCGTGTTCTGGACGTTGCACGGAGGTCTGCCAAGTGTTAAGCACAAAGAAAAGAAAAGCTGTCCAAAGCAGCTTCTTATCGAATATTCATGTGAATAGAAAAGTCAGGAGAATGGTAAGGTACTGTTTTCTATCAGTTGGCAAGTTCAGCACACAATCCCAGTGTTGGACAGCTTCCTTCTTCACCTTTCCGATGCTGCCGCTCTCTCCGGCTCCCGGAGCCGAAGAAACGGCTTCTTCGCGCAAAGACGATTGTACCGCTCACAGTGCTCTCTTAGCGCGGCTTCTGCCGAAAGACGCCCGGGAGCGGCGCATAGCTCCGGAGAGCATCGTCCCTTCGTCTTTAGCGTCTTTTGTGGTCTACATCCTGGCAGAAAGCTTTTCCACTCTGTCTGGCAAGTTAAACCTGCGGGAGCACAGAAAACATCTCCCATCGTGTTCTGGACATTGCACGGAGGTCTGCCCTGTGTTTGGCATAAAGAAAGGAAAAGCTGTCCGAAACAGCTTCTTATCGAATATTCATGTTATTGGAAATGTCAGGAGAATGGTAAGGTACTGTTTTCTATCAGTTGGCAAGTTGAGCACACAATCCCAGTGTTGTACAGCTTCCTTCTTCACCTTTCCGATGCTGCCGCTCTCTCCGGCTCCCGGAGCCGAAGATGCGGCTTCTTCGCGCAAAGACGATTGTACCGCTCACAGTGCTCTCTTAGCGCCGCTTCTGCCGAAAGACGCCCGGGAGCGGCGCTTAGCTCCGGAGAGCATCGTACCTTCGTCTTCAGCGGCTTTTGTGGTCTACATCCTAGCTGAAAACTTTTCCACTCTGTCTGGCAAGAAAAACCTGCGGGAGCACAGAAAACATCTCCCATCGTGTTCTGGACGTTGCACGGAGGTCTGCCAAGTGTTTCAATGAAGAAAAGAAAAGTTGTCCAAAATAACTTCCTATCGAACATTCATGTGATTAGAAAAGTCAGGAGAATGGTAAGGTACTGTTTTCTATCAGTTGGCAAGTTGAGCACACGATCCCAGTGTTGTACAGCTTCTTTCTTCACCTTTCCGATGCTGCCGCTCTCTCCTGCTCCCGGAGCCGAAGAAACGGCTTCTTCGCGCAAAGACGATTGTACCGCTCACAGTGCTCTCTTAGCGCGGCTTCTGCCGAAAGAAGCCCGGAAGCGGCGCTTAACTCCGGAGAGCATCGTACCTTCGTCTTTAGCGTCTTTTGTGGTCTACATCCTGGCAGAAAGCTTTTCCACTCTGTCTGGCAAGGAAAACCTGCGGGAGCACAGAAAACATCTCCCATCGTGTTCTGGACGTAGCACGGAGGTCTGCCAAGTGTTAAGCATAAAGAAAAGAAAAGCTGTCCAAAGCAGCTTCTTATCGAATATTCATGTGAATAGAAAAGTCAGGAGAATGGTAAGGTACTGTTTTCTATCAGTTGGCAAGTTCAGCACACAATCCCAGTGTTGGACAGCTTCTTTCTTCACCTTTCCGATGCTGCCGCTCTCTCCGGCTCCCGGAGCCGAAGGAACGGCTTCTTCGCGCAAAGACGATTGTACCGCTCACAGTGCTCTCTTAGCGCGGCTTCTGCCGAAAGACGCCCGGGAGCGGCGCATAGCTCCGGAGAGCATCGTCCCTTCGTCTTTAGCGTCTTTTGTGGTCTACATCCTGGCAGAAAGCTTTTCCACTCTGTCTGGCAAGGAAAACCTGCGGGAGCACAGAAAACATCTCCCATCGTGTTCTGGACGTTACACGGAGGTCTGCCCTGTGTTTGGCATAAAGAAAGGAAAAGCTGTCCAAAACAGCTTCTTATCGAATATTCATGTGATTGGAAATGTCAGGAGAATGGTAAGGTACTGTTTTCTATCAGTTGGCAAGTTGAGCACACAATCCCAGTGTTGTACAGCTTCCTTCTTCACCTTTCCGATGCTGCCGCTCTCTCCGGCTCCCGGAGCCGAAGAAGCGGCTTCTTCGCGCAAAGACGATCGTACCGGTCACAGTGCTCTCTTAGCGCGGCTTCTGCCGAAAGACGCCCGGGAGCGGCGCTTAGCTCCGGAGAGCATCGTACCTTCGTCTTTAGCGGCTTTTGTGGTCTACATCCTAGCAGAAAACTTTTCCACTCTGTCTGGCAAGAAAAACCTGCGGGAGCACAGAAAACATCTCCCATCGTGTTCTGGACGTTGCACGGAGGTCTGCCAAGTGTTTCAATGAAGAAAAGAAAAGTTGTCCAAAATAACTTCCTATCGAACATTTATGTGATTAGAAAAGTCAGGAGAATGGTAAGGTACTGTTTTCTATCAGTTGGCAAGTTGAGCACACGATCCCAGTGTTGTACAGCTTCTTTCTTCACCTTTCCGATGCTGCCGCTCTCTCCTGCTCCCGGAGCCGAAGAAACGGCTTCTTCGCGCAAAGACGATTGTACCGCTCACAGTGCTCTCTTAGCGCGGCTTCTGCCGAAAGAAGCCCGGGAGCGGCGCTTAGCTCCGGAGAGCATCGTACCTTCGTCTTTAGCGTCTTTTGTGGTCTACATCCTGGCAGAAAGCTTTTCCACTCTGTCTGGCAAGGAAAACCTGCGGGAGCACAGAAAACATCTCCCATCGTGTTCTGGACGTTGCACGGAGGTCTGCCAAGTGTTTGGCATAAAGAAAGGAAAAGCTGTCCAAAACAGCTTCTTATCGAATATTCATGTGATTGGAAATGTCAGGAGAATGGTAAGGTACTGTTTTCTATCAGTTGGCAAGTTGAGCACACAATCCCAGTGTTGTACAGCTTCCTTCTTCACCTTTCCGATGCTGCCGCTCTCTCCGGCTCCCGGAGCCGAAGAAGCGGCTTCTTCGCGCAAAGACGATCGAACCGGTCACAGTGCTCTCTTAGCGCGGCTTCTGCCGAAAGACGCCCGGGAAGCGGCGCTTAGCTCCGGAGAGCATCGTACCTTCGTCTTTAGCGTCTTTTGTGGTCTACATCCTAGCAGAAAGCTTTTCCACTCTGTCTGGCAAGGAAAACCTGCGGGAGCACAGAAAACATCTCCCATCGTGTTCTGGACGTTGCACGGAGGTCTGCCTAGTGTTAAGCATAAAGAAAAGAAAAGCTGTCCAAAGCAGCTTCTTATCGAATATTCATGTGAATAGAAAAGTCAGGAGAATGGTAAGGTACTGTTTTCTATCAGTTGGCAAGTTGAGCACACAATCCCAGTGTTGTACAGCTTCCTTCTTCACCTTTCCGATGCTGCCGCTCTCTCCGGCTCCCGGAGCCGAAGAAGCGGCTTCTTCGCGCAAAGACGATTGTACGGCTCACAGTGCTCTCTTAGCGCGGCTTCTGCCGAAAGACGCCCGGGAGCGGCGCTTAGCTCCGGAGAGCATCGTACCTTCGTCTTTAGCGTCTTTTGTGGTCTACATCCTAGCAGAAAACTTTTCCACTCTGTCTGGCAAGAAAAACCTGCGGGAGCACAGAAAACATCTCCCATCGTGTTCTGGACGTTGCACAGAGGTCTGCCAAGTGTTTCAATGAAGAAAAGAAAAGCTGTCCAAAATAACTTCCTATCGAACATTCATGTGATTAGAAAAGTCAGGAGAATGGTAAGGTACTGTTTTCTATCAGTTGGCAAGTTGAGCACACAATCCCAGTGTTGTACAGCTTCTTTCTTCACCTTTCCCATGCTGCCGCTCTCTCCGGCTCCCGGAGCCGAAGAAACGGCTTCTTCGCGCAAAGACGATTGTACCGGTCACAGTGCTCTCTTAGCGCCGCTTCTGCCGAAAGAAGCCCGGGAGCGGCGCTTAGCTCCGGAGAGCATCGTACCTTCGTCTTTAGCGTCTTTTGTGGTCTACATCCTAGCAGAAAGCTTTTCCACTCTGTCTGGTAAGGAAAACCTGCGGGAGCACAGAAAACATCTCCCATCGTGTTCTGGACGTAGCACGGAGGTCTGCCAAGTGTTAAGCATAAAGAAAAGAAAAGCTGTCCAAAGCAGCTTCTTATCGAATATTCATGTGAATAGAAAAGTCAGGAGAATGGTAAGGTACTGTTTTCTATCAGTTGGCAAGTTGAGCACACAATCCCAGGGTTGTACAGCTGCTTTCTTCACCTTTCCGATGCTGCCGCTCTCTCCGGCTCCCGGAGCCGAAGAAACGGCTTCTTCGCGCAAAGACGATTGTACCGCTCACAGTGCTCTCTTAGCGCGGCTTCTGCCGAAAGACGCCCGGGAGCGGCGCATAGCTCCGGAGAGCATCGTCCCTTCGTCTTTAGCGTCTTTTGTGGTCTACATCCTGGCAGAAAGCTTTTCCACTCTGTCTGGCAAGGAAAACCTGCGGGAGCACAGAAAACATCTCCCATCGTGTTCTGGACGTTGCACGGAGGTCTGCCAAGTGTTTCAATGAAGAAAAGAAAAGTTGTCCAAAATAACTTCCTATCGAACATTCATGTGATTAGAAAAGTCAGGAGAATGGTAAGGTACTGTTTTCTATCAGTTGGCAAGTTGAGCACACGATCCCAGTGTTGTACAGCTTCTTTCTTCACCTTTCCGATGCTGCCGCTCTCTCCGGCTCCCGGAGCCGAAGAAGCGGCTACTTCGCGCAAAGACGATTGTACCGGTCACAGTGCTCTCTTAGCGCCGCTTCTGCCGTAAGAAGCCCGGAAGCGGCGCTTAACTCCGGAGAGCATCGTACCTTCGTCTTTAGCGTCTTTTGTGGTCTACATCCTGGCAGAAAGCTTTTCCACTCTGTCTGGCAAGAAAAACCTGCGGGAGCACAGAAAACATCTCCCATCGTGTTCTGGACGTTGCACGGAGGTCTGCCAAGTGTTTCAATGAAGAAAAGAAAAGTTGTCCAAAATAACTTCCTATCGAACATTCATGTGATTAGAAAAGTCAGGAGAATGGTAAGGTACTGTTTTCTATCAGTTGGCAAGTTGAGCACACGATCCCAGTGTTGTACAGCTTCTTTATTCACCTTTCCGATGCTGCCGCTCTCTCCTGCTCCCGGAGCCGAAGAAGCGGCTTCTTCAGCAAAGACGATTGTACCGGTCACAGTGCTCTCTTAGCGCCGCTTCTGCCGAAAGAAGCCCGGAAGCGGCGCTTAACTCCGGAGAGCATCGTACCTTCGTCTTTAGCGTCTTTTGTGGTCTACATCCTGGCAGAAAGCTTTTCCACTCTGTCTGGCAAGAAAAACCTGCGGGAGCACAGAAAACATCTCCCATCGTGTTCTGGACGTTGCACGGAGGTCTGCCATGTGTTTGGCATAAAGAAAGGAAAAGCTGTCCAAAACAGCTTCTTATCGAATATTCATGTGATTGGAAATGTCAGGAGAATGGTAAGGTACTGTTTTCTATCAGTTGGCAAGTTGAGCACACAATCCCAGTGTTGTACAGCTTCTTTCTTCACCTTTCCCATGCTGCCGCTCTCTCCGGCTCCCGGAGCCGAAGAAACGGCTTCTTCGCGCAAAGACGATTGTACCGGTCACCGTGCTCTCTTAGCGCCGCTTCTGCCGAAAGAAGCCCGGAAGCGGCGCTTAACTCCGGAGAGCATCGTACCTTCGTCTTTAGCGTCTTTTGTGGTCTACATCCTGGCAGAAAGCTTTTCCACTCTGTCTGGCAACAAAAACCTGCGGGAGCACAGAAAACATCTCCCATCGTGTTCTGGACGTTGCACGGAGGTCTGCCATGTGTTTGGCATAAAGAAAGGAAAAGCTGTCCAAAACAGCTTCTTATCGAATATTCATGTGATTGGAAATGTCAGGAGAATGGTAAGGTACTGTTTTCTATCAGTTGGCAAGTTGAGCACACAATCCCAGTGTTGTACAGCTTCTTTCTTCACCTTTCCCATGCTGCCGCTCTCTCCGGCTCTCGGAGCCGAAGATGCGGCTTCTTCGCGCAAAGACGATCGTACCGCTCACAGTGCTCTCTTAGCGCCGCTTCTGCCGAAAGAAGCCCGGGAGCGGCGCTTAACTCCGGAGAGCATCGTACCTTCGTCTTTAGCGTCTTTTGTGGTCTACATCCTAGCAGAAAGCTTTTCCACTCTGTCTGGTAAGGAAAACCTGCGGGAACACAGAAAACACCTCCCATCGTTTTCTGGACGTTGCACGGAGGTCTGCCAAGTGTTAAGCATAAAGAAAAGAAAAGCTGTCCAAAGCAGCTTCTTATCGAATATTCATGTGAATAGAAAAGTCAGGGGAATGGTAAGGTACTGTTTTCTATCAGTTGGCAAGTTGAGCACACAATCCCAGGGTTGTACAGCTTCTTTCTTCACCTTTCCGATGCTGCCGCTCTCTCCGGCTCCCGGAGCCGAAGAAACGGCTTCTTCGCGCAAAGACGATTGTACCGCTCACAGTGCTCTCTTAGCGCGGCTTCTGCCGAAAGACGCCCGGGAGCGGCGCATAGCTCCGGAGAGCATCGTCCCTTCGTCTTTAGCGTCTTTTGTGGTCTACATCCTGGCAGAAAGCTTTTCCACTCTGTCTGGCAAGGAAAACCTGCGGGAGCACAGAAAACATCTCCCATCGTGTTCTGGACGTTGCACGGAGGTCTGCCCTGTGTTTGGCATAAAGAAAGGAAAAGCTGTCCAAAACAGCTTCTTATCGAATATTCATGTGATTGGAAATGTCAGGAGAATGGTAAGGTACTGTTTTCTATCAGTTGGCAAGTTGAGCACACAATCCCAGTGTTGTACAGCTTCCTTCTTCACCTTTCCGATGCTGCCGCTCTCTCCGGCTCCCGGAGCCGAAGAAGCGGCTTCTTCGCGCAAAGACGATCGTACCGGTCACAGTGCTCTCTTAGCGCGGCTTCTGCCGAAAGACGCCCGGGAAGCGGCGCTTAGCTCCGGAGAGCATCGTACCTTCGTCTTTAGCGTCTTTTGTGGTCTACATCCTAGCAGAAAGCTTTTCCACTCTGTCTGGCAAGGAAAACCTGCGGGAGCACAGAAAACATCTCCCATCGTGTTCTGGACGTTGCACGGAGGTCTGCCTAGTGTTAAGCATAAAGAAAAGAAAAGCTGTCCAAAGCAGCTTCTTATCGAATATTCATGTGAATAGAAAAGTCAGGAGAATGGTAAGGTACTGTTTTCTATCAGTTGGCAAGTTGAGCACACAATCCCAGTGTTGTACAGCTTCCTTCTTCACCTTTCCGATGCTGCCGCTCTCTCCGGCTCCCGGAGCCGAAGAAGCGGCTTCTTCGCGCAAAGACGATTGTACGGCTCACAGTGCTCTCTTAGCGCGGCTTCTGCCGAAAGACGCCCGGGAGCGGCGCTTAGCTCCGGAGAGCATCGTAGCTTCGTCTTTAGCGGCTTTTGTGGTCTACATCCTAGCAGAAAACTTTTCCACTCTGTCTGGCAAGAAAAACCTGCGGGAGCACAGAAAACATCTCCCATCGTGTTCTGGACGTTGCACGGAGGTCTGCCAAGTGTTTCAATGAAGGAAAGAAAAGCTGTCCAAAATAACTTCCTATCGAACATTCATGTGATTAGAAAAGTCAGGAGAATGGTAAGGTACTGTTTTCTATCAGTTGGCAAGTTGAGCACACAATCCCAGTGTTGTACAGCTTCTTTCTTCACCTTTCCCATGCTGCCGCTCTCTCCGGCTCCCGGAGCCGAAGAAACGGCTTCTTCGCGCAAAGACGATTGTACCGGTCACAGTGCTCTCTTAGCGCCGCTTCTGCCGAAAGAAGCCCGGGAGCGGCGCTTAGCTCCGGAGAGCATCGTACCTTCGTCTTTAGCGTCTTTTGTGGTCTACATCCTAGCAGAAAGCTTTTCCACTCTGTCTGGTAAGGAAAACCTGCGGGAGCACAGAAAACATCTCCCATCGTGTTCTGGACGTTGCACGGAGGTCTGCCAAGTGTTAAGCATAAAGAAAAGAAAAGCTGTCCAAAGCAGGTTCTTATCGAATATTCATGTGAATAGAAAAGTCAGGAGAATGGTAAGGTACTGTTTTCTATCAGTTGGCAAGTTGAGCACACAATCCCAGGGTTGTACAGCTTCTTTCTTCACCTTTCCGATGCTGCCGCTCTCTCCGGCTCCCGGAGCCGAAGAAACGGCTTCTTCGCGCAAAGACGATTGTACCGCTCACAGTGCTCTCTTAGCGCGGCTTCTGCCGAAAGACGCCCGGGAGCGGCGCATAGCTCCGGAGAGCATCGTCCCTTCGTCTTTAGCGTCTTTTGTGGTCTACATCCTGGCAGAAAGGTTTTCCACTCTGTCTGGCAAGGAAAACCTGCGGGAGCACAGAAAACATCTCCCATCGTGTTCTGGACGTTGCACGGAGGTCTGCCATGTGTTTGGCATAAAGAAAGGAAAAGCTGTCCAAAACAGCTTCTTATCGAATATTCATGTTATTGGAAATGTCAGGAGAATGGTAAGGTACTGTTTTCTATCAGTTGGCAAGTTGAGCACACAATCCCAGTGTTGTACAGCTTCCTTCTTCACCTTTCCGATGCTGCCGCTCTCTCCGGCTCCCGGAGCCGAAGAAGCGGCTTCTTCGCGCAAAGACGATTGTACCGCTCACAGTGCTCTCTTAGCGCGGCTTCTGCCGAAAGACGCCCGGGAGCGGCGCTTAGCTCCGGAGAGCATCGTACCTTCGTCTTTAGCGGCTTTTGTGGTCTACATCCTAGCAGAAAACTTTTCCACTCTGTCTGGCAAGAAAAACCTGCGGGAGCACAGAAAACATCTCCCATCGTGTTCTGGACGTTGCACGGAGGTCTGCCAAGTGTTTCAATGAAGAAAAGAAAAGTTGTCCAAAATAACTTCCTATCGAACATTCATGTGATTAGAAAAGTCAGGAGAATGGTAAGGTACTGTTTTCTATCAGTTGGCAAGTTGAGCACACGATCCCAGTGTTGTACAGCTTCTTTCTTCACCTTTCCGATGCTGCCGCTCTCTCCTGCTCCCGGAGCCGAAGAAGCGGCTTCTTCGCGGAAAGACGATTGTACCGGTCACAGTGCTCTCTTAGCGCCGCTTCTGCCGAAAGAAGCCCGGGAGCGGCGCTTAGCTCCGGAGAGCATCGTACCTTCGTCTTTAGCGTCTTTTGTGGTCTACATCCTAGCAGAAAGCTTTTCCACTCTGTCTGGCAAGGAAAACCTGCGGGAGCACAGAAAACATCTCCCATCGTGTTCTGGACGTTGCACGGAAGTCTGCCAAGTGTTTGCCATGAAGAAAAGAAAAGCTGTCCAAAGCAGCTTCTTATCGAATATTCATGTGATTAGAAAAGTCAGGAGAATGGTAAGGTACTGTTTTCTATCAGTTGGCAAGTTGAGCACACGATCCCAGTGTTGTACAGCTTCTTTCTTCACCTTTCCGATGCTGCCGCTCTCTCCGGCTCCCGGAGCCGAAGATGCGGCTTCTTCGCGCAAAGACGATTGTACCGCTCACAGTGCTCTCTTAGCGCGGCTTCTGCCGAAAGACGCCCGGGAGCGGCGCTTAGCTCCGGAGAGCATCGTACCTTCGTCTTTAGCGTCTTTTGTGGTCTACATCCTAGCAGAAAGCTTTTCCACTCTGTCTGGTAAGGAAAACCTGCGGGAGCACAGAAAACATCTCCCATCGTGTTCTGGACGTTGCACAGAGGTCTGCCAAGTGTTAAGCATAAAGAAAAGAAAAGCTGTCCAAAGCAGGTTCTTATCGAATATTCATGTGAATAGAAAAGTCAGGAGAATGGTAAGGTACTGTTTTCTATCAGTTGGCAAGTTGAGCACACAATCCCAGGGTTGTACAGCTTCTTTCTTCACCTTTCCGATGCTGCCGCTCTCTCCGGCTCCCGGAGCCGAAGAAACGGCTTCTTCGCGCAAAGACGATTGTACCGCTCACAGTGCTCTCTTAGCGCGGCTTCTGCCGAAAGAAGCCCGGGAGCGGCGCATAGCTCCGGAGAGCATCGTCCCTTCGTCTTTAGCGTCTTTTGTGGTCTACATCCTGGCAGAAAGCTTTTCCACTCTGTCTGGCAAGGAAAACCTGCGGGAGCACAGAAAACATCTCCCATCGTGTTCTGGACGTTGCACGGAGGTCTGCCCTGTGTTTGGCATAAAGAAAGGAAAAGCTGTCCAAAACAGCTTCTTATCGAATATTCATGTGATTGGAAATGTCAGGAGAATGGTAAGGTACTGTTTTCTATCAGTTGGCAAGTTGAGCACACAATCCCAGTGTTGTACAGCTTCCTTCTTCACCTTTCCGATGCTGCCGCTCTCTCCGGCTCCCGGAGCCCAAGAAGCGGCTTCTTCGCGCAAAGACGATTGTACCGGTCACAGTGCTCTCTTAGCGCCGCTTCTGCCGAAAGACGCCCGGGAGCGGCGCTTAGCTCCGGAGAGCATCGTCCCTTCGTCTTTAGCGTCTTTTGTGGTCTACATCCTAGCAGAAAGCTTTTCCACTCTGTCTGGCAAGGAAAACCTGCGGGAGCACAGAAAACATCTCCCATCGTGTTCTGGACGTTGCACGGAAGTCTGCCAAGTGTTTGGCATGAAGAAAAGAAAAGCTGTCCAAAGCAGCTTCTTATCGAATATTCATGTGATTAGAAAAGTCAGGAGAATGGTAAGGTACTGTTTTCTATCAGTTGGCAAGTTGAGCACACGATCCCAGTGTTGTACAGCTTCTTTCTTCACCTTTCCGATGCTGCCGCTCTCTCCGGCTCCCGGAGCCGAAGATGCGGCTTCTTCGCGCAAAGACGATTGTACCGCTCACAGTGCTCTCTTAGCGCCGCTTCTGCCGAAAGAAGCCCGGGAGCGGCGCTTAGCTCCGGAGAGCATCGTACCTTCGTCTTTAGCGGCTTTTGTGGTCTACATCCTAGCAGAAAACATTTCCACTCTGTCTGGTAAGGAAAACCTGCGGGAGCACAGAAAACATCTCCCATCGTGTTCTGGACGTTGCACGGAGGTCTGCCAAGTGTTAAGCATAAAGAAAAGAAAAGCTGTCCAAAGCAGCTTCTTATCGAATATTCATGTGAATAGAAAAGTCAGGGGAATGGTAAGGTACTGTTTTCTATCAGTTGGCAAGTTGAGCACACAATCCCAGTGTTGGACAGCTTCCTTCTTCACCTTTCCGATGCTGCCGCTCTCTCCGGCTCCCGGAGCCGAAGAAACGGCTTCTTCGCGCAAAGACGATTGTACCGCTCACAGTGCTCTCTTACTGCGGCTTCTGCCGAAAGAAGCCCGGGAGCGGCGCTTAGTTCCGGAGAGCATCGTCCCTTCGTCTTTAGCGTCTTTTGTGGTCTACATCCTGGCAGAAAGCTTTTCCACTCTGTCTGGCAAGGAAAACCTGCGGGAGCACAGAAAACATCTCCCATCCTGTTCTGGACGTTGCACGGACGTCTGCCATGTGTTTGGCATAAAGAAAGGAAAAGCTGTCCAAAGCAGCTTCTTATCGAATATTCATGTGACTGGAAAATTCAGGAGAATGGTAAGGTACTGTTTTCTATCAGTTGGCAAGTTGAGCACAGAATCACAGTGTTGTACAGCTTCTTTCTTCACCTTTCCCATGCTGCCGCTCTCTCCGGCTCCCGGAGCCGAAGATGCGGCTTCTTCGCGCAAAGACGATTGTACCGCTCACAGTGCTCTCTTAGCGCCGCTTCTGCCGAAAGAAGCCCGGGAGCGGCGCTTAACTCCGGAGAGCATCGTACCTTCGTCTTTAGCGTCTTTTGTGGTCTACATCCTAGCAGAAAGCTTTTCCACTCTGTCTGGTAAGGAAAACCTGCGGGAGCACAGAAAACATCTCCCATCGTGTTCTGGACGTTGCACGGAGGTCTGCCAAGTGTTAAGCATAAAGAAAAGAAAAGCTGTCCAAAGCAGCTTCTTATCGAATATTCATGTGAATAGAAAAGTCAGGAGAATGGTAAGGTACTGTTTTCTATCAGTTGGCAAGTTGAGCACACAATCCCAGTGTTGTACAGCTGCTTTCTTCACCTTTCCGATTCTGCCGCTCTCTCCGGCTCCCGGAGCCGAAGAAACGGCTTCTTCGCGCAAAGACGATTGTACCGCTCACAGTGCTCTCTTAGCGCGGCTTCTGCCGAAAGACGCCCGGGAGCGGCGCATAGCTCCGGAGAGCATCGTCCCTTCGTCTTTAGCGTCTTTTGTGGTCTACATCCTGGCAGAAAGCTTTTCCACTCTGTCTGGCAAGGAAAACCTGCGGGAGCACAGAAAACATCTCCCATCGTGTTCTGGACGTTGCACGGAGGTCTGCCCTGTGTTTGGCATAAAGAAAGGAAAAGCTGTCCAAAACAGCTTCTTATCGAATATTCATGTGATTGGAAATGTCAGGAGAATGGTAAGGTACTGTTTTCTATCAGTTGGCAAGTTGAGCACACAATCCCAGTGTTGTACAGCGTCCTTCTTCACCTTTCAGATGCTGCCGCTCTCTCCGTCTCTTGGAGCCCAAGAAGCGGCTTCTTCGCGCAAAGACGATTGTACCGCTCACAGTGCTCTCTTAGCGCGGCTTCTGCCGAAAGACGCCCGGGAGCGGCGCTTAGCTCCGGAGAGCATCGTACCTTCGTCTTTAGCGGCTTTTGTGGTCTACATCCTAGCAGAAAGCTTTTCCACTCTGTCTGGCAAGAAAAACCTGCGGGAGCACAGAAAACATCTCCCATCGTGTTCTGGACGTTGCACGGAGGTCTGCCAAGTGTTTCAATGAAGAAAAGAAAAGTTGTCCAAAATAACTTCCTATCGAACATTCATGTGATTAGAAAAGACAGGAGAATGGTAAGGTACTGTTTTCTATCAGTTGGCAAGTTGAGCACACGATCCCAGTGTTGTACAGCTTCTTTCTTCACCTTTCCGATGCTGCCGCTCTCTCCTGCTCCCGGAGCCGAAGAAACGGCTTCTTCGCGCAAAGACGATTGTACCGCTCACAGTGCTCTCTTAGCGCGGCTTCTGCCGAAAGAAGCCCGGAAGCGGCGCTTAACTCCGGAGAGCATCGTACCTTCGTCTTTAGCGTCTTTTGTGGTCTACATCCTAGCAGAAAGCTTTTCCACTCTGTCTGGCAAGGAAAACCTGCGGGAGCACAGAAAACATCTCCCATCGTGTTCTGGACGTTGCACGGAGGTCTGCCAAGTGTTAAGCATAAAGAAAAGAAAAGCTGTCCAAAGCAGCTTCTTATCGAATATTCATGTGAATAGAAAAGTCAGGAGAATGGTAAGGTACTGTTTTCTATTAGTTGGCAAGTTGAGCACACAATCCCAGGGTTGTACAGCTGCTTTCTTCACCTTTCCGATGCTGCCGCTCTCTCCGGCTCCCGGAGCCGAAGAAACGGCTTCTTCGCGCAAAGACGATTGTACCGGTCACAGTGCTCTCTTAGCGCGGCTTCTGCCGAAAGACGCCCGGGAGCGGCGCATAGCTCCGGAGAGCATCGTCCCTTCGTCTTTAGCGTCTTTTGTGGTCTACATCCTGGCAGAAAGCTTTTCCACTCTGTCTGGCAAGGAAAACCTGCGGGAGCACAGAAAACATCTCCCATCGTGTTCTGGACGTTGCACGGAGGTCTGCCCTGTGTTTGGCATAAAGAAAGGAAAAGCTGTCCAAAACAGCTTCTTATCGAATATTCATGTGATTAGAAATGTCAGGAGAATGGTAAGGTACTGTTTTCTATCAGTTGGCAAGTTGAGCACACAATCCCAGTGTTGTACAGCTTCCTTCTTCACCTTTCCGATGCTGCCGCTCTCTCCGGCTCCCGGAGCCGAAGAAGTGGCTTCTTCGCGCAAAGACGATTGTACGGCTCACAGTGCCCTCTTAGCGCGGCTTCTGCCGAAAGACGCCCGGGAGCGGCGCTTAGCTCCGGAGAGCATCGTACCTTCGTCTTTAGCGGCTTTTGTGGTCTACATCCTAGCAGAAAGCTTTTCCACTCTGTCTGGCAAGGAAAACCTGCGGGAGCACAGGAAAAATCTCCCATCGTGTTCTGGACGTTGCACGGAGGTCTGCCAAGTGTTTCCATGAAGAAAAGAAAAGTTGTCCAAAATAACTTCCTTTCGAATGTTGATGTGATTGGAAAAGTCAGGAGAATGTAAGGTACTGTTTTCTATCAGTTGGCAAGTTGAGCACACAATCCCAGTGTTGTACAGCTTCCTTCTTCACCTTTCCCATGCTGCCGCTCTCTCCGGCTCCCGGAGCCGAAGAAGCGTTTTCTTCGCGCAAAGACGATTGTACCGGTCACAGTGCTCTCTTAGCGCGGCTTCTGCCGAAAGACGCCCGGGAGTGACGCTTAGCTCCGGAGAACATCGAACCTTGGTTTTTAGCGTCTTTTGTAGTCTACATTTCAGCAGATAGCGTTTCCAGTCTGTCTGGCAAGGAAAACCTGTGGGATCACAGGAAACATGTCCCTTCGTGTTCTGGACGTTGCACGGAGGTCTGCCAAGTGTTTGAAAAGAAGAAGAGGAAAGTTGTCCAGAACACCATCTAATCGAATATTCATGTGATTGGAAAAGTCAGGAGAATGGTAAGGTACTGTTTTCTATCAGTTGGCAAGTTGAGCATACAATCCCAGTGTTGTACAGCTTCCTTCTTCACCTTTCCGATGCTGCCGCTCTCTCTGGCTCCCGGAGCCGAAGATGCGGCTTCTTCGCGCAAAGACGATTGTACCGCTCACAGTGCTCTCGTAGCGCGGCTTCTGCCGAAAGAAGCCCGGGAGCGGCGCTTAGCTCCGGAGAGCATCGTACCTTCGTCTTTAGCGTCTTTTGTGGTCTACATTTTAGCAGAGAGCTTTTCCACTCTCTCTGGAAAGGAAAACCTGCGGGAGCACAGAAAACATCTCCCATCGTTTTCTAGACATTGCACGGAGGTCTGCCAAGTGTTTCCATGAAGAAATTAAAAGTTGTCAAAAATAACTTCCTATCGAATATTCATGTGATTTGAAAAGTCAGGAATGTGGTAAGGTACTTTTTTCTGTCAGCTGGAAAGCTACGCACACAATCCCAGTGTTGTACAGCTTCCTTCTTCACCTTTCCGATGCTGCCGCTCTCTCCGTCTCCCTGAGCCGAAGAAGCGGCTTCTTCGCGCAAAGACGATTGTACCGCTCACAGTGCTCTCTTAGCGCGGCTTCTGCCGAAAGAAGTGCGGGAGCGACGCTTAGCTCCGGAGAGCATCGTACCTTCGTCTTTAGCATCTTTTATGGTCTACATCCTAGCAGAAAGCTTTTCCACTCTGTCTGGCAAGGAAAACCTGCGGGATCACAGGAAACATCTCCCATCGTGTTCTGGACGTTGCACGGAGGCCTGCCAAGTGTTTGGCATAAAGGAAAGAAAAGCTGTCCAAAACAGCTTCTTATCGAATATTCATGGGATTAGAAAAGTCAGGAGAATGGTAAGGTACTGTTTTCTATCAGTTGGCAAGTTGAGCACACAATCCCAGTGTTGTACGTCTTCCTTCTTCACCTTTCCGATGCTGCCGCTCTCTCCGGCTCCCGGAGCCGAAGAAGCGGCTTCTTCGCGCAAAGACGATTGTACCGCTCACAGTGCTCTCTTAGCGCGGCTTCTGCCGAAAGAAGCCCGGGAGCGGCGCTTAGCTCCGGAGAGCATCGTACCTTCGTCTTTAGCGGCTTTTGTGGTCTACATCCTAGCTGAAAACTTTTCCACTCTGTCTGGCAAGAAAAACCTGCGGGAGCACAGAAAACATCTCCCATCGTGTTCTGGACGTTGCACGGAGGTCTGCCAAGTGTTTCCATGAAGAAAACAAAAGTTGTCCAAAATAACTTCCTTTCGAATGTTGATGTGATTGGAAAAGTCAGGAGAATGTAAGGTACTGTTTTCTATCAGTTGGCAAGTTGAGCACACAATCCCAGTGTTGTACAGCTTCCTTCTTCACCTTTCCCATGCTGCCGCTCTCTCCGGCTCCCTGAGCCGAAGATGCGGCTTCTTCGCGCAAAGACGATTGTACCGGTCACAGTGCTCTCTTAGCGCGGCTTCTGTACGAAAGACGCCCGGGAGCGGCGCATAGCTCCGGAGAGCATCGTCCCTTCGTCTTTAGCGTCTTTTGTGGTCTACATCCTGGCAGAAAGCTTTTCCACTCTGTCTGGCAAGGAAAACCTGCGGGAGCACAGGAAACATCTCCCATCGTGTTCTGGACGTTGCACGGTAGTCTGCCAAGTGTTTGAAAAGAAGAAAAGGAAAGTTGTCCAGAACACCTTCTAATCGAATATTCATGTGATTGGAAAGTCAGGAGAATGGTAAGGTACTGTTTTCTATCAGTTGGCAAGTTGAGCATACAATCCCAGTGTTGTACAGCTTCCTTCTTCACCTTTCCGATGCTGCCGCTCTCTCCGGCTCCCTGAGCCGAAGATGCGGCTTCTTTGCGCAAAGACGATTGTACCGCTCACAGTGCTCTCTTAGCGCGGCTTCTGCCGAAAGACGCCCGGGAGCGGCGCTTAGCTTTGTAGAGTATCGTCCCTTCGTCTTTAGCGTCTTTTGTGGTCTACATCCTGGCAGAGAGCTTTTCCACTCTGTCTGGCAAGGAAAACCTGCGGGAGCACAGAAAACATCTCCCATCGTTTTCTAGACATTGCACGGAGGTCTGCCAAGTGTTTCCATGAAGAAATTAAAAGTTGTCAAAAATAACTTCCTATCGAATATTCATGTGATTTGAAAAGTCAGGAATGTGGTAAGGTACTTTTTTCTGTCAGCTGGAAAGCTACGCACACAATCCCAGTGTTGTACAGCTTCCTTCTTCACCTTTCCGATGCTGCCGCTCTCTCCGTCTCCCTGAGCCAAAGAAGCGGCTTCTTCGCGCAAAGACGATTGTACCGCTCACAGTGCTCTCTTAGCGCGGCTTCTGCCGAAAGAAGTGCGGGAGCGACGCTTAGCTCCGGAGAGCAGCGTCCCTTCGTCTTTAGCATCTTTTATGGTCTACATCCTAGCAGAAAGCTTTTCCACTCTGTCTGGCAAGGAAAACCTGCGGGATCACAGGAAACATCTCCCATCGTGTTCTGGACGTTGCACAGAGGCCTGCCAAGTGTTTGGCATAAAGGAAAGAAAAGCTGTCCAAAACAGCTTCTTATCGAATATTCATGGGATTAGAAAAGTCAGGAGAATGGTAAGGTACTGTTTTCTATCAGTTGGCAAGTTGAGCACACAATCCCAGTGTTGTACAGCTTCCTTCTTCACCTTTCCCATGCTGCCGCTCTCTCCGGCTCCCTGAGCCGAAGATGCGGCTTCTTCGCGCAAAGACGATTGTACCGCTCACAGTGCTCTCTTAGCGCGGCTTCTGTACGAAAGACGCCCGGGAGCGGCGCATAGCTCCGGAGAGCATCGTCCCTTCGTCTTTAGCGTCTTTTGTGGTCTACATCCTGGCAGAAAGCTTTTCCACTCTGTCTGGCAAGGAAAACCTGCGGGAGCACAGGAAACATCTCCCATCGTGTTCTGGACGTTGCACGGAGGTCTGCCAAATGTTTGGCATAAAGAAAAGTAAAGCTGTCCAAAACCGCTTCTTATCGAATATTCATGGGATTAGAAAAGTCAGGAGAATGGTAAGGTACTGTTTTCTATCAGTTGGCAAGTTGAGCACACAATCCCAGTGTTGTACAGCGTCCTTCTTCACCTTTCCGATGCTGCCGCTCTCTCCGGCTCCCGGAGCCGAAGAAGCGGCTTCTTCGCGCAAAGACGATTGTACCGCTCACAGTGCTCTCTTAGCGCGGCTTCTGCCGAAAGAAGCCCGGGAGCGGCGCTTAGCTCCGGAGAGCATCGTCCCTTCGTCTTTAGCGTCTTTTGTGGTCTACATTTTAGCAGATAGCTTTTCCACTCTGTCCGGAAAGGAAAATCTGCGGGACCACAGAAAACATCTCCCATCGTGTTCTGGATATTGCACGGAGGTCTGCCAAGTGTTTGCATGAAGAAATTAATAGTTGTTCAAAAGAAATTCCTATCGAATATTCTTGTGATTGGAAAATTCAGGAAAGTGGTAAGGTAATGTTTTCTATCAGTTGGCAAGCTGCGCACATAATCCCAGTGTTGTACAGCTTCCTTCTTCACCTTTCCCATGCTGCCGCTCTCTCCGGCTCCCGGAGCCCAAGAAGCGGCTTCTTCGCGCAAAGACGATTGTACCGCTCACAGTGCTCTCTTAGCGCGGCTTCTGCCGAAAGAAGCCCGGGAGCGGCGCTTAGCTCCGGAGAGCATCGTCCCTTCGTCTTTAGCGTCTTTTGTGGTCTACATTTTAGCAGATAGCTTTTCCACTCTGTCTGGCAAGGAAAACCTGCGGGACCACAGAAAACATCTCCCATCGTGTTCTGGACGTTGCACGGAGGTCTGCCAAGTGTTTGCAAGAAGAAAACAAAAGTTGTCCAAAATAACTTCCTATCGAATGTTCATGTGATTGGAAAAGTCAGGAGAATGGTAAGGTACTGTTTTCTATCAGTTGGCAAGTTGAGCACACAATCCCAGTGTAGTACAGCTTCCTTCTTCACCTTTCCGATGCTGCCGCTCTCTCCGGCTCCCTGAGCCCGAGAAGCGGCTTCTTCGCGCAAAGACGATTGTACCGCTCACAGTGCTCTCTTAGCGCGGCTTCTGCCGAAAAAAGCCCGGGAGCGGCGCTTAGCTCCGGAGAGCATCGTCCCTTCGTCTTTAGCGTCTTTTGTGGTCTACATCCTAGCAGAAAACTTTTCCACTCTGTCTGGCAAGAAAAACCTGCGGGAGCACAGAAAACATCTCCCATCGTGTTCTGGACGTTGCACAGAGGTCTGCCAAGTGTTTCAATGAAGAAAAGAAAAGCTGTCCAAAATAACTTCCTATCGAACATTCATGTGATTAGAAAAGTCAGGAGAATGGTAAGGTACTGTTTTCTATCAGTTGGCAAGTTGAGCACACAATCCCAGTGTTGTACAGCTTCTTTCTTCACCTTTCCCATGCTGCCGCTCTCTCCGGCTCCCGGAGCCGAAGAAACGGCTTCTTCGCGCAAAGACGATTGTACCGGTCACAGTGCTCTCTTAGCGCCGCTTCTGCCGAAAGAAGCCCGGGAGCGGCGCTTAGCTCCGGAGAGCATCGTACCTTCGTCTTTAGCGTCTTTTGTGGTCTACATCCTAGCAGAAAGCTTTTCCACTCTGTCTGGTAAGGAAAACCTGCGGGAGCACAGAAAACATCTCCCATCGTGTTCTGGACGTAGCACGGAGGTCTGCCAAGTGTTAAGCATAAAGAAAAGAAAAGCTGTCCAAAGCAGCTTCTTATCGAATATTCATGTGAATAGAAAAGTCAGGAGAATGGTAAGGTACTGTTTTCTATCAGTTGGCAAGTTGAGCACACAATCCCAGGGTTGTACAGCTGCTTTCTTCACCTTTCCGATGCTGCCGCTCTCTCCGGCTCCCGGAGCCGAAGAAACGGCTTCTTCGCGCAAAGACGATTGTACCGCTCACAGTGCTCTCTTAGCGCGGCTTCTGCCGAAAGACGCCCGGGAGCGGCGCATAGCTCCGGAGAGCATCGTCCCTTCGTCTTTAGCGTCTTTTGTGGTCTACATCCTGGCAGAAAGCTTTTCCACTCTGTCTGGCAAGGAAAACCTGCGGGAGCACAGAAAACATCTCCCATCGTGTTCTGGACGTTGCACGGAGGTCTGCCAAGTGTTTCAATGAAGAAAAGAAAAGTTGTCCAAAATAACTTCCTATCGAACATTCATGTGATTAGAAAAGTCAGGAGAATGGTAAGGTACTGTTTTCTATCAGTTGGCAAGTTGAGCACACGATCCCAGTGTTGTACAGCTTCTTTCTTCACCTTTCCGATGCTGCCGCTCTCTCCGGCTCCCGGAGCCGAAGAAGCGGCTACTTCGCGCAAAGACGATTGTACCGGTCACAGTGCTCTCTTAGCGCCGCTTCTGCCGTAAGAAGCCCGGAAGCGGCGCTTAACTCCGGAGAGCATCGTACCTTCGTCTTTAGCGTCTTTTGTGGTCTACATCCTGGCAGAAAGCTTTTCCACTCTGTCTGGCAAGAAAAACCTGCGGGAGCACAGAAAACATCTCCCATCGTGTTCTGGACGTTGCACGGAGGTCTGCCAAGTGTTTCAATGAAGAAAAGAAAAGTTGTCCAAAATAACTTCCTATCGAACATTCATGTGATTAGAAAAGTCAGGAGAATGGTAAGGTACTGTTTTCTATCAGTTGGCAAGTTGAGCACACGATCCCAGTGTTGTACAGCTTCTTTATTCACCTTTCCGATGCTGCCGCTCTCTCCTGCTCCCGGAGCCGAAGAAGCGGCTTCTTCAGCAAAGACGATTGTACCGGTCACAGTGCTCTCTTAGCGCCGCTTCTGCCGAAAGAAGCCCGGAAGCGGCGCTTAACTCCGGAGAGCATCGTACCTTCGTCTTTAGCGTCTTTTGTGGTCTACATCCTGGCAGAAAGCTTTTCCACTCTGTCTGGCAAGAAAAACCTGCGGGAGCACAGAAAACATCTCCCATCGTGTTCTGGACGTTGCACGGAGGTCTGCCATGTGTTTGGCATAAAGAAAGGAAAAGCTGTCCAAAACAGCTTCTTATCGAATATTCATGTGATTGGAAATGTCAGGAGAATGGTAAGGTACTGTTTTCTATCAGTTGGCAAGTTGAGCACACAATCCCAGTGTTGTACAGCTTCTTTCTTCACCTTTCCCATGCTGCCGCTCTCTCCGGCTCCCGGAGCCGAAGAAACGGCTTCTTCGCGCAAAGACGATTGTACCGGTCACCGTGCTCTCTTAGCGCCGCTTCTGCCGAAAGAAGCCCGGAAGCGGCGCTTAACTCCGGAGAGCATCGTACCTTCGTCTTTAGCGTCTTTTGTGGTCTACATCCTGGCAGAAAGCTTTTCCACTCTGTCTGGCAACAAAAACCTGCGGGAGCACAGAAAACATCTCCCATCGTGTTCTGGACGTTGCACGGAGGTCTGCCATGTGTTTGGCATAAAGAAAGGAAAAGCTGTCCAAAACAGCTTCTTATCGAATATTCATGTGATTGGAAATGTCAGGAGAATGGTAAGGTACTGTTTTCTATCAGTTGGCAAGTTGAGCACACAATCCCAGTGTTGTACAGCTTCTTTCTTCACCTTTCCCATGCTGCCGCTCTCTCCGGCTCTCGGAGCCGAAGATGCGGCTTCTTCGCGCAAAGACGATCGTACCGCTCACAGTGCTCTCTTAGCGCCGCTTCTGCCGAAAGAAGCCCGGGAGCGGCGCTTAACTCCGGAGAGCATCGTACCTTCGTCTTTAGCGTCTTTTGTGGTCTACATCCTAGCAGAAAGCTTTTCCACTCTGTCTGGTAAGGAAAACCTGCGGGAACACAGAAAACACCTCCCATCGTTTTCTGGACGTTGCACGGAGGTCTGCCAAGTGTTAAGCATAAAGAAAAGAAAAGCTGTCCAAAGCAGCTTCTTATCGAATATTCATGTGAATAGAAAAGTCAGGGGAATGGTAAGGTACTGTTTTCTATCAGTTGGCAAGTTGAGCACACAATCCCAGGGTTGTACAGCTTCTTTCTTCACCTTTCCGATGCTGCCGCTCTCTCCGGCTCCCGGAGCCGAAGAAACGGCTTCTTCGCGCAAAGACGATTGTACCGCTCACAGTGCTCTCTTAGCGCGGCTTCTGCCGAAAGACGCCCGGGAGCGGCGCATAGCTCCGGAGAGCATCGTCCCTTCGTCTTTAGCGTCTTTTGTGGTCTACATCCTGGCAGAAAGCTTTTCCACTCTGTCTGGCAAGGAAAACCTGCGGGAGCACAGAAAACATCTCCCATCGTGTTCTGGACGTTGCACGGAGGTCTGCCCTGTGTTTGGCATAAAGAAAGGAAAAGCTGTCCAAAACAGCTTCTTATCGAATATTCATGTGATTGGAAATGTCAGGAGAATGGTAAGGTACTGTTTTCTATCAGTTGGCAAGTTGAGCACACAATCCCAGTGTTGTACAGCTTCCTTCTTCACCTTTCCGATGCTGCCGCTCTCTCCGGCTCCCGGAGCCGAAGAAGCGGCTTCTTCGCGCAAAGACGATCGTACCGGTCACAGTGCTCTCTTAGCGCGGCTTCTGCCGAAAGACGCCCGGGAAGCGGCGCTTAGCTCCGGAGAGCATCGTACCTTCGTCTTTAGCGTCTTTTGTGGTCTACATCCTAGCAGAAAGCTTTTCCACTCTGTCTGGCAAGGAAAACCTGCGGGAGCACAGAAAACATCTCCCATCGTGTTCTGGACGTTGCACGGAGGTCTGCCTAGTGTTAAGCATAAAGAAAAGAAAAGCTGTCCAAAGCAGCTTCTTATCGAATATTCATGTGAATAGAAAAGTCAGGAGAATGGTAAGGTACTGTTTTCTATCAGTTGGCAAGTTGAGCACACAATCCCAGTGTTGTACAGCTTCCTTCTTCACCTTTCCGATGCTGCCGCTCTCTCCGGCTCCCGGAGCCGAAGAAGCGGCTTCTTCGCGCAAAGACGATTGTACGGCTCACAGTGCTCTCTTAGCGCGGCTTCTGCCGAAAGACGCCCGGGAGCGGCGCTTAGCTCCGGAGAGCATCGTAGCTTCGTCTTTAGCGGCTTTTGTGGTCTACATCCTAGCAGAAAACTTTTCCACTCTGTCTGGCAAGAAAAACCTGCGGGAGCACAGAAAACATCTCCCATCGTGTTCTGGACGTTGCACGGAGGTCTGCCAAGTGTTTCAATGAAGGAAAGAAAAGCTGTCCAAAATAACTTCCTATCGAACATTCATGTGATTAGAAAAGTCAGGAGAATGGTAAGGTACTGTTTTCTATCAGTTGGCAAGTTGAGCACACAATCCCAGTGTTGTACAGCTTCTTTCTTCACCTTTCCCATGCTGCCGCTCTCTCCGGCTCCCGGAGCCGAAGAAACGGCTTCTTCGCGCAAAGACGATTGTACCGGTCACAGTGCTCTCTTAGCGCCGCTTCTGCCGAAAGAAGCCCGGGAGCGGCGCTTAGCTCCGGAGAGCATCGTACCTTCGTCTTTAGCGTCTTTTGTGGTCTACATCCTAGCAGAAAGCTTTTCCACTCTGTCTGGTAAGGAAAACCTGCGGGAGCACAGAAAACATCTCCCATCGTGTTCTGGACGTTGCACGGAGGTCTGCCAAGTGTTAAGCATAAAGAAAAGAAAAGCTGTCCAAAGCAGCTTCTTATCGAATATTCATGTGAATAGAAAAGTCAGGAGAATGGTAAGGTACTGTTTTCTATCAGTTGGCAAGTTGAGCACACAATCCCAGTGTTGTACAGCTGCTTTCTTCACCTTTCCGATTCTGCCGCTCTCTCCGGCTCCCGGAGCCGAAGAAACGGCTTCTTCGCGCAAAGACGATTGTACCGCTCACAGTGCTCTCTTAGCGCGGCTTCTGCCGAAAGACGCCCGGGAGCGGCGCATAGCTCCGGAGAGCATCGTCCCTTCGTCTTTAGCGTCTTTTGTGGTCTACATCCTGGCAGAAAGCTTTTCCACTCTGTCTGGCAAGGAAAACCTGCGGGAGCACAGAAAACATCTCCCATCGTGTTCTGGACGTTGCACGGAGGTCTGCCCTGTGTTTGGCATAAAGAAAGGAAAAGCTGTCCAAAACAGCTTCTTATCGAATATTCATGTGATTGGAAATGTCAGGAGAATGGTAAGGTACTGTTTTCTATCAGTTGGCAAGTTGAGCACACAATCCCAGTGTTGTACAGCGTCCTTCTTCACCTTTCAGATGCTGCCGCTCTCTCCGTCTCTTGGAGCCCAAGAAGCGGCTTCTTCGCGCAAAGACGATTGTACCGCTCACAGTGCTCTCTTAGCGCGGCTTCTGCCGAAAGACGCCCGGGAGCGGCGCTTAGCTCCGGAGAGCATCGTACCTTCGTCTTTAGCGGCTTTTGTGGTCTACATCCTAGCAGAAAGCTTTTCCACTCTGTCTGGCAAGAAAAACCTGCGGGAGCACAGAAAACATCTCCCATCGTGTTCTGGACGTTGCACGGAGGTCTGCCAAGTGTTTCAATGAAGAAAAGAAAAGTTGTCCAAAATAACTTCCTATCGAACATTCATGTGATTAGAAAAGACAGGAGAATGGTAAGGTACTGTTTTCTATCAGTTGGCAAGTTGAGCACACGATCCCAGTGTTGTACAGCTTCTTTCTTCACCTTTCCGATGCTGCCGCTCTCTCCTGCTCCCGGAGCCGAAGAAACGGCTTCTTCGCGCAAAGACGATTGTACCGCTCACAGTGCTCTCTTAGCGCGGCTTCTGCCGAAAGAAGCCCGGAAGCGGCGCTTAACTCCGGAGAGCATCGTACCTTCGTCTTTAGCGTCTTTTGTGGTCTACATCCTAGCAGAAAGCTTTTCCACTCTGTCTGGCAAGGAAAACCTGCGGGAGCACAGAAAACATCTCCCATCGTGTTCTGGACGTTGCACGGAGGTCTGCCAAGTGTTAAGCATAAAGAAAAGAAAAGCTGTCCAAAGCAGCTTCTTATCGAATATTCATGTGAATAGAAAAGTCAGGAGAATGGTAAGGTACTGTTTTCTATTAGTTGGCAAGTTGAGCACACAATCCCAGGGTTGTACAGCTGCTTTCTTCACCTTTCCGATGCTGCCGCTCTCTCCGGCTCCCGGAGCCGAAGAAACGGCTTCTTCGCGCAAAGACGATTGTACCGGTCACAGTGCTCTCTTAGCGCGGCTTCTGCCGAAAGACGCCCGGGAGCGGCGCATAGCTCCGGAGAGCATCGTCCCTTCGTCTTTAGCGTCTTTTGTGGTCTACATCCTGGCAGAAAGCTTTTCCACTCTGTCTGGCAAGGAAAACCTGCGGGAGCACAGAAAACATCTCCCATCGTGTTCTGGACGTTGCACGGAGGTCTGCCCTGTGTTTGGCATAAAGAAAGGAAAAGCTGTCCAAAACAGCTTCTTATCGAATATTCATGTGATTAGAAATGTCAGGAGAATGGTAAGGTACTGTTTTCTATCAGTTGGCAAGTTGAGCACACAATCCCAGTGTTGTACAGCTTCCTTCTTCACCTTTCCGATGCTGCCGCTCTCTCCGGCTCCCGGAGCCGAAGAAGTGGCTTCTTCGCGCAAAGACGATTGTACGGCTCACAGTGCCCTCTTAGCGCGGCTTCTGCCGAAAGACGCCCGGGAGCGGCGCTTAGCTCCGGAGAGCATCGTACCTTCGTCTTTAGCGGCTTTTGTGGTCTACATCCTAGCAGAAAGCTTTTCCACTCTGTCTGGCAAGGAAAACCTGCGGGAGCACAGGAAAAATCTCCCATCGTGTTCTGGACGTTGCACGGAGGTCTGCCAAGTGTTTCCATGAAGAAAAGAAAAGTTGTCCAAAATAACTTCCTTTCGAATGTTGATGTGATTGGAAAAGTCAGGAGAATGTAAGGTACTGTTTTCTATCAGTTGGCAAGTTGAGCACACAATCCCAGTGTTGTACAGCTTCCTTCTTCACCTTTCCCATGCTGCCGCTCTCTCCGGCTCCCGGAGCCGAAGAAGCGTTTTCTTCGCGCAAAGACGATTGTACCGGTCACAGTGCTCTCTTAGCGCGGCTTCTGCCGAAAGACGCCCGGGAGTGACGCTTAGCTCCGGAGAACATCGAACCTTGGTTTTTAGCGTCTTTTGTAGTCTACATTTCAGCAGATAGCGTTTCCAGTCTGTCTGGCAAGGAAAACCTGTGGGATCACAGGAAACATGTCCCTTCGTGTTCTGGACGTTGCACGGAGGTCTGCCAAGTGTTTGAAAAGAAGAAGAGGAAAGTTGTCCAGAACACCATCTAATCGAATATTCATGTGATTGGAAAAGTCAGGAGAATGGTAAGGTACTGTTTTCTATCAGTTGGCAAGTTGAGCATACAATCCCAGTGTTGTACAGCTTCCTTCTTCACCTTTCCGATGCTGCCGCTCTCTCTGGCTCCCGGAGCCGAAGATGCGGCTTCTTCGCGCAAAGACGATTGTACCGCTCACAGTGCTCTCGTAGCGCGGCTTCTGCCGAAAGAAGCCCGGGAGCGGCGCTTAGCTCCGGAGAGCATCGTACCTTCGTCTTTAGCGTCTTTTGTGGTCTACATTTTAGCAGAGAGCTTTTCCACTCTCTCTGGAAAGGAAAACCTGCGGGAGCACAGAAAACATCTCCCATCGTTTTCTAGACATTGCACGGAGGTCTGCCAAGTGTTTCCATGAAGAAATTAAAAGTTGTCAAAAATAACTTCCTATCGAATATTCATGTGATTTGAAAAGTCAGGAATGTGGTAAGGTACTTTTTTCTGTCAGCTGGAAAGCTACGCACACAATCCCAGTGTTGTACAGCTTCCTTCTTCACCTTTCCGATGCTGCCGCTCTCTCCGTCTCCCTGAGCCGAAGAAGCGGCTTCTTCGCGCAAAGACGATTGTACCGCTCACAGTGCTCTCTTAGCGCGGCTTCTGCCGAAAGAAGTGCGGGAGCGACGCTTAGCTCCGGAGAGCATCGTACCTTCGTCTTTAGCATCTTTTATGGTCTACATCCTAGCAGAAAGCTTTTCCACTCTGTCTGGCAAGGAAAACCTGCGGGATCACAGGAAACATCTCCCATCGTGTTCTGGACGTTGCACGGAGGCCTGCCAAGTGTTTGGCATAAAGGAAAGAAAAGCTGTCCAAAACAGCTTCTTATCGAATATTCATGGGATTAGAAAAGTCAGGAGAATGGTAAGGTACTGTTTTCTATCAGTTGGCAAGTTGAGCACACAATCCCAGTGTTGTACGTCTTCCTTCTTCACCTTTCCGATGCTGCCGCTCTCTCCGGCTCCCGGAGCCGAAGAAGCGGCTTCTTCGCGCAAAGACGATTGTACCGCTCACAGTGCTCTCTTAGCGCGGCTTCTGCCGAAAGAAGCCCGGGAGCGGCGCTTAGCTCCGGAGAGCATCGTACCTTCGTCTTTAGCGGCTTTTGTGGTCTACATCCTAGCTGAAAACTTTTCCACTCTGTCTGGCAAGAAAAACCTGCGGGAGCACAGAAAACATCTCCCATCGTGTTCTGGACGTTGCACGGAGGTCTGCCAAGTGTTTCCATGAAGAAAACAAAAGTTGTCCAAAATAACTTCCTTTCGAATGTTGATGTGATTGGAAAAGTCAGGAGAATGTAAGGTACTGTTTTCTATCAGTTGGCAAGTTGAGCACACAATCCCAGTGTTGTACAGCTTCCTTCTTCACCTTTCCCATGCTGCCGCTCTCTCCGGCTCCCTGAGCCGAAGATGCGGCTTCTTCGCGCAAAGACGATTGTACCGGTCACAGTGCTCTCTTAGCGCGGCTTCTGTACGAAAGACGCCCGGGAGCGGCGCATAGCTCCGGAGAGCATCGTCCCTTCGTCTTTAGCGTCTTTTGTGGTCTACATCCTGGCAGAAAGCTTTTCCACTCTGTCTGGCAAGGAAAACCTGCGGGAGCACAGGAAACATCTCCCATCGTGTTCTGGACGTTGCACGGTAGTCTGCCAAGTGTTTGAAAAGAAGAAAAGGAAAGTTGTCCAGAACACCTTCTAATCGAATATTCATGTGATTGGAAAGTCAGGAGAATGGTAAGGTACTGTTTTCTATCAGTTGGCAAGTTGAGCATACAATCCCAGTGTTGTACAGCTTCCTTCTTCACCTTTCCGATGCTGCCGCTCTCTCCGGCTCCCTGAGCCGAAGATGCGGCTTCTTTGCGCAAAGACGATTGTACCGCTCACAGTGCTCTCTTAGCGCGGCTTCTGCCGAAAGACGCCCGGGAGCGGCGCTTAGCTTTGTAGAGTATCGTCCCTTCGTCTTTAGCGTCTTTTGTGGTCTACATCCTGGCAGAGAGCTTTTCCACTCTGTCTGGCAAGGAAAACCTGCGGGAGCACAGAAAACATCTCCCATCGTTTTCTAGACATTGCACGGAGGTCTGCCAAGTGTTTCCATGAAGAAATTAAAAGTTGTCAAAAATAACTTCCTATCGAATATTCATGTGATTTGAAAAGTCAGGAATGTGGTAAGGTACTTTTTTCTGTCAGCTGGAAAGCTACGCACACAATCCCAGTGTTGTACAGCTTCCTTCTTCACCTTTCCGATGCTGCCGCTCTCTCCGTCTCCCTGAGCCAAAGAAGCGGCTTCTTCGCGCAAAGACGATTGTACCGCTCACAGTGCTCTCTTAGCGCGGCTTCTGCCGAAAGAAGTGCGGGAGCGACGCTTAGCTCCGGAGAGCAGCGTCCCTTCGTCTTTAGCATCTTTTATGGTCTACATCCTAGCAGAAAGCTTTTCCACTCTGTCTGGCAAGGAAAACCTGCGGGATCACAGGAAACATCTCCCATCGTGTTCTGGACGTTGCACAGAGGCCTGCCAAGTGTTTGGCATAAAGGAAAGAAAAGCTGTCCAAAACAGCTTCTTATCGAATATTCATGGGATTAGAAAAGTCAGGAGAATGGTAAGGTACTGTTTTCTATCAGTTGGCAAGTTGAGCACACAATCCCAGTGTTGTACAGCTTCCTTCTTCACCTTTCCCATGCTGCCGCTCTCTCCGGCTCCCTGAGCCGAAGATGCGGCTTCTTCGCGCAAAGACGATTGTACCGCTCACAGTGCTCTCTTAGCGCGGCTTCTGTACGAAAGACGCCCGGGAGCGGCGCATAGCTCCGGAGAGCATCGTCCCTTCGTCTTTAGCGTCTTTTGTGGTCTACATCCTGGCAGAAAGCTTTTCCACTCTGTCTGGCAAGGAAAACCTGCGGGAGCACAGGAAACATCTCCCATCGTGTTCTGGACGTTGCACGGAGGTCTGCCAAATGTTTGGCATAAAGAAAAGTAAAGCTGTCCAAAACCGCTTCTTATCGAATATTCATGGGATTAGAAAAGTCAGGAGAATGGTAAGGTACTGTTTTCTATCAGTTGGCAAGTTGAGCACACAATCCCAGTGTTGTACAGCGTCCTTCTTCACCTTTCCGATGCTGCCGCTCTCTCCGGCTCCCGGAGCCGAAGAAGCGGCTTCTTCGCGCAAAGACGATTGTACCGCTCACAGTGCTCTCTTAGCGCGGCTTCTGCCGAAAGAAGCCCGGGAGCGGCGCTTAGCTCCGGAGAGCATCGTCCCTTCGTCTTTAGCGTCTTTTGTGGTCTACATTTTAGCAGATAGCTTTTCCACTCTGTCCGGAAAGGAAAATCTGCGGGACCACAGAAAACATCTCCCATCGTGTTCTGGATATTGCACGGAGGTCTGCCAAGTGTTTGCATGAAGAAATTAATAGTTGTTCAAAAGAAATTCCTATCGAATATTCTTGTGATTGGAAAATTCAGGAAAGTGGTAAGGTAATGTTTTCTATCAGTTGGCAAGCTGCGCACATAATCCCAGTGTTGTACAGCTTCCTTCTTCACCTTTCCCATGCTGCCGCTCTCTCCGGCTCCCGGAGCCCAAGAAGCGGCTTCTTCGCGCAAAGACGATTGTACCGCTCACAGTGCTCTCTTAGCGCGGCTTCTGCCGAAAGAAGCCCGGGAGCGGCGCTTAGCTCCGGAGAGCATCGTCCCTTCGTCTTTAGCGTCTTTTGTGGTCTACATTTTAGCAGATAGCTTTTCCACTCTGTCTGGCAAGGAAAACCTGCGGGACCACAGAAAACATCTCCCATCGTGTTCTGGACGTTGCACGGAGGTCTGCCAAGTGTTTGCAAGAAGAAAACAAAAGTTGTCCAAAATAACTTCCTATCGAATGTTCATGTGATTGGAAAAGTCAGGAGAATGGTAAGGTACTGTTTTCTATCAGTTGGCAAGTTGAGCACACAATCCCAGTGTAGTACAGCTTCCTTCTTCACCTTTCCGATGCTGCCGCTCTCTCCGGCTCCCTGAGCCCGAGAAGCGGCTTCTTCGCGCAAAGACGATTGTACCGCTCACAGTGCTCTCTTAGCGCGGCTTCTGCCGAAAAAAGCCCGGGAGCGGCGCTTAGCTCCGGAGAGCATCGTCCCTTCGTCTTTAGCGTCTTTTGTGGTCAACATTTTAGCAGATAGCTTTTCCACTCTGTCTGGCAAGGAAAACCTGCGGGACCACAGAAAACATCTCCCATCGTGTTCTGGACGTTGCACGGAGGTCTGCCAAGTGTTTGCATGAAGAAAACAAAAGTTGTCCAAAATAACTTCCTATCGAATGTTCATGTGATTGGAAAAGTCAGGAGAATGGTAAGGTACTGTTTTCTATCAGTTGGCAATTTGATCACACAATCCCAGTGTTGTACAGCTTCCTTCTTCACCTTTCCGATGCTGCCGCTCTCTCCGGCTCCCTGAGCCCAAGAAGCGGCTTCTTTGCGCAAAGACGATTGTACCGCTCACAGTGCTCTCTTAGCGCGGCTTCTTCCGAAAGAAGCCCGGGAGCGGCGCTTAGCTCCGGAGAGCATCGTACCTTAGTCTTTAGCGTCTTTTGTGGTCCACATCCTGGCAGAAAGCTTTTCCATTCTGTCCGGCAAGGAAAACCTGCGGGAGCACAGAAACCATCTCCCATCGTGTTCTGGACGTCGCACAGAGGTCTGCCAAGTGTTTGGCATAAAGAAAAGTAAAGCTGTCCATAACAGCTTCTTATCGAATATTCATGTGATTAGAAAAGTCAGGAGAATGGTAAGGTACTGTTTACTATCAGTTGGCAAGTTGAGCACACAATCCCAGTGTAGTACAGCTTCCTTCTTCACCTTTCCGATGCTGCCGCTCTCTCCGGCTCCCTGAGCCCGAGAAGCGGCTTCTTCGCGCAAAGACGATTGTACCGCTCACAGTGCTCTCTTAGCGCGGCTTCTGCCGAAAAAAGCCCGGGAGCGGCGCTTAGCTCCGGAGAGCATCGTCCCTTCGTCTTTAGCGTCTTTTGTGGTCTACATCCTAGCAGAAAGCTTTTCCACTCTGTCTGGCAAGGAAAACCTGCGGGAGCACAGGAAACATCTCCCATCGTGTTCTGGATATTGCACGGAGGTCTGCCAAGTGTTTGCATGAAGAAATTTATAGTTGTCCAAAATAAATTCCTATCGAATATTCTTGTGATTGGAAAAGTCAGGAAAGTGCTAAGGTAATGTTTTCTATCAGTTGGCAAGCTGCGCACACAATCCCAGTGTTGTACAGCTTCCTTCTTCACCTTTCCGATGCTGCCGCTCTCTCCGGCTCCCTGAGCCCAAGAAGCGGCTTCTTTGCGCAAAGACGATTGTACCGCTCACAGTGCTCTCTTAGCGCGGCTTCTGCCGAAAGAAGCCCGGGAGCGGCGCTTAGCTCCGGAGAGCATCGTCCCTTCGTCTTTAGCGTCTTTTGTGGTCTATATTTTAGCAGATAGCTTTTCCACTCTGTCTGGCAAGGAAACTCTGCGGGACCACAGAAAACATCTCCCATCATGTTCTGGACGTTGCACGGAGGTCTGCCAAGTGTTTGCATGAAGAAAAGAAAAGTTGTCCAAAATAACTTCCTATCGAATGTTCATGTGATTGGAAAAGTCAGGAGAATGGTAAGGTACTGTTTTCTATCAGTTGGCAATTTGAGCACACAATCCCAGTGTTGTACAGCTTCCTTCTTCACCTTTCCGATGCTGCCGCTCTCTCCGGCTCCCTGAGCCCAAGAAGCAACTTCTTCGCGCAAAGACGATTGTACCGCTCACAGTGCTCTCTTAGCGCGGCTTCTGCCGAAAGAAGCCCGGGAGCGGTGCTTAGCTCCGGAGAGCATCGTCCCTTCGTCTTTAGCGTCTTTTGTGGTCTACATCCTAGCAGAAAGCTTTTCCACTCTGTCTGGCAAGGAAAACCTGCGGGAGCACAGAAAACATCTCCCATCGTGTTCTGGACGTTGCACGGAGGTCTGCCATGTGTTTGGCATAAAGAAAGGAAAAGCTGTCCAAAACAGCTTCTTATCGAATATTCATGTGATTAGAAAAGTCAGGAGAATGGTAAGGTACTGTTTTCTATCAGTTGGCCAGTTGAGCACACAATCCCAGTGTTGTACAACTTCCTTCTTCACCTTTCCGATGCTGCCGCTCTCTCCGGCTCCCGGAGCCAAAGAACCGGCTACTTCGCGCAAAGACGATTGTACCGCTCACAGTGCTCTCTTAGCGCAGCTTCTGCCGAAAGACGCCCGGGAGCGGGGCTTAGCTCCGGAGAGCATCGTCCCTTCGTCTTTAGCGTCTTTTGTGGTCTACATCCTAGCAGAAAGCTTTTCCACTCTGTCTGGCAAGGAAAACCTGCGGGAGCACAGGAAACATCTCCCATCGTGTTCTGGACGTTGCACGGAGGTCTGCCAAGTGTTTGGCATAAAGAAAAGAAAAGCTGTGCAAAACAGCTTCTTATCGAATATTCATGTGATTGGAAAAGTCAGGAGAATGGTAAGGTACAGTTTTCTATCAGTTGGCAAGTTGAGCACGCAATCCCAGTGTTGTACAGCTTCTTTCTTCACCTTTCCCATGCTGCCGCTCTCTCCGGCTCCCGGAGCCGAAGAAGCAGCTTCTTCGCGCAAAGACGATTGTACCGCTCACAGTGCTCTCTTAGCGCGGCTTCTGCCGAAAGAAGCCCGGAAGCGGCGCTTAGCTCCGGAGAGCATCGTCCCTTCGTCTTTAGCGTCTTTTGTGGTCTACATCCTAGCAGAAATCTTTTCCACTCTGTCTGGCAAGGAAAATCTGCGGGAGCACAGAAAACATCTCCCATCGTTTTCTAGACATTGCACGGAGGTCTGCCAAGTGTTTCCTTGAAGAAATTAAAAGTTGTCAAAAATAACTTCCTATCGAATATTCATGTGATTTGAAAAGTCAGGAATGTGGTAAGGTACTTTTTTCTGTCAGCTGGAAAGCTACGCACACAATCCCAGTGTTGTACAGCTTCCTTCTTCACCTTTCCGATGCTGCCGCTCTCTCCGTCTCCCTGAGCCAAAGAAGCGGCTTCTTCGCGCAAAGACGATTGTACCGCTCACAGTGCTCTCTTAGCGCGGCTTCTGCCGAAAGAAGTGCGGGAGCGACGCTTAGCTCCGGAGAGCAGCGTCCCTTCGTCTTTAGCATCTTTTATGGTCTACATCCTAGCAGAAAGCTTTTCCACTCTGTCTGGCAAGGAAAACCTGCGGGATCACAGGAAACATCTCCCATCGTGTTCTGGACGTTGCACAGAGGCCTGCCAAGTGTTTGGCATAAAGGAAAGAAAAGCTGTCCAAAACAGCTTCTTATCGAATATTCATGGGATTAGAAAAGTCAGGAGAATGGTAAGGTACTGTTTTCTATCAGTTGGCAAGTTGAGCACACAATCCCAGTGTTGTACAGCTTCCTTCTTCACCTTTCCCATGCTGCCGCTCTCTCCGGCTCCCTGAGCCGAAGATGCGGCTTCTTCGCGCAAAGACGATTGTACCGCTCACAGTGCTCTCTTAGCGCGGCTTCTGTACGAAAGACGCCCGGGAGCGGCGCATAGCTCCGGAGAGCATCGTCCCTTCGTCTTTAGCGTCTTTTGTGGTCTACATCCTGGCAGAAAGCTTTTCCACTCTGTCTGGCAAGGAAAACCTGCGGGAGCACAGGAAACATCTCCCATCGTGTTCTGGACGTTGCACGGAGGTCTGCCAAATGTTTGGCATAAAGAAAAGTAAAGCTGTCCAAAACCGCTTCTTATCGAATATTCATGGGATTAGAAAAGTCAGGAGAATGGTAAGGTACTGTTTTCTATCAGTTGGCAAGTTGAGCACACAATCCCAGTGTTGTACAGCGTCCTTCTTCACCTTTCCGATGCTGCCGCTCTCTCCGGCTCCCGGAGCCGAAGAAGCGGCTTCTTCGCGCAAAGACGATTGTACCGCTCACAGTGCTCTCTTAGCGCGGCTTCTGCCGAAAGAAGCCCGGGAGCGGCGCTTAGCTCCGGAGAGCATCGTCCCTTCGTCTTTAGCGTCTTTTGTGGTCTACATTTTAGCAGATAGCTTTTCCACTCTGTCCGGAAAGGAAAATCTGCGGGACCACAGAAAACATCTCCCATCGTGTTCTGGATATTGCACGGAGGTCTGCCAAGTGTTTGCATGAAGAAATTAATAGTTGTTCAAAAGAAATTCCTATCGAATATTCTTGTGATTGGAAAATTCAGGAAAGTGGTAAGGTAATGTTTTCTATCAGTTGGCAAGCTGCGCACATAATCCCAGTGTTGTACAGCTTCCTTCTTCACCTTTCCCATGCTGCCGCTCTCTCCGGCTCCCGGAGCCCAAGAAGCGGCTTCTTCGCGCAAAGACGATTGTACCGCTCACAGTGCTCTCTTAGCGCGGCTTCTGCCGAAAGAAGCCCGGGAGCGGCGCTTAGCTCCGGAGAGCATCGTCCCTTCGTCTTTAGCGTCTTTTGTGGTCTACATTTTAGCAGATAGCTTTTCCACTCTGTCTGGCAAGGAAAACCTGCGGGACCACAGAAAACATCTCCCATCGTGTTCTGGACGTTGCACGGAGGTCTGCCAAGTGTTTGCAAGAAGAAAACAAAAGTTGTCCAAAATAACTTCCTATCGAATGTTCATGTGATTGGAAAAGTCAGGAGAATGGTAAGGTACTGTTTTCTATCAGTTGGCAAGTTGAGCACACAATCCCAGTGTAGTACAGCTTCCTTCTTCACCTTTCCGATGCTGCCGCTCTCTCCGGCTCCCTGAGCCCGAGAAGCGGCTTCTTCGCGCAAAGACGATTGTACCGCTCACAGTGCTCTCTTAGCGCGGCTTCTGCCGAAAAAAGCCCGGGAGCGGCGCTTAGCTCCGGAGAGCATCGTCCCTTCGTCTTTAGCGTCTTTTGTGGTCAACATTTTAGCAGATAGCTTTTCCACTCTGTCTGGCAAGGAAAACCTGCGGGACCACAGAAAACATCTCCCATCGTGTTCTGGACGTTGCACGGAGGTCTGCCAAGTGTTTGCATGAAGAAAACAAAAGTTGTCCAAAATAACTTCCTATCGAATGTTCATGTGATTGGAAAAGTCAGGAGAATGGTAAGGTACTGTTTTCTATCAGTTGGCAATTTGATCACACAATCCCAGTGTTGTACAGCTTCCTTCTTCACCTTTCCGATGCTGCCGCTCTCTCCGGCTCCCTGAGCCCAAGAAGCGGCTTCTTCGCGCAAAGACGATTGTACCGCTCACAGTGCTCTCTTAGCGCGGCTTCTTCCGAAAGAAGCCCGGGAGCGGCGCTTAGCTCCGGAGAGCATCGTACCTTAGTCTTTAGCGTCTTTTGTGGTCCACATCCTGGCAGAAAGCTTTTCCATTCTGTCCGGCAAGGAAAACCTGCGGGAGCACAGAAACCATCTCCCATCGTGTTCTGGACGTCGCACAGAGGTCTGCCAAGTGTTTGGCATAAAGAAAAGTAAAGCTGTCCATAACAGCTTCTTATCGAATATTCATGTGATTAGAAAAGTCAGGAGAATGGTAAGGTACTGTTTACTATCAGTTGGCAAGTTGAGCACACAATCCCAGTGTAGTACAGCTTCCTTCTTCACCTTTCCGATGCTGCCGCTCTCTCCGGCTCCCTGAGCCCGAGAAGCGGCTTCTTCGCGCAAAGACGATTGTACCGCTCACAGTGCTCTCTTAGCGCGGCTTCTGCCGAAAAAAGCCCGGGAGCGGCGCTTAGCTCCGGAGAGCATCGTCCCTTCGTCTTTAGCGTCTTTTGTGGTCTACATCCTAGCAGAAAGCTTTTCCACTCTGTCTGGCAAGGAAAACCTGCGGGAGCACAGGAAACATCTCCCATCGTGTTCTGGATATTGCACGGAGGTCTGCCAAGTGTTTGCATGAAGAAATTTATAGTTGTCCAAAATAAATTCCTATCGAATATTCTTGTGATTGGAAAAGTCAGGAAAGTGCTAAGGTAATGTTTTCTATCAGTTGGCAAGCTGCGCACACAATCCCAGTGTTGTACAGCTTCCTTCTTCACCTTTCCGATGCTGCCGCTCTCTCCGGCTCCCTGAGCCCAAGAAGCGGCTTCTTTGCGCAAAGACGATTGTACCGCTCACAGTGCTCTCTTAGCGCGGCTTCTGCCGAAAGAAGCCCGGGAGCGGCGCTTAGCTCCGGAGAGCATCGTCCCTTCGTCTTTAGCGTCTTTTGTGGTCTACATTTTAGCAGATAGCTTTTCCACTCTGTCTGGCAAGGAAACTCTGCGGGACCACAGAAAACATCTCCCATCATGTTCTGGACGTTGCACGGAGGTCTGCCAAGTGTTTGCATGAAGAAAAGAAAAGTTGTCCAAAATAACTTCCTATCGAATGTTCATGTGATTGGAAAAGTCAGGAGAATGGTAAGGTACTGTTTTCTATCAGTTGGCAATTTGAGCACACAATCCCAGTGTTGTACAGCTTCCTTCTTCACCTTTCCGATGCTGCCGCTCTCTCCGGCTCCCTGAGCCCAAGAAGCAACTTCTTCGCGCAAAGACGATTGTACCGCTCACAGTGCTCTCTTAGCGCGGCTTCTGCCGAAAGAAGCCCGGGAGCGGTGCTTAGCTCCGGAGAGCATCGTCCCTTCGTCTTTAGCGTCTTTTGTGGTCTACATCCTAGCAGAAAGCTTTTCCACTCTGTCTGGCAAGGAAAACCTGCGGGAGCACAGAAAACATCTCCCATCGTGTTCTGGACGTTGCACGGAGGTCTGCCATGTGTTTGGCATAAAGAAAGGAAAAGCTGTCCAAAACAGCTTCTTATCGAATATTCATGTGATTAGAAAAGTCAGGAGAATGGTAAGGTACTGTTTTCTATCAGTTGGCCAGTTGAGCACACAATCCCAGTGTTGTACAACTTCCTTCTTCACCTTTCCGATGCTGCCGCTCTCTCCGGCTCCCGGAGCCAAAGAACCGGCTACTTCGCGCAAAGACGATTGTACCGCTCACAGTGCTCTCTTAGCGCAGCTTCTGCCGAAAGACGCCCGGGAGCGGGGCTTAGCTCCGGAGAGCATCGTCCCTTCGTCTTTAGCGTCTTTTGTGGTCTACATCCTAGCAGAAAGCTTTTCCACTCTGTCTGGCAAGGAAAACCTGCGGGAGCACAGGAAACATCTCCCATCGTGTTCTGGACGTTGCACGGAGGTCTGCCAAGTGTTTGGCATAAAGAAAAGAAAAGCTGTGCAAAACAGCTTCTTATCGAATATTCATGTGATTGGAAAAGTCAGGAGAATGGTAAGGTACAGTTTTCTATCAGTTGGCAAGTTGAGCACGCAATCCCAGTGTTGTACAGCTTCTTTCTTCACCTTTCCCATGCTGCCGCTCTCTCCGGCTCCCGGAGCCGAAGAAGCAGCTTCTTCGCGCAAAGACGATTGTACCGCTCACAGTGCTCTCTTAGCGCGGCTTCTGCCGAAAGAAGCCCGGAAGCGGCGCTTAGCTCCGGAGAGCATCGTCCCTTCGTCTTTAGTGTCTTTTGTGGTCTACATCCTAGCAGAAATCTTTTCCACTCTGTCTGGCAAGGAAAATCTGCGGGAGCACAGAAACCATCTCCCATCTTGTTCTGGACGTTGCACGGAGGTCTGCCATGTTTTTGGCATAAAGAAAAGAAAAGCTGTCCAAAACTGCTTCTTATCGAATATTCATGTAATTAGAAAAGTCAGGAGAATGGTAAGGTACTGTTTTCTATCAGTTGGCAAGTTGAGCACACAATCCCAGTGTTGTACAGCTTCTTTCTTCACCTTTCCCATGCTGCCGCTCTCTCCGGCTCCGGGAGCCAAGAAGCGGCTTCTTCGCGCAAAGACGATTGTACTGCTCACAGTGCTCTCTTAGCGCGGCTTCTGCCGAAAGACGCCCGGTAGCGGCGCATACCTCTGGAGAGCATCGTTCTTTCGTCTTTAGCGTCTTTTGTGGTCTACATCCTAGTAGAAAGTTTTTCCACTCTGTCTGGCAAGGAAAACCTGCTGGAGCACAGAAAACATCTCCCATCGTGTTCTGGACGTTGCACGGAGGTCTGCCAAGTGTTTGTCATAAAGATAGGAAAAGCTGTCCAAAACAGCTTCTTATCGAATATTCATGTGATTAGAAAAGTCAGGAGAATGGTAAGGTGCTGTTTTCTGTCTGTTGGCAAGCTGCGCACACAATCCCACTGTTGTACAGCGTCCTTCTTCACCTTTCCGATGCTGCCGCTCTCTCCGTCTCTTGGAGCCCAAGAAGCGGCTTCTTCGCGCAAAGACGATTGTACCGCTCACAGTGCTCTCTTAGCCCGGCTTCTGCCGAACGAAGCCCGGGAGCGGCGCTTAGCTCCGGAGAGCAGCGTCCCTTCGTCTTTAGCGTCTTTTGTAGTCTACATTTTAGCAGATAGCGTTTCCACTCTGTCTGGCAAGGAAAACCTGCGGGAGAACAGAAAACATCTCCCATCGTGTTCTAGACATTGCACGGATGTCTGCCAAGTGTATCCATGAAGAAAAGAAAAGTTGTCCAAAATAACTTCCTATGGAATGTTCATGTGATTGGAAAAGTCAGGAGAATGGTAAGGTACTGGTTTCTGTCAGTTGGCAAGTTGAGCACACAATCCCAGTGTAGTACAGCTTCCTTCTTCACCTTTCCCATGCTGCCGCTCTCTCCGGCTCCCGGAGCCGAAGATGCGGCTTCTTCGCGCAAAGACGATTGTACCGCTCACAGTGCTCTCTTAGCGCGGCTTCTGCCGAAAGACGCCCGGGAGCGGCGCTTAGCCTCGGGAGAGCATCGTCCCTTCGTATTTAGCGTCTTTTGTGGTCTACATCCTAGCAGAAAGCTTTTCCACTCTGTCTGGCAAGGAAAACATGCGGGAGCACAGAAACCATCACCCATCGTGTTCTGGACGTTGCACGGATGTCAGCCATGTGTTTGGCATAAAGAAAAGGAAAGCTGTCCAAAACAGCTTCTTATAGAGTATTCATGTGATTGGAAAATCAGGAGAATGGTAAGGTACTGTTTACTATCAGTTGGCAAGTTGAGCACACAATCCCAGTGCTGTACAGCTTCCTTCTTCACCTTTCCGATGCTGCCGCTCTCTCCGGCTCCCGGAGCCGAAGATGCGGCTTCTTCGCGCAAAGACGATTGTACCGCTCACAGTGCTCTCTTAGCGCCGCTTCTGCCGAAAGAAGCCCGGGAGCGGCGCTTAAGTCCGGAGAGCATCGTCCCTTCGTCTTTAGCGTCTTTTGTGGTCTACATCCTAGCAGAAAGTTTTTCCACTCTGTCTGGTAAGGAAAACCTGCGGGAGCACAGAAAACATCTCCCATCGTGTTCTGGACGTTGCACGGAGGTCTGCCAAGTGTTAAGCATAAAGAAAAGAAAAGCTGTCCAAAGCAGCTTCTTATCGAATATTCATGTGAATAGAAAAGTCAGGAGAATGGTAAGGTACTGTTTTCTATCAGTTGGCAAGTTGAGCACACAATCCCAGGGTTGTACAGCTGCTTTCTTCACCTTTCCGATGCTGCCGCTCTCTCCGGCTCCCGGAGCCGAAGAAACGGCTTCTTCGCGCAAAGACGATTGTACCGCTCACAGTGCTCTCTTAGCGCGGCTTCTGCCGAAAGACGCCCGGGAGCGGCGCATAGCTCCGGAGAGCATCGTCCCTTCGTCTTTAGCGTCTTTTGTGGTCTACATCCTGGCAGAAAGCTTTTCCACTCTGTCTGGCAAGGAAAACCTGCGGGAGCACAGAAAACATCTCCCATCGTGTTCTGGACGTTGCACGGAGGTCTGCCCTGTGTTTGGCATAAAGAAAGGAAAAGCTGTCCAAAACAGCTTCTTATCGAATATTCATGTGATTGGAAATGTCAGGAGAATGGTAAGGTACTGTTTTCTATCAGTTGGCAAGTTGAGCACACAATCCCAGTGTTGTACAGCTTCCTTCTTCACCTTTCCGATGCTGCCGCTCTCTCCGGCTCCCGGAGCCCAAGAAGCGGCTTCTTCGCGCAAAGACGATTGTACCGGTCACAGTGCTCTCTTAGCGCGGCTTCTGCCGAAAGACGCCCGGGAGCGGCGCTTAGCTCCGGAGAGCATCGTCCCTTCGTCTTTAGCGTCTTTTGTGGTCTACATCCTAGCAGAAAGCTTTTCCACTCTGTCTGGCAAGGAAAACCTGCGGGAGCACAGAAAACATCTCCCATCGTGTTCTGGACGTTGCACGGAGGTCTGCCAAGTGTTTCAATGAAGAAAAGAAAAGTTGTCCAAAATAACTTCCTATCGAACATTCATGTGATTAGAAAAGTCAGGAGAATGGTAAGGTACTGTTTTCTATCAGTTGGCAAGTTGAGCACACGATCCCAGTGTTGTACAGCTTCTTTCTTCACCTTTCCGATGCTGCCGCTCTCTCCTGCTCCCGGAGCCGAAGAAGCGGCTTCTTCGCGCAAAGACGATTGTACCGCTCACAGTGCTCTCTTAGCGCCGCTTCTGCCGAAAGAAGCCCGGGAGCGGCGCTTAGCTCCGGAGAGCATCGTACCTTCGTCTTTAGCGTCTTTTGTGGTCTACATCCTAGCAGAAATCTTTTCCACTCTGTCTGGCAAGGAAAACCTGCGGGAGCACAGAAAACATCTCCCATCGTGTTCTGGACGTTGCACGGAAGTCTGCCAAGTGTTTGGCATGAAGAAAAGAAAAGCTGTCCAAAGCAGCTTCTTATCGAATATTCATGTGATTAGAAAAGTCAGGAGAATGGTAAGGTACTGTTTTCTATCAGTTGGCAAGTTGAGCACACGATCCCAGTGTTGTACAGCTTCTTTCTTCACCTTTCCGATGCTGCCGCTCTCTCCGGCTCCCGGAGCCGAAGATGCGGCTTCTTCGCGCAAAGACGATTGTACCGCTCACAGTGCTCTCTTAGCGCCGCTTCTGCCGAAAGAAGCCCGGGAGCGGCGCTTAGCTCCGGAGAGCATCGTACCTTCGTCTTTAGCGGCTTTTGTGGTCTACATCCTAGCAGAAAACATTTCCACTCTGTCTGGTAAGGAAAACCTGCGGGAGCACAGAAAACATCTCCCATCGTGTTCTGGACGTTGCACGGAGGTCTGCCAAGTGTTAAGCATAAAGAAAAGAAAAGCTGTCCAAAGCAGCTTCTTATCGAATATTCATGTGAATAGAAAAGTCAGGGGAATGGTAAGGTACTGTTTTCTATCAGTTGGCAAGTTGAGCACACAATCCCAGTGTTGGACAGCTTCCTTCTTCACCTTTCCGATGCTGCCGCTCTCTCCGGCTCCCGGAGCCGAAGAAACGGCTTCTTCGCGCAAAGACGATTGTACCGCTCACAGTGCTCTCTTACTGCGGCTTCTGCCGAAAGAAGCCCGGGAGCGGCGCTTAGTTCCGGAGAGCATCGTCCCTTCGTCTTTAGCGTCTTTTGTGGTCTACATCCTGGCAGAAAGCTTTTCCACTCTGTCTGGCAAGGAAAACCTGCGGGAGCACAGAAAACATCTCCCATCCTGTTCTGGACGTTGCACGGACGTCTGCCATGTGTTTGGCATAAAGAAAGGAAAAGCTGTCCAAAGCAGCTTCTTATCGAATATTCATGTGACTGGAAAATTCAGGAGAATGGTAAGGTACTGTTTTCTATCAGTTGGCAAGTTGAGCACAGAATCACAGTGTTGTACAGCTTCTTTCTTCACCTTTCCCATGCTGCCGCTTTCTCCGGCTCCCGGAGCCGAAGATGCGGCTTCTTCGCGCAAAGACGATTGTACCGCTCACAGTGCTCTCTTAGCGCCGCTTCTGCCGAAAGAAGCCCCGGAGCGGCGCTTAACTCCGGAGAGCATCGTACCTTCGTCTTTAGCGTCTTTTGTGGTCTACATCCTAGCAGAAAGCTTTTCCACTCTGTCTGGTAAGGAAAACCTGCGGGAGCACAGAAAACATCTCCCATCGTGTTCTGGACGTTGCACGGAGGTCTGCCAAGTGTTAAGCATAAAGAAAAGAAAAGCTGTCCAAAGCAGCTTCTTATCGAATATTCATGTGAATAGAAAAGTCAGGAGAATGGTAAGGTACTGTTTTCTATCAGTTGGCAAGTTGAGCACACAATCCCAGTGTTGTACAGCTGCTTTCTTCACCTTTCCGATTCTGCCGCTCTCTCCGGCTCCCGGAGCCGAAGAAACGGCTTCTTCGCGCAAAGACGATTGTACCGCTCACAGTGCTCTCTTAGCGCGGCTTCTGCCGAAAGACGCCCGGGAGCGGCGCATAGCTCCGGAGAGCATCGTCCCTTCGTCTTTAGCGTCTTTTGTGGTCTACATCCTGGCAGAAAGCTTTTCCACTCTGTCTGGCAAGGAAAACCTGCGGGAGCACAGAAAACATCTCCCATCGTGTTCTGGACGTTGCACGGAGGTCTGCCCTGTGTTTGGCATAAAGAAAGGAAAAGCTGTCCAAAACAGCTTCTTATCGAATATTCATGTGATTGGAAATGTCAGGAGAATGGTAAGGTACTGTTTTCTATCAGTTGGCAAGTTGAGCACACAATCCCAGTGTTGTACAGCGTCCTTCTTCACCTTTCAGATGCTGCCGCTCTCTCCGTCTCTTGGAGCCCAAGAAGCGGCTTCTTCGCGCAAAGACGATTGTACCGCTCACAGTGCTCTCTTAGCGCGGCTTCTGCCGAAAGACGCCCGGGAGCGGCGCTTAGCTCCGGAGAGCATCGTACCTTCGTCTTTAGCGGCTTTTGTAGTCTACATCCTAGCAGAAAGCTTTTCCACTCTGTCTGGCAAGAAAAACCTGCGGGAGCACAGAAAACATCTCCCATCGTGTTCTGGACGTTGCACGGAGGTCTGCCAAGTGTTTCAATGAAGAAAAGAAAAGTTGTCCAAAATAACTTCCTATCGAACATTCATGTGATTAGAAAAGACAGGAGAATGGTAAGGTACTGTTTTCTATCAGTTGGCAAGTTGAGCACACGATCCCAGTGTTGTACAGCTTCTTTCTTCACCTTTCCGATGCTGCCGCTCTCTCCTGCTCCCGGAGCCGAAGAAACGGCTTCTTCGCGCAAAGACGATTGTACCGCTCACAGTGCTCTCTTAGCGCGGCTTCTGCCGAAAGAAGCCCGGAAGCGGCGCTTAACTCCGGAGAGCATCGTACCTTCGTCTTTAGCGTCTTTTGTGGTCTACATCCTAGCAGAAAGCTTTTCCACTCTGTCTGGCAAGGAAAACCTGCGGGAGCACAGAAAACATCTCCCATCGTGTTCTGGACGTTGCACGGAGGTCTGCCAATTGTTAAGCATAAAGAAAAGAAAAGCTGTCCAAAGCAGCTTCTTATCGAATATTCATGTGAATAGAAAAGTCAGGAGAATGGTAAGGTACTGTTTTCTATTAGTTGGCAAGTTGAGCACACAATCCCAGGGTTGTACAGCTGCTTTCTTCACCTTTCCGATGCTGCCGCTCTCTCCGGCTCCCGGAGCCGAAGAAACGGCTTCTTCGCGCAAAGACGATTGTACCGCTCACAGTGCTCTCTTAGCGCGGCTTCTGCCGAAAGACGCCCGGGAGCGGCGCATAGCTCCGGAGAGCATCGTCCCTTCGTCTTTAGCGTCTTTTGTGGTCTACATCCTGGCAGAAAGCTTTTCCACTCTGTCTGGCAAGGAAAACCTGCGGGAGCACAGAAAACATCTCCCATCGTGTTCTGGACGTTGCACGGAGGTCTGCCCTGTGTTTGGCATAAAGAAAGGAAAAGCTGTCCAAAACAGCTTCTTATCGAATATTCATGTGATTAGAAATGTCAGGAGAATGGTAAGGTACTGTTTTCTATCAGTTGGCAAGTTGAGCACACAATCCCAGTGTTGTACAGCTTCCTTCTTCACCTTTCCGATGCTGCCGCTCTCTCCGGCTCCCGGAGCCGAAGAAGTGGCTTCTTCGCGCAAAGACGATTGTACGGCTCACAGTGCTCTCTTAGCGCGGCTTCTGCCGAAAGACGCCCGGGAGCGGCGCTTAGCTCCGGAGAGCATCGTACCTTCGTCTTTAGCGGCTTTTGTGGTCTACATCCTAGCAGAAAGCTTTTCCACTCTGTCTGGCAAGGAAAACCTGCGGGAGCACAGGAAAAATCTCCCATCGTGTTCTGGACGTTGCACGGAGGTCTGCCAAGTGTTTCCATGAAGAAAAGAAAAGTTGTCCAAAATAACTTCCTTTCGAATGTTGATGTGATTGGAAAAGTCAGGAGAATGTAAGGTACTGTTTTCTATCAGTTGGCAAGTTGAGCACACAATCCCAGTGTTGTACAGCTTCCTTCTTCACCTTTCCCATGCTGCCGCTCTCTCCGGCTCCCGGAGCCGAAGAAGCGTTTTCTTCGCGCAAAGACGATTGTACCGGTCACAGTGCTCTCTTAGCGCGGCTTCTGCCGAAAGACGCCCGGGAGTGACGCTTAGCTCCGGAGAACATCGAACCTTGGTTTTTAGCGTCTTTTGTAGTCTACATTTCAGCAGATAGCGTTTCCAGTCTGTCTGGCAAGGAAAACCTGTGGGATCACAGGAAACATGTCCCTTCGTGTTCTGGACGTTGCACGGAGGTCTGCCAAGTGTTTGAAAAGAAGAAGAGGAAAGTTGTCCAGAACACCATCTAATCGAATATTCATGTGATTGGAAAAGTCAGGAGAATGGTAAGGTACTGTTTTCTATCAGTTGGCAAGTTGAGCATACAATCCCAGTGTTGTACAGCTTCCTTCTTCACCTTTCCGATGCTGCCGCTCTCTCTGGCTCCCGGAGCCGAAGATGCGGCTTCTTCGCGCAAAGACGATTGTACCGCTCACAGTGCTCTCTTACTGCGGCTTCTGCCGAAAGAAGCCCGGGAGCGGCGCTTAGCTCCGGAGAGCATCGTACCTTCGTCTTTAGCGTCTTTTGTGGTCTACATCCTAGCAGAGAGCTTTTCCACTCTCTCTGGAAAGGAAAACCTGCGGGAGCACAGAAAACATCTCCCATCGTTTTCTAGACATTGCACGGAGGTCTGCCAAGTGTTTCCATGAAGAAATTAAAAGTTGTCAAAAATAACTTCCTATCGAATATTCATGTGATTTGAAAAGTCAGGAATGTGGTAAGGTACTTTTTTCTGTCAGCTGGAAAGCTACGCACACAATCCCAGTGTTGTACAGCTTCCTTCTTCACCTTTCCGATGCTGCCGCTCTCTCCGTCTCCCTGAGCCGAAGAAGCGGCTTCTTCGCGCAAAGACGATTGTACCGCTCACAGTGCTCTCTTAGCGCGGCTTCTGCCGAAAGAAGTGCGGGAGCGACGCTTAGCTCCGGAGAGCATCGTACCTTCGTCTTTAGCATCTTTTATGGTCTACATCCTAGCAGAAAGCTTTTCCACTCTGTCTGGCAAGGAAAACCTGCGGGATCACAGGAAACATCTCCCATCGTGTTCTGGACGTTGCACGGAGGCCTGCCAAGTGTTTGGCATAAAGGAAAGAAAAGCTGTCCAAAACAGCTTCTTATCGAATATTCATGGGATTAGAAAAGTCAGGAGAATGGTAAGGTACTGTTTTCTATCAGTTGGCAAGTTGAGCACACAATCCCAGTGTTGTACGTCTTCCTTCTTCACCTTTCCCATGCTGCCGCTCTCTCCGGCTCCCGGAGCCGAAGAAGCGGCTTCTTCGCGCAAAGACGATTGTACCGCTCACAGTGCTCTCTCAGTGCGGCTTCTGCCGAGAGACGCCCGGGAGCGGCGCATAGCTCCAAAGAGCATCGTACCTTCGTCTTTAGCGTCTTTTGTGGTCTACATCCTAGCAGAAAGCTTTTCCAATCTGTCGGGCAAGGAAAACCTGCGGGAGCACAGAAAACATCTCCCATCGTGTTCTGGACGTTGCACGGAGGCCTGCCAAATGTTTGCATGAAGAAAATAAAAGTTGTCCAAAATAACTTCCTATCGAATGTTCATGTGATTGGAAAAGTCAGGAGAATTTAAGGCATTGTTTTCTGTCAGTTGGCAAGCTGCGCACACAATCCCAGTGTTGTACAGCTTCCTTCTTCACCTTTCCGATGCTGCCGCTCTCTCCGGCTCCCGGAGCCGAAGAAGCGTTTTCTTCGCGCAAAGACGATTGTACCGGTCACACTGCTCTCTTAGCGCGGCTTCTGCCGAAAGACGCCCGGGAGCGGCGCTTAGCTCCGGAGAGCATCGTACCTTCGTCTTTAGCATCTTTTGTGGTCTACATCCTAGCAGAAAGCTTTTCCACTCTGTCTGGCAAGGAAAACCTGCGGGAGCACAGGAAACATCTCCCATCGTGTTCTGGACGTTGCACGGAGGTCTGCCAAGTGTTTCCATGAAGAAAACAAAAGTTGTCCAAAATAACTTCCTTTCGAATGTTGATGTGATTGGAAAAGTCAGGAGAATGTAAGGTACTGTTTTCTATCAGTTGGCAAGTTGAGCACACAATCCCAGTGTTGTACAGCTTCCTTCTTCACCTTTCCCATGCTGCCGCTCTCTCCGGCTCCCTGAGCCGAAGATGCGGCTTCTTCGCGCAAAGACGATTGTACCGGTCACAGTGCTCTCTTAGCGCGGCTTCTGTACGAAAGACGCCCGGGAGCGGCGCATAGCTCCGGAGAGCATCGTCCCTTCGTCTTTAGCGTCTTTTGTGGTCTACATCCTGGCAGAAAGCTTTTCCACTCTGTCTGGCAAGGAAAACCTGCGGGAGCACAGGAAACATCTCCCATCGTGTTCTGGACGTTGCACGGAGGTCTGCCAAATGTTTGGCATAAAGAAAAGTAAAGCTGTCCAAAACCGCTTCTTATCGAATATTCATGGGATTAGAAAAGTCAGGAGAATGGTAAGGTACTGTTTTCTATCAGTTGGCAAGTTGAGCACACAATCCCAGTGTTGTACAGCGTCCTTCTTCACCTTTCCGATGCTGCCGCTCTCTCCGGCTCCCGGAGCCGAAGAAGCGGCTTCTTCGCGCAAAGACGATTGTACTGCTCACAGTGCTCTCTTAGCGCGGCTTCTGCCGAAAGACGCCCGGGAGCGGCGCTTAGCTTTGGAGAGTATCGTCCCTTCGTCTTTAGCGTCTTTTGTGGTCTACATCCTGGCAGAAAGCTTTTTCAGTCTGTCTGGCAAGGAAAACCTGCGGGAGCACAGAAAACATCTCCCATCCTGTTCTGGACGTTGCACGGAAGTCTGCCAAGTGTTTGAAAAGAAGAAAAGGAAAGTTGTCCAGAACACCTTCTAATCGAATATTCATGTGATTGGAAAGTCAGGAGAATGGTAAGGTACTGTTTTCTATCAGTTGGCAAGTTGAGCATACAATCCCAGTGTTGTACAGCTTCCTTCTTCACCTTTCCGATGCTGCCGCTCTCTCTGCCTCCCGGAGCCGAAGAATCGGCTTCTTCGCGCAAAGACGATTGTACCGCTCACAGTGCTCTCTTAGCGCGGCTTCTGCCGAAAGAAGCCCGGGAGCAGCGCTTAGGTCCGGAGAGCATCGTACCTTCGTCTTTAGCGTCTTTTGTATTCTACATTTTAGCAGATAGCGTTTCAACTCTGTCTGGCAAGGAAAACCTGCGGGAGCACAGAAAACATCTCCCATTATGTTCTGGACGTTGCACGGAAATCTGCCAAGTGTTTGAAAAGAAGAAGAGGAAAGTTGTCCAGAACACCATCTAATCGAATATTCATGTGATTGGAAAAGTCAGGAGAATGGTAAGGTACTGTTTTCTATCAGTTGGCAAGTTGAGCATACAATCCCAGTGTTGTACAGCTTCCTTCTTCACCTTTCCGATGCTGCCGCTCTCTCTGGCTCCCGGAGCCGAAGATGCGGCTTCTTCGCGCAAAGACGATTGTACCGCTCACAGTGCTCTCGTAGCGCGGCTTCTGCCGAAAGAAGCCCGGGAGCGGCGCTTTACTCCGGAGAGCATCGTCCCTTCGTCTTTAGCGTCTTTTGTGGTCTACATTTTAGCAGAGAGCTTTTCCACTCTCTCTGGAAAGGAAAACCTGCGGGAGCACAGGAAACATCTCCCATCATTTTCTAGACATTGCACGGAGGTCTGCCAAGTGTTTCCATGAAGAAATTAAAAGTTGTCAAAAATAACTTCCTATCGAATATTCATGTGATTTGAAAAGTCAGGAATGTGGTAAGGTACTTTTTTCTGTCAGCTGGAAAGCTACGCACACAATCCCAGTGTTGTACAGCTTCCTTCTTCACCTTTCCCATGCTGCCGCTCTCTCCGTCTCCCTGAGCTGAAGAAGCGGCTTCTTCGCGCAAAGACGATTGTACCGCTCACAGTGCTCTCTTAGCGCGGCTTCTGCCGAAAGAAGTGCGGGAGCGACGCTTAGCTCCGGAGAGCATCGTCCCTTCGTCTTTAGCGTCTTTTGTAGTATACATCTTAGCAAATAGCGTTTCCAGTCTGTCTGGCAAGGAAAACCTGCGGGAGCAACGAAAACATCTCCCATCGTGTTCTGGACGTTGCACGGAGGTCTGCCAAGTGTTTGGCATAAAGAAAAGAAAAGCTGTCCAAAACAGCTTCTTATCGAATATTCATGTGATTGGAAAAGTCAGGAGAATGGTAAGGTACTGTTTTCTATCAGTTGGCAAGTTGAGCACACAATCCCAGTGTTGTACAGCTTCTTTCTTCACCTTTCCGATGCTGCCGCTCTCTCCGGCTCCCGGAGCCGAAGCAGCGGCTTCTTCGCGCAAAGACGATTGTACTGCTCACAGTGCTCTCTTAGCGCGGCTTCTGCCGAGAGACGCCCGGTAGCGGCGCATAGCTCCAGAGAGCATCGTACCTTCGTCTTTAGCGTCTTTTGTGGTCTACATCCTAGCAGAAAGCTTTTCCACTCTGTCTGGCAAGGAAAACCTGCGGGAGCACAGAAAACATCTCCCATTGTGTTCTAGACATTGCACGGAGGTCTGCAAAGTGTTTGCATGAAGAATTAAACAGTTGTCCAAAATAACTTCCTATCGAATGTTCATGTGATTGGAAAAGTCAGGAGAATGGTAAGGTACTGTTTTCTATCAGTTGGCAAGTTGAGCGCACAATCCCAGTGTTGTACAGCTTCCTTCTTCACCTTTCAGATGCTGCCGATCTCTCCGGCTCCCTGAGCCGAAGATGCGGCTTCTTTGCGCAAAGACGATTGTACCGCTCACAGTGCTCTCTTAGCGCGGCTTCTGCCGAAAGACGCCCGGGAGCGGCGCTTAGCTTTGTAGAGTATCGTCCCTTCGTCTTTAGCGTCTTTTGTGGTCTACATCCTGGCAGAGAGATTTTCCACTCTGTCTGGCAAGGAAAACCTGCGGGAGCACAGAAAACATCTCCCATCGTTTTCTAGACATTGCACGGAGGTCTGCCAAGTGTTTCCATGAAGAAATTAAAAGTTGTCAAAAATAACTTCCTATCGAATATTCATGTGATTTGAAAAGTCAGGAATGTGGTAAGGTACTTTTTTCTGTCAGCTGGAAAGCTACGCACACAATCCCAGTGTTGTACAGCTTCCTTCTTCACCTTTCCGATGCTGCCGCTCTCTCCGTCTCCCTGAGCCAAAGAAGCGGCTTCTTCGCGCAAAGACGATTGTACCGCTCACAGTGCTCTCTTAGCGCGGCTTCTGCCGAAAGAAGTGCGGGAGCGACGCTTAGCTCCGGAGAGCAGCGTCCCTTCGTCTTTAGCATCTTTTATGGTCTACATCCTAGCAGAAAGCTTTTCCACTCTGTCTGGCAAGGAAAACCTGCGGGATCACAGGAAACATCTCCCATCGTGTTCTGGACGTTGCACAGAGGCCTGCCAAGTGTTTGGCATAAAGGAAAGAAAAGCTGTCCAAAACAGCTTCTTATCGAATATTCATGGGATTAGAAAAGTCAGGAGAATGGTAAGGTACTGTTTTCTATCAGTTGGCAAGTTGAGCACACAATCCCAGTGTTGTACAGCTTCCTTCTTCACCTTTCCCATGCTGCCGCTCTCTCCGGCTCCCGGAGCCGAAGATGCGGCTTCTTCGCGCAAAGACGATTGTACCGGTCACAGTGCTCTCTTAGCGCGGCTTCTGTACGAAAGACGCCCGGGAGCGGCGCATAGCTCCGGAGAGCATCGTCCCTTCGTCTTTAGCGTCTTTTGTGGTCTACATCCTGGCAGAAAGCTTTTCCACTCTGTCTGGCAAGGAAAACCTGCGGGAGCACAGGAAACATCTCCCATCGTGTTCTGGACGTTGCACGGAGGTCTGCCAAATGTTTGGCATAAAGAAAAGTAAAGCTGTCCAAAACCGCTTCTTATCGAATATTCATGGGATTAGAAAAGTCAGGAGAATGGTAAGGTACTGTTTTCTATCAGTTGGCAAGTTGAGCACACAATCCCAGTGTTGTACAGCGTCCTTCTTCACCTTTCCGATGCTGCCGCTCTCTCCGGCTCCCGGAGCCGAAGAAGCGGCTTCTTCGCGCAAAGACGATTGTACCGCTCACAGTGCTCTCTTAGCGCGGCTTCTGCCGAAAGAAGCCCGGGAGCGGCGCTTAGCTCCGGAGAGCATCGTCCCTTCGTCTTTAGCGTCTTTTGTGGTCTACATTTTAGCAGATAGCTTTTCCACTCTGTCCGGAAAGGAAAATCTGCGGGACCACAGAAAACATCTCCCATCGTGTTCTGGATATTGCACGGAGGTCTGCCAAGTGTTTGCATGAAGAAATTAATAGTTGTTCAAAAGAAATTCCTATCGAATATTCTTGTGATTGGAAAATTCAGGAAAGTGGTAAGGTAATGTTTTCTATCAGTTGGCAAGCTGCGCACATAATCCCAGTGTTGTACAGCTTCCTTCTTCACCTTTCCCATGCTGCCGCTCTCTCCGGCTCCCGGAGCCCAAGAAGCGGCTTCTTCGCGCAAAGACGATTGTACCGCTCACAGTGCTCTCTTAGCGCGGCTTCTGCCGAAAGAAGCCCGGGAGCGGCGCTTAGCTCCGGAGAGCATCGTCCCTTCGTCTTTAGCGTCTTTTGTGGTCTACATTTTAGCAGACAGCTTTTCCACTCTGTCTGGCAAGGAAAACCTGCGGGACCACAGAAAACATCTCCCATCGTGTTCTGGACGTTGCACGGAGGTCTGCCAAGTGTTTGCATGAAGAAAACAAAAGTTGTCCAAAATAACTTCCTATCGAATGTTCATGTGATTGGAAAAGTCAGGAGAATGGTAAGGTACTGTTTTCTATCAGTTGGCAAGTTGAGCACACAATCCCAGTGTAGTACAGCTTCCTTCTTCACCTTTCCGATGCTGCCGCTCTCTCCGGCTCCCTGAGCCCGAGAAGCGGCTTCTTCGCGCAAAGACGATTGTACCGCTCACAGTGCTCTCTTAGCGCGGCTTCTGCCGAAAAAAGCCCGGGAGCGGCGCTTAGCTCCGGAGAGCATCGTCCCTTCGTCTTTAGCGTCTTTTGTGGTCAACATTTTAGCAGATAGCTTTTCCACTCTGTCTGGCAAGGAAAACCTGCGGGACCACAGAAAACATCTCCCATCGTGTTCTGGACGTTGCACGGAGGTCTGCCAAGTGTTTGCATGAAGAAAACAAAAGTTGTCCAAAATAACTTCCTATCGAATGTTCATGTGATTGGAAAAGTCAGGAGAATGGTAAGGTACTGTTTTCTATCAGTTGGCAATTTGATCACACAATCCCAGTGTTGTGCAGCTTCCTTCTTCACCTTTCCGATGCTGCCGCTCTCTCCGGCTCCCTGAGCCCGAGAAGCGGCTTCTTCGCGCAAAGACGATTGTACCGCTCACAGTGCTCTCTTAGCGCGGCTTCTTCCGAAAGAAGCCCGGGAGCGGCGCTTAGCTCCGGAGAGCATCGTACCTTAGTCTTTAGCGTCTTTTGTGGTCCACATCCTGGCAGAAAGCTTTTCCATTCTGTCCGGCAAGGAAAACCTGCGGGAGCACAGAAACCATCTCCCATCGTGTTCTGGACGTCGCACAGAGGTCTGCCAAGTGTTTGGCATAAAGAAAAGTAAAGCTGTCCATAACAGCTTCTTATCGAATATTCATGTGATTAGAAAAGTCAGGAGAATGGTAAGGTACTGTTTACTATCAGTTGGCAAGTTGAGCACACAATCCCAGTGTAGTACAGCTTCCTTCTTCACCTTTCCGATGCTGCCGCTCTCTCCGGCTCCCTGAGCCCGAGAAGCGGCTTCTTCGCGCAAAGACGATTGTACCGCTCACAGTGCTCTCTTAGCGCGGCTTCTGCCGAAAAAAGCCCGGGAGCGGCGCTTAGCTCCGGAGAGCATCGTCCCTTCGTCTTTAGCGTCTTTTGTGGTCTACATCCTAGCAGAAAGCTTTTCCACTCTGTCTGGCAAGGAAAACCTGCGGGAGCACAGGAAACATCTCCCATCGTGTTCTGGATATTGCACGGAGGTCTGCCAAGTGTTTGCATGAAGAAATTTATAGTTGTCCAAAATAAATTCCTATCGAATATTCTTGTGATTGGAAAAGTCAGGAAAGTGCTAAGGTAATGTTTTCTATCAGTTGGCAAGCTGCGCACACAATCCCAGTGTTGTACAGCTTCCTTCTTCACCTTTCCGATGCTGCCGCTCTCTCCGGCTCCCTGAGCCCAAGAAGCGGCTTCTTTGCGCAAAGACGATTGTACCGCTCACAGTGCTCTCTTAGCGCGGCTTCTGCCGAAAGAAGCCCGGGAGCGGCGCTTAGCTCCGGAGAGCATCGTCCCTTCGTCTTTAGCGTCTTTTGTGGTCTACATTTTAGCAGATAGCTTTTCCACTCTGTCTGGCAAGGAAACTCTGCGGGACCACAGAAAACATCTCCCATCATGTTCTGGACGTTGCACGGAGGTCTGCCAAGTGTTTGCATGAAGAAAAGAAAAGTTGTCCAAAATAACTTCCTATCGAATGTTCATGTGATTGGAAAAGTCAGGAGAATGGTAAGGTACTGTTTTCTATCAGTTGGCAATTTGAGCACACAATCCCAGTGTTGTACAGCTTCCTTCTTCACCTTTCCGATGCTGCCGCTCTCTCCGGCTCCCTGAGCCCAAGAAGCAACTTCTTCGCGCAAAGACGATTGTACCGCTCACAGTGCTCTCTTAGCGCGGCTTCTGCCGAAAGAAGCCCGGGAGCGGTGCTTAGCTCCGGAGAGCATCGTCCCTTCGTCTTTAGCGTCTTTTGTGGTCTACATCCTAGCAGAAAGCTTTTCCACTCTGTCTGGCAAGGAAAACCTGCGGGAGCACAGAAAACATCTCCCATCGTGTTCTGGACGTTGCACGGAGGTCTGCCATGTGTTTGGCATAAAGAAAGGAAAAGCTGTCCAAAACAGCTTCTTATCGAATATTCATGTGATTAGAAAAGTCAGGAGAATGGTAAGGTACTGTTTTCTATCAGTTGGCCAGTTGAGCACACAATCCCAGTGTTGTACAACTTCCTTCTTCACCTTTCCGATGCTGCCGCTCTCTCCGGCTCCCGGAGCCAAAGAACCGGCTACTTCGCGCAAAGACGATTGTACCGCTCACAGTGCTCTCTTAGCGCAGCTTCTGCCGAAAGACGCCCGGGAGCGGGGCTTAGCTCCGGAGAGCATCGTCCCTTCGTCTTTAGCGTCTTTTGTGGTCTACATCCTAGCAGAAAGCTTTTCCACTCTGTCTGGCAAGGAAAACCTGCGGGAGCACAGGAAACATCTCCCATCGTGTTCTGGACGTTGCACGGAGGTCTGCCAAGTGTTTGGCATAAAGAAAAGAAAAGCTGTGCAAAACAGCTTCTTATCGAATATTCATGTGATTGGAAAAGTCAGGAGAATGGTAAGGTACAGTTTTCTATCAGTTGGCAAGTTGAGCACGCAATCCCAGTGTTGTACAGCTTCTTTCTTCACCTTTCCCATGCTGCCGCTCTCTCCGGCTCCCGGAGCCGAAGAAGCAGCTTCTTCGCGCAAAGACGATTGTACCGCTCACAGTGCTCTCTTAGCGCGGCTTCTGCCGAAAGAAGCCCGGAAGCGGCGCTTAGCTCCGGAGAGCATCGTCCCTTCGTCTTTAGTGTCTTTTGTGGTCTACATCCTAGCAGAAATCTTTTCCACTCTGTCTGGCAAGGAAAATCTGCGGGAGCACAGAAACCATCTCCCATCTTGTTCTGGACGTTGCACGGAGGTCTGCCATGTTTTTGGCATAAAGAAAAGAAAAGCTGTCCAAAACTGCTTCTTATCGAATATTCATGTAATTAGAAAAGTCAGGAGAATGGTAAGGTACTGTTTTCTATCAGTTGGCAAGTTGAGCACACAATCCCAGTGTTGTACAGCTTCTTTCTTCACCTTTCCCATGCTGCCGCTCTCTCCGGCTCCGGGAGCCAAGAAGCGGCTTCTTCGCGCAAAGACGATTGTACCGCTCACAGTGCTCTCTTAGCGCGGCTTCTGCCGAAAGACGCCCGGTAGCGGCGCATACCTCTGGAGAGCATCGTCCTTTCGTCTTTAGCGTCTTTTGTGGTCTACATCCTAGTAGAAAGTTTTTCCACTCTGTCTGGCAAGGAAAACCTGCTGGAGCACAGAAAACATCTCCCATCGTGTTCTGGACGTTGCACGGAGGTCTGCCAAGTGTTTGTCATAAAGATAGGAAAAGCTGTCCAAAACAGCTTCTTATCGAATATTCATGTGATTAGAAAAGTCAGGAGAATGGTAAGGTGCTGTTTTCTGTCTGTTGGCAAGCTGCGCACACAATCCCACTGTTGTACAGCGTCCTTCTTCACCTTTCCGATGCTGCCGCTCTCTCCGTCTCTTGGAGCCCAAGAAGCGGCTTCTTCGCGCAAAGACGATTGTACCGCTCACAGTGCTCTCTTAGCCCGGCTTCTGCCGAACGAAGCCCGGGAGCGGCGCTTAGCTCCGGAGAGCAGCGTCCCTTCGTCTTTAGCGTCTTTTGTAGTCTACATTTTAGCAGATAGCGTTTCCACTCTGTCTGGCAAGGAAAACCTGCGGGAGAACAGAAAACATCTCCCATCGTGTTCTAGACATTGCACGGATGTCTGCCAAGTGTATCCATGAAGAAAAGAAAAGTTGTCCAAAATAACTTCCTATGGAATGTTCATGTGATTGGAAAAGTCAGGAGAATGGTAAGGTACTGGTTTCTGTCAGTTGGCAAGTTGAGCACACAATCCCAGTGTAGTACAGCTTCCTTCTTCACCTTTCCCATGCTGCCGCTCTCTCCGGCTCCCGGAGCCGAAGATGCGGCTTCTTCGCGCAAAGACGATTGTACCGCTCACAGTGCTCTCTTAGCGCGGCTTCTGCCGAAAGACGCCCGGGAGCGGCGCTTAGCCTCGGGAGAGCATCGTCCCTTCGTATTTAGCGTCTTTTGTGGTCTACATCCTAGCAGAAAGCTTTTCCACTCTGTCTGGCAAGGAAAACATGCGGGAGCACAGAAACCATCACCCATCGTGTTCTGGACGTTGCACGGATGTCAGCCATGTGTTTGGCATAAAGAAAAGGAAAGCTGTCCAAAACAGCTTCTTATAGAGTATTCATGTGATTGGAAAATCAGGAGAATGGTAAGGTACTGTTTACTATCAGTTGGCAAGTTGAGCACACAATCCCAGTGCTGTACAGCTTCCTTCTTCACCTTTCCGATGCTGCCGCTCTCTCCGGCTCCCGGAGCCCAAGAAGCGGCTTCTTCGCGCAAAGACGATTGTACCGCTCACAGTGCTCTCTTAGCGCGGCTTCTGCCGAAAGAAGCCCGGGAGCGGCGCTTAGCTCCGGAGAGCATCGTCCCTTCGTCTTTAGCGTCTTTTGTGGTCTACATTTTAGCAGATAGCTTTTCCACTCTGTCTGGCAAGGAAAACCTGCGGGACCACAGAAAACATCTCCCATCGTGTTCTGGACATTGCACGGAGGTCTGCCAAGTGTTTGCATGAAGAAAACAAAAGTTGTCCAAAATAACTTCCTATCGAATGTTCATGTGATTGGAAAAGTCAGGAGAATGGTAAGGTACTGTTTTCTATCAGTTGGCAATTTGAGCACACAATCCCAGTGTTGTACAGCTTCCTTCTTCACCTTTCCGATGCTGCCGCTCTCTCCGGCTCCCTGAGCCCAAGAAGCGGCTTCTTCGCGCAAAGACGATTGTACCGCTCACAGTGCTCTCTTAGCGCGGCTTCTTCCGAAAGAAGCCCGGGAGCGGCGCTTAGCTCCGGAGAGCATCGTCCCTTCGTCTTTAGCGTCTTTTGTGGTCCACATCCTGGCAGAAAGCTTTTCCACTCTGTCTGGCAAGGAATCCTGCGGGAGCACAGAAACCATCTCCCATCGTGTTCTGGACGTTGCACGGAGGTCTGCCATGTGTTTGGCATAAAGAAAGGAAAAGCTGTCCAAAACACCTTCTTATCGAATATTCATGTGATTAGAAAAGTCAGGAGAATGGTAAGGTACTGTTTACTATCAGTTGGCAAGTTGAGCACACAATCCCAGTGTTGTACAACTTCCTTCTTCACCTTTCCCATGCTGCCGCTCTCTCCGGCTGCCTGAACCGAAGATGCGGCTTCTTCGCGCAAAGACGATTGTACCGCTCACAGTGCTCTCTTAGCGCGGCTTCTGCCGAAAGACGCCCGGGAGCGGCGCTTAGCTCCGGAGAGCATCGTCGCTTCGTCTTTAGCGTCTTTTGTGGTCTACATCCTAGCAGAAAGCTTTTCCACTCTGTCTGGCAAGGAAAACCTGCGGGAGCACAGGAAACATCTCCCATCGTGTTCTGGATATTGCACGGAGGTCTGCCAAGTGTTTGCATGAAGAAATTAATAGTTGTTCAAAAGAAATTCCTATCGAATATTCTTGTGATTGGAAAATTCAGGAAAGTGGTAAGGTAATGTTTTCTATCAGTTGGCAAGCTGCGCACATAATCCCAGTGTTGTACAGCTTCCTTCTTCACCTTTCCCATGCTGCCGCTCTCTCCGGCTCCCGGAGCCCAAGAAGCGGCTTCTTCGCGCAAAGACGATTGTACCGCTCACAGTGCTCTCTTAGCGTGGCTTCTGCCGAAAGAAGCCCGAGAGCGGCGCTTAGCTCCGGAGAGCATCGTCCCTTCGTCTTTAGCGTCTTTTGTGGTCTACATTTTAGCAGATAGCTTTTCCACTCTGTCTGGCAAGGAAAACCTGCGGGACCACAGAAAACATCTCCCATCGTGTTCTGGACGTTGCACGGAGGTCTGCCAAGTGTTTGCATGAAGAAAACAAAAGTTGTCCAAAATAACTTCCTATCGAATGTTCATGTGATTGGAAAAGTCAGGAGAATGGTAAGGTACTGTTTTCTATCAGTTGGCAAGTTGAGCACACAATCCCAGTGTAGTACAGCTTCCTTCTTCACCTTTCCCATGCTGCCGCTCTCTCCGGCTCCCTGAGCCCGAGAAGCGGCTTCTTCGCGCAAAGACGATTGTACCGCTCACAGTGCTCTCTTAGCGCGGCTTCTGCCGAAAGAAGCCCGGGAGCGGCGCTTAGCTCCGGAGAGCATCGTCCCTTCGTCTTTAGCGTCTTTTGTGGTCTACATTTTAGCAGATAGCTTTTCCACTCTGTCTGGCAAGGAAAACCTGCGGGAGCACAGAAAACATCTCCCATCGTGTTCTGGACGTTGCACGGAGGTCTGCCATGTGTTTGGCATAAAGAAAAGAAAAGCTGTCCAAAAGAGCTTCTTATCGAATATTCATGTGATTAGAAAAGTCAGGAGAATGGTAAGGTACTGTTTTCTATCAGTTGGCAAGTTGAGCACACAATCCCAGTGTTGTACAGCTTCTTTCTTCACTTTTCCGATGCTGCCGCTCTCTCCGGCTCCCGGAGCCGAAGATGCGGCTTCTTCGCGCAAAGACGATTGTACCGCTCACAGTGCTCTCTTAGCGCGGCTTCTGCCGAAAGACGCCCGGGAGCGGCGCTTAGCCTTGGGAGAGCATCGTCCCTTCGTATTTGGCGTCTTTTGTGGTCTACATCCTAGCAGAAAGCTTTTCCACTCTGTCTGGCAAGGAAAACCTGCGGGAGCACAGGAAACATCTCCCATCGTGTTCTGGACGTTGCACGGAGGTCTGCCAAGTGTTTGGCATAAAGAAAAGAAAAGCTGTCCAAAACAGCTTCTTATCGAATATTCATGTGATTGGAAATGTCAGGAGAATGGTAAGGTACTGTTTTCTATCAGTTGGCAAGTTGAGCACGCAATCCCAGTGTTGTACAGCTTCTTTCTTCACCTTTCCCATGCTGCCGCTCTCTCCGGCTCCCGGAGCCGAAGATGCGGCTTCTTCGCGCAAAGACGATTGTACCGCTCACAGTGCTCTCTTAGCGCGGCTTCTGCCGAAAGAAGCCCGGGAGCGGCGCTTAGCTCCGGAGAGCATCGTCCCTTCGTCTTTAGCGTCTTTTGTGGTCTACATCCTAGCAGAAAGCTTTTCCACTCTGTCTGGCAAGGAAACTCTGCGGGACCACAGAAAACATCTCCCATCATGTTCTGGACGTTGCACGGAGGTCTGCCAAGTGTTTGCATGAAGAAAAGAAAAGTTGTCCAAAATAACTTCCTATCGAATGTTCATGTGATTGGAAAAGTCAGGAGAATGGTAAGGTACTGTTTTCTATCAGTTGGCAATTTGAGCACACAATCCCAGTGTTGTACAGCTTCCTTCTTCACCTTTCCCATGCTGCCGCTCTCTCCGGCTCCCTGAGCCCAAGAAGCAACTTCTTCGCGCAAAGACGATTGTACCGCTCACAGTGCTCTCTTAGCGCGGCTTCTGCCGAAAGAAGCCCGGGAGCGGCGCTTAGCTCCGGAGAGCATCGTCCCTTCGTCTTTAGCGTCTTTTGTGGTCTACATCCTAGCAGAAAGCTTTTCCACTCTGTCTGGCAAGGAAAACCTGCGGGAGCACAGAAAACATCTCCCATCGTGTTCTGGACGTTGCACGGAGGTCTGCCATGTGTTTGGCATAAAGAAAGGAAAAGCTGTCCAAAACAGCTTCTTATCGAATATTCATGTGATTAGAAAAGTCAGGAGAATGGTAAGGTACTGTTTTCTATCAGTTGGCCAGTTGAGCACACAATCCCAGTGTTGTACAACTTCCTTCTTCACCTTTCCGATGCTGCCGCTCTCTCCGGCTCCCGGAGCCAAAGAACCGGCTACTTCGCGCAAAGACGATTGTACCGCTCACAGTGCTCTCTTAGCGCAGCTTCTGCCGAAAGACGCCCGGGAGCGGGGCTTAGCTCCGGAGAGCATCGTCCCTTCGTCTTTAGCGTCTTTTGTGGTCTACATCCTAGCAGAAAGCTTTTCCACTCTGTCTGGCAAGGAAAACCTGCGGGAGCACAGGAAACATCTCCCATCGTGTTCTGGACGTTGCACGGAGGTCTGCCAAGTGTTTGGCATAAAGAAAAGAAAAGCTGTGCAAAACAGCTTCTTATCGAATATTCATGTGATTGGAAAAGTCAGGAGAATGGTAAGGTACAGTTTTCTATCAGTTGGCAAGTTGAGCACGCAATCCCAGTGTTGTACAGCTTCTTTCTTCACCTTTCCCATGCTGCCGCTCTCTCCGGCTCCCGGAGCCGAAGAAGCAGCTTCTTCGCGCAAAGACGATTGTACCGCTCACAGTGCTCTCTTAGCGCGGCTTCTGCCGAAAGAAGCCCGGAAGCGGCGCTTAGCTCCGGAGAGCATCGTCCCTTCGTCTTTAGTGTCTTTTGTGGTCTACATCCTAGCAGAAATCTTTTCCACTCTGTCTGGCAAGGAAAATCTGCGGGAGCACAGAAACCATCTCCCATCTTGTTCTGGACGTTGCACGGAGGTCTGCCATGTTTTTGGCATAAAGAAAAGAAAAGCTGTCCAAAACTGCTTCTTATCGAATATTCATGTAATTAGAAAAGTCAGGAGAATGGTAAGGTACTGTTTTCTATCAGTTGGCAAGTTGAGCACACAATCCCAGTGTTGTACAGCTTCTTTCTTCACCTTTCCCATGCTGCCGCTCTCTCCGGCTCCGGGAGCCAAGAAGCGGCTTCTTCGCGCAAAGACGATTGTACCGCTCACAGTGCTCTCTTAGCGCGGCTTCTGCCGAAAGAAGCCCGGGAGCGGCGCTTAGCTCCGGAGAGCATCGTCCCTTCGTCTTTAGCGTCTTTTGTGGTCTACATCCTAGCAGAAAGCTTTTCCACTCTGTCTGGCAAGGAAACTCTGCGGGACCACAGAAAACATCTCCCATCATGTTCTGGACGTTGCACGGAGGTCTGCCAAGTGTTTGCATGAAGAAAAGAAAAGTTGTCCAAAATAACTTCCTATCGAATGTTCATGTGATTGGAAAAGTCAGGAGAATGGTAAGGTACTGTTTTCTATCATTTGGCAAGTTGAGCACACAATCCCAGTGTTGTACAGCTTCCTTCTTCACCTTTCCGATGCTGCCGCTCTCTCCGGCTCCCTGAGCCCAAGAAGCAACTTCTTCGCGCAAAGACGATTGTACCGCTCACAGTGCTCTCTTAGCGCGGCTTCTGCCGAAAGAAGCCCGGGAGCGGCGCTTAGCTCCGGAGAGCATCGTCCCTTCGTCTTTAGCGTCTTTTGTGGTCTACATCCTAGCAGAAAGCTTTTCCACTCTGTCTGGCAAGGAAAACCTGCGGGAGCACAGAAAACATCTCCCATCGTGTTCTGGACGTTGCACGGAGGTCTGCCATGTGTTTGGCATAAAGAAAGGAAAAGCTGTCCAAAACAGCTTCTTATCGAATATTCATGTGATTAGAAAAGTCAGGAGAATGGTAAGGTACTGTTTTCTATCAGTTGGCCAGTTGAGCACACAATCCCAGTGTTGTACAACTTCCTTCTTCACCTTTCCGATGCTGCCGCTCTCTCCGGCTCCCGGAGCCAATGAACCGGCTACTTCGCGCAAAGACGATTGTACCGCTCACAGTGCTCTCTTAGCGCAGCTTCTGCCGAAAGACGCCCGGGAGCGGGGCTTAGCTCCGGAGAGCATCGTCCCTTCGTCTTTAGCGTCTTTTGTGGTCTACATCCTAGCAGAAAGCTTTTCCACTCTGTCTGGCAAGGAAAACCTGCGGGAGCACAGGAAACATCTCCCATCGTGTTCTGGACGTTGCACGGAGGTCTGCCAAGTGTTTGGCATAAAGAAAAGAAAAGCTGTGCAAAACAGCTTCTTATCGAATATTCATGTGATTGGAAAAGTCAGGAGAATGGTAAGGTACAGTTTTCTATCAGTTGGCAAGTTGAGCACGCAATCCCAGTGTTGTACAGCTTCTTTCTTCACCTTTCCCATGCTGCCGCTCTCTCCGGCTCCCGGAGCCGAAGAAGCAGCTTCTTCGCGCAAAGACGATTGTACCGCTCACAGTGCTCTCTTAGCGCGGCTTCTGCCGAAAGAAGCCCGGAAGCGGCGCTTAGCTCCGGAGAGCATCGTCCCTTCGTCTTTAGTGTCTTTTGTGGTCTACATCCTAGCAGAAATCTTTTCCACTCTGTCTGGCAAGGAAAATCTGCGGGAGCACAGAAACCATCTCCCATCTTGTTCTGGACGTTGCACGGAGGTCTGCCATGTTTTTGGCATAAAGAAAAGAAAAGCTGTCCAAAACTGCTTCTTATCGAATATTCATGTAATTAGAAAAGTCAGGAGAATGGTAAGGTACTGGTTTCTGTCAGTTGGCAAGTTGAGCACACAATCCCAGTGTAGTACAGCTTCCTTCTTCACCTTTCCCATGCTGCCGCTCTCTCCGGCTCCCGGAGCCGAAGATGCGGCTTCTTCGCGCAAAGACGATTGTACCGCTCACAGTGCTCTCTTACCGCGGCTTCTGCCGAAAGACGCCCGGGAGCGGCGCTTAGCCTCGGGAGAGCATCGTCCCTTCGTATTTAGCGTCTTTTGTGGTCTACATCCTAGCAGAAAGCTTTTCCACTCTGTCTGGCAAGGAAAACATGCGGGAGCACAGAAACCATCACCCATCGTGTTCTGGACGTTGCACGGATGTCAGCCATGTGTTTGGCATAAAGAAAAGGAAAGCTGTCCAAAACAGCTTCTTATAGAGTATTCATGTGATTGGAAAATCAGGAGAATGGTAAGGTACTGTTTACTATCAGTTGGCAAGTTGAGCACACAATCCCAGTGCTGTACAGCTTCCTTCTTCACCTTTCCGATGCTGCCGCTCTCTCCGGCTCCCGGAGCCCAAGAAGCGGCTTCTTCGCGCAAAGACGATTGTACCGCTCACAGTGCTCTCTTAGCGCGGCTTCTGCCGAAAGAAGCCCGGGAGCGGCGCTTAGCTCCGGAGAGCATCGTCCCTTCGTCTTTAGCGTCTTTTGTGGTCTACATTTTAGCAGATAGCTTTTCCACTCTGTCTGGCAAGGAAAACCTGCGGGACCACAGAAAACATCTCCCATCGTGTTCTGGACATTGCACGGAGGTCTGCCAAGTGTTTGCATGAAGAAAACAAAAGTTGTCCAAAATAACTTCCTATCGAATGTTCATGTGATTGGAAAAGTCAGGAGAATGGTAAGGTACTGTTTTCTATCAGTTGGCAATTTGAGCACACAATCCCAGTGTTGTACAGCTTCCTTCTTCACCTTTCCGATGCTGCCGCTCTCTCCGGCTCCCTGAGCCCAAGAAGCGGCTTCTTCGCGCAAAGACGATTGTACCGCTCACAGTGCTCTCTTAGCGCGGCTTCTGCCGAAAGAAGCCCGGGAGCGGCGCTTAGCTCCGGAGAGCATCGTCCCTTCGTCTTTAGCGTCTTTTGTGGTCCACATCCTGGCAGAAAGCTTTTCCACTCTGTCTGGCAAGGAATCCTGCGGGAGCACAGAAACCATCTCCCATCGTGTTCTGGACGTTGCACGGAGGTCTGCCATGTGTTTGGCATAAAGAAAAGAAAAGCTGTCCAAAACAGCTTCTTATCGAATATTCATGTGATTAGAAAAGTCAGGAGAATGGTAAGGTACTGTTTTCTATCAGTTGGCAAGTTGAGCACACAATCCCAGTGTTGTACAGCTTCTTTCTTCACTTTCCCATGCTGCCGCTCCCTCCGGCTCCCTGGGCCCAAGATGCGCCTTCTTCGCGCAAAGACGATTGTACCGCTCACAGTGCTCTCTTAGCGCGGCTTCTGCCGAAAGACGCCCGGGAGCGGCTCTTAGCTCCGGAGAGCATCGTCCCTTCGTCTTTAGCGTCTTTTGTGGTGTACATTTTAGCAGAAAGCTTTTCCAGTCTGTTTGGCAAGGAAAACCTGCGGGAGCACAGAAAACATTTCCCATCGTGTTCTGGACAATGCACGGAGTTCTGCCATGTGTTTGGCATAAAGAAAAGAAAAGCTGTCCAAAACAGCTTCTTATCGAATATTCATGTGATTAGAAAAGTCAGGAGAATGGTAAGGTACTGTTTTCTATCAGTTGGCAAGTTGAGCACACAATCCCAGTGTTGTACAGCTTCTTTCTTCACTTTTCCGATGCTGCCGCTCTCTCCGGCTCCCTGAGCCCAAGAAGCGGCTTCTTCGCGCAAAGACGATTGTACCGCTCACAGTGCTCTCTTAGCGCGGCTTCTGCCGAAAGACGCCCGGGAGCGGCGCTTAGCTCCGGAGAGCATTGCGCCTTCGTCTTTAGCGTCTTTTGTGGTCTACATCCTAGCTGAAAGCTTTTCCAGTCTGTCTGGCAAGGAAAACCTGCGGGAGCACAGAAAACATCTCCCATCGTATTCTGGACGTTGCACGGAGGTCTGCCATGTGTTTGGCATAAAGAAAAGAAAAGCTGTCCAAAACAGCTTCTTATCGAATATTCATGTGATTGGAAAAGTCAGGAGAATGGTAAGGTACTGTTTTCTATCAGTTGGCAAGTTGAGCACACAATCCCAGTGTTGTACAGTTTCTTTCTTCACTTTTCCGATGCTGCCGCTCTCTCCGGCTCCCTGGGCCGAACAAGCGGCTTCTTCGCGCAAAGACGATTGTACCGCTCACAGTGCTCTCTTAGCGCGGCTTCTGCCGAAAGAAGCCCGGGAGCGGCGCTTAGCTCCGGAGAGCATCGTACCTTCGTCTTTAGCGTCTTTTATAGTCTATATTTAGCAGATAGCTTTTCCACTCTGTCTGGCAAGGAAAACATGCGGGAGCACAGGAAACATCTCCCATCGCGTTCTGGACATTGCACGGGGATCTGCCAAGTGTTTGCATGAAGAAATTAATAGTTGTCCAAAATAAATTCCTATCGAATATTCTTGTGATTGGAAAAGTCAGGAAAGTGCTAAGGTAATGTTTTCTATCAGTTGGCAAGTTGAGCACACAATCCCAGTGTAGTACAGCTTCCTTCTTCACCTTTCCGATGCTGCCGCTCTCTCCGGCTCCCTGAGCCCGAGAAGCGGCTTCTTCGCGCAAAGACGATTGTACCGCTCACAGTGCTCTCTTAGCGCGGCTTCTGCCGAAAGAAGCCCGGGAGCGGCGCTTAGCTCCGGAGAGCATCGTCCCTTCGTCTTTAGCGTCTTTTGTGGTCTACATTTTAGCAGATAGCTTTTCCACTCTGTCTGGCAAGGAAAACCTGCGGGAGCACAGAAACCATCTCCCATCGTGTTCTGGACGTTGCACGGAGGTCTGCCATGTGTTTGGCATAAAGAAAAGAAAAGCTGTCCAAAAGAGCTTCTTATCGAATATTCATGTGATTAGAAAAGTCAGGAGAATGGTAAGGTACTGTTTTCTATCAGTTGGCAAGTTGAGCACACAATCCCAGTGTAGTACAGCTTCCTTCTTCACCTTTCCCATGCTGCCGCTCTCTCCGGCTCCCGGAGCCGAAGATGCGGCTTCTTCGCGCAAAGACGATTGTACCGCTCACAGTGCCCTCTTAGCGCGGCTTCTGCCGAAAGAAGCCCGGGAGCGGCGCTTAGCTCCGGAGAGCATCGTACCTTAGTCTTTAGCGTCTTTTGTGGTCCACATCCTGGCAGAAAGCTTTTCCATTCTGTCCGGCAAGGAAAACATGCGGGAGCACAGAAACCATCTCCCATCGTGTTCTGGACGTTGCACGGAGGTCTGCCAAGTGTTTGGCATAAAGAAAAGTAAAGCTGTCCAAAACAGCTTCTTATCGAATATTCATGTGATTAGAAAAGTCAGGAGAATGGTAAGGTACTGTTTACTATCAGTTGGCAAGTTGAGCACACAATCCCAGTGTTGTACAACTTCCTTCTTCACCTTTCCCATGCTGCCGCTCTCTCCGGCTGCCTGAACCGAAGATGCGGCTTCTTCGCGCAAAGACGATTGTACCGCTCACAGTGCTCTCTTAGCGCGGCTTCTGCCGAAAGACGCCCGGGAGCGGCGCTTAGCTCCGGAGAGCATCGTCGCTTCGTCTTTAGCGTCTTTTGTGGTCTACATCCTAGCAGAAAGCTTTTCCACTCTGTCTGGCAAGGAAAACCTGCGGGAGCACAGGAAACATCTCCCATCGTGTTCTGGATATTGCACGGAGGTCTGCCAAGTGTTTGCATGAAGAAATTAATAGTTGTTCAAAAGAAATTCCTGTCGAATATTCTTGTGATTGGAAAATTCAGGAAAGTGGTAAGGTAATGTTTTCTATCAGTTGGCAAGCTGCGCACATAATCCCAGTGTTGTACAGCTTCCTTCTTCACCTTTCCCATGCTGCCGCTCTCTCCGGCACCCGGAGCCCAAGAAGCGGCTTCTTCGCGCAAAGACGATTGTACCGCTCACAGTGCTCTCTTAGCGCGGCTTCTGCCGAAAGAAGCCCGGGAGCGGCGCTTAGCTCCGGAGAGCATCGTCCCTTCGTCTTTAGCGTCTTTTGTGGTCTACATTTTAGCAGATAGCTTTTCCACTCTGTCTGGCAAGGAAAACCTGCGGGACCACAGAAAACATCTCCCATCGTGTTCTGGACGTTGCACGGAGGTCTGCCAAGTGTTTGCATGAAGAAAACAAAAGTTGTCCAAAATAACTTCCTATCGAATGTTCATGTGATTGGAAAAGTCAGGAGAATGGTAAGGTACTGTTTTCTATCAGTTGGCAAGTTGAGCACACAATCCCAGTGTAGTACAGCTTCCTTCTTCACCTTTCCCATGCTGCCGCTCTCTCCGGCTCCCTGAGCCCGAGAAGCGGCTTCTTCGCGCAAAGACGATTGTACCGCTCACAGTGCTCTCTTAGCGCGGCTTCTGCCGAAAGAAGCCCGGGAGCGGCGCTTAGCTCCGGAGAGCATCGTACCTTCGTCTTTAGCGTCTTTTGTGGTCTACATTTTAGCAGATAGCTTTTCCACTCTGTCTGGCAAGGAAAACCTGCGGGAGCACAGAAACCATCTCCCATCGTGTTCTGGACGTTGCACGGAGGTCTGCCATGTGTTTGGCATAAAGAAAAGAAAAGCTGTCCAAAAGAGCTTCTTATCGAATATTCATGTGATTAGAAAAGTCAGGAGAATGGTAAGGTACTGTTTTCTATCAGTTGGCAAGTTGAGCACACAATCCCAGTGTTGTACAGCTTCTTTCTTCACTTTTCCGATGCTGCCGCTCTCTCCGGCTCCCGGAGCCGAAGATGCGGCTTCTTCGCGCAAAGACGATTGTACCGCTCACAGTGCTCTCTTAGCGCGGCTTCTGCCGAAAGACGCCCGGGAGCGGCGCTTAGCCTTGGGAGAGCATCGTCCCTTCGTATTTAGCGTCTTTTGTGGTCTACATCCTAGCAGAAAGCTTTTCCACTCTGTCTGGCAAGGAAAACCTGCGGGAGCACAGAAAACATCTCCCATCGTCTTCTGGACGTTGCACGGAGGTCTGCCAAGTGTTTGGCATGAAGGAAAGAAAAGCTGTCCAAAACAGCTTCTTATCGAATATTCATGTGATTGGAAATGTCAGGAGAATGGTAAGGTACTGTTTTCTATCAGTTGGCAAGTTGAGCACGCAATCCCAGTGTTGTACAGCTTCTTTCTTCACCTTTCCCATGCTGCCGCTCTCTCCGGCTCCCGGAGCCGAAGAAGTGGCTTCTTCGCGCAAAGACGATTGTACCGCTCACAGTGCTCTCTTAGCGCGGCTTCTGCCGAAAGAAGCCCGGGAGCGGCGCTTAGCTCCGGAGAGCATCGTCCCTTCGTCTTTAGCGTCTTTTGTGGTCTACATCCTAGCAGAAAGCTTTTCCACTCTGTCTGGCAAGGAAACTCTGCGGGACCACAGAAAACATCTCCCATCATGTTCTGGACGTTGCACGGAGGTCTGCCAAGTGTTTGCATGAAGAAAAGAAAAGTTGTCCAAAATAACTTCCTATCGAATGTTCATGTGATTGGAAAAGTCAGGAGAATGGTAAGGTACTGTTTTCTATCAGTTGGCAATTTGAGCACACAATCCCAGTGTTGTACAGCTTCCTTCTTCACCTTTCCGATGCTGCCGCTCTCTCCGGCTCCCTGAGCCCAAGAAGCAACTTCTTCGCGCAAAGACGATTGTACCGCTCACAGTGCTCTCTTAGCGCGGCTTCTGCCGAAAGAAGCCCGGGAGCGGCGCTTAGCTCCGGAGAGCATCGTCCCTTCGTCTTTAGCGTCTTTTGTGGTCTACATCCTAGCAGAAAGCTTTTCCACTCTGTCTGGCAAGGAAAACCTGCGGGAGCACAGAAAACATCTCCCATCGTGTTCTGGACGTTGCACGGAGGTCTGCCATGTGTTTGGCATAAAGAAAGGAAAAGCTGTCCAAAACAGCTTCTTATCGAATATTCATGTGATTAGAAAAGTCAGGAGAATGGTAAGGTACTGTTTTCTATCAGTTGGCCAGTTGAGCACACAATCCCAGTGTTGTACAACTTCCTTCTTCACCTTTCCGATGCTGCCGCTCTCTCCGGCTTCCGGAGCCAAAGAACCGGCTACTTCGCGCAAAGACGATTGTACCGCTCACAGTGCTCTCTTAGCGCAGCTTCTGCCGAAAGACGCCCGGGAGCGGGGCTTAGCTCCGGAGAGCATCGTCCCTTCGTCTTTAGCGTCTTTTGTGGTCTACATCCTAGCAGAAAGCTTTTCCACTCTGTCTGGCAAGGAAAACCTGCGGGAGCACAGGAAACATCTCCCATCGTGTTCTGGACGTTGCACGGAGGTCTGCCAAGTGTTTGGCATAAAGAAAAGAAAAGCTGTGCAAAACAGCTTCTTATCGAATATTCATGTGATTGGAAAAGTCAGGAGAATGGTAAGGTACAGTTTTCTATCAGTTGGCAAGTTGAGCACGCAATCCCAGTGTTGTACAGCTTCTTTCTTCACCTTTCCCATGCTGCCGCTCTCTCCGGCTCCCGGAGCCGAAGAAGCAGCTTCTTCGCGCAAAGACGATTGTACCGCTCACAGTGCTCTCTTAGCGCGGCTTCTGCCGAAAGAAGCCCGGAAGCGGCGCTTAGCTCCGGAGAGCATCGTCCCTTCGTCTTTAGTGTCTTTTGTGGTCTACATCCTAGCAGAAATCTTTTCCACTCTGTCTGGCAAGGAAAATCTGCGGGAGCACAGAAACCATCTCCCATCTTGTTCTGGACGTTGCACGGAGGTCTGCCATGTTTTTGGCATAAAGAAAAGAAAAGCTGTCCAAAACTGCTTCTTATCGAATATTCATGTAATTAGAAAAGTCAGGAGAATGGTAAGGTACTGTTTTCTATCAGTTGGCAAGTTGAGCACACAATCCCAGTGTTGTACAGCTTCTTTCTTCACCTTTCCCATGCTGCCGCTCTCTCCGGCTCCGGGAGCCAAGAAGCGGCTTCTTCGCGCAAAGACGATTGTACCGCTCACAGTGCTCTCTTAGCGCGGCTTCTGCCGAAAGACGCCCGGTAGCGGCGCATACCTCTGGAGAGCATCGTCCTTTCGTCTTTAGCGTCTTTTGTGGTCTACATCCTAGTAGAAAGTTTTTCCACTCTGTCTGGCAAGGAAAACCTGCTGGAGCACAGAAAACATCTCCCATCGTGTTCTGGACGTTGCACGGAGGTCTGCCAAGTGTTTGTCATAAAGATAGGAAAAGCTGTCCAAAACAGCTTCTTATCGAATATTCATGTGATTAGAAAAGTCAGGAGAATGGTAAGGTGCTGTTTTCTGTCTGTTGGCAAGCTGCGCACACAATCCCAGTGTTGTACAGCGTCCTTCTTCACCTTTCCGATGCTGCCGCTCTCTCCGGCTCTTGGAGCCCAAGAAGCGGCTTCTTCGCGCAAAGACGATTGTACCGCTCACAGTGCTCTCTTAGCCCGGCTTCTGCCGAACGAAGCCCGGGAGCGGCGCTTAGCTCCGGAGAGCAGCGTCCCTTCGTCTTTAGCGTCTTTTGTAGTCTACATTTTAGCAGATAGCGTTTCCACTCTGTCTGGCAAGGAAAACCTGCGGGAGAACAGAAAACATCTCCCATCGTGTTCTAGACATTGCACGGATGTCTGCCAAGTGTATCCATGAAGAAAAGAAAAGTTGTCCAAAATAACTTCCTATGGAATGTTCATGTGATTGGAAAAGTCAGGAGAATGGTAAGGTACTGGTTTCTGTCAGTTGGCAAGTTGAGCACACAATCCCAGTGTAGTACAGCTTCCTTCTTCACCTTTCCCATGCTGCCGCTCTCTCCGGCTCCCGGAGCCGAAGATGCGGCTTCTTCGCGCAAAGACGATTGTACCGCTCACAGTGCTCTCTTAGCGCGGCTTCTGCCGAAAGACGCCCGGGAGCGGCGCTTAGCCTCGGGAGAGCATCGTCCCTTCGTATTTAGCGTCTTTTGTGGTCTACATCCTAGCAGAAAGCTTTTCCACTCTGTCTGGCAAGGAAAACATGCGGGAGCACAGAAACCATCACCCATCGTGTTCTGGACGTTGCACGGATGTCAGCCATGTGTTTGGCATAAAGAAAAGGAAAGCTGTCCAAAACAGCTTCTTATAGAGTATTCATGTGATTGGAAAATCAGGAGAATGGTAAGGTACTGTTTACTATCAGTTGGCAAGTTGAGCACACAATCCCAGTGCTGTACAGCTTCCTTCTTCACCTTTCCGATGCTGCCGCTCTCTCCGGCTCCCGGAGCCCAAGAAGCGGCTTCTTCGCGCAAAGACGATTGTACCGCTCACAGTGCTCTCTTAGCGCGGCTTCTGCCGAAAGAAGCCCGGGAGCGGCGCTTAGCTCCGGAGAGCATCGTCCCTTCGTCTTTAGCGTCTTTTGTGGTCTACATTTTAGCAGATAGCTTTTCCACTCTGTCTGGCAAGGAAAACCTGCGGGACCACAGAAAACATCTCCCATCGTGTTCTGGACATTGCACGGAGGTCTGCCAAGTGTTTGCATGAAGAAAACAAAAGTTGTCCAAAATAACTTCCTATCGAATGTTCATGTGATTGGAAAAGTCAGGAGAATGGTAAGGTACTGTTTTCTATCAGTTGGCAATTTGAGCACACAATCCCAGTGTTGTACAGCTTCCTTCTTCACCTTTCCGATGCTGCCGCTCTCTCCGGCTCCCTGAGCCCAAGAAGCGGCTTCTTCGCGCAAAGACGATTGTACCGCTCACAGTGCTCTCTTAGCGCGGCTTCTTCCGAAAGAAGCCCGGGAGCGGCGCTTAGCTCCGGAGAGCATCGTCCCTTAGTCTTTAGCGTCTTTTGTGGTCCACATCCTGGCAGAAAGCTTTTCCACTCTGTCTGGCAAGGAATCCTGCGGGAGCACAGAAACCATCTCCCATCGTGTTCTGGACGTTGCACGGAGGTCTGCCATGTGTTTGGCATAAAGAAAAGAAAAGCTGTCCAAAACAGCTTCTTATCGAATATTCATGTGATTAGAAAAGTCAGGAGAATGGTAAGGTACTGTTTTCTATCAGTTGGCAAGTTGAGCACACAATCCCAGTGTTGTACAGCTTCTTTCTTCACTTTCCCATGCTGCCGCTCCCTCCGGCTCCCTGGGCCCAAGATGCGCCTTCTTCGCGCAAAGACGATTGTACCGCTCACAGTGCTCTCTTAGCGCGGCTTCTGCCGAAAGACGCCCGGGAGCGGCGCTTAGCTCCGGAGAGCATCGTCCCTTCGTCTTTAGCGTCTTTTGTGGTCTACATTTTAGCAGAAAGCTTTTCCAGTCTGTTTGGCAAGGAAAACCTGCGGGAGCACAGAAAACATTTCCCATCGTGTTCTGGACAATGCACGGAGTTCTGCCATGTGTTTGGCATAAAGAAAAGAAAAGCTGTCCAAAACAGCTTCTTATCGAATATTCATGTGATTAGAAAAGTCAGGAGAATGGTAAGGTACTGTTTTCTATCAGTTGGCAAGTTGAGCACACAATCCCAGTGTTGTACAGCTTCTTTCTTCACTTTTCCGATGCTGCCGCTCTCTCCGGCTCCCTGAGCCCAAGAAGCGGCTTCTTCACGCAAAGACGATTGTACCGCTCACAGTGCTCTCTTAGCGCGGCTTCTGCCGAAAGACGCCCGGGAGCGGCGCTTAGCTCCGGAGAGCATTGCGCCTTCGTCTTTAGCGTCTTTTGTGGTCTACATCCTGGCAGAAAGCTTTTCCACTCTGTCTGGCAAGGAAAACCTGCGGGAGCACAGAAAACATCTCCCATCGTGTTCTGGACGTTGCACGGAGGTCTGCCATGTGTTTGGCATAAAGAAAAGAAAAGCTGTCCAAAAGAGCTTCTTATCGAATATTCATGTGATTAGAAAAGTCAGGAGAATGGTAAGGTACTGTTTTCTATCAGTTGGCAAGTTGAGCACACAATCCCAGTGTAGTACAGCTTCCTTCTTCACCTTTCCCATGCTGCCGCTCTCTCCGGCTCCCGGAGCCGAAGATGCGGCTTCTTCGCGCAAAGACGATTGTACCGCTCACAGTGCTCTCTTAGGGCGGCTTCTGCCGAAAGAAGCCCGGGAGCGGCGCTTAGCTCCGGAGAGCATCGTACCTTAGTCTTTAGCGTCTTTTGTGGTCCACATCCTGGCAGAAAGCTTTTCCATTCTGTCCGGCAAGGAAAACATGCGGGAGCACAGAAACCATCTCCCATCGTGTTCTGGACGTTGCACGGAGGTCTGCCAAGTGTTTGGCATAAAGAAAAGAAAAGCTGTCCAAAACAGCTTCTTATCGAATATTCATGTGATTAGAAAAGTCAGGAGAATGGTAAGGTACTGTTTTCTATCAGTTGGCAAGTTGAGCACACAATCCCAGTGTTGTACAACTTCCTTCTTCACCTTTCCCATGCTGCCGCTCTCTCCGGCTGCCTGAACCGAAGATGCGGCTTCTTCGCGCAAAGACGATTGTACCGCTCACAGTGCTCTCTTAGCGCGGCTTCTGCCGAAAGACGCCCGGGAGCGGCGCTTAGCTCCGGAGAGCATCGTCGCTTCGTCTTTAGCGTCTTTTGTGGTCTACATCCTAGCAGAAAGCTTTTCCACTCTGTCTGGCAAGGAAAACCTGCGGGAGCACAGGAAACATCTCCCATCGTGTTCTGGATATTGCACGGAGGTCTGCCAAGTGTTTGCATGAAGAAATTAATAGTTGTTCAAAAGAAATTCCTATCGAATATTCTTGTGATTGGAAAATTCAGGAAAGTGGTAAGGTAATGTTTTCTATCAGTTGGCAAGCTGCGCACATAATCCCAGTGTTGTACAGCTTCCTTCTTCACCTTTCCCATGCTGCCGCTCTCTCCGGCACCCGGAGCCCAAGAAGCGGCTTCTTCGCGCAAAGACGATTGTACCGCTCACAGTGCTCTCTTAGCGCGGCTTCTGCCGAAAGAAGCCCGGGAGCGGCGCTTAGCTCCGGAGAGCATCGTCCCTTCGTCTTTAGCGTCTTTTGTGGTCTACATTTTAGCAGATAGCTTTTCCACTCTGTCTGGCAAGGAAAACCTGCGGGACCACAGAAAACATCTCCCATCGTGTTCTGGACGTTGCACGGAGGTCTGCCAAGTGTTTGCATGAAGAAAACAAAAGTTGTCCAAAATAACTTCCTATCGAATGTTCATGTGATTGGAAAAGTCAGGAGAATGGTAAGGTACTGTTTTCTATCAGTTGGCAAGTTGAGCACACAATCCCAGTGTAGTACAGCTTCCTTCTTCACCTTTCCCATGCTGCCGCTCTCTCCGGCTCCCTGAGCCCGAGAAGCGGCTTCTTCGCGCAAAGACGATTGTACCGCTCACAGTGCTCTCTTAGCGCGGCTTCTGCCGAAAGAAGCCCGGGAGCGGCGCTTAGCTCCGGAGAGCATCGTACCTTCGTCTTTAGCGTCTTTTGTGGTCTACATTTTAGCAGATAGCTTTTCCACTCTGTCTGGCAAGGAAAACCTGCGGGAGCACAGAAACCATCTCCCATCGTGTTCTGGACGTTGCACGGAGGTCTGCCATGTGTTTGGCATAAAGAAAAGAAAAGCTGTCCAAAAGAGCTTCTTATCGAATATTCATGTGATTAGAAAAGTCAGGAGAATGGTAAGGTACTGTTTTCTATCAGTTGGCAAGTTGAGCACACAATCCCAGTGTTGTACAGCTTCTTTCTTCACTTTTCCGATGCTGCCGCTCTCTCCGGCTCCCGGAGCCGAAGATGCGGCTTCTTCGCGCAAAGACGATTGTACCGCTCACAGTGCTCTCTTAGCGCGGCTTCTGCCGAAAGACGCCCGGGAGCGGCGCTTAGCCTTGGGAGAGCATCGTCCCTTCGTATTTAGCGTCTTTTGTGGTCTACATCCTAGCAGAAAGCTTTTCCACTCTGTCTGGCAAGGAAAACCTGCGGGAGCACAGAAAACATCTCCCATCGTCTTCTGGACGTTGCACGGAGGTCTGCCAAGTGTTTGGCATGAAGGAAAGAAAAGCTGTCCAAAACAGCTTCTTATCGAATATTCATGTGATTGGAAATGTCAGGAGAATGGTAAGGTACTGTTTTCTATCAGTTGGCAAGTTGAGCACGCAATCCCAGTGTTGTACAGCTTCTTTCTTCACCTTTCCCATGCTGCCGCTCTCTCCGGCTCCCGGAGCCGAAGAAGTGGCTTCTTCGCGCAAAGACGATTGTACCGCTCACAGTGCTCTCTTAGCGCGGCTTCTGCCGAAAGAAGCCCGGGAGCGGCGCTTAGCTCCGGAGAGCATCGTCCCTTCGTCTTTAGCGTCTTTTGTGGTCTACATCCTAGCAGAAAGCTTTTCCACTCTGTCTGGCAAGGAAACTCTGCGGGACCACAGAAAACATCTCCCATCATGTTCTGGACGTTGCACGGAGGTCTGCCAAGTGTTTGCATGAAGAAAAGAAAAGTTGTCCAAAATAACTTCCTATCGAATGTTCATGTGATTGGAAAAGTCAGGAGAATGGTAAGGTACTGTTTTCTATCAGTTGGCAATTTGAGCACACAATCCCAGTGTTGTACAGCTTCCTTCTTCACCTTTCCGATGCTGCCGCTCTCTCCGGCTCCCTGAGCCCAAGAAGCAACTTCTTCGCGCAAAGACGATTGTACCGCTCACAGTGCTCTCTTAGCGCGGCTTCTGCCGAAAGAAGCCCGGGAGCGGCGCTTAGCTCCGGAGAGCATCGTCCCTTCGTCTTTAGCGTCTTTTGTGGTCTACATCCTAGCAGAAAGCTTTTCCACTCTGTCTGGCAAGGAAAACCTGCGGGAGCACAGAAAACATCTCCCATCGTGTTCTGGACGTTGCACGGAGGTCTGCCATGTGTTTGGCATAAAGAAAGGAAAAGCTGTCCAAAACAGCTTCTTATCGAATATTCATGTGATTAGAAAAGTCAGGAGAATGGTAAGGTACTGTTTTCTATCAGTTGGCCAGTTGAGCACACAATCCCAGTGTTGTACAACTTCCTTCTTCACCTTTCCGATGCTGCCGCTCTCTCCGGCTTCCGGAGCCAAAGAACCGGCTACTTCGCGCAAAGACGATTGTACCGCTCACAGTGCTCTCTTAGCGCAGCTTCTGCCGAAAGACGCCCGGGAGCGGGGCTTAGCTCCGGAGAGCATCGTCCCTTCGTCTTTAGCGTCTTTTGTGGTCTACATCCTAGCAGAAAGCTTTTCCACTCTGTCTGGCAAGGAAAACCTGCGGGAGCACAGGAAACATCTCCCATCGTGTTCTGGACGTTGCACGGAGGTCTGCCAAGTGTTTGGCATAAAGAAAAGAAAAGCTGTGCAAAACAGCTTCTTATCGAATATTCATGTGATTGGAAAAGTCAGGAGAATGGTAAGGTACAGTTTTCTATCAGTTGGCAAGTTGAGCACGCAATCCCAGTGTTGTACAGCTTCTTTCTTCACCTTTCCCATGCTGCCGCTCTCTCCGGCTCCCGGAGCCGAAGAAGCAGCTTCTTCGCGCAAAGACGATTGTACCGCTCACAGTGCTCTCTTAGCGCGGCTTCTGCCGAAAGAAGCCCGGAAGCGGCGCTTAGCTCCGGAGAGCATCGTCCCTTCGTCTTTAGTGTCTTTTGTGGTCTACATCCTAGCAGAAATCTTTTCCACTCTGTCTGGCAAGGAAAATCTGCGGGAGCACAGAAACCATCTCCCATCTTGTTCTGGACGTTGCACGGAGGTCTGCCATGTTTTTGGCATAAAGAAAAGAAAAGCTGTCCAAAACTGCTTCTTATCGAATATTCATGTAATTAGAAAAGTCAGGAGAATGGTAAGGTACTGTTTTCTATCAGTTGGCAAGTTGAGCACACAATCCCAGTGTTGTACAGCTTCTTTCTTCACCTTTCCCATGCTGCCGCTCTCTCCGGCTCCGGGAGCCAAGAAGCGGCTTCTTCGCGCAAAGACGATTGTACCGCTCACAGTGCTCTCTTAGCGCGGCTTCTGCCGAAAGACGCCCGGTAGCGGCGCATACCTCTGGAGAGCATCGTCCTTTCGTCTTTAGCGTCTTTTGTGGTCTACATCCTAGTAGAAAGTTTTTCCACTCTGTCTGGCAAGGAAAACCTGCTGGAGCACAGAAAACATCTCCCATCGTGTTCTGGACGTTGCACGGAGGTCTGCCAAGTGTTTGTCATAAAGATAGGAAAAGCTGTCCAAAACAGCTTCTTATCGAATATTCATGTGATTAGAAAAGTCAGGAGAATGGTAAGGTGCTGTTTTCTGTCTGTTGGCAAGCTGCGCACACAATCCCAGTGTTGTACAGCGTCCTTCTTCACCTTTCCGATGCTGCCGCTCTCTCCGGCTCTTGGAGCCCAAGAAGCGGCTTCTTCGCGCAAAGACGATTGTACCGCTCACAGTGCTCTCTTAGCCCGGCTTCTGCCGAACGAAGCCCGGGAGCGGCGCTTAGCTCCGGAGAGCAGCGTCCCTTCGTCTTTAGCGTCTTTTGTAGTCTACATTTTAGCAGATAGCGTTTCCACTCTGTCTGGCAAGGAAAACCTGCGGGAGAACAGAAAACATCTCCCATCGTGTTCTAGACATTGCACGGATGTCTGCCAAGTGTATCCATGAAGAAAAGAAAAGTTGTCCAAAATAACTTCCTATGGAATGTTCATGTGATTGGAAAAGTCAGGAGAATGGTAAGGTACTGGTTTCTGTCAGTTGGCAAGTTGAGCACACAATCCCAGTGTAGTACAGCTTCCTTCTTCACCTTTCCCATGCTGCCGCTCTCTCCGGCTCCCGGAGCCGAAGATGCGGCTTCTTCGCGCAAAGACGATTGTACCGCTCACAGTGCTCTCTTAGCGCGGCTTCTGCCGAAAGACGCCCGGGAGCGGCGCTTAGCCTCGGGAGAGCATCGTCCCTTCGTATTTAGCGTCTTTTGTGGTCTACATCCTAGCAGAAAGCTTTTCCACTCTGTCTGGCAAGGAAAACATGCGGGAGCACAGAAACCATCACCCATCGTGTTCTGGACGTTGCACGGATGTCAGCCATGTGTTTGGCATAAAGAGAAGGAAAGCTGTCCAAAACAGCTTCTTATAGAGTATTCATGTGATTGGAAAATCAGGAGAATGGTAAGGTACTGTTTACTATCAGTTGGCAAGTTGAGCACACAATCCCAGTGCTGTACAGCTTCCTTCTTCACCTTTCCGATGCTGCCGCTCTCTCCGGCTCCCGGAGCCCAAGAAGCGGCTTCTTCGCGCAAAGACGATTGTACCGCTCACAGTGCTCTCTTAGCGCGGCTTCTGCCGAAAGAAGCCCGGGAGCGGCGCTTAGCTCCGGAGAGCATCGTCCCTTCGTCTTTAGCGTCTTTTGTGGTCTACATTTTAGCAGATAGCTTTTCCACTCTGTCTGGCAAGGAAAACCTGCGGGACCACAGAAAACATCTCCCATCGTGTTCTGGACATTGCACGGAGGTCTGCCAAGTGTTTGCATGAAGAAAACAAAAGTTGTCCAAAATAACTTCCTATCGAATGTTCATGTGATTGGAAAAGTCAGGAGAATGGTAAGGTACTGTTTTCTATCAGTTGGCAATTTGAGCACACAATCCCAGTGTTGTACAGCTTCCTTCTTCACCTTTCCGATGCTGCCGCTCTCTCCGGCTCCCTGAGCCCAAGAAGCGGCTTCTTCGCGCAAAGACGATTGTACCGCTCACAGTGCTCTCTTAGCGCGGCTTCTTCCGAAAGAAGCCCGGGAGCGGCGCTTAGCTCCGGAGAGCATCGTCCCTTAGTCTTTAGCGTCTTTTGTGGTCCACATCCTGGCAGAAAGCTTTTCCACTCTGTCTGGCAAGGAATCCTGCGGGAGCACAGAAACCATCTCCCATCGTGTTCTGGACGTTGCACGGAGGTCTGCCATGTGTTTGGCATAAAGAAAAGAAAAGCTGTCCAAAACAGCTTCTTATCGAATATTCATGTGATTAGAAAAGTCAGGAGAATGGTAAGGTACTGTTTTCTATCATTTGGCAAGTTGAGCACACAATCCCAGTGTTGTACAGCTTCTTTCTTCACTTTCCCATGCTGCCGCTCCCTCCGGCTCCCTGGGCCCAAGATGCGCCTTCTTCGCGCAAAGACGATTGTACCGCTCACAGTGCTCTCTTAGCGCGGCTTCTGCCGAAAGACGCCCGGGAGCGGCGCTTAGCTCCGGAGAGCATCGTCCCTTCGTCTTTAGCGTCTTTTGTGGTCTACATTTTAGCAGAAAGCTTTTCCAGTCTGTTTGGCAAGGAAAACCTGCGGGAGCACAGAAAACATTTCCCATCGTGTTCTGGACAATGCACGGAGTTCTGCCATGTGTTTGGCATAAAGAAAAGAAAAGCTGTCCAAAACAGCTTCTTATCGAATATTCATGTGATTAGAAAAGTCAGGAGAATGGTAAGGTACTGTTTTCTATCAGTTGGCAAGTTGAGCACACAATCCCAGTGTTGTACAGCTTCTTTCTTCACTTTTCCGATGCTGCCGCTCTCTCCGGCTCCCTGAGCCCAAGAAGCGGCTTCTTCGCGCAAAGACGATTGTACCGCTCACAGTGCTCTCTTAGCGCGGCTTCTGCCGAAAGACGCCCGGGAGCGGCGCTTAGCTCCGGAGAGCATTGCGCCTTCGTCTTTAGCGTCTTTTGTGGTCTACATCCTGGCAGAAAGCTTTTCCACTCTGTCTGGCAAGGAAAACCTGCGGGAGCACAGAAAACATCTCCCATCGTGTTCTGGACGTTGCACGGAGGTCTGCCATGTGTTTGGCATAAAGAAAAGAAAAGCTGTCCAAAAGAGCTTCTTATCGAATATTCATGTGATTAGAAAAGTCAGGAGAATGGTAAGGTACTGTTTTCTATCAGTTGGCAAGTTGAGCACACAATCCCAGTGTAGTACAGCTTCCTTCTTCACCTTTCCCATGCTGCCGCTCTCTCCGGCTCCCGGAGCCGAAGATGCGGCTTCTTCGCGCAAAGACGATTGTACCGCTCACAGTGCTCTCTTAGGGCGGCTTCTGCCGAAAGAAGCCCGGGAGCGGCGCTTAGCTCCGGAGAGCATCGTACCTTAGTCTTTAGCGTCTTTTGTGGTCCACATCCTGGCAGAAAGCTTTTCCATTCTGTCCGGCAAGGAAAACATGCGGGAGCACAGAAACCATCTCCCATCGTGTTCTGGACGTTGCACGGAGGTCTGCCAAGTGTTTGGCATAAAGAAAAGAAAAGCTGTCCAAAACAGCTTCTTATCGAATATTCATGTGATTAGAAAAGTCAGGAGAATGGTAAGGTACTGTTTTCTATCAGTTGGCAAGTTGAGCACACAATCCCAGTGTTGTACAACTTCCTTCTTCACCTTTCCCATGCTGCCGCTCTCTCCGGCTGCCTGAACCGAAGATGCGGCTTCTTCGCGCAAAGACGATTGTACCGCTCACAGTGCTCTCTTAGCGCGGCTTCTGCCGAAAGACGCCCGGGAGCGGCGCTTAGCTCCGGAGAGCATCGTCGCTTCGTCTTTAGCGTCTTTTGTGGTCTACATCCTAGCAGAAAGCTTTTCCACTCTGTCTGGCAAGGAAAACCTGCGGGAGCACAGGAAACATCTCCCATCGTGTTCTGGATATTGCACGGAGGTCTGCCAAGTGTTTGCATGAAGAAATTAATAGTTGTTCAAAAGAAATTCCTATCGAATATTCTTGTGATTGGAAAATTCAGGAAAGTGGTAAGGTAATGTTTTCTATCAGTTGGCAAGCTGCGCACATAATTCCAGTGTTGTACAGCTTCCTTCTTCACCTTTCCCATGCTGCCGCTCTCTCCGGCTCCCGGAGCCCAAGAAGCGGCTTCTTCGCGCAAAGACGATTGTACCGCTCACAGTGCTCTCTTAGCGCGGCTTCTGCCGAAAGAAGCCCGGGAGCGGCGCTTAGCTCCGGAGAGCATCGTCCCTTCGTCTTTAGCGTCTTTTGTGGTCTACATTTTAGCAGATAGCTTTTCCACTCTGTCTGGCAAGGAAAACCTGCGGGACCACAGAAAACATCTCCCATCGTGTTCTGGACGTTGCACGGAGGTCTGCCAAGTGTTTGCATGAAGAAAACAAAAGTTGTCCAAAATAACTTCCTATCGAATGTTCATGTGATTGGAAAAGTCAGGAGAATGGTAAGGTACTGTTTTCTATCAGTTGGCAAGTTGAGCACACAATCCCAGTGTAGTACAGCTTCCTTCTTCACCTTTCCGATGCTGCCGCTCTCTCCGGCTCCCTGAGCCCGAGAAGCGGCTTCTTCGCGCAAAGACGATTGTACCGCTCACAGTGCTCTCTTAGCGTGGCTTCTGCCGAAAGAAGCCCGGGAGCGGCGCTTAGCTCCGGAGAGCATCGTCCCTTCGTCTTTAGCGTCTTTTGTGGTCTACATTTTAGCAGATAGCTTTTCCACTCTGTCTGGCAAGGAAAACCTGCGGGAGCACAGAAACCATCTCCCATCGTGTTCTGGACGTTGCACGGAGGTCTGCCATATGTTTGGCATAAAGAAAAGAAAAGCTGTCCAAAAGAGCTTCTTATCGAATATTCATGTGATTAGAAAAGTCAGGAGAATGGTAAGGTACTGTTTTCTATCAGTTGGCAAGTTGAGCACACAATCCCAGTGTTGTACAGCTTCTTTCTTCACTTTTCCGATGCTGCCGCTCTCTCCGGCTCCCGGAGCCGAAGATGCGGCTTCTTCGCGCAAAGACGATTGTACCGCTCACAGTGCTCTCTTAGCGCGGCTTCTGCCGAAAGACGCCCGGGAGCGGCGCTTAGCCTTGGGAGAGCATCGTCCCTTCGTATTTAGCGTCTTTTGTGGTCTACATCCTAGCAGAAAGCTTTTCCACTCTGTCTGGCAAGGAAAACCTGCGGGAGCACAGGAAACATCTCCCATTGTGTTCTGGACATTGCACGGAGGTCTGCCAAGTGTTTGGCATAAAGAAAAGAAAAGCTGTCCAAAACAGCTTCTTATCGAATATTCATGTGATTGGAAATGTCAGGAGAATGGTAAGGTACTGTTTTCTATCAGTTGGCAAGTTGAGCACGCAATCCCAGTGTTGTACAGCTTCTTTCTTGACCTTTCCCATGCTGCCGCTCTCTCCGGCTCCCGGAGCCGAAGAAGCGGCTTCTTCGCGCAAAGACGATTGTACCGCTCACAGTGCTCTCTTAGCGCGGCTTCTGCCGAAAGAAGCCCGGGAGCGGCGCTTAGCTCCGGAGAGCATCGTCCCTTCGTCTTTAGCGTCTTTTGTGGTCTACATCCTAGCAGAAAGCTTTTCCACTCTGTCTGGCAAGGAAAACCTGCGGGAGCACAGAAAACATCTCCCATCGTATTCTGGACGTTGCACGGAGGTCTGCCATGTGTTTGGCATAAAGAAAAGAAAAGCTGTCCAAAAGAGCTTCTTATCGAATATTCATGTGATTAGAAAAGTCAGGAGAATGGTAAGGTACTGTTTTCTATCAGTTGGCAAGTTGAGCACACAATCCCAGTGTTGTACAGTTTCTTTCTTCACTTTTCCGATGCTGCCGCTCTCTCCGGCTCCCTGGGCCGAACAAGCGGCTTCTTCGCGCAAAGACGATTGTACCGCTCACAGTGCTCTCTTAGCGCGGCTTCTGCCGAAAGAAGCCCGGGAAGCGGCGCTTAGCTCCGGAGAGTATCGTAACTTCGTCTTTAGCGTCTTTTATAGTCTACATTTTAGCAGATAGCTTTTCCACTCTGTCTGGCAAGGAAAACCTGCGGGACCACAGAAAACATCTCCCATCGTGTTCTGGACGTTGCACGGAGGTCTGCCAAGTGTTTGCATGAAGAAAACAAAAGTTGTCCAAAATAATTTCCTATCGAATGTTCATGTGATTGGAAAAGTCAGGAGAATGGTAAGGTACTGTTTTCTATCAGTTGGCAAGTTGAGCACACAATCCCAGTGTAGTACAGCTTACTTCTTCACCTTTCCCATGCTGCCGCTCTCTCCGGCTCCCTGAGCCCAAGAAGCGGCTTCTTCGCGCAAAGACGATTGTACCGCTCACAGTGCTCTCTTAGCGCGGCTTCTGCCGAAAGAAGCCCGGGAGCGGCGCTTAGCTCCGGAGAGCATCGTCCCTTCGTCTTTAGCGTCTTTTGTGGTCTACATTTTAGCAGATAGCTTTTCCACTCTGTCTGGCAAGGAAAACCTGCGGGACCACAGAAAACATCTCCCATCGTGTTCTGGACGTTGCACGGAGGTCTGCCATGTGTTTGGCATAAAGAAAAGAAAAGCTGTCCAAAACAGCTTCTTATCGAATATTCATGTGATTAGAAAAGTCAGGAGAATGGTAAGGTACTGTTTTCTATCAGTTGGCAAGTTGAGCACACAATCCCAGTGTTGTACAGCTTCTTTCTTCACTTTTCCGATGCTGCCGCTCTCTCCGGCTCCCTGAGCCCAAGAAGCGGCTTCTTCGCGCAAAGACGATTGTACCGCTCACAGTGCTCTCTTAGCGCGGCTTCTGCCGAAAGAAGCCCGGGAGCGGCGCTTAGCTCCGGAGAGCATCGTCCCTTCGTCTTTAGCGTCTTTTGTGGTCTACATCCTAGCTGAAAGCTTTTCCAGTCTGTCTGGCAAGGAAAACCTGCGGGAGCACAGAAAACATCTCCCATCGTATTCTGGACGTTGCACGGAGGTCTGCCATGTGTTTGGCATAAAGAAAAGAAAAGCTGTCCAAAACAGCTTCTTATCGAATATTCATGTGATTGGAAAAGTCAGGAGAATGGTAAGGTACTGTTTTCTATCAGTTGGCAAGTTGAGCACACAATCCCAGTGTTGTACAGTTTCTCTCTTCACTTTTCCGATGCTGCCGCTCTCTCCGGCTCCCTGGGCCGAACAAGCGGCTTCTTCGCGCAAAGACGATTGTACCGCTCACAGTGCTCTCTTAGCGCGGCTTCTGCCGAAAGAAGCCCGGGAGCGGCGCTTAGCTCCGGAGAGCATCGTACCTTCGTCTTTAGCGTCTTTTATAGTCTATATTTAGCAGATTGCTTTTCCACTCTGTCTGGCAAGGAAAACATGCGGGAGCACAGGAAACATCTCCCATCGCGTTCTGGACATTGCACGGGGATCTGCCAAGTGTTTGCATGAAGAAATTAATAGTTGTCCAAAATAAATTCCTATCGAATATTCTTGTGATTGGAAAAGTCAGGAAAGTGCTAAGGTAATGTTTTCTATCAGTTGGCAAGCTGCGCACACAATCCCAGTGTTGTACAGCTTCCTTCTTCACCTTTCCGATGCTGCCGCTCTCTCCGGCTCCCGGAGCCCAAGAAGCGGCTTCTTCGCGCCAAGACGATTGTACCGCTCACAGTGCTCTCTTAGCGCGGCTTCTGCCGAAAGAAGCCCGGGAGCGGCGCTTAGGTCCGGAGAGCATCGTCCCTTCGTCTTTAGCGTCTTTTGTGGTCTACATTTTAGCAGATAGCTTTTCCACTCTGTCTGGCAAGGAAAACCTGCGGGACCACAGAAAACATCTCCCATCGTGTTCTGGACGTTGCACAGAGGTCTGCCAAGTGTTTGCATGAAGAAAAGAAAAGTTGTCCAAAATAACTTCCTATCGAATGTTCATGTGATTGGAAAAGTCAGGAGAATGGTAAGGTACTGTTTTCTATCAGTTGGCAATTTGAGCACACAATCCCAGTGTTGTACAGCTTCCTTCTTCACCTTTCCGATGCTGCCGCTCTCTCCGGCTCCTGGAGCCGAAGAAGCGGCTTCTTCGCGCAAAGACGATTGTACCTCTCACAGTGCTCTCTTAGCGCGGCTTCTGCCGAAAGAAGCCCGGGAGCGGCGCTTAGCTCTGGAGAGCATCGTCCCTTCGTCCTTAGCGTCTTTTGTGGTCTACATCCTGGCAAAAAGCTTTTCCACTCTGTCTGGCAAGGAAAACCTGCGGGAGCAGAGAAAACATCTCCCATCGTGTTCTGGACGTTGCAAAGAGGTCTGCCATGTGTTTGGCATAAAGAAAAGAAAAGCTGTCCAAAAGAGCTTCTTATCGAATATTCATGTGATTAGAAAAGTCAGGAGAATGGTAAGGTACTGTTTTCTATCAGTTGGCAAGTTGAGCACACAATCCCAGTGTAGTACAGCTTCCTTCTTCACCTTTCCCATGCTGCCGCTCTCTCCGGCTCCCGGAGCCGAAGATGCGGCTTCTTCGCGCAAAGACGATTGTACCGCTCACAGTGCTCTCTTAGGGCGGCTTCTGCCGAAAGAAGCCCGGGAGCGGCGCTTAGCTCCGGAGAGCATCGTACCTTAGTCTTTAGCGTCTTTTGTGGTCCACATCCTGGCAGAAAGCTTTTCCATTCTGTCCGGCAAGGAAAACATGCGGGAGCACAGAAACCATCTCCCATCGTGTTCTGGACGTTGCACGGAGGTCTGCCAAGTGTTTGGCATAAAGAAAAGAAAAGCTGTCCAAAACAGCTTCTTATCGAATATTCATGTGATTAGAAAAGTCAGGAGAATGGTAAGGTACTGTTTTCTATCAGTTGGCAAGTTGAGCACACAATCCCAGTGTTGTACAACTTCCTTCTTCACCTTTCCCATGCTGCCGCTCTCTCCGGCTGCCTGAACCGAAGATGCGGCTTCTTCGCGCAAAGACGATTGTACCGCTCACAGTGCTCTCTTAGCGCGGCTTCTGCCGAAAGACGCCCGGGAGCGGCGCTTAGCTCCGGAGAGCATCGTCGCTTCGTCTTTAGCGTCTTTTGTGGTCTACATCCTAGCAGAAAGCTTTTCCACTCTGTCTGGCAAGGAAAACCTGCGGGAGCACAGGAAACATCTCCCATCGTGTTCTGGATATTGCACGGAGGTCTGCCAAGTGTTTGCATGAAGAAATTAATAGTTGTTCAAAAGAAATTCCTATCGAATATTCTTGTGATTGGAAAATTCAGGAAAGTGGTAAGGTAATGTTTTCTATCAGTTGGCAAGCTGCGCACATAATTCCAGTGTTGTACAGCTTCCTTCTTCACCTTTCCCATGCTGCCGCTCTCTCCGGCTCCCGGAGCCCAAGAAGCGGCTTCTTCGCGCAAAGACGATTGTACCGCTCACAGTGCTCTCTTAGCGCGGCTTCTGCCGAAAGAAGCCCGGGAGCGGCGCTTAGCTCCGGAGAGCATCGTCCCTTCGTCTTTAGCGTCTTTTGTGGTCTACATTTTAGCAGATAGCTTTTCCACTCTGTCTGGCAAGGAAAACCTGCGGGACCACAGAAAACATCTCCCATCGTGTTCTGGACGTTGCACGGAGGTCTGCCAAGTGTTTGCATGAAGAAAACAAAAGTTGTCCAAAATAACTTCCTATCGAATGTTCATGTGATTGGAAAAGTCAGGAGAATGGTAAGGTACTGTTTTCTATCAGTTGGCAAGTTGAGCACACAATCCCAGTGTAGTACAGCTTCCTTCTTCACCTTTCCGATGCTGCCGCTCTCTCCGGCTCCCTGAGCCCGAGAAGCGGCTTCTTCGCGCAAAGACGATTGTACCGCTCACAGTGCTCTCTTAGCGTGGCTTCTGCCGAAAGAAGCCCGGGAGCGGCGCTTAGCTCCGGAGAGCATCGTCCCTTCGTCTTTAGCGTCTTTTGTGGTCTACATTTTAGCAGATAGCTTTTCCACTCTGTCTGGCAAGGAAAACCTGCGGGAGCACAGAAACCATCTCCCATCGTGTTCTGGACGTTGCACGGAGGTCTGCCATATGTTTGGCATAAAGAAAAGAAAAGCTGTCCAAAAGAGCTTCTTATCGAATATTCATGTGATTAGAAAAGTCAGGAGAATGGTAAGGTACTGTTTTCTATCAGTTGGCAAGTTGAGCACACAATCCCAGTGTTGTACAGCTTCTTTCTTCACTTTTCCGATGCTGCCGCTCTCTCCGGCTCCCGGAGCCGAAGATGCGGCTTCTTCGCGCAAAGACGATTGTACCGCTCACAGTGCTCTCTTAGCGCGGCTTCTGCCGAAAGACGCCCGGGAGCGGCGCTTAGCCTTGGGAGAGCATCGTCCCTTCGTATTTAGCGTCTTTTGTGGTCTACATCCTAGCAGAAAGCTTTTCCACTCTGTCTGGCAAGGAAAACCTGCGGGAGCACAGGAAACATCTCCCATTGTGTTCTGGACATTGCACGGAGGTCTGCCAAGTGTTTGGCATAAAGAAAAGAAAAGCTGTCCAAAACAGCTTCTTATCGAATATTCATGTGATTGGAAATGTCAGGAGAATGGTAAGGTACTGTTTTCTATCAGTTGGCAAGTTGAGCACGCAATCCCAGTGTTGTACAGCTTCTTTCTTCACCTTTCCCATGCTGCCGCTCTCTCCGGCTCCCGGAGCCGAAGAAGCGGCTTCTTCGCGCAAAGACGATTGTACCGCTCACAGTGCTCTCTTAGCGCGGCTTCTGCCGAAAGAAGCCCGGGAGCGGCGCTTAGCTCCGGAGAGCATCGTCCCTTCGTCTTTAGCGTCTTTTGTGGTCTACATCCTAGCAGAAAGCTTTTCCACTCTGTCTGGCAAGGAAAACCTGCGGGAGCACAGAAAACATCTCCCATCGTATTCTGGACGTTGCACGGAGGTCTGCCATGTGTTTGGCATAAAGAAAAGAAAAGCTGTCCAAAAGAGCTTCTTATCGAATATTCATGTGATTAGAAAAGTCAGGAGAATGGTAAGGTACTGTTTTCTATCAGTTGGCAAGTTGAGCACACAATCCCAGTGTTGTACAGTTTCTTTCTTCACTTTTCCGATGCTGCCGCTCTCTCCGGCTCCCTGGGCCGAACAAGCGGCTTCTTCGCGCAAAGACGATTGTACCGCTCACAGTGCTCTCTTAGCGCGGCTTCTGCCGAAAGAAGCCCGGGAAGCGGCGCTTAGCTCCGGAGAGTATCGTACCTTCGTCTTTAGCGTCTTTTATAGTCTACATTTTAGCAGATAGCTTTTCCACTCTGTCTGGCAAGGAAAACCTGCGGGACCACAGAAAACATCTCCCATCGTGTTCTGGACGTTGCACGGAGGTCTGCCAAGTGTTTGCATGAAGAAAACAAAAGTTGTCCAAAATAATTTCCTATCGAATGTTCATGTGATTGGAAAAGTCAGGAGAATGGTAAGGTACTGTTTTCTATCAGTTGGCAAGTTGAGCACACAATCCCAGTGTAGTACAGCTTACTTCTTCACCTTTCCCATGCTGCCGCTATCTCCGGCTCCCTGAGCCCAAGAAGCGGCTTCTTCGCGCAAAGACGATTGTACCGCTCACAGTGCTCTCTTAGCGCGGCTTCTGCCGAAAGAAGCCCGGGAGCGGCGCTTAGCTCCGGAGAGCATCGTCCCTTCGTCTTTAGCGTCTTTTGTGGTCTACATTTTAGCAGATAGCTTTTCCACTCTGTCTGGCAAGGAAAACCTGCGGGACCACAGAAAACATCTCCCATCGTGTTCTGGACGTTGCACGGAGGTCTGCCATGTGTTTGGCATAAAGAAAAGAAAAGCTGTCCAAAACAGCTTCTTATCGAATATTCATGTGATTAGAAAAGTCAGGAGAATGGTAAGGTACTGTTTTCTATCAGTTGGCAAGTTGAGCACACAATCCCAGTGTTGTACAGCTTCTTTCTTCACTTTTCCGATGCTGCCGCTCTCTCCGGCTCCCTGAGCCCAAGAAGCGGCTTCTTCGCGCAAAGACGATTGTACCGCTCACAGTGCTCTCTTAGCGCGGCTTCTGCCGAAAGAAGCCCGGGAGCGGCGCTTAGCTCCGGAGAGCATCGTCCCTTCGTCTTTAGCGTCTTTTGTGGTCTACATCCTAGCTGAAAGCTTTTCCAGTCTGTCTGGCAAGGAAAACCTGCGGGAGCACAGAAAACATCTCCCATCGTATTCTGGACGTTGCACGGAGGTCTGCCATGTGTTTGGCATAAAGAAAAGAAAAGCTGTCCAAAACAGCTTCTTATCGAATATTCATGTGATTGGAAAAGTCAGGAGAATGGTAAGGTACTGTTTTCTATCAGTTGGCAAGTTGAGCACACAATCCCAGTGTTGTACAGTTTCTCTCTTCACTTTTCCGATGCTGCCGCTCTCTCCGGCTCCCTGGGCCGAACAAGCGGCTTCTTCGCGCAAAGACGATTGTACCGCTCACAGTGCTCTCTTAGCGCGGCTTCTGCCGAAAGAAGCCCGGGAGCGGCGCTTAGCTCCGGAGAGCATCGTACCTTCGTCTTTAGCGTCTTTTATAGTCTATATTTAGCAGATAGCTTTTCCACTCTGTCTGGCAAGGAAAACATGCGGGAGCACAGGAAACATCTCCCATCGCGTTCTGGACATTGCACGGGGATCTGCCAAGTGTTTGCATGAAGAAATTAATAGTTGTCCAAAATAAATTCCTATCGAATATTCTTGTGATTGGAAAAGTCAGGAAAGTGCTAAGGTAATGTTTTCTATCAGTTGGCAAGCTGCGCACACAATCCCAGTGTTGTACAGCTTCCTTCTTCACCTTTCCGATGCTGCCGCTCTCTCCGGCTCCCTGAGCCCAAGAAGCGGCTTCTTCGCGCCAAGACGATTGTACCGCTCACAGTGCTCTCTTAGCGCGGCTTCTGCCGAAAGAAGCCCGGGAGCGGCGCTTAGGTCCGGAGAGCATCGTCCCTTCGTCTTTAGCGTCTTTTGTGGTCTACATTTTAGCAGATAGCTTTTCCACTCTGTCTGGCAAGGAAAACCTGCGGGACCACAGAAAACATCTCCCATCGTGTTCTGGACGTTGCACAGAGGTCTGCCAAGTGTTTGCATGAAGAAAAGAAAAGTTGTCCAAAATAACTTCCTATCGAATGTTCATGTGATTGGAAAAGTCAGGAGAATGGTAAGGTACTGTTTTCTATCAGTTGGCAATTTGAGCACACAATCCCAGTGTTGTACAGCTTCCTTCTTCACCTTTCCGATGCTGCCGCTCTCTCCGGCTCCTGGAGCCGAAGAAGCGGCTTCTTCGCGCAAAGACGATTGTACCTCTCACAGTGCTCTCTTAGCGCGGCTTCTGCCGAAAGAAGCCCGGGAGCGGCGCTTAGCTCTGGAGAGCATCGTCCCTTCGTCCTTAGCGTCTTTTGTGGTCTACATCCTGGCAAAAAGCTTTTCCACTCTGTCTGGCAAGGAAAACCTGCGGGAGCACAGAAAACATCTCCCATCGTGTTCTGGACGTTGCAAAGAGGTCTGCCATGTGTTTGGCATAAAGAAAAGAAAAGCTGTCCAAACAGCTTCTTATCGAATATTCATGTGATTAGAAAAGTCAGGAGAATGGTAAGGTACTGTTTTCTATCAGTTGGCAAGTTGAGCACACAATCCCAGTGTTGTACAGCTTCTTTCTTCACTTTTCCGATGCTGCCGCTCTCTCCGGCTCCCTGAGCCCAAGAAGCGGCTTCTTCGCGCAAAGACGATTGTACCGCTCACAGTGCTCTCTTAGCGCGGCTTCTGCCGAAAGAAGCCCGGGAGCGGCGCTTAGCTCCGGAGAGCATCGTCCCTTCATCTTTAGCGTCATTTGTGGTCTACATCCTAGCAGAAAGCTTTTCCACTCTGTCTGGCAAGGAAAACCTGCGGGAGCACAGGAAACATCTCCCATTGTGTTCTGGACGTTGCACGGAGGTCTGCCAAGTGTTTGGCATAAAGAAAAGAAAAGCTGTCCAAAACACCTTCTTATCGAATATTCATGTGATTGGAAAAGTCAGGAGAATGGTAAGGTACTGTTTTCTATCAGTTGGCAAGTTGAGCACACAGTCCCAGTGCTGTACAGCTTCTTTCTTCACCTTTCCCATGCTGCCGCTCTCTCCGGCTCCCGGAGCCGAAGATGCGGCTTCTTCGCGCAAAGACGATTGTACCGCTCACAGTGCTCTCTTAGCGCGGCTTCTGCCGAAAGAAGCCCGGGAGCGGCGCTTAGCTCCGGAGAGCATCTTCCCTTCGTCTTTAGCGTCTTTTGTGGTCTACATCCTAGCAGAAAGCTTTTCCAGTCTGTCTGGCAAGGAAAACCTGCGGGAGCACAGAAAACATCTCCCATCGTGTTCTGGACGTTGCACGGAGGTCTGCCATGTGTTTGGCATAAAGAAAAGAAAAGCTGTCCAAAAGAGCTTCTTATCGAATATTCATGTGATTAGAAAAGTCAGGAGAATGGTAAGGTACTGTTTTCTATCAGTTGGCAAGTTGAGCACACAATCCCAGTGTAGTACAGCTTCCTTCTTCACCTTTCCCATGCTGCCGCTCTCTCCGGCTCCCGGAGCCGAAGATGCGGCTTCTTCGCGCAAAGACGATTGTACCGCTCACAGTGCTCTCTTAGCGCGGCTTCTGCCGAAAGAAGCCCGGGAGCGGCGCTTAGCTCCGGAGAGCATCGTCCCTTCGTCTTTAGCGTCTTTTGTGGTCCACATCCTGGCAGAAAGCTTTTCCATTCTGTCCGGCAAGGAAAACATGCGGGAGCACAGAAACCATCTCCCATCGTGTTCTGGATATTGCACGGAGGTCTGCCAAGTGTTTGCATGAAGAAATTAATAGTTGTTCAAAAGAAATTCCTATCGAATATTCTTGTGATTGGAAAATTCAGGAAAGTGGTAAGGTAATGTTTTCTATCAGTTGGCAAGCTGCGCACACAATCCCAGTGTTGTACAGTTTCCTTCTTCACCTTTCCCATGCTGCCGCTCTCTCCGGCTCCCGGAGCCCAAGAAGCGGCTTCTTTGCGCAAAGACGATTGTACCGCTCACAGTGCTCTCTTAGCGCGGCTTCTGCCGAAAGAAGCACGGGAGCGGCGCTTAGCTCCGGAGAGCATCGTCCCTTCGTCTTTAGCGTCTTTTGTGGTCTACATTTTAGCAGATAGCTTTTCCACTCTGTCTGGCAAGGAAAACCTGCGGGACCACAGAAAACATCTCCCATCGTGTTCTGGACGTTGCACGGAGGTCTGCCAAGTGTTTGCATGAAGAAAACAAAAGTTGTCCAAAATAACTTCCTATCGAATGTTCATGTGATTGGAAAAGTCAGGAGAATGGTAAGGTACTGTTTTCTATCAGTTGGCAAGTTGAGCACACAATCAGAGTGTAGTACAGCTTCCTTCTTCACCTTTCCGATGCTGCCGCTCTCTCCGGCTCCCTGAGCCCGAGAAGCGGCTTCTTCGCGCAAAGACGATTGTACCGCTCACAGTGCTCTCTTAGCGCGGCTTCTGCCGAAAGAAGCCCGGGAGCGGCGCTTAGCTCCGGAGAGCATCGTCCCTTCGTCTTTAGCGTCTTTTGTGGTCTACATCCTAGCAGAAAGCTTTTCCACTCTGTCTGGCAAGGAAAACCTGCGGGAGCACAGAAAACATCTCCCATCGTATTCTGGACGTTGCACGGAGTTCTGCAATGTGTTTGGCATAAAGAAAAGAAAAGCTGTCCAAAACAGCTTCTTATCGAATATTCATGTGATTAGAAAAGTCAGGAGAATGGTAAGGTACTGTTTTTCTATTAGTTGGCAAGTTGAGCACACAATCCCAGTGTTGTACAGTTTCTTTCTTCACTTTTCCGATGCTGCCGCTCTCTCCGGCTCCCTGGGCCGAACAAGCGGCTTCTTCGCGCAAAGACGATTGTACCGCTCACAGTGCTCTCTTAGCGCGGCTTCTGCCGAAAGAAGTCCGGGAGCGGCGCTTAGCTCCGGAGAGCATCGTACCTTAGTCTTTAGCGTCTTTTGTAATCTACATTTTAGCAGATAGCTTTTCCACTCTGTCTGGCAAGGAAAACCTGCGGGACCACAGAAAACATCTCCCATCGTGTTCTGGACGTTGCACGGAGGTCTGCCAAGTGTTTGCATGAAGAAAACAAAAGTTGTCCAAAATAATTTCCTATCGAATGTTCATGTGATTGGAAATGTCAGGAGAATGGTAAGGTACTGTTTTCTATCAGTTGGCAAGTTGAGCACACAATCCCAGTGTAGTACAGCTTCCTTCTTCACCTTTCCGATGCTGCCGCTCTCTCCGGCTCCCGGAGGCGAAGAAGCGGCTTCTTCGCGCAAAGACGATTGTACCGCTCACAGAGCTCTCTTAGCGCGGCTTCTGCCGAAAGAAGCCCGAGAGCGGCGCTTAGCTCCGGAGAGCATCGTCCCTTCGTCTTTAGCGTCTTTTGTGGTCTACATTTTAGCAGATAGCTTTTCCACTCTGTCTGGCAAGGAAAACCTGCGGGACCACAGAAAACATCTCCCATCGTGTTCTGGACGTTGCACGGAGGTCTGCCATGTGTTTGGCATAAAGAAAAGAAAAGCTGTCCAAAAGAGCTTTTTATCGAATATTCATGTGATTAGAAAAGTCAGGAGAATGGTAAGGTACTGTTTTCTATCAGTTGGCAAGTTGAGCACACAATCCCAGTGTTGTACAGCTTCTTTCTTCACTTTTCCGATGCTGCCGCTCTCTCCGGCTCCCTGAGCCCAAGAAGCGGCTTCTTCGCGCAAAGACGATTGTACCGCTCACAGTGCTCTCTTAGCGCGGCTTCTGCCGAAAGAAACCCGGGAGCGGCGCTTAGCTCCGGAGAGCATCGTCCCTTCGTCTTTAGCGTCTTTTGTGGTCTACATCCTAGCAGAAAGCTTTTCCAGTCTGTCTGGCAAGGAAAACCTGCGGGACCACAGAAAACATCTCCCATTGTGTTTTGGACGTTGCACGGAGGTCTGCCAAGTGTTTGGCATAAAGAAAAGAAAAGCTGTCCAAAACAGCTTCTTATCGAATATTCATGTGATTGGAAATGTCAGGAGAATGGTAAGGTACTGTTTTCTATCAGTTGGCAAGTTGAGCACGCAATCCCAGTGTTGTACAGCTTCTTTCTTCACCTTTCCGATGCTGCCGCTCTCTCCGGCTCCCGGAGCCCAAGAAGCGGCTTCTTCGCGCAAAGACGATTGTACCGCTCACAGTGCTCTCTTAGCGCGGCTTCTGCCGAAAGAAGCCCGGGAGCGGCGCTTAGCTCCGGAGAGCATCGTCCCTTCGTCTTTAGTGTCTTTTGTGGTCTACATCCTAGCAGAAAGCTTTTCCACTCTGTCTGGCAAGGAAAACCTGCGGGAGCACAGAAAACATCTCCCATCGTGTTCTGGACGTTGCACGGAGGTCTGCCATGTGTTTGGCATAAAGAAAAGAAAAGCTGTCCAAAACAGCTTCTTATCGAATATTCATGTGATTAGAAAAGTCAGGAGAATGGTAAGGTACTGTTTTCTATCAGTTGGCAAGTTGAGCACACAATCCCAGTGTTGTACAGTTTCTTTCTTCACTTTTCCGATGCTGCCGCTCTCTCCGGCTCCCTGGGCCGAACAAGCGGCTTCTTCGCGCAAAGACGATTGTACCGCTCACAGTGCTCTCTTAGCGCGGCTTCTGCCGAAAGAAGCCCGGGAGCGTCGCTTAGCTCCGGAGAGCATCGTCCCTTCGTCTTTAGCGTCTTTTGTGGTCTACATCCTAGCAGAAAGCTTTTCCACTCTGTCTGGCAAGGAAAACCTGCGGGAGCACAGAAAACATCTCCCATCGTATTCTGGACGTTGCACGGAGGTCTGCCATGTGTTTGGCATAAAGAAAAGAAAAGCTGTCCAAAACAGCTTCTTATCGAATATTCATGTGATTAGAAAAGTCAGGAGAATGGTAAGGTACTGTTTTCTATCAGTTGGCAAGTTGAGCACACAATCCCAGTGTTGTACAGTTTCTTTCTTCACTTTTCCGATGCTGCCGCTCTCTCCGGCTCCCTGGGCCGAACAAGCGGCTTCTTCGCGCAAAGACGATTGTACCGCTCACAGTGCTCTCTTAGCGCGGCTTCTGCCGAAAGAAGCCCGGGAGCGGCGCTTAGCTCCGGAGAGCATCGTACCTTCGTCTTTAGCGTATTTTATAGTCTACATTTTAGCAGATAGCTTTTCCACTCTGTCTGGCAAGGAAAACATGCGGGAGCACAGGAAACATCTCCCATCGCGTTCTGGACATTGCACGGGGATTTGCCAAGTGTTTGCATGAAGAAATTAATAGTTGTCCAAAATAAATTCCTATCGAATATTCTTGTGATTGGAAAAGTCAGGAAAGTGCTAAGGTAATGTTTTCTATCAGTTGGCAAGCTGCGCACACAATCCCAGTGTTGTACAGCTTCCTTCTTCACCTTTCCCATGCTGCCGCTCTCTCCGGCTCCCTTAGCCCAAGAAGCGGCTTCTTCGCGCAAAGACGATTGTACCGCTCACAGTGCTCTCTTAGCGCGGCTTCTGCCGAAAGAAGCCCGGGAGCGGCGCTTAGCTCCGGAGAGCATCGTCCCTTCGTCTTTAGCGTCTTTTGTGGTCTACATTTTAGCAGATAGCTTTTCCACTCTGTCTGGCAAGGAAAACCTGCGGGACCACAGAAAACATCTCCCATCGTGTTCTGGACGTTGCACGGAGGTCTGCCAAATGTTTGCATGAAGAAAACAAAAGTTGTCCAAAATAACTTCCTATCGAATGTTCATGTGATTGGAAAAGTCAGGAGAATGGTAAGGTACTGTTTTCTATCAGTTGGCAATTTGAGCACACAATCCCAGTGTTGTTCAGCTTCCTTCTTCACCTTTCCGATGCTGCCGCTCTCTCCGGCTCCTGGAGCCGAAGAAGCGGCTTCTTCGCGCAAAGACGATTGTACCGCTCACAGTGCTCTCTTAGCGCGGCTTCTGCCGAAAGAAGCCCGGGAGCGGCGCTTAGCTCTGGAGAGCATCGTCCCTTCGTCTTTAGCGTCTTTTGTGGTCTACATCCTGGCAAAAAGCTTTTCCACTCTGTCTGGCAAGGAAAACCTGCGGGAGCACAGAAACCATCTCCCATCGTGTTCTGGATGTTGCACGGAGGTCTGCCATGTGTTTGGCATAAAGAAAAGAAAAGCTGTCCAAAACAGCTTCTTATCGAATATTCATGTGATTAGAAAAGTCAGGAGAATGGTAAGGTACTGTTTTCTATCAGTTGGCAAGTTGAGCACACAATCCCAGTGTTGTACAGCTTCTTTCTTCACTTTTCCGATGCTGCCGCTCTCTCCGGCTCCCTGAGCCCAAGAAGCGGCTTCTTCGCGCAAAGACGATTGTACCGCTCACAGCGCTCTCTTAGCGCGGCTTCTGCCGAAAGAAGCCCGGGAGTGGCGCTTAGCTCCGGAGAGCATCGTCCCTGCATCTTTAGCGTCTTTTGTGGTCTACATCCTAGCAGAAAGCTTTTCCACTCTGTCTGGCAAGGAAAACCTGCGGGAGCACAGGAAACATCTCCCATTGTGTTCTGGACGTTGCACGGAGGTCTGCCAAGTGTTTGGCATAAAGAAAAGAAAAGCTGTCCAAAACAGCTTCTTATCGAATATTCATGTGATTGGAAATGTCAGGAGAATGGTAAGGTACTGTTTTCTATCAGTTGGCAAGTTGAGCACGCAATCCCAGTGTTGTACAGCTTCTTTCTTCACCTTTCCCATGCTGCCGCTCTCTCCGGCTCCCGGAGCCCAAGAAGCGGCTTCTTCACGCAAAGACGATTGTACCGCTCACAGTGCTCTCTTAGCGCGGCTTCTGCCGAAAGAAGCCCGGGAGCGGCGCTTAGCTCCGGAGAGCATCGTCCCTTCGTCTTTAGCGTCTTTTGTGGTCTACATCCTAGCTGAAAGCTTTTCCAGTCTGTCTGGCAAGGAAAACCTGCGGGAGCACAGAAAACATCTCCCATCGTGTTCTGGACGTTGCACGGAGGTCTGCCATGTGTTTGGCATAAAGAAAAGAAAAGCTGTCCAAAACAGCTTCTTATCGAATATTCATGTGATTAGAAAAGTCAGGAGAATGGTAAGGTACTGTTTTCTATCAGTTGGCAAGTTGAGCACACAATCCCAGTGTTGTACAGCTTCTTTCTTCACTTTTCCGATGCTGCCGCTCTCTCCGGCTCCCTGAGCCCAAGAAGCGGCTTCTTCGCGCAAAGACGATTGTACCGCTCACAGTGCTCTTATAGCGCGGCTTCTGCCGAAAGACGCCCGGGAGTGGCGCTTAGCTCCGGAGAGCATCGTCCGTTCGTCTTTAGCGTCTTTTGTGGTCTACATCCTAGCAGAAAGCTTTTCCACTCTGTCTGGCAAGGAAAACCTGCGGGAGCACAGAAACCATCTCCCATCGTGTTCTGGACGTTGCACGGAGGTCTGCCATGTGTTTGGCATAAAGAAAAGAAAAGCTGTCCAAAACAGCTTCTTATCGAATATTCATGTGATTAGAAAAGTCAGGAGAATGGTAAGGTACTGTTTTCTATCAGTTGGCAAGTTGAGCACACAATCCCAGTGTAGTACAGCTTCCTTCTTCACCTTTCCCATGCTGCCGCTCTCTCCGTCTCCCGGAGCCGAAGATGCGGCTTCTTCGCGCAAAGACGATTGTACCGCTCACAGTGCTCTCTTAGCGCGGCTTCTGCCGAAAGAAGCCCGGGAGCGGCGCTTAGCTCCGGAGAGCATCGTACCTTAGTCTTTAGCGTCTTTTGTGGTCCACATCCTGGCAGAAAGCTTTTCCATTCTGTCCGGCAAGTAAAACATGCGGGAGCACAGAAAACATCTCCCATCGTGTTCTGGATATTGCACGGAGGTCTGCCAAGTGTTTGCATGAAGAAATTAATAGTTGTTCAAAAGAAATTCCTATCGAATATTCTTGTGATTGGAAAATTCAGGAAAGTGGTAAGGTAATGTTTTCTATCAGTTGGCAAGCTGCGCACACAATCCCAGTGTTGTACAGCTTCCTTCTTCACCTTTCCGATGCTGCCGCTCTCTCCGGCTCCCGGAGCCCAAGAAGCGGCTTCTTCGCGCAAAGACGATTGTACCGCTCACAGTGCTCTCTTAGCACGGCTTCCGCCGAAAGAAGCCCGGGAGCGGCGCTTAGCTCCGGAGAGCATCGTCCCTTCGTCTTTAGCGTCTTTTGTGGTCTACATTTTAGCAGATAGCTTTTCCACTCTGTCTGGCAAGGAAAACCTGCGGGAGCACAGAAAACATCTCCCATCGTGTTCTGGACGTTGCACGGAGGTCTGCCAAGTGTTTGCATGAAGAAAACAAAAGTTGTCCAAAATAACTTCCTATCGAATATTCATGTGATTGGAAAAGTCAGGAGAATGGTAAGGTACTGTTTTCTATCAGTTGGCAATTTGAGCACACAATCCCAGTGTTGTACAGCTTCCTTCTTCACCTTTCCGATGCTGGCGCTCTCTCCGGCTTCCTGAGCCCAAGAAGCGGCTTCTTCGCGCAAAGACGATTGTACCGCTCACAGTGCTCTCTTAGCGCGGCTTCTGCCGAAAGAAGCCCGGGAGCGGCGCTTAGCTCCGGAGAGCATCGTCCCTTCGTCTTTAGCGTCTTTTGTGGTCTACATCCTGGCAGAAAGCTTTTCCACTCTGTCTGGCAAGGAAAACCTGCGGGAGCACAGAAAACATCTCCCATCGTGTTCTGGACGTTGCACGGAGGTCTGCCATGTGTTTGGCATAAAGAAAAGAAAAGCTGTCCAAAACACCTTCTTATCGAATATTCATGTGATTAGAAAAGTCAGGAGAATGGTAAGGTACTGTTTTCTATCAGTTGGCAAGTTGAGCACACAATCCCAGTGTTGTACAGCTTCTTTCTTCACTTTTCTGATGCTGCCGCTCTCTCCGGCTCCCTGAGCCCAAGAAGCGGCTTCTTCGCGCAAAGACGATTGTACCGCTCACAGTGCTCTCTTAGCGCGGCTTCTGCCGAAAGAAGCCCGGGAGCGGCGCTTAGCTCCGGAGAGCATCGTCCCTTCGTCTTTAGCGTCTTTTGTGGTCTACATCCTAGCAGAAAGCTTTTCCACTCTGTCTGGCAAGGAAAACCTGCGGGAGCACAGGAAACATCTCCCATTGTGTTCTGGACGTTGCACGGAGGTCTGCCAAGTGTTTGGCATAAAGAAAAGAAAAGCTGTCCAAAACAGCTTCTTATCGAATATTCATGTGATTGGAAATGTCAGGAGAATGGTAAGGTACTGTTTACTATCAGTTGGCAAGTTGAGCACACAATCCCAGTGTTGTACAACTTCCTTCTTCACCTTTCCCATGCTGCCGCTCTCTCCGGCTGCCTGAACCGAAGATGCGGCTTCTTCGCGCAAAGACGATTGTACCGCTCACAGTGCTCTCTGAGCGCGGCTTCTGCCGAAAGATGCCCGGGAGCGGCGCTTAGCTCCAGAGAGCATCGTCCCTTCGTCTTTAGCGTCTTTTGTGGTCTACATCCTAGCAGAAAGCTTTTCCACTCTGTCTGGCAAGGTAAACCTGCGGGAGCACAGGAAACATCTCCCATCGTGTTCTGGACGTTGCACGGAGGTCTGCCAAGTGTTTGGCATAAAGAAAAGAAAAGCTGTCCAAAACAGTTTCTTATCGAATATTCATGTGATTGGAAAAGTCAGGAGAATGGTAAGGTACTGTTTTCTATCAGTTGGCAAGTTGAGCACGCAATCCCAGTGCTGTACAGCTTCTTTCTTCACCTTTCCCATGCTGCCGCTCTCTCCGGCTCCCGGAGCCGAAGAAGCGGCTTCTTCGCGCAAAGACGATTGTACCGCTCACAGTGCTCTCTTAGCGCCGCTTCTGCCGAAAGAAGCCCGGGAGCGGCGCTTAGCTCCGGAGAGCATCTTCCCTTCGTCTTTAGCGTCTTTTGTGGTCTACATCCTAGCAGAAATCTTTTCCACTCTGTCTGGCAAGGAAAACCTGCGGGAGCACAGAAAACATCTCTCATCGTGTTCTGGACGTTGCACGGAGGTCTGCCATGTGTTTGGCATAAAGAAAAGAAAAGCTGTCCAAAACACCTTCTTATCGAATATTCATGTGATTAGAAAAGTCAGGAGAATGGTAAGGTACTGTTTTGTATCAGTTGGCAAGTTGAGCACACAATCCCAGTGTTGTACAGCTTCTTTCTTCACTTTTCCGATGCTGCCGCTCTCTCCGGCTCCCGGAGCCCAAGAAGCGGCTTCTTCGCGCAAAGACGATTGTACCGGTCACAGTGCTCTCTTAGCGCGGCTTCTGCTGAAAGAAGCCCGGGAGCGGCGCTTAGCTCCGGAGAGAATTGCACCTTCGTCTTTAGCGTCTTTTGTGGTCTACATCCTGGCAGAAAGCTTTTCCACTCTGTCTGGCAAGGAAAACCTGCGGGAGCACAGAAAACATCTCCCATCGTGTTCTGGACGTTGCACGGAGGTCTGCCATGTGTTTGGCATAAAGAAAAGAAAAGCTGTCCAAAAGAGCTTCTTATCGAATATTCATGTGATTAGAAAAGTCAGGAGAATGGTAAGGTACTGTTTTCTATCAGTTGGTAAGTTGAGCACACAATCCCAGTGTTGTACAACTTCCTTCTTCACCTTTCCCATGCTGCCGCTCTCTCCGGCTGCCTGAACCGAAGATGCGGTTTCTTCGCGCAAAGACGATTGTACCGCTCACAGTGCTCTCTTAGCGCGGCTTCTGCCGAAAGAAGCCCGGGAGCGGCGCTTAGCTCCGGAGAGCATCGTCCCTTCGTCTTTAGCGTCTTTTGTGGTCTACATCCTAGCAGAAAGCTTTTCCACTCTGTCTGGCAAGGAAAACCTGCGGGAGCACAGGAAACATCTCCCATCGTGTTCTGGACATTGCACGGAGGTCTGCCAAGTGTTTGCATGAAGAAATTAATAGTTGTTCAAAAGAAATTCCTATCGAATATTCTTGTGATTGGAAAATTCAGGAAAGTGGTAAGGTAATGTTTTCTATCAGTTGGCAAGCTGCGCACACAATCCCAGTGTTGTACAGCTTCCTTCTTCACCTTTCCGATGCTGCCGCTCTCTCCGGCTCCCGGAGCCGAAGATGCGGCTTCTTCGCGCAAAGACGATTGTACCGCTCACAGTGCTCTCTTAGCGCGGCTTCTGCCGAAAGACGCCCGCGAGCGGCGCTTAGCTCCGGAGAGCATCGTCCCTTCGTCTTTAGCGTCTTTTGTGGTCTACATCCTAGCAGAAAGCTTTTCCACTCTGTCTGGCAAGGAAAACCTGCGGGAGCACAGGAAACATCTCCGATTGTGTTCTGGACGTTGCACGGAGGTCTGCCAAGTGTTTGGCATAAAGAAAAGAAAAGCTGCCAAAACAGCTTCTTATCGAATATTCATGTGATTGGAAATGTCAGGAGAATGGTAAGGTACTGTTTTCTATCAGTTGGCAAGTTGAGCACGCAATCCCAGTGTTGTACAGCTTCCTTCTTCACCTTTCCCATGCTGCCGCTCTCTCCGGCTCCCGGAGCCGAAGAAGCGGCTTCTTCGCGCAAAGACGATTGTACCGCTCACAGTGCTCTCTTAGCGCGGCTTCTGCCGAAAGAAGCCCGGGAGCGGCGCTTAGCTCTGGAGAGCATCGTCCCTTCGTCTTTAGCGTCTTTTGTGGTCTACATCCTGGCAGAAATCTTTTCCAGTCTGTCTGGCAAGGAAAACCTGCGGGAGCACAGAAAACAACTCCCATCGTGTTCTGGACGTTGCACGGAGGTCTGCCATGTGTTTGGCATAAAGAAAAGAAAATCTGTCCAAAACACCTTCTTATCGAATATTCATGTGATTAGAAAAGTCAGGAGAATGGTAAGGTACTGTTTTCTATCAGTTGGCAAGTTGAGCACACAATCCCAGTGTTGTACAGCTTCTTTCTTCACTTTTCCGATGCTGCCGCTCTCTCCGGCTCCCTGAGCCCAAGAAGCGGCTTCTTCGCGCAAAGACGATTGTACCGCTCACAGTGCTCTCTTAGCGCGGCTTCTGCCGAAAGACGCCCGGGAGCGGCGCTTAGCTCCGGAGAGCATCGTCCGTTCGTCTTTAGCGTCTTTTGTGGTCTACATACTGGCAGAAAGCTTTTCCACTCTGTCTGGCCGGGAAAACCTGCGGGAGCACAGAAAACATCTCCCATCGTGTTCTGGACGTTGCACGGAGGTCTGCCATGTGTTTGGCATAAAGAAAAGAAAAGCTGTCCAAAACAGCTTCTTATCGAATATTCATGTGATTAGAAAAGTCAGCAGAATGGTAAGGTACTGTTTTGTATCAGTTGGCAAGTTGAGCACACAATCCCAGTGTTGTACAGCTTCCTTCTTCACCTTTCCCATGCTGCCGCTCTCTCCGGCTCCCGGAGCCGAAGATGCGGCTTCTTCGCGCAAAGACGATTGTACCGCTCACAGTGCTCTCTTAGCGCGGCTTCTGCCGAAAGAAGCCCGGGAGCGGCGCTTAGCTCCGGAGAGCATCGTCCCTTCGTCTTTAGCGTCTTTTGTGGTCTACATCCTAGCAGAAAGCTTTTCCACTCTGTCTGGCAAGGAAAACCTGCGGGAGCACAGGAAACATCTCCCATCGTGTTCTGGACGTTGCAGGGAGGTCTGCCAAGTGTTTGGCATAAAGAAAAGAAAGCTGTCCAAAACAGCTTCTTATCGAATATTCATGTGATTGGAAAATTCAGGAGAATGGTAAGGTACTGTTTTCTATCAGTTGGCAAGTTGAGCACGCAATCCCAGTGCTGTACAGCTTCTTTCTTCACCTTTCCCATGCTGCCGCTCTCTCCGGCTCCCTGGGCCGAACAAGCGGCTTCTTCGCGCAAAGACGATTGTACCGGTCACAGTGCTCTCTTAGCGCGGCTTCTGCCGAAAGAAGCCCGGGAGCGGCGCTTACCTCCGGAGAGCATCGTCCCTTCGTCTTTAGCGTCTTTTATAGTCTACATTTTAGCAGATAGTTTTTCCTATCTGTCTGGCAAGGAAAACCTGCGGGAGCACAGGAAATATCTCCCATCGCGTTCTGGACATTGCACGGGGATCTGCCAAGTGTTTGCATGAAGAAATTAATAGTTGTCCAAAATAAATTCCTATCGAATATTGTTGTGATTGGAAAAGTCAGGAAAGTGCTAAGGTAATGTTTTCTATCAGTTGGCAAGCTGCGCACACAATCCCAGTGTTGTACAGCTTCCTTCTTCACCTTTCCCATGCTGCCGCTCTCTCCGGCTCCCGGAGCCCAAGAAGCGGCTTCTTCGCGCAAAGACGATTGTACCGCTCACAGTGCTCTCTTAGCGCGGCTTCTGCCGAAAGAAGCACGGGAGCGGCGCTTAGCTCCGGAGAGCATCGTCCCTTCGTCTTTAGCGTCTTTTGTGGTCTACATTTTAGCAGATAGCTTTTCCACTCTGTCTGGCAAGGAAAACCTGCGGGACCACAGAAAACATCTCCCATCGTGTTCTGGACGTTGCACGGAGGTCTGCCAAGTGTTTGCATGAAGAAAACAAAAGTTGTCCAAAATAACTTCCTATCGAATGTTCATGTGATTGGAAAAGTCAGGAGAATGGTAAGGTACTGTTTTCTATCAGTTGGCAAGTTGAGCACACAATCAGAGTGTAGTACAGCTTCCTTCTTCACCTTTCCGATGCTGCCGCTCTCTCCGGCTCCCTGAGCCCGAGAAGCGGCTTCTTCGCGCAAAGACGATTGTACCGCTCACAGTGCTCTCTTAGCGCGGCTTCTGCCGAAAGAAGCCCGGGAGCGGCGCTTAGCTCCGGAGAGCATCGTCCCTTCGTCTTTAGCGTCTTTTGTGGTCTACATCCTAGCAGAAAGCTTTTCCAGTCTGTCTGGCAAGGAAAACCTGCGGGAGCACAGGAAACATCTCCCATCGTGTTCTGGACGTTGCACGGAGGTCTGCCATGTGTTTGGCATAAAGAAAAGAAAAGCTGTCCAAAACAGCTTCTTATCGAATATTCATGTGATTGGAAATGTCAGGAGAATGGTAAGGTACTGTTTTCTATCAGTTGGCAAGTTGAGCACGCAATCCCAGTGTTGTACAGCTTCTTTCTTCACCTTTCCCATGCTGCCGCTCTCTCCGGCTCCCGGAGCCGAAGAAGCGGCTTCTTCGCGCAAAGACGATTGTACCGCTCACAGTGCTCTCTTAGCACGGCTTCTGCCGAAAGAAGCCCGGGAGCGGCGCTTAGCTCCGGAGAGCATCGTCCCTTCGTCTTTAGCGTCTTTTGTGGTCTACATCCTAGCAGAAAGCTTTTCCACTCTGTCTGGCAATGAAAACCTGCGGGAGCACAGAAAACATCTCCCATCGTATTCTGGACGTTGCACGGAGGTCTGCAATGTGTTTGGCATAAAGAAAAGAAAAGCTGTCCAAAACAGCTTCTTATCGAATATTCATGTGATTAGAAAAGTCAGGAGAATGGTAAGGTACTGTTTTTCTATTAGTTGGCAAGTTGAGCACACAATCCCAGTGTTGTACAGTTTCTTTCTTCACTTTTCCGATGCTGCCGCTCTCTCCGGCTCCCTGGGCCGAACAAGCGGCTTCTTCGCGCAAAGACGATTGTACCGCTCACAGTGCTCTCTTAGCGCGGCTTCTGCCGAAAGAAGCCCGGGAGCGGCGCTTAGCTCCGGAGAGCATCGTACCTTAGTCTTTAGCGTCTTTTGTAATCTACATTTTAGCAGATAGCTTTTCCACTCTGTCTGGCAAGGAAAACCTGCGGGACCACAGAAAACATCTCCCATCGTGTTCTGGACGTTGCACGGAGGTCTGCCAAGTGTTTGCATGAAGAAAACAAAAGTTGTCCAAAATAATTTCCTATCGAATGTTCATGTGATTGGAAAAGTCAGGAGAATGGTAAGGTACTGTTTTCTATCAGTTGGCAAGTTGAGCACACAATCCCAGTGCTGTACAGCTTCCTTCTTCACCTTTCCGATGCTGCCGCTCTCTCCGGCTCCCTGAGCCCAAGAAGCGGCTTCTTCGCGCAAAGACGTTTGTACCGCTCACAGAGCTCTCTTAGCGCGGCTTCTGCCGAAAGAAGCCCGGGAGCGGCGCTTAGCTCCGGAGAGCATCGTCCCTTCGTCTTTAGCGTCTTTTGTGGTCTACATTTTAGCAGATAGCTTTTCCACTCTGTCTGGCAAGGAAAACCTGCGGGAGCACAGGAAACATCTCCCATTGTGTTCTCGACGTTGCACGGAGGTCTGCCAAGTGTTTGGCATAAAGAAAAGAAAAGCTGTCCAAAACAGCTTCTTATCGAATATTCATGTGATTGGAAATGTCAGGAGAATGGTAAGGTACTGTTTTCTATCAGTTGGCAAGTTGAGCACACAATCCCAGTGTTGTACAGCTTCTTTCTTCACCTTTCCCATGCTGCCGCTCTCTCCGGCTCCCGGAGCCCAAGAAGCGGCTTCTTCACGCAAAGACGATTGTACCGCTCACAGTGCTCTCTTAGCGCGGCTTCTGCCGAAAGAAGCCCGGGAGCGGCGCTTAGCTCCGGAGAGCATCGTCCCTTCGTCTTTAGCGTCTTTTGTGGTCTACATCCTAGCAGAAATCTTTTCCAGTCTGTCTGGCAAGGAAAACCTGCGGGAGCACAGAAAACATCTCCCATCGTGTTCTGGACGTTGCACGGAGGTCTGCCATGTGTTTGGCATAAAGAAAAGAAAAGCTGTCCAAAACACCTTCTTATCGAATATTCATGTGATTAGAAAAGTCAGGAGAATGGTAAGGTACTGTTTTCTATCAGTTGGCAAGTTGAGCACACAATCCCAGTGTTGTACAGCTTCTTTCTTCACTTTTCCGATGCTGCCGCTCTCTCCGGCTCCCTGAGCCCAAGAAGCGGCTTCTTCGCGCAAAGACGATTGTACCGCTCACAGTGCTCTTATAGCGCGGCTTCTGCCGAAAGACGCCCGGGAGTGGCGCTTAGCTCCGGAGAGCATCGTCCGTTCGTCTTTAGCGTCTTTTGTGGTCTACATCCTAGCAGAAAGCTTTTCCACTCTGTCTGGCAAGGAAAACCTGCGGGAGCACAGAAACCATCTCCCATCGTGTTCTGGACGTTGCACGGAGGTCTGCCATGTGTTTGGCATAAAGAAAAGAAAAGCTGTCCAAAACAGCTTCTTATCGAATATTCATGTGATTAGAAAAGTCAGGAGAATGGTAAGGTACTGTTTTCTATCAGTTGGCAAGTTGAGCACACAATCCCAGTGTAGTACAGCTTCCTTCTTCACCTTTCCCATGCTGCCGCTCTCTCCGTCTCCCGGAGCCGAAGATGCGGCTTCTTCGCGCAAAGACGATTGTACCGCTCACAGTGCTCTCTTAGCGCGGCTTCTGCCGAAAGAAGCCCGGGAGCGGCGCTTAGCTCCGGAGAGCATCGTACCTTAGTCTTTAGCGTCTTTTGTGGTCCACATCCTGGCAGAAAGCTTTTCCATTCTGTCCGGCAAGTAAAACATGCGGGAGCACAGAAAACATCTCCCATCGTGTTCTGGATATTGCACGGAGGTCTGCCAAGTGTTTGCATGAAGAAATTAATAGTTGTTCAAAAGAAATTTCTATCGAATATTCTTGTGATTGGAAAATTCAGGAAAGTGGTAAGGTAATGTTTTCTATCAGTTGGCAAGCTGTGCACACAATCCCAGTGTTGTACAGCTTCCTTCTTCACCTTTCCGATGCTGCCGCTCTCTCCGGCTCCCGGAGCCCAAGAAGCGGCTTCTTCGCGCAAAGACGATTGTACCGCTCACAGTGCTCTCTTAGCACGGCTTCTGCCGAAAGACGCCCGGGAGCGGCGCTTAGCTCCGGAGAGCATCGTCCCTTCGTCTTTAGCGTCTTTTGTGGTCTACATCCTAGCAGAAAGCTTTTCCACTCTGTCTGGCAAGGAAAACCTGCGGGAGCACAGGAAACATCTCCCATTGTGTTCTGGACGTTGCACGGAGGTCTGCCAAGTGTTTGGCATAAAGAAAAGAAAAGCTGTCCAAAACAGCTTCTTATCGAATATTCATGTGATTGGAAATGTCAGGAGAATGGTAAGGTACTGTTTACTATCAGTTGGCAAGTTGAGCACACAATCCCAGTGTTGTACAACTTCCTTCTTCACCTTTCCCATGCTGCCGCTCTCTCCGGCTGCCTGAACCGAAGATGCGGCTTCTTCGCGCAAAGACGATTGTACCGCTCACAGTGCTCTCTGAGCGCGGCTTCTGCCGAAAGATGCCCGGGAGCGGCGCTTAGCTCCAGAGAGCATCGTCCCTTCGTCTTTAGCGTCTTTTGTGGTCTACATCCTAGCAGAAAGCTTTTCCACTCTGTCTGGCAAGGAAAACCTGCGGGAGCACAGGAAACATCTCCCATCGTGTTCTGGATATTGCACGGAGGTCTGCCAAGTGTTTGCATGAAGAAATTAATAGTTGTTCAAAAGAAATTCCTATCGAATATTCTTGTGATTGGAAAATTCAGGAAAGTGGTAAGGTAATGCTTTCTATCAGTTGGCAAGCTGCGCACACAATCCCAGTGTTGTACAGCTTCCTTCTTCACCTTTCCGATGCTGCCGCTCTCTCCGGCTCCCGGAGCCCAAGAAGCGGCTTCTTCGCGCAAAGACGATTGTACCGCTGACAGTGCTCTCAGCGCGGCTTCTGCCGAAAGAAGCCCGGGAGCGGCGCTTAGCTCCGGAGAGCATCGTCCCTTCGTCTTTAGCGTCTTTTGTGGTCTACATTTTAGCAGATAGCTTTTCCAATCTGTCTGGCAAGGAAAACCTGCGGGACCACAGAAAACATCTCCCATCGTGTTCTGGACGTTGCACGGAGGTCTGCCAAGTGTTTGCATGAAGAAAACAAAAGTTGTCCAAAATAACTTCCTATCGAATGTTCATGCGATTGGAAAAGTCAGGGGAATGGTAAGGTACTGTTTTCTATCAGTTGGCAATTTGAGCACACAATCCCAGTGTTGTACAGCTTCCTTCTTCACCTTTCCGATGCTGCCGCTCTCTCCGGCTCCTGGAGCCGAAGAAGCGGATTCTTCGCGCAAAGACGATTGTACCGCTCACAGTGCTCTCTTAGCGCGGCTTCTGCCGAAAGAAGCCCGGGAGCGGCGCTTAGCTCTGGAGAGCATCGTCCCTTCGTCTTTAGCGTCTTTTGTGGTCTACATCCTGGCAAAAAGCTTTTCCACTCTGTCTGGCAAGGAAAACCTGCGGGAGCACAGAAAACATCTCCCATCGTGTTCTGGACGTTGCACGGAGGTCTGCCATGTGTTTGGCATAAAGAAAAGAAAAGCTGTCCAAAACAGCTTCTTATCGAATATTCATGTGATTAGAAAGGTCAGGAGAATGGTAAGGTACTGTTTTCTATCAGTTGGCAAGTTGAGCACACAATCCCAGTCTTGTACAGCTTCTTTCTTCACTTTTCCGATGCTGCCGCTCTCTCCGGCTCCCTGAGCCCAAGAAGCGGCTTCTTCGCGCAAAGACGATTGTACCGCTCACAGTGCTCTCTTAGCGTGGCTTCTGCCGAAAGAAGCCCGGGAGCGGCGCTTAGCTCCGGAGAGCATCGTCCCTTCATCTTTAGCGTCTTTTGTGGTCTACATCCTAGCAGAAAGCTTTTCCACTCTGTCTGGCAAGGAAAACCTGCGGGAGCACAGAAAACATCTCCCATCGTGTTCTGGACGTTGCACGGAGGTCTGCCATGTGTTTGGCATAAAGAAAAGAAAAGCTGTCCAAAACAGCTTCTTATCGAATATTCATGTGATTAGAAAAGTCAGGAGAATGGTAAGGTACTGTTTTCTATCAGTTGGCAAGTTGAGCACACAATCCCAGTGTTGTACAGCTTCTTTCTTCACTTTTCCGATGCTGCCGCTCTCTCCGGCTCCCTGAGCCCAAGAAGCGGCTTCTTCGCGCAAAGACGATTGTACCGCTCACAGTGCTCTCTTAGCGCGGCTTCTGCCGAAAGAAGCCCGGGAGCGGCGCTTAGCTCCGGAGAGCATCGTCCCTTCGTCTTTAGCGTCTTTTGTGGTCTACACCCTGGCAGAAAGCTTTTCCACTCTGTCTGGCAAGGAAAACCTGCGGGAGCACAGAAAACATCTCCCATCGTGTTCTGGACGTTGCACGGAGGTCTGCCATGTGTTTGGCATAAAGAAAAGAAAAGCTGTCCAAAACAGCTTCTTATCGAATATTCATGTGATTGAAAATTCAGGAGAATGGTAAGGTACTGTTTTCTATCAGTTGGCAAGTTGAGCACACAATCCCAGTGTAGTACAGCTTCCTTCTTCACCTTTCCCATGCTGCCGCTCTCTCCGGCTCCCGGAGCCGAAGATGCGGCTTCTTCGCGCAAAGACGATTGTACCGCTCACAGTGCTCTCTTAGCGCGGCTTCTGCCGAAAGAAGCCCGGGAGCGGCGCTTAGCTCCGGAGAGCATCGTCCCTTCGTCTTTAGCGTCTTTTGTGGTCTACATCCTAGCAGAAAGCTTTTCCACTCTGTCTGGCAAGGTAAACCTGCGGGAGCACAGGAAACATCTCCCATCGTGTTCTGGACGTTGCACGGAGGTCTGCCAAGTGTTTGGCATAAAGAAAAGAAAAGCTGTCCAAAACAGTTTCTTATCGAATATTCATGTGATTGGAAAAGTCAGGAGAATGGTAAGGTACTGTTTTCTATCAGTTGGCAAGTTGAGCACGCAATCCCAGTGCTGTACAGCTTCTTTCTTCACCTTTCCCATGCTGCCGCTCTCTCCGGCTCCCGGAGCCGAAGAAGCGGCTTCTTCGCGCAAAGACGATTGTACCGCTCACAGTGCTCTCTTAGCGCCGCTTCTGCCGAAAGAAGCCCGGGAGCGGCGCTTAGCTCCGGAGAGAATTGCACCTTCGTCTTTAGCGTCTTTTGTGGTCTACATCCTGGCAGAAAGCTTTTCCACTCTGTCTGGCAAGGAAAACCTGCGGGAGCACAGAAAACATCTCCCATCGTGTTCTGGACGTTGCACGGAGGTCTGCCATGTGTTTGGCATAAAGAAAAGAAAAGCTGTCCAAAAGAGCTTCTTATCGAATATTCATGTGATTAGAAAAGTCAGGAGAATGGTAAGGTACTGTTTTCTATCAGTTGGTAAGTTGAGCACACAATCCCAGTGTTGTACAACTTCCTTCTTCACCTTTCCCATGCTGCCGCTCTCTCCGGCTGCCTGAACCGAAGATGCGGTTTCTTCGCGCAAAGACGATTGTACCGCTCACAGTGCTCTCTTAGCGCGGCTTCTGCCGAAAGAAGCCCGGGAGCGGCGCTTAGCTCCGGAGAGCATCGTCCCTTCGTCTTTAGCGTCTTTTGTGGTCTACATCCTAGCAGAAAGCTTTTCCACTCTGTCTGGCAAGGAAAACCTGCGGGAGCACAGGAAACATCTCCCATCGTGTTCTGGACATTGCACGGAGGTCTGCCAAGTGTTTGCATGAAGAAATTAATAGTTGTTGAAAAGAAATTCCTATCGAATATTCTTGTGATTGGAAAATTCAGGAAAGTGGTAAGGTAATGTTTTCTATCAGTTGGCAAGCTGCGCACACAATCCCAGTGTTGTACAGCTTCCTTCTTCACCTTTCCGATGCTGCCGCTCTCTCCGGCTCCCGGAGCCGAAGATGCGGCTTCTTCGCGCAAAGACGATTGTACCGCTCACAGTGCTCTCTTAGCGCGGCTTCTGCCGAAAGACGCCCGCGAGCGGCGCTTAGCTCCGGAGAGCATCGTCCCTTCGTCTTTAGCGTCTTTTGTGGTCTACATCCTAGCAGAAAGCTTTTCCACTCTGTCTGGCAAGGAAAACCTGCGGGAGCACAGGAAACATCTCCGATTGTGTTCTGGACGTTGCACGGAGGTCTGCCAAGTGTTTGGCATAAAGAAAAGAAAAGCTGCCAAAACAGCTTCTTATCGAATATTCATGTGATTGGAAATGTCAGGAGAATGGTAAGGTACTGTTTTCTATCAGTTGGCAAGTTGAGCACGCAATCCCACTGTTGTACAGCTTCCTTCTTCACCTTTCCCATGCTGCCGCTCTCTCCGGCTCCCGGAGCCGAAGAAGCGGCTTCTTCGCGCAAAGACGATTGTACCGCTCACAGTGCTCTCTTAGCGCGGCTTCTGCCGAAAGAAGCCCGGGAGCGGCGCTTAGCTCTGGAGAGCATCGTCCCTTCGTCTTTAGCGTCTTTTGTGGTCTACATCCTGGCAGAAATCTTTTCCAGTCTGTCTGGCAAGGAAAACCTGCGGGAGCACAGAAAACAACTCACATCGTGTTCTGGACGTTGCACGGAGGTCTGCCATGTGTTTGGCATAAAGAAAAGAAAAGCTGTCCAAAACACCTTCTTATCGAATATTCATGTGATTAGAAAAGTCAGGAGAATGGTAAGGTACTGTTTTCTATCAGTTGGCAAGTTGAGCACACAATCCCAGTGTTGTACAGCTTCTTTCTTCACTTTTCCGATGCTGCCGCTCTCTCCGGCTCCCTGAGCCCAAGAAGCGGCTTCTTCGCGCAAAGACGATTGTACCGCTCACAGTGCTCTCTTAGCGCGGCTTCTGCCGAAAGACGCCCGGGAGCGGCGCTTAGCTCCGGAGAGCATCGTCCGTTCGTCTTTAGCGTCTTTTGTGGTCTACATACTGGCAGAAAGCTTTTCCACTCTGTCTGGCCGGGAAAACCTGCGGGAGCACAGAAAACATCTCCCATCGTGTTCTGGACGTTGCACGGAGGTCTGCCATGTGTTTGGCATAAAGAAAAGAAAAGCTGTCCAAAACAGCTTCTTATCGAATATTCATGTGATTAGAAAAGTCAGCAGAATGGTAAGGTACTGTTTTGTATCAGTTGGCAAGTTGAGCACACAATCCCAGTGTTGTACAGCTTCCTTTTTCACCTTTCCCATGCTGCCGCTCTCTCCGGCTCCCGGAGCCGAAGATGCGGCTTCTTCGCGCAAAGACGATTGTACCGCTCACAGTGCTCTCTTAGCGCGGCTTCTGCCGAAAGAAGCCCGGGAGCGGCGCTTAGCTCCGGAGAGCATCGTCCCTTCGTCTTTAGCGTCTTTTGTGGTCTACATCCTAGCAGAAAGCTTTTCCACTCTGTCTGGCAAGGAAAACCTGCGGGAGCACAGGAAACATCTCCCATCGTGTTCTGGACGTTGCAGGGAGGTCTGCCAAGTGTTTGGCATAAAGAAAAGAAAGCTGTCCAAAACAGCTTCTTATCGAATATTCATGTGATTGGAAAATTCAGGAGAATGGTAAGGTACTGTTTTCTATCAGTTGGCAAGTTGAGCACGCAATCCCAGTGCTGTACAGCTTCTTTCTTCACCTTTCCCATGCTGCCGCTCTCTCCGGCTCCCTGGGCCGAACAAGCGGCTTCTTCGCGCAAAGACGATTGTACCGGTCACAGTGCTCTCTTAGCGCGGCTTCTGCCGAAAGAAGCCCGGGAGCGGCGCTTACCTCCGGAGAGCATCGTCCCTTCGTCTTTAGCGTCTTTTATAGTCTACATTTTAGCAGATGGTTTTTCCTATCTGTCTGGCAAGGAAAACCTGCGGGAGCACAGGAAATATCTCCCATCGCGTTCTGGACATTGCACGGGGATCTGCCAAGTGTTTGCATGAAGAAATTAATAGTTGTCCAAAATAAATTCCTATCGAATATTCTTGTGATTGGAAAAGTCAGGAAAGTGCTAAGGTAATGTTTTCTATCAGTTGGCAAGCTGCGCACACAATCCCAGTGTTGTACAGCTTCCTTCTTCACCTTTCCCATGCTGCCGCTCTCTCCGGCTCCCGGAGCCCAAGAAGCGGCTTCTTCGCGCAAAGACGATTGTACCGCTCACAGTGCTCTCTTAGCGCGGCTTCTGCCGAAAGAAGCACGGGAGCGGCGCTTAGCTCCGGAGAGCATCGTCCCTTCGTCTTTAGCGTCTTTTGTGGTCTACATTTTAGCAGATAGCTTTTCCACTCTGTCTGGCAAGGAAAACCTGCGGGACCACAGAAAACATCTCCCATCGTGTTCTGGACGTTGCACGGACGTCTGCCAAGTGTTTGCATGAAGAAAACAAAAGTTGTCCAAAATAACTTCCTATCGAATGTTCATGTGATTGGAAAAGTCAGGAGAATGGTAAGGTACTGTTTTCTATCAGTTGGCAAGTTGAGCACACAATCAGAGTGTAGTACAGCTTCCTTCTTCACCTTTCCGATGCTGCCGCTCTCTCCGGCTCCCTGAGCCCGAGAAGCGGCTTCTTCGCGCAAAGACGATTGTACCGCTCACAGTGCTCTCTTAGCGCGGCTTCTGCCGAAAGAAGCCCGGGAGCGGCGCTTAGCTCCGGAGAGCATCGTCCCTTCGTCTTTAGCGTCTTTTGTGGTCTACATCCTAGCAGAAAGCTTTTCCAGTCTGTCTGGCAAGGAAAACCTGCGGGAGCACAGGAAACATCTCCCATCGTGTTCTGGACGTTGCACGGAGGTCTGCCATGTGTTTGGCATAAAGAAAAGAAAAGCTGTCCAAAACAGCTTCTTATCGAATATTCATGTGATTGGAAATGTCAGGAGAATGGTAAGGTACTGTTTTCTATCAGTTGGCAAGTTGAGCACGCAATCCCAGTGTTGTACAGCTTCTTTCTTCACCTTTCCCATGCTGCCGCTCTCTCCGGCTCCCGGAGCCGAAGAAGCGGCTTCTTCGCGCAAAGACGATTGTACCGCTCACAGTGCTCTCTTAGCGCCGCTTCTGCCGAAAGAAGCCCGGGAGCGGCGCTTAACTCCGGAGAGCATCGTCCCTTCGTCTTTAGCGTCTTTTGTGGTCTACATCCTAGCAGAAAGCTTTTCCACTCTGTCTGGCAATGAAAACCTGCGGGAGCACAGAAAACATCTCCCATCGTATTCTGGACGTTGCACGGAGGTCTGCAATGTGTTTGGCATAAAGAAAAGAAAAGCTGTCCAAAACAGCTTCTTATCGAATATTCATGTGATTAGAAAAGTCAGGAGAATGGTAAGGTACTGTTTTTCTATTAGTTGGCAAGTTGAGCACACAATCCCAGTGTTGTACAGTTTCTTTCTTCACTTTTCCGATGCTGCCGCTCTCTCCGGCTCCCTGGGCCGAACAAGCGGCTTCTTCGCGCAAAGACGATTGTACCGCTCACAGTGCTCTCTTAGCGCGGCTTCTGCCGAAAGAAGCCCGGGAGCGGCGCTTAGCTCCGGAGAGCATCGTACCTTAGTCTTTAGCGTCTTTTGTAATCTACATTTTAGCAGATAGCTTTTCCACTCTGTCTGGCAAGGAAAACCTGCGGGACCACAGAAAACATCTCCCATCGTGTTCTGGACGTTGCACGGAGGTCTGCCAAGTGTTTGCATGAAGAAAACAAAAGTTGTCCAAAATAATTTCCTATCGAATGTTCATGTGATTGGAAAAGTCAGGAGAATGGTAAGGTACTGTTTTCTATCAGTTGGCAAGTTGAGCACACAATCCCAGTGTAGTACAGCTTCCTTCTTCACCTTTCCGATGCTGCCGCTCTCTCCGGCTCCCTGAGCCCAAGAAGCGGCTTCTTCGCGCAAAGACGTTTGTGCCGCTCACAGAGCTCTCTTAGCGCGGCTTCTGCCGAAAGAAGCCCGGGAGCGGCGCTTAGCTCCGGAGAGCATCGTCCCTTCGTCTTTAGCGTCTTTTGTGGTCTACATTTTAGCAGATAGCTTTTCCACTCTGTCTGGCAAGGAAAACCTGCGGGACCACAGAAAACATCTCCCATCGTGTTCTGGACGTTGCACGGAGGTCTGCCATGTGTTTGGCTTAAAGAAAAGAAAAGCTGTCCAAAAGAGCTTCTTATCGAATATTCATGTGATTAGAAAAGTCAGGAGAATGGTAAGGTACTGTTTTCTATCAGTTGGCAAGTTGAGCACACAATCCCAGTGTTGTACAGCTTCTTTCTTCACTTTTCTGATGCTGCCGCTCTCTCCGGCTCCCGGAGCCCAAGAAGCGGCTTCTTCGCGCAAAGACGATTGTACCGCTCACAGTGCTCTCTTAGCGCGGCTTCTGCCGAAAGAAGCCCGGGAGCGGCGCTTAGCTCCGGAGAGCATCGTCCCTTCGTCTTTTGCGTCTTTTGTGGTCTACATCCTAGCAGAAAGCTTTTCCACTCTGTCTGGCAAGGAAAACCTGCGGGAGCACAGAAAACATCTCCCATCGTATTCTGGACGTTGCACGGAGGTCTGCCATGTGTTTGGCATAAAGAAAAGAAAAGCTGTCCAAAACAGCTTCTTATCGAATATTCATGTGATTAGAAAAGTCAGGAGAATGGTAAGGTACTGTTTTCTATCAGTTGGCAAGTTGAGCACACAATCCCAGTGTTGTACAGTTTCTTTCTTCACTTTTCCGATGCTGCCGCTCTCTCCGGCTCCCTGGGCCGAACAAGCGGCTTCTTCGCGCAAAGACGATTGTACCGCTCACAGTGCTCTCTTAGCGCGGCTTCTGCCGAAAGAAGCCCGGGAGCGGCGCTTAACTCCGGAGAGCATCGTACGTTCGTCTTTAGCGTCTTTTATAGTCTACGTTTTAGCAGATAGCTTTTCCACTCTGTCTGGCAAGGAAAACATGCGGGAGCACAGGAAACATCTCCCATCGCGTTCTGGACATTGCACGGGGATTTGCCAAGTGTTTGCATGAAGAAATTAATAGTTGTCCAAAATAAATTCCTATCGAATATTCTTGTGATTGGAAAAATCAGGAAAGTGCTAAGGTAATGTTTTCTATCAGTTGGCAAGCTGCGCACACAATCCCAGTGTTGTACAGCTTCCTTCTTCACCTTTCCGATGCTGCCGCTCTCTCCGGCTCCCTTAGCCCAAGAAGCGGCTTCTTCGCGCAAAGACGATTGTACCGCTCACAGTGCTCTCTTAGCGCGGCTTCTGCCGAAAGAAGCCCGGGAGCGGCGCTTAGCTCCGGAGAGCATCGTCCCTTCGTCTTTAGCGTCTTTTGTGGTCTACATTTTAGCAGATAGCTTTTCCACTCTGTCTGGCAAGGAAAACCTGCGGGACCACAGAAAACATCTCCCATCGTGTTCTGGACGTTGCACGGAGGTCTGCCAAGTGTTTGCATGAAGAAAACAAAAGTTGTCCAAAATAACTTCCTATCGAATGTTCATGTGATTGGAAAAGTCAGGAGAATGGTAAGGTACTGTTTTCTATCAGTTGGCAATTTGAGCACACAATCCCAGTGTTGTTCAGCTTCCTTCTTCACCTTTCCGATGCTGCCGCTCTCTCCGGCTCCTGGAGCCGAAGAAGCGGCTTCTTCGCGCAAAGACGATTGTACCGCTCACAGTGCTCTCTTAGCGCGGCTTCTGCCGAAAGAAGCCCGGGAGCGGCGCTTAGCTCTGGAGAGCATCGTCCCTTCGTCTTTAGCGTCTTTTGTGGTCTACATCCTGGCAAAAAGCTTTTCCACTCTGTCTGGCAAGGAAAACCTGCGGGAGCACAGGAAACATCTCCCATTGTGTTCTGGACGTTGCACGGAGGTCTGCCAAGTGTTTGGCATAAAGAAAAGAAAAGCTGTCCAAAACAGCTTCTTATCGAATATTCATGTGATTGGAAATGTCAGGAGAATGGTAAGGTACTGTTTTCTATCAGTTGGCAAGTTGAGCACGCAATCCCAGTGTTGTACAGCTTCTTTCTTCACCTTTCCCATGCTGCCGCTCTCTCCGGCTCCCGGAGTCCAAGAAGCGGCTTCTTCACGCAAAGACGATTGTACCGCTCACAGTGCTCTCTTAGCGCGGCTTCTGCCGAAAGAAGCCCGGGAGCGGCGCTTAGCTCCGGAGAGCATCGTCCCTTCGTCTTTAGCGTCTTTTGTGGTCTACATCCTAGCAGAAATCTTTTCCAGTCTGTCTGGCAAGGAAAACCTGCGGGACCACAGAAAACATCTCCCATCGTGTTCTGGACGTTGCACGGAGGTCTGCCATGTGTTTGGCATAAAGAAAAGAAAAGCTGTCCAAAACACCTTCTTATCGAATATTCATGTGATTAGAAAAGTCAGGAGAATGGTAAGGTACTGTTTTCTATCAGTTGGCAAGTTGAGCACACAATCCCAGTGTTGTACAGCTTCTTTCTTCACTTTTCCGATGCTGCCGCTCTCTCCGGCTCCCTGAGCGCAGGAAGCGGCTTCTTCGCGCAAAGACGATTGTACCGCTCACAGTGCTCTTATAGCGCGGCTTCTGCCGAAAGACGCCCGGGAGTGGCGCTTAGCTCCGGAGAGCATCGTCCGTTCGTCTTTAGCGTCTTTTGTGGTCTACATCCTAGCAGAAAGCTTTTCCACTCTGTCTGGCAAGGAAAACCTGCGGGAGCACAGAAACCATCTCCCATCGTGTTCTGGACGTTGCACGGAGGTCTGCCATGTGTTTGGCATAAAGAAAAGAAAAGCTGTCCAAAACAGCTTCTTATCGAATATTCATGTGATTAGAAAAGTCAGGAGAATGGTAAGGTACTGTTTTCTATCAGTTGGCAAGTTGAGCACACAATCCCAGTGTAGTACAGCTTCCTTCTTCACCTTTCCCATGCTGCCGCTCTCTCCGTCTCCCGGAGCCGAAGATGCGGCTTCTTCGCGCAAAGACGATTGTACCGCTCACAGTGCTCTCTTAGCGCGGCTTCTGCCGAAAGAAGCCCGGGAGCGGCGCTTAGCTCCGGAGAGCATCGTACCTTAGTCTTTAGCGTCTTTTGTGGTCCACATCCTGGCAGAAAGCTTTTCCATTCTGTCCGGCAAGTAAAACATGCGGGAGCACAGAAAACATCTCCCATCGTGTTCTGGATATTGCACGGAGGTCTGCCAAGTGTTTGCATGAAGAAATTAATAGTTGTTCAAAAGAAATTCCTATCGAATATTCTTGTGATTGGAAAATTCAGGAAAGTGGTAAGGTAATGTTTTCTATCAGTTGGCAAGCTGCGCACACAATCCCAGTGTTGTACAGCTTCCTTCTTCACCTTTCCGATGCTGTTGCTCTCTCCGGCTCCCGGAGCCCAAGAAGCGGCTTCTTCGCGCAAAGACGATTGTACCGCTCACAGTGCTCTCTTAGCACGGCTTCCGCCGAAAGAAGCCCGGGAGCGGCGCTTAGCTCCGGAGAGCATCGTCCCTTCGTCTTTAGCGTCTTTTGTGGTCTACATTTTAGCAGATAGCTTTTCCAATCTGTCTGGCAAGGAAAACCTGCGGGACCACAGAAAACATCTCCCATCGTGTTCTGGACGTTGCACGGAGGTCTGCCAAGTGTTTGCATGAAGAAAACAAAAGTTGTCCAAAATAACTTCCTATCGAATGTTCATGTGATTGGAAAAGTCAGGAGAATGGTAAGGTACTGTTTTCTATCAGTTGGCAATTTGAGCACACAATCCCAGTGTTGTACAGCTTCCTTCTTCACCTTTCCGATGCTGGCGCTCTCTCCGGCTTCCTGAGCCCAAGAAGCGGCTTCTTCGCGCAAAGACGATTGTACCGCTCACAGTGCTCTCTTAGCGCGGCTTCTGCCGAAAGAAGCCCGGGAGCGGCGCTTAGCTCCGGAGAGCATCGTCCCTTCGTCTTTAGCGTCTTTTGTGGTCTACATCCTGGCAGAAAGCTTTTCCATTCTGTCTGGCAAGGAAAACCTGTGGGAGCACAGAAAACATCTCCCATCGTGTTCTGGACGTTGCACGGAGGTCTGCCATGTGTTTGGCGTAAAGAAAAGAAAAGCTGTCCAAAACACCTTCTTACCGAATATTCATGTGATTAGAAAAGTCAGGAGAATGGTAAGGTACTGTTTTCTATCAGTTGGCAAGTTGAGCACACAATCCCAGTGTTGTACAGCTTCTTTCTTCACTTTTCTGATGCTGCCGCTCTCTCCGGCTCCCTGAGCCCAAGAAGCGGCTTCTTCGCGCAAAGACGATTGTACCGCTCACAGTGCTCTCTTAGCGCGGCTTCTGCCGAAAGAAGCCCGGGAGCGGCGCTTAGCTCCGGAGAGCATCGTCCCTTCGTCTTTAGCGTCTTTTGTGGTCTACATCCTAGCAGAAAGCTTTTCCACTCTGTCTGGCAAGGTAAACCTGCGGGAGCACAGGAAACATCTCCCATCGTGTTCTGGACGTTGCACGGAGGTCTGCCATGTGTTTGGCATAAAGAAAAGAAAAGCTGTCCAAAACAGTTTCTTATCGAATATTCATGTGATTGGAAAAGTCAGGAGAATGGTAAGGTACTGTTTTCTATCAGTTGGCAAGTTGAGCACGCAATCCCAGTGCTGTACAGCTTCTTTCTTCACCTTTCCCATGCTGCCGCTCTCTCCGGCTCCCGGAGCCGAAGAAGCGGCTTCTTCGCGCAAAGACGATTGTACCGCTCACAGTGCTCTCTTAGCGCCGCTTCTGCCGAAAGAAGCCCGGGAGCGGCGCTTAGCTCCGGAGAGCATCTTCCCTTCGTCTTTAGCGTCTTTTGTGGTCTACATCCTAGCAGAAAGCTTTTCCACTCTGTCTGGCAAGGAAAACCTGCGGGAGCACAGAAAACATCTCCCATCGTGTTCTGGACGTTGCACGGAGGTCTGCCATGTGTTTGGCATAAAGAAAAGAAAAGCTGTCCAAAACACCTTCTTATCGAATATTCATGTGATCGGAAAAGTCAGGAGAATGGTAAGGTACTGTTTTCTATCAGTTGGCAAGTTGAGCACACAATCCCAGTGTTGTACAGCTTCTTTCTTCACTTTTCCGATGCTGCCGCTCTCTCCGGCTCCCGGAGCCCAAGAAGCGGCTTCTTCGCGCAAAGACGATTGTACCGGTCACAGTGCTCTCTTAGCGCGGCTTCTGCCGAAAGAAGCCCGGGAGCGGCGCTTAGCTCCGGAGAGAATTGCACCTTCGTCTTTAGCGTCTTTTGTGGTCTACATCCTGGCAGAAAGCTTTTCCACTCTGTCTGGCAAGGAAAACCTGCGGGAGCACAGAAAACATCTCCCATCGTGTTCTGGACGTTGCACGGAGGTCTGCCATGTGTTTGGCATAAAGAAAAGAAAAGCTGTCCAAAAGAGCTTCTTATCGAATATTCATGTGATTAGAAAAGTCAGGAGAATGGTAAGGTACTGTTTTCTATCAGTTGGTAAGTTGAGCACACAATCCCAGTGTTGTACAACTTCCTTCTTCACCTTTCCCATGCTGCCGCTCTCTCCGGCTGCCTGAACCGAAGATGCGGTTTCTTCGCGCAAAGACGATTGTACCGCTCACAGTGCTCTCTTAGCGCGGCTTCTGCCGAAAGAAGCCCGGGAGCGGCGCTTAGCTCCGGAGAGCATCGTCCCTTCGTCTTTAGCGTCTTTTGTGGTCTACATCCTAGCAGAAAGCTTTTCCACTCTGTCTGGCAAGGAAAACCTGCGGGAGCACAGGAAACATCTCCCATCGTGTTCTGGACATTGCACGGAGGTCTGCCAAGTGTTTGCATGAAGAAATTAATAGTTGTTCAAAAGAAATTCCTATCGAATATTCTTGTGATTGGAAAATTCAGGAAAGTGGTAAGGTAATGTTTTCTATCAGTTGGCAAGCTGCGCACACAATCCCAGTGTTGTACAGCTTCCTTCTTCACCTTTCCGATGCTGCCGCTCTCTCCGGCTCCCGGAGCCGAAGATGCGGCTTCTTCGCGCAAAGACGATTGTACCGCTCACAGTGCTCTCTTAGCGCGGCTTCTGCCGAAAGACGCCCGCGAGCGGCGCTTAGCTCCGGAGAGCATCGTCCCTTCGTCTTTAGCGTCTTTTGTGGTCTACATCCTAGCAGAAAGCTTTTCCACTCTGTCTGGCAAGGAAAACCTGCGGGAGCACAGGAAACATCTCCGATTGTGTTCTGGACGTTGCACGGAGGTCTGCCAAGTGTTTGGCATAAAGAAAAGAAAAGCTGCCAAAACAGCTTCTTATCGAATATTCATGTGATTGGAAATGTCAGGAGAATGGTAAGGTACTGTTTTCTATCAGTTGGCAAGTTGAGCACGCAATCCCACTGTTGTACAGCTTCCTTCTTCACCTTTCCCATGCTGCCGCTCTCTCCGGCTCCCGGAGCCGAAGAAGCGGCTTCTTCGCACAAAGACGATTGTACCGCTCACAGTGCTCTCTTAGCGCGGCTTCTGCCGGAAGAAGCCCGGGAGCGGCGCTTAGCTCTGGAGAGCATCGTCCCTTCGTCTTTAGCGTCTTTTGTGGTCTACATCCTGGCAGAAATCTTTTCCAGTCTGTCTGGCAAGGAAAACCTGCGGGAGCACAGAAAACAACTCCCATCGTGTTCTGGACGTTGCACGGAGGTCTGCCATGTGTTTGGCATAAAGAAAAGAAAAGCTGTCCAAAACAGCTTCTTATCGAATATTCATGTGATTAGAAAAGTCAGGAGAATGGTAAGGTACTGTTTTCTATCAGTTGGCAAGTTGAGCACACAATCCCAGTGTTGTACAGCTTCTTTCTTCACTTTTCCGATGCTGCCGCTCTCTCCGGCTCCCTGAGCCCAAGAAGCGGCTTCTTCGCGCAAAGACGATTGTACCGCTCACAGTGCTCTCTTAGCGCGGCTTCTGCCGAAAGACGCCCGGGAGCGGCGCTTAGCTCCGGAGAGCATCGTCCGTTCGTCTTTAGCGTCTTTTGTGGTCTACATACTGGCAGAAAGCTTTTCCACTCTGTCTGGCCGGGAAAACCTGCGGGAGCACAGAAAACATCTCCCATCGTGTTCTGGACGTTGCACGGAGGTCTGCCATGTGTTTGGCATAAAGAAAAGTAAAGCTGTCCAAAACAGCTTCTTATCGAATATTCATGTGATTAGAAAAGTCAGCAGAATGGTAAGGTACTGTTTTGTATCAGTTGGCAAGTTGAGCACACAATCCCAGTGTTGTACAGCTTCCTTCTTCACCTTTCCCATGCTGCCGCTCTCTCCGGCTCCCGGAGCCGAAGATGCGGCTTCTTCGCGCAAAGACGATTGTACCGCTCACAGTGCTCTCTTAGCGCGGCTTCTGCCGAAAGAAGCCCGGGAGCGGCGCTTAGCTCCGGAGAGCATCGTCCCTTCGTCTTTAGCGTCTTTTGTGGTCTACATCCTAGCAGAAAGCTTTTCCACTGTGTCTGGCAAGGAAAACCTGCGGGAGCACAGGAAACATCTCCCATCATGTTCTGGACGTTGCAGGGAGGTCTGCCAAGTGTTTGGCATAAAGAAAAGAAAGCTGTCCAAAACAGCTTCTTATCGAATATTCATGTGATTGGAAAATTCAGGAGAATGGTAAGGTACTGTTTTCTATCAGTTGGCAAGTTGAGCACGCAATCCCAGTGCTGTACAGCTTCTTTCTTCACCTTTCCCATGCTGCCGCTCTCTCCGGCTCCCTGGGCCGAACAAGCGGCTTCTTCGCGCAAAGACGATTGTACCGGTCACAGTGCTCTCTTAGCGCGGCTTCTGCCGAAAGAAGCCCGGGAGCGGCGCTTACCTCCGGAGAGCATCGTCCCTTCGTCTTTGGCGTCTTTTATAGTCTACATTTTAGCAGATAGTTTTTCCTATCTGTCTGGCAAGGAAAACCTGCGGGAGCACAGGAAACATCTCCCATCGCGTTCTGGACATTGCACGGGGATCTGCCAAGTGTTTGCATGAAGAAATTAATAGTTGTCCAAAATAAATTCCTATCGAATATTCTTGTGATTGGAAAAGTCAGGAAAGTGCTAAGGTAATGTTTTCTATCAGTTCGCAAGCTGCGCACACAATCCCAGTGTTGTACAGCTTCCTTCTTCACCTTTCCGATGCTGCCGCTCTCTCCGGCTCCCTGAGCCCAAGAAGCGGCTTCTTCGCGCAAAGACGATTGTACCGCTCACAGTGCTCTCTTAGCGCGGCTTCTGCCGAAAGAAGCCCGGGAGCGGCGCTTAGCTCCGGAGAGCATCGTCCCTTCGTCTTTAGCGTCTTTTGTGGTCTACATTTTAGCAGATAGCTTTTCCACTCTGTCTGGCAAGGAAAATCTGCGGGACCACAGAAAACATCTCCCATCGTGTTCTGGATGTTGCACGGAGGTCTGCCAAGTGTTTGCATGAAGAAAAGAAAAGTTGTCCAAAATAACTTCCTATCGAATGTTCATGTGATTGGAAAAGTCAGGAGAATGGTAAGGTACTGTTTTCTATCAGTTGGCAAGTTGAGCACGCAATCCCAGTGCTGTACAGCTTCTTTCTTCACTTTTCCCATGCTGCCGCTCTCTCCGGCTCCCGGAGCCGAAGAAGCGGCTTCTTCGCGCAAAGACGATTGTACCGCTCACAGTGCTCTCTTAGCGCGGCTTCTGCCGAAAGACGCCCGGGAGCGGCGCTTAGCTCCGGAGAGCATCGTCCCTTCGTCTTTAGTGTCTTTTGTGGTCTACATCCTAGCAGAAAGCTTTTCCACTCTGTCTGGCAAGGAAAACCTGCGGGAGCACAGAAACCATCTCCCATCGTGTTCTGGACGTTGCACGGAGGTCTGCCATGTGTTTGGCATAAAGAAAAGAAAAGCTGTCCAAAACAGCTTCTTATCGAATATTCATGTGATTGGAAAAGTCAGGAGAATGGTAAGGTACTGTTTTCTATCAGTTGGCAAGTTGAGCACACAATCCCAGTGTTGTACAGCTTCTTTCTTCACCTTTCCCATGCTGCCGCTCTCTCCGGCTCCCGGAGCCGAAGAAGCGGCTTCTTCGCACAAAGACGATTGTACCGCTCACAGTGCTCTCTTAGCGCGGCTTCTGCCGAAAGAAGCCCGGGAGCGGCGCTTAGCTCCGGAGAGCATCGTCCCTTCGTCTTTAGCGTCTTTTGTAGTCTACATTTTAGCAGATAGCGTTTCCACTCTGTCTGGCAAGGAAAACCTGCGGGAGAACAGAAAACATCTCCCATCGTGTTCTGGACGTTGCACGGAAGTCTGCCAAGTGTATCCATGAAGAAAAGAAAAGTTGTCCAAAATAACTTCCTATGGAATGTTCATGTGATTGGAAAAGTCAGGAGAATGGTAAGGTACTGGTTTCTGTCAGTTGGCAAGTTGAGCACACAATCCCAGTGTAGTACAGCTTCCTTCTTCACCTTTCCCATGCTGCCGCTCTCTCCGGCTCCCGGAGCCGAAGATGCGGCTTCTTCGCGCAAAGACGATTGTACCGCTCACAGTGCTCTCTTAGCGCGGCTTCTGCCGAAAGAGGCCCGGGAGCGGCGCTTAGCCTCGGGAGAGCATTGTCCCTTCGTCTTTAGCGTCTTTTGTGGTCTACATCCTGGCAGAAAGCTTTTCCACTCTGTCTGGCAAGGAAAACCTGCGGGAGCACAGAAAACGTCTCCCATCGTGTTCTGGACGTTGCACGGAGGTCTGCCAAGTGTTTGGCATAAAGAAAAGAAAAGCTGTCCAAAACAGCTTCTTATCGAATATTCATGTGATTAGAAAAGTCAGGAGAATGGTAAGGTACTGTTTTCTATCAGTTGGCAAGTTGAGCACACAATCCCAGTGTTGTACAGCTTCTTTCTTCACCTTTCCCATGCTGCCGCTCTCTCCGGCTCCCTGGGCCCAAGAAGCGGCTTCTTCGCGCAAAGACGATTGTACCGCTCACAGTGCTCTCTTAGCGCCGCTTCTGCCGAAAGACGCCCGGGAGCGGCGCTTAGCTCCGGAGAGCATCGTCCCTTCGTCTTTAGCATCTTTTGTTGTCTACGTTTTAGCAGAAAGCTTTTCCACTCTGTCTGGCAAGGAAAACCTGCGGGAGCACAGAAAACATCTCCCATCGTGTTCTGGACGTTGCACGGAGGTCTGCCAAGTGTTTGGCATAAAGAAAAGAAAAGCTGTCCAAAACAGCTTCTTATCGAATATTCATGTGATTAGAAAAGTCAGGAGAATGGTAAGGTACTGTTTACTATCAGTGTGCAAGTTGAGCACACAATCCCAGTGTTGTACAACTTCCTTCTTCACCTTTCCGATGCTGCCGCTCTCTCCGGCTGCCTGAACCGAAGAAGCGGCTTCTTCGCGCAAAGACGATTGCACCGCTCACAGTGCTCTCTTAGCGCGGCTTCTGCCGAAAGAAGCCCGGGAGCGGCGCTTAGCTCCGGAGAGCATCGTCCCTTGGTCTTTAGCGTCTTTTGTGGTCTACATCCTAGCAGAAAGCTTTTCCACTCTGTCTGGCAAGGAAAACCTGCGGGAGCACAGGAAACATCTCCCATCGTGTTCTGGATATTGCACGGAGGTCTGCCAAGTGTTTGCATGAATAAATTAATAGTTCTTCAAAAGAAATTCCTATCGAATATCCTTGTGATTGGAAAATTCAGGAAAGTGGTAAGGTAATGTTTTCTATCAGTTGGCAAGCTGCGCACACAATCCCAGTGTTGTACAGCTTCCTTCTTCACCTTTCCGATGCTGCCGCTCTCTCCGGCTCCCGGAGCCCAAGAAGCGGCTTCTTCGCGCAAAGACGATTGTAACGCTCACAGTGCTCTCTTAGCGCGGCTTCTGCCGAAAGAAGTCCGGGAGCGGCGCTTAGCTCCGGAGAGCATCGTCCCTTTGTCTTTAGCGTCTTTTGTGGTCTACATTCTGGCAGAAATCCTTTCCAATCTGTCTGGCAAGGAAAACCTGCGGGAGCACAGAAAACATCTCCCATCGTGTTCTGGACGTTGCACGGAGGTCTGCCAAGTGTTTGGCATAAAGAAAGGGAAAGCTGTCCAAAACAGATTCTTATCGAATATTCATGTGATTAGAAAAGTCAGGAGAATGGTAAGGTACTGTTTTCTATCAGTTGGCAAGTTGAGCACACAATCCCAGTGTTGTACAGCTTCTTTCTTCACCTTTCCGATGCTGCCGCTCTCTCCGGCTCCCTGAGCCCAAGAAGCGGCTTCTTCGCGCAAGGACGATTGTACCGCTCACAGTGCTCTCTTAGCGCGGCTTCTGCCGAAAGAAGCCCGGGAGCGGCGCTTAACTCCGGAGAGCATCGTACCTTCGTCTTTAGCGTCTTTTGTAGTCTACATTTTAGCAGATTGCTTTTCCAGTCTGTCTGGCAAGGAAAACCTGCAGGAGCACAGAAAACATCTCCCATCGTGTTCTGGACATTGCACAGAGGTCTGCCAAGTGTTTGCATAAAGAAAAGAAAAGTTGTCCAAAATAACTTCCTATGGAATATTCATGTGATTGAAAATTCAGGAGAATGGTAAGGTACTGTTTTCTATCAGTTGGCAATTTGAGCACACAATCCCAGTGTTGTACAGCTTACTTCTTCACCTTTCCGATGCTGCCGCTCTCTCCGGCTCCCTGAGGCCAAGAAACGGCTTCTTCGCGCAAAGACGATTGTACCGCTCACAGTGCTCTCTTAGGGCGGCTTCTGCCGAAAGATGCCCGGGAGCGGCGCTTAGCTCCGGAGAGCAGCGTCCCTTCGTCTTTAGCGTCTTTTGTGGTCTACATCCTGGCAGAAAGCTTTTCCACTCTGTCTGGCAAGGAAAACCTGCGGTTCCACAGAAAACATCTCCCATCCTGTTCTGGACGTTGCACGGAGGTCTGCCATGTGTTTGGCATAAAGAAAAGAAAAGCTGTCCAAAACAGCTTCTTATCGAATATTCATGTGATTAGAAAAGTCAGGAGAATGGTAAGGTACTGTTTTCTATCAGTTGGCAAGTTGAGCACACAATCCTAGTCTTGTACAGCTTCTTTCTTCACCTTTCCCATGCTGCCGCTCTCTCCGGCTCCGGGAGCCAAGAAGCGGCTTCTTCGCGCAAAGACGATTGTGCCGCTCACAGTGCTCTCTTAGCGCGGCTTCTGCCGAAAGACGCCCGGTAGCGGCGCATACCTCTGGAGAGCATCGTCCTTTCGTCTTTAGCGTCTTTTGTGGTCTACATCCTAGTAGAAAGTTTTTCCACTCTGTCTGGCAAGGAAAACCTGCGGGAGCACAGAAAACATCTCCCATCGTGTTCTGGACGTTGCACGGAGGTCTGCCATGTGTTTGGCATAAAGAAAAGAAAAGCTGTCCAAAACAGCTTCTTATCGAATATTCATGTGATTGGAAAAGTCAGGAGAATGGTAAGGTACTGTTTTCTATCAGTTGGCAAGTTGAGCACACAATCCCAGTGTTGTACAGCTTCCTTCTTCACCTGTCCCATGCTGCCGCTCTCTCCGGCTCCGGGAGCCAAGAAGCGGCTTCTTCGCGCAAAGACGATTGTACCGCTCACAGTGCTCTCTTAGCGCGGCTTCTGCCGAAAGAAGCCCGGGAGCGGCGCATAGCTCTGGAGAGCATCGTCCCTTCGTCTTTAGCATCTTTTGTGGTCTACATCCTAGCAGAAAGCTTTTCCACTCTGTCTGGCAAGGAAAACCTCCGGGAGCACAGAAAACATCTCCCATCGTGTTCTGGACGTTGCACGGAGGTCTGCCAAGTGTTTGGCATAAAGGAAGGAAAAGCTGTCCAAAACAGCTTCTTATCGAATATTCATGTGATTAGAAAAGTCAGGAGAATGGTAAGGTACTGTTTTCTATCAGTTGGCAAGTTGAGCACACAATCCCAGTGTTGTACAGCTTCTTTCTTCACCTTTCCGATGCTGCCGATCTCTCGGGCTCCCGGAGCCGAAGATGCGGCTTCTTCGCGCAAAGACGGTTGTACCGCTCACAGTGCTCTCTTAGCCCGGCTTCTGCCGAAAGAAGCCCGGGAGCGGCGCATAGCTCCGGAGAGCATCGTACCTTAGTCTTTAGCGTCTTTTGTGGTCCACATCCTGGCAGAAAGCTTTTCCATTCTGTCCGGCAAGGAAAACATGCGGGAGCACAGAAACCATTACCCATCGTGTTCTGGACGTTGCACGGAGGTCTGCCAAGTGTTTGGCATAAAGAAAAGAAAAGCTGTCCAAAACAGCTTCTTATCGAATATTCATGTGATTAGAAAAGTCAGGAGAATGGTAAGGTACTGTTTACTATCAGTGTGCAAGTTGAGCACACAATCCCAGTGTTGTACAACTTCCTTCTTCACCTTTCCGATGCTGCCGCTCTCTCCGGCTGCCTGAACCGAAGAAGCGGCTTCTTCGCGCAAAGACGATTGTACCGCTCACAGTGCTCTCTTAGCGCGGCTTCTGCCGAAAGAAGCCCGGGAGCGGCGCTTAGCTCCAGAGAGCATCGTCCCTTCGTCTTTAGCGTCTTTTGTGGTCTACATCCTAGCAGAAAGCTTTTCCACTCTGTCTGGCAAGGAAAACCTGCGGGAGCACAGGAAACATCTCCCATCGTGTTCTGGATATTGCACGGAGGTCTGCCAAGTGTTTGCATGAAGAAATTAATAGTTCTTCAAAAGAAATTCCTATCGAATATCCTTGTGATTGGAAAATTCAGGAAAGTGGTAAGGAAATGTTTTCTATCAGTTGGCAAGCTGCGCACACAATCCCAGTGTTGTACAGCTTCCTTCTTCACCTTTCCGATGCTGCCGCTCTCTCCGGCTCCCGGAGCCCAAGAAGCGGCTTCTTCGCGCAAAGACGATTGTAACGCTCACAGTGCTCTCTTAGCGCGGCATCTGCCGAAAGAAATCCGGGAGCGGCGCTTAGCTCCGGAGAGCATCGTCCCTTCATCTTTAGCGTCTTTTGTGGTCTACATCCTAGCAGAAAGCTTTTCCACTCTGTCTGGCAAGGAAAACCTGCGGGAGCACAGAAAACATCTCCCATCGTGTTCTGGACGTTGCACGGAGGTCTGCCATGTGTTTGGCATAAAGAAAGAAAAGCTGTCCAAAACACCTTCTTATCGAATATTCATGTGATTAGAAAAGTCAGGAGAATGGTAAGGTACTGTTTTCTATCAGTTGGCAAGTTGAGCACACAATCCCAGTGTTGTACAGCTTCTTTCTTCACTTTTCCGATGCTGCCGCTCTCTCCGGCTCCCTGAGCCCAAGAAGCGGCTTCTTCGCGCAAAGACGATTGTACCGCTCACAGTGCTCTCTTAGCGCGGCTTCTGCCGAAAGAAGCCCGGGAGCGGCGCTTAGCTCCGGAGAGCATCGTCCGTTCGTCTTTAGCGTCTTTTGTGGTCTACACCCTGGCAGTAAGCTTTTCCACTCTGTCTGGCCTGGAAAACCTGCGGGAGCACAGAAAACATCTCCCATCGTGTTCTGGACGTTGCACGGAGGTCTGCAATGTGTTTGGCATAAAGAAAAGAAAAGCTGTCCAAAACAGCTTCTTATCGAATATTCATGTGATTAGAAAAGTCAGCAGAATGGTAAGGTACTGTTTTGTATCAGTTCGCAAGCTGCGCACACAATCCCAGTGTTGTACAGCTTCCTTCTTCACCTTTCCGATGCTGCCGCTCTCTCCGGCTCCCTGAGCCCAAGAAGCGGCTTCTTCGCGCAAAGACGATTGTACCGCTCACAGTGCTCTCTTAGCGCGGCTTCTGCCGAAAGAAGCCCGGGAGCGGCGCTTAGCTCCGGAGAGCATCGTCCCTTCGTCTTTAGCGTCTTTTGTGGTCTACATTTTAGCAGATAGCTTTTCCACTCTGTCTGGCAAGGAAAATCTGCGGGACCACAGAAAACATCTCCCATCGTGTTCTGGATGTTGCACGGAGGTCTGCCAAGTGTTTGCATGAAGAAAAGAAAAGTTGTCCAAAATAACTTCCTATCGAATGTTCATGTGATTGGAAAAGTCAGGAGAATGGTAAGGTACTGTTTTCTATCAGTTGGCAAGTTGAGCACGCAATCCCAGTGCTGTACAGCTTCTTTCTTCACTTTTCCCATGCTGCCGCTCTCTCCGGCTCCCGGAGCCGAAGAAGCGGCTTCTTCGCGCAAAGACGATTGTACCGCTCACAGTGCTCTCTTAGCGCGGCTTCTGCCGAAAGAAGCCTGGGAGCGGCGCTTAGCTCCGGAGAGCATCGTCCCTTCGTCTTTAGTGTCTTTTGTGGTCTACATCCTAGCAGAAAGCTTTTCCACTCTGTCTGGCAAGGAAAACCTGCGGGAGCACAGAAACCATCTCCCATCGTGTTCTGGACGTTGCACGGAGGTCTGCCATGTGTTTGGCATAAAGAAAAGAAAAGCTGTCCAAAACAGCTTCTTATCGAATATTCATGTGATTGGAAAAGTCAGGAGAATGGTAAGGTACTGTTTTCTATCAGTTGGCAAGTTGAGCACACAATCCCAGTGTTGTACAGCTTCTTTCTTCACCTTTCCCATGCTGCCGCTCTCTCCGGCTCCCGGAGCCGAAGAAGCGGCTTCTTCGCACAAAGACGATTGTACCGCTCACAGTGCTCTCTTAGCGCGGCTTCTGCCGAAAAAAGCCCGGGAGCGGCGCTTAGCTCCGGAGAGCATCGTCCCTTCGTCTTTAGCGTCTTTTGTAGTCTACATTTTAGCAGATAGCGTTTCCACTCTGTCTGGCAAGGAAAACCTGCGGGAGAACAGAAAACATCTCCCATCGTGTTCTGGACGTTGCACGGAAGTCTGCCAAGTGTATCCATGAAGAAAAGAAAAGTTGTCCAAAATAACTTCCTATGGAATGTTCATGTGATTGGAAAAGTCAGGAGAATGGTAAGGTACTGGTTTCTGTCAGTTGGCAAGTTGAGCACACAATCCCAGTGTAGTACAGCTTCCTTCTTCACCTTTCCCATGCTGCCGCTCTCTCCGGCTCCCGGAGCCGAAGATGCGGCTTCTTCGCGCAAAGACGATTGTACCGCTCACAGTGCTCTCTTAGCGCGGCTTCTGCCGAAAGAGGCCCGGGAGCGGCGCTTAGCCTCGGGAGAGCATTGTCCCTTCGTCTTTAGCGTCTTTTGTGGTCTACATCCTGGCAGAAAGCTTTTCCACTCTGTCTGGCAAGGAAAACCTGCGGGAGCACAGAAAACGTCTCCCATCGTGTTCTGGACGTTGCACGGAGGTCTGCCAAGTGTTTGGCATAAAGAAAAGAAAAGCTGTCCAAAACAGCTTCTTATCGAATATTCATGTGATTAGAAAAGTCAGGAGAATGGTAAGGTACTGTTTTCTATCAGTTGGCAAGTTGAGCACACAATCCCAGTGTTGTACAGCTTCTTTCTTCACCTTTCCCATGCTGCCGCTCTCTCCGGCTCCCTGGGCCCAAGAAGGGGCTTCTTCGCGCAAAGACGATTGTACCGCTCACAGTGCTCTCTTAGCGCCGCTTCTGCCGAAAGACGCCCGGGAGCGGCGCTTAGCTCCGGAGAGCATCGTCCCTTCGTCTTTAGCATCTTTTGTTGTCTACGTTTTAGCAGAAAGCTTTTCCAGTCTGTCTGGCAAGGAAAACCTGCGGGAGCACAGAAAACATCTCCCATCGTGTTCTGGACGTTGCACGGAGGTCTGCCAAGTGTTTGGCATAAAGAAAAGAAAAGCTGTCCAAAACAGCTTCTTATCGAATATTCATGTGATTAGAAAAGTCAGGAGAATGGTAAGGTACTGTTTACTATCAGTGTGCAAGTTGAGCACACAATCCCAGTGTTGTACAACTTCCTTCTTCACCTTTCCGATGCTGCCGCTCTCTCCGGCTGCCTGAACCGAAGAAGCGGCTTCTTCGCGCAAAGACGATTGCACCGCTCACAGTGCTCTCTTAGCGCGGCTTCTGCCGAAAGAAGCCCGGGAGCGGCGCTTAGCTCCGGAGAGCATCGTCCCTTGGTCTTTAGCGTCTTTTGTGGTCTACATCCTAGCAGAAAGCTTTTCCACTCTGTCTGGCAAGGAAAACCTGCGGGAGCACAGGAAACATCTCCCATCGTGTTCTGGATATTGCACGGAGGTCTGCCAAGTGTTTGCATGAATAAATTAATAGTTCTTCAAAAGAAATTCCTATCGAATATCCTTGAGATTGGAAAATTCAGGAAAGTGGTAAGGTAATGTTTTCTATCAGTTGGCAAGCTGCGCACACAATCCCAGTGTTGTACAGCTTCCTTCTTCACCTTTCCGATGCTGCCGCTCTCTCCGGCTCCCGGAGCCCAAGAAGCGGCTTCTTCGCGCAAAGACGATTGTAACGCTCACAGTGCTCTCTTAGCGCGGCTTCTGCCGAAAGAAGTCCGGGAGCGGCGCTTAGCTCCGGAGAGCATCGTCCCTTTGTCTTTAGCGTCTTTTGTGGTCTACATTCTGGCAGAAATCCTTTCCAATCTGTCTGGCAAGGAAAACCTGCGGGAGCACAGAAATCATCTCCCATCGTGTTCTGGACGTTGCACGGAGGTCTGCCAAGTGTTTGGCATAAAGAAAGGGAAAGCTGTCCAAAACAGATTCTTATCGAATATTCATGTGATTAGAAAAGTCAGGAGAATGGTAAGGTACTGTTTTCTATCAGTTGGCAAGTTGAGCACACAATCCCAGTGTTGTACAGCTTCTTTCTTCACCTTTCCGATGCTGCCGCTCTCTCCGGCTCCCTGAGCCCAAGAAGCGGCTTCTTCGCGCAAGGACGATTGTACCGCTCACAGTGCTCTCTTAGCGCGGCTTCTGCCGAAAGAAGCCCGGGAGCGGCGCTTAACTCCGGAGAGCATCGTCCCTTCGTCTTTAGCGTCTTTTGTGGTCTACATTTTAGCAGATTGCTTTTCCAGTCTGTCTGGCAAGGAAAACCTGCAGGAGCACAGAAAACATCTCCCATCGTGTTCTGGACATTGCACAGAGGTCTGCCAAGTGTTTGCATAAAGAAAAGAAAAGTTGTCCAAAATAACTTCCTATGGAATATTCATGTGATTGAAAATTCAGGAGAATGGTAAGGTACTGTTTTCTATCAGTTGGCAATTTGAGCACACAATCCCAGTGTTGTACAGCTTACTTCTTCACCTTTCCGATGCTGCCGCTCTCTCCGGCTCCCTGAGGCCAAGAAACGGCTTCTTCGCGCAAAGACGATTGTACCGCTCACAGTGCTCTCTTAGCCCGGCTTCTGCCGAAAGATGCCCGGGAGCGGCGCTTAGCTCCGGAGAGCAGCGTCCCTTCGTCTTTAGCGTCTTTTGTGGTCTACATCCTGGCAGAAAGCTTTTCCACTCTGTCTGGCAAGGAAAACCTGCGGTTCCACAGAAAACATCTCCCATCCTGTTCTGGACGTTGCACGGAGGTCTGCCATGTGTTTGGCATAAAGAAAAGAAAAGCTGTCCAAAACAGCTTCTTATCGAATATTCATGTGATTAGAAAAGTCAGGAGAATGGTAAGGTACTGTTTTCTATCAGTTGGCAAGTTGAGCACACAATCCTAGTCTTGTACAGCTTCTTTCTTCACCTTTCCGATGCTGCCGCTCTCTCCGGCTCCGGGAGCCAAGAAGCGGCTTCTTCGCGCAAAGACGATTGTGCCGCTCACAGTGCTCTCTTAGCGCGGCTTCTGCCGAAAGACGCCCGGTAGCGGCGCATAACTCTGGAGAGCATCGTCCTTTCGTCTTTAGCGTCTTTTGTGGTCTACATCCTAGTAGAAAGTTTTTCCACTCTGTCTGGCAAGGAAAACCTGCGGGAGCACAGAAAACATCTCCCATCGTGTTCTGGACGTTGCACGGAGGTCTGCCATGTGTTTGGCATAAAGAAAAGAAAAGCTGTCCAAAACAGCTTCTTATCGAATATTCATGTGATTAGAAAAGTCAGGAGAATGGTAAGGTACTGTTTTCTATCAGTTGGCAAGTTGAGCACACAATCCCAGTGTTGTACAGCTTCCTTCTTCACCTGTCCCATGCTGCCGCTCTCTCCGGCTCTGGGAGCCAAGAAGCGGCTTCTTCGCGCAAAGACGATTGTACCGCTCACAGTGCTCTCTTAGCGCGGCTTCTGCCGAAAGAAGCCCGGGAGCGGCGCATAGCTCTGGAGAGCATCGTCCCTTCGTCTTTAGCATCTTTTGTGGTCTACATCCTAGCAGAAAGCTTTTCCACTCTGTCTGGCAAGGAAAACCTGCGGGAGCACAGAAAACATCTCCCATCGTGTTCTGGACGTTGCACGGAGGTCTGCCAAGTGTTTGGCATAAAGGAAGGAAAAGCTGTCCAAAACAGCTTCTTATCGAATATTCATGTGATTAGAAAAGTCAGGAGAATGGTAAGGTACTGTTTTCTATCAGTTGGCAAGTTGAGCACACAATCCCAGTGTTGTACAGCTTCTTTCTTCACCTTTCCGATGCTGCCGATCTCTCCGGCTCCCGGAGCCGAAGATGCGGCTTCTTCGCGCAAAGACGGTTGTACCGCTCACAGTGCTCTCTTAGCCCGGCTTCTGCCGAAAGAAGCCCGGGAGCGGCGCATAGCTCCGGAGAGCATCGTACCTTAGTCTTTAGCGTCTTTTGTGGTCCACATCCTGGCAGAAAGCTTTTCCATTCTGTCCGGCAAGGAAAACATGCGGGAGCACAGAAACCATTACCCATCGTGTTCTGGACGTTGCACGGAGGTCTGCCAAGTGTTTGGCATAAAGAAAAGAAAAGCTGTCCAAAACAGCTTCTTATCGAATATTCATGTGATTAGAAAAGTCAGGAGAATGGTAAGGTACTGTTTACTATCAGTGTGCAAGTTGAGCACACAATCCCAGTGTTGTACAACTTCCTTCTTCACCTTTCCGATGCTGCCGCTCTCTCCGGCTGCCTGAACCGAAGATGCGGCTTCTTCGCGCAAAGACGATTGTACCGCTCACAGTGCTCTCTTAGCGCGGCTTCTGCCGAAAGAAGCCCGGGAGCGGCGCTTAGCTCCAGAGATCATCGTCCCTTCGTCTTTAGCGTCTTTTGTGGTCTACATCCTAGCAGAAAGCTTTTCCACTCTGTCTGGCAAGGAAAACCTGCGGGAGCACAGGAAACATCTCCCATCGTGTTCTGGATATTGCACGGAGGTCTGCCAAGTGTTTGCATGAAGAAATTAATAGTTCTTCAAAAGAAATTCCTATCGAATATCCTTGTGATTGGAAAATTCAGGAAAGTGGTAAGGAAATGTTTTCTATCAGTTGGCAAGCTGCGCACACAATCCCAGTGTTGTACAGCTTCCTTCTTCACCTTTCCGATGCTGCCGCTCTCTCCGGCTCCCGGAGCCCAAGAAGCGGCTTCTTCGCGCAAAGACGATTGTAACGCTCACAGTGCTCTCTTAGCGCGGCATCTGCCGAAAGAAATCCGGGAGCGGCGCTTAGCTCCGGAGAGCATCGTCCCTTCGTCTTTAGCGTCTTTTGTGGTCTACATTCTGGCAGAAATCTTTTCCACTCTGTCTGGCAAGGAAAACCTGCGGGAGCACAGAAAACATCTCCCATCGTGTTCTGGACGTTGCACGGAGGTCTGCCAAGTGTTTGGCATAAAGAAAGGGAAAGCTGTGCAAAACACATTCTTATCGAATATTCATGTGTTTGGAAAAGTCAGGAGAATGGTAAGGTACTGTTTTCTATCAGTTGGCAAGTTGAGCACACAATCCCAGTGTTGTACAGCTTCTTTCTTCACCTTTCCGATGCTGCCGCTCTCTCCGGCTCCCTGAGCCTAAGAAGCGGCTTCTTCGCGCAAAGACGATTGTACCGCTCACAGTGCTCTCTTAGCGCGGCTTCTGCCGAAAGAAGCCCGGGAGCGGCGCTTAGCTCCGGAGAGCATCGTCCCTTCGTCTTTAGCGTCTTTTGTGGTCTACATCCTAGCAGAAAGCTTTTCCACTCTGTCTGGCAAGGAAAACCTGCGGGAGCACAGGAAACATCTCCCATCGTGTACTGGACGTTGCACGGAGGTCTGCCAAGTGTGTGGCATAAAGAAAAGAAAAGCTGTCCAAAACAGCTTCTTATCGAATATTCATGTGATTGGAAAAGTCAGGAGAATGGTAAGGTACTGTTTTCTGTCAGTTGGCAAGTTGAGCACACAATCCCAGTGTTGTACAGCTTCCTTCTTCACCTTTCCCATGCTGCCGCTCTCTCCGGCTCCCGGAGCCGAAGAAGCGGCTTCTTCGCGCAAAGACGATTGTACCGCTCACAGTGCTCTCTTAGCGTGGCTTCTGCCGAAAGAAGCCCGGGAGCGGCGCTTAGCTCCGGAGAGCATCGTCCCTTCGTCTTTAGCGTCTTTTGTGGTCTTCATCCTGGCAGAAGGCTTTTCCACTCTGTCTGGCAAGGAAAACCTGCGGGAGCACAGAAAACATCTCCCATCGTGTTCTGGACATTGCACGGAGGTCTGCCAAGTGTTTGCATGAAGAAAACAAAAGATGTCCAAAATAACTTCCTATCGAATGTTCATGTGATTGGAAAAGTCAGGAGAATGGTAAGGTACTGTTTTCTATCAGTTGGCAAGTTGAGCACACAATCCCAGTGTTGTACAGCTTCCTTCTTCACCTTTCCGTTGCTGCCGCTCTCTCCGGCTCCCGGAGCCCAAGAAGCGGCTTCTTCGCGCAAAGACGATTGTACCGCTCACAGTGCTCTCTTAGCGCCGCTTCTGCCGAAAGAAGCCCGGGAGTGGCGCTTAGCTCCGGAGAGCATCGTCCCTTCGTCTTTAGCGTCTTTTGTGGTCTACATTTTAGCAGATAGCGTTTCCCATCTGTGTGGCAAGGAAAACCTGCGGGAGCACAGTAAACATCTCCCATCGTCTTCTAGACATTGCACGGAGGTCTGCCAAGTGTTTCCATGAAGAATACAAAAGTTGTCCAAAATAACTCCCATTCGAATATTCATGTGATTGGAAAAGGCAGGAGAGTGCAAAGGTACTGTTTTCTATCAGTTGGCAAGTTGAGCACACAATCCCAGTGTTTTACAGCTTCCTTCTTCACCTTTCCGATGTTGCCGCTCTCTCCGGCTCCCTGAGCCGAAGAAGCGGCTTCTTCGAGCAAAGATGATTGTACCGCTCACAGTGCTCTCTTAGCGCCGCTTCTGCCGAAAGAAGCCCGGGAGCGGCGCTTAGCTCCGGAGAGCATCGTCCCTTCGTCGTTAGCGTCTTTTGTAGTCTACATTTTAGCAGATAGAGTTTCCACTCTGTCTGGCAAGGAAAACCTGCGGGAGCACAGAAAACATCTCCCATCGTGTTCTGGACATTGCACGGAGGTCTGCCAAGTGTTTGCATGAAGAAATTATTTGTTGTCCAAAATAACTTTCTATCGAATATTCTTGTGATTGGAAGAGTCAGGAAAGTGGTAAAGTAATGTTTTCTATCAGCTGGCAACTTGAGCACACAATCCCAGTGTTGTACAGCTTCCTACTTCACCTTTCCCATGCTGCCGCTCTCTCCGGCTCCCGGAGCCGAAGAAGCGGCTTCTTCGCGCAAAGACGATTGTACCGCTCACAGTGCTCTCTTAGCGCGGCTTCTGCCGAAAGAAGCCCGGGAGCGGCGCTTAGCTCCGGAGAGCATCGTCCCTTCGTCTTTAGCGTCTTTTGTGGTCTACATCCTGGCAGAAAGCTTTTCCACTCTCTCTGGCAAGGAAAACCTGCGGGAGCACAGAAAACATCTCCCATCGTGTTCTGGACGTTACACGGAGGTCTGCCATGTGTTTGGCTTAAAGAAAGGAAAAGCTGTCCAAAACAGCTTCTTATCGAATATTCATGTGATTAGAAAATTCAGGAGAATGGTAAGGTACTGTTTTCTATCAGTTGGCATGTTGAGCACACAATCCCAGTGTTGTACAGCTTCCTTCTTCACCTTTCCCATGCTGCCGCTCTCTCCGGCTCCCTGAGCCGCAGATGCGGCTTCTTCGCGCAAAGACGATTGTACCGCTCACAGTGCTCTCTTAGCGCGGCTTCTGCCGAAAAAAGCCCGGGAGCGGCGCTTAGCTCCGGAGAGCTTCGTCCCTTCGTCTTTAGCGTCTTTTGTGGTCTACATCCTGGCAGAAAGCTTTTCCACTCTGTCTGGCAAGGAAAACCTGCGGGAGCACAGAAAACATCTCCCATCGTGTTCTTGACGTTGCACGGAATTCTACCAAGTGTTTGAAAAGAAGAAAAGGAAAGTTGTCCAGAATACCTTCTAATCGAATATTCATGTGATTAGAAATGTCAGGAGAATGGTAAGGTACTGTTCTCTATCAGTTGGGAAGTTAGCATACAATCCCAGTGTTGTAGAGCTTCCTTCTTCACCTTTCCGATGCTGCCGCTCTCTCCGGCTCCCTGAGCCGAAGAAGCGGCTTCTTCACGCAAAGACGATTGTACCGGCCACAGTGCTCTCTTAGCGCGGCTTCTGCCGAAAGAAGCCCGGGAGCGGCGCTTAGCTCCGGAGAGCATCGTCCCTTTGTCTTTAGCGTCTTTTGTAGTCTACATATTAGCAGATAGCGTTTCCACTCTGTCTGGCAAGGAAAACCTGCGGGAGCACAGAAAACATCTCCCATCCTGCTCTGGATGTTGCACGGAGGTCTGCCAAATGTTTGGCATAAAGTAAAGAAAAGCTGTCCAAAACAGATTCTTATCGAATATTCATGTGATTAGCAAAGTCAGGAGAATGGTAAGGTACTGTTTTCTATCAGTTGGCAACTTGAGCACAGTATCCCAGTGTTGTACAGCTTCCTTCTTCACCTTTCCGATGCTGCCGCTCACTCCGGCTCCCGGAGCCAAAGAAGCGGCTTCTTCGCGCAAAGACGATTGTACCGGTCACAGTGCTCTCTTAGCGCGGCTTTTGCCGAAGAAGCCCGGGAGCGGCGCTTAGCTCCGGAGAGCATCGTCCCTTCGTCTTTAGCGTCTTTTGTAGTCTACATTTTAGCAGATAGCGTTTCCACTCTGTCTGGCAAGGAAAACCTGCGGGAGCACAGAAGACATCTCCCATCATGTTGTAGACATTGCACATAGGTCTGCCAAGTGTTTCCAAGAAGAAAAGAAAAGTTGTCCAAAATAACTTCCTATCGAATGTTCATGTGATTGGAAAAGTCAGGAGAATGGAAAGGTACTGTTTTCTGTCAGTTGGCAAGCTGCGCACACAATCCCAGTGTTGTACAGCTTCCTTCTTCACCTTTCCGATGCTGCCGCTCTCTCCGGCTCCCTGAGCCCAAGAAGCGGCTTCTTCGCGCAAAGACGATTGTACCGCTCACAGTGCTCTCTTAGCGCGGCTTCTGCCGAAAGAAGCCCGGGAGCGGCGCTTAGTTCCGAGGAGCATCGTCCCTTCGTCTTTAGCGTCTTTTGTGGTCTACATCCTGGCAGAAAGCTTTTCCACTCTGTCTGGCAAGGAAAACCTGCGGGAGCACAGAAAACATCTCCCATCGTGTTCTGGACGTTGCACAGAGGTCTGCCATGTGTTTGGCATAAAGAAAAGAAAAGCTGTCCAAAACAGCTTCTTATCGAATACTCATGTGATTGGAAATGTCAGGAGAACAATAAGGTACGGTTTTCTATCAGTTGGCAAGTTGAGCACAGAATCCCAGTGTTGTACAGCTTCCTTCTTCACCTTTCCCATGCTGCCGCTCTCTCCGGCTCCCGGAGCCGAAAAAGGGGTTTCTTCGCGCAAAGACGATTGTACCGCTCACAGTGCTCTCTTAGCGCGGCTTCTGCCGAAAGAAGCCCGGGAGCGGCGCTTAGCTCCGGAGAGCATCGTCCCTTCGTCTTTAGCGTCTTTTGTGGTCTACATCCTGGCAGAAAGCTTTTCCACTCTCTCTGGCAAGGAAAACCTGCGGGAGCACAGAAAACATCTCCCATCGTGTTTTGGACGTTACACGAAGGTCTGCCATGGTTTTGGCTTAAAGAATGGAAAAGCTGCCCAAAACACCTTCTTATCGAATATTCATGTGATTAGAAATGTCAGGAGAATGGTAATGTACTGTTTTCTATCAGTTGGCAAGTTGAGCACACAATCCCAGTGTAGTACAGCTTCCTTCTTCACCTTTCCCATGCTGCCGCTCTCTCCGGCTCCCTGAGGCCAAGAAGCGGCTTCTTCGCGCAAAGACGATTTTACCGCTCACAGTGCTCTCTTAGCGCGGCTTGTGCCGAAAGGCACCCGGGAGCGGCGCTTAGCTCCGGAGAGCATCGTCCCTTCGTCTTTAGCGTCTTTTGTGGTCTACATCCTGGCAGAAAGCTTTTCCACTCTGTCTGGCAAGGAAAACCTGCGGGAGCACAGAAAACATCTCCCATCGTGTTCTGGACGTTGCACAGAAGTCTGCCAAGTGTTTGGCATAAAGAAAGGAAAAGCTGTCCAAAACAGCTTCTTATCGAATATTCATGTGATTAGAAAAGTCAGGAGAATGGTAAGGTACTGCTTTCTATCAGTTGGCAAGTTGAGCACACAATCCCAGTGTAGTACAGCTTCCTTCTTCACCTTTCCGATGCTGCCGCTCTCTCCGGCTCCCGGAGCCGAAGATGCGGCTTCCTCGCGCAAAGACGATTGTACCGGTCCCAGTGATCTCTTAGCGCGGCTTCTGCCGAAAGAAGCCCGGGAGTGGCGCTTAGCTCCGGAGAGCATCGTCCCTTCGTCTTTAGCGTCTTTTGTAGTCTACATTTTAGCAGATAGCGTTTCCAGTCTGTGTGGCAAGGAAAACCTGCGGGAGCACAGAAAACATCTCCCATCGTCTTCTAGACATTGCACGGAGGTCTGCCAAGTGTTTCCATGAAGAATACAAAAGTTGTCCAAAATAACTCCCTGTCGAATATTCATGTGATTGGAAAATGCAGGAGAGTGCAAAGGTACTGTTTTCTATCAGTTGGCAAGTTGAGCACACAATCCCAGTGTTGTACAGCTTCCTTCTTCACCTTTCCGATGTTGCCGCTCTTTCCGGCTCCCTGAGCCGAAGAAGCGGCTTCTCCGCGCAAAGACGATTGTACCGCTCACAGTGCTCTCTTAGCGCGGCTTCTGCCGAAAGAAGCCCGGGAGCGGCGCTTAGCTCCGGAGAGCATCGTAGTTTCGTCGTTAGCGTCTTTTGTAGTCTACATTTTAGCAGATAGCTTTTCCACTCTGTCTGGCAAGGAAAACCTGCGGGAGCACAGAAAACATCTCCCATCGTGTTCTGGACGTTGCACGGAGGTCTGCCAAGTGTTTGCATGAAGAAATTAATTGTTGTCCATAATAAGTTTCTATCGAATATTCTTGTGATTGGAAGAGTCAGGAAAGTGGTAAGGTACTGTTTTCTATCAGTTGGCAACTTGAGCACACAATCCCAGTGTTGTACAGCTTCCTTCTTCACCTTTCCGATGCTGCCGCTCTCTCCGGCTCCCGGAGCCGAAGAAGCGGCTTCTTCGCGCAAAGACGATTGTACCGCTCACAGTGCTCTCTTAGCGCCGCTTCTGCCGAAAGAAGCCCGGGAGCGGCGCTTAGCTCCGGAGAGCATCGTCCCTTCGTCTTTAGCGTCTTTTGTGGTCTTCATCCTGGCAGAAGGCTTTTCCACTCTGTCTGGCAAGGAAAACCTGCGGGAGCACAGAAAACATCTCCCATCGTGTTCTGGACGTTGCACGGTGGTCTGCCAAGTGTTTGGCATAAAGATAGGAAAAGCTGTCCAAAACAGCTTCTTATCGAATATTCATGTGATTAGAAATGTCAGGAGAATGGTAAGGTACTGTTTTCTATCAGTTGGCAAGTTGAGCACACAATCCCAGCGTTGTACAGCTTCCTTCTTCACCTTTCCCATGCTGCCGCTCTCTCCGGCTCCCGGAGCCCAAGAAGCGGCTTCTTCGCGCAAAGACGATTGTACCGCTCACAGTGCTCTCTTTGCGTGGCTTCTGCCGAAAGACGCCCGGGAGCGGCGCTTAGCTCCGGAGAGCATCGTCCCTTCGTATTTAGCGTCTTTTGTGGTCTACATCCTAGCAGAAAGCTTTTCCACTCTGTCTGGCAAGGAAAACCTGCGGGAGCACAGAAAACATCTCCCATCGTGTTCTGGACGTTGCACGGAGGTCTGCCAAGTGTTTGGCATAAAGAAAGGAAAAGCTGTCCAAAACAGCTTCTTATCGAATATTCATGTGATTAGAAAAGTCAGGAGAGTGCAAAGGTACTGTTTTCTATCAGTTGGCAAGTTGAGCACACAATCCCAGTGTTGTACAGCTTCCTTCTTCACCTTTCCGATGTTGCCACTCTTTCCGGCTCCCTGAGCCGAAGAAGCGGCTTCTCCGAGCAAAGACGATTGTACCGCTCACAGTGCTCTCTTAGCGTGGCTTCTGCCGAAAGAAGCCCGGGAGCGGCGCTTAGCTCCGGAGAGCATCGTAGCTTCGTCGTTAGCGTCTTTTGTAGTCTACATTTTAGCAGATAGAGTTTCCACTCTGTCTGGCAAGAAAAACCTGCGGGAGCACAGAAAACATCTCCCGTCATGTTCTGGACGTTGCACGGAGGTCTGCCAAGTGTTTGCATGAAGATATTAATTGTTGTCCATAATAACTTTCTATCGAATATTCTTGTGATTGGAAGAGTCAGGAAAGTGGTAAGGTACTGTTTTCTATCAGTTGGCAACTTGAGCACACAATCCCAGTGTTGTACAGCTTCCTTCTTCACCTTTCCGATGCTGCCGCTCTCTCCGGCTCCCGGAGCCGAAGAAGCGGCTTCTTCGCGCAAAGACGATTGTACCGCTCACAGTGCTCTCTTAGCGCGGCTTCTGCCGAAAGAAGCCCGGGAGCGGCGCTTAGCTCTGGTGAGCATCGTCCCTTCGTCTTTAGCGTCTTTTGTGGTCTACATCCTGGCAGAAAGCTTGTCCACTCTGTCTGGCAAGGAAAACCTGCGGGAGCACAGAAAACATCTCCCATCGTGTTCTGGACGTTACACGGAGGTCTGCCATGTGTTTGGCTTAAAGAAAAGAAAAGCTGTCCAAAACAGCTTCTTATCGAATATTCATGTGATTAGAAAATTCAGGAGAATGGTAAGGTACTGTTTTCTATCAGTTGGCAAGTTGAGCACACAATCCCAGTGTTGTACAGCTTCCTTCTTCACCTTTCCGATGCTGCCGCTCTCTCCGGCTCCCTGATCCGAAGATGCGGCTTCTTCGCGCAAAGACGATTGTACCGCTCACAGTGCTCTCTTAGCGCGGCTTCTGCCGAAAGAAGCCCGGGAGCGGCGCTTAGCTCCAAAGAGCTTCGTCCCTTCGTCTTTAGCGTCTTTTGTGGTCTTCATCCTGGCAGAAGGCTTTTCCACTCTGTCTGGCAAGGAAAACCTGCGGGACCACAGAAAACATCTCCCATCGTGTTCTGGACGTTGCACGGTGGTCTGCCAAGTGTTTGGCATAAAGAAAAGAAAAGCTGTCCAAAACAGCTTCTTATCGAATATTCATGTGATTAGAAATGTCAGGAGAATGGTAAGGTACTGTTTTCTATCAGTTGGCAAGTTGAGCACACAATCCCAGCGTTGTACAGCTTCCTTCTTCACCTTTCCCATGCTGCCGCTCTCTCCGGCTCCCGGAGCCGAAGAAGCGGCTTCTTCGCGCAAAGACGATTGTACCGGTCACAGTGCTCTCTTAGCGCGGCTTCTGCCGAAAGAAGCCCGGGAGCGGCGCTTAGCTCCGGAGAGCATCGTCCCTTCGTCTTTAGCGTCTTTTGTGGTCTACATCCTGGCAGAAATCTTTTCCACTCTGTCTGGCAAGGAAAACCTGCGGGAGCACAGAAAACATCTCCCATCGTGTTCTGGACCTTACACGGAGGTCTGCCATGTGTTTGGCTTAAAGAAAGGAAAAGCTGTCCAAAACAGCTTCTTATCGAATATTCATGTGATTAGAAAATTCAGGAGAATGGTAAGGTACTGTTTTCTATCAGTTGGCAAGTTGAGCACATAATCCCAGTGTTGTACAGCTTCCTTCTTCACCTTTCCTATGCTGCCGCTATCTCCGGCTCCCTGAGCCCAAGAAGCGGCTTCTTCGCGCCAAGACGATTGTACCGCTCACAGTGCTCTCTTAGCGCGGCTTCTGCCGAAAGACGCCCGGGAGCGGCGCTTAGCTCCGGAGAGCATCGTCCCTTCATCTTTAGCGTCTTTTGTGGTCTACATCCTGGCAGAAAGCTTTTCCACTCTGTCTGGCAAGGAAAACCTGCGGGAGCACAGAAAACATCTCCCATCGTGTTCTGGACGTTGCACGGAGGTCTGCCAAGTGTTTGGCATAAAGAAAGGAAAAGCTGTCCAAAACAGCTTCTTATCGAATATTCATGTGATTAGAAAAGTCAGGAGAATGGTAAGGTACTGCTTTCTATCAGTTGGCAAGTTGAGCACACAATCCCAGTGTAGTACAGCTTCCTTCTTCACCTTTCCGATGCTGCCGCTCACTCCGGCTCCCTGAGCCCAAGAAACGGCTTCTTCGCGCAAAGACGATTGTACCGCTCACAGTGCTCTCTTAGCGCGGCTTCTGCCGAAAGAAGCCTGGGAGCGGCGCTTAGCTCCGGAGAGCATCGTCCCTTCGTCTTTAGCGTCTTTTGTGGTCTACATCCTAGCAGAAAGCTTTTCCACTCTGTCTGGCAAGGAAAACCTGCGGGAGCACAGAAAACATCTCCCATCGTGTTCTGGACGTTGCACGGAGGTCTGCCAAGTGTTTGGCATAAAGAAAGGAAAAGCTGTCCAAAACAGCTTCTTATCGAATATTCATGTGATTAGAAAAGTCAGGAGAATGGTAAGGCACTGCTTTCTATCAGTTGGCACGTTGAGCACACAATCCCAGTGTACTACAGCTTCCTTCTTCACCTTTCCGATGCTGCCGCTCTCTCCGGCTCCCTGAGCCAAAGAAGCGGCTTCTTCGCGCAAAGACGATTGTACCGCTCACAGTGCTCTCTTAGCGCGGCTTCTGCCGAAAGAAGCCCGGGAGCGGCGCTTAGCTCCGGAGAGCATCGTCCCTTCGTCTTTAGCGTCTTCTGTAGTCTACATTTTAGCAGATAGCCTTTCCACTCTGTCTGGCAAGGAAAACCTGCGGGAGCACAGAAAACATCTCCCATCGTGTTCTAGACATTGCATAGAGGTCTGCCAAGTGTTTCCAAGAAGAAAAGAAAAGTTGTCCAAAATAACTTCCTATCGAATGTTCATGTGATTGGAAAAGTCATGAGAATGGTAAGGTACTGTTTTCTGTCAGTTGGCAAGCTGCGCACACAATCCCAGTGTTGTACAGCTTCCTTCTTCACCTTTCCGATGCTGCCGCTCTCTCCGGCTCCCGGAACCGAAGAAGCGGCTTCTTCGCGCAAAGACGATTGTACCGGTCACAGAGCTCTCTTAGCGCAGCTTCTGCCGAAAGACGCCCGGGAGCGGCGCTTAGCTCCGGAGAGCATCGTCCCTTCGTCTTTAGGGTCTTTTGTGGTCTACATCCTAGCAGAAAGCTTTTCCAATCTGTCGGGCAAGGAAAACCTGCGGGAGCACAGAAAACATCTCCCATCGTGTTCTGGACGCTGCACGGAATTCTTCCAAGTGTTTGGCATAAAGAAAGGAAAAGCTGTGCAAAACAGCTTCTTATCGAATATTCATGTGTCTGGAGAAGTCAGGAGAATGGTAAGGTACTGTTTTCTATCAGTTGGCAAGTTGAGCACACAATCCCAGTGTTGTACAGCTTCCTTCTTCACCTTTCCGTTGCTGCCGCTCTCTCCGGCTCCCGGAGCCGAAGAAGCAGCTTCTTCGCGCAAAGACGATTGTACCGGTCCCAGTGATCTCTTAGCGCCGCTTCTGCCGAAAGAAGCCCGGGAGTGGCGCTTAGCTCCGGAGAGCATCGTCCCTTCGTCTTTAGCGTCTTTTGTAGTCTACATTTTAGCAGATAGCGTTTCCAGTCTGTGTGGCAAGGAAAACCTGCGGGAGCACAGAAAACATCTCCCATCGTCTTCTAGACATTGCACGGAGGTCTGCCAAGTGTTTCCATGAAGAATACAAAAGTTGTCCAAAATAACTCCCTGTCGAATATTCATGTGATTGGAAAATGCAGGAGAGTGCAAAGGTACTGTTTTCTATCAGTTGGCAAGTTGAGCACACAATCCCAGTGTTGTACAGCTTCCTTCTTCACCTTTCCGATGTTGCCGCTCTTTCCGGCTCCCTGAGCCGAAGAAGCGGCTTCTCCGCGCAAAGACGATTGTACCGGTCAGAGTGCTCTCTTAGCGCGGCTTCTGCCGAAAGAAGCCCGGGAGCGGCGCTTAGCTCCGGAGAGCATCGTAGTTTCGTCGTTAGCGTCTTTTGTAGTCTACATTTTAGCAGATAGCTTTTCCACTCTGTCTGGCAAGGAAAACCTGCGGGAGCACAGAAAACATCTCCCATCGTGTTCTGGACGTTGCACGGAGGTCTGCCAAGTGTTTGCATGAAGAAATTAATTGTTGTCCATAATAAGTTTCTATCGAATATTCTTGTGATTGGAAGAGTCAGGAAAGTGGTAAGGTACTGTTTTCTATCAGATGGCAACTTGAGCACACAATCCCAGTGTTGTACAGCTTCCTTCTTCACCTTTCCGATGCTGCCGCTCTCTCCGGCTCCCGGAGCCGAAGAAGCGGCTTCTTCGTGCAAAGACGATTGTACCGCTCACAGTGCTCTCTTAGCGCGGCTTCTGCCGAAAGAAGCCCGGGAGCGGCGCTTAGCTCTGGTGAGCATCGTCCCTTCGTCTTTAGCGTCTTTTGTGGTCTACATCCTGGCAGAAAGCTTGTCCACTCTGTCTGGCAAGGAAAACCTGCGGGAGCACAGAAAACATCTCCCATCGTGTTCTGGACGTTACACGGAGGTCTGCCATGTGTTTGGCTTAAAGAAAAGAAAAGCTGTCCAAAACAGCTTCTTATCGAATATTCATGTGATTAGAAAATTCAGGAGAATGGTAAGGTACTGTTTTCTATCAGTTGGCAAGTTGAGCACACAATCCCAGTGTTGTACAGCTTCCTTCTTCACCTTTCCGATGCTGCCGCTCTCTCCGGCTCCCTGATCCGAAGATGCGGCTTCTTCGCGCAAAGACGATTGTACCGCTCACAGTGCTCTCTTAGCGCGGCTTCTGCCGAAAGAAGCCCGGGAGCGGCGCTTAGCTCCAAAGAGCTTCGTCCCTTCGTCTTTAGCGTCTTTTGTGGTCTTCATCCTGGCAGAAGGCTTTTCCACTCTGTCTGGCAAGGAAAACCTGCGGGACCACAGAAAATATCTCCCATCGTGTTCTGGACGTTGCACGGTGGTCTGCCAAGTGTTTGGCATAAAGAAAAGAAAAGCTGTCCAAAACAGCTTCTTATCGAATATTCATGTGATTAGAAATGTCAGGAGAATGGTAAGGTACTGTTTTCTATCAGTTGGCAAGTTGAGCACACAATCCCAGCGTTGTACAGCTTCCTTCTTCACCTTTCCCATGCTGCCGCTCTCTCCGGCTCCCGGAGCCCAAGAAGCGGCTTCTTCGCGCAAAGACGATTGTACCGCTCACAGTGCTCTCTTTGCGTGGCTTCTGCCGAAAGACGCCCGGGAGCGGCGCTTAGCTCCGGAGAGCATCGTCCCTTCGTATTTAGCGTCTTTTGTGGTCTACATCCTAGCAGAAAGCTTTTCCACTCTGTCTGGCAAGGAAAACCTGCGGGAGCACAGAAAACATCTCCCATCGTGTTCTGGACGTTGCACGGAGGTCTGCCAAGTGTTTGGCATAAAGAAAGGAAAAGCTGTCCAAAACAGCTTCTTATCGAATATTCATGTGATTAGAAAAGTCAGGAGAGTGCAAAGGTACTGTTTTCTATCAGTTGGCAAGTTGTGCACACAATCCCAGTGTAGTACAGCTTCCTTCTTCACCTTTCCGATGTTGCCACTCTTTCCGGCTCCCTGAGCCGAAGAAGCGGCTTCTCCGCGCAAAGACGATTGTACCGCTCACAGTGCTCTCTTAGCGTGGCTTCTGCCGAAAGAAGCCCGGGAGCGGCGCTTAGCTCCGGAGAGCATCGTAGCTTCGTCGTTAGCGTCTTTTGTAGTCTACATTTTAGCAGATAGAGTTTCCACTCTGTCTGGCAAGAAAAACCTGCGGGAGCACAGAAAACATCTCCCGTCATGTTCTGGACGTTGCACGGAGGTCTGCCAAGTGTTTGCATGAAGATATTAATTGTTGTCCATAATAACTTTCTATCGAATATTCTTGTGATTGGAAGAGTCAGGAAAGTGGTAAGGTACTGTTTTCTATCAGCTGGCAACTTGAGCACACAATCCCAGTGTTGTACAGCTTCCTTCTTCACCTTTCCGATGCTGCCGCTCTCTCCGGCTCCCGGAGCCGAAGAAGCGGCTTCTTCGCGCAAAGACGATTGTACCGCTCACAGTGCTCTCTTAGCGCGGCTTCTGCCGAAAGAAGCCCGGGAGCGGCGCTTAGCTCCGGAGAGCATCGTCCCTTCGTCTTTAGCGTCTTTTGTGGTCTACATCCTGGCAGAAAGCTTTTCCACTCTGTCTGGCAAGGAAAACCTGCGGGAGCACAGAAAACATCTCCCATCGTGTTCTGGACGTTACACGGAGGTCTGCCATGTGTTTGGCTTAAAGAAAGGAAAAGCTGTCCAAAACAGCTTCTTATCGAATATTCATGTGATTAGAAAATTCAGGAGAATGGTAAGGTACTGTTTTCTATCAGTTGGCAAGTTGAGCACACAATCCCAGTGTTGTACAGCTTCCTTCTTCACCTTTCCGATGCTGCCGCTCTCTCCGGCTCCCTGAGCCGAAGATGCGGCTTCTTCGCGCAAAGACGATTGTACCGCTCCCAGTGCTCTCTTAGCGCGGCTTCTGCCGAAAGAAGCCCGGGAGCGGCGCTTAGCTCCGGAGAGCTTCGTCCCTTCGTCTTTAGCGTCTTTTGTGGTCGTCATCCTGGCAGAAAGCTTTTCCACTCTGTCTGGCAAGGAAAACCTGCGGGAGCACAGAAAACATCTCCCATCGTGTTCTGGACGTTGCACGGTGGTCTGCCAAGTGTTTGGCATAAAGAAAAGAAAAGCTGTCCAAAACAGCTTCTTATCGAATATTCATGTGATTAGAAATGTCAGGAGAATGTTAAGGTACTGTTTTCTATCAGTTGGCAAGTTGAGCACACAATCCCAGCGTTGTACAGCTTCCTTCTTCACCTTTCCCATGCTGCCGCTCTCTCCGGCTCCCGGAGCCCAAGAAGCGGCTTCTTCGCGCAAAGACGATTGTACCGGTCACAGTGCTCTCTTAGCGTGGCTTCTGCCGAAAGACGCCCGGGAGCGGCGCTTAGCTCCGGAGAGCATCGTCCCTTCATCTTTAGCGTCTTTTGTGGTCTACATCCTAGCAGAAAGCTTTTCCACTCTGTCTGGCAAGGAAAACCTGCGGGAGCACAGAAAACATCTCCCATCGTGTTCTGGACGTTGCACGGAGGTCTGCCAAGTGTTTGGCATAAAGAAAGGAAAAGCTGTCCAAAACAGCTTCTTATCGAATATTCATGTGATTAGAAAAGTCAGGAGAATGTTAAGGCACTGCTTTCTATCTGTTGGCAAGTTGAGCACACAATCCCACTGTAGTACAGCTTCCTTCTTCACCTTTCCGATGCTGCCGCTCTCTCCGGCTCCCTGAGCCCAAGAAGCGGCTTCTTCGCGCAAAGACGATTGTACCGCTCACAGTGCTCTCTTAGCGCGGCTTCTGCCGAAAGACGCCCGGGAGCGGCGCTTAGCTCCGGAGAGCATCGTCCCTTCGTCTTTAGCGTCTTTTGTGGTCTACATCCTAGCAGAAAGCTTTTCCACTCTGTCTGGCAAGGAAAACCTGCGGGAGCACAGGAAACATCTCCCATCGTGTTCTAGACATTGCACGGAGGTCTGCCAAGTGTTTGCATGAAGAAATTAATAGTTGTCCAAAAAAACTTCCTATCGAATATTCTTGTGATTGGAAAAGTCAGGAAAGTGGTAAGGTACTGTTTTCTATCAGTTGGCAATTTGAGCACACAATCCCAGGGTTGTACAGCTTCCTTCTTCACCTTTCCGATGCTGCCGCTGTCTCCGGCTCCCTGTGCCCAAGAAGCGGCTTCTTCGCGCAAAGACTATTGTACCGGTCACAGTGCTCTCTTAGCGCGGCTTCTGCCGAAAGACGCCCGGGAGCGGCGCTTAGCTCCGGAGAGCATCGTCCCTTCGTCTTTAGCGTCTTTTGTGGTCTACATCCTAGCAGAAAGCTTTTCCACTCTGTCTGGCAAGGAAAACCTGCGGGAGCACAGAAAACATCTCCCATCGTGTTCTGGACATTGCACGGAGGTCTGCCATGTGTTTGGCATAAAGAAAAGAAAAGCTGTCCAAAACAGCTTCTTATCGAATATTCATGTGATTGGAAAAGTCAGGAGAATGGTAAGGTACTGTTTTCTATCAGTTGGCAAGTTGGGCACACAATCCCAGTGTTGTACAGCTTCCTTCTTCACCTTTCCGATGCTGCCGCTCTCTCCGGCTCTTGGAGCCCAAGAAGCGGCTTCTTCGCGCAAAGACGATTGTACCGGTCACAGTGCTCTCTTAGCGCGGCTTCTGCCGAAAGAAGCCCGGGAGCGGCGCTTAGCTCCGGAGAGCATCGTCCCTTCGTCTTTAGCATCTTTTGTAGTCTACATTTTAGCAGATAGCTTTTCCACTCTGTCTGGCAAGGAAAACCTGCGGGAGCACAGAAAACATCTCCCATCGTGTTCTGGACATTGCACGGAGGTCTGCCAAGTGTTTGCATGAAGAAAAGTGTTCCAAAATAACTTCCTCTCGAATGTTCATGTGATTGGAAAAGTCAGGAGAATGGTAAGGTACTGTTTTCTATCAGTTGGCAATTTGAGCACACAATCCCAGTGTTGTACAGCTTCCTTCTTCACCTTTCCGATGATGCCGCTGTCTCCGGCTCCCTGGGCCCAAGAAGCGGCTTCTTCGCGCAAAGACTATTGTACCGGTCACAGTGCTCTCTTAGCGCCGCTTCTGCCGAAAGAAGCCCGGGAGCGGCGCTTAGCTCCGGAGAGCATCGTCCCTCCGTCTTTAGCGTCTTTTGTGGTCCACATCCTAGCAGAAAGCTTTTCCACTCTGTCTGGCAAGGAAAACCTGCGGGAGCACAGGAAACATCTCCCATCGTGTTCTGGACGTTGCACGGAGGTCTTCCAAGTGTTTGGCATAAAGAAAAGAAAAGCTGTCCAAAACAGCTTCTTATCGAATATTCATGTGATTGGAAAAGTCAGGAGAATGGTAAGGTACTGTTTTCTATCAGTTGGCAAGTTGAGCACACAATCCCAGTGTTGTACAACTTCTTTCTTCACCTTTCCCATGCTGCCGCTCTCTCCGGCTCCCGGAGCCGAAGATGCGACTTCTTCGCGCAAAGACGATTGTACCACTCACAGTGATCTCTTAGCGCGGCTTCTGCCGAAAGAAGCCCGGGAGCGGCGCTTAGCTCCGGAGAGCATCGTCCCTTCGTCTTTAGCGTCTTTTGTGGTCTACATCCTAGCAGAAAGCTTTACCACTCTGTCTGGCAAGGAAAACCTGCGGGAGCACAGAAAACATCTCCCATCGTGTTCTGGACGTTGCACGGATGTCTGCCAAGTGTTTGGCATAAAGAAAAGAAAAGCTGTCCAAAACAGCTTCTATCGAATATTCATGTGTTTGGAAAAATCAGGAGAATGGTAAAGTACTGTTTACTATCAGTTGGCAAGTTGAGCACACAATCCCTGTGTTGTACAGCTTCCTTCTTCACCTTTCCGATGCTGCCGCTCTCTCCGGCTCCCGGAGCCGAAGAAGCGGCTTCTTCGCGCAAAGACGATTGTACCGCTCACAGTGCTCTCTTAGCGCGGCTTCTGCCGAAAGAAGCCCGGGAGCGGCGCTTAGCTCCGGAGAGCATCGTCCCTTCGTCTTTAGCGTCTTTTCTAGTCTACATTTTAGCAGATAGCTTTTCCACTCTGTCAGGCAAGGAAAACCTGCGGGAGCACAGGAAACATCTCCCATCGTGTTCTGGACGTTGCACGGAGGTCTGCCAAGTGTTTGCATGAAGATATTAAAAGTTGTCCAAAATAAATTCCTATCGAATATTCTTGTGATTGGAAAAGTCAGGAAAGTGCTAAGGTAATGTTTTCTATCAGTTGGCAAGCTGCGCACACAATCCCAGTGTTGTACAGCTTCCTTCTTCACCTTTCCGATGCTGCCGCTCCCTCCGGCTCCCGGAGCCGAAGAAGCGGCTTCTTCGCGCAAAGACGATTGTACCGCTCAGAGTGCTCTCTTAGCGCGGCTTCTGCCGAAAGAAGCCCGGGAGCGGCGCTTAGCTCTGGAGAGCATCGTCCCTTCGTCTTTAGCGTCTTTTGTGGTCTACATCCTGGCAGAAAGCTTTTCCACTCTGTCTGGCAAGGAAAACCTGCGGGAGCACAGGAAACATCTCCCATCGTGTTCTGGACGTTGCACGGAGGTCTGCCAAGTGTTTGGCATAAAGAAAAGAAAAGCTGTCCAAAACAGCTTCTTATCGAATATTCATGTGATTGGAAAAGTCAGGAGAATGGTAAGGTACTGTTTTCTGTCAGTTGGCAAGTTGAGCACACAATCCCAGTGTTGTACAGCTTCTTTCTTCACCTTTCCGATGCTGCCGCTCTATCCAGCTCCCGGAGCCGAAGAAGCGGCTTCTTCGCGCAAAGACGATTGTACCGCTCACATTGCTCTCTTAGCGCGGCTTCTGCCGAAAGACGCCCGGGAGCGGCGCTTAGCTCCGGAGAGCATCGTCCCTTCGTCTTTAGCGTCTTTTGTGGTCTACATCCTAGCAGAAAGCTTTTCCACTCTGTCTGGCAAGGAAAACCTGCGGGAGCACAGAAAACATCTCCCATCGTGTTCTGGACGTTGCACGGAGGTCTGCCATGTGTTTGGCATAAAGAAAAGAAAAGCTGTCCAAAACAGCTTCTTATCGAATATTCATGTGATTAGAAAAGTCAGGAGAATGGTAAGGTACTGTTTTCTATCAGTTGGCAAGTTGAGCACACAATCCCAGTGTTGTACAGCTTCCTTCTTCACCTTTCCCATGCTGCCGCTCTCTCCGGCTCCCTGGGCCCAAGAAGCGGCTTCTTCGCGCAAAGACGATTGTACCGGTCACAGTGCTCTCTTAGCGCGGCTTCTGCCGAAAGACGCCCGGGAGCGGCGCTTAGCTCCGGAGAGCATCGTCCCTTCGTCTTTAGCGTCTTTTGTGGTCTACATCCTAGCAGAAAGCTTTTCCACTCTGTCTGGCAAGGAAAACCTGCGGGAGCACAGGAAACATCTCCCATCGTGTTCTGGACGTTGCTCGGAGGTCTCCCAAGTGTTTGGCATAAAGAAAAGAAAAGCTGTCCAAAACAGCTTCTTATCGAATATTCATGTGATTGGAAAAGTCAGGAGAATGGTAAGGTACTGTTTTCTATCAGTTGGCAAGTTGAGCACACAATCCCAGTGTTGTACAACTTCTTTCTTCACCTTTCCCATGCTGCCGCTCTCTCCGGCTCCCGGAGCCGAAGATGCGACTTCTTCGCGCAAAGACGATTGTACCACTCACAGTGATCTCTTAGCGCGGCTTCTGCCGAAAGAAGCCCGGGAGCGGCGCTTAGCTCCGGAGAGCATCGTCCCTTCGTCTTTAGCGTCTTTTGTGGTCTACATCCTAGCAGAAAGCTTTACCACTCTGTCTGGCAAGGAAAACCTGCGGGAGCACAGAAAACATCTCCCATCGTGTTCTGGACGTTGCACGGATGTCTGCCAAGTGTTTGGCATAAAGAAAAGAAAAGCTGTCCAAAACAGCTTCTATCGAATATTCATGTGTTTGGAAAAATCAGGAGAATGGTAAAGTACTGTTTACTATCAGTTGGCAATTTGAGCACACAATCCCTGTGTTGTACAGCTTCCTTCTTCACCTTTCCGATGCTGCCGCTCTCTCCGGCTCCCGGAGCCGAAGAAGCGGCTTCTTCGCGCAAAGACGATTGTACCGCTCACAGTGCTCTCTTAGCGCGGCTTCTGCCGAAAGAAGCCCGGGAGCGGCGCTTAGCTCCGGAGAGCATCGTCCCTTCGTCTTTAGCGTCTTTTGTAGTCTACATTTTAGCAGATAGCTTTTCCACTCTGTCAGGCAAGGAAAACCTGCGGGAGCACAGGAAACATCTCCCATCGTGTTCTGGACATTGCACGGAGGTCTGCCAAGTGTTTGCATGAAGATATTAAAAGTTGTCCAAAATAAATTCCTATCGAATATTCTTGTGATTGGAAAAGTCAGGAAAGTGCTAAGGTAATGTTTTCTATCAGTTGGCAAGCTGCGCACACAATCCCAGTGTTGTACAGCTTCCTTCTTCACCTTTCCGATGCTGCCGCTCTCTCCGGCTCCCGGAGCCGAAGAAGCGGCTTCTTCGCGCAAAGACGATTGTACCGCTCAGAGTGCTCTCTTAGCGCGGCTTCTGCCGAAAGAAGCCCGGGAGCGGCGCTTAGCTCTGGAGAGCATCGTCCCTTCGTCTTTAGCGTCTTTTGTGGTCTACATCCTGGCAGAAAGCTTTTCCACTCTGTCTGGCAAGGAAAACCTGCGGGAGCACAGGAAACATCTCCCATCGTGTTCTGGACGTTGCACGGAGGTCTGCCAAGTGTTTGGCATAAAGAAAAGAAAAGCTGTCCAAAACAGCTTCTTATCGAATATTCATGTGATTGGAAAAGTCAGGAGAATGGTAAGGTACTGTTTTCTGTCAGTTGGCAAGTTGAGCACACAATCCCAGTGTTGTACAGCTTCCTTCTTCACCTTTCCGATGCTGCCGCTCTATCCAGCTCCCGGAGCCGAAGAAGCGGCTTCTTCGCGCAAAGACGATTGTACCGCTCACATTGCTCTCTTAGCGCGGCTTCTGCCGAAAGACGCCCGGGAGCGGCGCTTAGCTCCGGAGAGCATCGTCCCTTCGTCTTTAGCGTCTTTTGTGGTCTACATCCTAGCAGAAAGCTTTTCCACTCTGTCTGGCAAGGAAAACCTGCGGGAGCACAGAAAACATCTCCCATCGTGTTCTGGACGTTGCACGGAGGTCTGCCATGTGTTTGGCATAAAGAAAAGAAAAGCTGTCCAAAACAGCTTCTTATCGAATATTCATGTGATTGGAAAAGTCAGGAGAATGGTAAGGTACTGTTTTCTATCAGTTGGCCAGTTGAGCACACAATCCCAGTGTTGTACAACTTCTTTCTTCACCTTTCCCATGCTGCCGCTCTCTCCGGCTCCCGGAGCCGAAGATGCGACTTCTTCGCGCAAATACGATTGTACCGCTCACAGTGCTCTCTTAGCGCGGCTCCTGCCGAAAGAAGCCCGGGAGCGGCGCTTAGCTCCAGAGAGCATCGTCCCTTCGTCTTTAGCGTCTTTTGTGGTCTACATCCTGGCAGATAGCTTTTCCCCTCTGTCTGGCAAGGAAAACCTGCGGGAGCACAGAAAACATCTCCCATCGTGTTCTGGACGTTGCACGGATGTCTGCCAAGTGTTTGGCATAAAGAAAAGAAAAGCTGTCCAAAACAGCTTCTATCGAATATTCATGTGTTTGGAAAAATCAGGAGAATGGTAAAGTACTGTTTTCTATCAGTTGGCAATTTGAGCACACAATCCCAGTGTTGTACAGCTTCCTTCTTCACCTTTCCCATGCTGCCGCTGTCTCCGGCTCCCGGAGCCCAAGAAGAGGCTTCTTCGCGCAAAGACTATTGTACCGGTCACAGTGCTCTCTTAGCGCGGCTTCTGCCGAAAGAAGCCCGGGAGCGGCGCTTAGCTCCGGAGAGCATCGTCCCTTCGTCTTTAGCATCTTTTGTAGTCTACATTTTAGCAGATAGCTTTTCCACTCTGTCTGGCAAGGAAAACCTGCGGGAGCACAGAAAACATCTCCCATCGTGTTCTGGACATTGCACGAAGGTCTGCCAAGTGTTTGCATGAAGAAAAGTGTTCCAAAATAACTTCCTCTCGAATGTTCATGTGAATGGAAAAGTCAGGAGAATGGTAAGGTACTGTTTTCTATCAGTTGGCAATTTGAGCACACAATCCCAGTGTTGTACAGCTTCCTTCTTCACCTTTCCGATGCTGCCGCTGTCTCCGGCTCCCTGGGCCCAAGAAGCGGCTTCTTCGCGCAAAGACGATTGTACCGGTCACAGTGCTCTCTTAGCGCGGCTTCTGCCGAAAGAAGCCCGGGAGCGGCGCTTAGCTCCGGAGAGCATCGTCCCTTCGTCTTTAGCGTCTTTTGTGGTCCACATCCTAGCAGAAAGCTTTTCCACTCTGTCTGGCAAGGAAAACCTGCGGGAGCACAGGAAACATCTCCCATCGTGTTCTGGACGTTGCACGGAGGTCTTCCAAGTGTTTGGCATAAAGAAAAGAAAAGCTGTCCAAAACAGCTTCTTATCGAATATTCATGTGATTGGAAAAGTCAGGAGAATGGTAAGGTACTGTTTTCTGTCAGTTGGCAAGTTGAGCACACAATCCCAGTGTTGTACAACTTCTTTCTTCACCTTTCCCATGCTGCCGCTCTCTCCGGCTCCCGGAGCCGAAGATGCGACTTCTTCGCGCAAAGACGATTGTACCACTCACAGTGATCTCTTAGCGCGGCTTCTGCCGAAAGAAGCCCGGGAGCGGCGCTTAGCTCCGGAGAGCATCGTCCCTTCGTCTTTAGCGTCTTTTGTGGTCTACATCCTAGCAGAAAGCTTTACCACTCTGTCTGGCAAGGAAAACCTGCGGGAGCACAGGAAACATCTCCCATCGTGTTCTGGACGTTGCACGGATGTCTGCCAAGTGTTTGGCATAAAGAAAAGAAAAGCTGTCCAAAACAGCTTCTATCGAATATTCATGTGTTTGGAAAAATCAGGAGAATGGTAAAGTACTGTTTACTATCAGTTGGCAAGTTGAGCACACAATCCCAGTGTTGTACAGCTTCTTTCTTCACCTTTCCGATGCTGCCGCTCTATCCAGCTCCCGGAGCCGAAGAAGCGGCTTCTTCGCGCAAAGACGATTGTACCGCTCACATTGCTCTCTTAGCGCGGCTTCTGCCGAAAGACGCCCGGGAGCGGCGCTTAGCTCCGGAGAGCATCGTCCCTTCGTCTTTAGCGTCTTTTGTGGTCTACATCCTAGCAGAAAGCTTTTCCACTCTGTCTGGCAAGGAAAACCTGCGGGAGCACAGAAAACATCTCCCATCGTGTTCTGGACGTTGCACGGAGGTCTGCCATGTGTTTGGCATAAAGAAAAGAAAAGCTGTCCAAAACAGCTTCTTATCGAATATTCATGTGATTAGAAAAGTCAGGAGAATGGTAAGGTACTGTTTTCTATCAGTTGGCAAGTTGAGCACACAATCCCAGTGTTGTACAGCTTCTTTCTTCACCTTTCCCATGCTGCCGCTCTCTCCGGCTCCCTGGGCCCAAGAAGCGGCTTCTTCGCGCAAAGACGATTGTACCGGTCACAGTGCTCTCTTAGCGCGGCTTCTGCCGAAAGACGCCCGGGAGCGGCGCTTAGCTCCGGAGAGCATCGTCCCTTCGTCTTTAGCGTCTTTTGTGGTCTACATTTTAGCAGATAGCTTTTCCACTCTGTCTGGCAAGGAAAACCTGCGGGAGCACAGGAAACATCTCCCATCGTGTTCTGGACGTTGCTCGGAGGTCTCCCAAGTGTTTGGCATAAAGAAAAGAAAAGCTGTCCAAAACAGCTTCTTATCGAATATTCATGTGATTGGAAAAGTCAGGAGAATGGTAAGGTACTGTTTTCTATCAGTTGGCAAGTTGAGCACACAATCCCAGTGTTGTACAACTTCTTTCTTCACCTTTCCCATGCTGCCGCTCTCTCCGGCTCCCGGAGCCGAAGATGCGACTTCTTCGCGCAAATACGATTGTACCGCTCACAGTGCTCTCTTAGCGCGGCTCCTGCCGAAAGAAGCCCGGGAGCGGCGCTTAGCTCCAGAGAGCATCGTCCCTTCGTCTTTAGCGTCTTTTGTGGTCTACATCCTGGCAGATAGCTTTTCCCCTCTGTCTGGCAAGGAAAACCTGCGGGAGCACAGAAAACATCTCCCATCGTGTTCTGGACGTTGCACGGATGTCTGCCAAGTGTTTGGCATAAAGAAAAGAAAAGCTGTCCAAAACAGCTTCTATCGAATATTCATGTGTTTGGAAAAATCAGGAGAATGGTAAAGTACTGTTTTCTATCAGTTGGCAATTTGAGCACACAATCCCAGTGTTGTACAGCTTCCTTCTTCACCTTTCCCATGCTGCCGCTGTCTCCGGCTCCCGGAGCCCAAGAAGAGGCTTCTTCGCGCAAAGACTATTGTACCGGTCACAGTGCTCTCTTAGCGCGGCTTCTGCCGAAAGAAGCCCGGGAGCGGCGCTTAGCTCCGGAGAGCATCGTCCCTTCGTCTTTAGCATCTTTTGTAGTCTACATTTTAGCAGATAGCTTTTCCACTCTGTCTGGCAAGGAAAACCTGCGGGAGCACAGAAAACATCTCCCATCGTGTTCTGGACATTGCACGAAGGTCTGCCAAGTGTTTGCATGAAGAAAAGTGTTCCAAAATAACTTCCTCTCGAATGTTCATGTGAATGGAAAAGTCAGGAGAATGGTAAGGTACTGTTTTCTATCAGTTGGCAATTTGAGCACACAATCCCAGTGTTGTACAGCTTCCTTCTTCACCTTTCCGATGCTGCCGCTGTCTCCGGCTCCCTGGGCCCAAGAAGCGGCTTCTTCGCGCAAAGACGATTGTACCGGTCACAGTGCTCTCTTAGCGCGGCTTCTGCCGAAAGAAGCCCGGGAGCGGCGCTTAGCTCCGGAGAGCATCGTCCCTTCGTCTTTAGCGTCTTTTGTGGTCCACATCCTAGCAGAAAGCTTTTCCACTCTGTCTGGCAAGGAAAACCTGCGGGAGCACAGGAAACATCTCCCATCGTGTTCTGGACGTTGCACGGAGGTCTTCCAAGTGTTTGGCATAAAGAAAAGAAAAGCTGTCCAAAACAGCTTCTTATCGAATATTCATGTGATTGGAAAAGTCAGGAGAATGGTAAGGTACTGTTTTCTGTCAGTTGGCAAGTTGAGCACACAATCCCAGTGTTGTACAACTTCTTTCTTCACCTTTCCCATGCTGCCGCTCTCTCCGGCTCCCGGAGCCGAAGATGCGACTTCTTCGCGCAAAGACGATTGTACCACTCACAGTGATCTCTTAGCGCGGCTTCTGCCGAAAGAAGCCCGGGAGCGGCGCTTAGCTCCGGAGAGCATCGTCCCTTCGTCTTTAGCGTCTTTTGTGGTCTACATCCTAGCAGAAAGCTTTACCACTCTGTCTGGCAAGGAAAACCTGCGGGAGCACAGGAAACATCTCCCATCGTGTTCTGGACGTTGCACGGATGTCTGCCAAGTGTTTGGCATAAAGAAAAGAAAAGCTGTCCAAAACAGCTTCTATCGAATATTCATGTGTTTGGAAAAATCAGGAGAATGGTAAAGTACTGTTTACTATCAGTTGGCAAGTTGAGCACACAATCCCAGTCTTGTACAGCTTCTTTCTTCACCTTTCCGATGCTGCCGCTCTATCCAGCTCCCGGAGCCGAAGAAGCGGCTTCTTCGCGCAAAGACGATTGTACCGCTCACATTGCTCTCTTAGCGCGGCTTCTGCCGAAAGACGCCCGGGAGCGGCGCTTAGCTCCGGAGAGCATCGTCCCTTCGTCTTTAGCGTCTTTTGTGGTCTACATCCTAGCAGAAAGCTTTTCCACTCTGTCTGGCAAGGAAAACCTGCGGGAGCACAGAAAACATCTCCCATCGTGTTCTGGACGTTGCACGGAGGTCTGCCATGTGTTTGGCATAAAGAAAAGAAAAGCTGTCCAAAACAGCTTCTTATCGAATATTCATGTGATTAGAAAAGTCAGGAGAATGGTAAGGTACTGTTTTCTATCAGTTGGCAAGTTGAGCACACAATCCCAGTGTTGTACAGCTTCCTTCTTCACCTTTCCCATGCTGCCGCTCTCTCCGGCTCCCTGGGCCCAAGAAGCGGCTTCTTCGCGCAAAGACGATTGTACCGGTCACAGTGCTCTCTTAGCGCGGCTTCTGCCGAAAGACGCCCGGGAGCGGCGCTTAGCTCCGGAGAGCATCGTCCCTTCGTCTTTAGCGTCTTTTGTGGTCTACATTTTAGCAGATAGCTTTTCCACTCTGTCTGGCAAGGAAAACCTGCGGGAGCACAGGAAACATCTCCCATCGTGTTCTGGACGTTGCTCGGAGGTCTCCCAAGTGTTTGGCATAAAGAAAAGAAAAGCTGTCCAAAACAGCTTCTTATCGAATATTCATGTGATTGGAAAAGTCAGGAGAATGGTAAGGTACTGTTTTCTATCAGTTGGCAAGTTGAGCACACAATCCCAGTGTTGTACAACTTCTTTCTTCACCTTTCCCATGCTGCCGCTCTCTCCGGCTCCCGGAGCCGAAGATGCGACTTCTTCGCGCAAAGACGATTGTACCACTCACAGTGATCTCTTAGCGCGGCTTCTGCCGAAAGAAGCCCGGGAGCGGCGCTTAGCTCCGGAGAGCATCGTCCCTTCGTCTTTAGCGTCTTTTGTGGTCTACATCCTAGCAGAAAGCTTTACCACTCTGTCTGGCAAGGAAAACCTGCGGGAGCACAGAAAACATCTCCCATCGTGTTCTGGACGTTGCACGGATGTCTGCCAAGTGTTTGGCATAAAGAAAAGAAAAGCTGTCCAAAACAGCTTCTATCGAATATTCATGTGTTTGGAAAAATCAGGAGAATGGTAAAGTACTGTTTACTATCAGTTGGCAAGTTGAGCACACAATCCCTGTGTTGTACAGCTTCCTTCTTCACCTTTCCGATGCTGCCGCTCTCTCCGGCTCCCGGAGCCGAAGAAGCGGCTTCTTCGCGCAAAGACGATTGTACCGCTCACAGTGCTCTCTTAGCGCGGCTTCTGCCGAAAGAAGCCCGGGAGCGGCGCTTAGCTCCGGAGAGCATCGTCCCTTCGTCTTTAGCGTCTTTTGTTGTCTACATTTTAGCAGATAGCTTTTCCACTCTGTCAGGCAAGGAAAACCTGCGGGAGCACAGGAAACATCTCCCATCGTGTTCTGGACATTGCACGGAGGTCTGCCAAGTGTTTGCATGAAGATATTAAAAGTTGTCCAAAATAAATTCCTATCGAATATTCTTGTGATTGGAAAAGTCAGGAAAGTGCTAAGGTAATGTTTTCTATCAGTTGGCAAGCTGCGCACACAATCCCAGTGTTGTACAGCTTCCTTCTTCACCTTTCCGATGCTGCCGCTCTCTCCGGCTCCCGGAGCCGAAGAAGCGGCTTCTTCGCGCAAAGACGATTGTACCGCTCAGAGTGCTCTCTTAGCGCGGCTTCTGCCGAAAGAAGCCCGGGAGCGGCGCTTAGCTCTGGAGAGCATCGTCCCTTCATCTTTAGCGTCTTTTGTGGTCTACATCCTAGCAGAAAGCTTTTCCACTCTGTCTGGCAAGGAAAACCTGCGGGAGCACAGGAAACATCTCCCATCGTGTTCTGGACGTTGCACGGAGGTCTGCCAAGTGTTTGGCATAAAGAAAAGAAAAGCTGTCCAAAACAGCTTCTTATCGAATATTCATGTGATTGGAAAAGTCAGGAGAATGGTAAGGTACTGTTTTCTGTCAGTTGGCAAGTTGAGCACACAATCCCAGTGTTGTACAGCTTCTTTCTTCACCTTTCCGATGCTGCCGCTCTATCCAGCTCCCGGAGCCGAAGAAGCGGCTTCTTCGCGCAAAGACGATTGTACCGCTCACATTGCTCTCTTAGCGCGGCTTCTGCCGAAAGACGCCCGGGAGCGGCGCTTAGCTCCGGAGAGCATCGTACCTTCGTCTTTAGCGTCTTTTGTAGTCTACATTTTAGCAGATAGCTTTTCCACTCTGTCTGGCAAGGAAAACCTGCGGGAGCACAGAAAACATCTCCCATCGTGTTCTGGACGTTGGACGGAGGTCTGCCAAGTGTTTGCATGAAGAAAAGAAAAGTTGTCCAAAATAACTTCCTATCGAATGATCATGGGATTGGAAAAGTCAGGAGAATGGTAAGGTACTGTTTTCTATCAGTTGGCAAGTTGAGCACACAATCCCAGTGTTGTACAGCTTCCTTCTTCACCTTTCCCATGCTGCCGCTCTCTCCGGCTCCCGGAGCCCAAGAAGCGGCTTCTTTGCGCAAAGACGATTGTACCGGTCAGAGTGCTCTCTTAGCGCGGCTTCTGCCGAAACACGCCCGGGACGGCGCTTAGCTCCGGAGAGCATCGTCCCTTCGTCTTTAGCGTCTTTTGTGGTCTACATCCTGGCAGATAGCTTTTCCCCTCTGTCTGGCAAGGAAAACCTGCGGGAGCACAGAAAACATCTCCCATCGTGTTCTGGACGTTGCACGGAGTTCTGCCATGTGTTTGGCATAAAGAAAAGGAAAGCTGTCCAAAACAGCTTCTTATCGAATATTCATATGATTGGAAAAGTCAGGAGAATGGAAAGGTATTGTTTTCTGTAAGTTGGCAAGTTGAGCACACAATGCCAGTGTTGTACAGCTTCCTACTTCACCTTTCCCATGCTACCGCTCTCTCCGGCTCCCTGGGCCCAAGAAGCGGCTTCTTCGCGCAAAGACGATTGTACCGCTCACAGTGCTCTCTTAGCGCGGCTTCTGCCGAAAGACGCCCGGGTGCGGCGCATAGCTCCGGAGAGCATCGTCCCTTCGTCTTTAGCGTCTTTTGTGGTCTACATCCTGGCAGAAAGCTTTTCCACTCTGTCTGGCAAGGAAAACCTGCGGGAGCACAGGAAACATCTCCCATCGTGTTCTGGACGTTGCACGGAGGTCTGCCAAGTGTTTGGCATAAAGAAAAGAAAAGCTGTCCAAAACAGCTTCTTATCGAATATTCATATGATAGGAAAAGTCAGGAGAATGGTAAGGTACTCTTTTCTATCAGTTGGCAAGTAGAGCACACAATCCCAGTGTTGTACAGCTTCCTTCTTCACCTTTCCGATGCTGCTGCTCTCTCCAGCTCCCGGAGCCGAAGAAGCGGCTTCTTCGCGCAAAGACGATTGTACCGCTCACAGTGCTCTCTTAGCGCGGCTTCTGCCGAAAGACGCCCGGGAGCGGCGCTTAGCTCCGGAGAGCATCGTATCTTAGTCTTTAGAGTCTTCTGTGGTCTACATCCTAGCAGAAAGCTTTTCCACTCTGTCTGGCAAGGAAAACCTGCGGGAGCGCAGAAAACATCTCCCATCGAGTTCTGGACGTTGCACGGAGGTCTGCCAAGTGTTTGGCATAAAGAAAAGAAAAGCTGTCCACAACAGCTTCTTATCGAATATTCATGTGATTGGAAAAGTCAGGACAATAATAAAGTACTGTTTACTATCAGTTGGCGAGTTGAGCACACAATCCCAGTGTTGTACAGCTTCTTTCTTCACCTTTCCGATGCTGCCGCTCTCTCCGGCTACCTGGGCCCAAGCAGCGGCTTCTTCGCGCAAAGACGATTGTACCGCTCACAGTGCTCTCTTAGCGCGGCTTCTGCCGAAAGACGACCGGGAGCGGCGCTTAGCTCCGGAGAGCATCGTCCCTTCGTCTTTAGCGTCTTTTGTGGTCTACATTTTAGCAGATAGCTTTTCCACTCTGTCTGGCAAGGAAAACCTGCAGGAGCACAGAAAACATCTCCCATCGTGTTCTGGACATTGCACGGAGGTCTGCCAAGTGTTTGGCCTAAAGAAAAGAAGAGCTGTCCAAAACAGCTTCCTATCCAATATTCATGTGATTGGAAAATCAGGAGAATAGTAAGGTACTGTTTTCTATCAGTTGGCAAGTTGAGCACACAATCCCAGTGTTGTACAACTTCCTTCTTCACCTTTCCGATGCTGCCGCTCTCTCCGGCTCCCGGAGCCAAAGAAGCGGCTTCTTCGCGCAAAGACGATTGTACCGCTCACAGTGCTCTCTTAGCGCGGCTTCTGCCGAAAGAAGCCCGGGAGAGGCGCTTAGATCCGGAGAGCATCATCCCTTTGTCTTTAGCGTCTTTTGTAGTCTGCATTTTAGCAGGTAGCGTTTCCACACTGTCTGGCATGGAAAACCTGCGGGAGCACAGAAAACATCTCCCATCGTGTTCTGGACGTTGCACGGAGGTCTGCCAAGTGTTTGGCATAAAGAAAAGTTAAGCTGTCCAAAAGAGCTTCTTATCGAATATTTATGTGATTGGAAAAGTCAGGAGAATGGTAAAGTACTGTTTACTATCAGTTGGCAAGTTGAGCACGCAATCCCAGTGTTGTACAGCTTCCTTCTTCACCTTTCCGATGCTGCCGCTCTCTCCGGCTCCCTGAGCCGAAGAATCGGCTTCTTCGCGCAAAGACGATTGTACCGCTCACAGTGCTCTCTTAGCGCGGTTTCTGCCGAAAGAAGCCCGGGAGCGGCGCTTAGCTCCGGAGAGCATCGTGCCTTCGTCTTTAGCGTCTTTTGTAGTCTACATTTTAGCAGATAGCTTTTCCACTCTGTCTGGCAAGGAAAACCTGCGGGAGCACAGAAAACACCTCCCATCGTGTTCTGGACATTGCACGGAGGTCTTCCAAGTGTTTGCATGAAGAAAAGAAAAGTTGTCCAAAATAAATTTCTATCGAATGTTCATGGGATTGGAAAAGTCAGGAAATTGCTAAGGTAATGTTTTCTATCAGTTGGCAAGCTGCGCACCCAATCCCACTGTTCTACAGCTTCCTTCTTCACCTTTCCCATGCTGCCGCTCTCTCCGGCTCCCGGAGCCCAAGAAACGGCTTCTTCGTGCAAAGACGATTGTACCCGTCACAGTACTCTCTTAGTGCGGCTTCTGCCGAAAGAAGCCCGGGAGCGGCGCTTAGCTCCGGAGAGCATCGTACCTTCGTCTTTAGCGTCTTTTGTGGTCTCCATCCTAGCAGAAAGCTTTTCCCCTCTGTCTGGCAAGGAAAACCTGAGGGAGCACAGAAAACATCTCCCATCATGTTCTGGACTTTGCACGGATGTCTGCCAAGTGTTTGGCATAAAGAAAAGTAAAGCTGTCCAAAAGAGCTTCTTATCGAATATTTATGTGATTGGAAAAGTCAGGAGAATGGTAAAGTACTGTTTACTATCAGTTGGCAAGTTGAGCACGCAATCCCAGTGTTGTACAGCTTCCTTCTTCACCTTTCCTATGCTGCCGCTCTCTCCGGCTCCCGGAGCCGAAGAAGCGGCTTCTTCGCGCAAAGACGATTGTACCGCTCACAGTGCTCTCTTATCGCGGCTTCTGCTGAAAGAAGCCCGGGAGCGGCGCTTAGCTCCGGAGAGCATCGTCCCTTCGTCTTTAGCGTCTTTTGTGGTCTACATCCTAGCAGAAAGCTTTTCCACTCTGTCTGGCAAGGAAAACCTGCGGGAGCACAGAAAATATCTCCCATCGTGTTCTGGACGTTGCACGGAGGTCTGCCAAGTGTTTGGCATAAAGAAAAGAAAAGCTGTCCAAAACAGATTCCTATCGAATATTCATGTGATTGGAAAAGTCAGGAGAATGGTAAGGTACTGTTTTCTATCAGTTGGCAATTTGAGCACACAATCCCGGTGTTGTACAGCTTCCTTCTTCACCTTTCCCATGCTGCCGCTCTCTCCGGCTCCCGGAGCCGAAAAAGCGGCTTCTTCGCGCAAAGACGATTGTACCGCTCACAGTGCTCTCTTAGCGCGGCTTCTGCCGAAAGACGCCCGGGAGCGGCGCTTAGCTCCGGAGAGCATCGTTCCTTCGTCTTTAGCGTCTTTTGTGGTCTACATCCTAGCAGAAATCTTTTCCACTCCGTCTGGCAAGGAAAACCTGCGGGAGCACTGAAAACATCTCCCATCGTGTTCTGGACGTTGCACGGAGGTCTGCCAAGTGTTTGGCATAAAGAAAAGAAAAGCTGTCCAAAACAGATTCTTATCGAATATTCATGTGATTGGAAAAGTCAGGAGAATGGTAAGGTACTGTTTTCTATCAGTTGGCAATTTGAGCACACAATCCCGGTGTTGTACAGCTTCCTTCTTCACCTTTCCCATGCTGCCGCTCTCTCCGGCTCCCGGAGCCGAAAAAGCGGCTTCTTCGCGCAAAGACGATTGTACCGCTCACAGTGCTCTCTTAGCGCGGCTTCTGCCGAAAGACGCCCGGGAGCGGCGCTTAGCTCCGGAGAGCATCGTTCCTTCGTCTTTAGCGTCTTTTGTGGTCTACATCCTAGCAGAAATCTTTTCCACTCCGTCTGGCAAGGAAAACCTGCGGGAGCACTGAAAACATCTCCCATCGTGTTCTGGACGTTGCACGGAGGTCTGCCAAGTGTTTGGCATAAAGAAAAGAAAAGCTGTCCAAAACAGATTCTTATCGAATATTCATGTGATTGGAAAAGTCAGGAGAATGGTAAAGTACTGTTTTCTATCAGTTGGCAAGTTGAGCACACAATCCCAGTGTTGTACAGCTTCTTTCTTCACCTTTCCGATGCTGCCGCTCTCTCCGGCTCCCTGAGCCCAAGAAGCGGCTTCTTCGCGCAAAGACGATTGTACCGCTCACAGTGCTCTCTAAGCGCGGCTTCTGCCGAAGGAAGCCAGGGAGTGGTGCTTAGCTCCGGAGAGCATCGTCCCTTCGTCTTTAGCGTCTTTTGTAGTCTACATTTTAGCAGAAAGCTTTTCCACTCTGTCTGGCAAGGAAAACCTGCGGGAGCACAGAAAACATCTCCCATTGTGTTCTGGACATTGCACGGAGGTCTGCCAAGTGTTTGCATGAAGAAAAGAAAAGTTGTCCAAAATAACTTCCTATCGAATGTTCATGGGATGGGAAAAGTCAGGAAAATGGTAAGGTACTGTTTTCTATCAGTTGGCAAGTTGAGCACACAATCCCAGTGTTGTACAGCTTCCTTCTTCACCTTTCCCATGCTGCCGCTCTCTCCGGCTCCCTGAGCCCAAGAAGCGGCTTCTTTGCGCAAAGACGATTGTACCGCTCACAGTGCTCTCTTAGCGCGGCTTCTGCCGAAAGAAGCCGGGGACCGGCGCTTATCTCCGGAGAGCATCGTCCCTTCGTCTTTAGCGTCTTTTGTGGTCTACATTTTAGGAGATAGCTTTTCCACTCTGTCTGGCAAGGAAAACCGGCGGGAGCACAAAAAACATCTCCCATTGTGTTCTGGACATTGCACGGAGGTCTGCCAAGTGTTTGGCATAAAGAAAAGAAAAGCTGTCCAAAACAGCTTCTTATCGAATATTCATGTGATTAGAAAAGTCCGGAGAATGGTAAGGTACTGTTTTCTATCAGTTGGCAAGTTGAGCACACAATCCCAGTGTAGTACAGCTTCCTTCTTCACCTTTCCGATGCTGCCGCTCTCTCCGGCTCCCGGAGCCGAAGATGCGGCTTCTTCGCACAAAGACGATTGTACCGCTCACAGTGCTCTCTTAGCGCGGCTTCTGCCGAAAGACGCCCGGGAGCGGCGCTTAGCTCCGGAGAGCATTGTTCCTTCGTCTTTAGCGTCTTTTGTGGTCTACATCCTAGCAGATAGCTTTTCCACTCTGTCTGGCAAGGAAAACCTGCGGGAGCACAGGAAACATCTCCCATCGTGTTCTGGACGTTGCACGGAGGTCTGCCAAGTGTTTGGCATAAAGAAAAGAAAAGCTGTCCAAAACAGCTTTCTATCGAATATTCATGTGATTGGAAAAGTCAAGAGAATAGTAAGGAACTGTTTTCTATCAGTTGGCAAGTTGAGCACACAATCCCAGTGTAGTACAGCTTCCTTCTTAACCTTTCCCATGCTGCCGCTCTCTCCGGCTCCCGGAGCCCAAGAAGCGGCTTCTTCGCGCAAAGACGATTGTACCGCTCACAGTGCTCTCTTAGCGCGGCTTCTGCCGAAAGAAGCCCGGGAGCGGCGCTTAGCTCCGGAGAGCATCGTCCCTTCGTCTTTAGCGTCTTTTGTGGTCTACATTTTAGCAGATAGCTTTTCCACTCTGTCTGGCAAGGAAAACCTGCGGGAGCACAGAAAACATCTCCCATCGTGTTCTGGACGTTGCACGGAGGTCTGCCATGTGTTTGGCATAAAGAAAAGAAAAGCTGTCCAAAACAGCTTCTTATCGAATATTCATGTGATTAGAAAAGTCAGGAGAATGGTAAGGTACTGTTTTCTATCAGTTGGCAAGTTGAGCACACAATCCCAGTGTTGTACATCTTCCTTCTTCACCTTTCCGATGCTGCCGCTCTCTCCGGCTCCCGGAGCCCAAGAAGCGGCTTCTTCGCGCAAAGACGATTGTACCGGTCACAGTGCTCTCTTAGCGCGGCTTCTGCCGAAAGAAGCCCGGGAGCGGCGCTTAGCTCCGGAGAGCATCGTACCTTCGTCTTTACCGTCTTTTGTAGTCTGCATTTAACCGGAAAGCTTTTCCACTCTGTCTGGCAAGGAAAACCTGCGGGAGCACAGAAAACATCTCCCATCGTGTTCTGGACATTGCACGGATGTCTGCCAATGTTTGGCATAAAGAAAAGAAAAGCTGTCCAAAACAGCTTCTTATCGAATATTTATGTGATTGGAAAAGTCAGGAGAATGGTAAAGTACTGTTTACTATCTGTTGGAAAGTTGAGCACGCAATCCCAGTGTTGTACAGCTTCTTTCTTCTCCTTTCCGAAGCTGCCGCTCTCTCCGGCTCCCGGAGCCGAAGAATCGGCTTCTTCGCGCAAAGACGATTGTACCGCTCACAGTGCTCTCTTAGCGTGGTTTCTGCCGAAAGAAGCCCGGGAGCGGCGCTTAGCTCCGGAGAGCATCGTACCTTCGTCTTTAGCGTCTTTTGTAGTCTACATTTTAGTAGATAGCTTTTCCACTCTGTCTGGCAAGGAAAACCTGCGGGAGCACAGGAAACATCTCCCATCGTGTTCTGGACATTGCACGGAGGTCTGCCAAGTGTTTGCATGAAGAAAAGAAAAGTTGTCCAAAATAAATTTCTATCGAATGTTCATGGGATTGGAAAAGTCAGGAGAATGGTAAGGTACTGTTTTCTATCAGTTGGTAAGTTGAGCACACAATCCCAGTGTTGTACAGCTTCCTTCTTCACCTTTCCCATGCTGCCGCTCTCTCCGGCTCCCAGAGCCCAAGAAGCGGCTTCTTTGCACAAAGACGATTGTACCGCTCACAGTGCTCTCTTAGCGCGGCTTCTGCCGAAAGAAGCCCGGGAGCGGCGCTTAGCTCCGGAGAGCATCGTCCCTTCGTCTTTAGCGTCTTTTGTGGTCTACATCCTGGCAGAAAGCTTTTCCACTCTGTCTGGCAAGGAAAACCTGCGGGAGCACAGGAAACATCTCCCATCGTGTTCTGGACGTTGCACGGAGGTCTGCCAAGTGTATGGCATAAAGAAAAGAAAAGCTGTCCAAAACAGCTTTCTATCGAATATTCATGTGATTGGAAAAGTCAAGAGAATAGTAAGGTACTGTTTTCTATCAGTTGGCAAGTTGAGCACACAATCCCAGTGTAGTACAGCTTCCTTCTTAACCTTTCCCATGCTGCCGCTCTCTCTCTGGCTCCCGGAGCCCAAGAAGCGGCTTCTTCGCGCAAAGACGATTGTACCGCTCACAGTGGTCTCTTAGCGCGGCTTCTGCCGAAAGAAGCCCGGGAGCGGCGCTTAGCTCCGGAGAGCATCGTCCCTTCGTCTTTAGCGTCTTTTGTAGTCTACATTTAACCGGAAAGCTTTTCCACTCTGTCTGGAAAGGAAAACCTGCGGGAGCACAGAAAACATCTCCCATCGTGTTCTGGACATTGCACGGATGTCTGCCAAGTGTTTGGCATAAAGAAAAGAAAAGCTGTCCAAAACAGCTTCTTATCGAATATTTATGTGATTGGAAAAGTCAGGAGAATGGTAAAGTACTGTTTACTATCAGTTGGCAAGTTGAGCACGCAATCCCAGTGTTGTACAGCTTTTTTCTTCTCCTTTCCGAACCTGCCGCTCTCTCCGGCTCCCGGAGCCGAAAAAGCGGCTTCTTCACGCAAAGACGATTGTACCGGTCACAGTGCTCTCTTAGCGCGGCTTCTGCCGAAAGACGCCCGGGAGCGGCGCTTAGCTCCGGAGAGCATCGTTCCTTCGTCTTTAGCGTCTTTTGTAGTCTACATTTTAGCAGATAGCTTTTCCACTCTGTCTGGCAAGGAAAACCTGCGGGAGCACAGGAAATATCTCCCATCGTGTTCTGGACATTGCACGGAGGTCTGCCAAGTGTTTGCATGAAGAAATTAATTGTTGTCAAAAATAACTTCCTATCGAGTATTCTTGTGATTGGAAAAGTCAGGAAAGTGCTAAGGAAATGTTTTCTATCAGTTGGCAAGCTGCGCACACAATCCTAGTGTTGTACAACTTCCATCTTCACCTTTCCCATGCTGCCGCTCTCTCCGGCTCCCGGAGCCGAAGATGCGGCTTCTTCGTGCAAAGACGATTGTACCGGTCACAGTGCTCTCTTAGCACGGCTTCTGCCGAAAGAAGCCCGGGAGCTGCGCTTAGCTCCGGAGAGCATCGTCCCTTCGTCTTTAGCGTCTTTTGTGGTCTACATTTTAGCAGATAGCTTTTCCACTCTGTCTGGCAAGGAAAACCTGCGGGAGCACAGAAAACATCTCCCATCGTGTTCTGGACGTTGCACGGAGGTCTGCCATGTGTTTGGCATAAAGAAAAGAAAAGCTTTCCAAAACAGCTTCTTATCGAATATTCATGGGATTGGAAAAGTCAGGAGAATGGTAAGGTACTGTTTTCTGTCAGTTGGCAAGGTGAGCACACAATCCCAGTGTTGTACAGCTTCCTTCTTCACCTTTCCGATGCTGCCGCTCTCTCCGGCTCCCGGAGCCCAAGAAGCGGCTTCTTCGTGCAAAGACGATTGTACCGCTCACAGTGCTCTCTTAGCGCCGCTTCTGCCGAAAGAAGCCCGGGAGCGGCGCTTAGCTCCGGAGAGCATCGTCCCTTCGTCTTTAGCGTCTTTTGTGGTCTACATCCTAGCAGAAAGCTTTTCCACTCTGTCTGGCAAGGAAAACCTGCGGGAGCACAGAAAACATCTCCCATCGTGTTCTGGACTTTGCACGGATGTCTGCCAAGTGTTTGGCATAAAGAAAGTAAAAGCTGTCCAAAACAGCTTCTTATCGAATATTCATGTGATTAGAAAAGTCAGGAGAATGGTAAGGTACTGTTTTCTATCAGTTGGCAAGTTGAGCACACAATCCCAGTGTTGTACAACTTCTTTCTTCACCTTTCCCATGCTGCCGCTCTCTCCGGCTCCCGGAGCCCAAGAAGCGGCTTCTTCGCGCAAAGACGATTGTACCGCTCACAGTGCTCTCTTAGCGCGGCTTCTGCCGAAAGAAGCCCGGGAGCGGCGCTTAGCTCCGGAGAGCATCGTCCCTTCGTCTTTAGCGTCTTTTGTGGTCTACATCCTAGCAGAAAGCTTTTCCACTCTGTCTGGCAAGGAAAACCTGCGGGAGCACAGGAAACATCTCCCATCGTGTTCTGGACGTTGCACGGAGGTCTGCCATGTGTTTGGCATAAAGAAAGGAAAAGCTGTCCAAAACAGCTTCTTATCGAATATTCATGTGATTGGAAAATTCAGGAGAATGGTAAGGTACTGTTTTCTATCAGTTGGCAAGTTCAGCACACAATCCCAGTGTTGTACAGCTTCTTTCTTCACCTTTCCGATGCTGCCGCTCTCTCTGGCTCCCTGAGCCGAAGAAGCGGCTTCTTCGCGCAAAGACGATTGTACCGCTCACAGTGCTCTCTTAGCATGGCTTCTGCCGAAAGAAGCCCGGGAGCGGCGCTTAGCTCCGGAGAGCATCGTCCCTTCGTCTTTAGCGTCTTTTGTAGTCTACATATTAGCAGATAGCTTTTCCACTCTGTCTAGCAAGGAAAACCTGCGGGAGCACAGGAAACATCTCCCATCGTGTTCTAGACATTGCACGGAGGTCTGCCAAGTGTTTGCATGAAGAAATTAATAGTTGTCCAAAATAACTTCCTATCGAATATTCTTGTGATTGGAAAAGACAGGAAAGTGGTAAGGTAAAGTTTTCTATCAGTTGGCAAGCTGCGCACACAATCCAAGTGTTGTACAGCTTCCTTCTTCACCTTTCCCATGCTGCCGCTCTCTCTGGCTCCCGGAGCCCATGAAGCGGCTTCTTCGCGCAAAGACGATTGTACATGCTTACAGTGCTCTCTTAGCGCGGCTTCTGCCGAAAGAAGCCCGGGAGCGGCGCTTAGCTCCGGAGAGCATCGTCCCTTCGTCATTAGTGTCTTTTGTGGTCTACATCCTAGCAGAAAGCTTTTCCACTCTGTCTGGCAAGGAAAACCTGCGGGAGCACAGAAAACATTTCCCATCGTGTTCTGGACGTTGCATGGATGCCTGCCAAGTGTTTGGCATAAAGAAACGAAAAGCTGTCCAAAACAGCTTCTAATCGAATATTCATGTGATTGGAAAAGTCAGGAGAATGGTAAGGTACTGTTTTCTATCAGTTGGCAAGTTGAGCACACAATCCCATTGTTGAACAGCTTCTTTCTTCACCTTTCCGATGCTGCCGCTCTCTCCGGCTCCCGGGGCCGAAGATGCGGATTATTCGCGCAAAGACGATTGTACCGCTCACAGTGCTCTCTTAGCGCGGCTTCTGCCGAAAGACGCCCGGGAGCGGCGCTTAGCTCCGGAGAGCATCGTCCCTTCGTCTTTAGCGTCTTTTGTGGTCTACATCCTGGCAGAAAGCTTTTCCACTCTGTCTGGCAAGGAAAACCTGCGGGAGCACATAAAACATCTCCCATCGAGTTCTGGACGTTGCACGGAGGTCTGCCAAGTGTTTGGCATAAAGAAAAGAAAAGCTGTCCAAAACAGCTTCTTATCGAATATTCATGTGATTGGAAAAGTCAGGAGAATGGTAAGGTACTGTTTTCTATCAGTTGGCAAGTTGAGCACACAATCCCAGTGTTGTACAGCTTCCTTCTTCACCTTTCCCATGCTGCCGCTCTCTCCGGCTCCCGGAGCCGAAGAAGCGGCTTCTTCGCGCAAAGACGATTGTACCGCTCACAGTGCTCTCTTGGCGCGGCTTCTGCCGAAAGACGCCCGGGAGCGGCGCTTAGCTCCGGAGAGCATCGTCCCTTCGTCTTTAGCGTCTTTTGTGGTCTACATCCTGGCAGAAAGCTTTTCCACTCTGTCTGGCAAGGAAAACCTGCGGGAGCACAGGAAACATCTCCCATCGTGTTCTGGACGTTGCACGGAGGTCTGCCATGTGTTTGGCATAAAGAAAAGAAAAGCTGTCCAAAACAGCTTCTTATCGAATATTCATGTGATTGGAAAAGTCAGGAGAATGGTAAGGTACTGTTTTCTATCAGTTGGCAAGTTGAGCACACAATCCCAGTGTTGTACAGCTTCTTTCTTCACCTTTCCGATGCTGCCGCTCTCTCCGGCTCCCAGAGCCGAAGAAGCGGCTTCTTCGCGCAAAGACGATTGTACCGCTCACAGTGCTCTCTTAGCGCGGCTTCTGTCGAAAGACACCCGGGAGCGGCGCTTAGCTCCGGAGAGCATCGTCCCTTCGTCTTTAGCGTCTTTTGTAGTCTACATATTAGCAGATAGCTTTACCACTCTGTCTGGCAAGGAAAACCTGCGGGAGCACAGGAAACATCTCCCATCGTGTTCTAGACATTGCACGGAGGTCTGCCAAGGGTTTGCATGAAGAAATTAATAGTTGTCCAAAATAACTTCCTATCGAATATTCTTGTGACTGGAAAAGTCAGGAAAGTGGTAAGGTACAGTTTTCTGTCAGTTGGCAAGTTGAGCACACAATCCCAGTGTTGTACAGCTTCTTTCTTCACCTTTCCCATGCTGCCGCTCTCTCCGGCTCCCGGAGCCCAAGAAGCGGCTTCTTCGCGCAAAGACGATTGTACCTCTCACAGTGCTCTCTTATCGCGGCTTCTGCTGAAAGAAGCCCGGGAGCGGCGCTTAGCTCCGGAGAGCATCGTCCCTTCGTCTTTAGTGTCTTTTGTGGTCTACATCCTAGCAGAAAGCTTTTCCACTCTGTCTGGCAAGGAAAACCTGCGGGAGCACAGAAAATATCACCCATCGTGTTCTGGACGTTGCACGTAGGTCTGCCAAGTGTTTGGCATAAAGAAAAGAAAAGCTGTCCAAAACAGATTCCTATCGAATATTCATGTGATTGGAAAAGTCAAGAGAATGGTAAGGTACTGTTTTCTATCAGTTGGCAATTTGAGCACACAATCCCGGGTTTGTACAGCTTCCTTCTTCACCTTTCCCATGCTGCCGCTCTCTCCGGCTCCCGGAACCGAAGATGCGGCTTCTTCGCGCAAAGACGATTGTACCGCTCACAGTGCTCTCTTAGCGCGGCTTCTGCCGAAAGACGCCCGGGAGTGGCGCTTAGCTCCGGAGAGCATCGTCCCTTCGTCTTTTGCGTCTTTTGTAGTCTACATTTTAGCAGATAGCTTTTCCACTCTGTCTGGCAAGGAAAACCTGCGGGAGCACAGGAAACATCTCCCATCGTGTTCTGGACATTGCACGGAGGTCTGCCAAGTGTTTGCATGAAGAAATTAATAGTTGTCCAAAATAACTTCCTATCGAATATTCTTGTGATTGGAAAGTCAGGAAATTGCTAAGGTAATGTTTTCTATCAGTTGGTAAGCTGCGCACACAATCCCAGTGTTGTACAGCTTCCTTCTTCACCTTTCCCATGCTGCCGCTCTCTCCGGCTCCCGGAGCCCAAGAAACGGCTTCTTCGTGCAAAGACGATTGTACCGGTCACAGTGCTCTCTTAGCGCGGCTTCTGCCGAAAGACGACCGGGAGCGGCGCTTAGCTCCGGAGAGCATCATATCTTAGTCTTTAGAGTCTTCTGTGGTCTACATCCTAGCAGAAAGCTTTTCCACTCTGTCTGGCAAGGAAAGCCTGCGGGAGCGCAGAAAATATCTCCCATCGTGTTCTGGACGTTGCACGGAGGTCTGCCAAGTGTTTGGCATAAAGAAAAGAAAAGCTGTCCAAAACAGCTTCTTATCGAATATTCATGTGATTGGAAAAGTCAGGACAATAGTAAAGTACTGTTTACTATCAGTTGGCGAGTTGAGCACACAATCCCAGTGTTGTACAGCTTCTTTCTTCACCTTTCCCATGCTGCCGCTCTCTCCGGCTCCCGGAGCCGAAGATGCGACTTCTTCGCGCAAAGACGATTGTACCGCTCACAGTGCTCTCTTAGCGCGGCTTCTGCCGAAAGAAGCCCGGGAGCGGCGCTTAGCTCCAGAGAGCATTGTCCCTTCGTCTTTAGCGTCTTTTGAGGTCTACATCCTGGCAGAAAGCGTTTCAAGTCTGTCTGGCAAGGAAAACCTGCGGGAGAACAGAAAACATCTCCCATCGTGTTCTGGACGTTGCACGGAGGTCTGCAAGTGTTTGGCATAAAGAAAAGAAAAGCTGTCCAAAACAGCTTCTTATCGAATATTCATGTGATTAGAAAAGTCAGGAGAATGGTAAGGTACTGTTTTCTATCAGTTGGCAAGTTGAGCACACAATCCCAGTGTTGTACAGCTTCTTTCTTCACCTTTCCCATGCTGCCGCTCTCTCCGGCTCCCGGAGCCCAAGAAGCGGCTTCTTCGCGCAAAGACGATTGTACCGCTCACAGTGCTCTCTTATCGCGGCTTCTGCTGAAAGAAGCCCGGGAGCGGCGCTTAGCTCCGGAGAGCATCGTCCCTTCGTCTTTAGCGTCTTTTGTGGTCTACATCCTAGCAGAAAGCTTTTCCACTCTGTCTGGCAAGGAAAACCTGCGGGAGCACAGAAAATATCTCCCATCGTGTTCTGGACGTTGCACGTAGGTCTGCCAAGTGTTTGGCAGAAAGAAAAGAAAAGCTGTCCAAAACAGCTTCCTATCGAATATTCATGTGATTGGAAAAGTCAAGAGAATGGTAAGGTACTGTTTTCTATCAGTTGGCAAGTTGAGCACACAATCCCGGTGTTGTACAGCTTCCTTCTTCACTTTTCCCATGCTGCCGCTCTCTCCGGCTCCCGGAGCCGAAGATGCGGCTTCTTCGCGCAATGACGATTGTACCGTTCACAGTGCTCTCTTAGCGCGGCTTCTGCCGAAAGACGCCCGGGAGTGGCGCTTAGCTCCGGAGAGCATCGTTCCTTCGTCTTTTGCGTCTTTTGTGGTCTACATTTTAGCAGATAGCTTTTCCACTCTGTCTGGCAAGGAAAACCTGCGGGAGCACAGGAAACATCTCCCATCGTGTTCTGGACATTGCACGGAGGTCTGCCAAGTGTTTGCATGAAGAAATTAATAGTTGTCCAAAATAACTTCCTATCGAATATTCTTGTGATTGGAAAGTCAGGAAATTGCTAAGGTAATGTTTTCTATCAGTTTGCAAGCTGCGCACACAATCCCAGTGTTGTACAGCTTCCTTCTTCACCTTTCCCATGCTGCCGCTCTCTCCGGCTCCCGGAGCCCAAGAAACGGCTTCTTCGTGCAAAGACGATTGTACCGGTCACAGTGCTCTCTTAGCGCGGCTTCTGCCGAAAGAAGCCCGGGAGCGGCGCTTAGCTCCGGAGAGCATCGTACCTTCGTCTTTAGCGTCTTTTGTAGTCTACATTTTAGCAGATAGCTTTTCCACTCTGTCTGGCAAGGAAAACCTGCGGGAGCACAGAAAACATCTCCCATCGTGTTCTGGACGTTGGACGGAGGTCTGCCAAGTGTTTGCATGAAGAAAAGAAAAGTTGTCCAAAATAACTTCCTATCGAATGATCATGGGATTGGAAAAGTCAGGAGAATGGTAAGGTACTGTTTTCTATCAGTTGGCAAGTTGAGCACACAATCCCAGTGTTGTACAGCTTCCTTCTTCACCTTTCCCATGCTGCCGCTCTCTCCGGCTCCCGGAGCCCAAGAAGCGGCTTCTTTGCGCAAAGACGATTGTACCGGTCAGAGTGCTCTCTTAGCGCGGCTTCTGCCGAAAGAAGCCCGGGAGCGGCGCTTAGCTCCGGAGAGCATCGTCCCTTCGTCTTTAGCGTCTTTTGTGGTCTACATCCTGGCAGATAGCTTTTCCCCTCTGTCTGGCAAGGAAAACCTGCGGGAGCACAGAAAACATCTCCCATCGTGTTCTGGACGTTGCACGGAGTTCTGCCATGTGTTTGGCATAAAGAAAAGGAAAGCTGTCCAAAACAGCTTCTTATCGAATATTCATATGATTGGAAAAGTCAGGAGAATGGAAAGGTATTGTTTTCTGTAAGTTGGCAAGTTGAGCACACAATGCCAGTGTTGTACAGCTTCCTACTTCACCTTTCCCATGCTGCCGCTCTCTCCGGCTCCCTGGGCCCAAGAAGCGGCTTCTTCGCGCAAAGACGATTGTACCGGTCACAGTGCTCTCTTAGCGCGGCTTCTGCCGAAAGACGCCCGGGTGCGGCGCATAGCTCCGGAGAGCATCGTCCCTTCGTCTTTAGCGTCTTTTGTGGTCTACATCCTAGCAGAAAGCTTTTCCACTCTGTCTGGCAAGGAAAACCTGCGGGAGCACAGGAAACATCTCCCATCGTGTTCTGGACGTTGCACGGATGTCTGCCAAGTGTTTGGCATAAAGAAAAGAAAAGCTGTCCAAAACAGCTTCTTATCGAATATTCATATGATAGGAAAAGTCAGGAGAATGGTAAGGTACTGTTTTCTATCAGTTGGCAAGTAGAGCACACAATCCCAGTGTTGTACAGCTTCCTTCTTCACCTTTCCGATGCTGCTGCTCTCTCCAGCTCCCGGAGCCGAAGAAGCGGCTTCTTCGCGCAAAGACGATTGTACCGCTCACATTGCTCTCTTAGCGCGGCTTCTGCCGAAAGACGACCGGGAGCGGCGCTTAGCTCCGGAGAGCATCGTCCCTTCGTCTTTAGCGTCTTTTGTGGTCTACATTTTAGCAGATAGCTTTTCCACTCTGTCTGGCAAGGAAAACCTGCAGGAGCACAGAAAACATCTCCCATCGTGTTCTGGACATTGCACGGAGGTCTGCCAAGTGTTTGGCCTAAAGAAAAGAAGAGCTCTCCAAAACACCTTCCTATCCAATATTCATGTGATTGGAAAATCAGGAGAATAGTAAGGTACTGTTTTCTATCAGTTGGCAAGTTGAGCACACAATCCCAATGTTGTACAACTTCCTTCTTCACCTTTCCCATGCTGCCGCTCTCTCCGGCTCCCGGAGCCAAAGAAACGGCTTCTTCGTGCAAAGACGATTGTACCGGTCACAGTGCTCTCTTAGCGCGGCTTCTGCCGAAAGAAGCCCGGGAGCGGCGCTTAGCTCCGGAGAGCATCGTACCTTCGTTTTAGCGTCTTTTGTAGTCTACATTTTAGCAGATAGCTTTTCCACTCTGTCTGGCAAGGAAAACCTGCGGGAGCACAGAAAACATCTCCCATCGTGTTCTGGACGTTGGACGGAGGTCTGCCAAGTGTTTGCATGAAGAAAAGAAAAGTTGTCCAAAATAACTTCCTATCGAATGATCATGGGATTGGAAAAGTCAGGAGAATGGTAAGGTACTGTTTTCTATCAGTTGGCAAGTTGAGCACACAATCCCAGTGTTGTACAGCTTCCTTCTTCACCTTTCCCATGCTGCCGCTCTCTCCGGCTCCCGGAGCCCAAGAAGCGATTTCTTTGCGCAAAGACGATTGTACCGGTCAGAGTGCTCTCTTAGCGCGGCTTCTGCCGAAAGAAGCCCGGGAGCGGCGCTTAGCTCCGGAGAGCATCGTCCCTTCGTCTTTAGCGTCTTTTGTGGTCTACATCCTAGCAGATAGCTTTTCCCCTCTGTCTGGCAAGGAAAACCTGCGGGAGCACAGAAAACATCTCCCATCGTGTTCTGGACGTTGCACGGAGTTCTGCCATGTGTTTGGCATAAAGAAAAGGAAAGCTGTCCAAAACAGCTTCTTATCGAATATTCATATGATTGGAAAAGTCAGGAGAATGGAAAGGTATTGTTTTCTGTAAGTTGGCAAGTTGAGCACACAATGCCAGTGTTGTACAGCTTCCTACTTCACCTTTCCCATGCTGCCGCTCTCTCCGGCTCCCTGGGCCCAAGAAGCGGCTTCTTCGCGCAAAGACGATTGTACCGCTCACAGTGCTCTCTTAGCGCGGCTTCTGCCGAAAGACGCCCGGGTGCGGCGCATAGCTCCGGAGAGCATCGTCCCTTCGTCTTTAGCGTCTTTTGTGGTCTACATCCTAGCAGAAAGCTTTTCCACTCTGTCTGGCAAGGAAAACCTGCGGGAGCACAGGAAACATCTCCCATCGTGTTCTGGACGTTGCACGGAGGTCTGCCAAGTGTTTGGCAAAAAGAAAAGAAAAGATGTCCAAAACAGCTTCTTATCGAATATTCATATGATAGGAAAAGTCAGGAGAATGGTAAGGTACTGTTTTCTATCAGTTGGCAAGTAGAGCACACAATCCCAGTGTTGTACAGCTTCCTTCTTCACCTTTCCGATGATGCTGCTCTCTCCGGCTCCCGGAGCCGAAGAAGCGGCTTCTTCGCGCAAAGACGATTGTACCGCTCACAGTGCTCTCTTAGCGCGGCTTCTGCCGAAAGACGCCCGGGAGCGGCGCTTAGCTCCGGAGAGCATCGTATCTTAGTCTTTAGAGTCTTCTGTGGTCTACATCCTAGCAGAAAGCTTTTCCACTCTGTCTGGCAAGGAAAACCTGCGGGAGCGCAGAAAACATCTCCCATCGTGTTCTGGACGTTGCACGGAGGTCTGCCAAGTGTTTGGCATAAAGGAAAGAAAAGCTGTCCAAAACAGCTTCTTATCGAATATTCATGTGATTGGAAAAGTCAGGACAATAGTAAAGTACTGTTTACTATCAGTTGGCGAGTTGAGCACACAATCCCAGTGTTGTACAGCTTCTTTCTTCACCTTTCCCATGCTGCCGCTCTCTCCGGCTACCTGGGCCCAAGCAGCGGCTTCTTCGCGCAAAGACGATTGTACCGGTCACAGTGCTCTCTTAGCGCGGCTTCTGCCGAAAGACGACCGGGAGCGGCGCTTAGCTCCGGAGAGCATCGTCCCTTCGTCTTTAGCGTCTTTTGTGGTCTACATTTTAGCAGATAGCTTTTCCACTCTGTCTGGCAAGGAAAACCTGCAGGAGCACAGAAAACATCTCCCATCGTGTTCTGGACATTGCACGGAGGTCTGCCAAGTGTTTGGCCTAAAGAAAAGAAGAGCTGTCCAAAACACCTTCCTATCCAATATTCATGTGATTGGAAAATCAGGAGAATAGTAAGGTACTGTTTTCTATCAGTTGGCAAGTTGAGCACACAATCCCAGTGTTGTACAACTTCCTTCTTCACCTTTCCCATGCTGCCGCTCTCTCCGGCTCCCGGAGCCAAAGAAGCGGCTTCTTCGCGCAAAGACGATTGTACCGCTCACAGTGCTCTCTTAGCGCGGCTTCTGCCGAAAGAAGCCCGGGAGCGGCGCTTAGCTCCGGAGAGCATCATCCCTTTGTCTTTAGCGTCTTTTGTAGTCTGCATTTTAGCAGGTAGCGTTTCCACACTGTCTGGCATGGAAAACCTGCGGGAGCACAGAAAACATCTCCCATCGTGTTCTGGACGTTGCACGGAGGTCTGCCATGTGTTTGGCATAAAGAAAAGCAAAGCTGTCCAAAACAGCTTCTTATCGAATATTCATGTAATTAGAAAAGTCAGGAGAATGGTAAGGTACTGTTTTCTATCAGTTGGCAAGTTGAGCACACAATCCCAGTGTTGTACAGCTTCTTTCTTCACCTTTCCCATGCTGCCGCTCTCTCCGGCTCCCGGAGCCGAAGATGCGACTTCTTCGCGCAAAGACGATTGTACCGCTCACAGTGCTCTCTTAGCGCGGCTTCTGCCGAAAGAAGCCCGGGAGCGGCGCTTAGCTCCGGAGAGCATTGTCCCTTCGTCTTTAGCGTCTTTTGAGGTCTACATCCTGGCAGAAAGCGTTTCAAATCTGTCTGGCAAGGAAAACCTGCGGGAGAACAGAAAACATCTCCCATCGTATTCTGGACGTTGCACGGAGGTCTGCTAGTGTTTGGCATAAAGAAAAGAAAAGCTGTCCAAAACAGCTTCTTATCGAATATTCATGTGATTAGAAAAGTCAGGAGAATGGTAAGGTACTGTTTTCTATCAGTTGGCAAGTTGAGCACACAATCCCAGTGTTGTACAGCTTCTTTCTTCACCTTTCCCATGCTGCCGCTCTCTCCGGCTCCCGGAGCCCAAGAAGCGGCTTCTTCGCGCAAAGACGATTGTACCGCTCACAGTGCTCTCTTATCGCGGCTTCTGCTGAAAGAAGCCCGGGAGCGGCGCTTAGCTCCGGAGAGCATCGTCCCTTCGTCTTTAGTGTCTTTTGTGGTCTACATCCTAGCAGAAAGCTTTTCCACTCTGTCTGGCAAGGAAAACCTGCGGGAGCACAGAAAATATCACCCATCGTGTTCTGGACGTTGCACGTAGGTCTGCCAAGTGTTTGGCATAAAGAAAAGAAAAGCTGTCCAAAACAGATTCCTATCGAATATTCATGTGATTGGAAAAGTCAAGAGAATGGTAAGGTACTGTTTTCTATCAGTTGGCAATTTGAGCACACAATCCCGGGTTTGTACAGCTTCCTTCTTCACCTTTCCCATGCTGCCGCTCTCTCCGGCTCCCGGAACCGAAGATGCGGCTTCTTCGCGCAAAGACGATTGTACCGCTCACAGTGCTCTCTTAGCGCGGCTTCTGCCGAAAGACGCCCGGGAGTGGCGCTTAGCTCCGGAGAGCATCGTCCCTTCGTCTTTTGCGTCTTTTGTAGTCTACATTTTAGCAGATAGCTTTTCCACTCTGTCTGGCAAGGAAAACCTGCGGGAGCACAGGAAACATCTCCCATCGTGTTCTGGACATTGCACGGAGGTCTGCCAAGTGTTTGCATGAAGAAATTAATAGTTGTCCAAAATAACTTCCTATCGAATATTCTTGTGATTGGAAAGTCAGGAAATTGCTAAGGTAATGTTTTCTATCAGTTGGTAAGCTGCGCACACAATCCCAGTGTTGTACAGCTTCCTTCTTCACCTTTCCCATGCTGCCGCTCTCTCCGGCTCCCGGAGCCCAAGAAACGGCTTCTTCGTGCAAAGACGATTGTACCGGTCACAGTGCTCTCTTAGCGCGGCTTCTGCCGAAAGACGACCGGGAGCGGCGCTTAGCTCCGGAGAGCATCATATCTTAGTCTTTAGAGTCTTCTGTGGTCTACATCCTAGCAGAAAGCTTTTCCACTCTGTCTGGCAAGGAAAGCCTGCGGGAGCGCAGAAAATATCTCCCATCGTGTTCTGGACGTTGCACGGAGGTCTGCCAAGTGTTTGGCATAAAGAAAAGAAAAGCTGTCCAAAACAGCTTCTTATCGAATATTCATGTGATTGGAAAAGTCAGGACAATAGTAAAGTACTGTTTACTATCATTTGGCGAGTTGAGCACACAATCCCAGTGTAGTACAGCTTCTTTCTTCACCTTTCCCATGCTGCCGCTCTCTCCGGCTCCCGGAGCCGAAGATGCGACTTCTTCGCGCAAAGACGATTGTACCGCTCACAGTGCTCTCTTAGCGCGGCTTCTGCCGAAAGAAGCCCGGGAGCGGCGCTTAGCTCCAGAGAGCATTGTCCCTTCGTCTTTAGCGTCTTTTGTGGTCTACATCCTGGCAGAAAGCGTTTCAAGTCTGTCTGGCAAGGAAAACCTGCGGGAGAACAGAAAACATCTCCCATCGTGTTCTGGACGTTGCACGGAGGTCTGCAAGTGTTTGGCATAAAGAAAAGAAAAGCTGTCCAAAACAGCTTCTTATCGAATATTCATGTGATTAGAAAAGTCAGGAGAATGGTAAGGTACTGTTTTCTATCAGTTGGCAAGTTGAGCACACAATCCCAGTGTTGTACAGCTTCTTTCTTCACCTTTCCCATGCTGCCGCTCTCTCCGGCTCCCGGAGCCCAAGAAGCGGCTTCTTCGCGCAAAGACGATTGTACCGCTCACAGTGCTCTCTTATCGCGGCTTCTGCTGAAAGAAGCCCGGGAGCGGCGCTTAGCTCCGGAGAGCATCGTCCCTTCGTCTTTAGCGTCTTTTGTGGTCTACATCCTAGCAGAAAGCTTTTCCACTCTGTCTGGCAAGGAAAACCTGCGGGAGCACAGAAAATATCTCCCATCGTGTTCTGGACGTTGCACGTAGGTCTGCCAAGTGTTTGGCAGAAAGAAAAGAAAAGCTGTCCAAAACAGCTTCCTATCGAATATTCATGTGATTGGAAAAGTCAAGAGAATGGTAAGGTACTGTTTTCTATCAGTTGGCAAGTTGAGCACACAATCCCGGTGTTGTACAGCTTCCTTCTTCACTTTTCCCATGCTGCCGCTCTCTCCGGCTCCCGGAGCCGAAGATGCGGCTTCTTCGCGCAAAGACGATTGTACCGTTCACAGTGCTCTCTTAGCGCGGCTTCTGCCGAAAGACGCCCGGGAGTGGCGCTTAGCTCCGGAGAGCATCGTTCCTTCGTCTTTTGCGTCTTTTGTGGTCTACATTTTAGCAGATAGCTTTTCCACTCTGTCTGGCAAGGAAAACCTGCGGGAGCACAGAAAACATCTCCCATCGTGTTCTGGACGTTGGACGGAGGTCTGCCAAGTGTTTGCATGAAGAAAAGAAAAGTTGTCCAAAATAACTTCCTATCGAATGATCATGGGATTGGAAAAGTCAGGAGAATGGTAAGGTACTGTTTTCTATCAGTTGGCAAGTTGAGCACACAATCCCAGTGTTGTACAGCTTCCTTCTTCACCTTTCCCATGCTGCCGCTCTCTCCGGCTCCCGGAGCCCAAGAAGCGGCTTCTTTGCGCAAAGACGATTGTACCGGTCAGAGTGCTCTCTTAGCGCGGTTTCTGCCGAAAGAAGCCCGGGAGCGGCGCTTAGCTCCGGAGAGCATCGTCCCTTCGTCTTTAGCGTCTTTTGTGGTCTACATCCTAGCAGATAGCTTTTCCCCTCTGTCTGGCAAGGAAAACCTGCGGGAGCACAGAAAACATCTCCCATCGTGTTCTGGACGTTGCACGGAGTTCTGCCATGTGTTTGGCATAAAGAAAAGGAAAGCTGTCCAAAACAGCTTCTTATCGAATATTCATATGATTGGAAAAGTCAGGAGAATGGAAAGGTATTGTTTTCTGTAAGTTGGCAAGTTGAGCACACAATGCCAGTGTTGTACAGCTTCCTACTTCACCTTTCCCATGCTGCCGCTCTCTCCGGCTCCCTGGGCCCAAGAAGCGGCTTCTTCGCGCAAAGACGATTGTACCGCTCACAGTGCTCTCTTAGCGCGGCTTCTGCCGAAAGACGCCCGGGTGCGGCGCATAGCTCCGGAGAGCATCGTCCCTTCGTCTTTAGCGTCTTTTGTGGTCTACATCCTAGCAGAAAGCTTTTCCACTCTGTCTGGCAAGGAAAACCTGCGGGAGCACAGGAAACATCTCCCATCGTGTTCTGGACGTTGCACGGAGGTCTGCCAAGTGTTTGGCATAAAGAAAAGAAAAGCTGTCCAAAACAGCTTCTTATCGAATATTCATATGATAGGAAAAGTCAGGAGAATGGTAAGGTACTGTTTTCTATCAGTTGGCAAGTAGAGCACACAATCCCAGTGTTGTACAGCTTCCTTCTTCACCTTTCCGATGCTGCTGCTCTCTCCAGCTCCCGGAGCCGAAGAAGCGGCTTCTTCGCGCAAAGACGATTGTACCGCTCACAGTGCTCTCTTAGCGCGGCTTCTGCCGAAAGACGCCCGGGAGCGGCGCTTAGCTCCGGAGAGCATCGTATCTTAGTCTTTAGAGTCTTCTGTGGTCTACATCCTAGCAGAAAGCTTTTCCACTCTGTCTGGCAAGGAAAACCTGCGGGAGCGCAGAAAACATCTCCCATCGTGTTCTGGACGTTGCACGGAGGTCTGCCAAGTGTTTGGCATAAAGAAAAGAAAAGCTGTCCAAAACAGCTTCTTATCGAATATTCATGTGATTAGAAAAGTCAGGAGAATGGTAAGGTACTGTTTTCTATCAGTTGGCAAGTTGAGCACACAATCCCAGTGTTGTACAGCTTCTTTCTTCACCTTTCCCATGCTGCCGCTCTCTCCGGCTCCCGGAGCCCAAGAAGCGGCTTCTTCGCGCAAAGACGATTGTACCGCTCACAGTGCTCTCTTAGCGCGGCTTCTGCCGAAAGACGCCCGGGAGTGGCGCTTAGCTCCGGAGAGCATCGTTCCTTCGTCTTTTGCGTCTTTTGTGGTCTACATTTTAGCAGATAGCTTTTCCACTCTGTCTGGCAAGGAAAACCTGCGGGAGCACAGGAAACATCTCCCATCGTGTTCTGGACATTGCACGGAGGTCTGCCAAGTGTTTGCATGAAGAAATTAATAGTTGTCCAAAATAACTTCCTATCGAATATTCTTGTGATTGGAAAGTCAGGAAATTGCTAAGGTAATGTTTTCTATCAGTTTGCAAGCTGCGCACACAATCCCAGTGTTGTACAGCTTCCTTCTTCACCTTTCCCATGCTGCCGCTCTCTCCGGCTCCCGGAGCCCAAGAAACGGCTTCTTCGTGCAAAGACGATTGTACCGGTCACAGTGCTCTCTTAGCGCGGCTTCTGCCGAAAGAAGCCCGGGAGCGGCGCTTAGCTCCGGAGAGCATCGTACCTTCGTCTTTAGCGTCTTTTGTAGTCTACATTTTAGCAGATAGCTTTTCCACTCTGTCTGGCAAGGAAAACCTGCGGGAGCACAGAAAACATCTCCCATCGTGTTCTGGACGTTGGACGGAGGTCTGCCAAGTGTTTGCATGAAGAAAAGAAAAGTTGTCCAAAATAACTTCCTATCGAATGATCATGGGATTGGAAAAGTCAGGAGAATGGTAAGGTACTGTTTTCTATCAGTTGGCAAGTTGAGCACACAATCCCAGTGTTGTACAGCTTCCTTCTTCACCTTTCCCATGCTGCCGCTCTCTCCGGCTCCCGGAGCCCAAGAAGCGGCTTCTTTGCGCAAAGACGATTGTACCGGTCAGAGTGCTCTCTTAGCGCGGTTTCTGCCGAAAGAAGCCCGGGAGCGGCGCTTAGCTCCGGAGAGCATCGTCCCTTCGTCTTTAGCGTCTTTTGTGGTCTACATCCTAGCAGATAGCTTTTCCCCTCTGTCTGGCAAGGAAAACCTGCGGGAGCACAGAAAACATCTCCCATCGTGTTCTGGACGTTGCACGGAGTTCTGCCATGTGTTTGGCATAAAGAAAAGGAAAGCTGTCCAAAACAGCTTCTTATCGAATATTCATATGATTGGAAAAGTCAGGAGAATGGAAAGGTATTGTTTTCTGTAAGTGTGCAAGTTGAGCACACAATGCCAGTGTTGTACAGCTTCCTACTTCACCTTTCCCATGCTGCCGCTCTCTCCGGCTCCCTGGGCCCAAGAAGCGGCTTCTTCGCGCAAAGACGATTGTACCGCTCACAGTGCTCTCTTAGCGCGGCTTCTGCCGAAAGACGCCCGGGTGCGGCGCATAGCTCCGGAGAGCATCGTCCCTTCGTCTTTAGCGTCTTTTGTGGTCTACATCCTAGCAGAAAGCTTTTCCACTCTGTCTGGCAAGGAAAACCTGCGGGAGCACAGGAAACATCTCCCATCGTGTTCTGGACGTTGCACGGAGGTCTGCCAAGTGTTTGGCATAAAGAAAAGAAAAGCTGTCCAAAACAGCTTCTTATCGAATATTCATATGATAGGAAAAGTCAGGAGAATGGTAAGGTACTGTTTTCTATCAGTTGGCAAGTAGAGCACACAATCCCAGTGTTGTACAGCTTCCTTCTTCACCTTTCCGATGCTGCTGCTCTCTCCAGCTCCCGGAGCCGAAGAAGCGGCTTCTTCGCGCAAAGACGATTGTACCGCTCACAGTGCTCTCTTAGCGCGGCTTCTGCCGAAAGAAGCCCGGGAGCGGCGCTTAGCTCCGGAGAGCATCGTATCTTAGTCTTTAGAGTCTTCTGTGGTCTACATCCTAGCAGAAAGCTTTTCCACTCTGTCTGGCAAGGAAAACCTGCGGGAGCGCAGAAAACATCTCCCATCGTGTTCTGGACGTTGCACGGAGGTCTGCCAAGTGTTTGGCATAAAGAAAAGAAAAGCTGTCCAAAACAGCTTCTTATCGAATATTCATGTGATTGGAAAAGTCAGGACAATAGTAAAGTACTGTTTACTATCAGTTGGCGAGTTGAGCACACAATCCCAGTGTTGTACAGCTTCTTTCTTCACCTTTCCCATGCTGCCGCTCTCTCCGGCTACCTGGGCCCAAGCAGCGGCTTCTTCGCGCAAAGACGATTGTACCGCTCACAGTGCTCTCTTAGCGCGGCTTCTGCCGAAAGACGACCGGGAGCGGCGCTTAGCTCCGGAGAGCATCGTCCCTTCGTCTTTAGCGTCTTTTGTGGTCTACATTTTAGCAGATAGCTTTTCCACTCTGTCTGGCAAGGAAAACCTGCAGGAGCACAGAAAACATCTCCCATCGTGTTCTGGACATTGCACGGAGGTCTGCCAAGTGTTTGGCCTAAAGAAAAGAAGAGCTGTCCAAAACACCTTCCTATCCAATATTCATGTGATTGGAAAATCAGGAGAATAGTAAGGTACTGTTTTCTATCAGTTGGCAAGTTGAGCACACAATCCCAGTGTTGTACAACTTCCTTCTTCACCTTTCCGATGCTGCCGCTCTCTCCGGCTCCCGGAGCCAAAGAAGCGGCTTCTTCGCGCAAAGACGATTGTACCGCTCACAGTGCTCTCTTAGCGCGGCTTCTGCCGAAAGAAGCCCGGGAGCGGCGCTTAACTCCGGAGAGCATCATCCCTTTGTCTTTAGCGTCTTTTGTAGTCTGCATTTTAGCAGGTAGCGTTTCCACACTGTCTGGCATGGAAAACCTGCGGGAGCACAGAAAACATCTCCCATCGTGTTCTGGACGTTGCACGGAGGTCTGCCATGTGTTTGGCATAAAGAAAAGCAAAGCTGTCCAAAACAGCTTCTTATCGAATATTCATGTAATTAGAAAAGTCAGGAGAATGGTAAGGTACTGTTTTCTATCAGTTGGCAAGTTGAGCACACAATCCCAGTGTTGTACAGCTTCTTTCTTCACCTTTCCCATGCTGCCGCTCTCTCCGGCTCCCGGAGCCGAAGATGCGACTTCTTCGCGCAAAGACGATTGTACCGCTCACAGTGCTCTCTTAGCGCGGCTTCTGCCGAAAGAAGCCCGGGAGCGGCGCTTAGCTCCGGAGAGCATTGTCCCTTCGTCTTTAGCGTCTTTTGAGGTCTACATCCTGGCAGAAAGCGTTTCAAATCTGTCTGGCAAGGAAAACCTGCGGGAGAACAGAAAACATCTCCCATCGTATTCTGGACGTTGCACGGAGGTCTGCTAGTGTTTGGCATAAAGAAAAGAAAAGCTGTCCAAAACAGCTTCTTATCGAATATTCATGTGATTAGAAAAGTCAGGAGAATGGTAAGGTACTGTTTTCTATCAGTTGGCAAGTTGAGCACACAATCCCAGTGTTGTACAGCTTCTTTCTTCACCTTTCCCATGCTGCCGCTCTCTCCGGCTCCCGGAGCCCAAGAAGCGGCTTCTTCGCGCAAAGACGATTGTACCGCTCACAGTGCTCTCTTATCGCGGCTTCTGCTGAAAGAAGCCCGGGAGCGGCGCTTAGCTCCGGAGAGCATCGTCCCTTCGTCTTTAGTGTCTTTTGTGGTCTACATCCTAGCAGAAAGCTTTTCCACTCTGTCTGGCAAGGAAAACCTGCGGGAGCACAGAAAATATCACCCATCGTGTTCTGGACAATGCACGTAGGTCTGCCAAGTGTTTGGCATAAAGAAAAGAAAAGCTGTCCAAAACAGATTCCTATCGAATATTCATGTGATTGGAAAAGTCAAGAGAATGGTAAGGTACTGTTTTCTATCAGTTGGCAATTTGAGCACACAATCCCGGGTTTGTACAGCTTCCTTCTTCACCTTTCCCATGCTGCCGCTCTCTCCGGCTCCCGGAACCGAAGATGCGGCTTCTTCGCGCAAAGACGATTGTACCGCTCACAGTGCTCTCTTAGCGCCGCTTCTGCCGAAAGACGCCCGGGAGTGGCGCTTAGCTCCGGAGAGCATCGTCCCTTCGTCTTTTGCGTCTTTTGTAGTCTACATTTTAGCAGATAGCTTTTCCACTCTGTCTGGCAAGGAAAACCTGCGGGAGCACAGGAAACATCTCCCATCGTGTTCTGGACATTGCACGGAGGTCTGCCAAGTGTTTGCATGAAGAAATTAATAGTTGTCCAAAATAATTTCCTATCGAATATTCTTGTGATTGGAAAGTCAGGAAATTGCTAAGGTAATATTTTCTATCAGTTGGTAAGCTGCGCACACAATCCCAGTGTTGTACAGCTTCCTTCTTCACCTTTCCCATGCTGCCGCTCTCTCCGGCTCCCGGAGCCCAAGAAACGGCTTCTTCGTGCAAAGACGATTGTACCGCTCACAGTGCTCTCTTAGCGCGGCTTCTGCCGAAAGACGACCGGGAGCGGCGCTTAGCTCCGGAGAGCATCATATCTTAGTCTTTAGAGTCTTCTGTGGTCTACATCCTAGCAGAAAGCTTTTCCACTCTGTCTGGCAAGGAAAGCCTGCGGGAGCGCAGAAAATATCTCCCATCGTGTTCTGGACGTTGCACGGAGGTCTGCCAAGTGTTTGGCATAAAGAAAAGAAAAGCTGTCCAAAACAGCTTCTTATCGAATATTCATGTGATTGGAAAAATCAGGACAATAGTAAAGTACTGTTTACTATCAGTTGGCGAGTTGAGCACACAATCCCAGTGTTGTACAGCTTCTTTCTTCACCTTTCCCATGCTGCCGCTCTCTCCGGCTCCCGGAGCCGAAGATGCGACTTCTTCGCGCAAAGACGATTGTACCGCTCACAGTGCTCTCTTAGCGCGGCTTCTGCCGAAAGAAGCCCGGGAGCGGCGCTTAGCTCCAGAGAGCATTGTCCCTTCGTCTTTAGCGTCTTTTGTGGTCTACATCCTGGCAGAAAGCGTTTCAAGTCTGTCTGGCAAGGAAAACCTGCGGGAGAACAGAAAACATCTCCCATCGTGTTCTGGACGTTGCACGGAGGTCTGCAAGTGTTTGGCATAAAGAAAAGAAAAGCTGTCCAAAACAGCTTCTTATCGAATATTCATGTGATTAGAAAAGTCAGGAGAATGGTAAGGTACTGTTTTCTATCAGTTGGCAAGTTGAGCACACAATCCCAGTGTTGTACAGCTTCTTTCTTCACCTTTCCCATGCTGCCGCTCTCTCCGGCTCCCGGAGCCCAAGAAGCGGCTTCTTCGCGCAAAGACGATTGTACCGCTCACAGTGCTCTCTTATCGCGGCTTCTGCTGAAAGAAGCCCGGGAGCGGCGCTTAGCTCCGGAGAGCATCGTCCCTTCGTCTTTAGCGTCTTTTGTGGTCTACATCCTGGCAGAAAGCTTTTCCACTCTGTCTGGCAAGGAAAACCTGCGGGAGCACAGAAAATATCTCCCATCGTGTTCTGGACGTTGCACGTAGGTCTGCCAAGTGTTTGGCAGAAAGAAAAGAAAAGCTGTCCAAAACAGCTTCCTATCGAATATTCATGTGATTGGAAAAGTCAAGAGAATGGTAAGGTACTGTTTTCTATCAGTTGGCAAGTTGAGCACACAATCCCGGTGTTGTACAGCTTCCTTCTTCACTTTTCCCATGCTGCCGCTCTCTCCGGCTCCCGGAGCCGAAGATGCGGCTTCTTCGCGCAAAGACGATTGTACCGTTCACAGTGCTCTCTTAGCGCGGCTTCTGCCGAAAGACGCCCGGGAGTGGCGCTTAGCTCCGGAGAGCATCGTTCCTTCGTCTTTTGCGTCTTTTGTGGTCTACATTTTAGCAGATAGCTTTTCCACTCTGTCTGGCAAGGAAAACCTGCGGGAGCACAGGAAACATCTCCCATCGTGTTCTGGACATTGCACGGAGGTCTGCCAAGTGTTTGCATGAAGAAATTAATAGTTGTCAAAAATAACTTCCTATCGAATATTCTTGTGATTGGAAAGTCAGGAAGTTGCTAAGGTAATGTTTTCTATCAGTTTGCAAGCTGCGCACACAATCCCAGTGTTGTACAGCTTCCTTCTTCACCTTTCCCATGCTGCCGCTCTCTCCGGCTCCCGGAGCCCAAGAAACGGCTTCTTCGTGCAAAGACGATTGTACCGGTCACAGTGCTCTCTTAGCGCGGCTTCTGCCGAAAGAAGCCCGGGAGCGGCGCTTAGCTCCGGAGAGCATCGTACCTTCGTCTTTAGCGTCTTTTGTAGTCTACATTTTAGCAGATAGCTTTTCCACTCTGTCTGGCAAGGAAAACCTGCGGGAGCACAGAAAACATCTCCCATCGTGTTCTGGACGTTGCACGGAGGTCTGCCAAGTGTTTGCATGAAGAAAAGAAAAGTTGTCCAAAATAATTTCCTATCGAATGATCATGGGATTGGAAAAGTCAGGAGAATGGTAAGGTACTGTTTTCTATCAGTTGGCAAGTTGAGCACACAATCCCAGTGTTGTACAGCTTCCTTCTTCACCTTTCCCATGCTGCCGCTCTCTCCGGCTCCCGGAGCCCAAGAAGCGGCTTCTTTGCGCAAAGACGATTGTACCGGTCAGAGTGCTCTCTTAGCGCGGTTTCTGCCGAAAGAAGCCCGGGAGCGGCGCTTAGCTCCGGAGAGCATCGTCCCTTCGTCTTTAGCGTCTTTTGTGGTCTACATCCTAGCAGATAGCTTTTCCCCTCTGTCTGGCAAGGAAAACCTGCGGGAGCACAGAAAACATCTCCCATCGTGTTCTGGACGTTGCACGGAGTTCTGCCATGTGTTTGGCATAAAGAAAAGGAAAGCTGTCCAAAACAGCTTCTTATCGAATATTCATATGATTGGAAAAGTCAGGAGAATGGAAAGGTATTGTTTTCTGTAAGTTGGCAAGTTGAGCACACAATGCCAGTGTTGTACAGCTTCTTTCTTCACCTTTCCCATGCTGCCGCTCTCTCCGGCTCCCTGGGCCCAAGAAGCGGCTTCTTCGCGCAAAGACGATTGTACCGCTCACAGTGCTCTCTTAGCGCCGCTTCTGCCGAAAGACGCCCGGGTGCGGCGCATAGCTCCGGAGAGCATCGTCCCTTCGTCTTTAGCGTCTTTTGTGGTCTACATCCTAGCAGAAAGCTTTTCCACTCTGTCTGGCAAGGAAAACCTGCGGGAGCACAGGAAACATCTCCCATCGTGTTCTGGACGTTGCACGGAGGTCTGCCAAGTGTTTGGCATTAAGAAAAGAAAAGCTGTCCAAAACAGCTTCTTATCGAATATTCATATGATAGGAAAAGTCAGGAGAATGGTAAGGTACTGTTTTCTATCAGTTGGCAAGTAGAGCACACAATCCCAGTGTTGTACAGCTTCCTTCTTCACCTTTCCGATGCTGCTGCTCTCTCCAGCTCCCGGAGCCGAAGAAGCGGCTTCTTCGCGCAAAGACGATTGTACCGCTCACAGTGCTCTCTTAGCGCGGCTTCTGCCGAAAGACGCCCGGGAGCGGCGCTTAGCTCCGGAGAGCATCGTATCTTAGTCTTTAGAGTCTTCTGTGGTCTACATCCTAGCAGAAAGCTTTTCCACTCTGTCTGGCAAGGAAAACCTGCGGGAGCACAGAAAACATCTCCCATCGTGTTCTGGACGTTGCACGGAGGTCTGCCAAGTGTTTGGCATAAAGAAAAGAAAAGCTGTCCAAAACAGCTTCTTATCGAATATTCATGTGATTGGAAAAGTCAGGACAATAGTAAAGTACTGTTTACTATCAGTTGGCGAGTTGAGCACACAATCCCAGTGTTGTACAGCTTCTTTCTTCACCTTTCCCATGCTGCCGCTCTCTCCGGCTACCTGGGGCCAAGCAGCGGCTTCTTTGCGCAAAGACGATTGTACCGCTCACAGTGCTCTCTTAGCGCGGCTTCTGCCGAAAGAAGCCCGGGAGCGGCGCTTAGCTCCGGAGAGCATCGTCCGTTCGTCTTTAGCGTCTTTTGTGGTCTACATCCTGGCAGAAAGCTTTTCCACTCTGTCTGGCAAGGAAAACCTGCGGGAGCACAGAAAACATCTCCCATCGTGTTCTGGACGTTGCACGGAGGTCTGCCATGTGTTTGGCATAAAGAAAAGAAAAGCTGTCCAAAACAGCTTCTTATCGAATATTCATGTGCCTAGAAAAGTCAGGAGAATGGCAAGGTACTGTTTTCTGTCAGTTGGCAAGGTGAGCACACAATCCCATTGTTGTACAGCTTCCTTCTTCACCTTTCCCATGCTGCTGCTCTCTCCGGCTCCCGGATCCCAAGAAGCGGCTTCTTCGTGCAAAGACGATTGTACCGCTCACAGTGCTCTCTTAGCGCCGCTTCTGCCGAAAGAAGCCCGGGAGCGGCGCTTAGCTCCGGAGAGCATCGTCCCTTCGTCTTTAGCGTCTTTTGTGGTCTACAACCTAGCAGAAAGCTTTTCCACTCTGTCTGGCAAGGAAAACCTGCGGGAGCACAGAAAACATCTCCCATCGTGTTCTGGACGTTGCACGGAGGTCTGCCAAGTGTTTGGCATAAAGAAAAGAAAAGCTGTCCAAAACAGCTTCCTATCGAATATTCATGTGATTAGAAAAGTCAGGAGAATGGTAAGGTACTGTTTTCTATCAGTTGGCAAGTTGAGCACACAATCCCAGTGTTGTACAGCTTCTTTCTTCACCTTTCCGATGCTGCCGCTCTCTCCGGCTCCCTGGGCCAAAGAAGCGGCTTCTTAGCGCAAAGACGATTGTACCGCTCACAGTGCTCTCTTAGCGCGGCTTCTGCCGAAAGACGCCCGGGAGCGGCGCTTAGCTCCGGAGAGCATCGTCCCTTCGTCTTCAGCGTCTTTTGTGGTCTACATCCTGGCAGAAAGCTTTTCCACTCTGTCTGGCAAGGAAAACCTGCGGGAGCACAGAAAACATCTCCCATCGTGTTCTGGACGTTGCACGGAGGTCTGCCATGTGTTTGGCATAAAGAAAAGAAAAGCTGTCCAAAACAGCTTCTTATCGAATATTCATGTGCCTAGAAAAGTCAGGAGAATGGTAAGGTACTGTTTTCTGTCAGTTGGCAAGGTGAGCACACAATCCCATTGTTGTACAGCTTCCTTCTTCACCTTTCCCATGCTGCTGCTCTCTCCGGCTCCCGGAGCCCAAGAAGCGGCTTCTTCGCGCAAAGACGATTGTACCGCTCACAGTGCTCTCTTAGCGCGGCTTCTGCCGAAAGAAGCCCGGGAGCGGCGCTTAGCTCCGGAGAGCATCGTCCCTTCGTCTTTAGCGTCTTTTGTGGTCTACATTTTAGCAGATAGCTTTTCCACTCTGTCTGGCAAGGAAAACCTGCGGGAGCACAGGAAACATCTCCCATCGTGTTCTTGACGTTGCACGGAGGTCTGCCATGTGTTTGGCATAAAGAAAAGAAAAGCTGTCCAAAACAGCTTCTTATCGAATATTCATGTGTTTGGAGAAGTCAGGAGAATGGTAAGGTACTGTTTTCTATCAGTTGGCAAGTTGAGCACACAATCCCAGTGTTGTACAGCTTCCTTCTTCACCTTTCCGATGCTGCCGCTCTCTCCGGCTCCCGGAGCCCAAGAAGCGGCTTCTTCGCGCAAAGACGATTGTACCGCTCACAGTGCTCTCTTAGCGCCGCTTCTGCCGAAAGAAGCCCGGGAGCGGCGCTTAGCTCCGGAGAGCATCGTCCCTTCGTCTTTAGCGTCTTTTGTAGTCTGCATTTAAGCAGAAAGCTTTTCCACTCTGTCTGGCAAGGAAAACCTGCGGGAGCACAAAAAACATCTCCCATTGTGTTCTGGACATTGCACGGAGGTGTGCCAAGTGTTTGGCATAAAGAAAAGAAAAGCTGTCCAAAACAGCTTCTTATCGAATATTTATGTGATTGGAATAGTCAGGAGAATGGTAAAGTACTGTTTACTATCAGTTGGCAAGTTGAGCACGCAATCCCAGTGTTGTACAGATTCTTTCTTCACCTTTCCGATGCTGCCGCTCTCTCCGGCTCCCGGAGCCGAAGAATCGGCTTCTTCGCGCAAAGACGATTGTACCGGTCCCAGTGCTCTCTTAGCGCGGCTTCTGCCGAAAGAAGCCCGGGAGCGGCGCTTAGCTCCGGAGAGCATCGTACCTTCGTCTTTAGCGTCTTTTGTAGTCTACATTTTAGCAGATAGCTTTTCCACTCTGTCTGGCAAGGAAAACCTGCGGGAGCACAGGAAACATCTCCCATCGTGTTCTGGACATTGCACGCAGGTCTGCCAAGTGTTTGCATGAAGAAAAGAAAAGCTGTCCAAAACAGATTCTTATCGAATATTCATGTGATTAGAAAAGTCAGGAGAATGGTAAGGTACTGTTTTCTGTCAGTTGGCAAGGTGAGCACACAATCCCAGTGTTGTACAGCTTCCTTCTTCACCTTTCCCATGCTGCCGCTCTCTCCGGCTCCCGGAGCCCAAGAAGCGGCTTCTTCGCGCAAAGACGATTGTACCGCTCACAGTGCTCTCTTAGCGCGGCTTCTGCCGAAAGACGCCCGGGAGCGGCGCTTAGCTCCGGAGAGCATCGTCCCTTCGTCTTTAGCGTCTTTTGTAGTCTACATCCTAGCAGAAAGCTTTTCCACTCTGTCTGGCAAGGAAAACCTGCGGGAGCACAGAAAATATCTCCCATCGTGTTCTGGACGTTGCACGGAGGTCTGCCAAGTGTTTGGCATAAAGAAAAGGAAAGCTGTCCAAAAGAGCTTCCTATCGAATATTCATGGGATTGGAAAAGTCAGGAGAATTGTAAGGTACTGTTTTCTATCAGTTGGCAATTTGAGCACACAATCCCGGTGTTGTACAGCTTCCTTCTTCACCTTTCCCATGCTGCCGCTCTCTCCGGCTCCCGGAGCCCAAGAAACGGCTTCTTCGTGCAAAGACGATTGTACCGGTCACAGTGCTCTCTTAGCGCGGCTTCTGCCGAAAGAAGCCCGGGAGCGGCGCTTAGCTCCGGAGAGCATCTTCCCTTCGTCTTTAGCGTCTTTTGTAGTCTACATTTTAGCAGATAGCTTTTCCACTCTGTCTGGCAAGGAAAACCTGCAGGAGCACAGGAAACATCTCCCATCGTGTTCTGGACATTGCACGCAGGTCTGCCAAGTGTTTGCATGAAGAAAAGGAAAGTTGTCCAAAATAAATTTCTATCGAATGTTCATGGGATTGGAAAAGTCAGGAGAATTGTAAGGTACTGTTTTCTATCAGTTGGCAAGTTGAGCACACAATCCCAGTGTTGTACAGCTTCTTTCTTCACCTTTCCCATGCTGTCGCTCTCTCCGGCTCCCGGAGCCCAAGAAGCGGCTTCTTTGCACAAAGACGATTGTACCGCTCACAGTGCTCTCTTAGCGCGGCTTCTGCCGAAAGAAGCCCGGGAGCGGCGCTTAGCTCTGGAGAGCATCGTCCCTTCGTCTTTAGCGTCTTTTGTGGTCTACATCCTGGCAGAAAGCTTTTCCACTCTGTCTGGCAAGGAAAACCTGCGGGAGCACAGAAAACATCTCCCATCGTGTTATGCACGTTGCACGGAGGTCTGCCATGTGTTTGGCATAAAGAAAAGAAAAGCTGTCCAAAACAGCTTCTTATCGAATATTCATGTGCTTAGAAAAGTCAGGAGAATGGTAAGGTACTGTTTTCTGTCAGTTGGCAAGGTGAGCACACAATCCCAGTGTTGTACAGCTTCCTTCTTCACCTTTCCCATGCTGCTGCTCTCTCCGGCTCCCGGAGCCCAAGAAGCGGCTTCTTCGCGCAAAGACGATTGTACCGCTCACAGTGCTCTCTTATTGCGGCTTCTGCTGAAAGAAGCCCGGGAGCGGCGCTTAGCTCCGGAGAGCATCGTCCCTTCGTATTTAGCGTCTTTTGTGGTCTACATCCTAGCAGAAAGCTTTTCCACTCTGTCTGGCAAGGAAAACCTGCGGGAGCACAGAAAATATCTCCCATCGTGTTCTGGACGTTGCACGGAGGTCTGCCAAGTGTTTGGCATAAAGAAAAGAAAAGCTGTCCAAAACAGCTTCCTATCGAATATTCATGTGATTGGAAAAGTCAAGAGAATGGTAAGGTACTGTTTTCTATCAGTTGGCAAGTTGAGCACACAATCCCAGTGTTGTACAGCTTCCTTCTTCACCTTTCCGATGCTGCCGCTCTCTCCAGCTCCCGGAGCCCAAGAAGCGGCTTCTTTGCGCAAAGACGATTGTACCGGTCACAGTGCTCTCTTAGCGCGGCTTCTGCCGAAAGAAGCCCGGGAGCGGCGCTTAGCTCCGGAGAGCATCGTCCCTTCGTCTTTAGCGTCTTTTGTGGTCTACATCCTGGCAGAAAGCTTTTCCACTCTGTCTGGCAAGGAAAACCTGCGGGAGCACAGAAAATATCTCCCATCGTGTTCTGGACGTTGCACGGAGGTCTGCCAAGTGTTTGGCATAAAGAAAAGAAAAGCTGTCCAAAACAGCTTTCTATCGAATATTCATGTGATTGGAAAAGTCAAGAGAATATTAAGGTACTGTTTTCTATCAGTTGGCAAGTTGAGCACACAATCCCAGTGTAGTACAGCTTCCTTCTTAACCTTTCCCATGCTGCCGCTCTCTCCGGCTCCCGGAGCCCAAGAAGCGGCTTCTTCGCGCAAAGACGATTGTACCGCTCACAGTGCTCTCTTAGCGCGGCTTCTGCCGAAAGAAGCCCGGGAGCGGCGCTTAGCTCCGGAGAGCATCGTCCCTTCGTCTTTAGCGTCTTTTGTGGTCTACATCCTAGCAGAAACCTTTTCCACTCTGTCTGGCAAGGAAAACCTGCGGGAGCACAGAAAACATCTCCCATCGTGTTCTGGACGTTGCACGGAGGTCTGCCATGTGTTTGGCATAAAGAAAAGAAAAGCTGTCCAAAACAGCTTCTTATCGAATATTCATGTGATTAGAAAAGTCAGGAGAATGGTAAGGTACTGTTTTCTATCAGTTGGCAAGTTGAGCACACAATCCCAGTGTTGTACAGCTTCCTTCTTCACCTTTCCCATGCTGCCGCTCTCTCCTGCTGCCTGAGCCGAAGATGCGGCTTCTTCGCGCAAAGACGATTGTACCGCTCACAGTGCTCTCTTAGCGCGGCTTCTGCCGAAAGAAGCCCGGGAGCGGCGCTTAGCTCCGGAGAGCATCGTACCTTCGTCTTTACCGTCTTTTGTAGTCTACATTTAACCGGAAAGCTTTTCCACTCTGTCTGGCAAGGAAAACCTGCGGGAGCACAGAAAACATCTCCCATCGTGTTCTGGACGTTGCACGGATATCTGCGATGTGTTTGGCATAAAGAAATAAAAGCTGTACAAAACAGCTTCTTATCGAATATTCATGTGATTAGAAAAGTCAGGAGAATGGTAAGGTACTGTTTCCTATCAGTTGGCAAGTTGAGCACACAATCCCAGTGTTGTACAGCTTCCTTCTTCACCTTTCCCATGCTGCCGCTCTCTCCGGCTCCCGGAGCCGAAGAAGCGGCTTCTTCGCGCAAAGACGATTGTACCGCTCACAGTGCTCTCTTAGCGCGGCTTCTGCCGAAAGAAGCCCGGGAGCGGCGCTTAGCTCCGGAGAGCATCGTACCTTCGTCTTTAGCGTCTTTTGTAGTCTACATTTAAGCAGATAGCTTTTCCACTCTGTCTGGCAAGGAAAACCTACGGGAGCACAGAAAACATCTCCCATCGTGTTATGCACGTTGCACGGAGGTCTGCCATGTGTTTGGCATAAAGAAAAGAAAAGCTGTCCAAAACAGCTTCCTATCGAATATTCATGTGCTTAGAAAAGTCAGTAGAATGGTAAGGTACTGTTTTCTGTCAGTTGGCAAGGTGAGCACACAATCCCAGTGTTGTACAGCTTCCTTCTTCACCTTTCCCATGCTGCCGCTCTCTCCGGCTCCCGGAGCCCAAGAAGCGGCTTCTTCGCGCAAAGACGATTGTACCGCTCAGAGTGCTCTCTTAGCGCGGCTTCTGCCGAAAGACGCCCGGGAGCGGCGCTTAGCTCCGGAGAGCATCGTACCTTCGTCTTTAGCGTCTTTTGTAGTCTACATTTTAGCAGATAGCTTTTCCACTCTGTCTGGCAAGGAAAACCTGCGGGAGCACAGGAAACATCTCCCATCGTGTTCTGGACATTGCACGCAGGTCTGCCAAGTGTTTGCATGAAGAAAAGGAAAGTTGTCCAAAATAAATTTCTATCGAATGTTCATGGGATTGGAAAAGTCAGGAGAATTGTAAGGTACTGTTTTCTATCAGTTGGCAAGTTGAGCACACAATCCCAGTGTTGTACAGCTTCTTTCTTCACCTTTCCCATGCTGTCGCTCTCTCCGGCTCCCGGAGCCCAAGAAGCGGCTTCTTTGCACAAAGACGATTGTACCGCTCACAGTGCTCTCTTAGCGCGGCTTCTGCCGAAAGAAGCCCGGGAGCGGCGCTTAGCTCCGGAGAGCATCGTCCCTTCGTCTTTATCGTCTTTTGTGGTCTACATCCTGGCAGAAAGCTTTTCCACTCTGTCTGGCAAGGAAAACCTGCGGGAGCACAGAAAACATCTCCCATCGTGTTATGCACGTTGCACGGAGGTCTGCCATGTGTTTGGCATAAAGAAAAGAAAAGCTGTCCAAAACAGCTTCTTATCGAATATTCATGTGCTTAGAAAAGTCAGGAGAATGGTAAGGTACTGTTTTCTGTCAGTTGGCAAGGTGAGCACACAATCCCAGTGTTGTACAGCTTCCTTCTTCACCTTTCCCATGCTGCTGCTCTCTCCGGCTCCCGGAGCCCAAGAAGCGGCTTCTTCGCGCAAAGACGATTGTACCGCTCACAGTGCTCTCTTATTGCGGCTTCTGCTGAAAGAAGCCCGGGAGCGGCGCTTAGCTCCGGAGAGCATCGTCCCTTCGTATTTAGCGTCTTTTGTGGTCTACATCCTAGCAGAAAGCTTTTCCACTCTGTCTGGCAAGGAAAACCTGCGGGAGCACATAAAACATCTCCCATCGAGTTCTGGACGTTGCACGGAGGTCTGCCAAGTGTTTGGCATTAAGAAAAGAAAAGCTGTCCAAAACAGCTTCCTATCGAATATTCATGTGATTGGAAAAGTCAGGAGAATGGTAAGGTACTGTTTTCTATCAGTTGGCAAGTTGAGCACACAATCCCAGTGTTGTACAGCTTCCTTCTTCACCTTTCCCATGCTGCCGCTCTCTCCAGCTCCCGGAGCCCAAGAAGCGGCTTCTTTGCGCAAAGACGATTGTACCGGTCACAGTGCTCTCTTAGCGCGGCTTCTGCCGAAAGAAGCCCGGGAGCGGCGCTTAGCTCCGGAGAGCATCGTCCCTTCGTCTTTAGCGTCTTTTGTGGTCTACATCCTAGCAGAAAGCTTTTCCACTCTGTCTGGCAAGGAAAACCTGCGGGAGCACAGAAAATATCTCCCATCGTGTTCTGGACGTTGCACGGAGGTCTGCCAAGTGTTTGGCATAAAGAAAAGAAAAGCTGTCCAAAACAGCTTTCTATCGAATATTCATGTGATTGGAAAAGTCAAGAGAATATTAAGGTACTGTTTTCTATCAGTTGGCAAGTTGAGCACACAATCCCAGTGTAGTACAGCTTCCTTCTTAACCTTTCCCATGCTGCCGCTCTCTCCGGCTCCCGGAGCCCAAGAAGCGGCTTCTTCGCGCAAAGACGATTGTACCGCTCACAGTGCTCTCTTAGCGCGGCTTCTGCCGAAAGAAGCCCGGGAGCGGCGCTTAGCTCCGGAGAGCATCGTCCCTTCGTCTTTAGCGTCTTTTGTGGTCTACATCCTAGCAGAAACCTTTTCCACTCTGTCTGGCAAGGAAAACCTGCGGGAGCACAGAAAACATCTCCCATCGTGTTCTGGACGTTGCACGGAGGTCTGCCATGTGTTTGGCATAAAGAAAAGAAAAGCTGTCCAAAACAGCTTCTTATCGAATATTCATGTGATTAGAAAAGTCAGGAGAATGGTAAGGTACTGTTTTCTATCAGTTGGCAAGTTGAGCACACAATCCCAGTGTTGTACAGCTTCCTTCTTCACCTTTCCGATGCTGCCGCTCTCTCGTGCTGCCTGAGCCGAAGATGCGGCTTCTTCGCGCAAAGACGATTGTACCGCTCACAGTGCTCTATTAGCGCGGCTTCTGCCGAAAGTAGCCCGGGAGCGGCGCTTAGCTCCGGAGAGCATCGTACCTTCGTCTTTACCGTCTTTTGTAGTCTACATTTAACCGGAAAGCTTTTCCACTCTGTCTGGCAAGGAAAACCTGCGGGAGCACAGAAAACATCTCCCATCGTGTTCTGGACGTTGCACGGATATCTGCGATGTGTTTGGCATAAAGAAATAAAAGCTGTACAAAACAGCTTCTTATCGAATATTCATGTGATTAGAAAAGTCAGGAGAATGGTAAGGTACTGTTTCCTATCAGTTGGCAAGTTGAGCACACAATCCCAGTGTTGTACAGCTTCCTTCTTCACCTTTCCCATGCTGCCGCTCTCTCCGGCTCCCGGAGCCGAAGAAGCGGCTTCTTCGCGCAAAGACGATTGTACCGCTCACAGTGCTCTCTTAGCGCGGCTTCTGCCGAAAGAAGCCCGGGAGCGGCGCTTAGCTCCGGAGAGCATCGTACCTTCGTCTTTAGCGTCTTTTGTAGTCTACATTTAAGCAGATAGCTTTTCCACTCTGTCTGGCAAGGAAAACCTACGGGAGCACAGAAAACATCTCCCATCGTGTTATGCACGTTGCACGGAGGTCTGCCATGTGTTTGGCATAAAGAAAAGAAAAGCTGTCCAAAACAGCTTCCTATCGAATATTCATGTGCTTAGAAAAGTCAGTAGAATGGTAAGGTACTGTTTTCTGTCAGTTGGCAAGGTGAGCACACAATCCCAGTGTTGTACAGCTTCCTTCTTCACCTTCCCCATGCTGCCGCTCTCTCCGGCTCCCGGAGCCCAAGAAGCGGCTTCTTCGCGCAAAGACGATTGTACCGCTCACAGTGCTCTCTTAGCGCGGCTTCTGCCGAAAGACGCCCGGGAGCGGCGCTTAGCTCCGGAGAGCATCGTCCCTTCGTCTTTAGCGTCTTTTGTAGTCTACATTTTAGCAGATAGCTTTTCCACTCTGTCTGGCAAGGAAAACCTGCGGGAGCACAGAAAACATCTCCTATCGTGTTCTGGACATTGCACGGAGGTCTGCCAAGTGTTTGCATGAAGAAAAGAAAAGTTGTCCAAAATAACTTCCTATCGAATGTTCATGGGATGGGAAAAGTCAGGAGAATGGTAAGGTACTTATTTCTATCAGTTGGCAAGTTGAGCACACAATCCCAGTGTTGTACAGCTTCCTTCTTCACCTTTCCCATGCTGCCGCTCTCTCCGGCTCCCTGGGCCAAAGAAGCGGCTTCTTCGCGCAAAGACGATTGTACCAGTAACAGTGATCTCTTAGTGCGGCTTCTGCCGAAAGACGCCCGGGAGCGGCGCTTATCTCCGGAGAGCATCGTACCTTAGTCTTTAGCGTCTTCTGTGGTCTACATCCTAGCAGAAAGCTTTTCCACTCTGTCTGGCAAGGAAAACCTGCGGGAGCACAGAAAACATCTCCCATCGTGTTATGCATGTTGCACGGAGGTCTGCCATGTGTTTGGCATAAAGAAAAGAAAAGCTGTAGAAAACAGCTTCTTATCGAATATTCATGTTATTAGAAAAGTCAGGAGAATGGTAAGGTACTGTTTTCTATCAGTTGGCAAGTTGAGCACACAATCCCAGTGTTGTACAGCTTCCTTCTTCACCTTTCCGATGCTGCCGCTCTCTCCGGCTCTTGGAGCCCAAGAAGCGGCTTCTTCGCGCAAAGACGATTGTACCGCTCACAGTGCTCTCTTAGCCCGGCTTCTGCCGAACGAAGCCCGGGAGCGGCGCTTAGCTCCGGAGAGCAGCGTCCCTTCGTCTTTAGCGTCTTTTGTAGTCTACATTTTAGCAGATACCTTTTCCACTCTGTCTGGCAAGGGAAACCTGCGGGAGAACAGAAAACATCTCCCATCGTGTTCTAGACATTGCACGGAAGTCTGCCAAGTGTATCCATGAAGAAAAGAAAAGTTGTCCAACATAACTTCCTATGGAATTTTCATGTGATTGGAAAAGTCAGGAGAATGGTAAGGTACTGGTTTCTGTCAGTTGGCAAGTTGAGCACACAATCCCAGTGTAGTACAGTTCCTTCTTCACCTTTCCCATGCTGCCGCTCTCTCCGGCTCCCGGAGCCCAAGAAGCGGCTTCTTCGCGCAAAGACGATTGTACCGCTCACAGTGCTCTCTTAGCACGGCTTCTGCCGAAAGAAGCCCGGGAGCGGCGCTTAGCTCCGGAGAGCATCGTCCCTTCGTCTTTAGCGTCTTTTGTGGTCTACATCCTAGCAGAAAGCTTTTCCACTCTGTCTGGCAAGGAAAACCTGCGGGAGCACAAGAAACCTCTCCCATCGTGTTCTGGACGTTGCACGGAGGTCTGCCAAGTGTTTGCATGAAGAAAAGAAAAGTTGTCCAAAATAACTTCATATCGAATGTTCATGGGATGGGAAAAGTCAGGAGAATGGTAAGGTACTGTTTTCTATCAGTTGGCAAGTTGAGCACACAATCCCAGTGTTGTACAGCTTCCTTCTTCACCTTTCCGATGCTGCCGCTCTCTCCGGCTCCCGGAGCCGAAGATGCGGCTTCTTCGCGCATAGACCATTGTACCGCTCACAGTGCTCTCTTAGCGCGGCTTCTGCCGAAAGACGCCCGGGAGCGGCGCTTAGCTCTGGAGAGCATCGTCCCTTCGTCTTTAGCGTCTTTTGTGGTCTACATTTTAGCAGAGAGCTTTTCCCCTCTGTCTGGCAAGGAAAACCTGCGGGAGCACAGAAAACATCTCCCAATGTGTTCTGGACGTTGCACGGAGGTCTGCCAAGTGTTTGGCATAATGAAAAGAAAAGCTGTCCAAAACAGCTTTTTATCGAATATTCATGTGATTGGAAAAGTCAAGAGAATAGTAAGGTACTGTTTTCTATCAGTTGGCAAGTTGAGCACACAATCCAAGTGTTGTACAGTTTCTTTCTTTACCTTTCCCATGCTGCCGCTCTCTCCGGCTCCCGGAGCCCAAGAAGCGGCTTCTTCGCGCAAAGACGATTGTACCGCTCACAGTGCTCTCTTAGCGCGGCTTCTGCCGAAAGAAGCCCGGGAGCGGCGCTTAGCTCCGGAGAGCATCGTCCCTTCGTCTTTAGCGTCTTTTGTGGTCTACATTTTAGCAGATAGCTTTTCCACTCTGTCTGGCAAGGAAAACCTGCGGGAGCACAGAAAACATCTCCCATCGTGTTCTGGACGTTGCACGGAGGTCTGCCATGTGTTTGGCATAAAGAAAAGAAAAGCTGTCCAAAACAGCTTCTTATCGAATATTCATGTGATTAGAAATGTCAAGAGAATGGTAAGGTACTGTTTTCTGTCAGTTGGCAAGGTGAGCACACAATCCCAGTGTTGTACAGCTTCCTTCTTCACCTTTCCGATGCTGCCGCTCTCTCCGGCTCCCGGAGCCCAAGAAGCGGCTTCTTCGCGCAAAGACGATTGTACCGCTCACAGTGCTCTCTTAGTGCGGCTTCTGCCGAAAGACGCCCGGGAGCGGCGCTTAGCTCCGGAGAGCATCGTCCCTTCGTCTTTAGCGTCTTTTGTGGTCTACATCCTAGCAGAAAGCTTTTCCACTCTGTCTGGCAAGGAAAACCTGCGGGAGCACAGAAAACATCTCCCATCGTGTTCTGGACGTTGCACGGAGGTCTGCCAAGTGTTTGGCATAAAGAAAAGGAAAGCTGTCCAAAAGAGCTTCCTATCGAATATTCATGTGATTGGAAAAGTCAAGAGAATGGTAAGGTACTGTTTTCTATCAGTTGGCAAGTTGAGCACACAATCCCAGTGTTGTACAGCTTCTTTCTTCACCTTTCCGATGCTGCCGCTCTCTCCGGCTCCCGGAGCCCAAGAAGCGGCTTCTTCGCGCAAAGACGATTGTACCGCTCACATTGCTCTCTTAGCGCGGCTTCTGCCGAAAGAAGCCCGGGAGCGGCGCTTAGCTCCGGAGAGCATCGTCCCTTCGTCTTTAGCGTCTTTTGTGGTCTACATCCTAGCAGAAAGCTTTTCCACTCTGTCTGGCAAGGAAAACCTGCGGGAGCACAGAAAACATCTCCCATCGTGTTCTGGACGTTGCACGGAGGTCTGCCATGTGTTTGGCATAAAGAAAAGAAAAGCTGTCCAAAACAGCTTCTTATCGAATATTCATGTGATTAGAAATGTCAGGAGAATGGTAAGGTACTGTTTTCTGTCAGTTGGCAAGGTGAGCACACAATCCCAGTGTTGTACAGCTTCCTTCTTCACCTTTCCGATGCTGCCGCTCTCTCCGGCTCCCGGAGCCCAAGAAGCGGCTTCTTCGCGCAAAGACGATTGTACCGCTCACAGTGCTCTCTTAGCGCGGCTTCTGCCGAAAGACGCCCGGGAGCGGCGCTTAGCTCCGGAGAGCATCGTCCCTTCGTATTTAGCGTCTTTTGTGGTCTACATCCTAGCAGAAAGCTTTTCCACTCTGTCTGGCAAGGAAAACCTGCGGGAGCACAGAAAATATCTCCCATCGTGTTCTGGACGTTGCACGGAGGTCTGCCAAGTGTTTGGCATAAAGAAAAGGAAAGCTGTCCAAAAGAGCTTCCTATCGAATATTCATGTGATTGGAAAAGTCAAGAGAATGGTAAGGTACTGTTTTCTATCAGTTGGCAAGTTGAGCACACAATCCCAGTGTTGTACAGCTTCTTTCTTCACCTTTCCGATGCTGCCGCTCTCTCCGGCTCCCGGAGCCCAAGAAGCGGCTTCTTCGCGCAAAGACGATTGTACCGCTCACATTGCTCTCTTAGCGCGGCTTCTGCCGAAAGAAGCCCGGGAGCGGCGCTTAGCTCCGGAGAGCATCGTCCCTTCGTCTTTAGCGTCTTTTGTGGTCTACATTTTAGCAGAGAGCTTTTCCCTCCTGTCTGGCAAGGAAAACCTGCGGGAGCACAGAAAACATCTCCCATCGTGTTCTGGACGTTGCACGGAGGTCTGCCATGTGTTTGGCATAAAGAAAAGAAAAGCTGTCCAAAACAGCTTCTTATCGAATATTCATGTGATTAGAAAAGTCAGGAGAATGGTAAGGTACTGTTTACTATCAGTTGGCAAGTTGAGCACACAATCCCAGTGTTGTACAGCTTCTTTCTTCACCTTTCCGATGCTGCCGCTCTCTCCGGCTCCCGGAGCCCAAGAAGCGGCTTCTTCGCGCAAAGACGATTGTACCGCTCACTGTGCTCTCTTAGCGCGGCTTCTGCCGAAAGAAGCCCGGGAGCGGCGCTTAGCTCCGGAGAGCATCGTACCTTCGTCATTAGCGTCTTTTGTAGTCTACATTTAAGCAGATAGCTTTTCCACTCTGTCTGGCAAGGAAAACCTGCGGGAGCACAGAAAACATCTCCCATCGTGTTCTGGACATTGCACGGAGGTCTGCCAAGTGTTTGCATGAAGAAAAGAAAAGTTGTCCAAAATAACTTCCTATCGAAAGTTCATGGGATGGGAAAAGTCAGGAGAATGGTAAGGTACTGTTTTCTATCAGTTGGCAAGTTGAGCACACAATCCCAGTGTTGTACAGCTTCCTTCTTCACCTTTCCCATGCTGCCGCTCTCTCCGGCTCCTTGGGCCAAAGAAGTGGCTTCTTCGCGCAAAGACGATTGTACCAGTAACAGTGCTCTCTTAGTGCGGCTTCTGCCGAAAGACGCCCGGGAGCGGCGCTTATCTCCGGAGAGCATCGTACCTTAGTCTTTAGCGTCTTCTGTGGTCTACATCCTAGCAGAAAGCTTTTCCACTCTGTCTGGCAAGGAAAACCTGCGGGAGCACAGAAAACATCTCCCATCGTGTTCTGGACGTTGCACGGAGGTCTGCCATGTGTTTGGCATAAAGAAAAGAAAAGCTGTAGAAAGCAGCTTCTTATCGAATATTCATGTGATTAGAAAAGTCAGGAGAATGGTAAGGTACTGTTTTCTATCAGTTGGCAAGTTGAGCACACAATCCCAGTGTTGTACAGCTTCCTTCTTCACCTTTCCGATGCTGCCGCTCTCTCCGGCTCTTGGAGCCCAAGAAGCGGCTTCTTCGCGCAAAGACGATTGTACCGCTCACAGTGCTCTCTTAGCCCGGCTTCTGCCGAACGAAGCCCGGGAGCGGCGCTTAGCTCCGGAGAGCAGCGTCCCTTCGTCTTTAGCGTCTTTTGTAGTCTACATTTTAGCAGATAGCGTTTCCACTCTGTCTGGCGAGGAAAACCTGCGGGAGAACAGAAAACATCTCCCATCGTGTTCTAGACATTGCACGGAAGTCTGCCAAGTGTATCCATGAAGAAAAGAAAAGTTGTCCAAAATAACTTCCTATGGAATTTTCATGTGATTGGAAAAGTCAGGAGAATGGTAAGGTACTGGTTTCTGTCAGTTGGCAAGTTGAGCACACAATCCCAGTGTAGTACAGTTCCTTCTTCACCTTTCCCATGCTGCCGCTCTCTCCGGCTCCCGGAGCCCAAGAAGCGGCTTCTTCGCGCAAAGACCATTGTACCGCTCACAGTGCTCTCTTAGCGCGGCTTCTGCCGAAAGAAGCCCGGGAGCGGCGCTTAGCTCTGGAGAGCATCGTCCCTTCGTCTTTAGCGTCTTTTGTGGTCTACATCCTAGCAGAAAGCTTTTCCACTCTGTCTGGCAAGGAAAACCTGCGGGAGCACAGAAAACATCTCCCATCTTGTTCTGGACGTTGCACGGAGGTCTGCCAAGTGTTTGGCATAATGAAAAGAAAAGCTGTCCTAAACAGATTCTTATCGAATATTCATGTGATTAGAAAAGTCAGGAGAATGGTAAGGTACTGTTTTCTATCAGTTGGCAAGTTGAGCACACAATCCCAGTGTTGTACAGCTTCTTTCTTCACCTTTCCGATGCTGCCGCTCTCTCCGGCTCCCGGAGCCCAAGAAGCGGCTTCTTCGCGCAAAGACGATTGTACCGCTCACATTGCTCTCTTAGCACGGCTTCTGCCGAAAGAAGCCCGGGAGCGGCGCTTAGCTCCGGAGAGCATCGTCCCTTCGTCTTTAGCGTCTTTTGTGGTCTACATCCTAGCAGAAAGCTTTTCCACTCTGTCTGGCAAGGAAAACCTGCGGGAGCACAAGAAACCTCTCCCATCGTGTTCTGGACGTTGCACGGAGGTCTGCCAAGTGTTTGCATGAAGAAAAGAAAAGTTCTCCAAAATAACTTCGTATCGAATGTTCATGGGATGGGAAAAGTCAGGAGAATGGTAAGGTACTGTTTTCTATCAGTTGGCAAGTTGAGCACACAATCCCAGTGTTGTACAGCTTCCTTCTTCACCTTTCCGATGCTGCCGCTCTCTCCGGCTCCCGGAGCCCAAGAAGCGGCTTCTTCGCGCAAAGACCATTGTACCGCTCACAGTGCTCTCTTAGCGCGGCTTCTGCCGAAAGACGCCCGGGAGCGGCGCTTAGCTCTGGAGAGCATCGTCCCTTCGTCTTTAGCGTCTTTTGTGGTCTACATTGTAGCAGAGAGCTTTTCCCCTCTGTCTGGCAAGGAAAACCTGCGGGAGCACAGAAAACATCTCCCAATGTGTTCTGGACGTTGCACAGAGGTCTGCCAAGTGTTTGGCATAATGAAAAGAAAAGCTGTCCAAAACAGCTTTTTATCGAATATTCATGTGATTGGAAAAGTCAAGAGAATAGTAAGGTACTGTTTTCTATCAGTTGGCAAGTTGAGCACACAATCCAAGTGTTGTACAGTTTCTTTCTTAATCTTTCCCATGCTGCCGCTCTCTCCGGCTCCCGGAGCCCAAGAAGCGGCTTCTTCGCGCAAAGACGATTGTACCGCTCACAGTGCTTTCTTAGCGCGGCTTCTGCCGAAAGAAGCCCGGGAGCGGCGCTTAGCTCCGGAGAGCATCGTCCCTTCGTCTTTAGCGTCTTTTGTGGTCTACATTTTAGCAGATAGCTTTTCCACTCTGTCTGGCAAGGAAAACCTGCGGGAGCACAGAAAACATCTCCCATCGTGTTCTGGACGTTGCACGGAGGTCTGCCATGTGTTTGGCATAAAGAAAAGAAAAGCTGTCCAAAACAGCTTCTTATCGAATATTCATGTGATTAGAAATGTCAGGAGAATGGTAAGGTACTGTTTTCTATCAGTTGGCAAGTTGAGCACACAATCCCAGTGTTGTACAGCTTCCTTCTTCACCTTTCCGATGCTGCCGCTCTCTCCGGCTCCCTGAGCCCAAGAAGCGGCTTCTTCGCACAAAGACGATTGTACCGCTCACAGTGCTCTCTTATCGCGGCTTCTGCCGAAAGAAGCCCGGGAGCGGCGCTTAGCTCCGGAGAGCATCGTACCTTCGTCTTTAGCGTCTTTTGTAGTCTACATTTAAGCAGAAAGCTTTTCCACTCTGTCTGGCAAGGAAAACCTGCGGGAGCACAGAAAACATCTCCCATCGTGTTCTGGACGTTGCACGGAGGTCTGCCATGTGTTTGGCAAAAAGAAAAGGAAAGCTGTCCAAAAGAGCTTCCTATCGAATATTCATGTGATTGGAAAAGTCAAGAGAATGGTAAGGTACTGTTTTCTATCAGTTGGCAAGTTGAGCACACAATCCCAGTGTTGTACAGCTTCTTTCTTCACCTTTCCGATGCTGCCGCTCTCTCCGGCTCCCGGAGCCCAAGAAGCGGCTTCTTCGCGCAAAGACGATTGTACCGCTCACATTGCTCTCTTAGCGCGGCTTCTGCCGAAAGAAGCCCGGGAGCGGCGCTTAGCTCCGGAGAGCATCGTCCCTTCGTCTTTAGCGTCTTTTGTGGTCTACATTTTAGCAGAGAGCTTTTCCCCCCTGTCTGGCAAGGAAAACCTGCGGGAGCACAGAAAACATCTCCCATCGTGTTCTGGACGTTGCACGGAGGTCTGCCATGTGTTTGGCATAAAGAAAAGAAAAGCTGTCCAAAACAGCTTCTTATCGAATATTCATGTGATTAGAAAAGTCAGGAGAATGGTAAGGTACTGTTTACTATCAGTTGGCAAGTTGAGCACACAATCCCAGCGTTGTACAGCTTCTTTCTTCACCTTTCCGATGCTGCCGCTCTCTCCGGCTCCCGGAGCCCAAGAAGCGGCTTCTTCGCGCAAAGACGATTGTACCGCTCACTGTGCTCTCTTAGCGCGGCTTCTGCCGAAAGAAGCCCGGGAGCGGCGCTTAGCTCCGGAGAGCATCGTACCTTCGTCATTAGCGTCTTTTGTAGTCTACATTTAAGCAGATAGCTTTTCCACTCTGTCTGGCAAGGAAAACCTGCGGGAGCACAGAAAACATCTCCCATCGTGTTCTGGACATTGCACGGAGGTCTGCCAAGTGTTTGCATGAAGAAAAGAAAAGTTGTCCAAAATAACTTCCTATCGAATGTTCATGGGATGGGAAAAGTCAGGAGAATGGTAAGGTACTGTTTTCTATCAGTTGGCAAGTTGAGCACACAATCCCAGTGTTGTACAGCTTCCTTCTTCACCTTTCCCATGCTGCCGCTCTCTCCGGCTCCCTGGGCCAAAGAAGCGGCTTCTTCGCGCAAAGACGATTGTACCAGTAACAGTGCTCTCTTAGTGCGGCTTCTGCCGAAAGACGCCCGGGAGCGGCGCTTATCTCCGGAGAGCATCGTACCTTAGTCTTTAGCGTCTTCTGTGGTCTACATCCTAGCAGAAAGCTTTTCCACTCTGTCTGGCAAGGAAAACCTGCGGGAGCACAGAAAACATCTCCCATCGTGTTCTGGACGTTGCACGGAGGTCTGCCATGTGTTTGGCATAAAGAAAAGAAAAGCTGTAGAAAGCAGCTTCTTATCGAATATTCATGTGATTAGAAAAGTCAGGAGAATGGTAAGGTACTGTTTTCTATCAGTTGGCAAGTTGAGCACACAATCCCAGTGTTGTACAGCTTCCTTCTTCACCTTTCCGATGCTGCCGCTCTCTCCGGCTCTTGGAGCCCAAGAAGCGGCTTCTTCGCGCAAAGACGGTTGTACCGCTCACAGTGCTCTCTTAGCCCGGCTTCTGCCGAACGAAGCCCGGGAGCGGCGCTTAGCTCCGGAGAGCAGCGTCCCTTCGTCTTTAGCGTCTTTTGTAGTCTACATTTTAGCAGATAGCGTTTCCACTCTGTCTGGCAAGGGAAACCTGCGGGAGAACAGAAAACATCTCCCATCGTGTTCTAGACATTGCACGGAAGTCTGCCAAGTGTATCCATGAAGAAAAGAAAAGTTGTCCAAAATAACTTCCTATGGAATTTTCATGTGATTGGAAAAGTCAGGAGAATGGTAAGGTACTGGTTTCTGTCAGTTGGCAAGTTGAGCACACAATCCCAGTGTAGTACAGTTCCTTCTTCACCTTTCCCATGCTGCCGCTCTCTCCGGCTCCCGGAGCCCAAGAAGCGGCTTCTTCGCGCAAAGACGATTGTACCGCTCACAGTGCTCTCTTAGCGCGGCTTCTGCCGAAAGAAGCCCGGGAGCGGCGCTTAGCTCTGGAGAGCATCGTCCCTTCGTCTTTAGCGTCTTTTGTGGTCTACATCCTAGCAGAAAGCTTTTCCACTCTGTCTGGCAAGGAAAACCTGCGGGAGCACAGAAAACATCTCCCATCTTGTTCTGGACGTTGCACGGAGGTCTGCCAAGTGTTTGGCATAATGAAAAGAAAAGCTGTCCTAAACAGATTCTTATCGAATATTCATGTGATTAGAAAAGTCAGGAGAATGGTAAGGTACTGTTTTCTATCAGTTGGCAAGTTGAGCACACAATCCCAGTGTTGTACAGCTTCTTTCTTCACCTTTCCGATGCTGCCGCTCTCTCCGGCTCCCGGAGCCCAAGAAGCGGCTTCTTCGCGCAAAGACGATTGTACCGCTCACATTGCTCTCTTAGCACGGCTTCTGCCGAAAGAAGCCCGGGAGCGGCGCTTAGCTCCGGAGAGCATCGTCCCTTCGTCTTTAGCGTCTTTTGTGGTCTACATCCTAGCAGAAAGCTTTTCCACTCTGTCTGGCAAGGAAAACCTGCGGGAGCACAAGAAACCTCTCCCATCGTGTTCTGGACGTTGCACGGAGGTCTGCCAAGTGTTTGCATGAAGAAAAGAAAAGTTGTCCAAAATAACTTCGTATCGAATGTTCATGGGATGGGAAAAGTCAGGAGAATGGTAAGGTACTGTTTTCTATCAGTTGGCAAGTTGAGCACACAATCCCAGTGTTGTACAGCTTCCTTCTTCACCTTTCCGATGCTGCCGCTCTCTCCGGCTCCCGGAGCCCAAGAAGCGGCTTCTTCGCGCAAAGACCATTGTACCGCTCACAGTGCTCTCTTAGCGCGGCTTCTGCCGAAAGAAGCCCGGGAGCGGCGCTTAGCTCTGGAGAGCATCGTCCCTTCGTCTTTAGCGTCTTTTGTGGTCTACATTTTAGCAGAGAGCTTTTCCCCTCTGTCTGGCAAGGAAAACCTGCGGGAGCACAGAAAACATCTCCCAATGTGTTCTGGACGTTGCACGGAGGTCTGCCAAGTGTTTGGCATAATGAAAAGAAAAGCTGTCCAAAACAGCTTTTTATCGAATATTCATGTGATTGGAAAAGTCAAGAGAATAGTAAGGTACTGTTTTCTATCAGTTGGCAAGTTGAGCACACAATCCAAGTGTTGTACAGTTTCTTTCTTAACCTTTCCCATGCTGCCGCTCTCTCCGGCTCCCGGAGCCCAAGAAGCGGCTTCTTCGCGCAAAGACGATTGTACCGCTCACAGTGCTCTCTTAGCGCGGCTTCTGCCGAAAGAAGCCCGGGAGCGGCGCTTAGCTCCGGAGAGCATCGTCCCTTCGTCTTTAGCGTCTTTTGTGGTCTACATTTTAGCAGATAGCTTTTCCACTCTGTCTGGCAAGGAAAACCTGCGGGAGCACAGAAAACATCTCCCATCGTGTTCTGGACGTTGCACGGAGGTCTGCCATGTGTTTGGCATAAAGAAAAGAAAAGCTGTCCAAAACAGCTTCTTATCGAATATTCATGTGATTAGAAATGTCAGGAGAATGGTAAGGTACTGTTTTCTATCAGTTGGCAAGTTGAGCACACAATCCCAGTGTTGTACAGCTTCCTTCTTCACCTTTCCGATGCTGCCGCTCTCTCCGGCTCCCTGAGCCCAAGAAGCGGCTTCTTCGCGCAAAGACGATTGTACCGCTCACAGTGCTCTCTTATCGCGGCTTCTGCCGAAAGAAGCCCGGGAGCGGCGCTTAGCTCCGGAGAGCATCGTACCTTCGTCTTTAGCGTCTTTTGTAGTCTACATTTAAGCAGAAAGCTTTTCCACTCTGTCTGGCAAGGAAAACCTGCGGGAGCACAGAAAACATCTCCCATCGTGTTCTGGACGTTGCACGGAGGTCGGCCAAGTGTTTGCATGAAGAAAAGTTGTCCAAAATAACTTCCTATTGAATGTTCATGTGATTGGAAAAGTCAGGAGAATGGTAAGGTACTGTTTTCTATCAGTTGGCAAGTTGAGCACACAATCCCAGTGTTGTACAGCTTCCTTCTTCACCTTTCCGATGCTGCCGCTCTCTCCGGCTCCCGGAGCCCAAGAAGCGGCTTCTTCGCGCAAAGACGATTGTACCGCTCACATTGCTCTCTTAGCGCGGCTTCTGCCGAAAGAAGCCCGGGAGCGGCGCTTAGCTCCGGAGAGCATCGTCCCTTCGTCTTTAGCGTCTTTTGTGGTCTACATCCTAGCAGAAAGCTTTTCCACTCTGTCTGGCAAGGAAAACCTGCGGGAGCACAGAAAACATCTCCCATCGTGTTCTGGACGTTGCACGGATGTCTGCCAAGTGTTTGGCATAAAGAAAAGAAAAGCTGTCCAAAACAGCTTCTTATTGAATATTCATGTGATTAGAAAAGTCAGGAGAATTGTAAGGTACTGTTTACTATCAGTTGGCAAGTTGAGCACACAATCCCAGTGTTGTACAGCTTCCTTCTTCACCTTTCCGATGCTGCCGCTCTCTCCGGCTCCCTGAGCCGAAGATGCGGCTTCTTCGCGCAAAGACGATTGTACCGGTCACAGTGATCTCTTAGCGCGGCTTCTGCCGAAAGAAGCCCGGGAGCGGCGCTTAGCTCCGGAGAGCATCGTACCTTAGTCTTTAGCGTCTTTTGTGGTCTACATCCTAGCAGAAAGCTTTTCCAATCTGTCTGGCAAGGAAAACCTGCGGGAGCACAGAAAACATCTCCCATCGTGTTCTGGACGTTGCACGGAAGTCTGCCAAGTGTTTGGCATAAAGAAAGGAAAAGCTGTCCAAAACAGCTTCTTATCGAATATTCATGTGATTAGAAAAGTCAGGAGAATGGTAAGGTACTGTTTACTATCAGTTGGAGAGTTGAGCACACAATCCCAGTGTTGTACAGCTTCCTTCTTCACCTTTCCCATGCTGCCGCTCTCTCCGGCTCCCGGAGCCCAAGAAGCGGCTTCTTCGCGCAAAGACGATTGTACCGCTCACAGTGCTCTCTTGGCGCGGCTTCTGCCGAAAGAAGCCCGGGAGCGGCGCTTAGCTCCGGAGAGCATCGTCCCTTTGTCTTCAGCGTCTTTTGTGGTCTACATCCTGGCAGAATGCTTTTCCACTCTGTCTGGCAAGGAAAACCTGCGGGAGCACAGAAAACATCTCCCATCGTGTTCTGGACGTTGCACGGACATCTGTCAAGTGTTTGGCATAAAGAAAAGAAAAGCTGTGCAAAACAGCTTCTTATCGACTATTCTTGTGATTGGAAAAGTCATGACAATGGTAAAGTACTGTTTACTATCAGTTGGCAAGTTGAGCACACAATCCCAGTGTTGTACAGCTTCTTTCTTCACCTTTCCGATGCTGCCGCTCTCTCCGGCTCCCGGAGCCGAAGAAGCGACTTCTTCGCGCAAAGACGATTGTACCGCTCACAGTGCTCTCTTAGCGCGGCTTCTGCCGAAAGAAGCCCGGGAGCGGCGCTTAGCTCCGGAGAGCATCGTCCCTTCGTCTTTAGCGTCTTTTGTACTCTACATTTTAGCAGATAGCTTTTCCACTCTGTCTGGCAAGGAATACCTGCGGGAGCACAGGAAACATCTCCCATTGTGTTCTGGACATTGCACGGAGGTCAGCCAACTGTTTGCATGAAGAAAAGAAAAGATGTCCAAAATAACTTCCTATCGAATGTTCATGGGATTGGAAAAGTCAGGAGAATGGTAAGGTACTGTTTTCTATCAGTTGGCAAGTTGAGCACACAATCCCAGTGTTGTACAGCTTCCTTCTTCACCTTTCCCATGCTGCCGCTCTCTCCGGCTCCCGGAGCCCAAGAAGAGGCTTCTTTGCGCAAAGACGATTGTACCGCTCACAGTGCTCTCTTAGCGCCGCTTCTGCCGAAAGAAGCCCGGGAGCGGCGCTTAGCTCCGGAGAGCATCGTCCCTTCGTCTTTAGCGTCTTTTGTGGTCTACATCCGAGCAGAAAGCTTTTCCACTCTGTCTGGCAAGGAAAACCTGCGGGAGCACAGAAAACATCTCCCATTGTGTTCTGGACGTTGCACGGAGGTCTGCCATGTGTTTGGCATAAAAAAAGGAAAAGCTGTCCAAAACAGCTTCTTATCGAATATTCATGTGATTAGAAAAGTCAGGAGAATGGTAAGGTACTGTTTTCTATCAGTTGGCAAGTTCAGCACACAATCCCAGTGTTGTACAACTACCTTCTTCACCTTTCCGATGCTGCCGCTCTCTCCGGCTCCCGGAGCCAAAGAAGCGGCTACTTCGCGCAAAGACGATTGTACCGCTCACAGTGCTCTCTTAGCGCAGCTTCTGCCGAAAGAAGCCGGGGAGCGGCGCTTAGCTCCGGAGAGCATCGTCCCTTCGTCTTTAGCGTCTTTTGTGGTCTACATCCTAGCAGAAAACTTTTCCACTCTGTCTGGCAAGGAAAACCTGCGGGAGCACAGGAAACATCTCCCATCGTGTTCTGGACGTTGCACGGAGGTCTGCCAAGTGTTTGGCATAAAGAAAAGAAAAGCTGTCCAAAACAGCTTCTTATCGAATATTCATGTAATTAGAAAAGTCAGGAGAATGGTAAGGTACTGTTTTCTATCAGTTGGCAAGTTGAGCACACAATCCCAGTGTTGTACAGCTTCTTTCTTCACCTTTCCCATGCTGCCGATCTCTCCGGCTCCGGGAGCCAAGAAGCGGCTTCTTCGCGCAAAGACGATTGTACCGCTCACAGTGCTCTCTTAGCGCGGCTTCTGCCGAAAGACGCCCGGTAGCGGCGCATAGCTCTGGAGAGCATCGTCCTTTCGTCTTTAGCGTCTTTTGTGGTCTACATCCTAGCAGAAAGCTTTTCCACTCTGTCTGGCAAGGAAAACCTGCGGGAGCGCAGAAAACATCTCCCATCGTGTTCTGGACGTTGCACGGAGGTCTGCCAAGTGTTTGGCATAAAGATAGGAAAAGCTGTCCAAAACACATTCTTATCGAATATTCATGTGATTAGAAAAGTCAGGAGAATGGTAAGGTGCTGTTTTCTGTCAGTTGGCAAGCTGCGCACACAATCCCAGTGTTGTACAGCGTCCTTCTTCACCTTTCCGATGCTGCCGCTCTCTCCGGCTCTTGGAGCCCAAGAAGCGGCTTCTTCGCGCAAAGACGATTGTACCGCTCACAGTGCTCTCTTAGCCCGGCTTCTGCCGAACGAAGCCCAGGAGCGGCGCTTAGCTCCGGAGAGCAGCGTCCCTTCGTCTTTAGCGTCTTTTGTAGTCTACATTTTAGCAGATAGCGTTTCCACTCTGTCTGGCAAGGAAAACCTGCGGGAGAACAGAAAACATCTCCCATCGTGTTCTAGACATTGCACGGAAGTCTGCCAAGTGTTTCAATGAAGAAAAGAAAAGTTGTCCAAAACAACTTCTTATCGAATATTGATGTGATTGGAAAAGTCAGGAGAATGGTAAGGTACCGTTTTCTATCAGTTGGCAAGTTGAGCACACGATCCCAGTGTTGTACAGCTTCTTTCTTCACCTTTCCGATGCTGCCGCTCTCTACTGCTCCCGGAGCCGAAGAAGCGGCTTCTTCGCGCAAAGACGATTGTACCGGTCCCAGTGCTCTCTTACTGCGGCTTCTGCCGAAAGAAGCCCGGAAGCGGCGCTTAACTCCGGAGAGCATCGTACCTTCGTCTTTAGCGTCTTTTGTGGTCTAAATCCTAGCAGAAAGCTTTTCCACTCTGTCTGGTAAGGAAAACCTGCGGGAGCAGAGAAAACATCTCCCATCGTGTTCTGGACGTTGCACGGAAGTCTGCCAAGTGTTTGGCATAAAGAAAAGAAAAACTGTCCAAAGCAGCTTCTTATCGAATATTCATGTGACTGGAAAAGTCAGGAGAATGGTACGGTACTGTTTTCTATCAGTTGGCAAGTTGAGCACACAATCCCAGTGTTGTACAGCTTCCTTCTTCACCTTTCCCATGCTGCCGCTCTCTCCGGCTCCCGGAGCCCAAGAAGCGGCTTCTTCACGCAAAGACGATTGTACCGGTCACAGTGCTCTCTTAGCGCCCCTTCTGCCGAAAGACGCCCGGGAGCGGCGCATAGCTCCGGAGAGCATCGTCCCTTCGTCTTTAGCGTCTTTTGTGGTCTACATCCTAGCAGAAAGCTTTTCCACTCTGTCTGGCAAGGAAAACCTGCGGGAGCACAGAAAACATCTCCCATCGTGTTCTGGACGTTGCACGGAGGTCTGCCAATTGTTTGGCAAAAAGAAAAGAAAAGCTGTCCAAAGCAGCTTCTTATCGAATATTCATGTGACTGGAAATGTCAGGAGAATGGTAAGGTACTCTTTTCTATCAGTTGGCAAGTTGAGCACACGATCCCAGTGTTGTACAGCTTCTTTCTTCACCTTTCTGATGCTGCCGCTCTCTCCTGCTCCCGGAGCCGAAGAAGCGGCTTCTTCGCGCAAAGACGATTTTACCGGTCCCAGTGCTCTCTTAGTGCCGCTTCTGCCGAAAGAAGCCTGGAAGCGGCGCTTAACTCCGGAGAGCATCGTACCTTCGTCTTTAGCGTCTTTTGTGGTCTACATCCTAGCAGAAAGCTTTTCCACTCTGTCTGGCAAGGAAAACCTGCGGGAGCACAGAAAACATCTACCATCGTGTTCTGGACGTTGCACGGAAGTCTGCCAAGTGTTTGGCATAAAGAAAAGAAAAGCTGTCCAAAACAGCTTCTTATCGAATATTCATGTGATTGGAAATGTCAGGAGAATGGTAAGGTACTGTTTTCTATCAGTTGGCAAGTTGAGCACACAATCCCAGTGTTGTACAGCTTCCTTCTTCACCTTTCCGATGCTGCCGCTCTCTCCGGCTCCCGGAGCCGAAGATGCGGCTTCTTCGCGCAAAGACGATTGTACCGCTCACAGTGCTCTCTTAGCGCGGTTTCTGCCGAAAGAAGCCCGGGAGCGGCGCTTAGCTCCGGAGAGCATCGTCCCTTCGTCTTTAGCGGCTTTTGTGGTCTACATCCTAGCAGAAAGCTTTTCCACTCTGTCTGGCAAGGAAAACCTGCGGGAGCACAGAAAACATCTCCCATCGTGTTCTGGACGTTGCACGGAGGTCTGCCAAGTGTTAAGCATAAAGAAAAGAAAAGCTGTCCAAAGCAGCTTCTTATCGAATATTCATGTGAATAGAAAAGTCAGCAGAATGGTAAGGTACTGTTTTCTATCAGTTGGCAAGCGGCGCACACAATCACAGTGTTGTACAGCTTCTTTCTCCACCTTTCCGATGCTGCCGCTCTCTCCGGCTCCCGGAGCCGAAGAAGCGGCTTCTTCGCGCAAAGACGATTGTACCGGTCACAGTGCTCTCTTAGCGCGGCTTCTGCCGAAAGACGCCCGGGAGCGGCGCATAGCTCCGGAGAGCATCGTACCTTCGTCTTTAGCGTCTTTTGTGGTCTACATCCTAGCAGAGAGCTTTTCCACTCTGTCTGGCAAGGAAAACCTGCGGGAGCACAGAAAACATCTCCCATCGTGTTCTGGACGTTGCACGGAGGTCTGCCTAGTGTTTCAATGAAGAAAACAAAAGTTGTCCAAAACAGCTTCTTATCGAATATTGATGTGATTGGAAAAGTCAGGAGAATGGTAACGTACTGTTTTCTATCAGTTGGCAAGTTGAGCACACGATCCCAGTGTTGTACAGCTTCTTTCTTCACCTTTCCGATGCTGCCGCTCTCTCCTGCTCCCGGAGCCGAAGAAGCGGCTTCTTCGCGCAAAGACGATTGTACCGGTCCCAGTGCTCTCTTACTGCGGCTTCTGCCGAAAGACGCCCGGGAGCGGCGCATAGTTCCGGAGAGCATCGTCCCTTCGTCTTTAGCGTCTTTTGTGGTCTACATCCTGGCAGAAAGCTTTTCCACTCTGTCTGGCAAGAAAAACCTGCGGGAGCACAGAAAACATCTCCCATCGTGTTCTGGACGTTGCACGGAGGTCTGCCAAGTGTTCGACAAGAAGAAAAGAAAAGTTGTCCAAAACAGCTTCTTATCGAATATTGATGTGATTGGACAAGTCAGGAGAATGGTAAGGTACTCTTTTCTATCAGTTGGCAAGTTGAGCACACAATCCCAGTTTTGTACAGCTTCCTTCTTCACCTTTCCGATGCTGCCGCTCTCTCCGGCTCCCGGAGCCCAAGTAGCGGCTTCTTCGCGCAAAGACGATTGTACCGCTCACAATGCTCTCTTAGCGCGGCTTCTGCCGAAAGAAGCCCGGGAGCGGCGCTTAGCTCCGGAGAGCATCGTCCCTTCGTCTTTAGCGTCTTTTGTGGTATACATCCCGGCAGAAAGCTTTTCCACTCTGTCTGGCAAGAAAAACCTGCGGGAGCACAGGAAACATCACCCATCGTGTTCTGGACATTGCACGGAGGTCTGCCAAGTGTTTCCATGAAGAAAAGAAAAGTTGTCCAAAAAAACTTCCTATCGAATATTCATGTGATTAGAAAAGTCAGGAGAATGGTAAGGTACTGTTTTCTATCAGTTGGCAAGTTTAGCACACAATCCCAGGGTTGTACAGCTTCCTTCTTCACCTTTCCGATCATGCCGCTCTCTCCGGCTCCCGGAGCCGTAGAAACGGCTTCTTCGCGCAAAGACGATTGTACCGCTCACAGTGCTCTCTTACTGCGGCTTCTGCCGAAAGACGCCCGGGAGCGGCGCTTAGTTCCGGAGAGCATCGTACCTTCGTCTTTTGCGTCTTTTGTGGTCTACATCCTGGCAGAAAGCTTTTCCACTCTGTCTGGCAAGAAAAACCTGCGGGAGCACAGAAAACATCTCCCATCGTGTTCTGGACGTTGCACGGACGTCTGCCATGTGTTTGGCATAAAGAAAGGAAAAGCTGTCCAAAGCAGCTTCTTATCGAATATTCATGTGACTGGAAAATTCAGGAGAATGGTAAGGTACTGTTTTCTATCAGTTGGCAAGTTGAGCACACAATCCCAGTGTTGTACAGCTTCCTTCTTCACCTTTCCGATGCTGCCGCTCTCTCCGGCTCCCGGAGCCGAAGATGCGGCTTCTTCGCGCAAAGACGATTGTACCGCTCACAGTGCTCTCTTAGCGCCGCTTCTGCCGAAAGAAGCCCGGGAGCGGCGCATAGCTCCGGAGAGCATCGTCCCTTCGTCTTTAGCGTCTTTTGTGGTCTACAACCTAGCAGAAAGCTTTTCCACTCTGTCTGGCAAGGAAAACCTGCGGGAGCACAGAAAACATCTCCCATCGTGTTCTGGACGTTGCACGGAAGTCTGCCAAGTGTTTGGCATAAAGAAAGGAAAAGCTGTCCAAAACAGCTTCTTATCGAATATTCATGTGATTGGAAATGTCAGGAGAATGGTAAGGTACTGTTTTCTATCAGTTGGCAAGTTGAGCACACAATCCCAGTGTTGTACAGCTTCTTTCTTCACCTTTCCCATGCTGCCGCTCTCTCCGGCTCCCGGAGCTGAAGATGCGGCTTCTTCGCGCAAAGGCGATTGTACCGGTCCCAGTGCTCTCTTAGCGCCGCTTCTGCCGAAAGAAGCCCGGGAGCGGCGCTTAGCTCCGGAGAGCATCGTACCTTCGTCTTTAGCGGCTTTTGTGGTCTACATCCTAGCAGAAAGCTTTTCCACTCTGTCTGGTAAGGAAAACCTGCGGGAGCACAGAAAACATCTCCCATCGTGTTCTGGACGTTGCACGGAGGTCTGCCAAGTGTTTCAATGAAGAAAAGAAAAGTTGTCCAAAACAGCTTCTTATCGAATATTGATGTGATTGGAAAAGTCAGGAGAATGGTAAGGTACTGTTTTCTATCAGTTGGCAAGTTGAGCACACGATCCCAGTGTTGTACAGCTTCTTTCTTCACCTTTCCGATGCTGCCGCTCTCTCCTGCTCCCGGAGCCGAAGAAGCGGCTTCTTCGCGCAAAGACGATTGTACCGGTCACAGTGCTCTCTTAGCGCCGCTTCTGCCGAAAGAAGCCCGGGAGCGGCGCATAGCTCCGGAGAGCATCGTCCCTTCGTCTTTAGCGTCTTTTGTGGTCTACATCCTAGCAGAAAGCTTTTCCACTCTGTCTGGCAAGGAAAACCTGCGGGAGCACAGAAAACATCTCCCATCGTGTTCTGGACGTTGCACGGAAGTCTGCCAAGTGTTTGGCATAAAGAAAGGAAAAGCTGTCCAAAACAGCTTCTTATCGAATATTCATGTGATTGGAAATGTCAGGAGAATGGTAAGGTACTGTTTTCTATCAGTTGGCAAGTTGAGCACACAATCCCAGTGTTGTACAGCTTCTTTCTTCACCTTTCCCATGCTGCCGCTCTCTCCGGCTCCCGGAGCTGAAGATGCGGCTTCTTCGCGCAAAGGCGATTGTACCGGTCCCAGTGCTCTCTTAGCGCCGCTTCTGCCGAAAGAAGCCCGGAAGCGGCGCTTAACTCCGGAGAGCATCGTAACTTCGTCTTTAGCGTCTTTTGTGGTCTACATCCTAGCAGAAAGCTTTTCCACTCTGTCTGGCAAGGAAAACCTGCGGGAGCACAGAAAACATCTCCCATCGTGTTCTGGACGTTGCACGGAAGTCTGCCAAGTGTTTGGCATAAAGAAAAGAAAAGCTGTCCAAAACAGCTTCTTATCGAATATTCATGTGACTGGAAAAGTCAGGAGAATGGTAAGGTACTGTTTTCTATCAGTTGGCAAGTTGAGCACACAATCCCAGTGTTGTACAGCTTCCTTCTTCACCTTTCCGATGCTGCCGCTCTCTCCGGCTCCCGGAGCCCAAGAAGCGGCTTCTTCGCGCAAAGACGATTGTACCGGTCACAGTGCTCTCTTAGCGCCCCTTCTGCCGAAAGACGCCCGGGAGCGGCGCATAGCTCCGGAGAGCATCGTCCCTTCGTCTTTAGCGTCTTTTGTGGTCTACATCCTAGCAGAAAGCTTTTCCACTCTGTCTGGCAAGGAAAACCTGCGGGAGCACAGAAAACATCTCCCATCGTGTTCTGGACGTTGCACGTACGTCTGCCAAGTGTTTGGCAAAAAGAAAAGAAAAGCTGTCCAAAGCAGCTTCTTATCGAATATTCATGTGACTGGAAATGTCAGGAGAATGGTAAGGTACTGTTTTCTATCAGTTGGCAAGTTGAGCACACAATCCCAGTGTTGTACAGCTTCCTTCTCCACCTTTCCGATGCTGCCGCTCTCTCCGGCTCCCGGAGCCGAAGAAGCGGCTTCTTCGCGCAAAGACGATTGTACCGGTCCCAGTGATCTCTTAGCGCCCCTTCTGCCGAAAGACGCCCGGGAGCGGCGCATAGCTCCGGAGAGCATCGTCCCTTCGTCTTTAGCGTCTTTTGTGGTCTACATCCTAGCAGAAAGCTTTTCCACTCTGTCTGGCAAGGAAAACCTGCGGGAGCACAGAAAACATCTCCCATCGTGTTCTGGACGTTGCACGGACGTCTGCCAAGTGTTTGGCAAAAAGAAAAGAAAAGCTGTCCAAAGCAGCTTCTTATCGAATATTCATGTGACTGGAAATGTCAGGAGAATGGTAAGGTACTGTTTTCTATCAGTTGGCAAGTTGAGCACACAATCCCAGTGTTGTACAGCTTCCTTCTCCACCTTTCCGATGCTGCCGCTCTCTCCGGCTCCCGGAGCCGAAGAAGCGGCTTCTTCGCGCAAAGACGATTGTACCGGTCCCAGTGATCTCTTAGCGCGGCTTCTGCCGAAAGAAGCCCGGGAGCGGCGCTTAGCTCCGGAGAGCATCGTACCTTCGTCTTTAGCGGCTTTTGTGGTCTACATCCTAGCTGAAAACATTTCCACTCTGTCTGGCAAGGAAAACCTGCGGGAGCACAGAAAACATCTCCCATCGTGTTCTGGACGTTGCACGGAGGTCTGCCAAGTGTTTCAATGAAGAAAAGAAAAGTTGTCCAAAACAACTTCTTATCGAATATTGATGTGATTGGAAAAGTCAGGAGAATGGTAAGGTACTGTTTTCTATCAGTTGGCAAGTTGAGCACACAATCCCAGTGTTGTACAGCTTCTTTCTTCACCTTTCCGATGCTGCCGCTCTCTCCTGCTCCCGGAGCCGAAGAAGCGGCTTCTTCGCGCAAAGACGATTGTACCGCTCACAGTGCTCTCTTAGTGCCGCTTCTGCCGAAAGAAGCCCGGAAGCGGCGCTTAACTCCGGAGAGCATCGTACCTTCGTCTTTAGAGTCTTTTGTGGTCTACATCCTAGCAGAAAGCTTTTCCACTCTGTCTGGCAAGGAAAACCTGCGGGAGCACAGAAAACATCTCCCATCGTGTTCTGGACGTTGCACGGAAGTCTGCCAAGTGTTTGGCATAAAGAAAAGAAAAACTGTCCAAAACAGCTTCTTATCGAATATTCATGTGACTGGAAAAGTCAGGAGAATGGTAAGGTACTGTTTTCTATCAGTTGGCAAGTTCAGCACACAATCCCAGTGTTGTACAGCTTCCTTCTTCACCTTTCCGATGCTGCCGCTCTCTCCGGCTCCCGGAGCCCAAGAAGCGGCTTCTTCGCGCAAAGACGATTGTACCGGTCACAGTGCTCTCTTAGCGCGGCTTCTGCCGAAAGACGCCCGGGAGCGGCGCATAGCTCCGGAGAGCATCGTCCCTTCGTCTTTAGCGTCTTTTGTGGTCTACATCCTAGCAGAAAGCTTTTCCACTCTGTCTGGCAAGGAAAACCTGCGGGAGCACAGAAAACATCTCCCATCGTGTTCTGGACGTTGCACGGAGGTCTGCCAAGTGTTTGGCAAAAAGAAAAGAAAAGCTGTCCAAAGCAGCTTCTTATCGAATATTCATGTGACTGGAAATGTCAGGAGAATGGTAAGGTACTGTTTTCTATCAGTTGGCAAGTTGAGCACACGATCCCAGTGTTGTACAGCTTCTTTCTTCACCTTTCCAATGCTGCCGCTCTCTCCTGCTCCCGGAGCCGAAGAAGCGGCTTCTTCGCGCAAAGACGATTGTACCGCTCACAGTGCTCTCTTAGTGCCGCTTCTGCCGAAAGAAGCCCGGAAGCGGCGCTTAACTCCGGAGAGCATCGTACCTTCGTCTTTAGCGTCTTTTGTGGTCTACATCCTAGCAGAAAGCTTTTCCACTCTGTCTGGCAAGGAAAACCTGCGGGAGCACAGAAAACATCTCCCATCGTGTTCTGGACGTTGCACGGAAGTCTGCCAAGTGTTTGGCATAAAGAAAAGAAAAGCTGTCCAAAACAGCTTCTTATCGAATATTCATGTGACTGGAAAAGTCAGGAGAATGGTAAGGTACTGTTTTCTATCATTTGGCAAGTTCAGCACACAATCCCAGTGTTGTACAGCTTCCTTCTTCACCTTTCCCATGCTGCCGCTCTCTCCGGCTCCCGGAGCCCAAGAAGCGGCTTCTTCGCGCAAAGACGATTGTACCGGTCACAGTGCTCTCTTAGCGCGGCTTCTGCCGAAAGACGCCCGGGAGCGGCGCATAGCTCCGGAGAGCATCGTCCCTTCGTCTTTAGCGTCTTTTGTGGTCTACATCCTAGCAGAAAGCTTTTCCACTCTGTCTGGCAAGGAAAACCTGCGGGAGCACAGAAAACATCTCCCATCGTGTTCTGGACGTTGCACGGAGGTCTGCCAAGTGTTTGGCAAAAAGAAAAGAAAAGCTGTCCAAAGCAGCTTCTTATCGAATATTCATGTGACTGGAAATGTCAGGAGAATGGTAAGGTACTGTTTTCTATCAGTTGGCAAGTTGAGCACACAATCCCAGTGTTGTACAGGTTCTTTCTCCACCTTTCCGTTCATGCCGCTCTCTCCGGCTCCCGGAGCCGAAGAAGCGGCTTCTTCGCACAAAGACGATTGTACCGGTCCCAGTGCTCTCTTAGCGCCGCTTCTGCCGAAAGAAGCCCGGGAGCGGCGCTTAGCTCCGGAGAGCATCGTACCTTCGTCTTTAGCGGCTTTTGTGGTCTACATCCTAGCAGAAAACATTTCCACTCTGTCTGGCAAGGAAAACCTGCGGGAGCACAGAAAACATCTCCCATCGTGTTCTGGACGTTGCACGGAGGTCTGCCAAGTGTTCGACAAGAAGAAAAGAAAAGTTGTCCAAAACAGCTTCTTATCGAATATTGATGTGATTGGAAATGTCAGGAGAATGGTAAGGTACTGTTTTCTATCAGTTGGCAAGTTGAGCACACGATCCCAGTGTTGTACAGCTTCTTTCTTCACCTTTCCGATGCTGCCGCTCTCTCCGGCTCCCGGAGCCCAAGAAGCGGCTTCTTCGCGCAAAGACGATTGTACCGCTCACAGTGCTCTCTTAGCGCCGCTTCTGCCGAAAGAAGCCCGGAAGCGGCGCTTAACTCCGGAGAGCATCGTAACTTCGTCTTTAGCGTCTTTTGTGGTCTACATCCTAGCAGAAAGCTTTTCCACTCTGTCTGGCAAGGAAAACCTGCGGGAGCACAGAAACCATCTCCCATCTTGTTCTGGACGTTGCACGGAAGTCTGCCAAGTGTTTGGCATAAAGAAAAGAAAAGCTGTCCAAAACAGCTTCTTATCGAATATTCATGTGACTGGAAAAGTCAGGAGAATGGTAAGGTACTGTTTTCTATCAGTTGGCAAGTTCAGCACACAATCCCAGTGTTGTACAGCTTCCTTCTTCACCTTTCCCATGCTGCCGCTCTCTCCGGCTCCCGGAGCCCAAGAAGCGGCTTCTTCGCGCAAAGACGATTGTACCGGTCACAGTGCTCTCTTAGCGCGGCTTCTGCCGAAAGACGCCCGGGAGCGGCGCATAGCTCCGGAGAGCATCGTCCCTTCGTCTTTAGCGTCTTTTGTGGTCTACATCCTAGCAGAAAGCTTTTCCACTCTGTCTGGCAAGGAAAACCTGCGGGAGCACAGAAAACATCTCCCATCGTGTTCTGGACGTTGCACGGAGGTCTGCCAAGTGTTTGGCAAAAAGAAAAGAAAAGCTGTCCAAAGCAGCTTCTTATCGAATATTCATGTGACTGGAAATGTCAGGAGAATGGTAAGGTACTGTTTTCTATCAGTTGGCAAGTTGAGCACACAATCCCAGTGTTGTACAGGTTCTTTCTCCACCTTTCCGTTCATGCCGCTCTCTCCGGCTCCCGGAGCCGAAGAAGCGGCTTCTTCGCGCAAAGACGATTGTACCGGTCCCAGTGCTCTCTTAGCGCGGCTTCTGCCGAAAGAAGCCCGGGAGCGGCGCTTAGCTCCGGAGAGCATCGTACCTTCGTCTTTAGCGGCTTCTGTGGTCTACATCCTAGCAGAAAACATTTCCACTCTGTCTGGCAAGGAAAACCTGCGGGAGCACAGAAAACATCTCCCATCGTGTTCTGGACGTTGCACGGAGGTCTGCCAAGAGTTCGACAAGAAGAAAAGAAAAGTTGTCCAAAACAGTTTCTTATCGAATATTGATGTGATTGGAAAAGTCAGGAGAATGGTAAGGTACTCTTTTCTATCAGTTGGCAAGTTGAGCACACGATCCCAGTGTTGTACAGCTTCCTTCTTCACCTTTCCGATGCTGCCGCTCTCTCCGGCTCCCGGAGCCGAAGAAGCGGCTTCTTCGCGCAAAGACGATTGTACCGGTCCCAGTGCTCTCTTAGCGCCGCTTCTGCCGAAAGATGCCCGGAAGCGGCGCTTAACTCCGGAGAGCATCGTAACTTCGTCTTTAGCGTCTTTTGTGGTCTACATCCTAGCAGAAAGCTTTTCCACTCTGTCTGGCAAGGAAAACCTGCGGGAGCACAGAAAACATCTCCCATCGTGTTCTGGACGTTGCACGGAAGTCTGCCAAGTGTTTGGCATAAAGAAAAGAAAAGCTGTCCAAAACAGCTTCTTATCGAATATTCATGTGACTGGAAAAGTCAGGAGAATGGTAAGGTACTGTTTTCTATCAGTTGGCAAGTTGAGCACACAATCCCAGTGTTGTACAGCTTCCTTCTCCACCTTTCCGATGCTGCCGCTCTCTCCGGCTCCCGGAGCCCAAGAAGCGGCTTCTTCGCGCAAAGACGATTGTACCGGTCCCAGTGATCTCTTAGCGCGGCTTCTGCCGAAAGAAGCCCGGGAGCGGCGCTTAGCTCCGGAGAGCATCGTACCTTCGTCTTTAGCGGCTTTTGTGGTCTACATACTAGCTGAAAACATTTCCACTCTGTCTGGTAAGGAAAACCTGCGGGAGCACAGAAAACATCTCCCATCGTGTTCTGGACGTTGCACGGAGGTCTGCCAAGTGTTCGACAAGAAGAAAAGAAAAGTTGTCCAAAACAGCTTCTTATCGAATATTGATGTGATTGGAAATGTCAGGAGAATGGTAAGGTACTGTTTTCTATCAGTTGGCAAGTTGAGCACACGATCCCAGTGTTGTACAGCTTCTTTCTTCACCTTTCCGATGCTGCCGCTCTCTCCGGCTCCCGGAGCCGAAGAAGCGGCTTCTTCGCGCAAAGACGATTGTACCGGTCCCAGTGCTCTCTTAGCGCCGCTTCTGCCGAAAGATGCCCGGAAGCGGCGCTTAACTCCGGAGAGCATCGTAACTTCGTCTTTAGCGTCTTTTGTGGTCTACATCCTAGCAGAAAGCTTTTCCACTCTGTCTGGCAAGGAAAACCTGCGGGAGCACAGAAAACATCTCCCATCGTGTTCTGGACGTTGCACGGAAGTCTGCCAAGTGTTTGGCATAAAGAAAAGAAAAGCTGTCCAAAACAGCTTCTTATCGAATATTCATGTGACTGGAAAAGTCAGGAGAATGGTAAGGTACTGTTTTCTATCAGTTGGCAAGTTCAGCACACAATCCCAGTGTTGTACAGCTTCCTTCTTCACCTTTCCGATGCTGCCGCTCTCTCCGGCTCCCTGAGCCGAAGATGCGGCTTCTTCGCGCAAAGACGATTGTACCGGTCCCAGTGCTCTCTTAGCGCCGCTTCTGCCGAAAGAAACCCGGGAGCGGCGCTTAGGTCCGGAGAGCATCGTACCTTCGTCTTTAGCGGCTTTTGTGGTCTACATCCTAGCAGAAAACATTTCCACTCTGTCTGGTAAAGAAAAACCTGCGGGAGCACAGAAAACATCTCCCATCGTGTTCTGGACGTTGCACGGAGGTCTGCCAAGTGTTTGGCATAAAGAAAAGAAAAGCTGTCCAAAACAGCTTCCTATCGAATATTCATGTGATTGGAAAAGTCAGGAGAATGGTAAGGTACTGTTTTCTATCAGTTGGCAAGTTGAGCACACAATCCCAGTGTTGTACAGCTTCCTTCTTCACCTTTCCCATGCTGCCGCTCTCTCCAGCTCCCGGAGCCCAAGAAGCGGCTTCTTTGCGCAAAGACGATTGTACCGGTCACAGTGCTCTCTTAGCACGGCTTCTGCCGAAAGAAGCCCGGGAGCGGCGCTTAGCTCCGGAGAGCATCGTCCCTTCGTCTTTAGCGTCTTTTGTGGTCTACATCCTGGCAGAAAGCTTTTCCACTCTGTCTGGCAAGGAAAACCTGCGGGAGCACAGAAAATATCTCCCATCGTGTTCTGGACGTTGCACGGAGGTCTGCCAAGTGTTTGGCATAAAGAAAAGAAAAGCTGTCCAAAACAGCTTTCTATCGAATATTCATGTGATTGGAAAAGTCAAGAGAATATTAAGGTACTGTTTTCTATCAGTTGGCAAGTTGAGCACACAATCCCAGTGTAGTACAGCTTCCTTCTTAACCTTTCCCATGCTGCCGCTCTCTCCGGCTCCCGGAGCCCAAGAAGCGGCTTCTTCGCGCAAAGACGATTGTACCGCTCACAGTGCTCTCTTAGCGCGGCTTCTGCCGAAAGAAGCCCGGGAGCGGCGCTTAGCTCCGGAGAGCATCGTCCCTTCGTCTTTAGCGTCTTTTGTGGTCTACATCCTAGCAGAAAGCTTTTCCACTCTGTCTGGCAAGGAAAACCTGCGGGAGCACAGAAAACATCTCCCATCGTGTTCTGGACGTTGCACGGAGGTCTGCCATGTGTTTGGCATAAAGAAAAGAAAAGCTGTCCAAAACAGCTTCTTATCGAATATTCATGTGATTAGAAAAGTCAGGAGAATGGTAAGGTACTGTTTTCTATCAGTTGGCAAGTTGAGCACACAATCCCAGTGTTGTACAGCTTCCTTCTTCACCTTTCCGATGCTGCCGCTCTCTCCTGCTGCCTGAGCCGAAGATGCGGCTTCTTCGCGCAAAGACGATTGTACCGCTCACAGTGCTCTCTTAGCGCGGCTTCTGCCGAAAGAAGCCCGGGAGCGGCGCTTAGCTCCGGAGAGCATCGTACCTTCGTCTTTACCGTCTTTTGTAGTCTACATTTAACCGGAATGCTTTTCCACTCTGTCTGGCAAGGAAAACCTGCGGGAGCACAGAAAACATCTCCCATCGTGTTCTGGACGTTGCACGGATATCTGCGATGTGTTTGGCATAAAGAAATAAAAGCTGTACAAAACAGCTTCTTATCGAATATTCATGTGATTAGAAAAGTCAGGAGAATGGTAAGGTACTGTTTCCTATCAGTTGGCAAGTTGAGCACACAATCCCAGTGTTGTACAGCTTCCTTCTTCACCTTTCCCATGCTGCCGCTCTCTCCGGCTCCCGGAGCCGAAGAAGCGGCTTCTTCGCGCAAAGACGATTGTACCGCTCACAGTGCTCTCTTAGCGCGGCTTCTGCCGAAAGAAGCCCGGGAGCGGCGCTTAGCTCCGGAGAGCATCGTACCTTCGTCTTTAGCGTCTTTTGTAGTCTACATTTAAGCAGATAGCTTTTCCACTCTGTCTGGCAAGGAAAACCTACGGGAGCACAGAAAACATCTCCCATCGTGTTATGCACGTTGCACGGAGGTCTGCCATGTGTTTGGCAAAAAGAAAAGAAAAGCTGTCCAAAACAGCTTCCTATCGAATATTCATGTGCTTAGAAAAGTCAGTAGAATGGTAAGGTACTGTTTTCTGTCAGTTGGCAAGGTGAGCACACAATCCCAGTGTTGTACAGCTTCCTTCTTCACCTTTCCCATGCTGCCGCTCTCTCCGGCTCCCGGAGCCCAAGAAGCGGCTTCTTCGCGCAAAGACGATTGTACCGCTCACAGTGCTCTCTTAGCGCGGCTTCTGCCGAAAGACGCCCGGGAGCGGCGCTTAGCTCCGGAGAGCATCGTCCCTTCGTCTTTAGCGTCTTTTGTAGTCTACATTTTAGGAGATAGCTTTTCCACTCTGTCTGGCAAGGAAAACCTGCGTGAGCACAGAAAACATCTCCTATCGTGTTCTGGACATTGCACGGAGGTCTGCCAAGTGTTTGCATGAAGAAAAGAAAAGTTGTCCAAAATAACTTCCTATCGAATGTTCATGGGATGGGAAAAGTCAGGAGAATGGTAAGGTACTTATTTCTATCAGTTGGCAAGTTGAGCACACAATCCCAGTGTTGTACAGCTTCCTTCTTCACCTTTCCCATGCTGCCGCTCTCTCCGGCTCCCTGGGCCAAAGAAGCGGCTTCTTCGCGCAAAGACGATTGTACCAGTAACAGTGATCTCTTAGTGCGGCTTCTGCCGAAAGACGCCCGGGAGCGGCGCTTATCTCCGGAGAGCATCGTACCTTAGTCTTTAGCGTCTTCTGTGGTCTACATCCTAGCAGAAAGCTTTTCCACTCTGTCTGGCAAGGAAAACCTGCGGGAGCACAGAAAACATCTCCCATCGTGTTATGCATGTTGCACGGAGGTCTGCCATGTGTTTGGCATAAAGAAAAGAAAAGCTGTAGAAAACAGCTTCTTATCGAATATTCATGTTATTAGAAAAGTCAGGAGAATGGTAAGGTACTGTTTTCTATCAGTTGGCAAGTTGAGCACACAATCCCAGTGTTGTACAGCTTCCTTCTTCACCTTTCCGATGCTGCCGCTCTCTCCGGCTCTTGGAGCCCAAGAAGCGGCTTCTTCGCGCAAAGACGATTGTACCGCTCACAGTGCTCTCTTAGCCCGGCTTCTGCCGAACGAAGCCCGGGAGCGGCGCTTAGCTCCGGAGAGCAGCGTCCCTTCGTCTTTAGCGTCTTTTGTAGTCTACATTTTAGCAGATAGCTTTTCCACTCTGTCTGGCAAGGGAAACCTGCGGGAGAACAGAAAACATCTCCCATCGTGTTCTAGACATTGCACGGAAGTCTGCCAAGTGTATCCATGAAGAAAAGAAAAGTTGTCCAAAATAACTTCCTATGGAATTTTCATGTGATTGGAAAAGTCAGGAGAATGGTAAGGTACTGGTTTCTGTCAGTTGGCAAGTTGAGCACACAATCCCAGTGTAGTACAGTTCCTTCTTCACCTTTCCCATGCTGCCGCTCTCTCCGGCTCCCGGAGCCCAAGAAGCGGCTTCTTCGCGCAAAGACGATTGTACCGCTCACAGTGCTCTCTTAGCGCGGCTTCTGCCGAAAGAAGCCGGGGAGCGGCGCTTAGCTCTGGAGAGCATCGTCCCTTCGTCTTTAGCGTCTTTTGTGGTCTACATCCTAGCAGAAAGCTTTTCCACTCTGTCTGGCAAGGAAAACCTGCGGGAGCACAGAAAACATCTCCCATCTTGTTCTGGACGTTGCACGGAGGTCTGCCAAGTGTTTGGCATAATGAAAAGAAAAGCTGTCCTAAACAGATTCTTATCGAATATTCATGTGATTAGAAAAGTCAGGAGAATGGTAAGGTACTGTTTTCTATCAGTTGGCAAGTTGAGCACACAATCCCAGTGTTGTACAGCTTCTTTCTTCACCTTTCCGATGCTGCCGCTCTCTCCGGCTCCCGGAGCCCAAGAAGCGGCTTCTTCGCGCAAAGACGATTGTACCGCTCACATTGCTCTCTTAGCACGGCTTCTGCCGAAAGAAGCCCGAGAGCGGCGCTTAGCTCCGGAGAGCATCGTCCCTTCGTCTTTAGCGTCTTTTGTGGTCTACATCCTAGCAGAAAGCTTTTCCACTCTGTCTGGCAAGGAAAACCTGCGGGAGCACAAGAAACCTCTCCCATCGTGTTCTGGACGTTGCACGGAGGTCTGCCAAGTGTTTGCATGAAGAAAAGAAAAGTTGTCCAAAATAACTTCGTATCGAATGTTCATGGGATGGGAAAAGTCAGGAGAATGGTAAGGTACTGTTTTCTATCAGTTGGCAAGTTGAGCACACAATCCCAGTGTTGTACAGCTTCCTTCTTCACCTTTCCGATGCTGCCGCTCTCTCCGGCTCCCGGAGCCGAAGATGCGGCTTCTTCGCGCATAGACCATTGTACCGCTCACAGTGCTCTCTTAGCGCGGCTTCTGCCGAAAGACGCCCGGGAGCGGCGCTTAGCTCTGGAGAGCATCGTCCCTTCGTCTTTAGCGTCTTTTGTGGTCTACATTTTAGCAGAAAGCTTTTCCCCTCTGTCTGGCAAGGAAAACCTGCGGGAGCACAGAAAACATCTCCCAATGTGTTCTGGACGTTGCACGGAGGTCTGCCAAGTGTTTGGCATAATGAAAAGAAAAGCTGTCCAAAACAGCTTTTTATCGAATATTCATGTGATTGGAAAAGTCAAGAGAATAGTAAGGTACTGTTTTCTATCAGTTGGCAAGTTGAGCACACAATCCAAGTGTTGTACAGTTTCTTTCTTTACCTTTCCCATGCTGCCGCTCTCTCCGGCTCCCGGAGCCCAAGAAGCGGCTTCTTCGCGCAAAGACGATTGTACCGCTCACAGTGCTCTCTTAGCGCGGCTTCTGCCGAAAGAAGCCCGGGAGCAGCGCTTAGCTCCGGAGAGCATCGTCCCTTCGTCTTTAGCGTCTTTTGTGGTCTACATTTTAGCAGATAGCTTTTCCACTCTGTCTGGCAAGGAAAACCTGCGGGAGCACAGAAAACATCTCCCATCGTGTTCTGGACGTTGCACGGAGGTCTGCCATGTGTTTGGCATAAAGAAAAGAAAAGCTGTCCAAAACAGCTTCTTATCGAATATTCATGTGATTAGAAAAGTCAGGAGAATGGTAAGGTACTGTTTACTATCAGTTGGCAAGTTGAGCACACAATCCCAGTGTTGTACAGCTTCTTTCTTCACCTTTCCGATGCTGCCGCTCTCTCCGGCTCCCGGAGCCCAAGAAGCGGCTTCTTCGCGCAAAGACGATTGTACCGCTCACTGTGCTCTCTTAGCGCGGCTTCTGCCGAAAGAAGCCCGGGAGCGGCGCTTAGCTCCGGAGAGCATCGTACCTTCGTCATTAGCGTCTTTTGTAGTCTACATTTAAGCAGATAGCTTTTCCACTCTGTCTGGCAAGGAAAACCTGCGGGAGCACAGAAAACATCTCCCATCGTGTTCTGGACATTGCACGGAGGTCTGCCAAGTGTTTGCATGAAGAAAAGAAAAGTTGTCCAAAATAACTTCCTATCGAAAGTTCATGGGATGGGAAAAGTCAGGAGAATGGTAAGGTACTGTTTTCTATCAGTTGGCAAGTTGAGCACACAATCCCAGTGTTGTACAGCTTCCTTCTTCACCTTTCCCATGCTGCCGCTGTCTCCGGCTCCTTGGGCCAAAGAAGTGGCTTCTTCGCGCAAAGACGATTGTACCAGTAACAGTGCTCTCTTAGTGCGGCTTCTGCCGAAAGACGCCCGGGAGCGGCGCTTATCTCCGGAGAGCATCGTACCTTAGTCTTTAGCGTCTTCTGTGGTCTACATCCTAGCAGAAAGCTTTTCCACTCTGTCTGGCAAGGAAAACCTGCGGGAGCACAGAAAACATCTCCCATCGTGTTCTGGACGTTGCACGGAGGTCTGCCATGTGTTTGGCATAAAGAAAAGAAAAGCTGTAGAAAGCAGCTTCTTATCGAATATTCATGTGATTAGAAAAGTCAGGAGAATGGTAAGGTACTGTTTTCTATCAGTTGGCAAGTTGAGCACACAATCCCAGTGTTGTACAGCTTCCTTCTTCACCTTTCCGATGCTGCCGCTCTCTCCGGCTCTTGGAGCCCAAGAAGCGGCTTCTTCGCGCAAAGACGATTGTACCGCTCACAGTGCTCTCTTAGCCCGGCTTCTGCCGAACAAAGCCCGGGAGCGGCGCTTAGCTCCGGAGAGCAGCGTCCCTTCGTCTTTAGCGTCTTTTGTAGTCTACATTTTAGCAGATAGCGTTTCCACTCTGTCTGGCAAGGAAAACCTGCGGGAGAACAGAAAACATCTCCCATCGTGTTCTAGACATTGCACGGAAGTCTGCCAAGTGTATCCATGAAGAAAAGAAAAGTTGTCCAAAATAACTTCCTATGGAATTTTCATGTGATTGGAAAAGTCAGGAGAATGGTAAGGTACTGGTTTCTGTCAGTTGGCAAGTTGAGCACACAATCCCAGTGTAGTACAGTTCCTTCTTCACCTTTCCCATGCTGCCGCTCTCTCCGGCTCCCGGAGCCCAAGAAGCGGCGTCTTCGCGCAAAGACGATTGTACCGCTCACAGTGCTCTCTTAGCGCGGCTTCTGCCGAAAGAAGCCCGGGAGCGGCGCTTAGCTCTGGAGAGCATCGTCCCTTCGTCTTTAGCGTCTTTTGTGGTCTACATCCTAGCAGAAAGCTTTTCCACTCTGTCTGGCAAGGAAAACCTGCGGGAGCACAGAAAACATCTCCCATCTTGTTCTGGACGTTGCACGGAGGTCTGCCAAGTGTTTGGCATAATGAAAAGAAAAGCTGTCCTAAACAGATTCTTATCGAATATTCATGTGATTAGAAAAGTCAGGAGAATGGTAAGGTACTGTTTTCTATCAGTTGGCAAGTTGAGCACACAATCCCAGTGTTGTACAGCTTCTTTCTTCACCTTTCCGATGCTGCCGCTCTCTCCGGCTCCCGGAGCCCAAGAACCGGCTTCTTCGCGCAAAGACGATTGTACCGCTCACATTGCTCTCTTAGCACGGCTTCTGCCGAAAGAAGCCCGGGAGCGGCGCTTAGCTCCGGAGAGCATCGTCCCTTCGTCTTTAGCGTCTTTTGTGGTCTACATCCTAGCAGAAAGCTTTTCCACTCTGTCTGGCAAGGAAAACCTGCGGGAGCACAAGAAACCTCTCCCATCGTGTTCTGGACGTTGCACGGAGGTCTGCCAAGTGTTTGCATGAAGAAAAGAAAAGTTCTCCAAAATAACTTCGTATCGAATGTTCATGGGATGGGAAAAGTCAGGAGAATGGTAAGGTACTGTTTTCTATCAGTTGGCAAGTTGAGCACACAATCCCAGTGTTGTACAGCTTCCTTCTTCACCTTTCCGATGCTGCCGCTCTCTCCGGCTCCCGGAGCCCAAGAAGCGGCTTCTTCGCGCAAAGACCATTGTACCGCTCACAGTGCTCTCTTAGCGCGGCTTCTGCCGAAAGACGCCCGGGAGCGGCGCTTAGCTCTGGAGAGCATCGTCCCTTCGTCTTTAGCGTCTTTTGTGGTCTACATTGTAGCAGAGAGCTTTTCCCCTCTGTCTGGCAAGGAAAACCTGCGGGAGCACAGAAAACATCTCCCAATGTGTTCTGGACGTTGCACAGAGGTCTGCCAAGTGTTTGGCATAATGAAAAGAAAAGCTGTCCAAAACAGCTTTTTATCGAATATTCATGTGATTGGAAAAGTCAAGAGAATAGTAAGGTACTGTTTTCTATCAGTTGGCAAGTTGAGCACACAATCCAAGTGTTGTACAGTTTCTTTCTTAACCTTTCCCATGCTGCCGCTCTCTCCGGCTCCCGGAGCCCAAGAAGCGGCTTCTTCGCGCAAAGACGATTGTACCGCTCACAGTGCTTTCTTAGCGCGGCTTCTGCCGAAAGAAGCCCGGGAGCGGCGCTTAGCTCCGGAGAGCATCGTCCCTTCGTCTTTAGCGTCTTTTGTGGTCTACATTTTAGCAGATAGCTTTTCCACTCTGTCTGGCAAGGAAAACCTGCGGGAGCACAGAAAACATCTCCCATCGTGTTCTGGACGTTGCACGGAGGTCTGCCATGTGTTTGGCATAAAGAAAAGAAAAGCTGTCCAAAACAGCTTCTTATCGAATATTCATGTGATTAGAAATGTCAGGAGAATGGTAAGGTACTGTTTTCTATCAGTTGGCAAGTTGAGCACACAATCCCAGTGTTGTACAGCTTCCTTCTTCACCTTTCCGATGCTGCCGCTCTCTCCGGCTCCCTGAGCCCAAGAAGCGGCTTCTTCGCACAAAGACGATTGTACCGCTCACAGTGCTCTCTTATCGCGGCTTCTGCCGAAAGAAGCCCGGGAGCGGCGCTTAGCTCCGGAGAGCATCGTACCTTCGTCTTTAGCGTCTTTTGTAGTCTACATTTAAGCAGAAAGCTTTTCCACTCTGTCTGGCAAGGAAAACCTGCGGGAGCACAGAAAACATCTCCCATCGTGTTCTGGACGTTGCACGGAGGTCTGCCATGTGTTTGGCAAAAAGAAAAGGAAAGCTGTCCAAAAGAGCTTCCTATCGAATATTCATGTGATTGGAAAAGTCAAGAGAATGGTAAGGTACTGTTTTCTATCAGTTGGCAAGTTGAGCACACAATCCCAGTGTTGTACAGCTTCTTTCTTCACCTTTCCGATGCTGCCGCTCTCTCCGGCTCCCGGAGCCCAAGAAGCGGCTTCTTCGCGCAAAGACGATTGTACCGCTCACATTGCTCTCTTAGCGCGGCTTCTGCCGAAAGAAGCCCGGGAGCGGCGCTTAGCTCCGGAGAGCATCGTCCCTTCGTCTTTAGAGTCTTTTGTGGTCTACATTTTAGCAGAGAGCTTTTCCCCCCTGTCTGGCAAGGAAAACCTGCGGGAGCACAGAAAACATCTCCCATCGTGTTCTGGACGTTGCACGGAGGTCTGCCATGTGTTTGGCATAAAGAAAAGAAAAGCTGTCCAAAACAGCTTCTTATCGAATATTCATGTGATTAGAAAAGTCAGGAGAATGGTAAGGTACTGTTTACTATCAGTTGGCAAGTTGAGCACACAATCCCAGTGTTGTACAGCTTCTTTCTTCACCTTTCCGATGCTGCCGCTCTCTCCGGCTCCCGGAGCCCAAGAAGCGGCTTCTTCGCGCAAAGACGATTGTACCGCTCACTGTGCTCTCTTAGCGCGGCTTCTGCCGAAAGAAGCCCGGGAGCGGCGCTTAGCTCCGGAGAGCATCGTACCTTCGTCATTAGCGTCTTTTGTAGTCTACATTTAAGCAGATAGCTTTTCCACTCTGTCTGGCAAGGAAAACCTGCGGGAGCACAGAAAACATCTCCCATCGTGTTCTGGACATTGCACGGAGGTCTGCCAAGTGTTTGCATGAAGAAAAGAAAAGTTGTCCAAAATAACTTCCTATCGAATGTTCATGGGATGGGAAAAGTCAGGAGAATGGTAAGGTACTGTTTTCTATCAGTTGGCAAGTTGAGCACACAATCCCAGTGTTGTACAGCTTCCTTCTTCACCTTTCCCATGCTGCCGCTCTCTCCGGCTCCCTGGGCCAAAGAAGCGGCTTCTTCGCGCAAAGACGATTGTACCAGTAACAGTGCTCTCTTAGTGCGGCTTCTGCCGAAAGACGCCCGGGAGCGGCGCTTATCTCCGGAGAGCATCGTACCTTAGTCTTTAGCGTCTTCTGTGGTCTACATCCTAGCAGAAAGCTTTTCCACTCTGTCTGGCAAGGAAAACCTGCGGGAGCACAGAAAACATCTCCCATCGTGTTCTGGACGTTGCACGGAGGTCTGCCATGTGTTTGGCATAAAGAAAAGAAAAGCTGTAGAAAGCAGCTTCTTATCGAATATTCATGTGATTAGAAAAGTCAGGAGAATGGTAAGGTACTGTTTTCTATCAGTTGGCAAGTTGAGCACACAATCCCAGTGTTGTACAGCTTCCTTCTTCACCTTTCCGATGCTGCCGCTCTCTCCGGCTCTTGGAGCCCAAGAAGCGGCTTCTTCGCGCAAAGACGATTGTACCGCTCACAGTGCTCTCTTAGCCCGGCTTCTGCCGAACGAAGCCCGGGAGCGGCGCTTAGCTCCGGAGAGCAGCGTCCCTTCGTCTTTAGCGTCTTTTGTAGTCTACATTTTAGCAGATAGCGTTTCCACTCTGTCTGGCAAGGGAAACCTGCGGGAGAACAGAAAACATCTCCCATCGTGTTCTAGACATTGCACGGAAGTCTGCCAAGTGTATCCATGAAGAAAAGAAAAGTTGTCCAAAATAACTTCCTATGGAATTTTCATGTGATTGGAAAAGTCAGGAGAATGGTAAGGTACTGGTTTCTGTCAGTTGGCAAGTTGAGCACACAATCCCAGTGTAGTACAGTTCCTTCTTCACCTTTCCCATGCTGCCGCTCTCTCCGGCTCCCGGAGCCCAAGAAGCGGCTTCTTCGCGCAAAGACGATTGTACCGCTCACAGTGCTCTCTTAGCGCGGCTTCTGCCGAAAGAAGCCGGGGAGCGGCGCTTAGCTCTGGAGAGCATCGTCCCTTCGTCTTTAGCGTCTTTTGTGGTCGACATCCTAGCAGAAAGCTTTTCCACTCTGTCTGGCAAGGAAAACCTGCGGGAGCACAGAAAACATCTCCCATCTTGTTCTGGACGTTGCACGGAGGTCTGCCAAGTGTTTGGCATAATGAAAAGAAAAGCTGTCCTAAACAGATTCTTATCGAATATTCATGTGATTAGAAAAGTCAGGAGAATGGTAAGGTACTGTTTTCTATCAGTTGGCAAGTTGAGCACACAATCCCAGTGTTGTACAGCTTCTTTCTTCACCTTTCCGATGCTGCCGCTCTCTCCGGCTCCCGGAGCCCAAGAAGCGGCTTCTTCGCGCAAAGACGATTGTACCGCTCACATTGCTCTCTTAGCACGGCTTCTGCCGAAAGAAGCCCGGGAGCGGCGCTTAGCTCCGGAGAGCATCGTCCCTTCGTCCTTAGCGTCTTTTGTGGTCTACATCCTAGCAGAAAGCTTTTCCACTCTGTCTGGCAAGGAAAACCTGCGGGAGCACAAGAAACCTCTCCCATCGTGTTCTGGACGTTGCACGGAGGTCTGCCAAGTGTTTGCATGAAGAAAAGAAAAGTTGTCCAAAATAACTTCGTATCGAATGTTCATGGGATGGGAAAAGTCAGGAGAATGGTAAGGTACTGTTTTCTATCAGTTGGCAAGTTGAGCACACAATCCCAGTGTTGTACAGCTTCCTTCTTCACCTTTCCGATGCTGCCGCTCTCTCCGGCTCCCGGAGCCCAAGAAGCGGCTTCTTCGCGCAAAGACCATTGTACCGCTCACAGTGCTCTCTTAGCGCGGCTTCTGCCGAAAGACGCCCGGGAGCGGCGCTTAGCTCTGGAGAGCATCGTCCCTTCGTCTTTAGCGTCTTTTGTGGTCTACATTTTAGCAGAGAGCTTTTCCCCTCTGTCTGGCAAGGAAAACCTGCGGGAGCACAGAAAACATCTCCCAATGTGTTCTGGACGTTGCACGGAGGTCTGCCAAGTGTTTGGCATAATGAAAAGAAAAGCTGTCCAAAACAGCTTTTTATCGAATATTCATGTGATTGGAAAAGTCAAGAGAATAGTAAGGTACTGTTTTCTATCAGTTGGCAAGTTGAGCACACAATCCAAGTGTTGTACAGCTTCTTTCTTAACCTTTCCCATGCTGCCGCTCTCTCCGGCTCCCGGAGCCCAAGAAGCGGCTTCTTCGCGCAAAGACGATTGTACCGCTCACAGTGCTCTCTTAGCGCGGCTTCTGCCGAAAGAAGCCCGGGAGCGGCGCTTAGCTCCGGAGAGCATCGTCCCTTCGTCTTTAGCGTCTTTTGTGGTCTACATTTTAGCAGATAGCTTTTCCACTCTGTCTGGCAAGGAAAACCTGCGGGAGCACAGAAAACATCTCCCATCGTGTTCTGGACGTTGCACGGAGGTCTGCCATGTGTTTGGCATAAAGAAAAGAAAAGCTGTCCAAAACAGCTTCTTATCGAATATTCATGTGATTAGAAATGTCAGGAGAATGGTAAGGTACTGTTTTCTATCAGTTGGCAAGTTGAGCACACAATCCCAGTGTTGTACAGCTTCCTTCTTCACCTTTCCGATGCTGCCGCTCTCTCCGGCTCCCTGAGCCCAAGAAGCGGCTTCTTCGCGCAAAGACGATTGTACCGCTCACAGTGCTCTCTTATCGCGGCTTCTGCCGAAAGAAGCCCGGGAGCGGCGCTTAGCTCCGGAGAGCATCGTACCTTCGTCTTTAGCGTCTTTTGTAGTCTACATTTAAGCAGAAAGCTTTTCCACTCTGTCTGGCAAGGAAAACCTGCGGGAGCACAGAAAACATCTCCCATCGTGTTCTGGACGTTGCACGGAGGTCGGCCAAGTGTTTGCATGAAGAAAAGTTGTCCAAAATAACTTCCTATTGAATGTTCATGTGATTGGAAAAGTCAGGAGAATGGTAAGGTACTGTTTTCTATCAGTTGGCAAGTTGAGCACACAATCCCAGTGTTGTACAGCTTCCTTCTTCACCTTTCCGATGCTGCCGCTCTCTCCGGCTCCCGGAGCCCAAGAAGCGGCTTCTTCGCGCAAAGACGATTGTACCGCTCACATTGCTCTCTTAGCGCGGCTTCTGCCGAAAGAAGCCCGGGAGCGGCGCTTAGCTCCGGAGAGCATCGTCCCTTCGTCTTTAGCGTCTTTTGTGGTCTACATCCTAGCAGAAAGCTTTTCCACTCTGTCTGGCAAGGAAAACCTGCGGGAGCACAGAAAACATCTCCCATCGTGTTCTGGACGTTGCACGGATGTCTGCCAAGTGTTTGGCATAAAGAAAAGAAAAGCTGTCCAAAACAGCTTCTTATTGAATATTCATGTGATTAGAAAAGTCAGGAGAATTGTAAGGTACTGTTTACTATCAGTTGGCAAGTTGAGCACACAATCCCAGTGTTGTACAGCTTCCTTCTTCACCTTTCCGATGCTGCCGCTCTCTCCGGCTCCCTGAGCCGAAGATGCGGCTTCTTCGCGCAAAGACGATTGTACCGGTCACAGTGATCTCTTAGAGCGGCTTCTGCCGAAAGAAGCCCGGGAGCGGCGCTTAGCTCCGGAGAGCATCGTACCTTCGTCTTTAGCGTCTTTTGTGGTCTACATCCCAGCAGAAAGCTTTTCCAATCTGTCTGGCAAGGAAAACCTGCGGGAGCACAGAAAACATCTCCCATCGTGTTCTGGACGTTGCACGGAGGTCTGCCAAGTGTTTGGCATAATGAAAAGAAAAGCTGTCCAAAACAGCTTTTTATCGAATATTCATGTGATTGGAAAAGTCAAGAGAATAGTAAGGTACTGTTTTCTATCAGTTGGCAAGTTGAGCACACAATCCAAGTGTTGTACAGTTTCTTTCTTAACCTTTCCCATGCTGCCGCTCTCTCCGGCTCCCGGAGCCCAAGAAGCGGCTTCTTCGCGCAAAGACGATTGTACCGCTCACAGTGCTCTCTTAGCGCGGCTTCTGCCGAAAGAAGCCCGGGAGCGGCGCTTAGCTCCGGAGAGCATCGTCCCTTCGTCTTTAGCGTCTTTTGTGGTCTACATTTTAGCAGATAGCTTTTCCACTCTGTCTGGCAAGGAAAACCTGCGGGAGCACAGAAAACATCTCCCATCGTGTTCTGGACGTTGCACGGAGGTCTGCCATGTGTTTGGCATAAAGAAAAGAAAAGCTGTCCAAAACAGCTTCTTATCGAATATTCATGTGATTAGAAATGTCAGGAGAATGGTAAGGTACTGTTTTCTATCAGTTGGCAAGTTGAGCACACAATCCCAGTGTTGTACAGCTTCCTTCTTCACCTTTCCGATGCTGCCGCTCTCTCCGGCTCCCTGAGCCCAAGAAGCGGCTTCTTCGCGCAAAGACGATTGTACCGCTCACAGTGCTCTCTTATCGCGGCTTCTGCCGAAAGAAGCCCGGGAGCGGCGCTTAGCTCCGGAGAGCATCGTACCTTCGTCTTTAGCGTCTTTTGTAGTCTACATTTAAGCAGAAAGCTTTTCCACTCTGTCTGGCAAGGAAAACCTGCGGGAGCACAGAAAACATCTCCCATCGTGTTCTGGACGTTGCACGGAGGTCGGCCAAGTGTTTGCATGAAGAAAAGTTGTCCAAAATAACTTCCTATTGAATGTTCATGTGATTGGAAAAGTCAGGAGAATGGTAAGGTACTGTTTTCTATCAGTTGGCAAGTTGAGCACACAATCCCAGTGTTGTACAGCTTCCTTCTTCACCTTTCCGATGCTGCCGCTCTCTCCGGCTCCCGGAGCCCAAGAAGCGGCTTCTTCGCGCAAAGACGATTGTACCGCTCACATTGCTCTCTTAGCGCGGCTTCTGCCGAAAGAAGCCCGGGAGCGGCGCTTAGCTCCGGAGAGCATCGTCCCTTCGTCTTTAGCGTCTTTTGTGGTCTACATCCTAGCAGAAAGCTTTTCCACTCTGTCTGGCAAGGAAAACCTGCGGGAGCACAGAAAACATCTCCCATCGTGTTCTGGACGTTGCACGGATGTCTGCCAAGTGTTTGGCATAAAGAAAAGAAAAGCTGTCCAAAACAGCTTCTTATTGAATATTCATGTGATTAGAAAAGTCAGGAGAATTGTAAGGTACTGTTTACTATCAGTTGGCAAGTTGAGCACAGAATCCCAGTGTTGTACAGCTTCCTTCTTCACCTTTCCGATGCTGCCGCTCTCTCCGGCTCCCTGAGCCGAAGATGCGGCTTCTTCGCGCAAAGACGATTGTACCGGTCACAGTGATCTCTTAGAGCGGCTTCTGCCGAAAGAAGCCCGGGAGCGGCGCTTAGCTCCGGAGAGCATCGTACCTTCGTCTTTAGCGTCTTTTGTGGTCTACATCCTAGCAGAAAGCTTTTCCAATCTGTCTGGCAAGGAAAACCTGCGGGAGCACAGAAAACATCTCCCATCGTGTTCTGGACGTTGCACGGAAGTCTGCCAAGTGTTTGGCATAAAGAAAGGAAAAGCTGTCCAAAACAGCTTCTTATCGAATATTCATGTGATTAGAAAAGTCAGGAGAATGGTAAGGTACTGTTTACTATCAGTTGGAGAGTTGAGCACACAATCCCAGTGTTGTACAGCTTCCTTCTTCACCTTTCCCATGCTGCCGCTCTCTCCGGCTCCCGGAGCCCAAGAAGCGGCTTCTTCGCGCAAAGACGATTGTACCGCTCACAGTGCTCTCTTGGCGCGGCTTCTGCCGAAAGAAGCCCGGGAGCGGCGCTTAGCTCCGGAGAGCATCGTCCCTTTGTCTTCAGCGTCTTTTGTGGTCTACATCCTGGCAGAATGCTTTTCCACTCTGTCTGGCAAGGAAAACCTGCGGGAGCACAGAAAACATCTCCCATCGTGTTCTGGACGTTGCACGGACGTCTGTCAAGTGTTTGGCATAAAGAAAAGAAAAGCTGTGCAAAACAGCTTCTTATCGACTATTCTTGTGATTGGAAAAGTCATGACAATGGTAAAGTACTGTTTACTATCAGTTGGCAAGTTGAGCACACAATCCCAGTGTTGTACAGCTTCTTTCTTCACCTTTCCGATGCTGCCGCTCTCTCCGGCTCCCGGAGCCGAAGAAGCGACTTCTTCGCGCAAAGACGATTGTACCGCTCACAGTGCTCTCTTAGCGCGGCTTCTGCCGAAAGAAGCCCGGGAGCGGCGCTTAGCTCCGGAGAGCATCGTACCTTCGTCTTTAGCGTCTTTTGTAGTCTACATTTTAGCAGATAGCTTTTCCACTCTGTCTGGCAAGGAATACCTGCGGGAGCACAGGAAACATCTCCCATTGTGTTCTGGACATTGCACGGAGGTCAGCCAACTGTTTGCATGAAGAAAAGAAAAGATGTCCAAAATAACTTCCTATCGAATGTTCATGGGATTGGAAAAGTCAGGAGAATGGTAAGGTACTGTTTTCTATCAGTTGGCAAGTTGAGCACACAATCCCAGTGTTGTACAGCTTCCTTCTTCACCTTTCCCATGCTGCCGCTCTCTCCGGCTCCCGGAGCCCAAGAAGAGGCTTCTTTGCGCAAAGACGATTGTACCGCTCACAGTGCTCTCTTAGCGCCGCTTCTGCCGAAAGAAGCCCGGGAGCGGCGCTTAGCTCCGGAGAGCATCGTCCCTTCGTCTTTAGCGTCTTTTGTGGTCTACATCCGAGCAGAAAGCTTTTCCACTCTGTCTGGCAAGGAAAACCTGCGGGAGCACAGAAAACATCTCCCATTGTGTTCTGGACGTTGCACGGAGGTCTGCCATGTGTTTGGCATAAAAAAAGGAAAAGCTGTCCAAAACAGCTTCTTATTGAATATTCATGTGATTAGAAAAGTCAGGAGAATGGTAAGGTACTGTTTTCTATCAGTTGGCAAGTTCAGCACACAATCCCAGTGTTGTACAACTACCTTCTTCACCTTTCCGATGCTGCCGCTCTCTCCGGCTCCCGGAGCCAAAGAAGCGGCTACTTCGCGCAAAGACGATTGTACCGCTCACAGTGCTCTCTTAGCGCAGCTTCTGCCGAAAGAAGCCCGGGAGCGGCGCTTAGCTCCGGAGAGCATCGTCCCTTCGTCTTTAGCGTCTTTTGTGGTCTACATCCTAGCAGAAAACTTTTCCACTCTGTCTGGCAAGGAAAACCTGCGGGAGCACAGGAAACATCTCCCATCGTGTTCTGGACGTTGCACGGAGGTCTGCCAAGTGTTTGGCATAAAGAAAAGAAAAGCTGTCCAAAACAGCTTCTTATCGAATATTCATGTAATTAGAAAAGTCAGGAGAATGGTAAGGTACTGTTTTCTATCAGTTGGCAAGTTGAGCACACAATCCCAGTGTTGTACAGCTTCTTTCTTCACCTTTCCCATGCTGCCGATCTCTCCGGCTCCGGGAGCCAAGAAGCGGCTTCTTCGCGCAAAGACGATTGTACCGCTCACAGTGCTCTCTTAGCGCGGCTTCTGCCGAAAGACGCCCGGTAGCGGCGCATAGCTCTGGAGAGCATCGTCCTTTCGTCTTTAGCGTCTTTTGTGGTCTACATCCTAGCAGAAAGCTTTTCCACTCTGTCTGGCAAGGAAAACCTGCGGGAGCGCAGAAAACATCTCCCATCGTGTTCTGGACATTGCACGGAGGTCTGCCAAGTGTTTGGCATAAAGATAGGAAAAGCTGTCCAAAACACATTCTTATCGAATATTCATGTGATTAGAAAAGTCAGGAGAATGGTAAGGTGCTGTTTTCTGTCAGTTGGCAAGCTGCGCACACAATCCCAGTGTTGTACAGCGTCCTTCTTCACCTTTCCGATGCTGCCGCTCTCTCCGGCTCTTGGAGCACAAGAAGCGGCTTCTTCGCGCAAAGACGATTGTACCGCTCACAGTGCTCTCTTAGCCCGGCTTCTGCCGAACGAAGCCCAGGAGCGGCGCTTAGCTCCGGAGAGCAGCGTCCCTTCGTCTTTAGCGTCTTTTGTAGTCTACATTTTAGCAGATAGCGTTTCCACTCTGTCTGGCAAGGAAAACCTGCGGGAGAACAGAAAACATCTCCCATCGTGTTCTAGACATTGCACGGAAGTCTGCCAAGTGTTTCAATGAAGAAAAGAAAAGTTGTCCAAAACAACTTCTTATCGAATATTGATGTGATTGGAAAAGTCAGGAGAATGGTAAGGTACCGTTTTCTATCAGTTGGCAAGTTGAGCACACGATCCCAGTGTTGTACAGCTTCTTTCTTCACCTTTCCGATGCTGCCGCTCTCTACTGCTCCCGGAGCCGAAGAAGCGGCTTCTTCGCGCAAAGACGATTGTACCGGTCCCAGTGCTCTCTTACTGCGGCTTCTGCCGAAAGAAGCCCGGAAGCGGCGCTTAACTCCGGAGAGCATCGTACCTTCGTCTTTAGCGTCTTTTGTGGTCTACATCCTAGCAGAAAGCTTTTCCACTCTGTCTGGTAAGGAAAACCTGCGGGAGCAGAGAAAACATCTCCCATCGTGTTCTGGACGTTGCACGGAAGTCTGCCAAGTGTTTGGCATAAAGAAAAGAAAAACTGTCCAAAGCAGCTTCTTATCGAATATTCATGTGACTGGAAAAGTCAGGAGAATGGTACGGTACTGTTTTCTATCAGTTGGCAAGTTGAGCACACAATCCCAGTGTTGTACAGCTTCCTTCTTCACCTTTCCCATGCTGCCGCTCTCTCCGGCTCCCGGAGCCCAAGAAGCGGCTTCTTCACGCAAAGACGATTGTACCGGTCACAGTGCTCTCTTAGCGCCCCTTCTGCCGAAAGACGCCCGGGAGCGGCGCATAGCTCCGGAGAGCATCGTCCCTTCGTCTTTAGCGTCTTTTGTGGTCTACATCCTAGCAGAAAGCTTTTCCACTCTGTCTGGCAAGGAAAACCTGCGGGAGCACAGAAAACATCTCCCATCGTGTTCTGGACGTTGCACGGAGGTCTGCCATGTGTTTGGCAAAAAGAAAAGAAAAGCTGTCCAAAGCAGCTTCTTATCGAATATTCATGTGACTGGAAATGTCAGGAGAATGGTAAGGTACTCTTTTCTATCAGTTGGCAAGTTGAGCACACGATCCCAGTGTTGTACAGCTTCTTTCTTCACCTTTCTGATGCTGCCGCTCTCTCCTGCTCCCGGAGCCGAAGAAGCGGCTTCTTCGCGCAAAGACGATTTTACCGGTCCCAGTGCTCTCTTAGTGCCGCTTCTGCCGAAAGAAGCCTGGAAGCGGCGCTTAACTCCGGAGAGCATCGTACCTTCGTCTTTAGCGTCTTTTGTGGTCTACATCCTAGCAGAAAGCTTTTCCACTCTGTCTGGCAAGGAAAACCTGCGGGAGCACAGAAAACATCTCCCATCGTGTTCTGGACGTTGCACGGAAGTCTGCCAAGTGTTTGGCATAAAGAAAAGAAAAGCTGTCCAAAACAGCTTCTTATCGAATATTCATGTGATTGGAAATGTCAGGAGAATGGTAAGGTACTGTTTTCTATCAGTTGGCAAGTTGAGCACACAATCCCAGTGTTGTACAGCTTCCTTCTTCACCTTTCCGATGCTGCCGCTCTCTCCGGCTCCCGGAGCCGAAGATGCGGCTTCTTCGCGCAAAGACGATTGTACCGGTCCCAGTGCTCTCTTAGCGCGGTTTCTGCCGAAAGAAGGCCGGGAGCGGCGCTTAGCTCCGGAGAGCATCGTCCCTTCGTCTTTAGCGGCTTTTGTGGTCTACATCCTAGCAGAAAGCTTTTCCACTCTGTCTGGCAAGGAAAACCTGCGGGAGCACAGAAAACATCTCCCATCGTGTTCTGGACGTTGCACGGAGGTCTGCCAAGTGTTAAGCATAAAGAAAAGAAAAGCTGTCCAAAGCAGCTTCTTATCGAATATTCATGTGAATAGAAAAGTCAGCAGAATGGTAAGGTACTGTTTTCTATCAGTTGGCAAGCGGCGCACACAATCACAGTGTTGTACAGCTTCTTTCTCCACCTTTCCGATGCTGCCGCTCTCTCCGGCTCCCGGAGCCGAAGAAGCGGCTTCTTCGCGCAAAGACGATTGTACCGGTCACAGTGCTCTCTTAGCGCCGCTTCTGCCGAAAGACGCCCGGGAGCGGCGCATAGCTCCGGAGAGCATCGTACCTTCGTCTTTAGCGTCTTTTGTGGTCTACATCCTAGCAGAGAGCTTTTCCACTCTGTCTGGCAAGGAAAACCTGCGGGAGCACAGAAAACATCTCCCATCGTGTTCTGGACGTTGCACGGTGGTGTGCCTAGTGTTTCAATGAAGAAAAGAAAAGTTGTCCAAAACAGCTTCTTATCGAATATTGATGTGATTGGAAAAGTCAGGAGAATGGTAACGTACTGTTTTCTATCAGTTGGCAAGTTGAGCACACAATCCCAGTGTTGTACAGCTTCTTTCTTCACCTTTCCGATGCTGCCGCTCTCTCCTGCTCCCGGAGCCGAAGAAGCGGCTTCTTCGCGCAAAGACGATTGTACCGGTCCCAGTGCTCTCTTACTGCGGCTTCTGCCGAAAGACGCCCGGGAGCGGCGCTTAACTCCGGAGAGCATCGTAACTTCGTCTTTAGCGTCTTTTGTGGTCTACATCCTAGCAGAAAGCTTTTCCACTCTGTCTGGCAAGGAAAACCTGCGGGAGCACAGAAAACATCTCCTATCGTGTTCTGGACGTTGCACGGAGGTCGGCCAAGTGTTTGCATGAAGAAAAGTTGTCCAAAATAACTTCCTATTGAATGTTCATGTGATTGGAAAAGTCAGGAGAATGGTAAGGTACTGTTTTCTATCAGTTGGCAAGTTGAGCACACAATCCCAGTGTTGTACAGCTTCCTTCTTCACCTTTCCGATGCTGCCGCTCTCTCCGGCTCCCGGAGCCCAAGAAGCGGCTTCTTCGCGCAAAGACGATTGTACCGCTCACAATGCTCTCTTAGCGCGGCTTCTGCCGAAAGAAGCCCGGGAGCGGCGCTTAGTTCCGGAGAGCATCGTACCTTCGTCTTTAGCGGCTTTTGTGGTCTACATCCTAGCAGAAAACATTTCCACTCTGTCTGGCAAGGAAAACCTGCGGGAGCACAGAAAACATCTCCCATCGTGTTCTGGACGTTGCACGGAGGTCTGCCAAGTGTTTCAATGAAGAAAAGAAAAGTTGTCCAAAACAACTTCTTATCGAATATTGATGTGATTGGAAAAGTCAGGAGAATGGTAAGGTACTGTTTTCTATCAGTTGGCAAGTTGAGCACACAATCCCAGTGTTGTACAGCTTCCTTCTTCACCTTTCCGATGCTGCCGCTCTCTCCGGCTCCCGGAGCCCAAGAAGCGGCTTCTTCGCGCAAAGACGATTGTACCGGTCACAGTGCTCTCTTAGCGCGGCTTCGGCCGAAAGACGCCCGGGAGCGGCGCATAGCTCCGGAGAGCATCGTCCCTTCGTCTTTAGCGTCTTTTGTGGTCTACATCCTAGCAGAAAGCTTTTCCACTCTGTCTGGCAAGGAAAACCTGCGGGAGCACAGAAAACATCTCCCATCGTGTTCTGGACGTTGCACGGAGGTCTGCCAAGTGTTTGGCAAAAAGAAAAGAAAAGCTGTCCAAAGCAGCTTCTTATCGAATATTCATGTGACTGGAAATGTCAGGAGAATGGTAAGGTACTGTTTTCTATCAGTTGGCAAGTTGAGCACACGATCCCAGTGTTGTACAGCTTCTTTCTTCACCTTTCCAATGCTGCCGCTCTCTCCTGCTCCCGGAGCCGAAGAAGCGGCTTCTTCGCGCAAAGACGATTGTACCGCTCACAGTGCTCTCTTAGTGCCGCTTCTGCCGAAAGAAGCCCGGAAGCGGCGCTTAACTCCGGAGAGCATCGTCCCTTCGTCTTTAGCGTCTTTTGTGGTCTACATCCTAGCAGAAAGCTTTTCCACTCTGTCTGGCAAGGAAAACCTGCGGGAGCACAGAAAACATCTCCCATCGTGTTCTGGACGTTGCACGGAAGTCTGCCAAGTGTTTGGCATAAAGAAAAGAAAAGCTGTCCAAAACAGCTTCTTATCGAATATTCATGTGACTGGAAAAGTCAGGAGAATGGTAAGGTACTGTTTTCTATCAGTTGGCAAGTTCAGCACACAATCCCAGTGTTGTACAGCTTCCTTCTTCACCTTTCCCATGCTGCCGCTCTCTCCGGCTCCCGGAGCCCAAGAAGCGGCTTCTTCGCGCAAAGACGATTGTACCGGTCACAGTGCTCTCTTAGCGCGGCTTCTGCCGAAAGACGCCCGGGAGCGGCGCATAGCTCCGGAGAGCATCGTCCCTTCGTCTTTAGCGTCTTTTGTGGTCTACATCCTAGCAGAAAGCTTTTCCACTCTGTCTGGCAAGGAAAACCTGCGGGAGCACAGAAAACATCTCCCATCGTGTTCTGGACGTTGCACGGAGGTCTGCCAAGTGTTTGGCAAAAAGAAAAGAAAAGCTGTCCAAAGCAGCTTCTTATCGAATATTCATGTGACTGGAAATGTCAGGAGAATGGTAAGGTACTGTTTTCTATCAGTTGGCAAGTTGAGCACACAATCCCAGTGTTGTACAGGTTCTTTCTCCACCTTTCCGTTCATGCCGCTCTCTCCGGCTCCCGGAGCCGAAGAAGCGGCTTCTTCGCACAAAGACGATTGTACCGGTCCCAGTGCTCTCTTAGCGCCGCTTCTGCCGAAAGAAGCCCGGGAGCGGCGCTTAGCTCCGGAGAGCATCGTACCTTCGTCTTTAGCGGCTTTTGTGGTCTACATCCTAGCAGAAAACATTTCCACTCTGTCTGGCAAGGAAAACCTGCGGGAGCACAGAAAACATCTCCCATCGTGTTCTGGACGTTGCACGGAAGTCTGCCAAGTGTTTGGCATAAAGAAAGGAAAAGCTGTCCAAAACAGCTTCTTATCGAATATTCATGTGATTGGAAATGTCAGGAGAATGGTAAGGTACTGTTTTCTATCAGTTGGCAAGTTGAGCACACAATCCCAGTGTTGTACAGCTTCTTTCTTCACCTTTCCCATGCTGCCGCTCTCTCCGGCTCCCGGAGCTGAAGATGCGGCTTCTTCGCGCAAAGGCGATTGTACCGGTCCCAGTGCTCTCTTAGCGCCGCTTCTGCCGAAAGAAGCCCGGGAGCGGCGCTTAGCTCCGGAGAGCATCGTACCTTCGTCTTTAGCGGCTTTTGTGGTCTACATCCTAGCAGAAAGCTTTTCCACTCTGTCTGGTAAGGAAAACCTGCGGGAGCACAGAAAACATCTCCCATCGTGTTCTGGACGTTGCACGGAGGTCTGCCAAGTGTTTCAATGAAGAAAAGAAAAGTTGTCCAAAACAGCTTCTTATCGAATATTGATGTGATTGGAAAAGTCAGGAGAATGGTAAGGTACTGTTTTCTATCAGTTGGCAAGTTGAGCACACGATCCCAGTGTTGTACAGCTTCTTTCTTCACCTTTCCGATGCTGCCGCTCTCTCCTGCTCCCGGAGCCGAAGAAGCGGCTTCTTCGCGCAAAGACGATTGTCCCGGTCACAGTGCTCTCTTAGCGCCGCTTCTGCCGAAAGAAGCCCGGGAGCGGCGCATAGCTCCGGAGAGCATCGTCCCTTCGTCTTTAGCGTCTTTTGTGGTCTACATCCTAGCAGAAAGCTTTTCCACTCTGTCTGGCAAGGAAAACCTGCGGGAGCACAGAAAACATCTCCCATCGTGTTCTGGACGTTGCACGGAAGTCTGCCAAGTGTTTGGCATAAAGAAAGGAAAAGCTGTCCAAAACAGCTTCTTATCGAATATTCATGTGATTGGAAATGTCAGGAGAATGGTAAGGTACTGTTTTCTATCAGTTGGCAAGTTGAGCACACAATCCCAGTGTTGTACAGCTTCCTTCTCCACCTTTCCGATGCTGCCGCTCTCTCCGGCTCCCGGAGCCGAAGAAGCGGCTTCTTCGCGCAAAGACGATTGTACCGGTCCCAGTGATCTCTTAGCGCGGCTTCTGCCGAAAGACGCCCGGGAGCGGCGCTTAGCTCCGGAGAGCATCGTACCTTCGTCTTTAGCGGCTTTTGTGGTCTACATCCTAGCTGAAAACATTTCCATTCTGTCTGGCAAGGAAAACCTGCGGGAGCACAGAAAACATCTCCCATCGTGTTCTGGACGTTGCACGGAGGTCTGCCAAGTGTTTCAATGAAGAAAAGAAAAGTTGTCCAAAACAACTTCTTATCGAATATTGATGTGATTGGAAAAGTCAGGAGAATGGTAAGGTACTGTTTTCTATCAGTTGGCAAGTTGAGCACACAATCCCAGTGTTGTACAGCTTCTTTCTTCACCTTTCCGATGCTGCCGCTCTCTCCTGCTCCCGGAGCCGAAGAAGCGGCTTCTTCGCGCAAAGACGATTGTACCGCTCACAGTGCTCTCTTAGTGCCGCTTCTGCCGAAAGAAGCCCGGAAGCGGCGCTTAACTCCGGAGAGCATCGTACCTTCGTCTTTAGCGTCTTTTGTGGTCTACATCCTAGCAGAAAGCTTTTCCACTCTGTCTGGCAAGGAAAACCTGCGGGAGCACAGAAAACATCTCCCATCATGTTCTGGACGTTGCACGGAAGTCTGCCAAGTGTTTGGCATAAAGAAAAGAAAAACTGTCCAAAACAGCTTCTTATCGAATATTCATGTGACTGGAAAAGTCAGGAGAATGGTAAGGTACTGTTTTCTATCAGTTGGCAAGTTCAGCACACAATCCCAGTGTTGTACAGCTTCCTTCTTCACCTTTCCGATGCTGCCGCTCTCTCCGGCTCCCGGAGCCCAAGAAGCGGCTTCTTCGCGCAAAGACGATTGTACCGGTCACAGTGCTCTCTTAGCGCGGCTTCTGCCGAAAGACGCCCGGGAGCGGCGCATAGCTCCGGAGAGCATCGTCCCTTCGTCTTTAGCGTCTTTTGTGGTCTACATCCTAGCAGAAAGCTTTTCCACTCTGTCTGGCAAGGAAAACCTGCGGGAGCACAGAAAACATCTCCCATCGTGTTCTGGACGTTGCACGGAGGTCTGCCAAGTGTTTGGCAAAAAGAAAAGAAAAGCTGTCCAAAACAGCTTCTTATCGAATATTCATGTGACTGGAAAAGTCAGGAGAATGGTAAGGTACTGTTTTCTATCAGTTGGCAAGTTGAGCACACAATCCCAGTGTTGTACAGCTTCCTTCTTCACCTTTCCGATGCTGCCGCTCTCTCCGGCTCCCGGAGCCCAAGAAGCGGCTTCTTCGCGCAAAGACGATTGTACCGGTCACAGTGCTCTCTTAGCGCCCCTTCTGCCGAAAGACGCCCGGGAGCGGCGCATAGCTCCGGAGAGCATCGTCCCTTCGTCTTTAGCGTCTTTTGTGGTCTACATCCTAGCAGAAAGCTTTTCCACTCTGTCTGGCAAGGAAAACCTGCGGGAGCACAGAAAACATCTCCCATCGTGTTCTGGACGTTGCACGGACGTCTGCCAAGTGTTTGGCAAAAAGAAAAGAAAAGCTGTCCAAAGCAGCTTCTTATCGAATATTCATGTGACTGGAAATGTCAGGAGAATGGTAAGGTACTGTTTTCTATCAGTTGGCAAGTTGAGCACACAATCCCAGTGTTGTACAGCTTCCTTCTCCACCTTTCCGATGCTGCCGCTCTCTCCGGCTCCCGGAGCCGAAGAAGCGGCTTCTTCGCGCAAAGACGATTGTACCGGTCCCAGTGATCTCTTAGCGCGGCTTCTGCCGAAAGACGCCCGGGAGCGGCGCTTAGCTCCGGAGAGCATCGTACCTTCGTCTTTAGCGGCTTTTGTGGTCTACATCCTAGCTGAAAACATTTCCACTCTGTCTGGCAAGGAAAACCTGCGGGAGCACAGAAAACATCTCCCATCGTGTTCTGGACGTTGCACAGAGGTCTGCCAAGTGTTCGACAAGAAGAAAAGAAAAGTTGTCCAAAACAGCTTCTTATCGAATATTGATGTGATTGGAAATGTGAGGAGAATGGTAAGGTACTGTTTTCTATCAGTTGGCAAGTTGAGCACACGATCCCAGTGTTGTACAGCTTCTTTCTTCACCTTTCCGATGCTGCCGCTCTCTCCGGCTCCCGGAGCCGAAGAAGCGGCTTCTTCGCGCAAAGACGATTGTACCGGTCACAGTGCTCTCTTAGCGCCGCTTCTGCCGAAAGATGCCCGGAAGCGGCGCTTAACTCCGGAGAGCATTGTAACTTCGTCTTTAGCGTCTTTTGTGGTCTACATCCTAGCAGAAAGCTTTTCCACTCTGTCTGGCAAGGAAAACCTGCGGGAGCACAGAAAACATCTCCCATCGTGTTCTGGACGTTGCACGGAAGTCTGCCAAGTGTTTGGCATAAAGAAAAGAAAAGCTGTCCAAAACAGCTTCTTATCGAATATTCATGTGACTGGAAATGTCAGGAGAATGGTAAGGTACTGTTTTCTATCAGTTGGCAAGTTCAGCACACAATCCCAGTGTTGTACAGCTTCCTTCTTCACCTTTCCGATGCTGCCGCTCTCTCCGGCTCCCGGAGCCGAAGATGCGGCTTCTTCGCGCAAAGACGATTGTACCGGTCCCAGTGCTCTCTTAGCGCCGCTTCTGCCGAAAGAAGCCCGGGAGCTGCGCTTAGTTCCGGAGAGCATCGTACCTTCGTCTTTAGCGGCTTTTGTGGTCTACATCCTAGCAGAAAACATTTCCACTCTGTCTGGTAAGGAAAACCTGCGGGAGCACAGAAAACATCTCCCATCGTGTTCTGGACGTTGCACGGAGGTCTGCCAAGTGTTTCAATGAAGAAAAGAAAAGTTGTCCAAAACAACTTCTTATCGAATATTGATGTGATTGGAAAAGTCAGGAGAATGGTAAGGTACTGTTTTCTATCAGTTGGCAAGTTGAGCACACAATCCCAGTGTTGTACAGCTTCTTTCTTCACCTTTCCGATGCTGCCGCTCTCTCCTGCTCCCGGAGCCGAAGAAGCGGCTTCTTCGCGCAAAGACGATTGTACCGCTCACAGTGCTCTCTTAGTGCCGCTTCTGCCGAAAGAAGCCCGGAAGCGGCGCTTAACTCCGGAGAGCATCGTACCTTCGTCTTTAGCGTCTTTTGTGGTCTACATCCTAGCAGAAAGCTTTTCCACTCTGTCTGGCAAGGAAAACCTGCGGGAGCACAGAAAACATCTCCCATCGTGTTCTGGACGTTGCACGGAAGTCTGCCAAGTGTTTGGCATAAAGAAAAGAAAAACTGTCCAAAACAGCTTCTTATCGAATATTCATGTGACTGGAAAAGTCAGGAGAATGGTAAGGTACTGTTTTCTATCAGTTGGCAAGTTCAGCACACAATCCCAGTGTTGTACAGCTTCCTTCTTCACCTTTCCGATGCTGCCGCTCTCTCCGGCTCCCGGAGCCCAAGAAGCGGCTTCTTCGCGCAAAGACGATTGTACCGGTCACAGTGCTCTCTTAGCGCGGCTTCTGCCGAAAGACGCCCGGGAGCGGCGCATAGCTCCGGAGAGCATCGTCCCTTCGTCTTTAGCGTCTTTTGTGGTCTACATCCTAGCAGAAAGCTTTTCCACTCTGTCTGGCAAGGAAAACCTGCGGGAGCACAGAAAACATCTCCCATCGTGTTCTGGACGTTGCACGGAGGTCTGCCAAGTGTTTGGCAAAAAGAAAAGAAAAGCTGTCCAAAGCAGCTTCTTATCGAATATTCATGTGACTGGAAATCTCAGGAGAATGGTAAGGTACTGTTTTCTATCAGTTGGCAAGTTGAGCACACGATCCCAGTGTTGTACAGCTTCTTTCTTCACCTTTCCAATGCTGCCGCTCTCTCCGGCTCCCGGAGCCGAAGAAGCGGCTTCTTCGCGCAAAGACGATTGTACCGCTCACAGTGCTCTCTTAGTGCCGCTTCTGCCGAAAGAAGCCCGGAAGCGGCGCTTAACTCCGGAGAGCATCGTACCTTCGTCTTTAGCGTCTTTTGTGGTCTACATCCTAGCAGAAAGCTTTTCCACTCTGTCTGGCAAGGAAAACCTGCGGGAGCACAGAAAACATCTCCCATCGTGTTCTGGACGTTGCACGGAAGTCTGCCAAGTGTTTGGCATAAAGAAAAGAAAAGCTGTCCAAAACAGCTTCTTATCGAATATTCATGTGACTGGAAAAGTCAGGAGAATGGTAAGGTACTGTTTTCTATCATTTGGCAAGTTCAGCACACAATCCCAGTGTTGTACAGCTTCCTTCTTCACCTTTCCCATGCTGCCGCTCTCTCCGGCTCCCGGAGCCCAAGAAGCGGCTTCTTCGCGCAAAGACGATTGTACCGGTCACAGTGCTCTCTTAGCGCGGCTTCTGCCGAAAGACGCCCGGGAGCGGCGCATAGCTCCGGAGAGCATCGTCCCTTCGTCTTTAGCGTCTTTTGTGGTCTACATCCTAGCAGAAAGCTTTTCCACTCTGTCTGGCAAGGAAAACCTGCGGGAGCACAGAAAACATCTCCCATCGTGTTCTGGACGTTGCACGGAGGTCTGCCAAGTGTTTGGCAAAAAGAAAAGAAAAGCTGTCCAAAGCAGCTTCTTATCGAATATTCATGTGACTGGAAATGTCAGGAGAATGGTAAGGTACTGTTTTCTATCAGTTGGCAAGTTGAGCACACAATCCCAGTGTTGTACAGGTTCTTTCTCCACCTTTCCGTTCATGCCGCTCTCTCCGGCTCCCGGAGCCGAAGAAGCGGCTTCTTCGCACAAAGACGATTGTACCGGTCCCAGTGCTCTCTTAGCGCCGCTTCTGCCGAAAGAAGCCCGGGAGCGGCGCTTAGCTCCGGAGAGCATCGTACCTTTCTCTTTAGCGGCTTTTGTGGTCTACATCCTAGCAGAAAACATTTCCACTCTGTCTGGCAAGGAAAACCTGCGGGAGCACAGAAAACATCTCCCATCGTGTTCTGGACGTTGCACGGAGGTCTGCCAAGTGTTCGACAAGAAGAAAAGAAAAGTTGTCGAAAACAGCTTCTTATCGAATATTGATGTGATTGGAAATGTCAGGAGAATGGTAAGGTACTGTTTTCTATCAGTTGGCAAGTTGAGCACACGATCCCAGTGTTGTACAGCTTCTTTCTTCACCTTTCCGATGCTGCCGCTCTCTCCGGCTCCCGGAGCCCAAGAAGCGGCTTCTTCGCGCAAAGACGATTGTACCGCTCACAGTGCTCTCTTAGCGCCGCTTCTGCCGAAAGAAGCCCGGAAGCGGCGCTTAACTCCGGAGAGCATCGTAACTTCGTCTTTAGCGTCTTTTGTGGTCTACATCCTAGCAGAAAGCTTTTCCACTCTGTCTGGCAAGGAAAACCTGCGGGAGCACAGAAAACATCTCCCATCGTGTTCTGGACGTTGCACGGAAGTCTGCCAAGTGTTTGGCATAAAGAAAAGAAAAGCTGTCCAAAACAGCTTCTTATCGAATATTCATGTGATTGGAAAAGTCAGGAGAATGGTAAGGTACTGTTTTCTATCAGTTGGCAAGTTGAGCACACAATCCCAGTGTTGTACAGCTTCCTTCTCCACCTTTCCGATGCTGCCGCTCTCTCCGGCTCCCGGAGCCGAAGAAGCGGCTTCTTCGCGCAAAGACGATTGTACCGGTCCCAGTGATCTCTTAGCGCGGCTTCTGCCGAAAGAAGCCCGGGAGCGGCGCTTAGCTCCGGAGAGCATCGTACCTTCGTCTTTAGCGGCTTTTTTGGTCTACATCCTAGCTGAAAACATTTCCACTCTGTCTGGCAAGGAAAACCTGCGGGAGCACAGAAAACATCTCCCATCGTGTTCTGGACGTTGCACGGAGGTCTGCCAAGTGTTCGACAAGAAGAAAAGAAAAGTTGTCCAAAACAGCTTCTTATCGAATATTGATGTGATTGGAAATGTCAGGAGAATGGTAAGGTACTGTTTTCTATCAGTTGGCAAGTTGAGCACACGATCCCAGTGTTGTACAGCTTCTTTCTTCACCTTTCCGATGCTGCCGCTCTCTCCGGCTCCCGGAGCCGAAGAAGCGGCTTCTTCGCGCAAAGACGATTGTACCGGTCCCAGTGCTCTCTTAGCGCCGCTTCTGCCGAAAGATGCCCGGAAGCGGCGCTTAACTCCGGAGAGCATCGTAACTTCGTCTTTAGCGTCTTTTGTGGTCTACATCCTAGCAGAAAGCTTTTCCACTCTGTCTGGCAAGGAAAACCTGCGGGAGCACAGAAAACATCTCCCATCGTGTTCTGGACGTTGCACGGAAGTCTGCCAAGTGTTTGGCATAAAGAAAAGAAAAGCTGTCCAAAACAGCTTCTTATCGAATATTCATGTGACTGGAAAAGTCAGGAGAATGGTAAGGTACTGTTTTCTATCAGTTGGCAAGTTCAGCACACAATCCCAGTGTTGTACAGCTTCCTTCTTCACCTTTCCGATGCTGCCGCTCTCTCCGGCTCCCGGAGCCGAAGATGCGGCTTCTTCGCGCAAAGACGATTGTACCGGTCCCAGTGCTCTCTTAGCGCCGCTTCTGCCGAAAGAAACCCGGGAGCGGCGCTTAGTTCCGGAGAGCATCGTACCTTCGTCTTTAGCGGCTTTTGTGGTCTACATCCTAGCAGAAAACATTTCCACTCTGTCTGGTAAAGAAAAACCTGCGGGAGCACAGAAAACATCTCCCATCGTGTTCTGGACGTTGCACGGAGGTCTGCCAAGTGTTTCAATGAAGAAAAGAAAAGTTGTCCAAAACAACTTCTTATCGAATATTGATGTGATTGGAAAAGTCAGGAGAATGGTAAGGTACTGTTTTCTATCAGTTGGCAAGTTGAGCACACAATCCCAGTGTTGTACAGCTTCTTTCTTCACCTTTCCGATGCTGCCGCTCTCTCCTGCTCCCGGAGCCGAAGAAGCGGCTTCTTCGCGCAAAGACGATTGTACCGCTCACAGTGCTCTCTTAGTGCCGCTTCTGCCGAAAGAAGCCCGGAAGCGGCGCTTAACTCCGGAGAGCATCGTACCTTCGTCTTTAGCGTCTTTTGTGGTCTACATCCTAGCAGAAAGCTTTTCCACTCTGTCTGGCAAGGAAAACCTGCGGGAGCACAGAAAACATCTCCCATCGTGTTCTGGACGTTGCACGGAAGTCTGCCAAGTGTTTGGCATAAAGAAAAGAAAAACTGTCCAAAACAGCTTCTTATCGAATATTCATGTGACTGGAAAAGTCAGGAGAATGGTAAGGTACTGTTTTCTATCAGTTGGCAAGTTCAGCACACAATACCAGTGTTGTACAGCTTCCTTCTTCACCTTTCCGATGCTGCCGCTCTCTCCGGCTCCCGGAGCCCAAGAAGCGGCTTCTTCGCGCAAAGACGATTGTACCGGTCACAGTGCTCTCTTAGCGCGGCTTCTGCCGAAAGACGCCCGGGAGCGGCGCATAGCTCCGGAGAGCATCGTCCCTTCGTCTTTAGCGTCTTTTGTGGTCTACATCCTAGCAGAAAGCTTTTCCACTCTGTCTGGCAAGGAAAACCTGCGGGAGCACAGAAAACATCTCCCATCGTGTTCTGGACGTTGCACGGAGGTCTGCCAAGTGTTTGGCAAAAAGAAAAGAAAAGCTGTCCAAAGCAGCTTCTTATCGAATATTCATGTGACTGGAAATGTCAGGAGAATGGTAAGGTACTGTTTTCTATCAGTTGGCAAGTTGAGCACACGATCCCAGTGTTGTACAGCTTCTTTCTTCACCTTTCCAATGCTGCCGCTCTCTCCTGCTCCCGGAGCCGAAGAAGCGGCTTCTTCGCGCAAAGACGATTGTACCGCTCACAGTGCTCTCTTAGTGCCGCTTCTGCCGAAAGAAGCCCGGAAGCGGCGCTTAACTCCGGAGAGCATCGTACCTTCGTCTTTAGCGTCTTTTGTGGTCTACATCCTAGCAGAAAGCTTTTCCACTCTGTCTGGCAAGGAAAACCTGCGGGAGCACAGAAAACATCTCCCATCGTGTTCTGGACGTTGCACGGAAGTCTGCCAAGTGTTTGGCATAAAGAAAAGAAAAGCTGTCCAAAACAGCTTCTTATCGAATATTCATGTGACTGGAAAAGTCAGGAGAATGGTAAGGTACTGTTTTCTATCAGTTGGCAAGTTCAGCACACAATCCCAGTGTTGTACAGCTTCCTTCTTCACCTTTCCGATGCTGCCGCTCTCTCCGGCTCCCGGAGCCCAAGAAGCGGCTTCTTCGCGCAAAGACGATTGTACCGGTCACAGTGCTCTCTTAGCGCGGCTTCTGCCGAAAGACGCCCGGGAGCGGCGCATAGCTCCGGAGAGCATCGTCCCTTCGTCTTTAGCGTCTTTTGTGGTCTACATCCTAGCAGAAAGCTTTTCCACTCTGTCTGGCAAGGAAAACCTGCGGGAGCACAGAAAACATCTCCCATCGTGTTCTGGACGTTGCACGGAGGTCTGCCAAGTGTTTGGCAAAAAGAAAAGAAAAGCTGTCCAAAGCAGCTTCTTATCGAATATTCATGTGACTGGAAAAGTCAGGAGAATGGTAAGGGACTGTTTTCTATCAGTTGGCAAGTTCAGCACACAATCCCAGTGTTGTACAGCTTCCTTCTTCACCTTTCCGATGCTGCCGCTCTCTCCGGCTCCCGGAGCCGAAGATGCGGCTTCTTCGCGCAAAGACGATTGTACCGGTCCCAGTGCTCTCTTAGCGCCGCTTCTGCCGAAAGAAGCCCGGGAGCGGCGCTTAGTTCCGGAGAGCATCGTACCTTTCTCTTTAGCGGCTTTTGTGGTCTACATCCTAGCAGAAAACATTTCCACTCTGTCTGGTAAGGAAAACCTGCGGGAGCACAGAAAACATCTCCCATCGTGTTCTGGACAATGCACGGAGGTCTGCCAAGTGTTTCAATGAAGAAAAGAAAAGTTGTCCAAAACAACTTCTTATCGAATATTGATGTGATTGGAAAAGTCAGGAGAATGGTAAGGTACTGTTTTCTATCAGTTGGCAAGTTGAGCACACGATCCCAGTGTTGTACAGCTTCTTTCTTCACCTTTCCGATGCTGCCGCTCTCTCCTGCTCCCGGAGCCGAAGAAGCGGCTTCTTCGCGCAAAGACGATTGTACCGCTCACAGTGCTCTCTTAGTGCCGCTTCTGCCGAAAGAAGCCCGGAAGCGGCGCTTAACTCCGGAGAGCATCGTACCTTCGTCTTTAGCGTCTTTTGTGGTCTACATCCTAGCAGAAAGCTTTTCCACTCTGTCTGGCAAGGAAAACCTGCGGGAGCACAGAAAACATCTCCCATCGTGTTCTGGACGTTGCACGGAGGTCTGCCAAGTGTTTGGCATAAAGAAAAGAAAAACTGTCCAAAACAGCTTCTTATCGAATATTCATGTGACTGGAAAAGTCAGGAGAATGGTAAGGTACTGTTTTCTATCAGTTGGCAAGTTCAGCACACAATCCCAGTGTTGTACAGCTTCCTTCTTCACCTTTCCGATGCTGCCGCTCTCTCCGGCTCCCGGAGCCCAAGAAGCGGCTTCTTCGCGCAAAGACGATTGTACCGGTCACAGTGCTCTCTTAGCGCGGCTTCTGCCGAAAGACGCCCGGGAGCGGCGCATAGCTCCGGAGAGCATCGTCCCTTCGTCTTTAGCGTCTTTTGTGGTCTACATCCTAGCAGAAAGCTTTTCCACTCTGTCTGGCAAGGAAAACCTGCGGGAGCACAGAAAACATCTCCCATCGTGTTCTGGACGTTGCACGGAGGTCTGCCAAGTGTTTGGCAAAAAGAAAAGAAAAGCTGTTTAAAGCAGCTTCTTATCGAATATTGATGTGACTGGAAATGTCAGGAGAATGGTAAGGTACTGTTTTCTATCAGTTGGCAAGTTGAGCACACAATCCCAGTGTTGTACAGGTTCTTTCTCCACCTTTCCGTTCATGCCGCTCTCTCCAGCTCCCGGAGCCGAAGAAGCGGCTTCTTCGCGCAAAGACGATTGTACCGGTCCCAGTGCTCTCTTAGCGCGGCTTCTGCCGAAAGAAGCCCGGGAGCGGCGCTTAGCTCCGGAGAGCATCGTACCTTCGTCTTTAGCGGCTTTTGTGGTCTACATCCTAGCAGAAAGCTTTTCCACTCTGTCTGGCAAGGAAAACCTGCGGGAGCACAGAAAACATCTCCCATCGTGTTCTGGACGTTGCACGGAGGTCTGCCAAGTGTTCGACAAGAAGAAAAGAAAAGTTGTCCAAAACAGCTTCTTATCGAATATTGATGTGATTGGAAAAGTCAGGAGAATGGTAAGGTACTGTTTTCTATCAGTTGGCAAGTTGAGCACACGATCCCAGTGTTGTACAGCTTCCTTCTTCACCTTTCCGATGCTGCCGCTCTCTCCGGCTCCCGGAGCCGAAGAAGCGGCTTCTTCGCGCAAAGACGATTGTACCGGTCCCAGTGCTCTCTTAGCGCGGCTTCTGCCGGAAGATGCCCGGAAGCGGCGCTTAACTCCGGAGAGCATCGTAACTTCGTCTTTAGCGTCTTTTGTGCTCTACATCCTAGCAGAAAGCTTTTCCACTCTGTCTGGCAAGGAAAACCTGCGGGAGCACAGAAAACATCTCCCATCGTGTTCTGGACGTTGCACGGAAGTCTGCCAAGTGTTTGGCATAAAGAAAAGAAAAGCTGTCCAAAACAGCTTCTTATCGAATATTCATGTGACTGGAAAAGTCAGGAGAATGGTAAGGTACTGTTTTCTATCAGTTGGCAAGTTCAGCACACAATCCCAGTGTTGTACAGCTTCCTTCTTCACCTTTCCGATGCTGCCGCTCTCTCCGGCTCCCGGAGCCGAAGATGCGGCTTCTTCGCGCAAAGACGATTGTACCGGTCCCAGTGCTCTCTTAGCGCCGCTTCTGCCGAAAGAAGCCCGGGAGCGGCGCTTAGTTCCGGAGAGCATCGTACCTTCGTCTTTAGCGGCTTTTGTGGTCTACATCCTAGCAGAAAACATTTCCACTCTGTCTGGTAAGGAAAACCTGCGGGAGCACAGAAAACATCTCCCATCGTGTTCTGGACAATGCACGGAGGTCTGCCAAGTGTTTCAATGAAGAAAAGAAAAGTTGTCCAAAACAACTTCTTATCGAATATTGATGTGATTGGAAAAGTCAGGAGAATGGTAAGGTACTGTTTTCTATCAGTTGGCAAGTTGAGCACACGATCCCAGTGTTGTACAGCTTCTTTCTTCACCTTTCCGATGCTGCCGCTCTCTCCTGCTCCCGGAGCCGAAGAAGCGGCTTCTTCGCGCAAAGACGATTGTACCGCTCACAGTGCTCTCTTAGTGCCGCTTCTGCCGAAAGAAGCCCGGAAGCGGCGCATAACTCCGGAGAGCATCGTACCTTCGTCTTTAGCGTCTTTTGTGGTCTACATCCTAGCAGAAAGCTTTTCCACTCTGTCTGGCAAGGAAAACCTGCGGGAGCACAGAAAACATCTCCCATCGTGTTCTGGACGTTGCACGGAAGTCTGCCAAGTGTTTGGCATAAAGAAAAGAAAAACTGTCCAAAACAGCTTCTTATCGAATATTCATGTGACTGGAAAAGTCAGGAGAATGGTAAGGTACTGTTTTCTATCAGTTGGCAAGTTCAGCACACAATCCCAGTGTTGTACAGCTTCCTTCTTCACCTTTCCGATGCTGCCGCTCTCTCCGGCTCCCGGAGCCCAAGAAGCGGCTTCTTCGCGCAAAGACGATTGTACCGGTCACAGTGCTCTCTTAGCGCGGCTTCTGCCGAAAGACGCCCGGGAGCGGCGCATAGCTCCGGAGAGCATCGTCCCTTCGTCTTTAGCGTCTTTTGTGGTCTACATCCTAGCAGAAAGCTTTTCCACTCTGTCTGGCAAGGAAAACCTGCGGGAGCACAGAAAACATCTCCCATCGTGTTCTGGACGTTGCACGGAGGTCTGCCAAGTGTTTGGCAAAAAGAAAAGAAAAGCTGTCCAAAGCAGCTTCTTATCGAATATTCATGTGACTGGAAATGTCAGGAGAATGGTAAGGTACTGTTTTCTATCCGTTGGCAAGTTGAGCACACGATCCCAGTGTTGTACAGCTTCTTTCTTCACCTTTCCAATGCTGCCGCTCTCTCCTGCTCCCGGAGCCGAAGAAGCGGCTTCTTCGCGCAAAGACGATTGTACCGCTCACAGTGCTCTCTTAGTGCCGCTTCTGCCGAAAGAAGCCCGGAAGCGGCGCTTAACTCCGGAGAGCATCGTACCTTCGTCTTTAGCGTCTTTTGTGGTCTACATCCTAGCAGAAAGCTTTTCCACTCTGTCTGGCAAGGAAAACCTGCGGGAGCACAGAAAACATCTCCCATCGTGTTCTGGACGTTGCACGGAAGTCTGCCAAGTGTTTGGCATAAAGAAAAGAAAAGCTGTCCAAAACAGCTTCTTATCGAATATTCATGTGACTGGAAAAGTCAGGAGAATGGTAAGGTACTGTTTTCTATCAGTTGGAAAGTTCAGCACACAATCCCAGTGTTGTACAGCTTCCTTCTTCACCTTTCCCATGCTGCCGCTCTCTCCGGCTCCCGGAGCCCAAGAAGCGGCTTCTTCGCGCAAAGACGATTGTACCGGTCACAGTGCTCTCTTAGCGCGGCTTCTGCCGAAAGACGCCCGGGAGCGGCGCATAGCTCCGGAGAGCATCGTCCCTTCGTCTTTAGCGTCTTTTGTGGTCTACATCCTAGCAGAAAGCTTTTCCACTCTGTCTGGCAAGGAAAACCTGCGGGAGCACAGAAAACATCTCCCATCGTGTTCTGGACGTTGCACGGAGGTCTGCCAAGCGTTTGGCAAAAAGAAAAGAAAAGCTGTCCAAAGCAGCTTCTTATCGAATATTCATGTGACTGGAAATGTCAGGAGAATGGTAAGGTACTGTTTTCTATCAGTTGGCAAGTTGAGCACACGATCCCAGTGTTGTACAGGTTCTTTCTCCACCTTTCCGTTCATGCCGCTCTCTCCGGCTCCCGGAGCCGAAGAAGCGGCTTCTTCGCGCAAAGACGATTGTACCGGTCCCAGTGCTCTCTTAGCGCGGCTTCTGCCGAAAGAAGCCCGGGAGCGGCGCTTAGCTCCGGAGAGCATCGTACCTTCGTCTTTAGCGGCTTTTGTGGTCTACATCCTAGCAGAAAACATTTCCACTCTGTCTGGCAAGGAAAACCTGCGGGAGCACAGAAAACATCTCCCATCGTGTTCTGGACGTTGCACGGAGGTCTGCCAAGTGTTTCAATGAAGAAAAGAAAAGTTGTCCAAAACAGCTTCTTATCGAATATTGATGTGATTGGAAAAGTCAGGAGAATGGTAAGGTACTCTTTTCTATCAGTTGGCAAGTTGAGCACACGATCCCAGTGTTGTACAGCTTCCTTCTTCACCTTTCCGATGCTGCCGCTCTCTCCGGCTCCCGGAGCCCAAGAAGCGGCTTCTTCGCGCAAAGACGATTGTACCGGTCCCAGTGCTCTCTTAGCGCCGCTTCTGCCGAAAGATGCCCGGAAGCGGCGCTTAACTCCGGAGAGCATCGTCCCTTCGTCTTTAGCGTCTTTTGTGGTCTACATCCTAGCAGAAAGCTTTTCCACTCTGTCTGGCAAGGAAAACCTGCGGGAGCACAGAAAACATCTCCCATCGTGTTCTGGACGTTGCACGGAGGTCTGCCAAGTGTTTGGCAAAAAGAAAAGAAAAGCTGTCCAAAGCAGCTTCTTATCGAATATTCATGTGACTGGAAATGTCAGGAGAATGGTAAGGTACTGTTTTCTATCAGTTGGCAAGTTGAGCACACGATCCCAGTGTTGTACAGCTTCTTTCTTCACCTTTCCAATGCTGCCGCTCTCTCCTGCTCCCGGAGCCGAAGAAGCGGCTTCTTCGCGCAAAGACGATTGTACCGCTCACAGTGCTCTCTTAGTGCCGCTTCTGCCGAAAGAAGCCCGGAAGCGGCGCTTAACTCCGGAGAGCATCGTACCTTCGTCTTTAGCGTCTTTTGTGGTCTACATCCTAGCAGAAAGCTTTTCCACTCTGTCTGGCAAGGAAAACCTGTGGGAGCACAGAAAACATCTCCCATCGTGTTCTGGACGTTGCACGGAAGTCTGCCAAGTGTTTGGCATAAAGAAAAGAAAAGCTGTCCAAAACAGCTTCTTATCGAATATTCATGTGACTGGAAAAGTCAGGAGAATGGTAAGGTACTGTTTTCTATCAGTTGGCAAGTTCAGCACACAATCCCAGTGTTGTACAGCTTCCTTCTTCACCTTTCCCATGCTGCCGCTCTCTCCGGCTCCCGGAGCCCAAGAAGCGGCTTCTTCGCGCAAAGACGATTGTACCGGTCACAGTGCTCTCTTAGCGCGGCTTCTGCCGAAAGACGCCCGGGAGCGGCGCATAGCTCCGGAGAGCATCGTCCCTTCGTCTTTAGCGTCTTTTGTGGTCTACATCCTAGCAGAAAGCTTTTCCACTCTGTCTGGCAAGGAAAACCTGCGGGAGCACAGAAAACATCTCCCATCGTGTTCTGGACGTTGCACGGAGGTCTGCCAAGTGTTTGGCAAAAAGAAAAGAAAAGCTGTCCAAAGCAGCTTCTTATCGAATATTCATGTGACTGGAAATGTCAGGAGAATGGTAAGGTACTGTTTTCTATCAGTTGGCAAGTTGAGCACACAATCCCAGTGTTGTACAGGTTCTTTCTCCACCTTTCCGTTCATGCCGCTCTCTCCGGCTCCCGGAGCCGAAGAAGCGGCTTCTTCGCGCAAAGACGATTGTACCGGTCCCAGTGCTCTCTTAGCGCGGCTTCTGCCGAAAGAAGCCCGGGAGCGGCGCTTAGCTCCGGAGAGCATCGTACCTTCGTCTTTAGCGGCTTTTGCGGTCTACATCCTAGCAGAAAACATTTCCACTCTGTCTGGCAAGGAAAACCTGCGGGAGCACAGAAAACATCTCCCATCGTGTTCTGGACGTTGCACGGAGGTCTGCCAAGTGTTCGACAAGAAGAAAAGAAAAGTTGTCCAAAACAGCTTCTTATCGAATATTGATGTGATTGGAAAAGTCAGGAGAATGGTAAGGTACTCTTTTCTATCAGTTGGCAAGTTGAGCACACGATCCCAGTGTTGTACAGCTTCCTTCTTCACCTTTCCGATGCTGCCGCTCTCTCCGGCTCCCGGAGCCGAAGAAGCGGCTTCTTCGCGCAAAGACGATTGTACCGGTCCCAGTGCTCTCTTAGCGCCGCTTCTGCCGAAAGATGCCCGGAAGCGGCGCTTAACTCCGGAGAGCATCGTAACTTCGTCTTTAGCGTCTTTTGTGGTCTACATCCTAGCAGAAAGCTTTTCCACTCTGTCTGGCAAGGAAAACCTGCGGGAGCACAGAAAACATCTCCCATCGTGTTCTGGACGTTGCACGGAAGTCTGCCAAGTGTTTGGCATAAAGAAAAGAAAAGCTGTCCAAAACAGCTTCTTATCGAATATTCATGTGACTGGAAAAGTCAGGAGAATGGTAAGGTACTGTTTTCTATCAGTTGGCAAGTTCAGCACACAATCCCAGTGTTGTACAGCTTCCTTCTTCACCTTTCCGATGCTGCCGCTCTCTCCGGCTCCCGGAGCCGAAGATGCGGCTTCTTCGCGCAAAGACGATTGTACCGGTCCCAGTGCTCTCTTAGCGCCGCTTCTGCCGAAAGAAGCCCGGGAGCGGCGCTTAGTTCCGGAGAGCATCGTCCCTTCGTCTTTAGCGTCTTTTGTGGTCTACATCCTAGCAGAAAACATTTCCACTCTGTCTGGTAAGGAAAACCTGCGGGAGCACAGAAAACATCTCCCATCGTGTTCTGGACGTTGCACGGAGGTCTGCCAAGTGTTTCAATGAAGAAAAGAAAAGTTGTCCAAAACAACTTCTTATTGAATATTGATGTGATTGGAAAAGTCAGGAGAATGGTAAGGTACTGTTTTCTATCAGTTGGCAAGTTGAGCACACGATCCCAGTGTTGTACAGCTTCCTTCTTCACCTTTCCGATGCTGCCGCTCTCTCCTGCTCCCGGAGCCGAAGAAGCGGCTTCTTTGCGCAAAGACGATTGTACCGCTCACAGTGCTCTCTTAGTGCCGCTTCTGCCGAAAGAAGCCCGGAAGCGGCGCTTAACTCCGGAGAGCATCGTACCTTCGTCTTTAGCGTCTTTTGTGGTCTACATCCTAGCAGAAAGCTTTTCCACTCTGTCTGGCAAGGAAAACCTGCGGGAGCACAGAAAACATCTCCCATCGTGTTCTGGACGTTGCACGGAGGTCTGCCAAGTGTTTGGCATAAAGAAAAGAAATACTGTCCAAAACAGCTTCTTATCGAATATTCATGTGACTGGAAAAGTCAGGAGAATGGTAAGGTACTGTTTTCTATCAGTTGGCAAGTTCAGCACACAATCCCAGTGTTGTACAGCTTCCTTCTTCACCTTTCCGATGCTGCCGCTCTCTCCGGCTCCCGGAGCCCAAGAAGCGGCTTCTTCGCGCAAAGACGATTGTACCGGTCACAGTGCTCTCTTAGCGCGGCTTCTGCCGAAAGACGCCCGGGAGCGGCGCATAGCTCCGGAGAGCATCGTCCCTTCGTCTTTAGCGTCTTTTGTGGTCTACATCCTAGCAGAAAGCTTTTCCACTCTGTCTGGCAAGGAAAACCTGCGGGAGCACAGAAAACATCTCCCATCGTGTTCTGGACGTTGCACGGAGGTCTGCCAAGTGTTTGGCAAAAAGAAAAGAAAAGCTGTCCAAAGCAGCTTCTTATCGAATATTCATGTGACTGGAAATGTCAGGAGAATGGTAAGGTACTGTTTTCTATCAGTTGGCAAGTTGAGCACACAATCCCAGTGTTGTACAGCTTCTTTCTCCACCTTTCCGTTCATGCCGCTCTCTCCGGCTCCCGGAGCCGAAGATACGGCTTCTTCGCGCAAAGACGATTGTACCGCTCACAGTGCTCTCTTAGCGCGGCTTCTGCCGAAAGAAGCCCGGGAGCGGCGCTTAGCTCCGGAGAGCATCGTACCTTCGTCTTTAGCGGCTTTTGTGGTCTACATCCTAGCAGAAAACATTTCCACTCTGTCTGGCAAGGAAAACCTGCGGGAGCACAGAAAACATCTCCCATCGTGTTCTGGACGTTGCACGGAGGTCTGCCAAGTGTTAAGCATAAAGAAAAGAAAAGCTGTCCAAAGCAGCTTCTTATCGAATATTCATGTGAATAGAAAAGTCAGGAGAATGGTAAGGTACTGTTTTCTATCAGTTGGCAAGTTGAGCACACAATCCCAGTGTTGTACAGCTTCCTTCTTCACCTTTCCGATGCTGCCGCTCTCTCCGGCTCCCGGAGGCGAAGAAACGGCTTCTTCGCGCAAAGACGATTGTACCGCTCACAGTGCTCTCTTACTGCGGCTTCTGCCGAAAGACGCCCGGGAGCGGCGCTTAGTTCCGGAGAGCATCGTCCCTTCGTCTTTAGCGTCTTTTGTGATCTACATCCTAGCAGAAAGCTTTTCCACTCTGTCTGGCAAGGAAAACCTGCGGGAGCACAGAAAACATCTCCCATCGTGTTCTGGACGTTGCACGGAAGTCTGCCAAGTGTTTGGCATAAAGAAAAGAGAAGCTGTCCAAAACAGCTCCTTATCGAATATTCATGTGATTGGAAATGTCAGGATAATGGTAAGGTACTGTTTTCTATCAGTTGGCAAGTTGAGCACACAATCCCAGTGTTGTACAGCTTCCTTCTTCACCTTTCCGATGCTGCCGCTCTCTCCGGCTCCCGGAGCCGAAGATGCGGCTTCTTCGCGCAAAGACGATTGTACCGCTCACAGTGCTCTCTTAGCGCCGCTTCTGCCGAAAGACGCCCGGGAGCGGCGCTTAGCTCCGGAGAGCATCGTACCTTCGTCTTTAGCGGCTTTTGTGGTCTACATCCTAGCAGAAAGCTTTTCCACTCTGTCTGGCAAGAAAAACCTGCGGGAGCACAGAAAACATCTCCCATCGTGTTCTGGACGTTGCACGGAGGTCTGTCAAGTGTTTCAATGAAGAAAAGAAAAGTTGTCCAAAATAACTTCCTATCGCACATTCATGTGATTAGAAAAGTCAGGAGAATGGTAAGGTACTGTTTTCTATCAGTTGGCAAGTTGAGCACACGATCCCAGTGTTGTACAGCTTCTTTCTTCACCTTTCCGATGCTGCCGCTCTCTCCTGCTCCCGGAGCCGAAGAAGCGGCTTCTTCGCGCAAAGACGATTGTACCGGTCCCAGTGCTCTCTTAGTGCCGCTTCTGCCGAAAGAAGCCCGGAAGCGGCGCTTAACTCCGGAGAGCATCGTACCTTCGTCTTTAGCGTCTTTTGTGGTCTACATCCTAGCAGAAAGCTTTTCCACTCTGTCTGGCAAGGAAAACCTGCGGGAGCACAGAAAACATCTCCCATCGTGTTCTGGACGTTGCACGGAAGTCTGCCAAGTGTTTGGCATGAAGAAAAGAAAAGCTGTCCAAAGCAGCTTCTTATCGAATATTCATGTGACTGGAAAAGTCAGGAGAATGGTAAGGTACTGTTTTCTATCAGTTGGCAAGTTCAGCACACAATCCCAGTGTTGTACAGCTTCCTTCTTCACCTTTCCGATGCTGCCGCTCTCTCCGGCTCCCGGAGCCGAAGATGCGGCTTCTTCGCGCAAAGACGATTGTACCGGTCCCAGTGCTCTCTTAGCGCCGCTTCTGCCGAAAGAAGCCCGGGAGCGGCGCTTAGTTCCGGAGAGCATCGTACCTTCGTCTTTAGCGGCTTTTGTGGTCTACATCCTAGCAGAAAACATTTCCACTCTGTCTGGTAAGGAAAACCTGCGGGAGCACAGAAAACATCTCCCATCGTGTTCTGGACGTTGCACGGAGGTCTGCCAAGTGTTTCAATGAAGAAAAGAAAAGTTGTCCAAAACAACTTCTTATCGAATATTGATGTGATTGGAAAAGTCAGGAGAATGGTAAGGTACTGTTTTCTATCAGTTGGCAAGTTGAGCACACGATCCCAGTGTTGTACAGCTTCTTTCTTCACCTTTCCGATGCTGCCGCTCTCTCCTGCTCCCGGAGCCGAAGAAGCGGCTTCTTTGCGCAAAGACGATTGTACCGCTCACAGTGCTCTCTTAGTGCCGCTTCTGCCGAAAGAAGCCCCGAAGCGGCGCTTAACTCCGGAGAGCATCGTACCTTCGTCTTTAGCGTCTTTTGTGGTCTACATCCTAGCAGAAAGCTTTTCCACTCTGTCTGGCAAGGAAAACCTGCGGGAGCACAGAAAACATCTCCCATCGTGTTCTGGACGTTGCACGGAGGTCTGCCAAGTGTTTGGCATAAAGAAAAGAAATACTGTCCAAAACAGCTTCTTATCGAATATTCATGTGACTGGAAAAGTCAGGAGAATGGTAAGGTACTGTTTTCTATCAGTTGGCAAGTTCAGCACACAATCCCAGTGTTGTACAGCTTCCTTCTTCACCTTTCCGATGCTGCCGCTCTCTCCGGCTCCCGGAGCCCAAGAAGCGGCTTCTTCGCGCAAAGACGATTGTACCGGTCACAGTGCTCTCTTAGCGCGGCTTCTGCCGAAAGACGCCCGGGAGCGGCGCATAGCTCCGGAGAGCATCGTCCCTTCGTCTTTAGCGTCTTTTGTGGTCTACATCCTAGCAGAAAGCTTTTCCACTCTGTCTGGCAAGGAAAACCTGCGGGAGCACAGAAAACATCTCCCATCGTGTTCTGGACGTTGCACGGAGGTCTGCCAAGTGTTTGGCAAAAAGAAAAGAAAAGCTGTCCAAAGCAGCTTCTTATCGAATATTCATGTGACTGGAAATGTCAGGAGAATGGTAAGGTACTGTTTTCTATCAGTTGGCAAGTTGAGCACACAATCCCAGTGTTGTACAGGTTCTTTCTCCACCTTTCCGTTCATGCCGCTCTCTCCGGCTCCCGGAGCCGAAGAAGCGGCTTCTTCGCGCAAAGACGATTGTACCGGTCCCAGTGCTCTCTTAGCGCGGCTTCTGCCGAAAGAAGCCCGGGAGCGGCGCTTAGCTCCGGAGAGCATCGTACCTTCGTCTTTAGCGGCTTTTGCGGTCTACATCCTAGCAGAAAACATTTCCACTCTGTCTGGCAAGGAAAACCTGCGGGAGCACAGAAAACATCTCCCATCGTGTTCTGGACGTTGCACGGAGGTCTGCCAAGTGTTCGACAAGAAGAAAAGAAAAGTTGTCCAAAACAGCTTCTTATCGAATATTGATGTGATTGGAAAAGTCAGGAGAATGGTAAGGTACTCTTTTCTATCAGTTGGCAAGTTGAGCACACGATCCCAGTGTTGTACAGCTTCCTTCTTCACCTTTCCGATGCTGCCGCTCTCTCCGGCTCCCGGAGCCGAAGAAGCGGCTTCTTCGCGCAAAGACGATTGTACCGGTCCCAGTGCTCTCTTAGCGCCGCTTCTGCCGAAAGATGCCCGGAAGCGGCGCTTAACTCCGGAGAGCATCGTAACTTCGTCTTTAGCGTCTTTTGTGGTCTACATCCTAGCAGAAAGCTTTTCCACTCTGTCTGGCAAGGAAAACCTGCGGGAGCACAGAAAACATCTCCCATCGTGTTCTGGACGTTGCACGGAAGTCTGCCAAGTGTTTGGCATAAAGAAAAGAAAAGCTGTCCAAAACAGCTTCTTATCGAATATTCATGTGACTGGAAAAGTCAGGAGAATGGTAAGGTACTGTTTTCTATCAGTTGGCAAGTTCAGCACACAATCCCAGTGTTGTACAGCTTCCTTCTTCACCTTTCCGATGCTGCCGCTCTCTCCGGCTCCCGGAGCCGAAGATGCGGCTTCTTCGCGCAAAGACGATTGTACCGGTCCCAGTGCTCTCTTAGCGCCGCTTCTGCCGAAAGAAGCCCGGGAGCGGCGCTTAGTTCCGGAGAGCATCGTACCTTCGTCTTTAGCGGCTTTTGTGGTCTACATCCTAGCAGAAAACATTTCCACTCTGTCTGGTAAGGAAAACCTGCGGGAGCACAGAAAACATCTCCCATCGTGTTCTGGACGTTGCACGGAGGTCTGCCAAGTGTTTCAATGAAGAAAAGAAAAGTTGTCCAAAACAACTTCTTATTGAATATTGATGTGATTGGAAAAGTCAGGAGAATGGTAAGGTACTGTTTTCTATCAGTTGGCAAGTTGAGCACACGATCCCAGTGTTGTACAGCTTCCTTCTTCACCTTTCCGATGCTGCCGCTCTCTCCTGCTCCCGGAGCCGAAGAAGCGGCTTCTTTGCGCAAAGACGATTGTACCGCTCACAGTGCTCTCTTAGTGCCGCTTCTGCCGAAAGAAGCCCGGAAGCGGCGCTTAACTCCGGAGAGCATCGTACCTTCGTCTTTAGCGTCTTTTGTGGTCTACATCCTAGCAGAAAGCTTTTCCACTCTGTCTGGCAAGGAAAACCTGCGGGAGCACAGAAAACATCTCCCATCGTGTTCTGGACGTTGCACGGAGGTCTGCCAAGTGTTTGGCATAAAGAAAAGAAATACTGTCCAAAACAGCTTCTTATCGAATATTCATGTGACTGGAAAAGTCAGGAGAATGGTAAGGTACTGTTTTCTATCAGTTGGCAAGTTCAGCACACAATCCCAGTGTTGTACAGCTTCCTTCTTCACCTTTCCGATGCTGCCGCTCTCTCCGGCTCCCGGAGCCCAAGAAGCGGCTTCTTCGCGCAAAGACCATTGTACCGGTCACAGTGCTCTCTTAGCGCGGCTTCTGCCGAAAGACGCCCGGGAGCGGCGCATAGCTCCGGAGAGCATCGTCCCTTCGTCTTTAGCGTCTTTTGTGGTCTATATCCTAGCAGAAAGCTTTTCCACTCTGTCTGGCAAGGAAAACCTGCGGGAGCACAGAAAACATCTCCCATCGTGTTCTGGACGTTGCACGGAGGTCTGCCAAGTGTTTGGCAAAAAGAAAAGAAAAGCTGTCCAAAGCAGCTTCTTATCGAATATTCATGTGACTGGAAATGTCAGGAGAATGGTAAGGTACTGTTTTCTATCAGTTGGCAAGTTGAGCACACAATCCCAGTGTTGTACAGCTTCTTTCTCCACCTTTCCGTTCATGCCGCTCTCTCCGGCTCCCGGAGCCGAAGATACGGCTTCTTCGCGCAAAGACGATTGTACCGCTCACAGTGCTCTCTTAGCGCGGCTTCTGCCGAAAGAAGCCCGGGAGCGGCGCTTAGCTCCGGAGAGCATCGTACCTTCGTCTTTAGCGGCTTTTGTGGTCTACATCCTAGCAGAAAACATTTCCACTCTGTCTGGCAAGGAAAACCTGCGGGAGCACAGAAAACATCTCCCATCGTGTTCTGGACGTTGCACGGAGGTCTGCCAAGTGTTAAGCATAAAGAAAAGAAAAGCTGTCCAAAGCAGCTTCTTATCGAATATTCATGTGAATAGAAAAGTCAGGAGAATGGTAAGGTACTGTTTTCTATCAGTTGGCAAGTTGAGCACACAATCCCAGTGTTGTACAGCTTCCTTCTTCACCTTTCCGATGCTGCCGCTCTCTCCGGCTCCCGGAGGCGAAGAAACGGCTTCTTCGCGCAAAGACGATTGTACCGCTCACAGTGCTCTCTTACTGCGGCTTCTGCCGAAAGACGCCCGGGAGCGGCGCTTAGTTCCGGAGAGCATCGTCCCTTCGTCTTTAGCGTCTTTTGTGATCTACATCCTAGCAGAAAGCTTTTCCACTCTGTCTGGCAAGGAAAACCTGCGGGAGCACAGAAAACATCTCCCATCGTGTTCTGGACGTTGCACGGAAGTCTGCCAAGTGTTTGGCATAAAGAAAAGAGAAGCTGTCCAAAACAGCTCCTTATCGAATATTCATGTGATTGGAAATGTCAGGATAATGGTAAGGTACTGTTTTCTATCAGTTGGCAAGTTGAGCACACAATCCCAGTGTTGTACAGCTTCCTTCTTCACCTTTCCGATGCTGCCGCTCTCTCCGGCTCCCGGAGCCGAAGATGCGGCTTCTTCGCGCAAAGACGATTGTACCGCTCACAGTGCTCTCTTAGCGCCGCTTCTGCCGAAAGACGCCCGGGAGCGGCGCTTAGCTCCGGAGAGCATCGTACCTTCGTCTTTAGCGGCTTTTGTGGTCTACATCCTAGCAGAAAGCTTTTCCACTCTGTCTGGCAAGAAAAACCTGCGGGAGCACAGAAAACATCTCCCATCGTGTTCTGGACGTTGCACGGAGGTCTGCCAAGTGTTTCAATGAAGAAAAGAAAAGTTGTCCAAAATAACTTCCTATCGCACATTCATGTGATTAGAAAAGTCAGGAGAATGGTAAGGTACTGTTTTCTATCAGTTGGCAAGTTGAGCACACGATCCCAGTGTTGTACAGCTTCTTTCTTCACCTTTCCGATGCTGCCGCTCTCTCCTGCTCCCGGAGCCGAAGAAGCGGCTTCTTCGCGCAAAGACGATTGTACCGGTCCCAGTGCTCTCTTAGTGCCGCTTCTGCCGAAAGAAGCCCGGAAGCGGCGCTTAACTCCGGAGAGCATCGTACCTTCGTCTTTAGCGTCTTTTGTGGTCTACATCCTAGCAGAAAGCTTTTCCACTCTGTCTGGCAAGGAAAACCTGCGGGAGCACAGAAAACATCTCCCATCGTGTTCTGGACGTTGCACGGAAGTCTGCCAAGTGTTTGGCATGAAGAAAAGAAAAGCTGTCCAAAGCAGCTTCTTATCGAATATTCATGTGACTGGAAAAGTCAGGAGAATGGTAAGGTACTGTTTTCTATCAGTTGGCAAGTTCAGCACACAATCCCAGTGTTGTACAGCTTCCTTCTTCACCTTTCCGATGCTGCCGCTCTCTCCGGCTCCCGGAGCCGAAGATGCGGCTTCTTCGCGCAAAGACGATTGTACCGGTCCCAGTGCTCTCTTAGCGCCGCTTCTGCCGAAAGAAGCCCGGGAGCGGCGCTTAGTTCCGGAGAGCATCGTACCTTCGTCTTTAGCGGCTTTTGTGGTCTACATCCTAGCAGAAAACATTTCCACTCTGTCTGGTAAGGAAAACCTGCGGGAGCACAGAAAACATCTCCCATCGTGTTCTGGACGTTGCACGGAGGTCTGCCAAGTGTTTCAATGAAGAAAAGAAAAGTTGTCCAAAACAACTTCTTATCGAATATTGATGTGATTGGAAAAGTCAGGAGAATGGTAAGGTACTGTTTTCTATCAGTTGGCAAGTTGAGCACACGATCCCAGTGTTGTACAGCTTCTTTCTTCACCTTTCCGATGCTGCCGCTCTCTCCTGCTCCCGGAGCCGAAGAAGCGGCTTCTTTGCGCAAAGACGATTGTACCGCTCACAGTGCTCTCTTAGTGCCGCTTCTGCCGAAAGAAGCCCCGAAGCGGCGCTTAACTCCGGAGAGCATCGTACCTTCGTCTTTAGCGTCTTTTGTGGTCTACATCCTAGCAGAAAGCTTTTCCACTCTGTCTGGCAAGGAAAACCTGCGGGAGCACAGAAAACATCTCCCATCGTGTTCTGGACGTTGCACGGAGGTCTGCCAAGTGTTTGGCATAAAGAAAAGAAATACTGTCCAAAACAGCTTCTTATCGAATATTCATGTGACTGGAAAAGTCAGGAGAATGGTAAGGTACTGTTTTCTATCAGTTGGCAAGTTCAGCACACAATCCCAGTGTTGTACAGCTTCCTTCTTCACCTTTCCGATGCTGCCGCTCTCTCTGGCTCCCGGAGCCCAAGAAGCGGCTTCTTCGCGCAAAGACGATTGTACCGGTCACAGTGCTCTCTTAGCGCGGCTTCTGCCGAAAGACGCCCGGGAGCGGCGCATAGCTCCGGAGAGCATCGTCCCTTCGTCTTTAGCGTCTTTTGTGGTCTACATCCTAGCAGAAAGCTTTTCCACTCTGTCTGGCAAGGAAAACCTGCGGGAGCACAGAAAACATCTCCCATCGTGTTCTGGACGTTGCACGGAGGTCTGCCAAGTGTTTGGCAAAAAGAAAAGAAAAGCTGTCCAAAGCAGCTTCTTATCGAATATTGATGTGACTGGAAATGTCAGGAGAATGGTAAGGTACTGTTTTCTATCAGTTGGCAAGTTGAGCACACAATCCCAGTGTTGTACAGCTTCTTTCTCCACCTTTCCGTTCATGCCGCTCTCTCCGGATCCCGGAGCCGAAGAAACGGCTTCTTCGCGCAAAGACGATTGTACCGCTCACAGTGCTCTCTTAGCGCGGCTTCTGCCGAAAGAAGCCCGGGAGCGGCGCTTAGCTCCGGAGAGCATCGTACCTTCGTCTTTAGCGGCTTTTGTGGTCTACATCCTAGCAGAAAACATTTCCACTCTGTCTGGCAAGGAAAACCTGCGGGAGCACAGAAAACATCTCCCATCGTGTTCTGGACGTTGCACGGAGGTCTGCCAAGTGTTCGACAAGAAGAAAAGAAAAGTTGTCCAAAACAGCTTCTTATCGAATATTCATGTGATTGGAAAAGTCAGGAGAATGGTAAGGTACTCTTTTCTATCAGTTGGCAAGTTGAGCACACGATCCCAGGGTTGTACAGCTTCCTTCTTCACCTTTCCGATGCTGCCGCTCTCTCCGGCTCCCGGAGCCGAAGATGCGGCTTCTTCGCGCAAAGACGATTGTACCGCTCACAGTGCTCTCTTAGCGCGGCTTCTGCCGAAAGAAGCCCGGGAGCGGCGCTTAGCTCCGGAGAGCATCGTACCTTCGTCTTTAGCGTCTTTTGTGGTCTACATCCTAGCAGAAAACATTTCCACTCTGTCTGGTAAGGAAAACCTGCGGGAGCACAGAAAACATCTCCCATCGTGTTCTGGACGTTGCACGGAGGTCTGCCAAGTGTTAAGCATAAAGAAAAGAAAAGCTGTCCAAAGCAGCTTCTTATCGAATATTCATGTGAATAGAAAAGTCAGGAGAATGGTAAGGTACTGTTTTCTATCAGTTGGCAAGTTGAGCACACAATCCCAGTGTTGTACAGCTTCCTTCTTCACCTTTCCGATGCTGCCGCTCTCTCCGGCTCCCGGAGGCGAAGAAACGGCTTCTTCGCGCAAAGACGATTGTACCGCTCACAGTGCTCTCTTACTGTGGCTTCTGCCGAAAGACGCCCGGGAGCGGCGCTTAGTTCCGGAGAGCATCGTCCCTTCGTCTTTAGCGTCTTTTGTGATCTACATCCTAGCAGAAAGCTTTTCCACTCTGTCTGGCAAGGAAAACCTGCGGGAGCACAGAAAACATCTCCCATCGTGTTCTGGACGTTGCACGGAAGTCTGCCAAGTGTTTGGCATAAAGAAAAGAGAAGCTGTCCAAAACAGCTCCTTATCGAATATTCATGTGATTGGAAATGTCAGGATAATGGTAAGGTACTGTTTTCTATCAGTTGGCAAGTTGAGCACACAATCCCAGTGTTGTACAGCTTCCTTCTTCACCTTTCCGATGCTGCCGCTCTCTCCGGCTCCCGGAGCCGAAGATGCGGCTTCTTCGCGCAAAGACGATTGTACCGCTCACAGTGCTCTCTTAGCGCGGCTTCTGCCGAAAGACGCCCGGGAGCGGCGCTTAGCTCCGGAGAGCATCGTACCTTCGTCTTTAGCGTCTTTTGTGGTCTACATCCTAGCAGAAAGCTTTTCCACTCTGTCTGGCAAGAAAAACCTGCGGGAGCACAGAAAACATCTCCCATCGTGTTCTGGACGTTGCACGGAGGTCTGCCAAGTGTTTCAATGAAGAAAAGAAAAGTTGTCCAAAATAACTTCCTATCGCACATTCATGTGATTAGAAAAGTCAGGAGAATGGTAAGGTACTGTTTTCTATCAGTTGGCAAGTTGAGCACACGATCCCAGTGTTGTACAGCTTCTTTCTTCACCTTTCCGATGCTGCCGCTCTCTCCTGCTCCCGGAGCCGAAGATGCGGCTTCTTCGCGCAAAGACGATTGTACCGGTCCCAGTGCTCTCTTAGTGCCGCTTCTGCCGAAAGAAGCCCGGAAGCGGCGCTTAACTCCGGAGAGCATCGTACCTTCGTCTTTAGCGTCTTTTGTGGTCTACATCCTAGCAGAAAGCTTTTCCACTCTGTCTGGCAAGGAAAACCTGCGGGAGCACAGAAAACATCTCCCATCGTGTTCTGGACGTTGCACGGAAGTCTGCCAAGTGTTTGGCATGAAGAAAAGAAAAGCTGTCCAAAGCAGCTTCTTATCGAATATTCATGTGATTAGAAAAGTCAGGAGAATGGTAAGGTACTGTTTTCTATCAGTTGGCAAGTTGAGCACACAATCCCAGTGTTGTACAGCTTCTTTCTTCACCTTTCCGATGCTGCCGCTCTCTCCGGCTCCCGGAGCCGAAGATGCGGCTTCTTCGCGCAAAGACGATTGTACCGCTCACAGTGCTCTCTTAGCGCCGCTTCTGCCGAAAGAAGCCCGGGAGCGGCGCTTAGCTCCGGAGAGCATCGTACCTTCGTCTTTAGCGGCTTTTGTGGTCTACATCCTAGCAGAAAACATTTCCACTCTGTCTGGTAAGGAAAACCTGCGGGAGCACAGAAAACATCTCCCATCGTGTTCTGGACGTTGCACGGACGTCTGCCAAGTGTTAAGCATAAAGAAAAGAAAAGCTGTCCAAAGCAGCTTCTTATCGAATATTCATGTGAATAGAAAAGTCAGGAGAATGGTAAGGTACTGTTTTCTATCAGTTGGCAAGTTGAGCACACAATCCCAGGGTTGTACAGCTTCCTTCTTCACCTTTCCGATGCTGCCGCTCTCTCCGGCTCCCGGAGCCGAAGAAACGGCTTCTTCGCGCAAAGACGATTGTACCGCTCACAGTGCTCTCTTAGCGCGGCTTCTGCCGAAAGACGCCCGGGAGCGGCGCTTAGTTCCGGAGAGCATCGTACCTTCGTCTTTAGCGTCTTTTGTGGTCTACATCCTGGCAGAAAGCTTTTCCACTCTGTCTGGCAAGGAAAACCTGCGGGAGCACAGAAAACATCTCCCATCGTGTTCTGGATGTTGCACGGAGGTCTGCAATGTGTTTGGCATAAAGAAAGGAAAAGCTGTCCAAAACAGCTTCTTATCGAATATTCATGTGATTGGAAATGTCAGGAGAATGGTAAGGTACTGTTTTCTATCAGTTGGCAAGTTGAGCACACAATCCCAGTGTTGTACAGCTTCCTTCTTCACCTTTCCGATGCTGCCGCTCTCTCCGGCTCCCGGAGCCGAAGATGCGGCTTCTTCGCGCAAAGACGATTGTACCGCTCACAGTGCTCTCTTAGCGCCGCTTCTGCCGAAAGACGCCCGGGAGCGGCGCTTAACTCCGGAGAGCATCGTACCTTCGTCTTTAGCGTCTTTTGTGGTCTACATCCTAGCAGAAAGCTTTTCCACTCTGTCTGGCAAGGAAAACCTGCGGGAGCACAGAAAACATCTCCCATCGTGTTCTGGACGTTGCACGGAGGTCTGCCAAGTGTTTAGCATAAAGAAAAGAAAAGCTGTCCAAAACAACTTCTTATCGAATATTCATGTGATTGGAAATGTCAGGAGAAAGGTAAGGCACTGTTTTCTATCAGTTGGCAAGTTCAGCACACAATCCCAGTGTTGTACAGCTTCCTTCTTCACCTTTCCGATGCTGCCGCTCTCTCCGGCTCCCGGAGCCGAAGATGCGGCTTCTTCGCGCAAAGACGATTGTACCGCTCACAGTGCTCTCTTAGCGCGGCTTCTGCCGAAAGACGCCCGGGAGCGGCGCTTAGCTCCGGAGAGCATCGTCCCTTCGTCTTTAGCGGCTTTTGTGGTCTACATCCTAGCTGAAAACTTTTCCAATCTGTCTGGCAAGAAAAACCTGCGGGAGCACAGAAAACATCTCCCATCGTGTTCTGGACGTTGCACGGAGGTCTGCCAAGTGTTTCAATGAAGAAAAGAAAAGTTGTCCAAAATAACTTCCTATCGAACATTCATGTGATTAGAAAAGTCAGGAGAATGGTAAGGTACTGTTTTCTATCAGTTGGCAAGTTGAGCACACGATCCCAGTGTTGTACAGCTTCTTTCTTCACCTTTCCGATGCTGCCGCTCTCTCCTGCTCCCGGAGCCGAAGAAACGGCTTCTTCGCGCAAAGACGATTGTACCGGTCACAGTGCTCTCTTAGCGCGGCTTCTGCCGAAGGAAGCCCGGAAGCGGCGCTTAACTCCGGAGAGCATCGTACCTTCGTCTTTAGCGTCTTTTGTGGTCTACATCCTAGCAGAAAGCTTTTCCACTCTGTCTGGCAAGGAAAACCTGCGGGAGCACAGAAAACATCTCCCATCGTGTTCTGGATGTTGCACGGAAGTCTGCAGAGTGTTTGGCATGAAGAAAAGAAAAGCTGTCCAAAGCAGCTTCTTATCGAATATTCATGTGATTAGAAAAGTCAGGAGAATGGTAAGGTACTGTTTTCTATCAGTTGGCAAGTTGAGCACACAATCCCAGGGTTGTACAGCTTCCTTCTTCACCTTTCCGATGCTGCCGCTCTCTCCGGCTCCCGGAGCCGAAGAAACGGCTTCTTCGCGCAAAGACGATTGTACCGCTCACAGTGCTCTCTTACTGCGGCTTCTGCCGAAAGACGCCCGGGAGCGGCGCTTAGTTCCGGAGAGCATCGTACCTTCGTCTTTAGCGTCTTTTGTGGTCTACATCCTAGCAGAAAGCTTTTCCACTCTGTCTGGCAAGAAAAACCTGCGGGAGCACAGAAAACATCTCCCATCGTGTTCTGGACATTGCACGGAGGTCTGCCAAGTGTTTCCATGAAGAAAAGAAAAGTTGTCCAAAAAAACTTCCTATCGAATATTCATGTGATTAGAAAAGTCAGGAGAATGGTAAGGTACTGTTTTCTATCAGTTGGCAAGTTTAGCACACAATCCCAGGGTTGTACAGCTTCCTTCTTCACCTTTCCGATCATGCCGCTCTCTCCGGCTCCCGGAGCCGAAGAAACGGCTTCTTCGCGCAAAGACGATTGTACCGCTCACAGTGCTCTCTTACTGCGGCTTCTGCCGAAAGACGCCCGGGAGCGGCGCTTAGTTCCGGAGAGCATCGTCCCTTCGTCTTTTGCGTCTTTTGTGGTCTACATCCTGGCAGAAAGCTTTTCCACTCTGTCTGGCAAGAAAAACCTGCGGGAGCACAGGAAACATCTCCCATCGTGTTCTGGACGTTGCACGGAGGTCTGCCATGTGTTTGGCATAAAGAAAGGAAAAGCTGTCCAAAACAGCTTCTTATCGAATATTCATGTGATTGGAAATGTCAGGAGAATGGTAAGGTACTGTTTTCTATCAGTTGGCAAGTTGAGCACACAATCCCAGTGTTGTACAGCTTCCTTCTTCACCTTTCCGATGCTGCTGCTCTCTCCGGCTCCCGGAGCCGAAGAAACGGCTTCTTCGCGCAAAGACGATTATACCGGTCAAGTGCTCTCTTACTGCGGCTTCTGCCGAAAGACGCCCGGGAGCGGCGCTTAGTTCCGGAGAGCATCGTACCTTCGTCTTTAGCGTCTTTTGTGGTCTACATCCTAGCAGAAAGCTTTTCTACTCTGTCTGTCAAGAAAAACCTGCGGGAGCACAGAAAACATCTCCCATCGTGTTCTGGACGTTGCACGGACGTCTGCCATGTGTTTGGCATAAAGAAAGGAAAAGCTGTCCAAAGCAGCTTCTTATCGAATATTCATGTGACTGGAAAATTCAGGAGAATGGTAAGGTACTGTTTTCTATCAGTTGGCAAGTTGAGCACATGATCCCAGTGTTGTACAGCTTCTTTCTTCACCTTTCCGATGCTGCCGCTCTCTCCTGCTCCCGGAGCCGAAGATGCGGCTTCTTCGCGCAAAGACGATTGTACCGCTCACAGTGCTCTCTTAGTGCCGCTTCTGCCGAAAGAAGCCCGGAAGCGGCGCTTAACTCCGGAGAGCATCGTACCTTCGTCTTTAGCGTCTTTTGTGGTCTACATCCTAGCAGAAAGCTTTTCCACTCTGTCTGGCAAGGAAAACCTGCGGGAGCACAGAAAACATCTCCCATCGTGTTCTGGACGTTGCACGGAAGTCTGCCAAGTGTTTGGCATAAAGAAAAGAAAAGCTGTCCAAAACAGCTTCTTATCGAATATTCATGTGACTGGAAAAGTCAGGAGAATGGTAAGGTACTGTTTTCTATCAGTTGGCAAGTTCAGCACACAATCCCAGTGTTGTACAGCTTCCTTCTTCACCTTTCCGATGCTGCCGCTCTCTCCGGCTCCCGGAGCCCAAGAAGCGGCTTCTTCGCGCAAAGACGATTGTACCGGTCACAGTGCTCTCTTAGCGCGGCTTCTGCCGAAAGACGCCCGGCAGCGGCGCATAGCTCCGGAGAGCATCGTCCCTTCGTCTTTAGCGTCTTTTGTGGTCTACATCCCAGCAGAAAGCTTTTCCACTCTGTCTGGCAAGGAAAACCTGCGGGAGCACAGAAAACATCTCCCATCGTGTTCTGGACGTTGCACGGAGGTCTGCCAAGTGTTTGGCAAAAAGAAAAGAAAAGCTGTCCAAAGCAGCTTCTTATCGAATATTCATGTGACTGGAAATGTCAGGAGAATGGTAAGGTACTGTTTTCTATCAGTTGGCAAGTTGAGCACACAATCCCAGTGTTGTACAGGTTCTTTCTCCACCTTTCCAATGCTGCCGCTCTCTCCGGCTCCCGGAGCCGAAGATGCGGCTTCTTCGCGCAAAGACGATTGTACCGGTCACAGTGCTCTCTTAGCGCCGCTTCTGCCGAAAGACGCCCGGGAGCGGCGCTTAACTCCGGAGAGCATCGTACCTTCGTCTTTAGCGTCTTTTGTGGTCTACATCCTAGCAGAAAGCTTTTCCACTCTGTCTGGCAAGGAAAACCTGCGGGAGCACAGAAAACATCTCCCATCGTGTTCTGGACGTTGCACGGAAGTCTGCCAAGTGTTTGGCATAAAGAAAAGAAAAGCTGTCCAAAACAGCTTCTTATCGAATATTCATGTGATTGGAAATGTCAGGAGAATGGTAAGGTATTGTTTTCTATCAGTTGGCAAGTTCAGCACACAATCCCAGTGTTGTACAGCTTCTTTCTCCACCTTTCCGATGCTGCCGCTCTCTCCGGCTCCCGGAGCCCAAGAAGCGGCTTCTTCGCGCAAAGACGATTGTACCGCTCACAGTGCTCTCTTAGCGCGGCTTCTGCCGAAAGACGCCCGGGAGCGGCGCTTAGCTCCGGAGAGCATCGTCCCTTCGTCTTTAGCGGCTTTTGTGGTCTACATCCTAGCTGAAAACTTTTCCACTCTGTCTGGCAAGAAAAACCTGCGGGAGCACAGAAAACATCTCCCATCGTGTTCTGGACGTTGCAAGGAGGTCTGCCAAGTGTTTCAATGAAGAAAAGAAAAGTTGTCCAAAATAACTTCCTATCGATCATTCATGTGATTAGAAAAGTCAGGAGAATGGTAAGGTACTGTTTTCTATCAGTTGGCAAGTTGAGCACACGATCCCAGTGTTGTACAGCTTCTTTCTTCACCTTTCCGATGCTGCCGCTCTCTCCTGCTCCCGGAGCCGAAGAAACGGCTTCTTCGCGCAAAGACGATTGTACCGGTCACAGTGCTCTCTTAGCGCGGCTTCTGCCGAAAGAAGCCCGGAAGCGGCGCTTAACTCCGGAGAGCATCGTACCTTCGTCTTTAGCGTCTTTTGTGGTCTACATCCTAGCAGAAAGCTTTTCCACTCTGTCTGGCAAGGAAAACCTGCGGGAGCACAGAAAACATCTCCCATCGTGTTCTGGACGTTGCACGGAAGTCTGCCAAGTGTTTGGCATGAAGAAAAGAAAAGCTGTCCAAAGCAGCTTCTTATCGAATATTCATGTGATTAGAAAAGTCAGGAGAATGGTAAGGTACTGTTTTCTATCAGTTGGCAAGTTGAGCACACAATCCCAGGGCTGTACAGCTTCCTTCTTCACCTTTCCGATGCTGCCGCTCTCTCCGGCTCCCGGAGCCGAAGAAACGGCTTCTTCGCGCAAAGACGATTGTACCGCTCACAGTGCTCTCTTACTGCGGCTTCTGCCGAAAGACGCCCGGGAGCGGCGCTTAGTTCCGGAGAGCATCGTACCTTCGTCTTTAGCGGCTTTTGTGGTCTACATCCTAGCAGAAAGCTTTTCCACTCTGTCTGGCAAGAAAAACCTGCGGGAGCACAGAAAACATCTCCCATCGTGTTCTGGACATTGCACGGAGGTCTGCCAAGTGTTTCCATGAAGAAAAGAAAAGTTGTCCAAAAAAACTTCCTATCGAATATTCATGTGATTAGAAAAGTCAGGAGAATGGTAAGGTACTGTTTTCTATCAGTTGGCAAGTTTAGCACACAATCCCAGGGTTGTACAGCTTCCTTCTTCACCTTTCCGATGCTGCCGCTCTCTCCGGCTCCCGGAGCCGAAGAAACGGCTTCTTCGCGCAAAGACGATTGTACCGCTCACAGTGCTCTCTTACTGCGGCTTCTGCCGAAAGACGCCCGGGAGCGGCGCTTAGTTCCGGAGAGCATCGTCCCTTCGTCTTTTGCGTCTTTTGTGGTCTACATCCTGGCAGAAAGCTTTTCCACTCTGTCTGGCAAGAAAAACCTGCGGGAGCACAGAAAACATCTCCCATCGTGTTCTGGACGTTGCACGGAGGTCTGCCATGTGTTTGGCATAAAGAAAGGAAAAGCTGTCCAAAGCAGCTTCTTATCGAATATTCATGTGATTGGAAATGTCAGGAGAATGGTAAGGTACTGTTTTCTATCAGTTGGCAAGTTGAGCACACAATCCCAGTGTTGTACAGCTTCCTTCTTCACCTTTCCGATGCTGCTGCTCTCTCCGGCTCCCGGAGCCGAAGAAACGGCTTCTTCGCGCAAAGACGATTATACCGCTCACAGTGCTCTCTTACTGCGGCTTCTGCCGAAAGACGCCCGGGAGCGGCGCTTAGTTCCGGAGAGCATCGTACCTTCGTCTTTAGCGTCTTTTGTGGTCTACATCCTGGCCGAAAGCTTTTCCACTCTGTCTGGCAAGAAAAACCTGCGGGAGCACAGAAAACATCTCCCATCGTGTTCTGGACGTTGCACGGACGTCTGCCATGCGTTTGGCATAAAGAAAGGAAAAGCTGTCCAAAGCAGCTTCTTATCGAATATTCATGTGACTGGAAAATTCAGGAGAATGGTAAGGTACTGTTTTCTATCAGTTGGCAAGTTGAGCACACAATCCCAGTGTTGTACAGCTTCTTTCTTCACCTTTCCCATGCTGCCGCTCTCTCCTGCTCCCGGAGCCGAAGATGCGGCTTCTTCGCGCAAAGACGATTGTACCGCTCACAGTGCTCTCTTAGTGCCGCTTCTGCCGAAAGAAGCCCGGAAGCGGCGCTTAACTCCGGAGAGCATCGTACCTTCGGCTTTAGCGTCTTTTGTGGTCTACATCCTAGCAGAAAGCTTTTCCACTCTGTCTGGCAAGGAAAACCTGCGGGAGCACAGAAAACATCTCCCATCGTGTTCTGGACGTTGCACGGAGGTCTGCCAAGTGTTTGGCAAAAAGAAAAGAAAAGCTGTCCAAAACAGCTTCTTATCGAATATTCATGTGACTGGAAATGTCAGGAGAATGGTAAGGTACTGTTTTCTATCAGTTGGCAAGTTGAGCACACAATCCCAGTGTTGTACAGGTTCTTTCTCCACCTTTCCGATGCTGCCGCTCTCTCCGGCTCCCGGAGCCGAAGATGCGGCTTCTTCGCGCAAAGACGATTGTACCGCTCACAGTGCTCTCTTAGCGCGGCTTCTGCCGAAAGACGCCCGGGAGCGGCGCTTAACTCCGGAGAGCATCGTACCTTCGTCTTTAGCGTCTTTTGTGGTCTACATCCTAGCAGAAAGCTTTTCCACTCTGTCTGGCAAGGAAAACCTGCGGGAGCACAGAAAACATCTCCCATCGTGTTCTGGACGTTGCACGGAGGTCTGCCAAGTGTTTAGCATAAAGAAAAGAAAAGCTGTCCAAAACAGCTTCTTATCGAATATTCATGTGATTGGAAATGTCAGGAGAATGGTAAGGTACTGTTTTCTATCAGTTGGCAAGTTCAGCACACAATCCCAGTGTTGTACAGCTTCTTTCTCCACCTTTCCGATGCTGCCGCTCTCTCCGGCTCCCGGAGCCCAAGAAGCGGCTTCTTCGCGCAAAGACGATTGTACCGCTCACAGTGCTCTCTTAGCGCGGCTTCTGCCGAAAGACGCCCGGGAGCGGCGCTTAGCTCTGGAGAGCATCGTCCCTTCGTCTTTAGCGGCTTTTGTGGTCTACATCCTAGCTGAAAACTTTTCCACTCTGTCTGGCAAGAAAAACCTGCGGGAGCACAGAAAACATCTCCCATCGTGTTCTGGACGTTGCAAGGAGGTCTGCCAAGTGTTTCAATGAAGAAAAGAAAAGTTGTCCAAAATAACTTCCTATCGAACATTCATGTGATTAGAAAAGTCAGGAGAATGGTAAGGTACTGTTTTCTATCAGTTGGCAAGTTGAGCCCACGATCCCAGTGTTGTACAGCTTCTTTCTTCACCTTTCCGATGCTGCCGCTCTCTCCTGCTCCCGGAGCCGAAGAAACGGCTTCTTCGCGCAAAGACGATTGTACCGGTCACAGTGCTCTCTTAGCGCGGCTTCTGCCGAAAGAAGCCCGGAAGCGGCGCTTAACTCCGGAGAGCATCGTACCTTCGTCTTTAGCGTCTTTTGTTGTCTACATCCTAGCAGAAAGCTTTTCCACTCTGTCTGGCAAGGAAAACCTGCGGGAGCACAGAAAACATCTCCCATCGTGTTCTGGACGTTGCACGGAAGTCTGCCACGTGTTTGCAATGAAGAAAAGAAAAGCTGTCCAAAGCAGCTTCTTATCGAATATTCATGTGATTAGAAAAGTCAGGAGAATGGTAAGGTACTGTTTTCTATCAGTTGGCAAGTTGAGCACACAATCCCAGGGCTGTACAGCTTCCTTCTTCACCTTTCCGATGCTGCCGCTCTCTCCGGCTCCCGGAGCCGAAGAAACGGCTTCTTCGCGCAAAGACGATTGTACCGCTCACAGTGCTCTCTTACTGCGGCTTCTGCCGAAAGACGCCCGGGAGCGGCGCTTAGTTCCGGAGAGCATCGTACCTTCGTCTTTAGCGGCTTTTGTGGTCTACATCCTAGCAGAAAGCTTTTCCACTCTGTCTGGCAAGAAAAACCTGCGGGAGCACAGAAAACATCTCCCATCGTGTTCTGGACATTGCACGGAGGTCTGCCATGTGTTTCCATGAAGAAAAGAAAAGTTGTCCAAAAAAACTTCCTATCGAATATTCATGTGATTAGAAAAGTCAGGAGAATGGTAAGGTACTGTTTTCTATCAGTTGGCAAGTTTAGCACACAATCCCAGTGTTGTACAGCTTCCTTCTTCACCTTTCCGATGCTGCCGCTCTCTCCGGCGCCCGGAGCCGAAGAAACGGCTTCTTCGCGCAAAGACGATTGTACCGCTCACAGTGCTCTCTTACTGCGGCTTCTGCCGAAAGACGCCCGGGAGCGGCGCTTAGTTCCGGAGAGCATCGTCCCTTCGTCTTTTGCGTCTTTTGTGGTCTACATCCTGGCAGAAAGCTTTTCCACTCTGTCTGGCAAGAAAAACCTGCGGGAGCACAGAAAACATCTCCCATCGTGTTCTGGACGTTGCACGGAGGTCTGCCATGTGTTTGGCATAAAGAAAGGAAAAGCTGTCCAAAACAGCTTCTTATCGAATATTCATGTGATTGGAAATGTCAGGAGAATGGTAAGGTACTGTTTTCTATCAGTTGGCAAGTTGAGCACACAATCCCAGTGTTGTACAGCTTCCTTCTTCACCTTTCCGATGCTGCTGCTCTCTCCGGCTCCCGGAGCCGAAGAAACGGCTTCTTCGCGCAAAGACGATTATACCGGTCACAGTGCTCTCTTACTGCGGCTTCTGCCGAAAGACGCCCGGGAGCGGCGCTTAGTTCCGGAGAGCATCGTACCTTCGTCTTTAGCGTCTTTTGTGGTCTACATCCTGGCAGAAAGCTTTTCCACTCTGTCTGGCAAGAAAAACCTGCGGGAGCACAGAAAACATCTCCCATCGTGTTCTGGACGTTGCACGGACGTCTGCCATGTGTTTGGCATAAAGAAAGGAAAAGCTGTCCAAAGCAGCTTCTTATCGAATATTCATGTGACTGGAAAATTCAGGAGAATGGTAAGGTACTGTTTTCTATCAGTTGGCAAGTTGAGCACACAATCCCAGTGTTGTACAGCTTCTTTCTTCACCTTTCCCATGCTGCCGCTCTCTCCGGCTCCCGGAGCTGAAGATGCGGCTTCTTCGCGCAAAGGCGATTGTACCGGTCCCAGTGCTCTCTTAGCGCCGCTTCTGCCGAAAGAAGCCCGGAAGCGGCGCTTAACTCCGGAGAGCATCGTAACTTCGTCTTTAGCGTCTTTTGTGGTCTACATCCTAGCAGAAAGCTTTTCCACTCTGTCTGGCAAGGAAAACCTGCGGGAGCACAGAAAACATCTCCCATCGTGTTCTGGACGTTGCACGGAAGTCTGCCAAGTGTTTGGCATGAAGAAAAAAAAAACTGTCCAAAACAGCTTCTTATCGAATATTCATGTGATTAGAAAAGTCAGGAGAATGGTAAGGTACTGTTTTCTATCAGTTGGCAAGTTGAGCACACAATCCCAGTGTTGTACAGCTTCCTTCTTCACCTTTCCGATGCTGCCGCTCTCTCCGGCTCCCGGAGCCGAAGATGCGGCTTCTTCGCGCAAAGACGATTGTACCGCTCACAGTGCTCTCTTAGCGCCGCTTCTGCCGAAAGAAGCCCGGGAGCGGCGCTTAGTCCGGAGAGCATCGTACCTTCGTCTTTAGCGGCTTTTGTGGTCTACATCCTAGCAGAAAACATTTCCACTCTGTCTGGTAAGGAAAACCTGCGGGAGCACAGAAAACATCTCCCATCGTGTTCTGGACGTTGCACGGACGTCTACCAAGTGTTAAGCATAAAGAAAAGAAAAGCTGTCCAAAGCAGCTTCTTATCGAATATTCATGTGAATAGAAAAGTCAGGAGAATGGTAAGGTACTGTTTTCTATCAGTTGGCAAGTTGAGCACACAATCCCAGGGTTGTACAGCTTCCTTCTTCACCTTTCCGATGCTGCCGCTCTCTCCGGCTCCCGGAGCCGAAGAAACGGCTTCTTCGCGCAAAGACGATTGTACCGCTCACAGTGCTCTCTTACTGCGGCTTCTGCCGAAAGACGCCCGGGAGCGGCGCTTAGTTCCGGAGAGCATCGTCCCTTCGTCTTTAGCGTCTTTTGTGGTCTACATGCTAGCAGAAAGCTTTTCCACTCTGTCTGGCAAGGAAAACCTGCGGGAGCACAGAAAACATCTCCCATCGTGTTCTGGACATTGCACGGAGGTCTGCCATGTGTTTGGCATAAAGAAAGGAAAAGCTGTCCAAAACAGCTTCTTATCGAATATTCATGTGATTGGAAATGTCAGGAGAATGGTAAGGTACTGTTTTCTATCAGTTGGCAAGTTGAGCACACAATCCCAGTGTTGTACAGCTTCCTTCTTCACCTTTCCGATGCTGCCGCTCTCTCCGGCTCCCGGAGCCGAAGATGCGGCTTCTTCGCGCAAAGACGATTGTACCGCTCACAGTGCTCTCTTAGCGCGGCTTCTGCCGAAAGACGCCCGGGAAGCGGCGCTTAGCTCCGGAGAGCATCGTCCCTTCGTCTTTAGCGGCTTTTGTGGTCTACATCCTAGCTGAAAACTTTTCCACTCTGTCTGGCAAGAAAAACCTGCGGGAGCACAGAAAACATCTCCCATCGTGTTCTGGATGTTGCACGGAGGTCTGCCAAGTGTTTCAATGAAGAAAAGAAAAGTTGTCCAAAATAACTTCCTATCGAACATTCATGTGATTGGAAAACTCAGGAGAATGGTAAGGTACTGTTTTCTATCAGTTGGCAAGTTGAGCACACAATCCCAGTGTTGTACAGCTTCTTTCTTCACCTTTCCCATGCTGCCGCTCTCTCCTGCTCCCGGAGCCGAAGATGCGGCTTCTTCGCGCAAAGACGATTGTACCGCTCACAGTGCTCTCTTAGTGCCGCTTCTGCCGAAAGAAGCCCGGAAGCGGCGCTTAACTCCGGAGAGCATCGTACCTTCGTCTTTAGCGTCTTTTGTGGTCTACATCCTAGCAGAAAGCTTTTCCACTCTGTCTGGCAAGGAAAACCTGCGGGAGCACAGAAAACATCTCCCATCGTGTTCTGGACGTTGCACGGAGGTCTGCCATGTGTTTGGCATAAAGAAAAGAAAAGCTGTCCAAAACAGCTTCTTATCGAATATTCATGTGACTGGAAAAGTCAGGAGAATGGTAAGGTACTGTTTTCTATCAGTTGGCAAGTTCAGCACACAATCCCAGTGTTGTACAGCTTCCTTCTTCACCTTTCCGATGCTGCCGCTCTCTCCGGCTCCCGGAGCCGAAGATGCGGCTTCTTCGCGCAAAGACGATTGTACCGGTCACAGTGCTCTCTTAGCGCCGCTTCTGCCGAAAGACGCCCGGGAGCGGCGCTTAACTCCGGAGAGCATCGTACCTTCGTCTTTAGCGTCTTTTGTGGTCTACATCCTAGCAGAAAGCTTTTCCACTCTGTCTGGCAAGGAAAACCTGCGGGAGCACAGAAAACATCTCCCATCGTGTTCTGGACGTTGCACGGAGGTCTGCCAAGTGTTTAGCATAAAGAAAAGAAAAGCTGTCCAAAACAGCTTCTTATCGAATATTCATGTGATTGGAAATGTCAGGAGAATGGTAAGGTACTGTTTTCTATCAGTTGGCAAGTTCAGCACACAATCCCAGTGTTGTACAGCTTCTTTCTCCACCTTTCCGATGCTGCCGCTCTCTCCGGCTCCCGGAGCCCAAGAAGCGGCTTCTTCGCGCAAAGACGATTGTACCGCTCACAGTGCTCTCTTAGCGCGGCTTCTGCCGAAAGACGCCCGGGAGCGGCGCTTAGCTCTGGAGAGCATCGTCCCTTCGTCTTTAGCGGCTTTTGTGGTCTACATCCTAGCTGAAAACTTTTCCACTCTGTCTGGCAAGAAAAACCTGCGGGAGCACAGAAAACATCTCCCATCGTGTTCTGGACGTTGCAAGGAGGTCTGCCAAGTGTTTCAATGAAGAAAAGAAAAGTTGTCCAAAATAACTTCCTATCGAACATTCATGTGATTAGAAAAGTCAGGAGAATGGTAAGGTACTGTTTTCTATCAGTTGGCAAGTTGAGCCCACGATCCCAGTGTTGTACAGCTTCTTTCTTCACCTTTCCGATGCTGCCGCTCTCTCCTGCTCCCGGAGCCGAAGAAACGGCTTCTTCGCGCAAAGACGATTGTACCGGTCACAGTGCTCTCTTAGCGCGGCTTCTGCCGAAAGAAGCCCGGAAGCGGCGCTTAACTCCGGAGAGCATCGTACCTTCGTCTTTAGCGTCTTTTGTTGTCTACATCCTAGCAGAAAGCTTTTCCACTCTGTCTGGCAAGGAAAACCTGCGGGAGCACAGAAAACATCTCCCATCGTGTTCTGGACGTTGCACGGAAGTCTGCCACGTGTTTGGCATGAAGAAAAGAAAAGCTGTCCAAAGCAGCTTCTTATCGAATATTCATGTGATTAGAAAAGTCAGGAGAATGGTAAGGTACTGTTTTCTATCAGTTGGCAAGTTGAGCACACAATCCCAGGGCTGTACAGCTTCCTTCTTCACCTTTCCGATGCTGCCGCTCTCTCCGGCTCCCGGAGCCGAAGAAACGGCTTCTTCGCGCAAAGACGATTGTACCGCTCACAGTGCTCTCTTACTGCGGCTTCTGCCGAAAGACGCCCGGGAGCGGCGCTTAGTTCCGGAGAGCATCGTACCTTCGTCTTTAGCGGCTTTTGTGGTCTACATCCTAGCAGAAAGCTTTTCCACTCTGTCTGGCAAGAAAAACCTGCGGGAGCACAGAAAACATCTCCCATCGTGTTCTGGACGTTGCACGGAGGTCTGCCAAGTGTTAAGCATAAAGAAAAGAAAAGCTGTCCAAAGCAGCTTCTTATCGAATATTCATGTGAATAGAAAAGTCAGGAGAATGGTAAGGTACTGTTTTCTATCAGTTGGCAAGTTGAGCACACAATCCCAGGGTTGTACAGCTTCCTTCTTCACCTTTCCGATGCTGCCGCTCTCTCCGGCTCCCGGAGCCGAAGAAACGGCTTCTTCGCGCAAAGACGATTGTACCGCTCACAGTGCTCTCTTACTGCGGCTTCTGCCGAAAGACGCCCGGGAGCGGCGCTTAGTTCCGGAGAGCATCGTCCCTTCGTCTTTAGCGTCTTTTGTGGTCTACATGCTAGCAGAAAGCTTTTCCACTCTGTCTGGCAAGGAAAACCTGCGGGAGCACAGAAAACATCTCCCATCGTGTTCTGGACGTTGCACGGAGGTCTGCCATGTGTTTGGCATAAAGAAAGGAAAAGCTGTCCAAAACAGCTTCTTATCGAATATTCATGTGATTGGAAATGTCAGGAGAATGGTAAGGTACTTTTTTCTATCAGTTGGCAAGTTGAGCACACAATCCCAGTGTTGTACAGCTTCCTTCTTCACCTTTCCGATGCTGCTGCTCTCTCCGGCTCCCGGAGCCGAAGATGCGGCTTCTTCGCGCAAAGACGATTGTACCGCTCACAGTGCTCTCTTAGCGCGGCTTCTGCCGAAAGACGCCCGGGAAGCGGCGCTTAGCTCCGGAGAGCATCGTCCCTTCGTCTTTAGCGTCTTTTGTGGTCTACATCCTGGCAGAAAGCTTTTCCACTCTGTCTGGCAAGAAAAACCTGCGGGAGCACAGAAAACATCTCCCATCGTGTTCTGGACGTTGCACGGACGTCTGCCATGTGTTTGGCATAAAGAAAGGAAAAGCTGTCCAAAGCAGCTTCTTATCGAATATTCATGTGACTGGAAAATTCAGGAGAATGATAAGGTACTGTTTTCTATCAGTTGGCAAGTTGAGCACACAATCCCAGTGTTGTACAGCTTCTTTCTTCACCTTTCCCATGCTGCCGCTCTCTCCGGCTCCCGGAGCCGAAGATGCGGCTTCTTCGCGCAAAGGCGATTGTACCGGTCCCAGTGCTCTCTTAGCGCCGCTTCTGCCGGAAGAAGCCCGGAAGCGGCGCTTAACTCCGGAGAGCATCGTAACTTCGTCTTTAGCGTCTTTTGTGGTCTACATCCTAGCAGAAAGCTTTTCCACTCTGTCTGGCAAGGAAAACCTGCGGGAGCACAGAAAACATGTCCCATCGTGTTCTGGACGTTGCACGGAAGTCTGCCAAGTGTTTGGCATAAAGAAAAGAAATGCTGTCCAAAACAGCTTCTTATCGAATATTCATGTGATTAGAAAAGTCAGGAGAATGGTAAGGTACTGTTTTCTATCAGTTGGCAAGTTCAGCACACAATCCCAGTGTTGTACAGCTTCCTTCTTCACCTTTCCGATGCTGCCGCTCTCTCCGGCTCCCGGAGCCCAAGAAGCGGCTTCTTCGCGCAAAGACGATTGTACCGGTCACAGTGCTCTCTTAGCGCGGTTTCTGCCGAAAGAAGCCCGGGAGCGGCGCTTAGCTCCGGAGAGAATCGTACCTTCGTCTTTAGCTTCTTTTGTGGTCTACATCCTAGCAGAAAGCTTTTCCACTCTGTCTGGCAAGGAAAACCTGCGGGAGCACAGAAAACATCTCCTATCGTGTTCTGGACGTTGCACGGAGGTCTGCCAAGTGTTTCAATGAAGAAAAGAAAAGTTGTCCAAAACAACTTCTTATCGAATATTGATGTGATTGGAAAAGTCAGGAGAATGGTAAGGTACTGTTTTCTATCTGTTGGCAAGTTGAGCACACGATCCCAGTGTTGTAAAGCTTCTTTCTTCACCTTTCCGATGCTGCCGCTCTCTCCTGCTCCCGGAGCCGAAGATGCGGCTTCTTCGCGCAAAGACGATTGTACCGCTCACAGTGCTCTCTTAGTGCCGCTTCTGCCGAAAGAAGCCCGGAAGCGGCGCTTAACTCCGGAGAGCATCGTACCTTCGTCTTTAGCGTCTTTTGTGGTCTACATCCTAGCAGAAAGCTTTTCCACTCTGTCTGGCAAGGAAAACCTGCGGGAGCACAGAAAACATCTCCCATCGTGTTCTGGACGTTGCACGGAAGTCTGCCAAGTGTTTGGCATAAAGAAAAGAAAAGCTGTCCAAAACAGCTTCTTATCGAATATTCATGTGACTGGAAAAGTCAGGAGAATGGTAAGGTACTGTTTTCTATCAGTTGGCAAGTTGAGCACACAATCCCAGGGTTGTACAGCTTCCTTCTTCACCTTTCCGATCATGCCGCTCTCTCCGGCTCCCGGAGCCGAAGAAACGGCTTCTTCGCGCAAAGACGATTGTACCGCTCACAGTGCTCTCTTACTGCGGCTTCTGCCGAAAGACGCCCGGGAGCGGCGCTTAGTTCCGGAGAGCATCGTCCCTTCGTCTTTTGCGTCTTTTGTGGTCTACATCCTGGCAGAAAGCTTTTCCACTCTGTCTGGCAAGAAAAACCTGCGGGAGCACAGAAAACATCTCCCATCGTGTTCTGGACGTTGCACGGAGGTCTGCCATGTGTTTGGCATAAAGAAAGGAAAAGCTGTCCAAAACAGCTTCTTATCGAATATTCATGTGATTGGAAATGTCAGGAGAATGGTAAGGTACTGTTTTCTATCAGTTGGCAAGTTGAGCACACAATCCCAGTGTTGTACAGCTTCCTTCTTCACCTTTCCGATGCTGCTGCTCTCTCCGGCTCCCGGAGCCGAAGAAACGGCTTCTTCGCGCAAAGACGATTATATCGGTCACAGTGCTCTCTTAGTGCGGCTTCTGCAGAAAGACGCCCGGGAGCGGCGCTTAGTTCCGGAGAGCATCGTACCTTCGTCTTTAGCGTCTTTTGTGGTCTACATCCTGGCAGAAAGCTTTTCCACTCTGTCTGGCAAGAAAAACCTGCGGGAGCACAGAAAACATCTCCCATCGTGTTCTGGACGTTGCACGGACGTCTGCCATGTGTTTGGCATAAAGAAAGGAAAAGCTGTACAAAGCAGCTTCTTATCGAATATTCATGTGACTGGAAAATTCAGGAGAATGGTAAGGTACTGTTTTCTATCAGTTGGCAAGTTGAGCACACAATCCCAGTGTTGTACAGCTTCTTTCTTCACCTTTCCCATGCTGCCGCTCTCTCCGGCTCCCGGAGCTGAAGATGCGGCTTCTTCGCGCAAAGGCGATTGTACCGGTCCCAGTGCTCTCTTAGCGCCGCTTCTGCCGAAAGAAGCCCGGAAGCGGCGCTTAACTCCGGAGAGCATCGTAACTTCGTCTTTAGCGTCTTTTGTGGTCTACATCCTAGCAGAAAGCTTTTCCACTCTGTCTGGCAAGGAAAACCTGCGGGAGCACAGAAAACATCTCCCATCGTGTTCTGGACGTTGCACGGAAGTCTGCCAAGTGTTTGGCATGAAGAAAAGAAAAACTGTCCAAAACAGCTTCTTATCGAATATTCATGTGATTAGAAAAGTCAGGAGAATGGTAAGGTACTGTTTTCTATCAGTTGGCAAGTTGAGCACACGATCCCAGTGTTGTACAGCTTCTTTCTTCACCTTTCGGATGCTGCCGCTCTCTCCTGCTCCCGGAGCCGAAGAAACGGCTTCTTCGCGCAAAGGCGATTGTACCGGTCACAGTGCTCTCCTAGCGCGGCTTCTGCCGAAAGAAGCCCGGAAGCGGCGCTTAACTCCGGAGAGCATCGTACCTTCGTCTTTAGCGTCTTTTGTGGTCTACATCCTAGCAGAAAGCTTTTCCACTCTGTCTGGCAAGGAAAACCTGCGGGAGCACAGAAAACATCTCCCATCGTGTTCTGGACGTTGCACGGAAGTCTGCCAAGTGTTTGGCATGAAGAAAAGAAAAGCTGTCCAAAGCAGCTTCTTATCGAATATTCATGTGATTAGAAAAGTCAGGAGAATGGTAAGGTACTGTTTTCTATCAGTTGGCAAGTTGAGCACACAATCCCAGGGTTGTACAGCTTCCTTCTTCACCTTTCCGATGCTGCCGCTCTCTCCGGCTCCCGGAGCCGAAGAAACGGCTTCTTCGCGCAAAGACGATTGTACCGCTCACAGTGCTCTCTTACTGCGGCTTCTGCCGAAAGACGCCCGGGAGCGGCGCTTAGTTCCGGAGAGCATCGTCCCTTCGTCTTTTGCGTCTTTTGTGGTCTACATCCTGGCAGAAAGCTTTTCCACTCTGTCTGGCAAGAAAAACCTGCGGGAGCACAGAAAACATCTCCCATCGTGTTCTGGACGTTGCACGGAGGTCTGCCATGTGTTTGGCATAAAGAAAGGAAAAGCTGTCCAAAACAGCTTCTTATCGAATATTCATGTGATTGGAAATGTCAGGAGAATGGTAAGGTACTGTTTTCTATCAGTTGGCAAGTTGAGCACACAATCCCAGTGTTGTACAGCTTCCTTCTTCACCTTTCCGATGCTGCTGCTCTCTCCGGCTCCCGGAGCCGAAGAAACGGCTTCTTCGCGCAAAGACGATTATACCGGTCACAGTGCTCTCTTAGCGCGGCTTCTGCCGAAAGACGCCCGGGAGCGGCGCTTAGTTCCGGAGAGCATCGTCCCTTCGTCTTTAGCGTCTTTTGTGGTCTACATCCTAGCAGAAAGCTTTTCCACTCTGTCTGGCAAGGAAAACCTGCGGGAGCACAGAAAACATCTCCCATCGTGTTCTGGACGTTGCACGGAAGTCTGCCAAGTGTTTGGCATGAAGAAAAGAAAAGCTGTCCAAAGCAGCTTCTTATCGAATATTCATGTGATTAGAAAAGTCAGGAGAATGGTAAGGTACTGTTTTCTATCAGTTGGCAAGTTGAGCACACAATCCCAGTGTTGTACAGCTTCCTTCTTCACCTTTCCGATGCTGCCGCTCTCTCCGGCTCCCGGAGCCGAAGATGCGGCTTCTTCGCGCAAAGACGATTGTACCGCTCACAGTGCTCTCTTAGCGCGGCTTCTGCCGAAAGAAGCCCGGGAGCGGCGCTTAGCTCCGGAGAGCATCGTACCTTCGTCTTTAGCGGCTTTTGTGGTCTACATCCTAGCAGAAAACATTTCCACTCTGTCTGGTAAGGAAAACCTGCGGGAGCACAGAAAACATCTCCCATCGTGTTCTGGACGTTGCACGGAGGTCTGCCAAGTGTTAAGCATAAAGAAAAGAAAAGCTGTCCAAAGCAGCTTCTTATCGAATATTCATGTGAATAGAAAAGTCAGGAGAATGGTAAGGTACTGTTTTCTATCAGTTGGCAAGTTGAGCACACAATCCCAGGGTTGTACAGCTTCCTTCTTCACCTTTCCGATGCTGCCGCTCTCTCCGGCTCCCGGAGCCGAAGAAACGGCTTCTTCGCGCAAAGACGATTGTACCGCTCACAGTGCTCTCTTACTGCGGCTTCTGCCGAAAGACGCCCGGGAGCGGCGCTTAGTTCCGGAGAGCATCGTCCCTTCGTCTTTAGCGTCTTTTGTGGTCTACATGCTAGCAGAAAGCTTTTCCACTCTGTCTGGCAAGGAAAACCTGCGGGAGCACAGAAAACATCTCCCATCGTGTTCTGGACGTTGCACGGAGGTCTGCCATGTGTTTGGCATAAAGAAAGGAAAAGCTGTCCAAAACAGCTTCTTATCGAATATTCATGTGATTGGAAATGTCAGGAGAATGGTAAGGTACTTTTTTCTATCAGTTGGCAAGTTCAGCACACAATCCCAGGGTTGTACAGCTTCCTTCTTCACCTTTCCGATGCTGCTGCTCTCTCCGGCTCCCGGAGCCGAAGATGCGGCTTCTTCGCGCAAAGACGATTGTACCGCTCACAGTGCTCTCTTAGCGCGGCTTCTGCCGAAAGACGCCCGGGAAGCGGCGCTTAGCTCCGGAGAGCATCGTCCCTTCGTCTTTAGCGTCTTTTGTGGTCTACATCCTGGCAGAAAGCTTTTCCACTCTGTCTGGCAAGAAAAACCTGCGGGAGCACAGAAAACATCTCCCATCGTGTTCTGGACGTTGCACGGAAGTCTGCCAAGTGTTTGGCATAAAGAAAAGAAAAGCTGTCCAAAACAGCTTCTTATCGAATATTCATGTGATTAGAAAAGTCAGGAGAATGGTAAGGTACTTTTTTCTATCAGTTGGCAAGTTCAGCACACAATCCCAGTGTTGTACAGCTTCCTTCTTCACCTTTCCGATGCTGCCGCTCTCTCCGGCTCCCGGAGCCCAAGAAGCGGCTTCTTCGCGCAAAGACGATTGTACCGGTCACAGTGCTCTCTTAGCGCGGTTTCTGCCGAAAGAAGCCCGGGAGCGGCGCTTAGCTCCGGAGAGCATCGTACCTTCGTCTTTAGCTTCTTTTGTGGTCTACATCCTAGCAGAAAGCTTTTCCACTCTGTCTGGCAAGGAAAACCTGCGGGAGCACAGAAAACATCTCCTATCGTGTTCTGGACGTTGCACGGAGGTCTGCCAAGTGTTTCAATGAAGAAAAGAAAAGTTGTCCAAAACAACTTCTTATCGAATATTGATGTGATTGGAAAAGTCAGGAGAATGGTAAGGTACTGTTTTCTATCAGTTGGCAAGTTGAGCACACAATCCCAGTGTTGTACAGCTTCTTTCTTCACCTTTCCCATGCTGCCGCTCTCTCCGGCTCCCGGAGCTGAAGATGCGGCTTCTTCGCGCAAAGGCGATTGTACCGGTCCCAGTGCTCTCTTAGCGCCGCTTCTGCCGAAAGAAGCCCGGAAGCGGCGCTTAACTCCGGAGAGCATCGTAACTTCGTCTTTAGCGTCTTTTGTGGTCTACATCCTAGCAGAAAGCTTTTCCACTCTGTCTGGCAAGGAAAACCTGCGGGAGCACAGAAAACATCTCCCATCGTGTTCTGGACGTTGCACGGAATTCTGCCAAGTGTTTGGCATGAAGAAAAGAAAAACTGTCCAAAACAGCTTCTTATCGAATATTCATGTGATTAGAAAAGTCAGGAGAATGGTAAGGTACTGTTTTCTATCAGTTGGCAAGTTGAGCACACGATCCCAGTGTTGTACAGCTTCTTTCTTCACCTTTCCGATGCTGCCGCTCTCTCCTGCTCCCGGAGCCGAAGAAACGGCTTCTTCGCGCAAAGACGATTGTACCGGTCACAGTGCTCTCTTAGCGCGGCTTCTGCCGAAAGAAGCCCGGAAGCGGCGCTTAACTCCGGAGAGCATCGTACCTTCGTCTTTAGCGTCTTTTGTGGTCTACATCCTAGCAGAAAGCTTTTCCACTCTGTCTGGCAAGGAAAACCTGCGGGAGCACAGAAAACATCTCCCATCGTGTTCTGGACGTTGCACGGAAGTCTGCCAAGTGTTTGGCATGAAGAAAAGAAAAGCTGTCCAAAGCAGCTTCTTATCGAATATTCATGTGATTAGAAAAGTCAGGAGAATGGTAAGGTACTGTTTTCTATCAGTTGGCAAGTTGAGCACACAATCCCAGGGTTGTACAGCTTCCTTCTTCACCTTTCCGATGCTGCCGCTCTCTCCGGCTCCCGGAGCCGAAGAAACGGCTTCTTCGCGCAAAGACGATTGTACCGCTCACAGTGCTCTCTTACTGCGGCTTCTGCCGAAAGACGCCCGGGAGCGGCGCTTAGTTCCGGAGAGCATCGTCCCTTCGTCTTTTGCGTCTTTTGTGGTCTACATCCTGGCAGAAAGCTTTTCCACTCTGTCTGGCAAGAAAAACCTGCGGGAGCACAGAAAACATCTCCCATCGTGTTCTGGACGTTGCACGGAGGTCTGCCATGTGTTTGGCATAAAGAAAGGAAAAGCTGTCCAAAACAGCTTCTTATCGAATATTCATGTGATTGGAAATGTCAGGAGAATGGTAAGGTACTGTTTTCTATCAGTTGGCAAGTTGAGCACACAATCCCAGTGTTGTACAGCTTCCTTCTTCACCTTTCCGATGCTGCTGCTCTCTCCGGCTCCCGGAGCCGAAGAAACGGCTTCTTCGCGCAAAGACGATTATACCGGTCACAGTGCTCTCTTAGCGCGGCTTCTGCCGAAAGACGCCCGGGAGCGGCGCTTAGTTCCGGAGAGCATCGTCCCTTCGTCTTTAGCGTCTTTTGTGGTCTACATCCTAGCAGAAAGCTTTTCCACTCTGTCTGGCAAGGAAAACCTGCGGGAGCACAGAAAACATTTCCCATCGTGTTCTGGACGTTGCACGGAAGTCTGCCAAGTGTTTGGCATGAAGAAAAGAAAAGCTGTCCAAAGCAGCTTCTTATCGAATATTCATGTGATTAGAAAAGTCAGGAGAATGGTAAGGTACTGTTTTCTATCAGTTGGCAAGTTGAGCACACAATCCCAGTGTTGTACAGCTTCCTTCTTCACCTTTCCGATGCTGCCGCTCTCTCCGGCTCCCGGAGCCGAAGATGCGGCTTCTTCGCGCAAAGACGATTGTACCGCTCACAGTGCTCTCTTAGCGCGGCTTCTGCCGAAAGAAGCCCGGGAGCGGCGCTTAGCTCCGGAGAGCATCGTACCTTCGTCTTTAGCGGCTTTTGTGGTCTACATCCTAGCAGAAAACATTTCCACTCTGTCTGGTAAGGAAAACCTGCGGGAGCACAGAAAACATCTCCCATCGTGTTCTGGACGTTGCACGGAGGTCTGCCAAGTGTTAAGCATAAAGAAAAGAAAAGCTGTCCAAAGCAGCTTCTTATCGAATATTCATGTGAATAGAAAAGTCAGGAGAATGGTAAGGTACTGTTTTCTATCAGTTGGCAAGTTGAGCACACAATCCCAGGGTTGTACAGCTTCCTTCTTCACCTTTCCGATGCTGCCGCTCTCTCCGGCTCCCGGAGCCGAAGAAACGGCTTCTTCGCGCAAAGACGATTGTACCGCTCACAGTGCTCTCTTACTGCGGCTTCTGCCGAAAGACGCCCGGGAGCGGCGCTTAGTTCCGGAGAGCATCGTCCCTTCGTCTTTAGCGTCTTTTGTGGTCTACATGCTAGCAGAAAGCTTTTCCACTCTGTCTGGCAAGGAAAACCTGCGGGAGCACAGAAAACATCTCCCATCGTGTTCTGGACGTTGCACGGAGGTCTGCCATGTGTTTGGCATAAAGAAAGGAAAAGCTGTCCAAAACAGCTTCTTATCGAATATTCATGTGATTGGAAATGTCAGGAGAATGGTAAGGTACTTTTTTCTATCAGTTGGCAAGTTCAGCACACAATCCCAGGGTTGTACAGCTTCCTTCTTCACCTTTCCGATGCTGCTGCTCTCTCCGGCTCCCGGAGCCGAAGATGCGGCTTCTTCGCGCAAAGACGATTGTACCGCTCACAGTGCTCTCTTAGCGCGGCTTCTGCCGAAAGACGCCCGGGAAGCGGCGCTTAGCTCCGGAGAGCATCGTCCCTTCGTCTTTAGCGTCTTTTGTGGTCTACATCCTGGCAGAAAGCTTTTCCACTCTGTCTGGCAAGAAAAACCTGCGGGAGCACAGAAAACATCTCCCATCGTGTTCTGGACGTTGCACGGAAGTCTGCCAAGTGTTTGGCATAAAGAAAAGAAAAGCTGTCCAAAACAGCTTCTTATCGAATATTCATGTGATTAGAAAAGTCAGGAGAATCGTAAGGTACTTTTTTCTATCAGTTGGCAAGTTCAGCACACAATCCCAGTGTTGTACAGCTTCCTTCTTCACCTTTCCGATGCTGCCGCTCTCTCCGGCTCCCGGAGCCCAAGAAGCGGCTTCTTCGCGCAAAGACGATTGTACCGGTCACAGTGCTCTCTTAGCGCGGTTTCTGCCGAAAGAAGCCCGGGAGCGGCGCTTAGCTCCGGAGAGCATCGTACCTTCGTCTTTAGCTTCTTTTGTGGTCTACATCCTAGCAGAAAGCTTTTCCACTCTGTCTGGCAAGGAAAACCTGCGGGAGCACAGAAAACATCTCCTATCGTGTTCTGGACGTTGCACGGAGGTCTGCCAAGTGTTTCAATGAAGAAAAGAAAAGTTGTCCAAAACAACTTCTTATCGAATATTGATGTGATTGGAAAAGTCAGGAGAATGGTAAGGTACTGTTTTCTATCTGTTGGCAAGTTGAGCACACGATCCCAGTGTTGTAAAGCTTCTTTCTTCACCTTTCCGATGCTGCCGCTCTCTCCTGCTCCCGGAGCCGAAGATGCGGCTTCTTCGCGCAAAGACGATTGTACCGCTCACAGTGCTCTCTTAGTGCCGCTTCTGCCGAAAGAAGCCCGGAAGCGGCGCTTAACTCCGGAGAGCATCGTACCTTCGTCTTTAGCGTCTTTTGTGGTCTACATCCTAGCAGAAAGCTTTTCCACTCTGTCTGGCAAGGAAAACCTGCGGGAGCACAGAAAACATCTCCCATCGTGTTCTGGACGTTGCACGGAAGTCTGCCAAGTGTTTGGCATAAAGAAAAGAAAAGCTGTCCAAAACAGCTTCTTATCGAATATTCATGTGACTGGAAAAGTCAGGAGAATGGTAAGGTACTGTTTTCTATCAGTTGGCAAGTTTAGCACACAATCCCAGGGTTGTACAGCTTCCTTCTTCACCTTTCCGATGCTGCTGCTCTCTCCGGCTCCCGGAGCCGAAGAAACGGCTTCTTCGCGCAAACACGATTATATCGGTCACAGTGCTCTCTTAGTGCGGCTTCTGCCGAAAGACGCCCGGGAGCGGCGCTTAGTTCCGGAGAGCATCGTACCTTCGTCTTTAGCGTCTTTTGTGGTCTACATCCTGGCAGAAAGCTTTTCCACTCTGTCTGGCAAGAAAAACCTGCGGGAGCACAGAAAACATCTCCCATCGTGTTCTGGACGTTGCACGGACGTCTGCCATGTGTTTGGCATAAAGAAAGGAAAAGCTGTACAAAGCAGCTTCTTATCGAATATTCATGTGACTGGAAAATTCAGGAGAATGGTAAGGTACTGTTTTCTATCAGTTGGCAAGTTGAGCACACAATCCCAGTGTTGTACAGCTTCTTTCTTCACCTTTCCCATGCTGCCGCTCTCTCCGGCTCCCGGAGCTGAAGGTGCGGCTTCTTCGCGCAAAGGCGATTGTACCGGTCCCAGTGCTCTCTTAGCGCCGCTTCTGCCGAAAGAAGCCCGGAAGCGGCGCTTAACTCCGGAGAGCATCGTAACTTCGTCTTTAGCGGCTTTTGTGGTCTACATCCTAGCAGAAAGCTTTTCCACTCTGTCTGGTAAGGAAAACCTGCGGGAGAACAGAAAACATCTCCCATCGTGTTCTGGACGTTGCACGGAGGTCTGCCATGTGTTTCAATGAAGAAAAGAAAAGTTGTCCAAAACAACTTCTTATCGAATATTGATGTGATTGGAAAAGTCAGGAGAATGGTAAGGTACTGTTTTCTATCAGTTGGCAAGTTGAGCACACGATCCCAGTGTTGTACAGCTTCTTTCTTCACCTTTCCGATGCTGCCGCTCTCTCCTGCTCCCGGAGCCGAAGAAGCGGCTTCTTCGCGCAAAGACGATTGTACCGCTCACAGTGCTCTCTTAGCGCCGCTTCTGCCGAAAGAAGCCCGGAAGCGGCGCTTAACTCCGGAGAGCATCGTACCTTCGTCTTTAGCGGCTTTTGTGGTCTACATCCTAGCAGAAAACATTTCCACTCTGTCTGGTAAGGAAAACCTGCGGGAGCACAGAAAACATCTCCCATCGTGTTCTGGACGTTGCACGGAGGTCTGCCAAGTGTTAAGCATAAAGAAAAGAAAAGCTGTCCAAAGCTGCTTCTTATCGAATATTCATGTGAATAGAAAAGTCAGGAGAATGGTAAGGTACTGTTTTCTATCAGTTGGCAAGTTGAGCACACAATCCCAGGGTTGTACAGCTTCCTTCTTCACCTTTCCGATGCTGCCGCTCTCTCCGGCTCCCGGAGCCGAAGAAACGGCTTCTTCGCGCAAAGACGATTGTACCGCTCACAGTGCTCTCTTACTGCGGCTTCTGCCGAAAGACGCCCGGGAGCGGCGCTTAGTTCCGGAGAGCATCGTCCCTTCGTCTTTAGCGTCTTTTGTGGTCTACATCCTAGCAGAAAGCTTTTCCACTCTGTCTGGCAAGGAAAACCTGCGGGAGCACAGAAAACATCTCCCATCGTGTTCTGGACGTTGCACGGAGGTCTGCCATGTGTTTGGCATAAAGAAAGGAAAAGCTGTCCAAAACAGCTTCTTATCGAATATTCATGTGATTGGAAATGTCAGGAGAATGGTAAGGTCCTGTTTTCTATCAGTTGGCAAGTTGAGCACACAATCCCAGTGTTGTACAGCTTCCTTCTTCACCTTTCCGATGCTGCCGCTCTCTCCGGCTCCCGGAGCCGAAGATGCGGCTTCTTCGCGCAAAGACGATTGTACCGCTCACAGTGCTCTCTTAGCGCCGCTTCTGCCGAAAGAAGCCCGGGAGCGGCGCTTAGCTCCGGAGAGCATCGTCCCTTCGTCTTTAGCGTCTTTTGTGGTCTACATCCTAGCAGAAAGCTTTTCCACTCTGTCTGGCAAGGAAAACCTGCGGGAGCACAGAAAACATCTCCCATCGTGTTCTGGACGTTGCACGGAGGTCTGCCAAGTGTTTAGCATAAAGAAAAGAAAAGCTGTCCAAAACAGATTCTTATCGAATATTCATGTGATTGGAAATGTCAGGAGAATGGTAAGGTACTGTTTTCTATCAGTTGGCAAGTTGAGCACACAATCCCAGTGTTGTACAGCTTCCTTCTTCACCTTTCCGATGCTGCCGCTCTCTCCGGCTCCCGGAGCCGAAGATGCGGCTTCTTCGCGCAAAGACGATTGTACCGCTCACAGTGCTCTCTTAGCGCGGCTTCTGCCGAAAGACGCCCGGGAGCGGCGCTTAGCTCCGGAGAGCATCGTACCTTCGTCTTTAGCGGCTTTTGTGGTCGACATCCTAGCAGAAAGCTTTTCCACTCTGTCTGGCAAGAAAAACCTGCGGGAGCACAGAAAACATCTCCCATCGTGTTCTGGACGTTGCACGGAGGTCTGCTAAGTGTTTCAATGAAGAAAAGAAAAGTTGTCCAAAATAACTTCCTATCGAACATTCATGTGATTAGAAAAGTCAGGAGAATGGTAAGGTACTGTTTTCTATCAGTTGGCAAGTTGAGCACACGATCCCAGTGTTGTACAGCTTCTTTCTTCACCTTTCCGATGCTGCCGCTCTCTCCTGCTCCCGGAGCCGAAGAAGCGGCTTCTTCGCGCAAAGACGATTGTACCGGTCACAGTGCTCTCTTAGCGCCGCTTCTGCCGAAAGAAGCCCGGGAGCGGCGCTTAGCTCCGGAGAGCATCGTGCCTTCATCTTTAGCGGCTTTTGTGGTCTACATCCTAGCAGAAAACATTTCCACTCTGTCTGGTAAGGAAAACCTGCGGGAGCACAGAAAACATCTCCCATCGTGTTCTAGACGTTGCACTGAGGTCTGCCAAGTGTTAAGCATAAAGAAAAGAAAAGCTGTCCAAAGCAGCTTCTTATCGAATATTCATGTGAATAGAAAAGTCAGGAGAATGGTAAGGTACTGTTTTCTATCAGTTGGCAAGTTGAGCACACAATCCCAGGGTTGTACAGCTTCCTTCTTCACCTTTCCGATGCTGCCGCTCTCTCCGGCTCCCGGAGCCGAAGAAACGGCTTCTTCGCGCAAAGACGATTGTACCGCTCACAGTGCTCTCTTACTGCGGCTTCTGCCGAAAGACGCCCGGGAGCGGCGCTTAGTTCCGGAGAGCATCGTCCCTTCGTCTTTAGCGTCTTTTGTGGTCTACATCCTGGCAGAAAGCTTTTCCACTCTGTCTGGCAAGGAAAACCTGCGGGAGCACAGAAAACATCTCCCATCGTGTTCTGGACGTTGCACGGAGGTCTGCCATGTGTTTGGCATAAAGAAAGGAAAAGCTGTCCAAAACAGCTTCTTATCGAATATTCATGTGATTGGAAATGTCAGGAGAATGGTAAGGTACTGTTTTCTATCAGTTGGCAAGTTGAGCACACAATCCCAGTGTTGTACAGCTTACTTCTTCACCTTTCCGATGCTGCCGCTCTCTCCGGCTCCCGGAGCCGAAGATGCGGCTTCTTCGCGCAAAGACGATTGTACCGCTCACAGTGCTCTCTTAGCGCGGCTTCTGCCGAAAGACGCCCGGGAGCGGCGCTTAGCTCCGGAGAGCATCGTCCCTTCGTCTTTAGCGGCTTTTGTGGTCTACATCCTAGCTGAAAACTTTTCCACTCTGTCTGGCAAGAAAAACCTGTGGGAGCACAGAAAACATCTCCCATCGTGTTCTGGACGTTGCACGGACGTCTGCCAAGTGTTTCAATGAAGAAAAGAAAAGTTGTCCAAAATAACTTCCTATCCAACATTCATGTGATTAGAAAAGTCAGGAGAATGGTAAGGTACTGTTTTCTATCAGTTGGAAAGTTGAGCACACGATCCCAGTGTTGTACAGCTTCTTTCTTCACCTTTCCGATGCTGCCGCTCTCTCCTGCTCCCGGAGCCGAAGAAACGGCTTCTTCGCGCAAAGACGATTGTACCGGTCACAGTGCTCTCTTAGCGCCGCTTCTGCCGAAAGAAGCCCGGAAGCGGCGCTTAACTCCGGAGAGCGTCGTACCTTCGTCTTTAGCGTCTTTTGTGGTCTACATCCTAGCAGAAAGCTTTTCCACTCTGTCTGGCAAGGAAAACCTGCGGGAGCACAGAAAACATCTCCCATCGTGTTCTGGACGTTGCACGGAAGTCTGCCAAGTGTTTGGCATGAAGAAAAGAAAAGCTGTCCAAAGCAGCTTCTTATCGAATATTCATGTGATTAGAAAAGTCAGGAGAATGGTAAGGTACTGTTTTCTATCAGTTGGCAAGTTGAGCACACAATCCCAGGGTTGTACAGCTTCCTTCTTCACCTTTCCGATGCTGCCGCTCTCTCCGGCTCCCGGAGCCGAAGAAACGGCTTCTTCGCGCAAAGACGATTGTACCGGTCACAGTGCTCTCTTACTGCGGCTTCTGCCGAAAGACGCCCGGGTGCGGCGCTTAGTTCCGGAGAGCATCGTACCTTCGTCTTTAGCGGCTTTTGTGGTCTACATCCTAGCAGAAATCTTTTCCACTCTGTCTGGTAAGGAAAACCTGCGGGAGCACAGAAAACATCTCCCATCGTGTTCTGGACGTTGCACGGAAGTCTGCCAAGTGTTTGGCATAAAGAAAAGAAAAGCTGTCCAAAACAGCTTCTTATCGAATATTCATGTGAATAGAAAAGTCAGGAGAATGGTAAGGTACTGTTTTCTATCAGTTGGCAAGTTGAGCACACAATCCCAGTGTTGTACAGCTTCCTTCTTCACCTTTCCGATGCTGCCGCTCTCTCCGGCTCCCGGAGCCGAAGATGCGGCTTCTTCGCGCAAAGACGATTGTACCGCTCACAGTGCTCTCTTAGCGCGGTTTCTGCCGAATGAAGCCCGGGAGCGGCGCTTAGCACCGGAGAGCATCGTACCTTCGTCTTTAGCGGCTTTTGTGGTCTACATCCTAGCAGAAAGCTTTTCCACTCTGTCTGGCAAGGAAAACCTGCGGGAGCACAGAAAACATCTCCCATCGTGTTCTGGACGTTGCACGGAGGTCTGCCAAGTGTTAAGCATAAAGAAAAGGAAAGCTGTCCAAAGCAGCTTCTTATCGAATATTCATGTGAATAGAAAAGTCAGGGGAATGGTAAGGTACTGTTTTCTATCAGTTGGCAAGCGGCGCACACAATCACAGTGTTGTACAGCTTCTTTCTCCACCTTTCCGATGCTGCCGCTCTCTCCGGCTCCCTGAGCCCAAGAAGCGGCTTCTTCGCGCAAAGACGATTGTACCGCTCACAGTGCTCTCTTAGCGCGGCTTCTGCCGAAAGACGCCCGGGAGCGGCGCATAGCTCCGGAGAGCATCGTACCTTCGTCTTTAGCGTCTTTTGTGGTCTACATCCTAGCAGAAAGCTTTTCCACTCTGTCTGGCAAGGAAAACCTGCGGGAGCACAGAAAACATCTCCCATCGTGTTCTGGACGTTGCACGGAAGTCTGCCAAGTTTTTGGCATAAAGAAAGGAAAAGCTGTCCAAAACAGATTCTTATCGAATATTCATGTGATTGGAAATGTCAGGAGAATGGTAAGGTACTGTTTTCTATCAGTTGGCAAGTTGAGCACACAATCCCAGTGTTGTACAGCTTCCTTCTTCACATTTCCCATGCTTCCGCTCTCTCCGGCTCCCGGAGCCGAAGATGCGGCTTCTTCGCACAAAGACGATTGTACCGCTCACAGTGCTCTCTTAGCGCGGCTTCTGCCAAAAGACGCCCGGGAGCGGCGCTTAGCTCCGGAGAGCATCGTACCTTCGTCTTTAGCGGCTTTTGTGGTCTACATCCTAGCAGAAAACTTTTCCACTCTGTCTGGCAAGAAAAACCTGCGGGAGCACAGAAAACATCTCCCATCGTGTTCTGGACGTTGCACGGAGGTCTGCCCAGTGTTTCAATGAAGAAAAGAAAAGTTGTCCAAAATAACTTCCTATCGAACATTCACGTGATTAGAAAAGTCAGGAGAATGGTAAGGTACTGTTTTCTATCAGTTGGCAAGTTGAGCACACAATCCCAGTGTTGTACAGCTTCCTTCTTCACCTTTCCGATGCTGCCGCTCTCTCCTGCTCCCGGAGCCGAAGAAGCGGCTTCTTCGCACAAAGACGATTGTACCGGTCACAGTGCTCTCTTAGCGCCGCTTCTGCCGAAAGAAGCCCGGAAGCGGCGCTTAACTCCGGAGAGCATCGTACCTTCGTCTTTAGCGTCTTTTGTGGTCTACATCCTAGCAGAAAGCTTTTCCACTCTGTCTGGCAAGGAAAACCTGCGGGAGCACAGAAAACATCTCCCATCGTGTTCTGGACGTTTCACGGAAGTCTGCCAAGTGTTTGGCATGAAGAAAAGAAAAGCTGTCCAAAGCAGCTTCTTATCGAATATTCATGTGATTAGAAAAGTCAGGAGAATGGTAAGGTACTGTTTTCTATCAGTTGGCAAGTTGAGCACACAATCCCAGTGTTGTACAGCTTCTTTCTTCACCTTTCCGATGCTGCCGCTCTCTCCGGCTCCCGGAGCCGAAGATGCGGCTTCTTCGCGCAAAGACGATTGTACCGCTCACAGTGCTCTCTTAGCGCCGCTTCTGCCGAAAGAAGCCCGGGAGCGGCGCTTAGCTCCGGAGAGCATCGTACCTTCGTCTTTAGCGGCTTTTGTGGTCTACATCCTAGCAGAAAACATTTCCACTCTGTCTGGTAAGGAAAACCTGCGGGAGCACAGAAAACATCTCCCATCGTGTTCTGGACGTTGCACGGAGGTCTGCCAAGTGTTAAGCATAAAGAAAAGAAAAGCTGTCCAAAGCAGCTTCTTATCGAATATTCATGTGAATAGAAAAGTCAGGAGAATGGTAAGGTACTGTTTTCTATCAGTTGGCAAGTTGAGCACACAATCCCAGGGTTGTACAGCTTCCTTCTTCACCTTTCCGATGCTGCCGCTCTCTCCGGCTCCCGGAGCCGAAGAAACGGCTTCTTCGCGCAAAGACGATTGTACCGCTCACAGTGCTCTCTTACTGCGGCTTCTGCCGAAAGACGCCCGGGAGCGGCGCTTAGTTCCGGAGAGCATCGTCCCTTCGTCTTTAGCGTCTTTTGTGGTCTACATCCTGGCAGAAAGCTTTTCCACTCTGTCTGGCAAGGAAAACCTGCGGGAGCACAGAAAACATCTCCCATCGTGTTCTGGACGTTGCACGGAGGTCTGCCACGTGTTTGGCATAAAGAAAGGAAAAGCTGTCCAAAACAGCTTCTTATCGAATATTCATGTGATTAGAAAAGTCAGGAGAATGGTAAGGTACTGTTTTCTATCAGTTGGCAAGTTGAGCACACAATCCCAGTGTTGTACAGCTTCCTTCTTCACCTTTCCGATGCTGCCGCTCTCTCCGGCTCCCGGAGCCGAAGATGCGGCTTCTTCGCGCAAAGACGATTGTACCGCTCACAGTGCTCTCTTAGCGCCGCTTCTGGCGAAAGAAGCCCGGGAGCGGCGCTTAGCTCCGGAGAGCATCGTACCTTCGTCTTTAGCGGCTTTTGTGGTCTACATCCTAGCAGAAAGCTTTTCCACTCTGTCTGGCAAGGAAAACCTGCGGGAGCACAGAAAACATCTCCCATCGTGTTCTGGACGTTGCACGGAGGTCTGCCAAGTGTTTAGCATAAAGAAAAGAAAAGCTGTCCAAAACAGCTTCCTATCGAATATTCATGTGATTGGAAATGTCAGGAGAATGGTAAGGTACTGTTTTCTATCAGTTGGCAAGTTGAGCACACAATCCCAGTGTTGTACAGCTTCCTTCTTCACCTTTCCGATGCTGCCGCTCTCTCCGGCTCCCGGAGCCGAAGAAGCGGCTTCTTCGCGCAAAGACGATTGTACCGCTCACAGTGCTCTCTTAGCGCGGCTTCTGCCGAAAGACGCCCGGCAGCGGCGCTTAGCTCCGGAGAGCATCGTACCTTCGTCTTTAGCGGCTTTTGTGGTCTACATCCTAGCAGAAAGCTTTTCCACTCTCTCTGGCAAGAAAAACCTGCGGGAGCACAGAAAACATCTCCCATCGTGTTCTGGACGTTGCACGGAGGTCTGCCAAGTGTTTCAATGAAGAAAAGAAAAGCTGTCTAAAATAACTTCCTATCGAACATTCATGTGATTAGAAAAGTCAGGAGAATGGTAAGGTACTGTTTTCTATCAGTTGGCAAGTTGAGCACACAATCCCAGTGTTGTACAGCTTCTTTCTTCACCTTTCCCATGCTGCCGCTCTCTCCGGCTCCCGGAGCCGAAGATGCGGCTTCTTCGCGCAAAGACGATTGTACCGCTCACAGTGCTCTCTTAGCGCCGCTTCTGCCAAAAGAAGCCCGGGAGCGGCGCTTAGCTCCGGAGAGCATCGTACCTTCGTCTTTAGCGGCTTTTGTGGTCTACATCCTAGCAGAAAGCTTTTCCACTCTGTCTGGTAAGGAAAACCTGCGGGAGCACAGAAAACATCTCCCATCGTGTTCTGGACGTTGCACGGAGGTCTGCCAAGTGTTAAGCATAAAGAAAAGAAAAGCTGTCCAAAGCAGCTTCTTATCGAATATTCATGTGAATAGAAAAGTCAGGAGAATGGTAAGGTACTGTTTTCTATCAGTTGGCAAGTTGAGCACACAATCCCAGGGTTGTACAGCTTCCTTCTTCACCTTTCCGATGCTGCCGCTGTCTCCGGCTCCCGGAGCCGAAGAAACGGCTTCTTCGCGCAAAGACGATTGTACCGCTCACAGTGCTCTCTTACTGCGGCTTCTGCCAAAAGACGCCCGGGAGCAACGCTTAGTTCCGGAGAGCATCGTCCCTTCGTGTTTAGCGTCTTTTGTGGTCTACATCCTGGCAGAAAGCTTTTCCACTCTGTCTGGCAAGGAAAACCTGCGGGAGCACAGAAAACATCTCCCATCGTGTTCTGGACGTTGCACGGAGGTCCGCCATGTGTTTGGCATAAAGAAAGGAAAAGCTGTCCAAAACAGCTTCTTATCGAATATTCATGTGATTAGAAAAGTCAGGAGAATGGTAAGGTACTGTTTTCTATCAGTTGGCAAGTTGAGCACACAATCCCAGTGTTGTACAGCTTCCTTCTTCACCTTTCCGATGCTGCCGCTCTCTCCGGCTCCCGGAGCCGAAGATGCGGCTTCTTCGCGCAAAGACGATTGTACCGCTCACAGTGCTCTCTTAGCGCCGCTTCTGCCGAAAGAAGCCCGGGAGCGGCGCTTAGCTCCGGAGAGCATCGTACCTTCGTCTTTAGCGTCTTTTGTGGTCTACATCCTAGCAGAAAGCTTTTCCACTCTGTCTGGCAAGGAAAACCTGCGGGAGCACAGAAAACATCTCCCATCGTGTTCTGGACGTTGCACGGAGGTCTGCCAAGTGTTTAGCATAAAGAAAAGAAAAGCTGTCCAAAACAGCTTCCTATCGAATATTCATGTGATTGGAAATGTCAGGAGAATGGTAAGGTACTGTTTTCTATCAGTTGGCAAGTTGAGCACACAATCCCAGTGTTGTACAGCTTCCTTCTTCACCTTTCCCATGCTGCCGCTCTCTCCGGCTCCCGGAGCCGAAGAAGCGGCTTCTTCGCGCAAAGACGATTGTACCGCTCACAGTGCTCTCTTAGCGCGGCTTCTGCCGAAAGACGCCCGGGAGCGGCGCTTAGCTCCGGAGAGCATCGTACCTTCGTCTTTAGCGGCTTTTGTGGTCTACATCCTAGCAGAAAACATTTCCACTCTGTCTGGCAAGAAAAACCTGCGGGAGCACAGAAAACATCTCCCATCGTGTTCTGGACGTTGCACGGAGGTCTGCCAAGTGTTTCAATGAAGAAAAGAAAAGCTGTCCAAAATAACTTCCTATCGAACATTCATGTGATTAGAAAAGTCAGGAGAATGGTAAGGTACTGTTTTCTATCAGTTGGCAAGTTGAGCACACAATCCCAGTGTTGTACAGCTTCTTTCTTCACCTTTCCCATGCTGCCGCTCTCTCCGGCTCCCGGAGCCGAAGAAACGGCTTCTTCGCGCAAAGACGATTGTACCGCTCACAGTGCTCTCTTAGCGCCGCTTCTGCCGAAAGAAGCCCGGGAGCGGCGCTTAGCTCCGGAGAGCATCGTACCTTCGTCTTTAGCGTCTTTTGTGGTCTACATCCTAGCAGAAAGCTTTTCCACTCTGTCTGGTAAGGAAAACCTGCGGGAGCACAGAAAACATCTCCCATCGTGTTCTGGACGTTGCACGGAGGTCTGCCAAGTGTTAAGCATAAAGAAAAGAAAAGCTGTCCAAAGCAGCTTCTTATCGAATATTCATGTGAATAGAAAAGTCAGGAGAATGGTAAGGTACTGTTTTCTATCAGTTGGCAAGTTGAGCACACAATCCCAGGGTTGTACAGCTTCTTTCTTCACCTTTCCGATGCTGCCGCTCTCTCCGGCTCCCGGAGCCGAAGAAACGGCTTCTTCGCGCAAAGACGATTGTACCGCTCACAGTGCTCTCTTAGCGCCGCTTCTGCCGAAAGACGCCCGGGAGCGGCACATAGCTCCGGAGAGCATCGTCCCTTCGTCTTTAGCGTCTTTTGTGGTCTACATCCTGGCAGAAAGCTTTTCCACTCTGTCTGGTAAGGAAAACCTGCGGGAGCACAGAAAACATCTCCCATCGTGTTCTGGACGTTGCACGGAGGTCTGCCCTGTGTTTGGCATAAAGAAAGGAAAAGCTGTCCAAAACAGCTTCTTATCGAATATTCATGTTATTGGAAATGTCAGGAGAATGGTAAGGTACTGTTTTCTATCAGTTGGCAAGTTGAGCACACAATCCCAGTGTTGTACAGCTTCCTTCTTCACCTTTCCGATGCTGCCGCTCTCTCCGGCTCCCGGAGCCGAAGAAGCGGCTTCTTCGCGCAAAGACGATTGTACCGCTCACAGTGCTCTCTTAGCGCGGCTTCTGCCGAAAGACGCCCGGGAGCGGCGCTTAGCTCCGTAGAGCATCGTCCCTTCGTCTTTAGCGGCTTTTGTGGTCTACATCCTAGCTGAAAACTTTTCCACTCTGTCTGGCAAGAAAAACCTGCGGGAGCACAGAAATCATCTCCCATCGTGTTCTGGACGTTGCACGGACGTCTGCCAAGTGTTTCAATGAAGAAAAGAAAAGTTGTCCAAAATAACTTCCTATCCAACATTCATGTGATTAGAAAAGTCAGGAGAATGGTAAGGTACTGTTTTCTATCAGTTGGCAAGTTGAGCACACGATCCCAGTGTTGTACAGCTTCTTTCTTCACCTTTCCGATGCTGCCGCTCTCTCCTGCTCCCGGAGCCGAAGAAGCGGCTTCTTCGCGCAAAGACGATTGTACCGGTCACAGTGCTCTCTTAGCGCCGCTTCTGCCGAAAGAAGCCCGGGAGCGGCGCTTAGCTCCGGAGAGCATCGTACCTTCGTCTTTAGCGTCTTTTGTGGTCTACATCCTAGCAGAAAGCTTTTCCACTCTGTCTGGTAAGGAAAACCTGCGGGAGCACAGAAAACATCTCCCATCGTGTTCTGGACGTTGCACGGAGGTCTGCCAAGTGTTAAGCATAAAGAAAAGAAAAGCTGTCCAAAGCAGCTTCTTATCGAATATTCATGTGAATAGAAAAGTCAGGAGAATGGTAAGGTACTGTTTTCTATCAGTTGGCAAGTTGAGCACACGATCCCAGTGTTGTACAGCTTCTTTCTTCACCTTTCCGATGCTGCCGCTCTCTCCGGCTCCCGGAGCCGAAGAAACGGCTTCTTCGCGCAAAGACGATTGTACCGCTCACAGTGCTCTCTTAGCGCGGCTTCTGCCGAAAGACGCCCGGGAGCGGCGCATAGCTCCGGAGAGCATCGTCCCTTCGTCTTTAGCGTCTTTTGTGGTCTACATCCTGGCAGAAAGCTTTTCCACTCTGTCTGGCAAGGAAAACCTGCGGGAGCACAGAAAACATCTCCCATCGTGTTCTGGACGTTGCACGGAGGTCTGCCCTGTGTTTGGCATAAAGAAAGGAAAAGCTGTCCAAAACAGCTTCTTATCGAATATTCATGTTATTGGAAATGTCAGGAGAATGGTAAGGTACTGTTTTCTATCAGTTGGCAAGTTGAGCACACAATACCAGTGTTGTACAGCTTCCTTCTTCACCTTTCCGATCATGCCGCTCTCTCCGGCTCCCGGAGCCGAAGATGCGGCTTCTTCGCGCAAAGACGATTGTACGGCTCACAGTGCTCTCTTAGCGCGGCTTCTGCCGAAAGACGCCCGGGAGCGGCGCTTAGCTCCGGAGAGCATCGTACCTTCGTCTTTAGCGGCTTTTGTGGTCTACATCCTAGCAGAAAACTTTTCCACTCTGTCTGGCAAGAAAAACCTGCGGGAGCACAGAAAACATCTCCCATCGTGTTCTGGACGTTGCACGGAGGTCTGCCAAGTGTTTCAATGAAGAAAAGAAAAGTTGTCCAAAATAACTTCCTATCGAACATTCATGTGATTAGAAAAGTCAGGAGAATGGTAAGGTACTGTTTTCTATCAGTTGGCAAGTTGAGCACACGATCCCAGTGTTGTACAGCTTCTTTCTTCACCTTTCCGATGCTGCCGCTCTCTCCTGCTCCCGGAGCCGAAGATGCGGCTTCTTCGCGCAAAGACGATTGTACCGGTCACAGTGCTCTCTTAGCGCCGCTTCTGCCGAAAGAAGCCCGGAAGCGGCGCTTAACTCCGGAGAGCATCGTACCTTCGTCTTTAGCGTCTTTTGTGGTCTACATCCTGGCAGAAAGCTTTTCCACTCTGTCTGGCAAGGAAAACCTGCGGGAGCACAGAAAACATCTCCCATCGTGTTCTGGACGTTGCACGGAAGTCTGCCAAGTGTTTGGCATGAAGAAAAGAAAAGCTGTCCAAAGCAGCTTCTTATCGAATATTCATGTGATTAGAAAAGTCAGGAGAATGGTAAGGTACTGTTTTCTATCAGTTGGCAAGTTGAGCACACGATCCCAGTGTTGTACAGCTTCTTTCTTCACCTTTCCGATGCTGCCGCTCTCTCCGGCTCCCGGAGCCGAAGAAACGGCTTCTTCGCGCAAAGACGATTGTACCGGTCACAGTGCTCTCTTAGCGCGGCTTCTGCCGAAAGAAGCCCGGAAGCGGCGCTTAACTCCGGAGAGCATCGTACCTTCGTCTTTAGCGTCTTTTGTGGTCTACATCCTGGCAGAAAGCTTTTCCACTCTGTCTGGCAAGAAAAACCTGCGGGAGCACAGAAAACATCTCCCATCGTGTTCTGGACGTTGCACGGAGGTCTGCCATGTGTTTGGCATAAAGAAAGGAAAAGCTGTCCAAAACAGCTTCTTATCGAATATTCATGTGATTGGAAATGTCAGGAGAATGGTAAGGTACTGTTTTCTATCAGTTGGCAAGTTGAGCACACAATCCCAGTGTTGTACAGCTTCTTTCTTCACCTTTCCGATGCTGCCGCTCTCTCCGGCTCCCGGAGCCGAAGATGCGACTTCTTCGCGCAAAGACGATTGTACCGCTCACAGTGCTCTCTTAGCGCCGCTTCTGCCGAAAGAAGCCCGGGAGCGGCGCTTAACTCCGGAGAGCATCGTACCTTCGTCTTTAGCGTCTTTTGTGGTCTACATCCTAGCAGAAAGCTTTTCCACTCTGTCTGGTAAGGAAAACCTGCGGGAGCACAGAAAACATCTCCCATCGTGTTCTGGACGTTGCACGGAGGTCTGCCAAGTGTTAAGCATAAAGAAAAGAAAAGCTGTCCAAAGCAGCTTCTTATCGAATATTCATGTGAATAGAAAAGTCAGGGGAATGGTAAGGTACTGTTTTCTATCAGTTGGCAAGTTGAGCACACAATCCCAGGGTTGTACAGCTTCTTTCTTCACCTTTCCGATGCTGCCGCTCTCTCCGGCTCCCGGAGCCGAAGAAACGGCTTCTTCGCGCAAAGACGATTGTACCGCTCACAGTGCTCTCTTAGCGCGGCTTCTGCCGAAAGACGCCCGGGAGCGGCGCATAGCTCCGGAGAGCATCGTCCCTTCGTCTTTAGCGTCTTTTGTGGTCTACATCCTGGCAGAAAGCTTTTCCACTCTGTCTGGCAAGGAAAACCTGCGGGAGCACAGAAAACATCTCCCATCGTGTTCTGGACGTTGCACGGAGGTCTGCCAAGTGTTTCAATGAAGAAAAGAAAAGTTGTCCAAAATAACTTCCTATCGAACATTCATGTGATTAGAAAAGTCAGGAGAATGGTAAGGTACTGTTTTCTATCAGTTGGCAAGTTGAGCACACGATCCCAGTGTTGTACAGCTTCTTTCTTCACCTTTCCGATGCTGCCGCTCTCTCCTGCTCCCGGAGCCGAAGATGCGGCTTCTTCGCGCAAAGACGATTGTACCGGTCACAGTGCTCTCTTAGCGCCGCTTCTGGCGAAAGAAGCCCGGGAGCGGCGCTTAGCTCCGGAGAGCATCGTACCTTCGTCTTTAGCGTCTTTTGTGGTCTACATCCTAGCAGAAAGCTTTTCCACTCTGTCTGGCAAGGAAAACCTGCGGGAGCGCAGAAAACATCTCCCATCGTGTTCTGGACGTTGCACGGAAGTCTGCCAAGTGTTTGGCATGAAGAAAAGAAAAGCTGTCCAAAGCAGCTTCTTATCGAATATTCATGTGATTAGAAAAGTCAGGAGAATGGTAAGGTACTGTTTTCTATCAGTTGGCAAGTTGAGCACACGATCCCAGTGTTGTACAGCTTCTTTCTTCACCTTTCCGATGCTGCCGCTCTCTCCGGCTCCCGGAGCCGAAGAAACGGCTTCTTCGCGCAAAGACGATTGTACCGGTCACAGTGCTCTCTTAGCGCCGCTTCTGCCGAAAGAAGCCCGGAAGCGGCGCTTAACTCCGGAGAGCATCGTACCTTCGTCTTTAGCGTCTTTTGTGGTCTACATCCTGGCAGAAAGCTTTTCCACTCTGTCTGGCAAGAAAAACCTGCGGGAGCACAGAAAATATCTCCCATCGTGTTCTGGACGTTGCACGGAGGTCTGCCCTGTGTTTGGCATAAAGAAAGGAAAAGCTGTCCAAAACAGCTTCTTATCGAATATTCATGTGATTGGAAATGTCAGGAGAATGGTAAGGTACTGTTTTCTATCAGTTGGCAAGTTGAGCACACAATCCCAGTGTTGTACAGCTTCTTTCTTCACCTTTCCGATGCTGCCGCTCTCTCCGGCTCTCGGAGCCGAAGATGCGGCTTCTTCGCGCAAAGACGATTGTACCGCTCACAGTGCTCTCTTAGCGCCGCTTCTGCCGAAAGAAGCCCGGGAGCGGCGCTTAACTCCGGAGAGCATCGTACCTTCGTCTTTAGCGTCTTTTGTGGTCTACATCCTAGCAGAAAGCTTTTCCACTCTGTCTGGTAAGGAAAACCTGCGGGAGCACAGAAAACATCTCCCATCGTGTTCTGGACGTTGCACGGAGGTCTGCCAAGTGTTAAGCATAAAGAAAAGAAAAGCTGTCCAAAGCAGCTTCTTATCGAATATTCATGTGAATAGAAAAGTCAGGGGAATGGTAAGGTACTGTTTTCTATCAGTTGGCAAGTTGAGCACACAATCCCAGTGTTGTACAGCTTCTTTCTTCACCTTTCCGATGCTGCCGCTCTCTCCGGCTCTCGGAGCCGAAGAAACGGCTTCTTCGCGCAAAGACGATTGTACCGCTCACAGTGCTCTCTTAGCGCGGCTTCTGCCGAAAGACGCCCGGGAGCGGCGCATAGCTCCGGAGAGCATCGTCCCTTCGTCTTTAGCGTCTTTTGTGGTCTACATCCTGGCAGAAAGCTTTTCCACTCTGTCTGGCAAGGAAAACCTGCGGGAGCACAGAAAACATCTCCCATCGTGTTCTGGACGTTGCACGGAGGTCTGCCCTGTGTTTGGCATAAAGAAAGGAAAAGCTGTCCAAAACAGCTTCTTATCGAATATTCATGTGATTGGAAATGTCAGGAGAATGGTAAGGTACTGTTTTCTATCAGTTGGCAAGTTGAGCACACAATCCCAGTGTTGTACAGCTTCCTTCTTCACCTTTCCGATGCTGCCGCTCTCTCCGGCTCCCGGAGCCGAAGAAGCGGCTTCTTCGCGCAAAGACGATCGTACCGCTCACAGTGCTCTCTTAGCGCGGCTTCTGCCGAAAGACGCCCGGGAGCGGCGCTTAGCTCCGGAGAGCATCGTACCTTCGTCTTTAGCGGCTTTTGTGGTCTACATCCTAGCAGAAAACTTTTCCACTCTGTCTGGCAAGAAAAACCTGCGGGAGCACAGAAAACATCTCCCATCGTGTTCTGGACGTTGCACGGAGGTCTGCCAAGTGTTTCAATGAAGAAAAGAAAAGTTGTCCAAAATAACTTCCTATCGAACATTCATGTGATTAGAAAAGTCAGGAGAATGGTAAGGTACTGTTTTCTATCAGTTGGCAAGTTGAGCACACGATCCCAGTGTTGTACAGCTTCTTTCTTCACCTTTCCGATGCTGCCGCTCTCTCCTGCTCCCGGAGCCGAAGAAGCGGCTTCTTCGCGCAAAGACGATTGTACCGGTCACAGTGCTCTCTTAGCGCCGCTTCTGCCGAAAGAAGCCCGGGAGCGGCGCTTAGCTCCGGAGAGCATCGTACCTTCGTCTTTAGCGTCTTTTGTGGTCTACATCCTAGCAGAAAGCTTTTCCACTCTGTCTGGCAAGGAAAACCTGCGGGAGCACAGAAAACATCTCCCATCGTGTTTTGGACGTTGCACGGAAGTCTGCCAAGTGTTTGGCATGAAGAAAAGAAAAGCTGTCCAAAGCAGCTTCTTATCGAATATTCATGTGATTAGAAAAGTCAGGAGAATGGTAAGGTACTGTTTTCTATCAGTTGGCAAGTTGAGCACACGATCCCAGTGTTGTACAGCTTCTTTCTTCACCTTTCCGATGCTGCCGCTCTCTCCGGCTCCCGGAGCCGAAGATGCGGCTTCTTCGCGCAAAGACGATTGTACCGCTCACAGTGCTCTCTTAGCGCCGCTTCTGCCGAAAGAAGCCCGGGAGCGGCGCTTAGCTCCGGAGAGCATCGTCCCTTCGTCTTTAGCGTCTTTTGTGGTCTACATCCTGGCAGAAAGCTTTTCCACTCTGTCTGGCAAGGAAAACCTGCGGGAGCACAGAAAACATCTCCCATCGTGTTCTGGACGTTGCACGGAGGTCTGCCCTGTGTTTGGCATAAAGAAAGGAAAAGCTGTCCAAAACAGCTTCTTATCGAATATTCATGTTATTGGAAATGTCAGGAGAATGGTAAGGTACTGTTTTCTATCAGTTGGCAAGTTGAGCACACAATCCCAGTGTTGTACAGCTTCCTTCTTCACCTTTCCGATGCTGCCGCTCTCTCCGGCTCCCGGAGCCGAAGAAGCGGCTTCTTCGCGCAAAGACGATTGTACCGCTCACAGTGCTCTCTTAGCGCGGCTTCTGCCGAAAGACGCCCGGGAGCGGCGCTTAGCTCCGGAGAGCATCGTACCTTCGTCTTTAGCGGCTTTTGTGGTCTACATCCTAGCAGAAAACTTTTCCACTCTGTCTGGCAAGAAAAACCTGCGGGAGCACAGAAAACATCTCCCATCGTGTTCTGGACGTTGCACGGAGGTCTGCCAAGTGTTTCAATGAAGAAAAGAAAAGTTGTCCAAAATAACTTCCTATCGAACATTCATGTGATTAGAAAAGTCAGGAGAATGGTAAGGTACTGTTTTCTATCAGTTGGCAAGTTGAGCACACGATCCCAGTGTTGTACAGCTTCTTTCTTCACCTTTCCGATGCTGCCGCTCTCTCCTGCTCCCGGAGCCGAAGAAGCGGCTTCTTCGCGCAAAGACGATTGTACCGGTCACAGTGCTCTCTTAGCGCCGCTTCTGCCGAAAGAAGCCCGGGAGCGGCGCTTAGCTCCGGAGAGCATCGTACCTTCGTCTTTAGCGTCTTTTGTGGTCTACATCCTAGCAGAAAGCTTTTCCACTCTGTCTGGCAAGGAAAACCTGCGGGAGCACAGAAAACATCTCCCATCGTGTTCTGGACGTTGCACGGAAGTCTGCCAAGTGTTTGGCATGAAGAAAAGAAAAGCTGTCCAAAGCAGCTTCTTATCGAATATTCATGTGATTAGAAAAGTCAGGAGAATGGTAAGGTACTGTTTTCTATCAGTTGGCAAGTTGAGCACACGATCCCAGTGTTGTACAGCTTCTTTCTTCACCTTTCCGATGCTGCCGCTCTCTCCGGCTCCCGGAGCCGAAGATGCGGCTTCTTCGCGCAAAGACGATTGTACCGCTCACAGTGCTCTCTTAGCGCCGCTTCTGCCGAAAGAAGCCCGGGAGCGGCGCTTAGCTCCGGAGAGCATCGTACCTTCGTCTTTAGCGGCTTTTGTGGTCTACATCCTAGCAGAAAACATTTCCACTCTGTCTGGTAAGGAAAACCTGCGGGAGCACAGAAAACATCTCCCATCGTGTTCTGGACGTTGCACGGAGGTCTGCCAAGTGTTAAGCATAAAGAAAAGATAAGCTGTCCAAAGCAGCTTCTTATCGAATATTCATGTGAATAGAAAAGTCAGGGGAATGGTAAGGTACTGTTTTCTATCAGTTGGCAAGTTGAGCACACAATCCCAGTGTTGTACAGCTTCCTTCTTCACCTTTCCGATCATGCCGCTCTCTCCGGCTCCCGGAGCCGAAGAAACGGCTTCTTCGCGCAAAGACGATTGTACCGCTCACAGTGCTCTCTTACTGCGGCTTCTGCCGAAAGACGCCCGGGAGCGGCGCTTAGTTCCGGAGAGCATCGTCCCTTCGTCTTTAGCGTCTTTTGTGGTCTACATCCTGGCAGAAAGCTTTTCCACTCTGTCTGGTAAGGAAAACCTGCGGGAGCACAGAAAACATCTCCCATCGTGTTCTGGACGTTGCACGGACGTCAGCCATGTGTTTGGCATAAAGAAAGGAAAAGCTGTCCAAAGCAGCTTCTTATCGAATATTCATGTGACTGGAAAATTCAGGAGAATGGTAAGGTACTGTTTTCTATCAGTTGGCAAGTTGAGCACACAATCCCAGTGTTGTACAGCTTCTTTCTTCACCTTTCCCATGCTGCCGCTCTCTCCGGCTCCCGGAGCCGAAGATGCGGCTTCTTCGCGCAAAGACGATTGTACCGCTCACAGTGCTCTCTTAGCGCCGCTTCTGCCGAAAGAAGCCCGGGAGCGGCGCTTAAGTCCGGAGAGCATCGTACCTTCGTCTTTAGCGTCTTTTGTGGTCTACATCCTAGCAGAAAGCTTTTCCACTCTGTCTGGTAAGGAAAACCTGCGGGAGCACAGAAAACATCTCCCATCGTGTTCTGGACGTTGCACGGAGGTCTGCCAAGTGTTAAGCATAAAGAAAAGAAAAGCTGTCCAAAGCAGCTTCTTATCGAATATTCATGTGAATAGAAAAGTCAGGGGAATGGTAAGGTACTGTTTTCTATCAGTTGGCAAGTTGAGCACACAATCCCCGGGTTGTACAGCTTCTTTCTTCACCTTTCCGATGCTGCCGCTCTCTCCGGCTCCCGGAGCCGAAGAAACGGCTTCTTCGCGCAAAGACGATTGTACCGCTCACAGTGCTCTCTTAGCGCGGCTTCTGCCGAAAGACGCCCGGGAGCGGCGCATAGCTCCGGAGAGCATCGTCCCTTCGTCTTTAGCGTCTTTTGTGGTCTACATCCTGGCAGAAAGCTTTTCCACTCTGTCTGGCAAGGAAAACCTGCGGGAGCACAGAAAACATCTCCCATCGTGTTCTGGACGTTGCACGGAGGTCTGCCCTGTGTTTGGCATAAAGAAAGGAAAAGCTGTCCAAAACAGCTTCTTATCGAATATTCATGTGATTGGAAATGTCAGGAGAATGGTAAGGTACTGTTTTCTATCAGTTGGCAAGTTGAGCACACAATCCCAGTGTTGTACAGCTTCCTTCTTCACCTTTCCGATGCTGCCGCTCTCTCCGGCTCCCGGAGCCCAAGAAGCGGCTTCTTCGCGCAAAGACGATTGTACCGCTCACAGTGCTCTCTTAGCGCGGCTTCTGCCGAAAGACGCCCGGGAGCGGCGCTTAGCTCCGGAGAGCATCGTACCTTCGTCTTTAGCGGCTTTTTTGGTCTACATCCTAGCAGAAAGCTTTTCCACTCTGTCTGGCAAGAAAAACCTGCGGGAGCACAGAAAACATCTCCCATCGTGTTCTGGACGTTGCACGGAGGTCTGCCAAGTGTTTCAATGAAGAAAAGAAAAGTTGTCCAAAATAACTTCCTATCGAACATTCATGTGATTAGAAAAGTCAGGAGAATGGTAAGGTACTGTTTTCTATCAGTTGGCAAGTTGAGCACACGATCCCAGTGTTGTACAGCTTCTTTCTTCACCTTTCCGATGCTGCCGCTCTCTCCTGCTCCCGGAGCCGAAGAAGCGGCCTCTTCGCGTTAAGACGATTGTACCGGTCACAGTGCTCTCTTAGCGCCGCTTCTGCCGAAAGAAGCCCGGGAGCGGCGCTTAACTCCGGAGAGCATCGTACCTTCGTCTTTAGCGTCTTTTGTGGTCTACATCCTAGCAGAAAGCTTTTCCACTCTGTCTGGCAAGGAAAACCTGCGGGAGCACAGAAAACATCTCCCATCGTGTTCTGGACGTTGCACGGAAGTCTGCCAAGTGTTTGGCATGAAGAAAAGAAAAGCTGTCCAAAGCAGCTTCTTATCGAATATTCATGTGATTAGAAAAGTCAGGAGAATGGTAAGGTACTGTTTTCTATCAGTTGGAAAGTTGAGCACACAATCCCAGTGTTGTACAGCTTCTTTCTTCACCTTTCCGATGCTGCCGCTCTCTCCGGCTCCCGGAGCCGAAGATGCGGCTTCTTCGCGCAAAGACGATTGTACCGCTCACAGTGCTCTCTTAGCGCCGCTTCTGCCGAAAGAAGCCCGGGAGCGGCGCTTAGCTCCGGAGAGCATCGTACCTTCGTCTTTAGCGGCTTTTGTGGTCTACATCCTAGCAGAAAACATTTCCACTCTGTCTGGTAAGGAAAACCTGCGGGAGCACAGAAAACATCTCCCATCGTGTTCTGGACGTTGCACGGAGGTCTGCCAAGCGTTAAGCATAAAGAAAAGAAAAGCTGTCCAAAGCAGCTTCTTATCGAATATTCATGTGAATAGAAAAGTCAGGGGAATGGTAAGGTACTGTTTTCTATCAGTTGGCAAGTTGAGCACACAATCCCAGTGTTGGACAGCTTCCTTCTTCACCTTTCCGATGCTGCCGCTCTCTCCGGCTCCCGGAGCCGAAGAAACGGCTTCTTCGCGCAAAGACGATTGTACCGCTCACAGTGCTCTCTTACTGCGGCTTCTGCCGAAAGACGCCCGGGAGCGGCGCTTAGTTCCGGAGAGCATCGTCCCTTCGTCTTTAGCGTCTTTTGTGGTCTACATCCTGGCAGAAAGCTTTTCCACTCTGTCTGGCAAGGAAAACCTGCGGGAGCACAGAAAACATCTCCCATCGTGTTCTGGACGTTGCACGGACGTCTGCCATGTGTTTGGCATAAAGAAAGGAAAAGCTGTCCAAAGCAGCTTCTTATCGAATATTCATGTGACTGGAAAATTCAGGAGAATGGTAAGGTACTGTTTTCTATCAGTTGGCAAGTTGAGCACACAATCCCAGTGTTGTACAGCTTCTTTCTTCACCTTTCCCATGCTGCCGCTCTCTCCGGCTCCCGGAGCCCAAGAAGCGGCTTCTTCGCGCAAAGACGATTGTACCGCTCACAGTGCTCTCTTAGCGCCGCTTCTGCCGAAAGAAGCCCGGGAGCGGCGCATAGCTCCGGAGAGCATCGTCCCTTCGTCTTTAGCGTCTTTTGTGGTCTACATCCTAGCAGAAAGCTTTTCCACTCTGTCTGGTAAGGAAAACCTGCGGGAGCACAGAAAACATCTCCCATCGTGTTCTGGACGTTGCACGGAGGTCTGCCAAGTGTTAAGCATAAAGAAAAGAAAAGCTGTCCAAAGCAGCTTCTTATCGAATATTCATGTGAATAGAAAAGTCAGGAGAATGGTAAGGTACTGTTTTCTATCAGTTGGCAAGTTGAGCACACAATCCCAGGGTTGTACAGCTGCTTTCTTCACCTTTCCGATGCTGCCGCTCTCTCCGGCTCCCGGAGCCGAAGAAACGGCTTCTTCGCGCAAAGACGATTGTACCGCTCACAGTGCTCTCTTAGCGCGGCTTCTGCCGAAAGACGCCCGGGAGCGGCGCATAGCTCCGGAGAGCATCGTCCCTTCGTCTTTAGCGTCTTTTGTGGTCTACATCCTGGCAGAAAGCTTTTCCACTCTGTCTGGCAAGGAAAACCTGCGGGAGCACAGAAAACATCTCCCATCGTGTTCTGGACGTTGCACGGAGGTCTGCCCTGTGTTTGGCATAAAGAAAGGAAAAGCTGTCCAAAACAGCTTCTTATCGAATATTCATGTGATTGGAAATGTCAGGAGAATGGTAAGGTACTGTTTTCTATCAGTTGGCAAGTTGAGCACACAATCCCAGTGTTGTACAGCTTCCTTCTTCACATTTCCGATGCTGCCGCTCTCTCCGGCTCCCGGAGCCGAAGATGCGGCTTCTTCGCGCAAAGACGATTGTACCGCTCACAGTGCTCTCTTAGCGCGGCTTCTGCCGAAAGACGCCCGGGAGCGGCGCTTAGCTCCGGAGAGCATCGTACCTTCGTCTTTAGCGGCTTTTGTGGTCTACATCCTAGCTGAAAACTTTTCCACTCTGTCTGGCAAGAAAAACCTGCGGGAGCACAGAAAACATCTCCCATCGTGTTCTGGACGTTGCACGGAGGTCTGCCAAGTGTTTCAATGAAGAAAAGAAAAGTTGTCCAAAATAACTTCCTATCGAACATTCATGTGATTAGAAAAGTCAGGAGAATGGTAAGGTACTGTTTTCTATCAGTTGGCAAGTTGAGCACACGATCCCAGTGTTGTACAGCTTCTTTCTTCACCTTTCCGATGCTGCCGCTCTCTCCTGCTCCCGGAGCCGAAGAAGCGGCTTCTTCGCGCAAAGACGATTGTACCGGTCACAGTGCTCTCTTAGCGCCGCTTCTGCCTAAAGAAGCCCGGGAGCGGCGCTTAGCTCCGGAGAGCATCGTACCTTCGTCTTTAGCGTCTTTTGTGGTCTACATCCTAGCAGAAAGCTTTTCCACTCTGTCTGGCAAGGAAAACCTGCGGGAGCACAGAAAACATCTCCCATCGTGTTCTGGACGTTGCACGGAAGTCTGCCAAGTGTTTGGCATGAAGAAAAGAAAAGCTGTCCAAAGCAGCTTCTTATCGAATATTCATGTGATTAGAAAAGTCAGGAGAATGGTAAGGTACTGTTTTCTATCAGTTGGCAAGTTGAGCACACGATCCCAGTGTTGTACAGCTTCTTTCTTCACCTTTCCGATGCTGCCGCTCTCTCCTGCTCCCGGAGCCGAAGATGCGGCTTCTTCGCGCAAAGACGATTGTACCGCTCACAGTGCTCTCTTAGCGCCGCTTCTGCCGAAAGAAGCCCGGGAGCGGCGCTTAGCTCCGGAGAGCATCGTACCTTCGTCTTTAGCGGCTTTTGTGGTCTACATCCTAGCAGAAAACATTTCCACTCTGTCTGGTAAGGAAAACCTGCGGGAGCACAGAAAACATCTCCCATCGTGTTCTGGACGTTGCACGGAGGTCTGCCAAGTGTTAAGCATAAAGAAAAGAAAAGCTGTCCAAAGCAGCTTCTTATCGAATATTCATGTGAATAGAAAAGTCAGGGGAATGGTAAGGTACTGTTTTCTATCAGTTGGCAAGTTGAGCACACAATCCCAGTGTTGGACAGCTTCCTTCTTCACCTTTCCGATGCTGCCGCTCTCTCCGGCTCCCGGAGCCGAAGAAACGGCTTCTTCGCGCAAAGACGATTGTACCGCTCACAGTGCTCTCTTACTGCGGCTTCTGCCGAAAGACGCCCGGGAGCGGCGCTTAGTTCCGGAGAGCATCGTCCCTTCGTCTTTAGCGTCTTTTGTGGTCTACATCCTGGCAGAAAGCTTTTCCACTCTGTCTGGCAAGGAAAACCTGCGGGAGCACAGAAAACATCTCCCATCGTGTTCTGGACGTTGCACGGACGTCTGCCATGTGTTTGGCATAAAGAAAGGAAAAGCTGTCCAAAGCAGCTTCTTATCGAATATTCATGTGACTGGAAAATTCAGGAGAATGGTAAGGTACTGTTTTCTATCAGTTGGCAAGTTGAGCACACAATCCCAGTGTTGTACAGCTTCTTTCTTCACCTTTCCCATGCTGCCGCTCTCTCCGGCTCCCGGAGCCGAAGATGCGGCTTCTTCGCGCAAAGACGATTGTACCGCTCACAGTGCTCTCTTAGCGCCGCTTCTGCCGAAAGAAGCCCGGGAGCGGCGCATAGCTCCGGAGAGCATCGTCCCTTCGTCTTTAGCGTCTTTTGTGGTCTACATCCTAGCAGAAAGCTTTTCCACTCTGTCTGGTAAGGAAAACCTGCGGGAGCACAGAAAACATCTCCCATCGTGTTCTGGACGTTGCACGGAGGTCTGCCAAGTGTTAAGTATAAAGAAAAGAAAAGCTGTCCAAAGCAGCTTCTTATCGAATATTCATGTGAATAGAAAAGTCAGGAGAATGGTAAGGTACTGTTTTCTATCAGTTGGCAAGTTGAGCACACAATCCCAGGGTTGTACAGCTGCTTTCTTCACCTTTCCGATGCTGCCGCTCTCTCCGGCTCCCGGAGCCGAAGAAACGGCTTCTTCGCGCAAAGACGATTGTACCGCTCACAGTGCTCTCTTAGCGCGGCTTCTGCCGAAAGACGCCCGGGAGCGGCGCATAGCTCCGGAGAGCATCGTCCCTTCGTCTTTAGCGTCTTTTGTGGTCTACATCCTAGCAGAAAGCTTTTCCACTCTGTCTGGCAAGGAAAACCTGCGGGAGCACAGAAAACATCTCCCATCGTGTTCTGGACGTTGCACGGAGGTCTGCCCTGTGTTTGGCATAAAGAAAGGAAAAGCTGTCCAAAACAGCTTCTTATCGAATATTCATGTGATTGGAAATGTCAGGAGAATGGTAAGGTACTGTTTTCTATCAGTTGGCAAGTTGAGCACACAATCCCAGTGTTGTACAGCTTCCTTCTTCACCTTTCCGATGCTGCCGCTCTCTCCGGCTCCCGGAGCCCAAGAAGCGGCTTCTTCGCGCAAAGACGATTGTACCGGTCACAGTGCTCTCTTAGCGCGGCTTCTGCCGAAAGACGCCCGGGAGCGGCGCTTAGCTCCGGAGAGCATCGTACCTTCGTCTTTAGCGGCTTTTGTGGTCTACATCCTAGCAGAAAGCTTTTCCACTCTGTCTGGCAAGAAAAACCTGCGGGAGCACAGAAAACATCTCCCATCGTGTTCTGGACGTTGCACGGAGGTCTGCCAAGTGTTTCAATGAAGAAAAGAAAAGTTGTCCAAAATAACTTCCTATCGAACATTCATGTGATTAGAAAAGTCAGGAGAATGGTAAGGTACTGTTTTCTATCAGTTGGCAAGTTGAGCACACGATCCCAGTGTTGTACAGCTTCTTTCTTCACCTTTCCGATGCTGCCGCTCTCTCCTGCTCCCGGAGCCGAAGAAGCGGCTTCTTCGCGCAAAGACGATTGTACCGGTCACAGTGCTCTCTTAGCGCCGCTTCTGCGGAAAGAAGCCCGGGAGCGGCGCTTAGCTCCGGAGAGCATCGTACCTTCGTCTTTAGCGTCTTTTGTGGTCTACATCCTAGCAGAAAGCTTTTCCACTCTGTCTGGCAAGGAAAACCTGCGGGAGCACAGAAAACATCTCCCATCGTGTTTTGGACGTTGCACGGAAGTCTGCCAAGTGTTTGGCATGAAGAAAAGAAAAGCTGTCCAAAGCAGCTTCTTATCGAATATTCATGTGATTAGAAAAGTCAGGAGAATGGTAAGGTACTGTTTTCTATCAGTTGGCAAGTTGAGCACACGATCCCAGTGTTGTACAGCTTCTTTCTTCACCTTTCCGATGCTGCCGCTCTCTCCGGCTCCCGGAGCCCAAGAAGCGGCTTCTTCGCGCAAAGACGATTGTACCGCTCACAGTGCTCTCTTAGCGCCGCTTCTGCCGAAAGAAGCCCGGGAGCGGCGCTTAGCTCCGGAGAGCATCGTACCTTCGTCTTTAGCGTCTTTTGTGGTCTACATCCTAGCAGAAAACATTTCCACTCTGTCTGGTAAGGAAAACCTGCGGGAGCACAGAAAACATCTCCCATCGTGTTCTGGACGTTGCACGGAGGTCTGCCATGTGTTTGGCATAAAGAAAGGAAAAGCTGTCCAAAACAGCTTCTTATCGAATATTCATGTGATTGGAAATGTCAGGAGAATGGTAAGGTACTGTTTTCTATCAGTTGGCAAGTTGAGCACACAATCCCAGGGTTGTACAGCTTCCTTCTTCACCTTTCCGATGCTGCCGCTCTCTCCGGCTCCCGGAGCCGAAGATGCGGCTTCTTCGCGCAAAGACGATTGTACCGCTCACAGTGCTCTCTTAGCGCGGCTTCTGCCGAAAGACGCCCGGGAGCGGCGCTTAGCTCCGGAGAGCATCGTACCTTCGTCTTTAGCGGCTTTTGTGGTCTACATCCTAGCTGAAAACTTTTCCACTCTGTCTGGCAAGAAAAACCTGCGGGAGCACAGAAAACATCTCCCATCGTGTTCTGGACGTTGCACGGAGGTCTGCCAAGTGTTTCAATGAAGAAAAGAAAAGTTGTCCAAAATAACTTCCTATCGAACATTCATGTGATTAGAAAAGTCAGGAGAATGGTAAGGTACTGTTTTCTATCAGTTGGCAAGTTGAGCACACGATCCCAGTGTTGTACAGCTTCTTTCTTCACCTTTCCGATGCTGCCGCTCTCTCCTGCTCCCGGAGCCGAAGAAGCGGCTTCTTCGCGCAAAGACGATTGTACCGGTCACAGTGCTCTCTTAGCGCCGCTTCTGCCGAAAGAAGCCCGGGAGCGGCGCTTAGCTCCGGAGAGCATCGTCCCTTCGTCTTTAGCGTCTTTTGTGGTCTACATCCTAGCAGAAAGCTTTTCCACTCTGTCTGGCAAGGAAAACCTGCGGGAGCACAGAAAACATCTCCCATCGTGTTCTGGACGTTGCACGGAAGTCTGCCAAGTGTTTGGCATGAAGAAAAGAAAAGCTGTCCAAAGCAGCTTCTTATCGAATATTCATGTGATTAGAAAAGTCAGGAGAATGGTAAGGTACTGTTTTCTATCAGTTGGCAAGTTGAGCACACGATCCCAGTGTTGTACAGCTTCTTTCTTCACCTTTCCGATGCTGCCGCTCTCTCCGGCTCCCGGAGCCGAAGATGCGGCTTCTTCGCGCAAAGACGATTGTACCGCTCACAGTGCTCTCTTAGCGCCGCTTCTGCCGAAAGAAGCCCGGGAGCGGCGCTTAGCTCCGGAGAGCATCGTACCTTCGTCTTTAGCGGCTTTTGTGGTCTACATCCTAGCAGAAAACATTTCCACTCTGTCTGGTAAGGAAAACCTGCGGGAGCACAGAAAACATCTCCCATCGTGTTCTGGACGTTGCACGGAGGTCTGCCAAGTGTTAAGCATAAAGAAAAGAAAAGCTGTCCAAAGCAGCTTCTTATCGAATATTCATGTGAATAGAAAAGTCAGGGGAATGGTAAGGTACTGTTTTCTATCAGTTGGCAAGTTGAGCACACAATCCCAGTGTTGGACAGCTTCCTTCTTCACCTTTCCGATGCTGCCGCTCTCTCCGGCTCCCGGAGCCGAAGAAACGGCTTCTTCGCGCAAAGACGATTGTACCGCTCACAGTGCTCTCTTACTGCGGCTTCTGCCGAAAGACGCCCGGGAGCGGCGCTTAGTTCCGGAGAGCATCGTCCCTTCGTCTTTAGCGTCTTTTGTGGTCTACATCCTGGCAGAAAGCTTTTCCACTCTGTCTGGCAAGGAAAACCTGCGGGAGCACAGAAAACATCTCCCATCGTGTTCTGGACGTTGCACGGACGTCTGCCATGTGTTTGGCATAAAGAAAGGAAAAGATGTCCAAAGCAGCTTCTTATCGAATATTCATGTGACTGGAAAATTCAGGAGAATGGTAAGGTACTGTTTTCTATCAGTTGGCAAGTTGAGCACACAATCCCAGTGTTGTACAGCTTCTTTCTTCACCTTTCCCATGCTGCCGCTCTCTCCGGCTCCCGGAGCCGAAGATGCGGCTTCTTCGCGCAAAGACGATTGTACCGCTCACAGTGCTCTCTTAGCGCCGCTTCTGCCGAAAGAAGCCCGGAAGCGGCGCTTAAGTCCGGAGAGCATCGTACCTTCGTCTTTAGCGTCTTTTGTGGTCTACATCCTAGCAGAAAGCTTTTCCACTCTGTCTGGTAAGGAAAACCTGCGGGAGCACAGAAAACATCTCCCATCGTGTTCTGGACGTTGCACGGAGGTCTGCCAAGTGTTAAGCATAAAGAAAAGAAAAGCTGTCCAAAGCAGCTTCTTATCGAATATTCATGTGAATAGAAAAGTCAGGGGAATGGTAAGGTACTGTTTTCTATCAGTTGGCAAGTTGAGCACACAATCCCAGGGTTGTACAGCTTCTTTCTTCACCTTTCCGATGCTGCCGCTCTCTCCGGCTCCCGGAGCCGAAGAAACGGCTTCTTCGCGCAAAGACGATTGTACCGCTCACAGTGCTCTCTTAGCGCGGCTTCTGCCGAAAGACGCCCGGGAGCGGCGCATAGCTCCGGAGAGCATCGTCCCTTCGTCTTTAGCGTCTTTTGTGGTCTACATCCTGGCAGAAAGCTTTTCCACTCTGTCTGGCAAGGAAAACCTGCGGGAGCACAGAAAACATCTCCCATCGTGTTCTGGACGTTGCACGGAGGTCTGCCCTGTGTTTGGCATAAAGAAAGGAAAAGCTGTCCAAAACAGCTTCTTATCGAATATTCATGTGATTGGAAATGTCAGGAGAATGGTAAGGTACTGTTTTCTATCAGTTGGCAAGTTGAGCACACAATCCCAGTGTTGTACAGCTTCCTTCTTCACCTTTCCGATGCTGCCGCTCTCTCCGGCTCCCGGAGCCCAAGAAGCGGCTTCTTCGCGCAAAGACGATTGTACCGGTCACAGTGCTCTCTTAGCGCGGCTTCTGCCGAAAGACGCCCGGGAGCGGCGCTTAGCTCCGGAGAGCATCGTACCTTCGTCTTTAGCGGCTTTTGTGGTCTACATCCTAGCAGAAAGCTTTTCCACTCTGTCTGGCAAGAAAAACCTGCGGGAGCACAGAAAACATCTCCCATCGTGTTCTGGACGTTGCACGGAGGTCTGCCAAGTGTTTCAATGAAGAAAAGAAAAGTTGTCCAAAATAACTTCCTATCGAACATTCATGTGATTAGAAAAGTCAGGAGAATGGTAAGGTACTGTTTTCTATCAGTTGGCAAGTTGAGCACACGATCCCAGTGTTGTACAGCTTCTTTCTTCACCTTTCCGATGCTGCCGCTCTCTCCTGCTCCCGGAGCCGAAGAAGCGGCCTCTTCGCGTTAAGACGATTGTACCGGTCACAGTGCTCTCTTAGCGCCGCTTCTGCCGAAAGAAGCCCGGGAGCGGCGCTTAGCTCCGGAGAGCATCGTACCTTCGTCTTTAGCGTCTTTTGTGGTCTACATCCTAGCAGAAAGCTTTTCCACTCTGTCTGGCAAGGAAAACCTGCGGGAGCACAGAAAACATCTCCCATCGTGTTCTGGACGTTGCACGGAAGTCTGCCAAGTGTTTGGCATGAAGAAAAGAAAAGCTGTCCAAAGCAGCTTCTTATCGAATATTCATGTGATTAGAAAAGTCAGGAGAATGGTAAGGTACTGTTTTCTATCAGTTGGCAAGTTGAGCACACGATCCCAGTGTTGTACAGCTTCTTTCTTCACCTTTCCGATGCTGCCGCTCTCTCCGGCTCCCGGAGCCGAAGATGCGGCTTCTTCGCGCAAAGACGATTGTACAGCTCACAGTGCTCTCTTAGCGCCGCTTCTGCCGAAAGAAGCCCGGGAGCGGCGCTTAGCTCCGGAGAGCATCGTACCTTCGTCTTTAGCGGCTTTTGTGGTCTACATCCTAGCAGAAAACATTTCCACTCTGTCTGGTAAGGAAAACCTGCGGGAGCACAGAAAACATCTCCCATCGTGTTCTGGACGTTGCACGGAGGTCTGCCAAGTGTTAAGCATAAAGAAAAGAAAAGCTGTCCAAAGCAGCTTCTTATCGAATATTCATGTGAATAGAAAAGTCAGGGGAATGGTAAGGTACTGTTTTCTATCAGTTGGCAAGTTGAGCACACAATCCCAGTGTTGGACAGCTTCCTTCTTCACCTTTCCGATGCTGCCGCTCTCTCCGGCTCCCGGAGCCGAAGAAACGGCTTCTTCGCGCAAAGACGATTGTACCGCTCACAGTGCTCTCTTACTGCGGCTTCTGCCGAAAGACGCCCGGGAGCGGCGCTTAGTTCCGGAGAGCATCGTCCCTTCGTCTTTAGCGTCTTTTGTGGTCTACATCCTGGCAGAAAGCTTTTCCACTCTGTCTGGCAAGGAAAACCTGCGGGAGCACAGAAAACATCTCCCATCGTGTTCTGGACGTTGCACGGACGTCTGCCATGTGTTTGGCATAAAGAAAGGAAAAGCTGTCCAAAGCAGCTTCTTATCGAATATTCATGTGACTGGAAAATTCAGGAGAATGGTAAGGTACTGTTTTCTATCAGTTGGCAAGTTGAGCACACAATCCCAGTGTTGTACAGCTTCTTTCTTCACCTTTCCCATGCTGCCGCTCTCTCCGGCTCTCGGAGCCGAAGAAGCGGCTTCTTCGCGCAAAGACGATTGTACCGCTCACAGTGCTCTCTTAGCGCCGCTTCTGCCGAAAGAAGCCCGGGAGCGGCGCTTAAGTCCGGAGAGCATCGTACCTTCGTCTTTAGCGTCTTTTGTGGTCTACATCCTAGCAGAAAGCTTTTCCACTCTGTCTGGTAAGGAAAACCTGCGGGAGCACAGAAAACATCTCCCATCGTGTTCTGGACGTTGCACGGAGGTCTGCCAAGTGTTAAGCATAAAGAAAAGAAAAGCTGTCCAAAGCAGCTTCTTATCAAATATTCATGTGAATAGAAAAGTCAGGAGAATGGTAAGGTACTGTTTTCTATCAGTTGGCAAGTTGAGCACACAATCCCAGGGTTGTACAGCTGCTTTCTTCACCTTTCCGTTGCTGCCGCTCTCTCCGGCTCCCGGAGCCGAAGAAACGGCTTCTTCGCGCAAAGACGATTGTACCGCTCACAGTGCTCTCTTAGCGCGGCTTCTGCCGAAAGACGCCCGGGAGCGGCGCATAGCTCCGGAGAGCATCGTCCCTTCGTCTTTAGCGTCTTTTGTGGTCTACATCCTGGCAGAAAGCTTTTCCACTCTGTCTGGCAAGGAAAACCTGCGGGAGCACAGAAAACATCTCCCATCGTGTTCTGGACGTTGCACGGAGGTCTGCCAAGTGTTTCAATGAAGAAAAGAAAAGTTGTCCAAAATAACTTCCTATCGAACATTCATGTGATTAGAAAAGTCAGGAGAATGGTAAGGTACTGTTTTCTATCAGTTGGCAAGTTGAGCACACAATCCCAGTGTTGTACAGCTTCTTTCTTCACCTTTCCGATGCTGCCGCTCTCTCCTGCTCCCGGAGCCCAAGAAGCGGCTTCTTCGCGCAAAGACGATTGTACCGCTCACAGTGCTCTCTTAGCGCCGCTTCTGCCGAAAGAAGCCCGGGAGCGGCGCTTAGCTCCGGAGAGCATCGTACCTTCGTCTTTAGCGGCTTTTGTGGTCTACATCCTAGCAGAAAACTTTTCCACTCTGTCTGGTAAGGAAAACCTGCGGGAGCACAGAAAACATCTCCCATCGTGTTCTGGACGTTGCACGGAGGTCTGCCAAGTGTTTGGCATAAAGAAAGGAAAAGCTGTCCAAAGCAGCTTCTTATCGAATATTCATGTGAATAGAAAAGTCAGGGGAATGGTAAGGTACTGTTTTCTATCAGTTGGCAAGTTGAGCACACAATCCCAGTGTTGGACAGCTTCCTTCTTCACCTTTCCGATGCTGCCGCTCTCTCCGGCTCCCGGAGCCGAAGAAACGGCTTCTTCGCGCAAAGACGATTGTACCGCTCACAGTGCTCTCTTACTGCGGCTTCTGCCGAAAGACGCCCGGGAGCGGCGCTTAGTTCCGGAGAGCATCGTCCCTTCGTCTTTAGCGTCTTTTGTGGTCTACATCCTGGCAGAAAGCTTTTCCACTCTCTCTGGCAAGGAAAACCTGCGGGAGCACAGAAAACATCTCCCATCGTGTTCTGGACGTTGCACGGACGTCTGCCATGTGTTTGGCATAAAGAAAGGAAAAGCTGTCCAAAGCAGCTTCTTATCGAATATTCATGTGATTGGAAATGTCAGGAGAATGGTAAGGTACTGTTTTCTATCAGTTGGCAAGTTGAGCACACAATCCCAGTGTTGTACAGCTTCTTTCTTCACCTTTCCCATGCTGCCGCTCTCTCCGGCTCCCGGAGCCGAAGATGCGGCTTCTTCGCGCAAAGACGATTGTACCGCTCACAGTGCTCTCTTAGCGCCGCTTCTGCCGAAAGAAGCCCGGGAGCGGCGCTTAAGTCCGGAGAGCATCGTACCTTCGTCTTTAGCGTCTTTTGTGGTCTACATCCTAGCAGAAAGCTTTTCCACTCTGTCTGGTAAGGAAAACCTGCGGGAGCACAGAAAACATCTCCCATCGTGTTCTGGACGTTGCACGGAGGTCTGCCAAGTGTTAAGCATAAAGAAAAGAAAAGCTGTCCAAAGCAGCTTCTTATCGAATATTCATGTGAATAGAAAAGTCAGGGGAATGGTAAGGTACTGTTTTCTATCAGTTGGCAAGTTGAGCACACAATCCCAGGGTTGTACAGCTTCTTTCTTCACCTTTCCGATGCTGCCGCTCTCTCCGGCTCCCGGAGCCGAAGAAACGGCTTCTTCGCGCAAAGACGATTGTACCGCTCACAGTGCTCTCTTAGCGCGGCTTCTGCCGAAAGACGCCCGGGAGCGGCGCATAGCTCCGGAGAGCATCGTCCCTTCGTCTTTAGCGTCTTTTGTGGTCTACATCCTGGCAGAAAGCTTTTCCACTCTGTCTGGCAAGGAAAACCTGCGGGAGCACAGAAAACATCTCCCATCGTGTTCTGGACGTTGCAAGGAGGTCTGCCCTGTGTTTGGCATAAAGAAAGGAAAAGCTGTCCAAAACAGCTTCTTATCGAATATTCATGTGATTGGAAATGTCAGGAGCATGGTAAGGTACTGTTTTCTATCAGTTGGCAAGTTGAGCACACAATCCCAGTGTTGTACAGCTTCCTTCTTCACCTTTCCGATGCTGCCGCTCTCTCCGGCTCCCGGAGCCCAAGAAGCGGCTTCTTCGCGCAAAGACGATTGTACCGGTCACAGTGCTCTCTTAGCGCGGCTTCTGCCGAAAGACGCCCGGGAGCGGCGCTTAGCTCCGGAGAGCATCGTACCTTCGTCTTTAGCGGCTTTTGTGGTCTACATCCTAGCAGAAAGCTTTTCCACTCTGTCTGGCAAGAAAAACCTGCGGGAGCACAGAAAACATCTCCCATCGTGTTCTGGACGTTGCACGGAGGTCTGCCAAGTGTTTCAATGAAGAAAAGAAAAGTTGTCCAAAATAATTTCCTATCGAACATTCATGTGATTAGAAAAGTCAGGAGAATGGTAAGGTACTGTTTTCTATCAGTTGGCAAGTTGAGCACACGATCCCAGTGTTGTACAGCTTCTTTCTTCACCTTTCCCATGCTGCCGCTCTCTCCTGCTCCCGGAGCCGAAGAAGCGGCTTCTTCGCGCAAAGACGATTGTACCGGTCACAGTGCTCTCTTAGCGCCGCTTCTGCCGAAAGAAGCCCGGGAGCGGCGCTTAGCTCCGGAGAGCATCGTACCTTCGTCTTTAGCGTCTTTTGTGGTCTACATCCTAGCAGAAAGCTTTTCCACTCTGTCTGGCAAGGAAAACCTGCGGGAGCACAGAAAACATCTCCCATCGTGTTCTGGACGTTGCACGGAAGTCTGCCAAGTGTTTGGCATGAAGAAAAGAAAAGCTGTCCAAAGCAGCTTCTTATCGAATATTCATGTGATTAGAAAAGTCAGGAGAATGGTAAGGTACTGTTTTCTATCAGTTGGCAAGTTGAGCACACGATCCCAGTGTTGTACAGCTTCTTTCTTCACCTTTCCGATGCTGCCGCTCTCTCCTGCTCCCGGAGCCGAAGATGCGGCTTCTTCGCGCAAAGACGATTGTACCGCTCACAGTGCTCTCTTAGCGCCGCTTCTGCCGAAAGAAGCCCGGGAGCGGCGCTTAGCTCCGGAGAGAATCGTACCTTCGTCTTTAGCGGCTTTTGTGGTCTACATCCTAGCAGAAAACATTTCCACTCTGTCTGGTAAGGAAAACCTGCGGGAGCACAGAAAACATCTCCCATCGTGTTCTGGACGTTGCACGGAGGTCTGCCAAGTGTTAAGCATAAAGAAAAGAAAAGCTGTCCAAAGCAGCTTCTTATCGAATATTCATGTGAATAGAAAAGTCAGGGGAATGGTAAGGTACTGTTTTCTATCAGTTGGCAAGTTGAGCACACAATCCCAGTGTTGGACAGCTTCCTTCTTCACCTTTCCGATGCTGCCGCTCTCTCCGGCTCCCGGAGCCGAAGAAACGGCTTCTTCGCGCAAAGACGATTGTACCACTCACAGTGCTCTCTTACTGCGGCTTCTGCCGAAAGACGCCCGGGAGCGGCGCTTAGTTCCGGAGAGCATCGTCCCTTCGTCTTTAGCGTCTTTTGTGGTCTACATCCTGGCAGAAAGCTTTTCCACTCTGTCTGGCAAGGAAAACCTGCGGGAGCACAGAAAACATCTCCCATCGTGTTCTGGACGTTGCACGGACGTCTGCCATGTGTTTGGCATAAAGAAAGGAAAAGCTGTCCAAAGCAGCTTCTTATCGAATATTCATGTGACTGGAAAATTCAGGAGAATGGTAAGGTACTGTTTTCTATCAGTTGGCAAGTTGAGCACACAATCCCAGTGTTGTACAGCTTCTTTCTTCACCTTTCCCATGCTGCCGCTCTCTCCGGCTCCCGGAGCCGAAGATGCGGCTTCTTCGCGCAAAGACGATTGTACCGCTCACAGTGCTCTCTTAGCGCCGCTTCTGCCGAAAGAAGCCCGGGAGCGGCGCTTAACTCCGGAGAGCATCGTACCTTCGTCTTTAGCGTCTTTTGTGGTCTACATCCTAGCAGAAAGCTTTTCCACTCTGTCTGGTAAGGAAAACCTGCGGGAGCACAGAAAACATCTCCCATCGTGTTCTGGACGTTGCACGGAGGTCTGCCAAATGTTAAGCATAAAGAAAAGAAAAGCTGTCCAAAGCAGCTTCTTATCGAATATTCATGTGAATAGAAAAGTCAGGAGAATGGTAAGGTACTGTTTTCTATCAGTTGGCAAGTTGAGCACAGAATCCCAGGGTTGTACAGCTGCTTTCTTCACCTTTCCGATGCTGCCGCTCTCTCCGGCTCCCGGAGCCGAAGAAACGGCTTCTTCGCGCAAAGACGATTGTACCGCTCACAGTGCTCTCTTAGCGCGGCTTCTGCCGAAAGACGCCCGGGAGCGGCGCATAGCTCCGGAGAGCATCGTCCCTTCGTCTTTAGCGTCTTTTGTGGTCTACATCCTGGCAGAAAGCTTTTCCACTCTGTCTGGCAAGGAAAACCTGCGGGAGCACAGAAAACATCTCCCATCGTGTTCTGGACGTTGCACGGAGGTCTGCCATGTGTTTGGCATAAAGAAAGGAAAAGCTGTCCAAAACAGCTTCTTATCGAATATTCATGTGATTGGAAATGTCAGGAGAATGGTAAGGTACTGTTTTCTATCAGTTGGCAAGTTGAGCACACAATCCCAGTGTTGTACAGCTTCCTTCTTCACCTTTCCGATGCTGCCGCTCTCTCCGGCTCCCGGAGCCGAAGATGCGGCTTCTTCGCGCAAAGACGATTGTACCGGTCACAGTGCTCTCTTAGCGCGGCTTCTGCCGAAAGACGCCCGGGAGCGGCGCTTAGCTCCGGAGAGCATCGTACCTTCGTCTTTAGCGGCTTTTGTGGTCTACATCCTAGCTGAAAACTTTTCCACTCTGTCTGGCAAGAAAAACCTGCGGGAGCACAGAAAACATCTCCCATCGTGTTCTGGACGTTGCACGGAGGTCTGCCAAGTGTTTCAATGAAGAAAAGAAAAGTTGTCCAAAATAACTTCCTATCGAACATTCATGTGATTAGAAAAGACAGGAGAATGGTAAGGTACTGTTTTCTATCAGTTGGCAAGTTGAGCACACGATCCCAGTGTTGTACAGCTTCTTTCTTCACCTTTCCGATGCTGCCGCTCTCTCCTGCTCCCGGAGCCGAAGAAACGGCTTCTTCGCGCAAAGACGATTGTACCGGTCACAGTGCTCTCTTAGCGCGGCTTCTGCCGAAAGAAGCCCGGAAGCGGCGCTTAACTCCGGAGAGCATCGTACCTTCGTCTTTAGCGTCTTTTGTGGTCTACATCCTAGCAGAAAGCTTTTCCACTCTGTCTGGCAAGGAAAACCTGCGGGAGCACAGAAAACATCTCCCATCGTGTTCTGGACGTTGCACGGAGGTCTGCCAAGTGTTAAGCATAAAGAAAAGAAAAGCTGTCCAAAGCAGCTTCTTATCGAATATTCATGTGAATAGAAAAGTCAGGAGAATGGTAAGGTACTGTTTTCTATCAGTTGGCAAGTTGAGCACACAATCCCAGGGTTGTACAGCTTCTTTCTTCACCTTTCCGATGCTGCCGCTCTCTCCGGCTCCCGGAGCCGAAGAAACGGCTTCTTCGCGCAAAGACGATTGTACCGCTCACAGTGCTCTCTTAGCGCGGCTTCTGCCGAAAGACGCCCGGGAGCGGTGCATAGCTCCGGAGAGCATCGTCCCTTCGTCTTTTGCGTCTTTTGTGGTCTACATCCTGGCAGAAAGCTTTTCCACTCTGTCTGGCAAGGAAAACCTGCGGGAGCACAGAAAACATCTCCCATCGTGTTCTGGACGTTGCACGGAGGTCTGCCCTGTGTTTGGCATAAAGAAAGGAAAAGCTGTCCAAAACAGCTTCTTATCGAATATTCATGTGATTAGAAATGTCAGGAGAATGGTAAGGTACTGTTTTCTATCAGTTGGCAAGTTGAGCACACAATCCCAGTGTTGTACAGCTTCCTTCTTCACCTTTCCGATGCTGCCGCTCTCTCCGGCTCCCGGAGCCGAAGAAGTGGCTTCTTCGCGCAAAGACGATTGTACGGCTCACAGTGCTCTCTTAGCGCGGCTTCTGCCGAAAGACGCCCGGGAGCGGCGCTTAGCTCCGGAGAGCATCGTACCTTCGTCTTTAGCGGCTTTTGTGGTCTACATCCTAGCAGAAAACTTTTCCACTCTGTCTGGCAAGAAAAACCTGCGGGAGCACAGAAAACATCTCCCATCGTGTTCTGGACGTTGCACGGAGGTCTGCCAAGTGTTTCAATGAAGAAAAGAAAAGTTGTCCAAAATAACTTCCTATCGAACATTCATGTGATTAGAAAAGTCAGGAGAATGGTAAGGTACTGTTTTCTATCAGTTGGCAAGTTGAGCACACGATCCCAGTGTTGTACAGCTTCTTTCTTCACCTTTCCGATGCTGCCGCTCTCTCCTGCTCCCGGAGCCGAAGAAGCGGCTTCTTCGCGCAAAGACGATTGTACCGGTCACAGTGCTCTCTTAGCGCCGCTTCTGCCGAAAGAAGCCCGGGAGCGGCGCTTAGCTCCGGAGAGCATCGTACCTTCGTCTTTAGCGTCTTTTGTGGTCTACATCCTAGCAGAAAGCTTTTCCACTCTGTCTGGCAAGGAAAACCTGCGGGAGCACAGAAAACATCTCCCATCGTGTTCTGGACGTTGCACGGAAGTCTGCCAAGTGTTTGGCATGAAGAAAAGAAAAGCTGTCCAAAGCAGCTTCTTATCGAATATTCATGTGATTAGAAAAGTCAGGAGAATGGTAAGGTACTGTTTTCTATCAGTTGGCAAGTTGAGCACACGATCCCAGTGTTGTACAGCTTCTTTCTTCACCTTTCCGATGCTGCCGCTCTCTCCGGCTCCCGGAGCCGAAGATGCGGCTTCTTCGCGCAAAGACGATTGTACCGCTCACAGTGCTCTCTTACTGCGGCTTCTGCCGAAAGACGCCCGGGAGCGGCGCTTAGTTCCGGAGAGAATCGTCCCTTCGTCTTTAGCGTCTTTTGTGGTCTACATCCTGGCAGAAAGCTTTTCCACTCTGTCTGGCAAGGAAAACCTGCGGGAGCACAGAAAACATCTCCCATCGTGTTCTGGACGTTGCACGGACGTCTGCCATGTGTTTGGCATAAAGAAAGGAAAAGCTGTCCAAAGCAGCTTCTTATCGAATATTCATGTGACTGGAAAATTCAGGAGAATGGTAAGGTACTGTTTTCTATCAGTTGGCAAGTTGAGCACACAATCCCAGTGTTGTACAGCTTCTTTCTTCACCTTTCCCATGCTGCCGCTCTCTCCGGCTCCCGGAGCCGAAGATGCGGCTTCTTCGCGCAAAGACGATTGTACCGCTCACAGTGCTCTCTTAGCGCCGCTTCTGCCGAAAGAAGCCCGGAAGCGGCGCTTAGTTCCGGAGAGCATCGTCCCTTCGTCTTTAGCGTCTTTTGTGGTCTACATCCTAGCAGAAAGCTTTTCCACTCTGTCTGGTAAGGAAAACCTGCGGGAGCACAGAAAACATCTCCCATCGTGTTCTGGACGTTGCACGGAGGTCTGCCAAGTGTTAAGCATAAAGAAAAGAAAAGCTGTCCAAAGCAGCTTCTTATCGAATATTCATGTGAATAGAAATGTCAGGAGAATGGTAAGGTACTGTTTTCTATCAGTTGGCAAGTTGAGCACACAATCCCAGGGTTGTACAGCTGCTTTCTTCACCTTTCCGATGCTGCCGCTCTCTCCGGCTCCCGGAGCCGAAGAAACGGCTTCTTCGCGCAAAGACGATTGTACCGCTCACAGTGCTCTCTTAGCGCGGCTTCTGCCGAAAGACGCCCGGGAGCGGCGCATAGCTCCGGAGAGCATCGTCCCTTCGTCTTTAGCGTCTTTTGTGGTCTACATCCTGGCAGAAAGCTTTTCCACTCTGTCTGGCAAGGAAAACCTGCGGGAGCACAGAAAACATCTCCCATCGTGTTCTGGACGTTGCACGGAGGTCTGCCCTGTGTTTGGCATAAAGAAAGGAAAAGCTGTCCAAAACAGATTCTTATCGAATATTCATGTGATTGGAAATGTCAGGAGAATGGTAAGGTACTGTTTTCTATCAGTTGGCAAGTTGAGCACACAATCCCAGTGTTGTACAGCTTCCTTCTTCACCTTTCCGATGCTGCCGCTCTCTCCGGCTCCCGGAGCCGAAGATGCGGCTTCTTCGCGCAAAGACGATTGTACCGGTCACAGTGCTCTCTTAGCGCGGCTTCTGCCGAAAGACGCCCGGGAGCGGCGCTTAGCTCCGGAGAGCATCGTACCTTCGTCTTTAGCGGCTTTTGTGGTCTACATCCTAGCTGAAAACTTTTCCACTCTGTCTGGCAAGAAAAACCTGCGGGAGCACAGAAAACATCTCCCATGGTGTTCTGGACGTTGCACGGAGGTCTGCCAAGTGTTTCAATGAAGAAAAGAAAAGTTGTCCAAAATAACTTCCTATCGAACATTCATGTGATTAGAAAAGACAGGAGAATGGTAAGGTACTGTTTTCTATCAGTTGGCAAGTTGAGCACACGATCCCAGTGTTTTACAGCTTCTTTCTTCACCTTTCCGATGCTGCCGCTCTCTCCTGCTCCCGGAGCCGAAGAAACGGCTTCTTCGCGCAAAGACGATTGTACCGCTCACAGTGCTCTCTTAGCGCGGCTTCTGCCGAAAGAAGCCCGGAAGCGGCGCTTAACTCCGGAGAGCATCGTACCTTCGTCTTTAGCGTCTTTTGTGGTCTACATCCTAGCAGAAAGCTTTTCCACTCTGTCTGGCAAGGAAAACCTGCGGGAGCACAGAAAACATCTCCCATCGTGTTCTGGACGTTGCACGGAGGTCTGCCAAGTGTTAAGCATAAAGAAAAGAAAAGCTGTCCAAAGCAGCTTCTTATCGAATATTCATGTGAATAGAAAAGTCAGGAGAATGGTAAGGTACTGTTTTCTATCAGTTGGCAAGTTGAGCACACAATCCCAGGGTTGTACAGCTTCTTTCTTCACCTTTCCGATGCTGCCGCTCTCTCCGGCTCCCGGAGCCGAAGAAACGGCTTCTTCGCGCAAAGACGATTGTACCGGTCACAGTGCTCTCTTAGCGCGGCTTCTGCCGAAAGACGCCCGGGAGCGGTGCATAGCTCCGGAGAGCATCGTACCTTCGTCTTTAGCGTCTTTTGTGGTCTACATCCTGGCAGAAAGCTTTTCCACTCTGTCTGGCAAGGAAAACCTGCGGGAGCACAGAAAACATCTCCCATTGTGTTCTGGACGTTGCACGGAGGTCTGCCCTGTGTTTGGCATAAAGAAAGGAAAAGCTGTCCAAAACAGCTTCTTATCGAATATTCATGTGATTAGAAATGTCAGGAGAATGGTAAGGTACTGTTTTCTATCAGTTGGCAAGTTGAGCACACAATCCCAGTGTTGTACAGCTTCCTTCTTCACCTTTCCGATGCTGCCGCTCTCTCCGGCTCCCGGAGCCGAAGAAGTGGCTTCTTCGCGCAAAGACGATTGTACGGCTCACAGTGCTCTCTTAGCGCGGCTTCTGCCGAAAGACGCCCGGGAGCGGCGCTTAGCTCCGGAGAGCAACGTACCTTCGTCTTTAGCGGCTTTTGTGGTCTACATCCTAGCAGAAAACTTTTCCACTCTGTCTGGCAAGAAAAACCTGCGGGAGCACAGAAAACATCTCCCATCGTGTTCTGGACGTTGCACGGAGGTCTGCCAAGTGTTTCAATGAAGAAAAGAAAAGTTGTCCAAAATAACTTCCTATCGAACATTCATGTGATTAGAAAAGTCAGGAGAATGGTAAGGTACTGTTTTCTATCAGTTGGCAAGTTGAGCACACGATCCCAGTGTTGTACAGCTTCTTTCTTCACCTTTCCGATGCTGCCGCTCTCTCCTGCTCCCGGAGCCGAAGAAGCGGCTTCTTCGCGCAAAGACGATTGTACCGGTCACAGTGCTCTCTTAGCGCCGCTTCTGCCGAAAGAAGCCCGGGAGCGGCGCTTAGCTCCGGAGAGCATCGTACCTTCGTCTTTAGCGTCTTTTGTGGTCTACATCCTAGCAGAAAGCTTTTCCACTCTGTCTGGCAAGGAAAACCTGCGGGAGCACAGAAAACATCTCCCATCGTGTTCTGGACGTTGCACGGAAGTCTGCCAAGTGTTTGGCATGAAGAAAAGAAAAGCTGTCCAAAGCAGCTTCTTATCGAATATTCATGTGATTAGAAAAGTCAGGAGAATGGTAAGGTACTGTTTTCTATCAGTTGGCAAGTTGAGCACACGATCCCAGTGTTGTACAGCTTCTTTCTTCACCTTTCCGATGCTGCCGCTCTCTCCGGCTCCCGGAGCCGAAGATGCGGCTTCTTCGCGCAAAGACGATTGTACCGCTCACAGTGCTCTCTTAGCGCCGCTTCTGCCGAAAGAAGCCCGGGAGCGGCGCTTAGCTCCGGAGAGCATCGTACCTTCGTCTTTAGCGGCTTTTGTGGTCTACATCCTAGCAGAAAACATTTCCACTCTGTCTGGTAAGGAAAACCTGCGGGAGCACAGAAAACATCTCCCATCGTGTTCTGGACGTTGCACGGAGGTCTGCCAAGTGTTAAGCATAAAGAAAAGAAAAGCTGTCCAAAGCAGCTTCTTATCGAATATTCATGTGATTAGAAAAGTCAGGAGAATGGTAAGGTACTGTTTTCTATCAGTTGGCAAGTTGAGCACACAATCCCAGTGTTGTACAGCTTCCTTCTTCACCTTTCCGATGCTGCCGCTCTCTCCTGCTCCCGGAGCCGAAGATGCGGCTTCTTCGCGCAAAGACGATTGTACCGCTCACAGTGCTCTCTTAGCGCCGCTTCTGCCGAAAGAAGCCCGGGAGGGGCGCTTAGCTCCGGAGAGCATCGTACCTTCGTCTTTAGCGGCTTTTGTGGTCTACATCCTAGCAGAAAACATTTCCACTCTGTCTGGAAAGGAAAACCTGCGGGAGCACAGAAAACATCTCCCATCGTGTTCTGGACGTTGCACGGAAGTCTGCCAAGTGTTTGGCATGAAGAAAAGAAAAGCTGTCCAAAGCAGCTTCTTATCGAATATTCATGTGATTAGAAAAGTCAGGAGAATGGTAAGGTACTGTTTTCTATCAGTTGGCAAGTTGAGCACACAATCCCGGTGTTGGACAGCTTCCTTCTTCACCTTTCCGATGCTGCCGCTCTCTCCGGCTCCCGGAGCCGAAGAAACGGCTTCTTCGCGCAAAGACGATTGTACCGCTCACAGTGCTCTCTTACTGCGGCTTCTGCCGAAAGACGCCCGGGAGCGGCGCTTAGTTCCGGAGAGCATCGTCCCTTCGTCTTTAGCGTCTTTTGTGGTCTACATCCTGGCAGAAAGCTTTTCCACTCTGTCTGGCAAGGAAAACCTGCGGGAGCACAGAAAACATCTCCCATCGTGTTCTGGACGTTGCACGGACGTCTGCCATGTGTTTGGCATAAAGAAAGGAAAAGCTGTCCAAAGCAGCTTCTTATCGAATATTCATGTGACTGGAAAATTCAGGAGAATGGTAAGGTACTGTTTTCTATCAGTTGGCAAGTTGAGCACACAATCCCAGTGTTGTACAGCTTCTTTCTTCACCTTTCCCATGCTGCCGCTCTCTCCGGCTCCCTGAGCCGAAGAAACGGCTTCTTCGCGCAAAGACGATTGTACCGCTCACAGTGCTCTCTTAGCGCCGCTTCTGCCGAAAGAAGCCCGGGAGCGGCGCTTAACTCCGGAGAGCATCGTACCTTCGTCTTTAGCGTCTTTTGTGGTCTACATCCTAGCAGAAAGCTTTTCCACTCTGTCTGGTAAGGAAAACCTGCGGGAGCACAGAAAACATCTCCCATCGTGTTCTGGACGTTGCACGGAGGTCTGCCAAGTGTTAAGCATAAAGAAAAGAAAAGCTGTCCAAAGCAGCTTCTTATCGAATATTCATGTGAATAGAAAAGTCAGGAGAATGGTAAGGTACTGTTTTCTATCAGTTGGCAAGTTGAGCACACGATCCCAGTGTTGTACACCTTCTTTCTTCACCTTTCCGATGCTGCCGCTCTCTCCAGCTCCCGGAGCCGAAGATGCGGCTTCTTCGCGCAAAGACGATTGTACCGCTCACAGTGCTCTCTTAGCGCCGCTTCTGCCGAAAGAAGCCCGGGAGCGGCGCTTAGCTCCGGAGAGCATCGTACCTTCGTCTTTAGCGGCTTTTGTGGTCTACATCCTAGCAGAAAACATTTCCACTCTGTCTGGTAAGGAAAACCTGCGGGAGCACAGAAAACATCTCCCATCGTGTTCTGGACGTTGCACGGAGGTCTGCCATGTGTTTGGCATAAAGAAAGGAAAAGCTGTCCAAAACAGCTTCTTATCGAATATTCATGTGATTGGAAATGTCAGGAGAATGGTAAGGTACTGTTTTCTATCAGTTGGCAAGTTGAGCACACAATCCCAGGGTTGTACAGCTTCCTTCTTCACCTTTCCGATGCTGCCGCTCTCTCCGGCTCCCGGAGCCGAAGATGCGGCTTCTTCGCGCAAAGACGATTGTACCGCTCACAGTGCTCTCTTAGCGCGGCTTCTGCCGAAAGACGCCCGGGAGCGGCGCTTAGCTCCGGAGAGCATCGTACCTTCGTCTTTAGCGGCTTTTGTGGTCTACATCCTAGCTGAAAACTTTTCCACTCTGTCTGGCAAGGAAAACCTGCGGGAGCACAGAAAACATCTCCCATCGTGTTCTGGACGTTGCACGGAGGTCTGCCAAGTGTTTCAATGAAGAAAAGAAAAGTTGTCCAAAATAACTTCCTATCGAACATTCATGTGATTAGAAAAGACAGGAGAATGGTAAGGTACTGTTTTCTATCAGTTGGCAAGTTGAGCACACGATCCCAGTGTTGTACAGCTTCTTTCTTCACCTTTCCGATGCTGCCGCTCTCTCCTGCTCCCGGAGCCGAAGAAGCGGCTTCTTCGCGCAAAGACGATTGTACCGGTCACAGTGCTCTCTTAGCGCGGCTTCTGCCGAAAGAAGCCCGGAAGCGGCGCTTAACTCCGGAGAGCATCGTACCTTCGTCTTTAGCGTCTTTTGTGGTCTACATCCTAGCAGAAAGCTTTTCCACTCTTTCTGGCAAGGAAAACCTGCGGGACCACAGAAAACATCTCCCATCGTGTTCTGGACGTTGCACGGAGGTCTGCCAAGTGTTAAGCATAAAGAAAAGAAAAGCTGTCCAAAGCAGCTTCTTATCGAATATTCATGTGAATAGAAAAGTCAGGAGAATGGTAAGGTACTGTTTTCTATCAGTTGGCAAGTTGAGCACACGATCCCAGTGTTGTACAGCTTCTTTCTTCACCTTTCCGATGCTGCCGCTCTCTCCGGCTCCCGGAGCCCAAGAAGCGGCTTCTTCGCGCAAAGACGATTGTACCGCTCACAGTGCTCTCTTAGCGCCGCTTCTGCCGAAAGAAGCCCGGGAGCGGCGCTTAGCTCCTGAGGGCATCGTACCTTCGTCTTTAGCGTCTTTTGTGGTCTACATCCTAGCAGAAAGCTTTTCCACTCTGTCTGGCAAGGAAAACCTGCGGGAGCACAGAAAACATCTCCCATCGTGTTTTGGACGTTGCACGGAAGTCTGCCAAGTGTTTGGCATGAAGAAAGGAAAAGCTGTCCAAAGCAGCTTCTTATCGAATATTCATGTGATTAGAAAAGTCAGGAGAATGGTAAGGTACTGTTTTCTATCAGTTGGCAAGTTGAGCACACGATCCCAGTGTTGTACAGCTTCTTTCTTCACCTTTCCGATGCTGCCGCTCTCTCCGGCTCCCGGAGCCCAAGAAGCGGCTTCTTCGCGCAAAGACGATTGTACCGCTCACAGTGCTCTCTTAGCGCCGCTTCTGCCGAAAGAAGCCCGGGAGGGGCGCTTAGCTCCGGAGAGCATCGTACCTTCGTCTTTAGCGGCTTTTGTGGTCTACATCCTAGCAGAAAACATTTCCAGTCTGTCTGGCAAAGAAAACCTGCGGGAGCACAGAAAACATCTCCCATCGTGTTCTGGACGTTGCACGGAGGTCTGCCATGTGTTTGGCATAAAGAAAGGAAAAGCTGTCCAAAACAGCTTCTTATCGAATATTCATGTGATTGGAAATGTCAGGAGAATGGTAAGGTACTGTTTTCTATCAGTTGGCAAGTTGAGCACACAATCCCAGGGTTGTACAGCTTCCTTCTTCACCTTTCCGATGCTGCCGCTCTCTCCGGCTCCTGGAGCCGAAGATGCGGCTTCTTCGCGCAAAGACGATTGTACCGCTCACAGTGCTCTCTTAGCGCGGCTTCTGCCGAAAGACGCCCGGGAGCGGCGCTTAGCTCCGGAGAGCATCGTACCTTCGTCTTTAGCGGCTTTTGTGGTCTACATCCTAGCTGAAAACTTTTCCACTCTGTCTGGCAAGAAAAACCTGCGGGAGCACAGAAAACATCTCCCATCGTGTTCTGGACGTTGCACGGAGGTCTGCCAAGTGTTTCAATGAAGAAAAGAAAAGTTGTCCAAAATAACTTCCTATCGAACATTCATGTGATTAGAAAAGTCAGGAGAATGGTAAGGTACTGTTTTCTATCAGTTGGCAAGTTGAGCACACGATCCCAGTGTTGTACAGCTTCTTTCTTCACCTTTCCGATGCTGCCGCTCTCTCCTGCTCCCGGAGCCGAAGAAACGGCTTCTTCGCGCAAAGACGATTGTACCGGTCACAGTGCTCTCTTAGCGCGGCTTCTGCCGAAAGAAGCACGGAAGCGGCGCTTAACTCCGGAGAGCATCGTACCTTCGTCTTTAGCGGCTTTTGTGGTCTACATCCTAGCAGAAAGCTTTTCCACTCTGTCTGGCAAGGAAAACCTGCGGGAGCACAGAAAACATCTCCCATCGTGTTCTGGACGTTGCACGGAGGTCTGCCAAGTGTTAAGCATAAAGAAAAGAAAAGCTGTCCAAAGCAGCTTCTTATCAAATATTCATGTGAATAGAAAAGTCAGGAGAATGGTAAGGTACTGTTTTCTATCAGTTGGCAAGTTGAGCACACAATCCCAGGGTTGTACAGCTTCTTTCTTCACCTTTCCGATGCTGCCGCTCTCTCCGGCTCCCGGAGCCGAAGAAACGGCTTCTTCGCGCAAAGACGATTGTACCGCTCACAGTGCTCTCTTAGCGCGGCTTCTGCCGAAAGACGCCCGGGAGCGGCGCATAGCTCCGGAGAGCATCGTCCCTTCGTCTTTAGCGTCTTTTGTGGTCTACATCCTGGCAGAAAGCTTTTCCACTCTGTCTGGCAAGGAAAACCTGCGGGAGCACAGAAAACATCTCCCATCGTGTTCTGGACGTTGCACGGAGGTCTGCCCTGTGTTTGGCATAAAGAAAGGAAAAGCTGTCCAAAACAGCTTCTTATCGAATATTCATGTGATTAGAAATGTCAGGAGAATGGTAAGGTACTGTTTTCTATCAGTTGGCAAGTTGAGCACACAATCCCAGTGTTGTACAGCTTCCTTCTTCACCTTTCCGATGCTGCCGCTCTCTCCGGCTCCCGGAGGCCAAGAAGCGGCTTCTTCGCGCAAAGACGATTGTACGGCTCACAGTGCTCTCTTAGCGCGGCTTCTGCCGAAAGACGCCCGGGAGCGGCGCTTAGCTCCGGAGAGCATCGTACCTTCGTCTTTAGCGGCTTTTGTGGTCTACATCCTAGCAGAAAACTTTTCCACTCTGTCTGGCAAGAAAAACCGGCGGGAGCACAGAAAACATCTCCCATCGTGTTCTGGACGTTGCACGGAGGTCTGCCAAGTGTTTCAATGAAGAAAAGAAAAGTTGTCCAAAATAACTTCCTATCGAACATTCATGTGATTAGAAAAGTCAGGAGAATGGTAAGGTACTGTTTTCTATCAGTTGGCAAGTTGAGCACACGATCCCAGTGTTGTACAGCTTCTTTCTTCACCTTTCCGATGCTGCCGCTCTCTCCTGCTCCCGGAGCCGAAGAAGCGGCTTCTTCGCGCAAAGACGATTGTACCGGTCACAGTGCTCTCTTAGCGCCGCTTCTGCCGAAAGAAGCCCGGGAGCGGCGCTTAGCTCCGGAGAGCATCGTACCTTCGTCTTTAGCGTCTTTTGTGGTCTACATCCTAGCAGAAAGCTTTTCCACTCTGTCTGGCAAGGAAAACCTGCGGGAGCACAGAAAACATCTCCCATCGTGTTTTGGACGTTGCACGGAAGTCTGCCAAGTGTTTGGCATGAAGAAAAGAAAAGCTGTCCAAAGCAGCTTCTTATCGAATATTCATGTGATTAGAAAAGTCAGGAGAATGGTAAGGTACTGTTTTCTATCAGTTGGCAAGTTGAGCACACGATCCCAGTGTTGTACAGCTTCTTTCTTCACCTTTCCGATGCTGCCGCTCTCTCCGGCTCCCGGAGCCCAAGAAGCGGCTTCTTCGCGCAAAGACGATTGTACCGCTCACAGTGCTCTCTTAGCGCCGCTTCTGCCGAAAGAAGCCCGGGAGCGGCGCTTAGCTCCGGAGAGCATCGTACCTTCGTCTTTAGCGGCTTTTGTGGTCTACATCCTAGCAGAAAACATTTCCACTCTGTCTGGTAAGGAAAACCTGCGGGAGCACAGAAAACATCTCCCATCGTGTTCTGGACGTTGCACGGAGGTCTGCCATGTGTTTGGCATAAAGAAAGGAAAAGCTGTCCAAAGCAGCTTCTTATCGAATATTCATGTGATTGGAAATGTCAGGAGAATGGTAAGGTACTGTTTTCTATCAGTTGGCAAGTTGAGCACACAATCCCAGTGTTGTACAGCTTCCTTCTTCACCTTTCCGATGCTGCCGCTCTCTCCGGCTCCCGGAGCCGAAGATGCGGCTTCTTCGCGCAAAGACGATTGTACCGCTCACAGTGCTCTCTTAGCGCGGCTTCTGCCGAAAGACGCCCGGGAGCGGCGCTTAGCTCCGGAGAGCATCGTACCTTCGTCTTTAGCGGCTTTTGTGGTCTACATCCTAGCTGAAAACTATTCCACTCTGTCTGGCAAGAAAAACCTGCGGGAGCACAGAAAACATCTCCCATCGTGTTCTGGACGTTGCACGGAGGTCTGCCAAGTGTTTCAATGAAGAAAAGAAAAGTTGTCCAAAATAACTTCCTATCGAACATTCATGTGATTAGAAAAGACAGGAGAATGGTAAGGTACTGTTTTCTATCAGTTGGCAAGTTGAGCACACGATCCCAGTGTTGTACAGCTTCTTTCTTCACCTTTCCGATGCTGCCGCTCTCTCCGGCTCCCGGAGCCGAAGAAACGGCTTCTTCGCGCAAAGACGATTGTACCGGTCACAGTGCTCTCTTAGCGCGGCTTCTGCCGAAAGAAGCCCGGAAGCGGCGCTTAACTCCGGAGAGCATCGTACCTTCGTCTTTAGCGTCTTTTGTGGTCTACATCCTAGCAGAAAGCTTTTCCACTCTGTCTGGCAAGGAAAACCTGCGGGAGCACAGAAAACATCTCCCATCGTGTTCTGGACGTTGCACGGAGGTCTGCCAAGTGTTAAGCATAAAGTAAAGAAAAGCTGTCCAAAGCAGCTTCTTATCGAATATTCATGTGAATAGAAAAGTCAGGAGAATGGTAAGGTACTGTTTTCTATCAGTTGGCAAGTTGAGCACACGATCCCAGGGTTGTACAGCTGCTTTCTTCACCTTTCCGATGCTGCCGCTCTCTCCGGCTCCCGGAGCCGAAGAAACGGCTTCTTCGCGCAAAGACGATTGTACCGCTCACAGTGCTCTCTTAGCGCGGCTTCTGCCGAAAGACGCCCGGGAGCGGCGCTTAGCTCCGGAGAGCATCGTCCCTTCGTCTTTAGCGTCTTTTGTGGTCTACATCCTGGCAGAAAGCTTTTCCACTCTGTCTGGCAAGGAAAACCTGCGGGAGCACAGAAAACATCTCCCATCGTGTTCTGGACGTTGCACGGAGGTCTGCCCTGTGTTTGGCATAAAGAAAGGAAAAGCTGTCCAAAACAGCTTCTTATCGAATATTCATGTGATTAGAAATGTCAGGAGAATGGTAAGGTACTGTTTTCTATCAGTTGGCAAGTTGAGCACACAATCCCAGTGTTGTACAGCTTCCTTCTTCACCTTTCCGATGCTGCCGCTCTCTCCGGCTCCCGGAGCCGAAGAAGTGGCTTCTTCGCGCAAAGACGATTGTACGGCTCACAGTGCTCTCTTAGTGCGGCTTCTGCCGAAAGACGCCCGGGAGCGGCGCTTAGCTCCGGAGAGCATCGTACCTTCGTCTTTAGCGGCTTTTGTGGTCTACATCCTAGCAGAAAACTTTTCCACTCTGTCTGGCAAGAAAAACCTGCGGGAGCACAGAAAACATCTCCCATCGTGTTCTGGACGTTGCACGGAGGTCTGCCAAGTGTTTCAATGAAGAAAAGAAAAGTTGTCCAAAATAACTTCCTATCGAACATTCATGTGATTAGAAAAGTCAGGAGAATGGTAAGGTACTGTTTTCTATCAGTTGGCAAGTTGAGCACACGATCCCAGTGTTGTACAGCTTCTTTCTTCACCTTTCCGATGCTGCCGCTCTCTCCTGCTCCCGGAGCCGAAGAAGCGGCTTCTTCGCGCAAAGACGATTGTACCGGTCACAGTGCTCTCTTAGCGCCGCTTCTGCCGAAAGAAGCCCGGGAGCGGCGCTTAGCTCCGGAGAGCATCGTACCTTCGTCTTTAGCGTCTTTTGTGGTCTACATCCTAGCAGAAAGCTTTTCCACTCTGTCTGGCAAGGAAAACCTGCGGGAGCACAGAAAACATCTCCCATCGTGTTCTGGACGTTGCACGGAAGTCTGCCAAGTGTTTGGCATGAAGAAAAGAAAAGCTGTCCAAAGCAGCTTCTTATCGAATATTCATGTGATTAGAAAAGTCAGGAGAATGGTAAGGTACTGTTTTCTATCAGTTGGCAAGTTGAGCACACGATCCCAGTGTTGTACAGCTTCTTTCTTCACCTTTCCGATGCTGCCGCTCTCTCCGGCTCCCGGAGCCGAAGATGCGGCTTCTTCGCGCAAAGACGATTGTACCGCTCACAGTGCTCTCTTAGCGCCGCTTCTGCCGAAAGAAGCCCGGGAGCGGCGCTTAGCTCCGGAGAGCATCGTACCTTCGTCTTTAGCGGCTTTTGTGGTCTACATCCTAGCAGAAAACATTTCCACTCTGTCTGGTAAGGAAAACCTGCGGGAGCACAGAAAACATCTCCCATCGTGTTCTGGACGTTGCACGGAGGTCTGCCAAGTGTTAAGCATAAAGAAAAGAAAAGCTGTCCAAAGCAGCTTCTTGTCGAATATTCATGTGAATAGAAAAGTCAGGGGAATGGTAAGGTACTGTTTTCTATCAGTTGCAAAGTTGAGCACACAATCACAGTGTTGTACAGCTTCCTTCTTCACCTTTCCGATGCTGCCGCTCTCTCCGGCTCCCGGAGCCGAAGAAACGGCTTCTTCGCGCAAAGACGATTGTACCGCTCACAGTGCTCTCTTACTGCGGCTTCTGCCGAAAGACGCCCGGGAGCAGCGCTTAGTTCCGGAGAGCATCGTCCCTTCGTCTTTAGCGTCTTTTGTGGTCTACATCCTGGCAGAAAGCTTTTCCACTCTGTCTGGCAAGGAAAACCTGCGGGAGCACAGAAAACATCTCCCATCGTGTTCTGGACGTTGCACGGAGGTCTGCCATGTGTTTGGCATAAAGAAAGGAAAAGCTGTCCAAAACAGCTTCTTATCGAATATTCATGTGATTGGAAATGTCAGGAGAATGGTAAGGTACTGTTTTCTATCAGTTGGCAAGTTGAGCACACAATCCCAGGGTTGTACAGCTTCCTTCTTCACCTTTCCGATGCTGCCGCTCTCTCCGGCTCCCGGAGCCGAAGATGCGGCTTCTTCGCGCAAAGACGATTGTACCGCTCACAGTGCTCTCTTAGCGCGGCTTCTGCCGAAAGACGCCCGGGAGCGGCGCTTAGCTCCGGAGAGCATCGTACCTTCGTCTTTAGCGGCTTTTGTGGTCTACATCCTAGCTGAAAACTTTTCCACTCTGTCTGGCAAGAAAAACCTGCGGGAGCACAGAAAACATCTCCCATCGTGTTCTGGACGTTGCACGGAGGTCTGCCAAGTGTTTCAATGAAGAAAAGAAAAGTTGTCCAAAATAACTTCCTATCGAACATTCATGTGATTAGAAAAGTCAGGAGAATGGTAAGGTACTGTTTTCTATCAGTTGGCAAGTTGAGCACACGATCCCAGTGTTGTACAGCTTCTTTCTTCACCTTTCCGATGCTGCCGCTCTCTCCTGCTCCCGGAGCCGAAGAAACGGCTTCTTCGCGCAAAGACGATTGTACCGGTCACAGTGCTCTCTTAGCGCGGCTTCTGCCGAAAGAAGCCCGGAAGCGGCGCTTAACTCCGAGGAGCATCGTACCTTCGTCTTTAGCGTCTTTTGTGGTCTACATCCTGGCAGAAAGCTTTTCCACTCTGTCTGGCAAGAAAAACCTGCGGGAGCACAGAAAACATCTCCCATCGTGTTCTGGACGTTGCACGGAGGTCTGCCATGTGTTTGGCATAAAGAAAGGAAAAGCTGTCCAAAACAGCTTCTTATCGAATATTCATGTGATTGGAAATGTCAGGAGAATGGTAAGGTACTGTTTTCTATCAGTTGGCAAGTTGAGCACACAATCCCAGTGTTGTACAGCTTCTTTCTTCACCTTTCCGATGCTGCCGCTCTCTCCGGCTCCCGGAGCCGAAGATGCGGCTTCTTCGCGCAAAGACGATTGTACCGCTCACAGTGCTCTCTTATCGCCGCTTCTGCCGAAAGAAGCCCGGGAGCGGCGCTTAAATCCGGAGAGCATCGTACCTTCGTCTTTAGCGTCTTTTGTGGTCTACATCCTAGCAGAAAGCTTTTCCACTCTGTCTGGTAAGGAAAACCTGCGGGAGCACAGAAAACATCTCCCATCGTGTTCTGGACGTTGCACGGAGGTCTGCCAAGTGTTAAGCATAAAGAAAAGAAAAGCTGTCCAAAGCAGCTTCTTATCGAATATTCATGTGAATAGAAAAGTCAGGAGAATGGTAAGGTACTGTTTTCTATCAGTTGGCAAGTTGAGCACACAATCCCAGGGTTGTACAGCTGCTTTCTTCACCTTTCCGATGCTGCCGCTCTCTCCGGCTCCCGGAGCCGAAGAAACGGCTTCTTCGCGCAAAGACGATTGTACCGCTCACAGTGCTCTCTTAGCGCGGCTTCTGCCGAAAGACGCCCGGGAGCGGCGCATAGCTCCGGAGAGCATCGTCCCTTCGTCTTTAGCGTCTTTTGTGGTCTACATCCTGGCAGAAAGCTTTTCCACTCTGTCTGGCAAGGAAAACCTGCGGGAGCACAGAAAACATCTCCCATCGTGTTCTGGACGTTGCACGGAGGTCTGCCCTGTGTTTGGCATAAAGAAAGGAAAAGCTGTCCAAAACAGCTTCTTATCGAATATTCATGTGATTGGAAATGTCAGGAGAATGGTAAGGTACTGTTTTCTATCAGTTGGCAAGTTGAGCACACAATCCCAGTGTTGTACAGCTTCCTTCTTCACCTTTCCGATGCTGCCGCTCTCTCCGGCTCCCGGAGCCCGAGAAGCGGCTTCTTCGCGCAAAGACGATTGTACCGCTCACAGTGCTCTCTTAGCGCGGCTTCTGCCGAAAGACGCCCGGGAGCGGCGCTTAGCTCCGGAGAGCATCGTACCTTCGTCTTTAGCGGCTTTTGTGGTCTACATCCTAGCAGAAAACTTTTCCACTCTGTCTGGCAAGGAAAACCTGCGGGAGCACAGAAAACATCTCCCATCGTGTTCTGGACGTTGCACGGAGGTCTGCCAAGTGTTTCAATGAAGAAAAGAAAAGTTGTCCAAAATAACTTCCTATCGAACATTCATGTGATTAGAAAAGTCAGGAGAATGGTAAGGTACTGTTTTCTACCAGTTGGCAAGTTGAGCACACGATCCCAGTGTTGTACAGCTTCTTTCTTCACCTTTCCGATGCTGCCGCTCTCTCCTGCTCCCGGAGCCGAAGAAGCGGCTTCTTCGCGCAAAGACGATTGTACCGGTCACAGTGCTCTCTTAGCGCCGCTTCTGCCGAAAGAAGCCCGGGAGCGGCGCTTAGCTCCGGAGAGCATCGTACCTTCGTCTTTAGCGTCTTTTGTGGTCTACATCCTAGCAGAAAACATTTCCACTCTGTCTGGTAAGGAAAACCTGCGGGAGCACAGAAAACATCTCCCATCGTGTTCTGGACGTTGCACGGAGGTCTGCCATGTGTTTGGCATAAAGAAAGGAAAAGCTGTCCAAAACAGCTTCTTATCGAATATTCATGTGATTGGAAATGTCAGGAGAATGGTAAGGTACTGTTTTCTATCAGTTGGCAAGTTGAGCACACAATCCCAGTGTTGTACAGCTTCCTTCTTCACCTTTCCGATGCTGCCGCTCTCTCCGGCTCCCGGAGCCGAAGATGCGGCTTCTTCGCGCAAAGACGATTGTACCGCTCACAGTGCTCTCTTAGCGCGGCTTCTGCCGAAAGACGCCCGGGAGCGGCGCTTAGCTCCGGAGAGCATCGTACCTTCGTCTTTAGCGGCTTTTGTGGTCTACATCCTAGCTGAAAACTTTTCCACTCTGTCTGGCAAGAAAAACCTGCGGGAGCACAGAAAACATCTCCCATCGTGTTCTGGACGTTGCACGGAGGTCTGCCAAGTGTTTCAATGAAGAAAAGAAAAGTTGTCCAAAATAACTTCCTATCGAACATTCATGTGATTAGAAAAGACAGGAGAATGGTAAGGTACTGTTTTCTATCAGTTGGCAAGTTGAGCACACGATCCCAGTGTTGTACAGCTTCTTTCTTCACCTTTCCGATGCTGCCGCTCTCTCCGGCTCCCGGAGCCGAAGAAACGGCTTCTTCGCGCAAAGACGATTGTACCGGTCACAGTGCTCTCTTAGCGCGGCTTCTGCCGAAAGAAGCCCGGAAGCGGCGCTTAACTCCGGAGAGCATCGTACCTTCGTCTTTAGCGTCTTTTGTGGTCTACATCCTAGCAGAAAGCTTTTCCACTCTGTCTGGCAAGGAAAACCTGCGGGAGCACAGAAAACATCTCCCATCGTGTTCTGGACGTTGCACGGAGGTCTGCCAAGTGTTAAGCATAAAGAAAAGAAAAGCTGTCCAAAGCAGCTTCTTATCGAATATTCATGTGAATAGAAAAGTCAGGAGAATGGTAAGGTACTGTTTTCTATCAGTTGGCAAGTTGAGCACACAATCCCAGGGTTGTACAGCTGCTTTCTTCACCTTTCCGATGCTGCCGCTCTCTCCGGCTCCCGGAGCCGAAGAAACGGCTTCTTCGCGCAAAGACGATTGTACCGCTCACAGTGCTCTCTTAGCGCGGCTTCTGCCGAAAGACGCCCGGGAGCGGCGCATAGCTCCGGAGAGCATCGTCCCTTCGTCTTTAGCGTCTTTTGTGGTCTACATCCTGGCAGAAAGCTTTTCCACTCTGTCTGGCAAGGAAAACCTGCGGGAGCACAGAAAACATCTCCCATCGTGTTCTGGACGTTGCACGGAGGTCTGCCCTGTGTTTGGCATAAAGAAAGGAAAAGCTGTCCAAAACAGCTTCTTATCGAATATTCATGTGATTAGAAATGTCAGGAGAATGGTAAGGTACTGTTTTCTATCAGTTGGCAAGTTGAGCACACAATCCCAGTGTTGGACAGCTTCCTTCTTCACCTTTCCGATGCTGCCGCTCTCTCCGGCTCCCGGAGCCGAAGAAGTGGCTTCTTCGCGCAAAGACGATTGTACGGCTCACAGTGCTCTCTTAGCGCGGCTTCTGCCGAAAGACGCCCGGGAGCGGCGCTTAGCTCCGGAGAGCATCGTACCTTCGTCTTTAGCGGCTTTTGTGGTCTACATCCTAGCAGAAAACTTTTCCACTCTGTCTGGCAAGAAAAACCTGCGGGAGCACAGAAAACATCTCCCATCGTGTTCTGGACGTTGCACGGAGGTCTGCCAAGTGTTTCAATGAAGAAAAGAAAAGTTGTCCAAAATAACTTCCTATCGAACATTCATGTGATTAGAAAAGTCAGGAGAATGGTAAGGTACTGTTTTCTATCAGTTGGCAAGTTGAGCACACGATCCCAGTGTTGTACAGCTTCTTTCTTCACCTTTCCGATGCTGCCGCTCTCTCCGGCTCCCGGAGCCGAAGATGCGGCTTCTTCGCGCAAAGACGATTGTACCGGTCACAGTGCTCTCTTAGCGCCGCTTCTGCCGAAAGAAGCCCGGGAGCGGCGCTTAGCTCCGGAGAGCATCGTCCCTTCGTCTTTAGCGGCTTTTGTGGTCTACATCCTAGCAGAAAACATTTCCACTCTGTCTGGTAAGGAAAACCTGCGGGAGCACAGAAAACATCTCCCATCGTGTTCTGGACGTTGCACGGAGGTCTGCCAAGTGTTAAGCATAAAGAAAAGAAAAGCTGTCCAAAGCAGCTTCTTATCGAATATTCATGTGAATAGAAAAGTCAGGGGAATGGTAAGGTACTGTTTTCTATCAGTTGGCAAGTTGAGCACACAATCCCAGTGTTGGACAGCTTCCTTCTTCACCTTTCCGATGCTGCCGCTCTCTCCGGCTCCCGGAGCCGAAGAAACGGCTTCTTCGCGCAAAGACGATTGTACCGCTCACAGTGCTCTCTTACTGCGGCTTCTGCCGAAAGACGCCCGGGAGCGGCGCTTAGTTCCGGAGAGCATCGTCCCTTCGTCTTTAGCGTCTTTTGTGGTCTACATCCTGGCAGAAAGCTTTTCCACTCTGTCTGGCAAGGAAAACCTGCGGGAGCACAGAAAACATCTCCCATCGTGTTCTGGACGTTGCACGGACGTCTGCCATGTGTTTGGCATAAAGAAAGGAAAAGCTGTCCAAAGCAGCTTCTTATCGAATATTCATGTGACTGGAAAATTCAGGAGAATGGTAAGGTACTGTTTTCTATCAGTTGGCAAGTTGAGCACACAATCCCAGTGTTGTACAGCTTCTTTCTTCACCTTTCCCATGCTGCCGCTCTCTCCGGCTCCCGGAGCCGAAGATGCGGCTTCTTCGCGCAAAGACGATTGTACCGCTCACAGTGCTCTCTTAGCGCCGCTTCTGCCGAAAGAAGCCCGGGAGCGGCGCTTAAGTCCGGAGAGCATCGTACCTTCGTCTTTAGCGTCTTTTGTGGTCTACATCCTAGCAGAAAGCTTTTCCACTCTGTCTGGTAAGGAAAACCTGCGGGAGCACAGAAAACATCTCCCATCGTGTTCTGGACGTTGCACGGAGGTCTGCCAAGTGTTAAGCATAAAGAAAAGAAAAGCTGTCCAAAGCAGCTTCTTATCGAATATTCATGTGAATAGAAAAGTCAGGGGAATGGTAAGGTACTGTTTTCTATCAGTTGGCAAGTTGAGCACACAATCCCAGTGTTGGACAGCTTCCTTCTTCACCTTTCCGATGCTGCCGCTCTCTCCGGCTCCCGGAGCCGAAGAAACGGCTTCTTCGCGCAAAGACGATTGTACCGCTCACAGTGCTCTCTTAGCGCGGCTTCTGCCGAAAGACGCCCGGGAGCGGCGCATAGCTCCGGAGAGCATCGTCCCTTCGTCTTTAGCGTCTTTTGTGGTCTACATCCTGGCAGAAAGCTTTTCCACTCTGTCTGGCAAGGAAAACCTGCGGGAGCACAGAAAACATCTCCCATCGTGTTCTGGACGTTGCACGGAGGTCTGCCCTGTGTTTGGCATAAAGAAAGGAAAAGCTGTCCAAAACAGCTTCTTATCGAATATTCATGTGATTGGAAATGTCAGGAGAATGGTAAGGTACTGTTTTCTATCAGTTGGCAAGTTGAGCACACAATCCCAGTGTTGTACAGCTTCCTTCTTCACCTTTCCGATGCTGCCGCTCTCTCCGGCTCCCGGAGCCGAAGATGCGGCTTCTTCGCGCAAAGACGATTGTACCGCTCACAGTGCTCTCTTAGCGCGGCTTCTGCCGAAAGACGCCCGGGAGCGGCGCTTAGCTCCGGAGAGCATCGTACCTTCGTCTTTAGCGGCTTTTGTGGTCTACATCCCAGCAGAAAGCTTTTCCACTCTGTCTGGCAAGAAAAACCTGCGGGAGCACAGAAAACATCTCCCATCGTGTTCTGGACGTTGCACGGAGGTCTGCCAAGTGTTTCAATGAAGAAAAGAAAAGTTGTCCAAAATAACTTCCTATCGAACATTCATGTGATTAGAAAAGTCAGGAGAATGGTAAGGTACTGTTTTCTATCTGTTGGCAAGATGAGCACACGATCCCAGTGTTGTACAGCTTCTTTCTTCACCTTTCCGATGCTGCCGCTCTCTCCTGCTCCCGGAGCCGAAGAAGCGGCTTCTTCGCGCAAAGACGATTGTACCGGTCACAGTGCTCTCTTAGCGCCGCTTCTGCCGAAAGAAGCCCGGGAGCGGCGCTTAGCTCCGGAGAGCATCGTACCTTCGTCTTTAGCGTCTTTTGTGGTCTACATCCTAGCAGAAAGCTTTTCCACTCTGTCTGGCAAGGAAAACCTGCGGGAGCACAGAAAACATCTCCCATCGTGTTCTGGACGTTGCACGGAAGTCTGCCAAGTGTTTGGCATGAAGAAAAGAAAAGCTGTCCAAAGCAGCTTCTTATCGAATATTCATGTGATTAGAAAAGTCAGGAGAATGGTAAGGTACTGTTTTCTATCAGTTGGCAAGTTGAGCACACGATCCCAGTGTTGTACAGCTTCTTTCTTCACCTTTCCGATGCTGCCGCTCTCTCCGGCTCCCGGAGCCGAAGATGCGGCTTCTTCGCGCAAAGACGATTGTACCGGTCACAGTGCTCTCTTAGCGCCGCTTCTGCCGAAAGAAGCCCGGGAGCGGCGCTTAGCTCCGGAGAGCATCGTCCCTTCGTCTTTAGCGGCTTTTGTGGTCTACATCCTAGCAGAAAACATTTCCACTCTGTCTGGTAAGGAAAACCTGCGGGAGCACAGAAAACATCTCCCATCGTGTTCTGGACGTTGCACGGAGGTCTGCCAAGTGTTAAGCATAAAGAAAAGAAAAGCTGTCCAAAGCAGCTTCTTATCGAATATTCATGTGAATAGAAAAGTCAGGGGAATGGTAAGGTACTGTTTTCTATCAGTTGGCAAGTTGAGCACACAATCCCAGTGTTGGACAGCTTCCTTCTTCACCTTTCCGATGCTGCCGCTCTCTCCGGCTCCCGGAGCCGAAGAAACGGCTTCTTCGCGCAAAGACGATTGTACCGCTCACAGTGCTCTCTTACTGCGGCTTCTGCCGAAAGACGCCCGGGAGCGGCGCTTATTTCCGGAGAGCATCGTCCCTTCGTCTTTAGCGTCTTTTGTGGTCTACATCCTGGCAGAAAGCTTTTACACTCTGTCTGGCAAGGAAAACCTGCGGGAGCACAGAAAACATCTCCCATCGTGTTCTGGACGTTGCACGGACGTCTGCCATGTGTTCGGCATAAAGAAAGGAAAAGCTGTCCAAAGCAGCTTCTTATCGAATATTCATGTGACTGGAAAATTCAGGAGAATGGTAAGGTACTGTTTTCTATCAGTTGGCAAGTTGAGCACACAATCCCAGTGTTGTACAGCTTCTTTCTTCACCTTTCCCATGCTGCCGCTCTCTCCGGCTCCCGGAGCCGAAGATGCGGCTTCTTCGCGCAAAGACGATTGTACCGCTCACAGTGCTCTCTTAGCGCCGCTTCTGCCGAAAGAAGCCCGGGAGCGGCGCTTAAGTCCGGAGAGCATCGTACCTTCGTCTTTAGCGTCTTTTGTGGTCTACATCCTAGCAGAAAGCTTTTCCACTCTGTCTGGTAAGGAAAACCTGCGGGAGCACAGAAAACATCTCCCATCGTGTTCTGGACGTTGCACGGAGGTCTGCCAAGTGTTAAGCATAAAGAAAAGAAAAGCTGTCCAAAGCAGCTTCTTATCGAATATTCATGTGAATAGAAAAGTCAGGGGAATGGTAAGGTACTGTTTTCTATCAGTTGGCAAGTTGAGCACACAATCCCAGTGTTGGACAGCTTCCTTTTTCACCTTTCCGATGCTGCCGCTCTCTCCGGCTCCCGGAGCCGAAGAAACGGCTTCTTCGCGCAAAGACGATTGTACCGCTCACAGTGCTCTCTTAGCGCGGCTTCTGCCGAAAGACGCCCGGGAGCTGCGCATAGCTCCGGAGAGCATCGTCCCTTCGTCTTTAGCGTCTTTTGTGGTCTACATCCTGGCAGAAAGCTTTTCCACTCTGTCTGGCAAGGAAAACCTGCGGGAGCACAGAAAACATCTCCCATCGTGTTCTGGACGTTGCACGGAGGTCTGCCCTGTGTTTGGCATAAAGAAAGGAAAAGCTGTCCAAAACAGCTTCTTATCGAATATTCATGTGATTGGAAATGTCAGGAGAATGGTAAGGTACTGTTTTCTATCAGTTGGCAAGTTGAGCACACAATCCCAGTGTTGTACAGCTTCCTTCTTCACCTTTCCGATGCTGCCGCTCTCTCCGGCTCCCGGAGCCGAAGATGCGGCTTCTTCGCGCAAAGACGATTGTACCGCTCACAGTGCTCTCTTAGCGCGGCTTCTGCCGAAAGACGCCCGGGAGCGGCGCTTAGCTCCGGAGAGCATCGTACCTTCGTCTTTAGCGGCTTTTGTGGTCTACATCCCAGCAGAAAGCTTTTCCACTCTGTCTGGCAAGAAAAACCTGCGGGAGCACAGAAAACATCTCCCATCGTGTTCTGGACGTTGCACGGAGGTCTGCCAAGTGTTTCAATGAAGAAAAGAAAAGTTGTCCAAAATAACTTCCTATCGAACATTCATGTGATTAGAAAAGTCAGGAGAATGGTAAGGTACTGTTTTCTATCAGTTGGCAAGTTGAGCACACGATCCCAGTGTTGTACAGCTTCTTTCTTCACCTTTCCGATGCTGCCGCTCTCTCCTGCTCCCGGAGCCGAAGAAGCGGCTTCTTCGCGCAAAGACGATTGTACCGCTCACAGTGCTCTCTTAGCGCCGCTTCTGCCGAAAGAAGCCCGGGAGCGGCGCTTAGCTCCGGAGAGCATCGTACCTTCGTCTTTAGCGTCTTTTGTGGTCTACATCCTAGCAGAAAGCTTTTCCACTCTGTCTGGCAAGGAAAACCTGCGGGAGCACAGAAAACATCTCCCATCGTGTTCTGGACGTTGCACGGAAGTCTGCCAAGTGTTTGGCATGAAGAAAAGAAAAGCTGTCCAAAGCAGCTTCTTATCGAATATTCATGTGATTAGAAAAGTCAGGAGAATGGTAAGGTACTGTTTTCTATCAGTTGGCAAGTTGAGCACACGATCCCAGTGTTGTACAGCTTCTTTCTTCACCTTTCCCATGTTGCCGCTCTCTCCGGCTCCCTGAGCCGAAGAAGCGGCTTCTTCGCGTAAAGACGATTGTACCGCTCACAGTGCTCTCTTAGCGCCGCTTCTGCCGAAAGAAGCCCGGGAGCGGCGCTTAGCTCCGGAGAGCATCGTACCTTCGTCTTTAGCGGCTTTTGTGGTCTACATCCTAGCAGAAAACATTTCCACTCTGTCTGGTAAGGAAAACCTGCGGGAGCACAGAAAACATCTCCCATCGTGTTCTGGACGTTGCACGGAGGTCTGCCATGTGTTTGGCATAAAGAAAGGAAAAGCTGTCCGAAACAGCTTCTTATCGAATATTCATGTGATTGGAAATGTCAGGAGAATGGTAAGGTACTGTTTTCTATCAGTTGGCAAGTTGAGCACACAATCCCAGGGTTGTACAGCTTCCTTCTTCACCTTTCCGATGCTGCCGCTCTCTCCGGCTCCCGGAGCCGAAGAAGCGGCTTCTTCGCGCAAAGACGATTGTACCGCTCACAGTGCTCTCTTAGCGCGGCTTCTGCCGAAAGACGCCCGGGAGCGGCGCTTAGCTCCGGAGAGCATCGTACCTTCGTCTTCAGCGGGTTTTGTGGTCTACATCCTAGCTGAAAACTTTTCCACTCTGTCTGGCAAGAAAAACCTGCGGGAGCACAGAAAACATCTCCCATCGTGTTCTGGACGTTGCACGGAGGTCTGCACTGTGTTTGGCATAAAGAAAGGAAAAGCTGTCCAAAACAGCTTCTTATCGAATATTCATGTGATTGGAAATGTCAGGAGAATGGTAAGGTACTGTTTTCTATCAGTTGGCAAGTTGAGCACACAATCCCAGTGTTGTACAGCTTCCTTCTTCACCTTTCCGATGCTGCCGCTCTCTCCGGCTCCCGGAGCCGAAGAAGCGGCTTCTTCGCGCAAAGACGATCGTACCGGTCACAGTGCTCTCTTAGCGCGGCTTCTGCCGAAAGACGCCCGGGAAGCGGCGCTTAGCTCCGGAGAGCATCGTACCTTCGTCTTTAGCGTCTTTTGTGGTCTACATCCTAGCAGAAAGCTTTTCCACTCTGTCTGGCAAGGAAAACCTGCGGGAGCACAGAAAACATCTCCCATCGTGTTCTGGACGTTGCACGGAGGTCTGCCAAGTGTTAAGCATAAAGAAAAGAAAAGCTGTCCAAAGCAGCTTCTTATCGAATATTCATGTGAATAGAAAAGTCAGGGGAATGGTAAGGTACTGTTTTCTATCAGTTGGCAAGTTGAGCACACAATCCCAGGGTTGTACAGCTTCTTTCTTCACCTTTCCGATGCTGCCGCTCTCTCCGGCTCCCGGAGCCGAAGATGCGGCTTCTTCGCGCAAAGACGATTGTACCGCTCACAGTGCTCTCTTAGCGCGGCTTCTGCCGAAAGACGCCCGGGAGCGGCGCTTAGCTCCGGAGAGCATCGTACCTTCGTCTTTAGCGGCTTTTGTGGTCTACATCCTAGCAGAAAACTTTTCCACTCTGTCTGGCAAGAAAAACCTGCGGGAGCACAGAAAACATCTCCCATCGTGTTCTGGACGTTGCACGGAGGTCTGCCAAGTGTTTCAATGAAGAAAAGAAAAGTTGTCCAAAATAACTTCCTATCGAACATTCATGTGATTAGAAAAGTCAGGAGAATGGTAAGGTACTGTTTTCTATCAGTTGGCAAGTTGAGCACACGATCCCAGTGTTGTACAGCTTCTTTCTTCACATTTCCGATGCTGCCGCTCTCTCCTGCTCCCGGAGCCGAAGAAACGGCTTCTTCGCGCAAAGACGATTGTACCGCTCACAGTGCTCTCTTAGCGCCGCTTCTGCCGAAAGAAGCCCGGAAGCGGCGCTTAACTCCGGAGAGCATCGTACCTTCGTCTTTAGCGTCTTTTGTGGTCTACATCCTGGCAGAAAGCTTTTCCACTCTGTCTGGCAACGAAAACCTGCGGGAGCACAGAAAACATCTCCCATCGTGTTCTGGACGTTGCACGGAGGTCTGCCAAGTGTTAAGCATAAAGAAAAGAAAAGCTGTCCAAAGCAGCTTCTTATCGAATATTCATGTGAATAGAAAAGTCAGGAGACTGGTAAGGTACTGTTTTCTATCAGTTGGCAAGTTCAGCACACAATCCCAGTGTTGGACAGCTTCTTTCTTCACCTTTCCGATGCTGCCGCTCTCTCCGGCTCCCGGAGCCGAAGAAGCGGCTTCTTCGCGCAAAGACGATCGTACCGGTCACAGTGCTCTCTTAGCGCGGCTTCTGCCGAAAGACGCCCGGGAAGCGGCGCTTAGCTCCGGAGAGCATCGTACCTTCGTCTTTAGCGTCTTTTGTGGTCTACATCCTAGCAGAAAGCTTTTCCACTCTGTCTGGCAAGGAAAACCTGCGGGAGCACAGAAAACATCTCCCATCGTGTTCTGGACGTTGCATGGAGGTCTGCCTAGTGTTAAGCATAAAGAAAAGAAAAGCTGTCCAAAGCAGCTTCTTATCGAATATTCATGTGATTAGAAAAGTCAGGAGAATGGTAAGGTACTGTTTTCTATCAGTTGGCAAGTTGAGCACACAATCCCAGTGTTGTACAGCTTCCTTCTTCACCTTTCCGATGCTGCCGCTCTCTCCGGCTCCCGGAGCCGAAGAAGCGGCTTCTTCGCGCAAAGACGATTGTACGGCTCACAGTGCTCTCTTAGCGCGGCTTCTGCCGAAAGACGCCCGGGAGCGGCGCTTAGCTCCGGAGAGCATCGTACCTTCGTCTTTAGCGGCTTTTGTGGTCTACATCCTAGCAGAAAACTTTTCCACTCTGTCTGGCAAGAAAAACCTGCGGGAGCACAGAAAACATCTCCCATCGTGTTCTGGACGTTGCACAGAGGTCTGCCAAGTGTTTCAATGAAGAAAAGAAAAGCTGTCCAAAATAACTTCCTATCGAACATTCATGTGATTAGAAAAGTCAGGAGAATGGTAAGGTACTGTTTTCTATCAGTTGGCAAGTTGAGCACACAATCCCAGTGTTGTACAGCTTCTTTCTTCACCTTTCCCATGCTGCCGCTCTCTCCGGCTCCCGGAGCCGAAGAAACGGCTTCTTCGCGCAAAGACGATTGTACCGGTCACAGTGCTCTCTTAGCGCCGCTTCTGCCGAAAGAAGCCCGGGAGCGGCGCTTAGCTCCGGAGAGCATCGTACCTTCGTCTTTAGCGTCTTTTGTGGTCTACATCCTGGCAGAAAGCTTTTCCACTCTGTCTGGTAAGGAAAACCTGCGGGAGCACAGAAAACATCTCCCATCGTGTTCTGGACGTTGCACGGAGGTCTGCCAAGTGTTAAGCATAAAGAAAAGAAAAGCTGTCCAAAGCAGCTTCTTATCGAATATTCATGTGAATAGAAAAGTCAGGAGAATGGTAAGGTACTGTTTTCTATCAGTTGGCAAGTTGAGCACACAATCCCAGTGTTGTACAGCTTCTTTCTTCACCTTTCCGATGCTGCCGCTCTCTCCGGCTCCCGGAGCCGAAGAAACGGCTTCTTCGCGCAAAGACGATTGTACCGCTCACAGTGCTCTCTTAGCGCGGCTTCTGCCGAAAGACGCCCGGGAGCGGCGCATAGCTCCGGAGAGCATCGTCCCTTCGTCTTTAGCGTCTTTTGTGGTCTACATCCTGGCAGAAAGCTTTTCCACTCTGTCTGGCAAGGAAAACCTGCGGGAGCACAGAAAACATCTCCCATCGTGTTCTGGACGTTGCACGGAGGTCTGCCCTGTGTTTGGCATAAAGAAAGGAAAAGCTGTCCAAAACAGCTTCTTATCGAATATTCATGTGATTGGAAATGTCAGGAGAATGGTAAGGTACTGTTTTCTATCAGTTGGCAAGTTGAGCACACAATCCCAGTGTTGTACAGCTTCCTTCTTCACCTTTCCGATGCTGCCGCTCTCTCCGGCTCCCGGAGCCGAAGAAGCGGCTTCTTCGCGCAAAGACGATTGTACCGCTCACAGTGCTCTCTTAGCGCGGCTTCTGCCGAAAGACGCCCGGGAGCGGCGCTTAGCTCCGGAGAGCATCGTACCTTCGTCTTTAGCGGCTTTTGTGGTCTACATCCTAGCAGAAAACTTTTCCACTCTGTCTGGCAAGAAAAACCTGCGGGAGCACAGAAAACATCTCCCATCGTGTTCTGGACGTTGCACGGAGGTCTGCCAAGTGTTTCAATGAAGAAAAGAAAAGTTGTCCAAAATAACTTCCTATCGAACATTCATGTGATTAGAAAAGTCAGGAGAATGGTAAGGTACTGTTTTCTATCAGTTGGCAAGTTGAGCACACGATCCCAGTGTTGTACAGCTTCTTTCTTCACCTTTCCGATGCTGCCGCTCTCTCCTGCTCCCGGAGCCGAAGAAGCGGCTTCTTCGCGCAAAGACGATTGTACCGGTCACAGTGCTCTCTTAGCGCCGCTTCTGCCGAAAGAAGCCCGGGAGCGGCGCTTAGCTCCGGAGAGCATCGTACCTTCGTCTTTAGCGTCTTTTGTGGTCTACATCCTAGCAGAAAGCTTTTCCACTCTGTCTGGCAAGGAAAACCTGCGGGAGCACAGAAAACATCTCCCATCGTGTTCTGGACGTTGCACGGAAGTCTGCCAAGTGTTTGGCATGAAGAAAAGAAAAGCTGTCCAAAGCAGCTTCTTATCGAATATTCATGTGATTAGAAAAGTCAGGAGAATGGTAAGGTACTGTTTTCTATCAGTTGGCAAGTTGAGCACACGATCCCAGTGTTGTACAGCTTCTTTCTTCACCTTTCCGATGCTGCCGCTCTCTCCGGCTCCCGGAGCCGAAGATGCGGCTTCTTCGCGCAAAGACGATTGTACCGCTCACAGTGCTCTCTTAGCGCCGCTTCTGCCGAAAGAAGCCCGGGAGCGGCGCTTAGCTCCGGAGAGCATCGTACCTTCGTCTTTAGCGGCTTTTGTGGTCTACATCCTAGCAGAAAGCTTTTCCACTCTGTCTGGTAAGGAAAACCTGCGGGAGCACAGAAAACATCTCCCATCGTGTTCTGGACGTTGCACGGAGGTCTGCCAAGTGTTAAGCATAAAGAAAAGAAAAGCTGTCCAAAGCAGCTTCTTATCGAATATTCATGTGAATAGAAAAGTCAGGAGAATGGTAAGGTACTGTTTTCTATCAGTTGGCAAGTTGAGCACACAATCCCAGGGTTGTACAGCTTCTTTCTTCACCTTTCCGATGCTGCCGCTCTCTCCGGCTCCCGGAGCCGAAGAAACGGGTTCTTCGCGCAAAGACGATTGTACCGCTCACAGTGCTCTCTTAGCGCGGCTTCTGCCGAAAGACGCCCGGGAGCGGCGCATAGCTCCGGAGAGCATCGTCCCTTCGTCTTTAGCGTCTTTTGTGGTCTACATCCTGGCAGAAAGCTTTTCCACTCTGTCTGGCAAGGAAAACCTGCGGGAGCACAGAAAACATCTCCCATCGTGTTCTGGACGTTGCACGGAGGTCTGCCCTGTGTTTGGCATAAAGAAAGGTAAAGCTGTCCAAAACAGCTTCTTATCGAATATTCATGTGATTGGAAATGTCAGGAGAATGGTAAGGTACTGTTTTCTATCAGTTGGCAAGTTGAGCACACAATCCCAGTGTTGTACAGCTTCCTTCTTCACCTTTCCGATGCTGCTGCTCTCTCCGGCTCCCGGAGCCGAAGAAGCGGCTTCTTCGCGCAAAGACGATTGTACCGCTCACAGTGCTCTCTTAGCGCGGCTTCTGCCGAAAGACGCCCGGGAGCGGCGCTTAGCTCCGGAGAGCATCGTACCTTCGTCTTTAGCGGCTTTTGTGGTCTACATCCTAGCAGAAAACTTTTCCACTCTGTCTGGCAAGAAAAACCTGCGGGAGCACAGAAAACATCTCCCATCGTGTTCTGGACGTTGCACGGAGGTCTGCCAAGTGTTTCAATGAAGAAAAGAAAAGTTGTCCAAAATAACTTCCTATCGAACATTCATGTGATTAGAAAAGTCAGGAGAATGGTAAGGTACTGTTTTCTATCAGTTGGCAAGTTGAGCACACGATCCCAGTGTTGTAGAGCTTCTTTCTTCACCTTTCCGATGCTGCCGCTCTCTCCTGCTCCCGGAGCCGAAGAAGCGGCTTCTTCGCGCAAAGACGATTGTACCGGTCACAGTGCTCTCTTAGCGCCGCTTCTGCCGAAAGAAGCCCGGGAGCGGCGCTTAGCTCCGGAGAGCATCGTACCTTCGTCTTTAGCGTCTTTTGTGGTCTACATCCTAGCAGAAAGCTTTTCCACTCTGTCTGGCAAGGAAAACCTGCGGGAGCACAGAAAACATCTCCCATCGTGTTCTGGACGTTGCACGGAAGTCTGCCAAGTGTTTGGCATGAAGAAAAGAAAAGCTGTCCAAAGCAGCTTCCTATCGAACATTCATGTGATTAGAAAAGTCAGGAGAATGGTAAGGTACTGTTTTCTATCAGTTGGCAAGTTGAGCACACGATCCCAGTGTTGTACAGCTTCTTTCTTCACCTTTCCCATGCTGCCGCTCTCTCCTGCTCCCGGAGCCGAAGAAACGGCTTCTTCGATCAAAGACGATTGTACCGGTCACAGTGCTCTCTTAGCGCCGCTTCTGCCGAAAGAAGCCCGGAAGCGGCGCTTAACTCCGGAGAGCATCGTACCTTCGTCTTTAGCGTCTTTTGTGGTCTACATCCTGGCAGAAAGCTTTTCCACTCTGTCTGGCAAGAAAAACCTGCGGGAGCACAGAAAACATCTCCCATCGTGTTCTGGACGTTGCACGGAGGTCTGCCATGTGTTTGGCATAAAGAAAGGAAAAGCTGTCCAAAACAGCTTCTTATCGAATATTCATGTGATTGGAAATGTCAGGAGAATGGTAAGGTACTGTTTTCTATCAGTTGGCAAGTTGAGCACACAATCCCAGTGTTGTACAGCTTCTTTCTTCACCTTTCCGATGCTGCCGCTCTCTCCGGCTCCCGGAGCCGAAGATGCGGCTTCCTCGCGCAAAGACGATTGTACCGCTCACAGTGCTCTCTTAGCGCCGCTTCTGCCGAAAGAAGCCCGGGAGCGGCGCTTAGCTCCGGAGAGCATCGTACCTTCGTCTTTAGCGGCTTTTGTGGTCTACATCCTAGCAGAAAGCTTTTCCACTCTGTCTGGTAAGGAAAACCTGCGGGAGCACAGAAAACATCTCCCATCGTGTTCTGGACGTTGCACGGAGGTCTGCCCTGTGTTTGGCATAAAGAAAGGAAAAGCTGTCCAAAACAGCTTCTTATCGAATATTCATGTTATTGGAAATGTCAGGAGAATGGTAAGGTACTGTTTTCTATCAGTTGGCAAGTTGAGCACACAATCCCAGTGTTGTACAGCTTCCTTCTTCACCTTTCCGATCATGCCGCTCTCTCCGGCTCCCGGAGCCGAAGAAGCGGCTTCTTCGCGCAAAGACGATTGTACCGCTCACAGTGCTCTCTTAGCGCGGCTTCTGCCGAAAGACGCCCGGGAGCGGCGCTTAGCTCCGGAGAGCATCGTACCTTCGTCTTTAGCGGCTTTTGTGGTCTACATACTAGCAGAAAACTTTTCCACTCTGTCTGGCAAGAAAAACCTGCGGGAGCACAGAAAACATCTCCCATCGTGTTCTGGACGTTGCACGGAGGTCTGCCAAGTGTTTCAATGAAGAAAAGAAAAGTTGTCCAAAATAACTTCCTATCGAACATTCATGTGATTAGAAAAGTCAGGAGAATGGTAAGGTACTGTTTTCTATCAGTTGGCAAGTTGAGCACACGATCCCAGTGTTGTACAGCTTCTTTCTACACCTTTCCGATGCTGCCGCTCTCTCCTGCTCCCGGAGCCGAAGATGCGGCTTCTTCGCGCAAAGACGATTGTACCGGTCACAGTGCTCTCTTAGCGCCGCTTCTGCCGAAAGAAGGCCGGGAGCGGCGCTTAGCTCCGGAGAGCATCGTACCTTCGTCTTTAGCGTCTTTTGTGGTCTACATCCTAGCAGAAAGCTTTTCCACTCTGTCTGGCAAGGAAAACCTGCGGGAGCACAGAAAACATCTCCCATCGTGTTCTGGACGTTGCACGGAAGTCTGCCAAGTGTTTGGCATGAAGAAAAGAAAAGCTGTCCAAAGCAGCTTCTTATCGAATATTCATGTGATTAGAAAAGTCAGGAGAATGGTAAGGTACTGTTTTCTATCAGTTGGCAAGTTGAGCACACGATCCCAGTGTTGTACAGCTTCTTTCTTCACCTTTCCCATGCTGCCGCTCTCTCCTGCTCCCGGAGCCGAAGAAACGGCTTCTTCGCGCAAAGACGATTGTACCGCTCACAGTGCTCTCTTAGCGCCGCTTCTGCCGAAAGAAGCCCGGAAGCGGCGCTTAACTCCGGAGAGCATCGTACCTTCGTCTTTAGCGTCTTTTGTGGTCTACATCCTGGCAGAAAGCTTTTCCACTCTGTCTGGCAAGAAAAACCTGCGGGAGCACAGAAAACATCTCCCATCGTGTTCTGGACGTTGCACGGAGGTCTGCCATGTGTTTGGCATAAAGAAAGGAAAAGCTGTCCAAAACAGCTTCTTATCGAATATTCATGTGATTGGAAATGTCAGGAGAATGGTAAGGTACTGTTTTCTATCAGTTGGCAAGTTGAGCACACAATCCCAGTGTTGCACAGCTTCTTTCTTCACCTTTCCGATGCTGCCGCTCTCTCCGGCTCCCGGAGCCGAAGATGCGGCTTCTTCGCGCAAAGACGATTGTACCGCTCACAGTGCTCTCTTAGCGCCGCTTCTGCCGAAAGAAGCCCGGGAGCGGCGCTTAGCTCCGGAGAGCATCGTACCTTCGTCTTTAGCGGCTTTTGTGGTCTACATCCTAGCAGAAAGCTTTTCCACTCTGTCTGGTAAGGAAAACCTGCGGGAGCACAGAAAACATCTCCCATCGTGTTCTGGACGTTGCACGGAGGTCTGCCAAGTGTTAAGCATAAAGAAAAGAAAAGCTGTCCAAAGCAGCTTCTTATCGAATATTCATGTGAATAGAAAAGTCAGGAGAATGGTAAGGTACTGTTTTCTATCAGTTGGCAAGTTGAGCACACAATCCCAGGGTTGTACAGCTTCTTTCTTCACCTTTCCGATGCTGCCGCTCTCTCCGGCTCCCGGAGCCGAAGAAACGGCTTCTTCGCGCAAAGACGATTGTACCGCTCACAGTGCTCTCTTAGCGCGGCTTCTGCCGAAAGACGCCCGGGAGCGGCGCATAGCTCCGGAGAGCATCGTCCCTTCGTCTTTAGCGTCTTTTGTGGTCTACATCCTGGCAGAAAGCTTTTCCACTCTGTCTGGCAAGGAAAACCTGCGGGAGCACAGAAAACATCTCCCATCGTGTTCTGGACGTTGCACGGAGCTCTGCCCTGTGTTTGGCATAAAGAAAGGAAAAGCTGTCCAAAACAGCTTCTTATCGAATATTCATGTTATTGGAAATGTCAGGAGAATGGTAAGGTACTGTTTTCTATCAGTTGGCAAGTTGAGCACACAATCCCAGTGTTGTACAGCTTCTTTCTTCACCTTTCCGATCATGCCGCTCTCTCCGGCTCCCGGAGCCGAAGAAGCGGCTTCTTCGCGCAAAGACGATTGTACCGCTCACAGTGCTCTCTTAGCGCGGCTTCTGCCGAAAGACGCCCGGGAGCGGCGCTTAGCTCCGGAGAGCATCGTACCTTCGTCTTTAGCGGCTTTTGTGGTCTACATCCTAGCAGAAAACTTTTCCACTCTGTCTGGCAAGAAAAACCTGCGGGAGCACAGAAAACATCTCCCATCGTGTTCTGGACGTTGCACGGAGGTCTGCCAAGTGTTTCAATGAAGAAAAGAAAAGTTGTCCAAAATAACTTCCTATCGAACATTCATGTGATTAGAAAAGTCAGGAGAATGGTAAGGTACTGTTTTCTATCAGTTGGCAAGTTGAGCACACGATCCCAGTGTTGTACAGCTTCTTTCTTCACCTTTCCGATGCTGCCGCTCTCTCCTGCTCCCGGAGCCGAAGAAACGGCTTCTTCGCGCAAAGACGATTGTACCGCTCACAGTGCTCTCTTAGCGCCGCTTCTGCCGAAAGAAGCCCGGGAGCGGCGCTTAGCTCCGGAGAGCATCGTACCTTCGTCTTTAGCGTCTTTTGTGGTCTACATCCTAGCAGAAAGCTTTTCCACTCTGTCTGGCAAGGAAAACCTGCGGGAGCACAGAAAACATCTCCCATCGTGTTCTGGACGTTGCACGGAAGTCTGCCAAGTGTTTGGCATGAAGAAAAGAAAAGCTGTCCAAAGCAGCTTCTTATCGAATATTCATGTGATTAGAAAAGTCAGGAGAATGGTAAGGTACTGTTTTCTATCAGTTGGCAAGTTGAGCACACGATCCCAGTGTTGTACAGCTTCTTTCTTCACCTTTCCCATGCTGCCGCTCTCTCCTGCTCCCGGAGCCGAAGAAACGGCTTCTTCGCGCAAAGACGATTGTACCGGTCACAGTGCTCTCTTAGCGCCGCTTCTGCCGAAAGAAGCCCGGAAGCGGCGCTTAACTCCGGAGAGCATCGTACCTTCGTCTTTAGCGTCTTTTGTGGTCTACATCCTGGCAGAAAGCTTTTCCACTCTGTCTGGCAAGAAAAACCTGCGGGAGCACAGAAAACATCTCCCATCGTGTTCTGGACGTTGCACGGAGGTCTGCCATGTGTTTGGCATAAAGAAAGGAAAAGCTGTCCAAAACAGCTTCTTATCGAATATTCATGTGATTGGAAATGTCAGGAGAATGGTAAGGTACTGTTTTCTATCAGTTGGCAAGTTGAGCACACAATCCCAGTGTTGTACAGCTTCTTTCTTCACCTTTCCGATGCTGCCGCTCTCTCCGGCTCTCGGAGCCGAAGATGCGGCTTCTTCGCGCAAAGACGATTGTACCGCTCACAGTGCTCTCTTAGCGCCGCTTCTGCCGAAAGAAGCCCGGGAGCGGCGCTTAACTCCGGAGAGCATCGTACCTTCGTCTTTAGCGTCTTTTGTGGTCTACATCCTAGCAGAAAGCTTTTCCACTCTGTCTGGTAAGGAAAACCTGCGGGAGCACAGAAAACATCTCCCATCGTGTTCTGGACGTTGCACGGAGGTCTGCCAAGTGTTAAGCATAAAGAAAAGAAAAGCTGTCCAAAGCAGCTTCTTATCGAATATTCATGTGAATAGAAAAGTCAGGAGAATGGTAAGGTACTGTTTTCTATCAGTTGGCAAGTTGAGCACACAATCCCAGGGTTGTACAGCTTCTTTCTTCACCTTTCCGATGCTGCCGCTCTCTCCGGCTCCCGGAGCCGAAGAAACGGCTTCTTCGCGCAAAGACGATTGTACCGCTCACAGTGCTCTCTTAGCGCGGCTTCTGCCGAAAGACGCCCGGGAGCGGCGCATAGCTCCGGAGAGCATCGTCCCTTCGTCTTTAGCGTCTTTTGTGGTCTACATCCTGGCAGAAAGCTTTTCCACTCTGTCTGGCAAGGAAAACCTGCGGGAGCACAGAAAGCATCTCCCATCGTGTTCTGGACGTTGCACGGAGGTCTGCCCTGTGTTTGGCATAAAGAAAGGAAAAGCTGTCCAAAAGAGCTTCTTATCGAATATTCATGTGATTGGAAATGTCAGGAGAATGGTAAGGTACTGTTTTCTATCAGTTGGCAAGTTGAGCACACAATCCCAGTGTTGTACAGCTTCTTTCTTCACCTTTCCCATGCTGCCGCTCTCTCCGGCTCCCGGAGCCGAAGAAGCGGCTTCTTCGCGCAAAGACGATTGTACCGGTCACAGTGCTCTCTTAGCGCCGCTTCTGCCGAAAGAAGCCCGGGAGCGGCGCTTAGCTCCGGAGAGCATCGTACCTTCGTCTTTAGCGTCTTTTGTGGTCTACATCCTAGCAGAAAGCTTTTCCACTCTGTCTGGTAAGGAAAACCTGCGGGAGCACAGAAAACATCTCCCATCGTGTTCTGGACGTTGCACGGAGGTCTGCCAAGTGTTTGGCATAAAGAAAAGAAAAGCTGTCCAAAGCAGCTTCTTATCGAATATTCATGTGAATAGAAAAGTCAGGAGAATGGTAAGGTACTGTTTTCTATCAGTTGGCAAGTTGAGCACACAATCCCAGGGTTGTACAGCTTTTTTCTTCACCTTTCCGATGCTGCCGCTCTCTCCGGCTCCCGGAGCCGAAGATGCGGCTTCTTCGCGCAAAGACGATTGTACCGCTCACAGTGCTCTCTTAGCGCCGCTTCTGCCGAAAGAAGCCCGGGAGCGGCGCTTAGCTCCGGAGAGCATCGTACCTTCGTCTTTAGCGGCTTTTGTGGTCTACATCCTAGCAGAAAGCTTTTCCACTCTGTCTGGTAAGGAAAACCTGCGGGAGCACAGAAAACATCTCCCATCGTGTTCTGGACGTTGCACGGAGGTCTGCCAAGTGTTAAGCATAAAGAAAAGAAAAGCTGTCCAAAGCAGCTTCTTATCGAATATTCATGTGAATAGAAAAGTCAGGAGAATGGTAAGGTACTGTTTTCTATCAGTTGGCAAGTTGAGCACACAATCCCAGGGTTGTACAGCTTCTTTCTTCACCTTTCCGATGCTGCCGCTCTCTCCGGCTCCCGGAGCCGAAGAAACGGCTTCTTCGCGCAAAGACGATTGTACCGCTCACAGTGCTCTCTTAGCGCGGCTTCTGCCGAAAGACGCCCGGGAGCGGCGCATAGCTCCGGAGAGCATCGTCCCTTCGTCTTTAGCGTCTTTTGTGGTCTACATCCTGGCAGAAAGCTTTTCCACTCTGTCTGGCAAGGAAAACCTGCGGGAGCACAGAAAACATCTCCCATCGTGTTCTGGACGTTGCACGGAGGTCTGCCCTGTGTTTGGCATAAAGAAAGGAAAAGCTGTCCAAAACAGCTTCTTATCGAATATTCATGTTATTGGAAATGTCAGGAGAATGGTAAGGTACTGTTTTCTATCAGTTGGCAAGTTGAGCACACAATCCCAGTGTTGTACAGCTTCCTTCTTCACCTTTCCGATCATGCCGCTCTCTCCGGCTCCCGGAGCCGAAGAAGCGGCTTCTTCGCGCAAAGACGATTGTACCGCTCACAGTGCTCTCTTAGCGCGGCTTCTGCCGAAAGACGCCCGGGAGCGGCGCTTAGCTCCGGAGAGCATCGTACCTTCGTCTTTAGCGGCTTTTGTGGTCTACATCCTAGCAGAAAACTTTTCCACTCTGTCTGGCAAGAAAAACCTGCGGGAGCACAGAAAACATCTCCCATCGTGTTCTGGACGTTGCACGGAGGTCTGCCAAGTGTTTCAATGAAGAAAAGAAAAGTTGTCCAAAATAACTTCCTATCGAACATTCATGTGATTAGAAAAGTCAGGAGAATGGTAAGGTACTGTTTTCTATCAGTTGGCAAGTTGAGCACACGATCCCAGTGTTGTACAGCTTCTTTCTTCACCTTTCCCATGCTGCCGCTCTCTCCTGCTCCCGGAGCCGAAGATGCGGCTTCTTCGCGCAAAGACGATTGTACCGGTCACAGTGCTCTCTTAGCGCCGCTTCTGCCGAAAGAAGCCCGGGAGCGGCGCTTAGCTCCGGAGAGCATCGTACCTTCGTCTTTAGCGTCTTTTGTGGTCTACATCCTAGCAGAAAGCTTTTCCACTCTGTCTGGCAAGGAAAACCTGCGGGAGCACAGAAAACATCTCCCATCGTGTTCTGGACGTTGCACGGAAGTCTGCCAAGTGTTTGGCATGAAGAAAAGAAAAGCTGTCCAAAGCAGCTTCTTATCGAATATTCATGTGATTAGAAAAGTCAGGAGAATGGTAAGGTACTGTTTTCTATCAGTTGGCAAGTTGAGCACACGATCCCAGTGTTGTACAGCTTCTTTCTTCACCTTTCCCATGCTGCCGCTCTCTCCTGCTCCCGGAGCCGAAGAAACGGCTTCTTCGCGCAAAGACGATTGTACCGGTCACAGTGCTCTCTTAGCGCCGCTTCTGCCGAAAGAAGCCCGGAAGCGGCGCTTAACTCCGGAGAGCATCGTACCTTCGTCTTTAGCGTCTTTTCTGGTCTACATCCTGGCAGAAAGCTTTTCCACTCTGTCTGGCAAGAAAAACCTGCGGGAGCACAGAAAACATCTCCCATCGTGTTCTGGACGTTGCACGGAGGTCTGCCATGTGTTTGGCATAAAGAAAGGAAAAGCTGTCCAAAACAGCTTCTTATCGAATATTCATGTGATTGGAAATGTCATGAGAATGGTAAGGTACTGTTTTCTATCTGTTGGCAAGTTGAGCACACAATCCCAGTGTTGTACAGCTTCTTTCTTCACCTTTCCGATGCTGCCGCTCTCTCCGGCTCCCGGAGCCGAAGAAGCGGCTTCTTCGCGCAAAGACGATTGTACGGCTCACAGTGCTCTCTTAGCGCGGCTTCTGCCGAAAGACGCCCGGGAGCGGCGCTTAGCTCCGGAGAGCATCGTACCTTCGTCTTTAGCGGCTTTTGTGGTCTACATCCTAGCAGAAGACTTTTCCACTCTGTCTGGCAAGAAAAACCTGCGGGAGCACAGAAAACATCTCCCATCGTGTTCTGGACGTTGCACAGAGGTCTGCCAAGTGTTTCAATGAAGAAAAGAAAAGTTGTCCAAAATAACTTCCTATCGAACATTCATGTGATTAGAAAAGTCAGGAGAATGGTAAGGTACTGTTTTCTATCAGTTGGCAAGTTGAGCACACAATCCCAGTGTTGTACATCTTCCTTCTTCACCTTTCCCATGCTGCCGCTCTCTCCGGCTCCCGGAGCCGAAGAAACGGCTTCTTCGCGCAAAGACGATTGTACCGGTCACAGTGCTCTCTTAGCGCCGCTTCTGCCGAAAGAAGCCCGGGAGCGGCGCTTAGCTCCGGAGAGCATCGTACCTTCGTCTTTAGCGTCTTTTGTGGTCTACATCCTAGCAGAAAGCTTTTCCACTCTGTCTGGTAAGGAAAACCTGCGGGAGCACAGAAAACATCTCCCATCGTGTTCTGGACGTTGCACGGAGGTCTGCCAAGTGTTAAGCATAAAGAAAAGAAAAGCTGTCCAAAGCAGCTTCTTATCGAATATTCATGTGAATAGAAAAGTCAGGAGAATGGTAAGGTACTGTTTTCTATCAGTTGGCAAGTTGAGCACACAATCCCAGGGTTGTACAGCTTCTTTCTTCACCTTTCCGATGCTGCCGCTCTCTCCGGCTCCCGGAGCCGAAGAAACGGCTTCTTCGCGCAAAGACGATTGTACCGCTCACAGTGCTCTCTTAGCGCGGCTTCTGCCGAAAGACGCCCGGGAGCGGCGCATAGCTCCGGAGAGCATCGTCCCTTCGTCTTTAGCGTCTTTTGTGGTCTACATCCTGGCAGAAAGCTTTTCCACTCTGTCTGGCAAGGAAAACCTGCGGGAGCACAGAAAACATCTCCCATCGTGTTCTGGACGTTGCACGGAGGTCTGCCCTGTGTTTGGCATAAAGAAAGGAAAAGCTGTCCAAAAGAGCTTCCAATCGAAGATTCATGTGATTGGAAACGTCAGGAAAGTGTAAGGTACTGTTTTCTATCAGTTGGCAAGCTGCGCACACAATCCCAGTGTTGTACAGCTTCCTTCTTCACCTTTCCGATGCTGCCGCTCTCTCCGGCTCCCGGAGCCGAAGAAGCGGCTTCTTCGCGCAAAGACGATTGTACCGCTCACAGTGCTCTCTTAGCGCGGCTTCTGCCGAAAGACGCCCGGGAGCGGCGCTTAGCTCCGGAGAGCATCGTACCTTCGTCTTTAGCGGCTTTTGTGGTCTACATCCTAGCAGAAAACTTTTCCACTCTGTCTGGCAAGAAAAACCTGCGGGAGCACAGAAAACATCTCCCATCGTGTTCTGGACGTTGCACGGAGGTCTGCCAAGTGTTAAGCATAAAGAAAAGAAAAGCTGTCCAAAGCAGATTCTTATCGAATATTCATGTGAATAGAAAAGTCAGGGGAATGGTAAGGTACTGTTTTCTATCAGTTGGCAAGTTGAGCACACAATCCCAGTGTTGGACAGCTTCCTTCTTCACCTTTCCGATGCTGCCGCTCTCTCCGGCTCCCGGAGCCGAAGAAACGGCTTCTTCGCGCAAAGACGATTGTACCGCTCACAGTGCTCTCTTAGCGCGGCTTCTGCCGAAAGACGCCCGGGAGCGGCGCATAGCTCCGGAGAGCATCGTCCCTTCGTCTTTAGCGTCTTTTGTGGTCTACATCCTGGCAGAAAGCTTTTCCACTCTGTCTGGCAAGGAAAACCTGCGGGAGCACAGAAAACATCTCCCATCGTGTTCTGGACGTTGCACGGAGGTCTGCCCTGTGTTTGGCATAAAGAAAGGAAAAGCTGTCCAAAACAGCTTCTTATCGAATATTCATGTGATTGGAAATGTCAGGAGAATGGTAAGGTACTGTTTTCTATCAGTTGGCAAGTTGAGCACACAATCCCAGTGTTGTACAGCTTCCTTCTTCACCTTTCCGATGCTGCCGCTCTCTCCGGCTCCCGGAGCCGAAGAAGCGGCTTCTTCGCGCAAAGACGATCGTACCGGTCACAGTGCTCTCTTAGCGCGGCTTCTGCCGAAAGACGCCCGGGAAGCGGCGCTTAGCTCCGGAGAGCATCGTACCTTCGTCTTTAGCGTCTTTTGTGGTCTACATCCTAGCAGAAAGCTTTTCCACTCTGTCTGGCAAGAAAAACCTGCGGGAGCACAGAAAACATCTCCCATCGTGTTCTGGACGTTGCACGGAGGTCTGCCTAGTGTTAAGCATAAAGAAAAGAAAAGCTGTCCAAAGCAGCTTCTTATCGAATATTCATGTGAATAGTAAAGTCAGGAGAATGGTAAGGTACTGTTTTCTATCAGTTGGCAAGTTGAGCACACAATCCCAGTGTTGTACAGCTTCCTTCTTCACCTTTCCGATGCTGCCGCTCTCTCCGGCTCCCGGAGCCGAAGAAGCGGCTTCTTCGCGCAAAGACGATTGTACGGCTCACAGTGCTCTCTTAGCGCGGCTTCTGCCGAAAGACGCCCGGGAGCGGCGCTTAGCTCCGGAGAGCATCGTACCTTCGTCTTTAGCGGCTTTTGTGGTCTACATCCTAGCAGAAAACTTTTCCACTCTGTCTGGCAAGAAAAACCTGCGGGAGCACAGAAAACATCTCCCATCGTGTTCTGGACGTTGCACAGAGGTCTGCCAAGTGTTTCAATGAAGAAAAGAAAAGCTGTCCAAAATAACTTCCTATCGAACATTCATGTGATTAGAAAAGTCAGGAGAATGGTAAGGTACTGTTTTCTATCAGTTGGCAAGTTGAGCACACAATCCCAGTGTTGTACAGCTTCTTTCTTCACCTTTCCCATGCTGCCGCTCTCTCCGGCTCCCGGAGCCGAAGAAGCGGCTTCTTCGCGCAAAGACGATTGTACCGCTCACAGTGCTCTCTTAGCGCCGCTTCTGCCGAAAGAAGCCCGGGAGCGGCGCTTAGCTCCGGAGAGCATCGTACCTTCGTCTTTAGCGTCTTTTGTGGTCTACATCCTAGCAGAAAGCTTTTCCACTCTGTCTGGTAAGGAAAACCTGCGGGAGCACAGAAAACATCTCCCATCGTGTTCTGGACGTTGCACGGAGGTCTGCCAAGTGTTAAGCATAAAGAAAAGAAAAGCTGTCCAAAGCAGCTTCTTATCGAATATTCATGTGAATAGAAAAGTCAGGAGAATGGTAAGGTACTGTTTTCTATCAGTTGGCAAGTTGAGCACACAATCCCAGGGTTGTACAGCTTCTTTCTTCACCTTTCCGATGCTGCCGCTCTCTCCGGCTCCCGGAGCCGAAGAAACGGCTTCTTCGCGCAAAGACGATTGTACCGCTCACAGTGCTCTCTTAGCGCGGCTTCTGCCGAAAGACGCCCGGGAGCGGCGCATAGCTCCGGAGAGCATCGTCCCTTCGTCTTTAGCGTCTTTTGTGGTCTACATCCTGGCAGAAAGCTTTTCCACTCTGTCTGGCAAGGAAAACCTGCGGGAGCACAGAAAACATCTCCCATCGTGTTCTGGACGTTGCACGGAGGTCTGCCAAGTGTTTCAATGAAGAAAAGAAAAGTTGTCCAAAATAACTTCCTATCGAACATTCATGTGATTAGAAAAGTCAGGAGAATGGTAAGGTACTGTTTTCTATCAGTTGGCAAGTTGAGCACACGATCCCAGTGTTGTACAGCTTCTTTCTTCACCTTTCCGATGCTGCCGCTCTCTCCTGCTCCCGGAGCCGAAGAAGCGGCTTCTTCGCGCAAAGACGATTGTACCGGTCACAGTGCTCTCTTAGCGCCGCTTCTGCCGAAAGAAGCCCGGGAGCGGCGCTTAGCTCCGGAGAGCATCGTACCTTCGTCTTTAGCGTCTTTTGTGGTCTACATCCTAGCAGAAAGCTTTTCCACTCTGTCTGGCAAGGAAAACCTGCGGGAGCACAGAAAACATCTCCCATCGTGTTCTGGACGTTGCACGGAGGTCTGCCAAGTGTTTGGCATGAAGAAAAGAAAAGCTGTCCAAAGCAGCTTCTTATCGAATATTCATGTGATTAGAAAAGTCAGGAGAATGGTAAGGTACTGTTTTCTATCAGTTGGCAAGTTGAGCACACGATCCCAGTGTTGTACAGCTTCTTTCTTCACCTTTCCGATGCTGCCGCTCTCTCCGGCTCCCGGAGCCGAAGATGCGGCTTCTTCGCGCAAAGACGATTGTACCGCTCACAGTGCTCTCTTAGCGCCGCTTCTGCCGAAAGAAGCCCGGGAGCGGCGCTTAGCTCCGGAGAGCATCGTACCTTCGTCTTTAGCGGCTTTTGTGGTCTACATCCTAGCAGAAAGCTTTTCCACTCTGTCTGGTAAGGAAAACCTGCGGGAGCACAGAAAACATCTCCCATCGTGTTCTGGACGTTGCACGGAGGTCTGCCAAGTGTTAAGCATAAAGAAAAGAAAAGCTGTCCAAAGCAGCTTCTTATCGAATATTCATGTGAATAGAAAAGTCAGGAGAATGGTAAGGTACTGTTTTCTATCAGTTGGCAAGTTGAGCACACAATCCCAGGGTTGTACAGCTTCTTTCTTCACCTTTCCGATGCTGCCGCTCTCTCCGGCTCCCGGAGCCGAAGAAACGGCTTCTTCGCGCAAAGACGATTGTACCGCTCACAGTGCTCTCTTAGCGCGGCTTCTGCCGAAAGACGCCCGGGAGCGGCGCATAGCTCCGGAGAGCATCGTCCCTTCGTCTTTAGCATCTTTTGTGGTCTACATCCTGGCAGAAAGCTTTTCCACTCTGTCTGGCAAGGAAAACCTGCGGGAGCACAGAAAACATCTCCCATCGTGTTCTGGACGTTGCACGGAGGTCTGCCCTGTGTTTGGCATAAAGAAAGGAAAAGCTGTCCAAAACAGCTTCTTATCGAATATTCATGTGATTGGAAATGTCAGGAGAATGGTAAGGTACTGTTTTCTATCAGTTGGCAAGTTGAGCACACAATCCCAGTGTTGTACAGCTTCCTTCTTCACCTTTCCGATGCTGCCGCTCTCTCCGGCTCCCGGAGCCCAAGAAGCGGCTTCTTCGCGCAAAGACGATCGTACCGGTCACAGTGCTCTCTTAGCGCGGCTTCTGCCGAAAGACGCCCGGGAAGCGGCGCTTAGCTCCGGAGAGCATCGTACCTTCGTCTTTAGCGTCTTTTGTGGTCTACATCCTAGCAGAAAGCTTTTCCACTCTGTCTGGCAAGAAAAACCTGCGGGAGCACAGAAAACATCTCCCATCGTGTTCTGGACGTTGCACGGAGGTCTGCCTAGTGTTAAGCATAAAGAAAAGAAAAGCTGTCCAAAGCAGCTTCTTATCGAATATTCATGTGAATAGAAAAGTCAGGAGAATGGTAAGGTACTGTTTTCTATCAGTTGGCAAGTTGAGCACACAATCCCAGTGTTGTACAGCTTCCTTCTTCACCTTTCCGATGCTGCCGCTCTCTCCGGCTCCCGGAGCCGAAGAAGCGGCTTCTTCGCGCAAAGACGATTGTACGGCTCACAGTGCTCTCTTAGCGCGGCTTCTGCCGAAAGACGCCCGGGAGCGGCGCTTAGCTCCGGAGAGCATCGTACCTTCGTCTTTAGCGGCTTTTGTGGTCTACATCCTAGCAGAAAACTTTTCCACTCTGTCTGGCAAGAAAAACCTGCGGGAGCACAGAAAACATCTCCCATCGTGTTCTGGACGTTGCACAGAGGTCTGCCAAGTGTTTCAATGAAGAAAAGAAAAGCTGTCCAAAATAACTTCCTATCGAACATTCATGTGATTAGAAAAGTCAGGAGAATGGTAAGGTACTGTTTTCTATCAGTTGGCAAGTTGAGCACACAATCCCAGTGTTGTACAGCTTCTTTCTTCACCTTTCCCATGCTGCCGCTCTCTCCGGCTCCCGGAGCCGAAGAAGCGGCTTCTTCGCGCAAAGACGATTGTACCGCTCACAGTGCTCTCTTAGCGCCGCTTCTGCCGAAAGAAGCCCGGGAGCGGCGCTTAGCTCCGGAGAGCATCGTACCTTCGTCTTTAGCGTCTTTTGTGGTCTACATCCTAGCAGAAAGCTTTTCCACTCTGTCTGGTAAGGAAAACCTGCGGGAGCACAGAAAACATCTCCCATCGTGTTCTGGACGTTGCACGGAGGTCTGCCAAGTGTTAAGCATAAAGAAAAGAAAAGCTGTCCAAAGCAGCTTCTTATCGAATATTCATGTGAATAGAAAAGTCAGGAGAATGGTAAGGTACTGTTTTCTATCAGTTGGCAAGTTGAGCACACAATCCCAGGGTTGTACAGCTTCTTTCTTCACCTTTCCGATGCTGCCGCTCTCTCCGGCTCCCGGAGCCGAAGAAACGGCTTCTTCGCGCAAAGACGATTGTACCGCTCACAGTGCTCTCTTAGCGCGGCTTCTGCCGAAAGACGCCCGGGAGCGGCGCATAGCTCCGGAGAGCATCGTCCCTTCGTCTTTAGCGTCTTTTGTGGTCTACATCCTGGCAGAAAGCTTTTCCACTCTGTCTGGCAAGGAAAACCTGCGGGAGCACAGAAAACATCTCCCATCGTGTTCTGGACGTTGCACGGAGGTCTGCCAAGTGTTTCAATGAAGAAAAGAAAAGTTGTCCAAAATAACTTCCTATCGAACATTCATGTGATTAGAAAAGTCAGGAGAATGGTAAGGTACTGTTTTCTATCAGTTGGCAAGTTGAGCACACGATCCCAGTGTTGTACAGCTTCTTTCTTCACCTTTCCGATGCTGCCGCTCTCTCCTGCTCCCGGAGCCGAAGAAGCGGCTTCTTCGCGCAAAGACGATTGTACCGGTCACAGTGCTCTCTTAGCGCCGCTTCTGCCGAAAGAAGCCCGGGAGCGGCGCTTAGCTCCGGAGAGCATCGTACCTTCGTCTTTAGCGTCTTTTGTGGTCTACATCCTAGCAGAAAGCTTTTCCACTCTGTCTGGCAAGGAAAACCTGCGGGAGCACAGAAAACATCTCCCATCGTGTTCTGGACGTTGCACGGAGGTCTGCCAAGTGTTTGGCATGAAGAAAAGAAAAGCTGTCCAAAGCAGCTTCTTATCGAATATTCATGTGATTAGAAAAGTCAGGAGAATGGTAAGGTACTGTTTTCTATCAGTTGGCAAGTTGAGCACACGATCCCAGTGTTGTACAGCTTCTTTCTTCACCTTTCCGATGCTGCCGCTCTCTCCGGCTCCCGGAGCCGAAGATGCGGCTTCTTCGCGCAAAGACGATTGTACCGCTCACAGTGCTCTCTTAGCGCCGCTTCTGCCGAAAGAAGCCCGGGAGCGGCGCTTAGCTCCGGAGAGCATCGTACCTTCGTCTTTAGCGGCTTTTGTGGTCTACATCCTAGCAGAAAGCTTTTCCACTCTGTCTGGTAAGGAAAACCTGCGGGAGCACAGAAAACATCTCCCATCGTGTTCTGGACGTTGCACGGAGGTCTGCCAAGTGTTAAGCATAAAGAAAAGAAAAGCTGTCCAAAGCAGCTTCTTATCGAATATTCATGTGAATAGAAAAGTCAGGAGAATGGTAAGGTACTGTTTTCTATCAGTTGGCAAGTTGAGCACACAATCCCAGGGTTGTACAGCTTCTTTCTTCACCTTTCCGATGCTGCCGCTCTCTCCGGCTCCCGGAGCCGAAGAAACGGCTTCTTCGCGCAAAGACGATTGTACCGCTCACAGTGCTCTCTTAGCGCGGCTTCTGCCGAAAGACGCCCGGGAGCGGCGCATAGCTCCGGAGAGCATCGTCCCTTCGTCTTTAGCATCTTTTGTGGTCTACATCCTGGCAGAAAGCTTTTCCACTCTGTCTGGCAAGGAAAACCTGCGGGAGCACAGAAAACATCTCCCATCGTGTTCTGGACGTTGCACGGAGGTCTGCCCTGTGTTTGGCATAAAGAAAGGAAAAGCTGTCCAAAACAGCTTCTTATCGAATATTCATGTTATTGGAAATGTCAGGAGAATGGTAAGGTACTGTTTTCTATCAGTTGGCAAGTTGAGCACACAATCCCAGTGTTGTACAGCTTCCTTCTTCACCTTTCCGATCATGCCGCTCTCTCCGGCTCCCGGAGCCGAAGAAACGGCTTCTTCGCGCAAAGACGATTGTACCGCTCACAGTGCTCTCTTAGCGCGGCTTCTGCCGAAAGACGCCCGGGAGCGGCGCTTAGCTCCGGAGAGCATCGTACCTTCGTCTTTAGCAGCTTTTGTGGTCTACATCCTAGCAGAAAACTTTTCCACTCTGTCTGGCAAGAAAAACCTGCGGGAGCACAGAAAACATCTCCCATCGTGTTCTGGACGTTGCACGGAGGTCTGCCAAGTGTTTCAATGAAGAAAAGAAAAGTTGTCCAAAATAACTTCCTATCGAACATTCATGTGATTAGAAAAGTCAGGAGAATGGTAAGGTACTGTTTTCTATCAGTTGGCAAGTTGAGCACACGATCCCAGTGTTGTACAGCTTCTTTCTTCACCTTTCCGATGCTGCCGCTCTCTCCTGCTCCCGGAGCCGAAGATGCGGCTTCTTCGCGCAAAGACGATTGTACCGGTCACAGTGCTCTCTTAGCGCCGCTTCTGCCGAAAGAAGCCCGGGAGCGGCGCTTAGCTCCGGAGAGCATCGTACCTTCGTCTTTAGCGTCTTTTGTGGTCTACATCCTAGCAGAAAGCTTTTCCACTCTGTCTGGCAAGGAAAACCTGCGGGAGCACAGAAAACATCTCCCATCGTGTTCTGGACGTTGCACGGAAGTCTGCCAAGTGTTTGGCATGAAGAAAAGAAAAGCTGTCCAAAGCAGCTTCTTATCGAATATTCATGTGATTAGAAAAGTCAGGAGAATGGTAAGGTACTGTTTTCTATCAGTTGGCAAGTTGAGCACACGATCCCAGTGTTGTACAGCTTCTTTCTTCACCTTTCCCATGCTGCCGCTCTCTCCTGCTCCCGGAGCCGAAGAAACGGCTTCTTCGCGCAAAGACGATTGTACCGGTCACAGTGCTCTCTTAGCGCCGCTTCTGCCGAAAGAAGCCCGGAAGCGGCGCTTAACTCCGGAGAGCATCGTACCTTCGTCTTTAGCGTCTTTTGTGGTCTACATCCTGGCAGAAAGCTTTTCTACTCTGTCTGGCAAGAAAAACCTGCGGGAGCACAGAAAACATCTCCCATCGTGTTCTGGACGTTGCACGGAGGTCTGCCATGTGTTTGGCATAAAGAAAGGAAAAGCTGTCCAAAACAGCTTCTTATCGAATATTCATGTGATTGGAAATGTCAGGAGAATGGTAAGGTACTGTTTTCTATCAGTTGGCAAGTTGAGCACACAATCCCAGTGTTGTACAGCTTCTTTCTTCACCTTTCCGATGCTGCCGCTCTCTCCGGCTCTCGGAGCCGAAGATGCGGCTTCTTCGCGCAAAGACGATTGTACCGCTCACAGTACTCTCTTAGCGCCGCTTCTGCCGAAAGAAGCCCGGGAGCGGCGCTTAACTCCGGAGAGCATCGTACCTTCGTCTTTAGCGTCTTTTGTGGTCTACATCCTAGCAGAAAGCTTTTCCACTCTGTCTGGCAAGGAAAACCTGCGGGAGCACAGAAAACATCTCCCATCGTGTTCTGTACGTTGCACGGACGTCTGCCATGTGTTTGGCATAAAGAAAGGAAAAGCTGTCCAAAGCAGCTTCTTATCGAATATTCATGTGACTGGAAAATTCAGGAGAATGGTAAGGTACTGTTTTCTATCAGTTGGCAAGTTGAGCACACAATCCCAGTGTTGTACAGCTTCTTTCTTCACCTTTCCCATGCTGCCGCTCTCTCCGGCTCCCGGAGCCGAAGATGCGGCTTCCTCGCGCAAAGACGATTGTACCGCTCACAGTGCTCTCTTAGCGCCGCTTCTGCCGAAAGAAGCCCGGGAGCGGCGCTTAAGTCCGGAGAGCATCGTACCTTCGTCTTTAGCGTCTTTTGTGGTCTACATCCTAGCAGAAAGCTTTTCCACTCTGTCTGGTAAGGAAAACCTGCGGGAGCACAGAAAACATCTCCCATCGTGTTCTGGACGTTGCACGGAGGTCTGCCAAGTGTTAAGCATAAAGAAAAGAAAAGCTGTCCAAAGCAGCTTCTTATCGAATATTCATGTGAATAGAAAAGTCAGGGGAATGGTAAGGTACTGTTTTCTATCAGTTGGCAAGTTGAGCACACAATCCCAGTGTTGGACAGCTTCCTTCTTCACCTTTCCGATGCTGCCGCTCTCTCCGGCTCCCGGAGCCGAAGAAACGGCTTCTTCGCGCAAAGACGATTGTACCGCTCACAGTGCTCTCTTAGCGCGGCTTCTGCCGAAAGACGCCCGGGAGCGGCGCATAGCTCCGGAGAGCATCGTCCCTTCGTCTTTAGCGTCTTTTGTGGTCTACATCCTGGCAGAAAGCTTTTCCACTCTGTCTGGCAAGGAAAACCTGCGGGAGCACAGAAAACATCTCCCATCGTGTTCTGGACGTTGCACGGAGGTCTGCCCTGTGTTTGGCATAAAGAAAGGAAAAGCTGTCCAAAACAGCTTCTTATCGAATATTCATGTTATTGGAAATGTCAGGAGAATGGTAAGGTACTGTTTTCTATCAGTTGGCAAGTTGAGCACACAATCCCAGTGTTGTACAGCTTCCTTCTTCACCTTTCCGATGCTGCCGCTCTCTCCGGCTCCCGGAGCCGAAGATGCGGCTTCTTCGCGCAAAGACGATTGTACCGCTCACAGTGCTCTCTTAGCGCGGCTTCTGCCGAAAGACGCCCGGGAGCGGCGCTTAGCTCCGGAGAGCATCGTACCTTCGTCTTTAGCGGCTTTTGTGGTCTACATCCCAGCAGAAAGCTTTTCCACTCTGTCTGGCAAGAAAAACCTGCGGGAGCACAGAAAACATCTCCCATCGTGTTCTGGACGTTGCACGGAGGTCTGCCAAGTGTTTCAATGAAGAAAAGAAAAGTTGTCCAAAATAACTTCCTATCGAACATTCATGTGATTAGAAAAGTCAGGAGAATGGTAAGGTACTGTTTTCTATCTGTTGGCAAGATGAGCACACGATCCCAGTGTTGTACAGCTTCTTTCTTCACCTTTCCGATGCTGCCGCTCTCTCCTGCTCCCGGAGCCGAAGAAGCGGCTTCTTCGCGCAAAGACGATTGTACCGGTCACAGTGCTCTCTTAGCGCCGCTTCTGCCGAAAGAAGCCCGGGAGCGGCGCTTAGCTCCGGAGAGCATCGTACCTTCGTCTTTAGCGTCTTTTGTGGTCTACATCCTAGCAGAAAGCTTTTCCACTCTGTCTGGCAAGGAAAACCTGCGGGAGCACAGAAAACATCTCCCATCGTGTTCTGGACGTTGCACGGAAGTCTGCCAAGTGTTTGGCATGAAGAAAAGAAAAGCTGTCCAAAGCAGCTTCTTATCGAATATTCATGTGATTAGAAAAGTCAGGAGAATGGTAAGGTACTGTTTTCTATCAGTTGGCAAGTTGAGCACACGATCCCAGTGTTGTACAGCTTCTTTCTTCACCTTTCCCATGTTGCCGCTCTCTCCGGCTCCCTGAGCCGAAGAAGCGGCTTCTTCGCGTAAAGACGATTGTACCGCTCACAGTGCTCTCTTAGCGCCGCTTCTGCCGAAAGAAGCCCGGGAGCGGCGCTTAGCTCCGGAGAGCATCGTACCTTCGTCTTTAGCGGCTTTTGTGGTCTACATCCTAGCAGAAAACATTTCCACTCTGTCTGGTAAGGAAAACCTGCGGGAGCACAGAAAACATCTCCCATCGTGTTCTGGACGTTGCACGGAGGTCTGCCATGTGTTTGGCATAAAGAAAGGAAAAGCTGTCCGAAACAGCTTCTTATCGAATATTCATGTGATTGGAAATGTCAGGAGAATGGTAAGGTACTGTTTTCTATCAGTTGGCAAGTTGAGCACACGATCCCAGTGTTGTACAGCTTCTTTCTTCACCTTTCCGATGCTGCCGCTCTCTCCTGCTCCCGGAGCCGAAGAAACGGCTTCTTCGCGCAAAGACGATTGTACCGCTCACAGTGCTCTCTTAGCGCGGCTTCTGCCGAAAGACGCCCGGAAGCGGCGCTTAACTCCGGAGAGCATCGTACCTTCGTCTTTAGCGTCTTTTGTGGTCTACATCCTGGCAGAAAGCTTTTCCACTCTGTCTGGCAAGGAAAACCTGCGGGAGCACAGAAAACATCTCCCATCGTGTTCTGGACGTTGCACGGAGGTCTGCCAAGTGTTAAGCATAAAGAAAAGAAAAGCTGTCCAAAGCAGCTTCTTATCGAATATTCATGTGAATAGAAAAGTCAGGAGAATGGTAAGGTACTGTTTTCTATCAGTTGGCAAGTTGAGCACACAATCCCAGTGTTGTACAGCTTCTTTCTTCACCTTTCCGATGCTGCCGCTCTCTCCGGCTCCCGGAGCCGAAGGAACGGCTTCTTCGCGCAAAGACGATTGTACCGCTCACAGTGCTCTCTTAGCGCGGCTTCTGCCGAAAGACGCCCGGGAGCGGCGCATAGCTCCGGAGAGCATCGTCCCTTCGTCTTTAGCGTCTTTTGTGGTCTACATCCTGGCAGAAAGCTTTTCCACTCTGTCTGGCAAGGAAAACCTGCGGGAGCACAGAAAACATCTCCCATCGTGTTCTGGACGTTGCACGGAGGTCTGCCCTGTGTTTGGCATAAAGAAAGGAAAAGCTGTCCAAAACAGCTTCTTATCGAATATTCATGTGATTGGAAATGTCAGGAGAATGGTAAGGTACTGTTTTCTATCAGTTGGCAAGTTGAGCACACAATCCCAGTGTTGTACAGCTTCCTTCTTCACCTTTCCGATGCTGCCGCTCTCTCCGGCTCCCGGAGCCGAAGAAGCGGCTTCTTCGCGCAAAGACGATCGTACCGGTCACAGTGCTCTCTTAGCGCGGCTTCTGCCGAAAGACGCCCGGGAAGCGGCGCTTAGCTCCGGAGAGCATCGTACCTTCGTCTTTAGCGTCTTTTGTGGTCTACATCCTAGCAGAAAGCTTTTCCACTCTGTCTGGCAAGGAAAACCTGCGGGAGCACAGAAAACATCTCCCATCGTGTTCTGGACGTTGCACGGAGGTCTGCCTAGTGTTAAGCATAAAGAAAAGAAAAGCTGTCCAAAGCAGCTTCTTATCGAATATTCATGTGAATAGAAAAGTCAGGAGAATGGTAAGGTACTGTTTTCTATCAGTTGGCAAGTTGAGCACACAATCCCAGTGTTGTACAGCTTCCTTCTTCACCTTTCCGATGCTGCCGCTCTCTCCGGCTCCCGGAGCCGAAGATGCGGCTTCTTCGCGCAAAGACGATTGTACCGCTCACAGTGCTCTCTTAGCGCGGCTTCTGCCGAAAGACGCCCGGGAGCGGCGCTTAGCTCCGGAGAGCATCGTACCTTCGTCTTTAGCGGCTTTTGTGGTCTACATCCCAGCAGAAAGCTTTTCCACTCTGTCTGGCAAGAAAAACCTGCGGGAGCACAGAAAACATCTCCCATCGTGTTCTGGACGTTGCACGGAGGTCTGCCAAGTGTTTCAATGAAGAAAAGAAAAGTTGTCCAAAATAACTTCCTATCGAACATTCATGTGATTAGAAAAGTCAGGAGAATGGTAAGGTACTGTTTTCTATCTGTTGGCAAGATGAGCACACGATCCCAGTGTTGTACAGCTTCTTTCTTCACCTTTCCGATGCTGCCGCTCTCTCCTGCTCCCGGAGCCGAAGAAGCGGCTTCTTCGCGCAAAGACGATTGTACCGGTCACAGTGCTCTCTTAGCGCCGCTTCTGCCGAAAGAAGCCCGGGAGCGGCGCTTAGCTCCGGAGAGCATCGTACCTTCGTCTTTAGCGTCTTTTGTGGTCTACATCCTAGCAGAAAGCTTTTCCACTCTGTCTGGCAAGGAAAACCTGCGGGAGCACAGAAAACATCTCCCATCGTGTTCTGGACGTTGCACGGAAGTCTGCCAAGTGTTTGGCATGAAGAAAAGAAAAGCTGTCCAAAGCAGCTTCTTATCGAATATTCATGTGATTAGAAAAGTCAGGAGAATGGTAAGGTACTGTTTTCTATCAGTTGGCAAGTTGAGCACACGATCCCAGTGTTGTACAGCTTCTTTCTTCACCTTTCCCATGTTGCCGCTCTCTCCGGCTCCCTGAGCCGAAGAAGCGGCTTCTTCGCGTAAAGACGATTGTACCGCTCACAGTGCTCTCTTAGCGCCGCTTCTGCCGAAAGAAGCCCGGGAGCGGCGCTTAGCTCCGGAGAGCATCGTACCTTCGTCTTTAGCGGCTTTTGTGGTCTACATCCTAGCAGAAAACATTTCCACTCTGTCTGGTAAGGAAAACCTGCGGGAGCACAGAAAACATCTCCCATCGTGTTCTGGACGTTGCACGGAGGTCTGCCATGTGTTTGGCATAAAGAAAGGAAAAGCTGTCCGAAACAGCTTCTTATCGAATATTCATGTGATTGGAAATGTCAGGAGAATGGTAAGGTACTGTTTTCTATCAGTTGGCAAGTTGAGCACAGGATCCCAGTGTTGTACAGCTTCTTTCTTCACCTTTCCGATGCTGCCGCTCTCTCCTGCTCCCGGAGCCGAAGAAACGGCTTCTTCGCGCAAAGACGATTGTACCGCTCACAGTGCTCTCTTAGCGCGGCTTCTGCCGAAAGACGCCCGGAAGCGGCGCTTAACTCCGGAGAGCATCGTACCTTCGTCTTTAGCGTCTTTTGTGGTCTACATCCTGGCAGAAAGCTTTTCCACTCTGTCTGGCAAGGAAAACCTGCGGGAGCACAGAAAACATCTCCCATCGTGTTCTGGACGTTGCACGGAGGTCTGCCAAGTGTTAAGCATAAAGAAAAGAAAAGCTGTCCAAAGCAGCTTCTTATCGAATATTCATGTGAATAGAAAAGTCAGGGGAATGGTAAGGTACTGTTTTCTATCAGTTGGCAAGTTGAGCACACAATCCCAGTGTTGTACAGCTTCTTTCTTCACCTTTCCGATGCTGCCGCTCTCTCCGGCTCCCGGAGCCGAAGGAACGGCTTCTTCGCGCAAAGACGATTGTACCGCTCACAGTGCTCTCTTAGCGCGGCTTCTGCCGAAAGACGCCCGGGAGCGGCGCATAGCTCCGGAGAGCATCGTCCCTTCGTCTTTAGCGTCTTTTGTGGTCTACATCCTGGCAGAAAGCTTTTCCACTCTGTCTGGCAAGGAAAACCTGCGGGAGCACAGAAAACATCTCCCATCGTGTTCTGGACGTTGCACGGAGGTCTGCCCTGTGTTTGGCATAAAGAAAGGAAAAGCTGTCCAAAACAGCTTCTTATCGAATATTCATGTGATTGGAAATGTCAGGAGAATGGTAAGGTACTGTTTTCTATCAGTTGGCAAGTTGAGCACACAATCCCAGTGTTGTACAGCTTCCTTCTTCACCTTTCCGATGCTGCCGCTCTCTCCGGCTCCCGGAGCCGAAGAAGCGGCTTCTTCGCGCAAAGACGATCGTACCGGTCACAGTGCTCTCTTAGCGCGGCTTCTGCCGAAAGACGCCCGGGAAGCGGCGCTTAGCTCCGGAGAGCATCGTACCTTCGTCTTTAGCGTCTTTTGTGGTCTACATCCTAGCAGAAAGCTTTTCCACTCTGTCTGGCAAGGAAAACCTGCGGGAGCACAGAAAACATCTCCCATCGTGTTCTGGACGTTGCACGGAGGTCTGCCTAGTGTTAAGCATAAAGAAAAGAAAAGCTGTCCAAAGCAGCTTCTTATCGAATATTCATGTGAATAGAAAAGTCAGGAGAATGGTAAGGTACTGTTTTCTATCAGTTGGCAAGTTGAGCACACAATCCCAGTGTTGTACAGCTTCCTTCTTCACCTTTCCGATGCTGCCGCTCTCTCCGGCTCCCGGAGCCGAAGAAGCGGCTTCTTCGCGCAAAGACGATTGTACGGCTCACAGTGCTCTCTTAGCGCGGCTTCTGCCGAAAGACGCCCGGGAGCGGCGCTTAGCTCCGGAGAGCATCGTACCTTCGTCTTTAGCGGCTTTTGTGGTCTACATCCTAGCAGAAAACTTTTCCACTCTGTCTGGCAAGAAAAACCTGCGGGAGCACAGAAAACATCTCCCATCCTGTTCTGGACGTTGCACAGAGGTCTGCCAAGTGTTTCAATGAAGAAAAGAAAAGCTGTCCAAAATAACTTCCTATCGAACATTCATGTGATTAGAAAAGTCAGGAGAATGGTAAGGTACTGTTTTCTATCAGTTGGCAAGTTGAGCACACAATCCCAGTGTTGTACAGCTTCTTTCTTCACCTTTCCCATGCTGCCGCTCTCTCCGGCTCCCGGAGCCGAAGAAACGGCTTCTTCGCGCAAAGACGATTGTACCGGTCACAGTGCTCTCTTAGCGCCGCTTCTGCCGAAAGAAGCCCGGGAGCGGCGCTTAGCTCCGGAGAGCATCGTACCTTCGTCTTTAGCGTCTTTTGTGGTCTACATCCTAGCAGAAAGCTTTTCCACTCTGTCTGGTAAGGAAAACCTGCGGGAGCACAGAAAACATCTCCCATCGTGTTCTGGACGTTGCACGGAGGTCTGCCAAGTGTTAAGCATAAAGAAAAGAAAAGCTGTCCAAAGCAGCTTCTTATCGAATATTCATGTGAATAGAAAAGTCAGGAGAATGGTAAGGTACTGTTTTCTATCAGTTGGCAAGTTGAGCACACAATCCCAGGGTTGTACAGCTTCTTTCTTCACCTTTCCGATGCTGCCGCTCTCTCCGGCTCCCGGAGCCGAAGAAACGGCTTCTTCGCGCAAAGACGATTGTACCGCTCACAGTGCTCTCTTAGCGCGGCTTCTGCCGAAAAAAGCCCGGGAGCGGCGCATAGCTCCGGAGAGCATCGTCCCTTCGTCTTTAGCGTCTTTTGTGGTCTACATCCTGGCAGAAAGCTTTTCCACTCTGTCTGGCAAGGAAAACCTGCGGGAGCACAGAAAACATCTCCCATCGTGTTCTGGACGTTGCACGGAGGTCTGCCCTGTGTTTGGCATAAAGAAAGGAAAAGCTGTCCAAAACAGCTTCTTATCGAATATTCATGTTATTGGAAATGTCAGGAGAATGGTAAGGTACTGTTTTCTATCAGTTGGCAAGTTGAGCACACAATCCCAGTGTTGTACAGCTTCCTTCTTCACCTTTCCGATGCTGCCGCTCTCTCCGGCTCCCGGAGCCGAAGAAGCGGCTTCTTCACGCAAAGACGATTGTACGGCTCACAGTGCTCTCTTAGCGCGGCTTCTGCCGAAAGACGCCCGGGAGCGGCGCTTAGCTCCGGAGAGCATCGTACCTTCGTCTTTAGCGTCTTTTGTGGTCTACATCCTAGCAGAAAACTTTTCCACTCTGTCTGGCAAGAAAAACCTGCGGGAGCACAGAAAACATCTCCCATCGTGTTCTGGACGTTGCACGGAGGTCTGCCAAGTGTTTCAATGAAGAAAAGAAAAGTTGTCCAAAATAACTTCCTATCGAACATTCATGTGATTAGAAAAGTCAGGAGAATGGTAAGGTACTGTTTTCTATCAGTTGGCAAGTTGAGCACACGATCCCAGTGTTGTACAGCTTCTTTCTTCACCTTTCCGATGCTGCCGCTCTCTCCTGCTCCCGGAGCCGAAGAAGCGGCTTCTTCGCGCAAAGACGATTGTACCGGTCACAGTGCTCTCTTAGCGCCGCTTCTGCCGAAAGAAGCCCGGGAGCGGCGCTTAGCTCCGGAGAGCATCGTCCCTTCGTCTTTAGCGTCTTTTGTGGTCTACATCCTAGCAGAAAGCTTTTCCACTCTGTCTGGCAAGGAAAACCTGCGGGAGCACAGAAAACATCTCCCATCGTGTTCTGGACGTTGCACGGAAGTCTGCCAAGTGTTTGGCATGAAGAAAAGAAAAGCTGTCCAAAGCAGCTTCTTATCGAATATTCATGTGATTAGAAAAGTCAGGAGAATGGTAAGGTACTGTTTTCTATCAGTTGGCAAGTTGAGCACACGATCCCAGTGTTGTACAGCTTCTTTCTTCACCTTTCCCATGCTGCCGCTCTCTCCGGCTCCCGGAGCCGAAGATGCGGCTTCTTCGCGCAAAGACGATTGTACCGGTCACAGTGCTCTCTTAGCGCGGCTTCTGCCGAAAGAAGCCCGGGAGCGGCGCTTAGCTCCGGAGAGCATCGTACCTTCGTCTTTAGCGGCTTTTGTGGTCTACATCCTAGCAGAAAGCTTTTCCACTCTGTCTGGTAAGGAAAACCTGCGGGAGCACAGAAAACATCTCCCATCGTGTTCTGGACGTTGCACGGAGGTCTGCCAAGTGTTAAGCATAAAGAAAAGAAAAGCTGTCCAAAGCAGCTTCTTATCGAATATTCATTTGAATAGAAAAGTCAGGAGAATGGTAAGGTACTGTTTTCTATCAGTTGGCAAGTTGAGCACACAATCCCAGGGTTGTACAGCTTCTTTCTTCACCTTTCCGATGCTGCCGCTCTCTCCGGCTCCCGGAGCCGAAGAAACGGCTTCTTCGCGCAAAGACGATTGTACCGCTCACAGTGCTCTCTTAGCGCGGCTTCTGCCGAAAGACGCCCGGGAGCGGCGCATAGCTCCGGAGAGCATCGTCCCTTCGTCTTTAGCGTCTTTTGTGGTCTACATCCTGGCAGAAAGCTTTTCCACTCTGTCTGGCAAGGAAAACCTGCGGGAGCACAGAAAACATCTCCCATCGTGTTCTGGACGTTGCACGGAAGTCTGCCCTGTGTTTGGCATAAAGAAAGGAAAAGCTGTCCAAAACAGCTTCTTATCGAATATTCATGTTATTGGAAATGTCAGGAGAATGGTAAGGTACTGTTTTCTATCAGTTGGCAAGTTGAGCACACAATCCCAGTGTTGTACAGCTTCCTTCTTCACCTTTCCGATCATGCCGCTCTCTCCGGCTCCCGGAGCCGAAGAAGCGGCTTCTTCGCGCAAAGACGATTGTACCGCTCACAGTGCTCTCTTAGCGCGGCTTCTGCCGAAAGACGCCCGGGAGCGGCGCTTAGCTCCGGAGAGCATCGTACCTTCGTCTTTAGCGGCTTTTGTGGTCTACATCCTAGCAGAAAACTTTTCCACTCTGTCTGGCAAGAAAAACCTGCGGGAGCACAGAAAACATCTCCCATCGTGTTCTGGACGTTGCACGGAGGTCTGCCAAGTGTTTCAATGAAGAAAAGAAAAGTTGTCCAAAATAACTTCCTATCGAACATTCATGTGATTAGAAAAGTCAGGAGAATGGTAAGGTACTGTTTTCTATCAGTTGGCAAGTTGAGCACACGATCCCAGTGTTGTACAGCTTCTTTCTTCACCTTTCCGATGCTGCCGCTCTCTCCTGCTCCCGGAGCCGAAGATGCGGCTTCTTCGCGCAAAGACGATTGTACCGGTCACAGTGCTCTCTTAGCGCCGCTTCTGCCGAAAGAAGCCCGGGAGCGGCGCTTAGCTCCGGAGAGCATCGTACCTTCGTCTTTAGCGTCTTTTGTGGTCTACATCCTAGCAGAAAGCTTTTCCACTCTGTCTGGCAAGGAAAACCTGCGGGAGCACAGAAAACATCTCCCATCGTGTTCTGGACGTTGCACGGAAGTCTGCCAAGTGTTTGGCATGAAGAAAAGAAAAGCTGTCCAAAGCAGCTTCTTATCGAATATTCATGTGATTAGAAAAGTCAGGAGAATGGTAAGGTACTGTTTTCTATCAGTTGGCAAGTTGAGCACACGATCCCAGTGTTGTACAGCTTCTTTCTTCACCTTTCCCATGCTGCCGCTCTCTCCTGCTCCCGGAGCCGAAGAAACGGCTTCTTCGCGCAAAGACGATTGTACCGGTCACAGTGCTCTCTTAGCGCCGCTTCTGCCGAAAGAAGCCTGGAAGCGGCGCTTAACTCCGGAGAGCATCGTACCTTCGTCTTTAGCGTCTTTTGTGGTCTACATCCTGGCAGAAAGCTTTTCCACTCTGTCTGGCAAGGAAAACCTGCGGGAGCACAGAAAACATCTCCCATCGTGTTCTGGACGTTGCACGGAGGTCTGCCATGTGTTTGGCATAAAGAAAGGAAAAGCTGTCCAAAACAGCTTCTTATCGAATATTCATGTTATTGGAAATGTCAGGAGAATGGTAAGGTACTGTTTTCTATCAGTTGGCAAGTTGAGCACACAATCCCAGTGTTGTACAGCTTCTTTCTTCACCTTTCCGATGCTGCCGCTCTCTCCGGCTCTCGGAGCCGAAGATGCGGCTTCTTCGCGCAAAGACGATTGTACCGCTCACAGTGCTCTCTTAGCGCCGCTTCTGCCGAAAGAAGCCCGGTAGCGGCGCATAGCTCCGGAGAGCATCGTCCCTTCGTCTTTAGCGTCTTTTGTGGTCTACATCCTGGCAGAAAGCTTTTCCACTCTGTCTGGCAAGGAAAACCTGCGGGAGCACAGAAAACATCTCCCATCGTGTTCTGGACGTTGCACGGAGGTCTGCCCTGTGTTTGGCATAAAGAAAGGAAAAGCTGTCCAAAACAGCTTCTTATCGAATATTCATGTGATTGGAAATGTCAGGAGAATGGTAAGGTACTGTTTTCTATCAGTTGGCAAGTTGAGCACACAATCCCAGTGTTGTACAGCTTCCTTCTTCACCTTTCCGATGCTGCCGCTCTCTCCGGCTCCCGGAGCCGAAGAAACGGCTTCTTCGCGCAAAGACGATTGTACCGGTCACAGTGCTCTCTTAGCGCCGCTTCTGCCGAAAGAAGCCCGGGAGCGGCGCTTAGCTCCGGAGAGCATCGTACCTTCGTCTTTAGCGTCTTTTGTGGTCTACATCCTAGCAGAAAGCTTTTCCACTCTGTCTGGTAAGGAAAACCTGCGGGAGCACAGAAAACATCTCCCATCGTGTTCTGGACGTTGCACGGAGGTCTGCCAAGTGTTAAGCATAAAGAAAAGAAAAGCTGTCCAAAGCAGCTTCTTATCGAATATTCATGTGAATAGAAAAGTCAGGAGAATGGTAAGGTACTGTTTTCTATCAGTTGGCAAGTTGAGCACACAATCCCAGGGTTGTACAGCTTCTTTCTTCACCTTTCCGATGCTGCCGCTCTCTCCGGCTCCCGGAGCCGAAGAAACGGCTTCTTCGCGCAAAGACGATTGTACCGCTCACAGTGCTCTCTTAGCGCGGCTTCTGCCGAAAGACGCCCGGGAGCGGCGCATAGCTCCGGAGAGCATCGTCCCTTTGTCTTTAGCGTCTTTTGTGGTCTACATCCTGGCAGAAAGCTTTTCCACTCTGTCTGGCAAGGAAAACCTGCGGGAGCACAGAAAACATCTCCCATCGTGTTCTGGACGTTGCACGGAGGTCTGCCCTGTGTTTGGCATAAAGAAAGGAAAAGCTGTCCAAAACAGCTTCTTATCGAATATTCATGTTATTGGAAATGTCAGGAGAATGGTAAGGTACTGTTTTCTATCAGTTGGCAAGTTGAGCACACAATCCCAGTGTTGTACAGCTTCCTTCTTCACCTTTCCGATGCTGCCGCTCTCTCCGGCTCCCGGAGCCGAAGAAGCGGCTTCTTCGCGCAAAGACGATTGTACCGCTCACAGTGCTCTCTTAGCGCGGCTTCTGCCGAAAGACGCCCGGGAGCGGCGCTTAACTCCGGAGAGCATCGTACCTTCGTCTTTAGCGGCTTTTGTGGTCTACATCCTAGCAGAAAACTTTTCCACTCTGTCTGGCAAGAAAAAACTGCGGGAGCACAGAAAACATCTCCCATCGTGTTCTGGACGTTGCACGGAGGTCTGCCAAGTGTTTCAATGAAGAAAAGAAAAGTTGTCCAAAATAACTTCCTATCGAACATTCATGTGATTAGAAAAGTCAGGAGAATGGTAAGGTACTGTTTTCTATCAGTTGGCAAGTTGAGCACACGATCCCAGTGTTGTACAGCTTCTTTCTTCACCTTTCCCATGCTGCCGCTCTCTCCTGCTCCCGGAGCCGAAGAAGCGGCTTCTTCGCGCAAAGACGATTGTACCGGTCACAGTGCTCTCTTAGCGCCGCTTCTGCCGAAAGACGCCCGGGAGCGGCGCTTAGCTCCGGAGAGCATCGTACCTTCGTCTTTAGCGGCTTTTGTGGTCTACATCCTAGCTGAAAACTTTTCCACTCTGTCTGGCAATAAAAACCTGCGGGAGCACAGAAAACATCTCCCATCGTGTTCTGGACGTTGCACAGAGGTCTGCCAAGTGTTAAGCATAAAGAAAAGAAAAGCTGTCCAAAGCAGGTTCTTATCGAATATTCATGTGAATAGAAAAGTCAGGAGAATGGTAAGGTACTGTTTTCTATCAGTTGGCAAGTTGAGCACACAATCCCAGGGTTGTACAGCTTCTTTCTTCACCTTTCCGATGCTGCCGCTCTCTCCGGCTCCCGGAGCCGAAGAAACGGCTTCTTCGCGCAAAGACGATTGTACCGCTCACAGTGCTCTCTTAGCGCGGCTTCTGCCGAAAGACGCCCGGGAGCGGCGCATAGCTCCGGAGAGCATCGTCCCTTCGTCTTTAGCGTCTTTTGTGGTCTACATCCTGGCAGAAAGCTTTTCCACTCTGTCTGGCAAGGAAAACCTGCGGGAGCACAGAAAACATCTCCCATCGTGTTCTGGACGTTGCACGGAGGTCTGCCCTGTGTTTGGCATAAAGAAAGGAAAAGCTGTCCAAAACAGCTTCTTATCGAATATTCATGTGATTGGAAATGTCAGGAGAATGGTAAGGTACTGTTTTCTATCAGTTGGCAAGTTGAGCACACAATCCCAGTGTTGTACAGCTTCCTTCTTCACCTTTCCGATGCTGCCGCTCTCTCCGGCTCCCGGAGCCGAAGAAGCGGCTTCTTCGCGCAAAGACGATCGTACCGGTCACAGTGCTCTCTTAGCGCGGCTTCTGCCGAAAGACGCCCGGGAAGCGGCGCTTAGCTCCGGAGAGCATCGTACCTTCGTCTTTAGCGTCTTTTGTGGTCTACATCCTAGCAGAAAGCTTTTCCACTCTGTCTGGCAAGGAAAACCTGCGGGAGCACAGAAAACATCTCCCATCGTGTTCTGGACGTTGCACGGAGGTCTGCCTAGTGTTAAGCATAAAGAAAAGAAAAGCTGTCCAAAGCAGCTTCTTATCGAATATTCATGTGAATAGAAAAGTCAGGAGAATGGTAAGGTACTGTTTTCTATCAGTTGGCAAGTTGAGCACACAATCCCAGTGTTGTACAGCTTCCTTCTTCACCTTTCCGATGCTGCCGCTCTCTCCGGCTCCCGGAGCCGAAGAAGCGGCTTCTTCGCGCAAAGACGATTGTACGGCTCACAGTGCTCTCTTAGCGCGGCTTCTGCCGAAAGACGCCCGGGAAGCGGCGCTTAGCTCCGGAGAGCATCGTACCTTCGTCTTTAGCGGCTTTTGTGGTCTACATCCTAGCTGAAAACTTTTCCACTCTGTCTGGCAATAAAAACCTGCGGGAGCACAGAAAACATCTCCCATCGTGTTCTGGACGTTGCACAGAGGTCTGCCAAGTGTTTCAATGAAGAAAAGAAAAGCTGTCCAAAATAACTTCCTATCGAACATTCATGTGATTAGAAAAGTCAGGAGAATGGTAAGGTACTGTTTTCTATCAGTTGGCAAGTTGAGCACACGATCCCAGTGTTGTACAGCTTCTTTCTTCACCTTTCCGATGCTGCCGCTCTCTCCTGCTCCCGGAGCCGAAGAAGCGGCTTCTTCGCGCAAAGACGATTGTACCGGTCACAGTGCTCTCTTAGCGCCGCTTCTGCCGAAAGAAGCCCGGGAGCGGCGCTTAGCTCCGGAGAGCATCGTACCTTCGTCTTTAGCGTCTTTTGTGGTCTACATCCTAGCAGAAAGCTTTTCCACTCTGTCTGGCAAGGAAAACCTGCGGGAGCACAGAAAACATCTCCCATCGTGTTCTGGACGTTGCACGGAAGTCTGCCAAGTGTTTGGCATGAAGAAAAGAAAAGCTGTCCAAAGCAGCTTCTTATCGAATATTCATGTGATTGGAAATGTCAGGAGAATGGTAAGGTACTGTTTTCTATCAGTTGGCAAGTTGAGCACACAATCCCAGTGTTGTACAGCTTCCTTCTTCACCTTTCCGATGCTGCCGCTCTCTCCGGCTCCCGGAGCCCAAGAAGCGGCTTCTTCGCGCAAAGACGATCGTACCGCTCACAGTGCTCTCTTAGCGCGGCTTCTGCCGAAAGACGCCCGGGAAGCGGCGCTTAGCTCCGGAGAGCATCGCACCTTCGTCTTTAGCGTCTTTTGTGGTCTACATCCTAGCAGAAAGCTTTTCCACTCTGTCTGGCAAGGAAAACCTGCGGGAGCACAGAAAACATCTCCCATCGTGTTCTGGACGTTGCACGGAGGTCTGCCTAGTGTTAAGCATAAAGAAAAGAAAAGCTGTCCAAAGCAGCTTCTTATCGAATATTCATGTGAATAGAAAAGTCAGGAGAATGGTAAGGTACAGTTTTCTATCAGTTGGCAAGTTGAGCACACAATCCCAGTGTTGTACAGCTTCCTTCTTCACCTTTCCGATGCTGCCGCTCTCTCCGGCTCCCGGAGCCGAAGATGCGGCTTCTTCGCGCAAAGACGATTGTACGGCTCACAGTGCTCTCTTAGCGCGGCTTCTGCCGAAAGACGCCCGGGAGCGGCGCTTAGCTCCGGAGAGCATCGTACCTTCGTCTTTAGCGGCTTTTGTGGTCTACATCCTAGCAGAAAGCTTTTCCACTCTGTCTGGCAAGAAAAACCTGCGGGAGCACAGAAAACATCTCCCATCGTGTTCTGGACGTTGCACAGAGGTCTGCCAAGTGTTTCAATGAAGAAAAGAAAAGCTGTCCAAAATAACTTCCTATCGAACATTCATGTGATTGGAAAAGTCAGGAGAATGGTAAGGTACTGTTTTCTATCAGTTGGCAAGTTGAGCACACAATCCCAGTGTTGTACAGCTTCTTTCTTCACCTTTCCGATGCTGCCGCTCTCTCCGGCTCTCGGAGCCGAAGATGCGGCTTCTTCGCGCAAAGACGATTGTACCGCTCACAGTACTCTCTTAGCGCCGCTTCTGCCGAAAGAAGCCCGGGAGCGGCGCTTAACTCCGGAGAGCATCGTACCTTCGTCTTTAGCGTCTTTTGTGGTCTACATCCTAGCAGAAAGCTTTTCCACTCTGTCTGGCAAGGAAAACCTGCGGGAGCACAGAAAACATCTCCCATCGTGTTCTGTACGTTGCACGGACGTCTGCCATGTGTTTGGCATAAAGAAAGGAAAAGCTGTCCAAAGCAGCTTCTTATCGAATATTCATGTGACTGGAAAATTCAGGAGAATGGTAAGGTACTGTTTTCTATCAGTTGGCAAGTTGAGCACACAATCCCAGTGTTGTACAGCTTCTTTCTTCACCTTTCCCATGCTGCCGCTCTCTCCGGCTCCCGGAGCCGAAGATGCGGCTTCTTCGCGCAAAGACGATTGTACCGCTCACAGTGCTCTCTTAGCGCCGCTTCTGCCGAAAGAAGCCCGGGAGCGGCGCTTAAGTCCGGAGAGCATCGTACCTTCGTCTTTAGCGTCTTTTGTGGTCTACATCCTAGCAGAAAGCTTTTCCACTCTGTCTGGTAAGGAAAACCTGCGGGAGCACAGAAAACATCTCCCATCGTGTTCTGGACGTTGCACGGAGGTCTGCCAAGTGTTAAGCATAAAGAAAAGAAAAGCTGTCCAAAGCAGCTTCTTATCGAATATTCATGTGAATAGAAAAGTCAGGGGAATGGTAAGGTACTGTTTTCTATCAGTTGGCAAGTTGAGCACACAATCCCAGTGTTGTACAGCTTCCTTCTTCACCTTTCCGATGCTGCCGCTCTCTCCGGCTCCCGGAGCCGAAGAAACGGCTTCTTCGCGCAGAGACGATTGTACCGCTCACAGTGCTCTCTTAGCGCGGCTTCTGCCGAAAGACGCCCGGGAGCGGCGCCTAGCTCCGGAGAGCATCGTCCCTTCGTCTTTAGCGTCTTTTGTGGTCTACATCCTGGCAGAAAGCTTTTCCACTCTGTCTGGCAAGGAAAACCTGCGGGAGCACAGAAAACATCTCCCATCGTGTTCTGGACGTTGCACGGAGGTCTGCCCTGTGTTTGCATAAAGAAAGGAAAAGCTGTCCAAAACAGCTTCTTATCGAATATTCATGTTATTGGAAATGTCAGGAGAATGGTAAGGTACTGTTTTCTATCAGTTGGCAAGTTGAGCACACAATCCCAGTGTTGTACAGCTTCCTTCTTCACCTTTCCGATGCTGCCGCTCTCTCCGGCTCCCGGAGCCGAAGATGCGGCTTCTTCGCGCAAAGACGATTGTACCGCTCACAGTGCTCTCTTAGCGCGGCTTCAGCCGAAAGACGCCCGGGAGCGGCGCTTAGCTCCGGAGAGCATCGTACCTTCGTCTTTAGCGGCTTTTGTGGTCTACATCCCAGCAGAAAGCTTTTCCACTCTGTCTGGCAAGAAAAACCTGCGGGAGCACAGAAAACATCTCCCATCGTGTTCTGGACGTTGCACGGAGGTCTGCCAAGTGTTTCAATGAAGAAAAGAAAAGTTGTCCAAAATAACTTCCTATCGAACATTCATGTGATTAGAAAAGTCAGGAGAATGGTAAGGTACTGTTTTCTATCTGTTGGCAAGATGAGCACACGATCCCAGTGTTGTACAGCTTCTTTCTTCACCTTTCCGATGCTGCCGCTCTCTCCTGCTCCCGGAGCCGAAGAAGCGGCTTCTTCGCGCAAAGACGTATTGTACCGGTCACAGTGCTCTCTTAGCGCCGCTTCTGCCGAAAGAAGCCCGGGAGCGGCGCTTAGCTCCGGAGAGCATCGTACCTTCGTCTTTAGCGTCTTTTGTGGTCTACATCCTAGCAGAAAGCTTTTCCACTCTGTCTGGCAAGGAAAACCTGCGGGAGCACAGAAAACATCTCCCATCGTGTTCTGGACGTTGCACGGAAGTCTGCCAAGTGTTTGGCATGAAGAAAAGAAAAGCTGTCCAAAGCAGCTTCTTATCGAATATTCATGTGATTAGAAAAGTCAGGAGAATGGTAAGGTACTGTTTTCTATCAGTTGGCAAGTTGAGCACACGATCCCAGTGTTGTACAGCTTCTTTCTTCACCTTTCCCATGTTGCCGCTCTCTCCGGCTCCCTGAGCCGAAGAAGCGGCTTCTTCGCGTAAAGACGATTGTACCGCTCACAGTGCTCTCTTAGCGCCGCTTCTGCCGAAAGAAGCCCGGGAGCGGCGCTTAGCTCCGGAGAGCATCGTACCTTCGTCTTTAGCGGCTTTTGTGGTCTACATCCTAGCAGAAAACATTTCCACTCTGTCTGGTAAGGAAAACCTGCGGGAGCACAGAAAACATCTCCCATCGTGTTCTGGACGTTGCACGGAGGTCTGCCATGTGTTTGGCATAAAGAAAGGAAAAGCTGTCCGAAACAGCTTCTTATCGAATATTCATGTGATTGGAAATGTCAGGAGAATGGTAAGGTACTGTTTTCTATCAGTTGGCAAGTTGAGCACACGATCCCAGTGTTGTACAGCTTCTTTCTTCACCTTTCCGATGCTGCCGCTCTCTCCTGCTCCCGGAGCCGAAGAAACGGCTTCTTCGCGCAAAGACGATTGTACCGCTCACAGTGCTCTCTTAGCGCGGCTTCTGCCGAAAGACGCCCGGAAGCGGCGCTTAACTCCGGAGAGCATCGTACCTTCGTCTTTAGCGTCTTTTGTGGTCTACATCCTGGCAGAAAGCTTTTCCACTCTGTCTGGCAAGGAAAACCTGCGGGAGCACAGAAAACATCTCCCATCGTGTTCTGGACGTTGCACGGAGGTCTGCCAAGTGTTAAGCATAAAGAAAAGAAAAGCTGTCCAAAGCAGCTTCTTATCGAATATTCATGTGAATAGAAAAGTCAGGAGAATGGTAAGGTACTGTTTTCTATCAGTTGGCAAGTTGAGCACACAATCCCAGTGTTGTACAGCTTCTTTCTTCACCTTTCCGATGCTGCCGCTCTCTCCGGCTCCCGGAGCCGAAGGAACGGCTTCTTCGCGCAAAGACGATTGTACCGCTCACAGTGCTCTCTTAGCGCGGCTTCTGCCGAAAGACGCCCGGGAGCGGCGCATAGCTCCGGAGAGCATCGTCCCTTCGTCTTTAGCGTCTTTTGTGGTCTACATCCTGGCAGAAAGCTTTTCCACTCTGTCTGGCAAGGAAAACCTGCGGGAGCACAGAAAACATCTCCCATCGTGTTCTGGACGTTGCACGGAGGTCTGCCCTGTGTTTGGCATAAAGAAAGGAAAAGCTGTCCAAAACAGCTTCTTATCGAATATTCATGTGATTGGAAATGTCAGGAGAATGGTAAGGTACTGTTTTCTATCAGTTGGCAAGTTGAGCACACAATCCCAGTGTTGTACAGCTTCCTTCTTCACCTTTCCGATGCTGCCGCTCTCTCCGGCTCCCGGAGCCGAAGAAGCGGCTTCTTCGCGCAAAGACGATTGTACCGCTCACAGTGCTCTCTTAGCGCGGCTTCTGCCGAAAGACGCCCGGGAGCGGCGCTTAGCTCCGGAGAGCATCGTACCTTCGTCTTTAGCGGCTTTTGTGGTCTACATCCTAGCAGAAAACTTTTCCACTCTGTCTGGCAAGAAAAACCTGCGGGAGCACAGAAAACATCTCCCATCCTGTTCTGGACGTTGCACAGAGGTCTGCCAAGTGTTTCAATGAAGAAAAGAAAAGCTGTCCAAAATAACTTCCTATCGAACATTCATGTGATTAGAAAAGTCAGGAGAATGGTAAGGTACTGTTTTCTATCAGTTGGCAAGTTGAGCACACAATCCCAGTGTTGTACAGCTTCTTTCTTCACCTTTCCCATGCTGCCGCTCTCTCCGGCTCCCGGAGCCGAAGAAACGGCTTCTTCGCGCAAAGACGATTGTACCGGTCACAGTGCTCTCTTAGCGCCGCTTCTGCCGAAAGAAGCCCGGGAGCGGCGCTTAGCTCCGGAGAGCATCGTACCTTCGTCTTTAGCGTCTTTTGTGGTCTACATCCTAGCAGAAAGCTTTTCCACTCTGTCTGGTAAGGAAAACCTGCGGGAGCACAGAAAACATCTCCCATCGTGTTCTGGACGTTGCACGGAGGTCTGCCAAGTGTTAAGCATAAAGAAAAGAAAAGCTGTCCAAAGCAGCTTCTTATCGAATATTCATGTGAATAGAAAAGTCAGGAGAATGGTAAGGTACTGTTTTCTATCAGTTGGCAAGTTGAGCACACAATCCCAGGGTTGTACAGCTTCTTTCTTCACCTTTCCGATGCTGCCGCTCTCTCCGGCTCCCGGAGCCGAAGAAACGGCTTCTTCGCGCAAAGACGATTGTACCGCTCACAGTGCTCTCTTAGCGCGGCTTCTGCCGAAAGACGCCCGGGAGCGGCGCATAGCTCCGGAGAGCATCGTCCCTTCGTCTTTAGCGTCTTTTGTGGTCTACATCCTGGCAGAAAGCTTTTCCACTCTGTCTGGCAAGGAAAACCTGCGGGAGCACAGAAAACATCTCCCATCGTGTTCTGGACGTTGCACGGAGGTCTGCCCTGTGTTTGGCATAAAGAAAGGAAAAGCTGTCCAAAACAGCTTCTTATCGAATATTCATGTTATTGGAAATGTCAGGAGAATGGTAAGGTACTGTTTTCTATCAGTTGGCAAGTTGAGCACACAATCCCAGTGTTGTACAGCTTCCTTCTTCACCTTTCCGATGCTGCCGCTCTCTCCGGCTCCCGGAGCCGAAGAAGCGGCTTCTTCACGCAAAGACGATTGTACCGCTCACAGTGCTCTCTTAGCGCGGCTTCTGCCGAAAGACGCCCGGGAGCGGCGCTTAGCTCCGGAGAGCATCGTACCTTCGTCTTTAGCGGCTTTTGTGGTCTACATCCTAGCAGAAAACTTTTCCACTCTGTCTGGCAAGAAAAACCTGCGGGAGCACAGAAAACATCTCCCATCGTGTTCTGGACGTTGCACGGAGGTCTGCCAAGTGTTTCAATGAAGAAAAGAAAAGTTGTCCAAAATAACTTCCTATCGAACATTCATGTGATTAGAAAAGTCAGGAGAATGGTAAGGTACTGTTTTCTATCAGTTGGCAAGTTGAGCACACGATCCCAGTGTTGTACAGCTTCTTTCTTCACCTTTCCGATGCTGCCGCTCTCTCCTGCTCCCGGAGCCGAAGAAGCGGCTTCTTCGCGCAAAGACGATTGTACCGGTCACAGTGCTCTCTTAGCGCCGCTTCTGCCGAAAGAAGCCCGGGAGCGGCGCTTAGCTCCGGAGAGCATCGTCCCTTCGTCTTTAGCGTCTTTTGTGGTCTACATCCTAGCAGAAAGCTTTTCCACTCTGTCTGGCAAGGAAAACCTGCGGGAGCACAGAAAACATCTCCCATCGTGTTCTGGACGTTGCACGGAAGTCTGCCAAGTGTTTGGCATGAAGAAAAGAAAAGCTGTCCAAAGCAGCTTCTTATCGAATATTCATGTGATTAGAAAAGTCAGGAGAATGGTAAGGTACTGTTTTCTATCAGTTGGCAAGTTGAGCACACGATCCCAGTGTTGTACAGCTTCTTTCTTCACCTTTCCCATGCTGCCGCTCTCTCCGGCTCCCGGAGCCGAAGATGCGGCTTCTTCGCGCAAAGACGATTGTACCGCTCACAGTGCTCTCTTAGCGCCGCTTCTGCCGAAAGAAGCCCGGGAGCGGCGCTTAGCTCCGGAGAGCATCGTACCTTCGTCTTTAGCGGCTTTTGTGGTCTACATCCTAGCAGAAAGCTTTTCCACTCTGTCTGGTAAGGAAAACCTGCGGGAGCACAGAAAACATCTCCCATCGTGTTCTGGACGTTGCACGGAGGTCTGCCAAGTGTTAAGCATAAAGAAAAGAAAAGCTGTCCAAAGCAGCTTCTTATCGAATATTCATGTGAATAGAAAAGTCAGGAGAATGGTAAGGTACTGTTTTCTATCAGTTGGCAAGTTGAGCACACAATCCCAGGGTTGTACAGCTTCTTTCTTCACCTTTCCGATGCTGCCGCTCTCTCCGGCTCCCGGAGCCGAAGAAACGGCTTCTTCGCGCAAAGACGATTGTACCGCTCACAGTGCTCTCTTAGCGCGGCTTCTGCCGAAAGACGCCCGGGAGCGGCGCATAGCTCCGGAGAGCATCGTCCCTTCGTCTTTAGCGTCTTTTGTGGTCTACATCCTGGCAGAAAGCTTTTCCACTCTGTCTGGCAAGGAAAACCTGCGGGAGCACAGAAAACATCTCCCATCGTGTTCTGGACGTTGCACGGAGGTCTGCCCTGTGTTTGGCATAAAGAAAGGAAAAGCTGTCCAAAACAGCTTCTTATCGAATATTCATGTTATTGGAAATGTCAGGAGAATGGTAAGGTACTGTTTTCTATCAGTTGGCAAGTTGAGCACACAATCCCAGTGTTGTACAGCTTCCTTCTTCACCTTTCCGATCATGCCGCTCTCTCCGGCTCCCGGAGCCGAAGAAGCGGCTTCTTCGCGCAAAGACGATTGTACCGCTCACAGTGCTCTCTTAGCGCGGCTTCTGCCGAAAGACGCCCGGGAGCGGCGCTTAGCTCCGGAGAGCATCGTACCTTCGTCTTTAGCGGCTTTTGTGGTCTACATCCTAGCAGAAAACTTTTCCACTCTGTCTGGCAAGAAAAACCTGCGGGAGCACAGAAAACATCTCCCATCGTGTTCTGGACGTTGCACGGAGGTCTGCCAAGTGTTTCAATGAAGAAAAGAAAAGTTGTCCAAAATAACTTCCTATCGAACATTCATGTGATTAGAAAAGTCAGGAGAATGGTAAGGTACTGTTTTCTATCAGTTGGCAAGTTGAGCACACGATCCCAGTGTTGTACAGCTTCTTTCTTCACCTTTCCGATGCTGCCGCTCTCTCCTGCTCCCGGAGCCGAAGATGCGGCTTCTTCGCGCAAAGACGATTGTACCGGTCACAGTGCTCTCTTAGCGCCGCTTCTGCCGAAAGAAGCCCGGGAGCGGCGCTTAGCTCCGGAGAGCATCGTACATTCGTCTTCAGCGTCTTTTGTGGTCTACATCCTAGCAGAAAGCTTTTCCACTCTGTCTGGCAAGGAAAACCTGCGGGAGCACAGAAAACATCTCCCATCGTGTTCTGGACGTTGCACGGAAGTCTGCCAAGTGTTTGGCATAAAGAAAAGAAAAGCTGTCCAAAGCAGCTTCTTATCGAATATTCATGTGATTAGAAAAGTCAGGAGAATGGTAAGGTACTGTTTTCTATCAGTTGGCAAGTTGAGCACACGATCCCAGTGTTGTACAGCTTCTTTCTTCACCTTTCCCATGCTGCCGCTCTCTCCTGCTCCCGGAGCCGAAGAAACGGCTTCTTCGCGCAAAGACGATTGTACCGGTCACAGTGCTCTCTTAGCGCCGCTTCTGCCGAAAGAAGCCCGGAAGCGGCGCTTAACTCCGGAGAGCATCGTACCTTCGTCTTTAGCGTCTTTTGTGGTCTACATCCTGGCAGAAAGCTTTTCCACTCTGTCTGGCAAGGAAAACCTGCGGGAGCACAGAAAACATCTCCCATCGTGTTCTGGACGTTGCACGGAGGTCTGCCATGTGTTTGGCATAAAGAAAGGAAAAGCTGTCCAAAACAGCTTCTTATCGAATATTCATGTGATTGGAAATGTCAGGAGAATGGTAAGGTACTGTTTTCTATCAGTTGGCAAGTTGAGCACACAATCCCAGTGTTGTACAGCTTCTTTCTTCACCTTTCCGATGCTGCCGCTCTCTCCGGCTCTCGGAGCCGAAGATGCGGCTTCTTCGCGCAAAGACGATTGTACCGCTCACAGTGCTCTCTTAGCGCCGCTTCTGCCGAAAGAAGCCCGGGAGCGGCGCATAGCTCCGGAGAGCATCGTCCCTTCGTCTTTAGCGTCTTTTGTGGTCTACATCCTGGCAGAAAGCTTTTCCACTCTGTCTGGCAAGGAAAACCTGCGGGAGCACAGAAAACATCTCCCATCGTGTTCTGGACGTTGCACGGAGGTCTGCCCTGTGTTTGGCATAAAGAAAGGAAAAGCTGTCCAAAACAGCTTCTTATCGAATATTCATGTGATTGGAAATGTCAGGAGAATGGTAAGGTACTGTTTTCTATCAGTTGGCAAGTTGAGCACACAATCCCAGTGTTGTACAGCTTCCTTCTTCACCTTTCCGATGCTGCCGCTCTCTCCGGCTCCCGGAGCCGAAGAAACGGCTTCTTCGCGCAAAGACGATTGTACCGGTCACAGTGCTCTCTTAGCGCCGCTTCTGCCGAAAGAAGCCCGGGAGCGGCGCTTAGCTCCGGAGAGCATCGTACCTTCGTCTTTAGCGTCTTTTGTGGTCTACATCCTAGCGGAAAGCTTTTCCACTCTGTCTGGTAAGGAAAACCTGCGGGAGCACAGAAAACATCTCCCATCGTGTTCTGGACGTTGCACGGAGGTCTGCCAAGTGTTAAGCATAAAGAAAAGAAAAGCTGTCCAAAGCAGCTTCTTATCGAATATTCATGTGAATAGAAAAGTCAGGAGAATGGTAAGGTACTGTTTTCTATCAGTTGGCAAGTTGAGCACACAATCCCAGTGTTGTACAGCTTCTTTCTTCACCTTTCCGATGCTGCCGCTCTCTCCGGCACCCGGAGCCGAAGAAACGGCTTCTTCGCGCAAAGACGATTGTACCGCTCACAGTGCTCTCTTAGCGCGGCTTCTGCCGAAAGACGCCCGGGAGCGGCGCATAGCTCCGGAGAGCATCGTCCCTTCGTCTTTAGCGTCTTTTGTGGTCTACATCCTGGCAGAAAGCTTTTCCACTCTGTCTGGCAAGGAAAACCTGCGGGAGCACAGAAAACATCTCCCATCGTGTTCTGGACGTTGCACGGAGGTCTGCCCTGTGTTTGGCATAAAGAAAGGAAAAGCTGTCCAAAACAGCTTCTTATCGAATATTCATGTTATTGGAAATGTCAGGAGAATGGTAAGGTACTGTTTTCTATCAGTTGGCAAGTTGAGCACACAATCCCAGTGTTGTACAGCTTCCTTCTTCACCTTTCCGATGCTGCCGCTCTCTCCGGCTCCCGGAGCCGAAGAAGCGGCTTCTTCGCGCAAAGACGATTGTACCGCTCACAGTGCTCTCTTAGCGCGGCTTCTGCCGAAAGACGCCCGGGAGCGGCGCTTAGCTCCGGAGAGCATCGTACCTTCGTCTTTAGCGGCTTTTGTGGTCTACATCCTAGCAGAAAACTTTTCCACTCTGTCTGGCAAGAAAAAACTGCGGGAGCACAGAAAACATCTCCCATCGTGTTCTGGACGTTGCACGGAGGTCTGCCAAGTGTTTCAATGAAGAAAAGAAAAGTTGTCCAAAATAACTTCCTATCGAACATTCATGTGATTAGAAAAGTCAGGAGAATGGTAAGGTACTGTTTTCTATCAGTTGGCAAGTTGAGCACACGATCCCAGTGTTGTACAGCTTCTTTCTTCACCTTTCCGATGCTGCCGCTCTCTCCTGCTCCCGGAGCCGAAGAAGCGGCTTCTTCGCGCAAAGACGATTGTACCGGTCACAGTGCTCTCTTAGCGCCGCTTCTGCCGAAAGACGCCCGGGAGCGGCGCTTAGCTCCGGAGAGCATCGTACCTTCGTCTTTAGCGGCTTTTGTGGTCTACATCCTAGCTGAAAACTTTTCCACTCTGTCTGGCAATAAAAACCTGCGGGAGCACAGAAAACATCTCCCATCGTGTTCTGGACGTTGCACAGAGGTCTGCCAAGTGTTAAGCATAAAGAAAAGAAAAGCTGTCCAAAGCAGGTTCTTATCGAATATTCATGTGAATAGAAAAGTCAGGAGAATGGTAAGGTACTGTTTTCTATCAGTTGGCAAGTTGAGCACACAATCCCAGGGTTGTACAGCTTCTTTCTTCACCTTTCCGATGCTGCCGCTCTCTCCGGCTCCCGGAGCCGAAGAAACGGCTTCTTCGCGCAAAGACGATTGTACCGCTCACAGTGCTCTCTTAGCGCGGCTTCTGCCGAAAGACGCCCGGGAGCGGCGCATAGCTCCGGAGAGCATCGTCCCTTCGTCTTTAGCGTCTTTTGTGGTCTACATCCTGGCAGAAAGCTTTTCCACTCTGTCTGGCAAGGAAAACCTGCGGGAGCACAGAAAACATCTCCCATCGTGTTCTGGACGTTGCACGGAGGTCTGCCCTGTGTTTGGCATAAAGAAAGGAAAAGCTGTCCAAAACAGCTTCTTATCGAATATTCATGTTATTGGAAATGTCAGGAGAATGGTAAGGTACTGTTTTCTATCAGTTGGCAAGTTGAGCACACAATCCCAGTGTTGTACAGCTTCCTTCTTCACCTTTCCGATGCTGCCGCTCTCTCCGGCTCCCGGAGCCGAAGAAGCGGCTTCTTCGCGCAAAGACGATTGTACCGCTCACAGTGCTCTCTTAGCGCGGCTTCTGCCGAAAGACGCCCGGGAGCGGCGCTTAACTCCGGAGAGCATCGTACCTTCGTCTTTAGCGGCTTTTGTGGTCTACATCCTAGCAGAAAACTTTTCCACTCTGTCTGGCAAGAAAAAACTGCGGGAGCACAGAAAACATCTCCCATCGTGTTCTGGACGTTGCACGGAGGTCTGCCAAGTGTTTCAATGAAGAAAAGAAAAGTTGTCCAAAATAACTTCCTATCGAACATTCATGTGATTAGAAAAGTCAGGAGAATGGTAAGGTACTGTTTTCTATCAGTTGGCAAGTTGAGCACACGATCCCAGTGTTGTACAGCTTCTTTCTTCACCTTTCCGATGCTGCCGCTCTCTCCTGCTCCCGGAGCCGAAGAAGCGGCTTCTTCGCGCAAAGACGATTGTACCGGTCACAGTGCTCTCTTAGCGCCGCTTCTGCCGAAAGACGCCCGGGAGCGGCGCTTAGCTCCGGAGAGCATCGTACCTTCGTCTTTAGCGGCTTTTGTGGTCTACATCCTAGCTGAAAACTTTTCCACTCTGTCTGGCAATAAAAACCTGCGGGAGCACAGAAAACATCTCCCATCGTGTTCTGGACGTTGCACAGAGGTCTGCCAAGTGTTAAGCATAAAGAAAAGAAAAGCTGTCCAAAGCAGGTTCTTATCGAATATTCATGTGAATAGAAAAGTCAGGAGAATGGTAAGGTACTGTTTTCTATCAGTTGGCAAGTTGAGCACACAATCCCAGGGTTGTACAGCTTCTTTCTTCACCTTTCCGATGCTGCCGCTCTCTCCGGCTCCCGGAGCCGAAGAAACGGCTTCTTCGCGCAAAGACGATTGTACCGCTCACAGTGCTCTCTTAGCGCGGCTTCTGCCGAAAGACGCCCGGGAGCGGCGCATAGCTCCGGAGAGCATCGTCCCTTCGTCTTTAGCGTCTTTTGTGGTCTACATCCTGGCAGAAAGCTTTTCCACTCTGTCTGGCAAGGAAAACCTGCGGGAGCACAGAAAACATCTCCCATCGTGTTCTGGACGTTGCACGGAGGTCTGCCCTGTGTTTGGCATAAAGAAAGGAAAAGCTGTCCAAAACAGCTTCTTATCGAATATTCATGTGATTGGAAATGTCAGGAGAATGGTAAGGTACTGTTTTCTATCAGTTGGCAAGTTGAGCACACAATCCCAGTGTTGTACAGCTTCCTTCTTCACCTTTCCGATGCTGCCGCTCTCTCCGGCTCCCGGAGCCGAAGAAGCGGCTTCTTCGCGCAAAGACGATCGTACCGGTCACAGTGCTCTCTTAGCGCGGCTTCTGCCGAAAGACGCCCGGGAAGCGGCGCTTAGCTCCGGAGAGCATCGTACCTTCGTCTTTAGCGTCTTTTGTGGTCTACATCCTAGCAGAAAGCTTTTCCACTCTGTCTGGCAAGGAAAACCTGCGGGAGCACAGAAAACATCTCCCATCGTGTTCTGGACGTTGCACGGAGGTCTGCCTAGTGTTAAGCATAAAGAAAAGAAAAGCTGTCCAAAGCAGCTTCTTATCGAATATTCATGTGAATAGAAAAGTCAGGAGAATGGTAAGGTACTGTTTTCTATCAGTTGGCAAGTTGAGCACACAATCCCAGTGTTGTACAGCTTCCTTCTTCACCTTTCCGATGCTGCCGCTCTCTCCGGCTCCCGGAGCCGAAGAAGCGGCTTCTTCGCGCAAAGACGATTGTACGGCTCACAGTGCTCTCTTAGCGCGGCTTCTGCCGAAAGACGCCCGGGAAGCGGCGCTTAGCTCCGGAGAGCATCGTACCTTCGTCTTTAGCGGCTTTTGTGGTCTACATCCTAGCTGAAAACTTTTCCACTCTGTCTGGCAATAAAAACCTGCGGGAGCACAGAAAACATCTCCCATCGTGTTCTGGACGTTGCACAGAGGTCTGCCAAGTGTTTCAATGAAGAAAAGAAAAGCTGTCCAAAATAACTTCCTATCGAACATTCATGTGATTAGAAAAGTCAGGAGAATGGTAAGGTACTGTTTTCTATCAGTTGGCAAGTTGAGCACACGATCCCAGTGTTGTACAGCTTCTTTCTTCACCTTTCCGATGCTGCCGCTCTCTCCTGCTCCCGGAGCCGAAGAAGCGGCTTCTTCGCGCAAAGACGATTGTACCGGTCACAGTGCTCTCTTAGCGCCGCTTCTGCCGAAAGAAGCCCGGGAGCGGCGCTTAGCTCCGGAGAGCATCGTACCTTCGTCTTTAGCGTCTTTTGTGGTCTACATCCTAGCAGAAAGCTTTTCCACTCTGTCTGGCAAGGAAAACCTGCGGGAGCACAGAAAACATCTCCCATCGTGTTCTGGACGTTGCACGGAAGTCTGCCAAGTGTTTGGCATGAAGAAAAGAAAAGCTGTCCAAAGCAGCTTCTTATCGAATATTCATGTGATTGGAAATGTCAGGAGAATGGTAAGGTACTGTTTTCTATCAGTTGGCAAGTTGAGCACACAATCCCAGTGTTGTACAGCTTCCTTCTTCACCTTTCCGATGCTGCCGCTCTCTCCGGCTCCCGGAGCCCAAGAAGCGGCTTCTTCGCGCAAAGACGATCGTACCGCTCACAGTGCTCTCTTAGCGCGGCTTCTGCCGAAAGACGCCCGGGAAGCGGCGCTTAGCTCCGGAGAGCATCGCACCTTCGTCTTTAGCGTCTTTTGTGGTCTACATCCTAGCAGAAAGCTTTTCCACTCTGTCTGGCAAGGAAAACCTGCGGGAGCACAGAAAACATCTCCCATCGTGTTCTGGACGTTGCACAGAGGTCTGCCAAGTGTTTCAATGAAGAAAAGAAAAGCTGTCCAAAATAACTTCCTATCGAACATTCATGTGATTGGAAAAGTCAGGAGAATGGTAAGGTACTGTTTTCTATCAGTTGGCAAGTTGAGCACACAATCCCAGTGTTGTACAGCTTCTTTCTTCACCTTTCCGATGCTGCCGCTCTCTCCGGCTCCCGGAGCCGAAGAAACGGCTTCTTCGCGCAAAGACGATTGTACCGCTCACAGTGCTCTCTTAGCGCCGCTTCTGCCGAAAGAAGCCCGGGAGCGGCGCTTAGCTCCGGAGAGCATCGTACCTTCGTCTTTAGCGTCTTTTGTGGTCTACATCCTAGCAGAAAGCTTTTCCACTCTGTCTGGTAAGGAAAACCTGCGGGAGCACAGAAAACATCTCCCATCGTGTTCTGGACGTTGCACGGAGGTCTGCCAAGTGTTAAGCATAAAGAAAAGAAAAGCTGTCCAAAGCAGCTTCTTATCGAATATTCATGTGAATAGAAAAGTCAGGAGAATGGTAAGGTACTGTTTTCTATCAGTTGGCAAGTTGAGCACACAATCCCAGGGTTGTACAGCTTCTTTCTTCACCTTTCCGATGCTGCCGCTCTCTCCGGCTCCCGGAGCCGAAGAAACGGCTTCTTCGCGCAAAGACGATTGTACCGCTCACAGTGCTCTCTTAGCGCGGCTTCTGCCGAAAGACGCCCGGGAGCGGCGCATAGCTCCGGAGAGCATCGTCCCTTCGTCTTTAGCGTCTTTTGTGGTCTACATCCTGGCAGAAAGCTTTTCCACTCTGTCTGGCAAGGAAAACCTGCGGGAGCACAGAAAACATCTCCCATCGTGTTCTGGACGTTGCACGGAGGTCTGCCCTGTGTTTGGCATAAAGAAAGGAAAAGCTGTCCAAAACAGCTTCTTATCGAATATTCATGTTATTGGAAATGTCAGGAGAATGGTAAGGTACTGTTTTCTATCAGTTGGCAAGTTGAGCACACAATCCCAGTGTTGTACAGCTTCCTTCTTCACCTTTCCGATGCTGCCGCTCTCTCCGGCTCCCGGAGCCGAAGAAGCGGCTTCTTCGCGCAAAGACGATTGTACCGCTCACAGTGCTCTCTTAGCGCGGCTTCTGCCGAAAGACGCCCGGGAGCGGCGCTTAGCTCCGGAGAGCATCGTACCTTCGTCTTTAGCGGCTTTTGTGGTCTACATCCTAGCAGAAAACTTTTCCACTCTGTCTGGCAAGAAAAACCTGCGGGAGCACAGAAAACATCTCCCATCGTGTTCTGGACGTTGCACGGAGGTCTGCCAAGTGTTTCAATGAAGAAAAGAAAAGTTGTCCAAAATAACTTCCTATCGAACATTCATGTGATTAGAAAAGTCAGGAGAATGGTAAGGTACTGTTTTCTATCAGTTGGCAAGTTGAGCACACAATCCCAGTGTTGTACAGCTTCTTTCTTCACCTTTCCGATGCTGCCGCTCTCTCCTGCTCCCGGAGCCGAAGAAGCGGCTTCTTCGCGCAAAGACGATTGTACCGGTCACAGTGCTCTCTTAGCGCCGCTTCTGCCGAAAGAAGCCCGGGAGCGGCGCTTAGCTCCGGAGAGCATCGTACCTTCGTCTTTAGCGTCTTTTGTGGTCTACATCCTAGCAGAAAGCTTTTCCACTCTGTCTGGCAAGGAAAACCTGCGGGAGCACAGAAAACATCTCCCATCGTGTTCTGGACGTTGCACGGAAGTCTGCCAAGTGTTTGGCATGAAGAAAAGAAAAGCTGTCCAAAGCAGCTTCTTATCGAATATTCATGTGATTAGAAAAGTCAGGAGAATGGTAAGGTACTGTTTTCTATCAGTTGGCAAGTTGAGCACACGATCCCAGTGTTGTACAGCTTCTTTCTTCACCTTTCCGATGCTGCCGCTCTCTCCGGCTCCCGGAGCCGAAGATGCGGCTTCTTCGCGCAAAGACGATTGTACCGCTCACAGTGCTCTCTTAGCGCCGCTTCTGCCGAAAGAAGCCCGGGAGCGGCGCTTAGCTCCGGAGAGCATCGTACCTTCGTCTTTAGCGGCTTTTGTGGTCTACATCCTAGCAGAAAGCTTTTCCACTCTGTCTGGTAAGGAAAACCTGCGGGAGCACAGAAAACATCTCCCATCGTGTTCTGGACGTTGCACAGAGGTCTGCCAAGTGTTAAGCATAAAGAAAAGAAAAGCTGTCCAAAACAGCTTCTTATCGAATATTCATGTGAATAGAAAAGTCAGGAGAATGGTAAGGTACTGTTTTCTATCAGTTGGCAAGTTGAGCACACAATCCCAGGGTTGTACAGCTTCTTTCTTCACCTTTCCGATGCTGCCGCTCTCTCCGGCTCCCGGAGCCGAAGAAACGGCTTCTTCGCGCAAAGACGATTGTACCGCTCACAGTGCTCTCTTAGCGCGGCTTCTGCCGAAAGACGCCCGGGAGCGGCGCATAGCTCCGGAGAGCATCGTCCCTTCGTCTTTAGCGTCTTTTGTGGTCTACATCCTGGCAGAAAGCTTTTCCACTCTGTCTGGCAAGGAAAACCTGCGGGAGCACAGAAAACATCTCCCATCGTGTTCTGGACGTTGCACGGAGGTCTGCCCTGTGTTTGGCATAAAGAAAGGAAAAGCTGTCCAAAACAGCTTCTTATCGAATATTCATGTGATTGGAAATGTCAGGAGAATGGTAAGGTACTGTTTTCTATCAGTTGGCAAGTTGAGCACACAATCCCAGTGTTGTACAGCTTCCTTCTTCACCTTTCCGATGCTGCCGCTCTCTCCGGCTCCCGGAGCCCAAGAAGCGGCTTCTTCGCGCAAAGACGATTGTACCGCTCACAGTGCTCTCTTAGCGCGGCTTCTGCCGAAAGACGCCCGGGAGCGGCGCTTAGCTCCGGAGAGCATCGTACCTTCGTCTTTAGCGGCTTTTGTGGTCTACATCCTAGCAGAAAACTTTTCCACTCTGTCTGGCAAGGAAAACCTGCGGGAGCACAGAAAACATCTCCCATCGTGTTCTGGACGTTGCACGGAGGTCTGCCAAGTGTTTCAATGAAGAAAAGAAAAGTTGTCCAAAATAACTTCCTATCGAACATTCATGTGATTAGAAAAGTCAGGAGAATGGTAAGGTACTGTTTTCTATCAGTTGGCAAGTTGAGCACACGATCCCAGTGTTGTACAGCTTCCTTCTTCACCTTTCCGATGCTGCCGCTCTCTCCTGCTCCCGGAGCCGAAGAAGCGGCTTCTTCGCGCAAAGACGATTGTACCGGTCACAGTGCTCTCTTAGCGCCGCTTCTGCCGAAAGAAGCCCGGGAGCGGCGCTTAGCTCCGGAGAGCATCGTACCTTCGTCTTTAGCGTCTTTTGTGGTCTACATCCTAGCAGAAAGCTTTTCCACTCTGTCTGGCAAGGAAAACCTGCGGGAGCACAGAAAACATCTCCCATCGTGTTCTGGACGTTGCACGGAAGTCTGCCAAGTGTTTGGCATGAAGAAAAGAAAAGCTGTCCAAAACAGCTTCTTATCGAATATTCATGTGATTAGAAAAGTCAGGAGAATGGTAAGGTACTGTTTTCTATCAGTTGGCAAGTTGAGCACACAATCCCAGGGTTGTACAGCTTCTTTCTTCACCTTTCCGATGCTGCCGCTCTCTCCGGCTCCCGGAGCCGAAGAAACGGCTTCTTCGCGCAAAGACGATTGTACCGCTCACAGTGCTCTCTTAGCGCGGCTTCTGCCGAAAGACGCCCGGGAGCGGCGCTTAGCTCCGGAGAGCATCGTCCCTTCGTCTTTAGCGTCTTTTGTGGTCTACATCCTGGCAGAAAGCTTTTCCACTCTGTCTGGCAAGGAAAACCTGCGGGAGCACAGAAAACATCTCCCATCGTGTTCTGGACGTTGCACGGAGGTCTGCCCTGTGTTTGGCATAAAGAAAGGAAAAGCTGTCCAAAACAGCTTCTTATCGAATATTCATGTTATTGGAAATGTCAGGAGAATGGTAAGGTACTGTTTTCTATCAGTTGGCAAGTTGAGCACACAATCCCAGTGTTGTACAGCTTCCTTCTTCACCTTTCCGATGCTGCCGCTCTCTCCGGCTCCCGGAGCCGAAGAAGCGGCTTCTTCGCGCAAAGACGATTGTACCGCTCACAGTGCTCTCTTAGCGCGGCTTCTGCCGAAAGACGCCCGGGAGCGGCGCTTAGCTCCGGAGAGCATCGTCCCTTCGTCTTTAGCGGCTTTTGTGGTCTACATCCTAGCAGAAAACTTTTCCACTCTGTCTGGCAAGAAAAACCTGCGGGAGCACAGAAAACATCTCCCATCGTGTTCTGGACGTTGCACGGAGGTCTGCCAAGTGTTTCAATGAAGAAAAGAAAAGTTGTCCAAAATTACTTCCTATCGAACATTCATGTGATTAGAAAAGTCAGGAGAATGGTAAGGTACTGTTTTCTATCAGTTGGCAAGTTGAGCACACGATCCCAGTGTTGTACAGCTTCTTTCTTCACCTTTCCGATGCTGCCGCTCTCTCCTGCTCCCGGAGCCGAAGATGCGGCTTCTTCGCGCAAAGACGATTGTACCGGTCACAGTGCTCTCTTAGCGCCGCTTCTGCCGAAAGAAGCCCGGGAGCGGCGCTTAGCTCCGGAGAGCATCGTACCTTTGTCTTTAGCGTCTTTTGTGGTCTACATCCTAGCAGAAAGCTTTTCCACTCTGTCTGGCAAGGAAAACCTGCGGGAGCACAGAAAACATCTCCCATCGTGTTCTGGACGTTGCACGGAAGTCTGCCAAGTGTTTGGCATGAAGAAAAGAAAAGCTGTCCAAAGCAGCTTCTTATCGAATATTCATGTGATTAGAAAAGTCAGGAGAATGGTAAGGTACTGTTTTCTATCAGTTGGCAAGTTGAGCACACGATCCCAGTGTTGTACAGCTTCTTTCTTCACCTTTCCCATGCTGCCGCTCTCTCCTGCTCCCGGAGCCGAAGAAACGGCTTCTTCGCGCAAAGACGATTGTACCGGTCACAGTGCTCTCTTAGCGCCGCTTCTGCCGAAAGAAGCCCGGAAGCGGCGCTTAGCTCCGGAGAGCATCGTACCTTCGTCTTTAGCGTCTTTTGTGGTCTACATCCTGGCAGAAAGCTTTTCCACTCTGTCTGGCAAGAAAAACCTGCGGGAGCACAGAAAACATCTCCCATCGTGTTCTGGACGTTGCAGGAAGGTCTGCCATGTGTTTGGCATAAAGAAAGGAAAAGCTGTCCAAAACAGCTTCTTATCGAATATTCATGTGATTGGAAATGTCAGGAGAATGGTAAGGTACTGTTTTCTATCAGTTGGCAAGTTGAGCACACAATCCCAGTGTTGTACAGCTTCTTTCTTCACCTTTCCGATGCTGCCGCTCTCTCCGGCTCTCGGAGCCGAAGATGCGGCTTCTTCGCGCAAAGACGATTGTACCGCTCACAGTGCTCTCTTAGCGCCGCTTCTGCCGAAAGAAGCCCGGGAGCGGCGCTTAACTCCGGAGAGCATCGTACCTTCGTCTTTAGCGTCTTTTGTGGTCTACATCCTAGCAGAAAGCTTTTCCACTCTGTCTGGCAAGGAAAACCTGCGGGAGCACAGAAAACATCTCCCATCGTGTTCTGGACGTTGCACGGAGGTCTGCCAAGTGTTAAGCATAAAGAAAAGAAAAGCTGTCCAAAGCAGCTTCTTATCGAATATTCATGTGAATAGAAAAGTCAGGAGAATGGTAAGGTACTGTTTTCTATCAGTTGGCAAGTTGAGCACACAATCCCAGGGTTGTACAGCTGCTTTCTTCACCTTTCCGATGCTGCCGCTCTCTCCGGCTCCCGGAGCCGAAGAAACGGCTTCTTCGCGCAAAGACGATTGTACCGCTCACAGTGCTCTCTTAGCGCGGCTTCTGCCGAAAGACGCCCGGGAGCGGCGCATAGCTCCGGAGAGCATCGTCCCTTCGTCTTTAGCGTCTTTTGTGGTCTACATCCTGGCAGAATGCTTTTCCACTCTGTCTGGCAAGGAAAACCTGCGGGAGCACAGAAAACATCTCCCATCGTGTTCTGGACGTTGCACGGAGGTCTGCCCTGTGTTTGGCATAAAGAAAGGAAAAGCTGTCCAAAACAGCTTCTTATCGAATATTCATGTGATTGGAAATGTCAGGAGAATGGTAAGGTACTGTTTTCTATCAGTTGGCAAGTTGAGCACACAATCCCAGTGTTGTACAGCTTCCTTCTTCACCTTTCCGATGCTGCCGCTCTCTCCGGCTCCCGGAGCCGAAGAAGCGGCTTCTTCGCGCAAAGACGATTGTACCGCTCACAGTGCTCTCTTAGCACGGCTTCTGCCGAAAGACGCCCGGGAGCGGCGCTTAGCTCCGGAGAGCATCGTCCCTTCGTCTTTAGCGGCTTTTGTGGTCTACATCCTAGCAGAAAACTTTTCCACTCTGTCTGGCAAGAAAAACCTGCGGGAGCACAGAAAACATCTCCCATCGTGTTCTGGACGTTGCACGGAGGTCTGCCAAGTGTTTCAATGAAGAAAAGAAAAGTTGTCCAAAATAACTTCCTATCGAACATTCATGTGATTAGAAAAGTCAGGAGAATGGTAAGGTACTGTTTTCTATCAGTTGGCAAGTTGAGCACACGATCCCAGTGTTGTACAGCTTCTTTCTTCACCTTTCCGATGCTGCCGCTCTCTCCTGCTCCCGGAGCCGAAGATGCGGCTTCTTCGCGCAAAGACGATTGTACCGGTCACAGTGCTCTCTTAGCGCCGCTTCTGCCGAAAGAAGCCCGGGAGCGGCGCTTAGCTCCGGAGAGCATCGTACCTTTGTCTTTAGCGTCTTTTGTGGTCTACATCCTAGCAGAAAGCTTTTCCACTCTGTCTGGCAAGGAAAACCTGCGGGAGCACAGAAAACATCTCCCATCGTGTTCTGGACGTTGCACGGAAGTCTGCCAAGTGTTTGGCATGAAGAAAAGAAAAGCTGTCCAAAGCAGCTTCTTATCGAATATTCATGTGATTAGAAAAGTCAGGAGAATGGTAAGGTACTGTTTTCTATCAGTTGGCAAGTTGAGCACACGATCCCAGTGTTGTACAGCTTCTTTCTTCACCTTTCCCATGCTGCCGCTCTCTCCTGCTCCCGGAGCCGAAGAAACGGCTTCTTCGCGCAAAGACGATTGCACCGGTCACAGTGCTCTCTTAGCGCCGCTTCTGCCGAAAGAAGCCCGGAAGCGGCGCTTAGCTCCGGAGAGCATCGTACCTTCGTCTTTAGCGTCTTTTGTGGTCTACATCCTGGCAGAAAGCTTTTCCACTCTGTCTGGCAAGAAAAACCTGCGGGAGCACAGAAAACATCTCCCATCGTGTTCTGGACGTTGCAGGAAGGTCTGCCATGTGTTTGGCATAAAGAAAGGAAAAGCTGTCCAAAACAGCTTCTTATCGAATATTCATGTGATTGGAAATGTCAGGAGAATGGTAAGGTACTGTTTTCTATCAGTTGGCAAGTTGAGCACACAATCCCAGTGTTGTACAGCTTCTTTCTTCACCTTTCCGATGCTGCCGCTCTCTCCGGCTCTCGGAGCCGAAGATGCGGCTTCTTCGCGCAAAGACGATTGTACCGCTCACAGTGCTCTCTTAGCGCCGCTTCTGCCGAAAGAAGCCCGGGAGCGGCGCTTAACTCCGGAGAGCATCGTACCTTCGTCTTTAGCGTCTTTTGTGGTCTACATCCTAGCAGAAAGCTTTTCCACTCTGTCTGGCAAGGAAAACCTGCGGGAGCACAGAAAACATCTCCCATCGTGTTCTGGACGTTGCACGGAGGTCTGCCAAGTGTTAAGCATAAAGAAAAGAAAAGCTGTCCAAAGCAGCTTCTTATCGAATATTCATGTGAATAGAAAAGTCAGGAGAATGGTAAGGTACTGTTTTCTATCAGTTGGCAAGTTGAGCACACAATCCCAGGGTTGTACAGCTGCTTTCTTCACCTTTCCGATGCTGCCGCTCTCTCCGGCTCCCGGAGCCGAAGAAACGGCTTCTTCGCGCAAAGACGATTGTACCGCTCACAGTGCTATCTTAGCGCGGCTTCTGCCGAAAGACGCCCGGGAGCGGCGCATAGCTCCGGAGAGCATCGTCCCTTCGTCTTTAGCGTCTTTTGTGGTCTACATCCTGGCAGAATGCTTTTCCACTCTGTCTGGCAAGGAAAACCTGCGGGAGCACAGAAAACATCTCCCATCGTGTTCTGGACGTTGCACGGAGGTCTGCCCTGTGTTTGGCATAAAGAAAGGAAAAGCTGTCCAAAACAGCTTCTTATCGAATATTCATGTGATTGGAAATGTCAGGAGAATGGTAAGGTACTGTTTTCTATCAGTTGGCAAGTTGAGCACACAATCCCAGTGTTGTACAGCTTCCTTCTTCACCTTTCCGATGCTGCCGCTCTCTCCGGCTCCCGGAGCCCAAGAAGCGGCTTCTTCGCGCAAAGACGATTGTACCGGTCACAGTGCTCTCTTAGCGCGGCTTCTGCCGAAAGACGCCCGGGAGCGGCGCTTAGCTCCGGAGAGCATCGTACCTTCGTCTTTAGCGGCTTTTGTGGTCTACATCCTAGCAGAAAGCTTTTCCACTCTGTCTGGCAAGGAAAACCTGCGGGAGCACAGAAAACATCTCCCATCGTGTTCTGGACGTTGCACGGAGGTCTGCCAAGTGTTTCAATGAAGAAAAGAAAAGTTGTCCAAAATAACTTCCTATCGAACATTCATGTGATTAGAAAAGTCAGGAGAATGGTAAGGTACTGTTTTCTATCAGTTGGCAAGTTGAGCACACGATCCCAGTGTTGTACAGCTTCTTTCTTCACCTTTCCGATGCTGCCGCTCTCTCCTGCTCCCGGAGCCGAAGAAGCGGCTTCTTCGCGCAAAGACGATTGTACCGGTCACAGTGCTCTCTTAGCGCCGCTTCTTTCGAAAGAAGCCCGGGAGCGGCGCTTAGCTCCGGAGAGCATCATACCTTCGTCTTTAGCGTCTTTTGTGGTCTACATCCTGGCAGAAAGCTTTTCCACTCTGTCTGGCAAGGAAAACCTGCGGGAGCACAGAAAACATCTCCCATCGTGTTCTGGACGTTGCACGGAGGTCTGCCCTGTGTTTGGCATAAAGAAAGGAAAAGCTGTCCAAAACAGCTTCTTATCGAATATTCATGTTATTGGAAATGTCAGGAGAATGGTAAGGTACTGTTTTCTATCAGTTGGCTAGTTGAGCACACAATCCCAGTGTTGTACAGCTTCCTTCTTCACCTTTCCGATGCTGCCGCTCTCTCCGGCTCCCGGAGCCCAAGAAGCGGCTTCTTCGCGCAAAGACGATTGTACCGGTCACAGTGCTCTCTTAGCGCGGCTTCTGCCGAAAGACGCCCGGGAGCGGCGCTTAGCTCCGGAGAGCATCGTACCTTCGTCTTTAGCGGCTTTTGTGGTCTACATCCTAGCAGAAAACTTTTCCACTCTGTCTGGCAAGAAAAACCTGCGGGAGCACAGAAAACATCTCCCATCGTGTTCTGGACGTTGCACGGAGGTCTGCCAAGTGTTTCAATGAAGAAAAGAAAAGTTGTCCAAAATAACTTCCTATCGAACATTCATGTGATTAGAAAAGTCAGGAGAATGGTAAGGTACTGTTTTCTATCAGTTGGCAAGTTGAGCACACGATCCCAGTGTTGTGCAGCTTCTTTCTTCACCTTTCCGATGCTGCCGCTCTCTCCTGCTCCCGGAGCCGAAGAAGCGGCTTCTTTGCGCAAAGACGATTGTACCGGTCACAGTGCTCTCTTAGCGCCGCTTCTGCCGAAAGAAGCCCGGGAGCGGCGCTTAGCTCCGGAGAGCATCGTACCTTCGTCTTTAGCGTCTTTTGTGGTCTACATCCTAGCAGAAAGCTTTTCCACTCTGTCTGGCAAGGAAAACCTGCGGGAGCACAGAAAACATCTCCCATCGTGTTCTGGACGTTGCACGGAAGTCTGCCAAGTGTTTGGCATGAAGAAAAGAAAAGCTGTCCAAAGCAGCTTCTTATCGAATATTCATGTGATTAGAAAAGTCAGGAGAATGGTAAGGTACTGTTTTCTATCAGTTGGCAAGTTGAGCACACGATCCCAGTGTTGTACAGCTTCTTTCTTCACCTTTCCGATGCTGCCGCTCTCTCCGGCTCCCGGAGCCGAAGATGCGGCTTCTTCGCGCAAAGACGATTGTACCGCTCACAGTGCTCTCTTAGCGCCGCTTCTGCCGAAAGAAGCCCGGGAGCGGCGCTTAGCTCCGGAGAGCATCGTCCCTTCGTCTTTAGCGTCTTTTGTGGTCTACATCCTGGCAGAAAGCTTTTCCACTCTGTCTGGCAAGGAAAACCTGCGGGAGCACAGAAAACATCTCCCATCGTGTTCTGGACGTTGCACGGAGGTCTGCCCTGTGTTTGGCATAAAGAAAGGAAAAGCTGTCCAAAACAGCTTCTTATCGAATATTCATGTGATTGGAAATGTCAGGAGAATGGTAAGGTACTGTTTTCTATCAGTTGGCAAGTTGAGCACACAATCCCAGTGTTGTACAGCTTCCTTCTTCACCTTTCCGATGCTGCCGCTCTCTCCGGCTCCCGGAGCCCAAGAAGCGGCTTCTTCGCGCAAAGACGATTGTACCGCTCACAGTGCTCTCTTAGCGCGGCTTCTGCCGAAAGACGCCCGGGAGCGGCGCTTAGCTCCGGAGAGCATCGTCCCTTCGTCTTTAGCGTCTTTTGTGGTCTACATCCTGGCAGAAAGCTTTTCCACTCTGTCTGGCAAGGAAAACCTGCGGGAGCACAGAAAACATCTCCCATCGTGTTCTGGACGTTGCACGGAGGTCTGCCCTGTGTTTGGCATAAAGAAAGGAAAAGCTGTCCAAAACAGCTTCTTATCGAATATTCATGTGATTGGAAATGTCAGGAGAATGGTAAGGTACTGTTTTCTATCAGTTGGCAAGTTGAGCACACAATCCCAGTGTTGTACAGCTTCCTTCTTCACCTTTCCGATGCTGCCGCTCTCTCCGGCTCCCGGAGCCCAAGAAGCGGCTTCTTCGCGCAAAGACGATTGTACCGATCACAGTGCTCTCTTAGCGCGGCTTCTGCCGAAAGACGCCCGGGAGCGGCGCTTAGCTCCGGAGAGCATCGTACCTTCGTCTTTAGCGTCTTTTGTGGTCTACATCCTGGCAGAAAGCTTTTCCACTCTGTCTGGCAAGGAAAACCTGCGGGAGCACAGAAAACATCTCCCATCGTGTTCTGGACGTTGCACGGAGGTCTGCCAAGTGTTTCAATGAAGAAAAGAAAAGTTGTCCAAAATAACTTCCTATCGAACATTCATGTGATTAGAAAAGTCAGGAGAATGGTAAGGTACTGTTTTCTATCAGTTGGCAAGTTGAGCACACGATCCCAGTGTTGTGCAGCTTCTTTCTTCACCTTTCCGATGCTGCCGCTCTCTCCTGCTCCCGGAGCCGAAGAAGCGGCTTCTTCGCGCAAAGACGATTGTACCGGTCACAGTGCTCTCTTAGCGCCGCTTCTGCCGAAAGAAGCCCGGGAGCGGCGCTTAGCTCCGGAGAGCATCGTACCTTCGTCTTTAGCGGCTTTTGTGGTCTACATCCTAGCAGAAAGCTTTTCCACTCTGTCTGGCAAGGAAAACCTGCGGGAGCACAGAAAACATCTCCCATCGTGTTCTGGACGTTGCACGGAAGTCTGCCAAGTGTTTGGCATGAAGAAAAGAAAAGCTGTCCAAAGCAGCTTCTTATCGAATATTCATGTGATTAGAAAAGTCAGGAAAATGGTAAGGTACTGTTTTCTATCAGTTGGCAAGTTGAGCACACGATCCCAGTGTTGTACAGCTTCTTTCTTCACCTTTCCGATGCTGCCGCTCTCTCCGGCTCCCGGAGCCGAAGATGCGGCTTCTTCGCGCAAAGACGATTGTACCGCTCACAGTGCTCTCTTAGCGCCGCTTCTGCCGAAAGAAGCCCGGGAGCGGCGCTTAGCTCCGGAGAGCATCGTACCTTCGTCTTTAGCGGCTTTTGTGGTCTAAATCCTAGCAGAAAACATTTCCACTCTGTCTGGCAAGGAAAACCTGCGGGAGCACAGAAAACATCTCCCATCGTGTTCTGGACGTTGCACGGAGGTCTGCCAAGTGTTAAGCATAAAGAAAGGAAAAGCTGTCCAAAACAGCTTCTTATCGAATATTCATGTTATTGGAAATGTCAGGAGAATGGTAAGGTACTGTTTTCTATCAGTTGGCAAGTTGAGCACACAATCCCAGTGTTGTACAGCTTCCTTCTTCACCTTTCCGATGCTGCCGCTCTCTCCGGCTCCCGGAGCCCAAGAAGCGGCTTCTTCGCGCAAAGACGATTGTACCGCTCACAGTGCTCTCTTAGCGCGGCTTCTGCCGAAAGACGCCCGGGAGCGGCGCTTAGCTCCGGAGAGCATCGTACCTTCGTCTTTAGCGGCTTTTGTGGTCTACATCCTAGCAGAAAACTTTTCCACTCTGTCTGGCAAGGAAAACCTGCGCGAGCACAGAAAACATCTCCCATCGTGTTCTGGACGTTGCACGGAGGTCTGCCAAGTGTTTCAATGAAGAAAAGAAAAGTTGTCCAAAATAACTTCCTATCGAACATTCATGTGATTAGAAAAGTCAGGAGAATGGTAAGGTACTGTTTTCTATCAGTTGGCAAGTTGAGCACACGATCCCAGTGTTGTACAGCTTCCTTCTTCACCTTTCCGATGCTGCCGCTCTCTCCTGCTCCCGGAGCCGAAGAAGCGGCTTCTTCGCGCAAAGACGATTGTACCGGTCACAGTGCTCTCTTAGCGCCGCTTCTGCCGAAAGAAGCCCGGGAGCGGCGCTTAGCTCCGGAGAGCATCGTACCTTCGTCTTTAGCGTCTTTTGTGGTCTACATCCTAGCAGAAAGCTTTTCCACTCTGTCTGGCAAGGAAAACCTGCGGGAGCACAGAAAACATCTCCCATCGTGTTCTGGACGTTGCACGGAAGTCTGCCAAGTGTTTGGCATGAAGAAAAGAAAAGCTGTCCAAAACAGCTTCTTATCGAATATTCATGTGATTAGAAAAGTCAGGAGAATGGTAAGGTACTGTTTTCTATCAGTTGGCAAGTTGAGCACACAATCCCAGGGTTGTACAGCTTCTTTCTTCACCTTTCCGATGCTGCCGCTCTCTCCGGCTCCCGGAGCCGAAGAAACGGCTTCTTCGCGCAAAGACGATTGTACCGCTCACAGTGCTCTCTTAGCGCGGCTTCTGCCGAAAGACGCCCGGGAGCGGCGCATAGCTCCGGAGAGCATCGTCCCTTCGTCTTTAGCGTCTTTTGTGGTCTACATCCTGGCAGAAAGCTTTTCCACTCTGTCTGGCAAGGAAAACCTGCGGGAGCACAGAAAACATCTCCCATCGTGTTCTGGACGTTGCACGGAGGTCTGCCAAGTGTTTCAATGAAGAAAAGAAAAGTTGTCCAAAATAACTTCCTATCGAACATTCATGTGATTAGAAAAGTCAGGAGAATGGTAAGGTACTGTTTTCTATCAGTTGGCAAGTTGAGCACACGATCCCAGTGTTGTACAGCTTCTTTCTTCACCTTTCCGATGCTGCCGCTCTCTCCTGCTCCCGGAGCCGAAGAAGCGGCTTCTTCGCGCAAAGACGATTGTACCGGTCACAGTGCTCTCTTAGCGCCGCTTCTGCCGAAAGAAGCCCGGGAGCGGCGCTTAGCTCCGGAGAGCATCGTACCTTCGTCTTTAGCGTCTTTTGTGGTCTACATCCTAGCAGAAAGCTTTTCCACTCTGTCTGGCAAGGAAAACCTGCGGGAGCACAGAAAACATCTCCCATCGTGTTCTGGACGTTGCACGGAAGTCTGCCAAGTGTTTGGCATGAAGAAAAGAAAAGCTGTCCAAAGCAGCTTCTTATCGAATATTCATGTGATTAGAAAAGTCAGGAGAATGGTAAGGTACTGTTTTCTATCAGTTGGCAAGTTGAGCACACGATCCCAGTGTTGTACAGCTTCTTTCTTCACCTTTCCCATGCTGCCGCTCTCTCCTGCTCCCGGAGCCGAAGAAACGGCTTCTTCGCGCAAAGACGATTGTACCGGTCACAGTGCTCTCTTAGCGCCGCTTCTGCCGAAAGAAGCCCGGAAGCGGCGCTTAGCTCCGGAGAGCATCGTACCTTCGTCTTTAGCGTCTTTTGTGGTCTACATCCTGGCAGAAAGCTTTTCCACTCTGTCTGGCAAGAAAAACCTGCGGGAGCACAGAAAACATCTCCCATCGTGTTCTGGACGTTGCACGGAGGTCTGCCATGTGTTTGGCATAAAGAAAGGAAAAGCTGTCCAAAACAGCTTCTTATCGAATATTCATGTGATTGGAAATGTCAGGAGAATGGTAAGGTACTGTTTTCTATCAGTTGGCAAGTTGAGCACACAATCCCAGTGTTGTACAGCTTCTTTCTTCACCTTTCCGATGCTGCCGCTCTCTCCGGCTCTCGGAGCCGAAGATGCGGCTTCTTCGCGCAAAGACGATTGTACCGCTCACAGTGCTCTCTTAGCGCCGCTTCTGCCGAAAGAAGCCCGGGAGCGGCGCTTAACTCCGGAGAGCATCGTACCTTCGTCTTTAGCGTCTTTTGTGGTCTACATCCTAGCAGAAAGCTTTTCCACTCTGTCTGGCAAGGAAAACCTGCGGGAGCACAGAAAACATCTCCCATCGTGTTCTGGACGTTGCACGGAGGTCTGCCAAGTGTTAAGCATAAAGAAAAGAAAAGCTGTCCAAAGCAGCTTCTTATCGAATATTCATGTGAATAGAAAAGTCAGGAGAATGGTAAGGTACTGTTTTCTATCAGTTGGCAAGTTGAGCACACAATCCCAGGGTTGTACAGCTGCTTTCTTCACCTTTCCGATGCTGCCGCTCTCTCCGGCTCCCGGAGCCGAAGAAACGGCTTCTTCGCGCAAAGACGATTGTACCGCTCACAGTGCTCTCTTAGCGCGGCTTCTGCCGAAAGACGCCCGGGAGCGGCGCATAGCTCCGGAGAGCATCGTCCCTTCGTCTTTAGCGTCTTTTGTGGTCTACATCCTGGCAGAAAGCTTTTCCACTCTGTCTGGCAAGGAAAACCTGCGGGAGCACAGAAAACATCTCCCATCGTGTTCTGGACGTTGCACGGAGGTCTGCCCTGTGTTTGGCATAAAGAAAGGAAAAGCTGTCCAAAACAGCTTCTTATCGAATATTCATGTGATTGGAAATGTCAGGAGAATGGTAAGGTACTGTTTTCTATCAGTTGGCAAGTTGAGCACACAATCCCAGTGTTGTACAGCTTCCTTCTTCACCTTTCCGATGCTGCTGCTCTCTCCGGCTCCCGGAGCCCAAGAAGCGGCTTCTTCGCGCAAAGACGATTGTACCGGTCACAGTGCTCTCTTAGCGCGGCTTCTGCCGAAAGACGCCCGGGAGCGGCGCTTAGCTCCGGAGAGCATCGTACCTTCGTCTTTAGCGGCTTTTGTGGTCTACATCCTAGCAGAAAGCTTTTCCACTCTGTCTGGCAAGGAAAACCTGCGGGAGCACAGAAAACATCTCCCATCGTGTTCTGGACGTTGCACGGAGGTCTGCCAAGTGTTTCAATGAAGAAAAGAAAAGTTGTCCAAAATAACTTCCTATCGAACATTCATGTGATTAGAAAAGTCAGGAGAATGGTAAGGTACTGTTTTCTATCAGTTGGCAAGTTGAGCACACAATCCCAGTGTTGTACAGCTTCTTTCTTCACCTTTCCGATGCTGCCGCTCTCTCCTGCTCCCGGAGCCGAAGAAGCGGCTTCTTCGCGCAAAGACGATTGTACCGGTCACAGTGCTCTCTTAGCGCCGCTTCTGCCGAAAGAAGCCCGGGAGCGGCGCTTAGCTCCGGAGAGCATCGTACCTTCGTCTTTAGCGTCTTTTGTGGTCTACATCCTAGCAGAAAGCTTTTCCACTCTGTCTGGCAAGGAAAACCTGCGGGAGCACAGAAAACATCTCCCATCGTGTTCTGGACGTTGCACGGAAGTCTGCCAAGTGTTTGGCATGAAGAAAAGAAAAGCTGTCCAAAGCAGCTTCTTATCGAATATTCATGTGATTAGAAAAGTCAGGAGAATGGTAAGGTACTGTTTTCTATCAGTTGGCAAGTTGAGCACACGATCCCAGTGTTGTACAGCTTCTTTCTTCACCTTTCCGATGCTGCCGCTCTCTCCGGCTCCCGGAGCCGAAGATGCGGCTTCTTCGCGCAAAGACGATTGTACCGCTCACAGTGCTCTCTTAGCGCCGCTTCTGCCGAAAGAAGCCCGGGAGCGGCGCTTAGTTCCGGAGAGCATCGTCCCTTCGTCTTTAGCGTCTTTTGTGGTCTACATCCTGGCAGAAAGCTTTTCCACTCTGTCTGGCAAGGAAAACCTGCGGGAGCACAGAAAACATCTCCCATCGTGTTCTGGACGTTGCACGGACGTCTGCCATGTGTTTGGCATAAAGAAAGGAAAAGCTGTCCAAAGCAGCTTCTTATCGAATATTCATGTGACTGGAAAATTCAGGAGAATGGTAAGGTACTGTTTTCTATCAGTTGGCAAGTTGAGCACACAATCCCAGTGTTGTACAGCTTCTTTCTTCACCTTTCCCATGCTGCCGCTCTCTCCGGCTCCCGGAGCCGAAGATGCGGCTTCTTCGCGCAAAGACGATTGTACCGCTCACAGTGCTCTCTTAGCGCCGCTTCTGCCGAAAGAAGCCCGGGAGCGGCGCTTAACTCCGGAGAGCATCGTACCTTCGTCTTTAGCGTCTTTTGTGGTCTACATCCTAGCAGAAAGCTTTTCCACTCTGTCTGGCAAGAAAAACCTGCGGGAGCACAGAAAACATCTCCCATCGTGTTCTGGACGTTGCACGGAGGTCTGCCATGTGTTTGGCATAAAGAAAGGAAAAGCTGTCCAAAACAGCTTCTTATCGAATATTCATGTGATTGGAAATGTCAGGAGAATGGTAAGGTACTGTTTTCTATCAGTTGGCAAGTTGAGCACACAATCCCAGTGTTGTACAGCTTCTTTCTTCACCTTTCCGATGCTGCCGCTCTCTCCGGCTCTCGGAGCCGAAGATGCGGCTTCTTCGCGCAAAGACGATTGTACCGCTCACAGTGCTCTCTTAGCGCCGCTTCTGCCGAAAGAAGCCCGGGAGCGGCGCTTAACTCCGGAGAGCATCGTACCTTCGTCTTTAGCGTCTTTTGTGGTCTACATCCTAGCAGAAAGCTTTTCCACTCTGTCTGGCAAGGAAAACCTGCGGGAGCACAGAAAACATCTCCCATCGTGTTCTGGACGTTGCACGGAGGTCTGCCAAGTGTTAAGCATAAAGAAAAGAAAAGCTGTCCAAAGCAGCTTCTTATCGAATATTCATGTGAATAGAAAAGTCAGGAGAATGGTAAGGTACTGTTTTCTATCAGTTGGCAAGTTGAGCACACAATCCCAGGGTTGTACAGCTGCTTTCTTCACCTTTCCGATGCTGCCGCTCTCTCCGGCTCCCGGAGCCGAAGAAACGGCTTCTTCGCGCAAAGACGATTGTACCGCTCACAGTGCTCTCTTAGCGCGGCTTCTGCCGAAAGACGCCCGGGAGCGGCGCATAGCTCCGGAGAGCATCGTCCCTTCGTCTTTAGCGTCTTTTGTGGTCTACATCCTGGCAGAAAGCTTTTCCACTCTGTCTGGCAAGGAAAACCTGCGGGAGCACAGAAAACATCTCCCATCGTGTTCTGGACGTTGCACGGAGGTCTGCCCTGTGTTTGGCATAAAGAAAGGAAAAGCTGTCCAAAACAGCTTCTTATCGAATATTCATGTGATTGGAAATGTCAGGAGAATGGTAAGGTACTGTTTTCTATCAGTTGGCAAGTTGAGCACACAATCCCAGTGTTGTACAGCTTCCTTCTTCACCTTTCCGATGCTGCCGCTCTCTCCGGCTCCCGGAGCCCAAGAAGCGGCTTCTTCGCGCAAAGACGATTGTACCGGTCACAGTGCTCTCTTAGCGCGGCTTCTGCCGAAAGACGCCCGGGAGCGGCGCTTAAGTCCGGAGAGCATCGTACCTTCGTCTTTAGCGGCTTTTGTGGTCTACATCCTAGCAGAAAGCTTTTCCACTCTGTCTGGCAAGGAAAACCTGCGGGAGCACAGAAAACATCTCCCATCGTGTTCTGGACGTTGCACGGAGGTCTGCCAAGTGTTTCAATGAAGAAAAGAAAAGTTGTCCAAAATAACTTCCTATCGAACATTCATGTGATTAGAAAAGTCAGGAGAATGGTAAGGTACTGTTTTCTATCAGTTGGCAAGTTGAGCACACGATCCCAGTGTTGTACAGCTTCTTTCTTCACCTTTCCGATGCTGCCGCTCTCTCCTGCTCCCGGAGCCGAAGAAGCGGCTTCTTCGCGCAAAGACGATTGTACCGCTCACAGTGCTCTCTTAGCGCCGCTTCTGCCGAAAGAAGCCCGGGAGCGGCGCTTAGCTCCGGAGAGCATCGTACCTTCGTCTTTAGCGTCTTTTGTGGTCTACATCCTGGCAGAAAGCTTTTCCACTCTGTCTGGCAAGGAAAACCTGCGGGAGCACAGAAAACATCTCCCATCGTGTTCTGGACGTTGCACGGAGGTCTGATCTGTGTTTGGCATAAAGAAAGGAAAAGCTGTCCAAAACAGCTTCTTATCGAATATTCATGTTATTGGAAATGTCAGGAGAATGGTAAGGTACTGTTTTCTATCAGTTGGCAAGTTGAGCACACAATCCCAGTGTTGTACAGCTTCCTTCTTCACCTTTCCGATGCTGCCGCTCTCTCCGGCTCCCGGAGCCCAAGAAGCGGCTTCTTCGCGCAAAGACGATTGTACCGGTCACAGTGCTCTCTTAGCGCGGCTTCTGCCGAAAGACGCCCGGGAGCGGCGCTTAGCTCCGGAGAGCATCGTACCTTCGTCTTTAGCGGCTTTTGTGGTCTACATCCTAGCAGAAAACTTTTCCACTCTGTCTGGCAAGGAAAACCTGCGGGAGCACAGAAAACATCTCCCATCGTGTTCTGGACGTTGCACGGAGGTCTGCCAAGTGTTTCAATGAAGAAAAGAAAAGTTGTCCAAAATAACTTCCTATCGAACATTCATGTGATTAGAAAAGTCAGGAGAATGGTAAGGTACTGTTTTCTATCAGTTGGCAAGTTGAGCACACGATCCCAGTGTTGTGCAGCTTCTTTCTTCACCTTTCCGATGCTGCCGCTCTCTCCTGCTCCCGGAGCCGAAGAAGCGGCTTCTTCGCGCAAAGACGATTGTACCGGTCACAGTGCTCTCTTAGCGCCGCTTCTGCCGAAAGAAGCCCGGGAGCGGCGCTTAGCTCCGGAGAGCATCGTACCTTCGTCTTTAGCGTCTTTTGTGGTCTACATCCTAGCAGAAAGCTTTTCCACTCTGTCTGGCAAGGAAAACCTGCGGGAGCACAGAAAACATCTCCCATCGTGTTCTGGACGTTGCACGGAAGTCTGCCAAGTGTTTGGCATGAAGAAAAGAAAAGCTGTCCAAAGCAGCTTCTTATCGAATATTCATGTGATTAGAAAAGTCAGGAGAATGGTAAGGTACTGTTTTCTATCAGTTGGCAAGTTGAGCACACGATCCCAGTGTTGTACAGCTTCTTTCTTCACCTTTCCGATGCTGCCGCTCTCTCCGGCTCCCGGAGCCGAAGATGCGGCTTCTTCGCGCAAAGACGATTGTACCGCTCACAGTGCTCTCTTAGCGCCGCTTCTGCCGAAAGAAGCCCGGGAGCGGCGCTTAGCTCCGGAGAGCATCGTCCCTTCGTCTTTAGCGTCTTTTGTGGTCTACATCCTGGCAGAAAGCTTTTCCACTCTGTCTGGCAAGGAAAACCTGCGGGAGCACAGAAAACATCTCCCATCGTGTTCTGGACGTTGCACGGAGGTCTGCCAAGTGTTAAGCATAAAGAAAAGAAAAGCTGTCCAAAGCAGCTTCTTATCGAATATTCATGTGAATAGAAAAGTCAGGAGAATGGTAAGGTACTGTTTTCTATCAGTTGGCAAGTTGAGCACACAATCCCAGGGTTGTACAGCTGCTTTCTTCACCTTTCCGATGCTGCCGCTCTCTCCGGCTCCCGGAGCCGAAGAAACGGCTTCTTCGCGCAAAGACGATTGTACCGCTCACAGTGCTCTCTTAGCGCGGCTTCTGCCGAAAGACGCCCGGGAGCGGCGCATAGCTCCGGAGAGCATCGTCCCTTCGTCTTTAGCGTCTTTTGTGGTCTACATCCTGGCAGAAAGCTTTTCCACTCTGTCTGGCAAGGAAAACCTGCGGGAGCACAGAAAACATCTCCCATCGTGTTCTGGACGTTGCACGGAGGTCTGCCCTGTGTTTGGCATAAAGAAAGGAAAAGCTGTCCAAAACAGCTTCTTATCGAATATTCATGTGATTGGAAATGTCAGGAGAATGGTAAGGTACTGTTTTCTATCAGTTGGCAAGTTGAGCACACAATCCCAGTGTTGTACAGCTTCCTTCTTCACCTTTCCGATGCTGCCGCTCTCTCCGGCTCCCGGAGCCCAAGAAGCGGCTTCTTCGCGCAAAGACGATTGTACCGATCACATGCTCTCTTAGCGCGGCTTCTACCGAAAGACGCCCGGGAGCGGCGCTTAGCTCCGGAGAGCATCGTACCTTCGTCTTTAGCGTCTTTTGTGGTCTACATCCTAGCAGAAAGCTTTTCCACTCTGTCTGGCAAGGAAAACCTGCGGGAGCACAGAAAACATCTCCCATCGTGTTCTGGACGTTGCACGGAGGTCTGCCAAGTGTTAAGCATAAAGAAAAGAAAAGTTGTCCAAAATAACTTCCTATCGAACATTCATGTGATTAGAAAAGTCAGGAGAATGGTAAGGTACTGTTTTCTATCAGTTGGCAAGTTGAGCACACGATCCCAGTGTTGTACAGCTTCTTTCTTCACCTTTCCGATGCTGCCGCTCTCTCCTGCTCCCGGAGCCGAAGAAGCGGCTTCTTCGCGCAAAGACGATTGTACCGGTCACAGTGCTCTCTTAGCGCCGCTTCTGCCGAAAGAAGCCCGGGAGCGGCGCTTAGCTCCGGAGAGCATCGTACCTTCGTCTTTAGCGTCTTTTGTGGTCTACATCCTAGCAGAAAGCTTTTCCACTCTGTCTGGCAAGGAAAACCTGCGGGAGCACAGAAAACATCTCCCATCGTGTTCTGGACGTTGCACGGAAGTCTGCCAAGTGTTTGGCATGAAGAAAAGAAAAGCTGTCCAAAGCAGCTTCTTATCGAATATTCATGTGATTAGAAAAGTCAGGAGAATGGTAAGGTACTGTTTTCTATCAGTTGGCAAGTTGAGCACACGATCCCAGTGTTGTACAGCTTCTTTCTTCACCTTTCCGATGCTGCCGCTCTCTCCGGCTCCCGGAGCCGAAGATGCGGCTTCTTCGCGCAAAGACGATTGTACCGCTCACAGTGCTCTCTTAGCGCCGCTTCTGCCGAAAGAAGCCCGGGAGCGGCGCTTAGCTCCGGAGAGCATCGTACCTTCGTCTTTAGCGTCTTTTGTGGTCTACATCCTAGCAGAAAACATTTCCACTCTGTCTGGTAAGGAAAACCTGCGGGAGCACAGAAAACATCTCCCATCGTGTTCTGGACGTTGCACGGAGGTCTGCCAAGTGTTAAGCATAAAGAAAAGAAAAGCTGTCCAAAGCAGCTTCTTATCGAATATTCATGTGAATAGAAAAGTCAGGAGAATGGTAAGGTACTGTTTTCTATCAGTTGGCAAGTTGAGCACACAATCCCAGGGTTGTACAGCTGCTTTCTTCACCTTTCCGATGCTGCCGCTCTCTCCGGCTCCCGGAGCCGAAGAAACGGCTTCTTCGCGCAAAGACGATTGTACCGCTCACAGTGCTCTCTTAGCGCGGCTTCTGCCGAAAGACGCCCGGGAGCGGCGCATAGCTCCGGAGAGCATCGTCCCTTCGTCTTTAGCGTCTTTTGTGGTCTACATCCTGGCAGAAAGCTTTTCCACTCTGTCTGGCAAGGAAAACCTGCGGGAGCACAGAAAACATCTCCCATCGTGTTCTGGACGTTGCACGGAGGTCTGCCCTGTGTTTGGCATAAAGAAAGGAAAAGCTGTCCAAAACAGCTTCTTATCGAATATTCATGTGATTGGAAATGTCAGGAGAATGGTAAGGTACTGTTTTCTATCAGTTGGCAAGTTGAGCACACAATCCCAGTGTTGTACAGCTTCCTTCTTCACCTTTCCGATGCTGCCGCTCTCTCCGGCTCCCGGAGCCCAAGAAGCGGCTTCTTCGCGCAAAGACGATTGTACCGATCACATGCTCTCTTAGCGCGGCTTCTACCGAAAGACGCCCGGGAGCGGCGCTTAGCTCCGGAGAGCATCGTACCTTCGTCTTTAGCGTCTTTTGTGGTCTACATCCTAGCAGAAAGCTTTTCCACTCTGTCTGGCAAGGAAAACCTGCGGGAGCACAGAAAACATCTCCCATCGTGTTCTGGACGTTGCACGGAGGTCTGCCAAGTGTTAAGCATAAAGAAAAGAAAAGTTGTCCAAAATAACTTCCTATCGAACATTCATGTGATTAGAAAAGTCAGGAGAATGGTAAGGTACTGTTTTCTATCAGTTGGCAAGTTGAGCACACGATCCCAGTGTTGTACAGCTTCTTTCTTCACCTTTCCGATGCTGCCGCTCTCTCCTGCTCCCGGAGCCGAAGAAGCGGCTTCTTCGCGCAAAGACGATTGTACCGGTCACAGTGCTCTCTTAGCGCCGCTTCTGCCGAAAGAAGCCCGGGAGCGGCGCTTAGCTCCGGAGAGCATCGTACCTTCGTCTTTAGCGTCTTTTGTGGTCTACATCCTAGCAGAAAGCTTTTCCACTCTGTCTGGCAAGGAAAACCTGCGGGAGCACAGAAAACATCTCCCATCGTGTTCTGGACGTTGCACGGAAGTCTGCCAAGTGTTTGGCATGAAGAAAAGAAAAGCTGTCCAAAGCAGCTTCTTATCGAATATTCATGTGATTAGAAAAGTCAGGAGAATGGTAAGGTACTGTTTTCTATCAGTTGGCAAGTTGAGCACACGATCCCAGTGTTGTACAGCTTCTTTCTTCACCTTTCCGATGCTGCCGCTCTCTCCGGCTCCCGGAGCCGAAGATGCGGCTTCTTCGCGCAAAGACGATTGTACCGCTCACAGTGCTCTCTTAGCGCCGCTTCTGCCGAAAGAAGCCCGGGAGCGGCGCTTAGCTCCGGAGAGCATCGTACCTTCGTCTTTAGCGTCTTTTGTGGTCTACATCCTAGCAGAAAACATTTCCACTCTGTCTGGTAAGGAAAACCTGCGGGAGCACAGAAAACATCTCCCATCGTGTTCTGGACGTTGCACGGAGGTCTGCCAAGTGTTAAGCATAAAGAAAAGAAAAGCTGTCCAAAGCAGCTTCTTATCGAATATTCATGTGAATAGAAAAGTCAGGGGAATGGTAAGGTACTGTTTTCTATCAGTTGGCAAGTTGAGCACACAATCCCAGTGTTGGACAGCTTCCTTCTTCACCTTTCCGATGCTGCCGCTCTCTCCGGCTCCCGGAGCCGAAGAAACGGCTTCTTCGCGCAAAGACGATTGTACCGCTCACAGTGCTCTCTTACTGCGGCTTCTGCCGAAAGAAGCCCGGGAGCGGCGCTTAGTTCCGGAGAGCATCGTCCCTTCGTCTTTAGCGTCTTTTGTGGTCTACATCCTGGCAGAAAGCTTTTCCACTCTGTCTGGCAAGGAAAACCTGCGGGAGCACAGAAAACATCTCCCATCGTGTTCTGGACGTTGCACGGACGTCTGCCATGTGTTTGGCATAAAGAAAGGAAAAGCTGTCCAAAGCAGCTTCTTATCGAATATTCATGTGACTGGAAAATTCAGGAGAATGGTAAGGTACTGTTTTCTATCAGTTGGCAAGTTGAGCACACAATCCCAGTGTTGTACAGCTTCTTTCTTCACCTTTCCCATGCTGCCGCTCTCTCCGGCTCCCGGAGCCGAAGATGCGGCTTCTTCGCGCAAAGACGATTGTACCGCTCACAGTGCTCTCTTAGCGCCGCTTCTGCCGAAAGAAGCCCGGGAGCGGCGCTTAACTCCGGAGAGCATCGTACCTTCGTCTTTAGCGTCTTTTGTGGTCTACATCCTAGCAGAAAGCTTTTCCACTCTGTCTGGTAAGGAAAACCTGCGGGAGCACAGAAAACATCTCCCATCGTGTTCTGGACGTTGCACGGAGGTCTGCCAAGTGTTAAGCATAAAGAAAAGAAAAGCTGTCCAAAGCAGCTTCTTATCGAATATTCATGTGAATAGAAAAGTCAGGAGAATGGTAAGGTACTGTTTTCTATCAGTTGGCAAGTTGAGCACACAATCCCAGGGTTGTACAGCTGCTTTCTTCACCTTTCCGATGCTGCCGCTCTCTCCGGCTCCCGGAGCCGAAGAAACGGCTTCTTCGCGCAAAGACGATTGTACCGCTCACAGTGCTCTCTTAGCGCGGCTTCTGCCGAAAGACGCCCGGGAGCGGCGCCTAGCTCCGGAGAGCATCGTCCCTTCGTCTTTAGCGTCTTTTGTGGTCTACATCCTGGCAGAAAGCTTTTCCACTCTGTCTGGCAAGGAAAACCTGCGGGAGCACAGAAAACATCTCCCATCGTGTTCTGGACGTTGCACGGAGGTCTGCCCTGTGTTTGGCATAAAGAAAGGAAAAGCTGTCCAAAACAGCTTCTTATCGAATATTCATGTGATTGGAAATGTCAGGAGAATGGTAAGGTACTGTTTTCTATCAGTTGGCAAGTTGAGCACACAATCCCAGTGTTGTGCAGCTTCCTTCTTCACCTTTCCGATGCTGCCGCTCTCTCCGGCTCCCGGAGCCCAAGAAGCGGCTTCTTCGCGCAAAGACGATTGTACCGGTCACAGTGCTCTCTTAGCGCGGCTTCTGCCGAAAGACGCCCGGGAGCGGCGCTTAGCTCCGGAGAGCATCGTACCTTCGTCTTTAGCGTCTTTTGTGGTCTACATCCTAGCAGAAAGCTTTTCCACTCTGTCTGGCAAGGAAAACCGGCGGGAGCACAGAAAACATCTCCCATCGTGTTCTGGACGTTGCACGGAGGTCTGCCAAGTGTTTCAATGAAGAAAAGAAAAGTTGTCCAAAATAACTTCCTATCGAACATTCATGTGATTAGAAAAGTCAGGAGAATGGTAAGGTACTGTTTTCTATCAGTTGGCAAGTTGAGCACACGATCCCAGTGTTGTGCAGCTTCTTTCTTCACCTTTCCGATGCTGCCGCTCTCTCCTGCTCCCGGAGCCGAAGAAGCGGCTTCTTCGCGCAAAGACGATTGTACCGGTCACAGTGCTCTCTTAGCGCCGCTTCTGCCGAAAGAAGCCCGGGAGCGGCGCTTAGCTCCGGAGAGCATCGTACCTTCGTCTTTAGCGTCTTTTGTGGTCTACATCCTAGCAGAAAGCTTTTCCACTCTGTCTGGCAAGGAAAACCTGCGGGAGCACAGAAAACATCTCCCATCGTGTTCTGGACGTTGCACGGAAGTCTGCCAAGTGTTTGGCATGAAGAAAAGAAAAGCTGTCCAAAGCAGCTTCTTATCGAATATTCATGTGATTAGAAAAGTCAGGAGAATGGTAAGGTACTGTTTTCTATCAGTTGGCAAGTTGAGCACACGATCCCAGTGTTGTACAGCTTCTTTCTTCACCTTTCCCATGCTGCCGCTCTCTCCGGCTCCCGGAGCCGAAGATGCGGCTTCTTCGCGCAAAGACAATTGTACCGCTCACAGTGCTCTCTTAGCGCCGCTTCTGCCGAAAGAAGCCCGGGAGCGGCGCTTAAGTCCGGAGAGCATCGTACCTTCGTCTTTAGCGTCTTTTGTGGTCTACATCCTAGCAGAAAGCTTTTCCACTCTGTCTGGTAAGGAAAACCTGCGGGAGCACAGAAAACATCTCCCATCGTGTTCTGGACGTTGCACGGAGGTCTGCCAAGTGTTAAGCATAAAGAAAATAAAAGCTGTCCAAAGCAGCTTCTTATCGAATATTCATGTGAATAGAAAAGTCAGGAGAATGGTAAGGTACTGTTTTCTATCAGTTGGCAAGTTGAGCACACAATCCCAGGGTTGTACAGCTGCTTTCTTCACCTTTCCGATGCTGCCGCTCTCTCCGGCTCCCGGAGCCGAAGAAACGGCTTCTTCGCGCAAAGACGATTGTACCGCTCACAGTGCTCTCTTAGCGCGGCTTCTGCCGAAAGACGCCCGGGAGCGGCGCATAGCTCCGGAGAGCATCGTCCCTTCGTCTTTAGCGTCTTTTGTGGTCTACATCCTGGCAGAAAGCTTTTCCACTCTGTCTGGCAAGGAAAACCTGCGGGAGCACAGAAAACATCTCCCATCGTGTTCTGGACGTTGCACGGAGGTCTGCCCTGTGTTTGGCATAAAGAAAGGAAAAGCTGTCCAAAACAGCTTCTTATCGAATATTCATGTGATTGGAAATGTCAGGAGAATGGTAAGGTACTGTTTTCTATCAGTTGGCAAGTTGAGCACACAATCCCAGTGTTGTACAGCTTCCTTCTTCACCTTTCCGATGCTGCCGCTCTCTCCGGCTCCCGGAGCCCAAGAAGCGGCTTCTTCGCGCAAAGACGATTGTACCGATCACAGTGCTCTCTTAGCGCGGCTTCTGCCGAAAGACGCCCGGGAGCGGCGCTTAAGTCCGGAGAGCATCGTACCTTCGTCTTTAGCGTCTTTTGTGGTCTACATCCTAGCAGAAAGCTTTTCCACTCTGTCTGGCAAGGAAAACCTGCGGGAGCACAGAAAACATCTCCCATCGTGTTCTGGACGTTGCACGGAAGTCTGCCAAGTGTTTGGCATGAAGAAAAGGAAAGCTGTCCAAAGCAGCTTCTTATCGAATATTCATGTGATTAGAAAAGTCAGGAGAATGGTAAGGTACTGTTTTCTATCAGTTGGCAAGTTGAGCACACGATCCCAGTGTTGTACAGCTTCTTTCTTCACCTTTCCGATGCTGCCGCTCTCTCCGGCTCCCGGAGCCGAAGATGCGGCTTCTTCGCGCAAAGACGATTGTACCGCTCACAGTGCTCTCTTAGCGCCGCTTCTGCCGAAAGAAGCCCGGGAGCGGCGCTTAGCTCCGGAGAGCATCGTACCTTCGTCTTTAGCGTCTTTTGTGGTCTACATCCTAGCAGAAAACATTTCCACTCTGTCTGGTAAGGAAAACCTGCGGGAGCACAGAAAACATCTCCCATCGTGTTCTGGACGTTGCACGGAGGTCTGCCAAGTGTTAAGCATAAAGAAAAGAAAAGCTGTCCAAAGCAGCTTCTTATCGAATATTCATGTGAATAGAAAAGTCAGGGGAATGGTAAGGTACTGTTTTCTATCAGTTGGCAAGTTGAGCACACAATCCCAGTGTTGGACAGCTTCCTTCTTCACCTTTCCGATGCTGCCGCTCTCTCCGGCTCCCGGACCCCAAGAAACGGCTTCTTCGCGCAAAGACGATTGTACCGCTCACAGTGCTCTCTTACTGCGGCTTCTGCCGAAAGAAGCCCGGGAGCGGCGCTTAGTTCCGGAGAGCATCGTCCCTTCGTCTTTAGCGTCTTTTGTGGTCTACATCCTGGCAGAAAGCTTTTCCACTCTGTCTGGCAAGGAAAACCTGCGGGAGCACAGAAAACATCTCCCATCGTGTTCTGGACGTTGCACGGACGTCTGCCATGTGTTTGGCATAAAGAAAGGAAAAGCTGTCCAAAGCAGCTTCTTATCGAATATTCATGTGACTGGAAAATTCAGGAGAATGGTAAGGTACTGTTTTCTATCAGTTGGCAAGTTGAGCACACAATCCCAGTGTTGTACAGCTTCTTTCTTCACCTTTCCCATGCTGCCGCTCTCTCCGGCTCCCGGAGCCGAAGATGCGGCTTCTACGCGCAAAGACGATTGTACCGCTCACAGTGCTCTCTTAGCGCCGCTTCTGCCGAAAGAAGCCCGGGAGCGGAGCTTAACTCCGGAGAGCATCGTACCTTCGTCTTTAGCGTCTTTTGTGGTCTACATCCTAGCAGAAAGCTTTTCCACTCTGTCTGGTAAGGAAAACCTGCGGGAGCACAGAAAACATCTCCCATCGTGTTCTGGACGTTGCACGGAGGTCTGCCAAGTGTTAAGCATAAAGAAAAGAAAAGCTGTCCAAAGCAGCTTCTTATCGAATATTCATGTGAATAGAAAAGTCAGGAGAATGGTAAGGTACTGTTTTCTATCAGTTGGCAAGTTGAGCACACAATCCCAGGGTTGTACAGCTGCTTTCTTCACCTTTCCGATGCTGCCGCTCTCTCCGGCTCCCGGAGCCGAAGAAACGGCTTCTTCGCGCAAAGACGATTGTACCGCTCACAGTGCTCTCTTAGCGCGGCTTCTGCCGAAAGACGCCCGGGAGCGGCGCCTAGCTCCGGAGAGCATCGTCCCTTCGTCTTTAGCGTCTTTTGTGGTCTACATCCTGGCAGAAAGCTTTTCCACTCTGTCTGGCAAGGAAAACCTGCGGGAGCACAGAAAACATCTCCCATCGTGTTCTGGACGTTGCACGGAGGTCTGCCCTGTGTTTGGCATAAAGAAAGGAAAAGCTGTCCAAAACAGCTTCTTATCGAATATTCATGTGATTGGAAATGTCAGGAGAATGGTAAGGTACTGTTTTCTATCAGTTGGCAAGTTGAGCACACAATCCCAGTGTTGTACAGCTTCCTTCTTCACCTTTCCGATGCTGCCGCTCTCTCCGGCTCCCGGAGCCCAAGAAGCGGCTTCTTCGCGCAAAGACGATTGTACCGGTCACAGTGCTCTCTTAGCGCGGCTTCTGCCGAAAGACGCCCGGGAGCGGCGCTTAGCTCCGGAGAGCATCGTACCTTCGTCTTTAGCGTCTTTTGTGGTCTACATCCTAGCAGAAAGCTTTTCCACTCTGTCTGGCAAGGAAAACCTGCGGGAGCAGAGAAAACATCTCCCATCGTGTTCTGGACGTTGCACGGAGGTCTGCCAAGTGTTTCAATGAAGAAAAGAAAAGTTGTCCAAAATAACTTCCTATCGAACATTCATGTGATTAGAAAAGTCAGGAGAATGGTAAGGTACTGTTTTCTATCAGTTGGCAAGTTGAGCACACGATCCCAGTGTTGTACAGCTTCTTTCTTCACCTTTCCGATGCTGCCGCTCTCTCCTGCTCCCGGAGCCGAAGAAGCGGCTTCTTCGCGCAAAGACGATTGTACCGGTCACAGTGCTCTCTTAGCGCCGCTTCTGCCGAAAGAAGCCCGGGAGCGGCGCTTAGCTCCGGAGAGCATCGTACCTTCGTCTTTAGCGTCTTTTGTGGTCTACATCCTAGCAGAAAGCTTTTCCACTCTGTCTGGCAAGGAAAACCTGCGGGAGCACAGAAAACATCTCCCATCGTGTTCTGGACGTTGCACGGAGGTCTGCCAAGTGTTAAGCATAAAGAAAAGAAAAGCTGTCCAAAGCAGCTTCTTATCGAATATTCATGTGAATAGAAAAGTCAGGGGAATGGTAAGGTACTGTTTTCTATCAGTTGGCAAGTTGAGCACACAATCCCAGTGTTGGACAGCTTCCTTCTTCACCTTTCCGATGCTGCCGCTCTCTCCGGCTCCCGGAGCCGAAGAAACGGCTTCTTCGCGCAAAGACGATTGTACCGCTCACAGTGCTCTCTTACTGCGGCTTCTGCCGAAAGAAGCCCGGGAGCGGCGCTTAGTTCCGGAGAGCATCGTCCCTTCGTCTTTAGCGTCTTTTGTGGTCTACATCCTGGCAGAAAGCTTTTCCACTCTGTCTGGCAAGGAAAACCTGCGGGAGCACAGAAAACATCTCCCATCGTGTTCTGGACGTTGCACGGAGGTCTGCCATGTGTTTGGCATAAAGAAAGGAAAAGCTGTCCAAAGCAGCTTCTTATCGAATATTCATGTGACTGCAAAATTCAGGAGAATGGTAAGGTACTGTTTTCTATCAGTTGGCAAGTTGAGCACACAATCCCAGTGTTGTACAGCTTCTTTCTTCACCTTTCCCATGCTGCCGCTCTCTCCGGCTCCCGGAGCCGAAGATGCGGCTTCTTCGCGCAAAGACGATTGTACCGCTCACAGTGCTCTCTTAGCGCCGCTTCTGCCGAAAGAAGCCCGGGAGCGGCGCTTAACTCCGGAGAGCATCGTACCTTCGTCTTTAGCGTCTTTTGTGGTCTACATCCTAGCAGAAAGCTTTTCCACTCTGTCTGGTAAGGAAAACCTGCGGGAGCACAGAAAACATCTCCCATCGTGTTCTGGACGTTGCACGGAGGTCTGCCAAGTGTTAAGCATAAAGAAAAGAAAAGCTGTCCAAAGCAGCTTCTTATCGAATATTCATGTGAATAGAAAAGTCAGGAGAATGGTAAGGTACTGTTTTCTATCAGTTGGCAAGTTGAGCACACAATCCCAGGGTTGTACAGCTGCTTTCTTCACCTTTCCGATGCTGCCGCTCTCTCCGGCTCCCGGAGCCGAAGAAACGGCTTCTTCGCGCAAAGACGATTGTACCGCTCACAGTGCTCTCTTAGCGCGGCTTCTGCCGAAAGACGCCCGGGAGCGGCGCCTAGCTCCGGAGAGCATCGTCCCTTCGTCTTTAGCGTCTTTTGTGGTCTACATCCTGGCAGAAAGCTTTTCCACTCTGTCTGGCAAGGAAAACCTGCGGGAGCACAGAAAACATCTCCCATCGTGTTCTGGACGTTGCACGGAGGTCTGCCCTGTGTTTGGCATAAAGAAAGGAAAAGCTGTCCAAAACAGCTTCTTATCGAATATTCATGTGATTGGAAATGTCAGGAGAATGGTAAGGTACTGTTTTCTATCAGTTGGCAAGTTGAGCACACAATCCCAGTGTTGTACAGCTTCCTTCTTCACCTTTCCGATGCTGCCGCTCTCTCCGGCTCCCTGAGCCCAAGAAGCGGCTTCTTCGCGCAAAGACGATTGTACCGGTCACAGTGCTCTCTTAGCGCGGCTTCTGCCGAAAGACGCCCGGGAGCGGCGCTTAGCTCCGGAGAGCATCGTACCTTCGTCTTTAGCGTCTTTTGTGGTCTACATCCTAGCAGAAAGCTTTTCCACTCTGTCTGGCAAGGAAAACCTGCGGGAGCACAGAAAACATCTCCCATCGTGTTCTGGACGTTGCACGGAGGTCTGCCAAGTGTTTCAATGAAGAAAAGAAAAGTTGTCCAAAATAACTTCCTATCGAACATTCATGTGATTAGAAAAGTCAGGAGAATGGTAAGGTACTGTTTTCTATCAGTTGGCAAGTTGAGCACACGATCCCAGTGTTGTGCAGCTTCTTTCTTCACCTTTCCGATGCTGCCGCTCTCTCCTGCTCCCGGAGCCGAAGAAGCGGCTTCTTCGCGCAAAGACGATTGTACCGGTCACAGTGCTCTCTTAGCGCCGCTTCTGCCGAAAGAAGCCCGGGAGCGGCGCTTAGCTCCGGAGAGCATCGTACCTTCGTCTTTAGCGTCTTTTGTGGTCTACATCCTAGCAGAAAGCTTTTCCACTCTGTCTGGCAAGGAAAACCTGCGGGAGCACAGAAAACATCTCCCATCGTGTTCTGGACGTTGCACGGAAGTCTGCCAAGTGTTTGGCATGAAGAAAAGAAAAGCTGTCCAAAGCAGCTTCTTATCGAATATTCATGTGATTAGAAAAGTCAGGAGAATGGTAAGGTACTGTTTTCTATCAGTTGGCAAGTTGAGCACACGATCCCAGTGTTGTACAGCTTCTTTCTTCACCTTTCCCATGCTGCCGCTCTCTCCGGCTCCCGGAGCCGAAGATGCGGCTTCTTCGCGCAAAGACGATTGTACCGCTCACAGTGCTCTCTTAGCGCCGCTTCTGCCGAAAGAAGCCCGGGAGCGGCGCTTAAGTCCGGAGAGCATCGTACCTTCGTCTTTAGCGTCTTTTGTGGTCTACATCCTAGCAGAAAGCTTTTCCACTCTGTCTGGTAAGGAAAACCTGCGGGAGCACAGAAAACATCTCCCATCGTGTTCTGGACGTTGCACGGAGGTCTGCCAAGTGTTAAGCATAAAGAAAAGAAAAGCTGTCCAAAGCAGCTTCTTATCGAATATTCATGTGAATAGAAAAGTCAGGAGAATGGTAAGGTACTGTTTTCTATCAGTTGGCAAGTTGAGCACACAATCCCAGTGTTGTACAGCTGCTTTCTTCACCTTTCCGATGCTGCCGCTCTCTCCGGCTCCCGGAGCCGAAGAAACGGCTTCTTCGCGCAAAGACGATTGTACCGCTCACAGTGCTCTCTTAGCGCGGCTTCTGCCGAAAGACGCCCGGGAGCGGCGCATAGCTCCGGAGAGCATCGTCCCTTCGTCTTTAGCGTCTTTTGTGGTCTACATCCTGGCAGAAAGCTTTTCCACTCTGTCTGGCAAGGAAAACCTGCGGGAGCACAGAAAACATCTCCCATCGTGTTCTGGACGTTGCACGGAGGTCTGCCCTGTGTTTGGCATAAAGAAAGGAAAAGCTGTCCAAAACAGCTTCTTATCGAATATTCATGTGATTGGAAATGTCAGGAGAATGGTAAGGTACTGTTTTCTATCAGTTGGCAAGTTGAGCACACAATCCCAGTGTTGTACAGCTTCCTTCTTCACCTTTCCGATGCTGCCGCTCTCTCCGGCTCCCGGAGCCCAAGAAGCGGCTTCTTCGCGCAAAGACGATTGTACCGATCACAGTGCTCTCTTAGCGCGGCTTCTGCCGAAAGACGCCCGGGAGCGGCGCTTAGCTCCGGAGAGCATCGTACCTTCGTCTTTAGCGTCTTTTGTGGTCTACATCCTAGCAGAAAGCTTTTCCACTCTGTCTGGCAAGGAAAACCTGCGGGAGCACAGAAAACATCTCCCATCGTGTTCTGGACGTTGCACGGAGGTCTGCCAAGTGTTAAGCATAAAGAAAAGAAAAGTTGTCCAAAATAACTTCCTATCGAACATTCATGTGATTAGAAAAGTCAGGAGAATGGTAAGGTACTGTTTTCTATCATTTGGCAAGTTGAGCACACGATCCCAGTGTTGTGCAGCTTCTTTCTTCACCTTTCCGATGCTGCCGCTCTCTCCTGCTCCCGGAGCCGAAGAAGCGGCTTCTTCGCGCAAAGACGATTGTACCGGTCACAGTGCTCTCTTAGCGCCGCTTCTGCCGAAAGAAGCCCGGGAGCGGCGCTTAGCTCCGGAGAGCATCGTACCTTCGTCTTTAGCGTCTTTTGTGGTCTACATCCTAGCAGAAAACATTTCCACTCTGTCTGGTAAGGAAAACCTGCGGGAGCACAGAAAACATCTCCCATCGTGTTCTGGACGTTGCACGGAGGTCTGCCAAGTGTTAAGCATAAAGAAAAGAAAAGCTGTCCAAAGCAGCTTCTTATCGAATATTCATGTGAATAGAAAAGTCAGGGGAATGGTAAGGTACTGTTTTCTATCAGTTGGCAAGTTGAGCACACAATCCCAGTGTTGGACAGCTTCCTTCTTCACCTTTCCGATGCTGCCGCTCTCTCCGGCTCCCGGAGCCGAAGAAACGGCTTCTTCGCGCAAAGACGATTGTACCGCTCACAGTGCTCTCTTAGCGCGGCTTCTGCCGAAAGACGCCCGGGAGCGGCGCCTAGCTCCGGAGAGCATCGTCCCTTCGTCTTTAGCGTCTTTTGTGGTCTACATCCTGGCAGAAAGCTTTTCCACTCTGTCTGGCAAGGAAAACCTGCGGGAGCACAGAAAACATCTCCCATCGTGTTCTGGACGTTGCACGGAGGTCTGCCCTGTGTTTGGCATAAAGAAAGGAAAAGCTGTCCAAAACAGCTTCTTATCGAATATTCATGTGATTGGAAATGTCAGGAGAATGGTAAGGTACTGTTTTCTATCAGTTGGCAAGTTGAGCACACAATCCCAGTGTTGTACAGCTTCCTTCTTCACCTTTCCGATGCTGCCGCTCTCTCCGGCTCCCTGAGCCCAAGAAGCGGCTTCTTCGCGCAAAGACGATTGTACCGGTCACAGTGCTCTCTTAGCGCGGCTTCTGCCGAAAGACGCCCGGGAGCGGCGCTTAGCTCCGGAGAGCATCGTACCTTCGTCTTTAGCGTCTTTTGTGGTCTACATCCTAGCAGAAAGCTTTTCCACTCTGTCTGGCAAGGAAAACCTGCGGGAGCACAGAAAACATCTCCCATCGTGTTCTGGACGTTGCACGGAGGTCTGCCAAGTGTTTCAATGAAGAAAAGAAAAGTTGTCCAAAATAACTTCCTATCGAACATTCATGTGATTAGAAAAGTCAGGAGAATGGTAAGGTACTGTTTTCTATCAGTTGGCAAGTTGAGCACACGATCCCAGTGTTGTGCAGCTTCTTTCTTCACCTTTCCGATGCTGCCGCTCTCTCCTGCTCCCGGAGCCGAAGAAGCGGCTTCTTCGCGCAAAGACGATTGTACCGGTCACAGTGCTCTCTTAGCGCCGCTTCTGCCGAAAGAAGCCCGGGAGCGGCGCTTAGCTCCGGAGAGCATCGTACCTTCGTCTTTAGCGTCTTTTGTGGTCTACATCCTAGCAGAAAGCTTTTCCACTCTGTCTGGCAAGGAAAACCTGCGGGAGCACAGAAAACATCTCCCATCGTGTTCTGGACGTTGCACGGAAGTCTGCCAAGTGTTTGGCATGAAGAAAAGAAAAGCTGTCCAAAGCAGCTTCTTATCGAATATTCATGTGATTAGAAAAGTCAGGAGAATGGTAAGGTACTGTTTTCTATCAGTTGGCAAGTTGAGCACACGATCCCAGTGTTGTACAGCTTCTTTCTTCACCTTTCCCATGCTGCCGCTCTCTCCGGCTCCCGGAGCCGAAGATGCGGCTTCTTCGCGCAAAGACGATTGTACCGCTCACAGTGCTCTCTTAGCGCCGCTTCTGCCGAAAGAAGCCCGGGAGCGGCGCTTAAGTCCGGAGAGCATCGTACCTTCGTCTTTAGCGTCTTTTGTGGTCTACATCCTAGCAGAAAGCTTTTCCACTCTGTCTGGCAAGGAAAACCTGCGGGAGCACAGAAAACATCTCCCATCGTGTTCTGGACGTTGCACGGAGGTCTGCCAAGTGTTAAGCATAAAGAAAAGAAAAGCTGTCCAAAGCAGCTTCTTATCGAATATTCATGTGAATAGAAAAGTCAGGAGAATGGTAAGGTACTGTTTTCTATCAGTTGGCAAGTTGAGCACACAATCCCAGTGTTGTACAGCTGCTTTCTTCACCTTTCCGATGCTGCCGCTCTCTCCGGCTCCCGGAGCCGAAGAAACGGCTTCTTCGCGCAAAGACGATTGTACCGCTCACAGTGCTCTCTTAGCGCGGCTTCTGCCGAAAGACGCCCGGGAGCGGCGCATAGCTCCGGAGAGCATCGTCCCTTCGTCTTTAGCGTCTTTTGTGGTCTACATCCTGGCAGAAAGCTTTTCCACTCTGTCTGGCAAGGAAAACCTGCGGGAGCACAGAAAACATCTCCCATCGTGTTCTGGACGTTGCACGGAGGTCTGCCCTGTGTTTGGCATAAAGAAAGGAAAAGCTGTCCAAAACAGCTTCTTATCGAATATTCATGTGATTGGAAATGTCAGGAGAATGGTAAGGTACTGTTTTCTATCAGTTGGCAAGTTGAGCACACAATCCCAGTGTTGTACAGCTTCCTTCTTCACCTTTCCGATGCTGCCGCTCTCTCCGGCTCCCGGAGCCCAAGAAGCGGCTTCTTCGCGCAAAGACGATTGTACCGATCACAGTGCTCTCTTAGCGCGGCTTCTGCCGAAAGACGCCCGGGAGCGGCGCTTAGCTCCGGAGAGCATCGTACCTTCGTCTTTAGCGTCTTTTGTGGTCTACATCCTAGCAGAAAGCTTTTCCACTCTGTCTGGCAAGGAAAACCTGCGGGAGCACAGAAAACATCTCCCATCGTGTTCTGGACGTTGCACGGAGGTCTGCCAAGTGTTAAGCATAAAGAAAAGAAAAGTTGTCCAAAATAACTTCCTATCGAACATTCATGTGATTAGAAAAGTCAGGAGAATGGTAAGGTACTGTTTTCTATCATTTGGCAAGTTGAGCACACGATCCCAGTGTTGTGCAGCTTCTTTCTTCACCTTTCCGATGCTGCCGCTCTCTCCTGCTCCCGGAGCCGAAGAAGCGGCTTCTTCGCGCAAAGACGATTGTACCGGTCACAGTGCTCTCTTAGCGCCGCTTCTGCCGAAAGAAGCCCGGGAGCGGCGCTTAGCTCCGGAGAGCATCGTACCTTCGTCTTTAGCGTCTTTTGTGGTCTACATCCTAGCAGAAAACATTTCCACTCTGTCTGGTAAGGAAAACCTGCGGGAGCACAGAAAACATCTCCCATCGTGTTCTGGACGTTGCACGGAGGTCTGCCAAGTGTTAAGCATAAAGAAAAGAAAAGCTGTCCAAAGCAGCTTCTTATCGAATATTCATGTGAATAGAAAAGTCAGGGGAATGGTAAGGTACTGTTTTCTATCAGTTGGCAAGTTGAGCACACAATCCCAGTGTTGGACAGCTTCCTTCTTCACCTTTCCGATGCTGCCGCTCTCTCCGGCTCCCGGAGCCGAAGAAACGGCTTCTTCGCGCAAAGACGATTGTACCGCTCACAGTGCTCTCTTACTGCGGCTTCTGCCGAAAGAAGCCCGGGAGCGGCGCTTAGTTCCGGAGAGCATCGTCCCTTCGTCTTTAGCGTCTTTTGTGGTCTACATCCTGGCAGAAAGCTTTTCCACTCTGTCTGGCAAGGAAAACCTGCGGGAGCACAGAAAACATCTCCCATCGTGTTCTGGACGTTGCACGGACGTCTGCCATGTGTTTGGCATAAAGAAAGGAAAAGCTGTCCAAAGCAGCTTCTTATCGAATATTCATGTGACTGGAAAATTCAGGAGAATGGTAAGGTACTGTTTTCTATCAGTTGGCAAGTTGAGCACACAATCCCAGTGTTGTACAGCTTCTTTCTTCACCTTTCCCATGCTGCCGCTCTCTCCGGCTCCCGGAGCCGAAGATGCGGCTTCTTCGCGCAAAGACGATTGTACCGCTCACAGTGCTCTCTTAGCGCCGCTTCTGCCGAAAGAAGCCCGGGAGCGGCGCTTAACTCCGGAGAGCATCGTACCTTCGTCTTTAGCGTCTTTTGTGGTCTACATCCTAGCAGAAAGCTTTTCCACTCTGTCTGGTAAGGAAAACCTGCGGGAGCACAGAAAACATCTCCCATCGTGTTCTGGACGTTGCACGGAGGTCTGCCAAGTGTTAAGCATAAAGAAAAGAAAAGCTGTCCAAAGCAGCTTCTTATCGAATATTCATGTGAATAGAAAAGTCAGGAGAATGGTAAGGTACTGTTTTCTATCAGTTGGCAAGTTGAGCACACAATCCCAGGGTTGTACAGCTGCTTTCTTCACCTTTCCGATGCTGCCGCTCTCTCCGGCTCCCGGAGCCGAAGAAACGGCTTCTTCGCGCAAAGACGATTGTACCGCTCACAGTGCTCTCTTAGCGCGGCTTCTGCCGAAAGACGCCCGGGAGCGGCGCCTAGCTCCGGAGAGCATCGTCCCTTCGTCTTTAACGTCTTTTGTGGTCTACATCCTGGCAGAAAGCTTTTCCACTCTGTCTGGCAAGGAAAACCTGCGGGAGCACAGAAAACATCTCCCATCGTGTTCTGGACGTTGCACGGAGGTCTGCCCTGTGTTTGGCATAAAGAAAGGAAAAGCTGTCCAAAACAGCTTCTTATCGAATATTCATGTGATTGGAAATGTCAGGAGAATGGTAAGGTACTGTTTTCTATCAGTTGGCAAGTTGAGCACACAATCCCAGTGTTGTACAGCTTCCTTCTTCACCTTTCCGATGCTGCCGCTCTCTCCGGCTCCCTGAGCCCAAGAAGCGGCTTCTTCGCGCAAAGACGATTGTACCGGTCACAGTGCTCTCTTAGCGCGGCTTCTGCCGAAAGACGCCCGGGAGCGGCGCTTAGCTCCGGAGAGCATCGTCCCTTCGTCTTTAGCGTCTTTTGTGGTCTACATCCTAGCAGAAAGCTTTTCCACTCTGTCTGGCAAGGAAAACCTGCGGGAGCACAGAAAACATCTCCCATCGTCTTCTGGACGTTGCACGGAGGTCTGCCAAGTGTTTCAATGAAGAAAAGAAAAGTTGTCCAAAATAACTTCCTATCGAACATTCATGTGATTAGAAAAGTCAGGAGAATGGTAAGGTACTGTTTTCTATCAGCTGGCAAGTTGAGCACACGATCCCAGTGTTGTGCAGCTTCTTTCTTCACCTTTCCGATGCTGCCGCTCTCTCCTGCTCCCGGAGCCGAAGAAGCGGCTTCTTCGCGCAAAGACGATTGTACCGGTCACAGTGCTCTCTTAGCGCCGCTTCTGCCGAAAGAAGCCCGGGAGCGGCGCTTAGCTCCGGAGAGCATCGTACCTTCGTCTTTAGCGTCTTTTGTGGTCTACATCCTAGCAGAAAGCTTTTCCACTCTGTCTGGCAAGGAAAACCTGCGGGAGCACAGAAAACATCTCCCATCGTGTTCTGGACGTTGCACGGAAGTCTGCCAAGTGTTTGGCATGAAGAAAAGAAAAGCTGTCCAAAGCAGCTTCTTATCGAATATTCATGTGATTAGAAAAGTCAGGAGAATGGTAAGGTACTGTTTTCTATCAGTTGGCAAGTTGAGCACACGATCCCAGTGTTGTACAGCTTCTTTCTTCACCTTTCCCATGCTGCCGCTCTCTCCGGCCCCCGGAGCCGAAGATGCGGCTTCTTCGCGCAAAGACGATTGTACCGCTCACAGTGCTCTCTTAGCGCCGCTTCTGCCGAAAGAAGCCCGGGAGCGGCGCTTAAGTCCGGAGAGCATCGTACCTTCGTCTTTAGCGTCTTTTGTGGTCTACATCCTAGCAGAAAGCTTTTCCACTCTGTCTGGTAAGGAAAACCTGCGGGAGCACAGAAAACATCTCCCATCGTGTTCTGGACGTTGCACGGAGGTCTGCCAAGTGTTAAGCATAAAGAAAAGAAAAGCTGTCCAAAGCAGCTTCTTATCGAATATTCATGTGAATAGAAAAGTCAGGAGAATGGTAAGGTACTGTTTTCTATCAGTTGGCAAGTTGAGCACAGAATCCCAGGGTTGTACAGCTGCTTTCTTCACCTTTCCGATGCTGCCGCTCTCTCCGGCTCCCGGAGCCGAAGAAACGGCTTCTTCGCGCAAAGACGATTGTACCGCTCACAGTGCTCTCTTAGCGCGGCTTCTGCCGAAAGACGCCCGGGAGCGGCGCATAGCTCCGGAGAGCATCGTCCCTTCGTCTTTAGCGTCTTTTGTGGTCTACATCCTGGCAGAAAGCTTTTCCACTCTGTCTGGCAAGGAAAACCTGCGGGAGCACAGAAAACATCTCCCATCGTGTTCTGGACGTTGCACGGAGGTCTGCCCTGTGTTTGGCATAAAGAAAGGAAAAGCTGTCCAAAACAGCTTCTTATCGAATATTCATGTGATTGGAAATGTCAGGAGAATGGTAAGGTACTGTTTTCTATCAGTTGGCAAGTTGAGCACACAATCCCAGTGTTGTACAGCTTCCTTCTTCACCTTTCCGATGCTGCCGCTCTCTCCGGCTCCCGGAGCCGAAGATGCGGCTTCTTCGCGCAAAGACGATTGTACCGATCACAGTGCTCTCTTAGCGCGGCTTCTGCCGAAAGACGCCCGGGAGCGGCGCTTAGCTCCGGAGAGCATCGTACCTTCGTCTTTAGCGTCTTTTGTGGTCTACATCCTAGCAGAAAGCTTTTCCACTCTGTCTGGCAAGGAAAACCTGCGGGAGCACAGAAAACATCTCCCATCGTGTTCTGGACGTTGCACGGAGGTCTGCCAAGTGTTAAGCATAAAGAAAAGAAAAGTTGTCCAAAATAACTTCCTATCGAACATTCATGTGATTAGAAAAGTCAGGAGAATGGTAAGGTACTGTTTTCTATCAGTTGGCAAGTTGAGCACACGATCCCAGTGTTGTACAGCTTCTTTCTTCACCTTTCCGATGCTGCCGCTCTCTCCTGCTCCCGGAGCCGAAGAAGCGGCTTCTTCGCGCAAAGACGATTGTACCGGTCACAGTGCTCTCTTAGCGCCGCTTCTGCCGAAAGAAGCCCGGGAGCGGCGCTTAGCTCCGGAGAGCATCGTACCTTCGTCTTTAGCGTCTTTTGTGGTCTACATCCTAGCAGAAAGCTTTTCCACTCTGTCTGGCAAGGAAAACCTGCGGGAGCACAGAAAACATCTCCCATCGTGTTCTGGACGTTGCACGGAAGTCTGCCAAGTGTTTGGCATGAAGAAAAGAAAAGCTGTCCAAAGCAGCTTCTTATCGAATATTCATGTGATTAGAAAAGTCAGGAGAATGGTAAGGTACTGTTTTCTATCAGTTGGCAAGTTGAGCACACGATCCCAGTGTTGTACAGCTTCTTTCTTCACCTTTCCGATGCTGCCGCTCTCTCCGGCTCCCGGAGCCGAAGAAGCGGCTTCTTCGCGCAAAGACGATTGTACCGCTCACAGTGCTCTCTTAGCGCCGCTTCTGCCGAAAGAAGCCCGGGAGCGGCGCTTAGCTCCGGAGAGCATCGTACCTTCGTCTTTAGCGTCTTTTGTGGTCTACATCCTAGCAGAAAACATTTCCACTCTGTCTGGTAAGGAAAACCTGCGGGAGCACAGAAAACATCTCCCATCGTGTTCTGGACGTTGCACGGAGGTCTGCCAAGTGTTAAGCATAAAGAAAAGAAAAGCTGTCCAAAGCAGCTTCTTATCGAATATTCATGTGAATAGAAAAGTCAGGGGAATGGTAAGGTACTGTTTTCTATCAGTTGGCAAGTTGAGCACACAATCCCAGTGTTGGACAGCTTCCTTCTTCACCTTTCCGATGCTGCCGCTCTCTCCGGCTCCCGGAGCCGAAGAAACGGCTTCTTCGCGCAAAGACGATTGTACCGCTCACAGTGCTCTCTTACTGCGGCTTCTGCCGAAAGAAGCCCGGGAGCGGCGCTTAGTTCCGGAGAGCATCGTCCCTTCGTCTTTAGCGTCTTTTGTGGTCTACATCCTGGCAGAAAGCTTTTCCACTCTGTCTGGCAAGGAAAACCTGCGGGAGCACAGAAAACATCTCCCATCGTGTTCTGGACGTTGCACGGACGTCTGCCATGTGTTTGGCATAAAGAAAGGAAAAGCTGTCCAAAGCAGCTTCTTATCGAATATTCATGTGACTGGAAAATTCAGGAGAATGGTAAGGTACTGTTTTCTATCAGTTGGCAAGTTGAGCACACAATCCCAGTGTTGTACAGCTTCTTTCTTCACCTTTCCCATGCTGCCGCTCTCTCCGGCTCCCGGAGCCGAAGATGCGGCTTCTTCGCGCAAAGACGATTGTACCGCTCACAGTGCTCTCTTAGCGCCGCTTCTGCCGAAAGAAGCCCGGGAGCGGCGCTTAACTCCGGAGAGCATCGTACCTTCGTCTTTAGCGTCTTTTGTGGTCTACATCCTAGCAGAAAGCTTTTCCACTCTGTCTGGTAAGGAAAACCTGCGGGAGCACAGAAAACATCTCCCATCGTGTTCTGGACGTTGCACGGAGGTCTGCCAAGTGTTTCAATGAAGAAAAGAAAAGTTGTCCAAAATAACTTCCTATCGAACATTCATGTGATTAGAAAAGTCAGGAGAATGGTAAGGTACTGTTTTCTATCAGTTGGCAAGTTGAGCACACGATCCCAGTGTTGTACAGCTTCTTTCTTCACCTTTCCGATGCTGCCGCTCTCTCCTGCTCCCGGAGCCGAAGAAGCGGCTTCTTCGCGCAAAGACGATTGTACCGGTCACAGTGCTCTCTTAGCGCCGCTTCTGCCGAAAGAAGCCCGGGAGCGGCGCTTAGCTCCGGAGAGCATCGTACCTTCGTCTTTAGCGTCTTTTGTGGTCTACATCCTAGCAGAAAGCTTTTCCACTCTGTCTGGCAAGGAAAACCTGCGGGAGCACAGAAAACATCTCCCATCGTGTTCTGGACGTTGCACGGAAGTCTGCCAAGTGTTTGGCATGAAGAAAAGAAAAGCTGTCCAAAGCAGCTTCTTATCGAATATTCATGTGATTAGAAAAGTCAGGAGAATGGTAAGGTACTGTTTTCTATCAGTTGGCAAGTTGAGCACACGATCCCAGTGTTGTACAGCTTCTTTCTTCACCTTTCCGATGCTGCCGCTCTCTCCGGCCCCCGGAGCCGAAGATGCGGCTTCTTCGCGCAAAGACGATTGTACCGCTCACAGTGCTCTCTTAGCGCCGCTTCTGCCGAAAGAAGCCCGGGAGCGGCGCTTAGCTCCGGAGAGCATCGTACCTTCGTCTTTAGCGTCTTTTGTGGTCTACATCCTGGCAGAAAGCTTTTCCACTCTGTCTGGCAAGGAAAACCTGCGGGAGCACAGAAAACATCTCCCATCGTGTTCTGGACGTTGCACGGAGGTCTGCCCTGTGTTTGGCATAAAGAAAGGAAAAGCTGTCCAAAACAGCTTCTTATCGAATATTCATGTTATTGGAAATGTCAGGAGAATGGTAAGGTACTGTTTTCTATCAGTTGGCTAGTTGAGCACACAATCCCAGTGTTGTACAGCTTCCTTCTTCACCTTTCCGATGCTGCCGCTCTCTCCGGCTCCCGGAGCCCAAGAAGCGGCTTCTTCGCGCAAAGACGATTGTACCGCTCACAGTGCTCTCTTAGCGCGGCTTCTGCCGAAAGACGCCCGGGAGCGGCGCTTAGCTCCGGAGAGCATCGTACCTTCGTCTTTAGCGGCTTTTGTGGTCTACATCCTAGCAGAAAACTTTTCCACTCTGTCTGGCAAGAAAAACCTGCGGGAGCACAGAAAACATCTCCCATCGTGTTCTGGACGTTGCACGGAGGTCTGCCAAGTGTTTCAATGAAGAAAAGAAAAGTTGTCCAAAATAACTTCCTATCGAACATTCATGTGATTAGAAAAGTCAGGAGAATGGTAAGGTACTGTTTTCTATCATTTGGCAAGTTGAGCACACGATCCCAGTGTTGTGCAGCTTCTTTCTTCACCTTTCCGATGCTGCCGCTCTCTCCTGCTCCCGGAGCCGAAGAAGCGGCTTCTTCGCGCAAAGACGATTGTACCGGTCACAGTGCTCTCTTAGCGCCGCTTCTGCCGAAAGAAGCCCGGGAGCGGCGCTTAGCTCCGGAGAGCATCGTACCTTCGTCTTTAGCGTCTTTTGTGGTCTACATCCTAGCAGAAAGCTTTTCCACTCTGTCTGGCAAGGAAAACCTGCGGGACCACAGAAAACATCTCCCATCGTGTTCTGGACGTTGCACGGAAGTCTGCCAAGTGTTTGGCATGAAGAAAAGAAAAGCTGTCCAAAGCAGCTTCTTATCGAATATTCATGTGATTAGAAAAGTCAGGAGAATGGTAAGGTACTGTTTTCTATCAGTTGGCAAGTTGAGCACACGATCCCAGTGTTGTACAGCTTCTTTCTTCACCTTTCCCATGCTGCCGCTCTCTCCGGCTCCCGGAGCCGAAGATGCGGCTTCTTCGCGCAAAGACGATTGTACCGCTCACAGTGCTCTCTTAGCGCCGCTTCTGCCGAAAGAAGCCCGGGAGCGGCGCTTACCTCCGGAGAGCATCGTACCTTCGTCTTTAGCGGCTTTTGTGGTCTACATCCTAGCAGAAAGCTTTTCCACTCTGTCTGGTAAGGAAAACCTGCGGGAGCACAGAAAACATCTCCCATCGTGTTCTGGACGTTGCACGGAGGTCTGCCAAGTGTTAAGCATAAAGAAAAGAAAAGCTGTCCAAAGCAGCTTCTTATCGAATATTCATGTGAATAGAAAAGTCAGGGGAATGGTAAGGTACTGTTTTCTATCAGTTGGCAAGTTGAGCACACAATCCCAGGGTTGTACAGCTTCTTTCTTCACCTTTCCGATGCTGCCGCTCTCTCCGGCTCCCGGAGCCGAAGATGCGGCTTCTTCGCGCAAAGACGATTGTACCGCTCACAGTGCTCTCTTAGCGCGGCTTCTGCCGAAAGACGCCCGGGAGCGGCGCATAGCTCCGGAGAGCATCGTCCCTTCGTCTTTAGCGTCTTTTGTGGTCTACATCCTGGCAGAAAGCTTTTCCACTCTGTCTGGCAAGGAAAACCTGCGGGAGCACAGAAAACATCTCCCATCGTGTTCTGGTCGTTGCACGGACGTCTGCCATGTGTTTGGCATAAAGAAAGGAAAAGCTGTCCAAAGCAGCTTCTTATCGAATATTCATGTGACTGGAAAATTCAGGAGAATGGTAAGGTACTGTTTTCTATCAGTTGGCAAGTTGAGCACACAATCCCAGTGTTGTACAGCTTCTTTCTTCACCTTTCCCATGCTGCCGCTCTCTCCGGCTCCCGGAGCCGAAGATGCGGCTTCTTCGCGCAAAGACGATTGTACCGCTCACAGTGCTCTCTTAGCGCGGCTTCTGCCGAAAGAAGCCCGGGAGCGGCGCTTAAGTCCGGAGAGCATCGTACCTTCGTCTTTAGCGTCTTTTATGGTCTACATCCTAGCAGAAAGCTTTTCCACTCTGTCTGGTAAGGAAAACCTGCGGGAGCACAGAAAACATCTCCCATCGTGTTCTGGACGTTGCACGGAGGTCTGCCAAGTGTTAAGCATAAAGAAAAGAAAAGCTGTCCAAAGCAGCTTCTTATCGAATATTCATGTGAATAGAAAAGTCAGGAGAATGGTAAGGTACTGTTTTCTATCAGTTGGCAAGTTGAGCACACAATCCCAGGGTTGTACAGCTGCTTTCTTCACCTTTCCGATGCTGCCGCTCTCTCCGGCTCCCGGAGCCGAAGAAACGGCTTCTTCGCGCAAAGACGATTGTACCGCTCACAGTGCTCTCTTAGCGCGGCTTCTGCCGAAAGACGCCCGGGAGCGGCGCATAGCTCCGGAGAGCATCGTACCTTCGTCTTTAGCGTCTTTTGTGGTCTACATCCTGGCAGAAAGCTTTTCCACTCTGTCTGGCAAGGAAAACCTGCGGGAGCACAGAAAACATCTCCCATCGTGTTCTGGACGTTGCACGGAGGTCTGCCCTGTGTTTGGCATAAAGAAAGGAAAAGCTGTCCAAAACAGCTTCTTATCGAACATTCATGTGATTAGAAAAGTCAGGAGAATGGTAAGGTACTGTTTTCTATCAGTTGGCAAGTTGAGCACACAATCCCAGTGTTGTACAGCTGCTTTCTTCACCTTTCCGATGCTGCCGCTCTCTCCGGCTCCCGGAGCCGAAGAAACGGCTTCTTCGCGCAAAGACGATTGTACCGCTCACAGTGCTCTCTTAGCGCGGCTTCTGCCGAAAGACGCCCGGGAGCGGCGCATAGCTCCGGAGAGCATCGTACCTTCGTCTTTAGCGTCTTTTGTGGTCTACATCCTAGCAGAAAGCTTTTCCACTCTGTCTGGCAAGGAAAACCTGCGGGAGCACAGAAAACATCTCCCATCGTGTTCTGGACGTTGCACGGAGGTCTGCCAAGTGTTTCAATGAAGAAAAGAAAAGTTGTCCAAAATAACTTCCTATCGAACATTCATGTGATTAGAAAAGTCAGGAGAATGGTAAGGTACTGTTTTCTATCAGTTGGCAAGTTGAGCACACGATCCCAGTGTTGTACAGCTTCTTTCTTCACCTTTCCGATGCTGCCGCTCTCTCCTGCTCCCGGAGCCGAAGAAGCGGCTTCTTCGCGCAAAGACGATTGTACCGCTCACAGTGCTCTCTTAGCGCCGCTTCTGCCGAAAGAAGCCCGGGAGCGGCGCTTAGCTCCGGAGAGCATCGTACCTTCGTCTTTAGCGTCTTTTGTGGTCTACATCCTAGCAGAAAGCTTTTCCACTCTGTCTGGCAAGGAAAACCTGCGGGAGCACAGAAAACATCTCCCATCGTGTTCTGGACGTTGCACGGAAGTCTGCCAAGTGTTTGGCATGAAGAAAAGAAAAGCTGTCCAAAGCAGCTTCTTATCGAATATTCAGGTGATTAGAAAAGTCAGGAGAATGGTAAGGTACTGTTTTCTATCAGTTGGCAAGTTGAGCACACGATCCCAGTGTTGTACAGCTTCTTTCTTCACCTTTCCCATGCTGCCGCTCTCTCCGGCTCCCGGAGCCGAAGATGCGGCTTCTTCGCGCAAAGACGATTGTACCGCTCACAGTGCTCTCTTAGCGCCGCTTCTGCCGAAAGAAGCCCGGGAGCGGCGCTTAGCTCCGGAGAGCATCGTACCTTCGTCTTTAGCGGCTTTTGTGGTCTACATCCTAGCAGAAAACATTTCCACTCTGTCTGGTAAGGAAAACCTGCGGGAGCACAGAAAACATCTCCCATCGTGTTCTGGACGTTGCACGGAGGTCTGCCAAGTGTTAAGCATAAAGAAAAAAAAAGCTGTCCAAAGCAGCTTCTTATCGAATATTCATGTGAATAGAAAAGTCAGGGGAATGGTAAGGTACTGTTTTCTATCAGTTGGCAAGTTGAGCACACAATCCCAGTGTTGGACAGCTTCCTTCTTCACCTTTCCCATGCTGCCGCTCTCTCCGGCTCCCGGAGCCGAAGAAACGGCTTCTTCGCGCAAAGACGATTGTACCGCTCACAGTGCTCTCTTACTGCGGCTTCTGCCGAAAGAAGCCCGGGAGCGGCGCTTAGTTCCGGAGAGCATCGTCCCTTCGTCTTTAGCGTCTTTTGTGGTCTACATCCTGGCAGAAAGCTTTTCCACTCTGTCTGGCAAGGAAAACCTGCGGGAGCACAGAAAACATCTCCCATCGTGTTCTGGACGTTGCACGGACGTCTGCCATGTGTTTGGCATAAAGAAAGGAAAAGCTGTCCAAAGCAGCTTCTTATCGAATATTCATGTGACTGGAAAATTCAGGAGAATGGTAAGGTACTGTTTTCTATCAGTTGGCAAGTTGAGCACACAATCCCAGTGTTGTACAGCTTCTTTCTTCACCTTTCCCATGCTGCCGCTCTCTCCGGCTCTCGGAGCCGAAGATGCGGCTTCTTCGCGCAAAGACGATTGTACCGCTCACAGTGCTCTCTTAGCGCCGCTTCTGCCGAAAGAAGCCCGGGAGCGGCGCTTAACTCCGGAGAGCATCGTACCTTCGTCTTTAGCGTCTTTTGTGGTCTACATCCTAGCAGAAAGCTTTTCCACTCTGTCTGGTAAGGAAAACCTGCGGGAGCACAGAAAACATCTCCCATCGTGTTCTGGACGTTGCACGGAGGTCTGCCAAGTGTTAAGCATAAAGAAAGGAAAAGCTGTCCAAAACAGCTTCTTATCGAATATTCATGTGATTGGAAATGTCAGGAGAATGGTAAGGTACTGTTTTCTATCAGTTGGCAAGTTGAGCACACAATCCCAGTGTTGTACAGCTTCCTTCTTCACCTTTCCGATGCTGCCGCTCTCTCCTGCTCCCGGAGCCGAAGAAGCGGCTTCTTCGCGCAAAGACGATTGTACCGGTCACAGTGCTCTCTTAGCGCCGCTTCTGCCGAAAGAAGCCCGGGAGCGGCGCTTAGCTCCGGAGAGCATCGTACCTTCGTCTTTAGCGTCTTTTGTGGTCTACATCCTAGCAGAAAGCTTTTCCACTCTGTCTGGCAAGGAAAACCTGCGGGAGCACAGAAAACATCTCCCATCGTGTTCTGGACGTTGCACGGAAGTCTGCCAAGTGTTTGGCATGAAGAAAAGAAAAGCTGTCCAAAGCAGCTTCTTATCGAATATTCATGTGATTAGAAAAGTCAGGAGAATGGTAAGGTACTGTTTTCTATCAGTTGGCAAGTTGAGCACACGATCCCAGTGTTGTACAGCTTCTTTCTTCACCTTTCCGATGCTGCCGCTCTCTCCGGCTCCCGGAGCCGAAGATGCGGCTTCTTCGCGCAAAGACGATTGTACCGCTCACAGTGCTCTCTTAGCGCCGCTTCTGCCGAAAGAAGCCCGGGAGCGGCGCTTACCTCCGGAGAGCATCGTACCTTCGTCTTTAGCGGCTTTTGTGGTCTACATCCTAGCAGAAAACATTTCCACTCTGTCTGGTAAGGAAAACCTGCGGGAGCACAGAAAACATCTCCCATCGTGTTCTGGACGTTGCACGGAGGTCTGCCAAGTGTTAAGCATAAAGAAAAGAAAAGCTGTCCAAAGCAGCTTCTTATCGAATATTCATGTGAATAGAAAAGTCAGGGGAATGGTAAGGTACTGTTTTCTATCAGTTGGCAAGTTGAGCACACAATCCCAGGGTTGTACAGCTTCTTTCTTCACCTTTCCGATGCTGCCGCTCTCTCCGGCTCCCGGAGCCGAAGATGCGGCTTCTTCGCGCAAAGACGATTGTACCGCTCACAGTGCTCTCTTAGCGCGGCTTCTGCCGAAAGACGCCCGGGAGCGGCGCATAGCTCCGGAGAGCATCGTCCCTTCGTCTTTAGCGTCTTTTGTGGTCTACATCCTGGCAGAAAGCTTTTCCACTCTGTCTGGCAAGGAAAACCTGCGGGAGCACAGAAAACATCTCCCATCGTGTTCTGGACGTTGCACGGACGTCTGCCATGTGTTTGGCATAAAGAAAGGAAAAGCTGTCCAAAGCAGCTTCTTATCGAATATTCATGTGACTGGAAAATTGAGGAGAATGGTAAGGTACTGTTTTCTATCAGTTGGCAAGTTGAGCACACAATCCCAGTGTTGTACAGCTTCTTTCTTCACCTTTCCCATGCTGCCGCTCTCTCCGGCTCCCGGAGCCGAAGATGCGGCTTCTTCGCGCAAAGACGATTGTACCGCTCACAGTGCTCTCTTAGCGCCGCTTCTGCCGAAAGAAGCCCGGGAGCGGCGCTTAAGTCCGGAGAGCATCGTACCTTCGTCTTTAGCGTCTTTTGTGGTCTACATCCTAGCAGAAAGCTTTTCCACTCTGTCTGGTAAGGAAAACCTGCGGGAGCACAGAAAACATCTCCCATCGTGTTCTGGACGTTGCACGGAGGTCTGCCAAGTGTTAAGCATAAAGAAAAGAAAAGCTGTCCAAAGCAGCTTCTTATCGAATATTCATGTGAATAGAAAAGTCAGGAGAATGGTAAGGTACTGTTTTCTATCAGTTGGCAAGTTGAGCACACAATCCCAGGGTTGTACAGCTGCTTTCTTCACCTTTCCGATGCTGCCGCTCTCTCCGGCTCCCGGAGCCGAAGAAACGGCTTCTTCGCGCAAAGACGATTGTACCGCTCACAGTGCTCTCTTAGCGCGGCTTCTGCCGAAAGACGCCCGGGAGCGGCGCATAGCTCCGGAGAGCATCGTACCTTCGTCTTTAGCGTCTTTTGTGGTCTACATCCTGGCAGAAAGCTTTTCCACTCTGTCTGGCAAGGAAAACCTGCGGGAGCACAGAAAACATCTCCCATCGTGTTCTGGACGTTGCACGGAGGTCTGCCCTGTGTTTGGCATAAAGAAAGGAAAAGCTGTCCAAAACAGCTTCTTATCGAACATTCATGTGATTAGAAAAGTCAGGAGAATGGTAAGGTACTGTTTTCTATCAGTTGGCAAGTTGAGCACACGATCCCAGTGTTGTACAGCTTCTTTCTTCACCTTTCCGATGCTGCCGCTCTCTCCTGCTCCCGGAGCCGAAGAAGCGGCTTCTTCGCGCAAAGACGATTGTACCGGTCACAGTGCTCTCTTAGCGCCGCTTCTGCCGAAAGAAGCCCGGGAGCGGCGCTTAGCTCCGGAGAGCATCGTACCTTCGTCTTTAGCGTCTTTTGTGGTCTACATCCTAGCAGAAAGCTTTTCCACTCTGTCTGGCAAGGAAAACCTGCGGGAGCACAGAAAACATCTCCCATCGTGTTCTGGACGTTGCACGGAAGTCTGCCAAGTGTTTGGCATGAAGAAAAGAAAAGCTGTCCAAAGCAGCTTCGTATCGAATATTCATGTGATTAGAAAAGTCAGGAGAATGGTAAGGTACTGTTTTCTATCAGTTGGCAAGTTGAGCACACAATCCCAGTGTTGTACAGCTTCTTTCTTCACCTTTCCGATGCTGCCGCTCTCTCCGGCTCCCGGAGCCGAAGATGCGGCTTCTTCGCGCAAAGACGATTGTACCGCTCACAGTGCTCTCTTAGCGCCGCTTCTGCCGAAAGAAGCCCGGCAGCGGCGCTTAGCTCCGGAGAGCATCGTACCTTCGTCTTTAGCGGCTTTTGTGGTCTACATCCTAGCAGAAAACATTTCCACTCTGTCTGGTAAGGAAAACCTGCGGGAGCACAGAAAACATCTCCCATCGTGTTCTGGACGTTGCACGGAGGTCTGCCAAGTGTTAAGCATAAAGAAAAGAAAAGCTGTCCAAAGCAGCTTCTTATCGAATATTCATGTGAATAGAAAAGTCAGGGGAATGGTAAGGTACTGTTTTCTATCAGTTGGCAAGTTGAGCACACAATCCCAGTGTTGGACAGCTTCCTTCTTCACCTTTCCGATGCTGCCGCTCTCTCCGGCTCCCGGAGCCGAAGAAACGGCTTCTTCGCGCAAAGACGATTGTACCGCTCACAGTGCTCTCTTACTGCGGCTTCTGCCGAAAGAAGCCCGGGAGCGGCGCTTAGTTCCGGAGAGCATCGTCCCTTCGTCTTTAGCGTCTTTTGTGGTCTACATCCTGGCAGAAAGCTTTTCCACTCTGTCTGGCAAGGAAAACCTGAGGGAGCACAGAAAACATCTCCCATCGTGTTCTGGACGTTGCACGGACGTCTGCCATGTGTTTGGCATAAAGAAAGGAAAAGCTGTCCAAAGCAGCTTCTTATCGAATATTCATGTGACTGGAAAATTCAGGAGAATGGTAAGGTACTGTTTTCTATCAGTTGGCAAGTTGAGCACACAATCCCAGTGTTGTACAGCTTCTTTCTTCACCTTTCCCATGCTGCCGCTCTCTCCGGCTCCCGGAGCCGAAGATGCGGCTTCTTCGCGCAAAGACGATTGTACCGCTCACAGTGCTCTCTTAGCGCCGCTTCTGCCGAAAGAAGCCCGGGAGCGGCGCTTAACTCCGGAGAGCATCGTACCTTCGTCTTTAGCGTCTTTTGTGGTCTACATCCTAGCAGAAAGCTTTTCCACTCTGTCTGGTAAGGAAAACCTGCGGGAGCACAGAAAACATCTCCCATCGTGTTCTGGACGTTGCACGGAGGTCTGCCAAGTGTTAAGCATAAAGAAAAGAAAAGCTGTCCAAAGCAGCTTCTTATCGAATATTCATGTGAATAGAAAAGTCAGGAGAATGGTAAGGTACTGTTTTCTATCAGTTGGCAAGTTGAGCACACGATCCCAGTGTTGTACAGCTTCTTTCTTCACCTTTCCGATGCTGCCGCTCTCTCCGGCCCCCGGAGCCGAAGATGCGGCTTCTTCGCGCAAAGACGATTGTACCGCTCACAGTGCTCTCTTAGCGCCGCTTCTGCCGAAAGAAGCCCGGGAGCGGCGCTTAGCTCCGGAGAGCATCGTACCTTCGTCTTTAGCGTCTTTTGTGGTCTACATCCTGGCAGAAAGCTTTTCCACTCTGTCTGGCAAGGAAAACCTGCGGGAGCACAGAAAACATCTCCCATCGTGTTCTGGACGTTGCACGGAGGTCTGCCCTGTGTTTGGCATAAAGAAAGGAAAAGCTGTCCAAAACAGCTTCTTATCGAATATTCATGTTATTGGAAATGTCAGGAGAATGGTAAGGTACTGTTTTCTATCAGTTGGCTAGTTGAGCACACAATCCCAGTGTTGTACAGCTTCCTTCTTCACCTTTCCGATGCTGCCGCTCTCTCCGGCTCCCGGAGCCCAAGAAGCGGCTTCTTCGCGCAAAGACGATTGTACCGGTCACAGTGCTCTCTTAGCGCGGCTTCTGCCGAAAGACGCCCGGGAGCGGCGCTTAGCTCCGGAGAGCATCGTCCCTTCGTCTTTAGCGTCTTTTGTGGTCTACATCCTAGCAGAAAGCTTTTCCACTCTGTCTGGCAAGGAAAACCTGCGGGAGCACAGAAAACATCTCCCATCGTGTTCTGGACGTTGCACGGAGGTCTGCCAAATGTTTGGCATAAAGAAAAGAAAAGCTGTCCAAAACCGCTTCTTATCGAATATTCATGGGATAAGAAAAGTCAGGAGAATGGTAAGGTACTGTTTTCTATCAGTTGGCAAGTTGAGCACACAATCCCAGTGTTGTACAGCGTCCTTCTTCACCTTTCCGATGCTGCCGCTCTCTCCGGCTCCCGGAGCCGAAGAAGCGGCTTCTTCGCGCAAAGACGATTGTACTGCTCACAGTGCTCTCTTAGCGCGGCTTCTGCCGAAAGACGCCCGGGAGCGGCGCTTAGCTTTGTAGAGTATCGTCCCTTCGTCTTTAGCGTCTTTTGTGGTCTACATCCTGGCAGAAAGCTTTTTCAGTCTGTCTGGCAAGGAAAACCTGCGGGAGCACAGAAAACATCTCCCATCCTGTTCTGGACGTTGCACGGAAGTCTGCCAAGTGTTTGAAAAGAAGAAAAGGAAAGTTGTCCAGAACACCTTCTAATCGAATATTCATGTGATTGGAAAGTCAGGAGAATGGTAAGGTACTGTTTTCTATCAGTTGGCAAGTTGAGCATACAATCCCAGTGTTGTACAGCTTCCTTCTTCACCTTTCCGATGCTGCCGCTCTCTCTGGCTCCCGGAGCCGAAGATGCGGCTTCTTCGCGCAAAGACGATTGTACCGCTCACAGTGCTCTCGTAGCGCGGCTTCTGCCGAAAGAAGCCCGGGAGCGGCGCTTAGCTCCGGAGAGCATCGTACCTTCGTCTTTAGCGTTTTTTGTGGTCTACATTTTAGCAGAGAGCTTTTCCACTCTCTCTGGAAAGGAAAACCTGCGGGAGCACAGAAAACATCTCCCATCGTTTTCTAGACATTGCACGGAGGTCTGCCAAGTGTTTCCATGAAGAAATTAAAAGTTGTCAAAAATAACTTCCTATCGAATATTCATGTGATTTGAAAAGTCAGGAATGTGGTAAGGTACTTTTTTCTGTCAGCTGGAAAGCTACGCACACAATCCCAGTGTTGTACAGCTTCCTTCTTCACCTTTCCGATGCTGCCGCTCTCTCCGTCTCCCTGAGCCGAAGAAGCGGCTTCTTCGCGCAAAGACGATTGTACCGCTCACAGTGCTCTCTTAGCGCGGCTTCTGCCGAAAGAAGTGCGGGAGCGACGCTTAGCTCCGGAGAGCATCGTACCTTCGTCTTTACCATCTTTTATGGTCTACATCCTAGCAGAAAGCTTTTCCACTCTGTCTGGCAAGGAAAACCTGCGGGATCACAGGAAACATCTCCCATCGTGTTCTGGACGTTGCACGGAGGCCTGCCAAGTGTTTGGCATAAAGGAAAGAAAAGCTGTCCAAAACAGCTTCTTATCGAATATTCATGGGATTAGAAAAGTCAGGAGAATGGTAAGGTACTGTTTTCTATCAGTTGGCAAGTTGAGCACACAATCCCAGTGTTGTACGTCTTCCTTCTTCACCTTTCCCATGCTGCCGCTCTCTCCGGCTCCCGGAGCCGAAGAAGCGGCTTCTTCGCGCAAAGACGATTGTACCGCTCACAGTGCTCTCTCAGTGCGGCTTCTGCCGAGAGACGCCCGGGAGCGGCGCATAGCTCCAAAGAGCATCGTACCTTCGTCTTTAGCGTCTTTTGTGGTCTACATCCTAGCAGAAAGCTTTTCCAATCTGTCGGGCAAGGAAAACCTGCGGGAGCACAGAAAACATCTCCCATCGTGTTCTGGACGTTGCACGGAGGCCTGCCAAATGTTTGCATGAAGAAAATAAAAGTTGTCCAAAATAACTTCCTATCGAATGTTCATGTGATTGGAAAAGTCAGGAGAATTTAAGGTATTGTTTTCTGTCAGTTGGCAAGCTGCGCACACAATCCCAGTGTTGTACAGCTTCCTTCTTCACCTTTCCGATGCTGCCGCTCTCTCCGGCTCCCGGAGCCGAAGAAGCGTTTTCTTCGCGCAAAGACGATTGTACCGGTCACACTGCTCTCTTAGCGCGGCTTCTGCCGAAAGACGCCCGGGAGCGGCGCTTAGCTCCGGAGAGCATCGTACCTTCGTCTTTAGCATCTTTTGTGGTCTACATCCTAGCAGAAAGCTTTTCCACTCTGTCTGGCAAGGAAAACCTGCGGGAGCACAGGAAACATCTCCCATCGTGTTCTGGACGTTGCACGGAGGTCTGCCAAGTGTTTCCATGAAGAAAACAAAAGTTGTCCAAAATAACTTCCTTTCGAATGTTGATGTGATTGGAAAAGTCAGGAGAATGTAAGGTACTGTTTTCTATCAGTTGGCAAGTTGAGCACACAATCCCAGTGTTGTACAGCTTCCTTCTTCACCTTTCCCATGCTGCCGCTCTCTCCGGCTCCCTGAGCCGAAGATGCGGCTTCTTCGCGCAAAGACGATTGTACCGGTCACAGTGCTCTCTTAGCGCGGCTTCTGTACGAAAGACGCCCGGGAGCGGCGCATAGCTCCGGAGAGCATCGTCCCTTCGTCTTTAGCGTCTTTTGTGGTCTACATCCTGGCAGAAAGCTTTTCCACTCTGTCTGGCAAGGAAAACCTGCGGGAGCACAGGAAACATCTCCCATCGTGTTCTGGACGTTGCACGGAGGTCTGCCAAATGTTTGGCATAAAGAAAAGTAAAGCTGTCCAAAACCGCTTCTTATCGAATATTCATGGGATTAGAAAAGTCAGGAGAATGGTAAGGTACTGTTTTCTATCAGTTGGCAAGTTGAGCACACAATCCCAGTGTTGTACAGCGTCCTTCTTCACCTTTCCGTTGCTGCCGCTCTCTCCGGCTCCCGGAGCCGAAGAAGCGGCTTCTTCGCGCAAAGACGATTGTACTGCTCACAGTGCTCTCTTAGCGCGGCTTCTGCCGAAAGACGCCCGGGAGCGGCGCTTAGCTTTGGAGAGTATCGTCCCTTCGTCTTTAGCGTCTTTTGTGGTCTACATCCTGGCAGAAAGCTTTTTCAGTCTGTCTGGCAAGGAAAACCTGCGGGAGCACAGAAAACATCTCCCATCCTGTTCTGGACGTTGCACGGAAGTCTGCCAAGTGTTTGAAAAGAAGAAAAGGAAAGTTGTCCAGAACACCTTCTAATCGAATATTCATGTGATTGGAAAGTCAGGAGAATGGTAAGGTACTGTTTTCTATCAGTTGGCAAGTTGAGCATACAATCCCAGTGTTGTACAGCTTCCTTCTTCACCTTTCCGATGCTGCCGCTCTCTCTGCCTCCCGGAGCCGAAGAATCGGCTTCTTCGCGCAAAGACGATTGTACCGCTCACAGTGCTCTCTTAGCGCGGCTTCTGCCGAAAGAAGCCCGGGAGCAGCGCTTAGGTCCGGAGAGCATCGTACCTTCTTCTTTGGCGTCTTTTGTATTCTACATTTTAGCAGATAGCTTTTCCACTCTGTCTGGCAAGGAAAACCTGCGGGAGCACAGAAAACATCTCCCATTATGTTCTGGACGTTGCACGGAAATCTGCCAAGTGTTTGAAAAGAAGAAGAGGAAAGTTGTCCAGAACACCATCTAATCGAATATTCATGTGATTGGAAAAGTCAGGAGAATGGTAAGGTACTGTTTTCTATCAGTTGGCAAGTTGAGCATACAATCCCAGTGTTGTACAGCTTCCTTCTTCACCTTTCCGATGCTGCCGCTCTCTCTGGCTCCCGGAGCCGAAGATGCGGCTTCTTCGCGCAAAGACGATTGTACCGCTCACAGTGCTCTCGTAGCGCGGCTTCTGCCGAAAGAAGCCCGGGAGCGGCGCTTTACTCCGGAGAGCATCGTACCTTCGTCTTTAGCGTCTTTTGTGGTCTACATTTTAGCAGAGAGCTTTTCCACTCTCTCTGGAAAGGAAAACCTGCGGGAGCACAGGAAACATCTCCCATCATTTTCTAGACATTGCACGGAGGTCTGCCAAGTGTTTCCATGAAGAAATTAAAAGTTGTCAAAAATAACTTCCTATCGAATATTCATGTGATTTGAAAAGTCAGGAATGTGGTAAGGTACTTTTTTCTGTCAGCTGGAAAGCTACGCACACAATCCCAGTGTTGTACAGCTTCCTTCTTCACCTTTCCCATGCTGCCGCTCTCTCCGTCTCCCTGAGCTGAAGAAGCGGCTTCTTCGCGCAAAGACGATTGTACCGCTCACAGTGCTCTCTTAGCGCGGCTTCTGCCGAAAGACGCCCGGGAGCGGCGCATAGCTCCGGAGAGCATCGTCCCTTCGTCTTTAGCGTCTTTTGTGGTCTACATCCTGGCAGAAAGCTTTTCCACTCTGTCTGGCAAGGAAAACCTGCGGGAGCACAGAAAACATCTCCCATCGTGTTCTGGACGTTGCACGGAGGTCTGCCAAGTGTTTCCATGAAGAAAAGAAAAGTTGTCCAAAATAACTTCCTTTCGAATGTTGATGTGATTGGAAAAGTCAGGAGAATGTAAGGTACTGTTTTCTATCAGTTGGCAAGTTGAGCACACAATCCCAGTGTTGTACAGCTTCCTTCTTCACCTTTCCCATGCTGCCGCTCTCTCCGGCTCCCTGAGCCGAAGATGCGGCTTCTTCGCGCAAAGACGATTGTACCGGTCACAGTGCTCTCTTAGCGCGGCTTCTGTACGAAAGACGCCCGGGAGCGGCGCATAGCTGCGGAGAGCATCGTCCCTTCGTCTTTAGCGTCTTTTGTGGTCTACATCCTAGCAGAAAGCTTTTCCACTCTGTCTGGCAAGGAAAACCTGCGGGAGCACAGAAAACATCTCCCATCGTGTTCTGGACGTTGCACGGAGGTCTGCCAAATGTTTGGCATAAAGAAAAGAAAAGCTGTCCAAAACCGCTTCTTATCGAATATTCATGGGATAAGAAAAGTCAGGAGAATGGTAAGGTACTGTTTTCTATCAGTTGGCAAGTTGAGCACACAATCCCAGTGTTGTACAGCGTCCTTCTTCACCTTTCCGATGCTGCCGCTCTCTCCGGCTCCCGGAGCCGAAGAAGCGGCTTCTTCGCGCAAAGACGATTGTACTGCTCACAGTGCTCTCTTAGCGCGGCTTCTGCCGAAAGACGCCCGGAAGCGGCGCTTAGCTTTGTAGAGTATCGTCCCTTCGTCTTTAGCGTCTTTTGTGGTCTACATCCTGGCAGAAAGCTTTTTCAGTCTGTCTGGCAAGGAAAACCTGCGGGAGCACAGAAAACATCTCCCATCCTGTTCTGGACGTTGCACGGAAGTCTGGCAAGTGTTTGAAAAGAAGAAAAGGAAAGTTGTCCAGAACACCTTCTAATCGAATATTCATGTGATTGGAAAGTCAGGAGAATGGTAAGGTACTGTTTTCTATCAGTTGGCAAGTTGAGCATACAATCCCAGTGTTGTACAGCTTCCTTCTTCACCTTTCCGATGCTGCCGCTCTCTCTGGCTCCCGGAGCCGAAGATGCGGCTTCTTCGCGCAAAGACGATTGTACCGCTCACAGTGCTCTCGTAGCGCGGCTTCTGCCGAAAGAAGCCCGGGAGCGGCGCTTAGCTCCGGAGAGCATCGTACCTTCGTCTTTAGCGTTTTTTGTGGTCTACATTTTAGCAGAGAGCTTTTCCACTCTCTCTGGAAAGGAAAACCTGCGGGAGCACAGAAAACATCTCCCATCGTTTTCTAGACATTGCACGGAGGTCTGCCAAGTGTTTCCATGAAGAAATTAAAAGTTGTCAAAAATAACTTCCTATCGAATATTCATGTGATTTGAAAAGTCAGGAATGTGGTAAGGTACTTTTTTCTGTCAGCTGGAAAGCTACGCACACAATCCCAGTGTTGTACAGCTTCCTTCTTCACCTTTCCGATGCTGCCGCTCTCTCCGTCTCCCTGAGCCGAAGAAGCGGCTTCTTCGCGCAAAGACGATTGTACCGCTCACAGTGCTCTCTTAGCGCGGCTTCTGCCGAAAGAAGTGCGGGAGCGAAGCTTAGCTCCGGAGAGCATCGTACCTTCGTCTTTAGCATCTTTTATGGTCTACATCCTAGCAGAAAGCTTTTCCACTCTGTCTGGCAAGGAAAACCTGCGGGATCACAGGAAACATCTCCCATCGTGTTCTGGACGTTGCACGGAGGCCTGCCAAGTGTTTGGCATAAAGGAAAGAAAAGCTGTCCAAAACAGCTTCTTATCGAATATTCATGGGATTAGAAAAGTCAGGAGAATGGTAAGGTACTGTTTTCTATCAGTTGGCAAGTTGAGCACACAATCCCAGTGTTGTACGTCTTCCTTCTTCACCTTTCCCATGCTGCCGCTCTCTCCGGCTCCCGGAGCCGAAGAAGCGGCTTCTTCGCGCAAAGACGATTGTACCGCTCACAGTGCTCTCTCAGTGCGGCTTCTGCCGAGAGACGCCCGGGAGCGGCGCATAGCTCCAAAGAGCATCGTACCTTCGTCTTTAGCGTCTTTTGTGGTCTACATCCTAGCAGAAAGCTTTTCCAATCTGTCGGGCAAGGAAAACCTGCGGGAGGACAGAAAACATCTCCCATCGTGTTCTGGACGTTGCACGGAGGCCTGCCAAATGTTTGCATGAAGAAAATAAAAGTTGTCCAAAATAACTTCCTATCGAATGTTAATGTGATTGGAAAAGTCAGGAGAATTTAAGGTATTGTTTTCTGTCAGTTGGCAAGCTGCGCACACAATCCCAGTGTTGTACAGCTTCCTTCTTCACCTTTCCGATGCTGCCGCTCTCTCCGGCTCCCGGAGCCGAAGAAGCGTTTTCTTCGCGCAAAGACGATTGTACCGGTCACACTGCTCTCTTAGCGCGGCTTCTGCCGAAAGACGCCCGGGAGCGGCGCTTAGCTCCGGACAGCATCGTACCTTCGTCTTTAGCGTCTTTTGTATTCTACATTTTAGCAGATAGCGTTTCCACTCTGTCTGGCAAGGAAAACCTGCGGGAGCACAGAAAACATCTCCCATTATGTTCTGGACGTTGCACGGAAATCTGCCACGTGTTTGAAAAGAAGAAGAGGAAAGTTGTCCAGAACACCATCTAATCGAATATTCATGTGATTGGAAAAGTCAGGAGAATGGTAAGGTACTGTTTTCTATCAGTTGGCAAGTTGAGCATACAATCCCAGTGTTGTACAGCTTCCTTCTTCACCTTTCCGATGCTGCCGCTCTCTCTGGCTCCCGGAGCCGAAGATGCGGCTTCTTCGCGCAAAGACGATTGTACCGCTCACAGTGCTCTCGTAGCGCGGCTTCTGCCGAAAGAAGCCCGGGAGCGGCGCTTTACTCCGGAGAGCATCGTACCTTCGTCTTTAGCGTCTTTTGTGGTCTACATTTTAGCAGAGAGCTTTTCCACTCTCTCTGGAAAGGAAAACCTGCGGGAGCACAGGAAACATCTCCCATCGTTTTCTAGACATTGCACGGAGGTCTGCCAAGTGTTTCCATGAAGAAATTAAAAGTTGTCAAAAATAACTTCCTATCGAATATTCATGTGATTTGAAAAGTCAGGAATGTGGTAAGGTACTTTTTTCTGTCAGCTGGAAAGCTACGCACACAATCCCAGTGTTGTACAGCTTCCTTCTTCACCTTTCCCATGCTGCCGCTCTCTCCGTCTCCCTGAGCTGAAGAAGCGGCTTCTTCGCGCAAAGACGATTGTACCGCTCACAGTGCTCTCTTAGCGCGGCTTCTGCCGAAAGAAGTGCGGGAGCGACGCTTAGCTCCGGAGAGCATCGTCCCTTCGTCTTTAGCGTCTTTTGTAGTATACATCTTAGCAAATAGCGTTTCCAGTCTGTCTGGCAAGGAAAACCTGCGGGAGCAACGAAAACATCTCCCATCGTGTTCTGGACGTTGCACGGAGGTCTGCCAAGTGTTTGGCATAAAGAAAAGAAAAGCTGTCCAAAACAGCTTCTTATCGAATATTCATGTGATTGGAAAAGTCAGGAGAATGGTAAGGTACTGTTTTCTATCAGTTGGCAAGTTGAGCACACAATCCCAGTGTTGTACAGCTTCTTTCTTCACCTTTCCGATGCTGCCGCTCTCTCCGGCTCCCGGAGCCGAAGCAGCGGCTTCTTCGCGCAAAGACGATTGTACTGCTCACAGTGCTCTCTTAGCGCGGCTTCTGCCGAGAGACGCCCGGTAGCGGCGCATAGCTCCAGAGAGCATCGTACCTTCGTCTTTAGCGTCTTTTGTGGTCTACATCCTAGCAGAAAGCTTTTCCAGTCTGTCTGGCAAGGAAAACCTGCGGGAGCACAGAAAACATCTCCCATCGTGTTCTAGACATTGCACGGAGGTCTGCAAAGTGTTTGCATGAAGAAATAAACAGTTGTCCAAAATAACTTCCTATCGAATGTTCATGTGATTGGAAAAGTCAGGAGAATGGTAAGGTACTGTTTTCCGTCAGTTGGCAAGCTGCGCACACAATCCCAGTGTTGTACAGCTTCCTTCTTCACCTTTCCGATGCTGCCAGTCTCTCCGGCTCCCGGAGCCGAAGAAGCGGCTTCTTCGCGCAAAGACGACTGTACCGGTCACAGTGCTCTCTTAGCGCGGCTTCTGCCGAAAGACGCCTGGGTACGGCGCTTAGTTCCGGAGAGCATTGCACATTCGTTTTTAGCGTCTTTTGTGGTCTACATCCTAGCAGAAAACTTTTCCACTCTGTCTGGCAAGGAAAACCTGCGGGAGCACAGAAAACATCTCCCATCGTGTTCTGGACGTTGCACGGAGGCGTGCCAAGTGTTTGGCATAAAGATAGGAAAAGCTGTCCAAAACAGCTTCTTATCGAATATTCATGTGATTAGAAAAGTCAGGAGAATGGTAAGGTACTGTTTTCTATCAGTTGGCAAGTTGAGCGCACAATCCCAGTGTTGTACAGCTTCCTTCTTCACCTTTCAGATGCTGCCGATCTCTCCGGCTCCCTGAGCCGAAGATGCGGCTTCTTTGCGCAAAGACGATTGTACCGCTCACAGTGCTCTCTTAGCGCGGCTTCTGCCGAAAGACGCCCGGGAGCGGCGCTTAGCTTTGTAGAGTATCGTCCCTTCGTCTTTAGCGTCTTTTGTGGTCTACATCCTGGCAGAAAGCTTTTTCAGTCTGTCTGGCAAGGAAAACCTGCGGGAGCACAGAAAACATCTCCCATCCTGTTCTGGACGTTGCACGGAAGTCTGCCAAGTGTTTGAAAAGAAGAAAAGGAAAGTTGTCCAGAACACCTTCTAATCGAATATTCATGTGATTGGAAAGTCAGGAGAATGGTAAGGTACTGTTTTCTATCAGTTGGCAAGTTGAGCATACAATCCCAGTGTTGTACAGCTTCCTTCTTCACCTTTCCGATGCTGCCGCTCTCTCTGGCTCCCGGAGCCGAAGATGCGGCTTCTTCGCGCAAAGACGATTGTACCGCTCACAGTGCTCTCGTAGCGCGGCTTCTGCCGAAAGAAGCCCGGGAGCGGCGCTTAGCTCCGGAGAGCATCGTACCTTCGTCTTTAGCGTCTTTTGTGGTCTACATTTTAGCAGAGAGCTTTTCCACTCTCTCTGGCAAGGAAAACCTGCGGGAGCACAGAAAACATCTCCCATCGTTTTCTAGACATTGCACGGAGGTCTGCCAAGTGTTTCCATGAAGAAATTAAAAGTTGTCAAAAATAACTTCCTATCGAATATTCATGTGATTTGAAAAGTCAGGAATGTGGTAAGGTACTTTTTTCTGTCAGCTGGAAAGCTACGCACACAATCCCAGTGTTGTACAGCTTCCTTCTTCACCTTTCCGATGCTGCCGCTCTCTCCGTCTCCCTGAGCCGAAGAAGCGGCTTCTTCGCGCAAAGACGATTGTACCGCTCACAGTGCTCTCTTAGCGCCGCTTCTGCCGAAAGAAGTGCGGGAGCGACGCTTAGCTCCGGAGAGCATCGTACCTTCGTCTTTAGCATCTTTTATGGTCTACATCCTAGCAGAAAGCTTTTCCACTCTGTCTGGCAAGGAAAACCTGCGGGATCACAGGAAAGATCTCCCATCGTGTTCTGGACGTTGCACGGAGGCCTGCCAAGTGTTTGGCATAAAGGAAAGAAAAGCTGTCCAAAACAGCTTCTTATCGAATATTCATGGGATTAGAAAAGTCAGGAGAATGGTAAGGTACTGTTTTCTATCAGTTGGCAAGTTGAGCACACAATCCCAGTGTTGTACGTCTTCCTTCTTCACCTTTCCCATGCTGCCGCTCTCTCCGGCTCCCGGAGCCGAAGAAGCGGCTTCTTCGCGCAAAGACGATTGTACCGCTCACAGTGCTCTCTCAGTGCGGCTTCTGCCGAGAGACGCCCGGGAGCGGCGCATAGCTCCAAAGAGCATCGTACCTTCGTCTTTAGCGTCTTTTGTGGTCTACATCCTAGCAGAAAGCTTTTCCAATCTGTTGGGCAAGGAAAACCTGCGGGAGCACAGAAAACATCTCCCATCGTGTTCTGGACGTTGCACGGAGGCCTGCCAAATGTTTGCATGAAGAAAATAAAAGTTGTCCAAAATAACTTCCTATCGAATGTTCATGTGATTGGAAAAGTCAGGAGAATGGTAAGGTACTGTTTTCTGTCAGTTGGCAAGCTGCGCACACAATCCCAGTGTTGTACAGCTTCCTTCTTCACCTTTCCGATGCTGCCGCTCTCTCCGGCTCCCGGAGCCGAAGAAGCGTTTTCTTCGCGCAAAGACGATTGTACCGGTCACACTGCTCTCTTAGCGCGGCTTCTGCCGAAAGACGCCCGGGAGCGGCGCTTAGCTCCGGAGAGCATCGTACCTTCGTCTTTAGCATCTTTTGTGGTCTACATCCTAGCAGAAAGCTTTTCCACTCTGTCTGGCAAGGAAAACCTGCGGGAGCACAGGAAACATCTCCCATCGTATTCTGGACGTTGCACGGAGGTCTGCCAAGTGTTTCCATGAAGAAAAGAAAAGTTGTCCAAAATAACTTCCTTTCGAATGTTGATGTGATTGGAAAAGTCAGGAGAATGTAAGGTACTGTTTTCTATCAGTTGGCAAGTTGAGCACACAATCCCAGTGTTGTACAGCTTCCTTCTTCACATTTCCCATGCTGCCGCTCTCTCCGGCTCCCTGAGCCGAAGATGCGGCTTCTTCGCGCAAAGACGATTGTACCGGTCACAGTGCTCTCTTAGCGCGGCTTCTGTACGAAAGACGCCCGGGAGCGGCGCATAGCTGCGGAGAGCATCGTCCCTTCGTCTTTAGCGTCTTTTGTGGTCTACATCCTGGCAGAAAGCTTTTCCACTCTGTCTGGCAAGGAAAACCTGCGGGAGCACAGGAAACATCTCCCATCGTGTTCTGGACGTTGCACGGAGGTCTGCCAAATGTTTGGCATAAAGAAAAGAAAAGCTGTCCAAAACCGCTTCTTATCGAATATTCATGGGATTAGTAAAGTCAGGAGAATGGTAAGGTACTGTTTTCTATCAGTTGGCAAGTTGAGCACACAATCCCAGTGTTGTACAGCGTCCTTCTTCACCTTTCCGATGCTGCCGCTCTCTCCGGCTCCCGGAGCCGAAGAAGCGGCTTCTTCGCGCAAAGACGATTGTACTGCTCACAGTGCTCTCTTAGCGCGGCTTCTGCCGAAAGACGTCCGGGAGCGACGCTTAGCTCCGGAGAGCATCGTACCTTGGTCTTTAGCGTCTTTTGTAGTCTACATCTTAGCACAAGCTTTTCCACTCTGTCTGGCCAGAAAAACCTGCGGGAGCACAGGAAACATCTCCCATCGTGTTCTAGACATTGCACGTAGGTCTGCCAAGTGTTTGCATGAAGAAATAAAAAGTTGTCAAAAATAACTTCCTATCGAATATTCTTGTGATTGGAACAGTCAAGAAAGTGGTAAGGTACTGTTTTCTGTCAGCTGGCAAACTGCGCACACAATCCCAGTGTTGTACAGCTTCCTTCTTCACCTTTCCGATGCTGCCGCTCTCTCCGGCTCCCTGAGCCCAAGAAGCGGCTTCTTCGCGCAAAGATGATTGTACCGCTCAGAGTGCTCTCTTAGCGCGGCTTCTGCCGAAAGAAGTGCGGGAGCGGCGCTTAGCTCCGGAGAGCATCGTCCCTTCGTCTTTAGCATCTTTTGTGGTCCACATTTTAGCAGAAAGCTTTTCCACTCTGTCTGGCAAGGAAAACCTGCGGGAGCACAGAAACAATCTCCCATCGTGTTCTGGACGTTGCACGGAGGTCTGCCATGTGTTTGGCATACAGAAAAGAAAAGCTGTCCAAAACACCTTCCAATCGAATATTCATGTGATTGGAAAAGTCAGGAGAATGGTATGGTACTGTTTTCTATCAGTTGGCAAGTTGAGCACACAATCCCAGTGTTGTACAGCTTCCTTCTTCACCTTTCCGATGCTGCCGCTCTCTCCGGCTCCCGGAGCCCAAGAAGCGGCTTCTTCGCGCAAAGACGATTGTACCGCTCACAGTGCTCTCTTAGCGCCGCTTCTGCCGAAAGAAGCCCGGGGGCGGCGCTTAGCTCCGGAGAGCATCGTCCCTTCGTCTTTAGCGTCTTTTGTGGTCCACATTTTAGCAGAAAGCTTTTCCACTCTGTCTGGCAAGGAAAACCTGCGGGAGCACAGAAAACATCTCCCATCGTGATCTGGACGTTGCACGGAGGTCTGCCAAGTGTTTGGCATAAAGAAAAGAAAAGCTGTCCAAAACAGCTTCTTATCGAATATTCATGTGATTAGAAAAGTCAGGAGAATGGTAAGGTACTGTTTTCTATCAGTTGGCAAGTTGAGCACACAATCCCAGTGTTGTACAGCTTCCTTCTTCACCTTTCCGATGCTGCCGCTCTCTCCGGCTCCCGGAGCCGAAGAAGCGGCTTCTTCGCGCAAAGACGATTGTACCGCTCACAGTGCTCTCTTAGCGCGGCTTCTGCCGAAAGAAGCCCGGGAGCGGCGCTTAGCTCCGGAGAGCATCGTCCCTTCGTCTTTAGCGTCTTTTGTGGTCTACATCCTAGCAAATAGCGTTTCCACTCTGTCTGGCAAGGAAAACTTGCGGGAGCACAGGAAACATTTCCCATCGTGTTCTGGACGTTGCACGGAGGTCTGCCAAGTGTTTGGCATAAAGAAAAGAAAAGCTGTCCAAAACAGCTTCTTATTGAATATTCATGTGATTAGAAGGGTCAGGAGAATGGTAAGGTACTGTTTTCTATCAGTTGGCACGTTGAGGACACAATCCCAGTGTTGTACAGCTTCCTTCTTCACCTTTCCCATGCTGCCGCTCTCTCCGGCTCCCGGAGCCCAAGAAGCGGCTTCTTCGCGCAAAGACGATTGTACCGCTCACAGTGCTCTCTTAGCGCGGCTTCTGCCGAAAGAAGCCCGGGAGCGGCGCTTAGCTCCGGAGAGCATCGTCCCTTCGTCTTTAGCGTCTTTTGTGGTCCACATTTTAGCAGAAAGCTTTTCCACTCTGTCTGGCAAGGAAAACCTGCGGGAGCACAGAAAACATCTCCCATCGTGTTCTGGACGTTGCACGGATGTCTGCCAACTGTTTGGCATAAAAAAAAGAAAAGCTGTCCAAAACAGCTTCTTATCGAATATTCATGTGATTGGAAAATTCAGGAGAATGGTAAGGTACTGTTTTCTATCAGTTGGCAAGCTGCGCACACAATCCCAGTGTTGTACAGCGTCCTTCTTCACCTTTCCGATGCTGCCGCTCTCTCCGGCTCCCTGAGCCGAAGATGCGGCTTCTTCGCGCAAAGACGATTGTACCGCTCACAGTGCTCTCTTAGCGCGGCTTTTGCCGAGAGACGCCCGGGAGCAGCGCTTAGCTCCGGAGAGCATCGTACGTTCGTGTTTAGCGTCTTTTGTGGTCTACATCCTAGCAGAGGGCGTTTCCACTCTCTCTGGAAAGGAAAACCTGCGGGAGCACAGAAAACATCTCCCATCGTGTTCTGGACGTTTCACGGAGGTCTGCCAAGTGTTTGGCATAAAGAAAGGAAAAGATGTGCAAAACAGCTTCTTATCGAACATTCATGAGATAGGAAAAGTCAAGAGAATGGTAAGGTACTGTTTTCTATCAGTTGGTAAGTTGAGCACACAATCCCAGTGTTGTACAGCTTCCTTCTTCACCTTTCCGATGCTGCCGCTCTCTCCGGCTCCCGGAGCCCAAGAAGCGGCTTCTTCGCGCAAAGACGACTGTACCGGTCACAGTGCTCTCTTAGCGCGGGTTCTGCCGAAAGACGCCTGGGTACGGCGCTTAGCTCCGGAGAGCATTGCACCTTCGTCTTTAGTGTCTTTTGTGGTCTACATTTTAGCAGAGAGCTTTTCCCCTCTGTCTGGCAAGGAAAACCTGCGGGAGCACAGAAAACATCTCCCATCGTGTTCTGGACGTTGCACGGTGGTCTGCCAAGTATTTGAAAAGAAGAAAAGGAAAGTTGTCCAGAACACCTTCCAATCGAATATTTATGTGATTGGAAAAGTCAGGAGAATGGTAAGGTACTGTTTTCTATCAGTTGACTAGTTGAGCATACAATCCCAGTGTTGCACAGGTTCCTTCTTCACCTTTCGAATGCTGCCGATCTCTACGGCTCCCGGAGCCGAAGAAGCGGCTTCTTCGCGCAAAGACGTTTGTACCGCTCACAGTGCTCTCTTAGCGCGGCTTCTGCCGAAAGACGCCCGGGAGCGATGCTTAGCTCCGGAGAGCATCGTACCTTCGTCTTTAGCGTCTTTTGTAGTCTACATCTTAGCAAATAGCGTTTCCAGTCTGTCTGGCAAGGAAAACCTGCGGGAGCACAGAAAACATCTCCCATCGTGTTCTAGACATTGCACGGACGTCTGCAAAGTGTTTGCTTGTAGAAATAAACAGTTGTCCAAAATAACTTCCTATCGAATGTTCATGTGACTGGAAAAGTCAGGAGAATGGTAAGGTACTGTTTTCTGTCAGTTGGCAAGCTGCGCGCACAATCCCAGTGTTGGACAGCTTCCTTCTTCACCTTTCCGATGCTGCCGCTCTCTCCGGCTCCCGGAGCCGAAGAAGCGGCTTCTTCGCGCAAAGACGACTGTACCGATCACAGTGCTCTCTTAGCGCGGCTTCTTCCAAAAGACGCCTGGGTACAGTGCTTAGCTCCGGAGAGCATCGTACCTTCGTCTTTAGCGTCTTTTGTGGTCTACATCCTGGCAGAAAGCGTTTCCACACTGTCTGGCAAGGAAAACCTGCGGGAGAACAGAAAACATCTCCCATCGTGTTCTGGACGTTGCACGGAGGCGTGCCAAGTGTTTGGCATAAAGGTAGGAAAAGCTGTCCACAACAGCTTCTTATCGAATATTCATGTGATTAGAAAAGTCAGGAGAATGGTAAGGTACTGTTTTCTATCAGTTGGCAAGTTGAGCGCTGAATCCCAGTGTTGTACAGCTTCCTTCTTCACCTTTCAGATGCTGCCGATCTCTCCGGCTCCCTGAGCCGAAAATGCGGCTTCTTCGCGCAAAGACGATTGTACCGCTCACAGTGCTCTCTTAGCGCGGCTTCTGCCGAAAGACGTCCGGGAGCGACGCTTAGCTCCGGAGTGCATCGTACCTTGGTCTTTAGCGTCTTTTGTAGTCTACATCTTAGCAAAAGCTTTTCCACTCTGTCTGGCCAGGAAAACCTGCCGGAGCACAGAAACCATCTCCCATCGTGTTCTGGACGTTGCACGGAGGTCTGCCATGTGTTTGGCATACAGAAGAGAAAAGCTGTCCAAAACAGCTTCTTATCGAATATTCATGTGATTAGAAAAGTCAGGAGAATGGTAAGGTACTGTTTTCTATCAGTTGGCAAGTTGAGCACACAATCCCAGTGTTGTACAGCTTCCTTCTTCACCTTTCCGATGGTGCCGCTCTCTCCGGCTCCCGGAGCCCAAGAAGCGGCTTCTTCGCGCAAAGACGATTGTACCGCTCACAGTGCTCTCTTAGCGCGGCTTCTGCCGAAAGAAGCCCGGGAGCGGCGCTTAGCTCCGGAGAGCATCGTCCCTTCGTCTTTAGCGTCTTTTGTGGTCTACATCCTAGCAAATAGCGTTTCCACTCTGTCTGGCCAGGAAAACCTGCGGGAGCACAGTAAACATCTCCCATCGTGTTCTAGAAATTGGACGTAAGTCTGCCAAGTGTTTGCATGAAGAAATTAAAAGTTGTCAAAAATAAGTTCCTATCGAATATTCTTGTGATTGGAACAGTCAAGAAAGTGGTAAGGTACCGTTTTCTGTCAGTTGGCAAACTGCGCACACAATCCCAGTGTTGTACAGTTTCCTTCTTCACCTTTCCGATGCTGCCGCTCTCTCCGGCTCCCGGAGCCGAAGAAGCAGCTTCTTCGCCCAAAGGCGATTGTACCGCTCACAGTGCTCTCTTAGCGCGGCTTCTGCCGAGAGACGCCCGGGAGCGGCGCATAGCTCCAGAGAGCATCGTCCCTTCGTCTTTAGCGTCTTTTGTGGTCTACATCCTAGCAGAAAGCTTTTCCACTCTGTCTGGCAAGGAAAACTTGCGGGAGCACAGGAAACATTTCCCATCGTTTTCTGGACGTTGCACGGAGGTCTGCCAAGTGTTTGGCATAAAGAAAAGAAAAGCTGTCCAAAACAGCTTCTTATCGAATATTCATGTGGTTAGAAAAGTCAGGAGAATGGTAAGGTACTGTTTTCTATCAGTTGGCAAGTTGAGCACACAATCCCAGTGTTGTACAGCTTCCTTCTTCACCTTTCCCATGCTGCCGCTCTCTCCGGCTCCCGGAGCCGAAGAAGCGGCTTCTTCGCGCAAAGACGATTGTACCGCTCACAGTGCTCTCTTAGCGCGGCTTCTGCCGAAAGAAGCCTGGGAGCGGCGCTTAGCTCCGGAGAACATCGTCCCTTCGTCTTTAGCGTCTTTTGTGGTCCACATTTTAGCAGAAAGCTTTTCCACTCTGTCTGGCAAGGAAAACCTGCGGGAGCACAGAAAACATCTCCCATCGTGATCTGGACGTTGCACGGATGTCTGCCAACTGTTTGGCATAAGAAAAAGAAAAGCTGTCCAAAACAGCTTCTTATCGAATATTCATGTGATTGGAAAATTCAGGAGAATGGTAAGGTACAGTTTTCTATCAGTGGGAAAGCTGCGCACACAATCCCAGTGTTGTACAGCGTCCTTCTTCACCTTTCCGATGCTGCCGCTCTCTCCGGCTCCCTGAGCCGAAGATGCGGCTTCTTCGCGCAAAGACGATTGTACCGCTCACAGTGCTCTCTTAGCGCGGCTTCTGCCGAGAGACGCCCGGGAGCAGCGCTTAGCTCCGGAGAGCATCGTCCCTTCGTCTTTAGCGTCTTTTGTGGTCTACATCCTAGCAGAGAGCTCTTCCACTCTCTCTAAAAAGGAAAACCTGCGGGAGCGCAGAAAACATCTCTCATCGTGTTCTAGACATTGCACGGAGGTCTGCCAAGTGTTTGGCATAAAGAAAGGAAAAGCTGTGCAAAACAGCTTCTTATCGAATATTCATGACATAGGAAAAGTCAAGAGAATGGTAAGGTACTGTTTTCTATCAGTTGGCAAGTTGAGCACACAATCCCAGTGTTGTACAGCTTCCTTCTTCACCTTTCCCATGCTGCCGCTCTCTCCTGTTCCCTGAGCCCAAGAAGCGGATTCTTTGCGGAAAGACGATTGTACCGGTCACAGTGCTCTCTAAGCGCGGCTTCTGCCGAGAGACGCCCGGGAGCGGCGCCTAGCTCCGGAGCGCATCGCCCCTTCGTCTTTAGCGTCTTTTGTGGTCTACATCCTAGCAGAAAGCTTTTCCACTTTGTCTGGCAAGGAAAACCTGCGGGAGCACAGAAAACATCTCCCATCATGTTCTGGACGTTGCACGGAGGTCTGCCATGTGTTTGGCAAAAAGAAAAGTAAAGCTGTCCAAAACAGCTTCTTATCGAATATTCATGTGATTAGAAAAGTCAGGAGAATGGTAAGGTACTGTTTTCTATCAGTTGGCAAGTTGAGCACACAATCCCAGTGTTGTACAGCTTCTTTCTTCACCTTTCCCATGCTGCCGCTCTCTCCGCTCCCGGAGCCGAAGATGCGACTTCTTCGCGCAAAGACGATTGTACCGCTCACAGTGCTCTCTTAGCGCGGCTTCTGCCGAAAGAAGCCCGGGAGCGGCGCTTAGCTCTGGAGAGCATCGTCCCTTCGTCTTTAGCGTCTTTTGTGGTCTACATCCTAGCAGATAGCTTTTCCACTCTGTCTGGCAAGGAAAACCTGCGGGAGCACAGAAAACATCTCCCATCGTGTTCTGGACGTTGCACGGATGTCTGCCAAGTGTTTGGCATAAAGAAAAGAAAAGCTGTCCAAAACAGCTTCTTATCGAATATTCATGTGATTGGAAAAGTCAAGAGAATTGTAAGGTACTGTTTTCTATCAGTTGGCAAGTTGAGCACACAATCCCAGTGTTGTACAGCTTCTTTCTTCACCTTTCCGATGCTGCCGCTCTCTCCGGCTCCCGGAGCCCAAGAAGCGGCTTCTTCGCGCAAAGACCATTGTACCGCTCACAGTGCTCTCTTAGCGCGGCTTCTGCCGAAAGACGCCCGGGAGCGGCGCTTAGATCCGGAGAGCATCGTCCCTTCGTCTTTAGCGTCTTTTGTGGTCTACATCCTGGCAGAAAACTTTTCCACTCTGTCTGGCAAGGAAAACCTGCGGGAGCACAGAAAACATCTGCCATCGTGTTCTGGATGTTGCACGGAGGTCTGCAGAGTGTTTGGCATAAAGAAAAGGAAAGCTGTCCAAAACAGCTTCTTATCGAATATTCATGTGATTAGAAAAGTCAGGAGAATGGTAAGGTACTGTTTTCTATCAGTTGGCAAGTTGAGCACACAATCCCAGTGTTGTACAGCTTCCTTCTTCACCTTTCCGATGCTGCCGCTCTCTCCGGCTCCCGGAGCCCAAGAAGCGGCTTCTTCGCGCAAAGACGATTGTACCGCTCACAGTGCTCTCTTAGCGCCGCTTCTGCCGAAAGAAGCCCGGGAGCGGCGCTTAGCTCCGGAGAGCATCGTCCCTTCGTCTTTAGCATCTTTTGTGGTCTACATCCTGGCAGAAAGCTTTTCCAGTCTGTCTGGCAAGGAAAACCTGCGGGAGCACAGAAAACATCTCCCATCGTGTTCTGGACATTGCACGGAGGTCTGCCAAGTGTTTGCATGAAGAAAAGTTGTCCAAAATAACTTCCTATCGAATGTTCATGTGATTGGAAATGTCAGGAGAATGGTAAGGTACTGTTTCATGTCAGCTGGCAATCTACGCACACAATCCCAGTGTTGTACAGCTTCCTTCTTCACCTTTCCGATGCTGCCGCTCTCTCCGGCTCCCTGAGCCGAAGAAGCGGCTTCTTCACGCAAAGACGATTGTACCGCTCACAGTGCTCTCTTAGCGCGGCATTTCCTGAAAGACGTCCGCGAGCGACGCTTAGCTCCGGAGAGCATCGTCCCTTCGTCTTTAGCGTCTTTTGTGGTCTACATCCTAGCAAATAGCGTTTCCAGTCTGTCTGGCCAGGAAAACCTGCGGGAGCACAGGAAACATCTCCCATCGTGTTCTAGACATTGCACTTAGGTCTGCCAAGTGTTTGCATGAAGAAATTAAAAGTTTTCAAAAATAACTTCCTATCGAATATTCTTGTGATTGGAAATGTCAAGAAAGTGGTGAGGTACTGTTTTCTGTCAGCTGGCAATCTACGCACACAATCCCAGTGTTGTACAGCTTCCTTCTTCACCTTTCCGATGCTGCCGCTCGCTCCGGCTCCCGGAGCCGAAGAAGCAGCTTCTTGGCGCAAAGACGATTGTACCGCTCACAGTGCTCTCTTAGCGCGGCTTCTGCCGAGAGACGCCCGGGAGCTGCGCATAGCTCCAGAGAGCATCGTACCTTCGTCTATAGTGTCTTTTGTGGTCTACATTTTAGCAGATAGCTTTTCCACTCTGTCTGGCAAGGAAAACCTGCGGGAGCACAGAAAACATCTCCCATTATGTTCTGGACGTTTCACGGAGGTCTGCCAAGTGTTTGAAAAGAAGAAAAGGATAGTTGTCCAGAACACCTTCCAATCGAATATTCATGTGATTGGAAAAGTCAGGAGAATGGTAAGGTACTGTTTTCTATCAGTTGGCAAGTTGAGCACACAATCCCAGTGTTGTACAGCTTCTTTCTTCACCTTTCCCATGCTGCCGCTCTCGCCGGCTCCCGGAGCCGAAGAAGCGGCTTCTTTGCGCAAAGACGATTATATCGCTCAGAGTGCTCTCTTAGCGCCGCTTCTGCCGAAAGAAGCCTGGGAGCGGCGCTTAGCTCCGGAGAGCATCGTCCCTTCGTCTTTAGCGTCTTTTGTGGTCCACATTTTAGAAGAAAGCTTTTCCACTCTGTCTGGCAACGAAAACCTGCGTGAGCACAGAAACCATCTGCCATCGTGTTCTGGACGTTGCACGGAGGTCTGCCATGTGTTTGGCATAAAGAAAAGAAAAGCTGTCCAAAACAGCTTCTTATCGAATATTCATGTGATTAGAAATGTCAGGAGAATGGTAAGGTACTGTTTTCTATCAGTTGGCAAGTTGAGCACACAGTCCCAGTGTTGTACAGCTTCCTTCTTCACCTTTCCGATGCTGCCGCTCTCTCCGGCTCCCTGGGCCCAAGAGGCGGCTTCTTCGCGCAAAGACGATTGTACCGCTCACAGTGCTCTCTTAGCGCCGCTTCTGCTGAAAGGCGCCCGGCCACGGCTCTTAGCTCCGGAGAGCATCGTACCTTAGTCTTTAGCGTCTTCTGTGGTCTACATCCTAGCAGAAAGCTTTTCCACTCTGTCTGGCAAGGAAAACCTGCGGGAGCACAGAAAACATCTCCCATCGTGTTCTGGACGTTGCACGGAGGTCTGCCATGTGTTTGGCAAAAAGAAAAGTAAAGCTGTCCAAAACAGCTTCTTATCGAATATTCTTGTGATTGGGAAAGTCAGGAAAGTGCTAAGGTAATGTTTTCTATCAGTTGGCAAGCTGCGCACAGAATCCCAGTGTTGTACAGCTTCCTTCTTCACCTTTCCGATGCTGCCGCTCTCTCCGGCTCCCGGAGCCCAAGAAGCGGCTTCTTCGCGCAAAGACGATTGTACCGCTCAAAGTGCTCTCTTAGCGCGGCTTCTGCCGAAAGAAGCCCGGGAGCGGCGCTTAGCTCCGGAGAGCATCGTACCTTCGTCTTTAGCGTCTTTTGTGGTCTACATCCTAGCAGAAAGCTTTTCCACTCTGTCTGGCAAGGAAAACCTGCGGGAGCACAGAAAACATCTCCCATCGTGTTCTGGACGTTGCACGGATGTCTGCCAAGTGTTTGGCATAAAGAAAGGAAAAGCTGTCCAAAACAGCTTCTTATCGAATATTCATGTGATTAGAAAAGTCAGGAGAATGGTAAGGTACTGTTTTCTATCAGTTGGCAAGTTGAGCACACAATCCCAGTGTTGAACAGCTTCCTTCTTCACCTTTCCCATGCTGCCGCTCTCTCCGGCTCCCTGAGCCCAAGAAGCGGCTTCTTCGCGCAAAGACGATTGTACCGCTCACAGTGCTCTCTTAGCGCGGCTTCTGCCGAAGGAAGCTCGGGAGCGGCGCTTAGCTCCGGAGAGCATCGTACCTTCGTCTTTAGCGTCTTTTGTAGTCTACATTTTAGCAGATAGCTTTTCCACTCTGTCTGGCAAGGAAAACCTGCGGGAGCACAGAAAACATCTCCCATCGTGTTCTGGACATTGCACGGAGGTCTGCCAAGTGTTTGCATGAAGAAAAGTTGTCCAAAATAACTTCCTATCGAATGTTCATGTGATTGGAAAAGTCAGGAGAATGGTAAGGTACTGTTTTCTATCAGTTGGCAAGTTGAGCACACAATCCCAGTGTTGTACAGCTTCCTTCTTCACCTTTCCCATGCTGCCGCTCTCTCCGGCTCCCGGAGCCGAAGAAGCGGCTTCTTCGCGCAAAGACGATTGTACCGCTCACAGTGCTCTCTTAGCACGGCTTCTGCCGAAAGAAGCCCGGGAGCGGCGCTTAGCTCCGGAGAGCATCGTCCGTTCGTCTTCAGCGTCTTTTGTGGTCTACATCCTAGCAGAAAGCTTTTCCACTCTGTCTGGCAAGGAAAACCTGCGGGAACACAGGAAACATCTCCCATCGTGTTCTGGACGTTGCACGGAGGTCTGCCAAGTGTTTGGCATAAAGAAAAGAAAAGCTGTCCAAATCAGTTTCTTATCGAATATTCATGTGATTGGAAAATTCAGGAGAATGGTAAGGTACTGTTTTCTATCAGTTGGCAAGTTGAGCACACAATCCCAGTGTTGTACAGCTTCCTTCTTCACCTTTCCGATGCTGCCGCTCTCTCCGGCTCCCGGAGCCGAAGATGCGACTTCTTCGCGCAAAGACGATTGTACCGCTCACAGTGCTCTCTTAGCGCGGCTTCTGCCGAAAGAAGCCCGGGAGCGGCGCTTAGCTCCGGAGAGCATCGTCCCTTCGTCTTTAGCGTCTTTTGTGGTCTACATCCTGGCAGAAAGCTTTTCCACTCTGTCTGGCAAGGAAAACCTGCGGGAGCACAGAAAACATCTCCCATCGTGTTCTGGACGTTGCACGGAAGTCTGCCAAGTGTTTGGCATAAAGAAAAGAAAAGCTGTCCAAAACAGCTTCTTATCGAATATTCATGTGTTTGGAAAAATCAGGAGAATGGTAAAGTACTGTTTACTATCAGTTGGCAAGTTGAGCACACAATCCCAGTGTTGTACAGCTTCTTTCTTCACCTTTCCGATGCTGCCGCTCTCTCCGGCTCCCGGAGCCCAAGAAACGGCTTCTTCGCGCAAAGACGATTGTACCGCTCACAGTGCTCTCTTAGCGCGGCTTCTGCCGAAAGAAGCCCGGGAGCGGCGCTTAGCTCCGGAGAGCATCGTACCTTCGTCTTTAGCGTCTTCTGTGGTCTACATTTTAGCAGATAGCGTTTCAAGTCTGTCTGGCAAGGAAAACCTGCGGGAGCACAGGAAACATCTCCCATCGTTTTCTAGACATTGCACGGAGGTCTGCCAAGTGTTTGCATGAAGAAATTAAAAGTTTTCAAAAATAACTTCGTATCGAATATTCATGTGATTGGAAATGTCAGGAAAGTGGTAAGATACTGTTTCCTGTCAGCTGGCAAGCTACGCACACAATCCCAGTGTTGTACAGCTTCCTTCTTCACCTTTCCTATGCTGCCTCTCTCTCCGGCTCCCGGAGCCGAAGAAGCGGCTTCTTCGCGCAAAGACGATTGTACCGCTCACAGTGCTCTCTTAGCGCGGCATTTCCTGAAAGACGTCCGGGAGCGGCGCTTAGCTCCGGAGAGCATCGTCCCTTCGTCTTTAGCGTCTTTTGTGGTCTACATCCTAGCAAATAGCGTTTCCAGTCTGTCTGGCCAGGAAAACCTGCGGGAGCACAGGAAACATCTCCCATCGTCTTCTAGACATTGCACGTAGGTCTGCCAAGTGTTTGCATGAAGAAATTAAAAGTTGTCCAAAATAACTTCCTATCGAATATTCATGTGATTAGAAATGTCAAGAAAGTGGTAAGGTACTGTTTTCTGTCAGCTGGCAAACTGCGCACACAATCCCAGTGTTGTACAGCTTCCTTCTTCACCTTTCCGATGCTGCCGCTCTCTCCGGCTCCCGGAGCCGAAGAAGCAGCTTCTTGGCGCAAAGACGATTGTACCGCTCACAGTGCTCTCTTAGCGCGGCTTCTGCCGAGAGACACCCGGGAGCGGCGCATAGCTCCAGAGAGCATCGTACCTTCGTCTATAGTGTCTTTTGAGGTCTACATCCTAGCAGAAAGCTTTTCCACTCTGTCTGGGAAGGAAAACCTGCGGGAGCACAGAAAACATCTCCCATCATGTTCTGGACGTTGCACGGAGGTCTGCCAAGTGTTTGAAAAGAAGAAAAGGAAAGTTGTCCAGAACAACTTCCAATCGAATATTCATGTGATTGGAAAAGTCAGGAGAATGGTAAGGTACTGTTTTCTATCAGTTGGCAAGTTGAGCACACAATCCCAGTGTTGTACAGCTTCTTTCTTCACCTTTCCCCTGCTGCCCATCTCGCCGGCTCCCGGAGCCGAAGAAGCGGCTTCTTCGCGCAAAGACGATTATACCGCTCAGAGTGCTCTCTTAGCGCGGCATCTGCCGAAAGAAGCCCGGGAGCGGCGCTTAGATCCGGAGAGCATCGTCCCTTCGTCTTTAGCGTCTTTTGTGGTCCACATTTTAGAAGAAAGCTTTTCCACTCTGTCTGGCAAGGAAAACCTGCGGGAGCACAGAAACCATCTGCCATCGTGTTCTGGACGTTGCACGGAGGTCTGCCATGTGTTTGGCATAAAGAAAAGAAAAGCTGTCCAAAACAGCTTCTTATCGAATATTCATGTGCTTAGAAAAGTCAGGAGAATGGTAAGGTACTGTTTTCTATCAGTTGGCAAGTTGAGCACACAATCCCAGTGTTGTACAGCTTCTTTCTTCACCTTTCCGATGCTGCCGCTCTCTCCGGCTCCCGGAGCCCAAGAAGCGGCTTCTTCGCGCAAAGACGATTGTACCGCTCACAGTGCTCTCTTAGCGCGGCTTCTGCCGAAAGAAGCCCGGGAGCGGCGCTTAGCTCCGGAGAGCATCGTCCCTTCGTCTTTAGCGTCTTTTGTGGTCTACATCCTAGCAGAAAGCTTTTCCACTCTGTCTGGCAAGGAAAACCTGCGGGAGCACAGAAAACATCTGCCATCCTGTTCTGGATGTTGCACGGAGGTCTGCCAAGTGTTTGGCATAAAGATAGGAAAAGCTGTCCAAAACAGCTTCTTATCGAATATTCATGTGATTAGAAAAGTCAGGAGAATGGTAAGGTACTGTTTTCTATCAGTTGGCAAGTTGAGCACACAATCCCAGTGTTGTACAGCTTCCTTCTCCACTTTTCCGATGCTGCCGCTCTCTCCGGCTCCCTGGGCCCAAGAAGCGGCTTCTTCGCGCAAAGACGGTTGTTCCGCTCACAGTGCTCTCTTAGCGCGCTTCCGCTGAAAGACGCCCGGGAGCGGCGCTTAGCTTTGGAGAGCATCGTACCTTAGTCTTTAGCGTCTTTTGTGGTCTACATCCTAGCAGATAGCTTTTCCACTCTGTCCGGCAAGGAAAACCTGCGGGAGCACAGAAAACATCTCCCATCGTGTTCTGGACGTTGCACGGAGGTCTGCCATGTGTTTGGCATAAGGAAAAGAAAAGCTGTCCAAAACAGCTTCTTATCGAATATTCTTGTGATTGGAAAAGTCAGGAAAGTGCTAAGGTAATGTTTTCTATCAGTTGGAAGCTGCGAACACAATCCCAGTGTTGTACAGCTTCCTTCTTCACCTTTCCGATGCGTCTGCTCTCTTCGGCTCCCGGAGCCGAAGAAACGGCTTCTTCGCGCAAAGACGATTGTACCGGTCACAGTGCTCTCTTAGCGCGGCTTCTGCCGAAAGAAGCCCGGGAGCGGCGCTTAGCTCCGGAGAGCATCGTCCCTTCGTCTTTAGCGTCTTTTGTGGTCTACATCCTAGCAGAAAGCTTTTCCACTCTGTCTGGCAAGGAAAACCTGCGGGAGCACAGAAAACATCTCCCATCGTGTTCTGGACGTCGCACGGATGTCTGCCAAGTGTTTGGCATAAAGAAAGTAAAAGCTGTCCAAAACAGCTTCTTATCGAATATTCATGTGATTAGAAAAGTCAGGAGAATGGTAAGATACTGTTTTCTATCAGTTGGCAAGTTGAGCACACAATGCCAGTGTTGTACAGCTTCCTTCTTCACCTTTCCCATGCTGCCGCTCTCTCCGGCTCCCTGAGCCCAAGAAGCGGCTTCTTCGCGCAAAGACCATTGTACCGCTCACAGTGCTCTCTTAGCGCCGCTTCTGCCGAAAGAAGCCCGGGAGCGGCGCTTAGCTCCGGAGAGCATCGTACCTTCGTCTTTAGCGTCTTTTATAGTCTACATATTAGCAGATAGCTTTTCCACTCTGTCTGGCAAGGAAAACCTGCGGGAGCACAGAAAACATCTCCCATCGTGTTCTGGACATTGCACGGAGGTCTGCCAAGTGTTTGCATGAAGAAAAGTTGTCCAAAATAACTTCCTATCGAATGTTCATGTGATTGGAAAAGTCAGGAGAATGGTAAGGTACTGTTTTCTATCAGTTGGCAATTTGAGCACACAATCCCAGTCTTGTACAACTTCCTTCTTCACCTTTCCGATGCTGCCGCTCTCTCCGGCTCCCTTGGCCCAAGAAGCGGCTTCTTCGCGCAAAGACGATTGTACCGCTCACAGTGCTCTCTTAGCGCGGCTTCTGCCGAAAGACGCCCGGGAGCGGCGCTTAGCTCCGGAGAGCATCGTCCCTTCGTCTTTAGCGTCTTTTGTGGTCTACATTTTAGCAGATAGCTTTTCCACTCTGTCAGGCAAGGAAAACCTGCGGGAGCACAGGAAACATCTCCCATCGTGTTCTGGACGTTGCACGGAGGTCTGCCAAGTGTTTGGCATAAAGAAAGTAAAAGGTGTCCAAAACAGCTTCCTATCGAATATTCATGTGATTGGAAAAGTCAGGAGAATGGTAAGGTACTGTTTTCTATCAGTTGGCAAGTTGAGCACACAATCCCAGTGTTGTACAGCTTCCTTCTTCACCTTTCCCATGCTGCGCTCTCTCCGGCTCCCGGAGCCGAAGAAGCGGCATCTTTGTGCAAAGACGATTGTACCGCTCACAGTGCTCTCTTAGCGCGGCTTCTGCCGAAAGAAGCCCGTGACCGGCGTTTAGATCTGGAGAGCATCGTCCCTTCGTCTTTAGCGTCTTTTGTGGTCTGCATCCTAGCAGAAAGCTTTTCCACTCTGTCTGGCAAGGAAAACCTGCGGGAGCACAGGAAACATCTCCCATCGTGTTCTGGACGTTGCACGGATGTCTGCGATATGTTTGGCATAAAGAAAAGAAAAGCTGTCCAAAACAGCTTCTTATCGAATATTCATGTGATTGGAAAAGTCAGGAGAATGGTAAGGTACTGTTTTCTATCAGTTGGCAAGTTGAGCACACAATCCCAGTGTTGTACAGCTTCTCTCTTCACCTTTCCGATGCTGCCGCTCTCTCCAGCTCCCGGAGCCGAAGAAGCGGCTTCTTCGCGCAAAGACGATTGTACCGCTCACAGTGCTCTCTTAGCGCGGCTTCTGCCGAAAGACGCCCGGGAGCGGCGCTTAGCTCCGGAGAGCATCGTCCCTTCGTCTTTAGCGTCTTTTGTGGTCTACATCCTGGCAGAAAGCTTTACCACTCTGTCTGGCAAGGAAAACCTGCGGGAGCACAGGAAACATCTCCCATCGTGTTCTGGACGTTGCACGGAGGTCTGCCAAGTGTTTGGCATAAAGAAAAGAAAAGCTGTCCAAAACAGCTTCTTATCGAATATTCATGTGATTAGAAAAGTCAGGAGAATGGTAAGGTACTGTTTTCTATCAGTTGGCAAGTTGAGCACACAATCCCAGTGTTGTACAGCTTCCTTCTTCACCTTTCCCATGCTGCCGCTCTCTCCGGCTCCCGGAGCCCAAGAAGCGGCTTCTTCGCGCAAAGACGATTGTACCGCTCACAGTGCTCTCTTAGCGCGGCTTCTGCCGAAAGAAGCCCGGGAGCGGCGCTTAGCTCCGGAGAGCATCGTCCCTTCGTCATTAGCGTCTTTTGTGGTCTACATATTAGCAGATAGCTTTTCAGCTCTGTCTGGCAAGGAAAACCTGCGGGAGCACAGGAAACATCTCCCATCGTGTTCTGGACGTTGCACGGAGGTCTGCCAAGTGTTTGGCATAAAGAAAAGAAAAGCTGTCCAAAACAGATTCTTATCGAATATTCATGTGATTGGAAAAGTCAGGAGAATGGTAAGGTACTGTTTTCTATCAGTTGGCAAGTTGAGCACACAATCCCAGTGTTGTACAACTTCTTTCTTCACCTTTCCCATGCTGCCGCTCTCTCCGGCTCCCGGAGCCGAAGATGCGACTTCTTCGCGCAAAGACGATTGTACCGCTCACAGTGCTCTCTTAGCGCCGCTTCTGCCGAAAGAAGCCCGGGAGCGGCGCTTAGCTCCGGAGAGCATCGTCCCTTCGTCTTTAGCGTCTTTTGTGGTCTACATCCTAGCAGAAAGCTTTTCCAATCTGTCTGGCAAGGAAAACCTGCGGGAGCACAGAAAACATCTCCCATCGTGTTCTGGACGTTGCACGGAGGTCTGCCAAGTGTTTGGCATAAAGAAAAGAAAAGCTGTCCAAAACAGCTTCTTATCGAGTATTCATGTGTTTGGAAAAATCAGGAGAATGGTAAAGTACTGTTTACTATCAGTTGGCAAGTTGAGCACACAATCCCAGTGTTGTACAGCTTCTTTCTTCACCTTTCCGATGCTGCCGCTCTCTCCGGCTCCCTGAGCCCAAGAAGCGGCTTCTTCGCGCAAAGACGATTGTACCGCTCACAGTGCTCTCTTAGCGCGGCTTCTGCCGAAAGAAGCCCGGGAGCGGCGCTTAGCTCCGGAGAGCATCGTCCCTTCGTCTTTAGCGTCTTTTGTAGTCTACATTTTAGCAGATATCTTTTCCACTCTGTCAGGCAAGGAAAACCTGCGGGAGCACAGGAAACATCTCCCATCGTGTTCTGGACGTTGCACGGAGGTCTGCCAAGTGTTTGGCATAAAGAAAAGAAAAGCTGTCCAAAACAGCTTATAATCGAATATTCATGTGATTAGAAAAGTCAGGAGAATGGTAAGGTACTGTTTTCTATCAGTTGGCAAGTTGAGCACACAATCCCAGTGTTGTACAGCTTCCTTCTTCACCTTTCCCATGCTGCCGCTCTCTACGGCTCCCTGAGCCCAAGAAGCGGCTTCTTCGCGCAAAGACGATTGTACCGCTCACAGTGCTCTCTTAGCGCCGCTTCTGCCGAAAGAAGCCCGGGAGCGGCGCTTAGCTCCGGAGAGCATCGTACCTTCGTCTTTAGCGTCTTTTGTAGTCTACATTTTAGCAGATAGCTTTTCCACTCTGTCTGGCAAGGAAAACCTGCGGGAGCACAGAAAACATCTCCCATCGTGTTCTGGACATTGCACGGAGGTATGCCAAGTCTTTGCATGAAGAAAAGTTGTCCAAAATAACTTCCTATCGAATGTTCATGTGATTGGAAAAGTCAGGAGAATGGTAAGGTACTGTTTTCTATCAGTTGGCAATTTGAGCACACAATCCCAGTGTTGTACAACTTCCTTCTTCACCTTTCCGATGCTGCTGCTCTCTCCGGCTCCCTGGGCCCAAGAAGCGGCTTCTTCGCGCAAAGACGATTGTACCGCTCACAGTGCTCTCTTAGCGCGGCTTCTGCCGAAAGACGCCCGGGAGCGACGCTTAGCTCCGGAGAGCATCGTCCCTTCGTCTTTAGCGTCTTTTGTGGTCTACATTTTAGCAGATAGCTTTTCCACTCTGTCTGGCAAGGAAAACCTGCGGGAGCACAGGAAACATCTCCCATCGTGTTCTGGACGTTGCACGGAGGTCTGCCAAGTCTTTAGCATAAAGAAAAGAAAAGCTGTCCAAAACAGCTTCTTATCGAATATTCATGTGATTAGAAAAGTCAGGAGAATGGTAAGGTACTGTTTTCTATCAGTTGGCAAGTTGAGCACGCAATCCCAGTGTTGTACAGCTTCCTTCTTCACCTTTCCCATGCTGCCGCTCTCTCCGGCTCCCTGAGCCCAAGAAGCGGCTTCTTCGCGCAAAGACCATTGTACCGCTCACAGTGCTCTCTTAGCGCCGCTTCTGTCGAAAGAAGCCCGGGAGCGGCGCTTAGCTCCGGAGAGCATCGTCCCTTCGTCTTTAGCGTCTTTTGTGGTCTACATCCTGGCAGAAAGCTTTTCCACTCTGTCTGGCAAGGAAAACCTGCGGGAGCACAGAAAACATCTCCCATCGTGTTCTGGACGTTGCACGTAGGTCTGCCAAGTGTTTGGCATAAAGAAAAGAAAAGCTGTCCAAAACAGCTTCTTATCGAATATTCATGTGATTGGAAAAGTCAGGAGAATGGTAAGGTAAAGTTTTCTATCAGTTGGCAAGCTGCGCACACAATCCCAGTGTTGTACAGCTTCCTTCTTCACCTTTCCCATGCTGCCGCTCTCTCCGGCTCCCGGAGCCCAAGAAGCGGCTTCTTCGCGCAAAGACGATTGTACCGCTCACAGTGCTCTCTTAGCGCGGCTTCTGCCGAAAGAAGCCCGGGAGCGGCGCTTAGCTCCGGAGAGCATCGTCCCTTCGTCTTTAGCGTCTTTTGTGGTCTACATCCTAGCAGAAAGCTTTTCCACTCTGTCTGGCAAGGAAAACCTGCGGGAGCACAGGAAACATCTCCCATCGTGTTCTGGACGTTGCACGGATGTCTGCCAAGTGTTTGGCATAAAGAAACGAAAAGCTGTCCAAAACAGCTTCTTATCGAATATTCATGTGATTAGAAAAGTCAGGAGAATGGTAAGGTACTCTTTTCTATCAGTTGGCAAGTTGAGCACACAATCCCAGTGTTGTACAGCTTCTTTCTTCACCTTTCCGATGCTGCCGCTCTCTCCGGCTCCCTGGGCCCAAGAAGCGGCTTCTTCGCGCAAAGACGTTTGTACAGCTCACAGTGCTCTCTTACCGCGGCTTCTGCCGAAAGAAGCCCGGGAGCGGCGCTTAGCTCCGGAGAGCATCGTCCCTTCGTCTTTAGCGTCTTTTGTAGTCTACATATTAGCAGATAGCTTTTCCACTCTGTCTGGCAAGGAAAACCTGCGGGAGCACAGGAAACATCTCCCATCGTGTTCTAGACATTGCACGGAGGTCTGCCAAGTGTTTGCATGAAGACATTAATAGTTGTCCAAAATAAATTCCTATCGAATATTCTTGTGACTGGAAAAGTCAGGAAAGTGGTAAGGTAAAGTTTTCTATCAGTTGGCAAGCTGCGCACAAATCCCAGTGTTGTACAGCTTCCTTCTTCACCTTTCCCATGCTGCCGCTCTCTCCGGCTCTTGGAGCCCAAGAAGCGGCTTCTTCGCGCAAAGACGATTGTACCGCTCACAGTGCTCTCTTAGCGCGGCTTCTGCCAAAAGAAGCCCGGGAGCGACGCTTAGCTCTGGAGAGCATCGTCCCTTCGTCTTTAGCGTCTTTTGTGGTCTACATCCTAGCAGAAAGCTTTTCCACTCTGTCTGGCAAGGAAAACCTGCGGGAGCACAGAAAACATCTCCCATCGTGTTCTGGACGTTGCACGGATTTCTGCCAAGTGTTTGGCATAAAGAAAGGAAAAGCTGTCCAAAACAGCTTCTTATCGAATATTCATGTGATTAGAAAAGTCAGGAGAATGGTAAGGTACTCTTTTCTATCAGTTGGCAAGTTGAGCACACAATCCCAGTGTTGTACAGCTTCTTTCTTCACCTTTCCGATGCTGCCGCTCTCTCTGGCTCCCGGAGCCCAAGAAGCGGCTTCTTCGCGCAAAGACGATTGTACCGCTCACAGTGCTCTCTTAGCGCCGCTTCTGCCGAAAGACGCCCGGGAGCGGCGCTTAGCTCCGGAGAGCATCGTCCCTTCGTCTTTAGCGTCTTTTGTGGTCTACATCCTGGCAGAAACTTTACCACTCTGTCTGGCAAGGAAAACCTGCGGGAGCACAGAAAACATCTCCCATCGTGTTCTGGACGTTGCACGGAGGTCTGCCAAGTGTGTGGCATAAAGAAAAGAAAAGCTTTCCAAAACAGCTTCTTATCGAATATTCATGTGATTAGAAAAGTCAGGAGAATGGTAAGGTACTGTTTTCTATCAGTTGGCAAGTTGAGCACACAATCCCAGTGTTGTACAGCTTCCTTGTTCACCTTTCCCATGCTGCCGCTCTCTCCGGCTCTTGGAGCCCAAGAAGCGGCTTCTTCGCGCAAAGACAATTGTACCGCTCACAGTGCTCTCTTAGCGCGGCTTCTGCCGAAAGAAGCCCGGGAGCGGCGCTTAGCTCCGGAGAGCATCGTGCCTTCGTCTTTAGCGTCTTTTGTAGGCTACATTTTAGCAGATAGCTTTTCCACTCTGTCTGGCAAGGAAAACCTGCGGGAGCACAGAAAATATCTCCCATCGTGTTCTGGACGTTGCACGTAGGTCTGCCAAGTGTTTGGCATAAAGAAAAGAAAAGCTGTCCAAAACAGCTTCCTATCGAATATTCATGTGATTGGAAAAGTCAAGAGAATGGTAAGGTACTGTTTTCTATCAGTTGGCAATTTGAGCACACAATCCCGGTGTTGTACAGCTTCCTTCTTCACCTTTGCGATGCTGCCGCTCTCTCCGGCTCCCGGACCCCAAGAAACGGCTTCTTCGCGCAAAGACGATTGTACCGCTCACAGTGCTCTCTTAGCGCGGCTTCTGCCGAAAGAAGCTCGGGAGCGGCGCTTAGCTCCGGAGAGCATCGTCTCTTCGTCTTTAGCGTCTTTTGTAGTCTACATTTTAGCAGATAGCTTTTCCACTCTGTCTGGCAAGGAAAACCTGCGGGAGCACAGAAAACATCTCCCATCGGGTTCTGGACGTTGCACGGAGGTCTGCCAAGTGTTTGGCATAAAGAAAAGAAAAGCTGTCCAAAACAGATTCTTATCGAATATTCATGTGATTGGAAAAGTCAGGAGAATGGTAAGGTACTGTTTTCTATCAGTTGGCAAGTTGAGCACACAATCCCAGTGTTGTACAGCTTCCTTCTTCACCTTTCCCATGCTGCCGCTCTCTCCGGCTCCCGGAGCCCAAGAAGAGGCTTCTTTGCGCAAAGACGATTGTACCGCTCACAGTGCTCTCTTAGCGCGGCTTCTGCCGAAAGAAGCCCGGGAGCGGCGCTTAGCTTCGGAGAGCATCGTCCCTTCGTCTTTAGCGTCTTTTGTGGTCTATATCCTGGCAGATAGCTTTTCCCCTCTGTCTGGCAAGGAAAACCTGCGGGAGCACAGAAAACATCTCCCATCGTGTTCTGGACGTTGCACGGTGGTCTGCCATGTGTTTGGCATAAAGAAAAGGAAAGCTGTCCAAAACAGCTTCTTATCGAATATTCATGTGATTGGAAAAGTCAGGAGAATGGAAAGGTACTGTTTTCCATAAGTTGGCCAGTTGAGCACACAATGCCAGTGTTGTACAGCTTCCTACTTCACCTCTCCCATGCTGCCGCTCTCTCCGGCTCCCTGGGCCCAAGAAGCGGCTTCTTCGCGCAAAGACGATTGTACCGCTCACAGTGCTCTCTTAGCGCGGCTTCTGCCGAAAGACGCCCGGGTGCGGCGCATAGCTCCGGAGAGCATCGTCCCTTCGTCTTTAGCGTCTTTTGTGGTCTACATCCTAGCAGAAAGCTTTTCCACTCTGTCTGGCAAGGAAAACCTGCGGGAGCACAGGAAACATCTCCCATCGTGTTCTGGACGTTGCACGGAGGTCTGCCAAGTGTTTGGCATAAAGAAAAGTAAAGCTGTCCAAAACAGCTTCTTATCGAATATTCATATGATAGGAAAAGTCAGGAGAATGGTAAGGTACTGTTTTCTATCAGTTGGCAAGTAGAGCACACAATCCCAGTGTTGTACAGCTTCCTTCTTCACCTTTCCGATGCTGCTGCTCTCTCCAGCTCCCGGAGCCGAAGAAGCGGCTTCTTCGCGCAAAGACGATTGTACCGGTCACACTGCTCTCTTAGCGCGGCTTCTGCCGAAAGAAGCCCGGGAGCGGCGCTTAGCTCCGGAGAGCATCGTATCTTAGTCTTTAGAGTCTTCTGTGGTCTACATCCTAGCAGAAAGCTTTTCCACTCTGTCTGGCAAGGAAAACCTGCGGGAGCGCAGAAAACATCTCCCATCGTGTTCTGGACGTTGCACGGAGGTCTGCCAAGTGTTTGGCATAAAGAAAAGAAAAGCTGTCCAAAACAGCTTCTTATCGAATATTCATGTGATTGGAAAAGTCAGGACAATAGTAAAGTACTGTTTACTATCAGTTGGCGAGTTGAGCACACAATCCCAGTGTTGTACAGCTTCTTTCTTCACCTTTCCGATGCTGCCGCTCTCTCCGGCTACCTGGGCCCAAGAAGCGGCTTCTTCGCGCAAAGACGATTGTACCGCTCACAGTGCTCTCTTAGCGCGGCTTCTGCCGAAAGACGCCCGGGAGCGGCGCTTAGCTCCGGAGAGCATCGTCCCTTCGTCTTTAGCGTCTTTTGTGGTCTACATTTTAGCAGATAGCTTTTCCACTCTGTCTGGAAAGGAAAACCTGCAGGAGCACAGAAAACATCGCCCATCGTGTTCTGGACGTTGCACGGAGGTCTGCCAAGTGTTTGGCCTAAAGAAAAGGAAAGCTGTCCAAAACAGCTTCCTATCCAATATTCATGTGATTGGAAAATCAGGAGAATAGTAAGGAACTGTTTTCTATCAGTTGGCAAGTTGAGCACACAATCCCAGTGTTGTACATCTTCCTTCTTCACCTTTCCGATGCTGCCGCTCTCTCCGGCTCCCGGAGCCAAAGAAGCGGCTTCTTCGCGCAAAGACGATTGTACCGCTCACAGTGCTCTCTTAGCGCGGCTTCTGCCGAAAGAAGCCCGCGAGCGGCGCTTAGCTCCGGAGAGCATCATCCCTTTGTCTTTAGCGTCTTTTGTAGTCTGCATTTTAGCAGGTAGCGTTTCCACACTGTCTGGCAAGGAAAACCTGCGGGAGCACAGAAAACATCTCCCATCGTGTTCTGGACGTTGCACGGAGGTCTGCCAAGTGTTTGGCATAAAGAAAAGAAAAGCTGTCCAAAACAGCTTCTTATCGAATATTCATGTGATTGGAAAAGTCAGGAGAATGGTAAGGTACTGTTTTCTATCAGTTGGCAAGTTGAGCACACAATCCCAGTGTTGTACAGCTTCCTTGTTCACCTTTCCCATGCTGCCGCTCTCTCCGGCTCTTGGAGCCCAAGAAGCGGCTTCTTCGCGCAAAGACGATTGTACCGCTCACAGTGCTCTCTTAGCGCGGCTTCTGCCGAAAGAAGCCCGGGAGCGGCGCTTAGCTCCGGAGAGCATCGTCCCTTCGTCTTTAGCGTCTTTTGTAGTCTACATTTTAGCAGATAGCTTTTCCACTCTGTCTGGCAAGGAAAACCTGCGGGTGCACAGAAAACATCTCCCATCGTGTTCTGGACATTGCACGGAGGTCTGCCAAGTGTTTCCATGAAGAAAAGTTGTCCAAAATAACTTCCTCTCGAATGTTCATGTGATTGGAAAAGCAGGAGAATGGTAAGGTACTGTTTTCTATCAGTTGGCAATTTGAGCACACAATCCCAGTGTTGTACAGCTTCCTTCTTCACCTTTCCCATGCTGCCGCTCTCTCCGGCTCCCTGGGCCCAAGAAGCGGCTTCTTCGCGCAAAGACGATTGTACCGCTCACAGTGCTCTCTTAGCGCAGCTTCTGCCGAAAGACGCCCGGGAGCGGCGCTTAGCTCCGGAGAGCATCGTCCCTTCGTCTTCAGCGTCTTTTGTGGTCTACATCCTAGCAGAAAGCTTTTCCACTCTGTCTGGCAAGGAAAACCTGCGGGAGCACAGGAAACATCTCCCATCGTGTTCTGGACGTTTCACGGAGGTCTGCCAAATGTTTGGCATAAAGAAAAGAAAAGCTGTCCAAAACAGCTTCTATCAAATATTCATGTATTTGGAAAAATCAGGAGAATTGTAAAGTACTGTTTACTATCAGTTGGCAAGTTGAGCACACAATCCCAGTGTTGTACAGCTTCTTTCTTCACCTTTCCGATGCTGCCGCTCTCTCCAGCTCCCTGAGCCCAAGAAGCAGCTTCTTCGTGCAAAGACGATTGTACCGCTCACAGTGCTCTCTTAGCGCGGCTTCTGCCGAAAGAAGCCCGGGAGCGGCGCTTAGCTCCGGAGAGCATCGTACCTTCGTCTTTAGCGTCTTTTGTGGTCTACATCCTAGCAGAAAGCTTTTCCACTCTGTCTGGCAAGGAAAACCTGCGGGAGCACAGGAAACATCTCCCATCGTGTTCTGGACATTGCACGGAGGTCTGCCAAGTGTTTACATGAAGATATTAAAAGTTGTCCAAAATAACTTCCTATCGAATATTCTTGTGATTGGAAAAGTCAGGAAAGTGCTAAGATAATGTTTTCTATCAGTTGGCAAGCTGCGCACACAATCCCAGTTTTGTACAGCTTCTTTCTTCACCTTTCCGATGCTGCCGCTCTCTCCGGCTCCCGGAGCCGAAGAAGCGGCTTCTTCGCGCAAAGACGATTGTACCGCTCACAGTGCTCTCTTAGCGCGGCTTCTGCCGAAAGAAGCCCGGGAGCGGCGCTTAGCTCCGGAGAGCATCGTCCCTTCGTCTTTAGCGACTTTTGTGGTCTACATCCTGGCAGAAAGCTTTTCCGCTCTGTCTGGCAAGGAAAACCTGCGGGAGCACAGGAAACATCTCCCATCGTGTTCTGGACGTTGCACGGACGTCTGCCAAGTGTTTGGCATAAAGAAAAGAAAAGCTGTCCAAAACAGCTTCTTATCGAATATTCATGTGATTGGAAAAGTCAGGAGAATGGTAAGGTACTGTTTTCTGTCAGTTGGCAAGTTGAGCACACAATCCCAGTGTTGTACAGCTTCTTTCTTCACCTTTCCGATGCTGCCGCTCTCTCCAGCTCCCGGAGCCCAAGAAGCGGCTTCTTCGCGCAAAGACGATTGTACCGCTCACAGTGCTCTCTTAGCGCGGCTTCTGCCGAAAGACGCCCGGGAGCGGCGCTTAGCTCCGGAGAGCATCGTCCCTTCGTCTTTAGCGTCTTTTGTAGGCTACATTTTAGCAGATAGCTTTTCCACTCTGTCTGGCAAGGAAAAACTGTGGGAGCACAGAAAACATCTCCCATCGTGTTCTGGACATTGCACGGATGTCTGCCAAGTGTTTGGCATAAAGAAAAGAAAAGCTGTCCAAAACAGCTTCTTATCGAATATTCATATGATAGGAAAAGTCAGGAGAATGGTAAGGTACTGTTTTCTATCAGTTGGCAAGTAGAGCACACAATCCCAGTGTTGTACAGCTTCCTTCTTCACCTTTCCGAAGCTGCTGCTCTCTCCAGCTCCCGGAGCCGAAGAAGCGGCTTCTTCGCGCAAAGACGATTGTAGCGCTCACAGTGCTCTCTTAGCGCGGCTTCTGCCGAAAGACGCCCGGGAGCGGCGCTTAGCTCCAGAGAGCATCGTATCTTAGTATTTAGAGTCTTCTATGGTCTACATCCTAGCAGAAAGCTTTTCCACTCTGTCTGGCAAGGAAAACCTGCGGGAGCACAGAAACCATCTCCCATCGTGTTCTGGACGTTGCACGGACGTCTGCCATGTGTTTGGCAAAAAGAAAAGAAAAGCTGTCCAAAACAGCTTCTTATCAAATATTCATGTGATTAGAAAAGTCAGGAGAATGGTACGGTACTGTTTTCTATCAGTTGGCAAGTTGAGCATACAATCCCTGTGTTGTACAGCTTCCTTCTTCACCTTTCCGATGCTGCCGCTCTCTCAGGCTCCCTGAGCCCAAGAAGCGGCTTCTTCGCGCAAAGACGATTGTACCGCTCACAGTGCTCTCTTAGCACGGCTTCTGCCGAAAGAAGCCCGGGAGCGGCGATTAGCTCTGGAGAGCATCGTCCCTTCGTCTTTAGCGTCTTTTGTTGTCTACAATTTAGCAGATAGCTTCTCCACTCTGTCTGGCAAGGAAAACCTTCGGGAGCACAGAAAACATCTCCCATCGTGTTCTGGACATTGCACGTAGGTCTGCCAAGTGTTTGCATGAAGAAAAGAAAAGCTGTCCAAAACAGCTTCCTATCGAATATTCATGTGATTGGAAAAGTCAGGAGAATAGTAAGGTACTGTTTTCTATCAGTTGGCAAGTTGAGCACACAATCCCAGTGTTGTACACCTTCCTTCTTCACCTTTCCAATGCTGCCGCTCTCTCCGGCTCCCGGAGCCCAAGAAGCGGCTTCTTCGCGCAAAGACGATTGTACCGCTCACAGTGCTCTATTAGCGCGGCTTCTGCCGAAAGAAGCCCAGGAGCGGCGCTTAGCTCCGGAGAGCATCGTCCCTTCGTCTTTAGCGTCTTTTGTGGTCTACATCCTAGCAGAAAGCTTTTCCACTCTGTCTGGCCAGGAAAACCTGCGGGAGCACAGGAAACATCTCCCATCGTGTTCTGGACGTTGCACGGAGGTCTGCCAAGTGTTTGGCATAAAGAAAAGAAAAGCTGTCCAAAACAGCTTCCTATCGAATATTCATGTGATTGGAAAAGTCAGGAGAATGGTAAGGTACTGTTTTCTATCAGTTGGCAAGTTGAGCACACAATCCCAGTGTTGTACAGCTTCTCTCTTCACCTTTCCGATGCTGCCGCTCTCTCCAGCTCCCGGAGCCGAAGAAGCGGCTTCTTCGCGCAAAGACGATTGTACCGCTCACAGTGCTCTCTTAGCGCGGCTTCTGCCGAAAGACGCCCGGGAGCGGCGCTTAGCTCCGGAGAGCATCGTCCCTTCGTCTTTAGCGTCTTTTGTGGTCTACATCCTGGCAGAAAGCTTTACCACTCTGTCTGGCAAGGAAAACCTGCGGGAGCACAGGAAACATCTCCCATCGTGTTCTGGACGTTGCACGGAGGTCTGCCAAGTGTTTGGCATAAAGAAAAGAAAAGCTGTCCAAAACAGCTTCTTATCGAATATTCATGTGATTAGAAAAGTCAGGAGAATGGTAAGGTACTGTTTTCTATCAGTTGGCAAGTTGAGCACACAATCCCAGTGTTGTACAGCTTCCTTCTTCACCTTTCCCATGCTGCCGCTCTCTCCGGCTCCCGGAGCCCAAGAAGCGGCTTCTTCGCGCAAAGACGATTGTACCGCTCACAGTGCTCTCTTAGCGCGGCTTCTGCCGAAAGAAGCCCGGGAGCGGCTCTTAGCTCCGGAGAGCATCGTCCCTTCGTCATTAGCGTCTTTTGTGGTCTACATATTAGCAGATAGCTTTTCAGCTCTGTCTGGCAAGGAAAACCTGCGGGAGCACAGGAAACATCTCCCATCGTGTTCTGGACGTTGCACGGAGGTCTGCCAAGTGTTTGGCATAAAGAAAAGAAAAGCTGTCCAAAACAGATTCTTATCGAATATTCATGTGATTGGAAAAGTCAGGAGAATGGTAAGGTACTGTTTTCTATCAGTTGGCAAGTTGAGCACACAATCCCAGTGTTGTACAACTTCTTTCTTCACCTTTCCCATGCTGCCGCTCTCTCCGGCTCCCGGAGCCGAAGATGCGACTTCTTCGCGCAAAGACGATTGTACCGCTCACAGTGCTCTCTTAGCGCCGCTTCTGCCGAAAGAAGCCCGGGAGCGGCGCTTAGCTCCGGAGAGCATCGTCCCTTCGTCTTTAGCGTCTTTTGTGGTCTACATCCTAGCAGAAAGCTTTTCCAATCTGTCTGGCAAGGAAAACCTGCGGGAGCACAGAAAACATCTCCCATCGTGTTCTGGACGTTGCACGGAGGTCTGCCAAGTGTTTGGCATAAAGAAAAGAAAAGCTGTCCAAAACAGCTTCTTATCGAGTATTCATGTGTTTGGAAAAATCAGGAGAATGGTAAAGTACTGTTTACTATCAGTTGGCAAGTTGAGCACACAATCCCAGTGTTGTACAGCTTCTTTCTCCACCTTTCCGATGCTGCCGCTCTCTCCGGCTCCCTGAGCCCACGAAGCGGCTTCTTCGCGCAAAGACGATTGTACCGCTCACAGTGCTCTCTTAGCGCGGCTTCTGCCGAAAGAAGCCCGGGAGCGGCGCTTAGCTCCGGAGAGCATCGTCCCTTCGTCTTTAGCGTCTTTTGTAGTCTACATTTTAGCAGATATCTTTTCCACTCTGTCTGGCAAGGAAAACCTGCGGGAGCACAGAAAACATCTCCCATCGTGTTCTGGACATTGCACGGAGGTATGCCAAGTCTTTGCATGAAGAAAAGTTGTCCAAAATAACTTCCTATCGAATGTTCATGTGATTGGAAAAGTCAGGAGAATGGTAAGGTACTCTTTTCTATCAGTTGGCAAGTTGAGCACACAATCCCAGTGTTGTACAGCTTCTTTCTTCACCTTTCCGATGCTGCCGCTCTCTCTGGCTCCCGGAGCCCAAGAAGCGGCTTCTTCGCGCAAAGACGATTGTACCGCTCACAGTGCTCTCTTAGCGCGGCTTCTGCCGAAAGACGCCCGGGAGCGGCGCTTAGCTCCGGAGAGCATCGTCCCTTCGTCTTTAGCGTCTTTTGTGGTCTACATCCTGGCAGAAACTTTACCACTCTGTCTGGCAAGGAAAACCTGCGGGAGCACAGAAAACATCTCCCATCGTGTTCTGGACGTTGCACGGAGGTCTGCCAAGTGTGTGGCATAAAGAAAAGAAAAGCTTTCCAAAACAGCTTCTTATCGAATATTCATGTGATTAGAAAAGTCAGGAGAATGGTAAGGTACTGTTTTCTATCAGTTGGCAAGTTGAGCACACAATCCCAGTGTTGTACAGCTTCCTTGTTCACCTTTCCCATGCTGCCGCTCTCTCCGGCTCTTGGAGCCCAAGAAGCGGCTTCTTCGCGCAAAGACAATTGTACCGCTCACAGTGCTCTCTTAGCGCGGCTTCTGCCGAAAGAAGCCCGGGAGCGGCGCTTAGCTCCGGAGAGCATCGTGCCTTCGTCTTTAGCGTCTTTTGTAGGCTACATTTTAGCAGATAGCTTTTCCACTCTGTCTGGCAAGGAAAACCTGCGGGAGCACAGAAAATATCTCCCATCGTGTTCTGGACGTTGCACGTAGGTCTGCCAAGTGTTTGGCATAAAGAAAAGAAAAGCTGTCCAAAACAGCTTCCTATCGAATATTCATGTGATTGGAAAAGTCAAGAGAATGGTAAGGTACTGTTTTCTATCAGTTGGCAATTTGAGCACACAATCCCGGTGTTGTACAGCTTCCTTCTTCACCTTTGCGATGCTGCCGCTCTCTCCGGCTCCCGGACCCCAAGAAACGGCTTCTTCGCGCAAAGACGATTGTACCGCTCACAGTGCTCTCTTAGCGCGGCTTCTGCCGAAAGAAGCTCGGGAGCGGCGCTTAGCTCCGGAGAGCATCGTCTCTTCGTCTTTAGCGTCTTTTGTAGTCTACATTTTAGCAGATAGCTTTTCCACTCTGTCTGGCAAGGAAAACCTGCGGGAGCACAGAAAACATCTCCCATCGGGTTCTGGACGTTGCACGGAGGTCTGCCAACTGTTTGCATGAAGAAAAGAAAAGTTGTCCAAAATAACTTCCTATCGAATGATCATGGGATTGGAAAAATCAGGAGAATGGTAAGGTACTGTTTTCTATCAGTTGGCAAGTTGAGCACACAATCCCAGTGTTGTACAGCTTCCTTCTTCACCTTTCCCATGCTGCCGCTCTCTCCGGCTCCCGGAGCCGAAGATGCGGCTTCTTTGCGCAAAGACGATTGTACCGGTCACAGTGCTCTCTTAGCGCGGCTTCTGCCGAAAGAAGCCCGGGAGCGGCGCTTAGCTTCGGAGAGCATCGTCCCTTCGTCTTTAGCGTCTTTTGTGGTCTATATCCTGGCAGATAGCTTTTCCCCTCTGTCTGGCAAGGAAAACCTGCGGGAGCACAGAAAACATCTCCCATCGTGTTCTGGACGTTGCACGGTGGTCTGCCATGTGTTTGGCATAAAGAAAAGGAAAGCTGTCCAAAACAGCTTCTTATCGAATATTCATGTGATTGGAAAAGTCAGGAGAATGGAAAGGTACTGTTTTCTATAAGTTGGCCAGTTGAGCACACAATGCCAGTGTTGTACAGCTTCCTACTTCACCTCTCCCATGCTGCCGCTCTCTCCGGCTCCCGGAGCCCAAGAAGCGGCTTCTTCGCGCAAAGACGATTGTACCGCTCACAGTGCTCTCTTAGCGCCGCTTCTGCCGAAAGACGCCCGGGTGCGGCGCATAGCTCCGGAGAGCATCGTCCCTTCGTCTTTAGCGTCTTTTGTGGTCTACATCCTAGCAGAAAGCTTTTCCACTCTGTCTGGCAAGGAAAACCTGCGGGAGCACAGGAAACATCTCCCATCGTGTTCTGGACGTTGCACGGAGGTCTGCCAAGTGTTTGGCATAAAGAAAAGAAAAGCTGTCCAAAACAGCTTCTTATCGAATATTCATATGATAGGAAAAGTCAGGAGAATGGTAAGGTACTGTTTTCTATCAGTTGGCAAGTAGAGCACACAATCCCAGTGTTGTACAGCTTCCTTCTTCACCTTTCCGATGCTGCTGCTCTCTCCAGCTCCCGGAGCCGAAGAAGCGGCTTCTTCGCGCAAAGACGATTGTACCGGTCACACTGCTCTCTTAGCGCGGCTTCTGCCGAAAGAAGCCCGGGAGCGGCGCTTAGCTCCGGAGAGCATCGTATCTTAGTCTTTAGAGTCTTCTGTGGTCTACATCCTAGCAGAAAGCTTTTCCACTCTGTCTGGCAAGGAAAACCTGCGGGAGCGCAGAAAACATCTCCCATCGTGTTCTGGACGTTGCACGGAGGTCTGCCAAGTGTTTGGCATAAAGAAAAGAAAAGCTGTCCAAAACAGCTTCTTATCGAATATTCATGTGATTGGAAAAGTCAGGACAATAGTAAAGTACTGTTTACTATCAGTTGGCGAGTTGAGCACACAATCCCAGTGTTGTACAGCTTCTTTCTTCACCTTTCCGATGCTGCCGCTCTCTCCGGCTACCTGGGCCCAAGAAGCGGCTTCTTCGCGCAAAGACGATTGTACCGCTCACAGTGCTCTCTTAGCGCGGCTTCTGCCGAAAGACGCCCGGGAGCGGCGCTTAGCTCCGGAGAGCATCGTCCCTTCGTCTTTAGCGTCTTTTGTGGTCTACATTTTAGCAGATAGCTTTTCCACTCTGTCTGGAAAGGAAAACCTGCAGGAGCACAGAAAACATCGCCCATCGTGTTCTGGACGTTGCACGGAGGTCTGCCAAGTGTTTGGCCTAAAGAAAAGGAAAGCTGTCCAAAACAGCTTCCTATCCAATATTCATGTGATTGGAAAATCAGGAGAATAGTAAGGAACTGTTTTCTATCAGTTGGCAAGTTGAGCACACAATCCCAGTGTTGTACATCTTCCTTCTTCACCTTTCCGATGCTGCCGCTCTCTCCGGCTCCCGGAGCCAAAGAAGCGGCTTCTTCGCGCAAAGACGATTGTACCGCTCACAGTGCTCTCTTAGCGCGGCTTCTGCCGAAAGAAGCCCGCGAGCGGCGCTTAGCTCCGGAGAGCATCATCCCTTTGTCTTTAGCGTCTTTTGTAGTCTGCATTTTAGCAGGTAGCGTTTCCACACTGTCTGGCAAGGAAAACCTGCGGGAGCACAGAAAACATCTCCCATCGTGTTCTGGACGTTGCACGGAGGTCTGCCAAGTGTTTGGCATAAAGAAAAGAAAAGCTGTCCAAAACAGCTTCTTATCGAATATTCATGTGATTGGAAAAGTCAGGAGAATGGTAAGGTACTGTTTTCTATCAGTTGGCAAGTTGAGCACACAATCCCAGTGTTGTACAGCTTCCTTGTTCACCTTTCCCATGCTGCCGCTCTCTCCGGCTCTTGGAGCCCAAGAAGCGGCTTCTTCGCGCAAAGACGATTGTACCGCTCACAGTGCTCTCTTAGCGCGGCTTCTGCCGAAAGAAGCCCGGGAGCGGCGCTTAGCTCCGGAGAGCATCGTCCCTTCGTCTTTAGCGTCTTTTGTAGTCTACATTTTAGCAGATAGCTTTTCCACTCTGTCTGGCAAGGAAAACCTGCGGGTGCACAGAAAACATCTCCCATCGTGTTCTGGACATTGCACGGAGGTCTGCCAAGTGTTTCCATGAAGAAAAGTTGTCCAAAATAACTTCCTCTCGAATGTTCATGTGATTGGAAAAGTCAGGAGAATGGTAAGGTACTGTTTTCTATCAGTTGGCAAGTTCAGCACACAATCCCAGTGTTGTACAGCTTCCTTCTTCACCTTTCCCATGCTGCCGCTCTCTCCGGCTCCCTGGGCCCAAGAAGCGGCTTCTTCGCGCAAAGACGATTGTACCGCTCACAGTGCTCTCTTAGCGCAGCTTCTGCCGAAAGACGCCCGGGAGCGGCGCTTAGCTCCGGAGAGCATCGTCCCTTCGTCTTTAGCGTCTTTTGTGGTCTACATCCTAGCAGAAAGCTTTTCCACTCTGTCTGGCAAGGAAAACCTGCGGGAGCACAGGAAACATCTCCCATCGTGTTCTGGACGTTTCACGGAGGTCTGCCAAATGTTTGGCATAAAGAAAAGAAAAGCTGTCCAAAACAGCTTCTATCAAATATTCATGTATTTGGAAAAATCAGGAGAATGGTAAAGTACTGTTTACTATCAGTTGGCAAGTTGAGCACACAATCCCAGTGTTGTACAGCTTCTTTCTTCACCTTTCCGATGCTGCCGCTCTCTCCAGCTCCCTGAGCCCAAGAAGCAGCTTCTTCGTGCAAAGACGATTGTACCGCTCACAGTGCTCTCTTAGCGCGGCTTCTGCCGAAAGAAGCCCGGGAGCGGCGCTTAGCTCCGGAGAGCATCGTCCCTTCATCTTTAGCGTCTTTTGTGGTCTACATCCTAGCAGAAAGCTTTTCCACTCTGTCTGGCAAGGAAAACCTGCGGGAGCACAGGAAACATCTCCCATCGTGTTCTGGACATTGCACGGAGGTCTGCCAAGTGTTTACATGAAGATATTAAAAGTTGTCCAAAATAACTTCCTATCGAATATTCTTGTGATTGGAAAAGTCAGGAAAGTGCTAAGATAATGTTTTCTATCAGTTGGCAAGCTGCGCACACAATCCCAGTTTTGTACAGCTTCTTTCTTCACCTTTCCGATGCTGCCGCTCTCTCCGGCTCCCGGAGCCGAAGAAGCGGCTTCTTCGCGCAAAGACGATTGTACCGCTCACAGTGCTCTCTTAGCGCGGCTTCTGCCGAAAGAAGCCCGGGAGCGGCGCTTAGCTCCGGAGAGCATCGTCCCTTCGTCTTTAGCGTCTTTTGTGGTCTACATCCTGGCAGAAAGCTTTTCCGCTCTGTCTGGCAAGGAAAACCTGCGGGAGCACAGGAAACATCTCCCATCGTGTTCTGGACGTTGCACGGACGTCTGCCAAGTGTTTGGCATAAAGAAAAGAAAAGCTGTCCAAAACAGCTTCTTATCGAATATTCATGTGATTGGAAAAGTCAGGAGAATGGTAAGGTACTGTTTTCTGTCAGTTGGCAAGTTGAGCACACAATCCCAGTGTTGTACAGCTTCTTTCTTCACCTTTCCGATGCTGCCGCTCTCTCCAGCTCCCGGAGCCCAAGAAGCGGCTTCTTCGCGCATAGACGATTGTACCGCTCACAGTGCTCTCTTAGCGCGGCTTCTGCCGAAAGACGCCCGGGAGCGGCGCTTAGCTCCGGAGAGCATCGTCTCTTCGTCTTTAGCGTCTTTTGTGGTCTACATCCTAGCAGAAAGCTTTTCCACTCTGTCTGGCAAGGAAAACCTGCGGGAGCACAGAAAACATCTCCCATCGTGTTCTGGACGTTGCACGGAGGTCTGCCATGTGTTTGGCATAAAGAAAAGAAAAGCTTTCCAAAACAGCTTCTTATCGAATATTCATGTGATTAGAAAAGTCAGGAGAATGGTAAGGTACTGTTTTCTATCAGTTGGCAAGTTGAGCACACAATCCCAGTGTTGTACAGCTTCCTTGTTCACCTTACCCATGCTGCCGCTGTCTCCGGCTCTTGGAGACCAAGAAGCGGCTTCTTCGCGCAAAGACGATTGTACCGCTCACAGTGCTCTCTTAGCGCGGCTTCTGCCGAAAGAAGCCCGGGAGCGGCGCTTAGCTCCGGAGAGCATCGTGCCTTCGTCTTTAGCGTCTTTTGTAGGCTACATTTTAGCAGATAGCTTTTCCACTCTGTCTGGCAAGGAAAAACTGTGGGAGCACAGAAAACATCTCCCATCGTGTTCTGGACATTGCACGGATGTCTGCCAAGTGTTTGGCATAAAGAAAAGAAAAGCTGTCCAAAACAGCTTCTTATCGAATATTCATATGATAGGAAAAGTCAGGAGAATGGTAAGGTACTGTTTTCTATCAGTTGGCAAGTAGAGCACACAATCCCAGTGTTGTACAGCTTCCTTCTTCACCTTTCCGAAGCTGCCGCTCTCTCAGGCTCCCTGAGCCCAAGAAGCGGCTTCTTCGCGCAAAGACGATTGTACCGCTCACAGTGCTCTCTTAGCACGGCTTCTGCCGAAAGAAGCCCGGGAGCGGCGATTAGCTCTGGAGAGCATCGTCCCTTCGTCTTTAGCGTCTTTTGTTGTCTACAATTTAGCAGATAGCTTCTCCACTCTGTCTGGCAAGGAAAACCTGCGGGAGCACAGAAAACATCTCCCATCGTGTTCTGGACATTGCACGTAGGTCTGCCAAGTGTTTGCATGAAGAAAAGAAAAGCTGTCCAAAACAGCTTCCTATCGAATATTCATGTGATTGGAAAAGTCAGGAGAATAGTAAGGTACTGTTTTCTATCAGTTGGCAAGTTGAGCACACAATCCCAGTGTTGTACACCTTCCTTCTTCACCTTTCCAATGCTGCCGCTCTCTCCGGCTCCCGGAGCCCAAGAAGCGGCTTCTTCGCGCAAAGACGATTGTACCGCTCACAGTGCTCTATTAGCGCGGCTTCTGCCGAAAGAAGCCCAGGAGCGGCGCTTAGCTCCGGAGAGCATCGTCCCTTCGTCTTTAGCGTCTTTTGTGGTCTACATCCTAGCAGAAAGCTTTTCCACTCTGTCTGGCCAGGAAAACCTGCGGGAGCACAGGAAACATCTCCCATCGTGTTCTGGACGTTGCACGGAGGTCTGCCAACTGTTTGGCATAAAGAAAAGAAAAGCTGTCCAAAACAGCTTCCTATCGAATATTCATGTGATTGGAAAAGTCAGGAGAATGGTAAGGTACTGTTTTCTATCAGTTGGCAAGTTGAGCACACAATCCCAGTGTTATACAGCTTCTTTCTTCACCTTTCCCATGCTGCCTCTCTCTCTGGCTCCCTGAGCCGAAGATGCGGCTTCTTCGCGCAAAGACGATTGTACCGCTCACAGTGCTCTCTTATCGCGGCTTCTGCTGAAAGAAGCCCGGGAGCGGCGCTTAGATCCGGAGAGCATCGTCCCTTCGTCTTTAGCGTCTTTTGTGGTCTATATCCTGGCAGATAGCTTTTCCCCTCTGTCTGGCAAGGAAAACCTGCGGGAGCACAGAAAACATCTCCCATCGTGTTCTGGACGTTGCACGGTGGTCTGCCATGTGTTTGGCATAAAGAAAAGAAAAGCTGTCCAAAACAGCTTCTTATCGAATATTCATGTGATTGGAAAAGTCAGGAGAATGGAAAGGTACTGTTTTCTATAAGTTGGCAAGTTGAGCACACAATGCCAGTGTTGTACAGCTTCCTACTTCACCTTTCCCATGCTGCCGCTCTCTCCGGCTCCCTGGGCCCAAGAAGCGGCTTCTTCGCGCAAAGACGATTGTACCGCTCACAGTGCTCTCTTAGCGCGGCTTCTGCCGAAAGAAGCCCGGGTGCGGCGCATAGCTCCGGAGAGCATCGTCCCTTCGTCTTTAGCGTCTTTTGTGGTCTACATCCTAGCAGAAAGCTTTTCCACTCTGTCTGGCAAGGAAAACCTGCGGGAGCACAGGAAACATCTCCCATCGTGTTCTGGACGTTGCACGGAGGTCTGCCAAGTGTTTGGCATAAAGAAAAGAAAAGCTGTCCAAAACAGCTTCTTATCGAATATTCATATGATAGGAAAAGTCAGGAGAATGGTAAGGTACTGTTTTCTATCAGTTGGCAAGTAGAGCACACAATCCCAGTGTTGTACAGCTTCCTTCTTCACCTTTCCGATGCTGCTGCTCTCTCCAGCTCCCGGAGCCGAAGAAGCGGCTTCTTCGCGCAAAGACGATTGTACCGGTCACAGTGCTCTCTTAGCGCGGCTTCTGCCGAAAGAAGCCCGGGAGCGGCGCTTAGCTCCGGAGAGCATCGTATCTTAGTCTTTAGAGTCTTCTGTGGTCTACATCCTAGCAGAAAGCTTTTCCACTCTGTCTGGCAAGGAAAACCTGCGGGAGCGCAGAAAACATCTCCCATCGTGTTCTGGACGTTGCACGGAGGTCTGCCAAGTGTTTTGCATAAAGAAAAGAAAAGCTGTCCAAAACAGCTTCTTATCGAATATTCATGTGATTGGAAAAGTCAGGACAATAGTAAAGTACTTTTTACTATCAGTTGGCGAGTTGAGCACACAATCCCAGTGTTGTACAGCTTCCTTCTTCACCTTTCCGATGCTGCCGCTCTCTCCGGCTACCTGGGCCCAAGAAGCGGCTTCTTCGCGCAAAGACGATTGTACCGCTCACACTGCTCTCTTAGCGCGGCTTCTGCCGAAAGAAGCCCGGGAGCGGCGCTTAGCTCCGGAGAGCATCGTCCCTTCGTCTTTAGCGTCTTTTGTGGTCTACATTTTAGCAGAGAGCTTTTCCACTCTGTCTGGCAAGGAAAACCTGCAGGAGCACAGAAAACATCGCCCATCGTGTTCTGGACGTTGCACGTAGGTCTGCCAAGTGTTTGGCCTAAAGAAAAGAAGAGCTGTCCAAAACAGCTTCCTATCCAATATTCATGTGATTGGAAAATCAGGAGAATAGTAAGGTACTCTTTTCTATCAGTTGGCAAGTTGAGCACACAATCCCAGTGTTGTACAACTTCCTTCTTCACCTTTCCGATGCTGCCGCTCTCTCCGGCTCCCGGAGCCAAAGAAGCGGCTTCTTCGCGCAAAGACGATTGTACCGCTCACAGTGCTCTCTTAGCACGGCTTCTGCCAAAAGAAGCCCGGGAGCGGCGATTAGCTCTGGAGAGCATCGTCCCTTCGTCTTTAGCGTCTTTTGTTGTCTACAATTTAGCAGATAGCTTCTCCACTCTGTCTGGCAAGGAAAACCTGCGGGAGCACAGAAAACATCTCCCATCGTGTTCTGGACATTGCACGGAGGTCTGCCAAATGTTTGCATGAAGAAAAGAAAAGCTGTCCAAAACAGCTTCCTATCGAATATTCATGTGATTGGAAAAGTCAGGAGAATAGTAAGGTACTGTTTTCTATCAGTTGGCAAGTTGAGCACACAATCCCAGTGTTGTACACCTTCCTTCTTCACCTTTCCAATGCTGCCGCTCTCTCCGGCTCCCGGAGCCCAAGAAGCGGCTTCTTCGCGCAAAGACGATTGTACCGCTCACAGTGCTCTATTAGCGCGGCTTCTGCCGAAAGAAGCCCAGGAGCGGCGCTTAGCTCCGGAGAGCATCGTCCCTTCGTCTTTAGCGTCTTTTGTGGTCTACATCCTAGCAGAAAGCTTTTCCACTCTGTCTGGCAAGGAAAACCTGCGGGAGCACAGGAAACATCTCCCATCGTGTTCTGGACGTTGCACGGAGGTCTGCCAAGTGTTTGGCATAAAGAAAAGAAAAGCTGTCCAAAACAGCTTCCTATCGAATATTCATGTGATTGGAAAAGTCAGGAGGATGGTAAGGTACTGTTTTCTATCAGTTGGCAAGTTGAGCACACAATCCCAGTGTTGTACAGCTTCTTTCTTCACCTTTCCCATGCTGCCGCTCTCTCTGGCTCCCGGAGCCGAAGAAGCGGCTTCTTCGCGCAAAGACGATTGTACCGGTCACAGTGCTCTCTTATCGCGGCTTCTGCTGAAAGAAGCCCGGGAGCGGCGCTTAGATCCGGAGAGCATCGTCCCTTCGTCTTTAGCGTCTTTTGTGGTCTACATCCTAGCAGAAAGCTTTTCCACTCTGTCTGGCAAGGAAAACCTGCGGGAGCACAGAAAATATCTCCCATCGTGTTCTGGACGTTGCACGTAGGTCTGCCAAGTGTTTGGCATAAAGAAAAGAAAAGCTGTCCAAAACAGCTTCCTATCGAATATTCATGTGATTGGAAAAGTCAAGAGAATGGTAAGGTACTGTTTTCTATCAGTTGGCAATTTGAGCACACAATCCCGGTGTTGTACAGCTTCCTTCTTCACCTTTCCGATGCTGCCGCTCTCTCCGGCTCCCGGACCCCAAGAAACGGCTTCTTCGTGCAAAGACGATTGTACCGGTCACAGTGCTCTCTTAGCGCGGCTTCTGCCGAAAGAAGCCCGGGAGCGGCGCTTAGCTCCGGAGAGCATCGTACCTTCGTCTTTAGCGTCTTTTGTGGTCTACATCCTGGCAGAAAGCTTTTCCACTCTGTCTGGCAAGGAAAACCTGCGGGAGCACAGAAAACATCTCCCATCGTGTTCTGGACGTTGCACGGAGGTCTGCCAACTGTTTGCATGAAGAAAAGAAAAGTTGTCCAAAATAACTTCCTATCGAATGATCATGGGATTGGAAAAATCAGGAGAATGGTAAGGTACTGTTTTCTATCAGTTGGCAAGTTGAGCACACAATCCCAGTGTTGTACAGCTTCCTTCTTCACCTTTCCCATGCTGCCGCTCTCTCCGGCTCCCGGAGCCCAAGAAACGGCTTCTTTGCGCAAAGACGATTGTACTGGTCACAGTGCTCTCTTAGCGCGGCTTCTGCCGAAAGAAGCCCGGGAGCGGCGCTTAGCTCCGGAGAGCATCGTCCCTTCGTCTTTAGCGTCTTTTGTGGTCTATATCCTGGCAGATAGCTTTTCCCCTCTGTCTGGCAAGGAAAACCTGCGGGAGCACAGAAAACATCTCCCATCGTGTTCTGGACGTTGCACGGTGGTCTGCCATGTGTTTGGCATAAAGAAAAGGAAAGCTGTCCAAAACAGCTTCTTATCGAATATTCATGTGATTGGAAAAGTCAGGAGAATGGAAAGGTACTGTTTTCTATAAGTTGGCAAGTAGAGCACACAATCCCAGTGTTGTACAGCTTCCTTCTTCACCTTTCCGATGCTGCTGCTCTCTCCAGCTCCCGGAGCCGAAGAAGCGGCTTCTTCGCGCAAAGACGATTGTACCGGTCACAGTGCTCTCTTAGCGCCGCTTCTGCCGAAAGAAGCCCGGGAGCGGCGCTTAGCTCCGGAGAGCATCGTATCTTAGTCTTTAGAGTCTTCTGTGGTCTACATCCTAGCAGAAAGCTTTTCCACTCTGTCTGGCAAGGAAAACCTGCGGGAGCGCAGAAAACATCTCCCATTGTGTTCTGGACGTTGCACGGAGGTCTGCCAAGTGTTTTGCATAAAGAAAAGAAAAGCTGTCCAAAACAGCTTCTTATCGAATATTCATGTGATTGGAAAAGTCAGGACAATAGTAAAGTACTGTTTACTATCAGTTGGCGAGTTGAGCACACAATCCCAGTGTTGTACAGCTTCTTTCTTCACCTTTCCGATGCTGCCGCTCTCTCCGGCTACCTGGGCCCAAGAAGCGGCTTCTTCGCGCAAAGACGATTGTACCGCTCACAGTGCTCTCTTAGCGCGGCTTCTGCCGAAAGAAGCCCGGGAGCGGCGCTTAGCTCCGGAGAGCATCGTCCCTTCGTCTTTAGCGTCTTTTGTGGTCTACATTTTAGCAGATAGCTTTTCCACTCTGTCTGGCAAGGAAAACCTGCAGGAGCACAGAAAACATCGCCCATCGTGTTCTGGACGTTGCACGGAGGTCTGCCAAGTGTTTGGCCTAAAGAAAAGAAGAACTGTCCAAAACAGCTTCCTATCCAATATTCATGTGATTGGAAAATCAGGAGAATAGTAAGGTACTGTTTTCTATCAGTTGGCAAGTTGAGCACACAATCCCAGTGTTGTACAACTTCCTTCTTCACCTTTCCGATGCTGCCGCTCTCTCCGGCTCCCGGAGCCAAAGAAGCGGCTTCTTCGCGCAAAGACGATTGTACCGCTCACAGTGCTCTCTTAGCGCGGCTTCTGCCGAAAGAAGCCCGGGAGCGGCGCTTAGCTCCGGAGAGCATCATCCCTTTGTCTTTAGCGTCTTTTGTAGTCTGCATTTTAGCAGGTAGCGTTTCCACACTGTCTGGCAAGGAAAACCTGCGGGAGCACAGAAAACATCTCCCATCGTGTTCTGGACGTTGCACGGAGGTCTGCCAAGTGTTTGGCATAAAGAAAGGAAAAGCTGTGCAAAACAGCTCCTTATCGAATATTCATGTGATTGGAAAAGTCAGGAGAATGGTAAGGTACTGTTTTCTATCAGTTGGCAAGTTGAGCACACAATCCCAATGTTGTACAGCTTCCTTCTTCACCTTTCCCATGCTGCCGCTCTCTCCGGCTCCCGGAGCCGAAGAAGCGGCTTCTTCGCGCAAAGACGATTGTACCGCTCACAGTGCTCTCTTAGAGCCGCTTCTGCCGAAAGAAGCCCGGGAGCGGCGCTTAGCTCCGGAGAGCATCGTCCCTTCGTCTTTAGCGTCTTTTGTGGTCTACATCCTGGCAGAAAGCTTTTCCACTCTGTCTGGCAAGGAAAACCTGCGGGAGCACAGAAAACATCTCCCATTGTGTTCTGGACGTTGCACGGAGGTCTGCCATGTGTTTGGCATAAAGAAAAGAAAAGCTGTCCAAAACAGCTTCTTATCGAATATTCATGTGCCTAGAAAAGTCAGGAGAATGGTAAGGTACTGTTTTCTGTCAGTTGGCAAGGTGAGCACACAATCCCAGTGTTGTACAGCTTCCTTCTTCACCTTTCCCATGCTGCCGCTCTCTCCGGCTCCCGGAGCCCAAGAAGCGGCTTCTTCGTGCAAAGACGATTGTACCGCTCACAGTGCTCTCTTAGCGCCGCTTCTGCCGAAAGAAGCCCGGGAGCGGCGCTTAGCTCCGGAGAGCATCGTCCCTTCGTCTTTAGCGTCTTTTGTGGTCTACATCCTAGCAGAAAGCTTTTCCACTCTGTCTGGCAAGGAAAACCTGCGGGAGCACAGAAAACATCTCCCATCATGTTCTGGACGTTGCACGGAGGTCTGCCAAGTGTTTGGCATAAAGAAAAGAAAAGCAGTCCAAAACAGCTTCCTATCGAATATTCATGTGATTAGAAAAGTCAGGAGAATGGTAAGGTACTGTTTTCTATCAGTTGGCAAGTAGAGCACACAATCCCAGTGTTGTACAGCTTCCTTCTTCACCTTTCCGATGCTGCTGCTCTCTCCAGCTCCCGGAGCCGAAGAAGCGGCTTCTTCGCGCAAAGACGATTGTACCGGTCACAGTGCTCTCTTAGCGCGGCTTCTGCCGAAAGAAGCCCGGGAGCGGCGCTTAGCTCCGGAGAGCATCGTATCTTAGTCTTTAGAGTCTTCTGTGGTCTACATCCTAGCAGAAAGCTTTTCCACTCTGTCTGGCAAGGAAAACCTGCGGGAGCGCAGAAAACATCTCCCATCGTGTTCTGGACGTTGCACGGAGGTCTGCCAAGTGTTTTGCATAAAGAAAAGAAAAGCTGTCCAAAACAGCTTCTTATCGAATATTCATGTGATTGGAAAAGTCAGGACAATAGTAAAGTACTTTTTACTATCAGTTGGCGAGTTGAGCACACAATCCCAGTGTTGTACAGCTTCCTTCTTCACCTTTCCGATGCTGCCGCTCTCTCCGGCTACCTGGGCCCAAGAAGCGGCTTCTTCGCGCAAAGACGATTGTACCGCTCACACTGCTCTCTTAGCGCGGCTTCTGCCGAAAGAAGCCCGGGAGCGGCGCTTAGCTCCGGAGAGCATCGTCCCTTCGTCTTTAGCGTCTTTTGTGGTCTACATTTTAGCAGAGAGCTTTTCCACTCTGTCTGGCAAGGAAAACCTGCAGGAGCACAGAAAACATCGCCCATCGTGTTCTGGACGTTGCACGTAGGTCTGCCAAGTGTTTGGCCTAAAGAAAAGAAGAGCTGTCCAAAACAGCTTCCTATCCAATATTCATGTGATTGGAAAATCAGGAGAATAGTAAGGTACTGTTTTCTATCAGTTGGCAAGTTGAGCACACAATCCCAGTGTTGTACAACTTCCTTCTTCACCTTTCCGATGCTGCCGCTCTCTCCGGCTCCCGGAGCCAAAGAAGCGGCTTCTTCGCGCAAAGACGATTGTACCGCTCACAGTGCTCTCTTAGCACGGCTTCTGCCGAAAGAAGCCCGGGAGCGGCGATTAGCTCTGGAGAGCATCGTCCCTTCGTCTTTAGCGTCTTTTGTTGTCTACAATTTAGCAGATAGCTTCTCCACTCTGTCTGGCAAGGAAAACCTGCGGGAGCACAGAAAACATCTCCCATCGTGTTCTGGACATTGCACGGAGGTCTGCCAAATGTTTGCATGAAGAAAAGAAAAGCTGTCCAAAACAGCTTCCTATCGAATATTCATGTGATTGGAAAAGTCAGGAGAATAGTAAGGTACTGTTTTCTATCAGTTGGCAAGTTGAGCACACAATCCCAGTGTTGTACACCTTCCTTCTTCACCTTTCCAATGCTGCCGCTCTCTCCGGCTCCCGGAGCCCAAGAAGCGGCTTCTTCGCGCAAAGACGATTGTACCGCTCACAGTGCTCTATTAGCGCGGCTTCTGCCGAAAGAAGCCCAGGAGCGGCGCTTAGCTCCGGAGAGCATCGTCCCTTCGTCTTTAGCGTCTTTTGTGGTCTACATCCTAGCAGAAAGCTTTTCCACTCTGTCTGGCAAGGAAAACCTGCGGGAGCACAGGAAACATCTCCCATCGTGTTCTGGACGTTGCACGGAGGTCTGCCAAGTGTTTGGCATAAAGAAAGGAAAAGCTGTCCAAAACAGCTTCCTATCGAATATTCATGTGATTGGAAATGTCAGGAGAATGGTAAGGTACTGTTTTCTATCAGTTGGCAAGTTGAGCACACAATCCCAGTGTTGTACAGCTTCTTTCTTCACCTTTCCCATGCTGCCGCTCTCTCTGGCTCCCTGAGCCGAAGATGCGGCTTCTTCGCGCAAAGACGATTGTACCGCTCACAGTGCTCTCTTATCGCGGCTTCTGCTGAAAGAAGCCCGGGAGCGGCGCTTAGATCCGGAGAGCATCGTCCCTTCGTCTTTAGCGTCTTTTGTGGTCTACATCCTAGCAGAAAGCTTTTCCACTCTGTCTGGCAAGGAAAACCTGCGGGAGCACAGAAAATATCTCCCATCGTGTTCTGGACGTTGCACGTAGGTCTGCCAAGTGTTTGGCATAAAGAAAAGAAAAGCTGTCCAAAACAGCTTCCTATCGAATATTCATGTGATTGGAAAAGTCAAGAGAATGGTAAGGTACTGTTTTCTATCAGTTGGCAATTTGAGCACACAATCCCGGTGTTGTACAGCTTCCTTCTTCACCTTTCCGATGCTGCCGCTCTCTCCGGCTCCCGGACCCCAAGAAACGGCTTCTTCGTGCAAAGACGATTGTACCGGTCACAGTGCTCTCTTAGCGCGGCTTCAGCCGAAAGAAGCCCGGGAGCGGCGCTTAGCTCCGGAGAGCATCGTACCTTCGTCTTTAGCGTCTTTTGTGGTCTACATCCTGGCAGAAAGCTTTTCCACTCTGTCTGGCAAGGAAAACCTGCGGGAGCACAGAAAACATCTCCCATCGTGTTCTGGACGTTGCACGGAGGTCTGCCAACTGTTTGCATGAAGAAAAGAAAAGTTGTCCAAAATAACTTCCTATCGAATGATCATGGGATTGGAAAAATCAGGAGAATGGTAAGGTACTGTTTTCTATCAGTTGGCAAGTTGAGCACACAATCCCAGTGTTGTACAGCTTCCTTCTTCACCTTTCCCATGCTGCCGCTCTCTCCGGCTCCCGGAGCCCAAGAAGCGGCTTCTTTGCGCAAAGACGATTGTACCGGTCACAGTGCTCTCTTAGCGCGGCTTCTGCCGAAAGAGGCCCGGGAGCGGCGCTTAGCTCCGGAGAGCATCGTCCCTTCGTCTTTAGCGTCTTTTGTGGTCTATATCCTGGCAGATAGCTTTTCCCCTCTGTCTGGCAAGGAAAACCTGCGGGAGCACAGAAAACATCTCCCATCGTGTTCTGGACGTTGCACGGTGGTCTGCCATGTGTTTGGCATAAAGAAAAGGAAAGCTGTCCAAAACAGCTTCTTATCGAATATTCATGTGATTGGAAAAGTCAGGAGAATGGAAAGGTACTGTTTTCTATAAGTTGGCAAGTAGAGCACACAATCCCAGTGTTGTACAGCTTCCTTCTTCACCTTTCCGATGCTGCTGCTCTCTCCAGCTCCCGGAGCCGAAGAAGCGGCTTCTTCGCGCAAAGACGATTGTACCGGTCACAGTGCTCTCTTAGCGCGGCTTCTGCCGAAAGAAGCCCGGGAGCGGCGCTTAGCTCCGGAGAGCATCGTATCTTAGTCTTTAGAGTCTTCTGTGGTCTACATCCTAGCAGAAAGCTTTTCCACTCTGTCTGGCAAGGAAAACCTGCGGGAGCGCAGAAAACATCTCCCATTGTGTTCTGGACGTTGCACGGAGGTCTGCCAAGTGTTTTGCATAAAGAAAAGAAAAGCTGTCCAAAACAGCTTCTTATCGAATATTCATGTGATTGGAAAAGTCAGGACAATAGTAAAGTACTGTTTACTATCAGTTGGCGAGTTGAGCACACAATCCCAGTGTTGTACAGCTTCTTTCTTCACCTTTCCGATGCTGCCGCTCTCTCCGGCTACCTGGGCCCAAGAAGCGGCTTCTTCGCGCAAAGACGATTGTACCGCTCACACTGCTCTCTTAGCGCGGCTTCTGCCGAAAGAAGCCCGGGAGCGGCGCTTAGCTCCGGAGAGCATCGTCCCTTCGTCTTTAGCGTCTTTTGTGGTCTACATCCTGGCAGAAAGCTTTTCCACTCTGTCTGGCAAGGAAAACCTGCGGGAGCACAGAAAACATCTCCCATTGTGTTCTGGACGTTGCACGGAGGTCTGCCATGTGTTTGGCATAAAGAAAAGAAAAGCTGTCCAAAACAGCTTCTTATCGAATATTCATGTGCCTAGAAAAGTCAGGAGAATGGTAAGGTACTGTTTTCTGTCAGTTGGCAAGGTGAGCACACAATCCCAGTGTTGTACAGCTTCCTTCTTCACCTTTCCCATGCTGCCGCTCTCTCCGGCTCCCGGAGCCCAAGAAGCGGCTTCTTCGTGCAAAGACGATTGTACCGCTCACAGTGCTCTCTTAGCGCCGCTTCTGCCGAAAGAAGCCCGGGAGCGGCGCTTAGCTCCGGAGAGCATCGTCCCTTCGTCTTTAGCGTCTTTTGTGGTCTACATCCTAGCAGAAAGCTTTTCCACTCTGTCTGGCAAGGAAAACCTGCGGGAGCACAGGAAACATCTCCCATCGTGTTCTGGACGTTGCACGGAGGTCTGCCAAGTGTTTGGCATAAAGAAAAGAAAAGCTGTCCAAAACAGCTTCCTATCGAATATTCATGTGATTAGAAAAGTCAGGAGAATGGTAAGGTACTGTTTTCTATCAGTTGGCAAGTTAAGCACACAATCCCAGTGTTGTACAGCTTCTTTCTTCACCTTTCCGATGCTGCCGCTCTCTCCGGCTCCCTGGGCCCAAGAAGCGGCTTCTTCGCGCAAAGACGATTGTACCGCTCACAGTGCTCTCTTAGCGCGGCTTCTGCCGAAAGAAGCCCGGGAGCGGCGCTTAGCTCCGGAGAGCATCGTGCCTTCGTCTTTAGCGTCTTTTGTGGTCTACATCCTGGCAGAAAGCTTGTCCGCTCTGTCTGGCAAGGAAAACCTGCGGGAGCACAGAAAACATCACCCATTGTGTTCTGGACGTTGCACGGAGGTCTGCCATGTGTTTGGCATAAAGAAAAGTAAAGCTGTCCAAAACAGCTTCATATCGCATATTCATGTGATTAGAAATGTCAGGACAATGGTAAGGTACTGTTTTCTATCAGTTGGCAAGTTGAGCACACAATCCCAGTGTTGTACAGCTTCCTTCTTCACCTTTCCGATGCTGCCGCTCACTCCGGCTCCCGGAGCCGAAGATGCGGCTTCTTCGCGCAAAGACGATTGTACCGGTCACAGTGCTCTCTTAGCGCGGCTTCTGCCGAAAGAAGCCCGGGAGTGGCGCTTAGCTCCGGAGAGCATCGTCCCTTCGTCTTTAGCGTCTTTTGTGGTCTACATTTTAGTAGATAGCTTTTCCACTCTGTCTGGCAAGGAAAACCTGCGGGAGCACCGGAAACATCTCCCATCGTGTTCTGGACGTTGCACGGAGGTCTGCAATGTGTTTGGCATAAAGAAAAGAAAAGCTGTCCAAAACAGCTTCTTATCGAATATTCATGTGATTAGAAAAGTCAGGAGGATGGTAAGGTACTGTTTTCTATCAGTTGGCAAGTTGAGCACACAATCCCAGTGTTGTACAGCTTCTTTCTTCACCTTTCCGATGCTGCCGGTCTCTCCGGCTCCCTGAGCCGAAGAAGCGGCTTCTTCGCGCAAAGACGATTGTACCGCTCACAGTGCTCTCTTAGCGCGGCTTCTGCCGAAAGACGCCCGGGAGCGGCGCTTAGCTCCGGAGAGCATCGTCTCTTCGTCTTTAGCGTCTTTTGTGGTCTACATCCTGGCAGAAAGCTTTTCCACTCTGTCTGGCAAGGAAAACCTGCGGGAGCACAGAAAACATCTCCCATCGTGTTCTGGACGTTGCACGGAGGTCTGCCATGTGTTTGGCATAAAGAAAAGAAAAGCTGTCCAAAACAGCTTCTTATCGAATATTCATGTGCCTAGAAAAGTCAGGAGAATGGTAAGGTACTGTTTTCTGTCAGTTGGCAAGGTGAGCACACAATCCCAGTGTTGTACAGCTTCCTTCTTCACCTTTCCCATGCTGCCGCTCTCTCCGGCTCCCGGAGCCCAAGAAGCGGCTTCTTCGTGCAAAGACGATTGTACCGCTCACAGTGCTCTCTTAGTGCCGCTTCTCCCGAAAGAAGCCCGGGAGCGGCGCTGAGCTCCGGAGAGCGTCGTCCCTTCGTCTTTAGCGTCTTTTGTGGTCTACATCCTAGCAGAAAGCTTTTCCACTCTGTCTGGCAAGGAAAACCTGCGGGAGCACAGGAAACATCTCCCATCGTGTTCTGGACATTGCACAGAGGTCTGCCAACTGTTTGCATGAATAAAAGAAAAGATGTCCAAAATAACTTCCTATCGAATGTTCATGGGATTGGAAAAGTCAGGAGAATGGTAAGGTACTGTTTTCTATCAGTTGGCAAGTTGAGCACACAATCCCAGTGTTGTACAGCTTCCTTCTTCACCTTTCCCATGCTGCCGCTCTCTCCGGCTCCCGGAGCCCAAGAAGAGGCTTCTTTGCGCAAAGACGATTGTACCGCTCACAGTGCTCTCTTAGCGCGGCTTCTGCCGAAAGAAGCCCGGGAGCGGCGCTTAGCTCCGGAGAGCATCGTCCCTTCGTCTTTAGCGTCTTTTGTGGTCTACATCCTGGCAGAAAGCTTTTCCACTCTGTCTGGCAAGGAAAACCTGCGGGAGCACAGAAAACATCTCCCATCGTGTTCTGGACGTTGCACGGAGGTCTGCCATGTGTTTGGCATAAAGAAAAGAAAAGCTGTCCAAAACAGCTTCTTATCGAATATTCATGTGCCTAGAAAAGTCAGGAGAATGGTAAGGTACTGTTTTCTGTCAGTTGGCAAGGTGAGCACACAATCCCAGTGTTGTACAGCTTCCTTCTTCACCTTTCCCATGCTGCCGCTCTCTCCGGCTCCCGGAGCCCAAGAAGCGGCTTCTTCGCGCAAAGACGATTGTACCGCTCACAGTGCTCTCTTAGCGCCGCTTCTGCCGAAAGAAGCCCGGGAGCGGCGCTTAGCTCCGGGGAGCATCGTCCCTTCGTCTTTAGCGTCTTTTGTGGTCTACATCCTAGCAGAAAGCTTTTCCACTCTGTCTGGCAAGGAAAACCTGCGGGAGCACAGGAAACATCTCCCATCATGTTCTGGACGTTGCACGGAGGTCTGCCAAGTGTTTGGCATAAAGAAAAAAAAAGCTGTCCAAAACAGCTTCCTATCGAATATTCATGTGATTAGAAAAGTCAGGAGAATGGTAAGGTACTGTTTTCTATCAGTTGGCAAGTTGAGCACACAATCCCAGTGTTGTACGGATTCTTTCTTCACCTTTCCGATGCTGCCGCTCTCTCCGGCTCCCTGGGCCAAAGAAGCGGCTTCTTCGCGCAAAGACGATTGTACCGCTCACAGTGCTCTCTTAGCGCGGCTTCTGCTGAAAGAAGCCCGGGAGCGGCGCTTAGCTCTGGAGAGCATCGTACCTTCGTCTTTAGCGTCTTTTGTAGTCTACATTTAAGCAGAAAGCTTTTCCACTCTGTCTGGCAAGGAAAACCTGCGGGAGCACAGAAAACATCTCCCATCGTGTTCTGGACATTGCACAGAGGTCTGCCAAGTGTTTGCATGAAGAAAAGAAAAGTTGTCCAAAATAACTTCCTATCGAATGTTCATGGGATGGGAAAAGTCAGGAAAATGGTAAGGTACTGTTTTCTATCAGTTGGCAAGTTGAGCACACAATCCCAGTGTTGTACAGCTTCCTTCTTCACCTTTCCCATGCTGCCGATCTCTCCGGCTCCCGGAGCCCAAGAAGCGGCTTCTTTGCGCAAAGACGATTGTACCGCTCACAGTGCTCTCTTAGCGCGGCTTCTGCCGAAAGAAGCCCGGGAGCGGCGCTTAGCTCCGGAGAGCATCGTCCCTTCGTCTTTAGCGTCTTTTGTGGTCTACATCCTGGCAGAAAGCTTTTCCACTCTGTCTGGCAAGGAAAACCTGCGGGAGCACAGAAAACATCTCCCATCGTGTTCTGGACGTTGCACGGAGGTCTGCCAAGTGTTTGGCATAAAGAAAAGAAAAGCTGTCCAAAACAGCTTCTTATCGAATATTCATGTGATTAGAAAAGTCAGGAGAATGGTAAGGTACTGTTTTCTATCAGTTGGCAAGTTGAGCACACAATCCCAATGTTGTACAGCTTCCTTCTTCACCTTTCCCATGCTGCCGCTCTCTCCGGCTCCCGGAGCCGAAGAAGCGGCTTCTTCGCGCAAAGACGATTGTACCGCTCACAGTGCTCTCTTAGCGCGGCTTCTGCCGAAAGAAGCCCGGGAGCGGCGCTTAGCTCCGGAGAGCATCGTACCTTCGTCTTTAGCGTCTTTTGTGGTCTACATCCTAGCAGAAAGCTTTTCCCCTCTGTCTGGCAAGGAAAACCTGCGGGAGCACAGAAAACATCTCCCATCGTGTTCTGGACGTTGCACGGATGTCTGCCAAGTGTTTGGCATAAAGAAAAGTAAAGCTGTCCAAAAGAGCTTCTTATCGAATATTTATGTGACTGGAAAAGTCAGGAGAATTGTAAAGTACTGTTTACTATCAGTTGGCAAGTTGAGCACGCAATCCCAGTGTTGTACAGCTTCCTTCTTCACCTTTCCGATGCTGCCGCTCTCTCCGGCTCCCGGAGACGAAGAATCGGCTTCTTCGCGCAAAGACAATTGTACCGCTCACAGTGCTCTCTTAGCGCGGTTTCTGCCGAAAGAAGCCCGGGAGCGGCGCTTAGCTCCGGAGAGCATCGTACCTTCGTCTTTAGCGTCTTTTGTAGTCTACATTTTAGCAGATAGCTTTTCCACTCTGTCTGGCAAGGAAAACCTGCGGGAGCACAGAAAACATCTCCCATCGTGTTCTGGACATTGCACAGAGGTCTTCCAAGTGTTTGCATGAAGAAAAGAAAAGTTGTCCAAAATAAATTTCTATCGAATGTTCATGGGATTGGAAAAGTCAGGAGAATGGTAAGGTACTGTTTTCTATCAGTTGGCAAGTTGAGCACACAATCCCAGTGTTGTACAGCTTCCTTCTTCACCTTTCCCATGCTGCCGCTCTCTCCGGCTCCCGGAGCCCAAGAAGCGGCTTCTTTGCACAAAGACGATTGTACCGGTCACAGTGCTCTCTTAGCGCGGCTTCTGCCGAAAGAAGCCCGGGAGCGGCGCTTAGCTCCGGAGAGCATCGTCCCTTCGTCTTTAGCGTCTTTTGTGGTCTACATCCTAGCAGAAAGCTTTTCCACTCTGTCTGGCAAGGAAAACCTGCGGGAGCACAGAAAATATCTCCCATCGTGTTCTGGACGTTGCACGGACTTCTGCCAAGTGTTTGGCATAAAGAAAAGAAAAGCTGTCCAAAACAGCTTCCTATCGAATATTCATGTGATTGGAAAAGTCAAGAGAATTGTAAGGCACTGTTTTCAATCAGTTGGCAATTTGGGCACACAATCCCGGTGTTGTACAGCTTCCTTCTTCACCTTTCTGATGCTGCCGCTCTCTCCGGCTCCCGGAGCCGAAGATGCGGCTTCTTCGCGCAAAGACGATTGTACCGCTCACAGTGCTCTCTTAGCGCGGCTTCTGCCGAAAGACGCCCGGGAGTGGCGCTTAGCTCCGGAGAGCATCGTTCCTTCGTCTTTAGCGTCTTTTGTGGTCTACATCCTAGCAGAAAGCTTTTCCACTCTGTCTGGCAAGGAAAACCTGCGGGAGCACAGGAAACATCTCCCATCGTGTTCTGGACGTTGCACGGAGGTCTGCCAAGTGTTTGGCAAAAAGAAAAGAAAAGCTGTCCAAAACAGCTTCTTATCGAATATTCATGTGATTGGAAAAGTCAGGACAATGGTAAAGTACTGTTTACAATCAGTTGGCAAGTTGAGCACACAATCCCAGTGTTGTACAGCTTCTTTCTTCACCTTTCCCATGCTGCCGCTCTCTCCGGCTCCCTGAGCCCAAGAAGCGGCTTCTTCGCGCAAAGACGATTGTACCGCTCACAGTGCTCTCTTAGCGCGGCTTCTGCCGAAAGAAGCCCGGGAGTGGTGCTCAGCTCCGGAGAGCATCGTCCCTTCGTCTTTAGCGTCTTTTGTAGTCTACATTTTAGCAGATAGCTTTTCCACTCTGTCTGGGAAGGAAAACCTGCGGGAGCACAGGAAACATCTCCCATCGTGTTCTGGACATTGCACGTAGGTCTGCCAAGTGTTTGCATGAAGAAAAGAAAAGTTGTCCAAAATAACTTCCTATCGAATGTTCATGTGATTGGAAAAGTCAGGAGAATGGTAAGGTACTGTTTTCTATCAGTTGGCAAGGTGAGCACACAATCCCAGTGTTGTACAGCTTCCTTCTTCACCTTTCCCATGCTGCCGCTCTCTCCGGCTCCCGGAGCCCAAGAAGCGGCTTCTTTGCGCAAAGACGATTGTACCGGTCACAGTGCTCTCTTAGCGCGGCTTCTGCCGAAAGAAGCCTGGGAGCGGCGCTTAGCTCCGGAGAGCATCGTACCTTCGTCTTTAGCGTCTTTTGTGGTCTACATCCTGGCAGAAAGCTTTTCCCCTCTGTCTGGCAAGGAAAACCTGCGGGAGCACAGGAAACATCTCCCATCGTGTTCTGGACGTTGCACGGAGGTCTGCCATGTGTTTGGCATAAAGAAAAGGAAAGCTGTCCAAAACAGCTTCTTATCGAATATTCATGTGATTGGAAAAGTCAGGACAATGGTAAGGTACTGTTTTCTATCAGTTGGCAAGTTGAGCACACAATCCCAGTGTTGTACAGCTTCTTTCTTCACCTTTCCGATGCTGCCTCTCTCTCCGGCTCCCTGGGCCCAAGAAGCGGCTTCTTCGCGCAAAGACGATTGTACCGCTCACAGTGCTCTCTTAGCGCGGCTTCTGCCGAAAGACGCCCGGGAGCGGCGCTTAGCTCCGGAGAGCATCGTCTCTTCGTCTTTAGCGTCTTTTGTGGTCTACATCCTAGCAGAAAGCTTTTCCACTCTGTCTGGCAAGGAAAACCTGCGGGAGCACAGGAAACATCTCCCATCGTGTTCTGGACGTTGCACGGATGTCTGCCAAGTGTTTGGCATTAAGAAAAGAAAAGCTGTCCAAAACAGCTTCTTATGGAATATTCATGTGATTGGAAAAGTCAGGAGAATGGTAAAGTACTGTTTACTATCAGTTGGCAAGTTGAGCACACAATCCCAGTGTTGTACAGCTTCTTTCTTCACCTTTCCGATGCTGCCGCTCTCTCCGGCTCCCGGAGCCGAAGAAGCGACTTCTTCGCGCAAAGACGATTGTACCGCTCACAGTGCTCTCTTAGCGCGGCTTCTGCCGAAAGACGCCCGGGAGCGGCGCTTAGCTCCGGAGAGCATCGTACCTTCGTCTTTAGCGTCTTTTGTAGTCTACATTTTAGCAGATAGCTTTTCCACTCTGTCTGGCAAGGAAAACCTGCGGGAGCGCAGGAAACATCTCCCATCTTCTTCTGGACATTGCACGGAGGTCTGCCAACTGTTTGCATGAATAAAAGAAAAGATGTCCAAAATAAATTCCTATCGAATGTTCATGGGATTGGAAAAGTCAGGAGAATGGTAAGGTACTGTTTTCTGTCAGTTGGCAAGGTGAGCACACAATCCCAGTGTTGTACAGCTTCCTTCTTCACCTTTCCCATGCTGCCGCTCTCTCCGGCTCCCGGAGCCCAAGAAGCGGCTTCTTCGTGCAAAGACGATTGTACCGCTCACAGTGCTCTCTTAGCGCCGCTTCTGCCGAAAGAAGCCCAGGAGCGGCGCTTAGCTCCGGAGAGCATCGTCCCTTCGTCTTTAGCGTCTTTTGTGGTCTACATCCTAGCAGAAAGCTTTTCCACTCTGTCTGGCAAGGAAAACCTGCGGGAGCACAGAAAACATCTCCCATCATGTTCTGGACGTTGCACGGAGGTCTGCCAAGTGTTTGGCATAAAGAAAAGAAAAGCTGTCCAAAACAGCTTCCTATCGAATATTCATGTGATTAGAAAAGTCAGGAGAATGGTAAGGTACTGTTTTCTATCAGTTGGCAAGTTGAGCACACAATCCCAGTGTTGTACAGCTTCTTTCTTCACCTTTCCGATGCTGCCGCTCTCTCCGGCTCCCTGGGCCCAAGAAGCGGCTTCTTCGCGCAAAGACGATTGTACCGCTCACAGTGCTCTCTTAGCGCGGCTTCTGCCGAAAGAAGCCCGGGAGCGGCGCTTAGCTCCGGAGAGCATCGTGCCTTCGTCTTTAGCGTCTTTTGTGGTCTACATCCTGGCAGAAAGCTTGTCCGCTCTGTCTGGCAAGGAAAACCTGCGGGAGCACAGAAAACATCACCCATTGTGTTCTGGACGTTGCACGGAGGTCTGCCATGTGTTTGGCATAAAGAAAAGTAAAGCTGTCCAAAACAGCTTCATATCGCATATTCATGTGATTAGAAATGTCAGGACAATGGTAAGGTACTGTTTTCTATCAGTTGGCAAGTTGAGCACACAATCCCAGTGTTGTACAGCTTCCTTCTTCACCTTTCCCATGCTGCCGCTCTCTCCGGCTCCCGGAGCCCAAGAAGAGGCTTCTTTGCGCAAAGACGATTGTACCGCTCACAGTGCTCTCTTAGCGCGGCTTCTGCCGAAAGAAGCCCGGGAGCGGCGCTTAGCTCCGGAGAGCATCGTCCCTTCGTCTTTAGCGTCTTTTGTGGTCTACATCCTGGCAGAAAGCTTTTCCACTCTGTCTGGCAAGGAAAACCTGCGGGAGCACAGAAAACATCTCCCATCGTGTTCTGGACGTTGCACGGAGGTCTGCAATGTGTTTGGCATAAAGAAAAGAAAAGCTGTCCAAAACAGCTTCTTATCGAATATTCATGTGCCTAGAAAAGTCAGGAGAATGGTAAGGTACTGTTTTCTGTCAGTTGGCAAGGTGAGCACACAATCCCAGTGTTGTACAGCTTCCTTCTTCACCTTTCCCATGCTGCCGCTCTCTCCGGCTCCCGGAGCCCAAGAAGCGGCTTCTTCGCGCAAAGACGATTGTACCGCTCACAGTGCTCTCTTAGCGCGGCTTCTGCCGAAAGAAGCCCGGGAGCGGCGCTTAGCTCCGGAGAGCATCGTCCCTTCGTCTTTAGCGTCTTTTGTGGTCTACATCCTAGCAGAAAGCTTTTCCACTCTGTCTGGCAAGGAAAACCTGCGGGAGCACAGGAAACATCTCCCATCATGCTCTGGACGTTGCACGGAGGTCTGCCAAGTGTTTGGCATAAAGAAAAAAAAAGCTGTCCAAAACAGCTTCCTATCGAATATTCATGTGATTAGAAAAGTCAGGAGAATGGTAAGGTACTGTTTTCTATCAGTTGGCAAGTTGAGCACACAATCCCAGTGTTGTACAGATTCTTTCTTCACCTTTCCGATGCTGCCGCTCTCTCCGTCTCCCTGGGCCAAAGAAGCGGCTTCTTCGCGCAAAGACGATTGTACCGCTCACAGTGCTCTCTTAGCGCGGCTTCTGCTGAAAGAAGCCCGGGAGCGGCGCTTAGCTCTGGAGAGCATCGTACCTTCGTCTTTAGCGTCTTTTGTAGTCTACATTTAAGCAGAAAGCTTTTCCACTCTGTCTGGCAAGGAAAACCTGCGGGAGCACAGAAAACATCTCCCATTGTGTTCTGGACATTGCACGGAGGTCTGCCAACTGTTTGCATGAATAAAAGAAAAGATGTCCAAAATAAATTCCTATCGAATGTTCATGGGATTGGAAAAGTCAGGAGAATGGTAAGGTACTGTTTTCTGTCAGTTGGCAAGGTGAGCACACAATCCCAGTGTTGTACAGCTTCCTTCTTCACCTTTCCCATGCTGCCGCTCTCTCCGGCTCCCGGAGCCCAAGAAGCGGCTTCTTCGTGCAAAGACGATTGTACCGCTCACAGTGCTCTCTTAGCGCCGCTTCTGCCGAAAGAAGCCCAGGAGCGGCGCTTAGCTCCGGAGAGCATCGTCCCTTCGTCTTTAGCGTCTTTTGTGGTCTACATCCTAGCAGAAAGCTTTTCCACTCTGTCTGGCAAGGAAAACCTGCGGGAGCACAGAAAACATCTCCCATCATGTTCTGGACGTTGCACGGAGGTCTGCCAAGTGTTTGGCATAAAGAAAAGAAAAGCTGTTCAAAACAGCTTCCTATCGAATATTCATGTGATTAGAAAAGTCAGGAGAATGGTAAGGTACTGTTTTCTATCAGTTGGCAAGTTGAGCACACAATCCCAGTGTTGTACAGCTTCTTTCTTCACCTTTCCGATGCTGCCGCTCTCTCCGGCTCCCTGGGCCCAAGAAGCGGCTTCTTCGCGCAAAGACGATTGTACCGCTCACAGTGCTCTCTTAGCGCGGCTTCTGCCGAAAGAAGCCCGGGAGCGGCGCTTAGCTCCGGAGAGCATCGTGCCTTCGTCTTTAGCGTCTTTTGTGGTCTACATCCTGGCAGAAAGCTTGTCCGCTCTGTCTGGCAAGGAAAACCTGCGGGAGCACAGAAAACATCACCCATTGTGTTCTGGACGTTGCACGGAGGTCTGCCATGTGTTTGGCATAAAGAAAAGTAAAGCTGTCCAAAACAGCTTCATATCGCATATTCATGTGATTAGAAATGTCAGGACAATGGTAAGGTACTGTTTTCTATCAGTTGGCAAGTTGAGCACACAATCCCAGTGTTGTACAGCTTCCTTCTTCACCTTTCCCATGCTGCCGCTCTCTCCGGCTCCCGGAGCCCAAGAAGAGGCTTCTTTGCGCAAAGACGATTGTACCGCTCACAGTGCTCTCTTAGCGCGGCTTCTGCCGAAAGAAGCCCGGGAGCGGCGCTTAGCTCCGGAGAGCATCGTCCCTTCGTCTTTAGCGTCTTTTGTGGTCTACATCCTGGCAGAAAGCTTTTCCACTCTGTCTGGCAAGGAAAACCTGCGGGAGCACAGAAAACATCTCCCATCGTGTTCTGGACGTTGCACGGAGGTCTGCAATGTGTTTGGCATAAAGAAAAGAAAAGCTGTCCAAAACAGCTTCTTATCGAATATTCATGTGCCTAGAAAAGTCAGGAGAATGGTAAGGTACTGTTTTCTGTCAGTTGGCAAGGTGAGCACACAATCCCAGTGTTGTACAGCTTCCTTCTTCACCTTTCCCATGCTGCCGCTCTCTCCGGCTCCCGGAGCCCAAGAAGCGGCTTCTTCGCGCAAAGACGATTGTACCGCTCACAGTGCTCTCTTAGCGCGGCTTCTGCCGAAAGAAGCCCGGGAGCGGCGCTTAGCTCCGGAGAGCATCGTCCCTTCGTCTTTAGCGTCTTTTGTGGTCTACATCCTAGCAGAAAGCTTTTCCACTCTGTCTGGCAAGGAAAACCTGCGGGAGCACAGGAAACATCTCCCATCATGCTCTGGACGTTGCACGGAGGTCTGCCAAGTGTTTGGCATAAAGAAAAAAAAAGCTGTCCAAAACAGCTTCCTATCGAATATTCATGTGATTAGAAAAGTCAGGAGAATGGTAAGGTACTGTTTTCTATCAGTTGGCAAGTTGAGCACACAATCCCAGTGTTGTACAGATTCTTTCTTCACCTTTCCGATGCTGCCGCTCTCTCCGTCTCCCTGGGCCAAAGAAGCGGCTTCTTCGCGCAAAGACGATTGTACCGCTCACAGTGCTCTCTTAGCGCGGCTTCTGCTGAAAGAAGCCCGGGAGCGGCGCTTAGCTCTGGAGAGCATCGTACCTTCGTCTTTAGCGTCTTTTGTAGTCTACATTTAAGCAGAAAGCTTTTCCACTCTGTCTGGCAAGGAAAACCTGCGGGAGCACAGAAAACATCTCCCATTGTGTTCTGGACATTGCACAGAGGTCTGCCAAGTGTTTGCATGAAGAAAAGAAAAGTTGTCCAAAATAACTTCCTATCGAATGTTCATGGGATGGGAAAAGTCAGGAAAATGGTAAGGTACTGTTTTCTATCAGTTGGCAAGTTGAGCACACAATCCCAGTGTTGTACAGCTTCCTTCTTCACCTTTCCCATGCTGCCGATCTCTCCGGCTCCCGGAGCCCAAGAAGCGGCTTCTTTGCGCAAAGACGATTGTACCGCTCACAGTGCTCTCTTAGCGCGGCTTCTGCCGAAAGAAGCCCGGGAGCGGCGCTTAGCTCCGGAGAGCATCGTCCCTTCGTCTTTAGCGTCTTTTGTGGTCTACATTTTAGGAGATAGCTTTTCCACTCTGTCTGGCAAGGAAAACCTGCGGGAGCACAGAAAACATCTCCCATCGTGTTCTGGACGTTGCACGGAGGTCTGCCAAGTGTTTGGCATAAAGAAAAGAAAAGCTGTCCAAAACAGCTTCTTATCGAATATTCATGTGATTAGAAAAGTCAGGAGAATGGTAAGGTACTGTTTTCTATCAGTTGGCAAGTTGAGCACACAATCCCAATGTTGTCCAGCTTCCTTCTTCACCTTTCCCATGCTGCCGCTCTCTCCGGCTCCCGGAGCCGAAGAAGCGGCTTCTTCGCGCAAAGACGATTGTACCGCTCACAGTGCTCTCTTAGCGCGGCTTCTGCCGAAAGAAGCCCGGGAGCGGCGCTTAGCTCCGGAGAGCATCGTACCTTCGTCTTTAGCGTCTTTTGTGGTCTACATCCTAGCAGAAAGCTTTTCCCCTCTGTCTGGCAAGGAAAACCTGCGGGAGCACAGAAAACATCTCCCATCGTGTTCTGGACGTTGCACGGATGTCTGCCAAGTGTTTGGCATAAAGAAAAGTAAAGCTGTCCAAAAGAGCTTCTTATCGAATATTTATGTGATTGGAAAAGTCAGGAGACTTGTAAAGTACTGTTTACTATCAGTTGGCAAGTTGAGCACGCAATCCCAGTGTTGTACAGCTTCTTTCTTCACCTTTCCCATGCTGCCGCTCTCTCCGGCTCCCTGAGCCCAAGAAGCGGCTTCTTCGCGCAAAGACGATTGTACCGCTCACAGTGCTCTCTTAGCGCGGCTTCTGCCGAAAGAAGCCCGGGAGTGGTGCTCAGCTCCGGAGAGCATCGTCCCTTCGTCTTTAGCGTCTTTTGTAGTCTACATTTTAGCAGATAGCTTTTCCACTCTGTCTGGGAAGGAAAACCTGCGGGAGCACAGGAAACATCTCCCATCGTGTTCTGGACATTGCACGTAGGTCTGCCAAGTGTTTGCATGAAGAAAAGAAAAGTTGTCCAAAATAACTTCCTATCGAATGTTCATGTGATTGGAAAAGTCAGGAGAATGGTAAGGTACTGTTTTCTATCAGTTGGCAAGGTGAGCACACAATCCCAGTGTTGTACAGCTTCCTTCTTCACCTTTCCCATGCTGCCGCTCTCTCCGGCTCCCGGAGCCCAAGAAGCGGCTTCTTTGCGCAAAGACGATTGTACCGGTCACAGTGCTCTCTTAGCGCGGCTTCTGCCGAAAGAAGCCTGGGAGCGGCGCTTAGCTCCGGAGAGCATCGTACCTTCGTCTTTAGCGTCTTTTGTGGTCTACATCCTGGCAGAAAGCTTTTCCCCTCTGTCTGGCAAGGAAAACCTGCGGGAGCACAGGAAACATCTCCCATCGTGTTCTGGACGTTGCACGGAGGTCTGCCATGTGTTTGGCGTAAAGAAAAGGAAAGCTGTCCAAAACAGCTTCTTATCGAATATTCATGTGATTGGAAAAGTCAGGACAATGGTAAGGTACTGTTTTCTATCAGTTGGCAAGTTGAGCACACAATCCCAGTGTTGTACAGCTTCTTTCTTCACCTTTCCGATGCTGCCGCTCTCTCCGGCTCCCTGGGCCCAAGAAGCGGCTTCTTCGCGCAAAGACGATTGTACCGCTCACAGTGCTCTCTTAGCGCGGCTTCTGCCGAAAGACGCCCGGGAGCGGCGCTTAGCTCCGGAGAGCATCGTCTCTTCGTCTTTAGCGTCTTTTGTGGTCTACATCCTAGCAGAAAGCTTTTCCACTCTGTCTGGCAAGGAAAACCTGCGGGAGCACAGGAAACATCTCCCATCGTGTTCTGGACGTTGCACGGATGTCTGCCAAGTGTTTGGCATTAAGAAAAGAAAAGCTGTCCAAAACAGCTTCTTATGGAATATTCATGTGATTGGAAAAGTCAGGAGAATGGTAAAGTACTGTTTACTAAAAGTTGGCAAGTTGAGCACACAATCCCAGTGTTGTACAGCTTCTTTCTTCACCTTTCCGATGCTGCCGCTCTCTCCGGCTCCCGGAGCCGAAGAAGCGACTTCTTCGCGCAAAGACGATTGTACCGCTCACAGTGCTCTCTTAGCGCGGCTTCTGCCGAAAGACGCCCGGGAGCGGCGCTTAGCTCCGGAGAGCATCGTACCTTCGTCTTTAGCGTCTTTTGTAGTCTACATTTTAGCAGATAGCTTTTCCACTCTGTCTGGCAAGGAAAACCTGCGGGAGCGCAGGAAACATCTCCCATCTTCTTCTGGACATTGCACGGAGGTCTGCCAACTGTTTGCATGAATAAAAGAAAAGATGTCCAAAATAAATTCCTATCGAATGTTCATGGGATTGGAAAAGTCAGGAGAATGGTAAGGTACTGTTTTCTGTCAGTTGGCAAGGTGAGCACACAATCCCAGTGTTGTACAGCTTCCTTCTTCACTTTTCCCATGCTGCCGCTCTCTCCGGCTCCCGGAGCCCAAGAAGCGGCTTCTTCGTGCAAAGACGATTGTACCGCTCACAGTGCTCTCTTAGCGCCGCTTCTGCCGAAAGAAGCCCGGGAGCGGCGCTTAGCTCCGGAGAGCATCGTCCCTTCGTCTTTAGCGTCTTTTGTGGTCTACATCCTAGCAGAAAGCTTTTCCACTCTGTCTGGCAAGGAAAACCTGCGGGAGCACAGAAAACATCTCCCATCATGTTCTGGACGTTGCACGGAGGTCTGCCAAGTGTTTGGCATAAAGAAAAGAAAAGCTGTCCAAAACAGCTTCCTATCGAATATTCATGTGATTAGAAAAGTCAGGAGAATGGTAAGGTACTGTTTTCTATCAGTTGGCAAGTTGAGCACACAATCCCAGTGTTGTACAGCTTCTTTCTTCACCTTTCCGATGCTGCCGCTCTCTCCGGCTCCCTGGGCCCAAGAAGCGGCTTCTTCGCGCAAAGACGATTGTACCGCTCACAGTGCTCTCTTAGCGCGGCTTCTGCCGAAAGAAGCCCGGGAGCGGCGCTTAGCTCCGGAGAGCATCGTGCCTTCGTCTTTAGCGTCTTTTGTGGTCTACATCCTGGCAGAAAGCTTGTCCGCTCTGTCTGGCAAGGAAAACCTGCGGGAGCACAGAAAACATCACCCATTGTGTTCTGGACGTTGCACGGAGGTCTGCCATGTGTTTGGCATAAAGAAAAGTAAAGCTGTCCAAAACAGCTTCATATCACATATTCATGTGATTAGAAATGTCAGGACAATGGTAAGGTACTGTTTTCTATCAGTTGGCAAGTTGAGCACACAATCCCAGTGTTGTACAGCTTCCTTCTTCACCTTTCCGATGCTGCCGCTCACTTCCGGCTCCCGGAGCCGAAGATGCGGCTTCTTCGCGCAAAGACGATTGTACCGGTCACAGTGCTCTCTTAGCGCGGCTTCTGCCGAAAGAAGCCCGGGAGTGGCGCTTAGCTCCGGAGAGCATCGTCCCTTCGTCTTTAGCGTCTTTTGTGGTCTACATTTTAGCAGATAGCTTTTCCACTCTGTCTGGCAAGGAAAACCTGCGGGAGCACAGGAAACATCTCCCATCGTGTTCTGGACGTTGCACGGAGGTCTGCAATGTGTTTGGCATAAAGAAAAGAAAAGCTGTCCAAAACAGCTTCTTATCGAATATTCATGTGATTAGAAAAGTCAGGAGGATGGTAAGGTACTGTTTTCTATCAGATGGCAAGTTGAGCACACAATCCCAGTGTTGTACAGCTTCTTTCTTCACCTTTCCGATGCTGCCGGTCTCTCCGGCTCCCTGAGCCGAAGAAGCGGCTTCTTCGCGCAAAGACGATTGTACCGCTCACAGTGCTCTCTTAGCGCGGCTTCTGCCGAAAGACGCCCGGGAGCGGCGCTTAGCTCCGGAGAGCATCGTCTCTTCGTCTTTAGCGTCTTTTGTGGTCTACATCCTGGCAGAAAGCTTTTCCACTCTGTCTGGCAAGGAAAACCTGCGGGAGCACAGAAAACATCTCCCATCGTGTTCTGGACGTTGCACGGAGGTCTGCCATGTGTTTGGCATAAAGAAAAGAAAAGCTGTCCAAAACAGCTTCTTATCGAATATTCATGTGCCTAGAAAAGTCAGGAGAATGGTAAGGTACTGTTTTCTGTCAGTTGGCAAGGTGAGCACACAATCCCAGTGTTGTACAGCTTCCTTCTTCACCTTTCCCATGCTGCCGCTCTCTCCGGCTCCCGGAGCCCAAGAAGCGGCTTCTTCGTGCAAAGACGATTGTACCGCTCACAGTGCTCTCTTAGTGCCGCTTCTGCCAAAAGACGCCCGGGAGCGGCGCTGAGCTCCGGAGAGCGTCGTCCCTTCGTCTTTAGCGTCTTTTGTGGTCTACATCCTAGCAGAAAGCTTTTCCACTCTGTCTGGCAAGGAAAACCTGCGGGAGCACAGGAAACATCTCCCATCGTGTTCTGGACATTGCACAGAGGTCTGCCAACTGTTTGCATGAATAAAAGAAAAGATGTCCAAAATAACTTCCTATCGAATGTTCATGGGATTGGAAAAGTCAGGAGAATGGTAAGGTACTGTTTTCTATCAGTTGGCAAGTTGAGCACACAATCCCAGTGTTGTACAGCTTCCTTCTTCACCTTTCCCATGCTGCCGCTCTCTCCGGCTCCCGGAGCCCAAGAAGAGGCTTCTTTGCGCAAAGACGATTGTACCGCTCACAGTGCTCTCTTAGCGCGGCTTCTGCCGAAAGAAGCCCGGGAGCGGCGCTTAGCTCCGGAGAGCATCGTCCCTTCGTCTTTAGCGTCTTTTGTGGTCTACATCCTGGCAGAAAGCTTTTCCACTCTGTCTGGCAAGGAAAACCTGCGGGAGCACAGAAAACATCTCCCATCGTGTTCTGGACGTTGCACGGAGGTCTGCAATGTGTTTGGCATAAAGAAAAGAAAAGCTGTCCAAAACAGCTTCTTATCGAATATTCATGTGCCTAGAAAAGTCAGGAGAATGGTAAGGTACTGTTTTCTGTCAGTTGGCAAGGTGAGCACACAATCCCAGTGTTGTACAGCTTCCTTCTTCACCTTTCCCATGCTGCCGCTCTCTCCGGCTCCCGGAGCCCAAGAAGCGGCTTCTTCGCGCAAAGACGATTGTACCGCTCACAGTGCTCTCTTAGCGCCGCTTCTGCCGAAAGAAGCCCGGGAGCGGCGCTTAGCTCCGGAGAGCATCGTCCCTTCGTCTTTAGCGTCTTTTGTGGTCTACATCCTAGCAGAAAGCTTTTCCACTCTGTCTGGCAAGGAAAACCTGCGGGAGCACAGGAAACATCTCCCATCATGCTCTGGACGTTGCACGGAGGTCTGCCAAGTGTTTGGCATAAAGAAAAAAAAAGCTGTCCAAAACAGCTTCCTATCGAATATTCATGTGATTAGAAAAGTCAGGAGAATGGTAAGGTACTGTTTTCTATCAGTTGGCAAGTTGAGCACACAATCCCAGTGTTGTACAGATTCTTTCTTCACCTTTCCGATGCTGCCGCTCTCTCCGGCTCCCTGGGCCAAAGAAGCGGCTTCTTCGCGCAAAGACGATTGTACCGCTCACAGTGCTCTCTTAGCGCGGCTTCTGCTGAAAGAAGCCCGGGAGCGGCGCTTAGCTCTGGAGAGCATCGTACCTTCGTCTTTAGCGTCTTTTGTAGTCTACATTTAAGCAGAAAGCTTTTCCACTCTGTCTGGCAAGGAAAACCTGCGGGAGCACAGAAAACATCTCCCATTGTGTTCTGGACATTGCACAGAGGTCTGCCAAGTGTTTGCATGAAGAAAAGAAAAGTTGTCCAAAATAACTTCCTATCGAATGTTCATGGGATGGGAAAAGTCAGGAAAATGGTAAGGTACTGTTTTCTATCAGTTGGCAAGTTGAGCACACAATCCCAGTGTTGTACAGCTTCCTTCTTCACCTTTCCCATGCTGCCGATCTCTCCGGCTCCCGGAGCCCAAGAAGCGGCTTCTTTGCGCAAAGACGATTGTACCGCTCACAGTGCTCTCTTAGCGCGGCTTCTGCCGAAAGAAGCCCGGGAGCGGCGCTTAGCTCCGGAGAGCATCGTCCCTTCGTCTTTAGCGTCTTTTGTGGTCTACATTTTAGGAGATAGCTTTTCCACTCTGTCTGGCAAGGAAAACCTGCGGGAGCACAGAAAACATCTCCCATCGTGTTCTGGACGTTGCACGGAGGTCTGCCAAGTGTTTGGCATAAAGAAAAGAAAAGCTGTCCAAAACAGCTTCTTATCGAATATTCATGTGATTAGAAAAGTCAGGAGAATGGTAAGGTACTGTTTTCTATCAGTTGGCAAGTTGAGCACACAATCCCAATGTTGTACAGCTTCCTTCTTCACCTTTCCCATGCTGCCGCTCTCTCCGGCTCCCGGAGCCGAAGAAGCGGCTTCTTCGCGCAAAGACGATTGTACCGCTCACAGTGCTCTCTTAGCGCGGCTTCTGCCGAAAGAAGCCCGGGAGCGGCGCTTAGCTCCGGAGAGCATCGTACCTTCGTCTTTAGCGTCTTTTGTGGTCTACATCCTAGCAGAAAGCTTTTCCCCTCTGTCTGGCAAGGAAAACCTGCGGGAGCACAGAAAACATCTCCCATCGTGTTCTGGACGTTGCACGGATGTCTGCCAAGTGTTTGGCATAAAGAAAAGTAAAGCTGTCCAAAAGAGCTTCTTATCGAATATTTATGTGATTGGAAAAGTCAGGAGAATTGTAAAGTACTGTTTACTATCAGTTGGCAAGTTGAGCACGCAATCCCAGTGTTGTACAGCTTCCTTCTTCACCTTTCCGATGCTGCCGCTCTCTCCGGCTCCCGGAGACGAAGAATCGGCTTCTTCGCGCAAAGACAATTGTACCGCTCACAGTGCTCTCTTAGCGCGGTTTCTGCCGAAAGAAGCCCGGGAGCGGCGCTTAGCTCCGGAGAGCATCGTACCTTCGTCTTTAGCGTCTTTTGTAGTCTACATTTTAGCAGATAGCTTTTCCACTCTGTCTGGCAAGGAAAACCTGCGGGAGCACAGAAAACATCTCCCATCGTGTTCTGGACATTGCACAGAGGTCTTCCAAGTGTTTGCATGAAGAAAAGAAAAGTTGTCCAAAATAAATTTCTATCGAATGTTCATGGGATTGGAAAAGTCAGGAGAATGGTAAGGTACTGTTTTCTATCAGTTGGCAAGTTGAGCACACAATCCCAGTGTTGTACAGCTTCCTTCTTCACCTTTCCCATGCTGCCGCTCTCTCCGGCTCCCGGAGCCCAAGAAGCGGCTTCTTTGCACAAAGACGATTGTACCGCTCACAGTGCTCTCTTAGCGCGGCTTCTGCCGAAAGAAGCCCGGGAGCGGCGCTTAGCTCCGGAGAGCATCGTCCCTTCGTCTTTAGCGTCTTTTGTGGTCTACATCCTAGCAGAAAGCTTTTCCACTCTGTCTGGCAAGGAAAACCTGCGGGAGCACAGAAAATATCTCCCATCGTGTTCTGGACGTTGCACGGACTTCTGCCAAGTGTTTGGCATAAAGAAAAGAAAAGCTGTCCAAAACAGCTTCCTATCGAATATTCATGTGATTGGAAAAGTCAAGAGAATTGTAAGGTACTGTTTTCAATCAGTTGGCAATTTGGGCACACAATCCCGGTGTTGTACAGCTTCCTTCTTCACCTTTCCGATGCTGCCGCTCTCTCCGGCTCCCGGAGCCGAAGATGCGGCTTCTTCGCGCAAAGACGATTGTACCGCTCACAGTGCTCTCTTAGCGCGGCTTCTGCCGAAAGACGCCCGGGAGTGGCGCTTAGCTCCGGAGAGCATCGTTCCTTCGTCTTTAGCGTCTTTTGTGGTCTACATCCTAGCAGAAAGCTTTTCCACTCTGTCTGGCAAGGAAAACCTGCGGGAGCACAGGAAACATCTCCCATCGTGTTCTGGACGTTGCACGGAGGTCTGCCAAGTGTTTGGCATAAAGAAAAGAAAAGCTGTCCAAAACAGCTTCTTATCGAATATTCATGTGATTGGAAAAGTCAGGACAATGGTAAAGTACTGTTTACTATCAGTTGGCAAGTTGAGCACACAATCCCAGTGTTGTACAGCTTCTTTCTTCACCTTTCCCATGCTGCCGCTCTCTCCGGCTCCCTGAGCCCAAGAAGCGGCTTCTTCGCGCAAAGACGATTGTACCGCTCACAGTGCTCTCTTAGCGCGGCTTCTGCCGAAAGAAGCCCGGGAGTGGTGCTCAGCTCCGGAGAGCATCGTCCCTTCGTCTTTAGCGTCTTTTGTAGTCTACATTTTAGCAGATAGCTTTTCCACTCTGTCTGGGAAGGAAACCTGCGGGAGCACAGGAAACATCTCCCATCGTGTTCTGGACATTGCACGTAGGTCTGCCAAGTGTTTGCATGAAGAAAAGAAAAGTTGTCCAAAATAACTTCCTATCGAATGTTCATGTGATTGGAAAAGTCAGGAGAATGGTAAGGTACTGTTTTCTATCAGTTGGCAAGTTGAGCACACAATCCCAGTGTTGTACAGCTTCCTTCTTCACCTTTCCGATGCTGCCGCTCTCTCCGGCTCCCGGAGCCGAAGATGCGGCTTCTTCGCGCAAAGACGATTGTACTGGTCACAGTGCTCTCTTAGCGCCGCTTCTGCCAAAAGAAGCCCGGGAGCGGCGCTTAGCTCCGGAGAGCATCGTCCCTTCGTCTTTAGCGTCTTTTGTGGTATACATCCCGGCAGAAAGCTTTTCCACTCTGTCTGGCAAGAAAAACCTACGGGAGCACAGAAAACATCTCCCATCGTGTTCTGGACGTTGCACGGAGGTCTGCCAAGTGTTTCCATGAAGAAAAGAAAAGTTGTCCAAAATAACTTCCTATGGAATAATCATGTGATTAGAAAAGTCAGGAGAATGGTAAGGTACTGTTTTCTATCAGTTGGCAAGTTCAGCACACAATCACAGTGTTGTACAGCTTCTTTCTCCACCTTTCCGATGCTGCCGCTCTCTCCGGCTCCCGGAGCCGAAGAAGCGGCTTCTTCGCGCAAAGACGATTGTACCGGTCACAGTGCTTTCTTAGCGCGGCTTCTGCCGAAAGACGCCCGGGAGCGGCGCATAGCTCCGGAGAGCATCGTACCTTCGTCTTTAGCGTCTTTTGTGGTCTACATCCTAGCAGAAAGCTTTTCCACTCTGTCTGGCAAGGAAAACCTGCGGGAGCACAGAAAACATCTCCCATCGTGTTCTGGACGTTGCACGGAAGTCTGCCAAGTGTTTGGCATAAAGAAAAGAAAAGCTGTCCAAAACAGCTTCTTATCGAATATTCATGTGACTGGAAAAGTCAGGAGAATGGTAAGGTACTGTTTTCTATCAGTTGGCAAGCGGCGCACACAATCACAGTGTTGTACAGCTTCTTTCTCCACCTTTCCGATGCTGCCGCTCTCTCCGGCTCCCGGAGCCCAAGAAGCGGCTTCTTCGCGCAAAGACGATTGTACCGGTCACAGTGCTCTCTTAGCGCGGCTTCTGCCGAAAGACGCCCGGGAGCGGCGCATAGCTCCGGAGAGCATCGTCCCTTCGTCTTTAGCGTCTTTTGTGGTCTACATCCTAGCAGAAAGCTTTTCCACTCTGTCTGGCAAGGAAAACCTGCGGGAGCAAGAAAACATCTCCCATCGTGTTCTGGACGTTGCATGGACGTCTGCCAAGTGTTTGGCATAAAGAAAAGAAAAGCTGTCCAAAACAGCTTCTTATCGAATATTCATGTGATTGGAAAAGTCAGGAAAGTGGTAAGGTAATGTTTTCTATCAGTTGGCAAGCTGCGCACACAATCCCAGTGTTGTACAGCTTCCTTCTTCACCTTTCCCATGCTGCCGCTCTCTCCGGCTCCGGGAGCCGAAGAAGCGGCTTCTTCGCGCAAAGACGATTGTACCGCTCACAGTGCTCTCTTAGCGCGGCTTCTGCCGAAAGACGCCCGGGAGCGGCGCTTAGCTCCGGAGAGCATCGTCCCTTCGTCTTTAGCGTCTTTTGTGGTCTACATCCTAGCAGAAAGCTTTTCCACTCTGTCTGGCAAGGAAAACCTGCGGGAGCACAGAAAACATCTCCCATCGTGTTCTGGACGTTGCACGGAGTTTTGCCATGTGTTTGGCATAAAGAAAGGAAAAGCATTCCAAAACAGCTTCTTATCGAATATTCATGTGATTGGAAATGTCAGGAGAATGGTAAGGTAATGTTTTCTATCAGTTGGCAAGTTGAGCACACAATCCCAGTGTTGGACAGCTTCCTTCTTCACCTTTCCCATGCTGCCGCTCTCTCCGGCTCCCGGAGCCCAAGAAGCGGCTTCTTCGCGCAAAGACGATTGTACCGGTCCCAGTGCTCTCTTAGCGCGGCTTCTGCCGAAAGAAGCCCGGGAGCGGCGCTTAGCTCCGGAGAGCATCGTCCCTTCGTCTTTAGCGTCTTTTGTGGTATACATCCCGGCAGAAAGCTTTTCCACTCTGTCTGGCAAGAAAAACCTGCGGGAGCACAGAAAACATCTCCCATCGTGTTCTGGACATTGCACGGAGGTCTGCCAAGTGTTTCCATGAAGAAAAGAAAAGTTGTCCAAAATAACTTCCTATCGAATATTCATGTGATTAGAAAAGTCAGGAGAATGGTAAGGTACTGTTTTCTATCAGTTGGCAAGTTCAGCACACAATCCCAGTGTTGTACAGCTTCCTTCTTCACCTTTCCGATGCTGCCGCTCTCTCCGGCTCCCGGAGCCGAAGAAGCGGCTTCTTCGCGCAAAGACGATTGTACCGGTCACAGCGCTCTCTTAGTGCGGCTTCTGCCGAAAGACGCCCGGGAGCGGCGCTTAGTTCCGGAGAGCTTCGTCCCTTCGTCTTTAGCGTCTTTTGTGGTCTACATCCTGGCAGAAAGCTTTTCCACTCTGTCTGGCAAGGAAAACCTGCGGGAGCACAGAAAACATCTCCCATCGTATTCTGGACGTTGCACGGAGGTCTGCAAACTGTTTGGCATAAAGAAAGGAAAAGCTGTCCAAAACAGCTTCTTATCGAATATTCATGTGATTGGAAATCTCAGGAGAATGGTAAGGTACTGTTTTCTATCAGTTGGCAAGTTGAGCACACAATCCCAGTGTTGTACAGCTTCCTTCTTCACCTTTCCCATGCTGCCGCTCTCTCCGGCTCCCGGAGCCGAAGAAACGGCTTCTACGCGCAAAGACGATTGTACCGCTCACAGTGCTCTCTTAGCGCCGCTTCTGCCGAAAGAAGCCCGGGAGCGGCGCTTAGCTCCGGAGAGCATCGTCCCTTCGTCTTTAGCGTCTTTTGTGGTATACATCCCGGCAGAAAGCTTTTCCACTCTGTCTGGCAAGGAAAACCTGCGGGAGCACAGAAAACATCTCCCATCGTATTCTGGACGTTGCACGGACGTCTGACAAGTGTTTGGCATAAAGATAAGAAAAGCTGTCCAAAACAGCTTCTTATCGAATATTCATGTGATTGGAAAAGTCAGGAAAGTGGTAAGGTAATGTTTTCTATCAGTTGGCAAGCTGCGCACACAATCCCAGGGTTGTACAGCTTCCTTCTTCACCTTTCCCATGCTGCCGCACTCTCCGGCTCCCGGAGCCCAAGAAGCGGCTTCTTCGCGCAAAGACGATTGTACCGCTCACAGTGCTCTCTTAGCGCCGCTTCTGCCGAAAGAAGCCCGTGAGCGGCGCATAGCTCCGGAGAGCATCGTCCCTTCGTCTTTAGCGTCTTTTGTGGTCTACATCCTAGCAGAAAGCTTTTCCACTCTGTCTGGCAAGGAAAACCTGCGGGAGCACAGAAAACATCTCCCATCGTGTTCTGGACGTTGCACGGAAGTCTGCCAAGTGTTTGGCATAAAGAAAGGAAAAGCTGTCCAAAACAGCTTCTTATCGAATATTCATGTGTTTGGAAATGTCAGGAGAATGGTAAGGTACTGTTTTCTATCAGTTGGCAAGTTGAGCACACAATCCCAGAGTTGTACAGCTTCCTTCTTCACCTTTCCGATGCTGCCGCTCTCTCCGGCTCCCGGAGCCGAAGATGCGGCTTCTTCGCACAAAGACGATTGTACCGCTCACAGTGCTCTCTTAGCGCCGCTTCTGCCGAAAGAAGCCCGGGAGCGGCGCTTAGCTCCGGAGAGCATCGTACCTTCGTCTTTAGCGTCTTTTGTGGTCTACATCCTAGCAGAAAGCTTTTCCACTCTGTCTGGCAAGGAAAACCTGCGGGAGCACAGAAAACATCTCCCATCGTGTTCTGGACGTTGCACGGAGGTCTGCCAAGTGTTTCAATGAAGAAAAGAAAAGCTGTCCAAAACAGCTTCTTATCGAATATTCATGTGACTGGAAACGTCAGGAGAATGGTAAGGTACAGTTTTCTATCAGTTGGCAAGTTCAGCACACAATCCCAGAGTTGTACAGCTTCTTTCTTCACCTTTCCGACGCTGCCGCTCTCTCCGGCTCCCGGAGCCCAAGAAGCGGCTTCTTCGCGCAAAGACGATTGTACCGCTCACAGTGCTTTCTTAGCGCGGCTTCTGCCGAAACACGCCCGGGAGCGGCGCTTAGCTCCGGAGAGCATCGTACCTTCGTCTTTAGCGTCTTTTGTGGTCTACACCTTAGCAGAAAGCTTTTCCACTCTGTCTGGCAAGGAAAACCTGCGGGAGCACAGAAAACATCTCCCATCGTGTTCTGGACGTTGCACGGATGTCTGCCATGTGTTTGGCATAAAGAAAGGAAAAGCTGTCCAAAACAGCTTCTTATCGAATATTCATGTGATTGGAAATGTCAGGAGAATGGTAAGGTACTGTTTTCTATCAGTTGGCAAGTTCAGCACACAATCCCAGTTTTGCACAGCTTCCTTCTTCACCTTTCCCATGCTGCCGCTCTCTCCGGCTCCCGGAGCCCAAGAAGCGGCTTCTTCGCGCAAAGACGATTGAACCGCTCACAGTGCTCTCTTAGCGCGGCTTCTGCCGAAAGACGCCCGGGAGCGGCGCTTAGCTCCGGAGAGCATCGTCCCTTCGTCTTTAGCGTCTTTTGTGGTATACATCCTAGCAGAAAGCTTTTCTACTCTGTCTGGCAAGAAAAACCTGCGGGAGAACAGAAAACATCTCCCATCGTGTTCTGGACGTTGCACGGAGGTCTGCCAAGTGTTTCAATGAAGAAAAGAAAAGTTGTCCAAAATAACTACCTATCGAACATTCATGTGATTAGAAAAGTCAGGAGAATGGTAAGGTACTGTTTTCTATCAGTTGGCAAGTTCAGCACACAATCCCAGTGTTGTACAGCTTCCATCTTCACCTTTCCGATGCTGCCGCTCTCTCCGGCTCCCGGAGCCCAAGAAGCGGCTTCTTCGCGCAAATACGATTGTACCGCTCACAGTGCTCTCTTAGCGCGGCTTCTGCCGAAAGACGCCCGGGAGCGGCGCTTAGCTCCGGAGAGCATCGTCCCTTCGTCTTTAGCGTCTTTTGTGGTCTACACCTTAGCAGAAAGCTTTTCCACTCTGTCTGGCAAGGAAAACCTGCGGGAGCACAGAAAACATCTCCCATCGTGTTCTGGACATTGCACGGAGGTCTGCCAAGTGTTTCCATGAAGAAAAGAAAAGCTGTCCAAAACAGCTTCTTATCGAATATTCATGTGATTGGAAAAGTCAGGAAAGTGGTAAGGTAATGTTTTCTATCAGTTGGCAAGCTGCGCACACAATCCCAGGGTTGTACAGCTTCCTTCTTCACCTTTCCCATGCTGCCGCTCTCTCCGGCTCCCGGAGCCCAAGAAGCGGCTTCTTCGCGCAAAGACGATTGTACCGCTCACAGTGCTCTCTTAGCGCCGCTTCTGCCGAAAGAAGCCCGGGAGCGGCGCATAGCTCCGGAGAGCATCGTCCCTTCGTCTTTAGCGTCTTTTGTGGTCTACATCCTAGCAGAAAGCTTTTCCACTCTGTCTGGCAAGGAAAACCTGCGGGAGTACAGAAAACATCTCCCATCGTGTTCTGGACGTTGCACGGAAGTCTGCCAAGTGTTTGGCATAAAGAAAGGAAAAGCTGTCCAAAACAGCTTCTTATCGAATATTCATGTGATTGGAAATGTCAGGAGAATGGTAAGGTACTGTTTTCTATCAGTTGGCAAGTTGAGCACACAATCCCAGTGTTGTACAGCTTCCTTCTTCACCTTTCCGATGCTGCCGCTCTCTCCGGCTCCCGGAGCCGAAGATGCGGCTTCTTCGCGCAAAGACGATTGTACCGCTCACAGTGCTCTCTTAGCGCCGCTTCTGCCGAAAGAAGCCCGGGAGCGGCGCTTAGCTCCGGAGAGCATCGTACCTTCGTCTTTAGCGTCTTTTGTGGTCTACATCCTGGCAGAAAGCTTTTCCACTCTGTCTGGCAAGGAAAACCTGCGGGAGCACAGAAAACATCTCCCATCGTATTCTGGACGTTGCACGGACGTCTGCCAAGTGTTTGGCATAAAGATCAGAAAAGCTGTCCAAAACAGCTTCTTATCGAATATTCATGTGATTGGAAAAGTCAGGAAAGTGGTAAGGTAATGTTTTCTATCAGTTGGCAAGCTGCGCACACAATCCCAGGGTTGTACAGCTTCCTTCTTCACCTTTCCCATGCTGCCGCACTCTCCGGCTCCCGGAGCCCAAGAAGCGGCTTCTTCGCGCAAAGACGATTGTACCGCTCACAGTGCTCTCTTAGCGCCGCTTCTGCCGAAAGAAGCCCGTGAGCGGCGCATAGCTCCGGAGAGCATCGTCCCTTCGTCTTTAGCGTCTTTTGTGGTCTACATCCTAGCAGAAAGCTTTTCCACTCTGTCTGGCAAGGAAAACCTGCGGGAGCACAGAAAACATCTCCCATCGTGTTCTGGACGTTGCACGGAAGTCTGCCAAGTGTTTGGCATAAAGAAAGGAAAAGCTGTCCAAAACAGCTTCTTATCGAATATTCATGTGTTTGGAAATGTCAGGAGAATGGTAAGGTACTGTTTTCTATCAGTTGGCAAGTTGAGCACACAATCCCAGAGTTGTACAGCTTCCTTCTTCACCTTTCCGATGCTGCCGCTCTCTCCAGCTCCCGGAGCCGAAGAAACGGCTTCTTCGCACAAAGACGATTGTACCGCTCACAGTGCTCTCTTAGCGCCGCTTCTGCCGAAAGAAGCCCGGGAGCGGCGCTTAGCTCCGGAGAGCATCGTACCTTCGTCTTTAGCGTCTTTTGTGGTCTACATCCTAGCAGAAAGCTTTTCCACTCTGTCTGGTAAGGAAAACCTGCGGGAGCACAGAAAACATCTCCCATCGTGTTCTGGACGTTGCACGGAGGTCTGCCAAGTGTTTCAATGAAGAAAAGAAAAGCTGTCCAAAGCAGCTTCTTATCGAATATTCATGTGACTGGAAAAGTCAGGAGAATGGTAAGGTACTGTTTTCTATCAGTTGGCAAGTTCAGCACACAATCCCAGTGTTGTACAGCTTCTTTCTTCACCTTTCCGATGCTGCCGCTCTCTCCGGCTCCCGGAGCCCAAGAAGCGGCTTCTTCGCGCAAAGACGATTGTACCGGTCACAGTGCTCTCTTAGCGCCGCTTCTGCCGAAAGAAGCCCGGGAGCGGCGCATGGCTCCGGAGAGCATCGTCCCTTCGTCTTTAGCGTCTTTTGTGGTCTACATCCTAGCAGAAAGCTTTTCCACTCTGTCTGGCAAGGAAAACCTGCGGGAGCACAGAAAACATCTCCCATCGTGTTCTGGACATTGCACGGAGGTCTGCCAAGCGTTTCCATGAAGAAAAGAAAAGTTGTCCAAAATAACTTCCTATCGAATATTCATGTGATTAGAAAAGTCAGGAGAATGGTAAGGTACTGTTTTCTATCAGTTGGCAAGTTGAGCACACAATCCCAGGGTTGTAGAGCTTCCTTCTTCACCTTTCCGATGCTGCCGCTCTCTCCGGCTCCCGGAGCCGAAGAAACGGCTTCTTCGCACAAAGACGATTGTACCGGTCACAGCGCTCTCTTAGTGCGGCTTCTGCCGAAAGACGCCCGGGAGCGGCGCTTAGTTCCGGAGAGCATCGTCCCTTCGTCTTTAGCGTCTTTTGTGGTCTACATCCTGGCAGAAAGCTTTTCCACTCTGTCTGGCAAGGAAAACCTGCGGGAGCACAGAAAACATCTCCCATCGTGTTCTGGACGTTGCACGGAAGTCTGCTAAGTGTTTGGCATAAAGAAAGGAAAAGCTGTCCAAACCAGCTTCTTATCGAATATTCATGTGATTGGAAATGTCAGGAGAATGGTAAAGGTACTGTTTTCTATCAGTTGGCAAGTTGAGCACACACTCCCAGAGTTGTACAGCTTCCTTCTTCACCTTTCCGATGCTGCCGCTCTCTCCGGCTCCCGGAGCCGAAGAAGCGGCTTCTTTGCGCAAAGACGATTGTACCGCTCACAGTGCTCTCTTAGCGCCGCTTCTGCCGAAAGAAGCCCGGGAGCGGCGCTTAGCTCCGGAGAGCATCGTACCTTCGTCTTTAGCGGCTTTTGTGGTCTACATCCTGGCAGAAAGCTTTTCCACTCTGTCTGGCAAGGAAAACCTGCGGGAGCACAGAAAACATCTCCCATCGTGTTCTGGACGTTGCACGGAGGTCTGCCAAGTGTTTCAATGAAGAAAGGAAAAGCTGTCCAAAACAGCTTCTTATCGAATATTCATGTGACTGGAAAAGTCAGGAGAATGGTAAGGTACTGTTTTCTATCAGTTGGCAAGTTCAGCACACAATCCCAGTGTTGTACAGCTTCTTTCTTCACCTTTCCGACGCTGCCGCTCTCTCCGGCTCCCGGAGCCCAAGAAGCGGCTTCTTCGCGCAAAGACGATTGTACCGCTCACAGTGCTTTCTTAGCGCGGCTTCTGCCGAAAGACGCCCGGGAGCGGCGCTTAGCTCCGGAGAGCATCGTACCTTCGTCTTTAGCGTCTTTTGTGGTCTACACCTTAGCAGAAAGCTTTTCCACTCTGTCTGGCAAGGAAAACCTGCGGGAGCACAGAAAACATCTCCCATCGTGTTCTGGATGTTGCACGGAGGTCTGCCATGTGTTTGGCATAAAGAAAGGAAAAGCTGTCCAAAACAGCTTCTTATCGAATATTCATGTGATTGGAAATGTCAGGAGAATGGTAAGGTACTGTTTTCTATCAGTTGGCAAGTTCAGCACACAATCCCAGTTTTGCACAGCTTCCTTCTTCACCTTTCCCATGCTGCCGCTCTCTCCGGCTCCCGGAGCCCAAGAAGCGGCTTCTTCGCGCAAAGACGATTGAACCGCTCACAGTGCTCTCTTAGCGCGGCTTCTGCCGAAAGACGCCCGGGAGCGGCGCTTAGCTCCGGAGAGCATCGTCCCTTCGTCTTTAGCGTCTTTTGTGGTATACATCCCGGCAGAAAGCTTTTCTACTCTGTCTGGCAAGAAAAACCTGCGGGAGCACAGAAAACATCTCCCATCGTGTTCTGGACGTTGCACGGAGGTCTGCCAAGTGTTTCAATGAAGAAAAGAAAAGTTGTCCAAAATAACTTCCTATCGAACATTCATGTGATTAGAAAAGTCAGGAGAATGGTAAGGTACTGTTTTCTATCAGTTCGCAAGTTCAGCACACAATCCCAGTGTTGTACAGCTTCCTTCTTCACCTTTCCGATGCTGCCGCTCTCTCCGGCTCCCGGAGCCCAAGAAGCGGCTTCTTCGCGCAAAGACAATTGTACCGCTCACAGTGCTCTCTTAGCGCGGCTTCTGCCGAAAGACGCCCGGGAGCGGCGCTTAGCTCCGGAGAGCATCGTCCCTTCGTCTTTTGCGTCTTTTGTGTTCTACACCTTAGCAGAAAGCTTTTCCACTCTGTCTGGCAAGGAAAACCTACGGGAGCACAGAAAACATCTCCCATCGTGTTCTGGACGTTGCACGGAGGTCTGCCATGTGTTTGGCATAAAGAAAGGAAAAGCTGTCCAAAACAGCTTCTTATCGAATATTCATGTGATTGGAAATGTCAGGGGAATGGTAAGGTACTGTTTTCTATCAGTTGGCAAGTTGAGCACACAATCCCAGTGTTGTACAGCTTCCTTCTTCACCTTTCCCATGCTGCCGCTCTCTCCGGCTCCCGGAGCCCAAGAAGCGGCTTCTTCGCGCAAAGACGATTGTACCGCTCACAGTGCTTTCTTAGCGCGGCTTCTGCCGAAAGACGCCCGGTAGCGGCGCTTAGCTCCGGAGAGCATCGTACCTTCGTCTTTAGCGTCTTTTGTGGTCTACACCTTAGCAGAAAGCTTTTCCACTCTGTCTGGCAAGGAAAACCTTCGGGAGCACAGAAAACATCTCCCATCGTGTTCTGGACGTTGCACGGAGGTCTGCCATGTGTTTGGCATAAAGAAAGGAAAAGCTGTCCAAAACAGCTTCTTATCGAATATTCATGTGATTGGAAATGTCAGGAGAATGGTAAGGTACTGTTTTCTATCAGTTGGCAAGTTCAGCACACAATCCCAGTTTTGCACAGCTTCCTTCTTCACCTTTCCCATGCTGCCGCTCTCTCCGGCTCCCGGAGCCCAAGAAGCGGCTTCTTCGCGCAAAGACGATTGAACCGCTCACAGTGCTCTCTTAGCGCGGCTTCTGCCGAAAGACGCCCGGGAGCGGCGCTTAACTCCGGAGAGCATCGTCCCTTCGTCTTTAGCGTCTTTTGTGGTATACATCCCGGCAGAAAGCTTTTCTACTCTGTCTGGCAAGAAAAACCTGCGGGAGCACAGAAAACATCTCCCATTGTGTTCTGGACGTTGCACGGAGGTCTGCCAAGTGTTTCAATGAAGAAAAGAAAAGTTGTCCAAAATAACTTCCTATCGAACATTCATGTGATTAGAAAAGTCAGGAGAATGGTAAGGTACTGTTTTCTATCAGTTGGCAAGTTCAGCACACAATCCCAGTGTTGTACAGCTTCCTTCTTCACCTTTCCGATGCTGCCGCTCTCTCCGGCTCCCGGAGCCCAAGAAGCGGCTTCTTCGCGCAAAGACGATTGTACCGCTCACAGTGCTCTCTTAGCGCGGCTTCTGCCGAAAGAAGCCCGGGAGCGGCGCTTAGCTCCGGAGAGCATCGTCCCTTCGTCTTTAGCGTCTTTTGTGGTCTACACCTTAGCAGAAAGCTTTTCCACTCTGTCTGGCAAGGAAAACCTGCGGGAGCACAGAAAACATCTCCCATCGTGTTCTGGACATTGCACGGAGGTCTGCCAAGTGTTTCCATGAAGAAAAGAAAAGCTGTCCAAAACAGCTTCTTATCGAATATTCATGTGATTAGAAAAGTCAGGAGAATGGTAAGGTACTGTTTTCTATCAGTTGGCAAGTTCAGCACACAATCCCAGTGTTGTACAGCTTCTTTCTTCACCTTTCCGATGCTGCCGCTCTCTCCGGCTCCCGGAGCCCAAGAAGCGGCTTCTTCGCGCAAAGACGATTGTACCGCTCACAGTGCTCTCTTAGCGCGGCTTCTGCCGAAAGACGCCCGGGAGCGGCGCTTAGCTCCGGAGAGCATCGTCCCTTCGTCTGTAGCGTCTTTTGTGGTCTACACCTTAGCAAAAAGCTTTTCCACTCTGTCTGGCAAGAAAAACCTGCGGGAGCACAGAAAACATCTCCCATCGTGTTCTGGACGTTGCACGGAGGTCTGATATGTGTTTGGCATAAAGAAAGGAAAAGCTGTCCAAAACAGCTTCTTATCGAATATTCATGTGATTGGAAATGTCAGGAGAATGGTAAGGTACTGTTTTCTATCAGTTGGCAAGTTGAGCACACAATCCCAGTGTTGTACAGCTTCCTTCTTCACCTTTCCCATGCTGCCGCTCTCTCCGGCTCCCGGAGCCGAAGAAACGGCTTCTTCGCGCAAAGACGATTGTACCGCTCACAGTGCTCTCTTAGCGCGGCTTCTGCCGAAAGAAGCCCGGGAGCGGCGCTTAGCTCCGGAGAGCATCGTACCTTCGTCTTTAGCGTCTTTTGTGGTCTACACCTTAGCAGAAAGATTTTCCACTCTGTCTGGCAAGGAAAACCTGCGGGAGCACAGAAAACATCTCCCATCGTGTTCTGGACGTTGCACGGACGTCTGCCAAGTGTTTGGCATAAAGATAAGAAAAGCTGTCCAAAACAGCTTCTTATCGAATATTCATGTGATTGGAAAAGTCAGGAAAGTGGTAAGGTAATGTTTTCTATCAGTTGGCAAGCTGCGCAGACAATCCCAGGGTTGTACAGCTTCCTTCTTCACCTTTCCCATGCTGCCGCTCTCTCCGGCTCCCGGAGCCCAAGAAGCGGCTTCTTCGCGCAAAGACGATTGTACCGCTCACAGTGCTCTCTTAGCGCCGCTTCTGCCGAAAGAAGCCCGGGAGCGGCGCATAGCTCCGGAGAGCATCGTCCCTTCGTCTTTAGCGTCTTTTGTGGTCTACATCCTAGCAGAAAGCTTTTCCACTCTGTCTGGCAAGGAAAACCTGCGGGAGCACAGAAAACATCTCCCATCGTGTTCTGGACGTTGCACGGAAGTCTGCCAAGTGTTTGGCATAAAGAAAGGAAAAGCTGTCCAAAACAGCTTCTTATCGAATATTCATGTGATTGGAAATGTCAGGAGAATGGTAAGGTACTGTTTTCTATCAGTTGGCAAGTTGAGCACACAATCCCAGTGTTGTACAGCTTCCTTCTTCACCTTTCCGATGCTGCCGCTCTCTCCGGCTCCCGGAGCCGAAGATGCGGCTTCTTCGCGCAAAGACGATTGTACCGCTCACAGTGCTCTCTTAGCGCCGCTTCTGCCGAAAGAAGCCCGGGAGCGGCGCTTAGCTCCGGAGAGCATCGTACCTTCGTCTTTAGCGTCTTTTGTGGTCTACATCCTGGCAGAAAGTTTTTCCACTCTGTCTGGCAAGGAAAACCTGCGGGAGCACAGAAAACATCTCCCATCGTGTTCTGGACATTGCACGGAGGTCTGCCAAGTGTTTCCATGAAGATAAGAAAAGTTGTCCAAAATAACTTCCTATCGAATATTCATGTGACTGGAAAAGTCAGGAGAAGTGTAAGGTACTGTTTTCTATCAGTTGGCAAGTTGAGCACACAATCCCAGTGTTGTACAGCTTCTTTCTTCACCTTTCCGATGCTGCCGCTCTCTCCGGCTCCCGGAGCTCAAGAAGCGGCTTCTTCGCGCAAAGACGATCGTACCGCTCAGAGTGCTCTCTTAGCGACGCTTCTGCCGAAAGAAGCCCGGGAGCGGCGCTTAGCTCCGGAGAGCATGGTACATTCGTCTTTAGCGTCTTTTGTGGTCTACATCCTGGCAGAAAGCTTTTCCACTCTGTCTGGCAAGGAAAACCTGCGGGAGCACAGAAAACATCTCCCATCGTGTTCTGGACGTTGCACGGACGTCAGCCAAGTGTTCAGCATAAAGAAAAGAAAAGCTGTCCAAAGCAGTTTCTTATCGAACATTCATGTGAATAGAAAAGTCAGGAGAATGGTAAGGTACTGTTTTCTATCAGTTGGCCAGCGGCGCACACAATCACAGTGTTGTACAGCTTCTTTCTTCACCTTTCCGATGCTGCCGCTCTCTCCGGCTCCCGGAGCCGAAGAAGCGGCTTCTTCGCGCAAAGACGATTGTACCGCTCACAGTGCTCTCTTAGCGCGGCTTCTGCCGAAAGACGCCCGGGAGCGGCGCATAGCTCCGGAGAGCATCGTACCTTCGTCTTTAGCGTCTATTGTGGTCTACATCCTAGCAGAAAGCTTTTCCATTCTGTCTGGCAAGGAAAACCTGCGGGAGCACAGAAAACATCTCCCATCGTGTTCTGGACGTTGCACGGACGTCTGCCAAGTGTTTGGCATAAAGATAAGAAAAGCTGTCCAAAACAGCTTCTTATCGAATATTCATGTGATTGGAAAAGTCAGGAAAGTGGTAAGGTAATGTTTTCTATCAATTGGCAAGCTGCGCACACAATCCCAGTGTTGTACAGCTTCCTTCTTCACCTTTCCCATGCTGCCGCTCTCTCCGGCTCCGGGAGCCGAAGAAGCGGCTTCTTCGCGCAAAGACGATTGTACCGCTCACAGTGCTCTCTTAGCGCCGCTTTAGCCGAAAGAAGCCCGGGAGCGGCGCTTAGCTCCGGAGAGCATCGTACCTTCGTCTTTAGCGTCTTTTGTGGTCTACATCCTAGCAAAAAGCTTTTCCACTCTGTCTGGCAAGGAAAACCTGCGGGAGCACAGAAAACATCTCCCATCGTGTTCTGGACATTGCACGGAGGTCTGCCAAGTGTTTCCATGAAGAAAAGAAAAGTTGTCCAAAATAACTTCCTATCGAATATTCATGTGACTGGAAAAGTCAGGAGAATGGTAAGGTACTGTTTTCTATCAGTTGGCAAGTTCAGCACACAATCCCAGTGTTGTACAGCTTCTTTCTTCACCTTTCCGATGCTGCCGCTCTCTCCGGCTCCCTGAGCCCAAGAAGCGGCTTCTTCGCGCAAAGACGATTGTACCGCTCACAGTGCTCTCTTAGCGCGGCTTCTGCCGAAAGACGCCCGGGAGCGGCTCTTAGCTCGGGAGAGCATCGTACCTTCGTCTTTAGCGTCTTTTGTGGTCTACATCCTGGCAGAAAGCTTTTCCACTCTGTCTGGCAAGGAAAACCTGCGGGAGCACAGAAAACATCTCCCATCGTGTTCTGGACGTTGCACGGAGGTCTGCCAAGTGTTCAACATAAAGAAAAGAAAAGCTGTCCAAAGCAACTTCTTATCGAATATTCATGTGACTGGAAAAGTCAGGAGAATGGTAAGGTACCGTTTTCTATCAGTTGGCAAGTTGAGCACACAATCCCAGTGTTGTACAGCTTCCTTCTTCACCTTTCCGATGCTGCCGCTCTCTCCGGCTCCCCGAGCCGGAGATGCGGCTTCTTCGCGCAAAGACGATTGTACCGCTCACAGTGCTCTCTTAGCGCCGCTTCTGCCGAAAGAAGCCCGGGAGCGGCGCTTAACTCCGGAGAGCATCGTACATTCGTCTTTAGCGTCTTTTGTGGTCTACATCCTGGCAGAAAGCTTTTCCATTCTGTCTGGCAAGGAAAACCTGCGGGAGCACAGAAAACATCTCCCATCGTGTTCTGGACATTGCACGGAGGTCTTCCAAGTGTTTGCATGAAGAAATTAATAGTTGTCCAAAATAACTTTCTATCAAATATTCTTGTGATTGGAAAAGTCAGGAAAGTGGTAAGGTACTGTTTTCTATCAGTTGGCTAGTTGAGCACACAATCCCAGTATTGTACAGCTTCCTTCTTCACCTTTCCGATGCTGCCGCTCTCTCCGGCTCCCGGAGCCGAAGATGCGGCTTCTTCGCGCAAAGACGATTGTACCGCTCACAGTGCTCTCTTAGCGCCGCTTCTGCCGAAAGAAGCCCGGGAGCGGCGCTTAGCTCCGGAGAGCATCGTACCTTCGTCTTTAGCGTCTTTTGTGGTCTACATCCTAGCAGAAAGCTTTTCCACTCTGTCTGGCAAGGAAAACCTGCGGGAGCACAGAAAACATCTCCCATCGTGTTCTGGACGTTGCACGGAGGTCTGCCAAGTGTTTCCATGAAGAAAAGAAAAGTTGTCCAAAATAACTTCCTATCGAATATTCATGTGACTGGAAAAGTCAGGAGAATGGTAAGGTACTGTTTTCTATCAGTTGGCAAGTTCAGCACACAATCCCAGTGTTGTACAGCTTCTTTCTTCACCTTTCCCATGCTGCCGCTCTCTCCGGCTCCCTGAGCCCAAGAAGCGGCTTCTTCGCGCAAAGACGATTGTACCGCTCACAGTGCTCTCTTAGCGCGGCTTCTGCCGAAAGACGCCCGGGAGCGGCTCTTAGCTCGGGAGAGCATCGTACCTTCGTCTTTAGCGTCTTTTGTGGTCTACATCCTAGCAGAAAGCTTTTCCACTCTGTCTGGCAAGGAAAACCTGCGGGAGCACAGAAAACATCTCCCATCGTGTTCTGGACGTTGCACGCAGGTCTGCCAAGTGTTTGGCATAAAGAAAAGAAAAGCTGTCCAAAGCAGCTTCTTATCGAATATTCATGTGAATAGAAAAGTCAGGAGAATGGTAAGGTACTGTTTTGTATCAGTTTGCAAGCGGCGCACACAATCACAGTGTTGTACAGCTTCTTTCTCCACCTTTCCGATGCTGCCGCTCTCTCCGGCTCCCGGAGCCGAAGAAGCGGCTTCTTCGCGCAAAGACGATTGTACCGGTCACAGTGCTCTCTTAGCGCGGCTTCTGCCGAAAGACGCCCGGGAGCGGCGCATAGCTCCGGAGAGCATCGTCCCTTCGTCTTTAGCGTCTATTGTGGTCTACACCTTAGCAGAAAGCTTTTCCACTCTGTCTGGCAAGGAAAACCTGCGGGAGCACAGAAAACATCTCCCATCGTGTTCTGGACGTTGCACGGACGTCTGCCAAGTGTTTGGCATAAAGATAAGAAAAGCTGTCCAAAACAGCTTCTTATCGAATATTCATGTGACTGGAAAAGTCTGGAGAATGGTAAGGTACTGTTTTGTATCAGTTGGCAAGTTGAGCACACAATCCCAGTGTTGTACAGCTTCCTTCTTCACCTTTCCGATGCTGCCGCTCTCTCCGGCTCCCCGAGCCGGAGATGCGGCTTCTTCGCGCAAAGACGATTGTACCGCTCACAGTGCTCTCTTAGCGCCGCTTCTGCCGAAAGAAGCCCGGGAGCGGCGCTTAACTCCGGAGAGCATCGTACCTTCGTCTTTAACGTCTTTTGTGGTCTACATCCTGGCAGAAAGTTTTTCCACTCTGTCTGGCAAGAAAAACCTGCGGGAGCACAGAAAACATCTCCCATCGTGTTCTGGACATTGCACGGAGCTCTGCCAAGTGTTTGGCATAAAGAAAGGAAAAGCTGCCCAAAACAGCTTCCTATCGAATATTCTTGTGATTGGAAAGGTCAGGAAAGTGGTAAGGTAATGTTTTCTATCAGTTGGCAAGCTGCGCACACAATCCCAGTGTTGTACAGCTTCCTTCTTCACCTTTCCCATGCTGCCGCTCTCTCCGGCTCCGGGAGCCGAAGAAGCGGCTTCTTCGCGCAAAGACGATTGTACCGCTCACAGTGCTCTCTTAGCGCCGCTTCTGCCGAAAGAAGCCCGGGAGCGGCGCTTAGCTCCGGAGAGCATCGTCCCTTCGTCTTTAGCGTCTTTTGTGGTCTACATCCTAGCAGAAAGCTTTTCCACTCTGTCTGGCAAGGAAAACCTGCGGGAGTACAGAAAACATCTCCCATCGTGTTCTGGACGTTGCACGGAGGTCTGCCATGTGTTTGGCATAAAGAAAGGAAAAGCTGTCCAAAACAGCTTCTTATCGAATATTCATGTGATTGGAAATGTCAGGAGAATGGTAAGGTACTGTTTTCTATCAGTTGGCAAGTTGAGCACACAATCCCAGTGTTGTACAGCTTCTTTCTTCACCTTTCCGATGCTGCCGCTCTCTCCGGCTCCCGGAGCCCAAGAAGCGGCTTCTTCGCGCAAAGACGATTGTACCGCTCACAGTGCTCTCTTAGCGCCGCTTCTGCCGAAAGACGCCCGGGAGCGGCTCTTAGCTCGGGAGAGCATCGTACCTTCGTCTTTAGCGTCTTTTGTGGTCTACATCCTAGCAGAAAGCTTTTCCACTCTGTCTGGCAAGGAAAACCTGCGGGAGCACAGAAAACATCTCCCATCGTGTTCTGGACGTTGCACTGAGGTCTGCCAAGTGTTTAGCATAAAGAAAAGAAAAGCTGTCCAAAGCAGCTTCTTATCGAATATTCATGTGAATAGAAAAGTCAGGAGAATGGTAAGGTACTGTTTTCTATCAGTTGGCCAGCGGCGCACACAATCACAGTCTTGTACAGCTTCTTTCTCCACCTTTCCGATGCTGCCGCTCTCTCCGGCTCCCGGAGCCCAAGAAGCGGCTTCTTCGCGCAAAGACAATTGTACCGCTCACAGTGCTCTCTTAGCGCGGCTTCTGCCGAAAGACGCCCGGGAGCGGCGCATAGCTCCGGAGAGCATCGTACCTTCGTCTTTAGCGTCTATTGTGGTCTACACCTTAGCAGAAAGCTTTTCCATTCTGTCTGGCAAGGAAAACCTGCGGGAGCACAGAAAACATCTCCCATCGTGTTCTAGACATTGCACGGAGGTCTGCCATGTGTTTGGCATAAAGAAAAGAAAAGCTGTCCAAAACAGCTTCTTATCGAATATTCATGTGATTGGAAATGTCAGGAGAATGGTAAGGTACTGTTTTCTATCAGTTGGCAAGTTGAGCACACAATCCCAGTGTTGCACAGCTTCTTTCTTCACCTTTCCGATGCTGCCGCTCTCTCCGGCTCCCGGAGCCCAAGAAGCGGCTTCTTCGCGCAAAGACGATTGTACCGCTCACAGTGCTCTCTTAGCGCGGCTTCTGCCGAAACACGCCCGGGAGCGGCTCTTAGCTCGGGAGAGCATCGTACCTTCGTCTTTAGCGTCTTTTGTGGTCTACATCCTAGCAGAAAGCTTTTCCACTCTGTCTGGCAAGGAAAACCTGCGGGAGCACAGAAAACAGCTCCCATCGTGTTCTGGACGTTGCACGGAGGTCTGCCAAGTGTTTCCATGAAGAAAAGAAAAGTTGTCCAAAATAACTTCCTATCGAATATTCATGTGACTGGAAAAGTCAGGAGAATGGTAAGGTACTGTTTTCTATCAGTTGGCAAGTTCAGAACACAATCACAGTGTTGTACAGCTTCTTTCTCCACCTTTCCGATGCTGCCGCTCTCTCCGGCTCCCGGAGCCGAAGAAGCGGCTTCTTCGCGCAAAGACGATTGTACCGGTCACAGTGCTCTCTTAGCGCGGCTTCTGCCGAAAGACGCCCGGGAGCGGCGCATAACTCCGGAGAGCATCGTACCTTCGTCTTTAGCGTCTTTTGTGGTCTACACCTTAGCAGAAAGCTTTTCCACTCTGTCTGGCAAGGAAAACCTGCGGGAGCACAGAAAACATCTCCCATCGTGTTCTGGACGTTGCACGGACGACTGCCAAGTGTTTGGCATAAAGAAAAGAAAAGCTGTCCAAAACAGCTTCTTATCGAATATTCATGTGATTGGAAAAGTCAGGAAAGTGGTAAGGTACTGTTTTCTATCAGTTGGCAAGCTGCGCACACAATCCCAGTGTTGTACAGCTTCCTTCTTCACCTTTCCCATGCTGCCGCTCTCTCCGGCTCCGGGAGCCGAAGAAGCGGCTTCTTCGCGCAAAGACGATTGTACCGCTCACAGTGCTCTCTTAGCGCGGCTTCTGCCGAAACACGCCCGGGAGCGGCGCTTAGCTCCGGAGAGCATCGTACCTTCGTCTTTAGCGTCTTTTGTGGTCTACATCCTAGCAGAAAGCTTTTCCACTCTGTCTGGCAAGGAAAACCTGCGGGAGCACAGAAAACATCTCCCATCGTGTTCTGGACATTGCACGGAGGTCTGCCAAGTGTTTGCATGAAGAAATTAATAGTTGTCCAAAATAACTTTCTATCAAATATTCTTGTGATTGGAAAAGTCAGGATAGTGGTAAGGTACTGTTTTCTATCAGTTGGCTAGTTGAGCACACAATCCCAGTATTGTACAGCTTCCTTCTTCACCTTTCCGATGCTGCCGCTCTCTCCGGCTCCCTGAGCCGAAGATGCGGCTTCTTCGCGCAAAGACGATTGTACCGCTCACAGTGCTCTCTTAGCTCCGCTTCTGCCGTAAGAAGCCCGGGAGCGGCGCTTAGCTCCGGAGAGCATCGTACCTTCGTCTTTAGCGTTTTTTGTGGTCTACATCCTAGCAGAAAGCTTTTCCACTCTGTCTGGCAAGGAAAACCTGCGGGAGCACAGAAAACATCTCCCATCGTGTTCTGGACGTTTCACGGAGGTCTGCCATGTGTTTCCATGAAGAAAAGAAAAGTTGTCCAAAATAACTTCCTATCGAATATTCATGTGACTGGAAAAGTCAGGAGAATGGTAAGGTACTGTTTTCTATCAGTTGGCAAGTTCAGCACACAATCCCAGTGTTGTACAGCTTCTTTCTTCACCTTTCCGATGCTGCCGCTCTCTCCGGCTCCCTGAGCCCAAGAAGCGGCTTCTTCGCGCAAAGACGATTGTACCGCTCACAGTGCTCTCTTAGCGCGGCTTCTGCCGAAACACGCCCGGTAGCGGCTCTTAGCTCGGGAGAGCATCGTACCTTCGTCTTTAGCGTCTTTTGTGGTCTACATCCTAGCAGAAAGCTTTTCCACTCTGTCTGGCAAGGAAAACCTGCGGGAGCACAGAAAACATCTCCCATCGTGTTCTGGACGTTGCACGGACGTCTGCCAAGTGTTTGGCATAAAGATAAGAAAAGCTGTCCAAAACAGCTTCTTATCGAATATTCATGTGATTGGAAAAGTCAGGAAAGTGGTAAGGTAATGTTTTCTATCAGTTGGCAAGCTGCGCACACAATCCCAGGGTTGTACAGCTTCTTTCTTCACCTTTCCGATGCTGCCGCTCTCTCCGGCTCCCGGAGCCGAAGAAGCGGCTTCTTCGCGCAAAGACGATTGTACCGCTCACAGTGCTCCCTTAGCGCGGCTTCTGCCGAAAGACGCCCGGGAGCGGCTCTTAGCTCGGGAGAGCATCGTCCCTTCGTCTTTAGCGTCTTTTGTGGTCTACATCCTAGCAGAAAACTTTTCCACTCTGTCTGGCAAGGAAAACCTGCGGGAGCACAGAAAACATCTCCCATCGTGTTCTGGACGTTGCACGGAAGTCTGCCAAGTGTTTGGCATAAAGAAAAGAAAAGCTGTCCAAAACAGCTTCTTATCGAATATTCATGTGATTGGAAATGTCAGGAGAATGGTAAGGTACTGTTTTCTATCAGTTGGCAAGTTGAGCACACAATCCCAGTGTTGTACAGCTTCTTTCTTCACCTTTCCGATGCTGCCGCTCTCTCCGGCTCCCGGAGCCCAAGAAGCGGCTTCTTCGCGCAAAGACGATTGTACCGCTCACAGTGCTGTCTTAGCGCGGCTTCTGCCGAAACACGCCCGGGAGCGGCTCTTAGCTCGGGAGAGCATCGTACCTTCGTCGTTTGCGTCTTTTGTGGTCTACATCCTAGCAGAAAGCTTTTCCACTCTGTCTGGCAAGGAAAACCTGCGGGAGCACAGAAAACATCTCCCATCGTGTTCTGGACGTTGCACGGAGGTCTGCCAAGTGTTTCCATGAAGAAAAGAAAAGTTGTCCAAAATAAATTCCTATCGAAAATTCATGTGACTGGAAAAGTCAGGAGAATGGTAAGGTACTGTTTTCTATCAGTTGGCAAGTTCAGCACACAATCACAGTGTTGTACAGCTTCTTTCTCCACCTTTCCGATGCTGCCGCTCTCTCCGGCTCCCGGAGCCGAAGAAGCGGCTTCTTCGCGCAAAGACGATTGTACCGCTCACAGTGCTCTCTTAGCGCGGCTTCTGCCGAAAGACGCCCGGGAGCGGCGCATATCTCCGGAGAGCATCGTACCTTCGTCTTTAGCGTCTTTTGTGGTCTACACCTTAGCAGAAAGCTTATCCACTCTGTCTGGCAAGGAAAACCAGCGGGAGCACAGAAAACATCTCCCATCGTGTTCTGGACGTTGCACGGACGTCTGCCAAGTGTTTGGCATAAAGAAAAGAAAAGCTGTCCAAAACAGCTTCTTATAGAATATTCATGTGATTGGAAAAGTCAGGAAAGTGGTAAGGTACTGTTTTCTATCAGTTGGCTAGTTGAGCACACAATCCCAGTGTTGTACAGCTTCCTTCTTCACCTTTCCAATGCTGCCGCTCTCTCCGGCTCCCGGAGCCGAAGATGCGGCTTCTTCGCGCAAAGACGATTGTACCGCTCAGAGTGCTCTCTTAGCGCCGCTTCTGCCGAAAGAAGCCCGGGAGCGGCGCTTAGCTCCGGAGAGCATCGTACCTTCGTCTTTAGCGTTTTTTGTGGTCTACATCCTAGCAGAAAGCTTTTCCACTCTGTCTGGCAAGGAAAACCTGCGGGAGCACAGAAAACATCTCCCATTGTGTTCTGGACGTTGCACGGAGGTCTGCCATGTGTTTCCATGAAGAAAAGGAAAGTTGTCCAAAATAACTTCCTATCGAATATTCATGTGACTGGAAAAGTCAGGAGAATGGTAAGGTACTGTTTTCTATCAGTTGGCAAGTTCAGCACACAATCCCAGTGTTGTACAGCTTCCTTCTTCACCTTTCCGATGCTGCCGCTCTCTCCGGCTCCCTGAGCCCAAGAAGCGGCTTCTTCGCGCAAAGACGATTGTACCGCTCACAGTGCTCTCTTAGCGCGGCTTCTGCCGAAACACGCCCGGTAGCGGCTCTTAGCTCGGGAGAGCATCGTACCTTCGTCTTTAGCGTCTTTTGTGGTCTACATCCTGGCAGAAAGCTTTTCCACTCTGTCTGGCAAGGAAAACCTGCGGGAGCACAGAAAACATCTCCCATCGTCTTCTGGACGTTGCACGGACGTCTGCCAAGTGTTTGGCATAAAGATAAGAAAAGCTGTCCAAAACAGCTTCTTATCGAATATTCATGTGATTGGAAAAGTCAGGAAAGTGGTAAGGTACTGTTTTCTATCAGTTGGCAAGCTGCGCACACAATCCCAGTGTTGTACAGCTTCCTTCTTCACCTTTCCCATGCTGCCGCTCTCTCCGGCTCCCGGAGCCGAAGAAGCGGCTTCTTCGCGCAAAGACGATTGTACCGCTCACAGTGCTTTCTTAGCGCGGCTTCTGCCGAAAGACGCCCGGGAGCGGCGCTTAGCTCCGGAGAGCATCGTACCTTCGTCTTTAGCGTCTATTGTGGTCTACACCTTAGCAGAAAGCTTTTCCACTCTGTCTGGCAAGGAAAACCTGCGGGAGCACAGAAAACATCTCCCATTGTGTTCTGGACGTTGCACGGAGGTCTGCCATGTGTTTGGCATAAAGAAAGGAAAAGCTGTCCAAAACAGCTTCTTATCGAATATTCATGTGATTGGAAATGTCAGGAGAATGGTAAGGTACTGTTTTCTATGAGTTGGCAAGTTGAGCACACAATCCCAGTGTTGTACAGCTTCTTTCTTTACCTTTCCGATGCTGCCGCTCTCTCCGGCTCCCGGAGCCCAAGAAGCGGCTTCTTCGCGCAAAGACGATTGAACCGCTCACAGTGCTCTCTTAGCGCGGCTTCTGCCGAAAGACGCCCGGGAGCGGCTCTTAGCTCGGGAGAGCATCGTCCCTTCGTCTTTAGCGTCTTTTGTGGTCTACATCCTAGCAGAAAGCTTTTCCACTCTGTCTGGCAAGGAAAACCTGCGGGAGCACAGAAAACATCTCCCATCGTGTTCTGGACGTTGCACGGAGGTCTGCCAAGTGTTCAGCATAAAGAAAAGAAAAGCTGTCCAAAACAGCTTCTTATCGAATATTCATGTGAATAGAAAAGTCAGGAGAATGGTAAGGTACTGTTTTCTATCAGTTGGCCAGCGGCGCACACAATCACAGTGTTGTACAGCTTCTTTCTCCACCTTTCCGATGCTGCCGCTCTCTCCGGCTCCCGGAGCCCAAGAAGCGGCTTCTTCGCGCAAAGACAATTGTACCGCTCACAGTGCTCTCTTAGCGCGGCTTCTGCCGAAAGACGCCCGGGAGCTGCGCATAGCTCCGGAGAGCATCGTACCTTCGTCTTTAGCGTCTATTGTGGTCTACACCTTAGCAGAAAGCTTTTCCATTCTGTCTGGCAAGGAAAACCTGCGGGAGCACAGAAAACATCTCCCATCGTGTTCTAGACATTGCACGGAGGTCTGCCATGTGTTTGGCATAAAGAAAGGAAAAGCTGTCCAAAACAGCTTCTTATCGAATATTCATGTGATTGGAAATGTCAGGGGAATGGTAAGGTACTGTTTTCTATCAGTTGGCAAGTTGAGCACACAATCCCAGTGTTGTACAGCTTCTTTCTTCACCTTTCCGATTCTGCCGCTCTCTCCGGCTCCCGGAGCCCAAGAAGCGGCTTCTTCGCGCAAAGACGATTGTACCGCTCACAGTGCTCTCTAAGCGCGGCTTCTGCCGAAACACGCCCGGGAGCGGCTCTTAGCTCGGGAGAGCATCGTACCTTCGTCTTTAGCGTCTTTTGTGGTCTACATCCTAGCAGAAAGCTTTTCCACTCTGTCTGGCAAGAAAAACCTACGGGAGCACAGAAAACATCTCCCATCGTGTTCTGGACGTTGCACGGACGTCTGCCAAGTGTTCAGCATAAAGAAAAGAAAAGCTGTCCAAAGCAGTTTCTTATCGAATATTCATGTGAATAGAAAAGTCAGGAGAATGGTAAGGTACTGTTTTCTATCAGTTGGCCAGCGGCGCACACAATCACAGTGTTGTACAGCTTCTTTCTTCACCTTTCCGATGCTGCCGCTCTCTCCGGCTCCCGGAGCTGAAGAAGCGGCTTCTTCGCGCAAAGACGATTGTACCGGTCACAGTGCTCTCTTAGCGCGGCTTCTGCCGAAAGACGCCCGGGAGCGGCGCATAGCACCGGAGAGCATCGTACCTTCGTCTTTAGCGTCTATTGTGGTCTACATCCTAGCAGAAAGCTTTTCCATTCTGTCTGGCAAGGAAAACCTGCGGGAGCACAGAAAACATCTCCCATCGTGTTCTGGACGTTGCACGGACGTCTGCCAAGTGTTTGGCATAAAGAAAAGAAAAGCTGTCCAAAACAGCTTCTTATAGAATATTCATGTGATTGGAAAAGTCAGGAAAGTGGTAAGGTAATGTTTTCTATCAGTTGGCAAGCTGCGCACACAATCCCAGTGTTGTACAGCTTCCTTCTTCACCTTTCCCATGCTGCCGCTCTCTCCGGCTCCGGGAGCCGAAGAAGCGGCTTCTTCGCGCAAAGACGATTGTACCGCTCACAGTGCTCTCTTAGCGCGGCTTCTGCCGAAAGACGCCCGGGAGCGGCGCTTAGCTCCGGAGAGCATCGTACCTTCGTCTTTAGTGTCTTTTGTGGTCTACACCTTAGCAGAAAGCTTTTCCACTCTGTCTGGCAAGGAAAACCTGCGGGAGCACAGAAAACATCTCCCATCGTGTTCTGGACATTGCACGGAGGTCTGCCAAGTGTTTCCATGAAGAAAAGAAAAGTTGTCCAAAATAACTTCCTATCGAATATTCATGTGACTGGAAAAGTCAGGAGAATGGTAAGGTACTGTTTTCTATCAGTTGGCAAGTTCAGCACACAATCCCAGTGTTGTACAGCTTCTTTCTCCACCATTCCGATGCTGCCGCTCTCTCCGGCTCCCGGAGCCGAAGAAGCGGCTTCTTCGCGCAAAGACGATTGTACCGCTCACAGTGCTCTCTTAGCGCGGCTTCTGCCGAAAGACGCCCGGGAGCGGCGCATAGCACCGGAGAGCATCGTACCTTCGTCTTTAGCGTCTATTGTGGTCTACATCCTAGCAGAAAGCTTTTCCACTCTGTCTGGCAAGGAAAACCTGCGGGAGCACAGAAAACATCTCCCATCGTGTTCTGGACGTTGCACGGAGGTCTGCCAAGTGTTTGGCATAAAGATAAGAAAAGCTGTCCAAAACAGCTTCTTATCGAATATTCATGTGATTGGAAAAGTCAGGAAAGTGGTAAGGTACTGTTTTCTATCAGTTGGCAAGCTGCGCACACAATCCCAGTGTTGTACAGCTTCCTTCTTCACCTTTCCCATGCTGCCGCTCTCTCCGGCTCCGGGAGCCGAAGAAGCGGCTTCTTCGCGCAAAGACGATTGTACCAGTCCCAGTGCTCTCTTAGCGCGGCTTCTGCCGAAAGACGCCCGGGAGCGGCGCTTAGCTCCGGAGAGCATCGTACCTTCGTCTTTAGCGTCTTTTGTGGTCTACATCCTAGCAGAAAGCTTTTCCACTCTGTCTGCCAAGGAAAACCTGCGGGAGCACAGAAAACATCTCCCATCGTGTTCTAGACATTGCACGGAGGTCTGCCAAGTGTTTGCATGAAGAAATTAATAGTTGTCCAAAATAACTTTCTATCAAATATTCTTGTGATTGGAAAAGTCAGGAAAGTGGTAAGGTACTGTTTTCTATCAGTTGGCTAGTTGAGCACAAAATACCAGTATTGTACAGCTTCCTTCTTCACCTTTCCGATGCTGCCGCTCTCTCCGGCTCCCGGAGCCGAAGATGCGGCTTCTTCGCGCAAAGACGATTGTACCGCTCACAGTGCTCTCTTAGCGCCGCTTCTGCCGAAAGAAGCCCGGGAGCGGCGCTTAGCTCCGGAGAGCATCGTACCTTCGTCTTTAGCGGCTTTTGTGGTCTACATCCTAGCAGAAAGCTTTTCCACTCTGTCTGGCAAGGAAAACCTGCGGGAGCACAGAAAACATCTCCCATCGTGTTCTGGACGTTGCACGGAGGTCTGCCAAGTGTTTCCATGAAGAAAAGAAAAGTTGTCCAAAATAACTTCCTATCGAATATTCATGTGACTGGAAAAGTCAGGAGAATGGTAAGGTACTGTTTTCTATCAGTTGGCAAGTTCAGCACACAATCCCAGTGTTGTACAGCTTCTTTCTTCACCTTTCCGATGCTGCCGCTCTCTCCGGCTCCCTGAGCCCAAGAAGCGGCTTCTTCGCGCAAAGACGATTGTACCGCTCACAGTGCTCTCTTAGCGCGGCTTCTGCCGAAACACGCCCGGGAGAGGCTCTTAGCTCGGGAGAGCATCGTACCTTCTTCTTTAGCGTCTTTTGTGGTCTACACCTTAGCAGAAAGCTTTTCCACTCTGTCTGGCAAGGAAAACCTGCGGGAGCACAGAAAACATCTCCCATCGTGTTCTGGACGTTGCACGGACGTCTGCCAAGTGTTTGGCATAAAGAAAAGAAAAGCTGTCCAAAACAGCTTCTTATCGAATATTCATGTGATTGGAAAAGTCAGGAAAGTGGTAAGGTAATGTTTTCTATCAATTGGCAAGCTGCGCACACAATCCCAGTGTTGTACAGCTTCCTTCTTCACCTTTCCCATGCTGCCGCTCTCTCCGACTCCGGGAGCCGAAGAAGCGGCTTCTTCGCGCAAAGACGATTGTACCGCTCACAGTGCTGTCTTAGCGCCGCTTCTGCCGAAAGACGCCCGGGAGCGGCGCTTAGCTCCGGAGAGCATCGTACCTTCGTCTTTAGCGTCTTTTGTGGTCTACATCCTAGCAGAAAGCTTTTCCACTCTGTCTGGCAAGGAAAACCTGCGGGAGCACAGAAAACATCTCCCATCGTGTTCTAGACATTGCACGGAGGTCTGCCAAGTGTTTGCATGAAGAAATTAATAGTTGTCCAAAATAACTTTCTATCAGATATTCTTGTGATTGGAAAAGTCAGGAAAGTGGTAAGGTACTGTTTTCTATCAGTTGGCTAGTTGAGCACACAATCCCAGTATTGTACAGCTTCCTTCTTCACCTTTCCGATGCTGCCGCTCTCTCCGGCTCCCGGAGCCGAAGATGCGGCTTCTTCGCGCAAAGACGATTGTACCGCTCACAGTGCTCTCTTAGCGCCGCTTCTGCCGAAAGAAGCCCGGGAGCGGCGCTTAGCTCCGGAGAGCATCGTACCTTCGTCTTTAGCGTCTTTTGTGGTCTACATCCTAGCAGAAAGCTTTTCCACTCTGTCTGGCAAGGAAAACCTGCGGGAGCACAGAAAACATCTCCCATCGTGTTCTAGACATTGCACGGAGGTCTGCCAAGTGTTTGCATGAAGAAATTAATAGTTGTCCAAAATAACTTTCTATCAAATATTCTTGTGATTGGAAAAGTCAGGAAAGTGGTAAGGTACTGTTTTCTATCAGTTGGCTAGTTGAGCACAAAATCCCAGTATTGTACAGCTTCCTTCTTCACCTTTCCGATGCTGCCGCTCTCTCCGGCTCCCGGAGCCGAAGAAGCGGCTTCTTCGCGCAAAGACGATTGTACCGCTCACAGTGCTCTCTTAGCGCCGCTTCTGCCGAAAGAAGCCCGGGAGCGGCGCTTAGCTCCGGAGAGCATCGTACCTTCGTCTTTAGCGTTTTTTGTGGTCTACATCCTAGCAGAAAGCTTTTCCACTCTGTCTGGCAAGGAAAACCTGCGGGAGCACAGAAAACATCTCCCATCGTGTTCTGGACGTTGCACGGAGGTCTGCCAAGTGTTTCCATGAAGAAAAGAAAAGTTGTCCAAAATAACTTCCTATCGAATATTCATGTGACTGGAAAAGTCAGGAGAATGGTAAGGTACTGTTTTCTATCAGTTGGCAAGTTCAGCACACAATCCCAGTGTTGTACAGCTTCTTTCTTCACCTTTCCGATGCTGCCGCTCTCTCCGGCTCCCTGAGCCCAAGAAGCGGCTTCTTCGCGCAAAGACGATTGTACCGCTCACAGTGCTCTCTTAGCGCGGCTTCTGCCGAAACACGCCCGGGAGCGGCTCTTAGCTCGGGAGAGCATCGTACCTTCGTCTTTAGCGTCTTTTGTGGTCTACATCCTAGCAGAAAGCTTTTCCACTCTGTCTGGCAAGGAAAACCTGCGGGAGCACAGAAAACATCTCCCATCGTGTTCTGGACCTTGCACGGAGGTCTGCCAAGTGTTCAGCATAAAGAAAAGAAAAGCTGTCCAAAGCAGCTTCTTATCGAATATTCATGTGAATAGAAAAGTCAGGAGAATGGTAAGGTACTGTTTTCTATCAGTTTGCAAGCGGCGCACACAATCACAGTGTTGTACAGCTTCTTTCTCCACCTTTCCGATGCTGCCGCTCTCTCCGGCTCCCGGAGCCGAAGAAGCGGCTTCTTCGCGCAAAGACGATTGTACCGCTCACAGTGCTCTCTTAGCGCGGCTTCTGCCGAAAGACGCCCGGGAGCGGCGCATAACTCCGGAGAGCATCGTACCTTCGTCTTTAGCGTCTTTTGTGGTCTACACCTTAGCAGAAAGCTTTTCCACTCTGTCTGGCAAGGAAAACCTGCGGGAGCACAGAAAACATCTCCCATCGTGTTCTGGACGTTGCACGGACGTCTGCCAAGTGTTTGGCATAAAGAAAAGAAAAGCTGTCCAAAACAGCTTCTTATCGAATATTCATGTGATTGGAAAAGTCAGGAAAGTGGTAAGGTAATGTTTTCTATCAATTGGCAAGCTGCGCACACAATCCCAGTGTTGTACAGCTTCCTTCTTCACCTTTCCCATGCTGCCGCTCTCTCCGACTCCGGGAGCCGAAGAAGCGGCTTCTTCGCGCAAAGACGATTGTACCGCTCACAGTGCTGTCTTAGCGCCGCTTCTGCCGAAAGACGCCCGGGAGCGGCGCTTAGCTCCGGAGAGCATCGTACCTTCGTCTTTAGCGTCTTTTGTGGTCTACATCCTAGCAGAAAGCTTTTCCACTCTGTCTGGCAAGGAAAACCTGCGGGAGCACAGAAAACATCTCCCATCGTGTTCTAGACATTGCACGGAGGTCTGCCAAGTGTTTGCATGAAGAAATTAATAGTTGTCCAAAATAACTTTCTATCAGATATTCTTGTGATTGGAAAAGTCAGGAAAGTGGTAAGGTACTGTTTTCTATCAGTTGGCTAGTTGAGCACACAATCCCAGTATTGTACAGCTTCCTTCTTCACCTTTCCGATGCTGCCGCTCTCTCCGGCTCCCGGAGCCGAAGATGCGGCTTCTTCGCGCAAAGACGATTGTACCGCTCACAGTGCTCTCTTAGCGCCGCTTCTGCCGAAAGAAGCCCGGGAGCGGCGCTTAGCTCCGGAGAGCATCGTACCTTCGTCTTTAGCGTCTTTTGTGGTCTACATCCTAGCAGAAAGCTTTTCCACTCTGTCTGGCAAGGAAAACCTGCGGGAGCACAGAAAACATCTCCCATCGTGTTCTAGACATTGCACGGAGGTCTGCCAAGTGTTTGCATGAAGAAATTAATAGTTGTCCAAAATAACTTTCTATCAAATATTCTTGTGATTGGAAAAGTCAGGAAAGTGGTAAGGTACTGTTTTCTATCAGTTGGCTAGTTGAGCACAAAATCCCAGTATTGTACAGCTTCCTTCTTCACCTTTCCGATGCTGCCGCTCTCTCCGGCTCCCGGAGCCGAAGAAGCGGCTTCTTCGCGCAAAGACGATTGTACCGCTCACAGTGCTCTCTTAGCGCCGCTTCTGCCGAAAGACGCCCGGGAGCGGCGCTTAGCTCCGGAGAGCATCGTACCTTCGTCTTTAGCGTCTTTTGTGGTCTACATCCTAGCAGAAAGCTTTTCCACTCTGTCTGGCAAGGAAAACCTGCGGGAGCACAGAAAACATCTCCCATCGTGTTCTAGACATTGCACGGAGGTCTGCCATGTGTTTGCATGAAGAAATTAGTAGTTGTCCAAAATAACTTTCTATCAAATATTCTTGTGATTGGAAAAGTCAGGAAAGTGGTAAGGTACTGTTTTCTATCAGTTGGCTAGTTGAGCACACAATCCCAGTATTGTACAGCTTCCTTCTTCACCATTCCGATGCTGCCGCTCTCTCCGGCTCCCGGAGCCGAAGATGCGGCTTCTTCGCGCAAAGACGATTGTACCGCTCACAGTGCTCTCTTAGCGCCGCTTCTGCCGAAAGAAGCCCGGGAGCGGCGCTTAGCTCCGGAGAGCATCGTACCTTCGTCTTTAGCGTCTTTTGTGGTCTACATCCTAGCAGAAAGCTTTTCCACTCTGTCTGGCAAGGAAAACCTGCGGGAGCACAGAAAACATCTCCCATCGTGTTCTGGACGTTGCACGGAGGTCTGCCAAGTGTTTCCATGAAGAAAAGAAAAGTTGTCCAAAATAACTTCCTATCGAATATTCATGTGACTGGAAAAGTCAGGAGAATGGTAAGGTACTGTTTTCTATCAGTTGGCAAGTTCAGCACACAATCCCAGTGTTGTACAGCTTCTTTCTTCACCTTTCCGATGCTGCCGCTCTCTCCGGCTCCCTGAGCCCAAGAAGCGGCTTCTTCGCGCAAAGACGATTGTACCGCTCACAGTGCTCACTTAGCTCGGCTTCTGCCGAAACACGCCCGGGAGCGGCTCTTAGCTCGGGAGAGCATCGTACCTTCGTCTTTAGCGTCTTTTGTGGTCTACATCCTAGCAGAAAGCTTTTCCACTCTGTCTGGCAAGGAAAACCTGCGGGAGCACAGAAAACATCTCCCATCGTGTTCTGGACGTTGCACGGAGGTCTGCCAAGTGTTTGGCATAAAGAAAAGAAAAGCTGTCCAAAGCAGCTTCTTATCGAATATTCATGTGAATAGAAAAGTCAGGAGAATGGTAAGGTACTGTTTTGTATCAGTTTGCAAGCGGCGCACACAATCACAGTGTTGTACAGCTTCTTTCTCCACCTTTCCGATGCTGCCGCTCTCTCCGGCTCCCGGAGCCGAAGAAGCGGCTTCTTCGCGCAAAGACGATTGTACCGGTCACAGTGCTCTCTTAGCGCGGCTTCTGCCGAAAGACGCCCGGGAGCGGCGCATAGCTCCGGAGAGCATCGTCCCTTCGTCTTTAGCGTCTATTGTGGTCTACACCTTAGCAGAAAGCTTTTCCATTCTGTCTGGCAAGGAAAACCTGCGGGAGCACAGAAAACATCTCCCATCGTGTTCTGGACGTTGCACGGACGTCTGCCAAGTGTTTGGCATAAAGAAAGGAAAAGCTGCCCAAAACAGCTTCCTATCGAATATTCTTGTGATTGGAAAGGTCAGGAAAGTGGTAAGGTAATGTTTTCTATCAGTTGGCAAGCTGCGCACACAATCCCTGTGTTGTACAGCTTCCTTCTTCACCTTTCCCATGCTGCCGCTCTCTCCGGCTCCCGGAGCCCAAGAAGCGGCTTCTTCGCGCAAAGACGATTGTACCGCTCACAGTGCTCTCTTAGCGCGGCTTCTGCCGAAACACGCCCGGGAGCGGCGCTTAGCTCCGGAGAGCATCGTACCTTCGTCTTTAGCGTCTTTTGTGGTCTACATCCTAGCAGAAAGCTTTTCCACTCTGTCTGGCAAGGAAAACCTGCGGGAGCACAGAAAACATCTCCCATCGTGTTCTGGACGTTGCACGGAGGTCTGCCATGTGTTTGGCATAAAGAAAGGAAAAGCTGTCCAAAACAGCTTCTTATCGAATATTCATGTGATTGGAAAAGTCAGGAGAATGGTAAGGTACTGTTTTCTATCAGTTGGCAAGTTGAGCACACAATCCCAGTGTTGTACAGCTTCTTTATTCACCTTTCTGATGCTGCCGCTCTCTCCGGCTCCCGGAGCCCAAGAAGCGGCTTCTTCGCGCAAAGACAATTGTACCGCTCACAGTGCTCTCTTAGCGCGGCTTCTGCCGAAAGACGCCCGGGAGCTGCTCTTAGCTCGGGAGAGCATCGTACCTTCGTCTTTAGCGTCTTTTGTGGTCTACATCCTAGCAGAAAGCTTTTCCACTCTGTCTGGCAAGGAAAACCTGCGGGAGCACAGAAAACATCTCCCATCGTGTTCTGGACGTTGCACGGAGGTCTGCCAAGTGTTCAGCATAAAGAAAAGAAAAGCTGTCCAAAGCAGCTTCTTATCGAATATTCATGTGAATAGAAAAGTCAGGAGAATGGTAAGGTACTGTTTTCTATCAGTTGGCCAGCGGCGCACACAATCACAGTCTTGTACAGCTTCTTTCTCCACCTTTCCGATGCTGCCGCTCTCTCCGGCTCCCGGAGCCGAAGAAGCGGCTTCTTCGCGCAAAGACGATTGTACCGCTCACAGTGCTCTCTTAGCGCGGCTTCTGCCGAAAGACGCCCGGGAGCGGCGCATAACTCCGGAGAGCATCGTACCTTCGTCTTTAGCGTCTTTTGTGGTCTACACCTTAGCAGAAAGCTTTTCCACTCTGTCTGGCAAGGAAAACCTGCGGGAGCACAGAAAACATCTCCCATCGTGTTCTGGACGTTGCACGGAAGTCTGCCAAGTGTTTGGCATAAAGAAAAGAAAAGCTGTCCAAAACAGCTTCTTATCGAATATTCATGTGATTGGAAAAGTCAGGAAAGTGGTAAGGTACTGTTTTCTATCAGTTGGCAAGCTGCACACACAATCCCAGTGTTGTACAGCTTCCTTCTTCACCTTTCCCATGCTGCCGCTCTCTCCGGCTCCGGGAGCCGAAGAAGCGGCTTCTTCGCGCAAAGACGATTGTACCGGTCACAGTGCTCTCTTAGCGCGGCTTCTGCCGAAAGACGCCCGGGAGCGGCGCTTAGCTCCGGAGAGCATCGTACCTTCGTCTTTAGCGTCTTTTGTGGTCTACATCCTAGCAGAAAGCTTTTCCACTCTGTCTGGCAAGGAAAACCTGCGGGAGCACAGAAAACATCTCCCATCGTGTTCTGGACATTGCACGGAGGTCTGCCAGGTGTTTGCATGAAGAAATTAATAGTTGTCCAAAATAACTTTCTATCAAATATTCTTGTGATTGGAAAAGTCAGGAAAGTGGTAAGGTACTGTTTTCTATCAGTTGGCTAGTTGAGCACACAATCCCAGTATTGTACAGCTTCCTTCTTCACCTTTCCGATGCTGCCGCTCTCTCCGGCTCCCGGAGCCGAAGATGCGGCTTCTTCGCGCAAAGACGATTGTACCGCTCACAGTGCTCTCTTAGCGCCGCTTCTGCCGAAAGAAGCCCGGGAGCGGCGCTTAGCTCCGGAGAGCATCGTACCTTCGTCTTTAGCGTCTTTTGTGGTCTACATCCTAGCAGAAAGCTTTTCCACTCTGTCTGGCAAGGAAAACCTGCGGGAGCACAGAAAACATCTCCCATCGTGTTCTGGACGTTGCACGGAGGTCTGCCAAGTGTTTCCATGAAGAAAAGAAAAGTTGTCCAAAATAACTTCCTATCGAATATTCATGTGACTGGAAAAGTCAGGAGAATGGTAAGGTACTGTTTTCTATCAGTTTGCAAGCGGCGCACACAATCACAGTGTTGTACAGCTTCTTTCTCCACCTTTCCGATGCTGCCGCTCTCTCCGGCTCCCTGAGCCCAAGAAGCGGCTTCTTCGCGCAAAGACGATTGTACCGCTCACAGTGCTCTCTTAGCGCGGCTTCTGCCGAACGAAGCCCGGGAGCGGCTCTTAGCTCGGGAGAGCATCATACCTTCGTCTTTAGCGTCTGTTGTGGTCTACATCCTAGCAGAAAGCTTTTCCACTCTGTCTGGCAAGGAAAACCTGCGGGAGCACAGAAAACATCTCCCATCGTGTTCTGGACGTTGCACGGACGTCAGCCAAGTGTTCAGCATAAAGAAAAGAAAAGCTGTCCAAAGCAGTTTCTTATCGAACATTCATGTGAATAGAAAAGTCAGGAGAATGGTAAGGTACTGTTTTCTATCAGTTGGCAAGCGGCGCACACAATCACAGTGTTGTACAGCTTCTTTCTTCACCTTTCCGATGCTGCCGCTCTCTCCGGCTCCCGGAGCCGAAGAAGCGGCTTCTTCGCGCAAAGACGATTGTACCGCTCACAGTGCTCTCTTAGCGCGGCTTCTGCAGAAAGACGCCCGGGAGCGGCGCATAGCACCGGAGAGCATCGTACCTTCGTCTTTAGCGTCTATTGTGGTCTACATCCTAGCAGAAAGCTTTTCCATTCTGTCTGGCAAGGAAAACCTGCGGGAGCACAGAAAACATCTCCCATCGTGTTCTGGACGTTGCACGGACGTCTGCCAAGTGTTTGGCATAAAGATAAGAAAAGCTGTCCAAGACAGCTTCTTATCGAATATTCATGTGATTGGAATAGTCAGGAAAGTGGTAAGGTACTGTTTTCTATCAGTTGGCAAGCTGCGCACACAATCCCAGTGTTGTACAGCTTCCTTCTTCACCTTTCCCATGCTGCCGCTCTCTCCGGCTCCGGGAGCCGAAGAAGCGGCTTCTTCGCGCAAAGACGATTGTACCGCTCACAGTGCTCTCTTAGCGCCGCTTCTGCCGAAAGAAGCCCGGGAGCGGCGCTTAGCTCCGGAGAGCATCGTCCCTTCGTCTTTAGCGTCTTTTGTGGTCTACATCCTAGCAAAAAGCTTTTCCACTCTGTCTGGCAAGGAAAACCTGCGGGAGCACAGAAAACATCTCCCATCGTGTTCTGGACATTGCACGGAGGTCTGCCAAGTGTTTCCATGAAGAAAAGAAAAGTTGTCCAAAATAACTTCCTATCGAATATTCATGTGACTGGAAAAGTCAGGAGAATGGTAAGGTACTGTTTTCTATCAGTTGGCAAGTTCAGCACACAATCCCAGTGTTGTACAGCTTCTTTCTTCACCTTTCCGATGCTGCCGCTCTCTCCGGCTCCCTGAGCCCAAGAAGCGGCTTCTTCGCGCAAAGACGATTGTACCGCTCACAGTGCTCTCTTAGCGCGGCTTCTGCCGAAAGACGCCCGGGAGCGTCTCTTAGCTCGGGAGAGCATCGTACCTTCGTCTTTAGCGTCTTTTGTGGTCTACATCCTAGCAGAAAGCTTTTCCACTCTGTCTGGCAAGGAAAACCTGCGGGAGCACAGAAAACATCTCCCATCGTGTTCTGGACGTTGCACGGAGGTCTGCCAAGTGTTCAGCATAAAGAAAAGAAAAGCTGTCCAAAGCAGCTTCTTATCGAATATTCATGTGACTGGAAAAGTCAGGAGAATGGTAAGGTACCGTTTTCTATCAGTTGGCAAGTTGAGCACACAATCCCAGTGTTGTACAGCTTCCTTCTTCACCTTTCCGATGCTGCCGCTCTCTCCGGCTCCCCGAGGCGGAGATGCGGCTTCTTCGCGCAAAGACGATTGTACCGTTCACAGTGCTCTCTTAGCGCCGCTTCTGCCGAAAGAAGCCCGGGAGCGGCGCTTAACTCCGGAGAGCATCGTACATTCGTCTTTAGCGTCTTTTGTGGTCTACATCCTGGCAGAAAGCTTTTCCATTCTGTCTGGCAAGGAAAACCTGCGGGAGCACAGAAAACATCTCCCATCGTGTTCTAGACATTGCACGGAGGTCTGCCAAGTGTTTGCATGAAGAAATTAATAGTTGTCCAAAATAACTTTCTATCAAATATTCTTGTGATTGGAAAAGTCAGGAAAGTGGTAAGGTACTGTTTTCTATCAGTTGGCTAGTTGAGCACACAATCCCAGTATTGTACAGCTTCCTTCTTCACCTTTCCGATGCTGCCGCTCTCTCCGGCTCCCGGAGCCGAAGATGCGGCTTCTTCGCGCAAAGACGATTGTACCACTCAGAGTGCTCTCTTAGCGCCGCTTCTGCCGAAAGAAGCCCGGGAGCGGCGCTTAGCTCCGGAGAGCATCGTACCTTCGTCTTTAGCGTCTTTTGTGGTCTACATCCTAGCAGAAAGCTTTTCCACTCTGTCTGGCAAGGAAAACCTGCGGGAGCACAGAAAACATCTCCCATCGTGTTCTGGACGTTGCACGGAGGTCTGCCAAGTGTTTCCATGAAGAAAAGAAAAGTTGTCCAAAATAACTTCCTATCGAATATTCATGTGACTGGAAAAGTCAGGAGAATGGTAAGGTACTGTTTTCTATCAGTTGGCAAGTTGAGCACACAATCCCAGTGTTGTACAGCTTCTTTCTTCACCTTTCCGAAGCTGCCGCTCTCTCCGGCTCCCTGAGCCCAAGAAGCGGCTTCTTCGCGCAAAGACGATTGTACCGCTCACAGTGCTCTCTTAGCGCGGCTTCTGCCGAAACACGCCCGGGAGCGGCTCTTAGCTCGGGAGAGCATCGTACCTTCGTCTTTAGTGTCTTTTGTGGTCTACATCCTAGCAGAAAGCTTTTCCACTCTGTCTGGCAAGGAAAACCTGCGGGAGCACAGAAAACATCTCCCATCGTGTTCTGGATGTTGCACGGAGGTCTGCCAAGTGTTTGGCATAAAGAAAAGAAAAGCTGTCCAAAGCAGCTTCTTATCGAATATTCATGTGAATAGAAAAGTCAGGAGAATGGTAAGGTACTGTTTTGTATCAGTTTGCAAGCGGCGCACACAATCACAGTGTTGTACAGCTTCTTTCTCCACCTTTCCGATGCTGCCGCTCCCTCCGGCTCCCGGAGCCGAAGAAGCGGCTTCTTCGCGCAAAGACGATTGTACCGCTCACAGTGCTCTCTTAGCGCGGCTTCTGCCGAAAGACGCCCGGGAGCGGCGCATAGCTCCGGAGAGCATCGTCCCTTCGTCTTTAGCGTCTATTGTGGTCTACACCTTAGCAGAAAGCTTTTCCATTCCGTCTGGCAAGGAAAACCTGCGGGAGCACAGAAAACATCTCCCATCGTGTTCTGGACGTTGCACGGACATCTGCCAAGTGTTTGGCATAAAGATAAGAAAAGCTGTCCAAAACAGCTTCTTATCGAATATTCATGTGACTGGAAAAGTCAGGAGAATGGTAAGGTACTGTTTTGTATCAGTTGGCTAGTTGAGCACACAATCCCAGTGTTGTACAGCTTCCTTCTTCACTTTTCCGATGCTGCCGCTCTCTCCGGCTCCCCGAGCCGGAGATGCGGCTTCTTCGCGCAAAGACGATTGTACCGCTCACAGTGCTCTCTTAGCGCCGCTTCTGCCGAAAGAAGCCCGGGAGCGGCGCTTAACTCCGGAGAGCATCGTACCTTCGTCTTTAACGTCTTTTGTGGTCTACATCCTGGCAGAAAGCTTTTCCACTCTGTCTGGCAAGAAAAACCTGCGGGAGCACAGAAAACATCTCCCATCGTGTTCTGGACATTGCACGGAGCTCTGCCAAGTGTTTGGCATAAAGAAAGGAAAAGCTGCCCAAAACAGCTTCCTATCGAATATTCTTGTGATTGGAAAGGCCAGGAAAGTGGTAAGGTAATGTTTTCTATCAGTTGGCAAGCTGCGCACACAATCCCAGGGTTGTACAGCTTCCTTCTTCACCTTTCCCATGCTGCCGCTCTCTCCGGCTCCGGGAGCCGAAGAAGCGGCTTCTTCGCGCAAAGACGATTGTACCGCTCACAGTGCTCTCTTAGCGCGGCTTCTCCCAAAACACGCCCGGCAGCGGCGCTTAGCTCCGGAGAGCATCGTACCTTCGTCTTTAGAGTCTTTTGTGGTCTACACCTTAGCAGAAAGCTTTTCCACTCTGTCTGGCAAGGAAAACCTGCGGGAGCACAGAAAACATCTCCCATCGTGTTCTGGACATTGCACGGAGGTCTGCCATGTGTTTGGCATAAAGAAAGGAAAAGTTGTCCAAAATAACTTCCTATCGAATATTCATGTGACTGGAAAAGTCAGGAGAATGGTAAGGTACTGTTTTCTATCAGTTGGCAAGTTCAGCACACAATCCCAGTGTTGTACAGCTTCTTTCTCCACCTTTCCGATGCTGCCGCTCTCTCCGGCTCCCGGAGCCGAAGAAGCGGCTTCTTCGCGCAAAGACGATTGTACCGGTCACAGTGCTCTCTTAGCGCGGCTTCTGCCGAAAGACGCCCGGGAGCGGCGCATAACTCCGGAGAGCATCGTACCTTCGTCTTTAGCGTCTTTTGTGGTCTACACCTTAGCAGAAAGCTTTTCCACTCTGTCTGGCAAGGAAAACCTGCGGGAGCACAGAAAACATCTCCCATCGTGTTCTGGACGTTGCACGGACGTCTGCCAAGTGTTTGGCATAAAGATAAGAAAAGCTGTCCAAAACAGCTTCTTATCGAATATTCATGTGATTGGAAAAGTCAGGAAAGTAGTAAGGTACTGTTTTCTATCAGTTTGCAAGCGGCGCACACAATCCCAGTGTTGTACAGCTTCCTTCTTCACCTTTCCCATGCTGCCGCTCTCTCCGGCTCCGGGAGCCGAAGAAGCGGCTTCTTCGCGCAAAGACGATTGTACCGCTCACAGTGCTCTCTTAGCGCGGCTTCTGCCGAAAGACGCCCGGGAGCGGCGCTTAGCTCCGGAGAGCATCGTACCTTCGTCTTTAGCGTCTTTTGTGGTCTACATCCTAGCAGAAAGCTTTTCCACTCTGTCTGGCAAGGAAAACCTGCGGGAGCACAGAAAACATCTCCCATCGTGTTCTGGACATTGCACGGAGGTCTGCCAAGTGTTTGCATGAAGAAATTAATAGTTGTCCAAAATAACTTTCTATCAAATATTCTTGTGATTGGAAAAGTCAGGAAAGTGGTAAGGTACTGTTTTCTATCAGTTGGCTAGTTGAGCACACAATCCCAGTGTTGTACAGCTTCCTTCTTCACCTTTCCGATGCTGCCGCTCTCTCCGGCTCCCTGAGCCGAAGATGCGGCTTCTTCGCGCAAAGACGATTGTACCGCTCACAGTGCTCTCTTAGCGCCGCTTCTGCCGAAAGAAGCCCGGGAGCGGCGCTTAGCTCCGGAGAGCATCGTACCTTCGTCTTTAGCGTTTTTTGTGGTCTACATCCTAGCAGAAAGCTTTTCCACTCTGTCTGGCAAGGAAAACCTGCGGGAGCACAGAAAACATCTCCCATCGTGTTCTGGACGTTGCACGGAGGTCTGCCATGTGTTTCCATGAAGAAAAGAAAAGTTGTCCAAAATAACTTCCTATCGAATATTCATGTGACTGGAAAAGTCAGGAGAATGGTAAGGTACTGTTTTCTATCAGTTGGCAAGTTCAGCACACAATCCCAGTGTTGTACAGCTTCTTTCTTCACCTTTCCGATGCTGCCGCTCTCTCCGGCTCCCTGAGCCCAAGAAGCGGCTTCTTCGCGCAAAGACGATTGTACCGCTCACAGTGCTCTCTTAGCGCGGCTTCTGCCGAAACACGCCCGGTAGCGGCTCTTAGCTCGGGAGAGCATCGTACCTTCGTCTTTAGCGTCTTTTGTGGTCTACATCCTAGCAGAAAGCTTTTCCACTCTGTCTGGCAAGGAAAACCTGCGGGAGCACAGAAAACATCTCCCATCGTGTTCTGGACGTTGCACGGACGTCTGCCACGTGTTTGGCATAAAGATAAGAAAAGCTGTCCAAAACAGCTTCTTATCGAATATTCATGTGATTGGAAAAGTCAGGAAAGTGGTAAGGTAATGTTTTCTATCAGTTGGCAAGCTGCGCACACAATCCCAGGGTTGTACAGCTTCCTTCTCCACCTTTCCGATGCTGCCGCTCTCTCCGGCTCCCGGAGCCGAAGAAGCGGCTTCTTCGCGCAAAGACGATTGTACCGCTCACAGTGCTCTCTTAGCGCGGCTTCTGCCGAAAGACGCCCGGGAGCGGCTCTTAGCTCCGGAGAGCATCGTACCTTCGTCTTTAGCGTCTTTTGTGGTCTACATCCTAGCAGAAAGCTTTTCCACTCTGTCTGGCAAGGAAAACCTGCGGGAGCACAGAAAACATCTCCCATCGTGTTCTGGACGTTGCACGGAGGTCTGCCAAGTGTTTGGCATAAAGAAAAGAAAAGCTGTCCAAAGCAGCTTCTTATCGAATATTCATGTGAATAGAAAAGTCAGGAGAATGGTAAGGTACTGTTTTGTATCAGTTTGCAAGCGGCGCACACAATCACAGTGTTGTACAGCTTCTTTCACCACCTTTCCGATGCTGCCGCTCTCTCCGGCTCCCGGAACCGAAGAAGCGGCTTCTTCGCGCAAAGACGATTGTACCGGTCACAGTGCTCTCTTAGCGCGGCTTCTGCCGAAAGACGCCCGGGAGCGGCGCATAACTCCGGAGAGCATCGTCCCTTCGTCTTTAGCGTCTATTGTGGTCTACACCTTAGCAGAAAGCTTTTCCATTCTGTCTGGCAAGGAAAACCTGCGGGAGCACAGAAAACATCTCCCATCGTGTTCTGGACGTTGCACGGACGTCTGCCAAGTGTTTGGCATAAAGATAAGAAAAGCTGTCCAAAACAGCTTCTTATCGAATATTCATGTGACTGGAAAAGTCAGGAGAATGGTAAGGTACTGTTTTGTATCAGTTGGCAAGTTGAGCACACAATCCCAGTGTTGTACAGCTTCCTTCTTCACCTTTCCGATGCTGCCGCTCTCTCCGGCTCCCCGAGCCGGAGATGCGGCTTCTTCGCGCAAAGACGATTGTACCGCTCACAGTGCTCTCTTAGCGCCGCTTCTGCCGAAAGAAGCCCGGGAGCGGCGCTTAACTCCGGAGAGCATCGTACCTTCGTCTTTAACGTCTTTTGTGGTCTACATCCTGGCAGAAAGCTTTTCCACTCTGTCTGGCAAGAAAAACCTGCGGGAGCACAGAAAACATCTCCCATCGTGTTCTGGACATTGCACGGAGCTCTGCCAAGTGTTTGGCATAAAGAAAGGAAAAGCTGCCCAAAACAGCTTCCTATCGAATATTCTTGTGATTGGAAAGGTCAGGAAAGTGGTAAGGTACTGTTTTCTATCAGTTGGCAAGCTGCGCACACAATCCCAGTGTTGTACAGCTTCCTTCTTCACCTTTCCCATGCTGCCGCTCTCTCCGGCTCCGGGAGCCGAAGAAGCGGCTTCTTCGCGCAAAGACGATTGTACCGCTCACAGTGCTCTCTTAGCGCGGCTTCTGCCAAAACACGCCCGGGAGCGGCGCTTAGCTCCGGAGAGCATCGTACCTTCGTCTTTAGCGTCTTTTGTGGTCTACATCCTAGCAGAAAGCTTTTCCACTCTGTCTGGCAAGGAAAACCTGCGGGAGCACAGAAAACATCTCCCATCGTGTTCTGGACGTTGCACGGAGGTCTGCCAAGTGTTTGCATGAAGAAATTAATAGTTGTCCAAAATAACTTTCTATCAAATATTCATGTGATTGGAAATGTCAGGAGAATGGTAAGGTACTGTTTTCTATCAGTTGGCAAGTTGAGCACACAATCCCAGTGTTGTACAGCTTCTTTCTTCACCTTTCCGATGCTGCCGCTCTCTCCGGCTCCCGGAGCCCAAGAAGCGGCTTCTTCGCGCAAAGACGATTGTACCGCTCACAGTGCTCTCTTAGCGCGGCTTCTGCCGAAAGACGCCCGGGAGCGGCTCTTAGCTCGGGAGAGCATCGTACCTTCGTCTTTAGCGTCTTTTGTGGTCTACATCCTAGCAGAAAGCTTTTCCACTCTGTCTGGCAAGGAAAACCTGCGGGAGCACAGAAAACATCTCCCATCGTGTTCTGGATGTTGCACGGAGGTCTGCCAAGTGTTTCCATGAAGAAAAGAAAAGTTGTCCAAAATAACTTCCTATCGAATATTCATGTGACTGGAAAAGTCAGGAGAATGGTAAGGTACTGTTTTCTATCAGTTGGCAAGTTCAGCACACAATCACAGTGTTGTACAGCTTCTTTCTCCACCTTTCCGATGCTGCCGCTCTCTCCGGCTCCCGGAGCCGAAGAAGCGGCTTCTTCGCGCAAAGACGATTGTACCGGTCACAGTGCTCTCTTAGCGCGGCTTCTGCCGAAAGACGCCCGGGAGCGGCGCATAACTCCGGAGAGCATCGTACCTTCGTCTTTAGCGTCTTTTGTGGTCTACACCTTAGCAGAAAGCTTTTCCACTCTGTCTGGCAAGGAAAACCTGCGGGAGCACAGAAAACATCTCCCATCGTGTTCTGGACGTTGCACGGACGTCTGCCAAGTGTTTGGCATAAAGAAAAGAAAAGCTGTCCAAAACAGCTTCTTATCGAATATTCATGTGATTGGAAAAGTCAGGAAAGTGGTAAGGTACTGTTTTCTATCAGTTGGCAAGCTGCGCACACAATCCCAGTGTTGTACAGCTTCCTTCTTCACCTTTCCCATGCTGCCGCTCTCTCCGGCTCCGGGAGCCGAAGAAGCGGCTTCTTCGCGCAAAGACGATTGTACCGCTCACAGTGCTCTCTTAGCGCGGCTTCTGCCGAAAGACGCCCGGGAGCGGCGCTTAGCTCCGGAGAGCATCGTACCTTCGTCTTTAGCGTCTTTTGTGGTCTACATCCTAGCAGAAAGCTTTTCCACTCTGTCTGGCAAGGAAAACCTGCGGGAGCACAGAAAACATCTCCCATCGTGTTCTGGACGTTGCACGGAGGTCTGCCAAGTGTTTGCATGAAGAAATTAATAGTTGTCCAAAATAACTTTCTATCAAATATTCTTGTGATTGGAAAAGTCAGGAAAGTGGTAAGGTACTGTTTTCTATCAGTTGGCTAGTTGAGCACACAATCCCAGTATTGTACAGCTTCCTTCTTCACCTTTCCGATGCTGCCGCTCTCTCCGGCTCCCGGAGCCGAAGATGCGGCTTCTTCGCGCAAAGACGATTGTACCGCTCAGAGTGCTCTCTTAGCGCCGCTTCTGCCGAAAGAAGCCCGGGAGCGGCGCTTAGCTCCGGAGAGCATCGTACCTTCGTCTTTAGCGTTTTTTGTGGTCTACATCCTAGCAGAAAGCTTTTCCACTCTGTCTGGCAAGGAAAACCTGCGGGAGCACAGAAAACATCTCCCATCGTGTTCTGGACGTTGCACGGAGGTCTGCCATGTGTTTCCATGAAGAAAAGAAAAGTTGTCCAAAATAACTTCCTATCGAATATTCATGTGACTGGAAAATCAGGAGAATGGTAAGGTACTGTTTTCTATCAGTTGGCAAGTTCAGCACACAATCCCAGTGTTGTACAGCTTCTTTCTTCACCTTTCCGATGCTGCCGCTCTCTCCGGCTCCCTGAGCCCAAGAAGCGGCTTCTTCGCGCAAAGACGATTGTACCGCTCACAGTGCTCTCTTAGCGCGGCTTCTGCCGAAAGACGCCCGGGAGCGGCGCATAGCTCTGGAGAGCATCGTACCTTCGTCTTTAGCGTCTATTGTGGTCTACATCCTAGCAGAAAGCTTTTCCATTCTGTCTGGCAAGGAAAACCTGCGGGAGCACAGAAAACATCTCCCATCGTGTTCTAGACATTGCACGGAGGTCTGCCATGTGTTTGGCATAAAGAAAGGAAAAGCTGTCCAAAACAGCTTCTTATCGAATATTCATGTGATTGGAAATGTCAGGAGAATGGTAAGGTACTGTTTTCTATCAGTTGGCAAGTTGAGCACACAATCCCAGTGTTGTACAGCTTCTTTCTTCACCTTTCCGATGCTGCCGCTCTCTCCGGCTCCCGGAGCCCAAGAAGCGGCTTCTTCGCGCAAAGACGATTGTACCGCTCACAGTGCTCTCTTAGCGCCGCTTCTGCCGAAAGAAGCCCGGGAGCGGCGCTTAGCTCCGGAGAGCATCGTACCTTCGTCTTTAGCGTCTTTTGTGGTCTACATCCTAGCAGAAAGCTTTTCCACTCTGTCTGGCAAGGAAAACCTGCGGGAGCACAGAAAACATCTCCCATCGTGTTCTGGACGTTGCACGGAGGTCTGCCAAGTGTTTCCATGAAGAAAAGAAAAGTTGTCCAAAATAACTTCCTATCGAATATTCATGTGACTGGAAAAGTCAGGAGAATGGTAAGGTACTGTTTTCTATCAGTTGGCAAGTTCAGCACACAATCCCAGTGTTGTACAGCTTCTTTCTTCACCTTTCCGATGCTGCCGCTCTCTCCGGCTCCCTGAGCCGAAGAAGCGGCTTCTTCGCGCAAAGACGATTGTACCGCTCACAGTACTCTCTTAGCGCGGCTTCTGCCGAAAGAAGCCCGGGAGCGGCTCTTAGCTCGGGAGAGCATCGTCCCTTCGTCTTTAGCGTCTTTTGTGGTCTACATCCTAGCAGAAAGCTTTTCCACTCTGTCTGGCAAGGAAAACCTGCGGGAGCACAGAAAACATCTCCCATCGTGTTCTGGACGTTGCACGGACGTCAGCCAAGTGTTCAGCATAAAGAAAAGAAAAGCTGTCCAAAGCAGTTTCTTATCGAACATTCATGTGAATAGAAAAGTCAGGAGAATGGTAAGGTACTGTTTTCTATCAGTTGGCCAGCGGCGCACACAATCACAGTGTTGTACAGCTTCTTTCTTCACCTTTCCGATGCTGCCGCTCTCTCCGGCTCCCGGAGCCGAAGAAGCGGCTTCTTCGCGCAAAGACGATTGTACCGCTCACAGTGCTCTCTTAGCGCGGCTTCTGCCGAAAGACGCCCGGGAGCGGCGCTTAGCTCCGGAGAGCATCGTACCTTCGTCTTTAGCGTCTATTGTGGTCTACATCCTAGCAGAAAGCTTTTCCATTCTGTCTGGAAAGGAAAACCTGCGGGAGCACAGAAAACATCTCCCATCGTGTTCTGGACGTTGCACGGACGTCTGCCAAGTGTTTGGCATAAAGATAAGAAAAGCTGTCCAAAACAGCTTCTTATCGAATATTCATGTGTTTGGAAAAGTCAGGAAAGTGGTAAGGTACTGTTTTCTATCAGTTGGCAAGTTGAGCACACAATCCCAGTGTTGTACAGCTTCCTTCTTCACCTTTCCGATGCTGCCGCTCTCTCCGGCTCCCCGAGCCGGAGATGCGGCTTCTTCGCGCAAAGACGATTGTACCGCTCACAGTGCTCTCTTAGCGCCGCTTCTGCCGAAAGAAGCCCGGGAGCGGCGCTTAACTCCGGAGAGCATCGTACATTCGTCTTTAGCGTCTTTTGTGGTCTACATCCTGGCAGAAAGCTTTTCCATTCTGTCTGGCAAGGAAAACCTGCGGGAGCACAGAAAACATCTCCCATCGTGTTCTGGACGTTGCACGGAGGTCTGCCAAGTGTTTGCATGAAGAAATTTATAGTTGTCCAAAATAACTTTCTATCAAATATTCTTGTGATTGGAAAAGTCAGGAAAGTGGTAAGGTACTGTTTTCTATCAGTTGGCAAGCTGCGCACACAATCCCAGTGTTGTACAGCTTCTTTCTTCACCTTTCCCATGCTGCCGCTCTCTCCGGCTCCGGGAGCCGAAGAAGCGGCTTCTTCGCGCAAAGACGATTGTACCGGTCACAGTGCTCTCTTAGCGCGGCTTCTGCCGAAAGACGCCCGGGAGCGGCGCTTAGCTCCGGAGAGCATCGTACCTTCGTCTTTAGCGTCTTTTGTGGTCTACATCCTAGCAGAAAGCTTTTCCACTCTGTCTGGCAAGGAAAACCTGCGGGAGCACAGAAAACATCTCCCATCGTGTTCTAGACATTGCACGGAGGTCTGCCAAGTGTTTGCATGAAGAAATTAATAGTTGTCCAAAATAACTTTCTATCAAATATTCTTGTGATTGGAAAAGTCAGGAAAGTGGTAAGGTACTGTTTTCTATCAGTTGGCTAGTTGAGCACAAAATCCCAGTATTGTACAGCTTCCTTCTTCACCTTTCCGATGCTGCCGATCTCTCCGGCTCCCTGAGCCGAAGATGCGGCTTCTTCGCGCAAAGACGATTGTACCACTCACAGTGCTCTCTTAGCGCCGCTTCTGCCGAAAGAAGCCCGGGAGCGGCGCTTAGCTCCGGAGAGCATCGTCCCTTCGTCTTTAGCGTCTTTTGTGGTCTACATCCTGGCAGAAAGCTTTTCCACTCTGTCTGGCAAGAAAAACCTGCGGGAGCACAGAAAACATCTCCCATCGTGTTCTGGACGTTGCACGGAGGTCTGCCAAGTGTTTCCATGAAGAAAAGAAAAGTTGTCCAAAATAACTTCCTATCGAATATTCATGTGACTGGAAAAGTCAGGAGAATGGTAAGGTACTGTTTTCTATCAGTTGGCAAGTTCAGCACACAATCACAGTGTTGTACAGCTTCTTTCTTCACCTTTCCGATGCTGCCGCTCTCTCCGGCTCCCTGAGCCCAAGAAGCGGCTTCTTCGCGCAAAGACGATTGTACCGGTCACAGTGCTCTCTTAGCGCGGCTTCTGCCGAAACACGCCCGGGAGCGGCTCTTAGCTCGGGAGAGCATCGTACCTTCGTCTTTAGCGTCTTTTGTGGTCTACATCCTAGCAGAAAGCTTTTCCACTCTGTCAGGCAAGGAAAACCTGCGGGAGCACAGAAAACATCTCCCATCGTGTTCTGGACGTTGCACGGAGGTCTGCCAAGTGTTCAGCATAAAGAAAAGAAAAGCTGTCCAAAGCAGCTTCTTATCGAATATTCATGTGAATAGAAAAGTCAGGAGAATGGTAAGGTACTGTTTTCTATCAGTTTGCAAGCTGCGCACACAATCCCAGTGTTGTACAGCTTCTTTCTCCACCTTTCCGATGCTGCCGCTCTCTCCGGCTCCCGGAGCCGAAGAAGCGGCTTCTTCGCGCAAAGACGATTGTACCGCTCACAGTGCTCTCTTAGCGCGGCTTCTGCCGAAAGACGCCCGGGAGCGGCGCATAACTCCGGAGAGCATCGTACCTTCGTCTTTAGCGTCTTTTGTGGTCTACACCTTAGCAGAAAGCTTTTCCACTCTGTCTGGCAAGGAAAACCTGCGGGAGCACAGAAAACATCTCCCATCGTGTTCTGGACGTTGCACGGAGGTCTGCCAAGTGTTTGCATGAAGAAATTAATAGTTGTCCAAAAAAACTTTCTATCAAATATTCTTGTGATTGGAAAAGTCAGGAAAGTGGTAAGGTACTGTTTTCTATCAGTTGGCAAGCTGCGCACACAATCACAGTGTTGTACAGCTTCCTTCTTCACCTTTCCCATGCTGCCGCTCTCTCCGGCTCCCGGAGCCGAAGAAGCGGCTTCTTCGCGCAAAGACGATTGTACCGCTCACAGTGCTCTCTTAGCACGGCTTCTGCCGAAAGAAGCCCGGGAGCGGCGCTTAGCTCCGGAGAGCATCGTCCCTTCGTCTTTAGCGTCTTTTGTGGTCTACATCCTAGCAGAAAGCTTTTCCACTCTGTCTGGCAAGGAAAACCTGCGGGAGCACAGGAAACATCTCCCATCCTGTTCTGGACGTTGCACGGAGGTCTGCCAATTGTTTGGCATAAAGAAAAGAAAAGCTGTCCAAAACAGCTTCTTATCGAATATTCATGTGATTGGAAATGTCAGGAGAATGGTAAGGTACTGTTTTCTATCAGTTGGCAAGTTGAGCACGCAATCCCAGTGTTGTACAGCTTCTTTCTTCACCTTTCCCATGCTGCCGCTCTCTCCGGCTCCCGGAGCCGAAGAAGCGGCTTCTTCGCGCAAAGACGATTGTACCGCTCACAGTGCTCTCTTAGCGCGGCTTCTGCCGAAAGACGCCCGGGAGCGGCGCTTAGCTCCGGAGAGCATCGTCCCTTCGTCTTTAGCGTCTTTTGTGGTCTACATCCTAGCAGAAAGCTTTTCCACTCTGTCTGGCAAGGAAAACCTGCGGGAGCACAGAAAACATCTCCCATCGTATTCTGGACGTTGCACGGAGGTCTGCCATGTGTTTGGCATAAAGAAAAGAAAAGCTGTCCAAAACAGCTTCTTATCGAATATTCATGTGATTAGAAATTCAGGAGAATGGTAAGGTACTGTTTTCTATCAGTTGGCAAGTTGAGCACACAATCCCAGTGTTGTACAGTTTCTTTCTTCACTTTTCCCATGCTGCCGCTCTCTCCGGCTCCCTGGGCCGAACAAGCGGCTTCTTCGCGCAAAGACGATTGTACCGGTCACAGTGCTCTCTTAGCGCGGCTTCTGCCGAAAGAAGCCCGGGAGCGGCGCTTAGCTCCGGAGAGCATCGTACCTTCGTCTTTAGCGTCTTTTATAGTCTACATTTTAGCAGATAGCTTTTCCACTCTGTCTGGCAAGGAAAACATGCGGGAGCACAGGAAACATCTCCCATCGTGTTCTGGACGTTGCACGGAGGTCTGCCATGTGTTTGGCGTAAAGAAAAGAAAAGCTGTCCAAAACAAATTCTTATCGAATATTCATGTGATTAGAAAAGTCAGGAGAATGGTAAGGTACTGTTTTCTATCAGTTGGCAAGTTGAGCACACAATCCCAGTGTTGTACAGCTTCTTTCTTCACTTTTCCGATGCTGCCGCTCTCTCCGGCTCCCTGAGCCCAAGAAGCGGCTTCTTCGCGCAAAGACGATTGTACCGCTCACAGTGCTCTCTTAGCGCGGCTTCTGCCGGAAGAAGCCCGGGAGCGGCGCTTAGCTCCGGAGAGCATCGTCCCTTCGTCTTTAGCGTCTTTTGTGGTCTACATCCTAGCAGAAAGCTTTTCCACTCTGTCTGGCAAGGAAAACCTGCGGGAGCACAGAAACCATCTCCCATCGTGTTCTGGACGTTGCACGGAGGTCTGCCATGTGTTTGGCGTAAAGAAAAGAAAAGCTGTCCAAAACAAATTCTTATCGAATATTCATGTGACTGGAAAAGTCAGGAGAATGGTAAGGTACTGTTTTCTATCAGTTGGCAAGTTGAGCACACAATCCCAGTGTTGTACAGCTTCTTTCTTCACTTTTCCGATGCTGCCGCTCTCTCCGGCTCCCTGAGCCCAAGAAGCGGCTTCTTCGCGCAAAGACGATTGTACCGCTCACAGTGCTCTCTTAGCGCGGCTTCTGCTGGAAGAAGCCCGGGAGCGGCGCTTAGCTCCGGAGAGCATCGTCCCTTCGTCTTTAGCGTCTTTTGTGGTCTACATCCTAGCAGAAAGCTTTTCCACTCTGTCTGGCAAGGAAAACCTGCGGGAGCACAGGAAACATCTCCCATTGTGTTCTGGACGTTGCACGGAGGTCTGCCAAGTGTTTGGCATAAAGAAAAGAAAAGCTGCCCAAAACAGCTTCTTATCGAATATTCATGTGATTGGAAATGTCAGGAGAATGGTAAGGTACTGTTTACTATCAGTTGGCAAGTTGAGCACACAATCCCAGTGTTGTACAACTTCCTTCTTCACCTTTCCCATGCTGCCGCTCTCTCCGGCTGCCTGAACCGAAGATGCGGCTTCTTCGCGCAAAGACGATTGTACCGCTCACAGTGCTTTCTTAGCGCGGCTTCTGCCGAAAGATGCCCGGGAGTGGCGCTTAGCTCCAGAGAGCATCGTCCCTTCGTCTTTAGCGTCTTTTGTGGTCCACATCCTGGCAGAAAGCTTTTCCACTCTGTCTGGCAAGGAAAACCTGCGGGAGCACAGGAAACATCTCCCATCGTGTTCTGGATATTGCACGGAGGTCTGCCAAGTGTTTGCATGAAGAAATTAATAGTTGTTCAAAAGAAATTCGTATCGAATATTCTTGTGATTGGAAAATTCAGGAAAGTGGTAAGGTAATGTTTTCTATCAGTTGGCAAGCTGCGCACACAATCCCAGTGTTGTACAGCTTCCTTCTTCACCTTTCCGATGCTGCCGCTCTCTCCGGCTCCCTGAGCCCAAGAAGCGGCTTCTTCGCGCAAAGACGATTGTACCGCTCACAGTGCTCTCAGCGCGGCTTCTGCCGAAAGAAGCCCGGGAGCGGCGCTTAGCTCCGGAGAGCATCGTCCCTTCGTCTTTAGCGTCTTTTGTGGTCTACATTTTAGCAGATAGCTTTTCCACTCTGTCTGGCAAGGAAAACCTGCGGGACCACAGAAAACATCTCCCATCGTGTTCTGGACGTTGCACGGAGGTCTGCCAAGTGTTTGCATGAAGAAAACAAAAGTTGTCCAAAATAACTTCCTATCGAATGTTCATGTGATTGGAAAAGTCAGGAGAATGGTAAGGTACTGTTTTCTATCAGTTGGCAATTTGAGCACACAATCCCAGTGTTGTACAGCTTCCTTCTTCACCTTTCCGATGCTGGCGCTCTCTCCGGCTTCCTGAGCCCAAGAAGCGGCTTCTTCGCGCAAAGACGATTGTACCGCTCACAGTGCTCTCTTAGCGCGGCTTCTGCCGAAAGAAGCCCGGGAGCGGCGCTTAGCTCCGGAGAGCATCGTCCCTTCGTCTTTAGCGTCTTTTGCGGTCTACATCCTGGCAGAAAGCTTTTCCACTCTGTCTGGCAAGGAAAACCTGCGGGAGCACAGAAAACATCTCCCATCGTGTTCTGGACGTTGCACGGAGGTCTGCCATGTGTTTGGCATAAAGAAAAGAAAAGCTGTCCAAAACACCTTCTTATCGAATATTCATGTGATTAGAAAAGTCAGGAGAATGGTAAGGTACTGTTTTCTATCAGTTGGCAAGTTGAGCACACAATCCCAGTGTTGTACAGCTTCTTTCTTCACTTTTCCGATGCTGCCGCTCTCTCCGGCTCCCTGAGCCCAAGAAGCGGCTTCTTCGCGCAAAGACGATTGTACCGCTCACAGTGCTCTCTTAGCGCGGCTTCTGCCGAAAGAAGCCCGGGAGCGGCGCTAAGCTCCGGAGAGCATCGTCACTTCGTCTTTAGCGTCTTTTGTGGTCTACATCCTAGCAGAAAGCTTTTCCACTCTGTCTGGCAAGGAAAACCTGCGGGAGCACAGGAAACATCTCCCATCGTGTTCTGGACATTGCACGGAGGTCTGCCAAGTGTTTGGCATAAAGAAAAGAAAAGCTGCCCAAAACAGCTTCTTATCGAATATTCATGTGATTGGAAATGTCAGGAGAATAGTAAGGTACTGTTTACTATCAGTTGGCAAGTTGAGCACACAATCCCAGTGTTGTACAACTTCCTTCTTCACCTTTCCCATGCTGCCGCTCTCTCCGTCTGCCTGAACCGAAGATGCGGCTTCTTTGCGCAAAGACGATTGTACCGCTCACAGTGCTCTCTTAGCGCGGCTTCTGCCGAAAGATGCCCGGGAGCGGCGCTTAGCTCCAGAGAGCATCGTCCCTTCGTCTTTAGCGTCTTTTGTGGTCTACATCCTAGCAGAAAGCTTTTCCACTCTGTCTGGCAAGGAAAACCTGCGGGAGCACAGGAAACATATCCCATCGTGTTCTGGATATTGCACGGAGGTCTGCCAAGTGTTTGCATGAAGAAATTAATAGTTGTTCAAAAGAAATTCCTATCGAATATTCTTGTGATTGGAAAATTCAGGAAAGTGGTAAGGTAATGTTTTCTATCAGTTGGCAAGCTGCGCACACAATCCCAGTGTTGTACAGCTTCCTTCTTCACCTTTCCGATGCTGCCGCTCTCTCCGGCTCCCGGAGCCGAAGAAGCGGCTTCTTCGCGCAAAGACGATTGTACCGCTCACAGTGCTCTCAGCGCGGCTTCTGCCGAAAGAAGCCCGGGAGCGGCGCTTAGCTCCGGAGAGCATCGTCCCTTCGTCTTTAGCGTCTTTTGTGGTCTACATTTTAGCAGATAGCTTTTCCACTCTGTCTGGCAAGGAAAACCTGCGGGACCACAGAAAACATCTCCCATCGTGTTCTGGACGTTGCACGGAGGTCTGCCAAGTGTTTGCATGAAGAAAACAAAAGTTGACCAAAATAACTTCCTATCGAATGTTCATGTGATTGGAAAAGTCAGGAGAATGGTAAGGTACTGTTTTCTATCAGTTGGCAATTTGAGCACACAATCCCAGTGTTGTACAGCTTCCTTCTTCACCTTTCCGATGCTGCCGCTCTCTCCGGCTCCTGGAGCCGAAGAAGCGGATTCTTCGCGCAAAGACGATTGTACCGCTCACAGTGCTCTCTTAGCGCGGCTTCTGCCGAAAGAAGCCCGGGAGCGGCGCTTAGCTCTGGAGAGCATCGTCCCTTCGTCTTTAGCGTCTTTTGTGGTCTACATCCTGGCAAAAAGCTTTTCCACTCTGTCTGGCAAGGAAAACCTGCGGGAGCACAGAAAACATCTCCCATCGTGTTCTGGACGTTGCACGGACGTCTGCCATGTGTTTGGCATAAAGAAAAGAAAAGCTGTCCAAAACAGCTTCTTATCGAATATTCATGTGATTAGAAAAGTCAGGAGAATGGTAAGGTACTGTTTTCTATCAGTTGGCAAGTTGAGCACACAATCCCAGTGTTGTACAGCTTCTTTCTTCACTTTTCCGATGCTGCCGCTCTCTCCGGCTCCCTGAGCCCAAGAAGCGGCTTCTTCACGCAAAGACGATTGTACCGCTCACAGTGCTCTCTTAGCGCGGCTTCTGCCGAAAGAAGCCCGGGAGCGGCGCTTAGCTCCGGAGAGCATCGTCCCTTCATCTTTAGCGTCTTTTGTGGTCTACATCATGGCAGAAATCTTTTCCACTCTGTCTGGCAAGGAAAACCTGCGGGAACACAGAAAACATCTCCCATTGTGTTCTGGACGTTGCACGGAGGTCTGCCAAGTGTTTGGCATAAAGAAAAGAAAAGCTGTCCAAAAGTGCTTCTTATCGAATATTCATGTGATTAGAAAAGTCAGGAGAATGGTAAGGTACTGTTTTCTATCAGTTGGCAAGTTGAGCACACAATCCCAGTGTAGCACAGCTTCCTTCTTCACCTTTCCCATGCTGCCGCTCTCTCCGGCTCCCGGAGCCGAAGATGCGGCTTCTTCGCGCAAAGACGATTGTACCGCTCACAGTGCTCTCTTAGCGCGGCTTCTGCCGAAAGAAGCCCGGGAGCGGCGCTTAGCTCCGGAGAGCATCGTCCCTTCGTCTTTAGCGGCTTTTGTGGTCTACATCCTAGCAGAAAGCTTTTCCAGTCTGTCTGGCAAAGAAAACCTGCGGGAGCACAGAAAACATCTCCCATTGTGTTCTGGACGTTGCACGGAGGTCTGCCATGTGTTTGGCATAAAGAAAAGAAAAGCTGTCCAAAACACCTTCTTATCGAATATTCATGTGATTAGAAAAGTCAGGAGAATGGTAAGGTACTGTTTTCTATCAGTTGGCAAGTTGAGCACACAATCCCAGTGTTGTACAGCTTCTTTCTTCACTTTTCCGATGCTGCCGCTCTCTCCGGCTCCCTGAGCCCAAGAAGCGGCTTCTTCGCGCAAAGACGATTGTACCGCTCACAGTGCTCTCTTAGCGCGGCTTCTGCCGAAAGACGCCCGGGAGCGGCGCTTAACTCCGGAGAGCATCGTCCGTTCGTCTTTAGCTTCTTTTGTGGTCTACATCCTGGCAGAAAGCTTTTCCACTCTGTCTGGCAAGGAAAACCTGCGGGAGCACAGAAAACATCTCCCATCGTGTTCTGGACGTTGCACGGAGGTCTGCCAAGTGTTTGGCATAAAGAAAAGAAAAGCTGTCCAAAACAGCTTCTTATCGAATATTCATGTGATTAGAAAAGTCAGGAGAATGGTAAGGTACTGTTTTCTATCAGTTGGCAAGTTGAGCACACAATCCCAGTGTTGTACAGCTTCTTTCTTCACTTTTCCGATGCTGCCGCTCTCTCCGGCTCCCGGAGCCCAAGAAGCGGCTTCTTCGCGCAAAGACAATTGTACCGGTCACAGTGCTCTCTTAGCGCGGCTTCTGCCGAAAGAAGCCCGGGAGCGGCGCTTAGCTCCGGAGAGCATTGCACCTTCGTCTTTAGCGTCTTTTGTGGTCTACATCCTGGCAGAAAGCTTTTCCACTCTGTCTGGCAAGGAAAACCTGCGGGAACACAGAAAACATCTCCCATCGTGTTCTGGACGTTGCACGGGGGTCTGCCATGTGTATGGCATAAAGAAAAGAAAAGCTGTCCAAAAGAGCTTCTTATCGAATATTCATGTGATTAGAAAAGTCAGGAGAATGGTAAGGTACTGTTTTCTATCAGTTGGCAAGTTGAGCACACAATCCCAGTGTAGTACAGCTTCCTTCTTCACCTTTCCCATGCTGCCGCTCTCTCCGGCTCCCGGAGCCGAAGATGCGGCTTCTTCGCGCAAAGACGATTGTACCGCTCACAGTGCTCTCTTAGCGCGGCTTCTGCCGAAAGAAGCCCGGGAGCGGCGCTTAGCTCCGGAGAGCATCGTACCTTAGTCTTTAGCGTCTTTTGTGGTCCACATCCTGGCAGAAAGCTTTTCCATTCTGTCCGGCAAGGAAAACATGCGGGAGAACAGAAACCATCTCCCATGGTGTTCTTGACGTTGCACGGAGGTCTGCCAAGTGTTTGGCATAAAGAAAAGAAAAGCTGTCCAAAACAGCTTCTTATCGAATATTCATGTGATTAGAAAAGTCAGGAGAATGGTAAGGTACTGTTTTCTATCAGTTGGCAAGTTGAGCACACAATCCCAGTGTTGTACAACTTCCTTCTTCACCTTTCCCATGCTGCCGCTCTCTCCGGCTGCCTGAACCGAAGATGCGGTTTCTTCGCGCAAAGACGATTGTACCGCTCACAGTGCTCTCTTAGCGCGGCTTCTGCCGAAAGAAGCCCGGGAGCGGCGCTTAGCTCCGGAGAGCATCGTCCCTTCGTCTTTAGCGTCTTTTGTGGTCTACATCCTAGCAGAAAGCTTTTCCACTCTGTCTGGCAAGGAAAACCTGCGGGAGCACAGGAAACATCTCCCATCGTGTTCTGGACATTGCACGGAGGTCTGCCAAGTGTTTGGCATAAAGAAAAGAAAAGCTGTCCAAAACAGCTTCTTATCGAATATTCATGTGATTAGAAAAGTCAGGAGAATGGTAAGGTACTGTTTTCTATCAGTTGGCAAGTTGAGCACACAATCCCAGTGTTGTACAGCTTCCTTCTTCACCTTTCCGATGCTGCCGCTCTCTCCGGCTCCCGGAGCCGAAGATGCGGCTTCTTCGCGGAAAGACGATTGTACCGCTCACAGTGCTCTCTTAGCACGGCTTCTGCCGAAAGAAGCCCGGGAGCGGCGCTTAGCTCCGGAGAGCATCGTCCCTTTGTCTTTAGCGTCTTTTGTGGTCTACATTTTAGCAGATAGCTTTTCCACTCTGTCTGGCAAGGAAAACCTGCGGGACCACGGAAAACATCTCCCATCGTGTTCTGGACGTTGCACGGAGGTCTGCCAAGTGTTTGGCATAAAGAAAAGAAAAGCTGTCCAAAACAGCTTCTTATCGAATATTCATGTGATTAGAAAAGTCAGGAGAATGGTAAGGTACTGTTTACTATCAGTTGGCAAGTTGAGCACATAATCCCAGTGTTGTACAACTTCCTTCTTCACCTTTCCCATGCTGCCGCTCTCTCCGGCTGCCTGAACCGAAGATGCGGCTTCTTCGCGCAAAGACGATTGTACCGCTCACAGTGCTCTCTTAGCGCGGCTTCTGCCGAAAGATGCCCGGGAGCGGCGCTTAGCTCCAGAGAGCATCGTCCCTTCGTCTTTAGCGTCTTTTGTGGTCTACATCCTAGCAGAAAGCTTTTCCATTCTGTCTGGCAAGGAAAACCTGCGGGAGCACAGGAAACATCTCCCATCGTGTTCTGGATATTGCACGGAGGTCTGCCAAGTGTTTGCATGAAGAAATTAATAGTTGTTCAAAAGAAATTCCTATCGAATATTCTTGTGATTGGAAAATTCAGGAAAGTGGTAAGGTAATGTTTTCTATCAGTTGGCAAGCTGCGCACACAATCCCAGTGTTGTACAGCTTCCTTCTTCACCTTTCCCATGCTGCCGCTCTCTCCGGCTCCCGGAGCCCAAGAAGCGGCTTCTTCGCGCAAAGACGATTGTACCGCTCACAGTGCTCTCTTAGCGCGGCTTCTGCCGAAAGAAGCCCGGGAGCGGCGCTTAGCTCCGGAGAGCATCGTACCTTAGTCTTTAGCGTCTTTTGTGGTCCACATCCTGGCAGAAAGCTTTTCCATTCTGTCCGGCAAGGAAAACATGCGGGAGCACAGAAACCATCTCCCATCGTGTTCTGGACGTTGCACGGAGGTCTGCCAAGTGTTTGGCATAAAGAAAAGAAAAGCTGTCCAAAACAGCTTCTTATCGAATATTCATGTGATTAGAAAAGTCAGGAGAATGGTAAGGTACTGTTTTCTATCAGTTGGCAATTTGAGCACACAATCCCAGTGTTGTACAGCTTCCTTCTTCACCTTTCCGATGCTGGCGCTCTCTCCGGCTTCCTGAGCCCAAGAAGCGGCTTCTTCGCGCAAAGACGATTGTACCGCTCACAGTGCTCTCTTAGCGCGGCTTCTGCCGAAAGAAGCCCGGGAGCGGCGCTTAGCTCCGGAGAGCATCGTCCCTTCGTCTTTAGCGTCTTTTGTGGTCTACATCCTGGCAGAAAGCTTTTCCACTCTGTCTGGCAAGGAAAACCTGCGGGAGCACAGAAAACATCTCCCATCGTGTTCTGGACGTTGCACGGAGGTCTGCCATGTGTTTGGCATAAAGAAAAGCTGTCCAAAACAGCTTCTTATCCAATATTCATGTGATTAGAAAAGTCAGGAGAATGGTAAGGTACTGTTTTCTATCAGTTGGCAAGTTGAGCACACAATCCCAGTGTTGTACATCTTCTTTCTTCACTTTTCCGATGCTGCCGCTCTCTCCGGCTCCCTGAGCCCAAGAAGCGGCTTCTTCGCGCAAAGACGATTGTACCGCTCACAGTGCTCTCTTAGCGCGGCTTCTGCCGAAAGAAGCCCGGGAGCGGCGCTTAGCTCCGGAGAGCATCGTCCCTTCGTCTTTAGCGTCTTTTGTGGTCTACATCCTAGCAGAAAGCTTTTCCACTCTGTCTGGCAAGGAAAACCTGCGGGAGCACAGGAAACATCTCCCATTGTGTTCTGGACGTTGCACGGAGGTCTGCCAAGTGTTTGGCATAAAGAAAAGAAAAGCTGCCCAAAACAGCTTCTTATCGAATATTCATGTGAATGGAAATGTCAGGAGAATGGTAAGGTACTGTTTACTATCAGTTGGCAAGTTGAGCACACAATCCCAGTGTTGTACAACTTCCTTCTTCACCTTTCCCATGCTGCCGCTCTCTCCGGCTGCCTGAACCGAAGATGCGGCTTCTTCGCGCAAAGACGATTGTACCGCTCACAGTGCTCTCTTAGCGCGGCTTCTGCCGAAAGATGCCCGGGAGCGGCGCTTAGCTCCAGAGAGCATCGTCCCTTCGTCTTTAGCGTCTTTTGTGGTCTACATCCTAGCAGAAAGCTTTTCCACTCTGTCTGGCAAGGAAAACCTGCGGGAGCACAGGAAACATCTCCCATCGTGTTCTGGATATTGCACGGAGGTCTGCCAAGTGTTTGCATGAAGAAATTAATAGTTGTTCAAAAGAAATTCCTATCGAATATTCTTGTGATTGGAAAATTCAGGAAAGTGGTAAGGTAATGTTTTCTATCAGTTGGCAAGCTGCGCACACAATCCCAGTGTTGTACAGCTTCCTTCTTCACCTTTCCGATGCTGCCGCTCTCTCCGGCTCCCGGAGCCCAAGAAGCGGCTTCTTCGCGCAAAGACGATTGTACCGCTCACAGTGCTCTCAGCGCGGCTTCTGCCGAAAGAAGCCCGGGAGCGGCGCTTAGCTCCGGAGAGCATCGTCCCTTCGTCTTTAGCGTCTTTTGTGGTCTACATTTTAGCAGATAGCTTTTCCACTCTGTCTGGCAAGGAAAACCTGCGGGACCACAGAAAACATCTCCCATCGTGTTCTGGACGTTGCACGGAGGTCTGCCAAGTGTTTGCATGAAGAAAACAAAAGTTGACCAAAATAACTTCCTATCGAATGTTCATGTGATTGGAAAAGTCAGGAGAATGGTAAGGTACTGTTTTCTATCAGTTGGCAATTTGAGCACACAATCCCTGTGTTGTACAGCTTCCTTCTTCACCTTTCCGATGCTGCCGCTCTCTCCGGCTCCTGGAGCCGAAGAAGCGGATTCTTCGCGCAAAGACGATTGTACCACTCACAGTGCTCTCTTAGCGCGGCTTCTGCCGAAAGAAGCCCGGGAGCGGCGCTTAGCTCTGGAGAGCATCGTCCCTTCGTCTTTAGCGTCTTTTGTGGTCTACATCCTGGCAAAAAGCTTTTCCACTCTGTCTGGCAAGGAAAACCTGCGGGAGCACAGAAAACATCTCCCATCGTGTTCTGGACGTTGCACGGAGGTCTGCCATGTGTTTGGCATAAAGAAAAGAAAAGCTGTCCAAAACAGCTTCTTATCGAATATTCATGTGATTAGAAAAGTCAGGAGAATGGTAAGGTACTGTTTTCTATCAGTTGGCAAGTTGAGCACACAATCCCAGTGTTGTACAACTTCCTTCTTCACCTTTCCCATGCTGCCGCTCTCTCCGGCTGCCTGAACCGAAGATGCGGTTTCTTCGCGCAAAGACGATTGTACCGCTCACAGTGCTCTCTTAGCGCGGCTTCTGCCGAAAGAAGCCCGGGAGCGGCGCTTAGCTCCGGAGAGCATCGTCCCTTCGTCTTTAGCGTCTTTTGTGGTCTACATCCTAGCAGAAAGCTTTTCCACTCTGTCTGGCAAGGAAAACCTGCGGGAGCACAGGAAACATCTCCCATCGTGTTCTGGACATTGCACGGAGGTCTGCCAAGTGTTTGCATGAAGAAATTAATAGTTGTTCAAAAGAAATTCCTATCGAATATTCTTGAGATTGGAAAATTCAAGAAAGTGGTAAGGTAATGTTTTCTATCAGTTGGCAAGCTGCGCACACAATCCCAGTGTTGTACAGCTTCCTTCTTCACCTTTCCGATGCTGCCGCTCTCTCCGGCTCCCTGAGCCGAAGATGCGGCTTCTTCGCGCAAAGACGATTGTACCGCTCACAGTGCTCTCTTAGCACGGCTTCTGCCGAAAGAAGCCCGGGAGCGGCGCTTAGCTCCGGAGAGCATCGTCCCTTCGTCTTTAGCGTCTTTTGTGGTCTACATTTTAGCAGATAGCTTTTCCACTCTGTCTGGCAAGGAAAACCTGCGGGACCACAGAAAACATCTCCCATCGTGTTCTGGACGTTGCACGGAGGTCTGCCAAGTGTTTGCATGAGGAAAACAAAAGTTGTCCAAAATAACTTCCTATCGAATGTTCATGTGATTGGAAAAGTCAGGAGAATGGTAAGGTACTGTTTTCTATCAGTTGGCAATTTGAGCACACAATCCCAGTGTAGTACAGCTTCCTTCTTCACCTTTCCGATGCTGCCGCTCTCTCCGGCTCCCGGAGCCCAAGAAGCGGCTTCTTCGCGCAAAGACGATTGTACCGCTCACAGTGCTCTCTTAGCGCGGCTTCTGCCGAAAGAAGCCCGGGAGCGGCGCTTAGCTCGGGAGAGCATCGTACCTTCGTCTTTAGCGTCTTTTGTGGTCTACATCCTGGCAGAAAGCTTTTCCACTCTGTCTGGCAACGAAAACCTGCGGGAGCACAGAAAACATCTCCCATCGTGTTCTGGACGTTGCACGGAAGTCTGCCAAGTGTTTGGCATAAAGAAAAGAAAAGCTGTCCAAAACAGCTTCTTATCGAATATTCATGTGATTGGAAAAGTCAGGAGAATGGTAAGGTACTGTTTTCTATCAGTTGGCAATTTGAGCACACAATCCCAGTGTTGTACAGCTTCTTTCTTCACCTTTCCCATGCTGCCGCTCTCTCCGGCTCCCGGAGCCGAAGAAGCGGCTTCTTCGCACAAAGACGATTGTACCGCTCACAGTGCTCTCTTAGCGCGGCTTCTGCCGAAAGAAGCCCGGGAGCGGCGCTTAGCTCCGGAGAGCATCGTACCTTCGTCTTTAGCGTCTTTTATAGTCTACATCCTAGCAGAAAGCTTTTCCAATCTGTCTGGCAAGGAAAACATGCGGAGGCACAGGAAACATCTCCCATCGCGTTCTGGACATTGCACGGGGATCTGCCAAGTGTTTGCATGAAGAAGTTAATAGTTGTCCAAAATAAATTCCTATCGAATATTCTTGTGATTGGAAAAGTCAGGAAAGTGCTAAGGTAATGTTTTCTATCAGTTGGCAAGCTGCGCAGACAATCCCAGTGTTGTACAGCTTCCTTCTTCACCATTCCGATGCTGCCGCTCTCTCCGGCTCCCTGAGCCGAAGAAGCGGCTTCTTCGCGCAAAGACGATTGTACCGCTCACAGTGCTCTCTTAGCGCGGCTTCTGCCGAAAGAAGCCCGGGAGCGGCGCTTAGCTCCGGAGAGCATCGTCCCTTCGTCTTTAGCGTCTTTTGTGGTCTACATTTTAGCAGATAGCTTTTCCACTCTGTCTGGCAAGGAAAATCTGCGGGACCACAGAAAACATCTCCCATCGTGTTCTGGACGTTGCACGGAGGTCTGCCAAGTGTTTGCATGAAGAAAAGAAAAGTTGTCCAAAATAACTTCCTATCGAATGTTCATGTGATTGGAAAAGTCAGGAGAATGGTAAGGTACTGTTTTCTATCAGTTGGAAAGTTGAGCACACAATCCCAGTGTTGTACACCTTCCTTCTTCACCTTTCCGATGCTGCCGCTCTCTCCGGCTCCTTGAGCCCAAGAAGCAACTTCTTCGCGCAAAGACGATTGTACCGCTCACAGTGCTCTCTTAGCGCGGCTTCTGCCGAAAGACGCCCGGGAGCGGCGCTTAGCTCCGGAGAGCATCGTCCCTTCGTCTTTAGTGTCTTTTGTGGTCTACATCCTAGCAGAAAGCTTTTCCACTCTGTCTGGCAAGGAAAACCTGCGGGAGCACAGGAAACATCTCCCATCGCGTTCTGGACATTGCACGGGGATCTGCCAAGTGTTTGCATGAAGAAATTAATAGTTGTCCAAAATAAATTCCTATCGAATATTCTTGTGATTGGAAGAGTCAGGAAAGTGCTAAGGTAATGTTTTCTATCAGTTGGTAAGCTGCGCACACAATCCCAGTGTTGTACAGCTTCCTTCTTCACCTGTCCCATGCTGCCGCTCTCTCCGGCTCCGGGAGCCAAGAAGCGGCTTCTTCGCGCAAAGACGATTGTACCGCTCACAGTGCTCTCTTAGCGCGGCTTCTGCCGAAAGAAGCCCGGGAGCGGCGCATAGCTCCGGAGAGCATCGTCCCTTCGTCTTTAGCGTCTTTTGTGGTCTACATCATAGTAGAAAGCTTTTCCACTCTGTCTGGCAAGGAAAACCTGCGGGAGCACAGAAAACATCTCCCATCGTGTTCTGGACGTTGCACGGAGGTCTGCCAAGTGTTTGGCATAAAGGAAGGAAAAGCTGTCCAAAACAGCTTCTTATCGAATATTCATGTGATTAGAAAAGTCAGGAGAATGGTAAGGTACTGTTTACTATCAGTTGGCAAGTTGAGCACACAATCCCAGTGTTGTACAGCTTCTTTCTTCACCTTTCCGATGCTGCCGCTCTCTCCGGCTCCCGGAGCCGAAGATGCGGCTTCTTCGCGCAAAGACGGTTGTACCGCTCACAGTGCTCTCTTAGCCCGGCTTCTGCCGAAAGAAGCCCGGGAGCGGCGCATAGCTCCGGAGAGCATCGTACCTTAGTCTTTAGCGTCTTTTGTGGTCCACATCCTGGCAGAAAGCTTTTCCATTCTGTCCGGCAAGGAAAACATGCGGGAGCACAGAAACCATCTCCCATAGTGTTCTGGATGTTGCACGGAGGTCTGCCAAGTGTTTGGCATAAAGAAAAGAAAAGCTGTCCAAAACAGCTTCTTATCGAATATTCATGTGATTAGAAAAGTCAGGAGAATGGTAAGGTACTGTTTACTATCAGTGTGCAAGTTGAGCACACAATCCCAGTGTTGTACAACTTCCTTCTTCACCTTTCCGATGCTGCCGCTCTCTCCGGCTGCCTGAACCGAAGATGCGGCTTCTTCGCGCAAAGACGATTGTACCGCTCACAGTGCTCTCTTAGCGCGGCTTCTGCCGAAAGAAGCCCGGGAGCGGCGCTTAGCTCCGGAGAGCATCGTCCCTTCGTCTTTAGCGTCTTTTGTGGTCTACATCCTAGCAGAAAGCTTTTCCACTCTGTCTGGCAAGGAAAACCTGCGGGAGCACAGGAAACATCTCCCATCGTGTTCTGGACGTTGCACGGAGGTCTGCCAAGTGTTTGGCATAAAGAAAAGAAAAGCTGTCCAAAACAGCTTCTTATCGAATATTCATGTGATTAGAAAAGTCAGGAGAATGGTAAGGTACTGTTTTCTATCAGTTGGCAAGTTGAGCACACAATCCCAGTGTTGTACAGCTTCTTTCTTCACCTTTCCCATGCTGCCGCTCTCTCCGGCTCCCGGAGCCGAAGAAGCGGATTCTTCGCACAAAGACGATTGTACCGCTCACAGTGCTCTCTTAGCGCGGCTTCTGCCGAAAGAAGCCCGGGAGCGGCGCTTAGCTCCGGAGAGCATCGTCCATTCGTCTTTAGCGTCTTTTGTGGTCTACATCCTAGCAGAAAGCTTTTCCAGTCTGTCTGGCAAGGAAAACCTGCGGGAGCACAGAAAACATCTCCCATCGTGTTCTGGACGTTGCACGGAGGTATGCCATGTGTTTGGCATAAAGAAAAGAAAAGCTGTCCTAAACAGCTTCTTAGCGAATATTCATGTGATTAGAAAAGTCAGGAGAATGGTAAGGTACTGTTTTCTATCAGTTGGCAAGTTGAGCACACAATCCCAGTGTTGTACAGTTTCTTTCTTCACTTTTTCGATGCTGCCGCTCTCTCCGGCTCCCTGGGCCGAACAAGCGGCTTCTTCGCGCAAAGACGATTGTACCGCTCACAGTGCTCTCTTAGCGCGGCTTCTGCCGAAAGAAGCCCGGGAGCGGCGCTTAGCTCCGGAGAGCATCGTACCTTCGTCTTTAGCGTCTTTTATAGTCTACATCCTAGCAGAAAGCTTTTCCAATCTGTCTGGCAAGGAAAACATGCGGGAGCACAGGAAACATCTCCCATCGCGTTCTGGACATTGCACGGGGATCTGCCAAGTGTTTGCATGAAGAATTTAATAGTTGTCCAAAATAAATTCCTATCGAATATTCTTGTGATTGGAAAAGTCAGGAAAGTGCTAAGGTAATGTTTTCTATCAGATGGCAAGCTGCGCAGACAATCCCAGTGTTGTACAGCTTCCTTCTTCACCTTTCCGATGCTGCCGCTCTCTCCGGCTCCCGGAGCCCAAGAAGCGGCTTCTTCGCGCAAAGACGATTGTACCGCTCACAGTGCTCTCTTAGCGCGGCTTCTGCCGAAAGAAGCCCGGGAGCGGCGCTTAGCTCCGGAGAGCATCGTCCCTTCGTCTTTAGCGTCTTTTGTGGTCTACATTTTAGCAGATAGCTTTTCCACTCTGTCTGGCAAGGAAAATCTGCGGGACCACAGAAAACATCTCCCATCGTGTTCTGGACGTTGCACGGAGGTCTGCCAAGTGTTTGCATGAAGAAAAGAAAAGTTGTCCAAAATAACTTCCTATCGAATGTTCATGTGATTGGAAAAGTCAGGAGAATGGTAAGGTACTGTTTTCTATCAGTTGGAAAGTTGAGCACACAATCCCAGTGTTGTACACCTTCCTTCTTCACCTTTCCGATGCTGCCGCTCTCTCCGGCTCCTTGAGCCCAAGAAGCAACTTCTTCGCGCAAAGACGATTGTACCGCTCACAGTGCTCTCTTAGCGCGGCTTCTGCCGAAAGACGCCCGGGAGCGGCGCTTAGCTCCGGAGAGCATCGTCCCTTCGTCTTTAGTGTCTTTTGTGGTCTACATCCTAGCAGAAAGCTTTTCCACTCTGTCTGGCAAGGAAAACCTGCGGGAGCACAGGAAACATCTCCCATCGCGTTCTGGACATTGCACGGGGATCTGCCAAGTGTTTGCATGAAGAAATTAATAGTTGTCCAAAATAAATTCCTATCGAATATTCTTGTGATTGGAAAAGTCAGGAAAGTGCTAAGGTAATGTTTTCTATCAGTTGGTAAGCTGCGCACACAATCCCAGTGTTGTACAGCTTCCTTCTTCACCTGTCCCATGCTGCCGCTCTCTCCGGCTCCGGGAGCCGAGAAGCGGCTTCTTCGCGCAAAGACGATTGTACCGCTCACAGTGCTCTCTTAGCGCGGCTTCTGCCGAAAGAAGCCCGGGAGCGGCGCATAGCTCCGGAGAGCATCGTCCCTTCGTCTTTAGCGTCTTTTGTGGTCTACATCATAGTAGAAAGCTTTTCCACTCTGTCTGGCAAGGAAAACCTGCGGGAGCACAGAAAACATCTCCCATCGTGTTCTGGACGTTGCACGGAGGTCTGCCAAGTGTTTGGCATAAAGGAAGGAAAAGCTGTCCAAAACAGCTTCTTATCGAATATTCATGTGATTAGAAAAGTCAGGAGAATGGTAAGGTACTGTTTACTATCAGTTGGCAAGTTGAGCACACAATCCCAGTGTTGTACAGCTTCTTTCTTCACCTTTCCGATGCTGCCGCTCTCTCCGGCTCCCGGAGCCGAAGATGCGGCTTCTTCGCGCAAAGACGGTTGTACCGCTCACAGTGCTCTCTTAGCCCGGCTTCTGCCGAAAGAAGCCCGGGAGCGGCGCATAGCTCCGGAGAGCATCGTACCTTAGTCTTTAGCGTCTTTTGTGGTCCACATCCTGGCAGAAAGCTTTTCCATTCTGTCCGGCAAGGAAAACATGCGGGAGCACAGAAACCATCTCCCATAGTGTTCTGGATGTTGCACGGAGGTCTGCCAAGTGTTTGGCATAAAGAAAAGAAAAGCTGTCCAAAACAGCTTCTTATCGAATATTCATGTGATTAGAAAAGTCAGGAGAATGGTAAGGTACTGTTTACTATCAGTGTGCAAGTTGAGCACACAATCCCAGTGTTGTACAACTTCCTTCTTCACCTTTCCGATGCTGCCGCTCTCTCCGGCTGCCTGAACCGAAGATGCGGCTTCTTCGCGCAAAGACGATTGTACCGCTCACAGTGCTCTCTTAGCGCGGCTTCTGCCGAAAGAAGCCCGGGAGCGGCGCTTAGCTCCGGAGAGCATCGTCCCTTCGTCTTTAGCGTCTTTTGTGGTCTACATCCTAGCAGAAAGCTTTTCCACTCTGTCTGGCAAGGAAAACCTGCGGGAGCACAGGAAACATCTCCCATCGTGTTCTGGACGTTGCACGGAGGTCTGCCAAGTGTTTGGCATAAAGAAAAGAAAAGCTGTCCAAAACAGCTTCTTATCGAATATTCATGTGATTAGAAAAGTCAGGAGAATGGTAAGGTACTGTTTTCTATCAGTTGGCAAGTTGAGCACACAATCCCAGTGTTGTACAGTTTCTTTCTTCACTTTTTCGATGCTGCCGCTCTCTCCGGCTCCCTGGGCCGAACAAGCGGCTTCTTCGCGCAAAGACGATTGTACCGCTCACAGTGCTCTCTTAGCGCGGCTTCTGCCGAAAGAAGCCCGGGAGCGGCGCTTAGCTCCGGAGAGCATCGTACCTTCGTCTTTAGCGTCTTTTATAGTCTACATCCTAGCAGAAAGCTTTTCCAATCTGTCTGGCAAGGAAAACATGCGGGAGCACAGGAAACATCTCCCATCGCGTTCTGGACATTGCACGGGGATCTGCCAAGTGTTTGCATGAAGAATTTAATAGTTGTCCAAAATAAATTCCTATCGAATATTCTTGTGATTGGAAAAGTCAGGAAAGTGCTAAGGTAATGTTTTCTATCAGATGGCAAGCTGCGCAGACAATCCCAGTGTTGTACAGCTTCCTTCTTCACCTTTCCGATGCTGCCGCTCTCTCCGGCTCCCGGAGCCCAAGAAGCGGCTTCTTCGCGCAAAGACGATTGTACCGCTCACAGTGCTCTCTTAGCGCGGCTTCTGCCGAAAGAAGCCCGGGAGCGGCGCTTAGCTCCGGAGAGCATCGTCCCTTCGTCTTTAGCGTCTTTTGTGGTCTACATTTTAGCAGATAGCTTTTCCACTCTGTCTGGCAAGGAAAATCTGCGGGACCACAGAAAACATCTCCCATCGTGTTCTGGACGTTGCACGGAGGTCTGCCAAGTGTTTGCATGAAGAAAAGAAAAGTTGTCCAAAATAACTTCCTATCGAATGTTCATGTGATTGGAAAAGTCAGGAGAATGGTAAGGTACTGTTTTCTATCAGTTGGAAAGTTGAGCACACAATCCCAGTGTTGTACACCTTCCTTCTTCACCTTTCCGATGCTGCCGCTCTCTCCGGCTCCTTGAGCCCAAGAAGCAACTTCTTCGCGCAAAGACGATTGTACCGCTCACAGTGCTCTCTTAGCGCGGCTTCTGCCGAAAGACGCCCGGGAGCGGCGCTTAGCTCCGGAGAGCATCGTCCCTTCGTCTTTAGTGTCTTTTGTGGTCTACATCCTAGCAGAAAGCTTTTCCACTCTGTCTGGAAAGGAAAACCTGCGGGAGCACAGGAAACATCTCCCATCGCGTTCTGGACATTGCACGGGGATCTGCCAAGTGTTTGCATGAAGAAATTAATAGTTGTCCAAAATAAATTCCTATCGAATATTCTTGTGATTGGAAAAGTCAGGAAAGTGCTAAGGTAATGTTTTCTATCAGTTGGTAAGCTGCGCACACAATCCCAGTGTTGTACAGCTTCCTTCTTCACCTGTCCCATGCTGCCGCTCTCTCCGGCTCCGGGAGCCAAGAAGCGGCTTCTTCGCGCAAAGACGATTGTACCGCTCACAGTGCTCTCTTAGCGCGGCTTCTGCCGAAAGAAGCCCGGGAGCGGCGCATAGCTCCGGAGAGCATCGTCCCTTCGTCTTTAGCGTCTTTTTTGGTCTACATCATAGTAGAAAGCTTTTCCACTCTGTCTGGCAAGGAAAACCTGCGGGAGCACAGAAAACATCTCCCATCGTGTTCTGGACGTTGCACGGATGTCTGACAAGTGTTTGGCATAAAGAAAGGAAAAGCTGTCCAAAACAGCTTCTTATCGAATATTCATGTGATTAGAAAAGTCAGGAGAATGGTAAGGTACTGTTTACTATCAGTTGGCAAGTTGAGCACACAATCCCAGTGTTGTACAGCTTCTTTCTTCACCTTTCCGATGCTGCCGCTCTCTCCGGCTCCCGGAGCCGAAGATGCGGCTTCTTCGCGCAAAGACGGTTGTACCGCTCACAGTGCTCTCTTAGCCCGGCTTCTGCCGAAAGAAGCCCGGGAGCGGCGCATAGCTCCGGAGAGCATCGTACCTTAGTCTTTATCGTCTTTTGTGGTCCACATCCTGGCAGAAAGCTTTTCCATTCTGTCCGGCAAGGAAAACATGCGGGACCACAGAAACCATCTCCCATAGTGTTCTGGACGTTGCACGGAGGTCTGCCAAGTGTTTGGCATAAAGAAAAGAAAAGCTGTCCAAAACAGCTTCTTATCGAATATTCATGTGATTAGAAAAGTCAGGAGAATGGTAAGGTACTGTTTACTATCAGTGTGCAAATTGAGCACACAATCCCAGTGTTGTACAACTTCCTTCTTCACCTTTCCGATGCTGCCGCTCTCTCCGGCTGCCTGAACCGAAGATGCGGCTTCTTCGCGCAAAGACGATTGTACCGCTCACAGTGCTCTCTTAGCGCGGCTTCTGCCGAAAGAAGCCCGGGAGCGGCGCTTAGCTCCGGAGAGCATCGTCCCTTCGTCTTTAGCGTCTTTTGTGGTCTATATCGTAGCAGAAAGCTTTTCCACTCTGTCTGGCAAGGAAAACCTGCGGGAGCACAGGAAACATCTCCCATCGTGTTCTGGACGTTGCACGGAGGTCTGCCAAGTGTGTGGCATAAAGAAAAGAATAGCTGTCCAAAACAGCTTCTTATCGAATATTCATGTGATTGGAAAAGTCAGGAGAATGGTAAGGTACTGTTTTCTATCAGTTGGCAAGTTGAGCACACAATCCCAGTGTTGTACAGCTTCCTTCTTCACCTTTCCCATGCTGCCGCTCTCTCCGGCTCCCGGAGCCGAAGATGCGGCTTCTTCGCGCAAAGACGATTGTACCGCTCACAGTGCTCTCTTAGCGCGGCTTCTGCCGAAAGACGCCCGGGAGCGGCGCGTAGCCTCGGGAGAGCATCGTCCGTTCGTATTTAGCGTCTTTTGTGGTCCACATCCTAGCAGAAAGCTTTTCCACTCTGTCTGGCAAGGAAAACCTGCGGGAGCACAGAAAACATCTCCCATCGTGTTCTGGACGTTGCACGGAGGTCTGCCAAGTGTTTGGAATAAAGAAAAGGAAAGCTGTCCAAAACAGCTTTTCATCGAATATTCATGTGATTAGAAAATTCAGGAGAATGGTAAGGTACTGTTTACTATCAGTTGGCAAGTTGAGCACACAATCCCAGTGTTGTACAGCTTCCTTCTTCACATTTCCCATGCTGCCGCTCTCTCCGGCTCCCGGAGCCGAAGAAGCGGCTTCTTCGCGCAATGATGATTGTACCGCTCACAGTGCTCTCTTAGCGCCGCTTCTGCCAAAAGAAGCCCGGGAGCGGCGCTTAGCTCCGGAGAGCATCGTACCTTCGTCTTTAGCGTCTTTTGTAGTCTAAATTTTAGCAGATAGCTTTTCCACTCTGTCTGGCAAGGAAAACCTGCGGGAGCACAGAAAACATGTCCCATCGTGTTCTGGACATTGAACGGAGGTCTGTCAAGTGTTTGCATAAAGAAAAGAAAAGTTGTCCAAAATAACTTCCTATGGAATGTTCATGTGATTGAAAATTCAGGAGAATAGTAAGGTACTGTTTTCTATCAGTTGGCAAGTTGAGCACACAATCCCAGTGTTGTACAACTTCCTTCTTCACCTTTCCGATGCTGCCGCTCTCTCCGGCTCCCAGAGCCGAAGATGCGGCTTCTTCGCGCAAAGACGATTGTACCGCTCACAGTGCTCTCTTAGCGCGGCTTCTGCCGAAAGAAGCCCGGGAGCGGCGCTTAGCTCCGGAGAGCATCGTCCCTTCGTCTTTAGCGTCTTTTGTGGTCTACAACCTAGCAGAAAGCTTTTCCACTCTGTCTGGCAAGGAAAACCTGCGGGAGCACAGAAAACATCTCCCATCGTGTTCTGGACGTTGCACGGATGTCTGCCAAGTGTTTGGCATAAAGAAAGGAAAAGCTGTCCAAAACAGCTTCTTATCGAATATTCATGTGATTAGAAAAGTCAGGAGAATGGTAAGGTACTGTTTACTATCAGTTGGCAAGTTGAGCACACAATCCCAGTGTTGTACAGCTTCTTTCTTCACCTTTCCGATGCTGCCGCTCTCTCCGGCTCCCGGAGCCGAAGATGCGGCTTCTTCGCGCAAAGACGGTTGTACCGCTCACAGTGCTCTCTTAGCCCGGCTTCTGCCGAAAGAAGCCCGGGAGCGGCGCATAGCTCCGGAGAGCATCGTACCTTAGTCTTTATCGTCTTTTGTGGTCCACATCCTGGCAGAAAGCTTTTCCATTCTGTCCGGCAAGGAAAACATGCGGGACCACAGAAACCATCTCCCATAGTGTTCTGGACGTTGCACGGAGGTCTGCCAAGTGTTTGGCATAAAGAAAAGAAAAGCTGTCCAAAACAGCTTCTTATCGAATATTCATGTGATTAGAAAAGTCAGGAGAATGGTAAGGTACTGTTTACTATCAGTGTGCAAGTTGAGCACACAATCCCAGTGTTGTACAACTTCCTTCTTCACCTTTCCGATGCTGCCGCTCTCTCCGGCTGCCTGAACCGAAGATGCGGCTTCTTCGCGCAAAGACGATTGTACCGCTCACAGTGCTCTCTTAGCGCGGCTTCTGCCGAAAGAAGCCCGGGAGCGGCGCTTAGCTCCGGAGAGCATCGTCCCTTCGTCTTTAGCGTCTTTTGTGGTCTATATCCTAGCAGAAAGCTTTTCCACTCTGTCTGGCAAGGAAAACCTGCGGGAGCACAGGAAACATCTCCCATCGTGTTCTGGACGTTGCACGGAGGTCTGCCAAGTGTGTGGCATAAAGAAAAGAATAGCTGTCCAAAACAGCTTCTTATCGAATATTCATGTGATTGGAAAAGTCAGGAGAATGGTAAGGTACTGTTTTCTATCAGTTGGCAAGTTGAGCACACAATCCCAGTGTTGTACAGCTTCCTTCTTCACCTTTCCCATGCTGCCGCTCTCTCCGGCTCCCGGAGCCGAAGATGCGGCTTCTTCGCGCAAAGACGATTGTACCGCTCACAGTGCTCTCTTAGCGCGGCTTCTGCCGAAAGACGCCCGGGAGCGGCGCGTAGCCTCGGGAGAGCATCGTCCGTTCGTATTTAGCGTCTTTTGTGGTCCACATCCTAGCAGAAAGCTTTTCCACTCTGTCTGGCAAGGAAAACCTGCGGGAGCACAGAAAACATCTCCCATCGTGTTCTGGACGTTGCACGGAGGTCTGCCAAGTGTTTGGCATAAAGAAAAGGAAAGCTGTCCAAAACAGCTTTTCATCGAATATTCATGTGATTAGAAAAGTCAGGAGAATGGTAAGGTACTGTTTACTATCAGTTGGCAAGTTGAGCACACAATCCCAGTGTTGTACAGCTTCCTTCTTCACATTTCCCATGCTGCCGCTCTCTCCGGCTCCCGGAGCCGAAGAAGCGGCTTCTTCGCGCAATGATGATTGTACCGCTCACAGTGCTCTCTTAGCGCCGCTTCTGCCAAAAGAAGCCCGGGAGCGGCGCTTAGCTCCGGAGAGCATCGTACCTTCGTCTTTAGCGTCTTTTGTAGTCTAAATTTTAGCAGATAGCTTTTCCACTCTGTCTGGCAAGGAAAACCTGCGGGAGCACAGAAAACATGTCCCATCGTGTTCTGGACATTGAACGGAGGTCTGTCAAGTGTTTGCATAAAGAAAAGAAAAGTTGTCCAAAATAACTTCCTATGGAATGTTCATGTGATTGAAAATTCAGGAGAATAGTAAGGTACTGTTTTCTATCAGTTGGCAAGTTGAGCACACAATCCCAGTGTTGTACAACTTCCTTCTTCACCTTTCCGATGCTGCCGCTCTCTCCGGCTCCCGGAGCCGAAGAAGCGGCTTCTTCGCGCAAAGACGATTGTACCGCTCACAGTGCTCTCTTAGCGCGGCTTCTGCCGAAAGAAGCCCGGGAGCGGCGCTTAGCTCCGGAGAGCAGCGTCCCTTCGTCTTTAGCGTCTTTTGTAGTCTACATTTTTGCAGATAGCTTTTCCATTCTGTCTGGCAAGGAAAACCTGCGGGAGCACAGAAAATATCTCCCATCGTGTTCTGGACGTTGGACGGAGGTCTGCCAAGTGTTTAGCATAAAGAAAGGAAAAGCTGTGCAAAACAGCTTCTTATCGAATATTCATGTGATTGGAAAAGTCAGGAGAATGGTAAGGTACTGTTTTCTATCAGTTGGCAAGTTGAGCACACAATCCCAGTGTTGTACAGCTTCCTTCTTCACATTTCCGATGCTGCCGCTCTCTCCGGCTCCCTGAGCCCAAGAAGCGGCTCCTTCGCGCAAAGACGATTGTACCGCTCACAGTGCTCTCTTAGCGCGGCTTCTGCCGAAAGAAGCCCGGGAGCGGCGCTTAGCTCCGGAGAGCATCGTCCCTTCGTCTTTAGCGTCTTTTGTGGTCTACATTTTAGCAGATAGCTTTTCCACTCTGTCTGGCAAGGAAAATCTGCGGGACCACAGAAAACATCTCCCATCGTGTTCTGGACGTTGCACGGAGGTCTGCCATGTGTTTGCATGAAGAAAAGAAAAGTTGTCCAAAATAACTTCCTATCGAATGTTCATGTGATTGGAAAAGTCAGGAGAATGGTAAGGTACTGTTTTCTATCAGTTGGAAAGTTGAGCACACAATCCCAGTGTTGTACACCTTCCTTCTTCACCTTTCCGATGCTGCCGCTCTCTCCGGCTCCTTGAGCCCAAGAAGCAACTTCCTCGCGCAAAGACGATTGTACCGCTCACAGTGCTCTCTTAGCGCGGCTTCTGCCGAAAGACGCCCGGGAGCGGCGCTTAGCTCCGGAGAGCATCGTCCCTTCGTCTTTAGCGTCTTTTGTGGTCCACATCCTGGCAGAAAGCTTTTCCACTCTGTCCGGCAAGGAAAACATGCGGGAGCACAGAAAACATCTCCCATAGTGTTCTGGACGTTGCACGGAGGTCTGCCAAGTGTTTGGCATAAAGAAAAGAAAACCTGTCCAAAACAGCTTCTTATCGAATATTCATGTGATTAGAAAAGTCAGGAGAATGGTAAGGTACTGTTTACTATCAGTGTGCAAGTTGAGCACACAATCCCAGTGTTGTACAACTTCCTTCTTCACCTTTCCGATGCTGCCGCTCTCTCCGGCTGCCTGAACCGAAGATGCGGCTTCTTCGCGCAAAGACGATTGTACCGCTCACAGTGCTCTCTTAGCGCGGCTTCTGCCGAAAGAAGCCCGGGAGCGGCGCTTAGCTCCGGAGAGCATCGTCCCTTCGTCTTTAGCGTCTTTTGTGGTCTACATCCTAGCAGAAAGCTTTTACACTCTGTCTGGCAAGGAAAACCTGCGGGAGCACAGGAAACATCTCCCATCGTGTTCTGGACGTTGCACGGAGGTCTGCCAAGTGTGTGGCATAAAGAAAAGAAAAGCTGTCCAAAACAGCTTCTTATCGAATATTCATGTGATTGGAAAAGTCAGGAGAATGGTAAGGTACTGTTTTCTGTCAGTTGGCAAGTTGAGCACACAATCCCAGTGTTGTACAGCTTCCTTCTTCACCTTTCCCATGCTGCCGCTCTCTCCGGCTCCCGGAGCCGAAGATGCGGCTTCTTCGCGCAAAGACGATTGTACCGCTCACAGTGCTCTCTTAGCGCGGCTTCTGCCGAAAGACGCCCGGGAGCGGCGCGTAGCCTCGGGAGAGCATCGTCCGTTCGTATTTAGCGTCTTTTGTGGTCCACATCCTAGCAGAAAGCTTTTCCACTCTGTCTGGCAAGGAAAACCTGCGGGAGCACAGAAAACATCTCCCATCGTGTTCTGGACGTTGCACGGAGGTCTGCCAAGTGTTTGGCATAAAGAAAAGGAAAGCTGTCCAAAACAGCTTTTTATCGAATATTCATGTGATTAGAAAAGTCAGGAGAATGGTAAGGTACTGTTTACTATCAGTTGGCCAGTTGAGCACACAATCCCAGTGTAGTACAGCTTCCTTCTTCACCTTTCCGATGCTGCCGCTCTCTCCGTCTCCCGGAGCCCAAGAAGCAGCTTCTTCGCGCAAAGACGATTGTAACGCTCACAGTGCTCTCTTAGCGCGGCTTCTGCCGAAAGAAGCTCGGGAGCGATGCTCAGCCCCGGAGAGCATCGTCCCTTCGTCTTTAGCGTCTTTTGTGGTCTACATCCTGGCAGAAAGCTTTTCCACTCTGTCTGGCAAGGAAAACCTGCAGGAGCACAGAAAACATCTCCCATCGTGTTCTGGACGTTGCACGGAGGTCTGCCATGTGTTTGGCATAAAGAAAAGAAAAGCTGTCCAAAACAGCTTCTTATCGAATATTCATGTGATTAGAAAAGTCAGGAGAATGGTAAGGTACTGTTTTCTATCAGTTGGCAAGTTGAGCACACAATCCCAGTGTTGTACAGCTTCCTTCTTCACCTGTCCCATGCTGCCGCTCTCTCCGGCTCCCTGAGCCGAAGAAGCGGCTTCTTCGCGCAAAGACGATTGTACCGCTCACAGTGCTCTCTTAGCGCGGCTTCTGCCGAAAGACGCCCGGGAGCGGCGCTTAGCTCCGGAGAGCATCGTCCGTTCGTCTTTAGTGTCTTTTGTGGTCTACATCCTAGCAGAAAGCTTTTCCACTCTGTTTGGCAAGGAAAACCTGCAGGAGCACAGAAAACATCTCCCATCAAGTTCTGGACGTTGCACGGAGGTCTGCCAAGTGTTTGGCATAAAGAAAAGAAAAGCTGTCCAAAACAGCTTCTTATCGAATATTCATGTGATTGGAAAAGTCAGGAGAATGGTAAGGTACTGTTTTCTATCAGTTGGCAATTTGAGCACACAATCCCAGTGTTGTACAGCTTCCTTCTTCACCTTTCCGGTGCTGCCGCTCTCTCCGGCTCCCGGAGCCGAAGAAGCGGCTTCTTCGCGCAAAGACGATTGTACCGCTCACAGTGCTCTCTTAGCGCGGATTCTGCCGAAAGAAGCCCGGGAGCGATGCTTAGCTCCGGAGAGCATCGTCCCTTCGTCTTTAGCGTCTTTTGTGGTCTACATCCTAGCAGAAAGCTTTTCCACTCTGTCTGGCAAGGAAAACCTGCGGGAGCACAGAAAACATCTCCCATCGTGTTCTGGTCGTTGAACGGAGGTCTGCCATGTGTTTGGCATAAAGAAAAGAAAAGCTGTCCAAAACAGTTCTTATCGAATATTCATGTGATTAGAAAAGTCAGGAGAATAGTAAGGTACTGTTTTCTATCAGTTGGAAAGTTGAGCACACAATCCCAGTGTTGTACAGCTTCTTTCTTCACCTTTCCCATGCTGCCGCTCTCTCCTGCTCCCGGAGCCGAAGAAGCGGCTTCTTCGCACAAAGACGATTGTACCGCTCACAGTGCTCTCTTAGCGCGGCTTCTGCCGAAAGAAGCCCGGGAGCGGCGCTTAGCTCCGGAGAGCATCGTCCATTCGTCTTTAGCGTCTTTTGTGGTCTACATCCTAGCAGAAAGCTTTTCCAGTCTGTCTGGCAAGGAAAACCTGCGGGAGCACAGAAAACATCTCCCATCGTGTTCTGGACGTTGCACGGATGTATGCCATGTGTTTGGCATAAAGAAAAGAAAAGCTGTCCTAAACAGCTTCTTAGCGAATATTCATGTGATTAGAAAAGTCAGGAGAATGGTAAGGTACTGTTTTCTATCAGTTGGCAAGTTGAGCACACAATCCCAGTGTTGTACAGTTTCTTTCTTCACTTTTTCGATGCTGCCGCACTCTCCGGCTCCCTGGGCCGAACAAGCGGCTTCTTCGCCCAACGACGATTGTACCGCTCACAGTGCTCTCTTAGCGCGGCTTCTGCCGAAAGAAGCCCGGGAGCGGCGCTTAGCTCCGGAGAGCATCGTACCTTCGTCTTTAGCGTCTTTTATAGTCTAAATCCTAGCAGAAAGCTTTTCCAATCTGTCTGGCAAGGAAAACATGCGGAGGCACAGGAAACATCTCCCATCGCGTTCTGGACATTGCACGGGGATCTGCCAAGTGTTTCCATGAAGAAGTTAATAGTTGTCCAAAATAAATTCCTATCGAATATTCTTGTGATTGGAAAAGTCAGGAAAGTGCTAAGGTAATGTTTTCTATCAGTTGGCAAGCTGCGCAGACAATCCCAGTGTTGTACAGCTTCCTTCTTCACCTTTCCGATGCTGCCGCTCTCTCCGGCTCCGGGAGCCCAAGAAGCGGCTTCTTCGCGCAAAGACGATTGTACCGGTCCCAGTGCTCTCTTAGCGCGGCTTCTGCCGAAAGAAGCCCGGGAGCGGCGCTTAGCTCCGGAGAGCATCGTCCCTTCGTCTTTAGCGTTTTTTGTGGTCTACATTTTAGCAGATAGCTTTTCCACTCTGTCTGGCAAGGAAAATCTGCGGGACCACAGAAAACATCTCCCATCGTGTTCTGGACGTTGCACGGAGGTCTGCCAAGTGTTTGCATGAAGAAAAGAATAGTTGTCCAAAATAACTTCCTATCGAATGTTCATGTGATTGGAAAAGTCAGGAGAATGGTAAGGTACTGTTTTCTATCAGTTGGAAAGTTGAGCACACAATCCCAGTGTTGTACACCTTCCTTCTTCACCTTTCCGATGCTGCCGCTCTCTCCGGCTCCTTGAGCCCAAGAAGCAACTTCTTCGCGCAAAGACGATTGTACCGCTCACAGTGCTCTCTTAGCGCGGCTTCTGCCGAAAGAAGCCCGGGAGCGGCGCATAGCTCCGGAGAGCATCGTCCCTTCGTCTTTAGCGTCTTTTGTGGTCTACATCATAGTAGAAAGCTTTTCCACTCTGTCTGGCAAGGAAAACCTGCAGGAGCACAGAAAACATCTCCCATCGTGTTCTGGACGTTGCACGGATGTCTGCCAAGTGTTTGGCATAAAGGAAGGAAAAGCTGTCCAAAACAGCTTCCTATCGAATATTCATGTGATTAGAAAAGTCAGGAGAATGGTAAGGTACTGTTTACTATCAGTTGGCAAGTTGAGCACACAATCCCAGTGTTGTACAGCTTCCTTCTTCACCTTTCCGATGCTGCCGCTCTCTCCGGCTCCCGGAGCCGAAGATGCGGCTTCTTCGCGCAAAGACGGTTGTACCGCTCACAGTGCTCTCTTAGCCCGGCTTCTGCCGAAAGAAGCCCGGGAGCGGCGCATAGCTCCGGAGAGCATCGTACCTTAGTCTTTAGCGTCTTTTGTGGTCCACATCCTGGCAGAAAGCTTTTCCATTCTGTCCGGCAAGGAAAACATGCGGGAGCACAGAAACCATCTCCCATAGTGTTCTGGACGTTGCACGGAGGTCTGCCAAGTGTTTGGCATAAAGAAAAGAAAAGCTGTCCAAAACAGCTTCTTATCGAATATTCATGTGATTAGAAAAGTCAGGAGAATGGTAAGGTACTGTTTACTATCAGTGTGCAAGTTGAGCACACAATCCCAGTGTTGTACAACTTCCTTCTTCACCTTTCCGATGCTGCCGCTCTCTCCGGCTGCCTGAACCGAAGATGCGGCTTCTTCGCGCAAAGACGATTGTACCGCTCACAGTGCTCTCTTAGCGCGGCTTCTGCCGAAAGAAGCCCGGGAGCGGCGCTTAGCTCCGGAGAGCATCGTCCCTTCGTCTTTAGCGTCTTTTGTGGTCTACATCCTAGCAGAAAGCTTTTCCACTCTGTCTGGCAAGGAAAACCTGCGGGAGCACAGAAAACATCTCCCATCGTGTTCTGGACGTTGCACGGAGGTCTGCCAAGTGTGTGGCATAAAGAAAAGAAAAGCTGTCCAAAACAGCTTCTTATCGAATATTCATGTGATTGGAAAAGTCAGGAGAATGGTAAGGTACTGTTTTCTGTCAGTTGGCAAGTTGAGCACACAATCCCAGTGTTGTACAGCTTCCTTCTTCACCTTTCCCATGCTGCCGCTCTCTCCGGCTCCCGGAGCCGAAGATGCGGCTTCTTCGCGCAAAGACGATTGTACCGCTCACAGTGCTCTCTTAGCGCGGCTTCTGCCGAAAGACGCCCGGGAGCGGCGCGTAGCCTCGGGAGAGCATCGTCCGTTCGTATTTAGCGTCTTTTGTGGTCCACATCCTAGCAGAAAGCTTTTCCACTCTGTCTGGCAAGGAAAACCTGCGGGAGCACAGAAAACATCTCCCATCGTGTTCTGGACGTTGCACGGAGGTCTGCCAAGTGTTTGGCATAAAGAAAAGAAAAGCTGTCCAAAACAGCTTCTTATCGAATATTCATGTGATTGGAAAAGTCAGGAGAATGGTAAGGTACTGTTTTCTATCAGTTGGCAAGTTGAGCACACAATCCCAGTTTTGTACAGCTTCTTTCTTCACCTTTCCCATGCTGCCGCTCTCTCCAGCTCCCGGAGCCGAAGAAGCGGCTTCTTCGCGCAAAGACGATTGTACCGCTCACAGTGCTCTCTTAGCGCGGCTTCTGCCGAAAGAAGCCCGGGAGCGGCGCTTAGCTCCGCAGAGCATCGTCCCTTCGTCTTTAGCGTCTTTTGTGGTCTACATTTTAGCAGATTGCTTTTCCACTCTGTCTGGCAAGGAAAACCTGCAGGAGCACAGAAAACATCTCCCATCGTGTTCTGGACATTGCACGGAGGTCTGCCAAGTGTTTGCATGAAGAAAAGAAAAGTTGTCCAAAATAACTTCCTATCGAATATTCATGTGATTGGAAAAGTCAGGAGAATGGTAAGGTACTGTTTTCTATCAGTTGGCAATTTGAGCACACAATCCCAGTGTTGTACAGCTTCCTTCTTCACCTTTCCGATGCTGCCGCTCTCTCCGGCTCCCTGAGCCGAAGAAGCGGCTTCTTCGCGCAAAGACGATTGTACCGCTCACAGTGCTCTCTTAGCGCGGCTTCTGCCGAAAGAAGCCCGGGAGCGATGCTTAGCTCCGCAGAGCATCGTCCCTTCGTCTTTAGCGTCTTTTGTGGTCTACATCCTAGCAGAAAGCTTTTCCACTCTGTCTGGCAAGGAAAACCTGCGGGAGCACAGAAAACATCTCCCATCGTGTTCAGGTCGTTGAACGGAGGTCTGCCATGTGTTTGGCATAAAGAAAAGAAAAGCTGTCCAAAACAGCTTCTTATCGAATATTCATGTGATTAGAAAAGTCAGGAGAATAGTAAGGTACTGTTTTCTATCAGTTGGCAAGTTGAGCACACAATCCCAGTGTTGTACAACTTCCTTCTTCACCTTTCCGATGCTGCCGCTCTCTCCGGCTCCCGGAGCCAAAGAAGCGGCTTCTTCGCGCAAAGACGATTGTACCGCTCACAGTGCTCTCTTAGCGCGGCTTCTGCTGAAAGAAGCCCGGGAGCGATGCTTAGCTCCGGAGAGCATCGGACATTTTTCTTTAGCGTCTTTTGTAGTCTACATCTTAGCAAATAACGTTTCCAGTCTGTCTGGCAAGGAAAACCTGCGGGAGCACAGAAAACATCTCCCATCGTGTTCTGGACGTTGCACGGAGGTCTGCCATGTGTTTGGCTTAAAGAAAGGAAAAGCTGTCCAAAATAACTTCCTATCGAATATTCATGTGATTAGGAAAGTCAGGAGAATGGTAAGGTACTGTTTACTATCAGTTGGCAAGTTGAGCACACAATCCCAGTGTTGTACATCTTCTTTCTTCAACAGTCCCATGCTGCCGCTCTCTCCGCCTCCCGGAGCCCAAGAAGCGGCTTCTTCGCGCAAAGACGATTGTACCGCTCACAGTGCTCTCTTAGCGTGGCTTCTGCCGAAAGAAGCCCGGGAGCGGCGCTTAGCTCCGGAGAGCATCGTCCCTTCGTCTTTAGCGTCTTTTGTGGTCTACATCCTAGCAGAAAGCTTTTCCACTCTGTTTGGCAAGGAAAACCTGCGGGAGCACAGAAAACATCTCCCATCATGTTCTGGACGTTGCACGGAGGTCTGCCAAGTGTTTGGCATAAAGAAAAGAAAAGCTGTCCAAAACAGCTTCTTATCGAATATTCATGTGATTGGAAAAGTCAGGAGAATGGTAAGGTACTGTTTTCTATCAGTTGGCAAGTTGAGCACACAATCCCAGTTTTGTACAGCTTCTTTCTTCACCTTTCCCATGCTGCCGCTCTCTCCGGCTCCCGGAGCCGAAGAAGCGGCTTCTTCGTGCAAAGACGATTGTACCGCTCACAGTGCTCTCTTAGCGCGGCTTCTACCGAAAGAAGCCCGGGAGCGGCGCTTAGCTCCGGAGAGCATCGTCCCTTCGTCTTTAGCGTCTTTTGTGGTCTACATTTTAGCAGATTGCTTTTCCACTCTGTCTGGCAAGGAAAACCTGCGGGAGTACAGAAAACATCTCCCATCGTGTTCTGGACATTGCACGGAGGTCTGCCAAGTGTTTCCATGAAAAAAAGAAAAGTTGTCCAAAATAACTTCCTATCGAATGTTCATGTGATTGGAAAAGTCAGGAGAATGGTAAGGTACTGTTTTCTATCAGTTGGCAATTTGAGCACACAATCCCAGTGTTGTACAGCTTCCTTCTTCACCTTTCCGATGCTGCCGCTCTCTCCGGCTCCCTGAGCCCAAGAAGCGGCTTCTTCGCGCAAAGACGATTGTACCGCTCACAGTGCTCTCTTAGCGCGGCTTCTGCCGAAAGAAGCCCGGGAGCGATGTTTGGCTCCGAAGAGCATCGTCCCTTCGTCTTTAGCGTCTTTTGTGGTCTACATCCTAGCAGAAAGCTTTTCCACTCTGTCTGGCAAGGAAAACCTGCGGGAGCACAGAAAACATCTCCCATCGTGTTCTGGTCGTTGAACGGAGGTCTGCCATGTGTTTGGCATAAAGAAAAGAAAAGCTGTCCAAAACAGCTTCTTATCGAATATTTATGTGATTAGAAAAGTCAGGAGAATGGTAAGGTACTGTTTTCTATCAGTTGGCAAGTTGAGCACACAATCCCAGTGTTGTACAGCTTCTTTCTTCACCTTTCCGATGCTGCCGCTCTCTCCGGCTCCCGGAGCCGAAGATGCGGCTTCTTCGCGCAAAGACGGTTGTACCGCTCACAGTGCTCTCTTAGCGCGGCTTCTGCCGAAAGAAGCCCGGGAGCGGCGCTTAGCTCCGGAGAGCATCGTACCTTCGTTTTTAGCGTCTTTTGTGGTCTACATCCTGGCAGAAAGCTTTTCCAGTCTGTCTGGCAAGGAAAACCTGCGGGAGCACAGAAAACATCTCCCATCGTGTTCTGGACGTTGCACGGAGGTCTGCCAAGTGTTTGGCATAAAGAAAAGAAAAGCTGTCCAAAACAGCTTCTTATCGAATATTCATGTGATTAGAAAAGTCAGGAGAATAGTAAGGTACTGTTTTCTATCAGTTGGCAAGTTGAGCACACAATCCCAGTGTTGTACAACTTCCTTCTTCACCTTTCCGATGCTGCCGCTCTCTCCGGCTCCCGGAGCCAAAGAAGCGGCTTCTTCGCGCAAAGACGATTGTACCGCTCACAGTGCTCTCTTAGCGCGGCTTCTGCCGAAAGAAGCCCGGGAGCGGCGCTTAGCTCCGGAGAGCATCGTCCCTTCGTCTTTAGCGTCTTTTGTAGTCTACATTTTAGCAGATAGCGTTTCCACTCTGTCTGGCAAGGAAAACCTGCGGGAGCACAGAAAACATCTCCCATCGTGCTCTGGACGTTGCACGGAGGTCTGCCATGTGTTTGGCTTAAAGAAAGGAAAAGCTGTCCAAAATAACTTCCTATCGAATATTCATGTTATTAGAAAAGTCAGGAGAATGGTAAGGTACTGTTTACTATCAGTTGGCAAGTTGAGCACACAATCCCAGTGTTGTACATCTTCCTTCTTCAGCTTTCCCATGCTGCCGCTCTCTCCGGCTCCCTGAGCCGAAGAAGCGGCTTCTTCGCGCAAAGACGATTGTACCGCTCACAGTGCTGTCTTAGCGCGGCTTCTGCCGAAAGAAGCCCGGGAGCGGCGCTTAGCTCCGGAGAGCATCGTCCCTTCGTCTTTAGCGTCTTTTGTGGTCTACATACTAGCAGAAAGCTTTTCCACTCTGTCTGGCAAGGAAAACCTGCGGGAGCACAGAAAACATCTCCCATCGTGTTCTGGACGTTGCATGGAGGTCTGCCATGTGTTTGGCATAAAGAAAAGAAAAGCTGTCCAAAACAGCTTCTTATCGAATATTCATGTGATTAGAAAAGTCAGGAGAATGGTAAGGTACTGTTTTCTATCAGTTGGCAAGTTGAGCACACAATCCCAGTGTAGTACAGCTTCCTTCTTCACCTTTCCGATGCAGCCGCTGTCTCCGGCTCCCGGAGCCCAAGAAGCGGCTTCTTCGCGCAAAGACGATTGTACCGCTCACAGTGCTCTCTTAGCGCGGCTTCTGCCGAAAGAAGCCCGGGAGCGGCGCTTAGCTCCGGAGAGCATCGTTCCTTCGTCTTTAGCGTCTTTTGTGGTCTACATCCTGGCAGAAAGCTTTTCCACTCTGTCTGGCAAGGAAAACCTGCGGGAGCACAGAAAACATCTCCCATCGTGTTCTGGACGTTGCACGGACGTCTGCCAAGTGTTTGGCATAAAGAAAAGTAAAGCTGTCCAAAACCGCTTCTTATCGAATATTCATGTGATTAGAAAAGTCAGGAGAATGGTAAGGTACTGTTTTGTATCAGTTGGCAAGTTGAGCACACAATCCCAGTGTTGTACAGCTTCCTTCTTCACCTTTCCCATGCTGCCGCTCTCTCCGTGTCCCGGAGCCGAAGATGCGGCTTCTTCGCGCAAAGACGATTGTACCGCTCACAGTGGTCTCTTAGCGCAGCTTCTGCCGAAAGAAGCCCGGGAGCGGCGCTTAGCTCCGGAGAGCATCGTACCTTCGTCTTTAGCGTCTTTTGTAGTCTACATTTTAGCAGATATCTTTTCCACTCTGTCTGGCAAGGAAAACCTGCGGGAGCACAGAAAACATCTCCCATCGTGTTCTGGACGTTTCACAAAGGTCTGCCATGTGTTTGGCATGAAGAAAGGAAAAGCTGTCCAAAACAGCTTCTTATCGAATATTCATGTGGTTGGAAAAGTCAGGAGAATGGTAAGGTACTGTTTTGTATCTGTTGGCAAGTTGAGCACACAATCCCAGTGTTGTACAGCTTCCTTCTTCACCTTTCCCATGCTGCCGCTCTCTCCGGCTCATGGAGCCCAAGAAGCGGCTTCTTCGCGCAAAGACGATTGTACCGCTCACAGTGCTCTCTTAGCGCGGCTTCTGCCGAAAGACGCCCGGGAGCGGCGCGTAGCCTCGGGAGAGCATCGTCCGTTCGTATTTAGCGTCTTTTGTGGTCCACATCCTAGCAGAAAGCTTTTCCACTCTGTCTGGCAAGGAAAACCTGCGGGAGCACAGAAAACATCTCCCATCGTGTTCTGGACGTTGCACGGAGGTCTGCCAAGTGTTTAGCATAAAGAAAGGTAAAGGTGTGCAAAACAGCTTCTTATCGAATATTCATGTGATTGGAAAAGTCAGGAGAATGGTAAGGTACTGTTTTCTATCAGTTGGCAAGTTGAGCACACAATCCCAGTGTTGTACAGCTTCCTTCTTCACCTTTCCCATGCTGCCGCTCTCTCCGGCTCCCTGAGCCCAAGAAGCGGCTCCTTCGCGCAAAGACGATTGTACCGCTCACAGTGCTCTCTTAGCGCGGCTTCTGCCGAAAGAAGCCCGGGAGCGGCGCTTAGCTCCGGAGAGCATCGTCCCTTCGTCTTTAGCGTCTTTTGTAGTCTACATTTTAGCAGATAGCTTTTCCACTCTGTCTGGCAAGGAAAACCTGCGGGAGCACAGAAAACATCTCCCATCGTGTTCTGGACATTGCACGGAGGTCTGCCAAGTGTTTGGCATAAAGAAAAGAAAAGCTGTCCAAAACAGCTTCTTATCGAATATTCATGTGATTAGAAAAGTCAGGAGAATAGTAAGGTACTGTTTTCTATCAGTTGGCAAGTTGAGCACACAATCCCAGTGTTGTACAACTTCCTTCTTCACCTTTCCGATGCTGCCGCTCTCTCCGGCTCCCGGAGCCAAAGAAGCGGCTTCTTCGCGCAAAGACGATTGTACCGCTCACAGTGCTCTCTTAGCGCGGCTTCTGCCGAAAGAAGCCCGGGAGCGGCGCTTAGCTCCGGAGAGCATCGTCCCTTCGTCTTTAGCGTCTTTTGTAGTCTACATTTTAGCAGATAGCGTTTCCACTCTGTCTGGCAAGGAAAACCTGCGGGAGCACAGAAAACATCTCCCATCGTGCTCTGGACATTGCACGGAGGTCTGCCATGTGTTTGGCTTAAAGAAAGGAAAAGCTGTCCAAAATAACTTCCTATCGAATATTCATGTGATTAGAAAAGTCAGGAGAATGGTAAGGTACTGTTTACTATCAGTTGGCAAGTTGAGCACACAATCCCAGTGTTGTACATCTTCCTTCTTCAGCTTTCCCATGCTGCCGCTCTCTCCGGCTCCCTGAGCCGAAGAAGCGGCTTCTTCGCGCAAAGACGATTGTACCGCTCACAGTGCTCTCTTAGCGCGGCTTCTGCCGAAAGAAGCCCGGGAGCGGCGCTTAGCTCCGGAGAGCATCGTCCCTTCGTCTTTAGCGTCTTTTGTGGTCTACATACTAGCAGAAAGCTTTTCCACTCTGTCTGGCAAGGAAAACCTGCGGGAGCACAGAAAACATCTCCCATCGTGTTCTGGACGTTGCATGGAGGTCTGCCATTTGTTTGGCATAAAGAAAAGAAAAGCTGTCCAAAACAGCTTCTTGTCGAATATTCATGTGATTAGAAAAGTCAGGAGAATGGTAAGGTACTGTTTTCTATCAGTTGGCAAGTTGAGCACACAATCCCAGTGTAGTACAGCTTCCTTCTTCACCTTTCCGATGCAGCCGCTGTCTCCGGCTCCCGGAGCCCAAGAAGCGGCTTCTTCGCGCAAAGACGATTGTACCGCTCACAGTGCTCTCTTAGCGCGGCTTCTGCCGAAAGAAGCCCGGGAGCGGCGCTTAGCTCCGGAGAGCATCGTTCCTTCGTCTTTAGCGTCTTTTGTGGTCTACATCCTGGCAGAAAGCTTTTCCACTCTGTCTGGCAAGGAAAACCTGCGGGAGCACAGAAAACATCTCCCATCGTGTTCTGGACATTGCACGGACGTCTGCCAAGTGTTTGGCATAAAGAAAAGTAAAGCTGTCCAAAACCGCTTCTTATCTAATATTCATGTGATTAGAAAAGTCAGGAGAATGGTAAGGTACTGTTTTGTATCAGTTGGCAAGTTGAGCACACAATCCCAGTGTTGTACAGCTTCCTTCTTCACCTTTCCCATGCTGCCGCTCTCTCCGTGTCCCGGAGCCGAAGATGCGGCTTCTTCGCGCAAAGACGATTGTACCGCTCACAGTGGTCTCTTAGCGCAGCTTCTGCCGAAAGAAGCCCGGGAGCGGCGCTTAGCTCCGGAGAGCATCGTACCTTCGTCTTTAGCGTCTTTTGTAGTCTACATTTTAGCAGATATCTTTTCCACTCTGTCTGGCGAGGAAAACCTGCGGGAGCACAGAAAACATCTCCCATCGTGTTCTGGACGTTTCACAAAGGTCTGCCATGTGTTTGGCATGAAGAAAGGAAAAGCTGTCCAAAACAGCTTCTTATCGAATATTCATGTGGTTGGAAAAGTCAGGAGAATGGTAAGGTACTGTTTTGTATCTGTTGGCAAGTTGAGCACACAATCCCAGTGTTGTACAGCTTCCTTCTTCACCTTTCCCATGCTGCCGCTCTCTCCGGCTCATGGAGCCCAAGAAGCGGCTTCTTCGCGCAAAGACGATTGTACCGCTCACAGTGCTCTCTTAGCGCGGCTTCTGCCGAAAGAAGCCCGGGAGCGGCGCTTAGCTCCGGAGAGCATCGTCCCTTCGTCTTTAGCGTCTTTTGTGGTCTACATCCTGGCAGGAAGCTTTTCCACTCTGTTTGGCAAGGAAAACCTGCGGGAGCACAGAAAACATCTCCCATCATGTTCTGGACGTTGCACGGATGTCTGCCATGTGTTTGGCTTAAAAAAAGTAAGAGCTGTCCAAAACAGTTTCTTATCGAATGTTCATGTGATTAGAAAAGTCAGGAGAATGGTAAGGTACTGTTTTCTATCAGTTGGCAAATTGAGCACACAATCCCAGTGTTGTACAGCTTCCTTCTTCACCTTTCCCATGCTGCTGCTCTCTCCGGCTCCCTGAGCCCAAGAAGCGGCTTCTTCGCGCAAAGACGATTGTACCGCTCACAGTGCTCTCTTAGCGCGGCTTCTGCCGAAAGAAGCCCGGGAGCGGCGCTTAGCTCCGGAGAGCATCGTTCCTTCGTCTTTAGCGTCTTTTGTGGTCTACATCCTGGCAGAAAGCTTTTCCACTCTGTCTGGCAAGGAAAACCTGCGGGAGCACAGAAAACATCTCCCATCGTGTTCTGGACGTTGCACGGATGTCTGCCAAGTGTTTGGCATAAAGAAAGGGAAAGCTGTCCAAAACAGCTTCTTATCGAATATTCATGTGATTAGAAATGTCAGGAGAATGGTGAGGTACTGTTTTGTATCAGTTGGCAAGTTGAGCACACAATCCCAGTGTTGTACAGCTTCCTTCTTCACCTTTCCGATGCTGCCGCTCTCTCCGGCTCCCGGAGCCCAAGAAGCGGCTTCTTCGCGCAAAGACGATTGTACCGCTCACAGTGCTCTCTTAGCGCGCCTTCTGCCGAAAGAAGCCCGGGAGCGGCGCTTAGCTCCGGAGAGCATCGTTCCTTCGTCTTTAGCGTCTTTTGTGGTCTACATCCTAGCAGAAAGCATTTCCACTCTGTCTGGCAAGGAAAACCTGCGGGAGCACAGAAAACCTCTCCATCGTGTTCTGGACGTTGCACGGAGGTCTGCCAAGTGTTTGGCATAAAGAAAAGGAAAGTTGTCCAGGACACCTTCCCATCGAATATTCATGTGATTGGAAAAGTCAGGAGAATGGTAAGGTACTGTATTCTATCAGTTGGCAAGTTGAGCACACAATCCCAGAGTTGTACAGCTTCCTTCTTCACCTTTCCCATGCTGCCGCTCTCTCCGGCTCCCTGAGCCGAAGAAGCGGCTTCTTCGCGCAAAGACGATTGTACCGCTCACAGTGCTCTCTTAGCGCGGCTTCTGCTGAAACAAGCCCGGGAGCGACGCTTAGCTCCGGAGAGAATCGGACATTTTTATTTAGCGTCTTTTGTAGTCTACATCTTAGCTAATAACGTTTCCAGTCTGTCTGGCAAGGAAAACCTGCGGGAGCACAGAAAACATCTCCCATCGTGTTCTGGACGTTGCACGGAGGTCTGCCATGTGTTTGGCTTAAAGAAAGGAAAAGCTGCCCAAAATAACTTCCTATCGAATATTCATGTGATTAGAAAAGTCAGGAGAATGGTAAGGTACTGTTTACTATCAGTTGGCAAGTTGAGCTCACAATCCCAGTGTTGTACATCTTCCTTCTTCACCTTTCCCATGCTGCCGCTCTCTCCGGCTCCCTGAGCCGAAGAAGCGGCTTCTTCGCGCAAAGACGATTGTACCGCTCACAGTGCTCTCTTAGCGCGGCTTCTGCCGAAAGAAGCCCGGGAGCGGCGCTTAGCTCCGGAGAGCATCGTCCCTTCGTCTTTAGCGTCTTTTGTGGTCTACATTCTAGCAGAAAGCTTTTCCACTCTGTCTGGCAAGGAAAACCTGCGGGAGCACAGAAAACATCTCCCATCGTGTTCTGGACGTTGCACGGAGGTCTGCCATGTGTTTGGCATAAGGAAAAGAAAAGCTGTCCAAAACAGCTTCTTATCGAATACTCATGTGATTGGAAATGTCAGGAGAATGGTAAGGTACGGTTTTCTATCAGTTGGCAAGTTGAGCACACAATCCCAGTGTTGTACAGCTTCCTTCTTCACCTTTCCGATGCTGCCGCTCTCTCCGGCTCCCGGAGCCGAAGAAACGGCTTCTTCGCGCAAAGACGATTGTACCGCTCACAGTGCTCTCTTAGCGCGGCTTCTGCCGAAAGAAGCCCGGGAGCGGCGCTTAGCTCCGGAGAGCATCGTGCCTTCGTCTTTAGCGTCTTTTGTGGTCTACATCCTGGCAGAAAGCTTTTCCACTCTCTCTGGCAAGGAAAACCTGCGGGAGCACAGAAAACATCTCCCATCGTGTTTTGGACGTTACACGAAGGTCTGCCATGTGTTTGGCTTAAAGAATGGAAAAGCTGTCCAAAACACCTTCTTATCGAATATTCATGTGATTAGAAATGCCAGGAGAATGGTAAGGTACTGTTTTCTATCAGTTGGCAAGTTGAGCACACAATCCCAGTGTAGTACAGCTTCCTTCTTCACCTTTCCCATGCTGCCGCTCTCTCCGGCTCCCTGAGCCGAAGATGCGGCTTCTTCGCGCAAAGACGATTGTACCGCTCACAGTGCTCTCTTAGCGCGGCTTCTGCCGAAAGAAGCCCGGGAGCGGCGCTTAGCTCCGGAGAGCATCGTCCCTTCGTCTTTAGCGTCTTTTGTGGTCTACAACCTAGCAGAAAGCTTTTCCACTCTGTCTGGCAAGGAAAACCTGCGGGAGCACAGAAAACATCTCCCATCGTGTTCTGGACGTTGCACGGATGTCTGCCATGCGTTTGGCATAAAGAAAAGAAAAGCTGTCCAAAACAGCTTCTTATCGAATATTCATGTGATTGGAAAAGTCAGGAGAATGGTAAGGTACTGTTTTCTATCAGTTGGCAAGTTGAGCACACAATCCCAATGTAGTACAGCTTCCTTCTTCACCTTTCCCATGCTGCCGCTCTCTCCGGCTCCCTGAGCCGAAGATGCGACTTCTTCGCGCAAAGACGATTGTACCGCTCACAGTGCTCTCTTAGCGCGGCTTCTGCCGAAAGAAGCCCGAGAGCGGCGCTTAGCTCCGGAGAGCATCGTCCCTTCGTCTTTAGCGTCTTTTGTGGTCTACATCCTAGCAGAAAGCTTTTCCTCTCTGTCTGGCAAGGAAAACCTGCGGGAGCACAAAAAACATCTCCCATCGTGTTCTGGATGTTACACGGAGGTCTGCCATGTGTTTGGCATAAAGAAATGAAAAGCTGTACAAAACAGCTTCTTATCGAATGTTCATGTGATTAGAAAAGTCAGGAGAATGGTAAGGTACTGTTTTCTACTAGTTGGCAAGTTGGGCACACAATCCCAGTGTTGTACAGCTTCTTTCTTCACCTTTCCGATGCTGCCGCTCTCTCCGGCTCCCGGAGCCGAAGAAGTGGCTTCTTCGCGCAAAGACGATTGTACCGCTCACAGTGCTCTCTTAGCGCCGCTTCTGCCGAAAGAAGTCCGGGAGCGGCGCTTAGTTCCGAGGAGCATCGTCCCTTCGTCTTTAGCGTCTTTTGTGGTCTACATCCTAGCAGATAGCTTTTCCACTCTGTCTGGCAAGGAAAACCTGCGGGAGCACAGAAAACATCTCCCATCGTGTTCTGGACGTTGCACGGAGGTCTGCCATGTGTTTGGCATAAAGAAAAGAAAAGCTGTGCAAAACAGCTTCTTATCGAATACTCATGTGATTGGAAATGTCAGGAGAATGGTAAGGTACGGTTTTCTATCAGTTGGCAAGTTCAGCACACAATCCCAGTGTTGTACAGCTTCCTTCTTCACCTTTCCGATGATGCCGCTCTCTCCGGCTCCCGGAGACCAAGAAGGGGTTTCTTCGCGCAAAGACGATTGTACCGCTCACAGTGCTCTCTTAGCGCGGCTTCTGCCGAAAGAAGCCCGGGAGCGGCGCTTAGCTCCGGAGAGCATCGTACCTTCGTCTTTAGCGTCTTTTGTAGTCTATATTTTAGCAGATATCTTTTCCGCTCTGTCTGGCAAGGAAAACCTGCGGGAGCACAGAAAACATCTCCCATCGTGTTCTGGACGTTGCACAGATGTCTGCCAAGTGTTTGGCATAAAGAAAGGAAAAGCTGTTCAAAACAGCTTCTTATCGAATATTCATGTGATTAGAAAAGTCAGGAGAATGGTAAGGTACTGTTTTCTATCAGTTGGCAAGTTGAGCACACAATCCCAGTGTTGTACAGCTTCCTTCTTCACCTTTCCCATGCTGCCGCTCTCTCCGGCTCCCTGAGCCGAAGATGCGGCTTCTTCGCGCAAAGACGATCGTACCGCTCACAGTGCTCTCTTAGCGCGGCTTCTGCCGAAAGAAGCCCGGGAGCGGCGCTTAGCTCCGGAGAGCATCGTCCCTTCGTCTTTAGCGTCTTTTGTGGTCTACATTGTAGCAGATAGCTTTTCTACTCTGTCTGGCAAGGAAAACCTGCGGGAGCACAGAAAACATCTCCCATCGTGTTCTGGACGTTGCACGGATGTCTGCCATGTGTTTGGCATAAAGAAAAGAAAAGCTGTCCAAAACAGCTTCTTATCGAATATTCATGTGATTAGAAAATTCAGGAGAATGGTAAGGTACTGTTTTCTATCAGTTGGCAAGTTGAGCACACAATCCCAGTGTAGTACAGCTTCCTTCTTCACCTTTCCCATGCTGCCGCTCTCTCCGGCTCCCTGAGCCCAAGAAGCGGCTTCTTCGCGCAAAGACGATTGTACCGCTCACAGTGCTCTCTTAGCGCGGCTTCTGCCGAAAGAAGCCCGGGAGCGGCGCTTAGCTCCGCAGAGTATCGTACCTTCGTCTTTAGCGTCTTTTGTAGTCTACATTTTAGCAGATATCTTTTCCACTCTCTCTGGCAAGGAAAACCTGCGGGAGCACAGAAAACATCTCCCATCGTGTTCTGGACGTTGCACGGAGGTCTGCCATGTGTTTGGCATAAAGAAAGGAAAAGCTGTCCAAAACAGCTTCTTATCGAATATTCATGTGATTAGAAAAGTCAGGAGAATGGTAAGGTACTGTTTTCTATCAGTTGGCAAGTTGAGCACACAATCCCAGTGTAGTACAGCTTCCTTCTTCACCTTTCCTATGCTGCCGCTCTCTCCGGCTCCCTGAGCCCAAGAAGCGGCTTCTTCGCGCAAAGACGATTGTACCGCTCACAGTGCTCTCTTAGCGCGGCTCCTGCCGAAAGACGCCCGGGAGCGGCGTTTAGCTCCGGAGAGCATCGTCCCTTCGTCTTTAGCGTCTTTTGTGGTCTACATCCTGGCAGAAAGCTTTTCCACTCTGTCTGGCAAGGAAAACCTGCGGGAGCACAGAAAACATCTCCCATCGTGTTCTGGACGTTGCACGGATGTCTGCCCAGTATTTGGCATAAAGAAAAGAAAAGCTGTCCAAAACAGCTTCTTATCGAATACTCATGTGATTGGAAAAGTCAGGAGAATGGTAAGGTACTGTTTTCTATCAGTTGGCAAGTTGAGCACACAATCCCAGTGTTGTACAGCTTCCTTCTTCACCTTTCCCATGCTGCCGCTCTCTCTGGCTCCCTGAGCCGAAGATGCGACTTCTTCGCGCAAAGACGATTGTACCGCTCACAGTGCTCTCTTAGCGCGGCTTCTGCCGAAAGACGCCCGGGAGCGGCGCTTAGCTCCGGAGAGCATCGTCCCTTCATCTTTAGCGTCTTTTGTGGTCTACATCCTAGCAGAAAGCTTTTCCTCTCTGTCTGGAAAGGAAAACCTGCGGGAGCACAAAAAACATCTCCCATCGTGTTCTGGATGTTACACAGAGGTCTGCCATGTGTTTGGCATAAAGAAAGGAAAAGCTGTCCAAAACAGCTTCTTATCAAATATTCATGTGATTAGAAAAGTCAGGAGAATGGTAAGGTACTTTTTTCTAATAGTTGGCAAGTTGGGCACACAATCCCAGTGTTGTACAGCTTCTTTCTTCACCTTTCCGATGCTGCCCCTCTCTCCGGCTCCCGGAGCCGAAGAAGTGGCTTCTTCGCGCAAAGACGATTGTACCGCTCACAGTGCTCTCTTAGCGCGGCTTCTGCCGAAAGAAGCCCGGGAGCGGCGCTTAGTTCCTAGGAGCATCGTCCCTTGGTCTTTAGCGTCTTTTGTGGTCTACATCCTGGCAGAAAGCTTTTCCACTCTGTCTGGCAAGGAAAACCTGCGGGAGCACAGAAAACATCTCCCATCGTGTTCTGGACGTTGCACGGAGGTCTGCCAAGTGTTTGGCATAAAGAAAGGAAAAGCTGTCCAAAACAGCTTCTTATCGAATATTCATGTGATTAGAAAAGTGAGGAGAATGGTAAGGTACTGTTTTCTATCAGTTGGCAAGTTGGGCACACAATCCCAGGGTTGTACAGCATCTTTCTTCACCTTTCCCATGCTGCCGCTCTCTCCGGCTCCCGGACCCGAAGAAGTGGCTTCTTCGCGCAAAGACGATTGTACCACTCACAGTGCTCTCTTAGCGCGGCTTCTGCCGAAAGAAGCCCGGGAGCGGCGCTTAGCTCCGGAGAGCATCGTAGCTTCGTCGTTAGCGTCTTTTGTAGTCTACATTTTAGCAGATAGAGTTTCCACTCAGTCTGGCAAGGAAAACCTGCGGGAGCACAGAAAACATCTCCCATCGTGTTCTGGACGTTGCACGGAGGTCTGCCAAGTGTTTGCATGAAGAAATTAATTGTTGTCCATAATAACTTTCTATCGAATATTCTTGTGATTGGAAGAGTCAGGAAAGTGGTAAGGTACTGTTTTCTATCAGTTGGCAACTTGAGCACACAATCCCAGTGTTGTACAGCTTCCTTCTTCACCTTTCCGATGCTGCCGCTCTCTCCGGCTCCCGGAGCCGAAGAAGCGGCTTCTTCGCGCAAAGACGATTGTACCGCTCACAGTGCTCTCTTAGCGCGGCTTCTGCCGAAAGAAGCCCGGGAGCGGCGCTTAGCTCCGGAGAGAATCGTACCTTCGTCTTTACCGTCTTTTGTGATCTACATCCTGGCAAAAAGCTTTTCCACTCTGTCTGGCAAGGAAAACCTGCGGGAGCACAGAAAACATCTCCCATCGTGTTCTGGACGTTACACGGAGGTCTGCCATGTGTTTGGCTTAGAGAAAGGAAAAGCTGTCCAAAACAGCTTCTTATCGAACATTCATGTGATTAGAAAATTCAGGAGAATGGTAAGGTACTGTTTTCTATCAGTTGGCAAGTTGAGCACACAATCCCAGTGTTGTACAGCTTCCTTCTTCACCTTTCCGATGCTGCCGCTCTCTCCGGCTCCCTGAGCCGAAGATGCGGCTTCTTCGCGCAAAGACGATTGTACCGCTCACAGTGCTCTCTTAGCGCGGCTTCTGCCGAAAGAAGCCCGGGAGCGGCGCTTAGCTCCGGAGAGCTTCGTCCCTTCGTCTTTAGCGTCTTTTGTGGTCTTCATCCTGGCAGAAATCTTTTCCACTCTGTCTGGCAAGGAAAACCTGCGGGAGCACAGAAAACATCTCCCATCGTGTTCTGGACGTTGCACGGTGGTCTGCCAAGTGTTTGGCATAAAGAAAAGAAAACCTGTCCAAAACAGCTTCTTATCGAATATTCATGTGATTAGAAAAGTCAGGAGAATGGTAAGGTACTGTTTTCTATCAGTTGGAAAGTTGAGCACACAATCCCAGCGTTGTACAGCTTCCTTCTTCACCTTTCCCATGCTGCCGCTCTCTCCGGCTCCCTGAGCCCAAGAAGCGGCTTCTTCGCGCAAAGACGATTGTACCGCTCACAGTGCTCTCTTAGCGTGGCTTCTGCCGAAAGACGCCCGGGAGCGGCGCTTAGCTCCGGAGAGCATCGTCCCTTCATCTTTAGCGTCTTTTGTGGTCTACATCCTAGCAGAAAGCTTTTCCACTCTGTCTGGCAAGGAAAACCTGCGGGAGCACAGAAAACATCTCCCATCGTGTTCTGGACGTTGCACGGAGGTCTGCCAAGTGTTTGGCATAAGGAAAAGAAAAGCTGTCAAAAACAGCTTCTTATCGAATATTCATGTGATTAGAAAAGTCAGGAGAATGGTAAGGCACTGCTTTCTATCAGTTGGTAAGTTGAGCACACAATCCCAGTGTAGTACAGCTTCCTTCTTCACCTTTCCGATGCTGCCGCTCTCTCCGGCTCCCTGAGCCCAAGAAGCGGCTTCTTCGCGCAAAGACGATTGTACCGCTCACAGTGCTCTCTTAGCGCGGCTTCTGCCGAAAGAAGCCCGGGAGCGGCGCTTAGTTCCGGAGAGCATCGTCCCTTCGTCTTTAGCGTCTTTTGTGGTCTACAACCTAGCAAAAAGCTTTTCCACTCTGTCTGGCAAGGAAAACCTGCGGGAGCACAGAAAACATCTCCCATCGTGTTCTGGACGTTGCACGGAATTCTGCCAAGTGTTTGGCATAAAGAAAGGAAAAGCTGTGCAAAACAGCTTCTTATCGAATATTCATGTGATTGGAAAAGTCAGGAGAATGGTAAGGTACTGTTTTCTATCAGTTGGCAAGTTGAGCACACAATCCCAGTGTTGTACAGCTTCCTTCTTCACCTTTCCGTTGCTGCCGCTCTCTCCGGCTCCCGGAGCCGAAGAAGCGGCTTCTTCGCGCAAAGACGATTGTACCGCTCACAGTGCTCTCTTAGCGCCTCTTCTGCCGAAAGAAGCCCGGGAGTGGCGCTTAGCTCCGGAGAGCATCGTCCCTTCGTCTTTAGCGTCTTTTGTAGTCTACATTTTAGCAGATAGCGTTTCCAGTCTGTGTGGCAAGGAAAACCTGCGGGAGCACAGAAAACATCTCCCATCGTCTTCTAGACATTGCACGGAGGTCTGCCAAGTGTTTCCATGAAGAATACAAAAGTTGTCCAAAATAACTCCCTGTCGAATATTCATGTGATTGGAAAATGCAGGAGAGTGCAAAGGTACTGTTTTCTATCAGTTGGCAAGTTGAGCACACAATCCCAGTGTTGTACAGCTTCCTTCTTCACCTTTCCGATGTTGCCGCTCTTTCCGGCTCCCTGAGCCGAAGAAGCGGCTTCTCGGCGCAAAGACGATTGTACCGCTCACAGTGCTCTCTTAGCGTGGCTTCTGCCGAAAGAAGCCCGGGAGCGGCGCTTAGCTCCGGAGAGTATCGTAGCTTCGTCGTTAGCGTCTTTTGTAGTCTACATTTTAGCAGATAGAGTTTCCACTCTGTCTGGCAAGGAAAACCTGCGGGAGCACAGAAAACATCTCCCATCGTGTTCTGGACATTGCACGGAGGTCTGCCAAGTGTTTGCATGAAGAAATTAATAGTTGTCCAAAATAACTTTCTATCAAATATTCTTGTGATTGGAAAAGTCAGGAAAGTGGTAAGGTAATTTTTCTGTCAGTTGGCAAGCTGCGCACACAATCCCAGGGTTGTACAGCTTCCTTCTTCACCTTTCTGATGCTGCCGCTCTCTCCGGCTCCCTGAGCCGAAGAAGCGGCTTCTTCGCGCTAAGACGATTGTACCGCTCACAGTGCTCTCCTAGCAAGGCTTCTGCCGAAAGACGCCCGGGAGCGGCGCTTAGCTCCGGAGAGAATCATCCCTTCGTCTTTAGCGTCTTTTGTGGTCTACATCCTAGCAGAAAGCTTTTCCACTCTGTCTGGCAAGGAAAACCTGCGGGAGCACAGGAAACACCTCCCATCGTGATCTGGACGTTGCACGGAGCTCTGCCAAGTGTTTGGCATAAAGAAAGGAAAAGCTGTCCAAAACAGCTTCTTATCGAATATTCATGTGATTAGAAAAGTCAGGAGAATGGTAAGGTACTGTTTTCTATCAGTTGGCAAGTTGAGCACACAATCCCAGTGTTGTACAGCTTCCTTCTTCACCTTTCCGATGCTGACGCTCTCTCCGGCTCCCTGAGCCGAAGATGCGGCTTCTTCGCGCAAAGACGATTGTACCGCTCACAGTGCTCTCTTAGCGCGGCTTCTGCCGAAAGACGCCCGGGAGCGGCGCTTAGCTCCGGAGAGCATCGTCCCTTCATCTTTAGCGTCTTTTGTGGTCTACATCCTGGCAGAAAGCTTTTCCACTCTGTCTGGCAAGGAAAACCTGCGGGAGCACAGAAAACATCTCCCATCGTGTTCTGGACGTTGCACGGAGGTCTGCCATGTGTTTGGCATAAAAAAAGGAAAAGCTGTCCAAAACAGCTTCTTATCGAATATTCATGTGATTGGAAATGTCAGGAGAATGGTAAGGTACTGTTTTCTATCAGTTGGCAAGTTGAGCACACAATCCCAGTGTTGTAGAGCTTCCTACTTCACCTTTCCCATGCTGCCGCTCTCTCCGGCTCCCTGAGCCGAAGATGCGGCTTCTTCGCGCAAAGACGATCGTACCGCTCACAGTGCTCTCTTAGCGCTGTTTCTGCCGAAAGAAGCCCGGGAGCGGCTCTTAGCTCCGGAGAGCATCGTACCTTCGTCTTTAGCGGCTTTTTTGGTCTACATCCCAGCAGAAAACTTTTCCACTCTGTCTGGCAAGGAAAACCTGCGGGAGCACAGAAAACATCTCCCATCGTGTTCTGGACGTTGCACGGAGGTCTGCCAAGTGATTCAATGAAGAAAAGAAAAGTTGTCCAAAATAACTTCCTATCGAATATTCATGTGATTAGAAAAGTCAGGAGAATGGTAAGGTACTGTTTTCTATCAGTTGGCAAGTTGAGCACACGATCCCAGTGTTGTACAGCTTCTTTCTTCACCTTTCCCATGCTGCCGCTCTCTCCTGCTCCCGGAGCCGAAGAAGCGGCTTCTCCGCGCAAAGACGATTGTACCGCTCACAGTGCTCTCTTAGCGCCGCTTCTGCCGAAAGAAGCCCGGGAGCGGCTCTTAGCTCCGGAGAGCATCGTCCCTTCGCCTTTAGCGTCTTTTGTGGTCTACATCCTAGCAGAAAGCTTTTCCACTCTGTCTGGCAAGGAAAACCTGCGGGAGCACAGAAAACATCTCCCATCGTATTCTGGACGTTGCACGGAAGTCTGCCAAGTGTTTGGCATAAGGAAAAGAAAAGCTGTCCAAAACAGCTTCTTATCGAATATTCATGTGATTAGAAAAGTCAGGAGAATGGTATGGTACTGTTTTCTACCAGTTGGCAAGTTGAGCACACAATGCCAGTGTTGTACAGCTTCCTTCTTCACCTTTCCTGTACTGCCGCTCTCTCCGGCTCCCGGAGCCCAAGAAGCAGCTTCTTCGCGCAAAGACGATTGTACCGCTCACAGTGCTCTCTTAGCGCGGCTTCTGCCGAAAGACGCCCGGGAGCTACGCTTAGCTCCGGAGAGCATCGTGCCTTCGTCTTTAGCGTCTTTTGTAGTCTACATTTTAGCAGATAGCGTTTCCACTCTCTCTGGCAAGGAAAACCTGCGGGAGCACAGAAAACATCTCCTATCGTGTTCTAGGCATTGCACGGAGGTCTGTCAAGTGTTTGCATGAAGAAATTAAAAGTTGTCCAAAATAACTTCCTATCAAATGTTCATGTGATTGGAAAAGACAGGAGAATGGTAAGGTACTGTTTCCTGTCATTTGGCAAGCTGCGCACACAATCCCAGTGTTGTACAGCTTCCTTCTTCACCTTTCCCATGCTGCCGCTCCCTCCGGCTCCCTGAGCCCAAGAAGCGGCTTCTTCGCGCAAAGACGATTGTACCGCTCACAGTGCTCTCTTAGCGCGGCTTCTGCCGAAAGACGCCCGGGAGCGGCGCTTAGCTCCGGAGAGCATCATCCCTTCGTCTTTATCGTCTTCTGTAGTCTACATCCTAGCAGAAAGCTTTTCCAGTCTGTCTGGCAAGGAAAACCTGCGGGAGCACAGGAAACATCTCCCGTCGTGTTCTGGACGTTGCACGGAGGTCTGCCAAGTGTTTGGCATAAATAAAGGAAAACCTGTCCAAAACATCTTCTTATAGAATATTCATGTGATTGGAAAAGTCAGGAGAATGGTAAGGTACTGTTTTCTATCTGTTGGCAAGTTGAGCACACGATCCCAGTGTTGTACAGCTTCCTTCTTCTCCTTTCCCATGATGCCGCTCTCTCCAGCTCCCGGAGCTCAAGAAGCGGATTCTTCGCGCAAAGACGATTGTACCGCTCACAGTGCTCTCTTAGCGCGGCTTCTGCCGAAAGAAGCCCGGGAGCGGCGCTTAGCTCCGGAGAGCATCGTACCTTAGTCTTTAGCGTCTTTTGTGGTCTACATCCTGGCAGAAAGCTTTTCCACTCTGTCTGGCAATGAAAACCTGCGGGAGCACAGAAAACATCTCGCATCGTGTTTTGGATGTTACACGGAGGTCTGCCATGTGTTTGGCATAAAGAAAGGAAAAGCTGTACAAAACAGCTTCTTATCGAATATTCATGTGATTAGAAAAGTCAGGAGAATTGTAAGGTACTGTTTTCTACCAGTTGGCAAGTTGAGCACACAATCCCAGTGTTGTACAGCTTCCTTCTTCACCTTTCCTGTACTGCCGCTCTCTCCGGCTGCCGGAGCCCAAGAAGCAGCTTCTTCGCGCAAAGACGATTGTACCGCTCACAGTGCTCTCTTAGCGCGGCTTCTGCCAAAAGACGCCCGGGAGCGACGCTTAGCTCCGGAGAGCATCGTACCTTCGTCTTTAGCGTCTTTTGTAGTCTACATTTTAGCAGATAGCGTTTCCACTATCTCTGGCAAGGAAAACCTGCGGGAGCACAGAAAACATCTCCTATCGTGTTCTAGGCATTGCACGGAGGTCTGCCAAGTGTTTGCATGAAGAAATTAAAAGTTGTCCAAAATAACTTCCTATCAAATGTTAATGTGATTGGAAAAGACAGGAGAATGGTAAGGTACTGTTTTCTATCAGTTGGCAAGTTGAGCACACAATCCCAGTGTTGTACAGCTTCCTTCTTCACCTTTCCGATGCTGCCGCTCTCTCCGGCTCCCGGAGCCGAAGAAGCAGCTTCTTCGCGCAAAGACGATTGTACCGCTCACAGTGCTCTCTTAGCGCGGCTTCTGCCGGAAGACGCCCGGGAGCGGCACTTAGCTCCGGAGAGCATCGCCCCTTCGTCTTTAGCGTCTTTTGTGGTCTACATTTTAGCCGATAGCGTTTCCACTCTCTCTGGCAAGGAAAACCTGGGGGAGCACAGAAAACATCTCCCATCGTGTTCTAGACGTTGCACGGAGGTCTGCCAAGTGTTTGGCATAAGGAAAAGAAAAGCTGTCCAAAACCGCTTCTTATCGAATATTCATGTGTTTGGAAAAGTCAGGAGTATGGTAAGGTACTGTTTTCTATCAGATGGCAAGTTGAGCACACAATCCCAGTGTTGTACAGCTTCCTTCTTCACCTTTCCCATGCTGCCGCTCTCTCCGGCTCCCTGAGCCCAAGAAGCGGCTTCTTCGCGCAAAGACGATTGTACCGCTCACAGTGCTCTCTTAGCGCGGCTTCTGCCGAAAGAAGCCTGGGAGCGGCGCTTAGCTCCGGAGAGATCGCTCCTTCGTCTTTAGCGTCTTTTGTAGTCTACATTTTAGCAGATAGCGTTTCCAGTCTGTCTGGCAAGGAAAACCTGCGGGAGCAGAGAAAACATCTCCCATCGTGTTCTGGACATTGCACGGAGGTCTGCCAAGGTTTTGCATGACGAAATTAATAGTTTTCCAAAATAAATTTTTATCGAATATTCTTGTGATTGGAAAAGTCAGGAAAGTGGTAAGGTAATGTTTTCTGTCAGTAGGCAAGCTACGCACACAATCCCAGTGTTGTACGGCTTCCTTCTTCACCTTTCCCATGCTGCCGCTCTCTCCAGCTCCCGGAGCCCAAGAAGCGGCTTCTTCGCGCAAAGACGATTGTACCGCTCACAGTGCTCTCTTAGCGCGGCTTCTGCCGAAAGACGTCCGGGAGCAACGCTTAGCTCCGGAGAGCATCGCAACTTCGTCTTTAGCGTCTTTTGTGGTCTACATCCTAGCAGAAAGCTTTTCCACTCTGTCAGGCAAGGAAAACCTGCGGGAGCACAGAAAACATCTCCCATCGTGTTCTGGACGTTGCACGGAGGTCTGCCAAGTGTTTGGCATAAAGAAAAGAAAAGCTGTCCAAAACAGCTTCTTATCGAATATTCATGTGATTGGAAAAGTCAGGAGAATGGTAAGGTACTGTTTTCTATCAGTTGGCAAGTTGAGCACACAATCCCAGTGTTGTACAGCTTCTTTCTTCACCTTTCCGATGCTGCCGCTCTCTCCACCTCCCGGAGCCGAAGAAGCGGCTTCTTCGCGCAAAGACGATTGTACCGCTCACAGTGCTCTCTTAGCGCGGCTTCTGCCGAAAGAAGCCCGGGAGCGGCGCTTAGCTCCGGAGAGCATCGTACCTTAGTCTTTAGCGTCTTTTGTGGTCTACATCCTGGCAGAAAGCTTTTCCACTCTGTCTGGCAATGAAAACCTGCGGGAGCACAGAAAACATCTCGCATCGTGTTTTGGATGTTACACGGAGGTCTGCCATGTGTTTGGCATAAAGAAAGGAAAAGCTGTCCAAAACAGCTTCTTATCGAATATTCATGTGATTAGAAAAGTCAGGAGAATTGTAAGGTACTGTTTTCTACCAGTTGGCAAGTTGAGCACACAATCCCAGTGTTGTACAGCTTCCTTCTTCACCTTTCCTGTACTGCCGCTCTCTCCGGCTGCCGGAGCCCAAGAAGCAGCTTCTTCGCGCAAAGACGATTGTACCGCTCACAGTGCTCTCTTAGCGCGGCTTCTGCCGAAAGACGCCCGGGAGCGGCGCATAGCTCCGGAGAGCATCGTCCCTTCGTCTTTAGTGTCTTTTGTGGTCTACACCTTAGCAAATAGCGTTTCCAGTCTGTCTGGCAAAGAAAACCTGCGGGAGCACAGTAAACATCTCCCATCGTGTTCTAGACATTGCACGGAGGTCTGCAAAGTGTCTGCTTGAAGAAATTAATAGTTCTCCAAAATAACTTTCTATCAAATATTCTTGTGATTGGAAAAGTCAGGAAAGTGGTAAGGTAATGTTTTCTATCAGTTAGAAAGTTGAGCACACAATCCCAGTGTTGGACAGCTTCCTTCTTCACCTTTCCGATGCTGCCGCTCTCTCCGGCTCCCGGAGCCATAGAAGCGGCTTCTTCGCGCAAAGACGATTGTACCGCTCACAGTGCTCTCTTAGCGCGGCTTCTGCCGAAAGAAGCCCGGGAGCGGCGCTTAGCTCCGGAGAGCATCGTACCTTCGTCTTTAGCGTCTTTTGTGGTCTACATCCTAGCAGAAAGCTTTTCCACTCTGTCTGGCAAGGAAAACCTGCGGGAGCACAGAAAACATCTCCCATCGTGTTCTGGACATTGCACGGAGCTCTGCCAAGTGTTTGGCATAAAGAAAGGAAAAGCTGTCCAAAACTGCTTCCTATCGAATATTCTTGTGATTGGAAAAGTCAGGAAAGTGGTAAGGTAATGTTTTCTATCAGTTGGCAAGTTGAGCACACAATCCCAGTGTTGTACAGCTTCCTTCTTCAGCTTTCCGATGCTGCCGCTCTCTCCGGCTCCCGGAGCCCAAGAAGCGGCTTCTTCGCGCAAAGAGAATTGTACCGGTCACAGTGCTCTCTTAGCGCGGCTTCTGCTGAAAGAAGCCCGGGAGCGGCGCTTAGCTCCGGAGAGCATCGTCCCTTCGTCTTTAGCGTCTTTTGTGGTCTACATCCTAGCAGAAAGCTTTTCCACTCTGTCTGGCAAGGAAAACCTGCGGGAGCACAGAAAACATCTCCCATCGTGTTCTGGACGTTGCACGGAGGTCTGCCATGTGTTTGGCAAAAAGAAAGGAAAAGCTGTCCAAAACAGCTTCTTATCGAATATTCTTGTGATTGGAAAAGTCAGGAAAGTGGTAAGGTACTGTTTTCTATAAGTTGGCAAGCTGCGCACACAATCCCAGGGTTGTACAGCTTCCTTCTTCACCTTTCCGATGCTGCCGCTCTCTCCGGCTCCCGGAGCCCAAGAAGCGGCTTCTTCGCGCAAAGACGATTGTACCGGTCATAGTGCTCTCTTAGCGCGGCATCTGCCGAAAGAAGCCCGGGAGCGGCGCTTAGCTCCGGAGAGCATCGTACCTTCGTCTTTAGCGTCTTTTGTGGTCTACATCCTAGCAGAAAGCTTTTCCACTCTGTCGGGCAAGGAAAACCTGCGGGAGCACAGAAAATATCTCCCATCCTGTTCTGGACATTGCACGGAGGTCTGCCAAGTATTTGGCTTAAAGAAAAGAAAAGTTGTCCAAAACAGCTTCTTATCGAATATTCATGTGATTAGAAAAGTCAGGAGAATGGTAAGGTACTGTTTTCTATGAGTTGGCAAGTTGAGCACACAATCCCAGTGTTGTACAGCTTCTTTCTTCACCTTTCCGATGCTGCCGCTCTCTCCGGCTCCCGGAAGCCGAAGAAGCGGCTTCTTCGCGCAAAGACGATCGTACCGGTCACAGTGCTCTCTTAGCGCGGCTTCTGCCGAAAGAAGCCTGGGAGCGGCGCTTAGCGCCGGAGAGCATCGTCCCTTCGTCTTTAGCGTCTTTTGTGGTCTACATCCTAGCAGAAAGGTTTTCCACTCTGTCTGGCAAGGAAAACCTGCGCCAGCACAGAAAACATCTCCCATCGTGTTCTGGACGTTGCACGGAGGTCTGCCAAGTGTTTGGCACAAAGAAAGGGAAAGCTGTCCAAAACAGCTTCTTATCGAATATTCATGTGATTAGAAAAGTCAGGAGAATGGTAAGGTACTGTTTTCTATCAGTTGGCAAGCTGCGCACACAATCACAGTGTTGTACAGCTTCTTTCTACACCTTTCCGATGCTGCCGCTCTCTCCGGCTCCCGGAGCCCAAGAAGCGGCTTCTTCGCGCAAAGACGATTGTACCGCTCACAGTGCTCTCTTAGTGTGGCTTCTGCCGAAAGACGCCCGGGAGCGGCGCTTAGTTCCGGAGAGCATCGTCCCTTCGTCTTTAGCGTCTTTTGTGGTCTCCATCCTGGCAGAAAGCTTTTCCACTCTGTCTGGCAAGGAAAACCTGCGGGAGCACAGAAAACATCTCCCATCGTGTTCTGGACGTTGCACGGAGGTCTGCCATGTGTTTGGCATAAAAAAAGGAAAAGCTGTCCAAAACAGCTTCTTATCGAATATTCATGTGATTGGAAATGTCAGGAGAATGGTAAGGTACTGTTTTCTATCAGTTGGCAAGTTGAGCACACAATCCCAGTGTTGTAGAGCTTCCTACTTCACCTTTCCCATGCTGCCGCTCTCTCCGGCTCCCTGAGCCGAAGATGCGGCTTCTTCGCGCAAAGACGATCGTACCGCTCACAGTGCTCTCTTAGCGCTGTTTCTGCCGAAAGAAGCCCGGGAGCGGCTCTTAGCTCCGGAGAGCATCGTACCTTCGTCTTTAGCGGCTTTTTTGGTCTACATCCCAGCAGAAAACTTTTCCACTCTGTCTGGCAAGGAAAACCTGCGGGAGCACAGAAAACATCTCCCATCGTGTTCTGGACGTTGCACGGAGGTCTGCCAAGTGATTCAATGAAGAAAAGAAAAGTTGTCCAAAATAACTTCCTATCGAATATTCATGTGATTAGAAAAGTCAGGAGAATGGTAAGGTACTGTTTTCTATCAGTTGGCAAGTTGAGCACACGATCCCAGTGTTGTACAGCTTCTTTCTTCACCTTTCCCATGCTGCCGCTCTCTCCTGCTCCCAGAGCCGAAGAAGCGGCTTCTCCGCGCAAAGACGATTGTACCGCTCATAGTGCTCTCTTAGCGCCGCTTCTGCCGAAAGAAGCCCGGGAGCGGCTCTTAGCTCCGGAGAGCATCGTCCCTTCGCCTTTAGCGTCTTTTGTGGTCTACATCCTAGCAGAAAGCTTTTCCACTCTGTCTGGCAAGGAAAACCTGCGGGAGCACAGAAAACATCTCCCATCGTATTCTGGACGTTGCACGGAAGTCTGCCAAGTGTTTGGCATAAGGAAAAGAAAAGCTGTCCAAAACAGCTTCTTATCGAATATTCATGTGATTAGAAAAGTCAGGAGAATGGTAAGGTACTGTTTTCTACCAGTTGGCAAGTTGAGCACACAATGCCAGTGTTGTACAGCTTCCTTCTTCACCTTTCCTGTACTGCCGCTCTCTCCGGCTCCCGGAGCCCAAGAAGCAGCTTCTTCGCGCAAAGACGATTGTACCGCTCACAGTGCTCTCTTAGCGCGGCTTCTGCCGAAAGACGCCCGGGAGCTACGCTTAGCTCCGGAGACCATCGTGCCTTCGTCTTTAGCGTCTTTTGTAGTCTACATTTTAGCAGATAGCGTTTCCACTCTCTCTGGCAAGGAAAACCTGCGGGAGCACAGAAAACATCTCCTATCGTGTTCTAGGCATTGCACGGAGGTCTGCCAAGTGTTTGCATGAAGAAATTAAAAGTTGTCCAAAATAACTTCCTATCAAATGTTCATGTGATTGGAAAAGACAGGAGAATGGTAAGGTACTGTTTCCTGTCATTTGGCAAGCTGCGCACACAATCCCAGTGTTGTACAGCTTCCTTCTTCACCTTTCCCATGCTGCCGCTCCCTCCGGCTCCCTGAGCCCAAGAAGCGGCTTCTTCGCGCAAAGACGATTGTACCGCTCACAGTGCTCTCTTAGCGCGGCTTCTGCCGAAAGACGCCCGGGAGCGGCGCTTAGCTCCGGAGAGCATCATCCCTTCGTCTTTATCGTCTTCTGTAGTCTACATCCTAGCAGAAAGCTTTTCCAGTCTGTCTGGCAAGGAAAACCTGCGGGAGCACAGGAAACATCTCCCGTCGTGTTCTGGACGTTGCACGGAGGTCTGCCAAGTGTTTGGCATAAATAAAGGAAAACCTGTCCAAAACAGCTTCTTATGGAATATTCATGTGATTGGAAAAGTCAGGAGAATGGTAAGGTACTGTTTTCTATCTGTTGGCAAGTTGAGCACACGATCCCAGTGTTGTACAGCTTCCTTCTTCTCCTTTCCGATGCTGCCGCTCTCTCCAGCTCCCGGAGCTCAAGAAGCGGATTCTTCGCGCAAAGACGATTGTACCGCTCACAGTGCTCTCTTAGCGCGGCTTCTGCCGAAAGAAGCCCGGGAGCGGCGCTTAGCTCCGGAGAGCATCGTACCTTAGTCTTTAGCGTCTTTTGTGGTCTACATCCTGGCAGAAAGCTTTTCCACTCTGTCTGGCAATGAAAACCTGCGGGAGCACAGAAAACATCTCGCATCGTGTTTTGGATGTTACAGGGAGGTCTGCCATGTGTTTGGCATAAAGAAAGGAAAAGCTGTACAAAACAGCTTCTTATCGAATATTCATGTGATTAGAAAAGTCAGGAGAATTGTAAGGTACTGTTTTCTACCAGTTGGCAAGTTGAGCACACAATCCCAGTGTTGTACAGCTTCCTTCTTCACCTTTCCTGTACTGCCGCTCTCTCCGGCTGCCGGAGCCCAAGAAGCAGCTTCTTCGCGCAAAGACGATTGTACCGCTCACAGTGCTCTCTTAGCGCGGCTTCTGCCGAAAGACGCCCGGGAGCTACGCTTAGCTCCGGAGAGCATCGTGCCTTCGTCTTTAGCGTCTTTTGTAGTCTACATTTTAGCAGATAGCGTTTCCACTCTCTCTGGCAAGGAAAACCTGCGGGAGCACAGAAAACATCTCCTATCGTGTTCTAGGCATTGCACGGAGGTCTGCCAAGTGTTTGCATGAAGAAATTAAAAGTTGTCCAAAATAACTTCCTATCAAATGTTCATGTGATTGGAAAAGACAGGAGAATGGTAAGGTACTGTTTCCTGTCATTTGGCAAGCTGCGCACACAATCCCAGTGTTGTACAGCTTCCTTCTTCACCTTTCCGATGCTGCCGCTCCCTCCGGCTCCCTGAGCCCAAGAAGCGGCTTCTTCGCGCAAAGACGATTGTACCGCTCACAGTGCTCTCTTAGCGCGGCTTCTGCCGAAAGACGCCCGGGAGCGGCGCTTAGCTCCGGAGAGCATCATCCCTTCGTCTTTATCGTCTTCTGTAGTCTACATCCTAGCAGAAAGCTTTTCCAGTCTGTCTGGCAAGGAAAACCTGCGGGAGCACAGGAAACATCTCCCGTCGTGTTCTGGACGTTGCACGGAGGTCTGCCAAGTGTTTGGCATAAATAAAGGAAAACCTGTCCAAAACATCTTCTTATAGAATATTCATGTGATTGGAAAAGTCAGGAGAATGGTAAGGTACTGTTTTCTATCTGTTGGCAAGTTGAGCACACGATCCCAGTGTTGTACAGCTTCCTTCTTCTCCTTTCCCATGATGCCGCTCTCTCCAGCTCCCGGAGCTCAAGAAGCGGATTCTTCGCGCAAAGACGATTGTACCGCTCACAGTGCTCTCTTAGCGCGGCTTCTGCCGAAAGAAGCCCGGGAGCGGCGCTTAGCTCCGGAGAGCATCGTACCTTAGTCTTTAGCGTCTTTTGTGGTCTACATCCTGGCAGAAAGCTTTTCCACTCTGTCTGGCAATGAAAACCTGCGGGAGCACAGAAAACATCTCGCATCGTGTTTTGGATGTTACACGGAGGTCTGCCATGTGTTTGGCATAAAGAAAGGAAAAGCTGTACAAAACAGCTTCTTATCGAATATTCATGTGATTAGAAAAGTCAGGAGAATTGTAAGGTACTGTTTTCTACCAGTTGGCAAGTTGAGCACACAATCCCAGTGTTGTACAGCTTCCTTCTTCACCTTTCCTGTACTGCCGCTCTCTCCGGCTGCCGGAGCCCAAGAAGCAGCTTCTTCGCGCAAAGACGATTGTACCGCTCACAGTGCACTCTTAGCGCGGCTTCTGCCAAAAGACGCCCGGGAGCGACGCTTAGCTCCGGAGAGCATCGTACCTTCGTCTTTAGCGTCTTTTGTAGTCTACATTTTAGCAGATAGCGTTTCCACTATCTCTGGCAAGGAAAACCTGCGGGAGCACAGAAAACATCTCCTATCGTGTTCTAGGCATTGCACGGAGGTCTGCCAAGTGTTTGCATGAAGAAATTAAAAGTTGTCCAAAATAACTTCCTATCAAATGTTAATGTGATTGGAAAAGACAGGAGAATGGTAAGGTACTGTTTTCTATCAGTTGGCAAGTTGAGCACACAATCCCAGTGTAGTACAGCTTCCTTCTTCACCTTTCCGATGCTGCCGCTCTCTCCGGCTCCCGGAGCCGAAGAAGCAGCTTCTTCGCGCAAAGACGATTGTACCGCTCACAGTGCTCTCTTAGCGCGGCTTCTGCCGAAAGACGCCCGGGAGCGGCACTTAGCTCCGGAGAGCATCGCCCCTTCGTCTTTAGCGTCTTTTGTGGTCTACATTTTAGCCGATAGCGTTTCCACTCTCTCTGGCAAGGAAAACCTGGGGGAGCACAGAAAACATCTCCCATCGTGTTCTAGACGTTGCACGGAGGTCTGCCAAGTGTTTGGCATAAGGAAAAGAAAAGCTGTCCAAAACCGCTTCTTATCGAATATTCATGTGTTTGGAAAAGTCAGGAGTATGGTAAGGTACTGTTTTCTATCAGATGGCAAGTTGAGCACACAATCCCAGTGTTGTACAGCTTCCTTCTTCACCTTTCCCATGCTGCCGCTCTCTCCGGCTCCCTGAGCCCAAGAAGCGGCTTCTTCGCGCAAAGACGATTGTACCGCTCACAGTGCTCTCTTAGCGCGGCTTCTGCCGAAAGAAGCCTGGGAGCGGCGCTTAGCTCCGGAGAGATCGCTCCTTCGTCTTTAGCGTCTTTTGTAGTCTACATTTTAGCAGATAGCGTTTCCAGTCTGTCTGGCAAGGAAAACCTGCGGGAGCAGAGAAAACATCTCCCATCGTGTTCTGGACATTGCACGGAGGTCTGCCAAGGTTTTGCATGACGAAATTAATAGTTTTCCAAAATAAATTTTTATCGAATATTCTTGTGATTGGAAAAGTCAGGAAAGTGGTAAGGTAATGATTTCTGTCAGTAGGCAAGCTACGCACACAATCCCAGTGTTGTACGGCTTCCTTCTTCACCTTTCCGATGCTGCCGCTCTCTCCAGCTCCCGGAGCCCAAGAAGCGGCTTCTTCGCGCAAAGACGATTGTACCGCTCACAGTGCTCTCTTAGCGCGGCTTCTGCCGAAAGACGTCCGGGAGCAACGCTTAGCTCCGGAGAGCATCGCAACTTCGTCTTTAGCGTCTTTTGTGGTCTACATCCTAGCAGAAAGCTTTTCCACTCTGTCAGGCAAGGAAAACCTGCGGGAGCACAGAAAACATCTCCCATCGTGTTCTGGACGTTGCACGGAGGTCTGCCAAGTGTTTGGCATAAAGAAAAGAAAAGCTGTCTAAAACAGCTTCTTATCGAATATTCATGTGATTGGAAAAGTCAGGAGAATGGTAAGGTACTGTTTTCTATCAGTTGGCAAGTTGAGCACACAATCCCAGTGTTGTACAGCTTCTTTCTTCACCTTTCCGATGCTGCCGCTCTCTCCACCTCCCGGAGCCGAAGAAGCGGCTTCTTCGCGCAAAGACGATTGTACCGCTCACAGTGCTCTCTTAGCGCGGCTTCTGCCGAAAGAAGCCCGGGAGCGGCGCTTAGCTCCGGAGAGCATCCTACCTTAGTCTTTAGCGTCTTTTGTGGTCTACATCCTGGCAGAAAGCTTTTCCACTCTGTCTGGCAATGAAAACCTGCGGGAGCACAGAAAACATCTCGCATCGTGTTTTGGATGTTACACGGAGGTCTGCCATGTGTTTGGCATAAAGAAAGGAAAAGCTGTCCAAAACAGCTTCTTATCGAATATTCATGTGATTAGAAAAGTCAGGAGAATTGTAAGGTACTGTTTTCTACCAGTTGGCAAGTTGAGCACACAATCCCAGTGTTGTACAGCTTCCTTCTTCACCTTTCCTGTACTGCCGCTCTCTCCGGCTGCCGGAGCCCAAGAAGCAGCTTCTTCGCGCAAAGACGATTGTACCGCTCACAGTGCTCTCTTAGCGCGGCTTCTGCCAAAAGACGCCCGGGAGCGACGCTTAGCTCCGGAGAGCATCGTACCTTCGTCTTTAGCGTCTTTTGTAGTCTACATTTTAGCAGATAGCGTTTCCACTATCTCTGGCAAGGAAAACCTGCGGGAGCACAGAAAACATCTCCTATCGTGTTCTAGGCATTGCACGGAGGTCTGCCAAGTGTTTGCATGAAGAAATTAAAAGTTGTCCAAAATAACTTCCTATCAAATGTTCATGTGATTGGAAAAGACAGGAGAATGGTAAGGTACTGTTTTCTGTCATTTGGCAAGCTGCGCACACAATCCCAGTGTTGTACAGCTTCCTTCTTCACCTTTCCGATGCTGCCGCTCTCTCCGGCTCCCTGAGCCGAAGAAGCGGCTTCTTCGCGCAAAGACGATTGTACCGCTCACAGTGCTCTCTTAGCGCGGCTTCTGCCGAAAGACGCCCGGGAGCGGCGCTTAGCTCCGGAGAGCATCATCCCTTCGTCTTTCGCGTCTTTTGTAGTCTATATCCTGGCAGAAAGCTTTTCCACTCTGTCTGGCAAGGAAAACCTGTGGGAGCACAGAAAACATCTGCCATCGAGTTCTGGACATTGCACGGAGTTCTGCCAAGTGTTTGGAATAAAGATAAATAAAGCTATCCAAAACCGCTTCTTATCGAATATTCATGTGATTGGAAAAGTCAGGAGAATTGTAAGGTACTGTTTTCTATCAGTCGGCAATTTGAGCACACAATCCCAGTGTTGTACAGCTTCCTTCTTCACCTTTCCGATGCTGCCGCTCTCTCCGGCTCCCGGAGCCGAAGAAGCGGCTTCTTCGCGCAAAGACGATTGTACCGCTCACAGTGCTCTCTTAGCGCGGCTTCTGCCCAAAGAAGCCCGGGAGCGACGCTTAGCTCCGGAGAGCATCGTACCTTCATCTTTAGCGTCTTTTGTGGTCTACAACCTAGCAGAAAGCTTTTCCACTCTGTCTGGCAAGGAAAACCTGCGGGAGCACAGAAAACATCTCCCATCGTGTTCTGGACATTGCACGGAGGTCTGCCAAGTGTTTGGCATAAAGAAAAGAAAAGCTGTCCAAAACAGCTTCTTATCGAATATTCATGTGACTAGAAAAGTCAGGAGAATGGTAAGGTACTGTTTTCTATCAGTTGGCAAGTTGAGCACACAATCCCAGTGTTGTACAGCTTCCTTCTTCACCTTTCCGATGCTGCCGCTCTCTCCGGCTCCCGGAGCCGAAGAAGCAGCTTCTTCGCGCAAAGACGATTGTACCGCTCACAGTGCTCTCTTAGCGCGGCTTCTGCCGGAAGACGCCCGGGAGCGGCACTTAGCTCCGGAGAGCATCGCCCCTTCGTCTTTAGCGTCTTTTGTGGTCTACATATTAGCCGATAGCGTTTCCACTCTCTCTGGCAAGGAAAACCTGGGGGAGCACAGAAAACATCTCCCATCGTGTTCTAGACGTTGCACGGAGGTCTGCCAAGTGTTTGGCATAAGGAAAAGAAAAGCTGTCCAAAACCGCTTCTTATCGAATATTCATGTGTTTGGAAAAGTCAGGAGTATGGTAAGGTACTGTTTTCTATCAGATGGCAAGTTGAGCACACAATCCCAGTGTTGTACAGCTTCCTTCTTCACCTTTCCCATGCTGCCGCTCTCTCCGGCTCCCTGAGCCCAAGAAGCGGCTTCTTCGCGCAAAGACGATTGTACCGCTCACAGTGCTCTCTTAGCGCGGCTTCTGCCGAAAGAAGCCTGGGAGCGGCGCTTAGCTCCGGAGAGATCGCTCCTTCGTCTTTAGCGTCTTTTGTAGTCTACATTTTAGCAGATAGCGTTTCCACTCTGTCTGGCAAGGAAAACCTGCGGGAGCACAGAAAACATCTCCCATCGTGTTCTGGACATTGCACGGAGGTCTGCCAAGGTTTTGCGTGAAGAAATAAATAGCTTTCCAAAATAAATTTCTATCGAATATTCTTGTGATTGGAAAAGTCAGGAAAGTGGTAAGGTAATGTTTTCTGTCAGTAGGCAAGCTGCGCACACAATCCCAGTGTTGAACAGCTTCCTTCTTCACCTTTCCGATGCTGCCGCTCTCTCCGGCTCCCGGAGCCGAAGAAACGGCTTCTTCGCACAAAGACGATTGTACCGCTCACTGTGCTCTCTTAGCGCGGCTTATGCCGAAAGACGCCCGCGAGCGGCGCTTAGCTCCGGAGAGCATCGTACCTTTGTCTTTAGCGTCTTTTGCAGTCTACATATTAGCAGATAGCGTTTCCAGTCTGTCTGGCAAGGAAAACCTGCGAGAGCACAGAAAACATCTCCCATTATGTTCTAGACATTGCACGGAGGTCTGCCAAGTGTTTGCATGAAGAAATTGAAAGTTGTCAAAAATAACTTCCTTTCGAATATTCTTGTGATTGAAAAAGTCAGGAAAGTGGTCAGGTACTGTTTTCTGTCAGCTGCCAAGCTACGCACACAATCCCAGTGTTGTACGGCTTCCTTCTTCACCTTTCCGATGCTGCCGCTCTCTCCAGCTCCCGGAGCCCAAGGAGCAGCTCCTTCGCGCAAAGATGATTGTACTGCTCACAGTGCTCTCTTAGCGCGGCTTCTGCCGAAAGACGCCCGGGAGAGACGCTTAGCTCCGGAGAGCATCGTACCTTCGTCTTTAGCGTTTTTTGTAGTCTACATTTTAGCAGATAGCGTTTCCACTCTCTCTGGCAAGGAAAACCTGCGGGAGCACAGAAAACATCTCCCATTATGTTCTAGACATTGCACGGAGGTCTGCCAAGTGTTTCCATGAAGAAAAGTTGTCCAAAATAACTTCCTATCGAATGCTCATGCGATTGGAAAAGTCAGGAGAATGGTAAGGTACTGTTATCTATCAGTTGGCAATTTGAGCACACAATCCCAGTGTTGTACAGCTTCTTTCTTCACCTTTGCGATGCTGCCGCTCTCTCCGGCTCCCGGAGCCGAAGAACCTGCTTCTTCGCGCAAAGACGATTGTACCGCTCACAGTGCTCTCTTAGCGCGGCTTCTGCCGAAAGAAGCCCGGGAGCGGCGCTTAGCTCCGGAGAGCATCGTCCCTTCGTCTTTAGCGTCTTTTGTGGTCTACATCCTAGCAGAAAGCTTTTCCACTCTGTCGGGCAAGGAAAACCTGCGGGAGCACAGGAAAAATCTCCCATCGTGTTCTGGACGTTGCACGGAGGTCTGCCAAGTGTTTGTATGAAGAAATTAAAAGTTGTCCAAAATAAATTCCAATCAAATGTGCATGTGATTGGAAAAGACAGGAGAGTGGTAAGGTACTGTTTTCTATCAGTTGGCAAGCTGCGCACACAATCCCAGTGTTGTACAGCTTCCTTCTTCACCTTTCTGATGCTACCGCTCTCTCCGGCTCCCTGAGCCGAAGAAGCGGCTTCTTCGCGCTAAGACGATTGTACCGCTCACAGTGCTCTCTTAGCGCGGCTTCTGCCGAAAGACGCCCGGGAGCGACGCTTAGCTCCGGAGAGCATCGTACCTTCGTCTTTAGCGTTTTTTGTAGTCTACATTTTAACAGATAGCGTTTCCACTCTGTCTGGCAAGGAAAACCTGCGGGAGCACAGGAAACATCTCCCATCGCGTTCTGGACGTTGCACGGAGGTCTGCCAAGTCTTTGTCATAAAGAAAAGAAAAGCTGTCCAAAAAAGCTTCTTATCGAATATTCATGTGGTTAGAAAAGTCAGGAGAATGGTTAGGTACTGTTTTCTATCAGTTGGCAAGTTGAGCACACAATCCCAGTGTTGTACAGCTTCTTTCTTCACCTTTCCGATGCTGCCGCTCTCTCCGGCTCCCTGAGCCGAAGAAGCGGCTTCTTCGCACAAAGACGATTGTACCGCTCACAGTGCTCTCTTAGCGCGGCTTCTGCCAAAAGAAGCCCGGGAGCGGCGCTTAGCTCCGGAGAGCATCGTCCCTTCGTCTTTAGCGTCTTTTGTAGTCTACATTTTAGGAGATAGGTTTCCACTCTGTCTGGCAAGGAAAACCTGCGGGAGCACAGAAAACATCTCCCATCGTGTTCTGGACGTTGCACGGAGGTCTGCCAAGTGTTTGCATAAAGAAATTAAAAGTTGTCCAAAATAACTTCCCACCAAATGTGCATGTGATTGGAAAAGACAGGAGAGTGGTAAGGTACTGTTTTCTGTCAGTTGGCAAGCTGCGCACACAATCCCAGTGTTGTACAGCTTCCTTCTTCACCTTTCTGATGCTACCGGTCTCTCCGGCTCCCTGAGCCGAAGAAGCGGCTTCTTCGCGCTAAGACGATTGTATCGCTCACAGTGCTCTCTTAGCGCGGCTTCTGCCGAAAGACGCCCAGGAGCGGCGCTTAGCTGCGGAGAGCATCATCCCTTCGTCTTTAGCGTCTTTTGTGGTCTAAATCCTAGCAGAAAGCTTTTCCACTCTGTCTGGCAAGGAAAACCTGCGGGAGCACAGGAAACATCTCCCATCGGGTTCTAGACGTTGCTTGGAGGTCTGAGAAGTGTTTGGCATAAAGAAAGGAAAAGCTGTCCAAAACAGCTTCTTATCGAATATTCATGTGATTAGAAAATCAGGAGAATGGTAAGGTACTGTTTTCTATCAGTTGGCAAGCTGCGCACACAATCCCAGTGTTGTACAGCTTCCTTCTTCACCTTTCCGTTGCTGCCGCTCTTTCCGGCTCCCTGAGCCGAAGATGCGGCTTCTTTACGCAAAGACGATTGTACCGCTCACAGTGCTCTCTTCGCGCGGTTTCTTCCGAAAGAAGCCCAGGAGCGACACTTAGCTCCGGAGAGCATCGTACCTTCGTCTTTAGCGTTTTTTGTAGCCTACATTTAGCAAATAGCGTTTCCAGTCTGTCTGGCAAGGAAAACATGCGGGAGCACAGGAAACATCTCCCATCGCGTTCTGGACGTTGCACGGAGGTCTGCCAAGTCTTTGTCATAAAGAAAAGAAAAGCTGTCCAAAAAAGCTTCTTATCGAATATTCATGTTGTTAGAAAAGTCAGGAGAATGGTAAGGTACTGTTTTCTATCAGTTGGCAAGTTGAGCACACAATCCCAGTGTTGTACAGCTTCTTTCTTCACCTTTCCGTTGCTGCCGCTCTCTCCGTCTCCCTGAGCCGAAGAAGCGGCTTCTTCGCGCAAAGACGATTGTACCGCTCACAGTGCTCTCTTAGCGCGGCTTCTGCCAAAAGACGCCCGGGAGCGGCGCTTAGCTCCGGAGAGCATCATCCCTTCGTCTTTAGCGTCTTCTGTAGTCTACATCCTAGCAGAAAGCTTTTCCACTCTGTCTGGCAAGGAAAACCTGCGGGAGCACAGGAAACATCTCCCATCGTGATCTGGACGTTGCACGGAGGTCTGCCAAGTGTTTGGCATAAAGAAAGCAAAAGCTGTCCAAAACAGCTTCTTATCGAATATTCATGTGATTAGAAAAGTCAGGAGAATGGTTAGGTACTGTTTTCTATCAGTTGGAAAGTTGAGCACACAATCCCAGTGTTGTACAGCTTCCTTCTTCACCTTTCCGTTGCTGCCACTCTTTCCGGCTCCCTGAGCCGAAGATGCGGCTTCTTCGCGTAAAGACGGTTGTACCGCTCACAGTGCTCTCTTAGCGCGGCTTCTGCCGAAAGAAGCCCGGGAGCGACGCTTAGCTCCGGAGAGCATCGTCCCTTTCGTCTTTAGCGTCTTTTGTAGTCTACATTTTAGGAGATAGGTTTCCAGTCTGTCTGGCAATGAAAACCTGCGGGAGCACAGAAAACATCTCCCATCGTGTTCTGGACGTTGCACGGAGGTCTGCCAAGTGTTTGCATAAAGAAATTAAAAGTTGTCCAAAATAACTTCCCATCAAATGTGCATGTGATTGGAAAAGACAGGAGAGTGGTAAGGTACTGTTTTCTGTCAGTTGGCAAGCTGCGCACACAATCCCAGTGTTGTACAGCTTCCTTCTTCACCTTTCTGATGCTACCGCTATCTCCGGCTCCCTGAGCCGAAGAAGCGGCTTCTTCGCACAAAGACGATTGTACCGCTCACAGTGCTCTCTTAGCGCGGCTTCTGCCGAAAGACGCCCAGGAGCGGCGCTTAGCTGCGGAGAGCATCATCCCTTCGTCTTTAGCGTCTTTTGTGGTCTAAATCCTAGCAGAAAGCTTTTCCACTCTGTCTGGCAAGGAAAACCTGCGGGAGCACAGGAAACATCGCCCATCGGGTTCTAGACGTTGCTTGGAGGTATGAGAAGTGTTTGGCATAAAGAAAGGAAAAGCTGTCCAAAACAGCTTCTTATCGAATATTCATGTGATTAGAAAATCAGGAGAATGGTAAGGTACTGTTTTCTATCAGTTGGCAAGCTGCGCACACAATCCCAGTGTTGTACAGCTTCCTTCTTCACCTTTCCGTTGCTGCCGCTCTTTCCGGCTCCCTGAGCCGAAGATGCGGCTTCTTCACGCAAAGACGATTGTACCGCTCACAGTGCTCTTTTAGCGCGGTTTCTACCGAAAGAAGCCCAGGAGCGACGCTTAGCTCCGGAGAGCATCGTACCTTCGTCTTTAGCGTTTTTTGTAGCCTACATTTAGCAAATAGCGTTTCCAGTCTGTCTGGCAAGGAAAACATGCGGGAGCACAGGAAACATCTCCCATCGTGATCTGGACATTGCTCGGAGGTCTGCCAAGTGTTTGGCATAAAGAAAGGAAAAGCTGTCCAAAACAGCTTCTTATCGAATATTCATGTGATTAGAAAAGTCAGGAGAATGGTAAGGTACTGTATTCTACCAGTTGGCAAGTTGAGCACACAATCCCCGTGTTGTACAGCTTCCTTCTTCACCTTTCCGATGCTGCCGCTCTCTCCGGCTCCCGGAGCCCAAGAAGCAGCTTCTTCGCGCAAAGATGATTGTACCGCTCACAGTGCTCTCTTAGCGCGGCTTCTGCCGAAAGACGCCCGGGAGCGACGCTTAGCTCCGGAGACCATCGTACCTTCGTCTTTAGCGTCTTTTGTAGTCTACATTTTAGCAGATAGCGTTTCCACTCTCTCTGGCAAGGAAAACCTGCGGGAGCAGAGAAAACATCTCGTATCGTGTTCTAGGCATTGCACGGAGGTCTGCCAAGTGTTTGCATAAAGAAATTAAAAGTTGTCCAAAACAGCTTCCTATCAAATGTTCATGTGATTGGAAAAGTCAGGAGAATGGTAAGGTACTGTTTTCTATCATTTGGCAAGCTGCGCACACAATCCCAGTGTTGTACAGCTTCCTTCTTCACATTTCCGATGCTGCCGCTCTCTCCGGCTCCCTGAGCCGAAGAAGCGGCTTCTTCGCACAAAGACGATTGTACCGCTCACAGTGCTCTCTTAGCGCGGCTTCTGCCGAAAGACGCCCGGGAGCGGCGCTTAGCTCCGGAGAGCATCGTACCTTCGTCTTTAGCGTCTTTTGTGGTCTACATCCTAGCAGAAAGCTTTTCCACTCTGTCTGGCAAGGAAAACCTGCGGCAGCACAGGAAAAATCTCCCATCGGGTTCTGGACGTTGCTTGGAGGTCTGCCAAGTGTTTGGCATAAAGAAAGGAAAAGCTGTCCAAAACAGCTTCTTATCGAATATTCATGTGATTAGAAAAGTCAGGAGAATGGTTAGGTACTGTTTTCTATCAGTTGGCAAGTTGAGCACACAATCCCAGTGTTGTACAGCTTCCTTCTTCACCTTTCCGTTGCTGCCGCTCTTTCCGGCTCCCTGAGCCGAAGATGCGGCTTCTTCGCGCAAAGACGATTGTACCGGTCACAGTGCTCTCTTAGCGCGGCTTCTGCCGAAAGAAGCCCGGGAGCGACGCTTAGCTCCGGAGAGCATCGTACCTTCGTCTTTAGCGTTTTTGGTATCCTACATTTTAGCCAATAGCGTTTCCAGTCTGTCTGGCAAGGAAAACCTGCGGGAGCACAGAAAACATCTCCCATCGTGTTCTAGACATTGCACGGAGGTCTGCCAAGTGTTTCCATGAAGAAAAGAAAAGTTGTCCAAAATAACTTCCTATCGAATGCTCATGCGATTGGAAAAGTCAGGAGAATGGTAAGGTACTGTTTTCTATCAGTTGGCAATTTGAGCACACAATCCCAGGGTTGTACAGCTTCTTTCTTCAGCTTTCCGATGCTGCCGCTCTCTCCGGCTCCCAGAGCCGAAGAACCTGCTTCTTCGCGCAAAGACGATTGTACCGCTCACAGTGCTCTCTTAGCGCGGCTTCTGCCGAAAGACGCCCGGGAGCGGCGCTTAGCTCCGGAGAGCATCGTACCTTCGTCTTTAGCGTCTTTTGTGGTCTACATCCTAGCAGAAAGCTTTTCCACTCTGTCGGGCAAGGAAAACCTGCGGGAGCACAGGAAAAAGCTCCCATCGTGTTCTGGACGTTGCACGGAGGTCTGCCAAGAGTTTGGCATAAAGAAAAGAAAAGCTGTCCAAAAGAGCTTCTTATCGAATATTCATGTGATTAGAAAAGTCAGGAGAATGGTAAGGTACTGTTTTCTATCAGTCGGCAAGTTGAGCACACAATCCCAGTGTTGTACAGCTTCCTTCTTCACATTTCCGATGCTGCCGCTCTCTCCGGCTCCCTGAGCCGAAGAAGCGGCTTCTTCGCGCAAAGACGATTGTACCGCTCACAGTGCTCTCTTAGCGCGACTTCTGCCGAAAGACGCCCGGGAGCGACGCTTAGCTCCGGAGAGCATCGTTCCTTCGTCTTTAGCGTTTTTTGTAGTCTACATTTTAGCAGATAGCATTTCCACTCTGTCTGGCAAGGAAAACCTGCGGGAGCACAGAAAACATGTCCCATCGTGTTCTAGGCATTGCACGGAGGTCTGCCAAGTGTTTGCATAAAGAAATTAAAAGTTGTCCAAAATAACTTCCTATCGAATGCTCATGTGATTGGAAAAGTCAGGAGAATGGTAAGGTACTGTTTTCTATCATTTGGCAATTTGAGCACACAATCCCAGTGTTGAACAGCTTCTTTCTTCACCTTTCCGATGCTGCCGCTCTCTCCGGCTGCCGGAGCCGAAGAAGCGGCTTCTTTGCGCTAAGACGATTGTACCGCTCACAGTGCTCTCTTAGCGCGGCTTCTGCCGAAAGAAGCCCGGGAGCGGCGCATAGCTCCGGAGAGCATCGTCCATTCGTCTTTAGCGTCTTTTGTGGTCTACATCCTAGCAGAAAGCTTTTCCACTCTGTCGGGCAAGGAAAACTTGCGGGAACACAGGAAACATCTCTCATCGTGTTCTGTACGTTGCACGGAGGTCTGCCAAGTGTTTGGCATAAAGAAATTAAAAGTTGTCCAAAATAAGTTCCCATCAAATGTGCATGTGATTGGAAAAGACAGGAGAGTGGTAAGGTTGTGTTTTCTATCAGTCGGCAAGTTGAGCACACAATCCCAGTGTTGTACAGATTCCTTCTTCACCTTTCTGATGCTACCGCTCTCTCCGGCTCCCTGTGCCGAAGAAGCGGCTTCTTCGCGCTAAGACGATTGTACCGCTCACAGTGCTCTCTTAGCGCGGCTTCTGCCGAAAGACGCCCGGGAGCGGCGCTTAGCTCCGGAGAGAATCATCCCTTCGTCTTTAGCGTCTTTTGTGGTCTACATCCTAGCAGAAAGCTTTTCCACTCTGTCTGGCAAGGAAAACCTGCGGGAGCACAGGAAACATCTCCCATCGTGATCTGGACGTTGCACGGAGGTCTGCCAAGTGTTTGGCATAAAGAAAGCAAAAGCTGTCCAAAACAGCTTCTTATCGAATATTCATGTGATTAGAAAAGTCAGGAGAATGTTTAGGTACTGTTTTCTATCAGTTGGAAAGTTGAGCACACAATCCCAGTGTTGTACAGCTTCCTTCTTCACCTTTCCGTTGCTGCCACTCTTTCCGGCTCCCGGAGCCGAAGATGCGGCTTCTTCGCGCAAAGACGGTTGTACCGCTCACAGTTCTCTCTTAGCGCGGCTTCTGCCGAAAGAAGCCCGGGAGCGACGCTTAGCTCCGGAGAGCATCGTACCTTCGTCTTTAGGGTCTTTTGTAGTCTACATTTTAGCAGATAGCGTTTGCACTCTCTCTGGCAAGGAAAACCTGCGGGAGCCCAGAAAACATCTCCTATCGTGTTCTAGGCATTGCACGGAGGTTTGCCAAGTGTTTGCATAAAGAAATTAAAAGTTGTCCAAAATAACTTCCTATCAAATGTTCATGTGATTGGAAAAGTCAGGAGAATGGTAAGGTACTGTTTTCTATCAGTTGGCAAGCTGCGCACACAATCCCAGTGTTGTACAGCTTCCTTCTTCACCTTTCCGATGCTGCCGCTCTCTCCGGCTCCCTGAGCCGAAGAAGCGGCTTCTTCGCACAAAGACGATTGTACCGCTCACAGTGCTCTCTTAGCGCGGCTTCTGCCGAAAGACGCCCGGGAGCGGCGCTTAGCTGCGGAGAGCATCATCCCTTCGTCTTTAGCGTCTTTTGTGGTCTAAATCCTAGCAGAAAGCTTTTCCACTCTGTCTGGCAAGGAAAACCTGCGGGACCACAGGAAACATCTCCCATCGGGTTCTAGACGTTGCTTGGAGGTCTGAGAAGTGTTTGGCATAAAGAAAGGAAAAGCTGTCCAAAACAGCTTCTTATCGAATATTCATGTGATTAGAAAATCAGGAGAATGGTAAGGTACTGTTTTCTATCAGTTGGCAAGCTGCGCACACAATCCCAGTGTTGTACAGCTTCCTTCTTCACCTTTCCGTTGCTGCCGCTCTTTCCGGCTCCCTGAGCCGAAGATGCGGCTTCTTCACGCAAAGACGATTGTACCGCTCACAGTGCTCTCTTAGCGCGGTTTCTGCCGAAAGACGCCCGGGAGCGATGCTTAGCTCCGGAGAGCATCGTACCTTCGTCTTTAGCGTTTTTTGTAGCCTACATTTAGCAAATAGCGTTTCCAGTCTGTCTGGCAAGGAAAACATGCGGGAGCACAGGAAACATCTCCCATCGTGATCTGGACATTGCACGGAGGTCTGCCAAGTGTTTGGCATAAAGAAAGGAAAAGCTGTCCAAAACAGCTTCTTATCGAATATTCATGTGATTAGAAAAGTCAGGAGAATGGTAAGGTACTGTTTTCTACCAGATGGCAAGTTGAGCAAACAATCCCAGTGTTGTACAGCTTCCTTCTTCACCTTTCCGATGCTGCCGCTCTCTCCGGCTCCCGGAGCCCAAGAAGCAGCTTCTTCGCGCAAAGATGATTGTACCGCTCACAGTGCTCTCTTAGCGCGGCTTCTGCCGAAAGACGCCCGGGAGCGACGCTTAGCTCCGGAGACCATCGTACCTTCGTCTTTAGCGTCTTTTGTAGTCTACATTTTAGCAGATAGCGTTTCCACTCTCTCTGGCAAGGAAAACCTGCGGGAGCAGAGAAAACATCTCCTATCGTGTTCTAGGCATTGCACGGAGGTCTGCCAAGTGTTTGCATAAAGAAATTAAAAGTTGTCCAAAATAACTTCCTATCAAATGTTCATGTGATTGGAAAAGTCAGGAGAATGGTAAGGTACTGTTTTCTATCAGTTGGCAAGCTGCGCACACAATCCCAGTGTTGTACAGCTTCCTTCTTCACATTTCCGATGCTGCCGCTCTCTCCGGCTCCCTGAGCCGAAGAAGCGGCTTCTTCGCACAAAGACGATTGTACCGCTCACAGTGCTCTCTTAGCGCGGCTTCTGCCGAAAGACGCCCGGGAGCGGCGCATAGCTCCGGAGAGCATCGTACCTTCGTCTTTAGCGTCTTTTGTGGTCTACATCCTAGCAGAAAGCTTTTCCACTCTGTCTGGCAAGGAAAACCTGCGGCAGCACAGGAAAAATCTCCCATCATGTTCTGGACGTTGCTTGGAGGTCTGCCAAGTCTTTGGCATAAAGAAAGGAAAAGCTGTCCAAAACAGCTTCTTATCGAATATTCATGTGATTAGAAAAGTCAGGAGAATGGTTAGGTACTGTTTTCTATCAGTTGGCAAGTTGAGCACACAATCCCAGTGTTGTACAGCTTCCTTCTTCACCTTTCCGTTGCTGCCGCTCTTTCCGGGTCCCTGAGCCGAAGATGCGGCTTCTTCGCGCAAAGACGATTGTACCGCTCACAGTGCTCTCTTAGCGCCGCTTCTGCCGAAAGAATCCCGGGAGCGACGCTTAGCTCCGGAGAGCATCGTACCTTCGTCTTTAGCGTTTTTTGTGGTCTACATCCTGGCAGAAAGCTTTTCCACTCTGTCTGGCAAGGAAAACCTGCGGGAGCACAGAAAACATCTGCCATCGTGTTCTGGACGTTGCACGGAGGTCTGCCATGTGTTTCCATGAAGAAAAGAAAAGTTGTCCAAAATAACTTCCTATCGAATATTCATGTGACTGGAAAAGTCAGGAGAATGGTAAGGTACTGTTTTCTATCAGTTGGCAAGTTCAGCACACAATCCCAGTGTTGTACAGCTTCTTTCTTCGCCTTTCCGATGCTACCGCTCTCTCCGGCTCCCTGAGCCCAAGAAGCGGCTTCTTCGCGCAAAGACGATTGTACCGGTCACAGTGCTCTCTTAGCACGGCTTCTGCCGAAACACGCCCGGGAGCGGCTCTTAGCTCGGGAGAGCATCGTACCTTCGTCTTTAGCGTCTTTTGTGGTCTACATCCTATCAGAAAGCTTTTCCAATCTGTCTGGCAAGGAAAACCTGCGGGAGCACAGAAAACATCTCCCATCGTGTTCTGGACGTTGCACGGAGGTCTGCCAAGTGTTCAGCATAAAGAAAAGAAAAGCTGTCCAAAGCAGCTTCTTATCGAATATTCATGTGAATAGAAAAGTCAGGAGAATGGTAAGGTACTGTTTTCTATCAGTTTGCAAGCGGCGCACACAATCACAGTGTTGTACAGCTTCTTTCTCCACCTTTCCGATGCTGCCGCTCTCTCCGGCTCCCGGAGCCGAAGAAGCGGCTTCTTCGCGCAAAGACGATTGTACCGCTCACAGTGCTCTCTTAGCGCGGCTTCTGCCGAAAGACGCCCGGGAGCGGCGCATAGCTCCGGAGAGCATCGTACCTTCGTCTTTAGCGTCTATTGTGGTCTACACCTTAGCAGAAAGCTTTTCCACTCTGTCTGGCAAGGAAAACCTGCGGGAGCACAGAAAACATCTCCCATCGTGTTCTGGACGTTGCACGGACGTCTGCCAAGTGTTTGGCATAAAGATAAGAAAAGCTGTCCAAAACAGCTTCTTATCGAATATTCATGTGATTGGAAAAGTCAGGAAAGTGGTAAGGTAATGTTTTCTATCAGTTGGCAAGCTGCGCACACAATCCCAGGGTTGTACAGCTTCCTTCTTCACCTTTCCCATGCTGCCGCTCTCTCCGGCTCCCGGAGCCCAAGAAGCGGCTTCTTCGCGCAAAGACGATTGTACCGCTCACAGTGCTCTCTTAGCGCGGCTTCTGCCGAAAGACGCCCGGGAGCGGCGCTTAGCTCCGGAGAGCATCGTACCTTTGTCTTTAGCGTCTTTTGTGGTCTACATCCTAGCAGAAAGCTTTTCCACTCTGTCTGGCAAGGAAAACCTGCGGGAGCACAGAAAACATCTCCCATCGTGTTCTGGACGTTGCACGGAGGTCTGCCATGTGTTTGGCATAAAGAAAGGAAAAGCTGTCCAAAACAGCTTCTTATCGAATATTCATGTGATTGGAAATGTCAGGAGAATGGTAAGGTACTGTTTTCTATCAGTTGGCAAGTTGAGCACACAATCCCAGTGTTGTACAGCTTCTTTCTTCACCTTTCCGATGCTGCCGCTCTCTCCGGCTCCCTGAGCCGAAGAAGCGGCTTCTTCGCGCAAAGACGATTGTACCGCTCACAGTGCTCTCTTAGCGCGGTTTCTGCCGAAAGACGTCCGGGAGCAGCTCTTAGCTCGGGAGAGCATCGTACCTTCGTCTTTAGCGTCTTTTGTGGTCTACATCCTAGCAGAAAGCTTTTCCACTCTGTCTGGCAAGGAAAACCTGCGGGAGCACAGAAAACATCTCCCATCGTGTTCTGGACGTTGCACGGAGGTCTGCCAAGTGTTCAGCATAAAGAAAAGAAAAGCTGTCCAAAGCAGCTTCTTATCGAATATTCATGTGAATAGAAAAGTCAGGAGAATGGTAAGGTACTGTTTTCTATCAGTTTGCAAGCGGCGCACACAATCACAGTGTTGTACAGCTTCTTTCTCCACCTTTCCGATGCTGCCGCTCTCTCCGGCTCCCGGAGCCGAAGAAGCGGCTTCTTCGCGCAAAGACGATTGTACCGCTCACAGTGCTCTCTTAGCGCGGCTTCTGCCGAAAGACGCCCGGGAGCGGCGCATAACTCCGGAGAGCATCGTACCTTCGTCTTTAGAGTCTTTTGTGGTCTACACCTTAGCAGAAAGCTTTTCCACTCTGTCTGGCAAGGAAAACCTGCGGGAGCACAGAAAACATCTCCCATCGTGTTCTGGACGTTGCACGGACGTCTGCAAGTGTTTGGCATAAAGAAAAGAAAAGCTGTCCAAAACAGCTTCTTATCGAATATTCATGTGATTGGAAAAGTCAGGAAAGTGGTAAGGTAATGTTTTCTATCAGTTGGCAAGCTGCGCACACAATCACAGTGTTGTACAGCTTCTTTCTTCACCTTTCCAATGCTGCCGCTCTCTCCGGCTCCGGGAGCCGAAGAAGCGGCTTCTTCGCGCAAAGACGATTGTACCGCTCACAGTGCTCTCTTAGCGCGGCTTCTGCCGAAAGACGCCCGGGAGCGGCGCTTAGCTCCGGAGAGCATCGTACCTTCGTCTTTAGCGTCTTTTGTGGTCTACATCCTAGCAGAAAGCTTTTCCACTCTCTCTGGCAAGGAAAACCTGCGGGAGCACAGAAAACATCTCCCATCGTGTTCTGGACATTGCACGGAGGTCTGCCAAGTGTTTGCATGAAGAAATTAATAGTTGTCCAAAATAACTTTCTATCAAATATTCTTGTGATTGGAAAAGTCAGGAAAGTGGTAGGGTACTGTTTTCTATCAGTTGGCTAGTTGAGCACACAATCCCAGTATTGTACAGCTTCCTTCTTCACCTTTCCGATGCTGCCGCTCTCTCCGGCTCCCTGAGCCGAAGATGCGGCTTCTTCGCGCAAAGACGATTGTACCGCTCACAGTGCTCTCTTAGCGCCGCTTCTGCCGAAAGAAGCCCGGGAGCGGCGCTTAGCTCGGGAGAGCATCGTACCTTCGTCTTTAGCGTTTTTTGTGGTCTACATCCTAGCAGAAAGCTTTTCCACTCTGTCTGGCAAGGAAAACCTGCGAGAGCACAGAAAACATCTCCCATCGTGTTCTGGACGTTGCACGGAGGTCTGCCATGTGTTTCCATGAAGAAAAGAAAAGTTGTCCAAAATAACTTCCTATCGAATATTCATGTGACTGGAAAAGTCAGGAGAATGGTAAGGTACTGTTTTCTATCAGTTGGCAAGTTCAGCACACAATCCCAGTGTTGTACAGCTTCTTTCTTCACCTTTCCGATGCTACCGCTCTCTCCGGCTCCCGGAGGCCAAGAAGCGGCTTCTTCGCGCAAAGACGATTGTACCGCTCACAGTGCTCTCTTAGCACGGCTTCTGCCGAAACACGCCCGGGAGCGGCTCTTAGCTCGGGAGAGCATCGTACCTTCGTCTTTAGCGTCTTTTGTGGTCTACATCCTAGCAGAAAGCTTTTCCACTCTGTCTGGCAAGGAAAACCTGCGGGAGCACAGAAAACATCTCCCATCGTATTCTGGACGTTGCACGGAGGTCTGCCAAGTGTTCAGCATAAAGAAAGGAAAAGCTGTCCAAAGCAGCTTCTTATCGAATATTCATGTGAATAGAAAAGTCAGGAGAATGGTAAGGTACTGTTTTCTATCAGTTTGCAAGCGGCGCACACAATCACAGTGTTGTACAGCTTCTTTCTCCACCTTTCCGATGCTGCCGCTCTCTCCGGCTCCCGGAGCCGAAGAAGCGGCTTCTTCGCGCAAAGACGATTGTACCGCTCACAGTGCTCTCTTAGCGCGGCTTCTGCCGAAAGACGCCCGGGAGCGGCGCATAACTCCGGAGAGCATCGTACCTTCGTCTTTAGCGTCTATTGTGGTCTACACCTAGCAGAAAGCTTTTCCACTCTGTCTGGCAAGGAAAACCTGCGGGAGCACAGAAAACATCTCCCATCGTGTTCTGGACGTTGCACGGACGTCTGCCAAGTGTTTGGCATAAAGATAAGAAAAGCTGTCCAAAACAGCTTCTTATCGAATATTCATGTGATTGGAAAAGTCAGGAAAGTGGTAAGGTAATGTTTTCTATCAGTTGGCAAGCTGCGCACACAATCCCAGGGTTGTACAGCTTCCTTCTTCACCTTTCCCATGCTGCCGCTCTCTCCGGCTCCCTGAGCCGAAGATGCGGCTTCTTCGCGCAAAGACGATTGTACCGCTCACAGTGCTCTCTTAGCGCCGCTTCTGCCGAAAGAAGCCCGGGAGCGGCGCTTAGCTCGGGAGAGCATCGTACCTTCGTCTTTAGCGTCTTTTGTGGTCTACATCCTAGCAGAAAGCTTTTCCACTCTGTCTGGCAAGGAAAACCTGCGGGAGCACAGAAAACATCTCCCATCGTGTTCTGGACGTTGCACGGAGGTCTGCCAAGTGTTCAGCATAAAGAAAAGAAAAGCTGTCCAAAGCAGCTTCTTATCGAATATTCATGTGAATAGAAAAGTCAGGAGAATGGTAAGGTACTGTTTTCTATCAGTTTGCAAGCGGCGCACACAATCACAGTGTTGTACAGCTTCTTTCTCCACCTTTCCGATGCTGCCGCTCTCTCCGGCTCCCGGAGCCGAAGAAGCGGCTTCTTCGCGCAAAGACGATTGTACCGCTCACAGTGCTCTCTTAGCGCGGCTTCTGCCGAAAGACGCCCGGGAGCGGCGCATAACTCCGGAGAGCATCGTACCTTCGTCTTTAGCGTCTTTTGTGGTCTACACCTTAGCAGAAAGCTTTTCCACTCTGTCTGGCAAGGAAAACCTGCGGGAGCACAGAAAACATCTCCCATCGTGTTCTGGACGTTGCACGGACGTCTGCAAGTGTTTGGCATAAAGAAAAGAAAAGCTGTCCAAAACAGCTTCTTATCGAATATTCATGTGATTGGAAAAGTCAGGAAAGTGGTAAGGTAATGTTTTCTATCAGTTGGCAAGCTGCGCACACAATCACAGTGTTGTACAGCTTCTTTCTTCACCTTTCCAATGCTGCCGCTCTCTCCGGCTCCGGGAGCCGAAGAAGCGGCTTCTTCGCGCAAAGACGATTGTACCGCTCACAGTGCTCTCTTAGCGCGGCTTCTGCCGAAAGACGCCCGGGAGCGGCGCTTAGCTCCGGAGAGCATCGTCCCTTCGTCTTTAGCGTCTTTTGTGGTCTACATCCTAGCAGAAAGCTTTTCCACTCTGTCTGGCAAGGAAAACCTGCGGGAGCACAGAAAACATCTCCCATCGTGTTCTGGACATTGCACGGAGGTCTGCCAAGTGTTTGCATGAAGAAATTAATAGTTGTCCAAAATAACTTTCTATCAAATATTCTTGTGATTGGAAAAGTCAGGAAAGTGGTAAGGTACTGTTTTCTATCAGTTGGCTAGTTGAGCACACAATCCCAGTATTGTACAGCTTCCTTCTTCACCTTTCCGATGCTGCCGCTCTCTCCGGCTCCCTGAGCCGAAGATGCGGCTTCTTCGCGCAAAGACGATTGTACCGCTCACAGTGCTCTCTTAGCGCCGCTTCTGCCGAAAGAAGCCCGGGAGCGGCGCTTAGCTCCGGAGAGCATCGTACCTTCGTCTTTAGCGTCTTTTTTGGTCTACATCCTAGCAGAAAGCTTTTCCACTCTGTCTGGCAAGGAAAACCTGCGAGAGCACAGAAAACATCTCCCATCGTGTTCTGGACGTTGCACGGAGGTCTGCCATGTGTTTCCATGAAGAAAAGAAAAGTTGTCCAAAATAACTTCCTATCGAATATTCATGTGACTGGAAAAGTCAGGAGAATGGTAAGGTACTGTTTTCTATCAGTTGGCAAGTTCAGCACACAATCCCAGTGTTGTACAGCTTCTTTCTTCACCTTTCCGATGCTACCGCTCTCTCCGGCTCCCTGAGCCCAAGAAGCGGCTTCTTCGCGCAAAGACGATTGTACCGCTCACAGTGCTCTCTTAGCACGGCTTCTGCCGAAACACGCCCGGGAGCGGCTCTTAGCTCGGGAGAGCATCGTACCTTCGTCTTTAGCGTCTTTTGTGGTCTACATCCTAGCAGAAAGCTTTTCCACTCTGTCTGGCAAGGAAAACCTGCGGGAGCACAGAAAACATCTCCCATCGTGTTCTGGACGTTGCACGGAGGTCTGCCAAGTGTTCAGCATAAAGAAAAGAAAAGCTGTCCAAAGCAGCTTCTTATCGAATATTCATGTGAATAGAAAAGTCAGGAGAATGGTAAGGTACTGTTTTCTATCAGTTTGCAAGCGGCGCACACAATCACAGTGTTGTACAGCTTCTTTCTCCACCTTTCCGATGCTGCCGCTCTCTCCGGCTCCCGGAGCCGAAGATGCGGCTTCTTCGCGCAAAGACGATTGTACCGCTCACAGTGCTCTCTTAGCGCGGCTTCTGCCGAAAGACGCCCGGGAGCGGCGCATAGCTCCGGAGAGCATCGTACCTTCGTCTTTAGCGTCTATTGTGGTCTACACCTTAGCAGAAAGCTTTTCCACTCTGTCTGGCAAGGAAAACCTGCGGGAGCACAGAAGACATCTCCCATCGTGTTCTGGACGTTGCACGGACGTCTGCCAAGTGTTTGGCAAAAGATAAGAAAAGCTGTCCAAAACAGCTTCTTATCGAATATTCATGTGATTGGAAAAGTCAGGAAAGTGGTAAGGTAATGTTTTCTATCAGTTGGCAAGCGGCGCACACAATCACAGTGTTGTACAGCTTCTTTCTCCACCTTTCCGATGCTGCCGCTCTCTCCGGCTCCCGGAGCCGAAGATGCGGCTTCTTCGCGCAAAGACGATTGTACCGCTCACAGTGCTCTCTTAGCGCGGCTTCTGCCGAAAGACGCCCGGGAGCGGCTCTTAGCTCGGGAGAGCATCGTACCTTCGTCTTTAGCGTCTTTTGTGGTCTACATCCTAGCAGAAAGCTTTTCCACTCTGTCTGGCAAGGAAAACCTGCGGGAGCACAGAAAACATCTCCCATCGTGTTCTGGACGTTGCACGGAGGTCTGCCAAGTGTTCAGCATAAAGAAAAGAAAAGCTGTCCAAAGCAGCTTCTTATCGAATATTCATGTGAATAGAAAAGTCAGGAGAATGGTAAGGTACTGTTTTCTATCAGTTTGCAAGCGGCGCACACAATCACAGTGTTGTACAGCTTCTTTCTCCACCTTTCCGATGCTGCCGCTCTCTCCGGCTCCCGGAGCCCAAGAAGCGGCTTCTTCGCGCAAAGACGATTGTACCGCTCACAGTGCTCTCTTAGCGCGGCTTCTGCCGAAAGACGCCCGGGAGCGGCGCATAACTCCGGAGAGCATCGTACCTTCGTCTTTAGAGTCTTTTGTGGTCTACACCTTAGCAGAAAGCTTTTCCACTCTGTCTGGCAAGGAAAACCTGCGGGAGCACAGAAAACATCTCCCATCGTGTTCTGGACGTTGCACGGACGTCTGCAAGTGTTTGGCATAAAGAAAAGAAAAGCTGTCCAAAACAGCTTCTTATCGAATATTCATGTGATTGGAAAAGTCAGGAAAGTGGTAAGGTAATGTTTTCTATCAGTTGGCAAGCTGCGCACACAATCACAGTGTTGTACAGCTTCTTTCTTCACCTTTCCAATGCTGCCGCTCTCTCCGGCTCCGGGAGCCGAAGAAGCGGCTTCTTCGCGCAAAGACGATTGTACCGCTCACAGTGCTCTCTTAGCGCGGCTTCTGCCGAAAGACGCCCGGGAGCGGCGCTTAGCTCCGGAGAGCATCGTACCTTCGTCTTTAGCGTCTTTTGTGGTCTACATCCTAGCAGAAAGCTTTTCCACTCTGTCTGGCAAGGAAAACCTGCGGGAGCACAGAAAACATCTCCCATCGTGTTCTGGACATTGCACGGAGGTCTGCCAAGTGTTTGCATGAAGAAATTAATAGTTGTCCAAAATAACTTTCTATCAAATATTCTTGTGATTGGAAAAGTCAGGAAAGTGGTAGGGTACTGTTTTCTATCAGTTGGCAAGTTGAGCACACAATCCCAGTATTGTACAGCTTCCTTCTTCACCTTTCCGATGCTGCCGCTCTCTCCGGCTCCCTGAGCCGAAGATGCGGCTTCTTCGCGCAAAGACGATTGTACCGCTCACAGTGCTCTCTTAGCGCCGCTTCTGCCGAAAGAAGCCCGGGAGCGGCGCTTAGCTCCGGAGAGCATCGTACCTTCGTCTTTAGCGTTTTTTGTGGTCTACATCCTAGCAGAAAGCTTTTCCACTCTGTCTGGCAAGGAAAACCTGCGGGAGCACAGAAAACATCTCCCATCGTGTTCTGGACGTTGCACGGAGGTCTGCCAAGTGTTCAGCATAAAGAAAAGAAAAGCTGTCCAAAGCAGCTTCTTATCGAATATTCATGTGAATAGAAAAGTCAGGAGAATGGTAAGGTACTGTTTTCTATCAGTTTGCAAGCGGCGCACACAATCACAGTGTTGTACAGCTTCTTTCTCCACCTTTCCGATGCTGCCGCTCTCTCCGGCTCCCGGAGCCGAAGAAGCGGCTTCTTCGCGCAAAGACGATTGTACCGCTCACAGTGCTCTCTTAGCGCGGCTTCTGCCGAAAGACGCCCGGGAGCGGCGCATAGCTCCGGAGAGCATCGTACCTTCGTCTTTAGCGTCTATTGTGGTCTACACCTTAGCAGAAAGCTTTTCCACTCTGTCTGGCAAGGAAAACCTTCAGGAGCACAGAAAACATCTCCCATCGTGTTCTGGACGTTGCACGGACGTCTGCCAAGTGTTTGGCATAAAGATAAGAAAAGCTGTCCAAAACAGCTTCTTATCGAATATTCATGTGATTGGAAAAGTCAGGAAAGTGGTAAGGTAATGTTTTCTATCAGTTCGCAAGCTGCGCACACAATCCCAGGGTTGTACAGCTTCCTTCTTCACCTTTCCCATGCTGCCGCTCTCTCCGGCTCCCGGAGCCCAAGAAGCGGCTTCTTCGCGCAAAGACGATTGTACCGCTCACAGTGCTTTCTTAGCGCGGCTTCTGCCGAAAGACGCCCGGGAGCGGCGCTTAGCTCCGGAGAGCATCGTACCTTCGTCTTTAGCGTCTTTTGTGGTCTACATCCTAGCAGAAAGCTTTTCCACTCTGTCTGGCAAGGAAAACCTGCGGGAGCACAGAAAACATCTCCCATCGTGTTCTGGACGTTGCACGGAGGTCTGCCATGTGTTTGGCATAAAGAAAGGAAAAGCTGTCCAAAACAGCTTCTTATCGAATATTCATGTGATTGGAAATGTCAGGAGAATGGTAAGGTACTGTTTTCTATCAGTTGGCAAGTTGAGCACACAATCCCAGTGTTGTACAGCTTCTTTCTTCACCTTTCCGATGCTGCCGCTCTCTCCGGCTCCCGGAGCCGAAGAAGCGGCTTCTTCGCGCAAAGACGATTGTACCGCTCACAGTGCTCTCTTAGCGCGGTTTCTGCCGAAAGACGCCCGGGAGCGGCTCTTAGCTCGGGAGAGCATCGTACCTTCGTCTTTAGCGTCTTTTGTGGTCTACATCCTAGCAGAAAGCTTTTCCACTCTGTCTGGCAAGGAAAACCTGCGGGAGCACAGAAAACATCTCCCATCGTGTTCTGGACGTTGCACGGAGGTCTGCCAAGTGTTCAGCATAAAGAAAAGACAAGCTGTCCAAAGCAGCTTCTTATCGAATATTCATGTGAATAGAAAAGTCAGGAGAATGGTAAGGTACTGTTTTCTATCAGTTTGCAAGCGGCGCACACAATCACAGTGTTGTACAGCTTCTTTCTCCACCTTTCCGATGCTGCCGCTCTCTCCGGCTCCCGGAGCCGAAGAAGCGGCTTCTTCGCGCAAAGACGATTGTACCGCTCACAGTGCTCTCTTAGCGCGGCTTCTGCCGAAAGACGCCCGGGAGCGGCGCATAACTCCGGAGAGCATCGTACCTTCGTCTTTAGAGTCTTTTGTGGTCTACATCCTAGCAGAAAGCTTTTCCACTCTGTCTGGCAAGGAAAACCTGCGGGAGCACAGAAAACATCTCCCATCGTGTTCTGGACATTGCACGGAGGTCTGCCAAGTGTTTGCATGAAGAAATTAATAGTTGTCCAAAATAACTTTCTATCAAATATTCTTGTGATTGGAAAAGTCAGGAAAGTGGTAAGGTACTGTTTTCTATCAGTTGGCTAGTTGAGCACACAATCCCAGTATTGTACAGCTTCCTTCTTCACCTTTCCGATGCTGCCGCTCTCTCCGGCTCCCTGAGCCGAAGATGCGGCTTCTTCGCGCAAAGACGATTGTACCGCTCACAGTGCTCTCTTAGCGCCGCTTCTGCCGAAAGAAGCCCGGGAGCGGCGCTTAGCTCCGGAGAGCATCGTACCTTCGTCTTTAGCGTCTTTTTTGGTCTACATCCTAGCAGAAAGCTTTTCCACTCTGTCTGGCAAGGAAAACCTGCGAGAGCACAGAAAATATCTCCCATCGTGTTCTGGACGTTGCACGGAGGTCTGCCATGTTTTTCCATGAAGAAAAGAAAAGTTGTCCAAAATAACTTCCTATCGAATATTCATGTGACTGGAAAAGTCAGGAGAATGGTAAGGTACTGTTTTCTATCAGTTGGCAAGTTCAGCACACAATCCCAGTGTTGTACAGCTTCTTTCTTCACCTTTCCGATGCTACCGCTCTCTCCGGCTCCCGGAGGCCAAGAAGCGGCTTCTTCGCGCAAAGACGATTGTACCGCTCACAGTGCTCTCTTAGCACGGCTTCTGCCGAAACACGCCCGGGAGCGGCTCTTAGCTCGGGAGAGCATCGTACCTTCGTCTTTAGCGTCTTTTGTGGTCTACATCCTAGCAGAAAGCTTTTCCACTCTGTCTGGCAAGGAAAACCTGCGGGAGCACAGAAAACATCTCCCATCGTGTTCTGGACGTTGCACGGAGGTCTGCCAAGTGTTCAGCATAAAGAAAAGAAAAGCTGTCCAAAGCAGCTTCTTATCGAATATTCATGTGAATAGAAAAGTCAGGAGAATGGTAAGGTACTGTTTTCTATCAGTTTGCAAGCGGCGCACACAATCACAGTGTTGTACAGCTTCTTTCTCCACCTTTCCGATGCTGCCGCTCTCTCCGGCTCCCGGAGCCGAAGATGCGGCTTCTTCGCGCAAAGACGATTGTACCGCTCACAGTGCTCTCTTAGCGCGGCTTCTGCCGAAAGACGCCCGGGAGCGGCGCATAGCTCCGGAGAGCATCGTACCTTCGTCTTTAGCGTCTATTGTGGTCTACACCTTAGCAGAAAGCTTTTCCACTCTGTCTGGCAAGGAAAACCTGCGGGAGCACAGAAGACATCTCCCATCGTGTTCTGGACGTTGCACGGACGTCTGCCAAGTGTTTGGCAAAAGATAAGAAAAGCTGTCCAAAACAGCTTCTTATCGAATATTCATGTGATTGGAAAAGTCAGGAAAGTGGTAAGGTAATGTTTTCTATCAGTTGGCAAGCGGCGCACACAATCACAGTGTTGTACAGCTTCTTTCTCCACCTTTCCGATGCTGCCGCTCTCTCCGGCTCCCGGAGCCGAAGATGCGGCTTCTTCGCGCAAAGACGATTGTACCGCTCACAGTGCTCTCTTAGCGCGGCTTCTGCCGAAAGACGCCCGGGAGCGGCTCTTAGCTCGGGAGAGCATCGTACCTTCGTCTTTAGCGTCTTTTGTGGTCTACATCCTAGCAGAAAGCTTTTCCACTCTGTCTGGCAAGGAAAACCTGCGGGAGCACAGAAAACATCTCCCATCGTGTTCTGGACATTGCACGGAGGTCTGCCAAGTGTTCAGCATAAAGAAAAGAAAAGCTGTCCAAAGCAGCTTCTTATCGAATATTCATGTGAATAGAAAAGTCAGGAGAATGGTAAGGTACTGTTTTCTATCAGTTTGCAAGCGGCGCACACAATCACAGTGTTGTACAGCTTCTTTCTCCACCTTTCCGATGCTGCCGCTCTCTCCGGCTCCCGGAGCCGAAGAAGCGGCTTCTTCGCGCAAAGACGATTGTACCGCTCACAGTGCTCTCTTAGCGCGGCTTCTGCCGAAAGACGCCCGGGAGCGGCGCATAACTCCGGAGAGCATCGTACCTTCGTCTTTAGAGTCTTTTGTGGTCTACACCTTAGCAGAAAGCTTTTCCACTCTGTCTGGCAAGGAAAACCTGCGGGAGCACAGAAAACATCTCCCATCGTGTTCTGGACGTTGCACGGACGTCTGCAAGTGTTTGGCATAAAGAAAAGAAAAGCTGTCCAAAACAGCTTCTTATCGAATATTCATGTGATTGGAAAAGTCAGGAAAGTGGTAAGGTAATGTTTTCTATCAGTTGGCAAGCTGCGCACACAATCACAGTGTTGTACAGCTTCTTTCTTCACCTTTCCAATGCTGCCGCTCTCTCCGGCTCCGGGAGCCGAAGAAGCGGCTTCTTCGCGCAAAGACGATTGTACCGCTCACAGTGCTCTCTTAGCGCGGCTTCTGCCGAAAGACGCCCGGGAGCGGCGCTTAGCTCCGGAGAGCATCGTACCTTCGTCTTTAGCGTCTTTTGTGGTCTACATCCTAGCAGAAAGCTTTTCCACTCTGTCTGGCAAGGAAAACCTGCGGGAGCACAGAAAACATCTCCCATCGTGTTCTGGACATTGCACAGAGGTCTGCCAAGTGTTTGCATGAAGAAATTAATAGTTGTCCAAAATAACTTTCTATCAAATATTCTTGTGATTGGAAAAGTCAGGAAAGTGGTAGGGTACTGTTTTCTATCAGTTGGCTAGTTGAGCACACAATCCCAGTATTGTACAGCTTCCTTCTTCACCTTTCCGATGCTGCCGCTCTCTCCGGCTCCCGGAGCCCAAGAAGCGGCTTCTTCGCACAAAGACGATTGTACCGCTCACAGTGCTCTCTTAGCGCCGCTTCTGCCGAAAGAAGCCCGGGAGCGGCGCTTAGCTCCGGAGAGCATCGTACCTTCGTCTTTAGCGTCTTTTGTGGTCTACATCCTAGCAGAAAGCTTTTCCACTCTGTCTGGCAAGGAAAACCTGCGGGAGCACAGAAAACATCTCCCATCGTGTTCTGGACGTTGCACGGAGGTCTGCCAAGTGTTCAGCATAAAGAAAAGAAAAGCTGTCCAAAGCAGCTTCTTATCGAATATTCATGTGAATAGAAAAGTCAGGAGAATGGTAAGGTACTGTTTTCTATCAGTTTGCAAGCGGCGCACACAATCACAGTGTTGTACAGCTTCTTTCTCCACCTTTCCGATGCTGCCGCTCTCTCCGGCTCCCGGAGCCGAAGAAGCGGCTTCTTCGCGCAAAGACGATTGTACCGCTCACAGTGCTCTCTTAGCGCGGCTTCTGCCGAAAGACGCCCGGGAGCGGCGCATAGCTCCGGAGAGCATCGTACCTTCGTCTTTAGCGTCTATTGTGGTCTACACCTTAGCAGAAAGCTTTTCCACTCTGTCTGGCAAGGAAAACCTGCGGGAGCACAGAAAACATCTCCCATCGTGTTCTGGACGTTGCACGGACGTCTGCCAAGTGTTTGGCATAAAGATAAGAAAAGCTGTCCAAAACAGCTTCTTATCGAATATTCATGTGATTGGAAAAGTCAGGAAAGTGGTAAGGTAATGTTTTCTATCAGTTGGCAAGCTGCGCACACAATCCCAGGGTTGTACAGCTTCCTTCTTCACCTTTCCCATGCTGCCGCTCTCTCCGGCTCCCGGAGCCCAAGAAGCGGCTTCTTCGCGCAAAGACGATTGTACCGCTCACAGTGCTTTCTTAGCGCGGCTTCTGCCGAAAGACGCCCGGGAGCGGCGCTTAGCTCCGGAGAGCATCGTACCTTCGTCTTTAGCGTCTTTTGTGGTCTACATCCTAGCAGAAAGCTTTTCCACTCTGTCTGGCAAGGAAAACCTGCGGGAGCACAGAAAACATCTCCCATCGTGTTCTGGACGTTGCACGGAGGTCTGCCATGTGTTTGGCATAAAGAAAGGAAAAGCTGTCCAAAACAGCTTCTTATCGAATATTCATGTGATTGGAAATGTCAGGAGAATGGTAAGGTACTGTTTTCTATCAGTTGGCAAGTTGAGCACACAATCCCAGTGTTGTACAGCTTCTTTCTTCACCTTTCCGATGCTGCCGCTCTCTCCGGCTCCCGGAGCCGAAGAAGCGGCTTCTTCGCGCAAAGACGATTGTACCGCTCACAGTGCTCTCTTAGCGCGGCTTCTGCCGAAAGACGCCCGGGAGCGGCGCTTAGCTCCGGAGAGCATCGTACCTTCGTCTTTAGCGTCTTTTGTGGTCTACATCCTAGCAGAAAGCTTTTCCACTCTGTCTGGCAAGGAAAACCTGCGGGAGCACAGAAAACATCTCCCATCGTGTTCTGGACGTTGCACGGAGGTCTGCCAAGTGTTCAGCATAAAGAAAAGAAAAGCTGTCCAAAGCAGCTTCTTATCGAATATTCATGTGAATAGAAAAGTCAGGAGAATGGTAAGGTACTGTTTTCTATCAGTTTGCAAGCGGCGCACACAATCACAGTGTTGTACAGCTTCTTTCTCCACCTTTCCGATGCTGCCGCTCTCTCCGGCTCCCGGAGCCGAAGAAGCGGCTTCTTCGCGCAAAGACGATTGTACCGCTCACAGTGCTCTCTTAGCGCGGCTTCTGCCGAAAGACGCCCGGGAGCGGCGCATAACTCCGGAGAGCATCGTACCTTCGTCTTTAGAGTCTTTTGTGGTCTACACCTTAGCAGAAAGCTTTTCCACTCTGTCTGGCAAGGAAAACCTGCGGGAGCACAGAAAACATCTCCCATCGTGTTCTGGACGTTGCACGGACGTCTGCAAGTGTTTGGCATAAAGAAAAGAAAAGCTGTCCAAAACAGCTTCTTATCGAATATTCATGTGATTGGAAAAGTCAGGAAAGTGGTAAGGTAATGTTTTCTATCAGTTGGCAAGCTGCGCACACAATCACAGTGTTGTACAGCTTCTTTCTTCACCTTTCCAATGCTGCCGCTCTCTCCGGCTCCGGGAGCCGAAGAAGCGGCTTCTTCGCGCAAAGACGATTGTACCGCTCACAGTGCTCTCTTAGCGCGGCTTCTGCCGAAAGACGCCCGGGAGCGGCGCTTAGCTCCGGAGAGCATCGTACCTTCGTCTTTAGCGTCTTTTGTGGTCTACATCCTAGCAGAAAGCTTTTCCACTCTGTCTGGCAAGGAAAACCTGCGGGAGCACAGAAAACATCTCCCATCGTGTTCTGGACATTGCACGGAGGTCTGCCAAGTGTTTGCATGAAGAAATTAATAGTTGTCCAAAATAACTTTCTATCAAATATTCTTGTGATTGGAAAAGTCAGGAAAGTGGTAAGGTACTGTTTTCTATCAGTTGGCTAGTTGAGCACACAATCCCAGTATTGTACAGTTTCCTTCTTCACCTTTCCGATGCTGCCGCTCTCTCCGGCTCCCTGAGCCGAAGATGCGGCTTCTTCGCGCAAAGACGATTGTACCGCTCACAGTGCTCTCTTAGCGCCGCTTCTGCCGAAAGAAGCCCGGGAGCGGCGCTTAGCTCCGGAGAGCATCGTACCTTCGTCTTTAGCGTTTTTTGTGGTCTACATCCTAGCAGAAAGCTTTTCCACTCTGTCTGGCAAGGAAAACCTGCGAGAGCACAGAAAACATCTCCCATCGTGTTCTGGACGTTGCACGGAGGTCTGCCATGTATTTCCATGAAGAAAAGAAAAGTTGTCCAAAATAACTTCCTATCGAATATTCATGTGACTGGAAAAGTCAGGAGAATGGTAAGGTACTGTTTTCTATCAGTTGGCAAGTTGAGCACACAATCCCAGTGTTGTACAGCTTCTTTCTTCACCTTTCCGATGCTACCGCTCTCTCCGGCTCCCTGAGCCCAAGAAGCAGCTTCTTCGCGCAAAGACGATTGTACCGCTCACAGTGCTCTCTTAGCACGGCTTCTGCCGAAACACGCCCGGGAGCGGCTCTTAGCTCGGGAGAGCATCGTACCTTCGTCTTTAGCGTCTTTTGTGGTCTACATCCTAGCAGAAAGCTTTTCCACTCTGTCTGGCAAGGAAAACCTGCGGGAGCACAGAAAACATCTCCCATCGTGTTCTGGACGTTGCACGGAGGTCTGCCAAGTGTTCAGCATAAAGAAAAGAAAAGCTGTCCAAAGCAGCTTCTTATCGAATATTCATGTGAATAGAAAAGTCAGGAGAATGGTAAGGTACTGTTTTCTATCAGTTTGCAAGCGGCGCACACAATCACAGTGTTGTACAGCTTCTTTCTCCACCTTTCCGATGCTGCCGCTCTCTCCGGCTCCCGGAGCCGAAGATGCGGCTTCTTCGCGCAAAGACGATTGTACCGCTCACAGTGCTCTCTTAGCGCGGCTTCTGCCGAAAGACGCCCGGGAGCGGCGCATAGCTCCGGAGAGCATCGTACCTTCGTCTTTAGCGTCTATTGTGGTCTACACCTTAGCAGAAAGCTTTTCCACTCTGTCTGGCAAGGAAAACCTGCGGGAGCACAGAAAACATCTCCCATCGTGTTCTGGACGTTGCACGGATGTCTGCCAAGTGTTTGGCAAAAGATAAGAAAAGCTGTCCAAAACAGCTTCTTATCGAATATTCATGTGATTGGAAAAGTCAGGAAAGTGGTAAGGTAATGTTTTCTATCAGTTGGCAAGCTGCGCACACAATCCCAGGGTTGTACAGCTTCCTTCTTCACCTTTCCCATGCTGCCGCTCTCTCCGGCTCCCGGAGCCCAAGAAGCGGCTTCTTCGCGCAAAGACGATTGTACCGCTCACAGTGCTTTCTTAGCGCGGCTTCTGCCGAAAGACGCCCGGGAGCGGCGCTTAGCTCCGGAGAGCATCGTACCTTCGTCTTTAGCGTCTTTTGTGGTCTACATCCTAGCAGAAAGCTTTTCCACTCTGTCTGGCAAGGAAAACCTGCGGGAGCACAGAAAACATCTCCCATCGTGTTCTGGACGTTGCACGGAGGTCTGCCATGTGTTTGGCATAAAGAAAGGAAAAGCTGTCCAAAACAGCTTCTTATCGAATATTCATGTGATTGGAAATGTCAGGAGAATGGTAAGGTACTGTTTTCTATCAGTTGGCAAGTTGAGTACACAATCCCAGTGTTGTACAGCTTCTTTCTTCACCTTTCCGATGCTGCCGCTCTCTCCGGCTCCCGGAGCCCAAGAAGCGGCTTCTTCGCGCAAAGACGATTGTACCGCTCACAGTGCTCTCTTAGCGCGGCTTCTGCCGAAAGACGCCCGGGAGCGGCTCTTAGCTCGGGAGAGCATCGTACCTTCGTCTTTAGCGTCTTTTGTGGTCTACATCCTAGCAGAAAGCTTTTCCACTCTGTCTGGCAAGGAAAACCTGCGGGAGCACAGAAAACATCTCCCATCGTGTTCTGGACGTTGCACGGAGGTCTGCCAAGTGTTCAGCATAAAGAAAAGAAAAGCTGTCCAAAGCAGCTTCTTATCGAATATTCATGTGAATAGAAAAGTCAGGAGAATGGTAAGGTACTGTTTTCTATCAGTTTGCAAGCGGCGCACACAATCACAGTGTTGTACAGCTTCTTTCTCCACCTTTCCGATGCTGCCGCTCTCTCCGGCTCCCGGAGCCCAAGAAGCGGCTTCTTCGCGCAAAGACGATTGTACCGCTCACAGTGCTCTCTTAGCGCGGCTTCTGCCGAAAGACGCCCGGGAGCGGCGCATAGCTCCGGAGAGCATCGTACCTTCGTCTTTAGCGTCTTTTGTGGTCTACATCCTAGCAGAAAGCTTTTCCACTCTGTCTGGCAAGGAAAACCTGCGGGAGCACAGAAAACATCTCCCATCGTGTTCTGGACGTTGCACGGACGTCTGCCAAGTGTTTGGCAAAAGATAAGAAAAGCTGTCCAAAACAGCTTCTTATCGAATATTCATGTGATTGGAAAAGTCAGGAAAGTGGTAAGGTAATGTTTTCTATCAGTTGGCAAGCTGCGCACACAATCCCAGGGTTGTACAGCTTCCTTCTTCACCTTTCCCATGCTGCCGCTCTCTCCGGCTCCCGGAGCCCAAGAAGCGGCTTCTTCGCGCAAAGACGATTGTACCGCTCACAGTGCTTTCTTAGCGCGGCTTCTGCCGAAAGACGCCCGGGAGCGGCGCATAGCTCCGGAGAGCATCGTACCTTCGTCTTTAGCGTCTATTGTGGTCTACACCTTAGCAGAAAGCTTTTCCACTCTGTCTGGCAAGGAAAACCTGCGGGAGCACAGAAAACATCTCCCATCGTGTTCTGGACGTTGCACGGACGTCTGCCAAGTGTTTGGCAAAAGATAAGAAAAGCTGTCCAAAACAGCTTCTTATCGAATATTCATGTGATTGGAAAAGTCAGGAAAGTGGTAAGGTAATGTTTTCTATCAGTTGGCAAGCTGCGCACACAATCCCAGGGTTGTACAGCTTCCTTCTTCACCTTTCCCATGCTGCCGCTCTCTCCGGCTCCCGGAGCCGAAGAAGCGGCTTCTTCGCGCAAAGACGATTGTACCGCTCACAGTGCTTTCTTAGCGCGGCTTCTGCCGAAAGACGCCCGGGAGCGGCGCATAGCTCCGGAGAGCATCGTACCTTCGTCTTTAGCGTCTATTGTGGTCTACACCTTAGCAGAAAGCTTTTCCACTCTGTCTGGCAAGGAAAACCTGCGGGAGCACAGAAAACATCTCCCATCGTGTTCTGGACGTTGCACGGACGTCTGCCAAGTGTTTGGCAAAAGATAAGAAAAGCTGTCCAAAACAGCTTCTTATCGAATATTCATGTGATTGGAAAAGTCAGGAAAGTGGTAAGGTAATGTTTTCTATCAGTTGGCAAGCTGCGCACACAATCCCAGGGTTGTACAGCTTCCTTCTTCACCTTTCCCATGCTGCCGCTCTCTCCGGCTCCCGGAGCCCAAGAAGCGGCTTCTTCGCGCAAAGACGATTGTACCGCTCACAGTGCTTTCTTAGCGCGGCTTCTGCCGAAAGACGCCCGGGAGCGGCGCTTAGCTCCGGAGAGCATCGTACCTTCGTCTTTAGCGTCTTTTGTGGTCTACATCCTAGCAGAAAGCTTTTCCACTCTGTCTGGCAAGGAAAACCTGCGGGAGCACAGAAAACATCTCCCATCGTGTTCTGGACGTTGCACGGAGGTCTGCCATGTGTTTGGCATAAAGAAAGGAAAAGCTGTCCAAAACAGCTTCTTATCGAATATTCATGTGATTGGAAATGTCAGGAGAATGGTAAGGTACTGTTTTCTATCAGTTGGCAAGTTGAGTACACAATCCCAGTGTTGTACAGCTTCTTTCTTCACCTTTCCGATGCTGCCGCTCTCTCCGGCTCCCGGAGCCCAAGAAGCGGCTTCTTCGCGCAAAGACGATTGTACCGCTCACAGTGCTCTCTTAGCGCGGCTTCTGCCGAAAGACGCCCGGGAGCGGCTCTTAGCTCGGGAGAGCATCGTACCTTCGTCTTTAGCGTCTTTTGTGGTCTACATCCTAGCAGAAAGCTTTTCCACTCTGTCTGGCAAGGAAAACCTGCGGGAGCACAGAAAACATCTCCCATCGTGTTCTGGACGTTGCACGGAGGTCTGCCAAGTGTTCAGCATAAAGAAAAGAAAAGCTGTCCAAAGCAGCTTCTTATCGAATATTCATGTGAATAGAAAAGTCAGGAGAATGGTAAGGTACTGTTTTCTATCAGTTTGCAAGCGGCGCACACAATCACAGTGTTGTACAGCTTCTTTCTCCACCTTTCCGATGCTGCCGCTCTCTCCGGCTCCCGGAGCCCAAGAAGCGGCTTCTTCGCGCAAAGACGATTGTACCGCTCACAGTGCTCTCTTAGCGCGGCTTCTGCCGAAAGACGCCCGGGAGCGGCGCATAGCTCCGGAGAGCATCGTACCTTCGTCTTTAGCGTCTTTTGTGGTCTACATCCTAGCAGAAAGCTTTTCCACTCTGTCTGGCAAGGAAAACCTGCGGGAGCACAGAAAACATCTCCCATCGTGTTCTGGACGTTGCACGGACGTCTGCCAAGTGTTTGGCAAAAGATAAGAAAAGCTGTCCAAAACAGCTTCTTATCGAATATTCATGTGATTGGAAAAGTCAGGAAAGTGGTAAGGTAATGTTTTCTATCAGTTGGCAAGCTGCGCACACAATCCCAGGGTTGTACAGCTTCCTTCTTCACCTTTCCCATGCTGCCGCTCTCTCCGGCTCCCGGAGCCCAAGAAGCGGCTTCTTCGCGCAAAGACGATTGTACCGCTCACAGTGCTTTCTTAGCGCGGCTTCTGCCGAAAGACGCCCGGGAGCGGCGCTTAGCTCCGGAGAGCATCGTACCTTCGTCTTTAGCGTCTTTTGTGGTCTACATCCTAGCAGAAAGCTTTTCCACTCTGTCTGGCAAGGAAAACCTGCGGGAGCACAGAAAACATCTCCCATCGTGTTCTGGACGTTGCACGGAGGTCTGCCAAGTGTTCAGCATAAAGAAAAGAAAAGCTGTCCAAAGCAGCTTCTTATCGAATATTCATGTGAATAGAAAAGTCAGGAGAATGGTAAGGTACTGTTTTCTATCAGTTTGCAAGCGGCGCACACAATCACAGTGTTGTACAGCTTCTTTCTCCACCTTTCCGATGCTGCCGCTCTCTCCGGCTCCCGGAGCCGAAGAAGCGGCTTCTTCGCGCAAAGACGATTGTACCGCTCACAGTGCTCTCTTAGCGCGGCTTCTGCCGAAAGACGCCCGGGAGCTGCGCATAGCTCCGGAGAGCATCGTACCTTCGTCTTTAGCGTCTATTGTGGTCTACACCTTAGCAGAAAGCTTTTCCACTCTGTCTGGCAAGGAAAACCTGCGGGAGCACAGAAAACATCTCCCATCGTGTTCTGGACGTTGCACGGACGTCTGCCAAGTGTTTGGCATAAAGATAAGAAAAGCTGTCCAAAACAGCTTCTTATCGAATATTCATGTGATTGGAAAAGTCAGGAAAGTGGTAAGGTAATGTTTTCTATCAGTTGGCAAGCTGCGCACACAATCCCAGGGTTGTACAGCTTCCTTCTTCACCTTTCCCATGCTGCCGCTCTCTCCGGCTCCCGGAGCCCAAGAAGCGGCTTCTTAGCGCAAAGACGATTGTACCGCTCACAGTGCTTTCTTAGCGCGGCTTCTGCCGAAAGACGCCCGGGAGCGGCGCTTAGCTCCGGAGAGCATCGTACCTTCGTCTTTAGCGTCTTTTGTGGTCTACATCCTAGCAGAAAGCTTTTCCACTCTGTCTGGCAAGGAAAACCTGCGGGAGCACAGAAAACATCTCCCATCGTGTTCTGGACGTTGCACGGAGGTCTGCCATGTGTTTGGCATAAAGAAAGGAAAAGCTGTCCAAAACAGCTTCTTATCGAATATTCATGTGATTGGAAATGTCAGGAGAATGGTAAGGTACTGTTTTCTATCAGTTGGCAAGTTGAGCACACAATCCCAGTGTTGTACAGCTTCTTTCTTCACCTTTCCGATGCTGCCGCTCTCTCCGGCTCCCGGAGGCCAAGAAGCGGCTTCTTCGCGCAAAGACGATTGTACCGCTCACAGTGCTCTCTTAGCGCGGTTTCTGCCGAAAGACGCCCGGGAGCGGCTCTTAGCTCGGGAGAGCATCGTACCTTCGTCTTTAGCGTCTTTTGTGGTCTACATCCTAGCAGAAAGCTTTTCCACTCTGTCTGGCAAGGAAAACCTGCGGGAGCACAGAAAACATCTCCCATCGTGTTCTGGACGTTGCACGGAGGTCTGCCAAGTGTTCAGCATAAAGAAAAGAAAAGCTGTCCAAAGCAGCTTCTTATCGAATATTCATGTGAATAGAAAAGTCAGGAGAATGGTAAGGTACTGTTTTCTATCAGTTTGCAAGCGGCGCACACAATCACAGTGTTGTACAGCTTCTTTCTCCACCTTTCCGATGCTGCCGCTCTCTCCGGCTCCCGGAGCCGAAGAAGCGGCTTCTTCGCGCAAAGACGATTGTACCGCTCACAGTGCTCTCTTAGCGCGGCTTCTGCCGAAAGACGCCCGGGAGCGGCGCATAGCTCCGGAGAGCATCGTACCTTCGTCTTTAGCGTCTTTTGTGGTCTACATCCTAGCAGAAAGCTTTTCCACTCTGTCTGGCAAGGAAAACCTGCGGGAGCACAGAAAACATCTCCCATCGTGTTCTGGACGTTGCACGGACGTCTGCCAAGTGTTTGGCAAAAGATAAGAAAAGCTGTCCAAAACAGCTTCTTATCGAATATTCATGTGATTGGAAAAGTCAGGAAAGTGGTAAGGTAATGTTTTCTATCAGTTGGCAAGCTGCGCACACAATCCCAGGGTTGTACAGCTTCCTTCTTCACCTTTCCCATGCTGCCGCTCTCTCCGGCTCCCGGAGCCCAAGAAGCGGCTTCTTCGCGCAAAGACGATTGTACCGCTCACAGTGCTTTCTTAGCGCGGCTTCTGCCGAAAGACGCCCGGGAGCGGCGCTTAGCTCCGGAGAGCATCGTACCTTCGTCTTTAGCGTCTTTTGTGGTCTACATCCTAGCAGAAAGCTTTTCCACTCTGTCTGGCAAGGAAAACCTGCGGGAGCACAGAAAACATCTCCCATCGTGTTCTGGACGTTGCACGGAGGTCTGCCAAGTGTTCAGCATAAAGAAAAGAAAATCTGTCCAAAGCAGCTTCTTATCGAATATTCATGTGAATAGAAAAGTCAGGAGAATGGTAAGGTACTGTTTTCTATCAGTTTGCAAGCGGCGCACACAATCACAGTGTTGTACAGCTTCTTTCTCCACCTTTCCGATGCTGCCGCTCTCTCCGGCTCCCGGAGCCGAAGAAGCGGCTTCTTCGCGCAAAGACGATTGTACCGCTCACAGTGCTCTCTTAGCGCGGCTTCTGCCGAAAGACGCCCGGGAGCGGCGCATAGCTCCGGAGAGCATCGTACCTTCGTCTTTAGCGTCTATTGTGGTCTACACCTTAGCAGAAAGCTTTTCCACTCTGTCTGGCAAGGAAAACCTGCGGGAGCACAGAAAACATCTCCCATCGTGTTATGGACGTTGCACGGACGTCTGCCAAGTGTTTGGCATAAAGATAAGAAAAGCTGTCCAAAACAGCTTCTTATCGAATATTCATGTGATTGGAAAAGTCAGGAAAGTGGTAAGGTAATGTTTTCTATCAGTTGGCAAGCTGCGCACACAATCCCAGGGTTGTACAGCTTCCTTCTTCACCTTTCCCATGCTGCCGCTCTCTCCGGCTCCCGGAGCCCAAGAAGCGGCTTCTTCGCGCAAAGACGATTGTACCGCTCACAGTGCTTTCTTAGCGCGGCTTCTGCCGAAAGACGCCCGGGAGCGGCGCTTAGCTCCGGAGAGCATCGTACCTTCGTCTTTAGCGTCTTTTGTGGTCTACATCCTAGCAGAAAGCTTTTCCACTCTGTCTGGCAAGGAAAACCTGCGGGAGCACAGAAAACATCTCCCATCGTGTTCTGGACGTTGCACGGAGGTCTGCCATGTGTTTGGCATAAAGAAAGGAAAAGCTGTCCAAAACAGCTTCTTATCGAATATTCATTTGATTGGAAATGTCAGGAGAATGGTAAGGTACTGTTTTCTATCAGTTGGCAAGTTGAGTACACAATCCCAGTGTTGTACAGCTTCTTTCTTCACCTTTCCGATGCTGCCGCTCTCTCCGGCTCCCGGAGCCCAAGAAGCGGCTTCTTCGCGCAAAGACGATTGTACCGCTCACAGTGCTCTCTTAGCGCGGCTTCTGCCGAAAGACGCCCGGGAGCGGCTCTTAGCTCGGGAGAGCATCGTACCTTCGTCTTTAGCGTCTTTTGTGGTCTACATCCTAGCAGAAAGCTTTTCCACTCTGTCTGGCAAGGAAAACCTGCGGGAGCACAGAAAACATCTCCCATCGTGTTCTGGACGTTGCACGGAGGTCTGCCAAGTGTTCAGCATAAAGAAAAGAAAAGCTGTCCAAAGCAGCTTCTTATCGAATATTCATGTGAATAGAAAAGTCAGGAGAATGGTAAGGTACTGTTTTCTATCAGTTTGCAAGCGGCGCACACAATCACAGTGTTGTACAGCTTCTTTCTCCACCTTTCCGATGCTGCCGCTCTCTCCGGCTCCCGGAGCCCAAGAAGCGGCTTCTTCGCGCAAAGACGATTGTACCGCTCACAGTGCTCTCTTAGCGCGGCTTCTGCCGAAAGACGCCCGGGAGCGGCGCATAGCTCCGGAGAGCATCGTACCTTCGTCTTTAGCGTCTTTTGTGGTCTACATCCTAGCAGAAAGCTTTTCCACTCTGTCTGGCAAGGAAAACCTGCGGGAGCACAGAAAACATCTCCCATCGTGTTCTGGACGTTGCACGGACGTCTGCCAAGTGTTTGGCAAAAGATAAGAAAAGCTGTCCAAAACAGCTTCTTATCGAATATTCATGTGATTGGAAAAGTCAGGAAAGTGGTAAGGTAATGTTTTCTATCAGTTGGCAAGCTGCGCACACAATCCCAGGGTTGTACAGCTTCCTTCTTCACCTTTCCCATGCTGCCGCTCTCTCCGGCTCCCGGAGCCCAAGAAGCGGCTTCTTCGCGCAAAGACGATTGTACCGCTCACAGTGCTTTCTTAGCGCGGCTTCTGCCGAAAGACGCCCGGGAGCGGCGCTTAGCTCCGGAGAGCATCGTACCTTCGTCTTTAGCGTCTTTTGTGGTCTACATCCTAGCAGAAAGCTTTTCCACTCTGTCTGGCAAGGAAAACCTGCGGGAGCACAGAAAACATCTCCCATCGTGTTCTGGACGTTGCACGGAGGTCTGCCAAGTGTTCAGCATAAAGAAAAGAAAAGCTGTCCAAAGCAGCTTCTTATCGAATATTCATGTGAATAGAAAAGTCAGGAGAATGGTAAGGTACTGTTTTCTATCAGTTTGCAAGCGGCGCACACAATCACAGTGTTGTACAGCTTCTTTCTCCACCTTTCCGATGCTGCCGCTCTCTCCGGCTCCCGGAGCCCAAGAAGCGGCTTCTTCGCGCAAAGACGATTGTACCGCTCACAGTGCTCTCTTAGCGCGGCTTCTGCCGAAAGACGCCCGGGAGCTGCGCATAGCTCCGGAGAGCATCGTACCTTCGTCTTTAGCGTCTATTGTGGTCTACACCTTAGCAGAAAGCTTTTCCACTCTGTCTGGCAAGGAAAACCTGCGGGAGCACAGAAAACATCTCCCATCGTGTTCTGGACGTTGCACGGACGTCTGCCAAGTGTTTGGCATAAAGATAAGAAAAGCTGTCCAAAACAGCTTCTTATCGAATATTCATGTGATTGGAAAAGTCAGGAAAGTGGTAAGGTAATGTTTTCTATCAGTTGGCAAGCTGCGCACACAATCCCAGGGTTGTACAGCTTCCTTCTTCACCTTTCCCATGCTGCCGCTCTCTCCGGCTCCCGGAGCCCAAGAAGCGGCTTCTTAGCGCAAAGACGATTGTACCGCTCACAGTGCTTTCTTAGCGCGGCTTCTGCCGAAAGACGCCCGGGAGCGGCGCTTAGCTCCGGAGAGCATCGTACCTTCGTCTTTAGCGTCTTTTGTGGTCTACATCCTAGCAGAAAGCTTTTCCACTCTGTCTGGCAAGGAAAACCTGCGGGAGCACAGAAAACATCTCCCATCGTGTTCTGGACGTTGCACGGAGGTCTGCCATGTGTTTGGCATAAAGAAAGGAAAAGCTGTCCAAAACAGCTTCTTATCGAATATTCATGTGATTGGGAATGTCAGGAGAATGGTAAGGTACTGTTTTCTATCAGTTGGCAAGTTGAGCACACAATCCCAGTGTTGTACAGCTTCTTTCTTCACCTTTCCGATGCTGCCGCTCTCTCCGGCTCCCGGAGGCCAAGAAGCGGCTTCTTCGCGCAAAGACGATTGTACCGCTCACAGTGCTCTCTTAGCGCGGTTTCTGCCGAAAGACGCCCGGGAGCGGCTCTTAGCTCGGGAGAGCATCGTACCTTCGTCTTTAGCGTCTTTTGTGGTCTACATCCTAGCAGAAAGCTTTTCCACTCTGTCTGGCAAGGAAAACCTGCGGGAGCACAGAAAACATCTCCCATCGTGTTCTGGACGTTGCACGGAGGTCTGCCAAGTGTTCAGCATAAAGAAAAGAAAAGCTGTCCAAAGCAGCTTCTTATCGAATATTCATGTGAATAGAAAAGTCAGGAGAATGGTAAGGTACTGTTTTCTATCAGTTTGCAAGCGGCGCACACAATCACAGTGTTGTACAGCTTCTTTCTCCACCTTTCCGATGCTGCCGCTCTCTCCGGCTCCCGGAGCCGAAGAAGCGGCTTCTTCACGCAAAGACGATTGTACCGCTCACAGTGCTCTCTTAGCGCGGCTTCTGCCGAAAGACGCCCGGGAGCGGCGCATAACTCCGGAGAGCATCGTACCTTCGTCTTTAGAGTCTTTTGTGGTCTACACCTTAGCAGAAAGCTTTTCCACTCTGTCTGGCAAGGAAAACCTGCGGGAGCACAGAAAACATCTCCCATCGTGTTCTGGACGTTGCACGGACGTCTGCAAGTGTTTGGCATAAAGATAAGAAAAGCTGTCCAAAACAGCTTCTTATCGAATATTCATGTGATTGGAAAAGTCAGGAAAGTGGTAAGGTAATGTTTTCTATCAGTTGGCAAGCTGCGCACACAATCACAGTGTTGTACAGCTTCTTTCTTCACCTTTCCAATGCTGCCGCTCTCTCCGGCTCCGGGAGCCGAAGAAGCGGCTTCTTCGCGCAAAGACGATTGTACCGCTCACAGTGCTCTCTTAGCGCGGCTTCTGCCGAAAGACGCCCGGGAGCGGCGCTTAGCTCCGGAGAGCATCGTACCTTCGTCTTTAGCGTCTTTTGTGGTCTACATCCTAGCAGAAAGCTTTTCCACTCTGTCTGGCAAGGAAAACCTGCGGGAGCACAGAAAACATCTCCCATCGTGTTCTGGACATTGCACGGAGGTCTGCCAAGTGTTTGCATGAAGAAATTAATAGTTGTCCAAAATAACTTTCTATCAAATATTCTTGTGATTGGAAAAGTCAGGAAAGTGGTAGGGTACTGTTTTCTATCAGTTGGCTAGTTGAGCACACAATCCCAGTATTGTACAGCTTCCTTCTTCACCTTTCCGATGCTGCCGCTCTCTCCGGCTCCCTGAGCCGAAGATGCGGCTTCTTCGCGCAAAGACGATTGTACCGCTCACAGTGCTCTCTTAGCGCCGCTTCTGCCGAAAGAAGCCCGGGAGCGGCGCTTAGCTCCGGAGAGCATCGTACCTTCGTCTTTAGCGTTTTTTGTGGTCTACATCCTAGCAGAAAGCTTTTCCACTCTGTCTGGCAAGGAAAACCTGCGGGAGCACAGAAAACATCTCCCATCGTGTTCTGGACGTTGCACGGAGGTCTGCCATGTGTTTGGCATAAAGAAAGGAAAAGCTGTCCAAAACAGCTTCTTATCGAATATTCATGTGATTGGAAATGTCAGGAGAATGGTAAGGTACTGTTTTCTATCAGTTGGCAAGTTGAGTACACAATCCCAGTGTTGTACAGCTTCTTTCTTCACCTTTCCGATGCTGCCGCTCTCTCCGGCTCCCGGAGCCCAAGAAGCGGCTTCTTCGCGCAAAGACGATTGTACCGCTCACAGTGCTCTCTTAGCGCGGCTTCTGCCGAAAGACGCCCGGGAGCGGCTCTTAGCTCGGGAGAGCATCGTACCTTCGTCTTTAGCGTCTTTTGTGGTCTACATCCTAGCAGAAAGCTTTTCCACTCTGTCTGGCAAGGAAAACCTGCGGGAGCACAGAAAACATCTCCCATCGTGTTCTGGACGTTGCACGGAGGTCTGCCAAGTGTTCAGCATAAAGAAAAGAAAAGCTGTCCAAAGCAGCTTCTTATCGAATATTCATGTGAATAGAAAAGTCAGGAGAATGGTAAGGTACTGTTTTCTATCAGTTTGCAAGCGGCGCACACAATCCCAGGGTTGTACAGCTTCTTTCTCCACCTTTCCGATGCTGCCGCTCTCTCCGGCTCCCGGAGCCCAAGAAGCGGCTTCTTCGCGCAAAGACGATTGTACCGCTCACAGTGCTCTCTTAGCGCGGCTTCTGCCGAAAGACGCCCGGGAGCGGCGCATAGCTCCGGAGAGCATCGTACCTTCGTCTTTAGCGTCTATTGTGGTCTACACCTTAGCAGAAAGCTTTTCCACTCTGTCTGGCAAGGTAAACCTGCGGGAGCACAGAAAACATCTCCCATCGTGTTCTGGACGTTGCACGGAGGTCTGCCATGTGTTTGGCATAAAGAAAGGAAAAGCTGTCCAAAACAGCTTCTTATCGAATATTCATGTGATTGGAAAAGTCAGGAAAGTGGTAAGGTAATGTTTTCTATCAGTTGGCAAGCTGCGCACACAATCACAGTGTTGTACAGCTTCCTTCTTCACCTTTCCAATGCTGCCGCTCTCTCCGGCTCCGGGAGCCGAACAAGCGGCTTCTTCGCGCAAAGACGATTGTACCGCTCACAGTGCTCTCTTAGCGCGGCTTCTGCCGAAAGACGCCCGGGAGCGGCGCTTAGCTCCGGAGAGCATCGTACCTTCGTCTTTAGCGTCTTTTGTGGTCTACATCCTAGCAGAAAGCTTTTCCACTCTGTCTGGCAAGGAAAACCTGCGGGAGCACAGAAAACATCTCCCATCGTGTTCTGGACATTGCACGGAGGTCTGCCAAGTGTTTGCATGAAGAAATTAATAGTTGTCCAAAATAACTTTCTATCAAATATTCTTGTGATTGGAAAAGTCAGGAAAGTGGTAAGGTACTGTTTTCTATCAGTTGGCTAGTTGAGCACACAATCCCAGTATTGTACAGCTTCCTTCTTCACCTTTCCGATGCTGCCGCTCTCTCCGGCTCCCTGAGCCGAAGATGCGGCTTCTTCGCGCAAAGACGATTGTACCGCTCACAGTGCTCTCTTAGCGCCGCTTCTGCCGAAAGAAGCCCGGGAGCGGCGCTTAGCTCCGGAGAGCATCGTACCTTCGTCTTTAGCGTTTTTTGTGGTCTACATCCTAGCAGAAAGCTTTTCCACTCTGTCTGGCAAGGAAAACCTGCGAGAGCACAGAAAACATCTCCCATCGTGTTCTGGACGTTGCACGGAGGTCTGCCATGTGTTTCCATGAAGAAAAGAAAAGTTGTCCAAAATAACTTCCTATCGAATATTCATGTGACTGGAAAAGTCAGGAGAATGGTAAGGTACTGTTTTCTATCAGTTGGCAAGTTCAGCACACAATCCCAGTGTTGTACAGCTTCTTTCTTCACCTTTCCGATGCTACCGCTCTCTCCGGCTCCCTGAGCCCAAGAAGCGGCTTCTTCGCGCAAAGACGATTGTACCGCTCACAGTGCTCTCTTAGCACGGCTTCTGCCGAAACACGCCCGGGAGCGGCTCTTAGCTCGGGAGAGCATCGTACCTTCGTCTTTAGCGTCTTTTGTGGTCTACATCCTAGCAGAAAGCTTTTCCACTCTGTCTGGCAAGGAAAACCTGCGGAAGCACAGAAAACATCTCCCATCGTGTTCTGGACGTTGCACGGAGGTCTGCCAAGTGTTCAGCATAAAGAAAAGAAAAGCTGTCCAAAGCAGCTTCTTATCGAATATTCATGTGAATAGAAAAGTCAGGAGAATGGTAAGGTACTGTTTTCTATCAGTTTGCAAGCGGCGCACACAATCACAGTGTTGTACAGCTTCTTTCTCCACCTTTCCGATGCTGCCGCTCTCTCCGGCTCCCGGAGCCGAAGAAGCGGCTTCTTCGCGCAAAGACGATTGTACCGCTCACAGTGCTCTCTTAGCGCGGCTTCTGCCGAAAGACGCCCGGGAGCGGCGCATAGCTCCGGAGAGCATCATACCTTCGTCTTTAGCGTCTATTGTGGTCTACACCTTAGCAGAAAGCTTTTCCACTCTGTCTGGCAAGGAAAACCTGCGGGAGCACAGAAAACATCTCCCATCGTGTTCTGGACGTTGCACGGACGTCTGCCAAGTGTTTGGCATAAAGATAAGAAAAGCTGTCCAAAACAGCTTCTTATCGAATATTCATGTGATTGGAAAAGTCAGGAAAGTGGTAAGGTAATGTTTTCTATCAGTTGGCAAGCTGCGCACACAATCCCAGGGTTGTACAGCTTCCTTCTTCACCTTTCCCATGCTGCCGCTCTCTCCGGCTCCCGGAGCCCAAGAAGCGGCTTCTTCGCGCAAAGACGATTGTACCGCTCACAGTGCTTTCTTAGCGCGGCTTCTGCCGAAAGACGCCCGGGAGCGGCGCTTAGCTCCGGAGAGCATCGTACCTTCGTCTTTAGCGTCTTTTGTGGTCTACATCCTAGCAGAAAGCTTTTCCACTCTGTCTGGCAAGGAAAACCTGCGGGAGCACAGAAAACATCTCCCATCGTGTTCTGGACGTTGCACGGAGGTCTGCCATGTGTTTGGCATAAAGAAAGGAAAAGCTGTCCAAAACAGCTTCTTATCGAATATTCATGTGATTGGAAATGTCAGGAGAATGGTAAGGTACTGTTTTCTATCAGTTGGCAAGTTGAGTACACAATCCCAGTGTTGTACAGCTTCTTTCTTCACCTTTCCGATGCTGCCGCTCTCTCCGGCTCCCGGAGCCCAAGAAGCGGCTTCTTCGCGCAAAGACGATTGTACCGCTCACAGTGCTCTCTTAGCGCGGCTTCTGCCGAAAGACGCCCGGGAGCGGCTCTTAGCTCGGGAGAGCATCGTACCTTCGTCTTTAGCGTCTTTTGTGGTCTACATCTTGGCAGAAAGCTTTTCCACTCTGTCTGGCAAGGAAAACCTGCGGGAGCACAGAAAACATCTCCCATCGTGTTCTGGACGTTGCACGGAGGTCTGCCAAGTGTTCAGCATAAAGAAAAGAAAAGCTGTCCAAAGCAGCTTCTTATCGAATATTCATGTGAATAGAAAAGTCAGGAGAATGGTAAGGTACTGTTTTCTATCAGTTTGCAAGCGGCGCACACAATCACAGTGTTGTACAGCTTCTTTCTCCACCTTTCCGATGCTGCCGCTCTCTCCGGCTCCCGGAGCCCAAGAAGCGGCTTCTTCGCGCAAAGACGATTGTACCGCTCACAGTGCTCTCTTAGCGCGGCTTCTGCCGAAAGACGCCCGGGAGCGGCGCATAGCTCCGGAGAGCATCGTACCTTCGTCTTTAGCGTCTTTTGTGGTCTACATCCTAGCAGAAAGCTTTTCCACTCTGTCTGGCAAGGAAAACCTGCGGGAGCACAGAAAACATCTCCCATCGTGTTCTGGACGTTGCACGGACGTCTGCCAAGTGTTTGGCAAAAGATAAGAAAAGCTGTCCAAAACAGCTTCTTATCGAATATTCATGTGATTGGAAAAGTCAGGAAAGTGGTAAGGTAATGTTTTCTATCAGTTGGCAAGCTGCGCACACAATCCCAGGGTTGTACAGCTTCCTTCTTCACCTTTCCCATGCTGCCGCTCTCTCCGGCTCCCGGAGCCCAAGAAGCGGCTTCTTCGCGCAAAGACGATTGTACCGCTCACAGTGCTTTCTTAGCGCGGCTTCTGCCGAAAGACGCCCGGGAGCGGCGCTTAGCTCCGGAGAGCATCGTACCTTCGTCTTTAGCGTCTTTTGTGGTCTACATCCTAGCAGAAAGCTTTTCCACTCTGTCTGGCAAGGAAAACCTGTGGGAGCACAGAAAACATCTCCCATCGTGTTCTGGACGTTGCACGGAGGTCTGCCAAGTGTTCAGCATAAAGAAAAGAAAAGCTGTCCAAAGCAGCTTCTTATCGAATATTCATGTGAATAGAAAAGTCAGGAGAATGGTAAGGTACTGTTTTCTATCAGTTTGCAAGCGGCGCACACAATCACACTGTTGTACAGCTTCTTTCTCCACCTTTCCGATGCTGCCGCTCTCTCCGGCTCCCGGAGCCGAAGAAGCGGCTTCTTCGCGCAAAGACGATTGTACCGCTCACAGTGCTCTCTTAGCGCGGCTTCTGCCGAAAGACGCCCGGGAGCGGCGCATAGCTCCGGAGAGCATCGTACCTTCGTCTTTAGCGTCTATTGTGGTCTACACCTTAGCAGAAAGCTTTTCCACTCTGTCTGGCAAGGAAAACCTGCGGGAGCACAGAAAACATCTCCCATCGTGTTCTGGACGTTGCACGGAGGTCTGCCATGTGTTTGGCATAAAGAAAGGAAAAGCTGTCCAAAACAGCTTCTTATCGAATATTCATGTGATTGGAAATGTCAGGAGAATGGTAAGGTACTGTTTTCTATCAGTTGGCAAGTTGAGCACACAATCCCAGTGTTGTACAGCTTCTTTCTTCACCTTTCCGATGCTGCCGCTCTCTCCGGCTCCCGGAGCCCAAGAACCGGCTTCTTCGCGCAAAGACGATTGTACCGCTCACAGTGCTCTCTTAGCGCGGCTTCTGCCGAAAGACGCCCGGGAGCGGCTCTTAGCTCGGGAGAGCATCGTACCTTCGTCTTTAGCGTCTTTTGTGGTCTACATCCTAGCAGAAAGCTTTTCCACTCTGTCTGGCAAGGAAAACCTGCGGGAGCACAGAAAACATCTCCCATCGTGTTCTGGACGTTGCACGGAGGTCTGCCAAGTGTTCAGCATAAAGAAAAGAAAAGCTGTCCAAAGCAGCTTCTTATCGAATATTCATGTGAATAGAAAAGTCAGGAGAATGGTAAGGTACTGTTTTCTATCAGTTTGCAAGCGGCGCACACAATCACAGTGTTGTACAGCTTCTTTCTCCACCTTTCCGATGCTGCCGCTCTCTCCGGCTCCCGGAGCCGAAGAAGCGGCTTCTTCGCGCAAAGACGATTGTACCGCTCACAGTGCTCTCTTAGCGCGGCTTCTGCCGAAAGACGCCCGGGAGCGGCGCATAACTCCGGAGAGCATCGTACCTTCGTCTTTAGAGTCTTTTGTGGTCTACACCTTAGCAGAAAGCATTTCCACTCTGTCTGGCAAGGAAAACCTGCGGGAGCACAGAAAACATCTCCCATCGTGTTCTGGACGTTGCACGGACGTCTGCAAGTGTTTGGCATAAAGAAAAGAAAAGCTGTCCAAAACAGCTTCTTATCGAATATTCATGTGATTGGAAAAGTCAGGAAAGTGGTAAGGTAATGTTTTCTATCAGTTGGCAAGCTGCGCACACAATCACAGTGTTGTACAGCTTCTTTCTTCACCTTTCCAATGCTGCCGCTCTCTCCGGCTCCGGGAGCCCAAGAAGCGGCTTCTTCGCGCAAAGACGATTGTACCGCTCACAGTGCTCTCTTAGCGCGGCTTCTGCCGAAAGACGCCCGGGAGCGGCGCTTAGCTCCGGAGAGCATCGTCCCTTCGTCTTTAGCGTCTTTTGTGGTCTACATCCTAGCAGAAAGCTTTTCCATTCTGTCTGGCAAGGAAAACCTGCGGGAGCACAGAAAACATCTCCCATCGTGTTCTGGACATTGCACGGAGGTCTGCCAAGTGTTTGCATGAAGAAATTAATAGTTGTCCAAAATAACTTTCTATCAAATATTCTTGTGATTGGAAAAGTCAGGAAAGTGGTAGGGTACTGTTTTCTATCAGTTGGCTAGTTGAGCACACAATCCCAGTATTGTACAGCTTCCTTCTTCACCTTTCCGATGCTGCCGCTCTCTCCGGCTCCCTGAGCCGAAGAAGCGGCTTCTTCGCGCAAAGACGATTGTACCGCTCACAGTGCTCTCTTAGCGCGGCTTCTGCCGAAAGACGCCCGGGAGCGGCGCATAACTCCGGAGAGCATCGTACCTTCGTCTTTAGCGTTTTTTGTGGTCTACATCCTAGCAGAAAGCTTTTCCACTCTGTCTGGCAAGGAAAACCTGCGAGAGCACAGAAAACATCTCCCATCGTGTTCTGGACGTTGCACGGACGTCTGCCAAGTGTTTGGCAAAAGATAAGAAAAGCTGTCCAAAACAGCTTCTTATCGAATATTCATGTGATTGGAAAAGTCAGGAAAGTGGTAAGGTAATGTTTTCTATCAGTTGGCAAGCTGCGCACACAATCCCAGGGTTGTACAGCTTCCTTCTTCACCTTTCCCATGCTGCCGCTCTCTCCGGCTCCCGGAGCCCAAGAAGCGGCTTCTTCGCGCAAAGACGATTGTACCGCTCACAGTGCTTTCTTAGCGCGGCTTCTGCCGAAAGACGCCCGGGAGCGGCGCTTAGCTCCGGAGAGCATCGTACCTTCGTCTTTAGCGTCTTTTGTGGTCTACATCCTAGCAGAAAGCTTTTCCACTCTGTCTGGCAAGGAAAACCTGTGGGAGCACAGAAAACATCTCCCATCGTGTTCTGGACGTTGCACGGAGGTCTGCCAAGTGTTCAGCATAAAGAAAAGAAAAGCTGTCCAAAGCAGCTTCTTATCGAATATTCATGTGAATAGAAAAGTCAGGAGAATGGTAAGGTACTGTTTTCTATCAGTTTGCAAGCGGCGCACACAATCACACTGTTGTACAGCTTCTTTCTCCACCTTTCCGATGCTGCCGCTCTCTCCGGCTCCCGGAGCCGAAGAAGCGGCTTCTTCGCGCAAAGACGATTGTACCGCTCACAGTGCTCTCTTAGCGCGGCTTCTGCCGAAAGACGCCCGGGAGCGGCGCATAGCTCCGGAGAGCATCGTACCTTCGTCTTTAGCGTCTATTGTGGTCTACACCTTAGCAGAAAGCTTTTCCACTCTGTCTGGCAAGGAAAACCTGCGGGAGCACAGAAAACATCTCCCATCGTGTTCTGGACGTTGCACGGAGGTCTGCCATGTGTTTGGCATAAAGAAAGGAAAAGCTGTCCAAAACAGCTTCTTATCGAATATTCATGTGATTGGAAATGTCAGGAGAATCGTAAGGTACTGTTTTCTATCAGTTGGCAAGTTGAGCACACAATCCCAGTGTTGTACAGCTTCTTTCTTCACCTTTCCGATGCTGCCGCTCTCTCCGGCTCCCGGAGCCCAAGAACCGGCTTCTTCGCGCAAAGACGATTGTACCGCTCACAGTGCTCTCTTAGCGCGGCTTCTGCCGAAAGACGCCCGGGAGCGGCTCTTAGCTCGGGAGAGCATCGTACCTTCGTCTTTAGCGTCTTTTGTGGTCTACATCCTAGCAGAAAGCTTTTCCACTCTGTCTGGCAAGGAAAACCTGCGGGAGCACAGAAAACATCTCCCATCGTGTTCTGGACGTTGCACGGAGGTCTGCCAAGTGTTCAGCATAAAGAAAAGAAAAGCTGTCCAAAGCAGCTTCTTATCGAATATTCATGTGAATAGAAAAGTCAGGAGAATGGTAAGGTACTGTTTTCTATCAGTTTGCAAGCGGCGCACACAATCACAGTGTTGTACAGCTTCTTTCTCCACCTTTCCGATGCTGCCGCTCTCTCCGGCTCCCGGAGCCGAAGAAGCGGCTTCTTCGCGCAAAGACGATTGTACCGCTCACAGTGCTCTCTTAGCGCGGCTTCTGCCGAAAGACGCCCGGGAGCGGCGCATAACTCCGGAGAGCATCGTACCTTCGTCTTTAGAGTCTTTTGTGGTCTACACCTTAGCAGAAAGCATTTCCACTCTGTCTGGCAAGGAAAACCTGCGGGAGCACAGAAAACATCTCCCATCGTGTTCTGGACGTTGCACGGACGTCTGCAAGTGTTTGGCATAAAGAAAAGAAAAGCTGTCCAAAACAGCTTCTTATCGAATATTCATGTGATTGGAAAAGTCAGGAAAGTGGTAAGGTAATGTTTTCTATCAGTTGGCAAGCTGCGCACACAATCACAGTGTTGTACAGCTTCTTTCTTCACCTTTCCAATGCTGCCGCTCTCTCCGGCTCCGGGAGCCCAAGAAGCGGCTTCTTCGCGCAAAGACGATTGTACCGCTCACAGTGCTCTCTTAGCGCGGCTTCTGCCGAAAGACGCCCGGGAGCGGCGCTTAGCTCCGGAGAGCATCGTCCCTTCGTCTTTAGCGTCTTTTGTGGTCTACATCCTAGCAGAAAGCTTTTCCATTCTGTCTGGCAAGGAAAACCTGCGGGAGCACAGAAAACATCTCCCATCGTGTTCTGGACATTGCACGGAGGTCTGCCAAGTGTTTGCATGAAGAAATTAATAGTTGTCCAAAATAACTTTCTATCAAATATTCTTGTGATTGGAAAAGTCAGGAAAGTGGTAGGGTACTGTTTTCTATCAGTTGGCTAGTTGAGCACACAATCCCAGTATTGTACAGCTTCCTTCTTCACCTTTCCGATGCTGCCGCTCTCTCCGGCTCCCTGAGCCGAAGAAGCGGCTTCTTCGCGCAAAGACGATTGTACCGCTCACAGTGCTCTCTTAGCGCGGCTTCTGCCGAAAGACGCCCGGGAGCGGCGCATAACTCCGGAGAGCATCGTACCTTCGTCTTTAGCGTTTTTTGTGGTCTACATCCTAGCAGAAAGCTTTTCCACTCTGTCTGGCAAGGAAAACCTGCGAGAGCACAGAAAACATCTCCCATCGTGTTCTGGACGTTGCACGGAGGTCTGCCATGTGTTTCCATGAAGAAAAGAAAAGTTGTCCAAAATAACTTCCTATCGAATATTCATGTGACTGGAAAAGTCAGGAGAATGGTAAGGTACTGTTTTCTATCAGTTGGCAAGTTCAGCACACAATCCCAGTGTTGTACAGCTTCTTTCTTCACCTTTCCGATGGTACCGCTCTCTCCGGCTCCCTGAGCCCAAGAAGCGGCTTCTTCGCGCAAAGACGATTGTACCGCTCACAGTGCTCTCTTAGCACGGCTTCTGCCGAAACACGCCCGGGAGCGGCTCTTAGCTCGGGAGAGCATCGTACCTTCGTCTTTAGCGTCTTTTGTGGTCTACATCCTAGCAGAAAGCTTTTCCACTCTGTCTGGCAAGGAAAACCTGCGGGAGCACAGAAAACATCTCCCATCGTGTTCTGGACGTTGCACGGAGGTCTGCCAAGTGTTCAGCATAAAGAAAAGAAAAGCTGTCCAAAGCAGCTTCTTATCGAATATTCATGTGAATAGAAAAGTCAGGAGAATGGTAAGGTACTGTTTTCTATCAGTTTGCAAGCGGCGCACACAATCACAGTGTTGTACAGCTTCTTTCTCCACCTTTCCGATGCTGCCGCTCTCTCCGGCTCCCGGAGCCGAAGAAGCGGCTTCTTCGCGCAAAGACGATTGTACCGCTCACAGTGCTCTCTTAGCGCGGCTTCTGCCGAAAGACGCCCGGGAGCGGCGCATAGCTCCGGAGAGCATCGTACCTTCGTCTTTAGCGTCTATTGTGGTCTACACCTTAGCAGAAAGCTTTTCCACTCTGTCTGGCAAGGAAAACCTGCGGGAGCACAGAAAACATCTCCCATCGTGTTCTGGACGTTGCACGGACGTCTGCCAAGTGTTTGGCATAAAGATAAGAAAAGCTGTCCAAAACAGCTTCTTATCGAATATTCATGTGATTGGAAAAGTCAGGAAAGTGGTAAGGTAATGTTTTCTATCAGTTGGCAAGCTGCGCACACAATCCCAGGGTTGTACAGCTTCCTTCTTCACCTTTCCCATGCTGCCGCTCTCTCCGGCTCCCGGAGCCCAAGAAGCGGCTTCTTCGCGCAAAGACGATTGTACCGGTCCCAGTGCTCTGTTAGCGCGGCTTCTGCCGAAAGACGCCCGGGAGCGGCGCTTAGCTCCGGAGAGCATCGTACCTTCGTCTTTAGCGTCTTTTGTGGTCTACATCCTAGCAGAAAGCTTTTCCACTCTGTCTGGCAAGGAAAACCTGCGGGAGCACAGAAAACATCTCCCATCGTGTTCTGGACGTTGCACGGAGGTCTGCCATGTGTTTGGCATAAAGAAAGGAAAAGCTGTCCAAAACAGCTTCTTATCGAATATTCATGTGATTGGAAATGTCAGGAGAATGGTAAGGTACTGTTTTCTATCAGTTGGCAAGTTGAGCACACAATCCCAGTGTTGTACAGCTTCTTTCTTCACCTTTCCGATGCTGCCGCTCTCTCCGGCTCCCGGAGGCCAAGAAGCGGCTTCTTCGCGCAAAGACGATTGTACCGCTCACAGTGCTCTCTTAGCGCGGTTTCTGCCGAAACACGCCCGGGAGCGGCTCTTAGCTCGGGAGAGCATCGTACCTTCGTCTTTAGCGTCTTTTGTGGTCTACATCCTAGCAGAAAGCTTTTCCACTCTGTCTGGCAAGGACAACCTGCGGGAGCACAGAAAACATCTCCCATCGTGTTCTGGACGTTGCACGAAGGTCTGCCAAGTGTTCAGCATAAAGAAAAGAAAAGCTGTCCAAAGCAGCTTCTTATCGAATATTCATGTGAATAGAAAAGTCAGGAGAATGGTAAGGTACTGTTTTCTATCAGTTTGCAAGCGGCGCACACAATCACAGTGTTGTACAGCTTCTTTCTCCACCTTTCCGATGCTGCCGCTCTCTCCGGCTCCCGGAGCCGAAGAAGCGGCTTCTTCGCGCAAAGACGATTGTACCGCTCACAGTGCTCTCTTAGCGCTGCTTCTGCCGAAAGACGCCCGGGAGCGGCGCATAACTCCGGAGAGCATCGTACCTTCGTCTTTAGAGTCTTTTTTGGTCTACACCTTAGCAGAAAGCTTTTCCACTCTGTCTGGCAAGGAAAACCTGCGGGAGCACAGAAAACATCTCCCATCGTGTTCTGGACGTTGCACGGACGTCTGCAAGTGTTTGGCATAAAGAAAAGAAAAGCTGTCCAAAACAGCTTCTTATCGAATATTCATGTGATTGGAAAAGTCAGGAAAGTGGTAAGGTAATGTTTTCTATCAGTTGGCAAGCTGCGCACACAATCACAGTGTTGTACAGCTTCTTTCTTCACCTTTCCAATGCTGCCGCGCTCTCTGGCTCCGGGAGCCGAAGAAGCGGCTTCTTCGCGCAAAGACGATTGTACCGCTCACAGTGCTCTCTTAGCGCGGCTTCTGCCGAAAGACGCCCGGGAGCGGCGCTTAGCTCCGGAGAGCATCGTACCTTCGTCTTTAGCGTCTTTTGTGGTCTACATCCTAGCAGAAAGCTTTTCCACTCTGTCTGGCAAGGAAAACCTGCGGGAGCACAGAAAACATCTCCCATCGTGTTCTGGACGTTGCACGAAGGTCTGCCAAGTGTTCAGCATAAAGAAAAGAAAAGCTGTCCAAAGCAGCTTCTTATCGAATATTCATGTGATTGGAAATGTCAGGAGAATGGTAAGGTACTGTTTTCTATCAGTTTGCAAGCGGCGCACACAATCACAGTGTTGTACAGCTTCTTTCTCCACCTTTCCGATGCTGCCGCTCTCTCCGGCTCCCGGAGCCGAAGAAGCGGCTTCTTCGCGCAAAGACGATTGTACCGCTCACAGTGCTCTCTTAGCGCTGCTTCTGCCGAAAGACGCCCGGGAGCGGCGCATAACTCCGGAGAGCATCGTACCTTCGTCTTTAGAGTCTTTTGTGGTCTACACCTTAGCAGAAAGCTTTTCCACTCTGTCTGGCAAGGAAAACCTGCGGGAGCACAGAAAACATCTCCCATCGTGTTCTGGACGTTGCACGGACGTCTGCAAGTGTTTGGCATAAAGAAAAGAAAAGCTGTCCAAAACAGCTTCTTATCGAATATTCATGTGATTGGAAAAGTCAGGAAAGTGGTAAGGTAATGTTTTCTATCAGTTGGCAAGCTGCGCACACAATCACAGTGTTGTACAGCTTCTTTCTTCACCTTTCCAATGCTGCCGCGCTCTCCGGCTCCGGGAGCCGAAGAAGCGGCTTCTTCGCGCAAAGACGATTGTACCGCTCACAGTGCTCTCTTAGCGCGGCTTCTGCCGAAAGACGCCCGGGAGCGGCGCTTAGCTCCGGAGAGCATCGTACCTTCGTCTTTAGCGTCTTTTGTGGTCTACATCCTAGCAGAAAGCTTTTCCACTCTGTCTGGCAAGGAAAACCTGCGGGAGCACAGAAAACATCTCCCATCGTGTTCTGGACGTTGCACGGAGGTCTGCCAAGTGTTCAGCATAAAGAAAAGAAAAGCTGTCCAAAGCAGCTTCTTATCGAATATTCATGTGAATAGAAAAGTCAGGAGAATGGTAAGGTACTGTTTTCTATCAGTTTGCAAGCGGCGCACACAATCACAGTGTTGTACAGCTTCTTTCTCCACCTTTCCGATGCTGCCGCTCTCTCCGGCTCCCGGAGCCGAAGAAGCGGCTTCTTCGCGCAAAGACGATTGTACCGCTCACAGTGCTCTCTTAGCGCGGCTTCTGCCGAAAGACGCCCGGGAGCGGCGCATAACTCCGGAGAGCATCGTACCTTCGTCTTTAGCGTCTATTGTGGTCTACACCTTAGCAGAAAGCTTTTCCACTCTGTCTGGCAAGGAAAACCTGCGGGAGCACAGAAAACATCTCCCATCGTGTTCTGGACGTTGCACGGACGTCTGCCAAGTGTTTGGCATAAAGATAAGAAAAGCTGTCCAAAACAGCTTCTTATCGAATATTCATGTGATTGGAAAAGTCAGGAAAGTGGTAAGGTAATGTTTTCTATCAGTTGGCAAGCTGCGCACACAATCCCAGGGTTGTACAGCTTCCTTCTTCACCTTTCCCATGCTGCCGCTCTCTCCGGCTCCGGGAGCCGAAGAAGCGGCTTCTTCGCGCAAAGACGATTGTACCGCTCACAGTGCTCTCTTAGCGCGGCTTCTGCCGAAAGACGCCCGGGAGCGGCGCTTAGCTCCGGAGAGCATCGTACCTTCGTCTTTAGCGTCTTTTGTGGTCTACATCCTAGCAGAAAGCTTTTCCACTCTGTCTGGCAAGGAAAACCTGCGGGAGCACAGAAAACATCTCCCATCGTGTTCTGGACATTGCACGGTTGTCTGCCAAGTGTTTGCATGAAGAAATTAATAGTTGTCCAAAATAACTTTCTATCAAATATTCATGTGATTGGAAAAGTCAGGAAAGTGGTAGGGTACTGTTTTCTATCAGTTGGCTAGTTGAGCACACAATCCCAGTATTGTACAGCTTCCTTCTTCACCTTTCCGATGCTGCCGCTCTCTCCGGCTCCCTGAGCCGAAGATGCGGCTTCTTCGCGCAAAGACGATTGTACCGCTCACAGTGCTCTCTTAGCGCCGCTTCTGCCGAAAGAAGCCCGGGAGCGGCGCTTAGCTCCGGAGAGCATCGTCCCTTCGTCTTTTGCGTCTTTTGTGGTCTACATCCTAGCAGAAAGCTTTTCCACTCTGTCTGGCAAGGAAAACCTGCGAGAGCACAGAAAACATCTCCCATCGTGTTCTGGACGTTGCACGGAGGTCTGCCATGTGTTTCCATGAAGAAAAGAAAAGTTGTCCAAAATAACTTCCTATCGAATATTCATGTGACTGGAAAAGTCAGGAGAATGGTAAGGTACTGTTTTCTATCAGTTGGCAAGTTCAGCACACAATCCCAGTGTTGTACAGCTTCTTTCTTCACCTTTCCGATGGTACCGCTCTCTCCGGCTCCCTGAGCCCAAGAAGCGGCTTCTTCGCGCAAAGACGATTGTACCGCTCACAGTGCTCTCTTAGCACGGCTTCTGCCGAAACACGCCCGGGAGCGGCTCTTAGCTCGGGAGAGCATCGTACCTTCGTCTTTAGCGTCTTTTGTGGTCTACATCCTAGCAGAAAGCTTTTCCACTCTGTCTGGCAAGGAAAACCTGCGGGAGCACAGAAAACATCTCCCATCGTGTTCTGGACGTTGCACGGAGGTCTGCCAAGTGTTCAGCATAAAGAAAAGAAAAGCTGTCCAAAGCAGCTTCTTATCGAATATTCATGTGAATAGAAAAGTCAGGAGAATGGTAAGGTACTGTTTTCTATCAGTTTGCAAGCGGCGCACACAATCACAGTGTTGTACAGCTTCTTTCTCCACCTTTCCGATGCTGCCGCTCTCTCCGGCTCCCGGAGCCGAAGAAGCGGCTTCTTCGCGCAAAGACGATTGTACCGCTCACAGTGCTCTCTTAGCGCGGCTTCTGCCGAAAGACGCCCGGGAGCGGCGCATAGCTCCGGAGAGCATCGTACCTTCGTCTTTAGCGTCTATTGTGGTCTACACCTTAGCAGAAAGCTTTTCCACTCTGTCTGGCAAGGAAAACCTGCGGGAGCACAGAAAACATCTCCCATCGTGTTCTGGACGTTGCACGGACGTCTGCCAAGTGTTTGGCATAAAGATAAGAAAAGCTGTCCAAAACAGCTTCTTATCGAATATTCATGTGATTGGAAAAGTCAGGAAAGTGGTAAGGTAATGTTTTCTATCAGTTGGCAAGCGGCGCACACAATCACAGTGTTGTACAGCTTCCTTCTTCACCTTTCCCATGCTGCCGCTCTCTCCGGCTCCCGGAGCCCAAGAAGCGGCTTCTTCGCGCAAAGACGATTGTACCGCTCACAGTGCTTTCTTAGCGCGGCTTCTGCCGAAAGACGCCCGGGAGCGGCGCTTAGCTCCGGAGAGCATCGTACCTTCGTCTTTAGCGTCTTTTGTGGTCTACATCCTAGCAGAAAGCTTTTCCACTCTGTCTGGCAAGGAAAACCTGCGGGAGCACAGAAAACATCTCCCATCGTGTTCTGGACGTTGCACGGAGGTCTGCCATGTGTTTGGCATAAAGAAAGGAAAAGTTGTCCAAAACAGCTTCTTATCGAATACTCATGTGATTGGAAATGTCAGGAGAATGGTAAGGTACTGTTTTCTATCAGTTGGCAAGTTGAGCACACAATCCCAGTGTTGTACAGCTTCTTTCTTCACCTTTCCGATGCTGCCGCTCTCTCCGGCTCCCGGAGGCCAAGAAGCGGCTTCTTCGCGCAAAGACGATTGTACCGCTCACAGTGCTCTCTTAGCGCGGTTTCTGCCGAAAGACGCCCGGGAGCGGCTCTTAGCTCGGGAGAGCATCGTACCTTCGTCTTTAGCGTCTTTTGTGGTCTACATCCTAGCAGAAAGCTTTTCCACTCTGTCTGGCAAGGAAAACCTGCGGGAGCACAGAAAACATCTCCCATCGTGTTCTGGACGTTGCACGGAGGTCTGCCAAGTGTTCAGCATAAAGAAAAGAAAAGCTGTCCAAAGCAGCTTCTTATCGAATATTCATGTGATTAGAAAAGTCAGGAGAATGGTAAGGTACTGTTTTCTATCAGTTTGCAAGCGGCGCACACAATCACAGTGTTGTACAGCTTCTTTCTCCACCTTTCCGATGCTGCCGCTCTCTCCGGCTCCCGGAGCCCAAGAAGCGGCTTCTTCGCGCAAAGACGATTGTACCGCTCACAGTGCTCTCTTAGCGCGGCTTCTGCCGAAAGACGCCCGGGAGCGGCGCATAACTCCGGAGAGCATCGTACCTTCGTCTTTAGAGTCTTTTGTGGTCTACACCTTAGCAGAAAGCTTTTCCACTCTGTCTGGCAAGGAAAACCTGCGGGAGCACAGAAAACATCTCCCATCGTGTTCTGGACGTTGCACGGACGTCTGCAAGTGTTTGGCATAAAGAAAAGAAAAGCTGTCCAAAACAGCTTCTTATCGAATATTCATGTGATTGGAAAAGTCAGGAAAGTGGTAAGGTAATGTTTTCTATCAGTTGGCAAGCTGCGCACACAATCACAGTGTTGTACAGCTTCTTTCTTCACCTTTCCAATGCTGCCGCTCTCTCCGGCTCCGGGAGCCGAAGAAGCGGCTTCTTCGCGCAAAGACGATTGTACCGCTCACAGTGCTCTCTTAGCGCGGCTTCTGCCGAAAGACGCCCGGGAGCGGCGCTTAGCTCCGGAGAGCATCGTACCTTCGTCTTTAGCGTCTTTTGTGGTCTACATCCTAGCAGAAAGCTTTTCCACTCTGTCTGGCAAGGAAAACCTGCGGGAGCACAGAAAACATCTCCCATCGTGTTCTGGACATTGCACGGAGGTCTGCCAAGTGTTTGCATGAAGAAATTAATAGTTGTCCAAAATAACTTTCTATCAAATATTCTTGTGACTGGAAAAGTCAGGAAAGTGGTAAGGTACTGTTTTCTATCAGTTGGCTAGTTGAGCACACAATCCCAGTATTGTACAGCTTCCTTCTTCACCTTTCCGATGCTGCCGCTCTCTCCGGCTCCCTGAGCCGAAGATGCGGCTTCTTCGCGCAAAGACGATTGTACCGCTCACAGTGCTCTCTTAGCGCCGCTTCTGCCGAAAGAAGCCCGGGAGCGGCGCTTAGCTCCGGAGAGCATCGTACCTTCGTCTTTAGCGTTTTTTGTGGTCTACATCCTAGCAGAAAGCTTTTCCACTCTGTCTGGCAAGGAAAACCTGCGAGAGCACAGAAAACATCTCCCATCGTGTTCTGGACGTTGCACGGAGGTCTGCCATGTGTTTCCATGAAGAAAAGAAAAGTTGTCCAAAATAACTTCCTATCGAATATTCATGTGACTGGAAAAGTCAGGAGAATGGTAAGGTACTGTTTTCTATCAGTTGGCAAGTTCAGCACACAATCCCAGTGTTGTACAGCTTCTTTCTTCACCTTTCCGATGCTACCGCTCTCTCCGGCTCCCTGAGCCCAAGAAGCGGCTTCTTCGCGCAAAGACCATTCTACCGCTCACAGTGCTCTCTTAGCACGGCTTCTGCCGAAACACGCCCGGGAGCGGCTCTTAGCTCGGGAGAGCATCGTACCTTCGTCTTTAGCGTCTTTTGTGGTCTACATCCTAGCAGAAAGCTTTTCCACTCTGTCTGGCAAGGAATACCTGCGGGAGCACAGAAAACATCTCCCATCGTGTTCTGGATGTTGCACGGAGGTCTGCCAAGTGTTCAGCATAAAGAAAAGAAAAGCTGTCCAAAGCAGCTTCTTATCGAATATTCATGTGAATAGAAAAGTCAGGAGAATGGTAAGGTACTGTTTTCTATCAGTTTGCAAGCGGCGCACACAATCACAGTGTTGTACAGCTTCTTTCTCCACCTTTCCGATGCTGCCGCTCTCTCCGGCTCCCGGAGCCGAAGATGCGGCTTCTTCGCGCAAAGACGATTGTACCGCTCACAGTGCTCTCTTAGCGCGGCTTCTGCCGAAAGACGCCCGGGAGCGGCGCATAGCTCCGGAGAGCATCGTACCTTCGTCTTTAGCGTCTATTGTGGTCTACACCTTAGCAGAAAGCTTTTCCACTCTGTCTGGCAAGGAAAACCTGCGGGAGCACAGAAAACATCTCCCATCGTGTTCTGGACGTTGCACGGACGTCTGCCAAGTGTTTGGCAAAAGATAAGAAAAGCTGTCCAAAACAGCTTCTTATCGAATATTCATGTGATTGGAAAAGTCAGGAAAGTGGTAAGGTAATGTTTTCTATCAGTTGGCAAGCTGCGCACACAATCCCAGGGTTGTACAGCTTCCTTCTTCACCTTTCCCATGCTGCCGCTCTCTCCGGCTCCCGGAGCCCAAGAAGCGGCTTCTTCGCGCAAAGACGATTGTACCGCTCACAGTGCTTTCTTAGCGCGGCTTCTGCCGAAAGACGCCCGGGAGCGGCGCTTAGCTCCGGAGAGCATCGTACCTTCGTCTTTAGCGTCTTTTGTGGTCTACATCCTAGCAGAAAGCTTTTCCACTCTGTCTGGCAAGGAAAACCTGCGGGAGCACAGAAAACATCTCCCATCGTGTTCTGGACGTTGCACGGAGGTCTGCCATGTGTTTGGCATAAAGAAAGGAAAAGCTGTCCAAAACAGCTTCTTATCGAATATTCATTTGATTGGAAATGTCAGGAGAATGGTAAGGTACTGTTTTCTATCAGTTGGCAAGTTGAGCACACAATCCCAGTGTTGTACAGCTTCCTTCTTCACCTTTCCGATGCTGCCGCTCTCTCTGCCTCCCGGAGCCGAAGAAGCGGCTTCTTCGCGCAAAGACGATTGTACCGCTCACAGTGCTCTCTTAGCGCGGCTTCTGCCGAAAGACGCCCGGGAGCGGCGCATAACTCCGGAGAGCATCGTACCTTCGTCTTTAGAGTCTTTTGTGGTCTACACCTTAGCAGAAAGCTTTTCCACTCTGTCTGGCAAGGAAAACCTGCGGGAGCACAGAAAACATCTCCCATCGTGTTCTGGACGTTGCACGGACGTCTGCAAGTGTTTGGCATAAAGAAAAGAAAAGCTGTCCAAAACAGCTTCTTATCGAATATTCATGTGTTTGGAAAAGTCAGGAAAGTGGTAAGGTAATGTTTTCTATCAGTTGGCTAGCTGCGCACACAATCACAGTGTTGTACAGCTTCTTTCTTCACCTTTCCAATGCTGCCGCTCTCTCCGGCTCCGGGAGCCGAAGAAGCGGCTTCTTCGCGCAAAGACGATTGTACCGCTCACAGTGCTCTCTTAGCGCGGCTTCTGCCGAAAGACGCCCGGGAGCGGCGCTTAGCTCCGGAGAGCATCGTACCTTCGTCTTTAGCGTCTTTTGTGGTCTACATCCTAGCAGAAAGCTTTTCCACTCTGTCTGGCAAGGAAAACCTGCGGGAGCACAGAAAACATCTCCCATCGTGTTCTGGACATTGCACGGAGGTCTGCCAAGTGTTTGCATGAAGAAATTAATAGTTGTCCAAAATAACTTTCTATCAAATATTCTTGTGATTGGAAAAGTCAGGAAAGTGGTAAGGTACTGTTTTCTATCAGTTGGCTAGTTGAGCACACAATCCCAGTATTGTACAGCTTCCTTCTTCACCTTTCCGATGCTGCCGCTCTCTCCGGCTCCCTGAGCCGAAGATGCGGCTTCTTCGCGCAAAGACGATTGTACCGCTCACAGTGCTCTCTTAGCGCCGCTTCTGCCGAAAGAAGCCCGGCAGCGGCGCTTAGCTCCGGAGAGCATCGTACCTTCGTCTTTAGCGTTTTTTGTGGTCTACATCCTAGCAGAAAGCTTTTCCACTCTGTCTGGCAAGGAAAACCTGCGAGAGCACAGAAAACATCTCCCATCGTGTTCTGGACGTTGCACGGAGGTCTGCCATGTGTTTCCATGAAGAAAAGAAAAGTTGTCCAAAATAACTTCCTATCGAATATTCATGTGACTGGAAAAGTCAGGAGAATGGTAAGGTACTGTTTTCTATCAGTTGGCAAGTTCAGCACACAATCCCAGTGTTGTACAGCTTCTTTCTTCACCTTTCCGATGCTACCGCTCTCTCCGGCTCCCTGAGCCCAAGAAGCGGCTTCTTCGCGCAAAGACGATTGTACCGCTCACAGTGCTCTCTTAGCACGGCTTCTGCCGAAACACGCCCGGGAGCGGCTCTTAGCTCGGGAGAGCATCGTACCTTCGTCTTTAGCGTCTTTTGTGGTCTACATCCTAGCAGAAAGCTTTTCCACTCTGTCTGGCAAGGAAAACCTGCGGGAGCACAGAAAACATCTCCCATCGTGTTCTGGACGTTGCACGGAGGTCTGCCAAGTGTTCAGCATAAAGAAAAGAAAAGCTGTCCAAAGCAGCTTCTTATCGAATATTCATGTGAATAGAAAAGTCAGGAGAATGGTAAGGTACTGTTTTCTATCAGTTTGCAAGCGGCGCACACAATCACAGTGTTGTACAGCTTCTTTCTCCACCTTTCCGATGCTGCCGCTCTCTCCGGCTCCCGGAGCCCAAGAAGCGGCTTCTTCGCGCAAAGACGATTGTACCGCTCACAGTGCTCTCTTAGCGCGGCTTCTGCCGAAAGACGCCCGGGAGCGGCGCATAGCTCCGGAGAGCATCGTACCTTCGTCTTTAGCGTCTATTGTGGTCTACACCTTAGCAGAAAGCTTTTCCACTCTGTCTGGCAAGGAAAACCTGCGGGAGCACAGAAAACATCTCCCATCGTGTTCTAGACATTGCACGGAGGTCTGCCAAGTGTTTGCATGAAGAAATTAATAGTTGTCCAAAATAACTTTCTATCAAATATTCTTGTGATTGGAAAAGTCAGGAAAGTGGTAGGGTACTGTTTTCTATCAGTTGGCTAGTTGAGCACACAATCCCAGTATTGTACAGCTTCCTTCTTCACCTTTCCGATGCTGCCGCTCTCTCCGGCTCCCTGAGCCGAAGATGCGGCTTCTTCGCGCAAAGACGATTGTACCGCTCACAGTGCTCTCTTAGCGCCGCTTCTGCCGAAAGAAGCCAGGGAGCGGCGCTTAGCTCCGGAGAGCATCGTACCTTCGTCTTTAGCGTTTTTTGTGGTCTACATCCTAGCAGAAAGCTTTTCCACTCTGTCTGGCAAGGAAAACCTGCGGGAGCACAGAAAACATCTCCCATCGTGTTCTGGACGTTGCACGGACGTCTGCCAAGTGTTTGGCATAAAGATAAGAAAAGCTGTCCAAAACAGCTTCTTATCGAATATTCATGTGATTGGAAAAGTCAGGAAAGTGGTAAGGTAATGTTTTCTATCAGTTGGCAAGCTGCGCACACAATCCCAGGGTTGTACAGCTTCCTTCTTCACCTTTCCCATGCTGCCGCTCTCTCCGGCTCCCGGAGCCCAAGAAGCGGCTTCTTCGCGCAAAGACGATTGTACCGCTCACAGTGCTCTCTTAGCGCGGCTTCTGCCGAAAGACGCCCGGGAGCGGCGCATAGCTCCGGAGAGCATCGTACCTTCGTCTTTAGCGTCTTTTGTGGTCTACATCCTAGCAGAAAGCTTTTCCACTCTGTCTGGCAAGGAAAACCTGCGGGAGCACAGAAAACATCTCCCATCGTGTTCTGGACGTTGCACGGAGGTCTGCCATGTGTTTGGCATAAAGAAAGGAAAAGCTGACCAAAACAGCTTCTTATCGAATATTCATGTGATTGGAAATGTCAGGAGAATGGTAAGGTACTGTTTTCTATCAGTTGGCAAGTTGAGCACACAATCCCAGTGTTGTACAGTTTCTTTCTTCACCTTTCCGATGCTGCCGCTCTCTCCGGCTCCCGGAGGCCAAGAAGCGGCTTCTTCGCGCAAAGACGATTGTACCGCTCACAGTGCTCTCTTAGCGCGGTTTCTGCCGAAAGACGCCCGGGAGCGGCTCTTAGCTCGGGAGAGCATCGTACCTTCGTCTTTAGCGTCTTTTGTGGTCTACATCCTAGCAGAAAGCTTTTCCACTCTGTCTGGCAAGGAAAACCTGCGGGAGCACAGAAAACATCTCCCATCGTGTTCTGGACGTTGCACGGAGGTCTGCCAAGTGTTCAGCATAAAGAAAAGAAAAGCTGTCCAAAGCAGCTTCTTATCGAATATTCATGTGAATAGAAAAGTCAGGAGAATGGTAAGGTACTGTTTTCTATCAGTTTGCAAGCGGCGCACACAATCACAGTGTTGTACAGCTTCTTTCTCCACCTTTCCGATGCTGCCGCTCTCTCCGGCTCCCGGAGCCGAAGAAGCGGCTTCTTCGCGCAAAGACGATTGTACCGCTCACAGTGCTCTCTTAGCGCGGCTTCTGCCGAAAGACGCCCGGGAGCGGCGCATAACTCCGGAGAGCATCGTACCTTCGTCTTTAGAGTCTTTTGTGGTCTACACCTTAGCAGAAAGCTTTTCCACTCTGTCTGGCAAGGAAAACCTGCGGGAGCACAGAAAACATCTCCCATCGTGTTCTGGACGTTGCACGGACGTCTGCAAGTGTTTGGCATAAAGAAAAGAAAAGCTGTCCAAAACAGCTTCTTATCGAATATTCATGTGATTGGAAAAGTCAGGAAAGTGGTAAGGTAATGTTTTCTATCAGTTGGCAAGCTGCGCACACAATCACAGTGTTGTACAGCTTCTTTCTTCACCTTTCCAATGCTGCCGCTCTCTCCGGCTCCGGGAGCCGAAGAAGCGGCTTCTTCGCGCAAAGACGATTGTACCGCTCACAGTGCTCTCTTAGCGCGGCTTCTGCCGAAAGACGCCCGGGAGCGGCGCTTAGCTCTGGAGAGCATCGTACCTTCGTCTTTAGCGTTTTTTGTGGTCTACATCCTAGCAGAAAGCTTTTCCACTCTGTCTGGCAAGGAAAACCTGCGGGAGCACAGAAAACATCTCCCATCGTGTTCTGGACATTGCACGGAGGTCTGCCAAGTGTTTGCATGAAGAAATTAATAGTTGTCCAAAATAACTTTCTATCAAATATTCTTGTGATTGGAAAAGTCAGGAAAGTGGTAAGGTACTGTTTTCTATCAGTTGGCTAGTTGAGCACACAATCCCAGTATTGTACAGCTTCCTTCTTCACCTTTACGATGCTGCCGCTCTCTCCGGCTCCCTGAGCCGAAGATGCGGCTTCTTCGCGCAAAGACGATTGTACCGCTCACAGTGCTCTCTTAGCGCCGCTTCTGCCGAAAGAAGCCCGGCAGCGGCGCTTAGCTCCGGAGAGCATCGTACCTTCGTCTTTAGCGTCTTTTGTGGTCTACATCCTAGCAGAAAGCTTTTCCACTCTGTCTGGCAAGGAAAACCTGCGAGAGCACAGAAAACATCTCCCATCGTGTTCTGGACGTTGCACGGAGGTCTGCCATGTGTTTCCATGAAGAAAAGAAAAGTTGTCCAAAATAACTTCCTATCGAATATTCATGTGACTGGAAAAGTCAGGAGAATGGTAAGGTACTGTTTTCTATCAGTTGGCAAGTTCAGCACACAATCCCAGTGTTGTACAGCTTCTTTCTTCACCTTTCCGATGCTACCGCTCTCTCCGGCTCCCTGAGCCCAAGAAGCGGCTTCTTCGCGCAAAGACGATTGTACCGCTCACAGTGCTCTCTTAGCACGGCTTCTGCCGAAACACGCCCGGGAGCGGCTCTTAGCTCGGGAGAGCATCGTACCTTCGTCTTTAGCGTCTTTTGTGGTCTACATCCTAGCAGAAAGCTTTTCCACTCTGTCTGGCAAGGAAAACCTGCGGGAGCACAGAAAACATCTCCCATCGTGTTCTGGACGTTGCACGGAGGTCTGCCAAGTGTTCAGCATAAAGAAAAGAAAAGCTGTCCAAAGCAGCTTCTTATCGAATATTCATGTGAATAGAAAAGTCAGGAGAATGGTAAGGTACTGTTTTCTATCAGTTTGCAAGCGGCGCACACAATCACAGTGTTGTACAGCTTCTTTCTCCACCTTTCCGATGCTGCCGCTCTCTCCGGCTCCCGGAGCCGAAGATGCGGCTTCTTCGCGCAAAGACGATTGTACCGCTCACAGTGCTCTCTTAGCGCGGCTTCTGCCGAAAGACGCCCGGGAGCGGCGCATAGCCCCGGAGAGCATCGTACCTTCGTCTTTAGCGTCTATTGTGGTCTACACCTTAGCAGAAAGCTTTTCCACTCTGTCTGGCAAGGAAAACCTGCGGGAGCACAGAAAACATCTCCCATCGTGTTCTGGACGTTGCACGGACGTCTGCCAAGTGTTTGGCATAAAGATAAGAAAAGCTGTCCAAAACAGCTTCTTATCGAATATTCATGTGATTGGAAAAGTCAGGAAAGTGGTAAGGTAATGTTTTCTATCAGTTGGCAAGCTGCGCACACAATCCCAGGGTTGTACAGCTTCCTTCTTCACCTTTCCCATGCTGCCGCTCTCTCCGGCTCCCGGAGCCCAAGAAGCGGCTTCTTCGCGCAAAGACGATTGTACCGCTCACAGTGCTTTCTTAGCGCGGCTTCTGCCGAAAGACGCCCGGGAGCGGCGCTTAGCTCCGGAGAGCATCGTACCTTCGTCTTTAGCGTCTTTTGTGGTCTACATCCTAGCAGAAAGCTTTTCCACTCTGTCTGGCAAGGAAAACCTGCGGGAGCACAGAAAACATCTCCCATCGTGTTCTGGACGTTGCACGGAGGTCTGCCATGTGTTTGGCATAAAGAAAGGAAAAGCTGTCCAAAACAGCTTCTTATCGAATATTCATGTGATTGGAAATGTCAGGAGAATGGTAAGGTACTGTTTTCTATCAGTTGGCAAGTTGAGCACACAATCCCAGTGTTGTACAGCTTCTTTCTTCACCTTTCCGATGCTGCCGCTCTCTCCGGCTCCCGGAGCCCAAGAAGCGGCTTCTTCGCGCAAAGACGATTGTACCGGTCACAGTGCTCTCTTAGCGCGGCTTCTGCCGAAAGACGCCCGGGAGCGGCTCTTAGCTCGGGAGAGCATCGTACCTTCGTCTTTAGCGTCTTTTGTGGTCTACATCCTAGCAGAAAGCTTTTCCACTCTGTCTGGCAAGGAAAACCTGCGGGAGCACAGAAAACATCTCCCATCGTGTTCTGGACGTTGCACGGAGGTCTGCCAAGTGTTCAGCATAAAGAAAAGAAAAGCTGTCCAAAGCAGCTTCTTATCGAATATTCATGTGAATAGAAAAGTCAGGAGAATGGTAAGGTACTGTTTTCTATCAGTTTGCAAGCGGCGCACACAATCACAGTGTTGTACAGCTTCTTTCTCCACCTTTCCGATGCTGCCGCTCTCTCCGGCTCCCGGAGCCGAAGAAGCGGCTTCTTCGCGCAAAGACGATTGTACCGCTCACAGTGCTCTCTTAGCGCGGCTTCTGCCGAAAGAAGCCCGGGAGCGGCGCATAACTCCGGAGAGCATCGTACCTTCGTCTTTAGAGTCTTTTGTGGTCTACACCTTAGCAGAAAGCTTTTCCACTCTGTCTGGCAAGGAAAACCTGCGGGAGCACAGAAAACATCTCCCATCGTGTTCTGGACGTTGCACGGACGTCTGCAAGTGTTTGGCATAAAGAAAAGAAAAGCTGTCCAAAACAGCTTCTTATCGAATATTCATGTGATTGGAAAAGTCAGGAAAGTGGTAAGGTAATGTTTTCTATCAGTTGGCAAGCTGCGCACACAATCACAGTGTTGTACAGCTTCCTTCTTCACCTTTCCAATGCTGCCGCTCTCTCCGGCTCCGGGAGCCGAACAAGCGGCTTCTTCGCGCAAAGACGATTGTACCGCTCACAGTGCTCTCTTAGCGCGGCTTCTGCCGAAAGACGCCCGGGAGCGGCGCTTAGCTCCGGAGAGCATCGTACCTTCGTCTTTAGCGTCTTTTGTGGTCTACATCCTAGCAGAAATCTTTTCCACTCTATCTGGCAAGGAAAACCTGCGGGAGCACAGAAAACATCTCCCATCGTGTTCTGGACATTGCACGGAGGTCTGCCAAGTGTTTGCATGAAGAAATTAATAGTTGTCCAAAATAACTTTCTATCAAATATTCTTGTGATTGGAAAAGTCAGGAAAGTGGTAGGGTACTGTTTTCTATCAGTTGGCTACTGAGCACACAATCCCAGTATTGTACAGCTTCCTTCTTCACCTTTCCGATGCTGCCGCTCTCTCCGGCTCCCGGAGCCCAAGAAGCGGCTTCTTCGCGCAAAGACGATTGTACCGCTCACAGTGCTCTCTTAGCGCCGCTTCTGCCGAAAGAAGCCCGGGAGCGGCGCTTAGCTCCGGAGAGCATCGTACCTTCCTCTTTAGCGTTTTTTGTGGTCTACATCCTAGCAGAAAGCTTTTCCACTCTGTCTGGCAAGGAAAACCTGCGAGAGCACAGAAAACATCTCCCATCGTGTTCTGGACGTTGCACGGAGGTCTGCCATGTGTTTCCATGAAGAAAAGAAAAGTTGTCCAAAATAACTTCCTATCGAATATTCATGTGACTGGAAAAGTCAGGAGAATGGTAAGGTACTGTTTTCTATCAGTTGGCAAGTTCAGCACACAATCCCAGTATTGTACAGCTTCCTTCTTCACCTTTCCGATGCTGCCGCTCTCTCCGGCTCCCTGAGCCGAAGATGCGGCTTCTTCGCGCAAAGACGATTGTACCGCTCACAGTGCTCTCTTAGCGCGGCTTCTGCCGAAAGAAGCCCGGGAGCGGCGCTTAGCTCCGGAGAGCATCGTACCTTCGTCTTTAGCGTCTTTTGTGGTCTACATCCTAGCAGAAAGCTTTTCCACTCTGTCTGGCAAGGAAAACCTGCGGGAGCACAGAAAACATCTCCCATCGTGTTCTGGACGATGCACGGACGTCTGCCAAGTGTTTGGCATAAAGAAAAGAAAAGCTGTCCAAAACAGCTTCTTATCGAATATTCATGTGATTGGAAAAGTCAGGAAAGTGGTAAGGTAATGTTTTCTATCAGTTGGCAAGCTGCGCACACAATCCCAGTGTTGTACAGCTTCCTTCTTCACCTTTCCCATGCTGCCGCTCTCTCCGGCTCCGGGAGCCGAAGAAGCGGCTTCTTCGCGCAAAGACGATTGTACCGCTCACAGTGCTCTCTTAGCGCGGCTTCTGCCGAAAGACGCCCGGGAGCGGCGCTTAGCTCCGGAGAGCATCGTACCTTCGTCTTTAGCGTCTTTTGTGGTCTACATCCTAGCAGAAAGCTTTTCCACTCTGTCTGGCAAGGAAAACCTGCGGGAGCACAGAAAACATCTCCCATCGTGTTCTGGACATTGCACGGAGGTCTGCCAAGTGTTTGCATGAAGAAATTAATAGTTGTCCAAAATAACTTTCTATCAAATATTCTTGTGATTGGAAAAGTCAGGAAAGTGGTAAGGTACTGTTTTCTATCAGTTGGCTAGTTGAGCACACAATCCCAGTATTGTACAGCTTCCTTCTTCACCTTTCCGATGCTGCCGCTCTCTCCGGCTCCCTGAGCCGAAGATGCGGCTTCTTCGCGCAAAGACGATTGTACCGCTCACAGTGCTCTCTTAGCGCGGCTTCTGCCGAAAGAAGCCCGGGAGCGACGCTTAGCCTCGGGAGAGCATCGTACCTTCGTCTTTAGCGTCTTTTGTGGTCTACATCCTAGCAGAAAGCTTTTCCACTCTGTCTGGCAAGGAAAACCTGCGGGAGCACAGAAAACATCTCCCATCGTGTTCTGGACATTGCACGGAGGTCTGCCAAGTGTTTCCATGAAGAAAAGAAAAGTTGTCCAAAATAACTTCCTATCGAATATTCATGTGACTGGAAAAGTCAGGAGAATGGTAAGGTACTGTTTTCTATCAGTTGGCAAGTTCAGCACACAATCCCAGTGTTGTACAGCTTCTTTCTTCACCTTTCCGATGCTGCCGCTCTCTCCGGCTCCCTGAGCCCAAGAAGCGGCTTCTTCGCGCAAAGACGATTGTACCGCTCACAGTGCTCTCTTAGCGCGGCTTCTGCCGAAAGACGCCCGGGAGCGGCTCTTAGCTCGGGAGAGCATCGTACCTTCGTCTTTAGCGTCTTTTGTGGTCTACATCCTAGCAGAAAGCTTTTCCACTCTGTCTGGCAAGGAAAACCTGCGGGAGCACAGAAAACATCTCCCATCGTGTTCTGGACATTGCACGGAGGTCTGCCAAGTGTTCAGCATAAAGAAAAGAAAAGCTGTCCAAAGCAGCTTCTTATCGAATATTCATGTGAATAGAAAAGTCAGGAGAATGGTAAGGTACTGTTTTCTATCAGTTTGCAAGCGGCGCACACAATCACAGTGTTGTACAGCTTCTTTCTCCACCTTTCCGATGCTGCCGCTCTCTCCGGCTCCCGGAGCCGAAGAAGCGGCTTCTTCGCGCAAAGACGATTGTACCGCTCACAGTGCTCTCTTAGCGCCGCTTCTGCCGAAAGACGCCCGGGAGCGGCGCTTAGCTCCGGAGAGCATCGTACCTTCGTCTTTAGCGTTTTTTGTGGTCTACATCCTAGCAGAAAGCTTTTCCACTCTGTCTGGCAAGGAAAACCTGCGAGAGCACAGAAAACATCTCCCATCGTGTTCTGGACGTTGCACGGAGGTCTGCCATGTGTTTCCATGAAGAAAAGAAAAGTTGTCCAAAATAACTTCCTATCGAATATTCATGTGACTGGAAAAGTCAGGAGAATGGTAAGGTACTGTTTTCTATCAGTCGGCAAGTTCAGCACACAATCCCAGTGTTGTACAGCTTCTTTCTTCACCTTTCCGATGCTACCGCTCTCTCCGGCTCCCTGAGCCCAAGAAGCGGCTTCTTCGCGCAAAGACGATTGTACCGCTCACAGTGCTCTCTTAGCACGGCTTCTGCCGAAAGACGCCCGGGAGCGGCTCTTAGCTCGGGAGAGCATCGTACCTTCGTCTTTAGCGTCTTTTGTGGTCTACATCCTGGCAGAAAGCTTTTCCACTCTGTCTGGCAAGGAAAACCTGCGGGAGCACAGAAAACATCTCCCATCGTGTTCTGGACGTTGCACGGAGGTCTGCCAAGTGTTCAGCATAAAGAAAAGAAAAGCTGTCCAAAGCAGCTTCTTATCGAATATTCATGTGAATAGAAAAGTCAGGAGAATGGTAAGGTACTGTTTTCTATCAGTTTGCAAGCGGCGCACACAATCACAGTGTTGTACAGCTTCTTTCTCCACCTTTCCGATGCTGCCGCTCTCTCCGGCTCCCGGAGCCGAAGAAGCGGCTTCTTCGCGCAAAGACGATTGTACCGCTCACAGTGCTCTCTTAGCGCGGCTTCTGCCGAAAGAAGCCCGGGAGCGGCGCATAACTCCGGAGAGCATCGTACCTTCGTCTTTAGAGTCTTTTGTGGTCTACACCTTAGCAGAAAGCTTTTCCACTCTGTCTGGCAAGGAAAACCTGCGGGAGCACAGAAAACATCTCCCATCGTGTTCTGGACGTTGCACGGACGTCTGCAAGTGTTTGGCATAAAGAAAAGAAAAGCTGTCCAAAACAGCTTCTTATCGAATATTCATGTGATTGGAAAAGTCAGGAAAGTGGTAAGGTAATGTTTTCTATCAGTTGGCAAGCTGCGCACACAATCACAGTGTTGTACAGCTTCCTTCTTCACCTTTCCAATGCTGCCGCTCTCTCCGGCTCCGGGAGCCGAACAAGCGGCTTCTTCGCGCAAAGACGATTGTACCGCTCACAGTGCTCTCTTAGCGCGGCTTCTGCCGAAAGACGCCCGGGAGCGGCGCTTAGCTCCGGAGAGCATCGTACCTTCGTCTTTAGCGTCTTTTGTGGTCTACATCCTAGCAGAAATCTTTTCCACTCTATCTGGCAAGGAAAACCTGCGGGAGCACAGAAAACATCTCCCATCGTGTTCTGGACATTGCACGGAGGTCTGCCAAGTGTTTGCATGAAGAAATTAATAGTTGTCCAAAATAACTTTCTATCAAATATTCTTGTGATTGGAAAAGTCAGGAAAGTGGTAGGGTACTGTTTTCTATCAGTTGGCTACTGAGCACACAATCCCAGTATTGTACAGCTTCCTTCTTCACCTTTCCGATGCTGCCGCTCTCTCCGGCTCCCGGAGCCCAAGAAGCGGCTTCTTCGCGCAAAGACGATTGTACCGCTCACAGTGCTCTCTTAGCGCCGCTTCTGCCGAAAGAAGCCCGGGAGCGGCGCTTAGCTCCGGAGAGCATCGTACCTTCGTCTTTAGCGTTTTTTGTGGTCTACATCCTAGCAGAAAGCTTTTCCACTCTGTCTGGCAAGGAAAACCTGCGAGAGCACAGAAAACATCTCCCATCGTGTTCTGGACGTTGCACGGAGGTCTGCCATGTGTTTCCATGAAGAAAAGAAAAGTTGTCCAAAATAACTTCCTATCGAATATTCATGTGACTGGAAAAGTCAGGAGAATGGTAAGGTACTGTTTTCTATCAGTTGGCAAGTTCAGCACACAATCCCAGTATTGTACAGCTTCCTTCTTCACCTTTCCGATGCTGCCGCTCTCTCCGGCTCCCTGAGCCGAAGATGCGGCTTCTTCGCGCAAAGACGATTGTACCGCTCACAGTGCTCTCTTAGCGCGGCTTCTGCCGAAAGAAGCCCGGGAGCGGCGCTTAGCTCCGGAGAGCATCGTACCTTCGTCTTTAGCGTCTTTTGTGGTCTACATCCTAGCAGAAAGCTTTTCCACTCTGTCTGGCAAGGAAAACCTGCGGGAGCACAGAAAACATCTCCCATCGTGTTCTGGACGATGCACGGACGTCTGCCAAGTGTTTGGCATAAAGAAAAGAAAAGCTGTCCAAAACAGCTTCTTATCGAATATTCATGTGATTGGAAAAGTCAGGAAAGTGGTAAGGTAATGTTTTCTATCAGTTGGCAAGCTGCGCACACAATCCCAGTGTTGTACAGCTTCCTTCTTCACCTTTCCCATGCTGCCGCTCTCTCCGGCTCCGGGAGCCGAAGAAGCGGCTTCTTCGCGCAAAGACGATTGTACCGCTCACAGTGCTCTCTTAGCGCGGCTTCTGCCGAAAGACGCCCGGGAGCGGCGCTTAGCTCCGGAGAGCATCGTACCTTCGTCTTTAGCGTCTTTTGTGGTCTACATCCTAGCAGAAAGCTTTTCCACTCTGTCTGGCAAGGAAAACCTGCGGGAGCACAGAAAACATCTCCCATCGTGTTCTGGACATTGCACGGAGGTCTGCCAAGTGTTTGCATGAAGAAATTAATAGTTGTCCAAAATAACTTTCTATCAAATATTCTTGTGATTGGAAAAGTCAGGAAAGTGGTAAGGTACTGTTTTCTATCAGTTGGCTAGTTGAGCACACAATCCCAGTATTGTACAGCTTCCTTCTTCACCTTTCCGATGCTGCCGCTCTCTCCGGCTCCCTGAGCCGAAGATGCGGCTTCTTCGCGCAAAGACGATTGTACCGCTCACAGTGCTCTCTTAGCGCGGCTTCTGCCGAAAGAAGCCCGGGAGCGGCGCTTAGCTCCGGAGAGCATCGTACCTTCGTCTTTAGCGTCTTTTGTGGTCTACATCCTAGCAGAAAGCTTTTCCACTCTGTCTGGCAAGGAAAACCTGCGGGAGCACAGAAAACATCTCCCATCGTGTTCTGGACATTGCACGGAGGTCTGCCAAGTGTTTCCATGAAGAAAAGAAAAGTTGTCCAAAATAACTTCCTATCGAATATTCATGTGACTGGAAAAGTCAGGAGAATGGTAAGGTACTGTTTTCTATCAGTTGGCAAGTTCAGCACACAATCCCAGTGTTGTACAGCTTCTTTCTTCACCTTTCCGATGCTGCCGCTCTCTCCGGCTCCCTGAGCCCAAGAAGCGGCTTCTTCGCGCAAAGACGATTGTACCGCTCACAGTGCTCTCTTAGCGCGGCTTCTGCCGAAAGACGCCCGGGAGCGGCTCTTAGCTCGGGAGAGCATCGTACCTTCGTCTTTAGCGTCTTTTGTGGTCTACATCCTAGCAGAAAGCTTTTCCACTCTGTCTGGCAAGGAAAACCTGCGGGAGCACAGAAAACATCTCCCATCGTGTTCTGGACATTGCACGGAGGTCTGCCAAGTGTTCAGCATAAAGAAAAGAAAAGCTGTCCAAAGCAGCTTCTTATCGAATATTCATGTGAATAGAAAAGTCAGGAGAATGGTAAGGTACTGTTTTCTATCAGTTTGCAAGCGGCGCACACAATCACAGTGTTGTACAGCTTCTTTCTCCACCTTTCCGATGCTGCCGCTCTCTCCGGCTCCCGGAGCCGAAGAAGCGGCTTCTTCGCGCAAAGACGATTGTACCGCTCACAGTGCTCTCTTAGCGCCGCTTCTGCCGAAAGACGCCCGGGAGCGGCGCTTAGCTCCGGAGAGCATCGTACCTTCGTCTTTAGCGTTTTTTGTGGTCTACATCCTAGCAGAAAGCTTTTCCACTCTGTCTGGCAAGGAAAACCTGCGAGAGCACAGAAAACATCTCCCATCGTGTTCTGGACGTTGCACGGAGGTCTGCCATGTGTTTCCATGAAGAAAAGAAAAGTTGTCCAAAATAACTTCCTATCGAATATTCATGTGACTGGAAAAGTCAGGAGAATGGTAAGGTACTGTTTTCTATCAGTCGGCAAGTTCAGCACACAATCCCAGTGTTGTACAGCTTCATTCTTCACCTTTCCGATGCTACCGCTCTCTCCGGCTCCCTGAGCCCAAGAAGCGGCTTCTTCGCGCAAAGACGATTGTACCGCTCACAGTGCTCTCTTAGCACGGCTTCTGCCGAAAGACGCCCGGGAGCGGCTCTTAGCTCGGGAGAGCATCGTACCTTCGTCTTTAGCGTCTTTTGTGGTCTACATCCTGGCAGAAAGCTTTTCCACTCTGTCTGGCAAGGAAAACCTGCGGGAGCACAGAAAACATCTCCCATCGTGTTCTGGACGTTGCACGGAGGTCTGCCAAGTGTTCAGCATAAAGAAAAGAAAAGCTGTCCAAAGCAGCTTCTTATCGAATATTCATGTGATTAGAAAAGTCAGGAGAATGGTAAGGTACTGTTTTCTATCAGTTGGCAAGCGGCACACACAATCACAGTGTTGTACAGCTTCTTTCTCCACCTTTCCGATGCTGCCGCTCTCTCCGGCTCCCGGAGCCGAAGAAGCGGCTTCTTCGCGCAAAGACGATTGTACCGCTCACAGTGCTCTCTTAGCGCGGCTTCTGCCGAAAGACGCCCGGGAGCGGCGCATAGCTCCGGAGAGCATCGTACCTTCGTCTTTAGCGTCTATTGTGGTCTACACCTTAGCAGAAAGCTTTTCCATTCTGTCTGGCAAGGAAAACCTGCGGGAGCACAGAAAACATCTCCCATCGTGTTCTAGACATTGCACGGAGGTCTGCCATGTGTTTGGCATAAAGAAAGGAAAAGCTGTCCAAAACAGCTTCTTATCGAATATTCATGTGATTGGAAATGTCAGGAGAATGGTAAGGTACTGTTTTCTATCAGTTGGCAAGTTCAGCACACAATCCCAGTGTTGTACAGCTTCTTTCTTCACCTTTCCGATGCTGCCGCTCTCTCCGGCTCCCGGAGCCCAAGAACCGGCTTCTTCGCGCAAAGACGATTGTACCGCTCACAGTGCTCTCTTAGCGCGGCTTCTGCCGAAAGACGCCCGGGAGCGGCTCTTAGCTCGGGAGAGCATCGTACCTTCGTCTTTAGCGTCTTTTGTGGTCTACATCCTAGCAGAAAGCTTTTCCACTCTGTCTGGCAAGGAAAACCTGCGGGAGCACAGAAAACATCTCCCATCGTGTTCTGGACGATGCACGGACGTCTGCCAAGTGTTTGGCATAAAGAAAAGAAAAGCTGTCCAAAACAGCTTCTTATCGAATATTCATGTGATTGGAAAAGTCAGGAGAGTGGTAAGGTAATGTTTTCTATCAGTTGGCAAGCTGCGCACACAATCCCAGTGTTGTACAGCTTCCTTCTTCACCTTTCCCATGCTGCCGCTCTCTCCGGCTCCGGGAGCCGAAGAAGCGGCTTCTTCGCGCAAAGACGATTGTACCGCTCACAGTGCTCTCTTAGCGTGGCTTCTGCCGAAAGACGCCCGGGAGCGGCGCTTAGCTCCGGAGAGCATCGTACCTTCGTCTTTAGCGTCTTTTGTGGTCTACATCCTAGCAGAAAGCTTTTCCACTCTGTCTGGCAAGGAAAACCTGCGGGAGCACAGAAAACATCTCCCATCGTGTTCTGGACATTGCACGGAGGTCTGCCAAGTGTTTGCATGAAGAAATTAATAGTTGTCCAAAATAACTTTCTATCAAATATTCTTGTGATTGGAAAAGTCAGGAAAGTGGTAAGGTACTGTTTTCTATCAGTTGGCTAGTTGAACACACAATCCCAGTATTGTACAGCTTCCTTCTTCACCTTTCCGATGCTGCCGCTCTCTCCGGCTCCCTGAGCCGCAGATGCGGCTTCTTCGCGCAAAGACGATTGTACCGCTCACAGTGCTCTCTTAGCGCGGCTTCTGCCGAAAGAAGCCCGGGAGCGGCGCTTAGCTCCGGAGAGCATCGTACCTTCGTCTTTAGCGTCTTTTGTGGTCTACATCCTAGCAGAAAGCTTTTCCACTCTGTCTGGCAAGGAAAACCTGCGGGAGCACAGAAAACATCTCCCATCGTGTTCTGGACATTGCACGGAGGTCTGCCAAGTGTTTCCATGAAGAAAAGAAAAGTTGTCCAAAATAACTTCCTATCGAATATTCATGTGACTGGAAAAGTCAGGAGAATGGTAAGGTACTGTTTTCTATCAGTTGGCAAGTTCAGCACACAATCCCAGTGTTGTACAGCTTCTTTCTTCACCTTTCCGATGCTGCCGCTCTCTCCGGCTCCCTGAGACCAAGAAGCGGCTTCTTCGCGCAAAGACGATTGTACCGCTCACAGTGCTCTCTTAGCGCGGCTTCTGCCGAAAGACGCCCGGGAGCGGCTCTTAGCTCGGGAGAGCATCGTACCTTCGTCTTTAGCGTCTTTTGTGGTCTACATCCTAGCAGAAAGCTTTTCCACTCTGTCTGGCAAGGAAAACCTGCGGGAGCACAGAAAACATCTCCCATCGTGTTCTGGACATTGCACGGAGGTCTGCCAAGTGTTCAGCATAAAGAAAAGAAAAGCTGTCCAAAGCAGCTTCTTATCGAATATTCATGTGAATAGAAAAGTCAGGAGAATGGTAAGGTACTGTTTTCTATCAGTTTGCAAGCGGCGCACACAATCACAGTGTTGTACAGCTTCTTTCTCCACCTTTCCGATGCTGCCGCTCTCTCCGGCTCCCGGAGCCGAAGAAGCGGCTTCTTCGCGCAAAGACGATTGTACCGCTCACAGTGCTCTCTTAGCGCGGCTTCTGCCGAAAGACGCCCGGGAGCGGCGCTTAGCTCCGGAGAGCATCGTACCTTCGTCTTTAGCGTTTTTTGTGGTCTACATCCTAGCAGAAAGCTTTTCCACTCTGTCTGGCAAGGAAAACCTGCGAGAGCACAGAAAACATCTCCCATCGTGTTCTGGACGTTGCACGGAGGTCTGCCATGTGTTTCCATGAAGAAAAGAAAAGTTGTCCAAAATAACTTCCTATCGAATATTCATGTGACTGGAAAAGTCAGGAGAATGGTAAGGTACTGTTTTCTATCAGTCGGCAAGTTCAGCACACAATCCCAGTGTTGTACAGCTTCTTTCTTCACCTTTCCGATGCTACCGCTCTCTCCGGCTCCCTGAGCCCAAGAAGCGGCTTCTTCGCGCAAAGACGATTGTACCGCTCACAGTGCTCTCTTAGCACGGCTTCTGCCGAAAGACGCCCGGGAGCGGCTCTTAGCTCCGGAGAGCATCGTACCTTCGTCTTTAGCGTCTTTTGTGGTCTACATCCTGGCAGAAAGCTTTTCCACTCTGTCTGGCAAGGAAAACCTGCGGGAGCACAGAAAACATCTCCCATCGTGTTCTGGACGTTGCACGGAGGTCTGCCAAGTGTTCAGCATAAAGAAAAGAAAAGCTGTCCAAAGCAGCTTCTTATCGAATATTCATGTGATTAGAAAAGTCAGGAGAATGGTAAGGTACTGTTTTCTATCAGTTGGCAAGCGGCGCACACAATCACAGTGTTGTACAGCTTCTTTCTCCACCTTTCCGATGCTGCCGCTCTCTCCGGCTCCCGGAGCCGAAGAAGCGGCTTCTTCGCGCAAAGACGATTGTACCGCTCACAGTGCTCTCTTAGCGCGGCTTCTGCCGAAAGACGCCCGGGAGCGGCGCATAGCTCCGGAGAGCATCGTACCTTCGTCTTTAGCGTCTTTTGTGGTCTACACCTTAGCAGAAAGCTTTTCCACTCTGTCTGGCAAGGAAAACCTGCGGGAGCACAGAAAACATCTCCCATCGTGTTCTGGACGTTGCACGGACGTCTGCAAGTGTTTGGCATAAAGAAAAGAAAAGCTGTCCAAAACAGCTTCTTATCGAATATTCATGTGATTGGAAAAGTCAGGAAAGTGGTAAGGTAATGTTTTCTATCAGTTGGCAAGCTGCGCACACAATCCCAGTGTAGTACAGCTTCTTTCTTCACCTTTCCAATGCTGCCGCTCTCTCCGGCTCCGGGAGCCGAGGAAGCGGCTTCTTCGCGCAAAGACGATTGTACCGCTCACAGTGCTCTCTTAGCGCGGCTTCTGCCGAAAGACGCCCGGGAGCGGCGCTTAGCTCCGGAGAGCATCGTACCTTCGTCTTTAGCGTCTTTTGTGGTCTACATCCTAGCAGAAAGCTTTTCCACTCTGTCTGGCAAGGAAAACCTGCGGGAGCACAGAAAACATCTCCCATCGTGTTCTGGACATTGCACGGAGGTCTGCCAAGTGTTTGCATGAAGAAATTAATAGTTGTCCAAAATAACTTTCTATCAAATATTCTTGTGATTGGAAAAGTCAGGAAAGTGGTAAGGTACTGTTTTCTATCAGTTGGCTAGTTGAGCACACAATCCCAGTATTGTACAGCTTCCTTCTTCACCTTTCCGATGCTGCCGCTCTCTCCGGCTCCCTGAGCCGAAGATGCGGCTTCTTCGCGCAAAGACGATTGTACCGCTCACAGTGCTCTCTTAGCGCCGCTTCTGCCGAAAGAAGCCCGGCAGCGGCGCTTAGCTCCGGAGAGCATCGTACCTTCGTCTTTAGCGTTTTTTGTGGTCTACATCCTAGCAGAAAGCTTTTCCACTCTGTCTGGCAAGGAAAACCTGCGAGAGCACAGAAAACATCTCCCATCGTGTTCTGGACGTTGCACGGAGGTCTGCCATGTGTTTCCATGAAGAAAAGAAAAGTTGTCCAAAATAACTTCCTATCGAATATTCATGTGACTGGAAAAGTCAGGAGAATGGTAAGGTACTGTTTTCTATCAGTTGGCAAGTTCAGCACACAATCCCAGTGTTGTACAGCTTCTTTCTTCACCTTTCCGATGCTACCGCTCTCTCCGGCTCCCTGAGCCCAAGAAGCGGCTTCTTCGCGCAAAGACGATTCTACCGCTCACAGTGCTCTCTTAGCACGGCTTCTGCCGAAACACGCCCGGGAGCGGCTGTTAGCTCGGGAGAGCATCGTACCTTCGTCTTTAGCGTCTTTTGTGGTCTACATCCTAGCAGAAAGCTTTTCCACTCTGTCTGGCAAGGAAAACCTGCGGGAGCACAGAAAACATCTCCCATCGTGTTCTGGACGTTGCACGGAGGTCTGCCAAGTGTTCAGCATAAAGAAAAGAAAAGCTGTCCAAAGCAGCTTCTTATCGAATATTCATGTGAATAGAAAAGTCAGGAGAATGGTAAGGTACTGTTTTCTATCAGTTTGCAAGCGGCGCACACAATCACAGTGTTGTACAGCTTCTTTCTCCACCTTTCCGATGCTGCCGCTCTCTCCGGCTCCCTGAGCCGAAGATGCGGCTTCTTCGCGCAAAGACGATTGTACCGCTCACAGTGCTCTCTTAGCGCGGCTTCTGCCGAAAGACGCCCGGGAGCGGCGCATAGCTCCGGAGAGCATTGTACCTTCGTCTTTAGCGTCTATTGTGGTCTACACCTTAGCAGAAAGCTTTTCCACTCTGTCTGGCAAGGAAAACCTGCGGGAGCACAGAAAACATCTCCCATCGTGTTCTGGACGTTGCACGGACGTCTGCCAAGTGTTTGGCAAAAGATAAGAAAAGCTGTCCAAAACAGCTTCTTATCGAATATTCATGTGATTGGAAAAGTCAGGAAAGTGGTAAGGTAATGTTTTCTATCAGTTGGCAAGCTGCGCACACAATCCCAGGGTTGTACAGCTTCCTTCTTCACCTTTCCCATGCTGCCGCTCTCTCCGGCTCCCGGAGCCCAAGAAGCGGCTTCTTCGCGCAAAGACGATTGTACCGCTCACAGTGCTTTCTTAGCGCGGCTTCTGCCGAAAGACGCCCGGGAGCGGCGCTTAGCTCCGGAGAGCATCGTACCTTCGTCTTTAGCGTCTTTTGTGGTCTACATCCTAGCAGAAAGCTTTTCCACTCTGTCTGGCAAGGAAAACCTGCGGGAGCACAGAAAACATCTCCCATCGTGTTCTGGACGTTGCACGGAGGTCTGCCAAGTGTTCAGCATAAAGAAAAGAAAAGCTGTCCAAAACAGCTTCTTATCGAATATTCATGTGATTGGAAAAGTCAGGAAAGTGGTAAGGTAATGTTTTCTATCAGTTGGCAAGCTGCGCACACAATCCCAGTGTAGTACAGCTTCTTTCTTCACCTTTCCAATGCTGCCGCTCTCTCCGGCTCCGGGAGCCGAAGAAGCGGCTTCTTCGCGCAAAGACGATTGTACCGCTCACAGTGCTCTCTTAGCGCGGCTTCTGCCGAAAGACGCCCGGGAGCGGCGCTTAGCTCCGGAGAGCATCGTACCTTCGTCTTTAGCGTCTTTTGTGGTCTACATCCTAGCAGAAAGCTTTTCCACTCTGTCTGGCAAGGAAAACCTGCGGGAGCACAGAAAACATCTCCCATCGTGTTCTGGACATTGCACGGAGGTCTGCCAAATGTTTGCATGAAGAAATTAATAGTTGTCCAAAATAACTTTCTATCAAATATTCTTGTGATTGGAAAAGTCAGGAAAGTGGTAAGGTACTGTTTTCTATCAGTTGGCTAGTTGAGCACACAATCCCAGTATTGTACAGCTTCCTTCTTCACCTTTCCGATGCTGCCGCTCTCTCCGGCTCCCTGAGCCGGAGATGCGGCTTCTTCGCGCAAAGACGATTGTACCGCTCACAGTGCTCTCTTAGCGCCGCTTCTGCCGAAAGAAGCCCGGCAGCGGCGCTTAGCTCCGGAGAGCATCGTACCTTCGTCTTTAGCGTTTTTTGTGGTCTACATCCTAGCAGAAAGCTTTTCCACTCTGTCTGGCAAGGAAAACCTGCGAGAGCACAGAAAACATCTCCCATCGTGTTCTGGACGTTGCACGGAGGTCTGCCATGTGTTTCCATGAAGAAAAGAAAAGTTGTCCAAAATAACTTCCTATCGAATATTCATGTGACTGGAAAAGTCAGGAGAATGGTAAGGTACTGTTTTCTATCAGTTGGCAAGTTCAGCACACAATCCCAGTGTTGTACAGCTTCTTTCTTCACCTTTCCGATGCTACCGCTCTCTCCGGCTCCCTGAGCCCAAGAAGCGGCTTCTTCGCGCAAAGACGATTCTACCGCTCACAGTGCTCTCTTAGCACGGCTTCTGCCGAAACACGCCCGGGAGCGGCTCTTAGCTCGGGAGAGCATCGTACCTTCGTCTTTAGCGTCTTTTGTGGTCTACATCCTAGCAGAAAGCTTTTCCACTCTGTCTGGCAAGGAAAACCTGCGGGAGCACAGAAAACATCTCCCATCGTGTTCTGGACGTTGCACGGAGGTCTGCCAAGTGTTCAGCATAAAGAAAAGAAAAGCTGTCCAAAGCAGCTTCTTATCGAATATTCATGTGAATAGAAAAGTCAGGAGAATGGTAAGGTACTGTTTTCTATCAGTTTGCAAGCGGCGCACACAATCACAGTGTTGTACAGCTTCTTTCTCCACCTTTCCGATGCTGCCGCTCTCTCCGGCTCCCGGAGCCGAAGATGCGGCTTCTTCGCGCAAAGACGATTGTACCGCTCACAGTGCTCTCTTAGCGCGGCTTCTGCCGAAAGACGCCCGGGAGCGGCGCATAGCTCCGGAGAGCATCGTACCTTCGTCTTTAGCGTCTATTGTGGTCTACACCTTAGCAGAAAGCTTTTCCATTCTGTCTGGCAAGGAAAACCTGCGGGAGCACAGAAAACATCTCCCATCGTGTTCTGGACGTTGCACGGACGTCTGCCAAGTGTTTGGCAAAAGATAAGAAAAGCTGTCCAAAACAGCTTCTTATCGAATATTCATGTGATTGGAAAAGTCAGGAAAGTGGTAAGGTAATGTTTTCTATCAGTTGGCAAGCTGCGCACACAATCCCAGGGTTGTACAGCTTCCTTCTTCACCTTTCCCATGCTGCCGCTCTCTCCGGCTCCCGGAGCCCAAGAAGCGGCTTCTTCGCGCAAAGACGATTGTACCGCTCACAGTGCTTTCTTAGCGCGGCTTCTGCCGAAAGACGCCCGGGAGCGGCGCTTAGCTCCGGAGAGCATCGTACCTTCGTCTTTAGCGTCTTTTGTGGTCTACATCCTAGCAGAAAGCTTTTCCACACTGTCTGGCAAGGAAAACCTGCGGGAGCACAGAAAACATCTCCCATCGTGTTCTGGACGTTGCACGGAGGTCTGCCAAGTGTTCAGCATAAAGAAAAGAAAAGCTGTCCAAAGCAGCTTCTTATCGAATATTCATGTGAATAGAAAAGTCAGGAGAATGGTAAGGTACTGTTTTCTATCAGTTTGCAAGCGGCGCACACGATCACAGTGTTGTACAGCTTCTTTCTCCACCTTTCCGATGCTGCCGCTCTCTCCGGCTCCCGGAGCCGAAGATGCGGCTTCTTCGCGCAAAGACGATTGTACCGCTCACAGTGCTCTCTTAGCGCGGCTTCTGCCGAAAGACGCCCGGGAGCGGCGCATAGCTCCGGAGAGCATCGTACCTTCGTCTTTAGCGTCTATTGTGGTCTACACCTTAGCAGAAAGCTTTTCCACTCTGTCTGGCAAGGAAAACCTGCGGGAGCACAGAAAACATCTCCCATCGTGTTCTGGACGTTGCACGGACGTCTGCCAAGTGTTTGGCATAAAGATAAGAAAAGCTGTCCAAAACAGCTTCTTATCGAATATTCATGTGATTGGAAAAGTCAGGAAAGTGGTAAGGTAATGTTTTCTATCAGTTGGCAAGCTGCGCACACAATCCCAGGGTTGTACAGCTTCCTTCTTCACCTTTCCCATGCTGCCGCTCTCTCCGGCTCCCGGAGCCCAAGAAGCGGCTTCTTCGCGCAAAGACGATTGTACCGCTCACAGTGCTTTCTTAGCGCGGCTTCTGCCGAAAGACGCCCGGGAGCGGCGCTTAGCTCCGGAGAGCATCGTACCTTCGTCTTTAGCGTCTTTTGTGGTCTACATCCTAGCAGAAAGCTTTTCCACTCTGTCTGGCAAGGAAAACCTGCGGGAGCACAGAAAACATCTCCCATCGTGTTCTGGACGTTGCACGGAGGTCTGCCATGTGTTTGGCATAAAGAAAGGAAAAGCTGTCCAAAACAGCTTCTTATCGAATATTCATGTGATTGGAAATGTCAGGAGAATGGTAAGGTACTGTTTTCTATCAGTTGGCAAGTTGAGCACACAATCCCAGTGTTGTACAGCTTCTTTCTTCACCTTTCCGATGCTGCCGCTCTCTCCGGCTCCCGGAGCCCAAGAAGCGGCTTCTTCGCGCAAAGACGATTGTACCGCTCACAGTGCTTTCTTAGCGCGGCTTCTGCCGAAAGACGCCCGGGAGCGGCGCTTAGCTCCGGAGAGCATCGTACCTTCGTCTTTAGCGTCTTTTGTGGTCTACATCCTAGCAGAAAGCTTTTCCACTCTGTCTGGCAAGGAAAACCTGCGGGAGCACAGAAAACATCTCCCATCGTGTTCTGGACGTTGCACGGAGGTCTGCCAAGTGTTCAGCATAAAGAAAAGAAAAGCTGTCCAAAACAGCTTCTTATCGAATATTCATGTGATTGGAAAAGTCAGGAAAGTGGTAAGGTAATGTTTTCTATCAGTTGGCAAGCTGCGCACACAATCCCAGTGTAGTACAGCTTCTTTCTTCACCTTTCCAATGCTGCCGCTCTCTCCGGCTCCGGGAGCCGAAGAAGCGGCTTCTTCGCGCAAAGACGATTGTACCGCTCACAGTGCTCTCTTAGCGCGGCTTCTGCCGAAAGACGCCCGGGAGCGGCGCTTAGCTCCGGAGAGCATCGTACCTTCGTCTTTAGCGTCTTTTGTGGTCTACATCCTAGCAGAAAGCTTTTCCACTCTGTCTGGCAAGGAAAACCTGCGGGAGCACAGAAAACATCTCCCATCGTGTTCTGGACATTGCACGGAGGTCTGCCAAATGTTTGCATGAAGAAATTAATAGTTGTCCAAAATAACTTTCTATCAAATATTCTTGTGATTGGAAAAGTCAGGAAAGTGGTAAGGTACTGTTTTCTATCAGTTGGCTAGTTGAGCACACAATCCCAGTATTGTACAGCTTCCTTCTTCACCTTTCCGATGCTGCCGCTCTCTCCGGCTCCCTGAGCCGGAGATGCGGCTTCTTCGCGCAAAGACGATTGTACCGCTCACAGTGCTCTCTTAGCGCCGCTTCTGCCGAAAGAAGCCCGGCAGCGGCGCTTAGCTCCGGAGAGCATCGTACCTTCGTCTTTAGCGTTTTTTGTGGTCTACATCCTAGCAGAAAGCTTTTCCACTCTGTCTGGCAAGGAAAACCTGCGAGAGCACAGAAAACATCTCCCATCGTGTTCTGGACGTTGCACGGAGGTCTGCCATGTGTTTCCATGAAGAAAAGAAAAGTTGTCCAAAATAACTTCCTATCGAATATTCATGTGACTGGAAAAGTCAGGAGAATGGTAAGGTACTGTTTTCTATCAGTTGGCAAGTTGAGCACACAATCCCAGTGTTGTACAGCTTCTTTCTTCACCTTTCCGATGCTACCGCTCTCTCCGGCTCCCTGAGCCCAAGAAGCGGCTTCTTCGCGCAAAGACGATTCTACCGCTCACAGTGCTCTCTTAGCACGGCTTCTGCCGAAACACGCCCGGGAGCGGCTCTTAGCTCGGGAGAGCATCGTACCTTCGTCTTTAGCGTCTTTTGTGGTCTACATCCTAGCAGAAAGCTTTTCCACTCTGTCTGGCAAGGAAAACCTGCGGGAGCACAGAAAACATCTCCCATCGTGTTCTGGACGTTGCACGGAGGTCTGCCAAGTGTTCAGCATAAAGAAAAGAAAAGCTGTCCAAAGCAGCTTCTTATCGAATATTCATGTGAATAGAAAAGTCAGGAGAATGGTAAGGTACTGTTTTCTATCAGTTTGCAAGCGGCGCACACAATCACAGTGTTGTACAGCTTCTTTCTCCACCTTTCCGATGCTGCCGCTCTCTCCGGCTCCCGGAGCCGAAGATGCGGCTTCTTCGCGCAAAGACGATTGTACCGCTCACAGTGCTCTCTTAGCGCGGCTTCTGCCGAAAGACGCCCGGGAGCGGCGCATAGCTCCGGAGAGCATCGTACCTTCGTCTTTAGCGTCTATTGTGGTCTACACCTTAGCAGAAAGCTTTTCCATTCTGTCTGGCAAGGAAAACCTGCGGGAGCACAGAAAACATCTCCCATCGTGTTCTGGACGTTGCACGGACGTCTGCCAAGTGTTTGGCAAAAGATAAGAAAAGCTGTCCAAAACAGCTTCTTATCGAATATTCATGTGATTGGAAAAGTCAGGAAAGTGGTAAGGTAATGTTTTCTATCAGTTGGCAAGCTGCGCACACAATCCCAGGGTTGTACAGCTTCCTTCTTCACCTTTCCCATGCTGCCGCTCTCTCCGGCTCCCGGAGCCCAAGAAGCGGCTTCTTCGCGCAAAGACGATTGTACCGCTCACAGTGCTTTCTTAGCGCGGCTTCTGCCGAAAGACGCCCGGGAGCGGCGCTTAGCTCCGGAGAGCATCGTACCTTCGTCTTTAGCGTCTTTTGTGGTCTACATCCTAGCAGAAAGCTTTTCCACACTGTCTGGCAAGGAAAACCTGCGGGAGCACAGAAAACATCTCCCATCGTGTTCTGGACGTTGCACGGAGGTCTGCCAAGTGTTCAGCATAAAGAAAAGAAAAGCTGTCCAAAGCAGCTTCTTATCGAATATTCATGTGAATAGAAAAGTCAGGAGAATGGTAAGGTACTGTTTTCTATCAGTTTGCAAGCGGCGCACACAATCACAGTGTTGTACAGCTTCTTTCTCCACCTTTCCGATGCTGCCGCTCTCTCCGGCTCCCGGAGCCGAAGATGCGGCTTCTTCGCGCAAAGACGATTGTACCGCTCACAGTGCTCTCTTAGCGCGGCTTCTGCCGAAAGACGCCCGGGAGCGGCGCATAGCTCCGGAGAGCATCGTACCTTCGTCTTTAGCGTCTATTGTGGTCTACACCTTAGCAGAAAGCTTTTCCACTCTGTCTGGCAAGGAAAACCTGCGGGAGCACAGAAAACATCTCCCATCGTGTTCTGGACGTTGCACGGACGTCTGCCAAGTGTTTGGCATAAAGATAAGAAAAGCTGTCCAAAACAGCTTCTTATCGAATATTCATGTGATTGGAAAAGTCAGGAAAGTGGTAAGGTAATGTTTTCTATCAGTTGGCAAGCTGCGCACACAATCCCAGGGTTGTACAGCTTCCTTCTTCACCTTTCCCATGCTGCCGCTCTCTCCGGCTCCCGGAGCCCAAGAAGCGGCTTCTTCGCGCAAAGACGATTGTACCGCTCACAGTGCTTTCTTAGCGCGGCTTCTGCCGAAAGACGCCCGGGAGCGGCGCTTAGCTCCGGAGAGCATCGTACCTTCGTCTTTAGCGTCTTTTGTGGTCTACATCCTAGCAGAAAGCTTTTCCACTCTGTCTGGCAAGGAAAACCTGCGGGAGCACAGAAAACATCTCCCATCGTGTTCTGGACGTTGCACGGAGGTCTGCCATGTGTTTGGCATAAAGAAAGGAAAAGCTGTCCAAAACAGCTTCTTATCGAATATTCATGTGATTGGAAATGTCAGGAGAATGGTAAGGTACTGTTTTCTATCAGTTGGCAAGTTGAGCACACAATCCCAGTGTAGTACAGCTTCTTTCTCCACCTTTCCAATGCTGCCGCTCTCTCCGGCTCCGGGAGCCGAAGAAGCGGCTTCTTCGCGCAAAGACGATTGTACCGCTCACAGTGCTCTCTTAGCGCGGCTTCTGCCGAAAGACGCCCGGGAGCGGCGCTTAGCTCCGGAGAGCATCGTACCTTCGTCTTTAGCGTCTTTTGTGGTCTACATCCTAGCAGAAAGCTTTTCCACTCTGTCTGGCAAGGAAAACCTGCGGGAGCACAGAAAACATCTCCCATCGTGTTCTGGACATTGCACGGAGGTCTGCCAAATGTTTGCATGAAGAAATTAATAGTTGTCCAAAATAACTTTCTATCAAATATTCTTGTGATTGGAAAAGTCAGGAAAGTGGTAAGGTACTGTTTTCTATCAGTTGGCTAGTTGAGCACACAATCCCAGTATTGTACAGCTTCCTTCTTCACCTTTCCGATGCTGCCGCTCTCTCCGGCTCCCTGAGCCGGAGATGCGGCTTCTTCGCGCAAAGACGATTGTACCGCTCACAGTGCTCTCTTAGCGCCGCTTCTGCCGAAAGAAGCCCGGCAGCGGCGCTTAGCTCCGGAGAGCATCGTACCTTCGTCTTTAGCGTTTTTTGTGGTCTACATCCTAGCAGAAAGCTTTTCCACTCTGTCTGGCAAGGAAAACCTGCGAGAGCACAGAAAACATCTCCCATCGTGTTCTGGACGTTGCACGGAGGTCTGCCATGTGTTTCCATGAAGAAAAGAAAAGTTGTCCAAAATAACTTCCTATCGAATATTCATGTGACTGGAAAAGTCAGGAGAATGGTAAGGTACTGTTTTCTATCAGTTGGCAAGTTCAGCACACAATCCCAGTGTTGTACAGCTTCTTTCTTCACCTTTCCGATGCTACCGCTCTCTCCGGCTCCCTGAGCCCAAGAAGCGGCTTCTTCGCGCAAAGACGATTCTACCGCTCACAGTGCTCTCTTAGCACGGCTTCTGCCGAAACACGCCCGGGAGCGGCTCTTAGCTCGGGAGAGCATCGTACCTTCGTCTTTAGCGTCTTTTGTGGTCTACATCCTAGCAGAAAGCTTTTCCACTCTGTCTGGCAAGGAAAACCTGCGGGAGCACAGAAAACATCTCCCATCGTGTTCTGGACGTTGCACGGAGGTCTGCCAAGTGTTCAGCATAAAGAAAAGAAAAGCTGTCCAAAGCAGCTTCTTATCGAATATTCATGTGAATAGAAAAGTCAGGAGAATGGTAAGGTACTGTTTTCTATCAGTTTGCAAGCGGCGCACACAATCACAGTGTTGTACAGCTTCTTTCTCCACCTTTCCGATGCTGCCGCTCTCTCCGGCTCCCGGAGCCGAAGATGCGGCTTCTTCGCGCAAAGACGATTGTACCGCTCACAGTGCTCTCTTAGCGCGGCTTCTGCCGAAAGACGCCCGGGAGCGGCGCATAGCTCCGGAGAGCATCGTACCTTCGTCTTTAGCGTCTATTGTGGTCTACACCTTAGCAGAAAGCTTTTCCATTCTGTCTGGCAAGGAAAACCTGCGGGAGCACAGAAAACATCTCCCATCGTGTTCTGGACGTTGCACGGACGTCTGCCAAGTGTTTGGCAAAAGATAAGAAAAGCTGTCCAAAACAGCTTCTTATCGAATATTCATGTGATTGGAAAAGTCAGGAAAGTGGTAAGGTAATGTTTTCTATCAGTTGGCAAGCTGCGCACACAATCCCAGGGTTGTACAGCTTCCTTCTTCACCTTTCCCATGCTGCCGCTCTCTCCGGCTCCCGGAGCCCAAGAAGCGGCTTCTTCGCGCAAAGACGATTGTACCGCTCACAGTGCTCTCTTAGCGCGGCTTCTGCCGAAAGACGCCCGGGAGCGGCGCTTAGCTCCGGAGAGCATCGTACCTTCGTCTTTAGCGTCTTTTGTGGTCTACATCCTAGCAGAAAGCTTTTCCACACTGTCTGGCAAGGAAAACCTGCGGGAGCACAGAAAACATCTCCCATCGTGTTCTGGACGTTGCACGGAGGTCTGCCAAGTGTTCAGCATAAAGAAAAGAAAAGCTGTCCAAAGCAGCTTCTTATCGAATATTCATGTGAATAGAAAAGTCAGGAGAATGGTAAGGTACTGTTTTCTATCAGTTTGCAAGCGGCGCACACAATCACAGTGTTGTACAGCTTCTTTCTCCACCTTTCCGATGCTGCCGCTCTCTCCGGCTCCCGGAGCCGAAGATGCGGCTTCTTCGCGCAAAGACGATTGTACCGCTCACAGTGCTCTCTTAGCGCGGCTTCTGCCGAAAGACGCCCGGGAGCGGCGCATAGCTCCGGAGAGCATCGTACCTTCGTCTTTAGCGTCTATTGTGGTCTACACCTTAGCAGAAAGCTTTTCCACTCTGTCTGGCAAGGAAAACCTGCGGGAGCACAGAAAACATCTCCCATCGTGTTCTGGACGTTGCACGGACGTCTGCCAAGTGTTTGGCATAAAGATAAGAAAAGCTGTCCAAAACAGCTTCTTATCGAATATTCATGTGATTGGAAAAGTCAGGAAAGTGGTAAGGTAATGTTTTCTATCAGTTGGCAAGCTGCGCACACAATCCCAGGGTTGTACAGGTTCCTTCTTCACCTTTCCCATGCTGCCGCTCTCTCCGGCTCCCGGAGCCCAAGAAGCGGCTTCTTCGCGCAAAGACGATTGTACCGCTCACAGTGCTTTCTTAGCGCGGCTTCTGCCGAAAGACGCCCGGGAGCGGCGCTTAGCTCCGGAGAGCATCGTACCTTCGTCTTTAGCGTCTTTTGTGGTCTACATCCTAGCAGAAAGCTTTTCCACTCTGTCTGGCAAGGAAAACCTGCGGGAGCACAGAAAACATCTCCCATCGTGTTCTGGACGTTGCACGGAGGTCTGCCATGTGTTTGGCATAAAGAAAGGAAAAGCTGTCCAAAACAGCTTCTTATCGAATATTCATGTGATTGGAAATGTCAGGAGAATGGTAAGGTACTGTTTTCTATCAGTTGGCAAGTTGAGCACACAATCCCAGTGTTGTACAGCTTCTTTCTTCACCTTTCCGATGCTGCCGCTCTCTCCGGCTCCCGGAGCCGAAGAAGCGGCTTCTTCGCGCAAAGACGATTGTACCGCTCACAGTGCTCTCTTAGCGCGGCTTCTGCCGAAAGAAGCCCGGGAGCGGCGCATAACTCCGGAGAGCATCGTACCTTCGTCTTTAGAGTCTTTTGTGGTCTACACCTTAGCAGAAAGCTTTTCCACTCTGTCTGGCAAGGAAAACCTGCGGGAGCACAGAAAACATCTCCCATCGTGTTCTGGACGTTGCACGGACGTCTGCAAGTGTTTGGTATAAAGAAAAGAAAAGCTGTCCAAAACAGCTTCTTATCGAATATTCATGTGATTGGAAAAGTCAGGAAAGTGGTAAGGTAATGTTTTCTATCAGTTGGCAAGCTGCGCACACAATCACAGTGTTGTACAGCTTCCTTCTTCACCTTTCCAATGCTGCCGCTCTCTCCGGCTCCGTGAGCCGAACAAGCGGCTTCTTCGCGCAAAGACGATTGTACCGCTCACAGTGCTCTCTTAGCGCGGCTTCTGCCGAAAGACGCCCGGGAGCGGCGCTTAGCTCCGGAGAGCATCGTACCTTCGTCTTTAGCGTCTTTTGTGGTCTACATCCTAGCAGAAAGCTTTTCCACTCTGTCTGGCAAGGAAAACCTGCGGGAGCACAGAAAACATCTCCCATCGTGTTCTGGACATTGCACGGAGGTCTGCCAAGTGTTTGCATGAAGAAATTAATAGTTGTCCAAAATAACTTTCTATCAAATATTCTTGTGATTGGAAAAGTCAGGAAAGTGGTAAGGTACTGTTTTCTATCAGTTGGCTAGTTGAGCACACAATCCCAGTATTGTACAGCTTCCTTCTTCACCTTTCCCATGCTGCCGCTCTCTCCGGCTCCCTGAGCCGAAGATGCGGCTTCTTCGCGCAAAGACGATTGTACCGCTCACAGTGCTCTCTTAGCGCCGCTTCTGCCGAAAGAAGCCCGGGAGCGGCGCTTAGCTCCGGAGAGCATCGTACCTTCGTCTTTAGCGTTTTTTGTGGTCTACATCCTGGCAGAAAGCTTTTCCACTCTGTCTGGCAAGGAAAACCTGCGAGAGCACAGAAAACATCTCCCATCGTGTTCTGGACGTTGCACGGAGGTCTGCCATGTGTTTCCATGAAGAAAAGAAAAGTTGTCCAAAATAACTTCCTATCGAATATTCATGTGACTGGAAAAGTCAGGAGAATGGTAAGGTACTGTTTTCTATCAGTTGGCAAGTTCAGCACACAATCCCAGTGTTGTACAGCTTCTTTCTCCACCTTTCCGATGCTACCGCTCTCTCCGGCTCCCTGAGCCCAAGAAGCGGCTTCTTCGCGCAAAGACGATTGTACCGCTCACAGTGCTCTCTTAGCACGGCTTCTGCCGAAACACGCCCGGGAGCGGCTTTTAGCTCGGGAGAGCATCGTACCTTCGTCTTTAGCGTCTTTTGTGGTCTACATCCTAGCAGAAAGCTTTTCCACTCTGTCTGGCAAGGAAAACCTGCGGAAGCACAGAAAACATCTCCCATCGTGTTCTGGACGTTGCACGGAGGTCTGCCAAGTGTTCAGCATAAAGAAAAGAAAAGCTGTCCAAAGCAGCTTCTTATCGAATATTCATGTGAATAGAAAAGTCAGGAGAATGGTAAGGTACTATTTTCTATCAGTTTGCAAGCGGCGCACACAATCACAGTGTTGTACAGCTTCTTTCTCCACCTTTCCGATGCTGCCGCTCTCTCCGGCTCCCGGAGCCGAAGAAGCGGCTTCTTCGCGCAAAGACGATTGTACCGCTCACAGTGCTCTCTTAGCGCGGCTTCTGCCGAAAGACGCCCGGGAGCGGCGCATAGCTCCGGAGAGCATCGTACCTTCGTCTTTAGCGTCTATTGTGGTCTACACCTTAGCAGAAAGCTTTTCCACTCTGTCTGGCAAGGAAAACCTGCGGGAGCACAGAAAACATCTCCCATCGTGTTCTGGACGTTGCACGGACGTCTGCCAAGTGTTTGGCATAAAGATAAGAAAAGCTGTCCAAAACAGCTTCTTATCGAATATTCATGTGATTGGAAAAGTCAGGAAAGTGGTAAGGTAATGTTTTCTATCAGTTGGCAAGCTGCGCACACAATCCCAGGGTTGTACAGCTTCCTTCTTCACCTTTCCCATGCTGCCGCTCTCTCCGGCTCCCGGAGCCCAAGAAGCGGCTTCTTCGCGCAAAGACGATTGTACCGCTCACAGTGCTTTCTTAGTGCGGCTTCTGCCGAAAGACGCCCGGGAGCGGCGCTTAGCTCCGGAGAGCATCGTACCTTCGTCTTTAGCGTCTTTTGTGGTCTACATCCTAGCAGAAAGCTTTTCCACTCTGTCTGGCAAGGAAAACCTGCGGGAGCACAGAAAACATCTCCCATCGTGTTCTGGACGTTGCACGGAGGTCTGCCATGTGTTTGGCATAAAGAAAGGAAAAGCTGTCCAAAACAGCTTCTTATCGAATATTCATGTGATTGGAAATGTCAGGAGAATGGTAAGGTACTGTTTTCTATCAGTTGGCAAGTTGAGCACACAATCCCAGTGTTGTACAGCTTCTTTCTTCACCTTTCCGATGCTGCCGCTCTCTCCGGCTCCCGGAGCCCAAGAAGCGGCTTCTTCGCGCAAAGACGATTGTACCGCTCACAGTGCTCTCTTAGCGCGGCTTCTGCCGAAAGACGCCCGGGAGCGGCTCTTAGCTCGGGAGAGCATCGTACCTTCGTCTTTAGCGTCTTTTGTGGTCTACATCCTAGCAGAAAGCTTTTCCACTCTGTCTGGCAAGGAAAACCTGCGGGAGCACAGAAAACATCTCCCATCGTGTTCTGGACGTTGCACGGAGGTCTGCCAAGTGTTCAGCATAAAGAAAAGAAAAGCTGTCCAAAGCAGCTTCTTATCGAATATTCATGTGAATAGAAAAGTCAGGAGAATGGTAAGGTACTGTTTTCTATCAGTTTGCAAGCGGCGCACACAATCACAGTGTTGTACAGCTTCTTTCTCCACCTTTCCGATGCTGCCGCTCTCTCCGGCTCCCGGAGCCGAAGAAGCGGCTTCTTCGCGCAAAGACGATTGTACCGCTCACAGTGCTCTCTTAGCGCGGCTTCTGCCGAAAGAAGCCCGGGAGCGGCGCTTAGCTCCGGAGAGCATCGTACCTTCGTCTTTAGAGTCTTTTGTGGTCTACACCTTAGCAGAAAGCTTTTCCACTCTGTCTGGCAAGGAAAACCTGCGGGAGCACAGAAAACATCTCCCATCGTGTTCTGGACGTTGCACGGACGTCTGCAAGTGTTTGGTATAAAGAAAAGAAAAGCTGTCCAAAACAGCTTCTTATCGAATATTCATGTGATTGGAAAAGTCAGGAAAGTGGTAAGGTAATGTTTTCTATCAGTTGGCAAGCTGCGCACACAATCACACTGTTGTACAGCTTCCTTCTTCACCTTTCCAATGCTGCCGCTCTCTCCGGCTCCGGGAGCCGAACAAGCGGCTTCTTCGCGCAAAGACGATTGTACCGCTCACAGTGCTCTCTTAGCGCGGCTTCTGCCGAAAGACGCCCGGGAGCGGCGCTTAGCTCCGGAGAGCATCGTACCTTCGTCTTTAGCGTCTTTTGTGGTCTACATCCTAGCAGAAAGCTTTTCCACTCTGTCTGGCAAGGAAAACCTGCGGGAGCACAGAAAACATCTCCCATCGTGTTCTGGACATTGCACGGAGGTCTGCCAAGTGTTTGCATGAAGAAATTAATAGTTGTCCAAAATAACTTTCTATCAAATATTCTTGTGATTGGAAAAGTCAGGAAAGTGGTAAGGTACTGTTTTCTATCAGTTGGCTAGTTGAGCACACAATCCCAGTATTGTACAGCTTCCTTCTTCACCTTTCCGATGCTGCCGCTCTCTCCGGCTCCCTGAGCCGAAGATGCGGCTTCTTCGCGCAAAGACGATTGTACCGCTCACAGTGCTCTCTTAGCGCCGCTTCTGCCGAAAGAAGCCCGGGAGCGGCGCTTAGCTCCGGAGAGCATCGTACCTTCGTCTTTAGCGTTTTTTGTGGTCTACATCCTGGCAGAAAGCTTTTCCACTCTGTCTGGCAAGGAAAACCTGCGAGAGCACAGAAAACATCTCCCATCGTGTTCTGGACGTTGCACGGAGGTCTGCCATGTGTTTCCATGAAGAAAAGAAAAGTTGTCCAAAATAACTTCCTATCGAATATTCATGTGACTGGAAAAGTCAGGAGAATGGTAAGGTACTGTTTTCTATCAGTTGGCAAGTTCAGCACACAATCCCAGTGTTGTACAGCTTCTTTCTTCACCTTTCCGATGCTACCGCTCTCTCCGGCTCCCTGAGCCCAAGAAGCGGCTTCTTCGCGCAAAGACGATTGTACCGCTCACAGTGCTCTCTTAGCGCGGCTTCTGCCGAAAGACGCCCGGGAGCGGCGCTTAGCTCCGGAGAGCATCGTACCTTCGTCTTTAGCGTCTTTTGTGGTCTACATCCTAGCAGAAAGCTTTTCCACTCTGTCTGGCAAGGAAAACCTGCGGGAGCACAGAAAACATCTCCCATCGTGTTCTGGACGTTGCACCGAGGTCTGCCATGTGTTTGGCATAAAGAAAGGAAAAGCTGTCCAAAACAGCTTCTTATCGAATATTCATGTGATTGGAAATGTCAGGAGAATGGTAAGGTACTGTTTTCTATCAGTTGGCAAGTTGAGTACACAATCCCAGTGTTGTACAGCTTCTTTCTTCACCTTTCCGATGCTGCCGCTCTCTCCGGCTCCCGGAGCCCAAGAAGCGGCTTCTTCGCGCAAAGACGATTGTACCGCTCACAGTGCTCTCTTAGCGCGGCTTCTGCCGAAAGACGCCCGGGAGCGGCTCTTAGCTCGGGAGAGCATCGTACCTTCGTCTTTAGCGTCTTTTGTGGTCTACATCCTAGCAGAAAGCTTTTCCACTCTGTCTGGCAAGGAAAACCTGCGGGAGCACAGAAAACATCTCCCATCGTGTTCTGGACGTTGCACGGAGGTCTGCCAAGTGTTCAGCATAAAGAAAAGAAAAGCTGTCCAAAGCAGCTTCTTATCGAATATTCATGTGAATAGAAAAGTCAGGAGAATGGTAAGGTACTGTTTTCTATCAGTTTGCAAGCGGCGCACACAATCACAGTGTTGTACAGCTTCTTTCTCCACCTTTCCGATGCTGCCGCTCTCTCCGGCTCCCGGAGCCCAAGAAGCGGCTTCTTCGCGCAAAGACGATTGTACCGCTCACAGTGCTCTCTTAGCGCGGCTTCTGCCGAAAGACGCCCGGGAGCGGCGCATAGCTCCGGAGAGCATCGTACCTTCGTCTTTAGCGTCTTTTGTGGTCTACATCCTAGCAGAAAGCTTTTCCACTCTGTCTGGCAAGGAAAACCTGCGGGAGCACAGAAAACATCTCCCATCGTGTTCTGGACGTTGCACGGACGTCTGCCAAGTGTTTGGCAAAAGATAAGAAAAGCTGTCCAAAACAGCTTCTTATCGAATATTCATGTGATTGGAAAAGTCAGGAAAGTGGTAAGGTAATGTTTTCTATCAGTTGGCAAGCTGCGCACACAATCCCAGGGTTGTACAGCTTCCTTCTTCACCTTTCCCATGCTGCCGCTCTCTCCGGCTCCCGGAGCCGAAGAAGCGGCTTCTTCGCGCAAAGACGATTGTACCGCTCACAGTGCTTTCTTAGCGCGGCTTCTGCCGAAAGACGCCCGGGAGCGGCGCTTAGCTCCGGAGAGCATCGTACCTTCGTCTTTAGCGTCTTTTGTGGTCTACATCCTAGCAGAAAGCTTTTCCACTCTGTCTGGCAAGGAAAACCTGCGGGAGCACAGAAAACATCTCCCATCGTGTTCTGGACGTTGCACGGAGGTCTGCCAAGTGTTCAGCATAAAGAAAAGAAAAGCTGTCCAAAGCAGCTTCTTATCGAATATTCATGTGATTAGAAAAGTCAGGAAAGTGGTAAGGTAATGTTTTCTATCAGTTGGCAAGCTGCGCACACAATCCCAGGGTTGTACAGCTTCCTTCTTCACCTTTCCCATGCTGCCGCTCTCTCCGGCTCCCGGAGCCCAAGAAGCGGCTTCTTCGCGCAAAGACGATTGTACCGCTCACAGTGCTTTCTTAGCGCGGCTTCTGCCGAAAGACGCCCGGGAGCGGCGCTTAGCTCCGGAGAGCATCGTACCTTCGTCTTTAGCGTCTTTTGTGGTCTACATCCTAGCAGAAAGCTTTTCCACTCTGTCTGGCAAGGAAAACCTGCGGGAGCACAGAAAACATCTCCCATCGTGTTCTGGACGTTGCACGGAGGTCTGCCATGTGTTTGGCAAAAAGAAAGGAAAAGCTGTCCAAAACAGCTTCTTATCGAATATTCATGTGATTGGAAATGTCAGGAGAATGGTAAGGTACTGTTTTCTATCAGTTGGCAAGTTGAGCACATAATCCCAGTGTTGTACAGCTTCTTTCTTCACCTTTCCGATGCTGCCGCTCTCTCCGGCTCCCGGAGCCCAAGAAGCGGCTTCTTCGCGCAAAGACGATTGTACCGGTCACAGTGCTCTCTTAGCGCGGCTTCTGCCGAAAGACGCCCGGGAGCGGCTCTTAGCTCGGGAGAGCATCGTACCTTCGTCTTTAGCGTCTTTTGTGGTCTACATCCTAGCAGAAAGCTTTTCCACTCTGTCTGGCAAGGAAAACCTGCGGGAGCACAGAAAACATCTCCCATCGTGTTCTGGACGTTGCACGGACGTCTGCCAAGTGTTCAGCATAAAGAAAAGAAAAGCTGTCCAAAGCAGCTTCTTATCGAATATTCATGTGAATAGAAAAGTCAGGAGAATGGTAAGGTACTGTTTTCTATCAGTTTGCAAGCGGCGCACACAATCACAGTGTTGTACAGCTTCTTTCTCCACCTTTCCGATGCTGCCGCTCTCTCCGGCTCCCGGAGCCGAAGAAGCGGCTTCTTCGCGCAAAGACGATTGTACCGCTCACAGTGCTCTCTTAGCGCGGCTTCTGCCGAAAGAAGCCCGGGAGCGCCGCATAACTCCGGAGAGCATCGTACCTTCGTCTTTAGAGTCTTTTGTGGTCTACACCTTAGCAGAAAGCTTTTCCACTCTGTCTGGCAAGGAAAACCTGCGGGAGCACAGAAAACATCTCCCATCGTGTTCTGGACGTTGCACGGACGTCTGCAAGTGTTTGGCATAAAGAAAAGAAAAGCTGTCCAAAACAGCTTCTTATCGAATATTCATGTGATTGGAAAAGTCAGGAAAGTGGTAAGGTAATGTTTTCTATCAGTTGGCAAGCTGCACACACAATCACAGTGTTGTACAGCTTCCTTCTTCACCTTTCCAATGCTGCCGCTCTCTCCGGCTCCGGGAGCCGAACAAGCGGCTTCTTCGCGCAAAGACGATTGTACCGCTCACAGTGCTCTCTTAGCGCGGCTTCTGCCGAAAGACGCCCGGGAGCGGCGCTTAGCTCCGGAGAGCATCGTACCTTCGTCTTTAGCGTCTTTTGTGGTCTACATCCTAGCAGAAAGCTTTTCCACTCTGTCTGGCAAGGAAAACCTGCGGGAGCACAGAAAACATCTCCCATCGTGTTCTGGACATTGCACGGAGGTCTGCCAAGTGTGTGCATGAAGAAATTAATAGTTGTCCAAAATAACTTTCTATCAAATATTCTTGTGATTGGAAAAGTCAGGAAAGTGGTAGGGTACTGTTTTCTATTAGTTGGCTAGTTGAGCACACAATCCCAGTATTGTACAGCTTCCTTCTTCACCTTTCCGATGCTGCCGCTCTCTCCGGCTCCCGGAGCCCAAGAAGCGGCTTCTTCGCGCAAAGACGATTGTACCGCTCACAGTGCTCTCTTAGCGCCGCTTCTGCCGAAAGAAGCCCGGGAGCGGCGCTTAGCTCCGGAGAGCATCGTACCTTCGTCTTTAGCGTTTTTTGTGGTCTACATCCTAGCAGAAAGCTTTTCCACTCTGTCTGGCAAGGAAAACCTGCGAGAGCACAGAAAACATCTCCCATCGTGTTCTGGACGTTGCACGGAGGTCTGCCATGTGTTTCCATGAAGAAAAGAAAAGTTGTCCAAAATAACTTCCTATCGAATATTCATGTGACTGGAAAAGTCAGGAGAATGGTAAGGTACTGTTTTCTATCAGTTGGCAAGTTCAGCACACAATCCCAGTATTGTACAGCTTCCTTCTTCACCTTTCCGATGCTGCCGCTCTCTCCGGCTCCCTGAGCCGAAGATGCGGCTTCTTCGCGCAAAGACGATTGTACCGCTCACAGTGCTCTCTTAGCGCGGCTTCTGCCGAAAGAAGCCCGGGAGCGGCGCTTAGCTCCGGAGAGCATCGTACCTTCGTCTTTAGCGTCTTTTGTGGTCTACATCCTAGCAGAAAGCTTTTCCACTCTGTCTGGCAAGGAAAACCTGCGGGAGCACAGAAAACATCTCCCATCGTGTTCTGGACGTTGCACGGAGGTCTGCCAAGTGTTTCCATGAAGAAAAGAAAAGTTGTCCAAAATAACTTCCTATCGAATATTCATGTGACTGGAAAAGTCAGGAGAATGGTAAGGTACTGTTTTCTATCAGTTGGCAAGTTCAGCACACAATCCCAGTGTTGTACAGCTTCTTTCTTCACCTTTCCGATGCCGCCGCTCTCTCCGGCTCCCTGAGCCCAAGAAGCGGCTTCTTCGCGCAAAGACGATTGTACCGCTCACAGTGCTCTCTTAGCGCGGCTTCTGCCGAAAGACGCCCGGGAGCGGCTCTTAGCTCGGGAGAGCATCGTCCCTTCGTCTTTAGCGTCTTTTGTGGTCTACATCCTAGCAGAAAGCTTTTCCACTCTGTCTGGCAAGGAAAACCTGCGGGAGCACAGAAAACATCTCCCATCGTGTTCTGGACATTGCACGGAGGTCTGCCAAGTGTTCAGCATAAAGAAAAGAAAAGCTGTCCAAAGCAGCTTCTTATCGAATATTCATGTGAATAGAAAAGTCAGGAAAGTGGTAAGGTACTGTTTTCTATCAGTTTGCAAGCGGCGCACACAATCACAGTGTTGTACAGCTTCTTTCTCCACCTTTCCGATGCTGCCGCTCTCTCCGGCTCCCGGAGCCGAAGAAGCGGCTTCTTCGCGCAAAGACGATTGTACCGCTCACAGTGCTCTCTTAGCGCGGCTTCTGCCGAAAGACGCCCGGGAGCGGCGCTTAGCTCCGGAGAGCATCGTACCTTCGTCTTTAGCGTTTTTTGTGGTCTACATCCTAGCAGAAAGCTTTTCCACTCTGTCTGGCAAGGAAAACCTGCGAGAGCACAGAAAACATCTCCCATCGTGTTCTGGACGTTGCACGGAGGTCTGCCATGTGTTTCCATGAAGAAAAGAAAAGTTGTCCAAAATAACTTCCTATCGAATATTCATGTGACTGGAAAAGTCAGGAGAATGGTAAGGTACTGTTTTCTATCAGTTGGCAAGTTGAGCACACAATCCCAGTGTTGTACAGCTTCTTTCTTCACCTTTCCGATGCTGCCGCTCTCTCCGGCTCCCGGAGCCCAAGAACCGGCTTCTTCGCGCAAAGACGATTGTACCGGTCACAGTGCTCTCTTAGCGCGGCTTCTGCCGAAAGACGCCCGGGAGCGGCGCTTAGCTCGGGAGAGCATCGTACCTTCGTCTTTAGCGTCTTTTGTGGTCTACATCCTAGCAGAAAGCTTTTCCACTCTGTCTGGCAAGGAAAACCTGCGGGAGCACAGAAAACATCTCCCATCGTGTTCTGGACGTTGCACGGAGGTCTGCCAAGTGTTCAGCATAAAGAAAAGAAAAGCTGTCCAAAGCAGTTTCTTATCGAATATTCATGTGAATAGAAAAGTCAGGAGAATGGTAAGGTACTGTTTTCTATCAGTTGGCCAGCGGCGCACACAATCACAGTGTTGTACAGCTTCTTTCTCCACCTTTCCGATGCTGCCGCTCTCTCCGGCTCCCGGAGCCGAAGAAGCGGCTTCTTCGCGCAAAGACGATTGTACCGCTCACAGTGCTCTCTTAGCGCGGCTTCTGCCGAAAGACGCCCGGGAGCGGCGCATAACTCCGGAGAGCATCGTACCTTCGTCTTTAGCGTCTATTGTGGTCTACACCTTAGCAGAAAGCTTTTCCACTCTGTCTGGCAAGGAAAACCTGCGGGAGCACAGAAAACATCTCCCATCGTGTTCTGGACGTTGCACGGACGTCTGCCAAGTGTTTGGCATATAGATAAGAAAAGCTGTCCAAAACAGCTTCTTATCGAATATTCATGTGATTGGAAAAGTCAGGAAAGTGGTAAGGTAATGTTTTCTATCAGTTGGCAAGCTGCGCACACAATCCCAGGGTTGTACAGCTTCCTTCTTCACCTTTCCGATGCTGCCGCTCTCTCCGGCTCCCGGAGCCCAAGAAGCGGCTTCTTCGCGCAAAGACGATTGTACCGCTCACAGTGCTCTCTTAGCGCGGCTTCTGCCGAAAGACGCCCGGGAGCGGCGCTTAGCTCCGGAGAGCATCGTACCTTCGTCTTTAGCGTCTTTTGTGGTCTACATCCTAGCAGAAAGCTTTTCCACTCTGTCTGGCAAGGAAAACCTGCGGGAGCACAGAAAACATCTCCCATCGTGTTCTGGACGTTGCACGGAGGTCTGCCATGTGTTTGGCATAAAGAAAGGAAAAGCTGTCCAAAACAGCTTCTTATCGAATATTCATGTGATTGGAAATGTCAGGAGAATGGTAAGGTACTGTTTTCTATCAGTTGGCAAGTTGAGTACACAATCCCAGTGTTGTACAGCTTCTTTCTTCACCTTTCCGATGCTGCCGCTCTCTCCGGCTCCCGGAGCCCAAGAAGCGGCTTCTTCGCGCAAAGACGATTGTACCGCTCACAGTGCTCTCTTAGCGCGGCTTCTGCCGAAAGACGCCCGGGAGCGGCTCTTAGCTCGGGAGAGCATCGTACCTTCGTCTTTAGCGTCTTTTGTGGTCTACATCCTAGCAGAAAGCTTTTCCACTCTGTCTGGCAAGGAAAACCTGCGGGAGCACAGAAAACATCTCCCATCGTGTTCTGGACGTTGCACGGAGGTCTGCCAAGTGTTCAGCATAAAGAAAAGAAAAGCTGTCCAAAGCAGCTTCTTATCGAATATTCATGTGAATAGAAAAGTCAGGAGAATGGTAAGGTACTGTTTTCTATCAGTTTGCAAGCGGCGCACACAATCACAGTGTTGTACAGCTTCTTTCTCCACCTTTCCGATGCTGCCGCTCTCTCCGGCTCCCGGAGCCCAAGAAGCGGCTTCTTCGCGCAAAGACGATTGTACCGCTCACAGTGCTCTCTTAGCGCGGCTTCTGCCGAAAGACGCCCGGGAGCGGCGCATAGCTCCGGAGAGCATCGTACCTTCGTCTTTAGCGTCTTTTGTGGTCTACATCCTAGCAGAAAGCTTTTCCACTCTGTCTGGCAAGGAAAACCTGCGGGAGCACAGAAAACATCTCCCATCGTGTTCTGGACGTTGCACGGACGTCTGCCAAGTGTTTGGCAAAAGATAAGAAAAGCTGTCCAAAACAGCTTCTTATCGAATATTCATGTGATTGGAAAAGTCAGGAAAGTGGTAAGGTAATGTTTTCTATCAGTTGGCAAGCTGCGCACACAATCCCAGGGTTGTACAGCTTCCTTCTTCACCTTTCCCATGCTGCCGCTCTCTCCGGCTCCCGGAGCCGAAGAAGCGGCTTCTTCGCGCAAAGACGATTCTACCGCTCACAGTGCTCTCTTAGCGCGGCTTCTGCCGAAAGACGCCCGGGAGCGGCGCTTAGCTCCGGAGAGCATCGTACCTTCGTCTTTAGCGTCTTTTGTGGTCTACATCCTAGCAGAAAGCTTTTCCACTCTGTCTGGCAAGGAAAACCTGCGGGAGCACAGAAAACATCTCCCATCGTGTTCTGGACGTTGCACGGAGGTCTGCCAAGTGTTCAGCATAAAGAAAAGAAAAGCTGTCCAAAGCAGCTTCTTATCGAATATTCATGTGATTAGAAAAGTCAGGAGAATGGTAAGGTACTGTTTTCTATCAGTTTGCAAGCGGCGCACACAATCACAGTGTTGTACAGCTTCTTTCTCCACCTTTCCGATGCTGCCGCTCTCTCCGGCTCCCGGAGCCGAAGAAGCGGCTTCTTCGCGCAAAGACGATTGTACCGCTCACAGTGCTCTCTTAGCGCGGCTTCTGCCGAAAGACGCCCGGGAGCGGCGCATAGCTCCGGAGAGCATCGTACCTTCGTCTTTAGCGTCTATTGTGGTCTACACCTTAGCAGAAAGCTTTTCCACTCTGTCTGGCAAGGAAAACCTGCGGGAGCACAGAAAACATCTCCCATCGTGTTCTGGACGTTGCACGGACGTCTGCCAAGTGTTTGGCATAAAGATAAGAAAAGCTGTCCAAAACAGCTTCTTATCGAATATTCATGTGATTGGAAAAGTCAGGAAAGTGGTAAGGTAATGTTTTCTATCAGTTGGCAAGCTGCGCACACAATCCCAGGGTTGTACAGCTTCCTTCTTCACCTTTCCCATGCTGCCGCTCTCTCCGGCTCCCGGAGCCCAAGAAGCGGCTTCTTCGCGCAAAGACGATTGTACCGCTCACAGTGCTTTCTTAGCGCGGCTTCTGCCGAAAGACGCCCGGGAGCGGCGCTTAGCTCCGGAGAGCATCGTACCTTCGTCTTTAGCGTCTTTTGTGGTCTACATCCTAGCAGAAAGCTTTTCCACTCTGTCTGGCAAGGAAAACCTGCGGGAGCACAGAAAACATCTCCCATCGTGTTCTGGACGTTGCACGGAGGTCTGCCATGTGTTTGGCATAAAGAAAGGAAAAGCTGTCCAAAACAGCTTCTTATCGAATATTCATGTGATTGGAAATGTCAGGAGAATGGTAAGGTACTGTTTTCTATCAGTTGGCAAGTTGAGCACACAATCCCAGTGTTGTACAGCTTCTTTCTTCACCTTTCCGATGCTGCCGCTCTCTCCGGCTCCCGGAGCCCAAGAAGCGGCTTCTTCGCGCAAAGACGATTGTACCGGTCACAGTGCTCTCTTAGCGCGGCTTCTGCCGAAAGACGCCCGGGAGCGGCTCTTAGCTCGGGAGAGCATCGTACCTTCGTCTTTAGCGTCTTTTGTGGTCTACATCCTAGCAGAAAGCTTTTCCACTCTGTCTGGCAAGGAAAACCTGCGGGAGCACAGAAAACATCTCCCATCGTGTTCTGGACGTTGCACGGAGGTCTGCCAAGTGTTCAGCATAAAGAAAAGAAAAGCTGTCCAAAGCAGCTTCTTATCGAATATTCATGTGAATAGAAAAGTCAGGAGAATGGTAAGGTACTGTTTTCTATCAGTTTGCAAGCGGCGCACACAATCACAGTGTTGTACAGCTTCTTTCTCCACCTTTCCGATGCTGCCGCTCTCTCCGGCTCCCGGAGCCGAAGAAGCGGCTTCTTCGCGCAAAGACGATTGTACCGCTCACAGTGCTCTCTTAGCGCGGCTTCTGCCGAAAGAAGCCCGGGAGCGCCGCATAACTCCGGAGAGCATCGTACCTTCGTCTTTAGAGTCTTTTGTGGTCTACACCTTAGCAGAAAGCTTTTCCACTCTGTCTGGCAAGGAAAACCTGCGGGAGCACAGAAAACATCTCCCATCGTGTTCTGGACGTTGCACGGACGTCTGCAAGTGTTTGGCATAAAGAAAAGAAAAGCTGTCCAAAACAGCTTCTTATCGAATATTCATGTGATTGGAAAAGTCAGGAAAGTGGTAAGGTAATGTTTTCTATCAGTTGGCAAGCTGCGCACACAATCCCAGTGTTGTACAGCTTCCTTCTTCACCTTTCCCATGCTGCCGCTCTCTCCGGCTCCCGGAGCCCAAGAAGCGGCTTCTTCGCGCAAAGACGATTGTACCGCTCACAGTGCTCTCTTAGCGCGGCTTCTGCCGAAAGACGCCCGGGAGCGGCGCTTAGCTCCGGAGAGCATCGTACCTTCGTCTTTAGCGTCTTTTGTGGTCTACATCCTAGCAGAAAGCTTTTCCACTCTGTCTGGCAAGGAAAACCTGCGGGAGCACAGAAAACATCTCCCATCGTGTTCTGGACGTTGCACGGAGGTCTGCCATGTGTTTGGCATAAAGAAAGGAAAAGCTGTCCAAAACAGCTTCTTATCGAATATTCATGTGATTGGAAATGTCAGGAGAATGGTAAGGTACTGTTTTCTATCAGTTGGCAAGTTGAGCACACAATCCCAGTGTTGTACAGCTTCTTTCTTCACCTTTCCGATGCTGCCGCTCTCTCCGGCTCCCGGAGGCCAAGAAGCGGCTTCTTCGCGCAAAGACGATTGTACCGCTCACAGTGCTCTCTTAGCGCGGTTTCTGCCGAAAGACGCCCGGGAGCGGCTCTTAGCTCGGGAGAGCATCGTACCTTCGTCTTTAGCGTCTTTTGTGGTCTACATCCTAGCAGAAAGCTTTTCCACTCTGTCTGGCAAGGAAAACCTGCGGGAGCACAGAAAACATCTCCCATCGTGTTCTGGACGTTGCACGGAGGTCTGCCAAGTGTTCAGCATAAAGAAAAGAAAAGCTGTCCAAAGCAGCTTCTTATCGAATATTCATGTGAATAGAAAAGTCAGGAGAATGGTAAGGTACTGTTTTCTATCAGTTTGCAAGCGGCGCACACAATCACAGTGTTGTACAGCTTCTTTCTCCACCTTTCCGATGCTGCCGCTCTCTCCGGCTCCCGGAGCCGAAGAAGCGGCTTCTTCGCGCAAAGACGATTGTACCGGTCACAGTGCTCTCTTAGCGCGGCTTCTGCCGAAAGACGCCCGGGAGCGGCGCATAACTCCGGAGAGCATCGTACCTTCGTCTTTAGAGTCTTTTGTGGTCTACACCTTAGCAGAAAGCTTTTCCACTCTGTCTGGCAAGGAAAACCTGAGGGAGCACAGAAAACATCTCCCATCGTGTTCTGGACGTTGCACGGACGTCTGCAAGTGTTTGGCATAAAGAAAAGAAAAGCTGTCCAAAACAGCTTCTTATCGAATATTCATGTGATTGGAAAAGTCAGGAAAGTGGTAAGGTAATGTTTTCTATCAGTTGGCAAGCTGCGCACACAATCAGAGTGTTGTACAGCTTCTTTCTTCACCTTTCCAATGCTGCCGCTCTCTCCGGCTCCGGGAGCCGAAGAAGCGGCTTCTTCGCGCAAAGACGATTGTACCGCTCACAGTGCTCTCTTAGCGCGGCTTCTGCCGAAAGACGCCCGGGAGCGGCGCTTAGCTCCGGAGAGCATCGTACCTTCGTCTTTAGCGTCTTTTGTGGTCTACATCCTAGCAGAAAGCTTTTCCACTCTGTCTGGCAAGGAAAACCTGCGGGAGCACAGAAAACATCTCCCATCGTGTTCTGGACGTTGCACGGAGGTCTGCCAAGTGTTCAGCATAAAGAAAAGAAAAGCTGTCCAAAGCAGCTTCTTATCGAATATTCATGTGAATAGAAAAGTCAGGAGAATGGTAAGGTACTGTTTTCTATCAGTTTGCAAGCGGCGCACACAATCCCAGTGTTGTACAGCTTCTTTCTCCACCTTTCCGATGCTGCCGCTCTCTCCGGCTCCCGGAGCCGAAGAAGCGGCTTCTTCGCGCAAAGACGATTGTACCGCTCACAGTGCTCTCTTAGCGCGGCTTCTGCCGAAAGACGCCCGGGAGCGGCGCATAGCTCCGGAGAGCATCGTACCTTCGTCTTTAGCGTCTATTGTGGTCTACACCTTAGCAGAAAGCTTTTCCACTCTGTCTGGCAAGGAAAACCTGCGGGAGCACAGAAAACATCTCCCATCGTGTTCTGGACGTTGCACGGACGTCTGCCAAGTGTTTGGCATAAAGATAAGAAAAGCTGTCCAAAACAGCTTCTTATCGAATATTCATGTGATTGGAAAAGTCAGGAAAGTGGTAAGGTAATGTTTTCTATCAGTTGGCAAGCTGCGCACACAATCCCAGGGTTGTACAGCTTCCTTCTTCACCTTTCCCATGCTGCCGCTCTCTCCGGCTCCCGGAGCCGAACAAGCGGCTTCTTCGCGCAAAGACGATTGTACCGCTCACAGTGCTCTCTTAGCGCGGCTTCTGCCGAAAGACGCCCGGGAGCGGCGCTTAGCTCCGGAGAGCATCGTACCTTCGTCTTTAGCGTCTTTTGTGGTCTACATCCTAGCAGAAAGCTTTTCCACTCTGTCTGGCAAGGAAAACCTGCGGGAGCACAGAAAACATCTCCCATCGTGTTCTGGACATTGCACGGAGGTCTGCCAAGTGTTTGCATGAAGAAATTAATAGTTGTCCAAAATAACTTTCTATCAAATATTCTTGTGATTGGAAAAGTCAGGAAAGTGGTAGGGTACTGTTTTCTATCAGTTGGCTAGTTGAGCACACAATCCCAGTATTGTACAGCTTCCTTCTTCACCTTTCCGATGCTGCCGCTCTCTCCGGCTCCCTGAGCCGAAGATGCGGCTTCTTCGCGCAAAGACGATTGTACCGCTCACAGTGCTCTTTTAGCGCCGCTTCTGCCGAAAGAAGCCCGGGAGCGGCGCTTAGCTCCGGAGAGCATCGTACCTTCGTCTTTAGCGTTTTTTGTGGTCTACATCCTAGCAGAAAGCTTTTCCACTCTGTCTGGCAAGGAAAACCTGCGAGAGCACAGAAAACATCTCCCATCGTGTTCTGGACGTTGCACGGAGGTCTGCCATGTGTTTCCATGAAGAAAAGAAAAGTTGTCCAAAATAACTTCCTATCGAATATTCATGTGACTGGAAAAGTCAGGAGAATGGTAAGGTACTGTTTTCTATCAGTTGGCAAGTTCAGCACACAATCCCAGTGTTGTACAGCTTCTTTCTTCACCTTTCCGATGGTACCGCTCTCTCCGGCTCCCTGAGCCCAAGAAGCGGCTTCTTCGCGCAAAGACGATTGTACCGCTCACAGTGCTCTCTTAGCACGGCTTCTGCCGAAAGACGCCCGGGAGCGGCTCTTAGCTCGGGAGAGCATCGTACCTTCGTCTTTAGCGTCTTTTGTGGTCTACATCCTAGCAGAAAGCTTTTCCACTCTGTCTGGCAAGGAAAACCTGCGGGAGCACAGAAAACATCTCCCATCGTGTTCTGGACGTTGCACGGAGGTCTGCCAAGTGTTCAGCATAAAGAAAAGAAAAGCTGTCCAAAGCAGCTTCTTATCGAATATTCATGTGAATAGAAAAGTCAGGAGAATGGTAAGGTACTGTTTTCTATCAGTTTGCAAGCGGCGCACACAATCACAGTGTTGTACAGCTTCTTTCTCCACCTTTCCGATGCTGCCGCTCTCTCCGGCTCCCGGAGCCGAAGAAGCGGCTTCTTCGCGCAAAGACGATTGTACCGCTCACAGTGCTCTCTTAGCGCGGCTTCTGCCGAAAGACGCCCGGGAGCGGCGCATAGCTCCGGAGAGCATCGTACCTTCGTCTTTAGCGTCTATTGTGGTCTACACCTTAGCAGAAAGCTTTTCCACTCTGTCTGGCAAGGAAAACCTGCGGGAGCACAGAAAACATCTCCCATCGTGTTCTGGACGTTGCACGGACGTCTGCCAAGTGTTTGGCATAAAGATAAGAAAAGCTGTCCAAAACAGCTTCTTATCGAATATTCATGTGATTGGAAAAGTCAGGAAAGTGGTAAGGTAATGTTTTCTATCAGTTGGCAAGCTGCGCACACAATCCCAGGGTTGTACAGCTTCCTTCTTCACCTTTCCCATGCTGCCGCTCTCTCCGGCTCCCGGAGCCGAAGAAGCGGCTTCTTCGCGCAAAGACGATTGTACCGCTCACAGTGCTTTCTTAGCGCGGCTTCTGCCGAAAGACGCCCGGGAGCGGCGCTTAGCTCCGGAGAGCATCGTACCTTCGTCTTTAGCGTCTTTTGTGGTCTACATCCTAGCAGAAAGCTTTTCCACTCTGTCTGGCAAGGAAAACCTGCGGGAGCACAGAAAACATCTCCCATCGTGTTCTGGACGTTGCACGGAGGTCTGCCATGTGTTTGGCATAAAGAAAGGAAAAGCTGTCCAAAACAGCTTCTTATCGAATATTCATGTGATTGGAAATGTCAGGAGAATGGTAAGGTACTGTTTTCTATCAGTTGGCAAGTTGAGCACACAATCCCAGTGTTGTACAGCTTCTTTCTTCACCTTTCCGATGCTGCCGCTCTCTCCGGCTCCCGGAGGCCAAGAAGCGGCTTCTTCGCGCAAAGACGATTGTACCGCTCACAGTGCTCTCTTAGCGCGGTTTCTGCCGAAAGACGCCCGGGAGCGGCTCTTCGCTCGGGAGAGCATCGTACCTTCGTCTTTAGCGTCTTTTGTGGTCTACATCCTAGCAGAAAGCTTTTCCACTCTGTCTGGCAAGGAAAACCTGCGGGAGCACAGAAAACATCTCCCATCGTGTTCTGGACGTTGCACGGAGGTCTGCCAAGTGTTCAGCATAAAGAAAAGAAAAGCTGTCCAAAGCAGCTTCTTATCGAATATTCATGTGAATAGAAAAGTCAGGAGAATGGTAAGGTACTGTTTTCTATCAGTTTGCAAGCGGCGCACACAATCACAGTGTTGTACAGCTTCTTTCTCCACCTTTCCGATGCTGCCGCTCTCTCCGGCTCCCGGAGCCGAAGAAGCGGCTTCTTCGCGCAAAGACGATTGTACCGCTCACAGTGCTCTCTTAGCGCGGCTTCTGCCGAAAGACGCCCGGGAGCGGCGCATAACTCCGGAGAGCATCGTACCTTCGTCTTTAGAGTCTTTTGTGGTCTACACCTTAGCAGAAAGCTTTTCCACTATGTCTGGCAAGGAAAACCTGCGGGAGCACAGAAAACATCTCCCATCGTGTTCTGGACGTTGCACGGACGTCTGCAAGTGTTTGGCATAAAGAAAAGAAAAGCTGTCCAAAACAGCTTCTTATCGAATATTCATGTGATTGGAAAAGTCAGGAAAGTGGTAAGGTAATGTTTTCTATCAGTTGGCAAGCTGCGCACACAATCACAGTGTTGTACAGCTTCTTTCTTCACCTTTCCAATGCTGCCGCTCTCTCCGGCTCCGGGAGCCGAAGAAGCGGCTTCTTCGCGCAAAGACGATTGTACCGCTCACAGTGCTCTCTTAGCGCGGTTTCTGCCGAAAGACGCCCGGGAGCGGCGCTTAGCTCCGGAGAGCATCGTACCTTCGTCTTTAGCGTCTTTTGTGGTCTACATCCTAGCAGAAAGCTTTTCCACTCTGTCTGGCAAGGAAAACCTGCGGGAGCACAGAAAACATCTCCCATCGTGTTCTGGACATTGCACGGAGGTCTGCCAAGTGTTTGCATGAAGAAATTAATAGTTGTCCAAAATAACTTTCTATCAAATATTCTTGTGATTGGAAAAGTCAGGAAAGTGGTAAGGTACTGTTTTCTATCAGTTGGCTAGTTGAGCACACAATCCCAGTATTGTACAGCTTCCTTCTTCACCTTTCCGATGCTGCCGCTCTCTCCGGCTCCCTGAGCCGAAGATGCGGCTTCTTCGCGCAAAGACGATTGTACCGCTCACAGTGCTCTCTTAGCGCCGCTTCTGCCGAAAGAAGCCCGGCAGCGGCGCTTAGCTCCGGAGAGCATCGTACCTTCGTCTTTAGCGTTTTTTGTGGTCTACATCCTAGCAGAAAGCTTTTCCACTCTGTCTGGCAAGGAAAACCTGCGAGAGCACAGAAAACATCTCCCATCGTGTTCTGGACGTTGCACGGAGGTCTGCCATGTGTTTCCATGAAGAAAAGAAAAGTTGTCCAAAATAACTTCCTATCGAATATTCATGTGACTGGAAAAGTCAGGAGAATGGTAAGGTACTGTTTTCTATCAGTTGGCAAGTTCAGCACACAATCCCAGTGTTGTACAGCTTCTTTCTTCACCTTTCCGATGGTACCGCTCTCTCCGGCTCCCTGAGCCCAAGAAGCGGCTTCTTCACGCAAAGACGATTGTACCGCTCACAGTGCTCTCTTAGCACGGCTTCTGCCGAAACACGCCCGGGAGCGGCTCTTAGCTCGGGAGAGCATCGTACCTTCGTCTTTAGCGTCTTTTGTGGTCTACATCCTAGCAGAAAGCTTTTCCACTCTGTCTGGCAAGGAAAACCTGCGGGAGCACAGAAAACATCTCCCATCGTGTTCTGGACGTTGCACGGAGGTCTGCCAAGTGTTCAGCATAAAGAAAAGAAAAGCTGTCCAAAGCAGCTTCTTATCGAATATTCATGTGAATAGAAAAGTCAGGAGAATGGTAAGGTACTGTTTTCTATCAGTTTGCAAGCGGCGCACACAATCACAGTGTTGTACAGCTTCTTTCTCCACCTTTCCGATGCTGCCGCTCTCTCCGGCTCCCGGAGCCGAAGATGCGGCTTCTTCGCGCAAAGACGATTGTACCGCTCACAGTGCTCTCTTAGCGCGGCTTCTGCCGAAAGACGCCCGGGAGCGGCGCATAGCTCCGGAGAGCATCGTACCTTCGTCTTTAGCGTCTATTGTGGTCTACACCTTAGCAGAAAGCTTTTCCACTCTGTCTGGCAAGGAAAACCTGCGGGAGCACAGAAAACATCTCCCATCGTGTTCTGGACGTTGCACGGACGTCTGCCAAATGTTTGGCAAAAGATAAGAAAAGCTGTCCAAAACAGCTTCTTATCGAATATTCATGTGATTGGAAAAGTCAGGAAAGTGGTAAGGTAATGTTTTCTATCAGTTGGCAAGCTGCGCACACAATCCCAGGGTTGTACAGCTTCCTTCTTCACCTTTCCCATGCTGCCGCTCTCTCCGGCTCCCGGAGCCCAAGAAGCGGCTTCTTCGCGCAAAGACGATTGTACCGCTCACAGTGCTTTCTTAGCGCGGCTTCTGCCGAAAGACGCCCGGGAGCGGCGCTTAGCTCCGGAGAGCATCGTACCTTCGTCTTTAGCGTCTTTTGTGGTCTACATCCTAGCAGAAAGCTTTTCCACTCTGTCTGGCAAGGAAAACCTGCGGGAGCACAGAAAACATCTCCCATCGTGTTCTGGACGTTGCACGGAGGTCTGCCATGTGTTTGGCATAAAGAAAGGAAAAGCTGTCCAAAACAGCTTCTTATCGAATATTCATGTGATTGGAAATGTCAGGAGAATGGTAAGGTACTGTTTTCTATCAGTTGGCAAGTTGAGCACACAATCCCAGTGTTGTACAGCTTCCTTCTTCACCTTTCCGATGCTGCCGCTCTCTCCGGCTCCCGGAGCCGAAGAAGCGGCTTCTTCGCGCAAAGACGATTGTACCGCTCACAGTGCTCTCTTAGCGCGGCTTCTGCCGAAAGACGCCCGGGAGCGGCGCATAACTCCGGAGAGCATCGTACCTTCGTCTTTAGAGTCTTTTGTGGTCTACACCTTAGCAGAAAGCTTTTCCACTCTGTCTGGCAAGGAAAACCTGCGGGAGCACAGAAAACATCTCCCATCGTGTTCTGGACGTTGCACGGACGTCTGCAAGTGTTTGGCATAAAGAAAAGAAAAGCTGTCCAAAACAGCTTCTTATCGAATATTCATGTGATTGGAAAAGTCAGGAAAGTGGTAAGGTAATGTTTTCTATCAGTTGGCAAGCTGCGCACACAATCACAGTGTTGTACAGCTTCTTTCTTCACCTTTCCAATGCTGCCGCTCTCTCCGGCTCCGGGAGCCGAAGAAGCGGCTTCTTCGCGCAAAGACGATTGTACCGCTCACAGTGCTCTCTTAGCGCGGCTTCTGCCGAAAGACGCCCGGGAGCGGCGCTTAGCTCCGGAGAGCATCGTACCTTCGTCTTTAGCGTCTTTTGTGGTCTACATCCTAGCAGAAAGCTTTTCCACTCTGTCTGGCAAGGAAAACCTGCGGGAGCACAGAAAACATCTCCCATCGTGTTCTGGACATTGCACGGAGGTCTGCCAAGTGTTTGCATGAAGAAATTAATAGTTGTCCAAAATAACTTTCTATCAAATATTCTTGTGATTGGAAAAGTCAGGAAAGTGGTAAGGTACTGTTTTCTATCAGTTGGCTAGTTGAGCACACAATCCCAGTATTGTACAGCTTCCTTCTTCACCTTTCCGATGCTGCCGCTCTCTCCGGCTCCCTGAGCCGAAGATGCGGCTTCTTCGTGCAAAGACGATTGTACCGCTCACAGTGCTCTCTTAGCGCCGCTTCTGCCGAAAGAAGCCCGGCAGCGGCGCTTAGCTCCGGAGAGCATCGTACCTTCGTCTTTAGCGTTTTTTGTGGTCTACATCCTAGCAGAAAGCTTTTCCACTCTGTCTGGCAAGGAAAACCTGCGAGAGCACAGAAAACATCTCCCATCGTGTTCTGGACGTTGCACGGAGGTCTGCCATGTGTTTCCATGAAGAAAAGAAAAGTTGTCCAAAATAACTTCCTATCGAATATTCATGTGACTGGAAAAGTCAGGAGAATGGTAAGGTACTGTTTTCTATCAGTTGGCAAGTTCAGCACACAATCCCAGTGTTGTACAGCTTCTTTCTTCACCTTTCCGATGCTACCGCTCTCTCCGGCTCCCTGAGCCCAAGAAGCGGCTTCTTCGCGCAAAGACGATTGTACCGCTCACAGTGCTCTCTTAGCACGGCTTCTGCCGAAAGACGCCCGGGAGCGGCTCTTAGCTCGGGAGAGCATCGTACCTTCGTCTTTAGCGTCTTTTGTGGTCTACATCCTAGCAGAAAGCTTTTCCACTCTGTCTGGCAAGGAAAACCTGCGGGAGCACAGAAAACATCTCCCATCGTGTTCTGGACGTTGCACGGAGGTCTGCCAAGTGTTCAGCATAAAGAAAAGAAAAGCTGTCCAAAACAGCTTCTTATCGAATATTCATGTGAATAGAAAAGTCAGGAGAATGGTAAGGTACTGTTTTCTATCAGTTTGCAAGCGGCGCACACAATCACAGTGTTGTACAGCTTCTTTCTCCACCTTTCCGATGCTGCCGCTCTCTCCGGCTCCCGGAGCCGAAGATGCTGCTTCTTCGCGCAAAGACGATTATACCGCTCACAGTGCTCTCTTAGCGCGGCTTCTGCCGAAAGACGCCCGGGAGCGGCGCATAGCCCCGGAGAGCATCGTACCTTCGTCTTTAGCGTCTATTGTGGTCTACACCTTAGCAGAAAGCTTTTCCACTCTGTCTGGCAAGGAAAACCTGCGGGAGCACAGAAAACATCTCCCATCGTGTTCTGGACGTTGCACGGACGTCTGCCAAGTGTTTGGCATAAAGATAAGAAAAGCTGTCCAAAACAGCTTCTTATCGAATATTCATGTGATTGGAAAAGTCAGGAAAGTGGTAAGGTAATGTTTTCTATCAGTTGGCAAGCTGCGCACACAATCCCAGGGTTGTACAGCTTCCTTCTTCACCTTTCCCATGCTGCCGCTCTCTCCGGCTCCCGGAGCCCAAGAAGCGGCTTCTTCGCGCAAAGACGATTGTACCGCTCACAGTGCTTTCTTAGCGCGGCTTCTGCCGAAAGACGCCCGGGAGCGGCGCTTAGCTCCGGAGAGCATCGTACCTTCGTCTTTAGCGTCTTTTGTGGTCTACATCCTAGCAGAAAGCTTTTCCACTCTGTCTGGCAAGGAAAACCTGCGGGAGCACAGAAAACATCTCCCATCGTGTTCTGGACGTTGCACGGAGGTCTGCCATGTGTTTGGCATAAAGAAAGGAAAAGCTGTCCAAAACAGCTTCTTATCGAATATTCATGTGATTGGAAATGTCAGGAGAATGGTAAGGTACTGTTTTCTATCAGTTGGCAAGTTGAGCACACAATCCCAGTGTTGTACAGCTTCTTTCTTCACCTTTCCGATGCTGCCGCTCTCTCCGGCTCCCGGAGCCCAAGAAGCGGCTTCTTCGCGCAAAGACGATTGTACCGGTCACAGTGCTCTCTTAGCGCGGCTTCTGCCGAAAGACGCCCGGGAGCGGCTCTTAGCTCGGGAGAGCATCGTACCTTCGTCTTTAGCGTCTTTTGTGGTCTACATCCTAGCAGAAAGCTTTTCCACTCTGTCTGGCAAGGAAAACCTGCGAGAGCACAGAAAACATCTCCCATCGTGTTCTGGACGTTGCACGGAGGTCTGCCATGTGTTTCCATGAAGAAAAGAAAAGTTGTCCAAAATAACTTCCTATCGAATATTCATGTGACTGGAAAAGTCAGGAGAATGGTAAGGTACTGTTTTCTATCAGTTGGCAAGTTCAGCACACAATCCCAGTGTTGTACAGCTTCTTTCTTCACCTTTCCGATGCTACCGCTCTCTCCGGCTCCCTGAGCCCAAGAAGCGGCTTCTTCGCGCAAAGACGATTGTACCGCTCACAGTGCTCTCTTAGCACGGCTTCTGCCGAAAGACGCCCGGGAGCGGCTCTTAGCTCGGGAGAGCATCGTACCTTCGTCTTTAGCGTCTTTTGTGGTCTACATCCTAGCAGAAAGCTTTTCCACTCTCTCTGGCAAGGAAAACCTGCGGGAGCACAGAAAACATCTCCCATCGTGTTCTGGACGTTGCACGGAGGTCTGCCAAGTGTTCAGCATAAAGAAAAGAAAAGCTGTCCAAAGCAGCTTCTTATCGAATATTCATGTGAATAGAAAAGTCAGGAGAATGGTAAGGTACTGTTTTCTATCAGTTTGCAAGCGGCGCACACAATCACAGTGTTGTACAGCTTCTTTCTCCACCTTTCCGATGCTGCCGCTCTCTCCGGCTCCCGGAGCCGAAGATGCTGCTTCTTCGCGCAAAGACGATTGTACCGCTCACAGTGCTCTCTTAGCGCGGCTTCTGCCGAAAGACGCCCGGGAGCGGCGCATAGCCCCGGAGAGCATCGTACCTTCGTCTTTAGCGTCTATTGTGGTCTACACCTTAGCAGAAAGCTTTTCCACTCTGTCTGGCAAGGAAAACCTGCGGGAGCACAGAAAACATCTCCCATCGTGTTCTGGACGTTGCACGGACGTCTGCCAAGTGTTTGGCATAAAGATAAGAAAAGCTGTCCAAAACAGCTTCTTATCGAATATTCATGTGATTGGAAAAGTCAGGAAAGTGGTAAGGTAATGTTTTCTATCAGTTGGCAAGCTGCGCACACAATCCCAGGGTTGTACAGCTTCCTTCTTCACCTTTCCCATGCTGCCGCTCTCTCCGGCTCCCGGAGCCCAAGAAGCGGCTTCTTCGCGCAAAGACGATTGTACCGCTCACAGTGCTCTCTTAGCGCGGCTTCTGCCGAAAGACGCCCGGGAGCGGCGCTTAGCTCCGGAGAGCATCGTACCTTCGTCTTTAGCGTCTTTTGTGGTCTACATCCTAGCAGAAAGCTTTTCCACTCTGTCTGGCAAGGAAAACCTGCGGGAGCACAGAAAACATCTCCCATCGTGTTCTGGACGTTGCACGGAGGTCTGCCATGTGTTTGGCATAAAGAAAGGAAAAGCTGTCCAAAACAGCTTCTTATCGAATATTCATGTGATTGGAAATGTCAGGAGAATGGTAAGGTACTGTTTTCTATCAGTTGGCAAGTTGAGCACACAATCCCAGTGTTGTACAGCTTCTTTCTTCACCTTTCCGATGCTGCCGCTCTCTCCGGCTCCCGGAGCCCAAGAAGCGGCTTCTTCGCGCAAAGACGATTGTACCGGTCACAGTGCTCTCTTAGCGCGGCTTCTGCCGAAAGACGCCCGGGAGCGGCTCTTAGCTCGGGAGAGCATCGTACCTTCGTCTTTAGCGTCTTTTGTGGTCTACATCCTAGCAGAAAGCTTTTCCACTCTGTCTGGCAAGGAAAACCTGCGGGAGCACAGAAAACATCTCCCATCGTGTTCTGGACGTTGCACGGAGGTCTGCCAAGTGTTCAGCATAAAGAAAAGAAAAGCTGTCCAAAGCAGCTTCTTATCGAATATTCATGTGAATAGAAAAGTCAGGAGAATGGTAAGGTACTGTTTTCTATCAGTTTGCAAGCGGCGCACACAATCACAGTGTTGTACAGCTTCTTTCTCCACCTTTCCGATGCTGCCGCTCTCTCCGGCTCCCGGAGCCGAAGAAGCGGCTTCTTCGCGCAAAGACGATTGTACCGGTCACAGTGCTCTCTTAGCGCGGCTTCTGCCGAAAGAAGCCCGGGAGCGGCGCATAACTCCGGAGAGCATCGTACCTTCGTCTTTAGAGTCTTTTGTGGTCTACACCTTAGCAGAAAGCTTTTCCACTCTGTCTGGCAAGGAAAACCTGCGGGAGCACAGAAAACATCTCCCATCGTGTTCTGGACGTTGCACGGACGTCTGCAAGTGTTTGGCATAAAGAAAAGAAAAGCTGTCCAAAACAGCTTCTTATCGAATATTCATGTGATTGGAAAAGTCAGGAAAGTGGTAAGGTAATGTTTTCTATCAGTTGGCAAGCTGCGCACACAATCACAGTGTTGTACAGCTTCCTTCTTCACCTTTCCAATGCTGCCGCTCTCTCCGGCTCCGGGAGCCGAACAAGCGGCTTCTTCGCGCAAAGACGATTGTACCGCTCACAGTGCTCTCTTAGCGCGGCTTCTGCCGAAAGACGCCCGGGAGCGGCGCTTAGCTCCGGAGAGCATCGTACCTTCGTCTTTAGCGTCTTTTGTGGTCTACATCCTAGCAGAAAGCTTTTCCACTCTGTCTGGCAAGGAAAACCTGCGGGAGCACAGAAAACATCTCCCATCGTGTTGTGGACATTGCACGGAGGTCTGCCAAGTGTTTGCATGAAGAAATTAATAGTTGTCCAAAATAACTTTCTATCAAATATTCTTGTGATTGGAAAAGTCAGGAAAGTGGTAAGGTACTGTTTTCTATCAGTTGGCTAGTTGAGCACACAATCCCAGTATTGTACAGCTTCCTTCTTCACCTTTCCGATGCTGCCGCTCTCTCCGGCTCCCTGAGCCGAAGATGCGGCTTCTTCGCGCAAAGACGATTGTACCGCTCACAGTGCTCTCTTAGCGCCGCTTCTGCCGAAAGAAGCCCGGGAGCGGCGCTTAGCTCCGGAGAGCATCGTACCTTCGTCTTTAGCGTTTTTTGTGGTCTACATCCTGGCAGAAAGCTTTTCCACTCTGTCTGGCAAGGAAAACCTGCGAGAGCACAGAAAACATCTCCCATCGTGTTCTGGACGTTGCACGGAGGTCTGCCATGTGTTTCCATGAAGAAAAGAAAAGTTGTCCAAAATAACTTCCTATCGAATATTCATGTGACTGGAAAAGTCAGGAGAATGGTAAGGTACTGTTTTCTATCAGTTGGCAAGTTCAGCACACAATCCCAGTGTTGTACAGCTTCTTTCTTCACCTTTCCGATGCTACCGCTCTCTCCGGCTCCCTGAGCCCAAGAAGCGGCTTCTTCGCGCAAAGACGATTGTACCGCTCACAGTGCTCTCTTAGCACGGCTTCTGCCGAAAGACGCCCGGGAGCGGCTCTTAGCTCGGGAGAGCATTGTACCTTCGTCTTTAGCGTCTTTTGTGGTCTACATCCTAGCAGAAACTTTTCCACTCTGTCTGGCAAGGAAAACCTGCGGGAGCACAGAAAACATCTCCCATCGTGTTCTGGACGTTGCACGGAGGTCTGCCAAGTGTTCAGCATAAAGAAAAGAAAAGCTGTTCAAAGCAGCTTCTTATCGAATATTCATGTGAATAGAAAAGTCAGGAGAATGGTAAGGTACTGTTTTCTATCAGTTTGCAAGCGGCGCACACAATCCCAGTGTTGTACAGCTTCTTTCTCCACCTTTCCGATGCTGCCGCTCTCTCCGGCTCCCGGAGCCGAAGAAGCGGCTTCTTCGCGCAAAGACGATTGTACCGCTCACAGTGCTCTCTTAGCGCGGCTTCTGCCGAAAGACGCCCGGGAGCGGCGCATAGCTCCGGAGAGCATCGTACCTTCGTCTTTAGCGTCTATTGTGGTCTACACCTTAGCAGAAAGCTTTTCCACTCTGTCTGGCAAGGAAAACCTGCGGGAGCACAGAAAACATCTCCCATCGTGTTCTGGACGTTGCACGGACGTCTGCCAAGTGTTTGGCATAAAGATAAGAAAAGCTGTCCAAAACAGCTTCTTATCGAATATTCATGTGATTGGAAAAGTCAGGAAAGTGGTAAGGTAATGTTTTCTATCAGTTGGCAAGCTGCGCACACAATCCCAGGGTTGTACAGCTTCCTTCTTCACCTTTCCCATGCTGCCGCTCTCTCCGGCTCCCGGAGCCCAAGAAGCGGCTTCTTCGCGCAAAGACGATTGTACCGCTCACAGTGCTCTCTTAGCGCGGCTTCTGCCGAAAGACGCCCGGGAGCGGCGCTTAGCTCCGGAGAGCATCGTACCTTCGTCTTTAGCGTCTTTTGTGGTCTACATCCTAGCAGAAAGCTTTTCCACTCTGTCTGGCAAGGAAAACCTGCGGGAGCACAGAAAACATCTCCCATCGTGTTCTGGACGTTGCACGGAGGTCTGCCAAGTGTTCAGCATAAAGAAAAGAAAAGCTGTCCAAAGCAGCTTCTTATCGAATATTCATGTGAATAGAAAAGTCAGGAGAATGGTAAGGTACTGTTTTCTATCAGTTTGCAAGCGGCGCACACAATCACAGTGTTGTACAGCTTCTTTCTCCACCTTTCCGATGCTGCCGCTCTCTCCGGCTCCCGGAGCCCAAGAAGCGGCTTCTTCGCGCAAAGACGATTGTACCGCTCACAGTGCTCTCTTAGCGCGGCTTCTGCCGAAAGACGCCCGGGAGCGGCGCATAGCTCCGGAGAGCATCGTACCTTCGTCTTTAGCGTCTTTTGTGGTCTACATCCTAGCAGAAAGCTTTTCCACTCTGTCTGGCAAGGAAAACCTGCGGGAGCACAGAAAACATCTCCCATCGTGTTCTGGACGTTGCACGGAGGTCTGCCAAGTGTTCAGCATAAAGAAAAGAAAAGCTGTCCAAAGCAGCTTCTTATCGAATATTCATGTGAATAGAAAAGTCAGGAGAATGGTAAGGTACTGTTTTCTATCAGTTTGCAAGCGGCGCACACAATCCCAGTGTTGTACAGCTTCTTTCTCCACCTTTCCGATGCTGCCGCTCTCTCCGGCTCCCGGAGCCCAAGAAGCGGCTTCTTCGCGCAAAGACGATTGTACCGCTCACAGTGCTCTCTTAGCGCGGCTTCTGCCGAAAGACGCCCGGGAGCGGCGCATAGCTCCGGAGAGCATCGTACCTTCGTCTTTAGCGTCTTTTGTGGTCTACATCCTAGCAGAAAGCTTTTCCACTCTGTCTGGCAAGGAAAACCTGCGGGAGCACAGAAAACATCTCCCATCGTGTTCTGGACGTTGCACGGAGGTCTGCCATGTGTTTGGCATAAAGAAAGGAAAAGCTGTCCAAAACAGCTTCTTATCGAATATTCATGTGATTGGAAATGTCAGGAGAATGGTAAGGTACTGTTTTCTATCAGTTGGCAAGTTGAGCACACAATCCCAGTGTTGTACAGCTTCTTTCTTCACCTTTCCGATGCTGCCGCTCTCTCCGGCTCCCGGAGCCCAAGAAGCGGCTTCTTCGCGCAAAGACGATTGTACCGGTCACAGTGCTCTCTTAGCGCGGCTTCTGCCGAAAGACGCCCGGGAGCGGCTCTTAGCTCGGGAGAGCATCGTACCTTCGTCTTTAGCGTCTTTTGTGGTCTACATCCTAGCAGAAAGCTTTTCCACTCTGTCTGGCAAGGAAAACCTGCGAGAGCACAGAAAACATCTCCCATCGTGTTCTGGACGTTGCACGGAGGTCTGCCATGTGTTTCCATGAAGAAAAGAAAAGTTGTCCAAAATAACTTCCTATCGAATATTCATGTGACTGGAAAAGTCAGGAGAATGGTAAGGTACTGTTTTCTATCAGTTGGCAAGTTCAGCACACAATCCCAGTGTTGTACAGCTTCTTTCTTCACCTTTCCGATGCTACCGCTCTCTCCGGCTCCCTGAGCCCAAGAAGCGGCTTCTTCGCGCAAAGACGATTGTACCGCTCACAGTGCTCTCTTAGCACGGCTTCTGCCGAAAGACGCCCGGGAGCGGCTCTTAGCTCGGGAGAGCATCGTACCTTCGTCTTTAGCGTCTTTTGTGGTCTACATCCTAGCAGAAAGCTTTTCCACTCTGTCTGGCAAGGAAAACCTGCGGGAGCACAGAAAACATCTCCCATCGTGTTCTGGACGTTGCACGGAGGTCTGCCAAGTGTTCAGCATAAAGAAAAGAAAAGCTGTCCAAAGCAGCTTCTTATCGAATATTCATGTGAATAGAAAAGTCAGGAGAATGGTAAGGTACTGTTTTCTATCAGTTTGCAAGCGGCGCACACAATCACAGTGTTGTACAGCTTCTTTCGCCACCTTTCCGATGCTGCCGCTCTCTCCGGCTCCCGGAGCCGAAGATGCTGCTTCTTCGCGCAAAGACGATTGTACCGCTCACAGTGCTCTCTTAGCGCGGCTTCTGCCGAAAGACGCCCGGGAGCGGCGCATAGCCCCGGAGAGCATCGTACCTTCGTCTTTAGCGTCTATTGTGGTCTACACCTTAGCAGAAAGCTTTTCCACTCTGTCTGGCAAGGAAAACCTGCGGGAGCACAGAAAACATCTCCCATCGTGTTCTGGACGTTGCACGGACGTCTGCCAAGTGTTTGGCATAAAGATAAGAAAAGCTGTCCAAAACAGCTTCTTATCGAATATTCATGTGATTGGAAAAGTCAGGAAAGTGGTAAGGTAATGTTTTCTATCAGTTGGCAAGCTGCGCACACAATCCCAGGGTTGTACAGCTTCCTTCTTCACCTTTCCCATGCTGCCGCTCTCTCCGGCTCCCGGAGCCCAAGAAGCGGCTTCTTCGCGCAAAGACGATTGTACCGCTCACAGTGCTCTCTTAGCGCGGCTTCTGCCGAAAGACGCCCGGGAGCGGCGCTTAGCTCCGGAGAGCATCGTACCTTCGTCTTTAGCGTCTTTTGTGGTCTACATCCTAGCAGAAAGCTTTTCCACTCTGTCTGGCAAGGAAAACCTGCGGGAGCACAGAAAACATCTCCCATCGTGTTCTGGACGTTGCACGGAGGTCTGCCATGTGTTTGGCATAAAGAAAGGAAAAGCTGTCCAAAACAGCTTCTTATCGAATATTCATGTGATTGGAAATGTCAGGAGAATGGTAAGGTACTGTTTTCTATCAGTTGGCAAGTTGAGCACACAATCCCAGTGTTGTACAGCTTCTTTCTTCACCTTTCCGATGCTGCCGCTCTCTCCGGCTCCCGGAGCCCAAGAAGCGGCTTCTTCGCGCAAAGACGATTGTACCGCTCACAGTGCTCTCTTAGCGCGGCTTCTGCCGAAAGACGCCCGGGAGCGGCTCTTAGCTCGGGAGAGCATCGTACCTTCGTCTTTAGCGTCTTTTGTGGTCTACATCCTAGCAGAAAGCTTTTCCACTCTGTCTGGCAAGGAAAACCTGCGGGAGCACAGAAAACATCTCCCATCGTGTTCTGGACGTTGCACGGAGGTCTGCCAAGTGTTCAGCATAAAGAAAAGAAAAGCTGTCCAAAGCAGCTTCTTATCGAATATTCATGTGAATAGAAAAGTCAGGAGAATGGTAAGGTACTGTTTTCTATCAGTTTGCAAGCGGCGCACACAATCACAGTGTTGTACAGCTTCTTTCTCCACCTTTCCGATGCTGCCGCTCTCTCCGGCTCCCGGAGCCGAAGAAGCGGCTTCTTCGCGCAAAGACGATTGTACCGGTCACAGTGCTCTCTTAGCGCGGCTTCTGCCGAAAGAAGCCCGGGAGCGGCGCATAACTCCGGAGAGCATCGTACCTTCGTCTTTAGAGTCTTTTGTGGTCTACACCTTAGCAGAAAGCTTTTCCACTCTGTCTGGCAAGGAAAACCTGCGGGAGCACAGAAAACATCTCCCATCGTGTTCTGGACGTTGCACGGACGTCTGCAAGTGTTTGGCATAAAGAAAAGAAAAGCTGTCCAAAACAGCTTCTTATCGAATATTCATGTGATTGGAAAAGTCAGGAAAGTGGTAAGGTAATGTTTTCTATCAGTTGGCAAGCTGCGCACACAATCACAGTGTTGTACAGCTTCCTTCTTCACCTTTCCAATGCTGCCGCTCTCTCCGGCTCCGGGAGCCGAACAAGCGGCTTCTTCGCGCAAAGACGATTGTACCGCTCACAGTGCTCTCTTAGCGCGGCTTCTGCCGAAAGACGCCCGGGAGCGGCGCTTAGCTCCGGAGAGCATCGTACCTTCGTCTTTAGCGTCTTTTGTGGTCTACATCCTAGCAGAAAGCTTTTCCACTCTGTCTGGCAAGGAAAACCTGCGGGAGCACAGAAAACATCTCCCATCGTGTTCTGGACATTGCACGGAGGTCTGCCAAGTGTTTGCATGAAGAAATTAATAGTTGTCCAAAATAACTTTCTATCAAATATTCTTGTGATTGGAAAAGTCAGGAAAGTGGTAAGGTACTGTTTTCTATCAGTTGGCTAGTTGAGCACACAATCCCAGTATTGTACAGCTTCCTTCTTCACCTTTCCGATGCTGCCGCTCTCTCCGGCTCCCGGAGCCGAAGATGCGGCTTCTTCGCGCAAAGACGATTGTACCGCTCACAGTGCTCTCTTAGCGCCGCTTCTGCCGAAAGAAGCCCGGGAGCGGCGCTTAGCTCCGGAGAGCATCGTACCTTCGTCTTTAGTGTTTTTTGTGGTCTACATCCTGGCAGAAAGCTTTTCCACTCTGTCTGGCAAGGAAAACCTGCGAGAGCACAGAAAACATCTCCCATCGTGTTCTGGACGTTGCACGGAGGTCTGCCATGTGTTTCCATGAAGAAAAGAAAAGTTGTCCAAAATAACTTCCTATCGAATATTCATGTGACTGGAAAAGTCAGGAGAATGGTAAGGTACTGTTTTCTATCAGTTGGCAAGTTCAGCACACAATCCCAGTGTTGTACAGCTTCTTTCTTCACCTTTCCGATGCTACCGCTCTCTCCGGCTCCCTGAGCCCAAGAAGCGGCTTCTTCGCGCAAAGACGATTGTACCGCTCACAGTGCTCTCTTAGCACGGCTTCTGCCGAAAGACGCCCGGGAGCGGCTCTTAGCTCGGGAGAGCATCGTACCTTCGTCTTTAGCGTCTTTTGTGGTCTACATCCTAGCAGAAAGCTTTTCCACTCTGTCTGGCAAGGAAAACCTGCGGGAGCACAGAAAACATCTCCCATCGTGTTCTGGACGTTGCACGGAGGTCTGCCAAGTGTTCAGCATAAAGAAAAGAAAAGCTGTTCAAAGCAGCTTCTTATCGAATATTCATGTGAATAGAAAAGTCAGGAGAATGGTAAGGTACTGTTTTCTATCAGTTTGCAAGCGGCGCACACAATCACAGTGTTGTACAGCTTCTTTCTCCACCTTTCCGATGCTGCCGCTCTCTCCGGCTCCCGGAGCCGAAGAAGCGGCTTCTTCGCGCAAAGACGATTGTACCGCTCACAGTGCTCTCTTAGCGCGGCTTCTGCCGAAAGACGCCCGGGAGCGGCGCATAGCTCCGGAGAGCATCGTACCTTCGTCTTTAGCGTCTATTGTGGTCTACACCTTAGCAGAAAGCTTTTCCACTCTGTCTGGCAAGGAAAACCTGCGGGAGCACAGAAAACATCTCCCATCGTGTTCTGGACGTTGCACGGACGTCTGCCAAGTGTTTGGCATAAAGATAAGAAAAGCTGTCCAAAACAGCTTCTTATCGAATATTCATGTGATTGGAAAAGTCAGGAAAGTGGTAAGGTAATGTTTTCTATCAGTTGGCAAGCTGCGCACACAATCCCAGGGTTGTACAGCTTCCTTCTTCACCTTTCCCATGCTGCCGCTCTCTCCGGCTCCCGGAGCCCAAGAAGCGGCTTCTTCGCGCAAAGACGATTGTACCGCTCACAGTGCTCTCTTAGCGCCGCTTCTGCCGAAAGACGCCCGGGAGCGGCGCTTAGCTCCGGAGAGCATCGTACCTTCGTCTTTAGCGTCTTTTGTGGTCTACATCCTAGCAGAAAGCTTTTCCACTCTGTCTGGCAAGGAAAACCTGCGGGAGCACAGAAAACATCTCCCATCGTGTTCTGGACGTTGCACGGAGGTCTGCCAAGTGTTCAGCATAAAGAAAAGAAAAGCTGTCCAAAGCAGCTTCTTATCGAATATTCATGTGAATAGAAAAGTCAGGAGAATGGTAAGGTACTGTTTTCTATCAGTTTGCAAGCGGCGCACACAATCACAGTGTTGTACAGCTTCTTTCTCCACCTTTCCGATGCTGCCGCTCTCTCCGGCTCCCGGAGCCCAAGAAGCGGCTTCTTCGCGCAAAGACGATTGTACCGCTCACAGTGCTCTCTTAGCGCGGCTTCTGCCGAAAGACGCCCGGGAGCGGCGCATAGCTCCGGAGAGCATCGTACCTTCGTCTTTAGCGTCTTTTGTGGTCTACATCCTAGCAGAAAGCTTTTCCACTCTGTCTGGCAAGGAAAACCTGCGGGAGCACAGAAAACATCTCCCATCGTGTTCTGGACGTTGCACGGACGTCTGCCAAGTGTTTGGCAAAAGATAAGAAAAGCTGTCCAAAACAGCTTCTTATCGAATATTCATGTGATTGGAAAAGTCAGGAAAGTGGTAAGGTAATGTTTTCTATCAGTTGGCAAGCTGCGCACACAATCCCAGTGTTGTACAGCTTCCTTCTTCACCTTTCCCATGCTGCCGCTCTCTCCGGCTCCCGGAGCCCAAGAAGCGGCTTCTTCGCGCAAAGACGATTGTACCGCTCACAGTGCTCTCTTAGCGCGGCTTCTGCCGAAAGACGCCCGGGAGCGGCTCTTAGCTCGGGAGAGCATCGTACCTTCGTCTTTAGCGTCTTTTGTGGTCTACATCCTAGCAGAAAGCTTTTCCACTCTGTCTGGCAAGGAAAACCTGCGGGAGCACAGAAAACATCTCCCATCGTGTTCTGGACGTTGCACGGAGGTCTGCCAAGTGTTCAGCATAAAGAAAAGAAAAGCTGTCCAAAGCAGCTTCTTATCGAATATTCATGTGAATAGAAAAGTCAGGAGAATGGTAAGGTACTGTTTTCTATCAGTTTGCAAGCGGCGCACACAATCACAGTGTTGTACAGCTTCTTTCTCCACCTTTCCGATGCTGCCGCTCTCTCCGGCTCCCGGAGCCGAAGAAGCGGCTTCTTCGCGCAAAGACGATTGTACCGCTCACAGTGCTCTCTTAGCGCGGCTTCTGCCGAAAGACGCCCGGGAGCGGCGCATAACTCCGGAGAGCATCGTACCTTCGTCTTTAGAGTCTTTTGTGGTCTACACCTTAGCAGAAAGCTTTTCCACTCTGTCTGGCAAGGAAAACCTGCGGGAGCACAGAAAACATCTCCCATCGTGTTCTGGACGTTGCACGGACGTCTGCAAGTGTTTGGCATAAAGAAAAGAAAAGCTGTCCAAAACAGCTTCTTATCGAATATTCATGTGATTGGAAAAGTCAGGAAAGTGGTAAGGTAATGTTTTCTATCAGTTGGCAAGCTGCGCACACAATCACAGTGTTGTACAGCTTCTTTCTTCACCTTTCCAATGCTGCCGCTCTCTCCGGCTCCGGGAGCCGAAGAAGCGGCTTCTTCGCGCAAAGACGATTGTACCGCTCACAGTGCTCTCTTAGCGCGGCTTCTGCCGAAAGACGCCCGGGAGCGGCGCTTAGCTCCGGAGAGCATCGTACCTTCGTCTTTAGCGTCTTTTGTGGTCTACATCCTAGCAGAAAGCTTTTCCACTCTGTCTGGCAAGGAAAACCTGCGGGAGCACAGAAAACATCTCCCATCGTGTTCTGGACATTGCACGGAGGTCTGCCAAGTGTTTGCATGAAGAAATTAATAGTTGTCCAAAATAACTTTCTATCAAATATTCTTGTGATTGGAAAAGTCAGGAAAGTGGTAGGGTACTGTTTTCTATCAGTTGGCTAGTTGAGCACAAAATCCCAGTATAGTACAGCTTCCTTCTTCACCTTTCCGATGCTGCCGCTCTCTCCGGCTCCCTGAGCCGAAGATGCGGCTTCTTCGCGCAAAGACGATTGTACCGCTCACAGTGCTCTCTTAGCGCGGCTTCTGCCGAAAGAAGCCCGGGAGCGGCGCTTAGCTCCGGAGAGCATCATACCTTCGTCTTTAGCGTTTTTTGTGGTCTACATCCTAGCAGAAAGCTTTTCCACTCTGTCTGGCAAGGAAAACCTGCGAGAGCACAGAAAACATCTCCCATCGTGTTGTGGACGTTGCACGGAGGTCTGCCATGTGTTTCCATGAAGAAAAGAAAAGTTGTCCAAAATAACTTCCTATCGAATATTCATGTGACTGGAAAAGTCAGGAGAATGGTAAGGTACTGTTTTCTATCAGTTGGCAAGTTCAGCACACAATCCCAGTGTTGTACAGCTTCTTTCTTCACCTTTCCGATGCTACCGCTCTCTCCGGCTCCCTGAGCCCAAGAAGCGGCTTCTTCGCGCAAAGACGATTGTACCGCTCACAGTGCTCTCTTAGCACGGCTTCTGCCGAAACACGCCCGGGAGCGGCTCTTAGCTCGGGAGAGCATCGTACCTTCGTCTTTAGCGTCTTTTGTGGTCTACATCCTAGCAGAAAGCTTTTCCACTCTGTCTGGCAAGGAAAACCTGCGGGAGCACAGAAAACATCTCCCATCGTGTTCTGGACGTTGCACGGAGGTCTGCCAAGTGTTCAGCATAAAGAAAAGAAAAGCTGTCCAAAGCAGCTTCTTATCGAATATTCATGTGAATAGAAAAGTCAGGAGAATGGTAAGGTACTGTTTTCTATCAGTTTGCATGCGGCGCACACAATCACAGTGTTGTACAGCTTCTTTCTCCACCTTTCCGATGCTGCCGCTCTCTCCGGCTCCCGGAGCCCAAGAAGCGGCTTCTTCGCGCAAAGACGATTGTACCGCTCACAGTGCTCTCTTAGCGCGGCTTCTGCCGAAAGACGCCCGGGAGCGGCGCATAGCTCCGGAGAGCATCGTACCTTCGTCTTTAGCGTCTATTGTGGTCTACACCTTAGCAGAAAGCTTTTCCACTCTGTCTGGCAAGGAAAACCTGCGGGAGCACAGAAAACATCTCCCATCGTGTTCTGGACGTTGCACGGACGTCTGCCAAGTGTTTGGCATAAAGATAAGAAAAGCTGTCCAAAACAGCTTCTTATCGAATATTCATGTGATTGGAAAAGTCAGGAAAGTGGTAAGGTAATGTTTTCTATCAGTTGGCAAGCTGCGCACACAATCCCAGGGTTGTACAGCTTCCTTCTTCACCTTTCCCATGCTGCCGCTCTCTCCGGCTCCCTGAGCCCAAGAAGCGGCTTCTTCGCGCAAAGACGATTGTACCGCTCACAGTGCTCTCTTAGCGCGGCTTCTGCCGAAAGACGCCCGGGAGCGGCGCATAACTCCGGAGAGCATCGTACCTTCGTCTTTAGCGTCTTTTGTGTTCTACATCCTAGCAGAAAGCTTTTCCACTCTGTCTGGCAAGGAAAACCTGCGGGAGCACAGAAAACATCTCCCATCGTGTTCTGGACGTTGCACGGAGGTCTGCCAAGTGTTCAGCATAAAGAAAAGTAAAGCTGTCCAAAGCAGCTTCTTATCGAATATTCATGTGAATAGAAAAGTCAGGAGAATGGTAAGGTACTGTTTTCTATCAGTTTGCAAGCGGCGCACACAATCACAGTGTTGTACAGCTTCTTTCTCCACCTTTCCGATGCTGCCGCTCTCTCCGGCTCCCGGAGCCGAAGAAGCGGCTTCTTCGCGCAAAGACGATTGTACCGCTCACAGTGCTCTCTTAGCGCGGCTTCTGCCGAAAGACGCCCGGGAGCGGAGCATAGCTCCGGAGAGCATCGTACCTTCGTCTTTAGCGTCTATTGTGGTCTACACCTTAGCAGAAAGCTTTTCCACTCTGTCTGGCAAGGAAAACCTGCGGGAGCACAGAAAACATCTCCCATCGTGTTCTGGACGTTGCACGGAGGTCTGCCAAGTGTTCAGCATAAAGAAAAGAAAAGCTGTCCAAAGCAGCTTCTTATCGAATATTCATGTGAATAGAAAAGTCAGGAGAATGGTAAGGTACTGTTTTCTATCAGTTTGCAAGCGGCGCACACAATCACAGTGTTGTACAGCTTCTTTCTCCACCTTTCCGATGCTGCCGCTCTCTCCGGCTCCCGGAGCCGAAGAAGCGGCTTCTTCGCGCAAAGACGATTGTACCGCTCACAGTGCTCTCTTAGCGCGGCTTCTGCCGAAAGACGCCCGGGAGCGGCGCATAACTCCGGAGAGCATCGTCCCTTCGTCTTTAGAGTCTTTTGTGGTCTACACCTTAGCAGAAAGCTTTTCCACTCTGTCTGGCAAGGAAAACCTGCGGGAGCACAGAAAACATCTCCCATCGTGTTCTGGACGTTGCACGGACGTCTGCAAGTGTTTGGCATAAAGAAAAGAAAAGCTGTCCAAAACAGCTTCTTATCGAATATTCATGTGATTGGAAAAGTCAGGAAAGTGGTAAGGTAATGTTTTCTATCAGTTGGCAAGCTGCGCACACAATCCCAGTGTTGTACAGCTTCTTTCTTCACCTTTCCAATGCTGCCGCTCTCTCCGGCTCCGGGAGCCGAAGAAGCGGCTTCTTCGCGCAAAGACGATTGTACCGCTCACAGTGCTCTCTTAGTGCGGCTTCTGCCGAAAGACGCCCGGGAGCGGCGCTTAGCTCCGGAGAGCATCGTACCTTCGTCTTTAGCGTCTTTTGTGGTCTACATCCTAGCAGAAAGCTTTTCCACTCTGTCTGGCAAGGAAAACCTGCGGGAGCACAGAAAACATCTCCCATCGTGTTCTGGACATTGCACGGAGGTCTGCCAAGTGTTTGCATGAAGAAATTAATAGTTGTCCAAAATAACTTTCTATCAAATATTCTTGTGATTGGAAAAGTCAGGAAAGTGGTAAGGTACTGTTTTCTATCAGTTGGCTAGTTGAGCACACAATCCCAGTATTGTACAGCTTCCTTCTTCACCTTTCCGATGCTGCCGCTCTCTCCGGCTCCCTGAGCCGAAGATGCGGCTTCTTCGCGCAAAGACGATTGTACCGCTCACAGTGCTCTCTTAGCGCCGCTTCTGCCGAAAGAAGCCCGGCAGCGGCGCTTAGCTCCGGAGAGCATCGTACCTTCGTCTTTAGCGTTTTTTGTGGTCTACATCCTAGCAGAAAGCTTTTCCACTCTGTCTGGCAAGGAAAACCTGCGAGAGCACAGAAAACATCTCCCATCGTGTTCTGGACGTTGCACGGAGGTCTGCCATGTGTTTCCATGAAGAAAAGAAAAGTTGTCCAAAATAACTTCCTATCGAATATTCATGTGACTGGAAAAGTCAGGAGAATGGTAAGGTACTGTTTTCTATCAGTTGGCAAGTTCAGCACACAATCCCAGTGTTGTACAACTTCTTTCTTCACCTTTCCGATGCTACCGCTCTCTCCGGCTCCCTGAGCCCAAGAAGCGGCTTCTTCGCGCAAAGACGATTGTACCGCTCACAGTGCTCTCTTAGCACGGCTTCTGCCGAAAGACGCCCGGGAGCGGCTCTTAGCTCGGGAGAGCATCGTACCTTCGTCTTTAGCGTCTTTTGTGGTCTACATCCTAGCAGAAAGCTTTTCCACTCTGTCTGGCAAGGAAAACCTGCGGGAGCACAGAAAACATCTCCCATCGTGTTCTGGACGTTGCACGGAGGTCTGCCAAGTGTTCAGCATAAAGAAAAGAAAAGCTGTCCAAAGCAGCTTCTTATCGAATATTCATGTGAATAGAAAAGTCAGGAGAATGGTAAGGTACTGTTTTCTATCAGTTTGCAAGCGGCGCACACAATCACAGTGTTGTACAGCTTCTTTCTCCACCTTTCCGATGCTGCCGCTCTCTCCGGCTCCCGGAGCCGAAGATGCGGCTTCTTCGCGCAAAGACGATTGTACCGCTCACAGTGCTCTCTTAGCGCGGCTTCTGCCGAAAGACGCCCGGGAGCGGCGCATAGCTCCGGAGAGCATCGTACCTTCGTCTTTAGCGTCTATTGTGGTCTACACCTTAGCAGAAAGCTTTTCCACTCTGTCTGGCAAGGAAAACCTGCGGGAGCACAGAAAACATCTCCCATCGTGTTCTGGACGTTGCATGGACGTCTGCCAAGTGTTTGGCAAAAGATAAGAAAAGCTGTCCAAAACAGCTTCTTATCGAATATTCATGTGATTGGAAAAGTCAGGAAAGTGGTAAGGTAATGTTTTCTATCAGTTGGCAAGCTGCGCACACAATCCCAGGGTTGTACAGCTTCCTTCTTCACCTTTCCGATGCTGCCGCTCTCTCCGGCTCCCGGAGCCCAAGAACCGGCTTCTTCGCGCAAAGACGATTGTACCGCTCACAGTGCTTTCTTAGCGCGGCTTCTGCCGAAAGACGCCCGGAAGCGGCGCTTAGCTCCGGAGAGCATCGTACCTTCGTCTTTAGCGTCTTTTGTGGTCTACATCCTAGCAGAAAGCTTTTCCACTCTGTCTGGCAAGGAAAACCTGCGGGAGCACAGAAAACATCTCCCATCGTGTTCTGGACGTTGCACGGAGGTCTGCCAAGTGTTCAGCATAAAGAAAAGAAAAGCTGTCCAAAGCAGCTTCTTATCGAATATTCATGTGAATAGAAAAGTCAGGAGAATGGTAAGGTACTGTTTTCTATCAGTTTGCAAGCGGCGCACACAATCACAGTGTTGTACAGCTTCTTTCTCCACCTTTCCGATGCTGCCGCTCTCTCCGGCTCCCGGAGCCGAAGATGCGGCTTCTTCGCGCAAAGACGATTGTACCGCTCACAGTGCTCTCTTAGCGCGGCTTCTGCCGAAAGACGCCCGGGAGCGGCGCATAGCCCCGGAGAGCATCGTACCTTCGTCTTTAGCGTCTATTGTGGTCTACACCTTAGCAGAAAGCTTTTCCACTCTGTCTGGCAAGGAAAACCTGCGGGAGCACAGAAAACATCTCCCATCGTGTTCTGGACGTTGCACGGACGTCTGCCAAGTGTTTGGCATAAAGATAAGAAAAGCTGTCCAAAACAGCTTCTTATCGAATATTCATGTGATTGGAAAAGTCAGGAAAGTGGTAAGGTAATGTTTTCTATCAGTTGGCAAGCTGCGCACACAATCCCAGGGTTGTACAGCTTCCTTCTTCACCTTTCCCATGCTGCCGCTCTCTCCGGCTCCCGGAGCCCAAGAAGCGGCTTCTTCGCGCAAAGACGATTGTACCGCTCACAGTGCTTTCTTAGCGCGGCTTCTGCCGAAAGACGCCCGGGAGCGGCGCTTAGCTCCGGAGAGCATCGTACCTTCGTCTTTAGCGTCTTTTGTGGTCTACATCCTAGCAGAAAGCTTTTCCACTCTGTCTGGCAAGGAAAACCTGCGGGAGCACAGAAAACATCTCCCATCGTGTTCTGGACGTTGCACGGAGGTCTGCCATGTGTTTGGCATAAAGAAAGGAAAAGCTGTCCAAAACAGCTTCTTATCGAATATTCATGTGATTGCAAATGTCAGGAGAATGGTAAGGTACTGTTTTCTATCAGTTGGCAAGTTGAGCACACAATCCCAGTGTTGTACAGCTTCTTTCTTCACCTTTCCGATGCTGCCGCTCTCTCCGGCTCCCGGAGCCCAAGAAGCGGCTTCTTCGCGCAAAGACGATTGTACCGCTCACAGTGCTCTCTTAGCGCGGCTTCTGCCGAAAGACGCCCGGGAGCGGCTCTTAGCTCGGGAGAGCATCGTACCTTCGTCTTTAGCGTCTTTTGTGGTCTACATCCTAGCAGAAAGCTTTTCCACTCTGTCTGGCAAGGAAAACCTGCGGGAGCACAGAAAACATCTCCCATCGTGTTCTGGACATTGCACGGAGGTCTGCCAAGTGTTTGCATGAAGAAATTAATAGTTGTCCAAAATAACTTTCTATCAAATATTCTTGTGATTGGAAAAGTCAGGAGAATGGTAAGGTACTGTTTTCTATCAGTTTGCAAGCGGCGCACACAATCACAGTGTTGTACAGCTTCTTTCTCCACCTTTCCGATGCTGCCGCTCTCTCCGGCTCCCGGAGCCGAAGAAGCGGCTTCTTCGCGCAAAGACGATTGTACCGCTCACAGTGCTCTCTTAGCGCGGCTTCTGCCGAAAGAAGCCCGGGAGCGGCGCATAACTCCGGAGAGCATCGTACCTTCGTCTTTAGAGTCTTTTGTGGTCTACACCTTAGCAGAAAGCTTTTCCACTCTGTCTGGCAAGGAAAACCTGCGGGAGCACAGAAAACATCTCCCATCGTGTTCTGGACGTTGCACGGACGTCTGCAAGTGTTTGGTATAAAGAAAAGAAAAGCTGTCCAAAACAGCTTCTTATCGAATATTCATGTGATTGGAAAAGTCAGGAAAGTGGTAAGGTAATGTTTTCTATCAGTTGGCAAGCTGCGCACACAATCACAGTGTTGTACAGCTTCCTTCTTCACCTTTCCAATGCTGCCGCTCTCTCCGGCTCCGGGAGCCGAAGAAGCGGCTTCTTCGCGCAAAGACGATTGTACCGCTCACAGTGCTCTCTTAGCGCGGCTTCTGCCGAAAGACGCCCGGGAGCGGCGCTTAGCTCCGGAGAGCATCGTACCTTCGTCTTTAGCGTCTTTTGTGGTCTACATCCTAGCAGAAAGCTTTTCCACTCTGTCTGGCAAGGAAAACCTGCGGGAGCACAGAAAACATCTCCCATCGTGTTCTGGACATTGCACGGAGGTCTGCCAAGTGTTTGCATGAAGAAATTAATAGTTGTCCAAAATAACTTTCTATCAAATATTCTTGTGATTGGAAAAGTCAGGAAAGTGGTAAGGTACTGTTATCTATCAGTTGGCTAGTTGAGCACACAATCCCAGTATTGTACAGCTTCCTTCTTCACCTTTCCGATGCTGCCGCTCTCTCCGGCTCCCTGAGCCGAAGATGCGGCTTCTTCGCGCAAAGACGATTGTACCGCTCACAGTGCTCTCTTAGCGCCGCTTCTGCCGAAAGAAGCCCGGGAGCGGCGCTTAGCTCCGGAGAGCATCGTACCTTCGTCTTTAGCGTTTTTTGTGGTCTACATCCTGGCAGAAAGCTTTTCCACTCTGTCTGGCAAGGAAAACCTGCGAGAGCACAGAAAACATCTCCCATCGTGTTCTGGACGTTGCACGGAGGTCTGCCATGTGTTTCCATGAAGAAAAGAAAAGTTGTCCAAAATAACTTCCTATCGAATATTCATGTGACTGGAAAAGTCAGGAGAATGGTAAGGTACTGTTTTCTATCAGTTGGCAAGTTCAGCACACAATCCCAGTGTTGTACAGCTTCTTTCTCCACCTTTCCGATGCTACCGCTCTCTCCGGCTCCCTGAGCCCAAGAAGCGGCTTCTTCGCGCAAAGACGATTGTACCGCTCACAGTGCTCTCTTAGCACGGCTTCTGCCGAAAGACGCCCGGGAGCGGCTCTTAGCTCGGGAGAGCATCGTACCTTCGTCTTTAGCGTCTTTTGTGGTCTACATCCTAGCAGAAAGCTTTTCCACTCTGTCTGGCAAGGAAAACCTGCGGAAGCACAGAAAACATCTCCCATCGTGTTCTGGACGTTGCACGGAGGTCTGCCAAGTGTTCAGCATAAAGAAAAGAAAAGCTGTCCAAAGCAGCTTCTTATCGAATATTCATGTGATTGGAAAAGTCAGGAAAGTGGTAAGGTAATGTTTTCTATCAGTTGGCAAGCTGCGCACACAATCCCAGGGTTGTACAGCTTCCTTCTTCACCTTTCCCATGCTGCCGCTCTCTCCGGCTCCCGGAGCCCAAGAAGCGGCTTCTTCGCGCAAAGACGATTGTACGGCTCACAGTGCTCTCTTAGCGCGGCTTCTGCCGAAAGACGCCCGGGAGCGGCGCTTAGCTCCGGAGAGCATCGTACCTTCGTCTTTAGCGTCTTTTGTGGTCTACATCCTAGCAGAAAGCTTTTCCACTCTGTCTGGCAAGGAAAACCTGCGGGAGCACAGAAAACATCTCCCATCGTGTTCTGGACGTTGCACGGAGGTCTGCCATGTGTTTGGCATAAAGAAAGGAAAAGCTGTCCAAAACAGCTTCTTATCGAATATTCATGTGATTGGAAATGTCAGGAGAATGGTAAGGTACTGTTTTCTATCAGTTGGCAAGTTGAGTACACAATCCCAGTGTTGTACAGCTTCTTTCTTCACCTTTCCGATGCTGCCGCTCTCTCCGGCTCCCGGAGCCCAAGAAGCGGCTTCTTCGCGCAAAGACGATTGTACCGCTCACAGTGCTCTCTTAGCGCGGCTTCTGCCGAAAGACGCACGGGAGCGGCTCTTAGCTCGGGAGAGCATCGTACCTTCGTCTTTAGCGTCTTTTGTGGTCTACATCCTAGCAGAAAGCTTTTCCACTCTGTCTGGCAAGGAAAACCTGCGGGAGCACAGAAAACATCTCCCATCGTGTTCTGGACGTTGCACGGAGGTCTGCCAAGTGTTCAGCATAAAGAAAAGAAAAGCTGTCCAAAGCAGCTTCTTATCGAATATTCATGTGAATAGAAAAGTCAGGAGAATGGTAAGGTACTGTTTTCTATCAGTTTGCAAGCGGCGCACACAATCACAGTGTTGTACAGCTTCTTTCTCCACCTTTCCGATGCTGCCGCTCTCTCCGGCTCCCGGAGCCCAAGAAGCGGCTTCTTCGCGCAAAGACGATTGTACCGCTCACAGTGCTCTCTTAGCGCGGCTTCTGCCGAAAGACGCCCGGGAGCGGCGCATAGCTCCGGAGAGCATCGTACCTTCGTCTTTAGCGTCTTTTGTGGTCTACATCCTAGCAGAAAGCTTTTCCACTCTGTCTGGCAAGGAAAACCTGCGGGAGCACAGAAAACATCTCCCATCGTGTTCTGGACGTTGCACGGAAGTCTGCCAAGTGTTTGGCAAAAGATAAGAAAAGCTGTCCAAAACAGCTTCTTATCGAATATTCATGTGATTGGAAAAGTCAGGAAAGTGGTAAGGTAATGTTTTCTATCAGTTGGCAAGCTGCGCACACAATCCCAGGGTTGTACAGCTTCCTTCTTCACCTTTCCCATGCTGACGCTCTCTCCGGCTCCCGGAGCCGAAGAAGCGGCTTCTTCGCGCAAAGACGATTGTACCGCTCACAGTGCTTTCTTAGCGCGGCTTCTGCCGAAAGACGCCCGGGAGCGGCGCTTAGCTCCGGAGAGCATCGTACCTTCGTCTTTAGCGTCTTTTGTGGTCTACATCCTAGCAGAAAGCTTTTCCACTCTGTCTGGCAAGGAAAACCTGCGGGAGCACAGAAAACATCTCCCATCGTGTTCTGGACGTTGCACGGAGGTCTGCCAAGTGTTCAGCATAAAGAAAAGAAAAGCTGTCCAAAGCAGCTTCTTATCGAATATTCATGTGATTAGAAAAGTCAGGAGAATGGTAAGGTACTGTTTTCTATCAGTTTGCAAGCGGCGCATACAATCACAGTGTTGTACAGCTTCTTTCTCCACCTTTCCGATGCTGCCGCTCTCTCCGGCTCCCGGAGCCGAAGAAGCGGCTTCTTCGCGCAAAGACGATTGTACCGCTCACAGTGCTTTCTTAGCGCGGCTTCTGCCGAAAGACGCCCGGGAGCGGCGCTTAGCTCCGGAGAGCATCGTACCTTCGTCTTTAGCGTCTATTGTGGTCTACACCTTAGCAGAAAGCTTTTCCACTCTGTCTGGCAAGGAAAACCTGCGGGAGCACAGAAAACATCTCCCATCGTGTTCTGGACGTTGCACGGACGTCTGCTAAGTGTTTGGCATAAAGATAAGAAAAGCTGTCCAAAACAGCTTCTTATCGAATATTCATGTGATTGGAAAAGTCAGGAAAGTGGTAAGGTAATGTTTTCTATCAGTTGGCAAGCTGCGCACACAATCCCAGGGTTGTACAGCTTCCTTCTTCACCTTTCCCATGCTGCCGCTCTCTCCGGCTCCCGGAGCCCAAGAAGCGGCTTCTTCGCGCAAAGACGATTGTACCGCTCACAGTGCTTTCTTAGCGCGGCTTCTGCCGAAAGACGCCCGGGAGCGGCGCTTAGCTCCGGAGAGCATCGTACCTTCGTCTTTAGCGTCTTTTGTGGTCTACATCCTAGCAGAAAGCTTTTCCACTCTGTCTGGCAAGGAAAACCTGCGGGAGCACAGAAAACATCTCCCATCGTGTTCTGGACGTTGCACGGAGGTCTGCCAAGTGTTCAGCATAAAGAAAGGAAAAGCTGTCCAAAACAGATTCTTATCGAATATTCATGTGATTGGAAATGTCAGGAGAATGGTAAGGTACTGTTTTCTATCAGTTGGCAAGTTGAGCACACAATCCCAGTGTTGTACAGCTTCTTTCTTCACCTTTCCGATGCTGCCGCTCTCTCCGGCTCCCGGAGCCCAAGAAGCGGCTTCTTCGTGCAAAGACGATTGTACCGGTCACAGTGCTCTCTTAGCGCGGCTTCTGCCGAAAGACGCCCGGGAGCGGCTCTTAGCTCGGGAGAGCATCGTACCTTCGTCTTTAGCGTCTTTTGTGGTCTACATCCTAGCAGAAAGCTTTTCCACTCTGTCTGGCAAGGAAAACCTGCGGGAGCACAGAAAACATCTCCCATCGTCTTCTGGACGTTGCACGGAGGTCTGCCAAGTGTTCAGCATAAAGAAAAGAAAAGCTGTCCAAAGCAGCTTCTTATCGAATATTCATGTGAATAGAAAAGTCAGGAGAATGGTAAGGTACTGTTTTCTATCAGTTTGCAAGCGGCGCACACAATCACAGTGTTGTACAGCTTCTTTCTCCACCTTTCCGATGCTGCCGCTCTCTCCGGCTCCCGGAGCCGAAGAAGCGGCTTCTTCGTGCAAAGACGATTGTACCGCTCACAGTGCTCTCTTAGCGCGGCTTCTGCCGAAAGACGCCCGGGAGCGGCGCATAACTCCGGAGAGCATCGTACCTTCGTCTTTAGAGTCTTTTGTGGTCTACACCTTAGCAGAAAGCTTTTCCACTCTGTCTGGCAAGGAAAACCTGCGGGAGCACAGAAAACATCTCCCATCGTGTTCTGGACGTTGCACGGACGTCTGCAAGTGTTTGGCATAAAGAAAAGAAAAGCTGTCCAAAACAGCTTCTTATCGAATATTCATGTGATTGGAAAAGTCAGGAAAGTGGTAAGGTAATGTTTTCTATCAGTTGGCAAGCTGCGCACACAATCACAGTGTTGTACAGCTTCCTTCTTCACCTTTCCAATGCTGCCGCTCTCTCCGGCTCCGGGAGCCGAAGAAGCGGCTTCTTCGCGCAAAGACGATTGTACCGCTCACAGTGCTCTCTTAGCGCGGCTTCTGCCGAAAGACGCCCGGGAGCGGCGCTTAGCTCCGGAGAGCATCGTACCTTCGTCTTTAGCGTCTTTTGTGGTCTACATCCTAGCAGAAAGCTTTTCCACTCTGTCTGGCAAGGAAAACCTGCGGGAGCACAGAAAACATCTCCCATCGTGTTCTGGACATTGCACGGAGGTCTGCCAAGTGTTTGCATGAAGAAATTAATAGTTGTCCAAAATAACTTTCTATCAAATATTCTTGTGATTGGAAAAGTCAGGAAAGTGGTAGGGTACTGTTTTCTATCAGTTGGCTAGTTGAGCACACAATCCCAGTATTGTACAGCTTCCTTCTTCACCTTTCCGATGCTGCCGCTCTCTCCGGCTCCCGGAGCCCAAGAAGCGGCTTCTTCGCGCAAAGACGATTGTACCGCTCACAGTGCTCTCTTAGCGCCGCTTCTGCCGAAAGAAGCCCGGGAGCGGCGCTTAGCTCCGGAGAGCATCGTACCTTCGTCTTTAGCGTTTTTTGTGGTCTACATCCTAGCAGAAAGCTTTTCCACTCTGTCTGGCAAGGAAAACCTGCGAGAGCACAGAAAACATCTCCCATCGTGTTCTGGACGTTGCACGGAGGTCTGCCATGTGTTTCCATGAAGAAAAGAAAAGTTGTCCAAAATAACTTCCTATCGAATATTCATGTGACTGGAAAAGTCAGGAGAATGGTAAGGTACTGTTTTCTATCAGTTGGAAAGTTCAGCACACAATCCCAGTATTGTACAGCCTCCTTCTTCACCTTTCCGATGCTGCCGCTCTCTCCGGCTCCCTGAGCCGAAGATGCGGCTTCTTCGCGCAAAGACGATTGTACCGCTCACAGTGCTCTCTTAGCGCGGCTTCTGCCGAAAGAAGCCCGGGAGCGGCGCTTAGCTCCGGAGAGCATCGTACCTTCGTCTTTAGCGTCTTTTGTGGTCTACATCCTAGCAGAAAGCTTTTCCACTCTGTCTGGCAAGGAAAACCTGCGGGAGCACAGAAAACATTTCCCATCGTGTTCTGGACGATGCACGGACGTCTGCCAAGTGTTTGGCATAAAGAAAAGAAAAGCTGTCCAAAACAGCTTCTTATCGAATATTCATGTGATTGGAAAAGTCAGGAAAGTGGTAAGGTAATGTTTTCTATCAGTTGGCAAGCTGCGCACACAATCCCAGTGTTGTACAGCTTCCTTCTTCACCTTTCCCATGCTGCCGCTCTCTCCGGCTCCGGGAGCCGAAGAAGCGGCTTCTTCGCGCAAAGACGATTGTACCGCTCACAGTGCTCTCTTAGCGCGGCTTCTGCCGAAAGACGCCCGGGAGCGGCGCTTAGCTCCGGAGAGCATCGTACCTTCGTCTTTAGCGTCTTTTGTGGTCTACATCCTAGCAGAAAGCTTTTCCACTCTGTCTGGCAAGGAAAACCTGCGGGAGCACAGAAAACATCTCCCATCGTGTTCTGGACATTGCACGGAGGTCTGCCAAGTGTTTGCATGAAGAAATTAATAGTTGTCCAAAATAACTTTCTATCAAATATTCTTGTGATTGGAAAAGTCAGGAAAGTGGTAAGGTACTGTTTTCTATCAGTTGGCTAGTTGAACACACAATCCCAGTATTGTACAGCTTCCTTCTTCACCTTTCCGATGCTGCCGCTCTCTCCGGCTCCCTGAGCCGAAGATGCGGCTTCTTCGCGCAAAGACGATTGTACCGCTCACAGTGCTCTCTTAGCGCGGCTTCTGCCGAAAGAAGCCCGGGAGCGGCGCTTAGCTCCGGAGAGCATCGTACCTTCGTCTTTAGCGTCTTTTGTGGTCTACATCCTAGCAGAAAGCTTTTCCACTCTGTCTGGCAAGGAAAACCTGCGGGAGCACAGAAAACATCTCCCATCGTGTTCTGGACATTGCACGGAGGTCTGCCAAGTGTTTGCATGAAGAAATTAATAGTTGTCCAAAATAACTTCCTATCGAATATTCATGTGACTGGAAAAGTCAGGAGAATGGTAAGGTACTGTTTTCTATCAGTTGGCAAGTTCAGCACACAATCCCAGTGTTGTACAGCTTCTTTCTTCACCTTTCCGATGCTGCCGCTCTCTCCGGCTCCCTGAGCCCAAGAAGCGGCTTCTTCGCGCAAAGACGATTGTACCGCTCACAGTGCTCTCTTAGCGCGGCTTCTGCCGAAAGACGCCCGGGAGCGGCTCTTAGCTCGGGAGAGCATCGTACCTTCGTCTTTAGCGTCTTTTGTGGTCTACATCCTAGCAGAAAGCTTTTCCACTCTGTCTGGCAAGGAAAACCTGCGGGAGCACAGAAAACATCTCCCATCGTGTTCTGGACATTGCACGGAGGTCTGCCAAGTGTTCAGCATAAAGAAAAGAAAAGCTGTCCAAAGCAGCTTCTTATCGAATATTCATGTGAATAGAAAAGTCAGGAGAATGGTAAGGTACTGTTTTCTATCAGTTTGCAAGCGGCGCACACAATCCCAGTGTTGTACAGCTTCTTTCTCCACCTTTCCGATGCTGCCGCTCTCTCCGGCTCCCGGAGCCGAAGAAGCGGCTTCTTCGCGCAAAGACGATTGTACCGCTCACAGTGCTCTCTTAGCGCGGCTTCTGCCGAAAGACGCCCGGGAGCGGCGCTTAGCTCCGGAGAGCATCGTACCTTCGTCTTTAGCGTTTTTTGTGGTCTACATCCTAGCAGAAAGCTTTTCCACTCTGTCTGGCAAGGAAAACCTGCGAGAGCACAGAAAACATCTCCCATCGTGTTCTGGACATTGCACGGAGGTCTGCCATGTGTTTCCATGAAGAAAAGAAAAGTTGTCCAAAATAACTTCCTATCGAATATTCATGTGACTGGAAAAGTCAGGAGAATGGTAAGGTACTGTTTTCTATCAGTCGGCAAGTTCAGCACACAATCCCAGTGTTGTACAGCTTCTTTCTTCACCTTTCCCATGCTACCGCTCTCTCCGGCTCCCTGAGCCCAAGAAGCGGCTTCTTCGCGCAAAGACGATTGTACCGCTCACAGTGCTCTCTTAGCACGGCTTCTGCCGAAAGACGCCCGGGAGCGGCTCTTAGCTCGGGAGAGCATCGTACCTTCGTCTTTAGCGTCTTTTGTGGTCTACATCCTGGCAGAAAGCTTTTCCACTCTGTCTGGCAAGGAAAACCTGCGGGAGCACAGAAAACATCTCCCATCGTGTTCTGGACGTTGCACGGACGTCTGCCAAGTGTTCAGCATAAAGAAAAGAAAAGCTGTCCAAAGCAGCTTCTTATCGAATATTCATGTGATTAGAAAAGTCAGGAGAATGGTAAGGTACTGTTTTCTATCAGTTGGCAAGCGGCGCACACAATCACAGTGTTGTACAGCTTCTTTCTCCACCTTTCCGATGCTGCCGCTCTCTCCGGCTCCCGGAGCCGAAGAAGCGGCTTCTTCGCGCAAAGACGATTGTACCGCTCACAGTGCTCTCTTAGCGCGGCTTCTGCCGAAAGACGCCCGGGAGCGGCGCATAGCTCCGGAGAGCATCGTACCTTCGTCTTTAGCGTCTATTGTGGTCTACACCTTAGCAGAAAGCTTTTCCATTCTGTCTGGCAAGGAAAACCTGCGGGAGCACAGAAAACATCTCCCATCGTGTTCTAGACATTGCACGGAGGTCTGCCATGTGTTTGGCATAAAGAAAGGAAAAGCTGTCCAAAACAGCTTCTTATCGAATATTCATGTGATTGGAAATGTCAGGAGAATGGTAAGGTACTGTTTTCTATCAGTTGGCAAGTTGAGCACACAATCCCAGTGTTGTACAGCTTCTTTCTTCACCTTTCCGATGCTGCCGCTCTCTCCGGCTCCCGGAGCCCAAGAACCGGCTTCTTCGCGCAAAGACGATTGTACCGCTCACAGTGCTCTCTTAGCGCGGCTTCTGCCGAAAGACGCCCGGGAGCGGCGCATAGCTCCGGAGAGCATCGTACCTTCGTCTTTAGCGTCTTTTGTGGTCTACATCCTAGCAGAAAGCTTTTCCACTCTGTCTGGCAAGGAAAACCTGCGGGAGCACAGAAAACATCTCCCATCGTGTTCTGGACGTTGCACGGAGGTCTGCCAAGTGTTCAGCATAAAGAAAAGAAAAGCTGTCCAAAGCAGCTTCTTATCGAATATTCATGTGAATAGAAAAGTCAGGAGAATGGTAAGGTACTGTTTTCTATCAGTTTGCAAGCGGCGCACACAATCACAGTGTTGTACAGCTTCTTTCTCCACCTTTCCGATGCTGCCGCTCTCTCCGGCTCCCGGAGCCGAAGAAGCGGCTTCTTCGCGCAAAGACGATTGTACCGCTCACAGTGCTCTCTTAGCGCGGCTTCTGCCGAAAGACGCCCGGGAGCGGCGCATAACTCCGGAGAGCATCGTACCTTCGTCTTTAGCGTCTTTTGTGGTCTACACCTTAGCAGAAAGCTTTTCCACTCTGTCTGGCAAGGAAAACCTGCGGGAGCACAGAAAACATCTCCCATCGTGTTCTGGACGTTGCACGGACGTCTGCAAGTGTTTGGCATAAAGAAAAGAAAAGCTGTCCAAAACAGCTTCTTATCGAATATTCATGTGATTGGAAAAGTCAGGAAAGTGGTAAGGTAATGTTTTCTATCAGTTGGCAAGCTGCGCACACAATCCCAGTGTAGTACAGCTTCTTTCTTCACCTTTCCAATGCTGCCGCTCTCTCCGGCTCCGGGAGCCGAAGAAGCGGCTTCTTCGCGCAAAGACGATTGTACCGCTCACAGTGCTCTCTTAGCGCGGCTTCTGCCGAAAGACGCCCGGGAGCGGCGCTTAGCTCCGGAGAGCATCGTACCTTCGTCTTTAGCGTCTTTTGTGGTCTACATCCTAGCAGAAAGCTTTTCCACTCTGTCTGGCAAGGAAAACCTGCGGGAGCACAGAAAACATCTCCCATCGTGTTCTGGACATTGCACGGAGGTCTGCCAAGTGTTTGCATGAAGAAATTAATAGTTGTCCAAAATAACTTTCTATCAAATATTCTTGTGATTGGAAAAGTCAGGAAAGTGGTAAGGTACTGTTTTCTATCAGTTGGCTAGTTGAGCACACAATCCCAGTATTGTACAGCTTCCTTCTTCACCTTTCCGATGCTGCCGCTCTCTCCGGCTCCCGGAGCCCAAGAAGCGGCTTCTTCGCGCAAAGACGATTGTACCGCTCACAGTGCTCTCTTAGCGCCGCTTCTGCCGAAAGAAGCCCGGCAGCGGCGCTTAGCTCCGGAGAGCATCGTACCTTCGTCTTTAGCGTTTTTTGTGGTCTACATCCTAGCAGAAAGCTTTTCCAGTCTGTCTGGCAAGGAAAACCTGCGAGAGCACAGAAAACATCTCCCATCGTGTTCTGGACGTTGCACGGAGGTCTGCCATGTGTTTCCATGAAGAAAAGAAAAGTTGTCCAAAATAACTTCCTATCGAATATTCATGTGACTGGAAAAGTCAGGAGAATGGTAAGGTACTGTTTTCTATCAGTTGGCAAGTTCAGCACACAATCCCAGTGTTGTACAGCTTCTTTCTTCACCTTTCCGATGCTACCGCTCTCTCCGGCTCCCTGAGCCCAAGAAGCGGCTTCTTCGCGCAAAGACGATTGTACCGCTCACAGTGCTCTCTTAGCACGGCTTCTGCCGAAAGACGCCCGGGAGCGGCTCTTAGCTCGGGAGAGCATCGTACCTTCGTCTTTAGCGTCTTTTGTGGTCTACATCCTAGCAGAAAGCTTTTCCACTCTGTCTGGCAAGGAAAACCTGCGGGAGCACAGAAAACATCTCCCATCGTGTTCTGGACGTTGCACGGAGGTCTGCCAAGTGTTCAGCATAAAGAAAAGAAAAGCTGTCCAAAGCAGCTTCTTATCGAATATTCATGTGAATAGAAAAGTCAGGAGAATGGTAAGGTACTGTTTTCTATCAGTTTGCAAGCGGCGCACACAATCACAGTGTTGTACAGCTTCTTTCTCCACCTTTCCGATGCTGCCGCTCTCTCTGGCTCCCGGAGCCGAAGATGCGGCTTCTTCGCGCAAAGACGATTGTACCGCTCACAGTGCTCTCTTAGCGCGGCTTCTGCCGAAAGACGCCCGGGAGCGGCGCATAGCTCCGGAGAGCATCGTACCTTCGTTTTTAGCGTCTATTGTGGTCTACACCTTAGCAGAAAGCTTTTCCACTCTGTCTGGCAAGGAAAACCTGCGGGAGCACAGAAAACATCTCCCATCGTGTTCTGGACGTTGCACGGACGTCTGCCAAGTGTTTGGCAAAAGATAAGAAAAGCTGTCCAAAACAGCTTCTTATCGAATATTCATGTGATTGGAAAAGTCAGGAAAGTGGTAAGGTAATGTTTTCTATCAGTTGGCAAGCTGCGCACACAATCCCAGGGTTGTACAGCTTCCTTCTTCACCTTTCCCATGCTGCCGCTCTCTCCGGCTCCCGGAGCCCAAGAAGCGGCTTCTTCGCGCAAAGACGATTGTACCGCTCACAGTGCTTTCTTAGCGCGGCTTCTGCCGAAAGACGCCCGGGAGCGGCGCTTAGCTCCGGAGAGCATCGTACCTTCGTCTTTAGCGTCTTTTGTGGTCTACATCCTAGCAGAAAGCTTTTCCACTCTGTTTGGCAAGGAAAACCTGCGGGAGCACAGAAAACATCTCCCATCGTGTTCTGGACATTGCACGGAGGTCTGCCAAGTGTTCAGCATAAAGAAAAGAAAAGCTGTCCAAAGCAGCTTCTTATCGAATATTCATGTGAATAGAAAAGTCAGGAGAATGGTAAGGTACTGTTTTCTATCAGTTTGCAAGCGGCGCACACAATCACAGTGTTGTACAGCTTCTTTCTCCACCTTTCCGATGCTGCCGCTCTCTCCGGCTCCCGGAGCCGAAGATGCGGCTTCTTCGCGCAAAGACGATTGTACCGCTCACAGTGCTCTCTTAGCGCGGCTTCTGCCGAAAGACGCCCGGGAGCGGCGCATAGCCCCGGAGAGCATCGTACCTTCGTCTTTAGCGTCTATTGTGGTCTACACCTTAGCAGAAAGCTTTTCCTCTCTGTCTGGCAAGGAAAACCTGCGGGAGCACAGAAAACATCTCCCATCGTGTTCTGGACGTTGCACGGACGTCTGCCAAGTGTTTGGCATAAAGATAAGAAAAGCTGTCCAAAACAGCTTCTTATCGAATATTCATGTGATTGGAAAAGTCAGGAAAGTGTTAAGGTAATGTTTTCTATCAGTTGGCAAGCTGCGCACACAATCCCAGGGTTGTACAGCTTCCTTCTTCACCTTTCCCATGCTGCCGCTCTCTCCGGCTCCCGGAGCCCAAGAAGCGGCTTCTTCGCGCAAAGACGATTGTACCGCTCACAGTGCTTTCTTAGCGCGGCTTCTGCCGAAAGACGCCCGGGAGCGGCGCTTAGCTCCGGAGAGCATCGTACCTTCGTCTTTAGAGTCTTTTGTGGTCTACATCCTAGCAGAAAGCTTTTCCACTCTGTCTGGCAAGGAAAACCTGCGGGAGCACAGAAAACATCTCCCATCGTGTTCTGGACGTTGCACGGAGGTCTGCCATGTGTTTGGCATAAAGAAAGGAAAAGCTGTCCAAAACAGCTTCTTATCGAATATTCATGTGATTGGAAAAGTCAGGAAAGTGGTAAGGTAATGTTTTCTATCAGTTGGCAAGCTGCGCACACAATCACAGTGTTGTACAGCTTCCTTCTTCACCTTTCCAATGCTGCCGCTCTCTCCGGCTCCGGGAGCCGAAGAAGCGGCTTCTTCGCGCAAAGACGATTGTACCGCTCACAGTGCTCTCTTAGCGCGGCTTCTGCCGAAAGACGCCCGGGAGCGGCGCTTAGCTCCGGAGAGCATCGTACCTTCGTCTTTAGAGTCTTTTGTGGTCTACATCCTAGCAGAAAGCTTTTCCACTCTGTCTGGCAAGGAAAACCTGCGGGAGCACAGAAAACATCTCCCATCGTGTTCTGGACGTTGCACGGACGTCTGCAAGTGTTTGGTATAAAGAAAAGAAAAGCTGTCCAAAACAGCTTCTTATCGAATATTCATGTGATTGGAAAAGTCAGGAAAGTGGTAAGGTAATGTTTTCTATCAGTTGGCAAGCTGCGCACACAATCACAGTGTTGTACAGCTTCCTTCTTCACCTTTCCAATGCTGCCGCTCTCTCCGGCTCCGGGAGCCGAAGAAGCGGCTTCTTCGCGCAAAGACGATTGTACCGCTCACAGTGCTCTCTTAGCGCCGCTTCTGCCGAAAGACGCCCGGGAGCGGCGCTTAGCTCCGGAGAGCATCGTACCTTCGTCTTTAGCGTCTTTTGTGGTCTACATCCTAGCAGAAAGCTTTTCCACTCTGTCTGGCAAGGAAAACCTGCGGGAGCACAGAAAACATCTCCCATCGTGTTCTGGACATTGCACGGAGGTCTGCCAAGTGTTTGCATGAAGAAATTAATAGTTGTCCAAAATAACTTTCTATCAAATATTCTTGTGATTGGAAAAGTCAGGAAAGTGGTAAGGTACTGTTTTCTATCAGTTGGCTAGTTGAGCACACAATCCCAGTATTGTACAGCTTCCTTCTTCACCTTTCCGATGCTGCCGCTCTCTCCGGCTCCCGGAGCCGAAGATGCGGCTTCTTCGCGCAAAGACGATTGTACCGCTCAGAGTGCTCTCTTAGCGCCGCTTCTGCCGAAAGAAGCCCGGGAGCGGCGCTTAGCTCCGGAGAGCATCGTACCTTCGTCTTTAGCGTTTTTTGTGGTCTACATCCTGGCAGAAAGCTTTTCCACTCTGTCTGGCAAGGAAAACCTGCGAGAGCACAGAAAACATCTCCCATCGTGTTCTGGACGTTGCACGGAGGTCTGCCATGTGTTTCCATGAAGAAAAGAAAAGTTGTCCAAAATAACTTCCTATCGAATATTCATGTGACTGGAAAAGTCAGGAGAATGGTAAGGTACTGTTTTCTATCAGTTGGCAAGTTGAGCACACAATCCCAGTGTTGTACAGCTTCTTTCTCCACCTTTCCGATGCTACCACTCTCTCCGGCTCCCTGAGCCCAAGAAGCGGCTTCTTCGCGCAAAGACGATTGTACCGCTCACAGTGCTCTCTTAGCACGGCTTCTGCCGAAACACGCCCGGGAGCGGCTCTTAGCTCGGGAGAGCATCGTACCTTCGTCTTTAGCGTCTTTTGTGGTCTACATCCTAGCAGAAAGCTTTTCCACTCTGTCTGGCAAGGAAAACCTGCGGAAGCACAGAAAACATCTCCCATCGTGTTCTGGACGTTGCACGGAGGTCTGCCAAGTGTTCAGCATAAAGAAAAGAAAAGCTGTCCAAAGCAGCTTCTTGTCGAATATTCATGTGAATAGAAAAGTCAGGAGAATGGTAAGGTACTATTTTCTATCAGTTTGCAAGCGGCGCACACAATCACAGTGTTGTACAGCTTCTTTCTCCACCTTTCCGATGCTGCCGCTCTCTCCGGCTCCCGGAGCCGAAGAAGCGGCTTCTTCGCGCAAAGACGATTGTACCGCTCACAGTGCTCTCTTAGCGCCGCTTCTGCCGAAAGACGCCCGGGAGCGGCGCATAACTCCGGAGAGCATCGTACCTTCGTCTTTAGCGTCTTTTGTGGTCTACATCCTAGCAGAAAGCTTTTCCACTCTGTCTGGCAAGGAAAACCTGCGGGAGCACAGAAAACATCTCCCATCGTGTTCTGGACGTTGCACGGACGTCTGCCAAGTTTTTGGCAAAAGATAAGAAAAGCTGTCCAAAACAGCTTCTTATCGAATATTCATGTGATTGGAAAAGTCAAGAAAGTGGTAAGGTAATGTTTTCTATCAGTTGGCAAGCTGCGCACACAATCCCAGGGTTGTACAGCTTCCTTCTTCACCTTTCCCATGCTGCCGCTCTCTCCGGCTCCCGGAGCCCAAGAAGCGGCTTCTTCGCGCAAAGACGATTGTACCGCTCACAGTGCTCTCTTAGCGCGGCTTCTGCCGAAAGACGCCCGGGAGCGGCGCTTAGCTCCGGAGAGCATCGTACCTTCGTCTTTAGCGTCTTTTGTGGTCTACATCCTAGCAGAAAGCTTTTCCACTCTGTCTGGCAAGGAAAACCTGCGGGAGCACAGAAAACATCTCCCATCGTGTTCTGGACGTTGCACGGAGGTCTGCCATGTGTTTGGCATAAAGAAAGGAAAAGCTGTCCAAAACAGCTTCTTATCGAATATTCATGTGATTGGAAAAGTCAGGAGAATGGTAAGGTACTGTTTTCTATCAGTTGGCAAGTTGAGTACACAATCCCAGTGTTGTACAGCTTCTTTCTTCACCTTTCCGATGCTGCCGCTCTCTCCGGCTCCCGGAGCCCAAGAAGCGGCTTCTTCGCGCAAAGACGATTGTACCGCTCACAGTGCTCTCTTAGCGCGGCTTCTGCCGAAAGACGCCCGGGAGCGGCTCTTAGCTCGGGAGAGCATCGTACCTTCGTCTTTAGCGTCTTTTGTGGTCTACATCCTAGCAGAAAGCTTTTCCACTCTGTCTGGCAAGGAAAACCTGCGGGAGCACAGAAAACATCTCCCATCGTGTTCTGGACGTTGCACGGAGGTCTGCCAAGTGTTCAGCATAAAGAAAAGAAAAGCTGTCCAAAGCAGCTTCTTATCGAATATTCATGTGAATAGAAAAGTCAGGAGAATGGTAAGGTACTGTTTTCTATCAGTTTGCAAGCGGCGCACACAATCACAGTGTTGTACAGCTTCTTTCTCCACCTTTCCGATGCTGCCGCTCTCTCCGGCTCCCGGAGCCCAAGAAGCGGCTTCTTCGCGCAAAGACGATTGTACCGCTCACAGTGCTCTCTTAGCGCGGCTTCTGCCGAAAGACGCCCGGGAGCGGCGCATAGCTCCGGAGAGCATCGTACCTTCGTCTTTAGCGTCTTTTGTGGTCTACATCCTAGCAGAAAGCTTTTCCACTCTGTCTGGCAAGGAAAACCTGCGGGAGCACAGAAAACATCTCCCATCGTGTTCTGGACGTTGTACGGACGTCTGCCAAGTGTTTGGCAAAAGATAAGAAAAGCTGTCCAAAGCAGCTTCTTATCGAATATTCATGTGATTGGAAAAGTCAAGAAAGTGGTAAGGTAATGTTTTCTATCAGTTGGCAAGCTGCGCACACAATCCCAGGGTTGTACAGCTTCCTTCTTCACCTTTCCCATGCTGCCGCTCTCTCCGGCTCCCGGAGCCGAAGAAGCGGCTTCTTCGCGCAAAGACGATTGTACCGCTCACAGTGCTTTCTTAGCGCGGCTTCTGCCGAAAGACGCCCGGGAGCGGCGCTTAGCTCCGGAGAGCATCGTACCTTCGTCTTTAGCGTCTTTTGTGGTCTACATCCTAGCAGAAAGCTTTTCCACTCTGTCTGGCAAGGAAAACCTGCGGGAGCACAGAAAACATCTCCCATCGTGTTCTGGACGTTGCACGGAGGTCTGCCAAGTGTTCAGCATAAAGAAAAGAAAAGCTGTCCAAAGCAGCTTCTTATCGAATATTCATGTGATTAGAAAAGTCAGGAGAATGGTAAGGTACTGTTTTCTATCAGTTTGCAAGCGGCGCACACAATCACAGTGTTGTACAGCTTCTTTCTCCACCTTTCCGATGCTGCCGCTCTCTCCGGCTCCCGGAGCCCAAGAAGCGGCTTCTTCGCGCAAAGACGATTGTACCGCTCACAGTGCTCTCTTAGCGCGGCTTCTGCCGAAAGACGCCCGGGAGCGGCGCATAGCTCCGGAGAGCATCGTACCTTCGTCTTTAGCGTCTATTGTGGTCTACACCTTAGCAGAAAGCTTTTCCACTCTGTCTGGCAAGGAAAACCTGCGGGAGCACAGAAAACATCTCCCATCGTGTTCTGGACGTTGCACGGACGTCTGCCAAGTGTTTGGCATAAAGATAAGAAAAGCTGTCCAAAACAGCTTCTTATCGAATATTCATGTGATTGGAAAAGTCAGGAAAGTGGTAAGGTAATGTTTTCTATCAGTTGGCAAGCTGCGCACACAATCCCAGGGTTGTACAGCTTCCTTCTTCACCTTTCCCATGCTGCCGCTCTCTCCGGCTCCCGGAGCCCAAGAAGCGGCTTCTTCGCGCAAAGACGATTGTACCGCTCACAGTGCTTTCTTAGCGCGGCTTCTGCCGAAAGACGCCCGGGAGCGGCGCTTAGCTCCGGAGAGCATCGTACCTTCGTCTTTAGCGTCTTTTGTGGTCTACATCCTAGCAGAAAGCTTTTCCACTCTGTCTGGCAAGGAAAACCTGCGGGAGCACAGAAAACATCTCCCATCGTGTTCTGGACGTTGCACGGAGGTCTGCCATGTGTTTGGCATAAAGAAAGGAAAAGCTGTCCAAAACAGCTTCTTATCGAATATTCATGTGATTGGAAATGTCAGGAGAATGGTAAGGTACTGTTTTCTATCAGTTGGCAAGTTGAGCACACAATCCCAGTGTTGTACAGCTTCTTTCTTCACCTTTCCGATGCTGCCGCTCTCTCCGGCTCCCGGAGCCCAAGAAGCGGCTTCTTCGCGCAAAGACGATTGTACCGGTCACAGTGCTCTCTTAGCGCGGCTTCTGCCGAAAGACGCCCGGGAGCGGCTCTTAGCTCGGGAGAGCATCGTACCTTCGTCTTTAGCGTCTTTTGTGGTCTACATCCTAGCAGAAAGCTTTTCCACTCTGTCTGGCAAGGAAAACCTGCGGGAGCACAGAAAACATCTCCCATCGTGTTCTGGACGTTGCACGGAGGTCTGCCAAGTGTTCAGCATAAAGAAAAGAAAAGCTGTCCAAAGCAGCTTCTTATCGAATATTCATGTGAATAGAAAAGTCAGGAGAATGGTAAGGTACTGTTTTCTATCAGTTTGCAAGCGGCGCACACAATCACAGTGTTGTACAGCTTCTTTCTCCACCTTTCCGATGCTGCCGCTCTCTCCGGCTCCCGGAGCCGAAGATGCGGCTTCTTCGCGCAAAGACGATTGTACCGCTCACAGTGCTCTCTTAGCGCGGCTTCTGCCGAAAGAAGCCCGGGAGCGCCGCATAACTCCGGAGAGCATCGTACCTTCGTCTTTAGAGTCTTTTGTGGTCTACACCTTAGCAGAAAGCTTTTCCACTCTGTCTGGCAAGGAAAACCTGCGGGAGCACAGAAAACATCTCCCATCGTCTTCTGGACGTTGCACGGACGTCTGCAAGTGTTTGGCATAAAGAAAAGAAAAGCTGTCCAAAACAGCTTCTTATCGAATATTCATGTGATTGGAAAAGTCAGGAAAGTGGTAAGGTAATGTTTTCTATCAGTTGGCAAGCTGCGCACACAATCACAGTGTTGTACAGCTTCCTTCTTCACCTTTCCAATGCTGCCGCTCTCTCCGGCTCCGGGAGCCGAACAAGCGGCTTCTTCGCGCAAAGACGATTGTACCGCTCACAGTGCTCTCTTAGCGCGGCTTCTGCCGAAAGACGCCCGGGAGCGGCGCTTAGCTCCGGAGAGCATCGTACCTTCGTCTTTAGCATCTTTTGTGGTCTACATCCTAGCAGAAAGCTTTTCCACTCTGTCTGGCAAGGAAAACCTGCGGGAGCACAGAAAACATCTCCCATCGTGTTCTGGACATTGCACGGAGGTCTGCCAAGTGTGTGCATGAAGAAATTAATAGTTGTCCAAAATAACTTTCTATCAAATATTCTTGTGATTGGAAAAGTCAGGAAAGTGGTAGGGTACTGTTTTCTATTAGTTGGCTAGTTGAGCACACAATCCCAGTATTGTACAGCTTCCTTCTTCACCTTTCGGATGCTGCCGCTCTCTCCGGCTCCCTGAGCCGAAGATGCGGCTTCTTCGCGCAAAGACGATTGTACCGCTCACAGTGCTCTCTTAGCGCGGCTTCTGCCGAAAGAAGCCCGGGAGCGGCGCTTAGCTCCGGAGAGCATCGTCCCTTCGTCTTTAGCATCTTTTGTGGTCTACATCCTAGCAGAAAGCTTTTCCACTCTGTCTGGCAAGGAAAACCTGCGGGAGCACAGAAAACATCTCCCATCGTGTTCTGGACGTTGCACGGAGGTCTGCCAAGTGTTTCCATGAAGAAAAGAAAAGTTGTCCAAAATAACTTCCTATCGAATATTCATGTGACTGGAAAAGTCAGGAGAATGGTAAGGTACTGTTTTCTATCAGTTGGCAAGTTCAGCACACAATCCCAGTGTTGTACAGCTTCTTTCTTCACCTTTCCGATGCTGCCGCTCTCTCCGGCTCCCTGAGCCCAAGAAGCGGCTTCTTCGCGCAAAGACGATTGTACCGCTCACAGTGCTCTCTTAGCGCGGCTTCTGCCGAAAGACGCCCGGGAGCGGCTCTTAGCTCGGGAGAGCATCGTACCTTCGTCTTTAGCGTCTTTTGTGGTCTACATCCTAGCAGAAAGCTTTTCCATTCTGTCTGGCAAGGAAAACCTGCGGGAGCACAGAAAACATCTCCCATCGTGTTCTGGACATTGCACGGAGGTCTGCCAAGTGTTCAGCATAAAGAAAAGAAAAGCTGTCCAAAGCAGCTTCTTATCGAATATTCATGTGAATAGAAAAGTCAGGAAAGTGGTAAGGTACTGTTTTCTATCAGTTTGCAAGCGGCGCACACAATCACAGTGTTGTACAGCTTCTTTCTCCACCTTTCCGATGCTGCCGCTCTCTCCGGCTCCCGGAGCCGAAGAAGCGGTTTCTTCGCGCAAAGACGATTGTACCGCTCACAGTGCTCTCTTAGCGCCGCTTCTGCCGAAAGACGCCCGGGAGCGGCGCTTAGCTCCGGAGAGCATCGTACCTTCGTCTTTAGCGTTTTTTGTGGTCTACATCCTAGCAGAAAGCTTTTCCACTCTGTCTGGCAAGGAAAACCTGCGAGAGCACAGAAAACATCTCCCATCGTGTTCTGGACGTTGCACGGAGGTCTGCCATGTGTTTCCATGAAGAAAAGAAAAGTTGTCCAAAATAACTTCCTATCGAATATTCATGTGACTGGAAAAGTCAGGAGAATGGTAAGGTTCTGTTTTCTATCAGTCGGCAAGTTCAGCACACAATCCCAGTGTTGTACAGCTTCTTTCTTCACCTTTCCGATGCTACCGCTCTCTCCGGCTCCCTGAGCCCAAGAAGCGGCTTCTTCGCGCAAAGACGATTGTACCGCTCACAGTGCTCTCTTAGCACGGCTTCTGCCGAAAGACGCCCGGGAGCGGCTCTTAGCTCGGGAGAGCATCGTACCTTCGTCTTTAGCGTCTTTTGTGGTCTACATCCTGGCAGAAAGCTTTTCCACTCTGTCTGGCAAGGAAAACCTGCGGGAGCACAGAAAACATCTCCCATCGTGTTCTGGACGTTGCACGGAGGTCTGCCAAGTGTTCAGCATAAAGAAAAGAAAAGCTGTCCAAAGCAGCTTCTTATCGAATATTCATGTGATTAGAAAAGTCAGGAGAATGGTAAGGTACTGTTTTCTATCAGTTGGCAAGCGGCGCACACAATCACTGTGTTGTACAGCTTCTTTCTCCACCTTTCCGATGCTGCCGCTCTCTCCGGCTCCCGGAGCCGAAGAAGCGGCTTCTTCGCGCAAAGACGATTGTACCGCTCACAGTGCTCTCTTAGCGCGGCTTCTGCCGAAAGACGCCCGGGAGCGGCTCTTAGCTCGGGAGAGCATCGTACCTTCGTCTTTAGCGTCTTTTGTGGTCTACATCCTAGCAGAAAGCTTTTCCACTCTGTCTGGCAAGGAAAACCTGCGGGAGCACAGAAAACATCTCCCATCGTGTTCTGGACGTTGCACGGAGGTCTGCCAAGTGTTCAGCATAAAGAAAAGAAAAGCTGTCCAAAGCAGTTTCTTATCGAATATTCATGTGAATAGAAAAGTCAGGAGAATGGTAAGGTACTGTTTTCTATCAGTTGGCCAGCGGCGCACACAATCACAGTGTTGTACAGCTTCTTTCTCCACCTTTCCGATGCTGCCGCTCTCTCCGGCTCCCGGAGCCGAAGAAGCGGCTTCTTCGCGCAAAGACGATTGTACCGCTCACAGTGCTCTCTTAGCGCGGCTTCTGCCGAAAGACGCCCGGGAGCGGCGCATAACTCCGGAGAGCATCGTACCTTCGTCTTTAGCGTCTATTGTGGTCTACACCTTAGCAGAAAGCTTTTCCACTCTGTCTGGCAAGGAAAACCTGCGGGAGCACAGAAAACATCTCCCATCGTGTTCTGGACGTTGCACGGACGTCTGCCAAGTGTTTGGCATAAAGATAAGAAAAGCTGTCCAAAACAGCTTCTTATCGAATATTCATGTGATTGGAAAAGTCAGGAAAGTGGTAAGGTAATGTTTTCTATCAGTTGGCAAGCTGCGCACACAATCCCAGGGTTGTACAGCTTCCTTCTTCACCTTTCCCATGCTGCCGCTCTCTCCGGCTCCCGGAGCCCAAGAAGCGGCTTCTTCGCGCAAAGACGATTGTACCGCTCACAGTGCTTTCTTAGCGCGGCTTCTGCCGAAAGACGCCCGGGAGCGGCGCTTAGCTCCGGAGAGCATCGTACCTTCGTCTTTAGCGTCTTTTGTGGTCTACATCCTAGCAGAAAGCTTTTCCACTCTGTCTGGCAAGGAAAACCTGCGGGAGCACAGAAAACATCTCCCATCGTGTTCTGGACGTTGCACGGAGGTCTGCCATGTGTTTGGCATAAAGAAAGGAAAAGCTGTCCAAAACAGCTTCTTATCGAATATTCATGTGATTGGAAATGTCAGGAGAATGGTAAGGTACTGTTTTCTATCAGTTGGCAAGTTGAGCACACAATCCCAGTGTTGTACAGCTTCTTTCTTCACCTTTCCGATGCTGCCGCTCTCTCCGGCTCCCGGAGCCCAAGAAGCGGCTTCTTCGCGCAAAGACGATTGTACCGGTCACAGTGCTCTCTTAGCGCGGCTTCTGCCGAAAGACGCCCGGGAGCGGCTCTTAGCTCGGGAGAGCATCGTACCTTCGTCTTTAGCGTCTTTTGTGGTCTACATCCTAGCAGAAAGCTTTTCCACTCTGTCTGGCAAGGAAAACCTGCGGGAGCACAGAAAACATCTCCCATCGTGTTCTGGACGTTGCACGGAGGTCTGCCAAGTGTTCAGCATAAAGAAAAGAAAAGCTGTCCAAAGCAGCTTCTTATCGAATATTCATGTGAATAGAAAAGTCAGGAGAATGGTAAGGTACTGTTTTCTATCAGTTTGCAAGCGGCGCACACAATCACAGTGTTGTACAGCTTCTTTCTCCACCTTTCCGATGCTGCCGCTCTCTCCGGCTCCCGGAGCCGAAGATGCGGCTTCTTCGCGCAAAGACGATTGTACCGCTCACAGTGCTCTCTTAGCGCGGCTTCTGCCGAAAGAAGCCCGGGAGCGCCGCATAACTCCGGAGAGCATCGTACCTTCGTCTTTAGAGTCTTTTGTGGTCTACACCTTAGCAGAAAGCTTTTCCACTCTGTCTGGCAAGGAAAACCTGCGGGAGCACAGAAAACATCTCCCATCGTCTTCTGGACGTTGCACGGACGTCTGCAAGTGTTTGGCATAAAGAAAAGAAAAGCTGTCCAAAACAGCTTCTTATCGAATATTCATGTGATTGGAAAAGTCAGGAAAGTGGTAAGGTAATGTTTTCTATCAGTTGGCAAGCTGCGCACACAATCACAGTGTTGTACAGCTTCCTTCTTCACCTTTCCAATGCTGCCGCTCTCTCCGGCTCCGGGAGCCGAACAAGCGGCTTCTTCGCGCAAAGACGATTGTACCGCTCACAGTGCTCTCTTAGCGCGGCTTCTGCCGAAAGACGCCCGGGAGCGGCGCTTAGCTCCGGAGAGCATCGTACCTTCGTCTTTAGCGTCTTTTGTGGTCTACATCCTAGCAGAAAGCTTTTCCACTCTGTCTGGCAAGGAAAACCTGCGGGAGCACAGAAAACATCTCCCATCGTGTTCTGGACATTGCACGGAGGTCTGCCAAGTGTGTGCATGAAGAAATTAATAGTTGTCCAAAATAACTTTCTATCAAATATTCTTGTGATTGGAAAAGTCAGGAAAGTGGTAGGGTACTGTTTTCTATTAGTTGGCTAGTTGAGCACACAATCCCAGTATTGTACAGCTTCCTTCTTCACCTTTCGGATGCTGCCGCTCTCTCCGGCTCCCTGAGCCGAAGATGCGGCTTCTTCGCGCAAAGACGATTGTACCGCTCACAGTGCTCTCTTAGCGCGGCTTCTGCCGAAAGAAGCCCGGGAGCGGCGCTTAGCTCCGGAGAGCATCGTCCCTTCGTCTTTAGCATCTTTTGTGGTCTACATCCTAGCAGAAAGCTTTTCCACTCTGTCTGGCAAGGAAAACCTGCGGGAGCACAGAAAACATCTCCCATCGTGTTCTGGACGTTGCACGGAGGTCTGCCAAGTGTTTCCATGAAGAAAAGAAAAGTTGTCCAAAATAACTTCCTATCGAATATTCATGTGACTGGAAAAGTCAGGAGAATGGTAAGGTACTGTTTTCTATCAGTTGGCAAGTTCAGCACACAATCCCAGTGTTGTACAGCTTCTTTCTTCACCTTTCCGATGCTGCCGCTCTCTCCGGCTCCCTGAGCCCAAGAAGCGGCTTCTTCGCGCAAAGACGATTGTACCGCTCACAGTGCTCTCTTAGCGCGGCTTCTGCCGAAAGACGCCCGGGAGCGGCTCTTAGCTCGGGAGAGCATCGTACCTTCGTCTTTAGCGTCTTTTGTGGTCTACATCCTAGCAGAAAGCTTTTCCACTCTGTCTGGCAAGGAAAACCTGCGGGAGCACAGAAAACATCTCCCATCGTGTTCTGGACATTGCACGGAGGTCTGCCAAGTGTTCAGCATAAAGAAAAGAAAAGCTGTCCAAAGCAGCTTCTTATCGAATATTCATGTGAATAGAAAAGTCAGGAAAGTGGTAAGGTACTGTTTTCTATCAGTTTGCAAGCGGCGCACACAATCACAGTGTTGTACAGCTTCTTTCTCCACCTTTCCGATGCTGCCGCTCTCTCCGGCTCCCGGAGCCGAAGAAGCGGTTTCTTCGCGCAAAGACGATTGTACCGCTCACAGTGCTCTCTTAGCGCGGCTTCTGCCGAAAGACGCCCGGGAGCGGCGCTTAGCTCCGGAGAGCATCGTACCTTCGTCTTTAGCGTTTTTTGTGGTCTACATCCTAGCAGAAAGCTTTTCCACTCTGTCTGGCAAGGAAAACCTGCGAGAGCACAGAAAACATCTCCCATCGTGTTCTGGACGTTGCACGGAGGTCTGCCATGTGTTTCCATGAAGAAAAGAAAAGTTGTCCAAAATAACTTCCTATCGAATATTCATGTGACTGGAAAAGTCAGGAGAATGGTAAGGTTCTGTTTTCTATCAGTCGGCAAGTTCAGCACACAATCCCAGTGTTGTACAGCTTCTTTCTTCACCTTTCCGATGCTACCGCTCTCTCCGGCTCCCTGAGCCCAAGAAGCGGCTTCTTCGCGCAAAGACGATTGTACCGCTCACAGTGCTCTCTTAGCACGGCTTCTGCCGAAAGACGCCCGGGAGCGGCTCTTAGCTCGGGAGAGCATCGTACCTTCGTCTTTAGCGTCTTTTGTGGTCTACATCCTGGCAGAAAGCTTTTCCACTCTGTCTGGCAAGGAAAACCTGCGGGAGCACAGAAAACATCTCCCATCGTGTTCTGGACGTTGCACGGAGGTCTGCCAAGTGTTCAGCATAAAGAAAAGAAAAGCTGTCCAAAGCAGCTTCTTATCGAATATTCATGTGATTAGAAAAGTCAGGAGAATGGTAAGGTACTGTTTTCTATCAGTTGGCAAGCGGCGCACACAATCACAGTGTTGTACAGCTTCTTTCTCCACCTTTCCGATGCTGCCGCTCTCTCCGGCTCCCGGAGCCGAAGAAGCGGCTTCTTCGCGCAAAGACGATTGTACCGCTCACAGTGCTCTCTTAGCGCCGCTTCTGCCGAAAGACGCCCGGGAGCGGCTCTTAGCTCGGGAGAGCATCGTACCTTCGTCTTTAGCGTCTTTTGTGGTCTACATCCTAGCAGAAAGCTTTTCCACTCTGTCTGGCAAGGAAAACCTGCGGGAGCACAGAAAACATCTCCCATCGTGTTCTGGACGTTGCACGGAGGTCTGCCAAGTGTTCAGCATAAAGAAAAGAAAAGCTGTCCAAAGCAGTTTCTTATCGAATATTCATGTGAATAGAAAAGTCAGGAGAATGGTAAGGTACTGTTTTCTATCAGTTGGCCAGCGGCGCACACAATCACAGTGTTGTACAGCTTCTTTCTCCACCTTTCCGATGCTGCCGCTCTCTCCGGCTCCCGGAGCCGAAGAAGCGGCTTCTTCGCGCAAAGACGATTGTACCGCTCACAGTGCTCTCTTAGCGCGGCTTCTGCCGAAAGACGCCCGGGAGCGGCGCATAACTCCGGAGAGCATCGTACCTTCGTCTTTAGCGTCTATTGTGGTCTACACCTTAGCAGAAAGCTTTTCCACTCTGTCTGGCAAGGAAAACCTGCGGGAGCACAGAAAACATCTCCCATCGTGTTCTGGACGTTGCACGGACGTCTGCCAAGTGTTTGGCATAAAGATAAGAAAAGCTGTCCAAAACAGCTTCTTATCGAATATTCATGTGATTGGAAAAGTCAGGAAAGTGGTAAGGTAATGTTTTCTATCAGTTGGCAAGCTGCGCACACAATCCCAGGGTTGTACAGCTTCCTTCTTCACCTTTCCCATGCTGCCGCTCTCTCCGGCTCCCGGAGCCCAAGAAGCGGCTTCTTCGCGCAAAGACGATTGTACCGCTCACAGTGCTCTCTTAGCGCGGCTTCTGCCGAAAGACGCCCGGGAGCGGCGCTTAGCTCCGGAGAGCATCGTACCTTCGTCTTTAGCGTCTTTTGTGGTCTACATCCTAGCAGAAAGCTTTTCCACTCTGTCTGGCAAGGAAAACCTGCGGGAGCACAGAAAACATCTCCCATCGTGTTCTGGACGTTGCACGGAGGTCTGCCATGTGTTTGGCATAAAGAAAGGAAAAGCTGTCCAAAACAGCTTCTTATCGAATATTCATGTGATTGGAAATGTCAGGAGAATGGTAAGGTACTGTTTTCTATCAGTTGGCAAGTTGAGTACACAATCCCAGTGTTGTACAGCTTCTTTCTTCACCTTTCCGATGCTGCCGCTCTCTCCGGCTCCCGGAGCCCAAGAACCGGCTTCTTCGCGCAAAGACGATTGTACCGCTCACAGTGCTCTCTTAGCGCGGCTTCTGCCGAAAGACGCCCGGGAGCGGCGCTTAGCTCCGGAGAGCATCGTACCTTCGTCTTTAGCGTCTTTTGTGGTCTACATCCTAGCAGAAAGCTTTTCCACTCTGTCTGGCAAGGAAAACCTGCGGGAGCACAGAAAACATCTCCCATCGTGTTCTGGACGTTGCACGGACGTCTGCCAAGTGTTTGGCAAAAGATAAGAAAAGCTGTCCAAAACAGCTTCTTATCGAATATTCATGTGATTGGAAAAGTCAGGAAAGTGGTAAGGTAATGTTTTCTATCAGTTGGCAAGCTGCGCACACAATCCCAGGGTTGTACAGCTTCCTTCTTCACCTTTCCCATGCTGCCGCTCTCTCCGGCTCCCGGAGCCGAAGAAGCGGCTTCTTCGCGCAAAGACGATTGTACCGCTCACAGTGCTTTCTTAGCGCGGCTTCTGCCGAAAGACGCCCGGGAGCGGCGCTTAGCTCCGGAGAGCATCGTACCTTCGTCTTTAGCGTCTTTTGTGGTCTACATCCTAGCAGAAAGCTTTTCCACTCTGTCTGGCAAGGAAAACCTGCGGGAGCACAGAAAACATCTCCCATCGTGTTCTGGACGTTGCACGGAGGTCTGCCAAGTGTTCAGCATAAAGAAAAGAAAAGCTGTCCAAAGCAGCTTCTTATCGAATATTCATGTGATTAGAAAAGTCAGGAGAATGGTAAGGTACTGTTTTCTATCAGTTTGCAAGCGGCGCACACAATCACAGTGTTGTACAGCTTCTTTCTCCACCTTTCCGATGCTGCCGCTCTCTCCGGCTCCCGGAGCCGAAGAAGCGGCTTCTTCGCGCAAAGACGATTGTACCGCTCACAGTGCTCTCTTAGCGCGGCTTCTGCCGAAAGACGCCCGGGAGCGGCGCATAGCTCCGGAGAGCATCGTACCTTCGTCTTTAGCGTCTATTGTGGTCTACACCTTAGCAGAAAGCTTTTCCACTCTGTCTGGCAAGGAAAACCTGCGGGAGCACAGAAAACATCTCCCATCGTGTTCTGGACGTTGCACGGACGTCTGCCAAGTGTTTGGCATAAAGATAAGAAAAGCTGTCCAAAGCAGCTTCTTATCGAATATTCATGTGATTGGAAAAGTCAGGAAAGTGGTAAGGTAATGTTTTCTATCAGTTGGCAAGCTGCGCACACAATCCCAGGGTTGTACAGCTTCCTTCTTCACCTTTCCCATGCTGCCGCTCTCTCCGGCTCCCGGAGCCCAAGAAGCGGCTTCTTCGCGCAAAGACGATTGTACCGCTCACAGTGCTTTCTTAGCGCGGCTTCTGCCGAAAGACGCCCGGGAGCGGCGCTTAGCTCCGGAGAGCATCGTACCTTCGTCTTTAGCGTCTTTTGTGGTCTACATCCTAGCAGAAAGCTTTTCCACTCTGTCTGGCAAGGAAAACCTGCGGGAGCACAGAAAACATCTCCCATCGTGTTCTGGACGTTGCACGGAGGTCTGCCATGTGTTTGGCATAAAGAAAGGAAAAGCTGTCCAAAACAGCTTCTTATCGAATATTCATGTGATTGGAAATGTCAGGAGAATGGTAAGGTACTGTTTTCTATCATTTGGCAAGTTGAGCACACAATCCCAGTGTTGTACAGCTTCTTTCTTCACCTTTCCGATGCTGCCGCTCTCTCCGGCTCCCGGAGCCCAAGAACCGGCTTCTTCGCGCAAAGACGATTGTACCGCTCACAGTGCTCTCTTAGCGCGGCTTCTGCCGAAAGACGCCCGGGAGCGGCGCATAGCTCCGGAGAGCATCGTACCTTCGTCTTTAGCGTCTTTTGTGGTCTACATCCTAGCAGAAAGCTTTTCCACTCTGTCTGGCAAGGAAAACCTGCGGGAGCACAGAAAACATCTCCCATCGTGTTCTGGACGTTGCACGGAGGTCTGCCAAGTGTTCAGCATAAAGAAAAGAAAAGCTGTCCAAAGCAGCTTCTTATCGAATATTCATGTGAATAGAAAAGTCAGGAGAATGGTAAGGTACTGTTTTCTATCAGTTTGCAAGCGGCGCACACAATCACAGTGTTGTACAGCTTCTTTCTCCACCTTTCCGATGCTGCCGCTCTCTCCGGCTCCCGGAGCCGAAGAAGCGGCTTCTTCGCGCAAAGACGATTGTACCGCTCACAGTGCTCTCTTAGCGCGGCTTCTGCCGAAAGAAGCCCGGGAGCGCCGCATAACTCCGGAGAGCATCGTACCTTCGTCTTTAGAGTCTTTTGTGGTCTACACCTTAGCAGAAAGCTTTTCCACTCTGTCTGGCAAGGAAAACCTGCGGGAGCACAGAAAACATCTCCCATCGTGTTCTGGACGTTGCACGGACGTCTGCAAGTGTTTGGCATAAAGAAAAGAAAAGCTGTCCAAAACAGCTTCTTATCGAATATTCATGTGATTGGAAAAGTCAGGAAAGTGGTAAGGTAATGTTTTCTATCAGTTGGCAAGCTGCGCACACAATCACAGTGTTCTACAGCTTCCTTCTTCACCTTTCCAATGCTGCCGCTCTCTCCGGCTCCGGGAGCCGAACAAGCGGCTTCTTCGCGCAAAGACGATTGTACCGCTCACAGTGCTCTCTTAGCGCGGCTTCTGCCGAAAGACGCCCGGGAGCGGCGCTTAGCTCCGGAGAGCATCGTACCTTCGTCTTTAGCGTCTTTTGTGGTCTACATCCTAGCAGAAAGCTTTTCCACTCTGTCTGGCAAGGAAAACCTGCGGGAGCACAGAAAACATCTCCCATCGTGTTCTGGACATTGCACGGAGGTCTGCCAAGTGTGTGCATGAAGAAATTAATAGTTGTCCAAAATAACTTTCTATCAAATATTCTTGTGATTGGAAAAGTCAGGAAAGTGGTAGGGTACTGTTTTCTATCAGTTGGCTAGTTGAGCACACAATCCCAGTATTGTACAGCTTCCTTCTTCACCTTTCCGATGCTGCCGCTCTCTCCGGCTCCCGGAGCCCAAGAAGCGGCTTCTTCGCGCAAAGACGATTGTACCGCTCACAGTGCTCTCTTAGCGCCGCTTCTGCCGAAAGAAGCCCGGGAGCGGCGCTTAGCTCCGGAGAGCATCGTACCTTCGTCTTTAGCGTTTTTTGTGGTCCACATCCTAGCAGAAAGCTTTTCCACTCTGTCTGGCAAGGAAAACCTGCGAGAGCACAGAAAACATCTCCCATCGTGTTCTGGACGTTGCACGGAGGTCTGCCATGTGTTTCCATGAAGAAAAGAAAAGTTGTCCAAAATAACTTCCTATCGAATATTCATGTGACTGGAAAAGTCAGGAGAATGGTAAGGTACTGTTTTCTATCAGTTGGCAAGTTCAGCACACAATCCCAGTATTGTACAGCTTCCTTCTTCACCTTTCCGGTGCTGCCGCTCTCTCCGGCTCCCTGAGCCGAAGATGCGGCTTCTTCGCGCAAAGACGATTGTACCGCTCACAGTGCTCTCTTAGCGCGGCTTCTGCCGAAAGAAGCCCGGGAGCGGCGCTTAGCTCCGGAGAGCATCGTACCTTCGTCTTTAGCGTCTTTTGTGGTCTACATCCTAGCAGAAAGCTTTTCCACTCTGTCTGGCAAGGAAAACCTGCGGGAGCACAGAAAACATCTCCCATCGTGTTCTGGACGATGCACAGACGTCTGCCAAATGTTTGGCATAAAGAAAAGAAAAGCTGTCCAAAACAGCTTCTTATGGAATATTCATGTGATTGGAAAAGTCAGGAAAGTGGTAAGGTAATGTTTTCTATCAGTTGGCAAGCTGCGCACACAATCCCAGTGTTGTACAGCTTCCTTCTTCACCTTTCCCATGCTGCCGCTCTCTCCGGCTCCGGGAGCCGAAGAAGCGGCTTCTTCGCGCAAAGACGATTGTACCGCTCACAGTGCTCTCTTAGCGCGGCTTCTGCCGAAAGACGCCCGGGAGCGGCGCTTAGCTCCGGAGAGCATCGTACCTTCGTCTTTAGCGTCTTTTGTGGTCTACATCCTAGCAGAAAGCTTTTCCACTCTGTCTGGCAAGGAAAACCTGCGGGAGCACAGAAAACATCTCCCATCGTGTTCTGGACATTGCACGGAGGTCTGCCAAGTGTTTGCATGAAGAAATTAATAGTTGTCCAAAATAACTTTCTATCAAACATTCTTGTGATTGGAAAAGTCAGGAAAGTGGTAAGGTACTGTTTTCTATCAGTTGGCTAGTTGAACACACAATCCCAGTATTGTACAGCTTCCTTCTTCACCTTTCGGATGCTGCCGCTCTCTCCGGCTCCCTGAGCCGAAGATGCGGCTTCTTCGCGCAAAGACGATTGTACCGCTCACAGTGCTCTCTTAGCGCGGCTTCTGCCGAAAGAAGCCCGGGAGCGGCGCTTAGCTCCGGAGAGCATCGTACCTTCGTCTTTAGCGTCTTTTGTGGTCTACATCCTAGCAGAAAGCTTTTCCACTCTGTCTGGCAAGGAAAACCTGCGGGAGCACAGAAAACATCTCCCATCGTGTTCTGGACGTTGCACGGAGGTCTGCCAAGTGTTTCCATGAAGAAAAGAAAAGTTGTCCAAAATAACTTCCTATCGAATATTCATGTGACTGGAAAAGTCAGGAGAATGGTAAGGTACTGTTTTCTATCAGTTGGCAAGTTCAGCACACAATCCCAGTGTTGTACAGCTTCTTTCTTCACCTTTCCGATGCTGCCGCTCTCTCCGGCTCCCTGAGCCCAAGAAGCGGCTTCTTCGCGCAAAGACGATTGTACCGCTCACAGTGCTCTCTTAGCGCGGCTTCTGCCGAAAGACGCCCGGGAGCGGCTCTTAGCTCGGGAGAGCATCGTACCTTCGTCTTTAGCGTCTTTTGTGGTCTACATCCTAGCAGAAAGCTTTTCCACTCTGTCTGGCAAGGAAAACCTGCGGGAGCACAGAAAACATCTCCCATCGTGTTCTGGACATTGCACGGAGGTCTGCCAAGTGTTCAGCATAAAGAAAAGAAAAGCTGTCCAAAGCAGCTTCTTATCGAATATTCATGTGAATAGAAAAGTCAGGAAAGTGGTAAGGTACTGTTTTCTATCAGTTTGCAAGCGGCGCACACAATCACAGTGTTGTACAGCTTCTTTCTCCACCTTTCCGATGCTGCCGCTCTCTCCGGCTCCCGGAGCCGAAGAAGCGGCTTCTTCGCGCAAAGACGATTGTACCGCTCACAGTGCTCTCTTAGCGCGGCTTCTGCCGAAAGACGCCCGGGAGCGGCGCTTAGCTCCGGAGAGCATCGTACCTTCGTCTTTAGCGTTTTTTGTGGTCTACATCCTAGCAGAAAGCTTTTCCACTCTGTCTGGCAAGGAAAACCTGCGAGAGCACAGAAAACATCTCCCATCGTGTTCTGGACGTTGCACGGAGGTCTGCCATGTGTTTCCATGAAGAAAAGAAAAGTTGTCCAAAATAACTTCCTATCGAATATTCATGTGACTGGAAAAGTCAGGAGAATGGTAAGGTACTGTTTTCTATCAGTCGGCAAGTTCAGCACACAATCCCAGTGTTGTACAGCTTCTTTCTTCACCTTTCCCATGCTACCGCTCTCTCCGGCTCCCTGAGCCCAAGAAGCGGCTTCTTCGCGCAAAGACGATTGTACCGCTCACAGTGCTCTCTTAGCGCGGCTTCTGCCGAAAGAAGCCCGGGAGCGGCGCTTAGCTCCGGAGAGCATCGTACCTTCGTCTTTAGCGTCTTTTGTGGTCTACATCCTAGCAGAAAGCTTTTCCACTCTGTCTGGCAAGGAAAACCTGCGGGAGCACAGAAAACATCTCCCATCGTGTTCTGGACGATGCACAGACGTCTGCCAAATGTTTGGCATAAAGAAAAGAAAAGCTGTCCAAAACAGCTTCTTATGGAATATTCATGTGATTGGAAAAGTCAGGAAAGTGGTAAGGTAATGTTTTCTATCAGTTGGCAAGCTGCGCACACAATCCCAGTGTTGTACAGCTTCCTTCTTCACCTTTCCCATGCTGCCGCTCTCTCCGGCTCCGGGAGCCGAAGAAGCGGCTTCTTCGCGCAAAGACGATTGTACCGCTCACAGTGCTCTCTTAGCGCGGCTTCTGCCGAAAGACGCCCGGGAGCGGCGCTTAGCTCCGGAGAGCATCGTACCTTCGTCTTTAGCGTCTTTTGTGGTCTACATCCTAGCAGAAAGCTTTTCCACTCTGTCTGGCAAGGAAAACCTGCGGGAGCACAGAAAACATCTCCCATCGTGTTCTGGACATTGCACGGAGGTCTGCCAAGTGTTTGCATGAAGAAATTAATAGTTGTCCAAAATAACTTTCTATCAAACATTCTTGTGGTTGGAAAAGTCAGGAAAGTGGTAAGGTACTGTTTTCTATCAGTTGGCTAGTTGAACACACAATCCCAGTATTGTACAGCTTCCTTCTTCACCTTTCGGATGCTGCCGCTCTCTCCGGCTCCCTGAGCCGAAGATGCGGCTTCTTCGCGCAAAGACGATTGTACCGCTCACAGTGCTCTCTTAGCGCGGCTTCTGCCGAAAGAAGCCCGGGAGCGGCGCTTAGCTCCGGAGAGCATCGTACCTTCGTCTTTAGCGTCTTTTGTGGTCTACATCCTAGCAGAAAGCTTTTCCACTCTGTCTGGCAAGGAAAACCTGCGGGAGCACAGAAAACATCTCCCATCGTGTTCTGGACGTTGCACGGAGGTCTGCCAAGTGTTTCCATGAAGAAAAGAAAAGTTGTCCAAAATAACTTCCTATCGAATATTCATGTGACTGGAAAAGTCAGGAGAATGGTAAGGTACTGTTTTCTATCAGTTGGCAAGTTCAGCACACAATCCCAGTGTTGTACAGCTTCTTTCTTCACCTTTCCGATGCTGCCGCTCTCTCCGGCTCCCTGAGCCCAAGAAGCGGCTTCTTCGCGCAAAGACGATTGTACCGCTCACAGTGCTCTCTTAGCGCGGCTTCTGCCGAAAGACGCCCGGGAGCGGCTCTTAGCTCGGGAGAGCATCGTACCTTCGTCTTTAGCGTCTTTTGTGGTCTACATCCTAGCAGAAAGCTTTTCCACTCTGTCTGGCAAGGAAAACCTGCGGGAGCACAGAAAACATCTCCCATCGTGTTCTGGACATTGCACGGAGGTCTGCCAAGTGTTCAGCATAAAGAAAAGAAAAGCTGTCCAAAGCAGCTTCTTATCGAATATTCATGTGAATAGAAAAGTCAGGAAAGTGGTAAGGTACTGTTTTCTATCAGTTTGCAAGCGGCGCACACAATCACAGTGTTGTACAGCTTCTTTCTCCACCTTTCCGATGCTGCCGCTCTCTCCGGCTCCCGGAGCCGAAGAAGCGGCTTCTTCGCGCAAAGACGATTGTACCGCTCACAGTGCTCTCTTAGCGCGGCTTCTGCCGAAAGACGCCCGGGAGCGGCGCTTAGCTCCGGAGAGCATCGTACCTTCGTCTTTAGCGTTTTTTGTGGTCTACATCCTAGCAGAAAGCTTTTCCACTCTGTCTGGCAAGGAAAACCTGCGAGAGCACAGAAAACATCTCCCATCGTGTTCTGGACGTTGCACGGAGGTCTGCCATGTGTTTCCATGAAGAAAAGAAAAGTTGTCCAAAATAACTTCCTATCGAATATTCATGTGACTGGAAAAGTCAGGAGAATGGTAAGGTACTGTTTTCTATCAGTCGGCAAGTTCAGCACACAATCCCAGTGTTGTACAGCTTCTTTCTTCACCTTTCCCATGCTACCGCTCTCTCCGGCTCCCTGAGCCCAAGAAGCGGCTTCTTCGCGCAAAGACGATTGTACCGCTCACAGTGCTCTCTTAGCACGGCTTCTGCCGAAAGACGCCCGGGAGCGGCTCTTAGCTCGGGAGAGCATCGTACCTTCGTCTTTAGTGTCTTTTGTGGTCTACATCCTGGCAGAAAGCTTTTCCACTCTGTCTGGCAAGGAAAACCTGCGGGAGCACAGAAAACATCTCCCATCGTGTTCTGGACGTTGCACGGAGGTCTGCCAAGTGTTCAGCATAAAGAAAAGAAAAGCTGTCCAAAGCAGCTTCTTATCGAATATTCATGTGATTAGAAAAGTCAGGAGAATGGTAAGGTACTGTTTTCTATCAGTTGGCAAGCGGCGCACACAATCACAGTGTTGTACAGCTTCTTTCTCCACCTTTCCGATGCTGCCGCTCTCTCCGGCTCCCGGAGCCGAAGAAGCGGCTTCTTCGCGCAAAGACGATTGTACCGCTCACAGTGCTCTCTTAGCGCGGCTTCTGCCGAAAGACGCCCGGGAGCGGCGCATAGCTCCGGAGAGCATCGTACCTTCGTCTTTAGCGTCTATTGTGGTCTACACCTTAGCAGAAAGCTTTTCCATTCTGTCTGGCAAGGAAAACCTGCGGGAGCACAGAAAACATCTCCCATCGTGTTCTAGACATTGCACGGAGGTCTGCCATGTGTTTGGCATAAAGAAAGGAAAAGCTGTCCAAAACAGCTTCTTATCGAATATTCATGTGATTGGAAATGTCAGGAGAATGGTAAGGTACTGTTTTCTATCAGTTGGCAAGTTGAGCACACAATCCCAGTGTTGTACAGCTTCTTTCTTCACCTTTCCGATGCTGCCGCTCTCTCCGGCTCCCGGAGCCCAAGAACCGGCTTCTTCGCGCAAAGACGATTGTACCGCTCACAGTGCTCTCTTAGCGCGGCTTCTGCCAAAAGACGCCCGGGAGCGGCTCTTAGCTCGGGAGAGCATCGTACCTTCGTCTTTAGCGTCTTTTGTGGTCTACATCCTAGCAGAAAGCTTTTCCACTCTGTCTGGCAAGGAAAACCTGCGGGAGCACAGAAAACATCTCCCATCGTGTTCTGGACGTTGCACGGAGGTCTGCCAAGTGTTCAGCATAAAGAAAAGAAAAGCTGTCCAAAGCAGTTTCTTATCGAATATTCATGTGAATAGAAAAGTCAGGAGAATGGTAAGGTACTGTTTTCTATCAGTTGGACAGCGGCGCACACAATCACAGTGTTGTACAGCTTCTTTCTCCACCTTTCCGATGCTGCCGCTCTCTCCGGCTCCCGGAGCCGAAGAAGCGGCTTCTTCGCGCAAAGACGATTGTACCGCTCACAGTGCTCTCTTAGCGCGGCTTCTGCCGAAAGACGCCCGGGAGCGGCGCATAACTCCGGAGAGCATCGTACCTTCGTCTTTAGCGTCTTTTGTGGTCTACACCTTAGCAGAAAGCTTTTCCACTCTGTCTGGCAAGGAAAACCTGCGGGAGCACAGAAAACATCTCCCATCGTGTTCTGGACGTTGCACGGAGGTCTGCCAAGTGTTTGCATGAAGAAATTAATAGTTGTCCAAAATAACTTTCTATCAAATATTCTTGTGATTGGAAAAGTCAGGAAAGCGGTAAGGTACTGTTTTCTATCAGTTGGCTAGTTGAGCACAAAATCCCAGTATTGTACAGCTTCCTTCTTCACCTTTCCGATGCTGCCGCTCTCTCCGGCTCCCTGAGCCGAAGATGCGGATTCTTCGCGCAAAGACGATTGTACCGCTCACAATGCTCTCTTAGCGCCGCTTCTGCCGAAAGAAGCCCGGGAGCGGCGCTTAGCTCCGGAGAGCATCGTACCTTCGTCTTTAGCGTCTTTTGTGGTCTACATCCTAGAAGAAAGCTTTTCCACTCTGTCTGGCAAGGAAAACCTGCGGGAGCACAGAAAACATCTCCCATCGTGTTCTGGACGTTGCACGGAGGTCTGCCAAGTGTTTCCATGAAGAAAAGAAAAGTTGTCCAAAATAACTTTCTATCGAATATTCATGTGACTGGAAAAGTCAGGAGAATGGTAAGGTACTGTTTTCTATCAGTTGGCAAGTTCAGCACACAATCCCAGTGTTGTACAGCTTCTTTCTTCACCTTTCCGATGCTGCCGCTCTCTCCGGCTCCCTGAGCCCAAGAAGCGGCTTCTTCGCGCAAAGACGATTGTACCGCTCACAGTGCTCTCTTAGCGCGGCTTCTGCCGAAAGACGCCCGGGAGCGGCGCATAACTCCGGAGAGCATCGTACCTTCGTCTTTAGAGTCTTTTGTGGTCTACACCTTAGCAGAAAGCTTTTCCACTCTGTCTGGCAAGGAAAACCTGCGGGAGCACAGAAAACATCTCCCATCGTGTTCTGGACGTTGCACGGACGTCCGCCAAGTGTTTGGCATAAAGAAAAGAAAAGCTGTCCAAAACAGCTTCTTATCGAATATTCATGTGATTGGAAAAGTCAGGAAAGTGGTAAGGTAATGTTTTCTATCAGTTGGCAAGCTGCGCACACAATCCCAGTGTTGTACAGCTTCCTTCTTCACCTTTCCCATGCTGCCGCTCTCTCCGGCTCCGGGAGCCGAAGAAGCGGCTTCTTCGCGCAAAGACGATTGTACCGCTCACAGTGCTCTCTTAGCGCGGCTTCTGCCGAAAGACGCCCGGGAGCGGCGCTTAGCTCCGGAGAGCATCGTACCTTCGTCTTTAGCGTCTTTTGTGGTCTACATCCTAGCAGAAAGCTTTTCCACTCTGTCTGGCAAGGAAAACCTGCGGGAGCACAGAAAACATCTCCCATCGTCTTCTGGACATTGCACGGAGGTCTGCCAAGTGTTTGCATGAAGAAATTAATAGTTGTCCAAAATAACTTTCTATCAAATATTCTTGTGATTGGAAAAGTCAGGAAAGTGGTAAGGTACTGTTTTCTATCAGTTGGCTAGTTGAACACACAATCCCAGTATTGTACAGCTTCCTTCTTCACCTTTCGGATGCTGCCGCTCTCTCCGGCTCCCTGAGCCGAAGATGCGGCTTCTTCGCGCAAAGACGATTGTACCGCTCAGAGTGCTCTCTTAGCGCCGCTTCTGCCGAAAGAAGCCCGGGAGCGGCGCTTAGCTCCGGAGAGCATCGTACCTTCGTCTTTAGCGTTTTTTGTGGTCTACATCCTAGCAGAAAGCTTTTCCACTCTGTCTGGCAAGGAAAACCTGCGGGAGCACAGAAAACATCTCCCATCGTGTTCTGGACGTTGCACGGAGGTCTGCCATGTGTCTCCATGAAGAAAAGAAAAGTTGTCCAAAATAACTTCCTATCGAATATTCATGTGACTGGAAAAGTCAGGAGAATGGTAAGGTACTGTTTTCTATCAGTTGGCAAGTTGAGCACATAATCCCAGTGTTGTACAGCTTCTTTCTTCACCTTTCCGATGCTGCCGCTCTCTCCGGCTCCCGGAGCCCAAGAAGCGGCTTCTTCGCGCAAAGACGATTGTACCGCTCACAGTGCTCTCTTAGCGCGGCTTCTGCCAAAAGACGCCCGGGAGCGGCTCTTAGCTCGGGAGAGCATCGTACCTTCGTCTTTAGCGTCTTTTGTGGTCTACATCCTAGCAGAAAGCTTTTCCACTCTGTCTGGCAAGGAAAACCTGCGGGAGCACAGAAAACATCTCCCATCGTGTTCTGGACGTTGCACGGAGGTCTGCCAAGTGTTCAGCATAAAGAAAAGAAAAGCTGTCCAAAGCAGCTTCTTATCGAATATTCATGTGAATAGAAAAGTCAGGAGAATGGTAAGGTACTGTTTTCTATCAGTTGGCAAGCGGCGCACACAATCACAGTGTTGTACAGCTTCTTTCTCCACCTTTCCGATGCTGCCGCTCTCTCCGGCTCCCGGAGCCGAAGAAGCGGCTTCTTCGCGCAAAGACGATTGTACCGCTCACAGTGCTCTCTTAGCGCGGCTTCTGCCGAAAGACGCCCGGGAGCGGCGCTTAGCTCCGGAGAGCATCGTACCTTCGTCTTTAGCGTCTATTGTGGTCTACACCTTAGCAGAAAGGTTTTCCATTCTGTCTGGCAAGGAAAACCTGCGGGAGCACAGAAAACATCTCCCATCGTGTTCTAGACATTGCACGGAGGTCTGCCATGTGTTTGGCATAAAGAAAGGAAAAGCTGTCCAAAACAGCTTCTTATCGAATATTCATGTGATTGGAAATGTCAGGAGAATGGTAAGGTACTGTTTTCTATCAGTTGGCAAGTTGAGCACACAATCCCAGTGTTGTACAGCTTCTTTCTTCACCTTTCCGATGCTGCCGCTCTCTCCGGCTCCCGGAGCCCAAGAAGCGGCTTCTTCGCACAAAGACGATTGTACCGCTCACAGTGCTCTCTTAGCGCGGCTTCTGCCGAAAGACGCCCGGGAGCGGCTCTTAGCTCGGGAGAGCATCGTACCTTCGTCTTTAGCGTCTTTTGTGGTCTACATCCTAGCAGAAAGCTTTTCCACTCTGTCTGGCAAGGAAAACCTGCGGGAGCACAGAAAACATCTCCCATCGTGTTCTGGACGTTGCACGGAGGTCTGCCAAGTGTTCAGCATAAAGAAAAGAAAAGCTGTCCAAAGCAGTTTCTTATCGAATATTCATGTGAATAGAAAAGTCAGGAGAATGGTAAGGTACTGTTTTCTATCAGTTGGCCAGCGGCGCACACAATCACAGTGTTGTACAGCTTCTTTCTCCACCTTTCCGATGCTGCCGCTCTCTCCGGCTCCCGGAGCCGAAGAAGCGGCTTCTTCGCGCAAAGACGATTGTACCGCTCACAGTGCTCTCTTAGCGCGGCTTCTGCCGAAAGACGCCCGGGAGCGGCGCATAACTCCGGAGAGCATCGTACCTTCGTCTTTAGCGTCTTTTGTGGTCTACACCTTAGCAGAAAGCTTTTCCACTCTGTCTGGCAAGGAAAACCTGCGGGAGCACAGAAAACATCTCCCATCGTGTTCTGGACGTTGCACGGAGGTCTGCCAAGTGTTTGCATGAAGAAATTAATAGTTGTCCAAAATAACTTTCTATCAAATATTCTTGTGATTGGAAAAGTCAGGAAAGTGGTAAGGTACTGTTTTCTATCAGTTGGCAAGCTGCGCACACAATCCCAGTGTTGTACAGCTTCCTTCTTCACCTTTCCGATGCTGCCGCTCTCTCCGGCTCCCGGAGCCGAAGAAGCGGCTTCTTCGCGCAAAGACGATTGTACCGGTCCCAGTGCTCTCTTAGCGCGGCTTCTGCCGAAAGACGCCCGGGAGCGGCGCTTAGCTCCGGAGAGCATCGTACCTTCGTCTTTAGCGTCTTTTGTGGTCTACATCCTAGCAGAAAGCTTTTCCACTCTGTCTGGCAAGGAAAACCTGCGGGAGCACAGAAAACATCTCCCATCGTGTTCTAGACATTGCACGGAGGTCTGCCAAGTGTTTGCATGAAAAAATTAATAGTTGTCCAAAATAACTTTCTATCAAATATTCTTGTGATTGGAAAAGTCAGGAAAGTGGTAAGGTACTGTTTTCTATCAGTTGGCTAGTTGAGCACAAAATCCCAGTATTGTACAGCTTCCTTCTTCACCTTTCCGATGCTGCCGCTCTCTCCGGCTCCCGGAGCCGAAGATGCGGCTTCTTCGCGCAAAGACGATTGTACCGCTCACAATGCTCTCTTAGCGCCGCTTCTGCCGAAAGAAGCCCGGGAGCGGCTCTTAGCTCGGGAGAGCATCGTACCTTCGTCTTTAGCGTCTTTTGTGGTCTACATCCTAGCAGAAAGCTTTTCCACTCTGTCTGGCAAGGAAAACCTGCGGGAGCACAGAAAACATCTCCCATCGTGTTCTGGACGTTGCACGGAGGTCTGCCAAGTGTTCAGCATAAAGAAAAGAAAAGCTGTCCAAAGCAGCTTCTTATCGAATATTCATGTGAATAGAAAAGTCAGGAGAATGGTAAGGTACTGTTTTCTATCAGTTGGCAAGCGGCGCACACAATCACAGTGTTGTACAGCTTCTTTCTCCACCTTTCCGATGCTGCCGCTCTCTCCGGCTCCCGGAGCCGAAGAAGCGGCTTCTTCGCGCAAAGACGATTGTACCGCTCACAGTGCTCTCTTAGCGCGGCTTCTGCCGAAAGACGCCCGGGAGCGGCGCTTAGCTCCGGAGAGCATCGTACCTTCGTCTTTAGCGTCTATTGTGGTCTACACCTTAGCAGAAAGCTTTTCCATTCTGTCTGGCAAGGAAAACCTGCGGGAGCACAGAAAACATCTCCCATCGTGTTCTAGACATTGCACGGAGGTCTGCCATGTGTTTGGCATAAAGAAAGGAAAAGCTGTCCAAAACAGCTTCTTATCGAATATTCATGTGATTGGAAATGTCAGGAGAATGGTAAGGTACTGTTTTCTATCAGTTGGCAAGTTGAGCACACAATCCCAGTGTTGTACAGCTTCTTTCTTCACCTTTCCGATGCTGCCGCTCTCTCCGGCTCCCGGAGCCCAAGAAGCGGCTTCTTCGCACAAAGACGATTGTACCGCTCACAGTGCTCTCTTAGCGCGGCTTCTGCCGAAAGACGCCCGGGAGCGGCTCTTAGCTCGGGAGAGCATCGTACCTTCGTCTTTAGCGTCTTTTGTGGTCTACATCCTAGCAGAAAGCTTTTCCACTCTGTCTGGCAAGGAAAACCTGCGGGAGCACAGAAAACATCTCCCATCGTGTTCTGGACGTTGCACGGAGGTCTGCCAAGTGTTCAGCATAAAGAAAAGAAAAGCTGTCCAAAGCAGTTTCTTATCGAATATTCATGTGAATAGAAAAGTCAGGAGAATGGTAAGGTACTGTTTTCTATCAGTTGGCCAGCGGCGCACACAATCACAGTGTTGTACAGCTTCTTTCTCCACCTTTCCGATGCTGCCGCTCTCTCCGGCTCCCGGAGCCGAAGAAGCGGCTTCTTCGCGCAAAGACGATTGTACCGCTCACAGTGCTCTCTTAGCGCGGCTTCTGCCGAAAGACGCCCGGGAGCGGCGCATAACTCCGGAGAGCATCGTACCTTCGTCTTTAGCGTCTTTTGTGGTCTACACCTTAGCAGAAAGCTTTTCCACTCTGTCTGGCAAGGAAAACCTGCGGGAGCACAGAAAACATCTCCCATCGTGTTCTGGACGTTGCACGGAGGTCTGCCAAGTGTTTGCATGAAGAAATTAATAGTTGTCCAAAATAACTTTCTATCAAATATTCTTGTGATTGGAAAAGTCAGGAAAGTGGTAAGGTACTGTTTTCTATCAGTTGGCAAGCTGCGCACACAATCCCAGTGTTGTACAGCTTCCTTCTTCACCTTTCCGATGCTGCCGCTCTCTCCGGCTCCCGGAGCCGAAGAAGCGGCTTCTTCGCGCAAAGACGATTGTACCGGTCCCAGTGCTCTCTTAGCGCGGCTTCTGCCGAAAGACGCCCGGGAGCGGCGATTAGCTCCGGAGAGCATCGTACCTTCGTCTTTAGCGTCTTTTGTGGTCTACATCCTAGCAGAAAGCTTTTCCACTCTGTCTGGCAAGGAAAACCTGCGGGAGCACAGAAAACATCTCCCATCGTGTTCTAGACATTGCACGGAGGTCTGCCAAGTGTTTGCATGAAAAAATTAATAGTTGTCCAAAATAACTTTCTATCAAATATTCTTGTGATTGGAAAAGTCAGGAAAGTGGTAAGGTACTGTTTTCTATCAGTTGGCTAGTTGAGCACAAAATCCCAGTATTGTACAGCTTCCTTCTTCACCTTTCCGATGCTGCCGCTCTCTCCGGCTCCCGGAGCCGAAGATGCGGCTTCTTCGCGCAAAGACGATTGTACCGCTCACAGTGCTCTCTTAGCGCCGCTTCTGCCGAAAGAAGCCCGGGAGCGGCTCTTAGCTCCGGAGAGCATCGTACCTTCGTCTTTAGCGTCTTTTGTGGTCTACATCCTAGCAGAAAGCTTTTCCACTCTGTCTGGCAAGGAAAACCTGCGGGAGCACAGAAAACATCTCCCATCGTGTTCTGGACGTTGCACGGAGGTCTGCCAAGTGTTTCCATGAAGAAAAGAAAAGTTGTCCAAAATAACTTCCTATCGAATATTCATGTGACTGGAAAAGTCAGGAGAATGGTAAGGTACTGTTTTCTATCAGTTGGCAAGTTCAGCACACAATCCCAGTGTTGTACAGCTTCTTTCTCCACCTTTCCGATGCTGCCGCTCTCTCCGGCTCCCTGAGCCCAAGAAGCGGCTTCTTCGCGCAAAGACGATTGTACCGGTCACAGTGCTCTCTTAGCGCGGCTTCTGCCGAAAGACGCCCGGGAGCGGCTCTTAGCTCGGGAGAGCATCGTACCTTCGTCTTTAGCGTCTTTTGTGGTCTACATCCTAGCAGAAAGCTTTTCCACTCTGTCTGGCAAGGAAAACCTGCGGGAGCACAGAAAACATCTCCCATCGTGTTCTGGACATTGCACGGAGGTCTGCCAAGTTTTTGGCATAAAGAAAAGAAAAGCTGTCCAAAGCAGCTTCTTATCGAATATTCATGTGAATAGAAAAGTCAGGAGAATGGTAAGGTACTGTTTTCTATCAGTTTGCAAGCGGCGCACACAATCACAGTGTTGTACAGCTTCTTTCTCCACCTTTCCGATGCTGCCGCTCTCTCCGGCTCCCGGAGCCGAAGAAGCGGCTTCTTCGCGCAAAGACGATTGTACCGCTCACAGTGCTCTCTTAGCGCGGCTTCTGCCGAAAGACGCCCGGGAGCGGCGCATAACTCCGGAGAGCATCGTACCTTCGTCTTTAGAGTCTTTTGTGGTCTACACCTTAGCAGAAAGCTTTTCCACTCTGTCTGGCAAGGAAAACCTGCGGGAGCACAGAAAACATCTCCCATCGTGTTCTGGACGTTGCACGGAGGTCTGCCATGTGTTTCCATGAAGAAAAGAAAAGTTGTCCAAAATAACTTCCTATCGAATATTCATGTGACTGGAAAAGTCAGGAGAATGGTAAGGTACTGTTTTCTATCAGTTGGCAAGTTGAGCACACAATCCCAGTGTTGTACAGCTTCTTTCTTCACCTTTCCGATGCTGCCGCTCTCTCCGGCTCCCGGAGGCCAAGAAGCGGCTTCTTCGCGCAAAGACGATTGTACCGCTCACAGTGCTCTCTTAGCGCGGCTTCTGCCAAAAGACGCCCGGGAGCGGCTCTTAGCTCGGGAGAGCATCGTACCTTCGTCTTTAGCGTCTTTTGTGGTCTACATCCTAGCAGAAAGCTTTTCCACTCTGTCTGGCAAGGAAAACCTGCGGGAGCACAGAAAACATCTCCCATCGTGTTCTGGACGTTGCACGGAGGTCTGCCAAGTGTTCAGCATAAAGAAAAGAAAAGCTGTCCAAAGCAGCTTCTTATCGAATATTCATGTGAATAGAAAAGTCAGGAGAATGGTAAGGTACTGTTTTCTATCAGTTGGCAAGCGGCGCACACAATCACAGTGTTGTACAGCTTCTTTCTCCACCTTTCCGATGCTGCCGCTCTCTCCGGCTCCCGGAGCCGAAGAAGCGGCTTCTTCGCGCAAAGACGATTGTACCGCTCACAGTGCTCTCTTAGCGCGGCTTCTGCCGAAAGACGCCCGGGAGCGGCGCTTAGCTCCGGAGAGCATCGTACCTTCGTCTTTAGCGTCTATTGTGGTCTACACCTTAGCAGAAAGCTTTTCCATTCTGTCTGGCAAGGAAAACCTGCGGGAGCACAGAAGACATCTCCCATCGTGTTCTAGATATTGCACGGAGGTCTGCCATGTGTTTGGCATAAAGAAAGGAAAAGCTGTCCAAAACAGCTTCTTATCGAATATTCATGTGATTGGAAATGTCAGGAGAATGGTAAGGTACTGTTTTCTATCAGTTGGCAAGTTGAGCACACAATCCCAGTGTTGTACAGCTTCTTTCTTCACCTTTCCGATGCTGCCGCTCTCTCCGGCTCCCGGAGCCCAAGAACCGGCTTCTTCGCGCAAAGACGATTGTACCGCTCACAGTGCTCTCTTAGCGCGGCTTCTGCCGAAAGACGCCCGGGAGCGGCTCTTAGCTCCGGAGAGCATCGTACCTTCGTCTTTAGCGTCTTTTGTGGTCTACATCCTAGCAGAAAGCTTTTCCACTCTGTCTGGCAAGGAAAACCTGCGGGAGCACAGAAAACATCTCCCATCGTGTTCTGGACGTTGCACGGAGGTCTGCCAAGTGTTCAGCATAAAGAAAAGAAAAGCTGTCCAAAGCAGTTTCTTATCGAATATTCATGTGAATAGAAAAGTCAGGAGAATGGTAAGGTACTGTTTTCTATCAGTTGGCCAGCGGCGCACACAATCACAGTGTTGTACAGCTTCTTTCTCCACCTTTCCGATGCTGCCGCTCTCTCCGGCTCCCGGAGCCGAAGAAGCGGCTTCTTCGCGCAAAGACGATTGTACCGCTCACAGTGCTCTCTTAGCGCGGCTTCTGCCGAAAGACGCCCGGGAGCGGCGCATAACTCCGGAGAGCATCGTACCTTCGTCTTTAGCGTCTTTTGTGGTCTACACCTTAGCAGAAAGCTTTTCCACTCTGTCTGGCAAGGAAAACCTGCGGGAGCACAGAAAACATCTCCCATCGTGTTCTGGACGTTGCACGGAGGTCTGCCAAGTGTTTGCATGAAGAAATTAATAGTTGTCCAAAATAACTTTCTATCAAATATTCTTGTGATTGGAAAAGTCAGGAAAGTGGTAAGGTACTGTTTTCTATCAGTTGGCAAGCTGCGCACACAATCCCAGTGTTGTACAGCTTCCTTCTTCACCTTTCCCATGCTGCCGCTCTCTCCGGCTCCCGGAGCCGAAGAAGCGGCTTCTTCGCGCAAAGACGATTGTACCGCTCACAGTGCTCTCTTAGCGCGGCTTCTGCCGAAAGACGCCCGGGAGCGGCGCTTAGCTCCGGAGAGCATCGTACCTTCGTCTTTAGCGTCTTTTGTGGTCTACATCCTAGCAGAAAGCTTTTCCACTCTGTCTGGCAAGGAAAACCTGCGGGAGCACAGAAAACATCTCCCATCGTGTTCTAGACATTGCACGGAGGTCTGCCAAGTGTTTGCATGAAGAAATTAATAGTTGTCCAAAATAACTTTCTATCAAATATTCTTGTGATTGGAAAAGTCAGGAAAGTGGTAAGGTACTGTTTTCTATCAGTTGGCTAGTTGAGCACAAAATCCCAGTATTGTACAGCTTCCTTCTTCACCTTTCCGATGCTGCCGCTCTCTCCGGCTCCCGGAGCCGAAGATGCGGCTTCTTCGCGCAAAGACGATTGTACCGCTCACAATGCTCTCTTAGCGCCGCTTCTGCCGAAAGAAGCCCGGGAGCGGCGCTTAGCTCCGGAGAGCATCGTACCTTCGTCTTTAGCGTCTTTTGTGGTCTACATCCTAGCAGAAAGCTTTTCCACTCTGTCTGGCAAGGAAAACCTGCGGGAGCACAGAAAACATCTCCCATCGTGTTCTGGACGTTGCACGGAGGTCTGCCAAGTGTTTCCATGAAGAAAAGAAAAGTTGTCCAAAATAACTTCCTATCGAATATTCATGTGACTGGAAAAGTCAGGAGAATGGTAAGGTACTGTTTTCTATCAGTTGGCAAGTTCAGCACACAATCCCAGTGTTGTACAGCTTCTTTCTTCACCTTTCCGATGCTGCCGCTCTCTCCGGCTCCCTGAGCCCAAGAAGCGGCTTCTTCGCGCAAAGACGATTGTACCGCTCACAGTGCTCTCTTAGCGCGGCTTCTGCCGAAAGACGCCCGGGAGCGGCTCTTAGCTCGGGAGAGCATCATACCTTCGTCTTTAGCGTCTTTTGTGGTCTACATCCTAGCAGAAAGCTTTTCCACTCTGTCTGGCAAGGAAAACCTGCGGGAGCACAGAAAACATCTCCCATCGTGTTCTGGACATTGCACGGAGGTCTGCCAAGTTTTTGGCATAAAGAAAAGAAAAGCTGTCCAAAGCAGCTTCTTATCGAATATTCATGTGAATAGAAAAGTCAGGAGAATGGTAAGGTACTGTTTTCTATCAGTTTGCAAGCGGCGCACACAATCACAGTGTTGTACAGCTTCTTTCTCCACCTTTCCGATGCTGCCGCTCTCTCCGGCTCCCGGAGCCGAAGAAGCGGCTTCTTCGCGCAAAGACGATTGTACCGCTCACAGTGCTCTCTTAGCGCGGCTTCTGCCGAAAGAAGCCCGGGAGCGGCGCATAACTCCGGAGAGCATCGTACCTTCGTCTTTAGAGTCTTTTGTGGTCTACACCTTAGCAGAAAGCTTTTCCACTCTGTCTGGCAAGGAAAACCTGCGGGAGCACAGAAAACATCTCCCATCGTGTTCTGGACGTTGCACGGATGTCTGCCATGTGTTTCCATGAAGAAAAGAAAAGTTGTCCAAAATAACTTCCTATCGAATATTCATGTGACTGGAAAAGTCAGGAGAATGGTAAGGTACTGTTTTCTATCAGTTGGCAAGTTGAGCACACAATCCCAGTGTTGTACAGCTTCTTTCTTCACCTTTCCGATGCTGCCGCTCTCTCCGGCTCCCGGAGGCCAAGAAGCGGCTTCTTCGCGCAAAGACGATTGTACCGCTCACAGTGCTCTCTTAGCGCGGCTTCTGCCAAAAGACGCCCGGGAGCGGCTCTTAGCTCGGGAGAGCATCGTACCTTCGTCTTTAGCGTCTTTTGTGGTCTACATCCTAGCAGAAAGCTTTTCCACTCTGTCTGGCAAGGAAAACCTGCGGGAGCACAGAAAACATCTCCCATCGTGTTCTAGACATTGCACGGAGGTCTGCCAAGTGTTTGCATGAAGAAATTAATAGTTGTCCAAAATAACTTTCTATCAAATATTCTTGTGATTGGAAAAGTCAGGAAAGTGGTAAGGTACTGTTTTCTATCAGTTGGCAAGCGGCGCACACAATCACAGTGTTGTACAGCTTCTTTCTCCACCTTTCCGATGCTGCCGCTCTCTCCGGCTCCCGGAGCCGAAGAAGCGGCTTCTTCGCGCAAAGACGATTGTACCGCTCACAGTGCTCTCTTAGCGCGGCTTCTGCCGAAAGACGCCCGGGAGCGGCGCTTAGCTCCGGAGAGCATCGTACCTTCGTCTTTAGCGTCTATTGTGGTCTACACCTTAGCAGAAAGCTTTTCCATTCTGTCTGGCAAGGAAAACCTGCGGGAGCACAGAAAACATCTCCCATCGTGTTCTAGACATTGCACGGAGGTCTGCCATGTGTTTGGCATAAAGAAAGGAAAAGCTGTCCAAAACAGCTTCTTATCGAATATTCATGTGATTGGAAATGTCAGGAGAATAGTAAGGTACTGTTTTCTATCAGTTGGCAAGTTCAGCACACAATCCCAGTGTTGTACAGCTTCTTTCTTCACCTTTCCGATGCTGCCGCTCTCTCCGGCTCCCGGAGCCCAAGAACCGGCTTCTTCGCGCAAAGACGATTGTACCGCTCACAGTGCTCTCTTAGCGCGGCTTCTGCCGAAAGACGCCCGGGAGCGGCTCTTAGCTCGGGAGAGCATCGTACCTTCGTCTTTAGCGTCTTTTGTGGTCTACATCCTAGCAGAAAGCTTTTCCACTCTGTCTGGCAAGGAAAACCTGCGGGAGCACAGAAAACATCTCCCATCGTGTTCTGGACGTTGCACGGAGGTCTGCCAAGTGTTCAGCATAAAGAAAAGAAAAGCTGTCCAAAGCAGTTTCTTATCGAATATTCATGTGAATAGAAAAGTCAGGAGAATGGTAAGGTACTGTTTTCTATCAGTTGGCCAGCGGCGCACACAATCACAGTGTTGTACAGCTTCTTTCTCCACCTTTCCGATGCTGCCGCTCTCTCCAGCTCCCGGAGCCGAAGAAGCGGCTTCTTCGCGCAAAGACGATTGTACCGCTCACAGTGCTCTCTTAGCGCGGCTTCTGCCGAAAGACGCCCGGGAGCGGCGCATAACTCCGGAGAGCATCGTACCTTCGTCTTTAGCGTCTTTTGTGGTCTACACCTTAGCAGAAAGCTTTTCCAATCTGTCTGGCAAGGAAAACCTGCGGGAGCACAGAAAACATCTCCCATCGTGTTCTGGACGTTGCACGGAGGTCTGCCAAGTGTTTGCATGAAGAAATTAATAGTTGTCCAAAATAACTTTCTATCAAATATTCTTGTGATTGGAAAAGTCAGGAAAGTGGTAAGGTACTGTTTTCTATCAGTTGGCAAGCTGCGCACACAATCCCAGTGTTGTACAGCTTCCTTCTTCACCTTTCCGATGCTGCCGCTCTCTCCGGCTCCCGGAGCCGAAGAAGCGGCTTCTTCGCGCAAAGACGATTGTACCGCTCACAGTGCTCTCTTAGCGCGGCTTCTGCCGAAAGACGCCCGGGAGCGGCGCTTAGCTCCGGAGAGCATCGTACCTTCGTCTTTAGCGTCTTTTGTGGTCTACATCCTAGCAGAAAGCTTTTCCACTCTGTCTGGCAAGGAAAACCTGCGGGAGCACAGAAAACATCTCCCATCGTGTTCTAGACATTGCACGGAGGTCTGCCAAGTGTTTGCATGAAGAAATTAATAGTTGTCCAAAATAACTTTCTATCAAATATTCTTGTGATTGGAAAAGTCAGGAAAGTGGTAAGGTACTGTTTTCTATCAGTTGGCTAGTTGAGCACAAAATCCCAGTATTGTACAGCTTCCTTCTTCACCTTTCCGATGCTGCCGCTCTCTCCGGCTCCCGGAGCCGAAGATGCGGCTTCTTCGCGCAAAGACGATTGTACCGCTCACAATGCTCTCTTAGCGCCGCTTCTGCCGAAAGAAGCCCGGGAGCGGCGCTTAGCTCCGGAGAGCATCGTACCTTCGTCTTTAGCGTCTTTTGTGGTCTACATCCTAGCAGAAAGCTTTTCCACTCTGTCTGGCAAGGAAAACCTGCGGGAGCACAGAAAACATCTCCCATCGTGTTCTGGACGTTGCACGGAGGTCTGCCAAGTGTTTCCATGAAGAAAAGAAAAGTTGTCCAAAATAACTTCCTATCGAATATTCATGTGACTGGAAAAGTCAGGAGAATGGTAAGGTACTGTTTTCTATCAGTTGGCAAGTTCAGCACACAATCCCAGTGTTGTACAGCTTCTTTCTTCACCTTTCCGATGCTGCCGCTCTCTCCGGCTCCCTGAGCCCAAGAAGCGGCTTCTTCGCGCAAAGACGATTGTACCGCTCACAGTGCTCTCTTAGCGCGGCTTCTGCCGAAAGACGCCCGGGAGCGGCTCTTAGCTCGGGAGAGCATCATACCTTCGTCTTTAGCGTCTTTTGTGGTCTACATCCTAGCAGAAAGCTTTTCCACTCTGTCTGGCAAGGAAAACCTGCGGGAGCACAGAAAACATCTCCCATCGTGTTCTGGACATTGCACGGAGGTCTGCCAAGTTTTTGGCATAAAGAAAAGAAAAGCTGTCCAAAGCAGCTTCTTATCGAATATTCATGTGAATAGAAAAGTCAGGAGAATGGTAAGGTACTGTTTTCTATCAGTTTGCAAGCGGCGCACACAATCACAGTGTTGTACAGCTTCTTTCTCCACCTTTCCGATGCTGCCGCTCTCTCCGGCTCCCGGAGCCGAAGAAGCGGCTTCTTCGCGCAAAGACGATTGTACCGCTCACAGTGCCCTCTTAGCGCGGCTTCTGCCGAAAGACGCCCGGGAGCGGCGCATAGCTCCGGAGAGCATCGTACCTTCGTCTTTAGCGTCTATTGTGGTCTACACCTTAGCAGAAAGCTTTTCCATTCTGTCTGGCAAGGAAAACCTGCGGGAGCACAGAAAACATCTCCCATCGTGTTCTGGACGTTGCACGGACGTCTGCCAAGTTTTTGGCATAAAGAGAAGTAAAGCTGTCCAAAACAGCTTCTTATCGAATATTCATGTGATTGGAAAAGTCAGGAAAGTGGTAAGGTACTGTTTTCTATCAGTTGGCTAGTTGAGCACACAATCCCAGTATTGTACAGCTTCCTTCATCACCTTTCGGATGCTGCCGCTCTCTCCGGCTCCGGAAGCCGAAGATGCGGCTTCTTCGCGCAAAGACGATTGTACCGCTCACAGTGCTCTCTTAGCGCCGCTTCTGCCGAAAGAAGCCCGGGAGCGGCGCTTAGCTCCGGAGAGCATCGTACCTTCGTCTTTAGCGTCTTTTGTGGTCTACATCCTAGCAGAAAGCTTTTCCACTCTGTCTGGCAAGGAAAACCTGCGGGAGCACAGAAAACATCTCCCATCGTGTTCTGGACGTTGCACGGAGGTCTGCCAAGTGTTTCCATGAAGAAAAGAAAAGTTGTCCAAAATAACTTCCTATCGAATATTCATGTGACTGGAAAAGTCAGGAGAATGGTAAGGTACTGTTTTCTATCAGTTGGCAAGTTCAGCACACAATCCCAGTGTTGTACAGCTTCTTTCTTCACCTTTCCGATGCTGCCGCTCTCTCCGGCTCCCGGAGCCCAAGAAGCGGCTTCTTCGCGCAAAGACGATTGTACCGCTCACAGTGCTCTCTTAGCGCGGCTTCTGCCGAAAGACGCCCGGGAGCGGCTCTTAGCTCCGGAGAGCATCGTACCTTCGTCTTTAGCGTCTTTTGTGGTCTACATCCTAGCAGAAAGCTTTTCCACTCTGTCTGGCAAGGAAAACCTGCGGGAGCACAGAAAACATCTCCCATCGTGTTCTGGACGTTGCACGGACGTCTGCCAAGTGTTCAGCATAAAGAAAAGAAAAGCTGTCCAAAGCAGTTTCTTATCGAATATTCATGTGAATAGAAAAGTCAGGAGAATGGTAAGGTACTGTTTTCTATCAGTTGGCCAGCGGCGCACACAATCACAGTGTTGTACAGCTTCTTTCTCCACCTTTCCGATGCTGCCGCTCTCTCCGGCTCCCGGAGCCGAAGAAGCGGCTTCTTCGCGCAAAGACGATTGTACCGCTCACAGTGCTCTCTTAGCGCGGCTTCTGCCGAAAGACGCCCGGGAGCGGCGCATAACTCCGGAGAGCATCGTACCTTCGTCTTTAGCGTCTTTTGTGGTCTACACCTTAGCAGAAAGCTTTTCCACTCTGTCTGGCAAGGAAAACCTGCGGGAGCACAGAAAACATCTCCCATCGTGTTCTGGATGTTGCACGGAGGTCTGCCAAGTGTTTGCATGAAGAAATTAATAGTTGTCCAAAATAACTTTCTATCAAATATTCTTGTGATTGGAAAAGTCAGGAAAGTGGTAAGGTACTGTTTTCTATCAGTTGGCAAGCTGCGCACACAATCCCAGTGTTGTACAGCTTCCTTCTTCACCTTTCCCATGCTGCCGCTCTCTCCGGCTCCGGGAGCCGAAGAAGCGGCTTCTTCGCGCAAAGACGATTGTACCGGTCCCAGTGCTCTCTTAGCGCGGCTTCTGCCGAAAGACGCCCGGGAGCGGCGCTTAGCTCCGGAGAGCATCGTACCTTCGTCTTTAGCGTCTTTTGTGGTCTACATCCTAGCAGAAAGCTTTTCCACTCTGTCTGGCAAGGAAAACCTGCGGGAGCACAGAAAACATCTGCCATCGTGTTCTAGACATTGCACGGAGGTCTGCCAAGTGTTTGCATGAAGAAAAGAAAAGTTGTCCAAAATAACTTCCTATCGAATATTCATGTGACTGGAAAAGTCAGGAGAATGGTAAGGTACTGTTTTCTATCAGTTGGCAAGTTCAGCACACAATCCCAGTGTTGTACAGCTTCTTTCTTCACCTTTCCGATGCTGCCGCTCTCTCCGGCTCCCTGAGCCCAAGAAGCGGCTTCTTCGCGCAAAGACGATTGTACCGGTCACAGTGCTCTCTTAGCGCGGCTTCTGCCGAAAGACGCCCGGGAGCGGCTCTTAGCTCGGGAGAGCATCGTACCTTCGTCTTTAGCGTCTTTTGTGGTCTACATCCTAGCAGAAAGCTTTTCCACTCTGTCTGGCAAGGAAAACCTGCGGGAGCACAGAAAACATCTCCCATCGTGTTCTGGACATTGCACGGAGGTCTGCCAAGTTTTTGGCATAAAGAAAAGAAAAGCTGTCCAAAGCAGCTTCTTATCGAATATTCATGTGAATAGAAAAGTCAGGAGAATGGTAAGGTACTGTTTTCTATCAGTTTGCAAGCGGCGCACACAATCACAGTGTTGTACAGCTTCTTTCTTCACCTTTCCGATGCTGCCGCTGTCTCCGGCTCCCGGAGCCGAAGAAGCGGCTTCTTCGCGCAAAGACGATTGTACCGCTCACAGTGCTCTCTTAGCGCGGCTTCTGCCGAAAGACGCCCGGGAGCGGCGCATAACTCCGGAGAGCATCGTACCTTCGTCTTTAGAGTCTTTTGTGGTCTACACCTTAGCAGAAAGCTTTTCCACTCTGTCTGGCAAGGAAAACCTGCGGGAGCACAGAAAACATCTCCCATCGTGTTCTGGACGTTGCACGGACGTCTGCCAAGTGTTTGGCAAAAGATAAGAAAAGCTGTCCAAAACAGCTTCTTATCGAATATTCATGTGATTGGAAAAGTCAGGAAAGTGGTAAGGTAATGTTTTCTATCAGTTGGCAAGCTGCGCACACAATCCCAGTGTTGTACAGCTTCCTTCTTCACCTTTCCCATGCTGCCGCTCTCTCCGGCTCCGGGAGCCGAAGAAGCGGCTTCTTCGCGCAAAGACGATTGTACCGCTCACAGTGCTCTCTTAGCGCGGCTTCTGCCGAAAGAAGCCCGAGAGCGGCGCTTAGCTCCGGAGAGCATCGTACCTTCGTCTTTAGCGTTTTTTGTGGTCTACATCCTAGCAGAAAGCTTTTCCACTCTGTCTGGCAAGGAAAACCTGCGGGAGCACAGAAAACATCTCCCATCGTGTTCTGGACGTTGCACGGAGGTCTGCCATGTGTTTCCATGAAGAAAGGAAAAGCTGTCCAAAACAGCTTCTTATCGAATATTCATGTGATTGGAAATGTCAGGAGAATGGTAAGGTACTGTTTTCTATCAGTTGGCTAGTTGAGCACACAATCCCAGTATTGTACAGCTTCCTTCTTCACCTTTCCGATGCTGCCACTCTCTCCGGCTCCGGGAGCCGAAGAAGCGGCTTCTTCGCGCAAAGACGATTGTACCGCTCACAGTGCTCTCTTAGCGCGGCTTCTGCCGAAAGACGCCCGGGAGCGGCGCTTAGCTCCGGAGAGCATCGTACCTTCGTCTTTAGCGTCTTTTGTGGTCTACATCCTAGCAGAAAGCTTTTCCACTCTGTCTGGCAAGGAAAACCTGCGGGAGCACAGAAAACATCTCCCATCGTGTTCTGGACGTTGCACGGAGGTCTGCCATGTGTTTCCATGAAGAAAAGAAAAGTTGTCCAAAATAACTTCCTATCGAATATTCATGTGACTGGAAAAGTCAGGAGAATGGTAAGGTACTGTTTTCTATCAGTTGGCAAGTTGAGCACACAATCCCAGTGTTGTACAGCTTCTTTCTTCACCTTTCCGATGCTGCCGCTCTCTCCGGCTCCCGGAGCCGAAGATGCGGCTTCTTCGCGCAAAGACGATTGTACCGCTCACAATGCTCTCTTAGCGCCGCTTCTGCCGAAAGAAGCCCGGGAGCGGCGCTTAGCTCCGGAGAGCATCGTACCTTCGTCTTTAGCGTCTTTTGTGGTCTACATCCTAGCAGAAAGCTTTTCCACTCTGTCTGGCAAGGAAAACCTGCGGGAGCACAGAAAACATCTCCCATCGTGTTCTGGACGTTGCACGGAGGTCTTCCAAGTGTTTCCATGAAGAAAAGAAAAGTTGTCCAAAATAACTTCCTATCGAATATTCATGTGACTGGAAAAGTCAGGAGAATGGTAAGGTACTGTTTTCTATCAGTTGGCAAGTTCAGCACACAATCCCAGTGTTGTACAGCTTCTTTCTTCACCTTTCCGATGCTGCCGCTCTCTCCGGCTCCCTGAGCCCAAGAAGCGGCTTCTTCGCGCAAAGACGATTGTACCGCTCACAGTGCTCTCTTAGCGCGGCTTCTGCCGAAAGACGCCCGGGAGCGGCGCATAACTCCGGAGAGCATCGTACCTTCGTCTTTAGAGTCTTTTGTGGTCTACACCTTAGCAGAAAGCTTTTCCACTCTGTCTGGCAAGGAAAACCTGCGGGAGCACAGAAAACATCTCCCATCGTGTTCTGGACGTTGCACGTAGGTCTGCCAAGTGTTTGGCATAAAGAAAAGAAAAGCTGTCCAAAACAGCTTCTTATCGAATATTCATGTGATTGGAAAAGTCAGGAAAGTGGTAAGGTAATGTTTTCTATCAGTTGGCAAGCTGCGCACACAATCCCAGTGTTGTACAGCTTCCTTCTTCACCTTTCCCATGCTGCCGCTCTCTCCGGCTCCCGGAGCCGAAGAAGCGGCTTCTTCGCGCAAAGACGATTGTACCGCTCACAGTGCTCTCTTAGCGCGGCTTCTGCCGAAAGACGCCCGGGAGCGGCGCTTAGCTCCGGAGAGCATCGTACCTTCGTCTTTAGCGTCTTTTGTGGTCTACATCCTAGCAGAAAGCTTTTCCACTCTGTCTGGCAAGGAAAACCTGCGGGAGCACAGAAAACATCTCCCATCGTGTTCTGGACATTGCACGGAGGTCTGCCAAGTGTTTGCATGAAGAAATTAATAGTTGTCCAAAATAAATTTCTATCAAATATTCTTGTGATTGGAAAAGTCAGGAAAGTGGTAAGGTACTGTTTTCTATCAGTTGGCTAGTTGAACACACAATCCCAGTATTGTACAGCTTCCTTCTTCACCTTTCGGATGCTGCCGCTCTCTCCGGCTCCCTGAGCCGAAGATGCGGCTTCTTCGCGCAAAGACGATTGTACCGCTCAGAGTGCTCTCTTAGCGCCGCTTCTGCCGAAAGAAGCCCGGGAGCGGCGCTTAGCTCCGGAGAGCATCGTACCTTCGTCTTTAGCGTTTTTTGTGGTCTACATCCTAGCAGAAAGCTTTTCCACTCTGTCTGGCAAGGAAAACCTGCGGGAGCACAGAAAACATCTCCCATCGTGTTCTGGACGTTGCACGGAGGTCTGCCATGTGTTTCCATGAAGAAAAGAAAAGTTGTCCAAAATAACTTCCTATCGAATATTCATGTGACTGGAAAAGTCAGGAGAATGGTAAGGTACTGTTTTCTATCAGTTGGCAAGTTGAGCACACAATCCCAGTGTTGTACAGCTTCTTTCTTCACCTTTCCGATGCTGCCGCTCTCTCCGGCTCCCGGAGCCCAAGAAGCGGCTTCTTCGCGCAAAGACGATTGTACCGGTCCCAGTGCTCTCTTAGCGCGGCTTCTGCCGAAAGACGCCCGGGAGCGGCGCTTAGCTCCGGAGAGCGTCGTACCTTCGTCTTTAGCGTCTTTTGTGGTCTACATCCTAGCAGAAAGCTTTTCCACTCTGTCTGGCAAGGAAAACCTGCGGGAGCACAGAAAACATCTCCCATCGTGTTCTGGACGTTGCACGGAGGTCTGCCAAGTGTTCAGCATAAAGAAAAGAAAAGCTGTCCAAAGCAGCTTCTTATCGAATATTCATGTGAATAGAAAAGTCAGGAGAATGGTAAGGTACTGTTTTCTATCAGTTGGCAAGCGGCGCACACAATCACAGTGTTGTACAGCTTCTTTCTCCACCTTTCCGATGCTGCCGCTCTCTCCGGCTCCCGGAGCCGAAGAAGCGGCTTCTTCGCGCAAAGACGATTGTACCGCTCACAGTGCTCTCTTAGCGCGGCTTCTGCCGAAAGACGCCCGGGAGCGGCGCATAGCTCCGGAGAGCATCGTACCTTCGTCTTTAGCGTCTATTGTGGTCTACACCTTAGCAGAAAGCTTTTCCATTCTGTCTGGCAAGGAAAACCTGCGGGAGCACAGAAAACATCTCCCATCGTGTTCTAGACATTGCACGGAGGTCTGCCATGTGTTTGGCATAAAGAAAGGAAAAGCTGTCCAAAACAGCTTCTTATCGAATATTCATGTGATTGGAAATGTCAGGAGAATGGTAAGGTACTGTTTTCTATCAGTTGGCTAGTTGAGCACACAATCCCAGTATTGTACAGCTTCCTTCTTCACCTTTCCGATGCTGCCACTCTCTCCAGCTCCGGAAGCCGAAGATGCGGCTTCTTCGCGCAAAGACGATTGTACCGCTCACAGTGCTCTCTTAGCGCGGCTTCTGCCGAAAGACGCCCGGGAGCGGCGCTTAGCTCCGGAGAGCATCGTACCTTCGTCTTTAGCGTCTTTTGTGGTCTACATCCTAGCAGAAAGCTTTTCCACTCTGTCTGGCAAGGAAAACCTGCGGGAGCACAGAAAACATCTCCCATCGTGTTCTGGACGTTGCACGGAGGTCTGCCAAGTGTTTCCATGAAGAAAAGAAAAGTTGTCCAAAATAACTTCCTATCGAATATTCATGTGACTGGAAAAGTCAGGAGAATGGTAAGGTACTGTTTTCTATCAGTTGGCAAGTTCAGCACACAATCCCAGTGTTGTACAGCTTCTTTCTTCACCTTTCCGATGCTGCCGCTCTCTCCGGCTCCCGGAGCCAAGAAGCGGCTTCTTCGCGCAAAGACGATTGTACCGCTCACAGTGCTCTCTTAGCGCGGCTTCTGCCGAAAGACGCCCGGGAGCGGCTCTTAGCTCCGGAGAGCATCGTACCTTCGTCTTTAGCGTCTTTTGTGGTCTACATCCTAGCAGAAAGCTTTTCCACTCTGTCTGGCAAGGAAAACCTGCGGGAGCACAGAAAACATCTCCCATCGTGTTCTGGACATTGCACGGAGGTCTGCCAAGTTTTTGGCATAAAGAAAAGAAAAGCTGTCCAAAGCAGCTTCTTATCGAATATTCATGTGAATAGAAAAGTCAGGAGAATGGTAAGGTACTGTTTTCTATCAGTTTGCAAGCGGCGCACACAATCACAGTGTTGTACAGCTTCTTTCTTCACCTTTCCGATGCTGCCGCTCTCTCCGGCTCCGGGAGCCGAAGAAGCGGCTTCTTCGCGCAAAGACGATTGTACCGCTCACAGTGCTCTCTTAGCGCGGCTTCTGCCGAAAGACGCCCGGGAGCGGCGCATAACTCCGGAGAGCATCGTGCCTTCGTCTTTAGAGTCTTTTGTGGTCTACACCTTAGCAGAAAGCTTTTCCACTCTGTCTGGCAAGGAAAACCTGCGGGAGCACAGAAAACATCTCCCATCGTGTTCTGGACGTTGCACGGACGTCTGCCAAGTGTTTGGCATAAAGAAAAGAAAAGCTGTCCAAAACAGCTTCTTATCGAATATTCATGTGATTGGAAAAGTCAGGAAAGTGGTAAGGTAATGTTTTCTATCAGTTGGCAAGCTGCGCACACAATCCCAGTGTTGTACAGCTTCCTTCTTCACCTTTCCCATGCTGCCGCTCTCTCCGGCTCCGGGAGCCGAAGAAGCGGCTTCTTCGCGCAAAGACGATTGTACCGCTCACAGTGCTCTCTTAGCGCCGCTTCTGCCGAAAGAAGCCCGGGAGCGGCGCTTAGCTCCGGAGAGCATCGTACCTTCGTCTTTAGCGTTTTTTGTGGTCTACATCCTAGCAGAAAGCTTTTCCACTCTGTCTGGCAAGGAAAACCTGCGGGAGCACAGAAAACATCTCCCATCGTGTTCTGGACGTTGCACGGAGGTCTGCCATGTGTTTCCATGAAGAAAAGAAAAGTTGTCCAAAATAACTTCCTATCGAATATTCATGTGACTGGAAAAGTCAGGAGAATGGTAAGGTACTGTTTTCTATCAGTTGGCAAGTTGAGCACACAATCCCAGTGTTGTACAGCTTCTTTCTTCACCTTTCCGATGCTGCCGCTCTCTCCGGCTCCCGGAGCCCAAGAAGCGGCTTCTTCGCGCAAAGACGATTGTACCGCTCACAGTGCTCTCTTAGCGCGGCTTCTGCCAAAAGACGCCCGGGAGCGGCTCTTAGCTCGGGAGAGCATCGTACCTTCGTCTTTAGCGTCTTTTGTGGTCTACATCCTAGCAGAAAGCTTTTCCACTCTGTCTGGCAAGGAAAACCTGCGGGAGCACAGAAAACATCTCCCATCGTGTTCTGGACGTTGCACGGAGGTCTGCCATGTGTTTGGCATAAAGAAAGGAAAAGCTGTCCAAAACAGCTTCTTATCGAATATTCATGTGATTGGAAAAGTCAGGAGAATGGTAAGGTACTGTTTTCTATCAGTTGGCCAGCGGCGCACACAATCACAGTGTTGTACAGCTTCTTTCTCCACCTTTCCGATGCTGCCGCTCTCTCCGGCTCCCGGAGCCGGAGATGCGGCTTCTTCGCGCAAAGACGATTGTACCGCTCACAGTGCTCTCTTAGCGCGGCTTCTGCCGAAAGACGCCCGGGAGCGGCTCTTAGCTCGGGAGAGCATCGTACCTTCGTCTTTAGCGTCTTTTGTGGTCTACATCCTAGCAGAAAGCTTTTCCACTCTGTCTGGCAAGGAAAACCTGCGGGAGCACAGAAAACATCTCCCATCGTGTTCTGGACATTGCACGGAGGTCTGCCAAGTGTTCAGCATAAAGAAAAGAAAAGCTGTCCAAAGCAGCTTCTTATCGAATATTCATGTGAATAGAAAAGTCAGGAAAGTGGTAAGGTACTGTTTTCTATCAGTTTGCAAGCGGCGCACACAATCACAGTGTTGTACAGCTTCTTTCTCCACCTTTCCGATGCTGCCGCTCTCTCCGGCTCCCGGAGCCGAAGAAGCGGCTTCTTCGCGCAAAGACGATTGTACCGCTCACAGTGCTCTCTTAGCGCGGCTTCTGCCGAAAGACGCCCGGGAGCGGCGCTTAGCTCTGGAGAGCATCGTACCTTCGTCTTTAGCGTTTTTTGTGGTCTACATCCTAGCAGAAAGCTTTTCCACTCTGTCTGGCAAGGAAAACCTGCGAGAGCACAGAAAACATCTCCCATCGTGTTCTGGACGTTGCACGGAGGTCTGCCATGTGTTTCCATGAAGAAAAGAAAAGTTGTCCAAAATAACTTCCTATCGAATATTCATGTGACTGGAAAAGTCAGGAGAATGGTAAGGTACTGTTTTCTATCAGTCGGCAAGTTCAGCACACAATCCCAGTGTTGTACAGCTTCTTTCTTCACCTTTCCCATGCTACCGCTCTCTCCGGCTCCCTGAGCCCAAGAAGCGGCTTCTTCGCGCAAAGACGATTGTACCGCTCACAGTGCTCTCTTAGCACGGCTTCTGCCGAAAGACGCCTGGGAGCGGCTCTTAGCTCGGGAGAGCATCGTACCTTCGTCTTTAGCGTCTTTTGTGGTCTACATCCTGGCAGAAAGCTTTTCCACTCTGTCTGGCAAGGAAAACCTGCGGGAGCACAGAAAACATCTCCCATCGTGTTCTGGACGTTGCACGGAGGTCTGCCAAGTGTTCAGCATAAAGAAAAGAAAAGCTGTCCAAAGCAGCTTCTTATCGAATATTCATGTGATTAGAAAAGTCAGGAGAATGGTAAGGTACTGTTTTCTATCAGTTGGCAAGCGGCGCACACAATCACAGTGTTGTACAGCTTCTTTCTTCACCTTTCCGATGCTGCCGCTCTCTCCGGCTCCCGGAGCCGAAGAAGCGGCTTCTTCGCGCAAAGACGATTGTACCGCTCACAGTGCTCTCTTAGCGCGGCTTCTGCCGAAAGACGCCCGGGAGCGGCGCATAGCTCCGGAGAGCATCGTCCCTTCGTCTTTAGCGTCTATTGTGGTCTACACCTTAGCAGAAAGCTTTTCCATTCTGTCTGGCAAGGAAAACCTGCGGGAGCACAGAAAACATCTCCCATCGTGTTCTAGACATTGCACGGAGGTCTGCCATGTGTTTGGCATAAAGAAAGGAAAAGCTGTCCAAAACAGCTTCTTATCGAATATTCATGTGATTGGAAATGTCAGGAGAATGGTAAGGTACTGTTTTCTATCAGTTGGCAAGTTGAGCACACAATCCCAGTGTTGTACAGCTTCTTTCTTCACCTTTCCGATGCTGCCGCTCTCTCCGGCTCCCGGAGCCGAAGAAGCGGCTTCTTCGCGCAAAGACGATTGTACCGCTCACAGTGCTCTCTTAGCGCGGCTTCTGCCGAAAGACGCCCGGGAGCGGCTCTTAGCTCGGGAGAGCATCGTACCTTCGTCTTTAGCGTCTTTTGTGGTCTACATCCTAGCAGAAAGCTTTTCCACTCTGTCTGGCAAGGAAAACCTGCGGGAGCACAGAAAACATCTCCCATCGTGTTCTGGACGTTGCACGGAGGTCTGCCAAGTGTTCAGCATAAAGAAAAGAAAAGCTGTCCAAAGCAGTTTCTTATCGAATATTCATGTGAATAGAAAAGTCAGGAGAATGGTAAGGTACTGTTTTCTATCAGTTGGCCAGCGGCGCACACAATCACAGTGTTGTACAGCTTCTTTCTCCACCTTTCCGATGCTGCCGCTCTCTCCGGCTCCCGGAGCCGAAGAAGCGGCTTCTTCGCGCAAAGACGATTGTACCGCTCACAGTGCTCTCTTAGCGCGGCTTCTGCCGAAAGACGCCCGGGAGCGGCGCATAACTCCGGAGAGCATCGTACCTTCGTCTTTAGCGTCTTTTGTGGTCTACACCTTAGCAGAAAGCTTTTCCACTCTGTCTGGCAAGGAAAACCTGCGGGAGCACAGAAAACATCTCCCATCGTGTTCTGGACGTTGCACGGAGGTCTGCCAAGTGTTTGCATGAAGAAATTAATAGTTGTCCAAAATAACTTTCTATCAAATATTCTTGTGATTGGAAAAGTCAGGTAAGCGGTAAGGTACTGTTTTCTATCAGTTGGCAAGCTGCGCACACAATCCAAGTGTTGTACAGCTTCCTTCTTCACCTTTCCGATGCTGCCGCTCTCTCCGGCTCCCGGAGCCGAAGAAGCGGCTTCTTCGCGCAAAGACGATTGTACCGGTCCCAGTGCTCTCTTAGCGCGGCTTCTGCCGAAAGACGCCCGGGAGCGGCGCTTAGCTCCGGAGAGCATCGTACCTTCGTCTTTAGCGTCTTTTGTGGTCTACATCCTAGCAGAAAGCTTTTCCACTCTGTCTGGCAAGGAAAACCTGCGGGAGCACAGAAAACATCTCCCATCGTGTTCTGGACATTGCACGGAGGTCTGCCAAGTTTTTGGCATAAAGAAAAGAAAAGCTGTCCAAAGCAGCTTCTTATCGAATATTCATGTGAATAGAAAAGTCAGGAGAATGGTAAGGTACTGTTTTCTATCAGTTTGCAAGCGGCGCACACAATCACAGTGTTGTACAGCTTCTTTCTTCACCTTTCCGATGCTGCCGCTCTCTCCGGCTCCGGGAGCCGAAGAAGCGGCTTCTTCGCGCAAAGACGATTGTACCGCTCACAGTGCTCTCTTAGCGCGGCTTCTGCCGAAAGACGCCCGGGAGCGGCGCATAACTCCGGAGAGCATCGTGCCTTCGTCTTTAGAGTCTTTTGTGGTCTACACCTTAGCAGAAAGCTTTTCCACTCTGTCTGGCAAGGAAAACCTGCGGGAGCACAGAAAACATCTCCCATCGTGTTCTGGACGTTGCACGGACGTCTGCCAAGTGTTTGGCATAAAGAAAAGAAAAGCTGTCCAAAACAGCTTCTTATCGAATATTCATGTGATTGGAAAAGTCAGGAAAGTGGTAAGGTAATGTTTTCTATCAGTTGGCAAGCTGCGCACACAATCCCAGTGTTGTACAGCTTCCTTCTTCACCTTTCCCATGCTGCCGCTCTCTCCGGCTCCGGGAGCCGAAGAAGCGGCTTCTTCGCGCAAAGACGATTGTACCGCTCACAGTGCTCTCTTAGCGCCGCTTCTGCCGAAAGAAGCCCGGGAGCGGCGCTTAGCTCCGGAGAGCATCGTACCTTCGTCTTTAGCGTTTTTTGTGGTCTACATCCTAGCAGAAAGCTTTTCCACTCTGTCTGGCAAGGAAAACCTGCGGGAGCACAGAAAACATCTCCCATCGTGTTCTGGACGTTGCACGGAGGTCTGCCATGTGTTTCCATGAAGAAAAGAAAAGTTGTCCAAAATAACTTCCTATCGAATATTCATGTGACTGGAAAAGTCAGGAGAATGGTAAGGTACTGTTTTCTATCAGTTGGCAAGTTGAGCACACAATCCCAGTGTTGTACAGCTTCTTTCTTCACCTTTCCGATGCTGCCGCTCTCTCCGGCTCCCGGAGCCCAAGAAGCGGCTTCTTCGCGCAAAGACGATTGTACCGCTCACAGTGCTCTCTTAGCGCGGCTTCTGCCAAAAGACGCCCGGGAGCGGCTCTTAGCTCGGGAGAGCATCGTACCTTCGTCTTTAGCGTCTTTTGTGGTCTACATCCTAGCAGAAAGCTTTTCCACTCTGTCTGGCAAGGAAAACCTGCGGGAGCACAGAAAACATCTCCCATCGTGTTCTGGACGTTGCACGGAGGTCTGCCATGTGTTTGGCATAAAGAAAGGAAAAGCTGTCCAAAACAGCTTCTTATCGAATATTCATGTGATTGGAAAAGTCAGGAGAATGGTAAGGTACTGTTTTCTATCAGTTGGCCAGCGGCGCACACAATCACAGTGTTGTACAGCTTCTTTCTCCACCTTTCCGATGCTGCCGCTCTCTCCGGCTCCCGGAGCCGGAGATGCGGCTTCTTCGCGCAAAGACGATTGTACCGCTCACAGTGCTCTCTTAGCGCGGCTTCTGCCGAAAGACGCCCGGGAGCGGCTCTTAGCTCGGGAGAGCATCGTACCTTCGTCTTTAGCGTCTTTTGTGGTCTACATCCTAGCAGAAAGCTTTTCCACTCTGTCTGGCAAGGAAAACCTGCGGGAGCACAGAAAACATCTCCCATCGTGTTCTGGACATTGCACGGAGGTCTGCCAAGTGTTCAGCATAAAGAAAAGAAAAGCTGTCCAAAGCAGCTTCTTATCGAATATTCATGTGAATAGAAAAGTCAGGAAAGTGGTAAGGTACTGTTTTCTATCAGTTTGCAAGCGGCGCACACAATCACAGTGTTGTACAGCTTCTTTCTCCACCTTTCCGATGCTGCCGCTCTCTCCGGCTCCCGGAGCCGAAGAAGCGGCTTCTTCGCGCAAAGACGATTGTACCGCTCACAGTGCTCTCTTAGCGCGGCTTCTGCCGAAAGACGCCCGGGAGCGGCGCTTAGCTCTGGAGAGCATCGTACCTTCGTCTTTAGCGTTTTTTGTGGTCTACATCCTAGCAGAAAGCTTTTCCACTCTGTCTGGCAAGGAAAACCTGCGAGAGCACAGAAAACATCTCCCATCGTGTTCTGGACGTTGCACGGAGGTCTGCCATGTGTTTCCATGAAGAAAAGAAAAGTTGTCCAAAATAACTTCCTATCGAATATTCATGTGACTGGAAAAGTCAGGAGAATGGTAAGGTACTGTTTTCTATCAGTCGGCAAGTTCAGCACACAATCCCAGTGTTGTACAGCTTCTTTCTTCACCTTTCCCATGCTACCGCTCTCTCCGGCTCCCTGAGCCCAAGAAGCGGCTTCTTCGCGCAAAGACGATTGTACCGCTCACAGTGCTCTCTTAGCACGGCTTCTGCCGAAAGACGCCTGGGAGCGGCTCTTAGCTCGGGAGAGCATCGTACCTTCGTCTTTAGCGTCTTTTGTGGTCTACATCCTGGCAGAAAGCTTTTCCACTCTGTCTGGCAAGGAAAACCTGCGGGAGCACAGAAAACATCTCCCATCGTGTTCTGGACGTTGCACGGAGGTCTGCCAAGTGTTCAGCATAAAGAAAAGAAAAGCTGTCCAAAGCAGCTTCTTATCGAATATTCATGTGATTAGAAAAGTCAGGAGAATGGTAAGGTACTGTTTTCTATCAGTTGGCAAGCGGCGCACACAATCACAGTGTTGTACAGCTTCTTTCTTCACCTTTCCGATGCTGCCGCTCTCTCCGGCTCCCGGAGCCGAAGAAGCGGCTTCTTCGCGCAAAGACGATTGTACCGCTCACAGTGCTCTCTTAGCGCGGCTTCTGCCGAAAGACGCCCGGGAGCGGCGCATAGCTCCGGAGAGCATCGTCCCTTCGTCTTTAGCGTCTATTGTGGTCTACACCTTAGCAGAAAGCTTTTCCATTCTGTCTGGCAAGGAAAACCTGCGGGAGCACAGAAAACATCTCCCATCGTGTTCTAGACATTGCACGGAGGTCTGCCATGTGTTTGGCATAAAGAAAGGAAAAGCTGTCCAAAACAGCTTCTTATCGAATATTCATGTGATTGGAAATGTCAGGAGAATGGTAAGGTACTGTTTTCTATCAGTTGGCAAGTTGAGCACACAATCCCAGTGTTGTACAGCTTCTTTCTTCACCTTTCCGATGCTGCCGCTCTCTCCGGCTCCCGGAGCCGAAGAAGCGGCTTCTTCGCGCAAAGACGATTGTACCGCTCACAGTGCTCTCTTAGCGCGGCTTCTGCCGAAAGACGCCCGGGAGCGGCTCTTAGCTCGGGAGAGCATCGTACCTTCGTCTTTAGCGTCTTTTGTGGTCTACATCCTAGCAGAAAGCTTTTCCACTCTGTCTGGCAAGGAAAACCTGCGGGAGCACAGAAAACATCTCCCATCGTGTTCTGGACGTTGCACGGAGGTCTGCCAAGTGTTCAGCATAAAGAAAAGAAAAGCTGTCCAAAGCAGTTTCTTATCGAATATTCATGTGAATAGAAAAGTCAGGAGAATGGTAAGGTACTGTTTTCTATCAGTTGGCCAGCGGCGCACACAATCACAGTGTTGTACAGCTTCTTTCTCCACCTTTCCGATGCTGCCGCTCTCTCCGGCTCCCGGAGCCGAAGAAGCGGCTTCTTCGCGCAAAGACGATTGTACCGCTCACAGTGCTCTCTTAGCGCGGCTTCTGCCGAAAGACGCCCGGGAGCGGCGCATAACTCCGGAGAGCATCGTACCTTCGTCTTTAGCGTCTTTTGTGGTCTACACCTTAGCAGAAAGCTTTTCCACTCTGTCTGGCAAGGAAAACCTGCGGGAGCACAGAAAACATCTCCCATCGTGTTCTGGACGTTGCACGGAGGTCTGCCAAGTGTTTGCATGAAGAAATTAATAGTTGTCCAAAATAACTTTCTATCAAATATTCTTGTGATTGGAAAAGTCAGGTAAGCGGTAAGGTACTGTTTTCTATCAGTTGGCAAGCTGCGCACACAATCCAAGTGTTGTACAGCTTCCTTCTTCACCTTTCCGATGCTGCCGCTCTCTCCGGCTCCCGGAGCCGAAGAAGCGGCTTCTTCGCGCAAAGACGATTGTACCGGTCCCAGTGCTCTCTTAGCGCGGCTTCTGCCGAAAGACGCCCGGGAGCGGCGCTTAGCTCCGGAGAGCATCGTACCTTCGTCTTTAGCGTCTTTTGTGGTCTACATCCTAGCAGAAAGCTTTTCCACTCTGTCTGGCAAGGAAAACCTGCGGGAGCACAGAAAACATCTCCCATCGTGTTCTAGACATTGCACGGAGGTCTGCCAAGTTTTTGCATGAAGAAATTAATAGTTGTCCAAAATAACTTTCTATCAAATATTCTTGTGATTGGAAAAGTCAGGAAAGTGGTAAGGTACTGTTTTCTATCAGTTGGCTAGTTGAGCACAAAATCCCAGTATTGTACAGCTTCCTTCTTCACCTTTCCGATGCTGCCGCTCTCTCCGGCTCCCGGAGCCGAAGATGCGGCTTCTTCGCGCAAAGACGATTGTACCGCTCACAATGCTCTCTTAGCGCCGCTTCTGCCGAAAGAAGCCCGGGAGCGGCGCTTAGCTCCGGAGAGCATCGTACCTTCGTCTTTAGCGTCTTTTGTGGTCTACATCCTGGCAGAAAGCTTTTCCACTCTGTCTGGCAAGGAAAACCTGCGGGAGCACAGAAAACATCTCCCATCGTGTTCTGGACGTTGCACGGAGGTCTGCCAAGTGTTTCCATGAAGAAAAGAAAAGTTGTCCAAAATAACTTCCTATCGAATATTCATGTGACTGGAAAAGTCAGGAGAATGGTAAGGTACTGTTTTCTATCAGTTGGCAAGTTCAGCACACAATCCCAGTGTTGTACAGCTTCTTTCTTCACCTTTCCCATGCTGCCGCTCTCTCCGGCTCCCTGAGCCCAAGAAGCGGCTTCTTCGCGCAAAGACGATTGTACCGCTCACAGTGCTCTCTTAGCGCGGCTTCTGCCGAAAGACGCCAGGGAGCGGCGCATAACTCCGGAGAGCATCGTACCTTCGTCTTTAGAGTCTTTTGTGGTCTACACCTTAGCAGAAAGCTTTTCCACTCTGTCTGGCAAGGAAAACCTGCGGGAGCACAGAAAACATCTCCCATCGTGTTCTGGACGTTGCACGGACGTCTGCCAAGTGTTTGGCATAAAGATAAGAAAAGCTGTCCAAAACAGCTTCTTATCGAATATTCATGTGATTGGAAAAGTCAGGAAAGTGGTAAGGTAATGTTTTCTATCAGTTGGCAAGCTGCGCACACAATCCCAGTGTTGTACAGCTTCCTTCTTCACCTTTCCGATGCTGCCGCTCTCTCCGGCTCCGGGAGCCGAAGAAGCGGCTTCTTCGCGCAAAGACGATTGTACCGCTCACAGTGCTCTCTTAGCGCGGCTTCTGCCGAAAGACGCCCGGGAGCGGCGCTTAGCTCCGGAGAGCATCGTACCTTCGTCTTTAGCGTCTTTTGTGGTCTACATCCTAGCAGAAAGCTTTTCCACTCTGTCTGGCAAGGAAAACCTGCGGGAGCACAGAAAACATCTCCCATCGTGTTCTGGACGTTGCACGGAGGTCTGCCAAGTGTTTGCATGAAGAAATTAATAGTTGTCCAAAATAACTTTCTATCAAATATTCTTGTGATTGGAAAAGTCAGGAAAGTGGTAAGGTACTGTTTTCTATCAGTTGGCAAGCTGCGCACACAATCCCAGTGTTGTACAGCTTCCTTCTTCACCTTTCCCATGCTGCCGCTCTCTCCGGCTCCCGGAGCCGAAGAAGCGGCTTCTTCGCGCAAAGACGATTGTACCGCTCACAGTGCTCTCTTAGCGCGGCTTCTGCCGAAAGACGCCCGGGAGCGGCGCTTAGCTCCGGAGAGCATCGTACCTTCGTCTTTAGCGTCTTTTGTGGTCTACATCCTAGCAGAAAGCTTTTCCACTCTGTCTGGCAAGGAAAACCTGCGGGAGCACAGAAAACATCTCCCATCGTGTTCTGGACATTGCACGGAGGTCTGCCAAGTGTTTGCATGAAGAAATTAATAGTTGTCCAAAATAAATTTCTATCAAATATTCTTGTGATTGGAAAAGTCAGGAAAGTGGTAAGGTACTGTTTTCTATCAGTTGGCTAGTTGAACACACAATCCCAGTATTGTACAGCTTCCTTCTTCACCTTTCGGATGCTGCCGCTCTCTCCGGCTCCCTGAGCCGAAGATGCGGCTTCTTCGCGCAAAGACGATTGTACCGCTCAGAGTGCTCTCTTAGCGCCGCTTCTGCCGAAAGAAGCCCGGGAGCGGCGCTTAGCTCCGGAGAGCATCGTACCTTCGTCTTTAGCGTTTTTTGTGGTCTACATCCTAGCAGAAAGCTTTTCCACTCTGTCTGGCAAGGAAAACCTGCGGGAGCACAGAAAACATCTCCCATCGTGTTCTGGACGTTGCACGGAGGTCTGCCATGTGTTTCCATGAAGAAAAGAAAAGTTGTCCAAAATAACTTCCTATCGAATATTCATGTGACTGGAAAAGTCAGGAGAATGGTAAGGTACTGTTTTCTATCAGTTGGCAAGTTGAGCACACAATCCCAGTGTTGTACAGCTTCTTTCTTCACCTTTCCGATGCTGCCGCTCTCTCCGGCTCCCGGAGCCCAAGAAGCGGCTTCTTCGCGCAAAGACGATTGTACCGCTCACAGTGCTCTCTTAGCGCGGCTTCTGCCAAAAGACGCCCGGGAGCGGCTCTTAGCTCGGGAGAGCATCGTACCTTCGTCTTTAGCGTCTTTTGTGGTCTACATCCTAGCAGAAAGCTTTTCCACTCTGTCTGGCAAGGAAAACCTGCGGGAGCACAGAAAACATCTCCCATCGTGTTCTGGACGTTGCACGGAGGTCTGCCAAGTGTTCAGCATAAAGAAAAGAAAAGCTGTCCAAAGCAGCTTCTTATCGAATATTCATGTGAATAGAAAAGTCAGGAGAATGGTAAGGTACTGTTTTCTATCAGTTGGCAAGCGGCGCACACAATCACAGTGTTGTACAGCTTCTTTCTCCACCTTTCCGATGCTGCCGCTCTCTCCGGCTCCCGGAGCCGAAGAAGCGGCTTCTTCGCGCAAAGACGATTGTACCGCTCACAGTGCTCTCTTAGCGCGGCTTCTGCCGAAAGACGCCCGGGAGCGGCGCATAGCTCCGGAGAGCATCGTACCTTCGTCTTTAGCGTCTATTGTGGTCTACACCTTAGCAGAAAGCTTTTCCATTCTGTCTGGCAAGGAAAACCTGCGGGAGCACAGAAAACATCTCCCATCGTGTTCTAGACATTGCACGGAGGTCTGCCATGTGTTTGGCATAAAGAAAGGAAAAGCTGTCCAAAACAGCTTCTTATCGAATATTCATGTGATTGGAAATGTCAGGAGAATGGTAAGGTACTGTTTTCTATCAGTTGGCTAGTTGAGCACACAATCCCAGTATTGTACAGCTTCCTTCTTCACCTTTCCGATGCTGCCACTCTCTCCGGCTCCGGAAGCCGAAGATGCGGCTTCTTCGCGCAAAGACGATTGTACCGCTCACAGTGCTCTCTTAGCGCGGCTTCTGCCGAAAGACGCCCGGGAGCGGCGCTTAGCTCCGGAGAGCATCGTACCTTCGTCTTTAGCGTCTTTTGTGGTCTACATCCTAGCAGAAAGCTTTTCCACTCTGTCTGGCAAGGAAAACCTGCGGGAGCACAGAAAACATCTCCCATCGTGTTCTGGACATTGCACGGAGGTCTGCCAAGTTTTTGGCATAAAGAAAAGAAAAGCTGTCCAAAGCAGCTTCTTATCGAATATTCATGTGAATAGAAAAGTCAGGAGAATGGTAAGGTACTGTTTTCTATCAGTTTGCAAGCGGCGCACACAATCACAGTGTTGTACAGCTTCTTTCTTCACCTTTCCGATGCTGCCGCTCTCTCCGGCTCCGGGAGCCGAAGAAGCGGCTTCTTCGCGCAAAGACGATTGTACCGCTCACAGTGCTCTCTTAGCGCGGCTTCTGCCGAAAGACGCCCGGGAGCGGCGCATAACTCCGGAGAGCATCGTGCCTTCGTCTTTAGAGTCTTTTGTGGTCTACACCTTAGCAGAAAGCTTTTCCACTCTGTCTGGCAAGGAAAACCTGCGGGAGCACAGAAAACATCTCCCATCGTGTTCTGGACGTTGCACGGACGTCTGCCAAGTGTTTGGCATAAAGAAAAGAAAAGCTGTCCAAAACAGCTTCTTATCGAATATTCATGTGATTGGAAAAGTCAGGAAAGTGGTAAGGTAATGTTTTCTATCAGTTGGCAAGCTGCGCACACAATCCCAGTGTTGTACAGCTTCCTTCTTCACCTTTCCCATGCTGCCGCTCTCTCCGGCTCCCGGAGCCGAAGAAGCGGCTTCTTCGCGCAAAGACGATTGTACCGCTCACAGTGCTCTCTTAGCGCCGCTTCTGTCGAAAGAAGCCCGGGAGCGGCGCTTAGCTCCGGAGAGCATCGTACCTTCGTCTTTAGCGTTTTTTGTGGTCTACATCCTGGCAGAAAGCTTTTCCACTCTGTCTGGCAAGGAAAACCTGCGGGAGCACAGAAAACATCTCCCATCGTGTTCTGGACGTTGCACGGAGGTCTGCCATGTGTTTCCATGAAGAAAAGAAAAGTTGTCCAAAATAACTTCCTATCGAATATTCATGTGACTGGAAAAGTCAGGAGAATGGTAAGGTACTGTTTTCTATCAGTTGGCAAGTTGAGCACACAATCCCAGTGTTGTACAGCTTCTTTCTTCACCTTTCCGATGCTGCCGCTCTCTCCGGCTCCCGGAGCCCAAGAAGCGGCTTCTTCGCGCAAAGACGATTGTACCGCTCACAGTGCTCTCTTAGCGCGGCTTCTGCCAAAAGACGCCCGGGAGCGGCTCTTAGCTCGGGAGAGCATCGTACCTTCGTCTTTAGCGTCTTTTGTGGTCTACATCCTAGCAGAAAGCTTTTCCACTCTGTCTGGCAAGGAAAACCTGCGGGAGCACAGAAAACATCTCCCATCGTGTTCTGGACGTTGCACGGAGGTCTGCCATGTGTTTGGCATAAAGAAAGGAAAAGCTGTCCAAAACAGCTTCTTATCGAATATTCATGTGATTGGAAAAGTCAGGAGAATGGTAAGGTACTGTTTTCTATCAGTTGGCCAGCGGCGCACACAATCACAGTGTTGTACAGCTTCTTTCTCCACCTTTCCGATGCTGCCGCTCTCTCCGGCTCCCGGAGCCGGAGATGCGGCTTCTTCGCGCAAAGACGATTGTACCGCTCACAGTGCTCTCTTAGCGCGGCTTCTGCCGAAAGACGCCCGGGAGCGGCTCTTAGCTCGGGAGAGCATCGTACCTTCGTCTTTAGCGTCTTTTGTGGTCTACATCCTAGCAGAAAGCTTTTCCACTCTGTCTGGCAAGGAAAACCTGCGGGAGCACAGAAAACATCTCCCATCGTGTTCTGGACATTGCACGGAGGTCTCCCAAGTGTTCAGCATAAAGAAAAGAAAAGCTGTCCAAAGCAGCTTCTTATCGAATATTCATGTGAATAGAAAAGTCAGGAAAGTGGTAAGGTACTGTTTTCTATCAGTTTGCAAGCGGCGCACACAATCACAGTGTTGTACAGCTTCTTTCTCCACCTTTCCGATGCTGCCGCTCTCTCCGGCTCCCGGAGCCGAAGAAGCGGCTTCTTCGCGCAAAGACGATTGTACCGCTCACAGTGCTCTCTTAGCGCGGCTTCTGCCGAAAGACGCCCGGGAGCGGCGCTTAGCTCTGGAGAGCATCGTACCTTCGTCTTTAGCGTTTTTTGTGGTCTACATCCTAGCAGAAAGCTTTTCCACTCTGTCTGGCAAGGAAAACCTGCGAGAGCACAGAAAACATCTCCCATCGTGTTCTGGACGTTGCACGGAGGTCTGCCATGTGTTTCCATGAAGAAAAGAAAAGTTGTCCAAAATAACTTCCTATCGAATATTCATGTGACTGGAAAAGTCAGGAGAATGGTAAGGTACTGTTTTCTATCAGTCGGCAAGTTCAGCACACAATCCCAGTGTTGTACAGCTTCTTTCTTCACCTTTCCCATGCTACCGCTCTCTCCGGCTCCCTGAGCCCAAGAAGCGGCTTCTTCGCGCAAAGACGATTGTACCGCTCACAGTGCTCTCTTAGCACGGCTTCTGCCGAAAGACGCCTGGGAGCGGCTCTTAGCTCGGGAGAGCATCGTACCTTCGTCTTTAGCGTCTTTTGTGGTCTACATCCTGGCAGAAAGCTTTTCCACTCTGTCTGGCAAGGAAAACCTGCGGGAGCACAGAAAACATCTCCCATCGTGTTCTGGACGTTGCACGGAGGTCTGCCAAGTGTTCAGCATAAAGAAAAGAAAAGCTGTCCAAAGCAGCTTCTTATCGAATATTCATGTGATTGGAAATGTCAGGAGAATGGTAAGGTACTGTTTTCTATCAGTTGGCAAGTTGAGCACACAATCCCAGTGTTGTACAGCTTCTTTCTTCACCTTTCCGATGCTGCCGCTCTCTCCGGCTCCCGGAGCCCAAGAACCGGCTTCTTCGCGCAAAGACGATTGTACCGCTCACAGTGCTCTCTTAGCGCGGCTTCTGCCGAAAGACGCCCGGGAGCGGCTCTTAGCTCGGGAGAGCATCGTACCTTCGTCTTTAGCGTCTTTTGTGGTCTACATCCTAGCAGAAAGCTTTTCCACTCTGTCTGGCAAGGAAAACCTGCGGGAGCACAGAAAACATCTCCCATCGTGTTCTGGACGTTGCACGGAGGTCTGCCAAGTGTTCAGCATAAAGAAAAGAAAAGCTGTCCAAAGCAGTTTCTTATCGAATATTCATGTGAATAGAAAAGTCAGGAGAATGGTAAGGTACTGTTTTCTATCAGTTGGCCAGCGGCGCACACAATCACAGTGTTGTACAGCTTCTTTCTCCACCTTTCCGATGCTGCCGCTCTCTCCGGCTCCCGGAGCCGAAGAAGCGGCTTCTTCGCGCAAAGACGATTGTACCGCTCACAGTGCTCTCTTAGCGCGGCTTCTGCCGAAAGACGCCCGGGAGCGGCGCATAACTCCGGAGAGCATCGTACCTTCGTCTTTAGCGTCTTTTGTGGTCTACACCTTAGCAGAAAGCTTTTCCACTCTGTCTGGCAAGGAAAACCTGCGGGAGCACAGAAAACATCTCCCATCGTGTTCTGGACGTTGCACGGAGGTCTGCCAAGTGTTTGCATGAAGAAATTAATAGTTGTCCAAAATAACTTTCTATCAAATATTCTTGTGATTGGAAAAGTCAGGAAAGCGGTAAGGTACTGTTTTCTATCAGTTGGCAAGCTGCGCACACAATCCAAGTGTTGTACAGCTTCCTTCTTCACCTTTCCGATGCTGCCGCTCTCTCCGGCTCCCGGAGCCGAAGAAGCGGCTTCTTCGCGCAAAGACGATTGTACCGGTCCCAGTGCTCTCTTAGCGCGGCTTCTGCCGAAAGACGCCCGGGAGCGGCGCTTAGCTCCGGAGAGCATCGTACCTTCGTCTTTAGCGTCTTTTGTGGTCTACATCCTAGCAGAAAGCTTTTCCACTCTGTCTGGCAAGGAAAACCTGCGGGAGCACAGAAAACATCTCCCATCGTGTTCTAGACATTGCACGGAGGTCTGCCAAGTTTTTGCATGAAGAAATTAATAGTTGTCCAAAATAACTTTCTATCAAATATTCTTGTGATTGGAAAAGTCAGGAAAGTGGTAAGGTACTGTTTTCTATCAGTTGGCTAGTTGAGCACAAAATCCCAGTATTGTACAGCTTCCTTCTTCACCTTTCCGATGCTGCCGCTCTCTCCGGCTCCCGGAGCCGAAGATGCGGCTTCTTCGCGCAAAGACGATTGTACCGCTCACAATGCTCTCTTAGCGCCGCTTCTGCCGAAAGAAGCCCGGGAGCGGCGCTTAGCTCCGGAGAGCATCGTACCTTCGTCTTTAGCGTCTTTTGTGGTCTACATCCTGGCAGAAAGCTTTTCCACTCTGTCTGGCAAGGAAAACCTGCGGGAGCACAGAAAACATCTCCCATCGTGTTCTGGACGTTGCACGGAGGTCTGCCAAGTGTTTCCATGAAGAAAAGAAAAGTTGTCCAAAATAACTTCCTATCGAATATTCATGTGACTGGAAAAGTCAGGAGAATGGTAAGGTACTGTTTTCTATCAGTTGGCAAGTTCAGCACACAATCCCAGTGTTGTACAGCTTCTTTCTTCACCTTTCCGATGCTGCCGCTCTCTCCGGCTCCCTGAGCCCAAGAAGCGGCTTCTTCGCGCAAAGACGATTGTACCGCTCACAGTGCTCTCTTAGCGCTGCTTCTGCCGAAAGACGCCAGGGAGCGGCGCATAACTCCGGAGAGCATCGTACCTTCGTCTTTAGAGTCTTTTGTGGTCTACACCTTAGCAGAAAGCTTTTCCACTCTGTCTGGCAAGGAAAACCTGCGGGAGCACAGAAAACATCTCCCATCGTGTTCTGGACGTTGCACGGACGTCTGCCAAGTGTTTGGCATAAAGATAAGAAAAGCTGTCCAAAACAGCTTCTTATCGAATATTCATGTGATTGGAAAAGTCAGGAAAGTGGTAAGGTAATGTTTTCTATCAGTTGGCAAGCTGCGCACACAATCCCAGTGTTGTACAGCTTCCTTCTTCACCTTTCCGATGCTGCCGCTCTCTCCGGCTCCGGGAGCCGAAGAAGCGGCTTCTTCGCGCAAAGACGATTGTACCGCTCACAGTGCTCTCTTAGCGCGGCTTCTGCCGAAAGACGCCCGGGAGCGGGGCTTAGCTCCGGAGAGCATCGTACCTTCGTCTTTAGCGTCTTTTGTGGTCTACATCCTAGCAGAAAGCTTTTCCACTCTGTCTGGCAAGGAAAACCTGCGGGAGCACAGAAAACATCTCCCATCGTGTTCTGGACGTTGCACGGAGGTCTGCCAAGTGTTTGCATGAAGAAATTAATAGTTGTCCAAAATAACTTTCTATCAAATATTCTTGTGATTGGAAAAGTCAGGAAAGTGGTAAGGTACTGTTTTCTATCAGTTGGCAAGCTGCGCACACAATCCCAGTGTTGTACAGCTTCCTTCTTCACCTTTCCCATGCTGCCGCTCTCTCCGGCTCCGGGAGCCGAAGAAGCGGCTTCTTCGCGCAAAGACGATTGTACCGGTCACAGTGCTCTCTTAGCGCGGCTTCTGCCGAAAGACGCCCGGGAGCGGCGCTTAGCTCCGGAGAGCATCGTACCTTCGTCTTTAGCGTCTTTTGTGGTCTACATCCTAGCAGAAAGCTTTTCCACTCTGTCTGGCAAGGAAAACCTGCGGGAGCACAGAAAACATCTGCCATCGTGTTCTAGACATTGCACGGAGGTCTGCCAAGTGTTTGCATGAAGAAAAGAAAAGTTGTCCAAAATAACTTCCTATCGAATATTCATGTGACTGGAAAAGTCAGGAGAATGGTAAGGTACTGTTTTCTATCAGTTGGCAAGTTCAGCACACAATCCCAGTGTTGTACAGCTTCTTTCTTCACCTTTCCGATGCTGCCGCTCTCTCCGGCTCCCTGAGCCCAAGAAGCGGCTTCTTCGCGCAAAGACGATTGTACCGGTCACAGTGCTCTCTTAGCGCGGCTTCTGCCGAAAGACGCCTGGGAGCGGCTCTTAGCTCGGGAGAGCATCATACCTTCGTCTTTAGCGTCTTTTGTGGTCTACATCCTAGCAGAAAGCTTTTCCACTCTGTCTGGCAAGGAAAACCTGCGGGAGCACAGAAAACATCTCCCATCGTGTTCTGGACATTGCACGGAGGTCTGCCAAGTTTTTGGCATAAAGAAAAGAAAAGCTGTCCAAAGCAGCTTCTTATCGAATATTCATGTGAATAGAAAAGTCAGGAGAATGGTAAGGTACTGTTTTCTATCAGTTTGCAAGCGGCGCACACAATCACAGTGTTGTACAGCTTCTTTCTTCACCTTTCCGATGCTGCCGCTCTCTCCGGCTCCGGGAGCCGAAGAAGCGGCTTCTTCGCGCAAAGACGATTGTACCGCTCACAGTGCTCTCTTAGCGCGGCTTCTGCCGAAAGACGCCCGGGAGCGGCGCATAACTCCGGAGAGCATCGTGCCTTCGTCTTTAGAGTCTTTTGTGGTCTACACCTTAGCAGAAAGCTTTTCCACTCTGTCTGGCAAGGAAAACCTGCGGGAGCACAGAAAACATCTCCCATCGTGTTCTGGACGTTGCACGGACGTCTGCCAAGTGTTTGGCATAAAGAAAAGAAAAGCTGTCCAAAACAGCTTCTTATCGAATATTCATGTGATTGGAAAAGTCAGGAAAGTGGTAAGGTAATGTTTTCTATCAGTTGGCAAGCTGCGCACACAATCCCAGTGTTGTACAGCTTCCTTCTTCACCTTTCCCATGCTGCCGCTCTCTCCGGCTCCGGGAGCCGAAGAAGCGGCTTCTTCGCGCAAAGACGATTGTACCGCTCACAGTGCTCTCTTAGCGCCGCTTCTGCCGAAAGAAGCCCGGGAGCGGCGCTTAACTCCGGAGAGCATCGTACCTTCGTCTTTAGCGTTTTTTGTGGTCTACATCCTGGCAGAAAGCTTTTCCACTCTGTCTGGCAAGGAAAACCTGCGGGAGCACAGAAAACATCTCCCATCGTGTTCTGGACGTTGCACGGAGGTCTGCCATGTGTTTCCATGAAGAAAAGAAAAGTTGTCCAAAATAACTTCCTATCGAATATTCATGTGACTGGAAAAGTCAGGAGAATGGTAAGGTACTGTTTTCTATCAGTTGGCAAGTTCAGCACACAATCCCAGTGTTGTACAGCTTCTTTCTTCACCTTTCCGATGCTGCCGCTCTCTCCGGCTCCCGGAGCCCAAGAAGCGGCTTCTTCGCGCAAAGACGATTGTACCGCTCACAGTGCTCTCTTAGCGCGGCTTCTGCCAAAAGACGCCCGGGAGCGGCTCTTAGCTCGGGAGAGCATCGTACCTTCGTCTTTAGCGTCTTTTGTGGTCTACATCCTAGCAGAAAGCTTTTCCACTCTGTCTGGCAAGGAAAACCTGCGGGAGCACAGAAAACATCTCCCATCGTGTTCTGGACGTTGCACGGAGGTCTGCCATGTGTTTGGCATAAAGAAAGGAAAAGCTGTCCAAAACAGCTTCTTATCGAATATTCATGTGATTGGAAAAGTCAGGAGAATGGTAAGGTACTGTTTTCTATCAGTTGGCCAGCGGCGCACACAATCCCAGTGTTGTACAGCTTCTTTCTCCACCTTTCCGATGCTGCCGCTCTCTCCGGCTCCCGGAGCCGGAGATGCGGCTTCTTCGCGCAAAGACGATTGTACCGCTCACAGTGCTCTCTTAGCGCGGCTTCTGCCGAAAGACGCCCGGGAGCGGCTCTTAGCTCGGGAGAGCATCGTACCTTCGTCTTTAGCGTCTTTTGTGGTCTACATCCTAGCAGAAAGCTTTTCCACTCTGTCTGGCAAGGAAAACCTGCGGGAGCACAGAAAACATCTCCCATCGTGTTCTGGACATTGCACGGAGGTCTGCCAAGTGTTCAGCATAAAGAAAAGAAAAGCTGTCCAAAGCAGCTTCTTATCGAATATTCATGTGAATAGAAAAGTCAGGAAAGTGGTAAGGTACTGTTTTCTATCAGTTTGCAAGCGGCGCACACAATCACAGTGTTGTACAGCTTCTTTCTCCACCTTTCCGATGCTGCCGCTCTCTCCGGCTCCCGGAACCGAAGAAGCGGCTTCTTCGCGCAAAGACGATTGTACCGCTCACAGTGCTCTCTTAGCGCGGCTTCTGCCGAAAGACGCCCGGGAGCGGCGCTTAGCTCCGGAGAGCATCGTACCTTCGTCTTTAGCGTTTTTTGTGGTCTACATCCTAGCAGAAAGCTTTTCCACTCTGTCTGGCAAGGAAAACCTGCGAGAGCACAGAAAACATCTCCCATCGTGTTCTGGACGTTGCACGGAGGTCTGCCATGTGTTTCCATGAAGAAAAGAAAAGTTGTCCAAAATAACTTCCTATCGAATATTCATGTGACTGGAAAAGTCAGGAGAATGGTAAGGTACTGTTTTCTATCAGTCGGCAAGTTCAGCACACAATCCCAGTGTTGTACAGCTTCTTTCTTCACCTTTCCCATGCTACCGCTCTCTCCGGCTCCCTGAGCCCAAGAAGCGGCTTCTTCGCGCAAAGACGATTGTACCGCTCACAGTGCTCTCTTAGCACGGCTTCTGCCGAAAGACGCCTGGGAGCGGCTCTTAGCTCGGGAGAGCATCGTACCTTCGTCTTTAGCGTCTTTTGTGGTCTACATCCTGGCAGAAAGCTTTTCCACTCTGTCTGGCAAGGAAAACCTGCGGGAGCACAGAAAACATCTCCCATCGTGTTCTGGACGTTGCACGGAGGTCTGCCAAGTGTTCAGCATAAAGAAAAGAAAAGCTGTCCAAAGCAGCTTCTTATCGAATATTCATGTGATTAGAAAAGTCAGGAGAATGGTAAGGTACTGTTTTCTATCAGTTGGCAAGCGGCGCACACAATCACAGTGTTGTACAGCTTCTTTCTCCACCTTTCCGATGCTGCCGCTCTCTCCGGCTCCCGGAGCCGAAGAAGCGGCTTCTTCGCGCAAAGACGATTGTACCGCTCACAGTGCTCTCTTAGCGCGGCTTCTGCCGAAAGACGCCCGGGAGCGGCGCATAGCTCCGGAGAGCATCGTACCTTCGTCTTTAGCGTCTATTGTGGTCTACACCTTAGCAGAAAGCTTTTCCATTCTGTCTGGCAAGGAAATCCTGCGGGAGCACAGAAAACATCTCCCATCGTGTTCTAGACATTGCACGGAGGTCTGCCATGTGTTTGGCATAAAGAAAGGAAAAGCTGTCCAAAACAGCTTCTTATCGAATATTCATGTGATTGGAAATGTCAGGAGAATGGTAAGGTACTGTTTTCTATCAGTTGGCAAGTTGAGCACACAATCCCAGTGTTGTACAGCTTCTTTCTTCACCTTTCCGATGCTGCCGCTCTCTCCGGCTCCCGGAGCCGAAGAAGCGGCTTCTTCGCGCAAAGACGATTGTACCGCTCACAGTGCTCTCTTAGCGCGGCTTCTGCCGAAAGACGCCCGGGAGCGGCTCTTAGCTCGGGAGAGCATCGTACCTTCGTCTTTAGCGTCTTTTGTGGTCTACATCCTAGCAGAAAGCTTTTCCACTCTGTCTGGCAAGGAAAACCTGCGGGAGCACAGAAAACATCTCCCATCGTGTTCTGGACGTTGCACGGAGGTCTGCCAAGTGTTTGCATGAAGAAATTAATAGTTGTCCAAAATAACTTTCTATCAAATATTCTTGTGATTGGAAAAGTCAGGAAAGCGGTAAGGTACTGTTTTCTATCAGTTGGCAAGCTGCGCACACAATCCCAGTGTTGTACAGCTTCCTTCTTCACCTTTCCGATGCTGCCGCTCTCTCCGGCTCCCGGAGCCGAAAGAAGCGGCTTCTTCGCGCAAAGACGATTGTACCGCTCACAGTGCTCTCTTAGCGCGGCTTCTGCCGAAAGACGCCCGGGAGCGGCTCTTTGCTCGGGAGAGCATCGTACCTTCGTCTTTAGCGTCTTTTGTGGTCTACATCCTAGCAGAAAGCTTTTCCACTCTGTCTGGCAAGGAAAACCTGCGGGAGCACAGAAAACATCTCCCATCGTGTTCTAGACATTGCACGGAGGTCTGCCAAGTGTTTGCATGAAGAAATTAATAGTTGTCCAAAATAACTTTCTATCAAATATTCTTGTGATTGGAAAAGTCAGGAAAGTGGTAAGGTACTGTTTTCTATCAGTTGGCTAGTTGAGCACAAAATCCCAGTATTGTACAGCTTCCTTCTTCACCTTTCCGATGCTGCCGCTCTCTCCGGCTCCCGGAGCCGAAGATGCGGCTTCTTCGCGCAAAGACGATTGTACCGCTCACAATGCTCTCTTAGCGCCGCTTCTGCCGAAAGAAGCCCGGGAGCGGCGCTTAGCTCCGGAGAGCATCGTACCTTCGTCTTTAGCGTCTTTTGTGGTCTACATCCTGGCAGAAAGCTTTTCCACTCTGTCTGGCAAGGAAAACCTGCGGGAGCACAGAAAACATCTCCCATCGTGTTCTGGACGTTGCACGGAGGTCTGCCAAGTGTTTCCATGAAGAAAAGAAAAGTTGTCCAAAATAACTTCCTATCGAATATTCATGTGACTGGAAAAGTCAGGAGAATGGTAAGGTACTGTTTTCTATCAGTTGGCAAGTTCAGCACACAATCCCAGTGTTGTACAGCTTCTTTCTTCACCTTTCCGATGCTGCCGCTCTCTCCGGCTCCCTGAGCCCAAGAAGCGGCTTCTTCGCGCAAAGACGATTGTACCGCTCACAGTGCTCTCTTAGCGCTGCTTCTGCCGAAAGACGCCAGGGAGCGGCGCATAACTCCGGAGAGCATCGTACCTTCGTCTTTAGAGTCTTTTGTGGTCTACACCTTAGCAGAAAGCTTTTCCACTCTGTCTGGCAAGGAAAACCTGCGGGAGCACAGAAAACATCTCCCATCGTGTTCTGGACGTTGCACGGACGTCTGCCAAGTGTTTGGCATAAAGATAAGAAAAGCTGTCCAAAACAGCTTCTTATCGAATATTCATGTGATTGGAAAAGTCAGGAAAGTGGTAAGGTAATGTTTTCTATCAGTTGGCAAGCTGCGCACACAATCCCAGTGTTGTACAGCTTCCTTCTTCACCTTTCCGATGCTGCCGCTCTCTCCGGCTCCGGGAGCCGAAGAAGCGGCTTCTTCGCGCAAAGACGATTGTACCGCTCACAGTGCTCTCTTAGCGCGGCTTCTGCCGAAAGACGCCCGGGAGCGGGGCTTAGCTCCGGAGAGCATCGTACCTTCGTCTTTAGCGTCTTTTGTGGTCTACATCCTAGCAGAAAGCTTTTCCACTCTGTCTGGCAAGGAAAACCTGCGGGAGCACAGAAAACATCTCCCATCGTGTTCTGGACGTTGCACGGAGGTCTGCCAAGTGTTTCCATGAAGAAATTAATAGTTGTCCAAAATAACTTTCTATCAAATATTCTTGTGATTGGAAAAGTCAGGAAAGTGGTAAGGTACTGTTTTCTATCAGTTGGCAAGCTGCGCACACAATCCCAGTGTTGTACAGCTTCCTTCTTCACCTTTCCCATGCTGCCGCTCTCTCCGGCTCCGGGAGCCGAAGAAGCGGCTTCTTCGCGCAAAGACGATTGTACCGGTCACAGTGCTCTCTTAGCGCGGCTTCTGCCGAAAGACGCCCGGGAGCGGCGCTTAGCTCCGGAGAGCATCGTACCTTCGTCTTTAGCGTCTTTTGTGGTCTACATCCTAGCAGAAAGCTTTTCCACTCTGTCTGGCAAGGAAAACCTGCGGGAGCACAGAAAACATCTGCCATCGTGTTCTAGACATTGCACGGAGGTCTGCCAAGTGTTTGCATGAAGAAAAGAAAAGTTGTCCAAAATAACTTCCTATCGAATATTCATGTGACTGGAAAAGTCAGGAGAATGGTAAGGTACTGTTTTCTATCAGTTGGCAAGTTCAGCACACAATCCCAGTGTTGTACAGCTTCTTTCTTCACCTTTCCGATGCTGCCGCTCTCTCCGGCTCCCTGAGCCCAAGAAGCGGCTTCTTCGCGCAAAGACGATTGTACCGGTCACAGTGCTCTCTTAGCGCGGCTTCTGCCGAAAGACGCCTGGGAGCGGCTCTTAGCTCGGGAGAGCATCATACCTTCGTCTTTAGCGTCTTTTGTGGTCTACATCCTAGCAGAAAGCTTTTCCACTCTGTCTGGCAAGGAAAACCTGCGGGAGCACAGAAAACATCTCCCATCGTGTTCTGGACATTGCACGGAGGTCTGCCAAGTTTTTGGCATAAAGAAAAGAAAAGCTGTCCAAAGCAGCTTCTTATCGAATATTCATGTGAATAGAAAAGTCAGGAGAATGGTAAGGTACTGTTTTCTATCAGTTTGCAAGCGGCGCACACAATCACAGTGTTGTACAGCTTCTTTCTTCACCTTTCCGATGCTGCCGCTCTCTCCGGCTCCGGGAGCCGAAGAAGCGGCTTCTTCGCGCAAAGACGATTGTACCGCTCACAGTGCTCTCTTAGCGCGGCTTCTGCCGAAAGACGCCCGGGAGCGGCGCATAACTCCGGAGAGCATCGTGCCTTCGTCTTTAGAGTCTTTTGTGGTCTACACCTTAGCAGAAAGCTTTTCCACTCTGTCTGGCAAGGAAAACCTGCGGGAGCACAGAAAACATCTCCCATCGTGTTCTGGACGTTGCACGGACGTCTGCCAAGTGTTTGGCATAAAGAAAAGAAAAGCTGTCCAAAACAGCTTCTTATCGAATATTCATGTGATTGGAAAAGTCAGGAAAGTGGTAAGGTAATGTTTTCTATCAGTTGGCAAGCTGCGCACACAATCCCAGTGTTGTACAGCTTCCTTCTTCACCTTTCCCATGCTGCCGCTCTCTCCGGCTCCGGGAGCCGAAGAAGCGGCTTCTTCGCGCAAAGACGATTGTACCGCTCACAGTGCTCTCTTAGCGCCGCTTCTGCCGAAAGAAGCCCGGGAGCGGCGCTTAACTCCGGAGAGCATCGTACCTTCGTCTTTAGCGTTTTTTGTGGTCTACATCCTGGCAGAAAGCTTTTCCACTCTGTCTGGCAAGGAAAACCTGCGGGAGCACAGAAAACATCTCCCATCGTGTTCTGGACGTTGCACGGAGGTCTGCCATGTGTTTCCATGAAGAAAAGAAAAGTTGTCCAAAATAACTTCCTATCGAATATTCATGTGACTGGAAAAGTCAGGAGAATGGTAAGGTACTGTTTTCTATCAGTTGGCAAGTTCAGCACACAATCCCAGTGTTGTACAGCTTCTTTCTTCACCTTTCCGATGCTGCCGCTCTCTCCGGCTCCCGGAGCCCAAGAAGCGGCTTCTTCGCGCAAAGACGATTGTACCGCTCACAGTGCTCTCTTAGCGCGGCTTCTGCCAAAAGACGCCCGGGAGCGGCTCTTAGCTCGGGAGAGCATCGTACCTTCGTCTTTAGCGTCTTTTGTGGTCTACATCCTAGCAGAAAGCTTTTCCACTCTGTCTGGCAAGGAAAACCTGCGGGAGCACAGAAAACATCTCCCATCGTGTTCTGGACGTTGCACGGAGGTCTGCCATGTGTTTGGCATAAAGAAAGGAAAAGCTGTCCAAAACAGCTTCTTATCGAATATTCATGTGATTGGAAAAGTCAGGAGAATGGTAAGGTACTGTTTTCTATCAGTTGGCCAGCGGCGCACACAATCCCAGTGTTGTACAGCTTCTTTCTCCACCTTTCCGATGCTGCCGCTCTCTCCGGCTCCCGGAGCCGGAGATGCGGCTTCTTCGCGCAAAGACGATTGTACCGCTCACAGTGCTCTCTTAGCGCGGCTTCTGCCGAAAGACGCCCGGGAGCGGCTCTTAGCTCGGGAGAGCATCGTACCTTCGTCTTTAGCGTCTTTTGTGGTCTACATCCTAGCAGAAAGCTTTTCCACTCTGTCTGGCAAGGAAAACCTGCGGGAGCACAGAAAACATCTCCCATCGTGTTCTGGACATTGCACGGAGGTCTGCCAAGTGTTCAGCATAAAGAAAAGAAAAGCTGTCCAAAGCAGCTTCTTATCGAATATTCATGTGAATAGAAAAGTCAGGAAAGTGGTAAGGTACTGTTTTCTATCAGTTTGCAAGCGGCGCACACAATCACAGTGTTGTACAGCTTCTTTCTCCACCTTTCCGATGCTGCCGCTCTCTCCGGCTCCCGGAACCGAAGAAGCGGCTTCTTCGCGCAAAGACGATTGTACCGCTCACAGTGCTCTCTTAGCGCGGCTTCTGCCGAAAGACGCCCGGGAGCGGCGCTTAGCTCCGGAGAGCATCGTACCTTCGTCTTTAGCGTTTTTTGTGGTCTACATCCTAGCAGAAAGCTTTTCCACTCTGTCTGGCAAGGAAAACCTGCGAGAGCACAGAAAACATCTCCCATCGTGTTCTGGACGTTGCACGGAGGTCTGCCATGTGTTTCCATGAAGAAAAGAAAAGTTGTCCAAAATAACTTCCTATCGAATATTCATGTGACTGGAAAAGTCAGGAGAATGGTAAGGTACTGTTTTCTATCAGTCGGCAAGTTCAGCACACAATCCCAGTGTTGTACAGCTTCTTTCTTCACCTTTCCCATGCTACCGCTCTCTCCGGCTCCCTGAGCCCAAGAAGCGGCTTCTTCGCGCAAAGACGATTGTACCGCTCACAGTGCTCTCTTAGCACGGCTTCTGCCGAAAGACGCCTGGGAGCGGCTCTTAGCTCGGGAGAGCATCGTACCTTCGTCTTTAGCGTCTTTTGTGGTCTACATCCTGGCAGAAAGCTTTTCCACTCTGTCTGGCAAGGAAAACCTGCGGGAGCACAGAAAACATCTCCCATCGTGTTCTGGACGTTGCACGGAGGTCTGCCAAGTGTTCAGCATAAAGAAAAGAAAAGCTGTCCAAAGCAGCTTCTTATCGAATATTCATGTGATTAGAAAAGTCAGGAGAATGGTAAGGTACTGTTTTCTATCAGTTGGCAAGCGGCGCACACAATCACAGTGTTGTACAGCTTCTTTCTCCACCTTTCCGATGCTGCCGCTCTCTCCGGCTCCCGGAGCCGAAGAAGCGGCTTCTTCGCGCAAAGACGATTGTACCGCTCACAGTGCTCTCTTAGCGCGGCTTCTGCCGAAAGACGCCCGGGAGCGGCGCATAGCTCCGGAGAGCATCGTACCTTCGTCTTTAGCGTCTATTGTGGTCTACACCTTAGCAGAAAGCTTTTCCATTCTGTCTGGCAAGGAAATCCTGCGGGAGCACAGAAAACATCTCCCATCGTGTTCTAGACATTGCACGGAGGTCTGCCATGTGTTTGGCATAAAGAAAGGAAAAGCTGTCCAAAACAGCTTCTTATCGAATATTCATGTGATTGGAAATGTCAGGAGAATGGTAAGGTACTGTTTTCTATCAGTTGGCAAGTTGAGCACACAATCCCAGTGTTGTACAGCTTCTTTCTTCACCTTTCCGATGCTGCCGCTCTCTCCGGCTCCCGGAGCCGAAGAAGCGGCTTCTTCGCGCAAAGACGATTGTACCGCTCACAGTGCTCTCTTAGCGCGGCTTCTGCCGAAAGACGCCCGGGAGCGGCTCTTAGCTCGGGAGAGCATCGTACCTTCGTCTTTAGCGTCTTTTGTGGTCTACATCCTAGCAGAAAGCTTTTCCACTCTGTCTGGCAAGGAAAACCTGCGGGAGCACAGAAAACATCTCCCATCGTGTTCTGGACGTTGCACGGAGGTCTGCCAAGTGTTTGCATGAAGAAATTAATAGTTGTCCAAAATAACTTTCTATCAAATATTCTTGTGATTGGAAAAGTCAGGAAAGCGGTAAGGTACTGTTTTCTATCAGTTGGCAAGCTGCGCACACAATCCCAGTGTTGTACAGCTTCCTTCTTCACCTTTCCGATGCTGCCGCTCTCTCCGGCTCCCGGAGCCGAAAGAAGCGGCTTCTTCGCGCAAAGACGATTGTACCGCTCACAGTGCTCTCTTAGCGCGGCTTCTGCCGAAAGACGCCCGGGAGCGGCTCTTTGCTCGGGAGAGCATCGTACCTTCGTCTTTAGCGTCTTTTGTGGTCTACATCCTAGCAGAAAGCTTTTCCACTCTGTCTGGCAAGGAAAACCTGCGGGAGCACAGAAAACATCTCCCATCGTGTTCTAGACATTGCACGGAGGTCTGCCAAGTGTTTGCATGAAGAAATTAATAGTTGTCCAAAATAACTTTCTATCAAATATTCTTGTGATTGGAAAAGTCAGGAAAGTGGTAAGGTACTGTTTTCTATCAGTTGGCTAGTTGAGCACAAAATCCCAGTATTGTACAGCTTCCTTCTTCACCTTTCCGATGCTGCCGCTCTCTCCGGCTCCCGGAGCCGAAGATGCGGCTTCTTCGCGCAAAGACGATTGTACCGCTCACAATGCTCTCTTAGCGCCGCTTCTGCCGAAAGAAGCCCGGGAGCGGCGCTTAGCTCCGGAGAGCATCGTACCTTCGTCTTTAGCGTCTTTTGTGGTCTACATCCTGGCAGAAAGCTTTTCCACTCTGTCTGGCAAGGAAAACCTGCGGGAGCACAGAAAACATCTCCCATCGTGTTCTGGACGTTGCACGGAGGTCTGCCAAGTGTTTCCATGAAGAAAAGAAAAGTTGTCCAAAATAACTTCCTATCGAATATTCATGTGACTGGAAAAGTCAGGAGAATGGTAAGGTACTGTTTTCTATCAGTTGGCAAGTTCAGCACACAATCCCAGTGTTGTACAGCTTCTTTCTTCACCTTTCCGATGCTGCCGCTCTCTCCGGCTCCCTGAGCCCAAGAAGCGGCTTCTTCGCGCAAAGACGATTGTACCGCTCACAGTGCTCTCTTAGCGCGGCTTCTGCCGAAAGACGCCAGGGAGCGGCGCATAACTCCGGAGAGCATCGTACCTTCGTCTTTAGAGTCTTTTGTGGTCTACACCTTAGCAGAAAGCTTTTCCACTCTGTCTGGCAAGGAAAACCTGCGGGAGCACAGAAAACATCTCCCATCGTGTTCTGGACGTTGCACGGACGTCTGCCAAGTGTTCGGCATAAAGAAAAGAAAAGCTGTCCAAAACAGCTTCTTATCGAATATTCATGTGATTGGAAAAGTCAGGAAAGTGGTAAGGTAATGTTTTCTATCAGTTGGCAAGCTGCGCACACAATCCCAGTGTTGTACAGCTTCCTTCTTCACCTTTCCGATGCTGCCGCTCTCTCCGGCTCCGGGAGCCGAAGAAGCGGCTTCTTCGCGCAAAGACGATTGTACCGCTCACAGTGCTCTCTTAGCGCGGCTTCTGCCGAAAGACGCCCGGGAGCGGCGCTTAGCTCCGGAGAGCATCGTACCTTCGTCTTTAGCGTCTTTTGTGGTCTACATCCTAGCAGAAAGCTTTTCCACTCTGTCTGGCAAGGAAAACCTGCGGGAGCACAGAAAACATCTCCCATCGTGTTCTGGACATTGCACGGAGGTCTGCCAAGTGTTTGCATGAAGAAATTAATAGTTGTCCAAAATAACTTTCTATCAAATATTCTTGTGATTGGAAAAGTCAGGAAAGTGGTAAGGTACTGTTTTCAATCAGTTGGCTAGTTGAACACACAATCCCAGTGTTGTACTGCTTCTTTCTTCACCTTTCCGATGCTGCCGCTCTCTCCGGCTCCCGGAGCCCAAGAAGCGGCTTCTTCGCGCAAAGACGATTGTACCGCTCACAGTGCTCTCTTAGCGCGGCTTCTGCCGAAAGACGCCCGGGAGCGGCTCTTAGCTCGGGAGAGCATCGTACCTTCGTCTTTAGCGTCTTTTGTGGTCTACATCCTAGCAGAAAGCTTTTCCACTCTGTCTGGCAAGAAAAACCTGCGGGAGCACAGAAAACATCTCCCATCGTGTTCTGGACGTTGCACGGAGGTCTGCCAAGTGTTTGCATGAAGAAATTAATAGTTGTCCAAAATAACTTTCTATCAAATATTCTTGTTATTGGAAAAGTCAGGGAAGCGGTAAGGTACTGTTTTCTATCAGTTGGCAAGCTGCGCACACAATCCCAGTGTTGTACAGCTTCCTTCTTCACCTTTCCGATGCTGCCGCTCTCTCCGGCTCCCGGAGCCGAAAGAAGCGGCTTCTTCGCGCAAAGACGATTGTACCGCTCACAGTGCTCTCTTAGCGCGGCTTCTGCCGAAAGACGCCCGGGAGCGGCTCTTAGCTCCGGAGAGCATCGTACCTTCGTCTTTAGCGTCTTTTGTGGTCTACATCCTAGCAGAAAGCTTTTCCACTCTGTCTGGCAAGGAAAACCTGCGGGAGCACAGAAAACATCTCCCATCGTGTTCTAGACATTGCACGGAGGTCTGCCAAGTGTTTGCATGAAGAAATTAATAGTTGTCCAAAATAACTTTCTATCAAATATTCTTGTGATTGGAAAAGTCAGGAAAGTGGTAAGGTACTGTTTTCTATCAGTTGGCTAGTTGAGCACAAAATCCCAGTATTGTACAGCTTCCTTCTTCACCTTTCCGATGCTGCCGCTCTCTCCGGCTCCCGGAGCCGAAGATGCGGCTTCTTCGCGCAAAGACGATTGTACCGCTCACAATGCTCTCTTAGCGCCGCTTCTGCCGAAAGAAGCCCGGGAGCGGCGCTTAGCTCCGGAGAGCATCGTACCTTCGTCTTTAGCGTCTTTTGTGGTCTACATCCTGGCAGAAAGCTTTTCCACTCTGTCTGGCAAGGAAAACCTGCGGGAGCACAGAAAACATCTCCCATCGTGTTCTGGACGTTGCACGGAGGTCTGCCAAGTGTTTCCATGAAGAAAAGAAAAGTTGTCCAAAATAACTTCCTATCGAATATTCATGTGACTGGAAAAGTCAGGAGAATGGTAAGGTACTGTTTTCTATCAGTTGGCAAGTTCAGCACACAATCCCAGTGTTGTACAGCTTCTTTCTTCACCTTTCCGATGCTGCCGCTCTCTCCGGCTCCCTGAGCCCAAGAAGCGGCTTCTTCGCGCAAAGACGATTGTACCGCTCACAGTGCTCTCTTAGCGCGGCTTCTGCCGAAAGACGCCAGGGAGCGGCGCATAACTCCGGAGAGCATCGTACCTTCGTCTTTAGAGTCTTTTGTGGTCTACACCTTAGCAGAAAGCTTTTCCACTCTGTCTGGCAAGGAAAACCTGCGAGAGCACAGAAAACATCTCCCATCGTGTTCTGGACGTTGCACGGACGTCTGCCAAGTGTTTGGCATAAAGAAAAGAAAAGCTGTCCAAAACAGCTTCTTATCGAATATTCATGTGATTGGAAAAGTCAGGAAAGTGGTAAGGTAATGTTTTCTATCAGTTGGCAAGCTGCGCACACAATCCCAGTGTTGTACAGCTTCCTTCTTCACCTTTCCGATGCTGCCGCTCTCTCCGGCTCCGGGAGCCGAAGAAGCGGCTTCTTCGCGCAAAGACGATTGTACCGCTCACAGTGCTCTCTTAGCGCGGCTTCTGCCGAAAGACGCCCGGGAGCGGCGCTTAGCTCCGGAGAGCATCGTACCTTCGTCTTTAGCGTCTTTTGTGGTCTACATCCTAGCAGAAAGCTTTTCCACTCTGTCTGGCAAGGAAAACCTGCAGGAGCACAGAAAACATCTCCCATCGTGTTCTGGACATTGCACGGAGGTCTGCCAAGTGTTTGCATGAAGAAATTAATAGTTGTCCAAAATAACTTTCTATCAAATATTCTTGTGATTGGAAAAGTCAGGAAAGTGGTAAGGTACTGTTTTCAATCAGTTGGCTAGTTGAACACACAATCACAGTGTTGTACAGCTTCTTTCTTCACCTTTCCGATGCTGCCGCTCTCTCCGGCTCCCGGAGCCCAAGAAGCGGCTTCTTCGCGCAAAGACGATTGTACCGCTCACAGTGCTCTCTTAGCGCGGCTTCTGCCAAAAGACGCCCGGGAGCGGCTCTTAGCTCGGGAGAGCATCGTACCTTCGTCTTTAGCGTCTTTTGTGGTCTACATCCTAGCAGAAAGCTTTTCCACTCTGTCTGGCAAGAAAAACCTGCGGGAGCACAGAAAACATCTCCCATCGTGTTCTGGACGTTGCACGGAGGTCTGCCATGTGTTTGGCATAAAGAAAGGAAAAGCTGTCCAAAACAGCTTCTTATCGAATATTCATGTGATTGGAAATGTCAGGAGAATGGTAAGGTACTGTTTTCTATCAGTTGGCCAGCGGCGCACACAATCCCAGTGTTGTACAGCTTCTTTCTCCACCTTTCCGATGCTGCCGCTCTCTCCGGCTCCCGGAGCCGGAGATGCGGCTTCTTCGCGCAAAGACGATTGTACCGCTCACAGTGCTCTCTTAGCGCGGCTTCTGCCGAAAGACGCCCGGGAGCGGCTCTTAGCTCGGGAGAGCATCGTACCTTCGTCTTTAGCGTCTTTTGTGGTCTACATCCTAGCAGAAAGCTTTTCCACTCTGTCTGGCAAGGAAAACCTGCGGGAGCACAGAAAACATCTCCCATCGTGTTCTGGACATTGCACGGAGGTCTGCCAAGTGTTCAGCATAAAGAAAAGAAAAGCTGTCCAAAGCAGCTTCTTATCGAATATTCATGTGAATAGAAAAGTCAGGAAAGTGGTAAGGTACTGTTTTCTATCAGTTTGCAAGCGGCGCACACAATCACAGTGTTGTACAGCTTCTTTCTTCACCTTTCCGATGCTGCCGCTCTCTCCGGCTCCCGGAGCCCAAGAAGCGGCTTCTTCGCGCAAAGACGATTGTACCGCTCACAGTGCTCTCTTAGCGCGGCTTCTGCCGAAAGACGCCCGGGAGCGGCGCTTAGCTCCGGAGAGCATCGTACCTTCGTCTTTAGCGTTTTTTGTGGTCTACATCCTAGCAGAAAGCTTTTCCACTCTGTCTGGCAAGGAAAACCTGCGAGAGCACAGAAAACATCTCCCATCGTGTTCTGGACGTTGCACGGAGGTCTGCCATGTGTTTCCATGAAGAAAAGAAAAGTTGTCCAAAATAACTTCCTATCGAATATTCATGTGACTGGAAAAGTCAGGAGAATGGTAAGGTACTGTTTTCTATCAGTCGGCAAGTTCAGCACACAATCCCAGTGTTGTACAGCTTCTTTCTTCACCTTTCCCATGCTACCGCTCTCTCCGGCTCCCTGAGCCCAAGAAGCGGCTTCTTCGCGCAAAGACGATTGTACCGCTCACAGTGCTCTCTTAGCACGGCTTCTGCCGAAAGACGCCCGGGAGCGGCTCTTAGCTCGGGAGAGCATCGTACCTTCGTCTTTAGCGTCTTTTGTGGTCTACATCCTGGCAGAAAGCTTTTCCACTCTGTCTGGCAAGGAAAACCTGCGGGAGCACAGAAAACATCTCCCATCGTGTTCTGGACGTTGCACGGAGGTCTGCCAAGTGTTCAGCATAAAGAAAAGAAAAGCTGTCCAAAGCAGCTTCTTATCGAATATTCATGTGATTAGAAAAGTCAGGAGAATGGTAAGGTACTGTTTTCTATCAGTTGGCAAGCGGCGCACACAATCACAGTGTTGTACAGCTTCTTTCTCCACCTTTCCGATGCTGCCGCTCTCTCCGGCTCCCGGAGCCGAAGAAGCGGCTTCTTCGCGCAAAGACGATTGTACCGCTCACAGTGCTCTCTTAGCGCGGCTTCTGCCGAAAGACGCCCGGGAGCGGCGCATAGCTCCGGAGAGCATCGTACCTTCGTCTTTAGCGTCTATTGTGGTCTACACCTTAGCAGAAAGCTTTTCCATTCTGTCTGGCAAGGAAAACCTGCGGGAGCACAGAAAACATCTCCCATCGTGTTCTAGACATTGCACGGAGGTCTGCCATGTGTTTGGCATAAAGAAAGGAAAAGCTGTCCAAAACAGCTTCTTATCGAATATTCATGTGATTGGAAATGTCAGGAGAATGGTAAGGTACTGTTTTCTATCAGTTGGCCAGCGGCGCACACAATCACAGTGTTGTACAGCTTCTTTCTCCACCTTTCCGATGCTGCCGCTCTCTCCGGCTCCCGGAGCCGGAGATGCGGCTTCTTCGCGCAAAGACGATTGTACCGCTCACAGTGCTCTCTTAGCGCGGCTTCTGCCGAAAGACGCCCGGGAGCGGCTCTTAGCTCCGGAGAGCATCGTACCTTCGTCTTTAGCGTCTTTTGTGGTCTACATCCTAGCAGAAAGCTTTTCCACTCTGTCTGGCAAGGAAAACCTGCGGGAGCACAGAAAACATCTCCCATCGTGTTCTGGACATTGCACGGAGGTCTGCCAAGTGTTCAGCATAAAGAAAAGAAAAGCTGTCCAAAGCAGCTTCTTATCGAATATTCATGTGAATAGAAAAGTCAGGAAAGTGGTAAGGTACTGTTTTCTATCAGTTTGCAAGCGGCGCACACAATCACAGTGTTGTACAGCTTCTTTCTTCACCTTTCCGATGCTGCCGCTCTCTCCGGCTCCCGGAGCCCAAGAAGCGGCTTCTTCGCGCAAAGACGATTGTACCGCTCACAGTGCTCTCTTAGCGCGGCTTCTGCCGAAAGACGCCCGGGAGCGGCGCTTAGCTCCGGAGAGCATCGTACCTTCGTCTTTAGCGTTTTTTGTGGTCTACATCCTAGCAGAAAGCTTTTCCACTCTGTCTGGCAAGGAAAACCTGCGAGAGCACAGAAAACATCTCCCATCGTGTTCTGGACGTTGCACGGAGGTCTGCCATGTGTTTCCATGAAGAAAAGAAAAGTTGTCCAAAATAACTTCCTATCGAATATTCATGTGACTGGAAAAGTCAGGAGAATGGTAAGGTACTGTTTTCTATCAGTCGGCAAGTTCAGCACACAATCCCAGTGTTGTACAGCTTCTTTCTTCACCTTTCCCATGCTACCGCTCTCTCCGGCTCCCTGAGCCCAAGAAGCGGCTTCTTCGCGCAAAGACGATTGTACCGCTCACAGTGCTCTCTTAGCACGGCTTCTGCCGAAAGACGCCCGGGAGCGGCTCTTAGCTCGGGAGAGCATCGTACCTTCGTCTTTAGCGTCTTTTGTGGTCTACATCCTGGCAGAAAGCTTTTCCACTCTGTCTGGCAAGGAAAACCTGCGGGAGCACAGAAAACATCTCCCATCGTGTTCTGGACGTTGCACGGAGGTCTGCCAAGTGTTCAGCATAAAGAAAAGAAAAGCTGTCCAAAGCAGCTTCTTATCGAATATTCATGTGATTAGAAAAGTCAGGAGAATGGTAAGGTACTGTTTTCTATCAGTTGGCAAGCGGCGCACACAATCACAGTGTTGTACAGCTTCTTTCTCCACCTTTCCGATGCTGCCGCTCTCTCCGGCTCCCGGAGCCGAAGAAGCGGCTTCTTCGCGCAAAGACGATTGTACCGCTCACAGTGCTCTCTTAGCGCGGCTTCTGCCGAAAGACGCCCGGGAGCGGCGCATAGCTCCGGAGAGCATCGTACCTTCGTCTTTAGCGTCTATTGTGGTCTACACCTTAGCAGAAAGCTTTTCCATTCTGTCTGGCAAGGAAAACCTGCGGGAGCACAGAAAACATCTCCCATCGTGTTCTAGACATTGCACGGAGGTCTGCCATGTGTTTGGCATAAAGAAAGGAAAAGCTGTCCAAAACAGCTTCTTATCGAATATTCATGTGATTGGAAAAGTCAGGAGAATGGTAAGGTACTGTTTTCTATCAGTTGGCAAGTTGAGCACACAATCCCAGTGTTGTACAGCTTCTTTCTTCACCTTTCCGATGCTGCCGCTCTCTCCGGCTCCCGGAGCCCAAGAACCGGCTTCTTCGCGCAAAGACGATTGTACCGCTCACAGTGCTCTCTTAGCGCGGCTTCTGCCGAAAGACGCCCGGGAGCGGCTCTTAGCTCGGGAGAGCATCGTACCTTCGTCTTTAGCGTCTTTTGTGGTCTACATCCTAGCAGAAAGCTTTTCCACTCTGTCTGGCAAGGAAAACCTGCGGGAGCACAGAAAACATCTCCCATCGTGTTCTGGACGTTGCACGGAGGTCTGCCAAGTGTTCAGCATAAAGAAAAGAAAAGCTGTCCAAAGCAGTTTCTTATCGAATATTCATGTGAATAGAAAAGTCAGGAGAATGGTAAGGTACTGTTTTCTATCAGTTGGCCAGCGGCGCACACAATCACAGTGTTGTACAGCTTCTTTCTCCACCTTTCCGATGCTGCCGCTCTCTCCGGCTCCCGGAGCCGAAGAAGCGGCTTCTTCGCGCAAAGACGATTGTACCGCTCACAGTGCTCTCTTAGCGCGGCTTCTGCCGAAAGACGCCCGGGAGCGGCGCATAACTCCGGAGAGCATCGTACCTTCGTCTTTAGCGTCTTTTGTGGTCTACACCTTAGCAGAAAGCTTTTCCACTCTGTCTGGCAAGGAAAACCTGCGGGAGCACAGAAAACATCTCCCATCGTGTTCTGGACGTTGCACGGAGGTCTGCCAAGTGTTTGCATGAAGAAATTAATAGTTGTCCAAAATAACTTTCTATCAAATATTCTTGTGATTGGAAAAGTCAGGAAAGCGGTAAGGTACTGTTTTCTATCAGTTGGCAAGCTGCGCACACAATCCCAGTGTTGTACAGCTTCCTTCTTCACCTTTCCGATGCTGCCGCTCTCTCCGGCTCCCGGAGCCGAAGAAGCGGCTTCTTCGCGCAAAGACGATTGTACCGGTCCCAGTGCTCTCTTAGCGCGGCTTCTGCCGAAAGACGCCCGGGAGCGGCGCTTAGCTCCGGAGAGCATCGTACCTTCGTCTTTAGCGTGTTTTGTGGTCTACATCCTAGCAGAAAGCTTTTCCACTCTGTCTGGCAAGGAAAACCTGCGGGAGCACAGAAAACATCTCCCATCGTGTTCTAGACATTGCACGGAGGTCTGCCAAGTGTTTGCATGAAGAAATTAATAGTTGTCCAAAATAACATTCTATCAAATATTCTTGTGATTGGAAAAGTCAGGAAAGTGGTAAGGTACTGTTTTCTATCAGTTGGCTAGTTGAGCACAAAATCCCAGTATTGTACAGCTTCCTTCTTCACCTTTCCGATGCTGCCGCTCTCTCCGGCTCCCGGAGCCGAAGATGCGGCTTCTTCGCGCAAAGACGATTGTACCGCTCACAATGCTCTCTTAGCGCCGCTTCTGCCGAAAGAAGCCCGGGAGCGGCGCTTAGCTCCGGAGAGCATCGTACCTTCGTCTTTAGCGTCTTTTGTGGTCTACATCCTAGCAGAAAGCTTTTCCACTCTGTCTGGCAAGGAAAACCTGCGGGAGCACAGAAAACATCTCCCATCGTGTTCTGGACGTTGCACGGAGGTCTGCCAAGTGTTTCCATGAAGAAAAGAAAAGTTGTCCAAAATAACTTCCTATCGAATATTCATGTGACTGGAAAAGTCAGGAGAATGGTAAGGTACTGTTTTCTATCAGTTGGCAAGTTCAGCACACAATCCCAGTGTTGTACAGCTTCTTTCTTCACCTTTCCGATGCTGCCGCTCTCTCCGGCACCCTGAGCCCAAGAAGCGGCTTCTTCGCGCAAAGACGATTGTACCGCTCACAGTGCTCTCTTAGCGCGGCTTCTGCCGAAAGACGCCCGGGAGCGGCGCATAACTCCGGAGAGCATCGTACCTTCGTCTTTAGAGTCTTTTGTGGTCTACACCTTAGCAGAAAGCTTTTCCACTCTGTCTGGCAAGGAAAACCTGCGGGAGCACAGAAAACATCTCCCATCGTGTTCTGGACGTTGCACGGAGGTCTGCCAAGTGTTCAGCATAAAGAAAAGAAAAGCTGTCCAAAGCAGCTTCTTATCGAATATTCATGTGATTAGAAAAGTCAGGAGAATGGTAAGGTACTGTTTTCTATCAGTTGGCAAGCGGCGCACACAATCACAGTGTTGTACAGCTTCTTTCTCCACCTTTCCGATGCTGCCGCTCTCTCCGGCTCCCGGAGCCGAAGAAGCGGCTTCTTCGCGCAAAGACGATTGTACCGCTCACAGTGCTCTCTTAGCGCGGCTTCTGCCGAAAGACGCCCGGGAGCGGCGCATAGCTCCGGAGAGCATCGTACCTTCGTCTTTAGCGTCTATTGTGGTCTACACCTTAGCAGAAAGCTTTTCCATTCTGTCTGGCAAGGAAAACCTGCGGGAGCACAGAAAACATCTCCCATCGTGTTCTAGACATTGCACGGAGGTCTGCCATGTGTTTGGCATAAAGAAAGGAAAAGCTGTCCAAAACAGCTTCTTATCGAATATTCATGTGATTGGAAATGTCAGGAGAATGGTAAGGTACTGTTTTCTATCAGTTGGCAAGTTGAGCACACAATCCCAGTGTTGTACAGCTTCTTTCTTCACCTTTCCGATGCTGCCGCTCTCTCCGGCTCCCGGAGCCCAAGAACCGGCTTCTTCGCGCAAAGACGATTGTACCGCTCACAGTGCTCTCTTAGCGCGGCTTCTGCCGAAAGACGCCCGGGAGCGGCTCTTAGCTCGGGAGAGCATCGTACCTTCGTCTTTAGCGTCTTTTGTGGTCTACATCCTAGCAGAAAGCTTTTCCACTCTGTCTGGCAAGGAAAACCTGCGGGAGCACAGAAAACATCTCCCATCGTGTTCTGGACGTTGCACGGAGGTCTGCCAAGTGTTCAGCATAAAGAAAAGAAAAGCTGTCCAAAGCAGTTTCTTATCGAATATTCATGTGAATAGAAAAGTCAGGAGAATGGTAAGGTACTGTTTTCTATCAGTTGGCCAGCGGCGCACACAATCACAGTGTTGTACAGCTTCTTTCTCCACCTTTCCGATGCTGCCGCTCTCTCCGGCTCCCGGAGCCGAAGAAGCGGCTTCTTCGCGCAAAGACGATTGTACCGCTCACAGTGCTCTCTTAGCGCGGCTTCTGCCAAAAGACGCCCGGGAGCGGCGCATAACTCCGGAGAGCATCGTACCTTCGTCTTTAGCGTCTTTTGTGGTCTACACCTTAGCAGAAAGCTTTTCCACTCTGTCTGGCAAGGAAAACCTGCGGGAGCACAGAAAACATCTCCCATCGTGTTCTGGACGTTGCACGGAGGTCTGCCAAGTGTTTGCATGAAGAAATTAATAGTTGTCCAAAATAACTTTCTATCAAATATTCTTGTGATTGGAAAAGTCAGGAAAGCGGTAAGGTACTGTTTTCTATCAGTTGGCAAGCTGCGCACACAATCCCAGTGTTGTACAGCTTCCTTCTTCACCTTTCCGATGCTGCCGCTCTCTCCGGCTCCCGGAGCCGAAGAAGCGGCTTCTTCGCGCAAAGACGATTGTACCGCTCACAGTGCTCTCTTAGCGCGGCTTCTGCCGAAAGACGCCCGGGAGCGGCGCTTAGCTCCGGAGAGCATCGTACCTTCGTCTTTAGCGTCTTTTGTGTTCTACATCCTAGCAGAAAGCTTTTCCACTCTGTCTGGCAAGGAAAACCTGCGGGAGCACAGAAAACATCTCCCATCGTGTTCTGGACGTTGCACGGAGGTCTGCCATGTGTTTCCATGAAGAAAAGAAAAGTTGTCCAAAATAACTTCCTATCGAATATTCATGTGACTGGAAAAGTCAGGAGAATGGTAAGGTACTGTTTTCTATCAGTTGGCAAGTTCAGCACACAATCCCAGTGTTGTACAGCTTCTTTCTTCACCTTTCCGATGCTGCCGCTCTCTCCGGCTCCCTGAGCCCAAGAAGCGGCTTCTTCGCGCAAAGACGATTGTACCGCTCACAGTGCTCTCTTAGCGCGGCTTCTGCCGAAAGACGCCAGGGAGCGGCGCATAACTCCGGAGAGCATCGTACCTTCGTCTTTAGAGTCTTTTGTGGTCTACACCTTAGCAGAAAGCTTTTCCACTCTGTCTGGCAAGGAAAACCTGCGGGAGCACAGAAAACATCTCCCATCGTGTTCTGGACGTTGCACGGACGTCTGCCAAGTGTTTGGCATAAAGAAAAGAAAAGCTGTCCAAAACAGCTTCTTATCGAATATTCATGTGATTGGAAAAGTCAGGAAAGTGGTAAGGTAATGTTTTCTATCAGTTGGCAAGCTGCGCACACAATCCCAGTGTTGTACAGCTTCCTTCTTCACCTTTCCGATGCTGCCGCTCTCTCCGGCTCCGGGAGCCGAAGAAGCGGCTTCTTCGCGCAAAGACGATTGTACCGCTCACAGTGCTCTCTTAGCGCGGCTTCTGCCGAAAGACGCCCGGGAGCGGCGCTTAGCTCCGGAGAGCATCGTACCTTCGTCTTTAGCGTCTTTTGTGGTCTACATCCTAGCAGAAAGCTTTTCCACTCTGTCTGGCAAGGAAAACCTGCGGGAGCACAGAAAACATCTCCCATCGTGTTCTGGACATTGCACGGAGGTCTGCCAAGTGTTTGCATGAAGAAATTAATAGTTGTCCAAAATAACTTTCTATCAAATATTCTTGTGATTGGAAAAGTCAGGAAAGTGGTAAGGTACTGTTTTCTATCAGTTGGCTAGTTGAACACACAATCCCAGTATTGTACAGCTTCCTTCTTCACCTTTCGGATGCTGCCGCTCTCTCCGGCTCCCTGAGCCGAAGATGCGGCTTCTTCGCGCAAAGACGATTGTACCGCTCAGAGTGCTCTCTTAGCGCCGCTTCTGCCGAAAGAAGCCCGGGAGCGGCGCTTAGCTCCGGAGAGCATCGTACCTTCGTCTTTAGCGTTTTTTGTGGTCTACATCCTAGCAGAAAGCTTTTCCACTCTGTCTGGCAAGGAAAACCTGCGGGAGCACAGAAAACATCTCCCATCGTGTTCTGGACGTTGCACGGAGGTCTGCCATGTGTTTCCATGAAGAAAAGAAAAGTTGTCCAAAATAACTTCCTATCGAATATTCATGTGACTGGAAAAGTCAGGAGAATGGTAAGGTACTGTTTTCTATCAGTTGGCAAGTTGAGCACACAATCCCAGTGTTGTACAGCTTCTTTCTTCACCTTTCCGATGCTGCCGCTCTCTCCGGCTCCCGGAGCCCAAGAAGCGGCTTCTTCGCGCAAAGACGATTGTACCGCTCACAGTGCTCTCTTAGCGCGGCTTCTGCCAAAAGACGCCCGGGAGCGGCTCTTAGCTCGGGAGAGCATCGTACCTTCGTCTTTAGCGTCTTTTGTGGTCTACATCCTAGCAGAAAGCTTTTCCACTCTGTCTGGCAAGGAAAACCTGCGGGAGCACAGAAAACATCTCCCATCGTGTTCTGGACGTTGCACGGAGGTCTGCCAAGTGTTCAGCATAAAGAAAAGAAAAGCTGTCCAAAGCAGCTTCTTATCGAATATTCATGTGAATAGAAAAGTCAGGAGAATGGTAAGGTACTGTTTTCTATCAGTTGGCAAGCGGCGCACACAATCACAGTGTTGTACAGCTTCTTTCTCCACCTTTCCGATGCTGCCGCTCTCTCCGGCTCCCGGAGCCGAAGAAGCGGCTTCTTCGCGCAAAGACGATTGTACCGCTCACAGTGCTCTCTTAGCGCGGCTTCTGCCGAAAGACGCCCGGGAGCGGCGCATAGCTCCGGAGAGCATCGTACCTTCGTCTTTAGCGTCTATTGTGGTCTACACCTTAGCAGAAAGCTTTTCCATTCTGTCTGGCAAGGAAAACCTGCGGGAGCACAGAAAACATCTCCCATCGTGTTCTAGACATTGCACGGACGTCTGCCAAGTGTTTGGCATAAAGAGAAGTAAAGCTGTCCAAAACAGCTTCTTATCGAATATTCATGTGATTGGAAAAGTCAGGAAAGTGGTAAGGTACTGTTTTCTATCAGTTGGCTAGTTGAGCACACAATCCCAGTATTGTACAGCTTCCTTCTTCACCTTTCCGATGCTGCCGCTCTCTCCGGCTCCGGAAGCCGAAGATGCGGCTTCTTCGCGCAAAGACGATTGTACCGCTCACAGTGCTCTCTTAGCGCCGCTTCTGCCGAAAGAAGCCCGGGAGCGGCGCTTAGCTCCGGAGAGCATCGTACCTTTGTCTTTAGCGTCTTTTGTGGTCTACATCCTAGCAGAAAGCTTTTCCACTCTGTCTGGCAAGGAAAACCTGCGGGAGCACAGAAAACATCTCCCATCGTGTTCTGGACGTTGCACGGAGGTCTGCCAAGTGTTTCCATGAAGAAAAGAAAAGTTGTCCAAAATAACTTCCTATCGAATATTCATGTGACTGGAAAAGTCAGGAGAATGGTAAGGTACTGTTTTCTATCAGTTGGCAAGTTCAGCACACAATCCCAGTGTTGTACAGCTTCTTTCTTCACCTTTCCGATGCTGCCGCTCTCTCCGGCTCCCGGAGCCCAAGAAGCGGCTTCTTCGCGCAAAGACGATTGTACCGCTCACAGTGCTCTCTTAGCGCGGCTTCTGCCGAAAGACGCCCGGGAGCGGCTCTTAGCTCCGGAGAGCATCGTACCTTCGTCTTTAGCGTCTTTTGTGGTCTACATCCTAGCAGAAAGCTTTTCCACTCTGTCTGGCAAGGAAAACCTGCGGGAGCACAGAAAACATCTCCCATCGTGTTCTGGACGTTGCACGGACGTCTGCCAAGTGTTCAGCATAAAGAAAAGAAAAGCTGTCCAAAGCAGTTTCTTATCGAATATTCATGTGAATAGAAAAGTCAGGAGAATGGTAAGGTACTGTTTTCTATCAGTTGGCCAGCGGCGCACACAATCACAGTGTTGTACAGCTTCTTTCTCCACCTTTCCGATGCTGCCGCTCTCTCCGGCTCCCGGAGCCGAAGAAGCGGCTTCTTCGCGCAAAGACGATTGTACCGCTCACAGTGCTCTCTTAGCGCGGCTTCTGCCGAAAGACGCCCGGGAGCGGCGCATAACTCCGGAGAGCATCGTACCTTCGTCTTTAGCGTCTTTTGTGGTCTACACCTTAGCAGAAAGCTTTTCCACTCTGTCTGGCAAGGAAAACCTGCGGGAGCACAGAAAACATCTCCCATCGTGTTCTGGACGTTGCACGGAGGTCTGCCAAGTGTTTCCATGAAGAAATTAATAGTTGTCCAAAATAACTTTCTATCAAATATTCTTGTGATTGGAAAAGTCAGGAAAGTGGTAAGGTACTGTTTTCTATCAGTTGGCAAGCTGCGCACACAATCCCAGTGTTGTACAGCTTCCTTCTTCACCTTTCCCATGCTGCCGCTCTCTCCGGCTCCGGGAGCCGAAGAAGCGGCTTCTTCGCGCAAAGACGATTGTACCGGTCCCAGTGCTCTCTTAGCGCGGCTTCTGCCGAAAGACGCCCGGGAGCGGCGCTTAGCTCCGGAGAGCATCGTACCTTCGTCTTTAGCGTCTTTTGTGGTCTACATCCTAGCAGAAAGCTTTTCCACTCTGTCTGGCAAGGAAAACCTGCGGGAGCACAGAAAACATCTGCCATCGTGTTCTAGACATTGCACGGAGGTCTGCCAAGTGTTTGCATGAAGAAAAGAAAAGTTGTCCAAAATAACTTCCTATCGAATATTCATGTGACTGGAAAAGTCAGGAGAATGGTAAGGTACTGTTTTCTATCAGTTGGCAAGTTCAGCACACAATCCCAGTGTTGTACAGCTTCTTTCTTCACCTTTCCGATGCTGCCGCTCTCTCCGGCTCCCTGAGCCCAAGAAGCGGCTTCTTCGCGCAAAGACGATTGTACCGGTCACAGTGCTCTCTTAGCGCGGCTTCTGCCGAAAGACGCCCGGGAGCGGCTCTTAGCTCGGGAGAGCATCATACCTTCGTCTTTAGCGTCTTTTGTGGTCTACATCCTAGCAGAAAGCTTTTCCACTCTGTCTGGCAAGGAAAACCTGCGGGAGCACAGAAAACATCTCCCATCGTGTTCTGGACATTGCACGGAGGTCTGCCAAGTTTTTGGCATAAAGAAAAGAAAAGCTGTCCAAAGCAGCTTCTTATCGAATATTCATGTGAATAGAAAAGTCAGGAGAATGGTAAGGTACTGTTTTCTATCAGTTTGCAAGCGGCGCACACAATCACAGTGTTGTACAGCTTCTTTCTTCACCTTTCCGATGCTGCCGCTCTCTCCGGCTCCCGGAGCCCAAGAAGCGGCTTCTTCGCGCAAAGACGATTGTACCGCTCACAGTGCTCTCTTAGCGCGGCTTCTGCCGAAAGACGCCCGGGAGCGGCGCATAACTCCGGAGAGCATCGTACCTTCGTCTTTAGAGTCTTTTGTGGTCTACACCTTAGCAGAAAGCTTTTCCACTCTGTCTGGCAAGGAAAACCTGCGGGAGCACAGAAAACATCTCCCATCGTGTTCTGGACGTTGCACGGAGGTCTGCCAAGTGTTCAGCATAAAGAAAAGAAAAGCTGTCCAAAGCAGCTTCTTATCGAATATTCATGTGATTAGAAAAGTCAGGAGAATGGTAAGGTACTGTTTTCTATCAGTTGGCAAGCGGCGCACACAATCACAGTGTTGTACAGCTTCTTTCTCCACCTTTCCGATGCTGCCGCTCTCTCCGGCTCCCGGAGCCGAAGAAGCGGCTTCTTCGCGCAAAGACGATTGTACCGCTCACAGTGCTCTCTTAGCGCGGCTTCTGCCGAAAGACGCCCGGGAGCGGCGCATAGCTCCGGAGAGCATCGTACCTTCGTCTTTAGCGTCTATTGTGGTCTACACCTTAGCAGAAAGCTTTTCCATTCTGTCTGGCAAGGAAAACCTGCGGGAGCACAGAAAACATCTCCCATCGTGTTCTAGACATTGCACGGAGGTCTGCCATGTGTTTGGCATAAAGAAAGGAAAAGCTGTCCAAAACAGCTTCTTATCGAATATTCATGTGATTGGAAATGTCAGGAGAATGGTAAGGTACTGTTTTCTATCAGTTGGCAAGTTGAGCACACAATCCCAGTGTTGTACAGCTTCTTTCTTCACCTTTCCGATGCTGCCGCTCTCTCCGGCTCCCGGAGCCCAAGAACCGGCTTCTTCGCGCAAAGACGATTGTACCGCTCACAGTGCTCTCTTAGCGCGGCTTCTGCCGAAAGACGCCCGGGAGCGGCTCTTAGCTCGGGAGAGCATCGTACCTTCGTCTTTAGCGTCTTTTGTGGTCTACATCCTAGCAGAAAGCTTTTCCACTCTGTCTGGCAAGGAAAACCTGCGGGAGCACAGAAAACATCTCCCATCGTGTTCTGGACGTTGCACGGAGGTCTGCCAAGTGTTCAGCATAAAGAAAAGAAAAGCTGTCCAAAGCAGTTTCTTATCGAATATTCATGTGAATAGAAAAGTCAGGAGAATGGTAAGGTACTGTTTTCTATCAGTTGGCCAGCGGCGCACACAATCACAGTGTTGTACAGCTTCTTTCTCCACCTTTCCGATGCTGCCGCTCTCTCCGGCTCCCGGAGCCGAAGAAGCGGCTTCTTCGCGCAAAGACGATTGTACCGCTCACAGTGCTCTCTTAGCGCGGCTTCTGCCAAAAGACGCCCGGGAGCGGCGCATAACTCCGGAGAGCATCGTACCTTCGTCTTTAGCGTCTTTTGTGGTCTACACCTTAGCAGAAAGCTTTTCCACTCTGTCTGGCAAGGAAAACCTGCGGGAGCACAGAAAACATCTCCCATCGTGTTCTGGACGTTGCACGGAGGTCTGCCAAGTGTTTGCATGAAGAAATTAATAGTTGTCCAAAATAACTTTCTATCAAATATTCTTGTGATTGGAAAAGTCAGGAAAGCGGTAAGGTACTGTTTTCTATCAGTTGGCAAGCTGCGCACACAATCCCAGTGTTGTACAGCTTCCTTCTTCACCTTTCCGATGCTGCCGCTCTCTCCGGCTCCCGGAGCCGAAGAAGCGGCTTCTTCGCGCAAAGACGATTGTACCGCTCACAGTGCTCTCTTAGCGCGGCTTCTGCCGAAAGACGCCCGGGAGCGGCGCTTAGCTCCGGAGAGCATCGTACCTTCGTCTTTAGCGTCTTTTGTGTTCTACATCCTAGCAGAAAGCTTTTCCACTCTGTCTGGCAAGGAAAACCTGCGGGAGCACAGAAAACATCTCCCATCGTGTTCTGGACGTTGCACGGAGGTCTGCCATGTGTTTCCATGAAGAAAAGAAAAGTTGTCCAAAATAACTTCCTATCGAATATTCATGTGACTGGAAAAGTCAGGAGAATGGTAAGGTACTGTTTTCTATCAGTTGGCAAGTTCAGCACACAATCCCAGTGTTGTACAGCTTCTTTCTTCACCTTTCCGATGCTGCCGCTCTCTCCGGCTCCCTGAGCCCAAGAAGCGGCTTCTTCGCGCAAAGACGATTGTACCGCTCACAGTGCTCTCTTAGCGCGGCTTCTGCCGAAAGACGCCAGGGAGCGGCGCATAACTCCGGAGAGCATCGTACCTTCGTCTTTAGAGTCTTTTGTGGTCTACACCTTAGCAGAAAGCTTTTCCACTCTGTCTGGCAAGGAAAACCTGCGGGAGCACAGAAAACATCTCCCATCGTGTTCTGGACGTTGCACGGACGTCTGCCAAGTGTTTGGCATAAAGAAAAGAAAAGCTGTCCAAAACAGCTTCTTATCGAATATTCATGTGATTGGAAAAGTCAGGAAAGTGGTAAGGTAATGTTTTCTATCAGTTGGCAAGCTGCGCACACAATCCCAGTGTTGTACAGCTTCCTTCTTCACCTTTCCGATGCTGCCGCTCTCTCCGGCTCCGGGAGCCGAAGAAGCGGCTTCTTCGCGCAAAGACGATTGTACCGCTCACAGTGCTCTCTTAGCGCGGCTTCTGCCGAAAGACGCCCGGGAGCGGCGCTTAGCTCCGGAGAGCATCGTACCTTCGTCTTTAGCGTCTTTTGTGGTCTACATCCTAGCAGAAAGCTTTTCCACTCTGTCTGGCAAGGAAAACCTGCGGGAGCACAGAAAACATCTCCCATCGTGTTCTGGACATTGCACGGAGGTCTGCCAAGTGTTTGCATGAAGAAATTAATAGTTGTCCAAAATAACTTTCTATCAAATATTCTTGTGATTGGAAAAGTCAGGAAAGTGGTAAGGTACTGTTTTCTATCAGTTGGCTAGTTGAACACACAATCCCAGTATTGTACAGCTTCCTTCTTCACCTTTCGGATGCTGCCGCTCTCTCCGGCTCCCTGAGCCGAAGATGCGGCTTCTTCGCGCAAAGACGATTGTACCGCTCAGAGTGCTCTCTTAGCGCCGCTTCTGCCGAAAGAAGCCCGGGAGCGGCGCTTAGCTCCGGAGAGCATCGTACCTTCGTCTTTAGCGTTTTTTGTGGTCTACATCCTAGCAGAAAGCTTTTCCACTCTGTCTGGCAAGGAAAACCTGCGGGAGCACAGAAAACATCTCCCATCGTGTTCTGGACGTTGCACGGAGGTCTGCCATGTGTTTCCATGAAGAAAAGAAAAGTTGTCCAAAATAACTTCCTATCGAATATTCATGTGACTGGAAAAGTCAGGAGAATGGTAAGGTACTGTTTTCTATCAGTTGGCAAGTTGAGCACACAATCCCAGTGTTGTACAGCTTCTTTCTTCACCTTTCCGATGCTGCCGCTCTCTCCGGCTCCCGGAGCCCAAGAAGCGGCTTCTTCGCGCAAAGACGATTGTACCGCTCACAGTGCTCTCTTAGCGCGGCTTCTGCCAAAAGACGCCCGGGAGCGGCTCTTAGCTCGGGAGAGCATCGTACCTTCGTCTTTAGCGTCTTTTGTGGTCTACATCCTAGCAGAAAGCTTTTCCACTCTGTCTGGCAAGGAAAACCTGCGGGAGCACAGAAAACATCTCCCATCGTGTTCTGGACGTTGCACGGAGGTCTGCCAAGTGTTCAGCATAAAGAAAAGAAAAGCTGTCCAAAGCAGCTTCTTATCGAATATTCATGTGAATAGAAAAGTCAGGAGAATGGTAAGGTACTGTTTTCTATCAGTTGGCAAGCGGCGCACACAATCACAGTGTTGTACAGCTTCTTTCTCCACCTTTCCGATGCTGCCGCTCTCTCCGGCTCCCGGAGCCGAAGAAGCGGCTTCTTCGCGCAAAGACGATTGTACCGCTCACAGTGCTCTCTTAGCGCGGCTTCTGCCGAAAGACGCCCGGGAGCGGCGCATAGCTCCGGAGAGCATCGTACCTTCGTCTTTAGCGTCTATTGTGGTCTACACCTTATCAGAAAGCTTTTCCATTCTGTCTGGCAAGGAAAACCTGCGGGAGCACAGAAAACATCTCCCATCGTGTTCTAGACATTGCACGGACGTCTGCCAAGTGTTTGGCATAAAGAGAAGTAAAGCTGTCCAAAACAGCTTCTTATCGAATATTCATGTGATTGGAAAAGTCAGGAAAGTGGTAAGGTACTGTTTTCTATCAGTTGGCTAGTTGAGCACACAATCCCAGTATTGTACAGCTTCCTTCTTCACCTTTCCGATGCTGCCGCTCTCTCCGGCTCCGGAAGCCGAAGATGCGGCTTCTTCGCGCAAAGACGATTGTACCGCTCACAGTGCTCTCTTAGCGCCGCTTCTGCCGAAAGAAGCCCGGGAGCGGCGCTTAGCTCCGGAGAGCATCGTACCTTTGTCTTTAGCGTCTTTTGTGGTCTACATCCTAGCAGAAAGCTTTTCCACTCTGTCTGGCAAGGAAAACCTGCGGGAGCACAGAAAACATCTCCCATCGTGTTCTGGACGTTGCACGGAGGTCTGCCAAGTGTTTCCATGAAGAAAAGAAAAGTTGTCCAAAATAACTTCCTATCGAATATTCATGTGACTGGAAAAGTCAGGAGAATGGTAAGGTACTGTTTTCTATCAGTTGGCAAGTTCAGCACACAATCCCAGTGTTGTACAGCTTCTTTCTTCACCTTTCCGATGCTGCCGCTCTCTCCGGCTCCCGGAGCCCAAGAAGCGGCTTCTTCGCGCAAAGACGATTGTACCGCTCACAGTGCTCTCTTAGCGCGGCTTCTGCCGAAAGACGCCCGGGAGCGGCTCTTAGCTCCGGAGAGCATCGTACCTTCGTCTTTAGCGTCTTTTGTGGTCTACATCCTAGCAGAAAGCTTTTCCACTCTGTCTGGCAAGGAAAACCTGCGGGAGCACAGAAAACATCTCCCATCGTGTTCTGGACGTTGCACGGACGTCTGCCAAGTGTTCAGCATAAAGAAAAGAAAAGCTGTCCAAAGCAGTTTCTTATCGAATATTCATGTGAATAGAAAAGTCAGGAGAATGGTAAGGTACTGTTTTCTATCAGTTGGCCAGCGGCGCACACAATCACAGTGTTGTACAGCTTCTTTCTCCACCTTTCCGATGCTGCCGCTCTCTCCGGCTCCCGGAGCCGAAGAAGCGGCTTCTTCGCGCAAAGACGATTGTACCGCTCACAGTGCTCTCTTAGCGCGGCTTCTGCCGAAAGACGCCCGGGAGCGGCGCATAACTCCGGAGAGCATCGTACCTTCGTCTTTAGCGTCTTTTGTGGTCTACACCTTAGCAGAAAGCTTTTCCACTCTGTCTGGCAAGGAAAACCTGCGGGAGCACAGAAAACATCTCCCATCGTGTTCTGGACGTTGCACGGAGGTCTGCCAAGTGTTTGCATGAAGAAATTAATAGTTGTCCAAAATAACTTTCTATCAAATATTCTTGTGATTGGAAAAGTCAGGAAAGTGGTAAGGTACTGTTTTCTATCAGTTGGCAAGCTGCGCACACAATCCCAGTGTTGTACAGCTTCCTTCTTCACCTTTCCCATGCTGCCGCTCTCTCCGGCTCCGGGAGCCGAAGAAGCGGCTTCTTCGCGCAAAGACGATTGTACCGGTCCCAGTGCTCTCTTAGCGCGGCTTCTGCCGAAAGACGCCCGGGAGCGGCGCTTAGCTCCGGAGAGCATCGTACCTTCGTCTTTAGCGTCTTTTGTGGTCTACATCCTAGCAGAAAGCTTTTCCACTCTGTCTGGCAAGGAAAACCTGCGGGAGCACAGAAAACATCTGCCATCGTGTTCTAGACATTGCACGGAGGTCTGCCAAGTGTTTGCATGAAGAAAAGAAAAGTTGTCCAAAATAACTTCCTATCGAATATTCATGTGACTGGAAAAGTCAGGAGAATGGTAAGGTACTGTTTTCTATCAGTTGGCAAGTTCAGCACACAATCCCAGTGTTGTACAGCTTCTTTCTTCACCTTTCCGATGCTGCCGCTCTCTCCGGCTCCCTGAGCCCAAGAAGCGGCTTCTTCGCGCAAAGACGATTGTACCGGTCACAGTGCTCTCTTAGCGCGGCTTCTGCCGAAAGACGCCCGGGAGCGGCTCTTAGCTCGGGAGAGCATCATACCTTCGTCTTTAGCGTCTTTTGTGGTCTACATCCTAGCAGAAAGCTTTTCCACTCTGTCTGGCAAGGAAAACCTGCGGGAGCACAGAAAACATCTCCCATCGTGTTCTGGACATTGCACGGAGGTCTGCCAAGTTTTTGGCATAAAGAAAAGAAAAGCTGTCCAAAGCAGCTTCTTATCGAATATTCATGTGAATAGAAAAGTCAGGAGAATGGTAAGGTACTGTTTTCTATCAGTTTGCAAGCGGCGCACACAATCACAGTGTTGTACAGCTTCTTTCTTCACCTTTCCGATGCTGCCGCTCTCTCCGGCTCCCGGAGCCCAAGAAGCGGCTTCTTCGCGCAAAGACGATTGTACCGCTCACAGTGCTCTCTTAGCGCGGCTTCTGCCGAAAGACGCCCGGGAGCGGCGCATAACTCCGGAGAGCATCGTACCTTCGTCTTTAGAGTCTTTTGTGGTCTACACCTTAGCAGAAAGCTTTTCCACTCTGTCTGGCAAGGAAAACCTGCGGGAGCACAGAAAACATCTCCCATCGTGTTCTGGACGTTGCACGGACGTCTGCCAAGTGTTTGGCAAAAGATAAGAAAAGCTGTCCAAAACAGCTTCTTATCGAATATTCATGTGATTGGAAAAGTCAGGAAAGTGGTAAGGTAATGTTTTCTATCAGTTGGCAAGCTGCGCACACAATCCCAGTGTTGTACAGCTTCCTTCTTCACCTTTCCCATGCTGCCGCTCTCTCCGGCTCCGGGTGCCGAAGAAGCGGCTTCTTCGCGCAAAGACGATTGTACCGCTCACAGTGCTCTCTTAGCGCGGCTTCTGCCGAAAGAAGCCCGAGAGCGGCGCTTAGCTCCGGAGAGCATCGTACCTTCGTCTTTAGCGTTTTTTGTGGTCTACATCCTAGCAGAAAGCTTTTCCACTCTGTCTGGCAAGGAAAACCTGCGGGAGCACAGAAAACATCTCCCATCGTGTTCTGGACGTTGCACGGAGGTCTGCCATGTGTTTCCATGAAGAAAAGAAAAGTTGTCCAAAATAACTTCCTATCGAATATTCATGTGACTGGAAAAGTCAGGAGAATGGTAAGGTACTGTTTTCTATCAGTTGGCAAGTTGAGCACACAATCCCAGTGTTGTACAGCTTCTTTCTTCACCTTTCCGATGCTGCCGCTCTCTCCGGCTCCCGGAGCCCAAGAAGCGGCTTCTTCGCGCAAAGACGATTGTACCGCTCACAGTGCTCTCTTAGCGCGGCTTCTGCCAAAAGACGCCCGGGAGCGGCTCTTAGCTCGGGAGAGCATCGTACCTTCGTCTTTAGCGTCTTTTGTGGTCTACATCCTAGCAGAAAGCTTTTCCACTCTGTCTGGCAAGAAAAACCTGCGGGAGCACAGAAAACATCTCCCATCGTGTTCTGGACGTTGCACGGAGGTCTGCCATGTGTTTGGCATAAAGAAAGGAAAAGCTGTCCAAAACAGCTTCTTATCGAATATTCATGTGATTGGAAAAGTCAGGAGAATGGTAAGGTACTGTTTTCTATCAGTTGGCCAGCGGCGCACACAATCACAGTGTTGTACAGCTTCTTTCTCCACCTTTCCGATGCTGCCGCTCTCTCCGGCTCCCGGAGCCGGAGATGCGGCTTCTTCGCGCAAAGACGATTGTACCGCTCACAGTGCTCTCTTAGCGCGGCTTCTGCCGAAAGACGCCCGGGAGCGGCTCTTAGCTCGGGAGAGCATCGTACCTTCGTCTTTAGCGTCTTTTGTGGTCTACATCCTAGCAGAAAGCTTTTCCACTCTGTCTGGCAAGGAAAACCTGCGGGAGCACAGAAAACATCTCCCATCGTGTTCTGGACATTGCACGGAGGTCTGCCAAGTGTTCAGCATAAAGAAAAGAAAAGCTGTCCAAAGCAGCTTCTTATCGAATATTCATGTGAATAGAAAAGTCAGGAAAGTGGTAAGGTACTGTTTTCTATCAGTTTGCAAGCGGCGCACACAATCCCAGTGTTGTACAGCTTCTTTCTTCACCTTTCCGATGCTGCCGCTCTCTCCGGCTCCCGGAGCCCAAGAAGCGGCTTCTTCGCGCAAAGACGATTGTACCGCTCACAGTGCTCTCTTAGCGCGGCTTCTGCCGAAAGACGCCCGGGAGCGGCTCTTAGCTCCGGAGAGCATCGTACCTTCGTCTTTAGCGTTTTTTGTGGTCTACATCCTAGCAGAAAGCTTTTCCACTCTGTCTGGCAAGGAAAACCTGCGAGAGCACAGAAAACATCTCCCATCGTGTTCTGGACGTTGCACGGAGGTCTGCCATGTGTTTCCATGAAGAAAAGAAAAGTTGTCCAAAATAACTTCCTATCGAATATTCATGTGACTGGAAAAGTCAGGAGAATGGTAAGGTACTGTTTTCTATCAGTCGGCAAGTTCAGCACACAATCCCAGTGTTGTACAGCTTCTTTCTTCACCTTTCCGATGCTACCGCTCTCTCCGGCTCCCTGAGCCCAAGAAGCGGCTTCTTCGCGCAAAGACGATTGTACCGCTCACAGTGCTCTCTTAGCACGGCTTCTGCCGAAAGACGCCCGGGAGCGGCTCTTAGCTCGGGAGAGCATCGTACCTTCGTCTTTAGCGTCTTTTGTGGTCTACATCCTGGCAGAAAGCTTTTCCACTCTGTCTGGCAAGGAAAACCTGCGGGAGCACAGAAAACATCTCCCATCGTGTTCTGGACGTTGCACGGAGGTCTGCCAAGTGTTCAGCATAAAGAAAAGAAAAGCTGTCCAAAGCAGCTTCTTATCGAATATTCATGTGATTAGAAAAGTCAGGAGAATGGTAAGGTACTGTTTTCTATCAGTTGGCAAGCGGCGCACACAATCACAGTGTTGTACAGCTTCTTTCTCCACCTTTCCGATGCTGCCGCTCTCTCCGGCTCCCGGAGCCGAAGAAGCGGCTTCTTCGCGCAAAGACGATTGTACCGCTCACAGTGCTCTCTTAGCGCGGCTTCTGCCGAAAGACGCCCGGGAGCGGCGCATAGCTCCGGAGAGCATCGTACCTTCGTCTTTAGCGTCTATTGTGGTCTACACCTTAGCAGAAAGCTTTTCCATTCTGTCTGGCAAGGAAAACCTGCGGGAGCACAGAAAACATCTCCCATCGTGTTCTGGACGTTGCACGGAGGTCTGCCAAGTGTTTGCATGAAGAAATTAATAGTTGTCCAAAATAACTTTCTATCAAATATTCTTGTGATTGGAAAAGTCAGGAAAGCGGTAAGGTACTGTTTTCTATCAGTTGGCAAGCTGCGCACACAATCCCAGTGTTGTACAGCTTCCTTCTTCACCTTTCCGATGCTGCCGCTCTCTCCGGCTCCCGGAGCCGAAGATGCGGCTTCTTCGCGCAAAGACGATTGTACCGGTCCCAGTGCTCTCTTAGCGCGGCTTCTGCCGAAAGACGCCCGGGAGCGGCGCTTAGCTCCGGAGAGCATCGTACCTTCGTCTTTAGCGTCTTTTGTGGTCTACATCCTAGCAGAAAGCTTTTCCACTCTGTCTGGCAAGGAAAACCTGCGGGAGCACAGAAAACATCTCCCATCGTGTTCTAGACATTGCACGGAGGTCTGCCAAGTGTTTGCATGAAGAAATTAATAGTTGTCCAAAATAACTTTCTATCAAATATTCTTGTGATTGGAAAAGTCAGGAAAGTGGTAAGGTACTGTTTTCTATCAGTTGGCTAGTTGAGCACAAAATCCCAGTATTGTACAGCTTCCTTCTTCACCTTTCCGATGCTGCCGCTCTCTCCGGCTCCCGGAGCCGAAGATGCGGCTTCTTCGCGCAAAGACGATTGTACCACTCACAATGCTCTCTTAGCGCCGCTTCTGCCGAAAGAAGCCCGGGAGCGGCGCTTAGCTCCGGAGAGCATCGTACCTTCGTCTTTAGCGTCTTTTGTGGTCTACATCCTAGCAGAAAGCTTTTCCACTCTGTCTGGCAAGGAAAACCTGCGAGAGCACAGAAAACATCTCCCATCGTGTTCTGGACGTTGCACGGAGGTCTGCCAAGTTTTTCCATGAAGAAAAGAAAAGTTGTCCAAAATAACTTCCTATCGAATATTCATGTGACTGGAAAAGTCAGGAGAATGGTAAGGTACTGTTTTCTATCAGTTGGCAAGTTCAGCACACAATCCCAGTGTTGTACAGCTTCTTTCTTCACCTTTCCGATGCTGCCGCTCTCTCCGGCACCCTGAGCCCAAGAAGCGGCTTCTTCGCGCAAAGACGATTGTACCGCTCACAGTGCTCTCTTAGCGCGGCTTCTGCCGAAAGACGCCCGGGAGCGGCTCTTAACTCCGGAGAGCATCGTACCTTCGTCTTTAGAGTCTTTTGTGGTCTACACCTTAGCAGAAAGCTTTTCCACTCTGTCTGGCAAGGAAAACCTGCGGGAGCACAGAAAACATCTCCCATCGTGTTCTGGACGTTGCACGGAGGTCTGCCAAGTGTTCAGCATAAAGAAAAGAAAAGCTGTCCAAAGCAGCTTCTTATCGAATATTCATGTGATTAGAAAAGTCAGGAGAATGGTAAGGTACTGTTTTCTATCAGTTGGCAAGCGGCGCACACAATCACAGTGTTGTACAGCTTCTTTCTCCACCTTTCCGATGCTGCCGCTCTCTCCGGCTCCCGGAGCCGAAGAAGCGGCTTCTTCGCGCAAAGACGATTGTACCGCTCACAGTGCTCTCTTAGTGCGGCTTCTGCCGAAAGACGCCCGGGAGCGGCGCATAGCTCCGGAGAGCATCGTACCTTCGTCTTTAGCGTCTATTGTGGTCTACACCTTAGCAGAAAGCTTTTCCATTCTGTCTGGCAAGGAAAACCTGCGGGAGCACAGAAAACATCTCCCATCGTGTTCTAGACATTGCACGGAGGTCTGCCATGTGTTTGGCATAAAGAAAGGAAAAGCTGTCCAAAACAGCTTCTTATCGAATATTCATGTGATTGGAAATGTCAGGAGAATGGTAAGGTACTGTTTTCTATCAGTTGGCAAGTTGAGCACACAATCCCAGTGTTGTACAGCTTCTTTCTTCACCTTTCCGATGCTGCCGCTCTCTCCGGCTCCCGGAGCCCAAGAACCGGCTTCTTCGCGCAAAGACGATTGTACCGCTCACAGTGCTCTCTTAGCGCGGCTTCTGCCGAAAGACGCCCGGGAGCGGCTCTTAGCTCGGGAGAGCATCGTACCTTCGTCTTTAGCGTCTTTTGTGGTCTACATCCTAGCAGAAAGCTTTTCCACTCTGTCTGGCAAGGAAAACCTGCGGGAGCACAGAAAACATCTCCCATCGTGTTCTGGACGTTGCACGGAGGTCTGCCAAGTGTTTGCATGAAGAAATTAATAGTTGTCCAAAATAACTTTCTATCAAATATTCTTGTGATTGGAAAAGTCAGGAAAGCGGTAAGGTACTGTTTTCTATCAGTTGGCAAGCTGCGCACACAATCCCAGTGTTGTACAGCTTCCTTCTTCACCTTTCCGATGCTGCCGCTCTCTCCGGCTCCCGGAGCCCAAGAACCGGCTTCTTCGCGCAAAGACGATTGTACCGCTCACAGTGCTCTCTTAGCGCGGCTTCTGCCGAAAGACGCCCGGGAGCGGCGCATAGCTCCGGAGAGCATCGTACCTTCGTCTTTAGCGTCTATTGTGGTCTACACCTTAGCAGAAAGCTTTTCCATTCTGTCTGGCAAGGAAAACCTGCGGGAGCACAGAAAACATCTCCCATCGTGTTCTAGACATTGCACGGACGTCTGCCAAGTGTTTGGCATAAAGAGAAGTAAAGCTGTCCAAAACAGCTTCTTATCGAATATTCATGTGATTGGAAAAGTCAGGAAAGTGGTAAGGTACTGTTTTCTATCAGTTGGCTAGTTGAGCACACAATCCCAGTATTGTACAGCTTCCTTCTTCACCTTTCCGATGCTGCCGCTCTCTCCGGCTCCGGAAGCCGAAGATGCGGCTTCTTCGCGCAAAGACGATTGTACCGCTCACAGTGCTCTCTTAGCGCCGCTTCTGCCGAAAGAAGCCCGGGAGCGGCGCTTAGCTCCGGAGAGCATCGTACCTTCGTCTTTAGCGTTTTTTGTGGTCTACATCCTAGCAGAAAGCTTTTCCACTCTGTCTGGCAAGGAAAACCTGCGGGAGCACAGAAAACATCTCCCATCGTGTTCTGGACGTTGCACGGAGGTCTGCCAAGTGTTTCCATGAAGAAAAGAAAAGTTGTCCAAAATAACTTCCTATCGAATATTCATGTGACTGGAAAAGTCAGGAGAATGGTAAGGTACTGTTTTCTATCAGTTGGCAAGTTCAGCACACAATCCCAGTGTTGTACAGCTTCTTTCTTCACCTTTCCGATGCTGCCGCTCTCTCCGGCTCCCGGAGCCCAAGAAGCGGCTTCTTCGCGCAAAGACGATTGTACCGCTCACAGTGCTCTCTTAGCGCGGCTTCTGCCGAAAGACGCCCGGGAGCGGCTCTTAGCTCCGGAGAGCATCGTACCTTCGTCTTTAGCGTCTTTTGTGGTCTACATCCTAGCAGAAAGCTTTTCCACTCTGTCTGGCAAGGAAAACCTGCGGGAGCACAGAAAACATCTCCCATCGTGTTCTGGACGTTGCACGGACGTCTGCCAAGTGTTCAGCATAAAGAAAAGAAAAGCTGTCCAAAGCAGTTTCTTATCGAATATTCATGTGAATAGAAAAGTCAGGAGAATGGTAAGGTACTGTTTTCTATCAGTTGGCCAGCGGCGCACACAATCACAGTGTTGTACAGCTTCTTTCTCCACCTTTCCGATGCTGCCGCTCTCTCCGGCTCCCGGAGCCGAAGAAGCGGCTTCTTCGCGCAAAGACGATTGTACCGCTCACAGTGCTCTCTTAGCGCGGCTTCTGCCGAAAGACGCCCGGGAGCGGCGCATAACTCCGGAGAGCATCGTACCTTCGTCTTTAGCGTCTTTTGTGGTCTACACCTTAGCAGAAAGCTTTTCCACTCTGTCTGGCAAGGAAAACCTGCGGGAGCACAGAAAACATCTCCCATCGTGTTCTGGACGTTGCACGGAGGTCTGCCAAGTGTTTGCATGAAGAAATTAATAGTTGTCCAAAATAACTTTCTATCAAATATTCTTGTGATTGGAAAAGTCAGGAAAGTGGTAAGGTACTGTTTTCTATCAGTTGGCAAGCTGCGCACACAATCCCAGTGTTGTACAGCTTCCTTCTTCACCTTTCCCATGCTGCCGCTCTCTCCGGCTCCGGGAGCCGAAGAAGCGGCTTCTTCGCGCAAAGACGATTGTACCGGTCCCAGTGCTCTCTTAGCGCGGCTTCTGCCGAAAGACGCCCGGGAGCGGCGCTTAGCTCCGGGGAGCATCGTACCTTCGTCTTTAGCGTCTTTTGTGGTCTACATCCTAGCAGAAAGCTTTTCCACTCTGTCTGGCAAGGAAAACCTGCGGGAGCACAGAAAACATCTGCCATCGTGTTCTAGACATTGCACGGAGGTCTGCCAAGTGTTTGCATGAAGAAAAGAAAAGTTGTCCAAAATAACTTCCTATCGAATATTCATGTGACTGGAAAAGTCAGGAGAATGGTAAGGTACTGTTTTCTATCAGTTGGCAAGTTCAGCACACAATCCCAGTGTTGTACAGCTTCTTTCTTCACCTTTCCGATGCTGCCGCTCTCTCCGGCTCCCTGAGCCCAAGAAGCGGCTTCTTCGCGCAAAGACGATTGTACCGGTCACAGTGCTCTCTTAGCGCGGCTTCTGCCGAAAGACGCCCGGGAGCGGCTCTTAGCTCGGGAGAGCATCATACCTTCGTCTTTAGCGTCTTTTGTGGTCTACATCCTAGCAGAAAGCTTTTCCACTCTGTCTGGCAAGGAAAACCTGCGGGAGCACAGAAAACATCTCCCATCGTGTTCTGGACATTGCACGGAGGTCTGCCAAGTTTTTGGCATAAAGAAAAGAAAAGCTGTCCAAAGCAGCTTCTTATCGAATATTCATGTGAATAGAAAAGTCAGGAGAATGGTAAGGTACTGTTTTCTATCAGTTTGCAAGCGGCGCACACAATCACAGTGTTGTACAGCTTCTTTCTTCACCTTTCCGATGCTGCCGCTCTCTCCGGCTCCCGGAGCCCAAGAAGCGGCTTCTTCGCGCAAAGACGATTGTACCGCTCACAGTGCTCTCTTAGCGCGGCTTCTGCCGAAAGACGCCCGGGAGCGGCGCATAACTCCGGAGAGCATCGTACCTTCGTCTTTAGAGTCTTTTGTGGTCTACACCTTAGCAGAAAGCTTTTCCACTCTGTCTGGCAAGGAAAACCTGCGGGAGCACAGAAAACATCTCCCATCGTGTTCTGGACGTTGCACGGACGTCTGCCAAGTGTTTGGCAAAAGATAAGAAAAGCTGTCCAAAACAGCTTCTTATCGAATATTCATGTGATTGGAAAAGTCAGGAAAGTGGTAAGGTAATGTTTTCTATCAGTTGGCAAGCTGCGCACACAATCCCAGTGTTGTACAGCTTCCTTCTTCACCTTTCCCATGCTGCCGCTCTCTCCGGCTCCGGGTGCCTAAGAAGCGGCTTCTTCGCGCAAAGACGATTGTACCGCTCACAGTGCTCTCTTAGCGCGGCTTCTGCCGAAAGAAGCCCGAGAGCGGCGCTTAGCTCCGGAGAGCATCGTACCTTCGTCTTTAGCGTTTTTTGTGGTCTACATCCTAGCAGAAAGCTTTTCCACTCTGTCTGGCAAGGAAAACCTGCGGGAGCACAGAAAACATCTCCCATCGTGTTCTGGACGTTGCACGGAGGTCTGCCATGTGTTTCCATGAAGAAAAGAAAAGTTGTCCAAAATAACTTCCTATCGAATATTCATGTGACTGGAAAAGTCAGGAGAATGGTAAGGTACTGTTTTCTATCAGTTGGCAAGTTGAGCACACAATCCCAGTGTTGTACAGCTTCTTTCTTCACCTTTCCGATGCTGCCGCTCTCTCCGGCTCCCGGAGCCCAAGAAGCGGCTTCTTCGCGCAAAGACGATTGTACCGCTCACAGTGCTCTCTTAGCGCGGCTTCTGCCAAAAGACGCCCGGGAGCGGCTCTTAGCTCGGGAGAGCATCGTACCTTCGTCTTTAGCGTCTTTTGTGGTCTACATCCTAGCAGAAAGCTTTTCCACTCTGTCTGGCAAGAAAAACCTGCGGGAGCACAGAAAACATCTCCCATCGTGTTCTGGACGTTGCACGGAGGTCTGCCATGTGTTTGGCATAAAGAAAGGAAAAGCTGTCCAAAACAGCTTCTTATCGAATATTCATGTGATTGGAAAAGTCAGGAGAATGGTAAGGTACTGTTTTCTATCAGTTGGCCAGCGGCGCACACAATCACAGTGTTGTACAGCTTCTTTCTCCACCTTTCCGATGCTGCCGCTCTCTCCGGCTCCCGGAGCCGGAGATGCGGCTTCTTCGCGCAAAGACGATTGTACCGCTCACAGTGCTCTCTTAGCGCGGCTTCTGCCGAAAGACGCCCGGGAGCGGCTCTTAGCTCGGGAGAGCATCGTACCTTCGTCTTTAGCGTCTTTTGTGGTCTACATCCTAGCAGAAAGCTTTTCCACTCTGTCTGGCAAGGAAAACCTGCGGGAGCACAGAAAACATCTCCCATCGTGTTCTGGACATTGCACGGAGGTCTGCCAAGTGTTCAGCATAAAGAAAAGAAAAGCTGTCCAAAGCAGCTTCTTATCGAATATTCATGTGAATAGAAAAGTCAGGAAAGTGGTAAGGTACTGTTTTCTATCAGTTTGCAAGCGGCGCACACAATCACAGTGTTGTACAGCTTCTTTCTTCACCTTTCCGATGCTGCCGCTCTCTCCGGCTCCCGGAGCCCAAGAAGCGGCTTCTTCGCGCAAAGACGATTGTACCGCTCACAGTGCTCTCTTAGCGCGGCTTCTGCCGAAAGACGCCCGGGAGCGGCGCTTAGCTCCGGAGAGCATCGTACCTTCGTCTTTAGCGTCTTTTGTCGTCTACATCCTAGCAGAAAGCTTTTCCACTCTGTCTGGCAAGGAAAACCTGCGAGAGCACAGAAAACATCTCCCATCGTGTTCTGGACGTTGCACGGAGGTCTGCCATGTGTTTCCATGAAGAAAAGAAAAGTTGTCCAAAATAACTTCCTATCGAATATTCATGTGACTGGAAAAGTCAGGAGAATGGTAAGGTACTGTTTTCTATCAGTCGGCAAGTTCAGCACACAATCCCAGTGTTGTACAGCTTCTTTCTTCACCTTTCCCATGCTACCGCTCTCTCCGGCTCCCTGAGCCCAAGAAGCGGCTTCTTCGCGCAAAGACGATTGTACCGCTCACAGTGCTCTCTTAGCACGGCTTCTGCCGAAAGACGCCCGGGAGCGGCTCTTAGCTCGGGAGAGCATCGTACCTTCGTCTTTAGCGTCTTTTGTGGTCTACATCCTGGCAGAAAGCTTTTCCACTCTGTCTGGCAAGGAAAACCTGCGGGAGCACAGAAAACATCTCCCATCGTGTTCTGGACGTTGCACGGAGGTCTGCCAAGTGTTCAGCATAAAGAAAAGAAAAGCTGTCCAAAGCAGCTTCTTATCGAATATTCATGTGATTAGAAAAGTCAGGAGAATGGTAAGGTACTGTTTTCTATCAGTTGGCAAGCGGCGCACACAATCACAGTGTTGTACAGCTTCTTTCTCCACCTTTCCGATGCTGCCGCTCTCTCCGGCTCCCGGAGCCGAAGAAGCGGCTTCTTCGCGCAAAGACGATTGTACCGCTCACAGTGCTCTCTTAGCGCGGCTTCTGCCGAAAGACGCCCGGGAGCGGCGCATAGCTCCGGAGAGCATCGTACCTTCGTCTTTAGCGTCTATTGTGGTCTACACCTTAGCAGAAAGCTTTTCCATTCTGTCTGGCAAGGAAAACCTGCGGGAGCACAGAAAACATCTCCCATCGTGTTCTAGACATTGCACGGAGGTCTGCCATGTGTTTGGCATAAAGAAAGGAAAAGCTGTCCAAAACAGCTTCTTATCGAATATTCATGTGATTGGAAATGTCAGGAGAATGGTAAGGTACTGTTTTCTATCAGTTGGCAAGTTGAGCACACAATCCCAGTGTTGTACAGCTTCTTTCTTCACCTTTCCGATGCTGCCGCTCTCTCCGGCTCCCGGAGCCCAAGAAACGGCTTCTTCGCGCAAAGACGATTGTACCGCTCACAGTGCTCTCTTAGCGCGGCTTCTGCCGAAAGACGCCCGGGAGCGGCTCTTAGCTCCGGAGAGCATCGTACCTTCGTCTTTAGCGTCTTTTGTGGTCTACATCCTAGCAGAAAGCTTTTCCACTCTGTCTGGCAAGGAAAACCTGCGGGAGCACAGAAAACATCTCCCATCGTGTTCTGGACGTTGCACGGACGTCTGCCAAGTGTTCAGCATAAAGAAAAGAAAAGCTGTCCAAAGCAGTTTCTTATCGAATATTCATGTGAATAGAAAAGTCAGGAGAATGGTAAGGTACTGTTTTCTATCAGTTGGCCAGCGGCGCACACAATCACAGTGTTGTACAGCTTCTTTCTCCACCTTTCCGATGCTGCCGCTCTCTCCGGCTCCCGGAGCCGAAGAAGCGGCTTCTTCGCGCAAAGACGATTGTACCGCTCACAGTGCTCTCTTAGCGCGGCTTCTGCCGAAAGACGCCCGGGAGCGGCGCATAACTCCGGAGAGCATCGTACCTTCGTCTTTAGCGTCTTTTGTGGTCTACACCTTAGCAGAAAGCTTTTCCACTCTGTCTGGCAAGGAAAACCTGCGGGAGCACAGAAAACATCTCCCATCGTGTTCTGGACGTTGCACGGAGGTCTGCCAAGTGTTTGCATGAAGAAATTAATAGTTGTCCAAAATAACTTTCTATCAAATATTCTTGTGATTGGAAAAGTCAGGAAAGCGGTAAGGTACTGTTTTCTATCAGTTGGCAAGCTGCGCACACAATCCCAGTGTTGTACAGCTTCCTTCTTCACCTTTCCGATGCTGCCGCTCTCTCCGGCTCCCGGAGCCGAAGAAGCGGCTTCTTCGCGCAAAGACGATTGTACCGGTCCCAGTGCTCTCTTAGCGCGGCTTCTGCCGAAAGACGCCCGGGAGCGGCGCTTAGCTCCGGAGAGCATCGTACCTTCGTCTTTAGCGTGTTTTGTGGTCTACATCCTAGCAGAAAGCTTTTCCACTCTGTCTGGCAAGGAAAACCTGCGGGAGCACAGAAAACATCTCCCATCGTGTTCTAGACATTGCACGGAGGTCTGCCAAGTGTTTGCATGAAGAAATTAATAGTTGTCCAAAATAACTTTCTATCAAATATTCTTGTGATTGGAAAAGTCAGGAAAGTGGTAAGGTACTGTTTTCTATCAGTTGGCTAGTTGAGCACAAAATCCCAGTATTGTACAGCTTCCTTCTTCACCTTTCCGATGCTGCCGCTCTCTCCGGCTCCCGGAGCCGAAGATGCGGCTTCTTCGCGCAAAGACGATTGTACCGCTCACAATGCTCTCTTAGCGCCGCTTCTGCCGAAAGAAGCCCGGGAGCGGCGCTTAGCTCCGGAGAGCATCGTACCTTCGTCTTTAGCGTCTTTTGTGGTCTACATCCTAGCAGAAAGCTTTTCCACTCTGTCTGGCAAGGAAAACCTGCGGGAGCACAGAAAACATCTCCCATCGTGTTCTGGACGTTGCACGGAGGTCTGCCAAGTGTTTCCATGAAGAAAAGAAAAGTTGTCCAAAATAACTTCCTATCGAATATTCATGTGACTGGAAAAGTCAGGAGAATGGTAAGGTACTGTTTTCTATCAGTTGGCAAGTTCAGCACACAATCCCAGTGTTGTACAGCTTCTTTCTTCACCTTTCCGATGCTGCCGCTCTCTCCGGCACCCTGAGCCCAAGAAGCGGCTTCTTCGCGCAAAGACGATTGTACCGCTCACAGTGCTCTCTTAGCGCGGCTTCTGCCGAAAGACGCCCGGGAGCGGCGCATAACTCCGGAGAGCATCGTACCTTCGTCTTTAGAGTCTTTTGTGGTCTACACCTTAGCAGAAAGCTTTTCCACTCTGTCTGGCAAGGAAAACCTGCGGGAGCACAGAAAACATCTCCCATCGTGTTCTGGACGTTGCACGGAGGTCTGCCAAGTGTTCAGCATAAAGAAAAGAAAAGCTGTCCAAAGCAGCTTCTTATCGAATATTCATGTGATTAGAAAAGTCAGGAGAATGGTAAGGTACTGTTTTCTATCAGTTGGCAAGCGGCGCACACAATCACAGTGTTGTACAGCTTCTTTCTCCACCTTTCCGATGCTGCCGCTCTCTCCGGCTCCCGGAGCCGAAGAAGCGGCTTCTTCGCGCAAAGACGATTGTACCGCTCACAGTGCTCTCTTAGCGCGGCTTCTGCCGAAAGACGCCCGGGAGCGGCGCATAGCTCCGGAGAGCATCGTACCTTCGTCTTTAGCGTCTATTGTGGTCTACACCTTAGCAGAAAGCTTTTCCATTCTGTCTGGCAAGGAAAACCTGCGGGAGCACAGAAAACATCTCCCATCGTGTTCTAGACATTGCACGGAGGTCTGCCATGTGTTTGGCATAAAGAAAGGAAAAGCTGTCCAAAACAGCTTCTTATCGAATATTCATGTGATTGGAAATGTCAGGAGAATGGTAAGGTACTGTTTTCTATCAGTTGGCAAGTTGAGCACACAATCCCAGTGTTGTACAGCTTCTTTCTTCACCTTTCCGATGCTGCCGCTCTCTCCGGCTCCCGGAGCCCAAGAACCGGCTTCTTCGCGCAAAGACGATTGTACCGCTCACAGTGCTCTCTTAGCGCGGCTTCTGCCGAAAGACGCCCGGGAGCGGCTCTTAGCTCGGGAGAGCATCGTACCTTCGTCTTTAGCGTCTTTTGTGGTCTACATCCTAGCAGAAAGCTTTTCCACTCTGTCTGGCAAGGAAAACCTGCGGGAGCACAGAAAACATCTCCCATCGTGTTCTGGACGTTGCACGGAGGTCTGCCAAGTGTTTGCATGAAGAAATTAATAGTTGTCCAAAATAACTTTCTATCAAATATTCTTGTGATTGGAAAAGTCAGGAAAGCGGTAAGGTACTGTTTTCTATCAGTTGGCAAGCTGCGCACACAATCCCAGTGTTGTACAGCTTCCTTCTTCACCTTTCCGATGCTGCCGCTCTCTCCGGCTCCCGGAGCCGAAGAAGCGGCTTCTTCGCGCAAAGACGATTGTACCGGTCCCAGTGCTCTCTTAGCGCGGCTTCTGCCGAAAGACGCCCGGGAGCGGCGCTTAGCTCCGGAGAGCATCGTACCTTCGTCTTTAGCGTGTTTTGTGGTCTACATCCTAGCAGAAAGCTTTTCCACTCTGTCTGGCAAGGAAAACCTGCGGGAGCACAGAAAACATCTCCCATCGTGTTCTAGACATTGCACGGAGGTCTGCCAAGTGTTTGCATGAAGAAATTAATAGTTGTCCAAAATAACTTTCTATCAAATATTCTTGTGATTGGAAAAGTCAGGAAAGTGGTAAGGTACTGTTTTCTATCAGTTGGCTAGTTGAGCACAAAATCCCAGTATTGTACAGCTTCCTTCTTCACCTTTCCGATGCTGCCGCTCTCTCCGGCTCCCGGAGCCGAAGATGCGGCTTCTTCGCGCAAAGACGATTGTACCGCTCACAATGCTCTCTTAGCGCCGCTTCTGCCGAAAGAAGCCCGGGAGCGGCGCTTAGCTCCGGAGAGCATCGTACCTTCGTCTTTAGCGTCTTTTGTGGTCTACATCCTAGCAGAAAGCTTTTCCACTCTGTCTGGCAAGGAAAACCTGCGGGAGCACAGAAAACATCTCCCATCGTGTTCTGGACGTTGCACGGAGGTCTGCCAAGTGTTTCCATGAAGAAAAGAAAAGTTGTCCAAAATAACTTCCTATCGAATATTCATGTGACTGGAAAAGTCAGGAGAATGGTAAGGTACTGTTTTCTATCAGTTGGCAAGTTCAGCACACAATCCCAGTGTTGTACAGCTTCTTTCTTCACCTTTCCGATGCTGCCGCTCTCTCCGGCACCCTGAGCCCAAGAAGCGGCTTCTTCGCGCAAAGACGATTGTACCGCTCACAGTGCTCTCTTAGCGCGGCTTCTGCCGAAAGACGCCCGGGAGCGGCGCATAACTCCGGAGAGCATCGTACCTTCGTCTTTAGAGTCTTTTGTGGTCTACACCTTAGCAGAAAGCTTTTCCACTCTGTCTGGCAAGGAAAACCTGCGGGAGCACAGAAAACATCTCCCATCGTGTTCTGGACGTTGCACGGAGGTCTGCCAAGTGTTCAGCATAAAGAAAAGAAAAGCTGTCCAAAGCAGCTTCTTATCGAATATTCATGTGATTAGAAAAGTCAGGAGAATGGTAAGGTACTGTTTTCTATCAGTTGGCAAGCGGCGCACACAATCACAGTGTTGTACAGCTTCTTTCTCCACCTTTCCGATGCTGCCGCTCTCTCCGGCTCCCGGAGCCGAAGAAGCGGCTTCTTCGCGCAAAGACGATTGTACCGCTCACAGTGCTCTCTTAGCGCGGCTTCTGCCGAAAGACGCCCGGGAGCGGCGCATAGCTCCGGAGAGCATCGTACCTTCGTCTTTAGCGTCTATTGTGGTCTACACCTTAGCAGAAAGCTTTTCCATTCTGTCTGGCAAGGAAAACCTGCGGGAGCACAGAAAACATCTCCCATCGTGTTCTAGACATTGCACGGAGGTCTGCCATGTGTTTGGCATAAAGAAAGGAAAAGCTGTCCAAAACAGCTTCTTATCGAATATTCATGTGATTGGAAATGTCAGGAGAATGGTAAGGTACTGTTTTCTATCAGTTGGCAAGTTGAGCACACAATCCCAGTGTTGTACAGCTTCTTTCTTCACCTTTCCGATGCTGCCGCTCTCTCCGGCTCCCGGAGCCCAAGAACCGGCTTCTTCGCTCAAAGACGATTGTACCGCTCACAGTGCTCTCTTAGCGCGGCTTCTGCCGAAAGACGCCCGGGAGCGGCGCTTAGCTCCGGAGAGCATCGTACCTTCGTCTTTAGCGTCTTTTGTGGTCTACATCCTAGCAGAAAGCTTTTCCACTCTGTCTGGCAAGGAAAACCTGCGGGAGCACAGAAAACATCTCCCATCGTGTTCTAGACATTGCACGGAGGTCTGCCAAGTGTTTGCATGAAGAAATTAATAGTTGCCCAAAATAACTTTCTATCAAATATTCTTGTGATTGGAAAAGTCAGGAAAGTGGTAAGGTACTGTTTTCTATCAGTTGGCTAGTTGAGCACAAAATCCCAGTATTGTACAGCTTCCTTCTTCACCTTTCCGATGCTGCCGCTCTCTCCGGCTCCCGGAGCCGAAGATGCGGCTTCTTCGCGCAAAGACGATTGTACCGCTCACAATGCTCTCTTAGCGCCGCTTCTGCCGAAAGAAGCCCGGGAGCGGCGCTTAGCTCCGGAGAGCATCGTACCTTCGTCTTTAGCGTCTTTTGTGGTCTACATCCTAGCAGAAAGCTTTTCCACTCTGTCTGGCAAGGAAAACCTGCGGGAGCACAGAAAACATCTCCCATCGTCTTCTGGACGTTGCACGGAGGTCTGCCAAGTGTTTCCATGAAGAAAAGAAAAGTTGTCCAAAATAACTTCCTATCGAATATTCATGTGACTGGAAAAGTCAGGAGAATGGTAAGGTACTGTTTTCTATCAGTTGGCAAGTTCAGCACACAATCCCAGTGTTGTACAGCTTCTTTCTTCACCTTTCCGATGCTGCCGCTCTCTCCGGCTCCCTGAGCCCAAGAAGCGGCTTCTTCGCGCAAAGACGATTGTACCGCTCACAGTGCTCTCTTAGCGCGGCTTCTGCCGAAAGACGCCCGGGAGCGGCGCATAACTCCGGAGAGCATCGTACCTTCGTCTTTAGAGTCTTTTGTGGTCTACACCTTAGCAGAAAGCTTTTCCACTCTGTCTGGCAAGGAAAACCTGCGGGAGCACAGAAAACATCTCCCATCGTGTTCTGGACGTTGCACGGACGTCTGCCAAGTGTTTGGCATAAAGAAAAGAAAAGCTGTCCAAAACAGCTTCTTATCGAATATTCATGTGATTGGAAAAGTCAGGAAAGTGGTAAGGTAATGTTTTCTATCAGTTGGCAAGCTGCGCACACAATCCCAGTGTTGTACAGCTTCCTTCTTCACCTTTCCCATGCTGCCGCTCTCTCCGGCTCCCGGAGCCGAAGAAGCGGCTTCTTCGCGCAAAGACGATTGTACCGCTCACAGTGCTCTCTTAGCGCGGCTTCTGCCGAAAGACGCCCGGGAGCGGCGCTTAGCTCCGGAGAGCATCGTACCTTCGTCTTTAGCGTCTTTTGTGGTCTACATCCTAGCAGAAAGCTTTTCCACTCTGTCTGGCAAGGAAAACCTGCGGGAGCACAGAAAACATCTCCCATCGTGTTCTGGACATTGCACGGAGGTCTGCCAAGTGTTTGCATGAAGAAATTAATAGTTGTCCAAAATAACTTTCTATCAAATATTCTTGTGATTGGAAAAGTCAGGAAAGTGGAAAGGTACTGTTTTCTATCAGTTGGCTAGTTGAACACACAATCCCAGTATTGTACAGCTTCCTTCTTCACCTTTCGGATGCTGCCGCTCTCTCCGGCTCCCTGAGCCGAAGATGCGGCTTCTTCGCGCAAAGACGATTGTACCGCTCACAGTGCTCTCTTAGCGCCGCTTCTGCCGAAAGAAGCCCGGGAGCGGCGCTTAGCTCCGGAGAGCATCGTACCTTCGTCTTTAGCGTTTTTTGTGGTCTACATCCTAGCAGAAAGCTTTTCCACTCTGTCTGGCAAGGAAAACCTGCGGGAGCACAGAAAACATCTCCCATCGTGTTCTGGACGTTGCACGGAGGTCTGCCATGTGTTTCCATGAAGAAAAGAAAAGTTGTCCAAAATAACTTCCTATCGAATATTCATGTGACTGGAAAAGTCAGGAGAATGGTAAGGTACTGTTTTCTATCAGTTGGCAAGTTGAGCACACAATCCCAGTGTTGTACAGCTTCTTTCTTCACCTTTCCGATGCTGCCGCTCTCTCCGGCTCCCGGAGCCCAAGAAGCGGCTTCTTCGCGCAAAGACGATTGTACCGCTCACAGTGCTCTCTTAGCGCGGCTTCTGCCAAAAGACGCCCGGGAGCGGCTCTTAGCTCGGGAGAGCATCGTACCTTCGTCTTTAGCGTCTTTTGTGGTCTACATCCTAGCAGAAAGCTTTTCCACTCTGTCTGGCAAGGAAAACCTGCGGGAGCACAGAAAACATCTCCCATCGTGTTCTGGACGTTGCACGGAGGTCTGCCAAGTGTTCAGCATAAAGAAAAGAAAAGCTGTCCAAAGCAGCTTCTTATCGAATATTCATGTGAATAGAAAAGTCAGGAGAATGGTAAGGTACTGTTTTCTATCAGTTGGCAAGCGGCGCACACAATCACAGTGTTGTACAGCTTCTTTCTCCACCTTTCCGATGCTGCCGCTCTCTCCGGCTCCCGGAGCCGAAGAAGCGGCTTCTTCGCGCAAAGACGATTGTACCGCTCACAGTGCTCTCTTAGCGCGGCTTCTGCCGAAAGACGCCCGGGAGCGGCGCATAGCTCCGGAGAGCATCGTACCTTCGTCTTTAGCGTCTATTGTGGTCTACACCTTAGCAGAAAGCTTTTCCATTCTGTCTGGCAAGGAAAACCTGCGGGAGCACAGAAAACATCTCCCATCGTGTTCTAGACATTGCACGGAGGTCTGCCATGTGTTTGGCATAAAGAAAGGAAAAGCTGTCCAAAACAGCTTCTTATCGAATATTCATGTGATTGGAAATGTCAGGAGAATGGTAAGGTACTGTTTTCTATCAGTTGGCTAGTTGAGCACACAATCCCAGTATTGTACAGCTTCCTTCTTCACCTTTCCGATGCTGCCGCTCTCTCCGGCTCCGGAAGCCGAAGATGCGGCTTCTTCGCGCAAAGACGATTGTACCGCTCACAGTGCTCTCTTAGCGCCGCTTCTGCCGAAAGAAGCCCGGGAGCGGCGCTTAGCTCCGGAGAGCATCGTACCTTCGTCTTTAGCGTCTTTTGTGGTCTACATCCTAGCAGAAAGCTTTTCCACTCTGTCTGGCAAGGAAAACCTGCGGGAGCACAGAAAACATCTCCCATCGTGTTCTGGACGTTGCACGGAGGTCTGCCAAGTGTTTCCATGAAGAAAAGAAAAGTTGTCCAAAATAACTTCCTATCGAATATTCATGTGACTGGAAAAGTCAGGAGAATGGTAAGGTACTGTTTTCTATCAGTTGGCAAGTTCAGCACACAATCCCAGTGTTGTACAGCTTCTTTCTTCACCTTTCCGATGCTGCCGCTCTCTCCGGCTCCCGGAGCCCAAGAAGCGGCTTCTTCGCGCAAAGACGATTGTACCGCTCACAGTGCTCTCTTAGCGCGGCTTCTGCCGAAAGACGCCCGGGAGCGGCTCTTAGCTCCGGAGAGCATCGTACCTTCGTCTTTAGCGTCTTTTGTGGTCTACATCCTAGCAGAAAGCTTTTCCACTCTGTCTGGCAAGGAAAACCTGCGGGAGCACAGAAAACATCTCCCATCGTGTTCTGGACGTTGCACGGAGGTCTGCCAAGTGTTTGCATGAAGAAATTAATAGTTGTCCAAAATAACTTTCTATCAAATATTCTTGTGATTGGAAAAGTCAGGAAAGTGGTAAGGTACTGTTTTCTATCAGTTGGCAAGCTGCGCACACAATCCCAGTGTTGTACAGCTTCCTTCTTCACCTTTCCCATGCTGCCGCTCTCTCCGGCTCCGGGAGCCGAAGAAGCGGCTTCTTCGCGCAAAGACGATTGTACCGGTCCCAGTGCTCTCTTAGCGCGGCTTCTGCCGAAAGACGCCCGGGAGCGGCGCTTAGCTCCGGAGAGCATCGTACCTTCGTCTTTAGCGTCTTTTGTGGTCTACATCCTAGCAGAAAGCTTTTCCACTCTGTCTGGCAAGGAAAACCTGCGGGAGCACAGAAAACATCTGCCATCGTGTTCTAGACATTGCACGGAGGTCTGCCAAGTGTTTGCATGAAGAAAAGAAAACTTGTCCAAAATAACTTCCTATCGAATATTCATGTGACTGGAAAAGTCAGGAGAATGGTAAGGTACTGTTTTCTATCAGTTGGCAAGTTCAGCACACAATCCCAGTGTTGTACAGCTTCTTTCTTCACCTTTCCGATGCTGCCGCTCTCTCCGGCTCCCTGAGCCCAAGAAGCGGCTTCTTCGCGCAAAGACGATTGTACCGCTCACAGTGCTCTCTTAGCGCGGCTTCTGCCAAAAGACGCCCGGGAGCGGCTCTTAGCTCGGGAGAGCATCATACCTTCGTCTTTAGCGTCTTTTGTGGTCTACATCCTAGCAGAAAGCTTTTCCACTCTGTCTGGCAAGGAAAACCTGTGGGAGCACAGAAAACATCTCCCATCGTGTTCTGGACATTGCACGGAGGTCTGCCAAGTTTTTGGCATAAAGAAAAGAAAAGCTGTCCAAAGCAGCTTCTTATCGAATATTCATGTGAATAGAAAAGTCAGGAGAATGGTAAGGTACTGTTTTCTATCAGTTTGCAAGCGGCGCACACAATCACAGTGTTGTACAGCTTCTTTCTTCACCTTTCCGATGCTGCCGCTCTCTCCGGCTCCGGGAGCCGAAGAAGCGGCTTCTTCGCGCAAAGACGATTGTACCGCTCACAGTGCTCTCTTAGCGCGGCTTCTGCCGAAAGACGCCCGGGAGCGGCGCATAACTCCGGAGAGCATCGTGCCTTCGTCTTTAGAGTCTTTTGTGGTCTACACCTTAGCAGAAAGCTTTTCCACTCTGTCTGGCAAGGAAAACCTGCGGGAGCACAGAAAACATCTCCCATCGTGTTCTGGACGTTGCACGGACGTCTGCCAAGTGTTTGGCATAAAGAAAGGAAAAGCTGTCCAAAACAGCTTCTTATCGAATATTCATGTGATTGGAAAAGTCAGGAAAGTGGTAAGGTAATGTTTTCTATCAGTTGGCAAGCTGCGCACACAATCCCAGTGTTGTACAGCTTCCTTCTTCACCTTTCCCATGCTGCCGCTCTCTCCGGCTCCGGGAGCCGAAGAAGCGGCTTCTTCGCGCAAAGACGATTGTACCGCTCACAGTGCTCTCTTAGCGCGGCTTCTGCCGAAAGAAGCCCGGGAGCGGCGCTTAGCTCCGGAGAGCATCGTACCTTCGTCTTTAGCGTTTTTTGTGGTCTACATCCTGGCAGAAAGCTTTTCCACTCTGTCTGGCAAGGAAAACCTGCGGGAGCACAGAAAACATCTCCCATCGTGTTCTGGACGTTGCACGGAGGTCTGCCATGTGTTTCCATGAAGAAAAGAAAAGTTGTCCAAAATAACTTCCTATCGAATATTCATGTGACTGGAAAAGTCAGGAGAATGGTAAGGTACTGTTTTCTATCAGTTGGCAAGTTGAGCACACAATCCCAGTGTTGTACAGCTTCTTTCTTCACCTTTCCGATGCTGCCGCTCTCTCCGGCTCCCGGAGCCCAAGAAGCGGCTTCTTCGCGCAAAGACGATTGTACCGCTCACAGTGCTCTCTTAGCGCGGCTTCTGCCAAAAGACGCCCGGGAGCGGCTCTTAGCTCGGGAGAGCATCGTACCTTCGTCTTTAGCGTCTTTTGTGGTCTACATCCTAGCAGAAAGCTTTTCCATTCTGTCTGGCAAGGAAAACCTGCGGGAGCACAGAAAACATCTCCCATCGTGTTCTGGACGTTGCACGGAGGTCTGCCATGTGTTTGGCATAAAGAAAGGAAAAGCTGTCCAAAACAGCTTCTTATCGAATATTCATGTGATTGGAAAAGTCAGGAGAATGGTAAGGTACTGTTTTCTATCAGTTGGCCAGCGGCGCACACAATCACAGTGTTGTACAGCTTCTTTCTCCACCTTTCCGATGCTGCCGCTCTCTCCGGCTCCCGGAGCCGGAGATGCGGCTTCTTCGCGCAAAGACGATTGTACCGCTCACAGTGCTCTCTTAGCGCGGCTTCTGCCGAAAGACGCCCGGGAGCGGCTCTTAGCTCGGGAGAGCATCGTACCTTCGTCTTTAGCGTCTTTTGTGGTCTACATCCTAGCAGAAAGCTTTTCCACTCTGTCTGGCAAGGAAAACCTGCGGGAGCACAGAAAACATCTCCCATCGTGTTCTGGACATTGCACGGAGGTCTGCCAAGTGTTCAGCATAAAGAAAAGAAAAGCTGTCCAAAGCAGCTTCTTATCGAATATTCATGTGAATAGAAAAGTCAGGAAAGTGGTAAGGTACTGTTTTCTATCAGTTTGCAAGCGGCGCACACAATCACAGTGTTGTACAGCTTCTTTCTCCACCTTTCCGATGCTGCCGCTCTCTCCGGCTCCCGGAGCCGAAGAAGCGGCTTCTTCGCGCAAAGACGATTGTACCGCTCACAGTGCTCTCTTAGCGCGGCTTCTGCCGAAAGACGCCCGGGAGCGGCGCTTAGCTCCGGAGAGCATCGTACCTTCGTCTTTAGCGTTTTTTGTGGTCTACATCCTAGCAGAAAGCTTTTCCACTCTGTCTGGCAAGGAAAACCTGCGAGAGCACAGAAAACATCTCCCATCGTGTTCTGGACGTTGCACGGAGGTCTGCCATGTCTTTCCATGAAGAAAAGAAAAGTTGTCCAAAATAACTTCCTATCGAATATTCATGTGACTGGAAAAGTCAGGAGAATGGTAAGGTACTGTTTTCTATCAGTCGGCAAGTTCAGCACACAATCCCAGTGTTGTACAGCTTCTTTCTTCACCTTTCCCATGCTACCGCTCTCTCCGGCTCCCTGAGCCCAAGAAGCGGCTTCTTCGCGCAAAGACGATTGTACCGCTCACAGTGCTCTCTTAGCACGGCTTCTGCCGAAAGACGCCCGGGAGCGGCTCTTAGCTCGGGAGAGCATTGTACCTTCGTCTTTAGCGTCTTTTGTGGTCTACATCCTGGCAGAAAGCTTTTCCACTCTGTCTGGCAAGGAAAACCTGCGGGAGCACAGAAAACATCTCCCATCGTGTTCTGGACGTTGCACGGAGGTCTGCCAAGTGTTCAGCATAAAGAAAAGAAAAGCTGTCCAAAGCAGCTTCTTATCGAATATTCATGTGATTAGAAAAGTCAGGAGAATGGTAAGGTACTGTTTTCTATCAGTTGGCAAGCGGCGCACACAATCACAGTGTTGTACAGCTTCTTTCTCCACCTTTCCGATGCTGCCGCTCTCTCCGGCTCCCGGAGCCGAAGAAGCGGCTTCTTCGCGCAAAGACGATTGTACCGCTCACAGTGCTCTCTTAGCGCGGCTTCTGCCGAAAGACGCCCGGGAGCGGCGCTTAGCTCCGGAGAGCATCGTACCTTCGTCTTTAGCGTCTTTTGTGGTCTACATCCTAGCAGAAAGCTTTTCCACTCTGTCTGGCAAGGAAAACCTGCGGGAGCACAGAAAACATCTCCCATCGTGTTCTGGACATTGCACGGAGGTCTGCCAAGTGTTTGCATGAAGAAATTAATAGTTGTCCAAAATAACTTTCTATCAAATATTCTTGTGATTGGAAAAGTCAGGAAAGTGGTAAGGTACTGTTTTCTATCAGTTGGCTAGTTGAACACACAATCCCAGTATTGTACAGCTTCCTTCTTCACCTTTCGGATGCTGCCGCTCTCTCCGGCTCCCTGAGCCGAAGATGCGGCTTCTTCGCGCAAAGACGATTGTACCGCTCACAGTGCTCTCTTAGCGCCGCTTCTGCCGAAAGAAGCCCGGGAGCGGCGCTTAGCTCCGGAGAGCATCGTACCTTCGTCTTTAGCGTTTTTTGTGGTCTACATCCTAGCAGAAAGCTTTTCCACTCTGTCTGGCAAGGAAAACCTGCGGGAGCACAGAAAACATCTCCCATCGTGTTCTGGACGTTGCACGGAGGTCTGCCATGTGTTTCCATGAAGAAAAGAAAAGTTGTCCAAAATAACTTCCTATCGAATATTCATGTGACTGGAAAAGTCAGGAGAATGGTAAGGTACTGTTTTCTATCAGTTGGCAAGTTGAGCACACAATCCCAGTGTTGTACAGCTTCTTTCTTCACCTTTCCGATGCTGCCGCTCTCTCCGGCTCCCGGAGCCCAAGAAGCGGCTTCTTCGCGCAAAGACGATTGTACCGCTCACAGTGCTCTCTTAGCGCGGCTTCTGCCAAAAGACGCCCGGGAGCGGCTCTTAGCTCGGGAGAGCATCGTACCTTCGTCTTTAGCGTCTTTTGTGGTCTACATCCTAGCAGAAAGCTTTTCCACTCTGTCTGGCAAGGAAAACCTGCGGGAGCACAGAAAACATCTCCCATCGTGTTCTGGACGTTGCACGGAGGTCTGCCAAGTGTTCAGCATAAAGAAAAGAAAAGCTGTCCAAAGCAGCTTCTTATCGAATATTCATGTGAATAGAAAAGTCAGGAGAATGGTAAGGTACTGTTTTCTATCAGTTGGCAAGCGGCGCACACAATCACAGTGTTGTACAGCTTCTTTCTCCACCTTTCCGATGCTGCCGCTCTCTCCGGCTCCCGGAGCCGAAGAAGCGGCTTCTTCGCGCAAAGACGATTGTACCGCTCACAGTGCTCTCTTAGCGCGGCTTCTGCCGAAAGACGCCCGGGAGCGGCGCATAGCTCCGGAGAGCATCGTACCTTCGTCTTTAGCGTCTATTGTGGTCTACACCTTAGCAGAAAGCTTTTCCATTCTGTCTGGCAAGGAAAACCTGCGGGAGCACAGAAAACATCTCCCATCGTGTTCTAGACATTGCACGGACGTCTGCCAAGTGTTTGGCATAAAGAGAAGTAAAGCTGTCCAAAACAGCTTCTTATCGAATATTCATGTGATTGGAAAAGTCAGGAAAGTGGTAAGGTACTGTTTTCTATCAGTTGGCTAGTTGAGCACACAATCCCAGTATTGTACAGCTTCCTTCTTCACCTTTCCGATGCTGCCGCTCTCTCCGGCTCCGGAAGCCGAAGATGCGGCTTCTTCGCGCAAAGACGATTGTACCGCTCACAGTGCTCTCTTAGCGCCGCTTCTGCCGAAAGAAGCCCGGGAGCGGCGCTTAGCTCCGGAGAGCATCGTACCTTCGTCTTTAGCGTCTTTTGTGGTCTACATCCTAGCAGAAAGCTTTTCCACTCTGTCTGGCAAGGAAAACCTGCGGGAGCACAGAAAACATCTCCCATCGTGTTCTGGACGTTGCACGGAGGTCTGCCAAGTGTTTCCATGAAGAAAAGAAAAGTTGTCCAAAATAACTTCCTATCGAATATTCATGTGACTGGAAAAGTCAGGAGAATGGTAAGGTACTGTTTTCTATCAGTTGGCAAGTTCAGCACACAATCCCAGTGTTGTACAGCTTCTTTCTTCACCTTTCCCATGCTGCCGCTCTCTCCAGCTCCCGGAGCCCAAGAAGCGGCTTCTTCGCGCAAAGACGATTGTACCGCTCACAGTGCTCTCTTAGCGCGGCTTCTGCCGAAAGACGCCCGGGAGCGGCTCTTAGCTCCGGAGAGCATCGTACCTTCGTCTTTAGCGTCTTTTGTGGTCTACATCCTAGCAGAAAGCTTTTCCACTCTGTCTGGCAAGGAAAACCTGCGGGAGCACAGAAAACATCTCCCATCGTGTTCTGGACGTTGCACGGACGTCTGCCAAGTGTTCAGCATAAAGAAAAGAAAAGCTGTCCAAAGCAGTTTCTTATCGAATATTCATGTGAATAGAAAAGTCAGGAGAATGGTAAGGTACTGTTTTCTATCAGTTGGCCAGCGGCGCACACAATCACAGTGTTGTACAGCTTCTTTCTCCACCTTTCCGATGCTGCCGGTCTCTCCGGCTCCCGGAGCCGAAGAAGCGGCTTCTTCGCGCAAAGACGATTGTACCGCTCACAGTGCTCTCTTAGCGCGGCTTCTGCCGAAAGACGCCCGGGAGCGGCGCATAACTCCGGAGAGCATCGTACCTTCGTCTTTAGCGTCTTTTGTGGTCTACACCTTAGCAGAAAGCTTTTCCACTCTGTCTGGCAAGGAAAACATGCGGGAGCACAGAAAACATCTCCCATCGTGTTCTGGACGTTGCACGGAGGTCTGCCAAGTGTTTGCATGAAGAAATTAATAGTTGTCCAAAATAACTTTCTATCAAATATTCTTGTGATTGGAAAAGTCAGGAAAGTGGTAAGGTACTGTTTTCTATCAGTTGGCAAGCTGCGCACACAATCCCAGTGTTGTACAGCTTCCTTCTTCACCTTTCCCATGCTGCCGCTCTCTCCGGCTCCGGGAGCCGAAGAAGCGGCTTCTTCGCGCAAAGACGATTGTACCGGTCCCAGTGCTCTCTTAGCGCGGCTTCTGCCGAAAGACGCCCGGGAGCGGCGCTTAGCTCCGGAGAGCATCGTACCTTCGTCTTTAGCGTCTTTTGTGGTCTACATCCTAGCAGAAAGCTTTTCCACTCTGTCTGGCAAGGAAAACCTGCGGGAGCACAGAAAACATCTGCCATCGTGTTCTAGACATTGCACGGAGGTCTGCCAAGTGTTTGCATGAAGAAAAGAAAAGTTGTCCAAAATAACTTCCTATCGAATATTCATGTGACTGGAAAAGTCAGGAGAATGGTAAGGTACTGTTTTCTATCAGTTGGCAAGTTGAGCACACAATCCCAGTGTTGTACAGCTTCCTTCTTCACCTTTCCCATGCTGCCGCTCTCTCCGGCTCCCTGAGCCCAAGAAGCGGCTTCTTCGCGCAAAGACGATTGTACCGGTCACAGTGCTCTCTTAGCGCGGCTTCTGCCGAAAGACGCCCGGGAGCGGCTCTTAGCTCGGGAGAGCATCATACCTTCGTCTTTAGCGTCTTTTGTGGTCTACATCCTAGCAGAAAGCTTTTCCACTCTGTCTGGCAAGGAAAACCTGCGGGAGCACAGAAAACATCTCCCATCGTGTTCTGGACGTTGCACGGACGTCTGCCAAGTGTTTGGCATAAAGAAAAGAAAAGCTGTCCAAAACAGCTTCTTATCGAATATTCATGTGATTGGAAAAGTCAGGAAAGTGGTAAGGTAATGTTTTCTATCAGTTGGCAAGCTGCGCACACAATCCCAGTGTTGTACAGCTTCCTTCTTCACCTTTCCCATGCTGCCGCTCTCTCCGGCTCCGGGAGCCGAAGAAGCGGCTTCTTCGCGCAAAGACGATTGTACCGCTCACAGTGCTCTCTTAGCGCGGCTTCTGCCGAAAGAAGCCCGGGAGCGGCGCTTAGCTCCGGAGAGCGTCGTACCTTCGTCTTTAGCGTTTTTTGTGGTCTACATCCTGGCAGAAAGCTTTTCCACTCTGTCTGGCAAGGAAAACCTGCGGGAGCACAGAAAACATCTCCCATCGTGTTCTGGACGTTGCACGGAGGTCTGCCATGTGTTTCCATGAAGAAAAGAAAAGTTGTCCAAAATAACTTCCTATCGAATATTCATGTGACTGGAAAAGTCAGGAGAATGGTAAGGTACTGTTTTCTATCAGTTGGCAAGTTGAGCACACAATCCCAGTGTTGTACAGCTTCTTTCTTCACCTTTCCGATGCTGCCGCTCTCTCCGGCTCCCGGAGCCCAAGAAGCGGCTTCTTCGCGCAAAGACGATTGTACCGCTCACAGTGCTCTCTTAGCGCGGCTTCTGCCAAAAGACGCCCGGGAGCGGCTCTTAGCTCGGGAGAGCATCGTACCTTCGTCTTTAGCGTCTTTTGTGGTCTACATCCTAGCAGAAAGCTTTTCCACTCTGTCTGGCAAGGAAAACCTGCGGGAGCACAGAAAACATCTCCCATCGTGTTCTGGACGTTGCACGGAGGTCTGCCATGTGTTTGGCATAAAGAAAGGAAAAGCTGTCCAAAACAGCTTCTTATCGAATATTCATGTGATTGGAAAAGTCAGGAGAATGGTAAGGTACTGTTTTCTATCAGTTGGCCAGCGGCGCACACAATCACAGTGTTGTACAGCTTCTTTCTCCACCTTTCCGATGCTGCCGCTCTCTCCGGCTCCCGGAGCCGGAGATGCGGCTTCTTCGCGCAAAGACGATTGTACCGCTCACAGTGCTCTCTTAGCGCGGCTTCTGCCGAAAGACGCCCGGGAGCGGCTCTTAGCTCGGGAGAGCATCGTACCTTCGTCTTTAGCGTCTTTTGTGGTCTACATCCTAGCAGAAAGCTTTTCCACTCTGTCTGGCAAGGAAAACCTGCGGGAGCACAGAAAACATCTCCCATCGTGTTCTGGACATTGCACGGAGGTCTGCCAAGTGTTCAGCATAAAGAAAAGAAAAGCTGTCCAAAGCAGCTTCTTATCGAATATTCATGTGAATAGAAAAGTCAGGAAAGTGGTAAGGTACTGTTTTCTATCAGTTTGCAAGCGGCGCACACAATCACAGTGTTGTACAGCTTCTTTCTCCACCTTTCCGATGCTGCCGCTCTCTCCGGCTCCCGGAGCCGAAGAAGCGGCTTCTTCGCGCAAAGACGATTGTACCGCTCACAGTGCTCTCTTAGCGCGGCTTCTGCCGAAAGACGCCCGGGAGCGGCGCTTAGCTCCGGAGAGCATCGTACCTTCGTCTTTAGCGTTTTTTGTGGTCTACATCCTAGCAGAAAGCTTTTCCACTCTGTCTGGCAAGGAAAACCTGCGAGAGCACAGAAAACATCTCCCATCGTGTTCTGGACGTTGCACGGAGGTCTGCCATGTGTTTCCATGAAGAAAAGAAAAGTTGTCCAAAATAACTTCCTATCGAATATTCATGTGACTGGAAAAGTCAGGAGAATGGTAAGGTACTGTTTTCTATCAGTCGGCAAGTTCAGCACACAATCCCAGTGTTGTACAGCTTCTTTCTTCACCTTTCCCATGCTACCGCTCTCTCCGGCTCCCTGAGCCCAAGAAGCGGCTTCTTCGCGCAAAGACGATTGTACCGCTCACAGTGCTCTCTTAGCACGGCTTCTGCCGAAAGACGCCCGGGAGCGGCTCTTAGCTCGGGAGAGCATCGTACCTTCGTCTTTAGCGTCTTTTGTGGTCTACATCCTGGCAGAAAGCTTTTCCACTCTGTCTGGCAAGGAAAACCTGCGGGAGCACAGAAAACATCTCCCATCGTGTTCTGGACGTTGCACGGAGGTCTGCCAAGTGTTCAGCATAAAGAAAAGAAAAGCTGTCCAAAGCAGCTTCTTATCGAATATTCATGTGATTAGAAAAGTCAGGAGAATGGTAAGGTAATGTTTTCTATCAGTTGGCAAGCTGCGCACACAATCCCAGTGTTGTACAGCTTCCTTCTTCACCTTTCCCATGCTGCCGCTCTCTCCGGCTCCGGGAGCCGAAGAAGCGGCTTCTTCGCGCAAAGACGATTGTACCGCTCACAGTGCTCTCTTAGCGCGGCTTCTGCCGAAAGAAGCCCGGGAGCGGCGCTTAGCTCCGGAGAGCGTCGTACCTTCGTCTTTAGCGTTTTTTGTGGTCTACATCCTGGCAGAAAGCTTTTCCACTCTGTCTGGCAAGGAAAACCTGCGGGAGCACAGAAAACATCTCCCATCGTGTTCTGGACGTTGCACGGAGGTCTGCCATGTGTTTCCATGAAGAAAAGAAAAGTTGTCCAAAATAACTTCCTATCGAATATTCATGTGACTGGAAAAGTCAGGAGAATGGTAAGGTACTGTTTTCTATCAGTTGGCAAGTTGAGCACACAATCCCAGTGTTGTACAGCTTCTTTCTTCACCTTTCCGATGCTGCCGCTCTCTCCGGCTCCCGGAGCCCAAGAAGCGGCTTCTTCGCGCAAAGACGATTGTACCGCTCACAGTGCTCTCTTAGCGCGGCTTCTGCCAAAAGACGCCCGGGAGCGGCTCTTAGCTCGGGAGAGCATCGTACCTTCGTCTTTAGCGTCTTTTGTGGTCTACATCCTAGCAGAAAGCTTTTCCACTCTGTCTGGCAAGGAAAACCTGCGGGAGCACAGAAAACATCTCCCATCGTGTTCTGGACGTTGCACGGAGGTCTGCCATGTGTTTGGCATAAAGAAAGGAAAAGCTGTCCAAAACAGCTTCTTATCGAATATTCATGTGATTGGAAAAGTCAGGAGAATGGTAAGGTACTGTTTTCTATCAGTTGGCCAGCGGCGCACACAATCACAGTGTTGTACAGCTTCTTTCTCCACCTTTCCGATGCTGCCGCTCTCTCCGGCTCCCGGAGCCGGAGATGCGGCTTCTTCGCGCAAAGACGATTGTACCGCTCACAGTGCTCTCTTAGCGCGGCTTCTGCCGAAAGACGCCCGGGAGCGGCTCTTAGCTCGGGAGAGCATCGTACCTTCGTCTTTAGCGTCTTTTGTGGTCTACATCCTAGCAGAAAGCTTTTCCACTCTGTCTGGCAAGGAAAACCTGCGGGAGCACAGAAAACATCTCCCATCGTGTTCTGGACATTGCACGGAGGTCTGCCAAGTGTTCAGCATAAAGAAAAGAAAAGCTGTCCAAAGCAGCTTCTTATCGAATATTCATGTGAATAGAAAAGTCAGGAAAGTGGTAAGGTACTGTTTTCTATCAGTTTGCAAGCGGCGCACACAATCACAGTGTTGTACAGCTTCTTTCTCCACCTTTCCGATGCTGCCGCTCTCTCCGGCTCCCGGAGCCGAAGAAGCGGCTTCTTCGCGCAAAGACGATTGTACCGCTCACAGTGCTCTCTTAGCGCGGCTTCTGCCGAAAGACGCCCGGGAGCGGCGCTTAGCTCCGGAGAGCATCGTACCTTCGTCTTTAGCGTTTTTTGTGGTCTACATCCTAGCAGAAAGCTTTTCCACTCTGTCTGGCAAGGAAAACCTGCGAGAGCACAGAAAACATCTCCCATCGTGTTCTGGACGTTGCACGGAGGTCTGCCATGTGTTTCCATGAAGAAAAGAAAAGTTGTCCAAAATAACTTCCTATCGAATATTCATGTGACTGGAAAAGTCAGGAGAATGGTAAGGTACTGTTTTCTATCAGTCGGCAAGTTCAGCACACAATCCCAGTGTTGTACAGCTTCTTTCTTCACCTTTCCCATGCTACCGCTCTCTCCGGCTCCCTGAGCCCAAGAAGCGGCTTCTTCGCGCAAAGACGATTGTACCGCTCACAGTGCTCTCTTAGCACGGCTTCTGCCGAAAGACGCCCGGGAGCGGCTCTTAGCTCGGGAGAGCATCGTACCTTCGTCTTTAGCGTCTTTTGTGGTCTACATCCTGGCAGAAAGCTTTTCCACTCTGGCTGGCAAGGAAAACCTGCGGGAGCACAGAAAACATCTCCCATCGTGTTCTGGACGTTGCACGGAGGTCTGCCAAGTGTTCAGCATAAAGAAAAGAAAAGCTGTCCAAAGCAGCTTCTTATCGAATATTCATGTGATTAGAAAAGTCAGGAGAATGGTAAGGTACTGTTTTCTATCAGTTGGCAAGCGGCGCACACAATCACAGTGTTGTACAACTTCTTTCTCCACCTTTCCGATGCTGCCGCTCTCTCCGGCTCCCGGAGCCGAAGAAGCGGCTTCTTCGCGCAAAGACGATTGTACCGCTCACAGTGCTCTCTTAGCGCGGCTTCTGCCAAAAGACGCCCGGGAGCGGCGCTTAGCTCCGGAGAGCATCGTACCTTCGTCTTTAGCATCTTTTGTGGTCTACATCCTAGCAGAAAGCTTTTCCACTCTGTCTGGCAAGGAAAACCTGCGGGAGCACAGAAAACATCTCCCATCGTGTTCTGGACATTGCACGGAGGTCTGCCAAGTGTTTGCATGAAGAAATTAATAGTTGTCCAAAATAACTTTCTATCAAATATTCTTGTGATTGGAAAAGTCAGGAAAGTGGTAAGGTACTGTTTTCTATCAGTTGGCTAGTTGAACACACAATCCCAGTATTGTACAGCTTCCTTCTTCACCTTTCGGATGCTGCCGCTCTCTCCGGCTCCCTGAGCCGAAGATGCGGCTTCTTCGCGCAAAGACGATTGTACCGCTCACAGTGCTCTCTTAGCGCCGCTTCTGCCGAAAGAAGCCCGGGAGCGGCGCTTAGCTCCGGAGAGCATCGTACCTTCGTCTTTAGCGTTTTTTGTGGTCTACATCCTAGCAGAAAGCTTTTCCACTCTGTCTGGCAAGGAAAACCTGCGGGAGCACAGAAAACATCTCCCATCGTGTTCTGGACGTTGCACGGAGGTCTGCCATGTGTTTCCATGAAGAAAAGAAAAGTTGTCCAAAATAACTTCCTATCGAATATTCATGTGACTGGAAAAGTCAGGAGAATGGTAAGGTACTGTTTTCTATCAGTTGGCAAGTTCAGCACACAATCCCAGTGTTGTACAGCTTCTTTCTTCACCTTTCCGATGCTGCCGCTCTCTCCGGCTCCCGGAGCCCAAGAAGCGGCTTCTTCGCGCAAAGACGATTGTACCGCTCACAGTGCTCTCTTAGCGCGGCTTCTGCCAAAAGACGCCCGGGAGCGGCTCTTAGCTCGGGAGAGCATCGTACCTTCGTCTTTAGCGTCTTTTGTGGTCTACATCCTAGCAGAAAGCTTTTCCACTCTGTCTGGCAAGGAAAACCTGCGGGAGCACAGAAAACATCTCCCATCGTGTTCTGGACGTTGCACGGAGGTCTGCCAAGTGTTCAGCATAAAGAAAAGAAAAGCTGTCCAAAGCAGCTTCTTATCGAATATTCATGTGAATAGAAAAGTCAGGAGAATGGTAAGGTACTGTTTTCTATCAGTTGGCAAGCGGCGCACACAATCACAGTGTTGTACAGCTTCTTTCTCCACCTTTCCGATGCTGCCGCTCTCTCCGGCTCCCGGAGCCGAAGAAGCGGCTTCTTCGCGCAAAGACGATTGTACCGCTCACAGTGCTCTCTTAGCGCGGCTTCTGCCGAAAGACGCCCGGGAGCGGCGCATAGCTCCGGAGAGCATCGTACCTTCGTCTTTAGCGTCTATTGTGGTCTACACCTTATCAGAAAGCTTTTCCATTCTGTCTGGCAAGGAAAACCTGCGGGAGCACAGAAAACATCTCCCATCGTGTTCTAGACATTGCACGGACGTCTGCCAAGTGTTTGGCATAAAGAGAAGTAAAGCTGTCCAAAACAGCTTCTTATCGAATATTCATGTGATTGGAAAAGTCAGGAAAGTGGTAAGGTACTGTTTTCTATCAGTTGGCTAGTTGAGCACACAATCCCAGTATTGTACAGCTTCCTTCTTCACCTTTCCGATGCTGCCGCTCTCTCCGGCTCCGGAAGCCGAAGATGCGGCTTCTTCGCGCAAAGACGATTGTACCGCTCACAGTGCTCTCTTAGCGCCGCTTCTGCCGAAAGAAGCCCGGGAGCGGCGCTTAGCTCCGGAGAGCATCGTACCTTCGTCTTTAGCGTCTTTTGTGGTCTACATCCTAGCAGAAAGCTTTTCCACTCTGTCTGGCAAGGAAAACCTGCGGGAGCACAGAAAACATCTCCCATCGTGTTCTGGACGTTGCACGGAGGTCTGCCATGTGTTTCCATGAAGAAAAGAAAAGTTGTCCAAAATAACTTCCTATCGAATATTCATGTGACTGGAAAAGTCAGGAGAATGGTAAGGTACTGTTTTCTATCAGTTGGCAAGTTCAGCACACAATCCCAGTGTTGTACAGCTTCTTTCTTCACCTTTCCGATGCTGCCGCTCTCTCCGGCTCCCGGAGCCCAAGAAGCGGCTTCTTCGCGCAAAGACGATTGTACCGCTCACAGTGCTCTCTTAGCGCGGCTTCTGCCGAAAGACGCCCGGGAGCGGCTCTTAGCTCCGGAGAGCATCGTACCTTCGTCTTTAGCGTCTTTTGTGGTCTACATCCTAGCAGAAAGCTTTTCCACTCTGTCTGGCAAGGAAAACCTGCGGGAGCACAGAAAACATCTCCCATCGTGTTCTGGACGTTGCACGGACGTCTGCCAAGTGTTCAGCATAAAGAAAAGAAAAGCTGTCCAAAGCAGTTTCTTATCGAATATTCATGTGAATAGAAAAGTCAGGAGAATGGTAAGGTACTGTTTTCTATCAGTTGGCCAGCGGCGCACACAATCACAGTGTTGTACAGCTTCTTTCTCCACCTTTCCGATGCTGCCGCTCTCTCCGGCTCCCGGAGCCGAAGAAGCGGCTTCTTCGCGCAAAGACGATTGTACCGCTCACAGTGCTCTCTTAGCGCGGCTTCTGCCGAAAGACGCCCGGGAGCGGCGCATAACTCCGGAGAGCATCGTACCTTCGTCTTTAGCGTCTTTTGTGGTCTACACCTTAGCAGAAAGCTTTTCCACTCTGTCTGGCAAGGAAAACCTGCGGGAGCACAGAAAACATCTCCCATCGTGTTCTGGACGTTGCACGGAGGTCTGCCAAGTGTTTGCATGAAGAAATTAATAGTTGTCCAAAATAACTTTCTATCAAATATTCTTGTGATTGGAAAAGTCAGGAAAGTGGTAAGGTACTGTTTTCTATCAGTTGGCAAGCTGCGCACACAATCCCAGTGTTGTACAGCTTCCTTCTTCACCTTTCCCATGCTGCCGCTCTCTCCGGCTCCGGGAGCCGAAGAAGCGGCTTCTTCGCGCAAAGACGATTGTACCGCTCACAGTGCTCTCTTAGCGCGGCTTCTGCCGAAAGACGCCCGGGAGCGGCGCTTAGCTCCGGAGAGCATCGTACCTTCGTCTTTAGCGTCTTTTGTGGTCTACATCCTAGCAGAAAGCTTTTCCACTCTGTCTGGCAAGGAAAACCTGCGGGAGCACAGAAAACATCTGCCATCGTGTTCTAGACATTGCACGGAGGTCTGCCAAGTGTTTGCATGAAGAAAAGAAAAGTTGTCCAAAATAACTTCCTATCGAATATTCATGTGACTGGAAAAGTCAGGAGAATGGTAAGGTACTGTTTTCTATCAGTTGGCAAGTTCAGCACACAATCCCAGTGTTGTACAGCTTCTTTCTTCACCTTTCCGATGCTGCCGCTCTCTCCGGCTCCCTGAGCCCAAGAAGCGGCTTCTTCGCGCAAAGACGATTGTACCGGTCACAGTGCTCTCTTAGCGCGGCTTCTGCCGAAAGACGCCCGGGAGCGGCTCTTAGCTCGGGAGAGCATCATACCTTCGTCTTTAGCGTCTTTTGTGGTCTACATCCTAGCAGAAAGCTTTTCCACTCTGTCTGGCAAGGAAAACCTGCGGGAGCACAGAAAACATCTCCCATCGTGTTCTGGACGTTGCACGGACGTCTGCCAAGTGTTTGGCATAAAGAAAAGAAAAGCTGTCCAAAACAGCTTCTTATCGAATATTCATGTGATTGGAAAAGTCAGGAAAGTGGTAAGGTAATGTTTTCTATCAGTTGGCAAGCTGCGCACACAATCCCAGTGTTGTACAGCTTCCTTCTTCACCTTTCCCATGCTGCCGCTCTCTCCGGCTCCGGGAGCCGAAGAAGCGGCTTCTTCGCGCAAAGACGATTGTACCGCTCACAGTGCTCTCTTAGCGCGGCTTCTGCCGAAAGAAGCCCGGGAGCGGCGCTTAGCTCCGGAGAGCATCGTACCTTCGTCTTTAGCGTTTTTTGTGGTCTACATCCTGGCAGAAAGCTTTTCCACTCTGTCTGGCAAGGAAAACCTGCGGGAGCACAGAAAACATCTCCCATCGTGTTCTGGACGTTGCACGGAGGTCTGCCATGTGTTTCCATGAAGAAAAGAAAAGTTGTCCAAAATAACTTCCTATCGAATATTCATGTGACTGGAAAAGTCAGGAGAATGGTAAGGTACTGTTTTCTATCAGTTGGCAAGTTGAGCACACAATCCCAGTGTTGTACAGCTTCTTTCTTCACCTTTCCCATGCTGCCGCTCTCTCCGGCTCCCGGAGCCCAAGAAGCGGCTTCTTCGCGCAAAGACGATTGTACCGCTCACAGTGCTCTCTTAGCGCGGCTTCTGCCAAAAGACGCCCGGGAGCGGCTCTTAGCTCGGGAGAGCATCGTACCTTCGTCTTTAGCGTCTTTTGTGGTCTACATCCTAGCAGAAAGCTTTTCCACTCTGTCTGGCAAGGAAAACCTGCGGGAGCACAGAAAACATCTCCCATCGTGTTCTGGACGTTGCACGGAGGTCTGCCATGTGTTTGGCATAAAGAAAGGAAAAGCTGTCCAAAACAGCTTCTTATCGAATATTCATGTGATTGGAAAAGTCAGGAGAATGGTAAGGTACTGTTTTCTATCAGTTGGCCAGCGGCGCACACAATCACAGTGTTGTACAGCTTCTTTCTCCACCTTTCCGATGCTGCCGCTCTCTCCGGCTCCCGGAGCCGGAGATGCGGCTTCTTCGCGCAAAGACGATTGTACCGCTCACAGTGCTCTCTTAGCGCGGCTTCTGCCGAAAGACGCCCGGGAGCGGCTCTTAGCTCGGGAGAGCATCGTACCTTCGTCTTTAGCGTCTTTTGTGGTCTACATCCTAGCAGAAAGCTTTTCCACTCTGTCTGGCAAGGAAAACCTGCGGGAGCACAGAAAACATCTCCCATCGTGTTCTGGACATTGCACGGAGGTCTGCCAAGTGTTCAGCATAAAGAAAAGAAAAGCTGTCCAAAGCAGCTTCTTATCGAATATTCATGTGAATAGAAAAGTCAGGAAAGTGGTAAGGTACTGTTTTCTATCAGTTTGCAAGCGGCGCACACAATCACAGTGTTGTACAGCTTCTTTCTCCACCTTTCCGATGCTGCCGCTCTCTCCGGCTCCCGGAGCCCAAGAAGCGGCTTCTTCGCGCAAAGACGATTGTACCGCTCACAGTGCTCTCTTAGCGCGGCTTCTGCCGAAAGACGCCCGGGAGCGGCGCTTAGCTCCGGAGAGCATCGTACCTTCGTCTTTAGCGTTTTTTGTGGTCTACATCCTAGCAGAAAGCTTTTCCACTCTGTCTGGCAAGGAAAACCTGCGAGAGCACAGAAAACATCTCCCATCGTGTTCTGGACGTTGCACGGAGGTCTGCCATGTGTTTCCATGAAGAAAAGAAAAGTTGTCCAAAATAACTTCCTATCGAATATTCATGTGACTGGAAAAGTCAGGAGAATGGTAAGGTACTGTTTTCTATCAGTCGGCAAGTTCAGCACACAATCCCAGTGTTGTACAGCTTCTTTCTTCACCTTTCCCATGCTACCGCTCTCTCCGGCTCCCTGAGCCCAAGAAGCGGCTTCTTCGCGCAAAGACGATTGTACCGCTCACAGTGCTCTCTTAGCACGGCTTCTGCCGAAAGACGCCCGGGAGCGGCTCTTAGCTCGGGAGAGCATCGTACCTTCGTCTTTAGCGTCTTTTGTGGTCTACATCCTGGCAGAATGCTTTTCCACTCTGTCTGGCAAGGAAAACCTGCGGGAGCACAGAAAACATCTCCCATCGTGTTCTGGACGTTGCACGGAGGTCTGCCAAGTGTTCAGCATAAAGAAAAGAAAAGCTGTCCAAAGCAGCTTCTTATCGAATATTCATGTGATTAGAAAAGTCAGGAGAATGGTAAGGTACTGTTTTCTATCAGTTGGCAAGCGGCGCACACAATCACAGTGTTGTACAGCTTCTTTCTCCACCTTTCCGATGCTGCCGCTCTCTCCGGCTCCCGGAGCCGAAGAAGCGGCTTCTTCGCGCAAAGACGATTGTACCGCTCACAGTGCTCTCTTAGCGCGGCTTCTGCCGAAAGACGCCCGGGAGCGGCGCTTAGCTCCGGAGAGCATCGTACCTTCGTCTTTAGCGTCTTTTGTGGTCTACATCCTAGCAGAAAGCTTTTCCACTCTGTCTGGCAAGGAAAACCTGCGGGAGCACAGAAAACATCTCCCATCGTGTTCTGGACATTGCACGGAGGTCTGCCAAGTGTTTGCATGAAGAAATTAATAGTTGTCCAAAATAACTTTCTATCAAATATTCTTGTGATTGGAAAAGTCAGGAAAGTGGTAAGGTACTGTTTTCTATCAGTTGGCTAGTTGAACACACAATCCCAGTATTGTACAGCTTCCTTCTTCACCTTTCGGATGCTGCCGCTCTCTCCGGCTCCCTGAGCCGAAGATGCGGCTTCTTCGCGCAAAGACGATTGTACCGCTCAGAGTGCTCTCTTAGCGCCGCTTCTGCCGAAAGAAGCCCGGGAGCGGCGCTTAGCTCCGGAGAGCATCGTACCTTCGTCTTTAGCGTTTTTTGTGGTCTACATCCTAGCAGAAAGCTTTTCCACTCTGTCTGGCAAGGAAAACCTGCGGGAGCACAGAAAACATCTCCCATCGTGTTCTGGACGTTGCACGGAGGTCTGCCATGTGTTTCCATGAAGAAAAGAAAAGTTGTCCAAAATAACTTCCTATCGAATATTCATGTGACTGGAAAAGTCAGGAGAATGGTAAGGTACTGTTTTCTATCAGTTGGCAAGTTGAGCACACAATCCCAGTGTTGTACAGCTTCTTTCTTCACCTTTCCGATGCTGCCGCTCTCTCCGGCTCCCGGAGCCCAAGAAGCGGCTTCTTCGCGCAAAGACGATTGTACCGCTCACAGTGCTCTCTTAGCGCGGCTTCTGCCAAAAGACGCCCGGGAGCGGCTCTTAGCTCGGGAGAGCATCGTACCTTCGTCTTTAGCGTCTTTTGTGGTCTACATCCTGGCAGAAAGCTTTTCCACTCTGTCTGGCAAGGAAAACCTGCGGGAGCACAGAAAACATCTCCCATCGTGTTCTGGACGTTGCACGGAGGTCTGCCAAGTGTTCAGCATAAAGAAAAGAAAAGCTGTCCAAAGCAGCTTCTTATCGAATATTCATGTGAATAGAAAAGTCAGGAGAATGGTAAGGTACTGTTTTCTATCAGTTGGCAAGCGGCGCACACAATCACAGTGTTGTACAGCTTCTTTCTCCACCTTTCCGATGCTGCCGCTCTCTCCGGCTCCCGGAGCCGAAGAAGCGGCTTCTTCGCGCAAAGACGATTGTACCGCTCACAGTGCTCTCTTAGCGCGGCTTCTGCCGAAAGACGCCCGGGAGCGGCGCATAGCTCCGGAGAGCATCGTACCTTCGTCTTTAGCGTCTATTGTGGTCTACACCTTAGCAGAAAGCTTTTCCATTCTGTCTGGCAAGGAAAACCTGCGGGAGCACAGAAAACATCTCCCATCGTGTTCTAGACATTGCACGGACGTCTGCCAAGTGTTTGGCATAAAGAGAAGTAAAGCTGTCCAAAACAGCTTCTTATCGAATATTCATGTGATTGGAAAAGTCAGGAAAGTGGTAAGGTACTGTTTTCTATCAGTTGGCTAGTTGAGCACACAATCCCAGTATTGTACAGCTTCCTTCTTCACCTTTCCGATGCTGCCGCTCTCTCCGGCTCCGGAAGCCGAAGATGCGGCTTCTTCGCGCAAAGACGATTGTACCGCTCACAGTGCTCTCTTAGCGCCGCTTCTGCCGAAAGAAGCCCGGGAGCGGCGCTTAGCTCCGGAGAGCATCGTACCTTCGTCTTTAGCGTCTTTTGTGGTCTACATCCTAGCAGAAAGCTTTTCCACTCTGTCTGGCAAGGAAAACCTGCGGGAGCACAGAAAACATCTCCCATCGTGTTCTGGACGTTGCACGGAGGTCTGCCAAGTGTTTCCATGAAGAAAAGAAAAGTTGTCCAAAATAACTTCCTATCGAATATTCATGTGACTGGAAAAGTCAGGAGAATGGTAAGGTACTGTTTTCTATCAGTTGGCAAGTTCAGCACACAATCCCAGTGTTGTACAGCTTCTTTCTTCACCTTTCCGATGCTGCCGCTCTCTCCGGCTCCCGGAGCCCAAGAAGCGGCTTCTTCGCGCAAAGACGATTGTACCGCTCACAGTGCTCTCTTAGCGCGGCTTCTGCCGAAAGACGCCCGGGAGCGGCTCTTAGCTCCGGAGAGCATCGTACCTTCGTCTTTAGCGTCTTTTGTGGTCTACATCCTAGCAGAAAGCTTTTCCACTCTGTCTGGCAAGGAAAACCTGCGGGAGCACAGAAAACATCTCCCATCGTGTTCTGGACGTTGCACGGACGTCTGCCAAGTGTTCAGCATAAAGAAAAGAAAAGCTGTCCAAAGCAGTTTCTTATCGAATATTCATGTGAATAGAAAAGTCAGGAGAATGGTAAGGTACTGTTTTCTATCAGTTGGCCAGCGGCGCACACAATCACAGTGTTGTACAGCTTCTTTCTCCACCTTTCCGATGCTGCCGCTCTCTCCGGCTCCCGGAGCCGAAGAAGCGGCTTCTTCGCGCAAAGACGATTGTACCGCTCGCAGTGCTCTCTTAGCGCGGCTTCTGCCGAAAGACGCCCGGGAGCGGCGCATAACTCCGGAGAGCATCGTACCTTCGTCTTTAGCGTCTTTTGTGGTCTACACCTTAGCAGAAAGCTTTTCCACTCTGTCTGGAAAGGAAAACCTGCGGGGAGCACAGAAAACATCTCCCATCGTGTTCTGGACGTTGCACGGAGGTCTGCCAAGTGTTTGCATGAAGAAATTAATAGTTGTCCAAAATAACTTTCTATCAAATATTCTTGTGATTGGAAAAGTCAGGAAAGTGGTAAGGTACTGTTTTCTATCAGTTGGCAAGCTGCGCACACAATCCCAGTGTTGTACAGCTTCCTTCTTCACCTTTCCCATGCTGCCGCTCTCTCCGGCTCCGGGAGTCGAAGAAGCGGCTTCTTCGCGCAAAGACGATTGTACCGCTCACAGTGCTCTCTTAGCGCGGCTTCTGCCGAAAGACGCCCGGGAGCGGCGCTTAGCTCCGGAGAGCATCGTACCTTCGTCTTTAGCGTCTTTTGTGGTCTACATCCTAGCAGAAAGCTTTTCCACTCTGTCTGGCAAGGAAAACCTGCGGGAGCACAGAAAACATCTGCCATCGTGTTCTAGACATTGCACGGAGGTCTGCCAAGTGTTTGCATGAAGAAAAGAAAAGTTGTCCAAAATAACTTCCTATCGAATATTCATGTGACTGGAAAAGTCAGGAGAATGGTAAGGTACTGTTTTCTATCAGTTGGCAAGTTCAGCACACAATCCCAGTGTTGTACAGCTTCTTTCTTCACCTTTCCGATGCTGCCGCTCTCTCCGGCTCCCGGAGCCCAAGAAGCGGCTTCTTCGCGCAAAGACGATTGTACCGCTCACAGTGCTCTCTTAGCGCGGCTTCTGCCGAAAGACGCCCGGGAGCGGCTCTTAGCTCGGGAGAGCATCATACCTTCGTCTTTAGCGTCTTTTGTGGTCTACATCCTAGCAGAAAGCTTTTCCACTCTGTCTGGCAAGGAAAACCTGCGGGAGCACAGAAAACATCTCCCATCGTGTTCTGGACATTGCACGGAGGTCTGCCAAGTTTTTGGCATAAAGAAAAGAAAAGCTGTCCAAAGCAGCTTCTTATCGAATATTCATGTGAATAGAAAAGTCAGGAGAATGGTAAGGTACTGTTTTCTATCAGTTTGCAAGCGGCGCACACAATCACAGTGTTGTACAGCTTCTTTCTTCACCTTTCCGATGCTGCCGCTCTCTCCGGTTCCCGGAGCCGAAGAAGCGGCTTCTTCGCGCAAAGACGATTGTACCGCTCACAGTGCTCTCTTAGCGCGGCTTCTGCCGAAAGACGCCCGGGAGCGGCGCATAACTCCGGAGAGCATCGTACCTTCGTCTTTAGAGTCTTTTGTGGTCTACACCTTAGCAGAAAGCTTTTCCACTCTGTCTGGCAAGGAAAACCTGCGGGAGCACAGAAAACATCTCCCATCGTGTTCTGGACGTTGCACGGACGTCTGCCAAGTGTTTGGCAAAAGATAAGAAAAGCTGTCCAAAACAGCTTCTTATCGAATATTCATGTGATTGGAAAAGTCAGGAAAGTGGTAAGGTAATGTTTTCTATCAGTTGGCAAGCTGCGCACACAATCCCAGTGTTGTACAGCTTCCTTCTTCACCTTTCCCATGCTGCCGCTCTCTCCGGCTCCGGGTGCCGAAGAAGCGGCTTCTTCGCGCAAAGACGATTGTACCGCTCACAGTGCTCTCTTAGCGCGGCTTCTGCCGAAAGAAGCCCGAGAGCGGCGCTTAGCTCCGGAGAGCATCGTACCTTCGTCTTTAGCGTTTTTTGTGGTCTACATCCTAGCAGAAAGCTTTTCCACTCTGTCTGGCAAGGAAAACCTGCGAGAGCACAGAAAACATCTCCCATCGTGTTCTGGACGTTGCACGGAGGTCTGCCATGTGTTTCCATGAAGAAAAGAAAAGTTGTCCAAAATAACTTCCTATCGAATATTCATGTGACTGGAAAAGTCAGGAGAATGGTAAGGTACTGTTTTCTATCAGTTGGCAAGTTGAGCACACAATCCCAGTGTTGTACAGCTTCTTTCTTCACCTTTCCGATGCTGCCGCTCTCTCCGGCTCCCGGAGCCCAAGAAGCGGCTTCTTCGCGCAAAGACGATTGTACCGCTCACAGTGCTCTCTTAGCGCGGCTTCTGCCAAAAGACGCCCGGGAGCGGCTCTTAGCTCGGGAGAGCATCGTACCTTCGTCTTTAGCGTCTTTTGTGGTCTACATCCTAGCAGAAAGCTTTTCCACTCTGTCTGGCAAGAAAAACCTGCGGGAGCACAGAAAACATCTCCCATCGTGTTCTGGACGTTGCACGGAGGTCTGCCATGTGTTTGGCATAAAGAAAGGAAAAGCTGTCCAAAACAGCTTCTTATCGAATATTCATGTGATTGGAAAAGTCAGGAGAATGGTAAGGTACTGTTTTCTATCAGTTGGCCAGCGGCGCACACAATCACAGTGTTGTACAGCTTCTTTCTCCACCTTTCCGATGCTGCCGCTCTCTCCGGCTCCCGGAGCCGGAGATGCGGCTTCTTCGCGCAAAGACGATTGTACCGCTCACAGTGCTCTCTTAGCGCGGCTTCTGCCGAAAGACGCCCGGGAGCGGCTCTTAGCTCGGGAGAGCATCGTACCTTCGTCTTTAGCGTCTTTTGTGGTCTACATCCTAGCAGAAAGCTTTTCCACTCTGTCTGGCAAGGAAAACCTGCGGGAGCACAGAAAACATCTCCCATCGTGTTCTGGACATTGCACGGAGGTCTGCCAAGTGTTCAGCATAAAGAAAAGAAAAGCTGTCCAAAGCAGCTTCTTATCGAATATTCATGTGAATAGAAAAGTCAGGAAAGTGGTAAGGTACTGTTTTCTATCAGTTTGCAAGCGGCGCACACAATCACAGTGTTGTACAGCTTCTTTCTTCACCTTTCCGATGCTGCCGCTCTCTCCGGCTCCGGGAGCCGAAGAAGCGGCTTCTTCGCGCAAAGACGATTGTACCGCTCACAGTGCTCTCTTAGCGCCGCTTCTGCCGAAAGACGCCCGGGAGCGGCGCTTAGCTCCGGAGAGCATCGTACCTTCGTCTTTAGCGTTTTTTGTGGTCTACATCCTAGCAGAAAGCTTTTCCACTCTGTCTGGCAAGGAAAACCTGCGAGAGCACAGAAAACATCTCCCATCGTGTTCTGGACGTTGCACGGAGGTCTGCCATGTGTTTCCATGAAGAAAAGAAAAGTTGTCCAAAATAACTTCCTATCGAATATTCATGTGACTGGAAAAGTCAGGAGAATGGTAAGGTACTGTTTTCTATCAGTCGGCAAGTTCAGCACACAATCCCAGTGTTGTACAGCTTCTTTCTTCACCTTTCCCATGCTACCGCTCTCTCCGGCTCCCTGAGCCCAAGAAGCGGCTTCTTCGCGCAAAGACGATTGTACCGCTCACAGTGCTCTCTTAGCACGGCTTCTGCCGAAAGACGCCCGGGAGCGGCTCTTAGCTCGGGAGAGCATCGTACCTTCGTCTTTAGCGTCTTTTGTGGTCTACATCCTGGCAGAAAGCTTTTCCACTCTGTCTGGCAAGGAAAACCTGCGGGAGCACAGAAAACATCTCCCATCGTGTTCTGGACGTTGCACGGAGGTCTGCCAAGTGTTCAGCATAAAGAAAAGAAAAGCTGTCCAAAGCAGCTTCTTATCGAATATTCATGTGATTAGAAAAGTCAGGAGAATGGTAAGGTACTGTTTTCTATCAGTTGGCAAGCGGCGCACACAATCACAGTGTTGTACAGCTTCTTTCTCCACCTTTCCGATGCTGCCGCTCTCTCCGGCTCCTGGAGCCGAAGAAGCGGCTTCTTCGCGCAAAGACGATTGTACCGCTCACAGTGCTCTCTTAGCGCGGCTTCTGCCGAAAGACGCCCGGGAGCGGCGCATAGCTCCGGAGAGCATCGTACCTTCGTCTTTAGCGTCTATTGTGGTCTACACCTTAGCAGAAAGCTTTTCCATTCTGTCTGGCAAGGAAAACCTGCGGGAGCACAGAAAACATCTCCCATCGTGTTCTAGACATTGCACGGAGGTCTGCCATGTGTTTGGCATAAAGAAAGGAAAAGCTGTCCAAAACAGCTTCTTATCGAATATTCATGTGATTGGAAATGTCAGGAGAATGGTAAGGTACTGTTTTCTATCAGTTGGCAAGTTGAGCACACAATCCCAGTGTTGTACAGCTTCTTTCTTCACCTTTCCGATGCTGCCGCTCTCTCCGGCTCCCGGAGCCCAAGAACCGGCTTCTTCGCGCAAAGACGATTGTACCGCTCACAGTGCTCTCTTAGCGCGGCTTCTGCCGAAAGACGCCCGGGAGCGGCTCTTAGCTCGGGAGAGCATCGTACCTTCGTCTTTAGCGTCTTTTGTGGTCTACATCCTAGCAGAAAGCTTTTCCACTCTGTCTGGCAAGGAAAACCTGCGGGAGCACAGAAAACATCTCCCATCGTGTTCTGGACGTTGCACGGAGGTCTGCCAAGTGTTCAGCATAAAGAAAAGAAAAGCTGTCCAAAGCAGTTTCTTATCGAATATTCATGTGAATAGAAAAGTCAGGAGAATGGTAAGGTACTGTTTTCTATCAGTTGGCCAGCGGCGCACACAATCACAGTGTTGTACAGCTTCTTTCTCCACCTTTCCGATGCCGCCGCTCTCTCCGGCTCCCGGAGCCGAAGAAGCGGCTTCTTCGCGCAAAGACGATTGTACCGCTCACAGTGCTCTCTTAGCGCGGCTTCTGCCGAAAGACGCCCGGGAGCGGCGCATAACTCCGGAGAACATCGTACCTTCGTCTTTAGCGTCTTTTGTGGTCTACACCTTAGCAGAAAGCTTTTCCACTCTGTCTGGCAAGGAAAACCTGCGGGAGCACAGAAAACATCTCCCATCGTGTTCTGGACGTTGCACGGACGTCTGCCAAGTGTTTGGCAAAAGATAAGAAAAGCTGTCCAAAACAGCTTCTTATCGAATATTCATGTGATTGGAAAAGTCAGGAAAGTGGTAAGGTAATGTTTTCTATCAGTTGGCAAGCTGCGCACACAATCCCAGTGTTGTACAGCTTCCTTCTTCACCTTTCCCATGCTGCCGCTCTCTCCGGCTCCGGGTGCCGAAGAAGCGGCTTCTTCGCGCAAAGACGATTGTACCGCTCACAGTGCTCTCTTAGCGCGGCTTCTGCCGAAAGAAGCCCGAGAGCGGCGCTTAGCTCCGGAGAGCATCGTACCTTCGTCTTTAGCGTTTTTTGTGGTCTACATCCTAGCAGAAAGCTTTTCCACTCTGTCTGGCAAGGAAAACCTGCGAGAGCACAGAAAACATCTCCCATCGTGTTCTGGACGTTGCACGGAGGTCTGCCATGTGTTTCCATGAAGAAAAGAAAAGTTGTCCAAAATAACTTCCTATCGAATATTCATGTGACTGGAAAAGTCAGGAGAATGGTAAGGTACTGTTTTCTATCAGTTGGCAAGTTGAGCACACAATCCCAGTGTTGTACAGCTTCTTTCTTCACCTTTCCGATGCTGCCGCTCTCTCCGGCTCCCGGAGCCCAAGAAGCGGCTTCTTCGCGCAAAGACGATTGTACCGCTCACAGTGCTCTCTTAGCGCGGCTTCTGCCAAAAGACGCCCGGGAGCGGCTCTTAGCTCGGGAGAGCATCGTACCTTCGTCTTTAGCGTCTTTTGTGGTCTACATCCTAGCAGAAAGCTTTTCCACTCTGTCTGGCAAGAAAAACCTGCGGGAGCACAGAAAACATCTCCCATCGTGTTCTGGACGTTGCACGGAGGTCTGCCATGTGTTTGGCATAAAGAAAGGAAAAGCTGTCCAAAACAGCTTCTTATCGAATATTCATGTGATTGGAAAAGTCAGGAGAATGGTAAGGTACTGTTTTCTATCAGTTGGCCAGCGGCGCACACAATCACAGTGTTGTACAGCTTCTTTCTCCACCTTTCCGATGCTGCCGCTCTCTCCGGCTCCCGGAGCCGGAGATGCGGCTTCTTCGCGCAAAGACGATTGTACCGCTCACAGTGCTCTCTTAGCGCGGCTTCTGCCGAAAGACGCCCGGGAGCGGCTCTTAGCTCGGGAGAGCATCGTACCTTCGTCTTTAGCGTCTTTTGTGGTCTACATCCTAGCAGAAAGCTTTTCCACTCTGTCTGGCAAGGAAAACCTGCGGGAGCACAGAAAACATCTCCCATCGTGTTCTGGACATTGCACGGAGGTCTGCCAAGTGTTCAGCATAAAGAAAAGAAAAGCTGTCCAAAGCAGCTTCTTATCGAATATTCATGTGAATAGAAAAGTCAGGAAAGTGGTAAGGTACTGTTTTCTATCAGTTTGCAAGCGGCGCACACAATCACAGTGTTGTACAGCTTCTTTCTTCACCTTTCCGATGCTGCCGCTCTCTCCGGCTCCGGGAGCCGAAGAAGCGGCTTCTTCGCGCAAAGACGATTGTACCGCTCACAGTGCTCTCTTAGCGCCGCTTCTGCCGAAAGACGCCCGGGAGCGGCGCTTAGCTCCGGAGAGCATCGTACCTTCGTCTTTAGCGTTTTTTGTGGTCTACATCCTAGCAGAAAGCTTTTCCACTCTGTCTGGCAAGGAAAACCTGCAAGAGCACAGAAAACATCTCCCATCGTGTTCTGGACGTTGCACGGAGGTCTGCCATGTGTTTCCATGAAGAAAAGAAAAGTTGTCCAAAATAACTTCCTATCGAATATTCATGTGACTGGAAAAGTCAGGAGAATGGTAAGGTACTGTTTTCTATCAGTCGGCAAGTTCAGCACACAATCCCAGTGTTGTACAGCTTCTTTCTTCACCTTTCCCATGCTACCGCTCTCTCCGGCTCCCTGAGCCCAAGAAGCGGCTTCTTCGCGCAAAGACGATTGTACCGCTCACAGTGCTCTCTTAGCACGGCTTCTGCCGAAAGACGCCCGGGAGCGGCTCTTAGCTCGGGAGAGCATCGTACCTTCGTCTTTAGCGTCTTTTGTGGTCTACATCCTGGCAGAAAGCTTTTCCACTCTGTCTGGCAAGGAAAACCTGCGGGAGCACAGAAAACATCTCCCATCGTGTTCTGGACGTTGCACGGAGGTCTGCCAAGTGTTCAGCATAAAGAAAAGAAAAGCTGTCCAAAGCAGCTTCTTATCGAATATTCATGTGATTAGAAAAGTCAGGAGAATGGTAAGGTACTGTTTTCTATCAGTTGGCAAGCGGCGCACACAATCACAGTGTTGTACAGCTTCTTTCTCCACCTTTCCGATGCTGCCGCTCTCTCCGGCTCCTGGAGCCGAAGAAGCGGCTTCTTCGCGCAAAGACGATTGTACCGCTCACAGTGCTCTCTTAGCGCGGCTTCTGCCGAAAGACGCCCGGGAGCGGCGCATAGCTCCGGAGAGCATCGTACCTTCGTCTTTAGCGTCTATTGTGGTCTACACCTTAGCAGAAAGCTTTTCCATTCTGTCTGGCAAGGAAAACCTGCGGGAGCACAGAAAACATCTCCCATCGTGTTCTAGACATTGCACGGAGGTCTGCCATGTGTTTGGCATAAAGAAAGGAAAAGCTGTCCAAAACAGCTTCTTATCGAATATTCATGTGATTGGAAATGTCAGGAGAATGGTAAGGTACTGTTTTCTATCAGTTGGCAAGTTGAGCACACAATCCCAGTGTTGTACAGCTTCTTTCTTCACCTTTCCGATGCTGCCGCTCTCTCCGGCTCCCGGAGCCCAAGAACCGGCTTCTTCGCGCAAAGACGATTGTACCGCTCACAGTGCTCTCTTAGCGCGGCTTCTGCCGAAAGACGCCCGGGAGCGGCTCTTAGCTCGGGAGAGCATCGTACCTTCGTCTTTAGCGTCTTTTGTGGTCTACATCCTAGCAGAAAGCTTTTCCACTCTGTCTGGCAAGGAAAACCTGCGGGAGCACAGAAAACATCTCCCATCGTGTTCTGGACGTTGCACGGAGGTCTGCCAAGTGTTCAGCATAAAGAAAAGAAAAGCTGTCCAAAGCAGTTTCTTATCGAATATTCATGTGAATAGAAAAGTCAGGAGAATGGTAAGGTACTGTTTTCTATCAGTTGGCCAGCGGCGCACACAATCACAGTGTTGTACAGCTTCTTTCTCCACCTTTCCGATGCCGCCGCTCTCTCCGGCTCCCGGAGCCGAAGAAGCGGCTTCTTCGCGCAAAGACGATTGTACCGCTCACAGTGCTCTCTTAGCGCGGCTTCTGCCGAAAGACGCCCGGGAGCGGCGCATAACTCCGGAGAACATCGTACCTTCGTCTTTAGCGTCTTTTGTGGTCTACACCTTAGCAGAAAGCTTTTCCACTCTGTCTGGCAAGGAAAACCTGCGGGAGCACAGAAAACATCTCCCATCGTGTTCTGGACGTTGCACGGAGGTCTGCCATGTGTTTCCATGAAGAAAAGAAAAGTTGTCCAAAATAACTTCCTATCAAATATTCTTGTGATTGGAAAAGTCAGGAAAGCGGTAAGGTACTGTTTTCTATCAGTTGGCAAGCTGCGCACACAATCCCAGTGTTGTACAGCTTCCTTCTTCACCTTTCCGATGCTGCCGCTCTCTCCGGCTCCCGGAGCCGAAGAAGCGGCTTCTTCGCGCAAAGACGATTGTACCGGTCCCAGTGCTCTCTTAGCGCGGCTTCTGCCGAAAGACGCCCGGGAGCGGCGCTTAGCTCCGGAGAGCATCGTACCTTCGTCTTTAGCGTCTTTTGTGGTCTACATCCTAGCAGAAAGCTTTTCCACTCTGTCTGGCAAGGAAAACCTGCGGGAGCACAGAAAACATCTCCCATCGTGTTCTAGACATTGCACGGAGGTCTGCCAAGTGTTTGCATGAAGAAATTAATAGTTGTCCAAAATAACTTTCTATCAAATATTCTTGTGATTGGAAAAGTCAGGAAAGTGGTAAGGTACTGTTTTCTATCAGTTGGCTAGTTGAGCACAAAATCCCAGTATTGTACAGCTTCCTTCTTCACCTTTCCGATGCTGCCGCTCTCTCCGGCTCCCGGAGCCGAAGATGCGGCTTCTTCGCGCAAAGACGATTGTACCGCTCACAATGCTCTCTTAGCGCCGCTTCTGCCGAAAGAAGCCCGGGAGCGGCGCTTAGCTCCGGAGAGCATCGTACCTTCGTCTTTAGCGTCTTTTGTGGTCTACATCCTAGCAGAAAGCTTTTCCACTCTGTCTGGCAAGGAAAACCTGCGGGAGCACAGAAAACATCTCCCATCGTGTTCTGGACGTTGCACGGAGGTCTGCCAAGTGTTTCCATGAAGAAAAGAAAAGTTGTCCAAAATAACTTCCTATCGAATATTCATGTGACTGGAAAAGTCAGGAGAATGGTAAGGTACTGTTTTCTATCAGTTGGCAAGTTCAGCACACAATCCCAGTGTTGTACAGCTTCTTTCTTCACCTTTCCGATGCTGCCGCTCTCTCCGGCTCCCTGAGCCCAAGAAGCGGCTTCTTCGCGCAAAGACGATTGTACCGCTCACGGGGCTCTCTTAGCGCGGCTTCTGCCGAAAGACGCCCGGGAGCGGCGCATAACTCCGGAGAGCATCGTACCTTCGTCTTTAGAGTCTTTTGTGGTCTACACCTTAGCAGAAAGCTTTTCCACTCTGTCTGGCAAGGAAAACCTGCGGGAGCACAGAAAACATCTCCCATCGTGTTCTGGACGTTGCACGGACGTCTGCCAAGTGTTTGGCATAAAGAAAAGAAAAGCTGTCCAAAACAGCTTCTTATCGAATATTCATGTGATTGGAAAAGTCAGGAAAGTGGTAAGGTAATGTTTTCTATCAGTTGGCAAGCTGCGCACACAATCCCAGTGTTGTACAGCTTCCTTCTTCACCTTTCCGATGCTGCCGCTCTCTCCGGCTCCCGGAGCCGAAGAAGCAGCTTCTTCGCGCAAAGACGATTGTACCGCTCACAGTGCTCTCTTAGCGCGGCTTCTGCCGAAAGACGCCCGGGAGCGGCGCTTAGCTCCGGAGAGCATCGTACCTTCGTCTTTAGCGTCTTTTGTGGTCTACATCCTAGCAGAAAGCTTTTCCACTCTGTCTGGCAAGGAAAACCTGCGGGAGCACAGAAAACATCTCCCATCGTGTTCTGGACATTGCACGGAGGTCTGCCAAGTGTTTGCATGAAGAAATTAATAGTTGTCCAAAATAACTTTCTATCAAATATTCTTGTGATTGGAAAAGTCAGGAAAGTGGTAAGGTACTGTTTTCTATCAGTTGGCTAGTTGAACACACAATCCCAGTATTGTACAGCTTCCTTCTTCACCTTTCGGATGCTGCCGCTCTCTCCGGCTCCCTGAGCCGAAGATGCGGCTTCTTCGCGCAAAGACGATTGTACCGCTCAGAGTGCTCTCTTAGCGCCGCTTCTGCCGAAAGAAGCCCGGGAGCGGCGCTTAGCTCCGGAGAGCATCGTACCTTCGTCTTTAGCGTTTTTTGTGGTCTACATCCTAGCAGAAAGCTTTTCCACTCTGTCTGGCAAGGAAAACCTGCGGGAGCACAGAAAACATCTCCCATCGTGTTCTGGACGTTGCACGGAGGTCTGCCATGTGTTTCCATGAAGAAAAGAAAAGTTGTCCAAAATAACTTCCTATCGAATATTCATGTGACTGGAAAAGTCAGGAGAATGGTAAGGTACTGTTTTCTATCAGTTGGCAAGTTGAGCACACAATCCCAGTGTTGTACAGCTTCTTTCTTCACCTTTCCGATGCTGCCGCTCTCTCCGGCTCCCGGAGCCCAAGAAGCGGCTTCTTCGCGCAAAGACGATTGTACCGCTCACAGTGCTCTCTTAGCGCGGCTTCTGCCAAAAGACGCCCGGGAGCGGCTCTTAGCTCGGGAGAGCATCGTACCTTCGTCTTTAGCGTCTTTTGTGGTCTACATCCTAGCAGAAAGCTTTTCCACTCTGTCTGGCAAGGAAAACCTGCGGGAGCACAGAAAACATCTCCCATCGTGTTCTGGACGTTGCACGGAGGTCTGCCAAGTGTTCAGCATAAAGAAAAGAAAAGCTGTCCAAAGCAGCTTCTTATCGAATATTCATGTGAATAGAAAAGTCAGGAGAATGGTAAGGTACTGTTTTCTATCAGTTGGCAAGCGGCGCACACAATCACAGTGTTGTACAGCTTCTTTCTCCACCTTTCCGATGCTGCCGCTCTCTCCGGCTCCCGGAGCCCAAGAAGCGGCTTCTTCGCGCAAAGACGATTGTACCGCTCACAGTGCTCTCTTAGCGCGGCTTCTGCCGAAAGACGCCCGGGAGCGGCGCATAGCTCCGGAGAGCATCGTACCTTCGTCTTTAGCGTCTATTGTGGTCTACACCTTAGCAGAAAGCTTTTCCACTCTGTCTGGCAAGGAAAACCTGCGGGAGCACAGAAAACATCTCCCATCGTGTTCTAGACATTGCACGGACGTCTGCCATGTGTTTGGCATAAAGAAAGGAAAAGCTGTCCAAAACAGCTTCTTATCGAATATTCATGTGATTGGAAATGTCAGGAGAATGGTAAGGTACTGTTTTCTATCAGTTGGCTAGTTGAGCACACAATCCCAGTATTGTACAGCTTCCTTCTTCACCTTTCCGATGCTGCCGCTCTCTCCGGCTCCGGAAGCCGAAGATGCGGCTTCTTCGCGCAAAGACGATTGTACCGCTCACAGTGCTCTCTTAGCGCCGCTTCTGCCGAAAGAAGCCCGGGAGCGGCGCTTAGCTCCGGAGAGCATCGTACCTTCGTCTTTAGCGTCTTTTGTGGTCTACATCCTAGCAGAAAGCTTTTCCACTCTGTCTGGCAAGGAAAACCTGCGGGAGCACAGAAAACATCTCCCATCGTGTTCTGGACGTTGCACGGAGGTCTGCCAAGTGTTTCCATGAAGAAAAGAAAAGTTGTCCAAAATAACTTCCTATCGAATATTCATGTGACTGGAAAAGTCAGGAGAATGGTAAGGTACTGTTTTCTATCAGTTGGCAAGTTGAGCACACAATCCCAGTGTTGTACAGCTTCTTTCTTCACCTTTCCGATGCTGCCGCTCTCTCCGGCTCCCGGAGCCCAAGAAGCGGCTTCTTCGCGCAAAGACGATTGTACCGCTCACAGTGCTCTCTTAGCGCGGCTTCTGCCGAAAGACGCCCGGGAGCGGCTCTTAGCTCCGGAGAGCATCGTACCTTCGTCTTTAGCGTCTTTTGTGGTCTACATCCTAGCAGAAAGCTTTTCCACTCTGTCTGGCAAGGAAAACCTGCGGGAGCACAGAAAACATCTCCCATCGTGTTCTGGACGTTGCACGGAGGTCTGCCAAGTGTTCAGCATAAAGAAAAGAAAAGCTGTCCAAAGCAGTTTCTTATCGAATATTCATGTGAATAGAAAAGTCAGGAGAATGGTAAGGTACTGTTTTCTATCAGTTGGCCAGCGGCGCACACAATCACAGTGTTGTACAGCTTCTTTCTCCACCTTTCCGATGCTGCCGCTCTCTCCGGCTCCCGGAGCCCAAGAAGCGGCTTCTTCGCGCAAAGACGATTGTACCGCTCACAGTGCTCTCTTAGCGCGGCTTCTGCCAAAAGACGCCCGGGAGCGGCGCATAACTCCGGAGAGCATCGTACCTTCGTCTTTAGCGTCTTTTGTGGTCTACACCTTAGCAGAAAGCTTTTCCACTCTGTCTGGCAAGGAAAACCTGCGGGAGCACAGAAAACATCTCCCATCGTGTTCTGGACGTTGCACGGAGGTCTGCCAAGTGTTTGCATGAAGAAATTAATAGTTGTCCAAAATAACTTTCTATCAAATATTCTTGTGATTGGAAAAGTCAGGAAAGTGGTAAGGTACTGTTTTCTATCAGTTGGCAAGCTGCGCACACAATCCCAGTGTTGTACAGCTTCCTTCTTCACCTTTCCCATGCTGCCGCTCTCTCCGGCTCCGGGAGCCGAAGAAGCGGCTTCTTCGCGCAAAGACGATTGTACCGGTCCCAGTGCTCTCTTAGCGCGGCTTCTGCCGAAAGACGCCCGGGAGCGGCGCTTAGCTCCGGAGAGCATCGTACCTTCGTCTTTAGCGTCTTTTGTGGTCTACATCCTAGCAGAAAGCTTTTCCACTCTGTCTGGCAAGGAAAACCTGCGGGAGCACAGAAAACATCTGCCATCGTGTTCTAGACATTGCACGGAGGTCTGCCAAGTGTTTGCATGAAGAAAAGAAAAGTTGTCCAAAATAACTTCCTATCGAATATTCATGTGACTGGAAAAGTCAGGAGAATGGTAAGGTACTGTTTTCTATCAGTTGGCAAGTTCAGCACACAATCCCAGTGTTGTACAGCTTCTTTCTTCACCTTTCCGATGCTGCCGCTCTCTCCGGCTCCCTGAGCCCAAGAAGCAGCTTCTTCGCGCAAAGACGATTGTACCGGTCACAGTGCTCTCTTAGCGCGGCTTCTGCCGAAAGACGCCCGGGAGCGGCTCTTAGCTCGGGAGAGCATCATACCTTCGTCTTTAGCGTCTTTTGTGGTCTACATCCTAGCAGAAAGCTTTTCCACTCTGTCTGGCAAGGAAAACCTGCGGGAGCACAGAAAACATCTCCCATCGTGTTCTGGACATTGCACGGAGGTCTGCCATGTTTTTGGCATAAAGAAAAGAAAAGCTGTCCAAAGCAGCTTCTTATCGAATATTCATGTGAATAGAAAAGTCAGGAGAATGGTAAGGTACTGTTTTCTATCAGTTTGCAAGCGGCGCACACAATCACAGTGTTGTACAGCTTCTTTCTTCACCTTTCCGATGCTACCGCTCTCTCCGGCTCCGGGAGCCGAAGAAGCGGCTTCTTCGCGCAAAGACGATTGTACCGCTCACAGTGCTCTCTTAGCGCGGCTTCTGCCGAAAGACGCCCGGGAGCGGCGCATAACTCCGGAGAGCATCGTGCCTTCGTCTTTAGAGTCTTTTGTGGTCTACACCTTAGCAGAAAGCTTTTCCACTCTGTCTGGCAAGGAAAACCTGCGGGAGCACAGAAAACATCTCCCATCGTGTTCTGGACGTTGCACGGACGTCTGCCAAGTGTTTGGCATAAAGAAAAGAAAAGCTGTCCAAAACAGCTTCTTATCGAATATTAATGTGATTGGAAAAGTCAGGAAAGTGGTAAGGTAATGTTTTCTATCAGTTGGCAAGCTGCGCACACAATCCCAGTGTTGTACAGCTTCCTTCTTCACCTTTCCCATGCTGCCGCTCTCTCCGGCTCCGGGAGCCGAAGAAGCAGCTTCTTCGCGCAAAGACGATTGTACCGCTCACAGTGCTCTCTTAGCGCGGCTTCTGCCGAAAGAAGCCCGGGAGCGGCGCTTAGCTCCGGAGAGCATCGTACCTTCGTCTTTAGCGTTTTTTGTGGTCTACATCCTGGCAGAAAGCTTTTCCACTCTGTCTGGCAAGGAAAACCTGCGGGAGCACAGAAAACATCTCCCATCGTGTTCTGGACGTTGCACGGAGGTCTGCCATGTGTTTCCATGAAGAAAAGAAAAGTTGTCCAAAATAACTTCCTATCGAATATTCATGTGACTGGAAAAGTCAGGAGAATGGTAAGGTACTGTTTTCTATCAGTTGGCAAGTTGAGCACACAATCCCAGTGTTGTACAGCTTCTTTCTTCACCTTTCCGATGCTGCCGCTCTCTCCGGCTCCCGGAGCCCAAGAAGCGGCTTCTTCGCGCAAAGACGATTGTACCGCTCACAGTGCTCTCTTAGCGCGGCTTCTGCCAAAAGACGCCCGGGAGCGGCTCTTAGCTCGGGAGAGCATCGTACCTTCGTCTTTAGCGTCTTTTGTGGTCTACATCCTAGCAGAAAGCTTTTCCACTCTGTCTGGCAAGGAAAACCTGCGGGAGCACAGAAAACATCTCCCATCGTGTTCTGGACGTTGCACGGAGGTCTGCCATGTGTTTGGCATAAAGAAAGGAAAAGCTGTCCAAAACAGCTTCTTATCGAATATTCATGTGATTGGAAAAGTCAGGAGAATGGTAAGGTACTGTTTTCTATCAGTTGGCCAGCGGCGCACACAATCACAGTGTTGTACAGCTTCTTTCTCCACCTTTCCGATGCTGCCGCTCTCTCCGGCTCCCGGAGCCGGAGATGCGGCTTCTTCGCGCAAAGACGATTGTACCGCTCACAGTGCTCTCTTAGCGCGGCTTCTGCCGAAAGACGCCCGGGAGCGGCTCTTAGCTCGGGAGAGCATCGTACCTTCGTCTTTAGCGTCTTTTGTGGTCTACATCCTAGCAGAAAGCTTTTCCACTCTGTCTGGCAAGGAAAACCTGCGGGAGCACAGAAAACATCTCCCATCGTGTTCTGGACATTGCACGGAGGTCTGCCAAGTGTTCAGCATAAAGAAAAGAAAAGCTGTCCAAAGCAGCTTCTTATCGAATATTCATGTGAATAGAAAAGTCAGGAAAGTGGTAAGGTACTGTTTTCTATCAGTTGGCAAGCGGCGCACACAATCACAGTGTTGTACAGCTTCTTTCTCCACCTTTCCGATGCTGCCGCTCTCTCCGGCTCCCGGAGCCGAAGAAGCGGCTTCTTCGCGCAAAGACGATTGTACCGCTCACAGTGCTCTCTTAGCGCGGCTTCTGCCGAAAGACGCCCGGGAGCGGCGCTTAGCTCCGGAGAGCATCGTACCTTCGTCTTTAGCGTTTTTTGTGGTCTACATCCTAGCAGAAAGCTTTTCCACTCTGTCTGGCAAGGAAAACCTGCGAGAGCACAGAAAACATCTCCCATCGTGTTCTGGACGTTGCACGGAGGTCTGCCATGTGTTTCCATGAAGAAAAGAAAAGTTGTCCAAAATAACTTCCTATCGAATATTCATGTGACTGGAAAAGTCAGGAGAATGGTAAGGTACTGTTTTCTATCAGTCGGCAAGTTCAGCACACAATCCCAGTGTTGTACAGCTTCTTTCTTCACCTTTCCCATGCTACCGCTCTCTCCGGCTCCCTGAGCCCAAGAAGCGGCTTCTTCGCGCAAAGACGATTGTACCGCTCACAGTGCTCTCTTAGCACGGCTTCTGCCGAAAGACGCCCGGGAGCGGCTCTTAGCTCGGGAGAGCATCGTACCTTCGTCTTTAGCGTCTTTTGTGGTCTACATCCTGGCAGAAAGCTTTTCCACTCTGTCTGGCAAGGAAAACCTGCGGGAGCACAGAAAACATCTCCCATCGTGTTCTGGACGTTGCACGGAGGTCTGCCAAGTGTTCAGCATAAAGAAAAGAAAAGCTGTCCAAAGCAGCTTCTTATCGAATATTCATGTGATTAGAAAAGTCAGGAGAATGGTAAGGTACTGTTTTCTATCAGTTGGCAAGCGGCGCACACAATCACAGTGTTGTACAGCTTCTTTCTCCACCTTTCCGATGCTGCCGCTCTCTCCGGCTCCTGGAGCCGAAGAAGCGGCTTCTTCGCGCAAAGACGATTGTACCGCTCACAGTGCTCTCTTAGCGCGGCTTCTGCCGAAAGACGCCCGGGAGCGGCGCATAGCTCCGGAGAGCATCGTACCTTCGTCTTTAGCGTCTATTGTGGTCTACACCTTAGCAGAAAGCTTTTCCATTCTGTCTGGCAAGGAAAACCTGCGGGAGCACAGAAAACATCTCCCATCCTGTTCTAGACATTGCACGGAGGTCTGCCATGTGTTTGGCATAAAGAAAGGAAAAGCTGTCCAAAACAGCTTCTTATCGAATATTCATGTGATTGGAAATGTCAGGAGAATGGTAAGGTACTGTTTTCTATCAGTTGGCAAGTTGAGCACACAATCCCAGTGTTGTACAGCTTCTTTCTTCACCTTTCCGATGCTGCCGCTCTCTCCGGCTCCCGGAGCCCAAGAACCGGCTTCTTCGCGCAAAGACGATTGTACCGCTCACAGTGCTCTCTTAGCGCGGCTTCTGCCGAAAGACGCCCGGGAGCGGCTCTTAGCTCCGGAGAGCATCGTACCTTCGTCTTTAGCGTCTTTTGTGGTCTACATCCTAGCAGAAAGCTTTTCCACTCTGTCTGGCAAGGAAAACCTGCGGGAGCACAGAAAACATCTCCCATCGTGTTCTGGACGTTGCACGGAGGTCTGCCAAGTGTTCAGCATAAAGAAAAGAAAAGCTGTCCAAAGCAGTTTCTTATCGAATATTCATGTGAATAGAAAAGTCAGGAGAATGGTAAGGTACTGTTTTCTATCAGTTGGCCAGCGGCGCACACAATCACAGTGTTGTACAGCTTCTTTCTCCACCTTTCCGATGCTGCCGCTCTCTCCGGCTCCCGGAGCCGAAGAAGCGGCTTCTTCGCGCAAAGACGATTGTACCACTCACAGTGCTCTCTTAGCGCGGCTTCTGCCGAAAGACGCCCGGGAGCGGCGCATAACTCCGGAGAGCATCGTACCTTCGTCTTTAGCGTCTTTTGTGGTCTACACCTTAGCAGAAAGCTTTTCCACTCTGTCTGGCAAGGAAAACCTGCGGGAGCACAGAAAACATCTCCCATCGTGTTCTGGACGTTGCACGGAGGTCTGCCAAGTGTTTGCATGAAGAAATTAATAGTTGTCCAAAATAACTTTCTATCAAATATTCTTGTGATTGGAAAAGTCAGGAAAGCGGTAAGGTACTGTTTTCTATCAGTTGGCTAGTTGAGCACAAAATCCCAGTATTGTACAGCTTCCTTCTTCACCTTTCCGATGCTGCCGCTCTCTCCGGCTCCCGGAGCCGAAGATGCGGCTTCTTCGCGCAAAGACGATTGTACCGCTCACAATGCTCTCTTAGCGCCGCTTCTGCCGAAAGAAGCCCGGGAGCGGCGCTTAGCTCCGGAGAGCATCGTACCTTCGTCTTTAGCGTCTTTTGTGGTCTACATCCTGGCAGAAAGCTTTTCCACTCTGTCTGGCAAGGAAAACCTGCGGGAGCACAGAAAACATCTCCCATCGTGTTCTGGACGTTGCACGGAGGTCTGCCAAGTGTTTCCATGAAGAAAAGAAAAGTTGTCCAAAATAACTTCCTATCGAATATTCATGTGACTGGAAAAGTCAGGAGAATGGTAAGGTACTGTTTTCTATCAGTTGGCAAGTTCAGCACACAATCCCAGTGTTGTACAGCTTCTTTCTTCACCTTTCCGATGCTGCCGCTCTCTCCGGCTCCCTGAGCCCAAGAAGCGGCTTCTTCGCGCAAAGACGATTGTACCGCTCACAGTGCTCTCTTAGCGCGGCTTCTGCCGAAAGACGCCAGGGAGCGGCGCATAACTCCGGAGAGTATCGTACCTTCGTCTTTAGAGTCTTTTGTGGTCTACACCTTAGCAGAAAGCTTTTCCACTCTGTCTGGCAAGGAAAACCTGCGGGAGCACAGAAAACATCTCCCATCGTGTTCTGGACGTTGCACGGACGTCTGCCAAGTGTTTGGCATAAAGAAAAGAAAAGCTGTCCAAAACAGCTTCTTATCGAATATTCATGTGATTGGAAAAGTCAGGAAAGTGGTAAGGTAATGTTTTCTATCAGTTGGCAAGCTGCGCACACAATCCCAGTGTTGTACAGCTTCCTTCTTCACCTTTCCCATGCTGCCGCTCTCTCCGGCTCCGGGAGCCGAAGAAGCGGCTTCTTCGCGCAAAGACGATTGTACCGCTCACAGTGCTCTCTTAGCGCGGCTTCTGCCGAAAGACGCCCGGGAGCGGCGCTTAGCTCCGGAGAGCATCGTACCTTCGTCTTTAGCGTCTTTTGTGGTCTACATCCTAGCAGAAAGCTTTTCCACTCTGTCTGGCAAGGAAAACCTGCGGGAGCACAGAAAACATCTCCCATCGTGTTCTGGACATTGCACGGAGGTCTGCCAAGTGTTTGCATGAAGAAATTAATAGTTGTCCAAAATAACTTTCTATCAAATATTCTTGTGATTGGAAAAGTCAGGAAAGTGGTAAGGTACTGTTTTCTATCAGTTGGCTAGTTGAACACACAATCCCAGTATTGTACAGCTTCCTTCTTCACCTTTCGGATGCTGCCGCTCTCTCCGGCTCCCTGAGCCGAAGATGCGGCTTCTTCGCGCAAAGACGATTGTACCGCTCAGAGTGCTCTCTTAGCGCCGCTTCTGCCGAAAGAAGCCCGGGAGCGGCGCTTAGCTCCGGAGAGCATCGTACCTTCCTCTTTAGCGTTTTTTGTGGTCTACATCCTAGCAGAAAGCTTTTCCACTCTGTCTGGCAAGGAAAACCTGCGGGAGCACAGAAAACATCTCCCATCGTGTTCTGGACGTTGCACGGAGGTCTGCCAAGTGTTTCCATGAAGAAAAGAAAAGTTGTCACAAATAACTTCCTATCGAATATTCATGTGACTGGAAAAGTCAGGAGAATGGTAAGGTACTGTTTTCTATCAGTTGGCAAGTTGAGCACACAATCCCAGTGTTGTACAGCTTCTTTCTTCACCTTTCCGATGCTGCCGCTCTCTCCGGCTCCCGGAGCCCAAGAAGCGGCTTCTTCGCGCAAAGACGATTGTACCGGTCACAGTGCTCTCTTAGCGCGGCTTCTGCCGAAAGACGCCCGGGAGCGGCTCTTAGCTCGGGAGAGCATCATACCTTCGTCTTTAGCGTCTTTTGTGGTCTACATCCTAGCAGAAAGCTTTTCCACTCTGTCTGGCAAGGAAAACCTGCGGGAGCACAGAAAACATCTCCCATCGTGTTCTGGACATTGCACGGAGGTCTGCCATGTTTTTGGCATAAAGAAAAGAAAAGCTGTCCAAAGCAGCTTCTTATCGAATATTCATGTGAATAGAAAAGTCAGGAGAATGGTAAGGTACTGTTTTCTATCAGTTTGCAAGCGGCGCACACAATCACAGTGTTGTACAGCTTCTTTCTTCACCTTTCCGATGCTGCCGCTCTCTCCGGCTCCGGGAGCCGAAGAAGCGGCTTCTTCGCGCAAAGACGATTGTACCGCTCACAGTGCTCTCTTAGCGCGGCTTCTGCCGAAAGACGCCCGGGAGCGGCGCATAACTCCGGAGAGCATCGTGCCTTCGTCTTTAGAGTCTTTTGTGGTCTACACCTTAGCAGAAAGCTTTTCCACTCTGTCTGGCAAGGAAAACCTGCGGGAGCACAGAAAACATCTCCCATCGTGTTCTGGACGTTGCACGGACGTCTGCCAAGTGTTTGGCATAAAGAAAAGAAAAGCTGTCCAAAACAGCTTCTTATCGAATATTCATGTGATTGGAAAAGTCAGGAAAGTGGTAAGGTAATGTTTTCTATCAGTTGGCAAGCTGCGCACACAATCCCAGTGTTGTACAGCTTCCTTCTTCACCTTTCCCATGCTGCCGCTCTCTCCGGCTCCGGGAGCCGAAGAAGCGGCTTCTTCGCGCAAAGACGATTGTACCGCTCACAGTGCTCTCTTAGCGCGGCTTCTGCCGAAAGAAGCCCGGGAGCGGCGCTTAGCTCCGGAGAGCATCGTACCTTCGTCTTTAGCGTTTTTTGTGGTCTACATCCTGGCAGAAAGCTTTTCCACTCTGTCTGGCAAGGAAAACCTGCGGGAGCACAGAAAACATCTCCCATCGTGTTCTGGACGTTGCACGGAGGTCTGCCATGTGTTTCCATGAAGAAAAGAAAAGTTGTCCAAAATAACTTCCTATCGAATATTCATGTGACTGGAAAAGTCAGGAGAATGGTAAGGTACTGTTTTCTATCAGTTGGCAAGTTGAGCACACAATCCCAGTGTTGTACAGCTTCTTTCTTCACCTTTCCGATGCTGCCGCTCTCTCCGGCTCCCTGGGCCCAAGAAGCGGCTTCTTCGCGCAAAGACGATTGTACCGCTCACAGTGCTCTCTTAGCGCGGCTTCTGCCAAAAGACGCCCGGGAGCGGCTCTTAGCTCGGGAGAGCATCGTACCTTCGTCTTTAGCGTCTTTTGTGGTCTACATCCTAGCAGAAAGCTTTTCCACTCTGTCTGGCAAGGAAAACCTGAGGGAGCACAGAAAACATCTCCCATCGTGTTCTGGACGTTGCACGGAGGTCTGCCATGTGTTTGGCATAAAGAAAGGAAAAGCTGTCCAAAACAGCTTCTTATCGAATATTCATGTGATTGGAAAAGTCAGGAGAATGGTAAGGTACTGTTTTCTATCAGTTGGCCAGCGGCGCACACAATCACAGTGTTGTACAGCTTCTTTCTCCACCTTTCCGATGCTGCCGCTCTCTCCGGCTCCCGGAGCCGGAGATGCGGCTTCTTCGCGCAAAGACGATTGTACCGCTCACAGTGCTCTCTTAGCGCGGCTTCTGCCGAAAGACGCCCGGGAGCGGCTCTTAGCTCGGGAGAGCATCGTACCTTCGTCTTTAGCGTCTTTTGTGGTCTACATCCTAGCAGAAAGCTTTTCCACTCTGTCTGGCAAGGAAAACCTGCGGGAGCACAGAAAACATCTCCCATCGTGTTCTGGACATTGCACGGAGGTCTGCCAAGTGTTCAGCATAAAGAAAAGAAAAGCTGTCCAAAACAGCTTCTTATCGAATATTCATGTGAATAGAAAAGTCAGGAAAGTGGTAAGGTACTGTTTTCTATCAGTTTGCAAGCGGCGCACACAATCACAGTGTTGTACAGCTTCTTTCTCCACCTTTCCGATGCTGCCGCTCTCTCCGGCTCCCGGAGCCGAAGAAGCGGCTTCTTCGCGCAAAGACGATTGTACCGCTCACAGTGCTCTCTTAGCGCGGCTTCTGCCGAAAGACGCCCGGGAGCGGCGCTTAGCTCCGGAGAGCATCGTACCTTCGTCTTTAGCGTTTTTTGTGGTCTACATCCTAGCAGAAAGCTTTTCCACTCTGTCTGGCAAGGAAAACCTGCGAGAGCACAGAAAACATCTCCCATCGTGTTCTGGACGTTGCACGGAGGTCTGCCATGTGTTTCCATGAAGAAAAGAAAAGTTGTCCAAAATAACTTCCTATCGAATATTCATGTGACTGGAAAAGTCAGGAGAATGGTAAGGTACTGTTTTCTATCAGTCGGCAAGTTCAGCACACAATCCCAGTGTTGTACAGCTTCTTTCTTCACCTTTCCCATGCTACCGCTCTCTCCGGCTCCCTGAGCCCAAGAAGCGGCTTCTTCGCGCAAAGACGATTGTACCGCTCACAGTGCTCTCTTAGCACGGCTTCTGCCGAAAGACGCCCGGGAGCGGCTCTTAGCTCGGGAGAGCATCGTACCTTCGTCTTTAGCGTCTTTTGTGGTCTACATCCTGGCAGAAAGCTTTTCCACTCTGTCTGGCAAGGAAAACCTGCGGGAGCACAGAAAACATCTCCCATCGTGTTCTGGACGTTGCACGGAGGTCTGCCAAGTGTTCAGCATAAAGAAAAGAAAAGCTGTCCAAAGCAGCTTCTTATCGAATATTCATGTGATTAGAAAAGTCAGGAGAATGGTAAGGTACTGTTTTCTATCAGTTGGCAAGCGGCGCACACAATCACAGTGTTGTACAGCTTCTTTCTCCACCTTTCCGATGCTGCCGCTCTCTCCGGCTCCTGGAGCCGAAGAAGCGGCTTCTTCGCGCAAAGACGATTGTACCGCTCACAGTGCTCTCTTAGCGCGGCTTCTGCCGAAAGACGCCCGGGAGCGGCGCATAGCTCCGGAGAGCATCGTACCTTCGTCTTTAGCGTCTATTGTGGTCTACACCTTAGCAGAAAGCTTTTCCATTCTGTCTGGCAAGGAAAACCTGCGGGAGCACAGAAAACATCTCCCATCGTGTTCTAGACATTGCACGGAGGTCTGCCATGTGTTTGGCATAAAGAAAGGAAAAGCTGTCCAAAACAGCTTCTTATCGAATATTCATGTGATTGGAAATGTCAGGAGAATGGTAAGGTACTGTTTTCTATCAGTTGGCAAGTTGAGCACACAATCCCAGTGTTGTACAGCTTCTTTCTTCACCTTTCCGATGCTGCCGCTCTCTCCGGCTCCCGGAGCCCAAGAACCGGCTTCTTCGCGCAAAGACGATTGTACCGCTCACAGTGCTCTCTTAGCGCGGCTTCTGCCGAAAGACGCCCGGGAGCGGCTCTTAGCTCGGGAGAGCATCGTACCTTCGTCTTTAGCGTCTTTTGTGGTCTACATCCTAGCAGAAAGCTTTTCCACTCTGTCTGGCAAGGAAAACCTGCGGGAGCACAGAAAACATCTCCCATCGTGTTCTGGACGTTGCACGGAGGTCTGCCAAGTGTTCAGCATAAAGAAAAGAAAAGCTGTCCAAAGCAGTTTCTTATCGAATATTCATGTGAATAGAAAAGTCAGGAGAATGGTAAGGTACTGTTTTCTATCAGTTGGCCAGCGGCGCACACAATCACAGTGTTGTACAGCTTCTTTCTCCACCTTTCCGATGCTGCCGCTCTCTCCGGCTCCCGGAGCCGAAGAAGCGGCTTCTTCGCGCAAAGACGATTGTACCGCTCACAGTGCTCTCTTAGCGCGGCTTCTGCCGAAAGACGCCCGGGAGCGGCGCATAACTCCGGAGAGCATCGTACCTTCGTCTTTAGAGTCTTTTGTGGTCTACACCTTAGCAGAAAGCTTTTCCACTCTGTCTGGCAAGGAAAACCTGCGGGAGCACAGAAAACATCTCCCATCATGTTCTGGACGTTGCACGGACGTCTGCCAAGTGTTTGGCATAAAGAAAAGAAAAGCTGTCCAAAACAGCTTCTTATCGAATATTCATGTGATTGGAAAAGTCAGGAAAGTGGTAAGGTAATGTTTTCTATCAGTTGGCAAGCTGCGCACACAATCCCAGTGTTGTACAGCTTCCTTCTTCACCTTTCCCATGCTGCCGCTCTCTCCGGCTCCGGGAGCCGAAGAAGCGGCTTCTTCGCGCAAAGACGATTGTACCGCTCACAGTGCTCTCTTAGCGCGGCTTCTGCCGAAAGACGCCCGGGAGCGGCGCTTAGCTCCGGAGAGCATCGTACCTTCGTCTTTAGCGTCTTTTGTGGTCTACATCCTAGCAGAAAGCTTTTCCACTCTGTCTGGCAAGGAAAACCTGCGGGAGCACAGAAAACATCTCCCATCGTGTTCTGGACATTGCACGGAGGTCTGCCAAGTGTTTGCATGAAGAAATTAATAGTTGTCCAAAATAACTTTCTATCAAATATTCTTGTGATTGGAAAAGTCAGGAAAGTGGTAAGGTACTGTTTTCTATCAGTTGGCTAGTTGAACACACAATCCCAGTATTGTACAGCTTCCTTCTTCACCTTTCGGATGCTGCCGCTCTCTCCGGCTCCCTGAGCCGAAGATGCGGCTTCTTCGCGCAAAGACGATTGTACCGCTCAGAGTGCTCTCTTAGCGCCGCTTCTGCCGAAAGAAGCCCGGGAGCGGCGCTTAGCTCCGGAGAGCATCGTACCTTCCTCTTTAGCGTTTTTTGTGGTCTACATCCTAGCAGAAAGCTTTTCCACTCTGTCTGGCAAGGAAAACCTGCGGGAGCACAGAAAACATCTCCCATCGTGTTCTGGACGTTGCACGGAGGTCTGCCATGTGTTTCCATGAAGAAAAGAAAAGTTGTCCAAAATAACTTCCTATCGAATATTCATGTGACTGGAAAAGTCAGGAGAATGGTAAGGTACTGTTTTCTATCAGTTGGCAAGTTGAGCACACAATCCCAGTGTTGTACAGCTTCTTTCTTCACCTTTCCGATGCTGCCGCTCTCTCCGGCTCCCGGAGCCGAAGAAGCGGCTTCTTCGCGCAAAGACGATTGTACCGCTCACAGTGCTCTCTTAGCGCGGCTTCTGCCAAAAGACGCCCGGGAGCGGCTCTTAGCTCGGGAGAGCATCGTACCTTCGTCTTTAGCGTCTTTTGTGGTCTACATCCTAGCAGAAAGCTTTTCCACTCTGTCTGGCAAGGAAAACCTGCGGGAGCACAGAAAACATCTCCCATCGTGTTCTGGACGTTGCACGGAGGTCTGCCAAGTGTTCAGCATAAAGAAAAGAAAAGCTGTCCAAAGCAGCTTCTTATCGAATATTCATGTGAATAGAAAAGTCAGGAGAATGGTAAGGTACTGTTTTCTATCAGTTGGCAAGCGGCGCACACAATCACAGTGTTGTACAGCTTCTTTCTCCACCTTTCCGATGCTGCCGCTCTCTCCGGCTCCCGGAGCCGGAGATGCGGCTTCTTCGCGCAAAGACGATTGTACCGCTCACAGTGCTCTCTTAGCGCGGCTTCTGCCGAAAGACGCCCGGGAGCGGCTCTTAGCTCGGGAGAGCATCGTACCTTCGTCTTTAGCGTCTTTTGTGGTCTACATCCTAGCAGAAAGCTTTTCCACTCTGTCTGGCAAGGAAAACCTGCGGGAGCACAGAAAACATCTCCCATCGTGTTCTGGACATTGCACGGAGGTCTGCCAAGTGTTCAGCATAAAGAAAAGAAAAGCTGTCCAAAGCAGCTTCTTATCGAATATTCATGTGAATAGAAAAGTCAGGAAAGTGGTAAGGTACTGTTTTCTATCAGTTTGCAAGCGGCGCACACAATCACAGTGTTGTACAGCTTCTTTCTCCACCTTTCCGATGCTGCCGCTCTCTCCGGCTCCCGGAGCCGAAGAAGCGGCTTCTTCGCGCAAAGACGATTGTACCGCTCACAGTGCTCTCTTAGCGCGGCTTCTGCCGAAAGACGCCCGGGAGCGGCGCTTAGCTCCGGAGAGCATCGTACCTTCGTCTTTAGCGTTTTTTGTGGTCTACATCCTAGCAGAAAGCTTTTCCACTCTGTCTGGCAAGGAAAACCTGCGAGAGCACAGAAAACATCTCCCATCGTGTTCTGGACGTTGCACGGAGGTCTGCCATGTGTTTCCATGAAGAAAAGAAAAGTTGTCCAAAATAACTTTCTATCAAATATTCTTGTGATTGGAAAAGTCAGGAAAGTGGTAAGGTACTGTTTTCTATCAGTTGGCTAGTTGAACACACAATCCCAGTATTGTACAGCTTCCTTCTTCACCTTTCGGATGCTGCCGCTCTCTCCGGCTCCCTGAGCCGAAGATGCGGCTTCTTCGCGCAAAGACGATTGTACCGCTCAGAGTGCTCTCTTAGCGCCGCTTCTGCCGAAAGAAGCCCGGGAGCGGCGCTTAGCTCCGGAGAGCATCGTACCTTCCTCTTTAGCGTTTTTTGTGGTCTACATCCTAGCAGAAAGCTTTTCCACTCTGTCTGGCAAGGAAAACCTGCGGGAGCACAGAAAACATCTCCCATCGTGTTCTGGACGTTGCACGGAGGTCTGCCATGTGTTTCCATGAAGAAAAGAAAAGTTGTCCAAAATAACTTCCTATCGAATATTCATGTGACTGGAAAAGTCAGGAGAATGGTAAGGTACTGTTTTCTATCAGTTGGCAAGTTGAGCACACAATCCCAGGGTTGTACAGCTTCTTTCTTCACCTTTCCGATGCTGCCGCTCTCTCCGGCTCCCGGAGCCCAAGAAGCGGCTTCTTCGCGCAAAGACGATTGTACCGCTCACAGTGCTCTCTTAGCGCGGCTTCTGCCAAAAGACGCCCGGGAGCGGCTCTTAGCTCGGGAGAGCATCGTACCTTCGTCTTTAGCGTCTTTTGTGGTCTACATCCTAGCAGAAAGCTTTTCCACTCTGTCTGGCAAGGAAAACCTGCGGGAGCACAGAAAACATCTCCCATCGTGTTCTGGACGTTGCACGGAGGTCTGCCAAGTGTTCAGCATAAAGAAAAGAAAAGCTGTCCAAAGCAGCTTCTTATCGAATATTCATGTGAATAGAAAAGTCAGGAGAATGGTAAGGTACTGTTTTCTATCAGTTGGCAAGCGGCGCACACAATCACAGTGTTGTACAGCTTCTTTCTCCACCTTTCCGATGCTGCCGCTCTCTCCGGCTCCCGGAGCCGAAGAAGCGGCTTCTTCGCGCAAAGACGATTGTACCGCTCACAGTGCTCTCTTAGCGCGGCTTCTGCCGAAAGACGCCCGGGAGCGGCGCATAGCTCCGGAGAGCATCGTACCTTCGTCTTTAGCGTCTATTGTGGTCTACACCTTAGCAGAAAGCTTTTCCATTCTGTCTGGAAAGGAAAACCTGCGGGAGCACAGAAAACATCTCCCATCGTGTTCTAGACATTGCACGGAGGTCTGCCATGTGTTTGGCATAAAGAAAGGAAAAGCTGTCCAAAACAGCTTCTTATCGAATATTCATGTGATTGGAAAAGTCAGGAGAATGGTAAGGTACTGTTTTCTATCAGTTGGCCAGCGGCGCACACAATCACAGTGTTGTACAGCTTCTTTCTCCACCTTTCCGATGCTGCCGCTCTCTCCGGCTCCCGGAGCCGGAGATGCGGCTTCTTCGCGCAAAGACGATTGTACCGCTCACAGTGCTCTCTTAGCGCGGCTTCTGCCGAAAGACGCCCGGGAGCGGCTCTTAGCTCGGGAGAGCATCGTACCTTCGTCTTTAGCGTCTTTTGTGGTCTACATCCTAGCAGAAAGCTTTTCCACTCTGTCTGGCAAGGAAAACCTGCGGGAGCACAGAAAACATCTCCCATCGTGTTCTGGACATTGCACGGAGGTCTGCCAAGTGTTCAGCATAAAGAAAAGAAAAGCTGTCCAAAGCAGCTTCTTATCGAATATTCATGTGAATAGAAAAGTCAGGAAAGTGGTAAGGTACTGTTTTCTATCAGTTTGCAAGCGGCGCACACAATCACAGCGTTGTACAGCTTCTTTCTCCACCTTTCCGATGCTGCCGCTCTCTCCGGCTCCCGGAGCCGAAGAAGCGGCTTCTTCGCGCAAAGACGATTGTACCGCTCACAGTGCTCTCTTAGCGCGGCTTCTGCCGAAAGACGCCCGGGAGCGGCGCTTAGCTCCGGAGAGCATCGTACCTTCGTCTTTAGCGTTTTTTGTGGTCTACATCCTAGCAGAAAGCTTTTCCACTCTGTCTGGCAAGGAAAACCTGCGAGAGCACAGAAAACATCTCCCATCGTGTTCTGGACGTTGCACGGAGGTCTGCCATGTGTTTCCATGAAGAAAAGAAAAGTTGTCCAAAATAACTTCCTATCGAATATTCATGTGACTGGAAAAGTCAGGAGAATGGTAAGGTACTGTTTTCTATCAGTCGGCAAGTTCAGCACACAATCCCAGTGTTGTACAGCTTCTTTCTTCACCTTTCCGATGCTGCCGCTCTCTCCGGCTCCCGGAGCCGAAGAACCGGCTTCTTCGCGCAAAGACGATTGTACCGCTCACAGTGCTCTCTTAGCGCGGCTTCTGCCGAAAGACGCCCGGGAGCGGCTCTTAGCTCGGGAGAGCATCGTACCTTCGTCTTTAGCGTCTTTTGTGGTCTACATCCTAGCAGAAAGCTTTTCCACTCTGTCTGGCAAGGAAAACCTGCGGGAGCACAGAAAACATCTCCCATCGTGTTCTGGACGTTGCACGGACGTCTGCCAAGTGTTCAGCATAAAGAAAAGAAAAGCTGTCCAAAGCAGCTTCTTATCGAATATTCATGTGAATAGAAAAGTCAGGAGAATGGTAAGGTACTGTTTTCTATCAGTTGGCAAGCGGCGCACACAATCACAGTGTTGTACAGCTTCTTTCTCCACCTTTCCGATGCTGCCGCTCTCTCCGGCTCCCGGAGCCGAAGAAGCGGCTTCTTCGCGCAAAGACGATTGTACCGCTCACAGTGCTCTCTTAGCGCGGCTTCTGCCGAAAGACGCCCGGGAGCGGCGCATAGCTCCGGAGAGCATCGTACCTTCGTCTTTAGCGTCTATTGTGGTCTACACCTTAGCAGAAAGCTTTTCCATTCTGTCTGGCAAGGAAAACCTGCGGGAGCACAGAAAACATCTCCCATCGTGTTCTGGACATTGCACGGAGGTCTGCCATGTGTTTGGCATAAAGAAAGGAAAAGCTGTCCAAAACAGCTTCTTATCGAATATTCATGTGATTGGAAAAGTCAGGAGAATGGTAAGGTACTGTTTTCTATCAGTTGGCCAGCGGCGCACACAATCACAGTGTTGTACAGCTTCTTTCTCCACCTTTCCGATGCTGCCGCTCTCTCCGGCTCCCGGAGCCGGAGATGCGGCTTCTTCGCGCAAAGACGATTGTACCGCTCACAGTGCTCTCTTAGCGCGGCTTCTGCCGAAAGACGCCCGGGAGCGGCTCTTAGCTCGGGAGAGCATCGTACCTTCGCTTTTAGCGTCTTTTGTGGTCTACATCCTAGCAGAAAGCTTTTCCACTCTGTCTGGCAAGGAAAACCTGCGGGAGCACAGAAAACATCTCCCATCGTGTTCTGGACATTGCACGGAGGTCTGCCAAGTGTTTGCATGAAGAAATTAATAGTTGTCCAAAATAACTTTCTATCAAATATTCTTGTGATTGGAAAAGTCAGGAAAGTGGTAAGGTACTGTTTTCTATCAGTTGGCTAGTTGAACACACAATCCCAGTATTGTACAGCTTCCTTCTTCACCTTTCGGATGCTGCCGCTCTCTCCGGCTCCCTGAGCCGAAGATGCGGCTTCTTCGCGCAAAGACGATTGTACCGCTCAGAGTGCTCTCTTAGCGCCGCTTCTGCCGAAAGAAGCCCGGGAGCGGCGCTTAGCTCCGGAGAGCATCGTACCTTCCTCTTTAGCGTTTTTTGTGGTCTACATCCTAGCAGAAAGCTTTTCCACTCTGTCTGGCAAGGAAAACCTGCGGGAGCACAGAAAACATCTCCCATCGTGTTCTGGACGTTGCACGGAGGTCTGCCATGTGTTTCCATGAAGAAAAGAAAAGTTGTCCAAAATAACTTCCTATCGAATATTCATGTGACTGGAAAAGTCAGGAGAATGGTAAGGTACTGTTTTCTATCAGTTGGCAAGTTGAGCACACAATCCCAGTGTTGTACAGCTTCTTTCTTCACCTTTCCGATGCTGCCGCTCTCTCCGGCTCCCGGAGCCCAAGAAGCGGCTTCTTCGCGCAAAGACGATTGTACCGCTCACAGTGCTCTCTTAGCGCGGCTTCTGCCAAAAGACGCCCGGGAGCGGCTCTTAGCTCGGGAGAGCATCGTACCTTCGTCTTTAGCGTCTTTTGTGGTCTACATCCTAGCAGAAAGCTTTTCCACTCTGTCTGGCAAGGAAAACCTGCGGGAGCACAGAAAACATCTCCCATCGTGTTCTGGACGTTGCACGGAGGTCTGCCAAGTGTTCAGCATAAAGAAAAGAAAAGCTGTCCAAAGCAGCTTCTTATCGAATATTCATGTGAATAGAAAAGTCAGGAGAATGGTAAGGTACTGTTTTCTATCAGTTGGCAAGCGGCGCACACAATCACAGTGTTGTACAGCTTCTTTCTCCACCTTTCCGATGCTGCCGCTCTCTCCGGCTCCCGGAGCCGAAGAAGCGGCTTCTTCGCGCAAAGACGATTGTACCGCTCACAGTGCTCTCTTAGCGCGGCTTCTGCCGAAAGACGCCCGGGAGCGGCGCATAGCTCCGGAGAGCATCGTACCTTCGTCTTTAGCGTCTATTGTGGTCTACACCTTAGCAGAAAGCTTTTCCATTCTGTCTGGCAAGGAAAACCTGCGGGAGCACAGAAAACATCTCCCATCGTGTTCTAGACATTGCACGGAGGTCTGCCATGTGTTTGGCATAAAGAAAGGAAAAGCTGTCCAAAACAGCTTCTTATCGAATATTCATGTGATTGGAAAAGTCAGGAGAATGGTAAGGTACTGTTTTCTATCAGTTGGCCAGCGGCGCACACAATCACAGTGTTGTACAGCTTCTTTCTCCACCTTTCCGATGCTGCCGCTCTCTCCGGCTCCCGGAGCCGGAGATGCGGCTTCTTCGCGCAAAGACGATTGTACCGCTCACAGTGCTCTCTTAGCGCGGCTTCTGCCGAAAGACGCCCGGGAGCGGCTCTTAGCTCGGGAGAGCATCGTACCTTCGTCTTTAGCGTCTTTTGTGGTCTACATCCTAGCAGAAAGCTTTTCCACTCTGTCTGGCAAGGAAAACCTGCGGGAGCACAGAAAACATCTCCCATCGTGTTCTGGACATTGCACGGAGGTCTGCCAAGTGTTCAGCATAAAGAAAAGAAAAGCTGTCCAAAGCAGCTTCTTATCGAATATTCATGTGAATAGAAAAGTCAGGAAAGTGGTAAGGTACTGTTTTCTATCAGTTTGCAAGCGGCGCACACAATCACAGTGTTGTACAGCTTCTTTCTCCACCTTTCCGATGCTGCCGCTCTCTCCGGCTCCCGGAGCCGAAGAAGCGGCTTCTTCGCGCAAAGACGATTGTACCGCTCACAGTGCTCTCTTAGCGCGGCTTCTGCCGAAAGACGCCCGGGAGCGGCGCTTAGCTCCGGAGAGCATCGTACCTTCGTCTTTAGCGTTTTTTGTGGTCTACATCCTAGCAGAAAGCTTTTCCACTCTGTCTGGCAAGGAAAACCTGCGAGAGCACAGAAAACATCTCCCATCGTGTTCTGGACGTTGCACGGAGGTCTGCCATGTGTTTCCATGAAGAAAAGAAAAGTTGTCCAAAATAACTTCCTATCGAATATTCATGTGACTGGAAAAGTCAGGAGAATGGTAAGGTACTGTTTTCTATCAGTCGGCAAGTTCAGCACACAATCCCAGTGTTGTACAGCTTCTTTCTTCACCTTTCCGATGCTGCCGCTCTCTCCGGCTCCCGGAGCCGAAGAACCGGCTTCTTCGCGCAAAGACGATTGTACCGCTCACAGTGCTCTCTTAGCGCGGCTTCTGCCGAAAGACGCCCGGGAGCGGCTCTTAGCTCGGGAGAGCATCGTACCTTCGTCTTTAGCGTCTTTTGTGGTCTACATCCTAGCAGAAAGCTTTTCCACTCTGTCTGGCAAGGAAAACCTGCGGGAGCACAGAAAACATCTCCCATCGTGTTCTGGACGTTGCACGGACGTCTGCCAAGTGTTCAGCATAAAGAAAAGAAAAGCTGTCCAAAGCAGCTTCTTATCGAATATTCATGTGAATAGAAAAGTCAGGAGAATGGTAAGGTACTGTTTTCTATCAGTTGGCAAGCGGCGCACACAATCACAGTGTTGTACAGCTTCTTTCTCCACCTTTCCGATGCTGCCGCTCTCTCCGGCTCCCGGAGCCGAAGAAGCGGCTTCTTCGCGCAAAGACGATTGTACCGCTCACAGTGCTCTCTTAGCGCGGCTTCTGCCGAAAGACGCCCGGGAGCGGCGCATAGCTCCGGAGAGCATCGTACCTTCGTCTTTAGCGTCTATTGTGGTCTACACCTTAGCAGAAAGCTTTTCCATTCTGTCTGGCAAGGAAAACCTGCGGGAGCACAGAAAACATCTCCCATCGTGTTCTGGACGTTGCACGGAGGTCTGCCATGTGTTTGGCATAAAGAAAGGAAAAGCTGTCCAAAACAGCTTCTTATCGAATATTCATGTGATTGGAAAAGTCAGGAGAATGGTAAGGTACTGTTTTCTATCAGTTGGCCAGCGGCGCACACAATCACAGTGTTGTACAGCTTCTTTCTCCACCTTTCCGATGCTGCCGCTCTCTCCGGCTCCCGGAGCCGGAGATGCGGCTTCTTCGCGCAAAGACGATTGTACCGCTCACAGTGCTCTCTTAGCGCGGCTTCTGCCGAAAGACGCCCGGGAGCGGCTCTTAGCTCGGGAGAGCATCGTACCTTCGCTTTTAGCGTCTTTTGTGGTCTACATCCTAGCAGAAAGCTTTTCCACTCTGTCTGGCAAGGAAAACCTGCGGGAGCACAGAAAACATCTCCCATCGTGTTCTGGACATTGCACGGAGGTCTGCCAAGTGTTTGCATGAAGAAATTAATAGTTGTCCAAAATAACTTTCTATCAAATATTCTTGTGATTGGAAAAGTCAGGAAAGTGGTAAGGTACTGTTTTCTATCAGTTGGCTAGTTGAACACACAATCCCAGTATTGTACAGCTTCCTTCTTCACCTTTCGGATGCTGCCGCTCTCTCCGGCTCCCTGAGCCGAAGATGCGGCTTCTTCGCGCAAAGACGATTGTACCGCTCAGAGTGCTCTCTTAGCGCCGCTTCTGCCGAAAGAAGCCCGGGAGCGGCGCTTAGCTCCGGAGAGCATCGTACCTTCGTCTTTAGCGTTTTTTGTGGTCTACATCCTAGCAGAAAGCTTTTCCACTCTGTCTGGCAAGGAAAACCTGCGGGAGCACAGAAAACATCTCCCATCGTGTTCTGGACGTTGCACGGAGGTCTGCCATGTGTTTCCATGAAGAAAAGAAAAGTTGTCCAAAATAACTTCCTATCGAATATTCATGTGACTGGAAAAGTCAGGAGAATGGTAAGGTACTGTTTTCTATCAGTTGGCAAGTTGAGCACACAATCCCAGTGTTGTACAGCTTCTTTCTTCACCTTTCCGATGCTGCCGCTCTCTCCGGCTCCCGGAGCCCAAGAAGCGGCTTCTTCGCGCAAAGACGATTGTACCGGTCACAGTGCTCTCTTAGCGCGGCTTCTGCCGAAAGACGCCCGGGAGCGGCTCTTAGCTCGGGAGAGCATCATACCTTCGTCTTTAGCGTCTTTTGTGGTCTACATCCTAGCAGAAAGCTTTTCCACTCTGTCTGGCAAGGAAAACCTGCGGGAGCACAGAAAACATCTCCCATCGTGTTCTGGACATTGCACGGAGGTCTGCCAAGTTTTTGGCATAAAGAAAAGAAAAGCTGTCCAAAGCAGCTTCTTATCGAATATTCATGTGAATAGAAAAGTCAGGAGAATGGTAAGGTACTGTTTTCTATCAGTTTGCAAGCGGCGCACACAATCACAGTGTTGTACAGCTTCTTTCTTCACCTTTCCGATGCTGCCGCTCTCTCCGGCTCCGGGAGCCGAAGAAGCGGCTTCTTCGCGCAAAGACGATTGTACCGCTCACAGTGCTCTCTTAGCGCGGCTTCTGCCGAAAGACGCCCGGGAGCGGCGCATAACTCCGGAGAGCATCGTGCCTTCGTCTTTAGAGTCTTTTGTGGTCTACACCTTAGCAGAAAGCTTTTCCACTCTGTCTGGCAAGGAAAACCTGCGGGAGCACAGAAAACATCTCCCATCGTGTTCTGGACGTTGCACGGACGTCTGCCAAGTGTTTGGCATAAAGAAAAGAAAAGCTGTCCAAAACAGCTTCTTATCGAATATTCATGTGATTGGAAAAGTCAGGAAAGTGGTAAGGTAATGTTTTCTATCAGTTGGCAAGCTGCGCACACAATCCCAGTGTTGTACAGCTTCCTTCTTCACCTTTCCCATGCTGCCGCTCTCTCCGGCTCCGGGAGCCGAAGAAGCGGCTTCTTCGCGCAAAGACGATTGTACCGCTCACAGTGCTCTCTTAGCGCGGCTTCTGCCGAAAGAAGCCCGGGAGCGGCGCTTAGCTCCGGAGAGCATCGTCCCTTCGTCTTTAGCGTTTTTTGTGGTCTACATCCTGGCAGAAAGCTTTTCCACTCTGTCTGGCAAGGAAAACCTGCGGGAGCACAGAAAACATCTCCCATCGTGTTCTGGACGTTGCACGGAGGTCTGCCATGTGTTTCCATGAAGAAAAGAAAAGTTGTCCAAAATAACTTCCTATCGAATATTCATGTGACTGGAAAAGTCAGGAGAATGGTAAGGTACTGTTTTCTATCAGTTGGCAAGTTGAGCACACAATCCCAGTGTTGTACAGCTTCTTTCTTCACCTTTCCGATGCTGCCGCTCTCTCCGGCTCCCGGAGCCCAAGAAGCGGCTTCTTCGCGCAAAGACGATTGTACCGCTCACAGTGCTCTCTTAGCGCGGCTTCTGCCAAAAGACGCCCGGGAGCGGCTCTTAGCTCGGGAGAGCATCGTACCTTCGTCTTTAGCGTCTTTTGTGGTCTACATCCTAGCAGAAAGCTTTTCCACTCTGTCTGGCAAGGAAAACCTGCGGGAGCACAGAAAACATCTCCCATCGTGTTCTGGACGTTGCACGGAGGTCTGCCATGTGTTTGGCATAAAGAAAGGAAAAGCTGTCCAAAACAGCTTCTTATCGAATATTCATGTGATTGGAAAAGTCAGGAGAATGGTAAGGTACTGTTTTCTATCAGTTGGCCAGCGGCGCACACAATCACAGTGTTGTACAGCTTCTTTCTCCACCTTTCCGATGCTGCCGCTCTCTCCGGCTCCCGGAGCCGGAGATGCGGCTTCTTCGCGCAAAGACGATTGTACCGCTCACAGTGCTCTCTTAGCGCGGCTTCTGCCGAAAGACGCCCGGGAGCGGCTCTTAGCTCGGGAGAGCATCGTACCTTCGTCTTTAGCGTCTTTTGTGGTCTACATCCTAGCAGAAAGCTTTTCCACTCTGTCTGGCAAGGAAAACCTGCGGGAGCACAGAAAACATCTCCCATCGTGTTCTGGACATTGCACGGAGGTCTGCCAAGTGTTCAGCATAAAGAAAAGAAAAGCTGTCCAAAGCAGCTTCTTATCGAATATTCATGTGAATAGAAAAGTCAGGAAAGTGGTAAGGTACTGTTTTCTATCAGTTTGCAAGCGGCGCACACAATCACAGTGTTGTACAGCTTCTTTCTCCACCTTTCCGATGCTGCCGCTCTCTCCGGCTCCCGGAGCCGAAGAAGCGGCTTCTTCGCGCAAAGACGATTGTACCGCTCACAGTGCTCTCTTAGCGCGGCTTCTGCCGAAAGACGCCCGGGAGCGGCGCTTAGCTCCGGAGAGCATCGTACCTTCGTCTTTAGCGTTTTTTGTGGTCTACATCCTAGCAGAAAGCTTTTCCACTCTGTCTGGCAAGGAAAACCTGCGAGAGCACAGAAAACATCTCCCATCGTGTTCTGGACGTTGCACGGAGGTCTGCCATGTGTTTCCATGAAGAAAAGAAAAGTTGTCCAAAATAACTTCCTATCGAATATTCATGTGACTGGAAAAGTCAGGAGAATGGTAAGGTACTGTTTTCTATCAGTCGGCAAGTTCAGCACACAATCCCAGTGTTGTACAGCTTCTTTCTTCACCTTTCCCATGCTACCGCTCTCTCCGGCTCCCTGAGCCCAAGAAGCGGCTTCTTCGCGCAAAGACGATTGTACCGCTCACAGTGCTCTCTTAGCACGGCTTCTGCCGAAAGACGCCCGGGAGCGGCTCTTAGCTCGGGAGAGCATCGTACCTTCGTCTTTAGCGTCTTTTGTGGTCTACATCCTGGCAGAAAGCTTTTCCACTCTGTCTGGCAAGGAAAACCTGCGGGAGCACAGAAAACATCTCCCATCGTGTTCTGGACGTTGCACGGAGGTCTGCCAAGTGTTCAGCATAAAGAAAAGAAAAGCTGTCCAAAGCAGCTTCTTATCGAATATTCATGTGATTAGAAAAGTCAGGAGAATGGTAAGGTACTGTTTTCTATCAGTTGGCAAGCGGCGCACACAATCACAGTGTTGTACAGCTTCTTTCTCCACCTTTCCGATGCTGCCGCTCTCTCCGGCTCCCGGAGCCGAAGAAGCGGCTTCTTCGCGCAAAGACGATTGTACCGCTCACAGTGCTCTCTTAGCGCGGCTTCTGCCGAAAGACGCCTGGGAGCGGCTCTTAGCTCGGGAGAGCATCGTACCTTCGCTTTTAGCGTCTTTTGTGGTCTACATCCTAGCAGAAAGCTTTTCCACTCTGTCTGGCAAGGAAAACCTGCGGGAGCACAGAAAACATCTCCCATCGTGTTCTGGACATTGCACGGAGGTCTGCCAAGTGTTCAGCATAAAGAAAAGAAAAGCTGTCCAAAGCAGCTTCTTATCGAATATTCATGTGAATAGAAAAGTCAGGAAAGTGGTAAGGTACTGTTTTCTATCAGTTTGCAAGCGGCGCACACAATCACAGTGTTGTACAGCTTCTTTCTCCACCTTTCCGATGCTGCCGCTCTCTCCGGCTCCCGGAGCCGAAGAAGCGGCTTCTTCGCGCAAAGACGATTGTACCGCTCACAGTGCTCTCTTAGCGCGGCTTCTGCCGAAAGACGCCCGGGAGCGGCGCTTAGCTCCGGAGAGCATCGTACCTTCGTCTTTAGCGTTTTTTGTGGTCTACATCCTAGCAGAAAGCTTTTCCACTCTGTCTGGCAAGGAAAACCTGCGAGAGCACAGAAAACATCTCCCATCGTGTTCTGGACGTTGCACGGAGGTCTGCCATGTGTTTCCATGAAGAAAAGAAAAGTTGTCCAAAATAACTTCCTATCGAATATTCATGTGACTGGAAAAGTCAGGAGAATGGTAAGGTACTGTTTTCTATCAGTCGGCAAGTTCAGCACACAATCCCAGTGTTGTACAGCTTCTTTCTTCACCTTTCCCATGCTACCGCTCTCTCCGGCTCCCTGAGCCCAAGAAGCGGCTTCTTCGCGCAAAGACGATTGTACCGCTCACAGTGCTCTCTTAGCACGGCTTCTGCCGAAAGACGCCCGGGAGCGGCTCTTAGCTCGGGAGAGCATCGTACCTTCGTCTTTAGCGTCTTTTGTGGTCTACATCCTGGCAGAAAGCTTTTCCACTCTGTCTGGCAAGGAAAACCTGCGGGAGCACAGAAAACATCTCCCATCGTGTTCTGGACGTTGCACGGAGGTCTGCCAAGTGTTCAGCATAAAGAAAAGAAAAGCTGTCCAAAGCAGCTTCTTATCGAATATTCATGTGATTAGAAAAGTCAGGAGAATGGTAAGGTACTGTTTTCTATCAGTTGGCAAGCGGCGCACACAATCACAGTGTTGTACAGCTTCTTTCTCCACCTTTCCGATGCTGCCGCTCTCTCCGGCTCCGGGAGCCGAAGAAGCGGCTTCTTCGCGCAAAGACGATTGTACCGCTCACAGTGCTCTCTTAGCGCGGCTTCTGCCGAAAGACGCCCGGGAGCGGCGCTTAGCTCGGGAGAGCATCGTACCTTCGTCTTTAGCGTCTATTGTGGTCTACACCTTTGCAGAAAGCTTTTCCATTCTGTCTGGCAAGGAAAACCTGCGGGAGCACAGAAAACATCTCCCATCGTGTTCTAGACATTGCACGGAGGTCTGCCATGTGTTTGGCATAAAGAAAAGAAAAGCTGTCCAAAACAGATTCTTATCGAATATTCATGTGATTGGAAATGTCAGGAGAATGGTAAGGTACTGTTTTCTATCAGTTGGCAAGTTGAGCACACAATCCCAGTGTTGTACAGCTTCTTTCTTCACCTTTCCGATGCTGCCGCTCTCTCCGGCTCCCGGAGCCCAAGAACCGGCTTCTTCGCGCAAAGACGATTGTACCGCTCACAGTGCTCTCTTAGCGCGGCTTCTGCCGAAAGACGCCCGGGAGCGGCTCTTAGCTCGGGAGAGCATCGTACCTTCGTCTTTAGCGTCTTTTGTGGTCTACATCCTAGCAGAAAGCTTTTCCACTCTGTCTGGCAAGGAAAACCTGCGGGAGCACAGAAAACATCTCCCATCGTGTTCTGGACGTTGCACGGACGTCTGCCAAGTGTTCAGCATAAAGAAAAGAAAAGCTGTCCAAAGCAGTTTCTTATCAAATATTCATGTGAATAGAAAAGTCAGGAGAATGGTAAGGTACTGTTTTCTATCAGTTGGCAAGCGGCGCACACAATCACAGTGTTGTACAGCTTCTTTCTCCACCTTTCCGATGCTGCCGCTCTCTCCGGCTCCCGGAGCCGAAGAAGCGGCTTCTTCGCGCAAAGACGATTGTACCGCTCACAGTGCTCTCTTAGCGCGGCTTCTGCCGAAAGACGCCCGGGAGCGGCGCATAACTCCGGAGAGCATCGTACCTTCGTCTTTAGCGTCTTTTGTGGTCTACACCTTTGCAGAAAGCTTTTCCACTCTGTCTGGCAAGGAAAACCTGCGGGAGCACAGAAAACATCTCCCATCGTGTTCTGGACGTTGCACGGAAGTCTGCCAAGTGTTTGCATGAAGAAATTAATAGTTGTCCAAAATAACTTTCTATCAAATATTCTTGTGATTGGAAAAGTCAGGAAAGCGGTAAGGTACTGTTTTCTATCAGTTGGCAAGCTGCGCACACAATCCCAGTGTTGTACAGCTTCCTTCTTCACCTTTCCGATGCTGCCGCTCTCTCCGGCTCCCGGAGCCGAAGAAGCGGCTTCTTCGCGCAAAGACGATTGTACCGGTCCCAGTGCTCTCTTAGCGCGGCTTCTGCCGAAAGACGCCCGGGAGCGGCGCTTAGCTCCGGAGAGCATCGTACCTTCGTCTTTAGCGTCTTTTGTGGTCTACATCCTAGCAGAAAGCTTTTCCACTCTGTCTGGCAAGGAAAACCTGCGGGAGCACAGAAAACATCTCCCATCGTGTTCTAGACATTGCACGGAGGTCTGCCAAGTGTTTGCATGAAGAAATTAATAGTTGTCCAAAATAACTTTCTATCAAATATTCTTGTGATTGGAAAAGTCAGGAAAGTGGTAAGGTACTGTTTTCTATCAGTTGGCTAGTTGAGCACAAAATCCCAGTATTGTACAGCTTCCTTCTTCACCTTTCCGATGCTGCTGCTCTCTCCGGCTCCCGGAGCCGAAGATGCGGCTTCTTCGCGCAAAGACGATTGTACCGCTCACAATGCTCTCTTAGCGCCGCTTCTGCCGAAAGAAGCCCGGGAGCGGCGCTTAGCTCCGGAGAGCATCGTACCTTCGTCTTTAGCGTCTTTTGTGGTCTACATCCTAGCAGAAAGCTTTTCCACTCTGTCTGGCAAGGAAAACCTGCGGGAGCACAGAAAACATCTCCCATCGTGTTCTGGACGTTGCACGGAGGTCTGCCAAGTGTTTCCACGAAGAAAAGAAAAGTTGTCCAAAATAACTTCCTATCGAATATTCATGTGACTGGAAAAGTCAGGAGAATGGTAAGGTACTGTTTTCTATCAGTTGGCAAGTTCAGCACACAATCCCAGTGTTGTACAGCTTCTTTCTTCACCTTTCCGATGCTGCCGCTCTCTCCGGCTCCCTGAGCCCAAGAAGCGGCTTCTTCGCGCAAAGACGATTGTACCGCTCACAGTGCTCTCTTAGCGCGGCTTCTGCCGAAAGACGCCAGGGAGCGGCGCATAACTCCGGAGAGCATCGTACCTTCGTCTTTAGAGTCTTTTGTGGTCTACACCTTAGCAGAAAGCTTTTCCACTCTGTCTGGCAAGGAAAACCTGCGGGAGCACAGAAAACATCTCCCATCGTGTTCTGGACGTTGCACGGACGTCTGCCAAGTGTTTGGCATAAAGAAAAGAAAAGCTGTCCAAAACAGCTTCTTATCGAATATTCATGTGATTGGAAAAGTCAGGAAAGTGGTAAGGTAATGTTTTCTATCAGTTGGCAAGCTGCGCACACAATCCCAGTGTTGTACAGCTTCCTTCTTCACCTTTCCCATGCTGCCGCTCTCTCCGGCTCCGGGAGCCGAAGAAGCGGCTTCTTCGCGCAAAGACGATTGTACCGCTCACAGTGCTCTCTTAGCGCGGCTTCTGCCGAAAGACGCCCGGGAGCGGCGCTTAGCTCCGGAGAGCATCGTACCTTCGTCTTTAGCGTCTTTTGTGGTCTACATCCTAGCAGAAAGCTTTTCCACTCTGTCTGGCAAGGAAAACCTGCGGGAGCACAGAAAACATCTCCCATCGTGTTCTGGACATTGCACGGAGGTCTGCCAAGTGTTTGCATGAAGAAATTAATAGTTGTCCAAAATAACTTTCTATCAAATATTCTTGTGATTGGAAAAGTCAGGAAAGTGGTAAGGTACTGTTTTCTGTCAGTTGGCTAGTTGAACACACAATCCCAGTATTGTACAGCTTCCTTCTTCACCTTTCCGATGCTGCTGCTCTCTCCGGCTCCCGGAGCCGAAGAAGCGGCTTCTTCGCGCAAAGACGATTGTACCGGTCCCAGTGCTCTCTTAGCGCGGCTTCTGCCGAAAGACGCCCGGGAGCGGCGCTTAGCTCCGGAGAGCATCGTACCTTCGTCTTTAGCGTCTTTTGTGGTCTACATCCTAGCAGAAAGCTTTTCCACTCTGTCTGGCAAGGAAAACCTGCGGGAGCACAGAAAACATCTCCCATCGTGTTCTAGACATTGCACGGAGGTCTGCCAAGTGTTTGCATGAAGAAATTAATAGTTGTCCAAAATAACTTTCTATCAAATATTCTTGTGATTGGAAAAGTCAGGAAAGTGGTAAGGTACTGTTTTCTATCAGTTGGCTAGTTGAGCACAAAATCCCAGTATTGTACAGCTTCCTTCTTCACCTTTCCGATGCTGCTGCTCTCTCCGGCTCCCGGAGCCGAAGATGCGGCTTCTTCGCGCAAAGACGATTGTACCGCTCACAATGCTCTCTTAGCGCCGCTTCTGCCGAAAGAAGCCCGGGAGCGGCGCTTAGCTCCGGAGAGCATCGTACCTTCGTCTTTAGCGTCTTTTGTGGTCTACATCCTAGCAGAAAGCTTTTCCACTCTGTCTGGCAAGGAAAACCTGCGGGAGCACAGAAAACATCTCCCATCGTGTTCTGGACGTTGCACGGAGGTCTGCCATGTGTTTCCATGAAGAAAAGAAAAGTTGTCCAAAATAACTTCCTATCGAATATTCATGTGACTGGAAAAGTCAGGAGAATGGTAAGGTACTGTTTTCTATCAGTTGGCAAGTTGAGCACACAATCCCAGTGTTGTACAGCTTCTTTCTTCACCTTTCCGATGCTGCCGCTCTCTCCGGCTCCCGGAGCCCAAGAAGCGGCTTCTTCGCGCAAAGACGATTGTACCGCTCACAGTGCTCTCTTAGCGCGGCTTCTGCCAAAAGACGCCCGGGAGCGGCTCTTAGCTCGGGAGAGCATCGTACCTTCGTCTTTAGCGTCTTTTGTGGTCTACATCCTAGCAGAAAGCTTTTCCACTCTGTCTGGCAAGGAAAACCTGCGGGAGCACAGAAAACATCTCCCATCGTGTTCTGGACGTTGCACGGAGGTCTGCCAAGTGTTCAGCATAAAGAAAAGAAAAGCTGTCCAAAGCAGCTTCTTATCGAATATTCATGTGAATAGAAAAGTCAGGAGAATGGTAAGGTACTGTTTTCTATCAGTTGGCAAGCGGCGCACACAATCACAGTGTTGTACAGCTTCTTTCTCCACCTTTCCGATGCTGCCGCTCTCTCCGGCTCCCGGAGCCCAAGAAGCGGCTTCTTCGCGCAAAGACGATTGTACCGCTCACAGTGCTCTCTTAGCGCGGCTTCTGCCAAAAGACGCCCGGGAGCGGCTCTTAGCTCGGGAGAGCATCGTACCTTCGTCTTTAGCGTCTTTTGTGGTCTACACCTTAGCAGAAAGCTTTTCCATTCTGTCTGGCAAGGAAAACCTGCGGGAGCACAGAAAACATCTCCCATCGTGTTCTAGACATTGCACGGAGGTCTGCCATGTGTTTGGCATAAAGAAAGGAAAAGCTGTCCAAAACAGCTTCTTATCGAATATTCATGTGATTGGAAATGTCAGGAGAATGGTAAGGTACTGTTTTCTATCAGTTGGCTAGTTGAGCACACAATCCCAGTATTGTACAGCTTCCTTCTTCACCTTTCCGATGCTGCCGCTCTCTCCGGCTCCGGAAGCCGAAGATGCGGCTTCTTCGCGCAAAGACGATTGTACCGGTCACAGTGCTCTCTTAGCGCGGCTTCTGCCGAAAGACGCCCGGGAGCGGCTCTTAGCTCGGGAGAGCATCATAACTTCGTCTTTAGCGTCTTTTGTGGTCTACATCCTAGCAGAAAGCTTTTCCACTCTGTCTGGCAAGGAAAACCTGCGGGAGCACAGAAAACATCTCCCATCGTGTTCTGGACATTGCACGGAGGTCTGCCAAGTTTTTGGCATAAAGAAAAGAAAAGCTGTCCAAAGCAGCTTCTTATCGAATATTCATGTGAATAGAAAAGTCAGGAGAATGGTAAGGTACTGTTTTCTATCAGTTTGCAAGCGGCGCACACAATCACAGTGTTGTACAGCTTCTTTCTTCACCTTTCCGATGCTGCCGCTCTCTCCGGCTCCGGGAGCCGAAGAAGCGGCTTCTTCGCGCAAAGACGATTGTACCGCTCACAGTGCTCTCTTAGCGCGGCTTCTGCCGAAAGACGCCCGGGAGCGGCGCATAACTCCGGAGAGCATCGTGCCTTCGTCTTTAGAGTCTTTTGTGGTCTACACCTTAGCAGAAAGCTTTTCCACTCTGTCTGGCAAGGAAAACCTGCGGGAGCACAGAAAACATCTCCCATCGTGTTCTGGACGTTGCACGGACGTCTGCCAAGTGTTTGGCATAAAGAAAAGAAAAGCTGTCCAAAACACCTTCTTATCGAATATTCATGTGATTGGAAAAGTCAGGAAAGTGGTAAGGTAATGTTTTCTATCAGTTGGCAAGCTGCGCACACAATCCCAGTGTTGTACAGCTTCCTTCTTCACCTTTCCGATGCTGCCGCTCTCTCCGGCTCCCGGAGCCGAAGAAGCGGCTTCTTCGCGCAAAGACGATTGTACCGCTCACAGTGCTCTCTTAGCGCGGCTTCTGCCGAAAGACGCCCGGGAGCGGCGCTTAGCTCCGGAGAGCATCGTACCTTCGTCTTTAGCGTCTTTTGTGGTCTACATCCTAGCAGAAAGCTTTTCCACTCTGTCTGGCAAGGAAAACCTGCGGGAGCACAGAAAACATCTCCCATCGTGTTCTAGACATTGCACGGAGGTCTGCCAAGTGTTTGCATGAAGAAATTAATAGTTGTCCAAAATAATTTTCTATCAAATATTCTTGTGATTGGAAAAGTCAGGAAAGTGGTAAGGTACTGTTTTCTATCAGTTGGCTAGTTGAGCACAAAATCCCAGTATTGTACAGCTTCCTTCATCACCTTTCCGATGCTGCCGCTCTCTCCGGCTCCCGGAGCCGAAGATGCGGCTTCTTCGCGCAAAGACGATTGTACCGCTCACAATGCTCTCTTAGCGCCGCTTCTGCCGAAAGAAGCCCGGGAGCGGCGCTTAGCTCCGGAGAGCATCGTACCTTCGTCTTTAGCGTCTTTTGTGGTCTACATCCTAGCAGAAAGCTTTTCCACTCTGTCTGGCAAGGAAAACCTGCGGGAGCACAGAAAACATCTCCCATCGTGTTCTGGACGTTGCACGGAGGTCTGCCAAGTGTTTCCATGAAGAAAAGAAAAGTTGTCCAAAATAACTTCCTATCGAATATTCATGTGACTGGAAAAGTCAGGAGAATGGTAAGGTACTGTTTTCTATCAGTTGGCAAGTTCAGCACACAATCCCAGTGTTGTACAGCTTCTTTCTTCACCTTTCCGATGCTGCCGCTCTCTCCGGCTCCCTGAGCCCAAGAAGCGGCTTCTTCGCGCAAAGACGATTGTACCGCTCACAGTGCTCTCTTAGCGCGGCTTCTGCCGAAAGACGCCCGGGAGCGGCGCATAACTCCGGAGAGCATCGTACCTTCGTCTTTAGAGTCTTTTGTGGTCTACACCTTAGCAGAAAGCTTTTCCACTCTGTCTGGCAAGGAAAACCTGCGGGAGCACAGAAAACATCTCCCATCGTGTTCTGGACGTTGCACGGACGTCTGCCAAGTGTTTGGCATAAAGAAAAGAAAAGCTGTCCAAAACAGCTTCTTATCAAATATTCATGTGATTGGAAAAGTCAGGAAAGTGGTAAGGTAATGTTTTCTATCAGTTGGCAAGCTGCGCACACAATCCCAGTGTTGTACAGCTTCCTTCTTCACCTTTCCCATGCTGCCGCTCTCTCCGGCTCCGGGAGCCGAAGAAGCGGCTTCTTCGCGCAAAGACGATTGTACCGCTCACAGTGCTCTCTTAGCGCGGCTTCTGCCGAAAGACGCCCGGGAGCGGCTCTTAGCTCCGGAGAGCATCGTACTTTCGTCTTTAGCGTCTTTTGTGGTCTACATCCTAGCAGAAAGCTTTTCCACTCTGTCTGGCAAGGAAAACCTGCGGGAGCACAGAAAACATCTCCCATCGTGTTCTGGACATTGCACGGAGGTCTGCCAAGTGTTTGCATGAAGAAATTAATAGTTGTCCAAAATAACTTTCTATCAAATATTCTTGTGATTGGAAAAGTCAGGAAAGTGGTAAGGTACTGTTTTCTATCAGTTGGCTAGTTGAACACACAATCCCAGTATTGTACAGCTTCCTTCTTCACCTTTCGGATGCTGCCGCTCTCTCCGGCTCCCTGAGCCGAAGATGCGGCTTCTTCGCGCAAAGACGATTGTACCGCTCAGAGTGCTCTCTTAGCGCCGCTTCTGCCGAAAGAAGCCCGGGAGCGGCGCTTAGCTCCGGAGAGCATCGTACCTTCGTCTTTAGCGTTTTTTGTGGTCTACATCCTAGCAGAAAGCTTTTCCACTCTGTCTGGCAAGGAAAACCTGCGGGAGCACAGAAAACATCTCCCATCGTGTTCTGGACGTTGCACGGAGGTCTGCCAAGTGTTTCCATGAAGAAAAGAAAAGTTGTCCAAAATAACTTCCTATCGAATATTCATGTGACTGGAAAAGTCAGGAGAATGGTAAGGTACTGTTTTCTATCAGTTGGCAAGTTGAGCACACAATCCCAGTGTTGTACAGCTTCTTTCTTCACCTTTCCGATGCTGCCGCTCTCTCCGGCTCCCGGAGCCCAAGAAGCGGCTTCTTCGCGCAAAGACGATTGTACCGCTCACAGTGCTCTCTTAGCGCGGCTTCTGCCAAAAGACGCCCGGGAGCGGCTCTTAGCTCGGGAGAGCATCGTACCTTCGTCTTTAGCGTCTTTTGTGGTCTACATCCTAGCAGAAAGCTTTTCCACTCTGTCTGGCAAGGAAAACCTGCGGGAGCACAGAAAACATCTCCCATCGTGTTCTGGACGTTGCACGGAGGTCTGCCAAGTGTTCAGCATAAAGAAAAGAAAAGCTGTCCAAAGCAGCTTCTTATCGAATATTCATGTGAATAGAAAAGTCAGGAGAATGGTAAGGTACTGTTTTCTATCAGTTGGCAAGTTGAGCACACAATCCCAGTGTTGTACAGCTTCCTTCTTCACCTTTCCGATGCTGCCGCTCTCTCCGGCTCCCGGAGCCCAAGAAGCGGCTTCTTCGCGCAAAGACGATTGTACCGCTCACAGTGCTCTCTTAGCGCGGCTTCTGCCAAAAGACGCCCGGGAGCGGCTCTTAGCTCGGGAGAGCATCGTACCTTCGTCTTTAGCGTCTTTTGTGGTCTACATCCTAGCAGAAAGCTTTTCCACTCTGTCTGGCAAGGAAAACCTGCGGGAGCACAGAAAACATCTCCCATCGTGTTCTGGACGTTGCACGGAGGTCTGCCAAGTGTTCAGCATAAAGAAAAGAAAAGCTGTCCAAAGCAGCTTCTTATCGAATATTCATGTGAATAGAAAAGTCAGGAGAATGGTAAGGTACTGTTTTCTATCAGTTGGCAAGCGGCGCACACAATCACAGTGTTGTACAGCTTCTTTCTCCACCTTTCCCATGCTGCCGCTCTCTCCGGCTCCCGGAGCCGAAGAAGCGGCTTCTTCGCGCAAAGACGATTGTACCGCTCACAGTGCTCTCTTAGCGCGGCTTCTGCCGAAAGACGCCCGGGAGCGGCGCATAGCTCCGGAGAGCATCGTACCTTCGTCTTTAGCGTCTATTGTGGTCTACACCTTAGTAGAAAGCTTTTCCATTCTGTCTGGCAAGGAAAACCTGCGGGAGCACAGAAAACATCTCCCATCGTGTTCTAGACATTGCACGGAGGTCTGCCATGTGTTTGGCATAAAGAAAGGAAAAGCTGTCCAAAACAGCTTCTTATCGAATATTCATGTGATTGGAAATGTCAGGAGAATGGTAAGGTACTGTTTTCTATCAGTTGGCTAGTTGAGCACACAATCCCAGTATTGTACAGCTTCCTTCTTCACCTTTCCGATGCTGCCGCTCTCTCCGGCTCCGGAAGCCGAAGATGCGGCTTCTTCGCGCAAAGACGATTGTACCGCTCACAGTGCTCTCTTAGCGCCGCTTCTGCCGAAAGAAGCCCGGAAGCGGCGCTTAGCTCCGGAGAGCATCGTACCTTCGTCTTTAGCATCTTTTGTGGTCTACATCCTAGCAGAAAGCTTTTCCACTCTGTCTGGCAAGGAAAACCTGCGGGAGCACAGAAAACATCTCCCATCGTGTTCTAGACATTGCACGGAGGTCTGCCAAGTGTTTGCATGAAGAAAAGAAAAGTTGTCCAAAATAACTTCCTATCGAATATTCATGTGACTGGAAAAGTCAGGAGAATGGTAAGGTACTGTTTTCTATCAGTTGGCAAGTTCAGCACACAATCCCAGTGTTGTACAGCTTCTTTCTTCACCTTTCCGATGCTGCCGCTCTCTCCGGCTCCCTGAGCCCAAGAAGCGGCTTCTTCGCGCAAAGACGATTGTACCGGTCACAGTGCTCTCTTAGCGCGGCTTCTGCCGAAAGACGCCCGGGAGCGGCTCTTAGCTCGGGAGAGCATCATACCTTCGTCTTTAGCGTCTTTTGTGGTCTACATCCTAGCAGAAAGCTTTTCCACTCTGTCTGGCAAGGAAAACCTGCGGGAGCACAGAAAACATCTCCCATCGTGTTCTGGACATTGCACGGAGGTCTGCCAAGTTTTTGGCATAAAGAAAAGAAAAGCTGTCCAAAGCAGCTTCTTATCGAATATTCATGTGAATAGAAAAGTCAGGAGAATGGTAAGGTACTGTTTTCTATCAGTTTGCAAGCGGCGCACACAATCACAGTGTTGTACAGCTTCTTTCTTCACCTTTCCGATGCTGCCGCTCTCTCCGGCTCCGGGAGCCGAAGAAGCGGCTTCTTCGCGCAAAGACGATTGTACCGCTCACAGTGCTCTCTTAGCGCGGCTTCTGCCGAAAGACGCCCGGGAGCGGCGCATAACTCCGGAGAGCATCGTGCCTTCGTCTTTAGAGTCTTTTGTGGTCTACACCTTAGCAGAAAGCTTTTCCACTCTGTCTGGCAAGGAAAACCTGCGGGAGCACAGAAAACATCTCCCATCGTGTTCTGGTCGTTGCACGGACGTCTGCCAAGTGTTTGGCATAAAGAAAAGAAAAGCTGTCCAAAACAGCTTCTTATCGAATATTCATGTGATTGGAAAAGTCAGGAAAGTGGTAAGGTAATGTTTTCTATCAGTTGGCAAGCTGCGCACACAATCCCAGTGTTGTACAGCTTCCTTCTTCACCTTTCCCATGCTGCCGCTCTCTCCGGCTCCGGGAGCCGAAGAAGCGGCTTCTTCGCGCAAAGACGATTGTACCGCTCACAGTGCTCTCTTAGCGCGGCTTCTGCCGAAAGAAGCCCGGGAGCGGCGCTTAGCTCCGGAGAGCATCGTACCTTCGTCTTTAGCGTTTTTTGTGGTCTACATCCTAGCAGAAAGCTTTTCCACTCTGTCTGGCAAGGAAAACCTTCGGGAGCACAGAAAACATCTCCCATCGTGTTCTGGACGTTGCACGGAGGTCTGCCATGTGTTTCCATGAAGAAAAGAAAAGTTGTCCAAAATAACTTCCTATCGAATATTCATGTGACTGGAAAAGTCAGGAGAATGGTAAGGTACTGTTTTCTATCAGTTGGCAAGTTGAGCACACAATCCCAGTGTTGTACAGCTTCTTTCTTCACCTTTCCGATGCTGCCGCTCTCTCCGGCTCCCGGAGCCCAAGAAGCGGCTTCTTCGCGCAAAGACGATTGTACCGCTCACAGTGCTCTCTTAGCGCGGCTTCTGCCAAAAGACGCCCGGGAGCGGCTCTTAGCTCGGGAGAGCATCGTACCTTCGTCTTTAGCGTCTTTTGTGGTCTACATCCTAGCAGAAAGCTTTTCCACTCTGTCTGGCAAGGAAAACCTGCGGGAGCACAGAAAACATCTCCCATCGTGTTCTGGACGTTGCACGGAGGTCTGCCATGTGTTTGGCATAAAGAAAGGAAAAGCTGTCCAAAACAGCTTCTTATCGAATATTCATGTGATTGGAAAAGTCAGGAGAATGGTAAGGTACTGTTTTCTATCAGTTGGCCAGCGGCGCACACAATCACAGTGTTGTACAGCTTCTTTCTCCACCTTCCGATGCTGCCGCTCTCTCCGGCTCCCGGAGCCGGAGATGCGGCTTCTTCGCGCAAAGACGATTGTACCGCTCACAGTGCTCTCTTAGCGCGGCTTCTGCCGAAAGACGCCCGGGAGCGGCTCTTAGCTCGGGAGAGCATCGTACCTTCGTCTTTAGCGTCTTTTGTGGTCTACATCCTAGCAGAAAGCTTTTCCACTCTGTCTGGCAAGGAAAACCTGCGGGAGCACAGAAAACATCTCCCATCGTGTTCTGGACATTGCACGGAGGTCTGCCAAGTGTTCAGCATAAAGAAAAGAAAAGCTGTCCAAAGCAGCTTCTTATCGAATATTCATGTGAATAGAAAAGTCAGGAAAGTGGTAAGGTACTGTTTTCTATCAGTTTGCAAGCGGCGCACACAATCACAGTGTTGTACAGCTTCTTTCTCCACCTTTCCGATGCTGCCGCTCTCTCGGCTCCCGGAGCCGAAGAAGCGGCTTCTTCGCGCAAAAGACGATTGTACCGCTCACAGTGCTCTCTTAGCGCGGCTTCTGCCGAAAGACGCCCGGGAGCGGCGCTTAGCTCCGGAGAGCATCGTACCTTCGTCTTTAGCGTTTTTTGTGGTCTACATCCTAGCAGAAAGCTTTTCCACTCTGTCTGGCAAGGAAAACCTGCGAGAGCACAGAAAACATCTCCCATCGTGTTCTGGACGTTGCACGGAGGTCTGCCATGTGTTTCCATGAAGAAAAGAAAAGTTGTCCAAAATAACTTCCTATCGAATATTCATGTGACTGGAAAAGTCAGGAGAATGGTAAGGTACTGTTTTCTATCAGTCGGCAAGTTCAGCACACAATCCCAGTGTTGTACAGCTTCTTTCTTCACCTTTCCCATGCTACCGCTCTCTCCGGCTCCCTGAGCCCAAGAAGCGGCTTCTTCGCGCAAAGACGATTGTACCGCTCACAGTGCTCTCTTAGCACGGCTTCTGCCGAAAGACGCCCGGGAGCGGCTCTTAGCTCGGGAGAGCATCGTACCTTCGTCTTTAGCGTCTTTTGTGGTCTACATCCTGGCAGAAAGCTTTTCCACTCTGTCTGGCAAGGAAAACCTGCGGGAGCACAGAAAACATCTCCCATCGTGTTCTGGACGTTGCACGGAGGTCTGCCAAGTGTTCAGCATAAAGAAAAGAAAAGCTGTCCAAAGCAGCTTCTTATCGAATATTCATGTGATTAGAAAAGTCAGGAGAATGGTAAGGTACTGTTTTCTATCAGTTGGCAAGCGGCGCACACAATCACAGTGTTGTACAGCTTCTTTCTCCACCTTTCCGATGCTGCCGCTCTCTCCGGCTCCCGGAGCCGAAGAAGCGGCTTCTTCGCGCAAAGACGATTGTACCGCTCACAGTGCTCTCTTAGGCGCGGCTTCTGCCGAAAGACGCCCGGGAGCGGCGCATAGCTCCGGAGAGCATCGTACCTTCGTCTTTAGCGTCTTTTGTGGTCTACATCCTAGCAGAAAGCTTTTCCACTCTGTCTGGCAAGGAAAACCTGCGGGAGCACAGAAAACATCTCCCATCGTGTTCTGGACGTTGCACGGACGTCTGCCAAGTGTTCAGCATAAAGAAAAGAAAAGCTGTCCAAAGCAGTTTCTTATCGAATATTCATGTGAATAGAAAAGTCAGGAGAATGGTAAGGTACTGTTTTCTATCAGTTGGCCAGCGGCGCACACAATCACAGTGTTGTACAGCTTCTTTCTCCACCTTTCCGATGCTGCCGCTCTCTCCGGCTCCCGGAGCCGAAGAAGCGGCTTCTTCGCGCAAAGACGATTGTACCGCTCACAGTGCTCTATTAGCGCCGCTTCTGCCGAAAGACGCCCGGGAGCGGCGCTTAGCTCCGGAGAGCATCGTACCTTCGTCTTTAGCGGCTTTTGTGGTCTACATCCTAGCAGAAAACTTTTCCACTCTGTCTGGCAAGAAAACCTGCGGGAGCACAGAAAACATCTCCCATCGTGTTCTGGACGTTGCACGGAGGTCTGCCAAGTGTTTGCATGAAGAAATTAATAGTTGTCCAAAATAACTTTCTATCAAATATTCTTGTGATTGGAAAAGTCAGGAAAGCGGTAAGGTACTGTTTTCTATCAGTTGGCAAGCTGCGCACACAATCCCAGTGTTGTACAGCTTCCTTCTTCCCCTTTCCGATGCTGCCGCTCTCTCCGGCTCCGGGAGCCGAAGAAGCGGCTTCTTCGCGCAAAGACGATTGTACCGGTCCCAGTGCTCTCTTAGCGCGGCTTCTGCCGAAAGAACGCCCGGGAGTGGCGCTTAGCTCCGGAGAGCATCGTACCTTCGTCTTTAGCGTCTTTTGTGGTCTACATCCTAGCAGAAAGCTTTTCCACTCTGTCTGGCAAGGAAAACCTGCGGGAGCACAGAAAACATCTCCCATCGTGTTCTAGACATTGCACGGAGGTCTGCCAAGTGTTTGCATGAAGAAATTAATAGTTGTCCAAAATAACTTTCTATCAAATATTCTTGTGATTGGAAAAGTCAGGAAAGTGGTAAGGTACTGTTTTCTATCAGTTGGCTAGTTGAGCACAAAATCCCAGTATTGTACAGCTTCCTTCTTCACCTTTCCGATGCTGCCGCTCTCTCCGGCTCCCGGAGCCGAAGAAGCGGCTTCTTCGCGCAAAGACGATTGTACCGCTCACAGTGCTCTCTTAGCGCGGCTTCTGCCGAAAGACGCCCGGGAGCGGCGCTTAGCTCCGGAGAGCATCGTACCTTCGTCTTTAGCGTTTTTTGTGGTCTACATCCTAGCAGAAAGCTTTTCCCACTCTGTCTGGCAAGGAAAACCTGCGGGAGCACAGAAAACATCTCCCATCGTGTTCTGGACATTGCACGGAGGTCTGCCAAGTGTTTGCATGAAGAAATTAATAGTTGTCCAAAATAACTTTCTATCAAATATTCTTGTGATTGGAAAAGTCAGGAAAGTGGTAAGGTACTGTTTTCTATCAGTTGGCTAGTTGAACACACAATCCCAGTATTGTACAGCTTCCTTCTTCACCTTTCCGATGCTGCCGCTCTCTCCGGCTCCCTGAGCCGAAGATGCGGCTTCTTCGCGCAAGCAAAGACGATTGTACCGCTCAGAGTGCTCTCTTAGCGCCGCTGCTGCCGAAAGAAGCCCGGGAGCGGCGCTTAGCTCCGGAGAGCATCGTACCTTCGTCTTTAGCGTTTTTTGTGGTCTACATCCTAGCAGAAAGCTTTTCCACTCTGTCTGGCAAGGAAAACCTGCGGGAGCACAGAAAACATCTCCATCGTGTTCTGGACGTTGCACGGAGGTCTGCCATGTGTTTCCATGAAGAAAAGAAAAGTTGTCCAAAATAACTTCCTATCGAATATTCATATGACTGGAAAAGTCAGGAGAATGGTAAGGTACTGTTTTCTATCAGTTGGCAAGTTCAGCACACAATCCCAGTGTTGTACAGCTTCTTTCTTCACCTTTCCGATGCTGCCGCTCTCTCGGCTCCCGGAGCCGAAGAAGCGGCTTCTTCGCGCAAAGACGATTGTACCGCTCACAGTGCTCTCTTAGCGCGGCTTCTGCCAAAAGACGCCCGGAGCGGCTCTTAGCTCGGAGAGCATCGTACCTTCGTCTTTAGCGTCTTTTGTGGTCTACATCCTAGCAGAAAGCTTTTCCACTCTGTCTGGCAAGGAAAACCTGCGGGAGCACAGAAAACATCTCCCATCGTGTTCTGGACGTTGCACGGAGGTCTGCCAAGTGTTTCAGCATAAAGGAAAGAAAAGCTGTCCAAAGCAGCTTCTTATCGAATATTCATGTGAATAGAAAAGTCAGGAGAATGGTAAGGTACTGTTTTCTATCAGTTGGCAAGCGGCGCACACAATCACAGTGTTGTACAGCTTCTTTCTCCACCTTTCCGATGCTGCCGCTCTCTCCGGCTCCCGGAGCCGAAGAAGCGGCTTCTTCGCGCAAAGACGATTGTACCGCTCACAGTGCTCTCTTAGCGCGGCTTCTGCCGAAAGACGCCCGGGAGCGGCGCATAGCTCCGGAGAGCATCATACCTTCGTCTTTAGCGTCTTTTGTGGTCTACACCTTAGCAGAAAGCTTTTCCATTCTGTCTGGCAAGGAAAACCTGCGGGAGCACAGAAAACATCTCCCATCGTGTTCTAGACATTGCACGGAGGTCTGCCATGTGTTTGGCATAAAGAAAGGAAAAGCTGCCCAAAACAGCTTCTTATCGAATATTCATGTGATTGGAAATGTCAGGAGAATGGTAAGGTACTGTTTTCTATCAGTTGGCAAGTTGAGCACACAATCCCAGTGTTGTACAGCTTCTTTCTTCACCTTTCCGATGCTGCCGCTCTCTCCGGCTCCCGGAGCCCAAGAACCGGCTTCTTCGCGCAAAGACGATTGTACCGCTCACAGTGCTCTCTTAGCGCGGCTTCTGCCGAAAGACGCCCGGGAGCGGCTCTTAGCTCCGGAGAGCATCGTACCTTCGTCTTTAGCGTCTTTTGTGGTCTACATCCTAGCAGAAAGCTTTTCCACTCTGTCTGGCAAGGAAAACCTGCGGGAGCACAGAAAACATCTCCCATCGTGTTCTGGACGTTGCACGGAGGTCTGCCAAGTGTTTGCATGAAGAAATTAATAGTTGTCCAAAATAACTTTCTATCAAATATTCTTGTGATTGGAAAAGTCAGGAAAGTGGTAAGGTACTGTTTTCTATCAGTTGGCAAGCTGCGCACACAATCCCAGTGTTGTACAGCTTCCTTCTTCACCTTTCCGATGCTGCCGCTCTCTCCGGCTCCCGGAGCCGAAGAAGCGGCTTCTTCGCGCAAAGACGATTGTACCGCTCACAGTGCTCTCTTAGCGCGGCTTCTGCCGAAAGACGCCCGGGAGCGGCGCTTAGCTCCGGAGAGCATCGTACCTTCGTCTTTAGCGTCTTTTGTGGTCTACATCCTAGCAGAAAGCTTTTCCACTCTGTCTGGCAAGGAAAACCTGCGGGAGCACAGAAAACATCTCCCATCGTGTTCTAGACATTGCACGGAGGTCTGCCAAGTGTTTGCATGAAGAAATTAATAGTTGTCCAAAATAACTTTCTATCAAATATTCTTGTGATTGGAAAAGTCAGGAAAGTGGTAAGGTACTGTTTTCTATCAGTTGGCTAGTTGAGCACAAAATCCCAGTATTGTACAGCTTCCTTCTTCACCTTTCCGATGCTGCCGCTCTCTCCGGCTCCCGGAGCCGAAGATGCGGCTTCTTCGCGCAAAGACGATTGTACCGCTCACAATGCTCTCTTAGCGCCGCTTCTGCCGAAAGAAGCCCGGGAGCGGCGCTTAGCTCCGGAGAGCATCGTACCTTCGTCTTTAGCGTCTTTTGTGGTCTACATCCTGGCAGAAAGCTTTTCCACTCTGTCTGGCAAGGAAAACCTGCGGGAGCACAGAAAACATCTCCCATCGTGTTCTGGACGTTGCACGGAGGTCTGCCAAGTGTTTCCATGAAGAAAAGAAAAGTTGTCCAAAATAACTTCCTATCGAATATTCATGTGACTGGAAAAGTCAGGAGAATGGTAAGGTACTGTTTTCTATCAGTTGGCAAGTTCAGCACACAATCCCAGTGTTGTACAGCTTCTTTCTTCACCTTTCCGATGCTGCCGCTCTCTCCGGCTCCCTGAGCCCAAGAAGCGGCTTCTTCGCGCAAAGACGATTGTACCGCTCACAGTGCTCTCTTAGCGCGGCTTCTGCCGAAAGACGCCCGGGAGCGGCTCTTAGCTCGGGAGAGCATCGTACCTTCGTCTTTAGAGTCTTTTGTGGTCTACACCTTAGCAGAAAGCTTTTCCACTCTGTCTGGCAAGGAAAACCTGCGGGAGCACAGAAAACATCTCCCATCGTGTTCTGGACGTTGCACGGACGTCTGCCAAGTGTTTGGCATAAAGAAAAGAAAAGCTGTCCAAAACAGCTTCTTATCGAATATTCATGTGATTGGAAAAGTCAGGAAAGTGGTAAGGTAATGTTTTCTATCAGTTGGCAAGCTGCGCACACAATCCCAGTGTTGTACAGCTTCCTTCTTCACCTTTCCCATGCTGCCGCTCTCTCCGGCTCCGGGAGCCGAAGAAGCGGCTTCTTCGCGCAAAGACGATTGTACCGCTCACAGTGCTCTCTTAGCGCGGCTTCTGCCGAAAGAAGCCCGGGAGCGGCGCTTAGCTCCGGAGAGCATCGTACCTTCGTCTTTAGCGTCTTTTGTGGTCTACATCCTAGCAGAAAAGCTTTTCCACTCTGTCTGGCAAGGAAAACCTGCGGGAGCACAGAAAACATCTCCCATCGTGTTCTGGACATTGCACGGAGGTCTGCCAAGTGTTTGCATGAAGAAATTAATAGTTGTCCAAAATAACTTTCTATCAAATATTCTTGTGATTGGAAAAGTCAGGAAAGTGGTAAGGTACTGTTTTCTATCAGTTGGCTAGTTGAACACACAATCCCAGTATTGTACAGCTTCCTTCTTCACCTTTCCGATGCTGCCGCTCTCTCCGGCTCCCTGAGCCGAAGATGCGGCTTCTTCGCGCAAAGACGATTGTACCGCTCAGAGTGCTCTCTTAGCGCCGCTTCTGCCGAAAGAAGCCCGGGAGCGGCGCTTAGCTCCGGAGAGCATCGTAACCTTCGTCTTTAGCGTTTTTTGTGGTCTACACCTTAGCAGAAAGCTTTCACTCTGTCTGGCAAGGAAAACCTGCGGGAGCACAGAAAACATCTCCCATCGTGTTCTGGACGTTGCACGGAGGTCTGCCATGTGTTTCCATGAAGAAAAGAAAAGTTGTCCAAATAACTTCCTATCGAATATTCATGTGACTGGAAAAGTCAGGAGAATGGTAAGGTACTGTTTTCTATCAGTTGGCAAGTTGAGCACACAATCCAGTGTTGTACAGCTTCTTTCTTCACCTTTCCCATGCTGCCGCTCTCTCCGGCTCCCGGAGCCCAAGAAGCGGCTTCTTCGCGCAAAGACGATTGTACCGCTCACAGTGCTCTCTTAGCGCGGCTTCTGCCAAAAGACGCCCGGGAGCGGCTCTTAGCTCGGGAGAGCAATCGTACCTTCGTCTTTAGCGTCTTTTGTGGTCTACATCCTAGCAGAAAGCTTTTCCACTCTGTCTGGCAAGGAAAACCTGCGGGAGCACAGAAAACATCTCCCATCGTGTTCTGGGACGTTGCACGGAGGTCTGCCAAGTGTTCAGCATAAAGAAAAGAAAAGCTGTCCAAAGCAGCTTCTTATCGAATATTCATGTGAATAGAAAAGTCAGGAGAATGGTAAGGTACTGTTTTCTATCAGTTGGCAAGCGGCGCACACAATCACAGTGTTGTACAGCTTCTTTCTCCACCTTTCCGATGCTGCCGCTCTCTCCGGCTCCCGGAGCCGAAGAAGCGGCTTCTTCGCGCAAAGACGATTGTACCGCTCACAGTGCTCTCTTAGCGCGGCTTCTGCCGAAAGACGCCCGGGAGCGGCGCATAGCTCCGGAGAGCATCGTACCTTCGTCTTTAGCGTCTTTTGTGGTCTACACCTTAGCAGAAAGCTTTTCCATTCTGTCTGGCAAGGAAAACCTGCGGGAGCACAGAAAACATCTCCCATCGTGTTCTAGACATTGCACGGAGGTCTGCCATGTGTTTGGCATAAAGAAAGGAAAAGCTGTCCAAAACAGCTTCTTATCGAATATTCATGTGATTGGAAATGTCAGGAGAATGGTAAGGTACTGTTTTCTATCAGTTGGCTAGTTGAGCACACAATCCCAGTATTGTACAGCTTCCTTCTTCACCTTTCCGATGCTGCCGCTCTCTCCGGCTCCGGAAGCCGAAGATGCGGCTTCTTCGCGCAAAGACGATTGTACCGCTCACAGTGCTCTCTTAGCGCCGCTTCTGCCGAAAGAAGCCCGGGAGCGGCGCTTAGCTCCGGAGAGCATCGTACCTTCGTCTTTAGCGTCTTTTGTGGTCTACATCCTAGCAGAAAACTTTTCCACTCTGTCTGGCAAGGAAAACCTGCGGGAGCACAGAAAACATCTCCCATCGTGTTCTGGACGTTGCACGGAGGTCTGCCAAGTGTTTCCATGAAGAAAAGAAAAGTTGTCCAAAATAACTTCCTATCGAATATTCATGTGACTGGAAAAGTCAGGAGAATGGTAAGGTACTGTTTTCTATCAGTTGGCAAGTTGAGCACACAATCCCAGTGTTGTACAGCTTCTTTCTTCACCTTTCCGATGCTGCCGCTCTCTCCGGCTCCCGGAGCCCAAGAACCGGCTTCTTCGCGCAAAGACGATTGTACCGCTCACAGTGCTCTCTTAGCGCGGCTTCTGCCGAAAGACGCCCGGGAGCGGCTCTTAGCTCGGGAGAGCATCGTTCCTTCGTCTTTAGCGTCTTTTGTGGTCTACATCCTAGCAGAAAGCTTTTCCACTCTGTCTGGCAAGGAAAACCTGCGGGAGCACAGAAAACATCTCCCATCGTGTTCTGGACGTTGCACGGAGGTCTGCCAAGTGTTCAGCATAAAGAAAAGAAAAGCTGTCCAAAGCAGTTTCTTATCGAATATTCATGTGAATAGAAAAGTCAGGAGAATGGTAAGGTACTGTTTTCTATCAGTTGGCCAGCGGCGCACACAATCACAGTGTTGTACAGCTTCTTTCTCCACCTTTCCGATGCTGCCGCTCTCTCCGGCTCCCGGAGCCGAAGAAGCGGCTTCTTCGCGCAAAGACGATTGTACCGCTCACAGTGCTCTCTTAGCGCGGCTTCTGCCGAAAGACGCCCGGGAGCGGCGCATAACTCCGGAGAGCATCGTACCTTCGTCTTTAGCGTCTTTTGTGGTCTACACCTTAGCAGAAAGCTTTTCCACTCTGTCTGGCAAGGAAAACCTGCGGGAGCACAGAAAACATCTCCCATCGTGTTCTGGACGTTGCACGGAGGTCTGCCAAGTGTTTGCATGAAGAAATTAATAGTTGTCCAAAATAACTTTCTATCAAATATTCTTGTGATTGGAAAAGTCAGGAAAGCGGTAAGGTACTGTTTTCTATCAGTTGGCAAGCGGCGCACACAATCACAGTGTTGTACAGCTTCCTTCTTCACCTTTCCGATGCTGCCGCTCTCTCCGGCTCCCGGAGCCGAAGAAGCGGCTTCTTCGCGCAAAGACGATTGTACCGCTCACAGTGCTCTCTTAGCGCGGCTTCTGCCGAAAGACGCCCGGGAGCGGCGCATAACTCCGGAGAGCATCGTACCTTCGTCTTTAGCGTCTTTTGTGGTCTACACCTTAGCAGAAAGCTTTTCCACTCTGTCTGGCAAGGAAAACCTGCGGGAGCACAGAAAACATCTCCCATCGTGTTCTGGACGTTGCACGGACGTCTGCCAAGTGTTTGGCATAAAGAAAAGAAAAGCTGTCCAAAACAGCTTCTTATCGAATATTCATGTGATTGGAAAAGTCAGGAAAGTGGTAAGGTAATGTTTTCTATCAGTTGGCAAGCTGCGCACACAATCCCAGTGTTGTACAGCTTCCTTCTTCACCTTTCCCATGCTGCCGCTCTCTCCGGCTCCGGGAGCCGAAGAAGCGGCTTCTTCGCGCAAAGACGATTGTACCGCTCACAGTGCTCTCTTAGCGCGGCTTCTGCCGAAAGACGCCCGGGAGCGGCGCTTAGCTCCGGAGAGCATCGTACCTTCGTCTTTAGCGTCTTTTGTGGTCTACATCCTAGCAGAAAGCTTTTCCACTCTGTCTGGCAAGGAAAACCTGCGGGAGCACAGAAAACATCTCCCATCGTGTTCTGGACATTGCACGGAGGTCTGCCAAGTGTTTGCATGAAGAAATTAATAGTTGTCCAAAATAACATTCTATCAAATATTCTTGTGATTGGAAAAGTCAGGAAAGTGGTAAGGTACTGTTTTCTATCAGTTGGCTAGTTGAACACACAATCCCAGTATTGTACAGCTTCCTTCTTCACCTTTCGGATGCTGCCGCTCTCTCCGGCTCCCTGAGCCGAAGATGCGGCTTCTTCGCGCAAAGACGATTGTACCGCTCAGAGTGCTCTCTTAGCGCCGCTTCTGCCGAAAGAAGCCCGGGAGCGGCGCTTAGCTCCGGAGAGCATCGTACCTTCGTCTTTAGCGTTTTTTGTGGTCTACATCCTAGCAGAAAGCTTTTCCACTCTGTCTGGCAAGGAAAACCTGCGGGAGCACAGAAAACATCTCCCATCGTGTTCTGGACGTTGCACGGAGGTCTGCCATGTGTTTCCATGAAGAAAAGAAAAGTTGTCCAAAATAACTTCCTATCGAATATTCATGTGACTGGAAAAGTCAGGAGAATGGTAAGGTACTGTTTTCTATCAGTTGGCAAGTTGAGCACACAATCCCAGTGTTGTACAGCTTCTTTCTTCACCTTTCCGATGCTGCCGCTCTCTCCGGCTCCCGGAGCCGAAGAAGCGGCTTCTTCGCGCAAAGACGATTGTACCGCTCACAGTGCTCTCTTAGCGCGGCTTCTGCCAAAAGACGCCCGGGAGCGGCTCTTAGCTCGGGAGAGCATCGTACCTTCGTCTTTAGCGTCTTTTGTGGTCTACATCCTAGCAGAAAGCTTTTCCACTCTGTCTGGCAAGGAAAACCTGCGGGAGCACAGAAAACATCTCCCATCGTGTTCTGGACGTTGCACGGAGGTCTGCCAAGTGTTCAGCATAAAGAAAAGAAAAGCTGTCCAAAGCAGCTTCTTATCGAATATTCATGTGAATAGAAAAGTCAGGAGAATGGTAAGGTACTGTTTTCTATCAGTTGGCAAGCGGCGCACACAATCACAGTGTTGTACAGCTTCTTTCTCCACCTTTCCGATGCTGCCGCTCTCTCCGGCTCCCGGAGCCGAAGAAGCGGCTTCTTCGCGCAAAGACGATTGTACCGCTCACAGTGCTCTCTTAGCGCGGCTTCTGCCGAAAGACGCCCGGGAGCGGCGCATAGCTCCGGAGAGCATCGTACCTTCGTCTTTAGCGTCTATTGTGGTCTACACCTTAGCAGAAAGCTTTTCCATTCTGTCTGGCAAGGAAAACCTGCGGGAGCACAGAAAACATCTCCCATCGTATTCTAGACATTGCACGGAGGTCTGCCATGTGTTTGGCATAAAGAAAGGAAAAGCTGTCCAAAACAGCTTCTTATCGAATATTCATGTGATTGGAAATGTCAGGAGAATGGTAAGGTACTGTTTTCTATCAGTTGGCTAGTTGAGCACACAATCCCAGTATTGTACAGCTTCCTTCTTCACCTTTCCGATGCTGCCGCTCTCTCCGGCTCCGGAAGCCGAAGATGCGGCTTCTTCGCGCAAAGACGATTGTACCGCTCACAGTGCTCTCTTAGCGCCGCTTCTGCCGAAAGAAGCCCGGGAGCGGCGCTTAGCTCCGGAGAGCATCGTACCTTCGTCTTTAGCGTCTTTTGTGGTCTACATCCTAGCAGAAAGCTTTTCCACTCTGTCTGGCAAGGAAAACCTGCGGGAGCACAGAAAACATCTCCCATCGTGTTCTGGACGTTGCACGGAGGTCTGCCATGTGTTTCCATGAAGAAAAGAAAAGTTGTCCAAAATAACTTCCTATCGAATATTCATGTGACTGGAAAAGTCAGGAGAATGGTAAGGTACTGTTTTCTATCAGTTGGCAAGTTGAGCACACAATCCCAGTGTTGTACAGCTTCTTTCTTCACCTTTCCGATGCTGCCGCTCTCTCCGGCTCCCGGAGCCCAAGAAGCGGCTTCTTCGCGCAAAGACGATTGTACCGCTCACAGTGCTCTCTTAGCGCGGCTTCTGCCGAAAGACGCCCGGGAGCGGCTCTTAGCTCCGGAGAGCATCGTACCTTCGTCTTTAGCGTCTTTTGTGGTCTACATCCTAGCAGAAAGCTTTTCCACTCTGTCTGGCAAGGAAAACCTGCGGGAGCACAGAAAACATCTCCCATCGTGTTCTGGACGTTGCACGGACGTCTGCCAAGTGTTCAGCATAAAGAAAAGAAAAGCTGTCCAAAGCAGTTTCTTATCGAATATTCATGTGAATAGAAAAGTCAGGAGAATGGTAAGGTACTGTTTTCTATCAGTTGGCCAGCGGCGCACACAATCACAGTGTTGTACAGCTTCTTTCTCCACCTTTCCGATGCTGCCGCTCTCTCCGGCTCCCGGAGCCGAAGAAGCGGCTTCTTCGCGCAAAGACGATTGTACCGCTCACAGTGCTCTCTTAGCGCGGCTTCTGCCGAAAGACGCCCGGGAGCGGCGCATAACTCCGGAGAGCATCGTACCTTCGTCTTTAGCGTCTTTTGTGGTCTACACCTTAGCAGAAAGCTTTTCCACTCTGTCTGGCAAGGAAAACCTGCGGGAGCACAGAAAACATCTCCCATCGTGTTCTGGACGTTGCACGGAGGTCTGCCAAGTGTTTGCATGAAGAAATAAATAGTTGTCCAAAATAACTTTCTATCAAATATTCTTGTGATTGGAAAAGTCAGGAAAGCGGTAAGGTACTGTTTTCTATCAGTTGGCAAGCTGCGCACACAATCCCAGTGTTGTACAGCTTCCTTCTTCACCTTTCCCATGCTGCCGCTCTCTCCGGCTCCGGGAGCCGAAGAAGCGGCTTCTTCGCGCAAAGACGATTGTACCGGTCCCAGTGCTCTCTTAGCGCGGCTTCTGCCGAAAGACGCCCGGGAGCGGCGCTTAGCTCCGGAGAGCATCGTACCTTCGTCTTTAGCGTCTTTTGTGGTCTACATCCTAGCAGAAAGCTTTTCCACTCTGTCTGGCAAGGAAAACCTGCGGGAGCACAGAAAACATCTCCCATCGTGTTCTAGACATTGCACGGAGGTCTGCCAAGTGTTTGCATGAAGAAAAGAAAAGTTGTCCAAAATAACTTCCTATCGAATATTCATGTGACTGGAAAAGTCAGGAGAATGGTAAGGTACTGTTTTCTATCAGTTGGCAAGTTCAGCACACAATCCCAGTGTTGTACAGCTTCTTTCTTCACCTTTCCGATGCTGCCGCTCTCTCCGGCTCCCTGAGCACAAGAAGCGGCTTCTTCGCGCAAAGACGATTGTACCGGTCACAGTGCTCTCTTAGCGCGGCTTCTGCCGAAAGACGCCCGGGAGCGGCTCTTAGCTCGGGAGAGCATCGTACCTTCGTCTTTAGCGTCTTTTGTGGTCTACATCCTAGCAGAAAGCTTTTCCACTCTGTCTGGCAAGGAAAACCTGCGGGAGCACAGAAAACATCTCCCATCGTGTTCTGGACGTTGCACGGACGTCTGCCAAGTGTTTGGCATAAAGAAAAGAAAAGCTGTCCAAAACAGCTTCTTATCGAATATTCATGTGATTGGAAAAGTCAGGAAAGTGGTAAGGTAATGTTTTCTATCAGTTGGCAAGCTGCGCACACAATCCCAGTGTTGTACAGCTTCCTTCTTCACCTTTCCGATGCTGCCGCTCTCTCCGGCTCCGGGAGCCGAAGAAGCGGCTTCTTCGCGCAAAGACGATTGTACCGCTCACAGTGCTCTCTTAGCGCCGCTTCTGCCGAAAGAAGCCCGGGAGCGGCGCTTAGCTCCGGAGAGCATCGTACCTTCGTCTTTAGCGTTTTTTGTGGTCTACATCCTAGCAGAAAGCTTTTCCACTCTGTCTGGCAAGGAAAACCTGCGGGAGCACAGAAAACATCTCCCATCGTGTTCTGGACGTTGCACGGAGGTCTGCCATGTGTTTCCATGAAGAAAAGAAAAGTTGTCCAAAATAACTTCCTATCGAATATTCATGTGACTGGAAAAGTCAGGAGAATGGTAAGGTACTGTTTTCTATCAGTTGGCAAGTTGAGCACACAATCCCAGTGTTGTACAGCTTCTTTCTTCACCTTTCCGATGCTGCCGCTCTCTCCGGCTCCCGGAGCCCAAGAAGCGGCTTCTTCGCGCAAAGACGATTGTACCGCTCACAGTGCTCTCTTAGCGCGGCTTCTGCCAAAAGACGCCCGGGAGCGGCTCTTAGCTCGGGAGAGCATCGTACCTTCGTCTTTAGCGTCTTTTGTGGTCTACATCCTAGCAGAAAGCTTTTCCACTCTGTCTGGCAAGGAAAACCTGCGGGAGCACAGAAAACATCTCCCATCGTGTTCTGGACGTTGCACGGAGGTCTGCCATGTGTTTGGCATAAAGAAAGGAAAAGCTGTCCAAAACAGCTTCTTATCGAATATTCATGTGATTGGAAAAGTCAGGAGAATGGTAAGGTACTGTTTTCTATCAGTTGGCCAGCGGCGCACACAATCACAGTGTTGTACAGCTTCTTTCTCCACCTTTCCGATGCTGCCGCTCTCTCCGGCTCCCGGAGCCGGAGATGCGGCTTCTTCGCGCAAAGACGATTGTACCGCTCACAGTGCTCTCTTAGCGCGGCTTCTGCCGAAAGACGCCCGGGAGCGGCTCTTAGCTCGGGAGAGCATCGTACCTTCGTCTTTAGCGTCTTTTGTGGTCTACATCCTAGCAGAAAGCTTTTCCACTCTGTCTGGCAAGGAAAACCTGCGGGAGCACAGAAAACATCTCCCATCGTGTTCTGGACATTGCACGGAGGTCTGCCAAGTGTTCAGCATAAAGAAAAGAAAAGCTGTCCAAAGCAGCTTCTTATCGAATATTCATGTGAATAGAAAAGTCAGGAAAGTGGTAAGGTACTGTTTTCTATCAGTTTGCAAGCGGCGCACACAATCACAGTGTTGTACAGCTTCTTTCTCCACCTTTCCGATGCTGCCGCTCTCTCCGGCTCCCGGAGCCGAAGAAGCGGCTTCTTCGCGCAAAGACGATTGTACCGCTCACAGTGCTCTCTTAGCGCGGCTTCTGCCGAAAGACGCCCGGGAGCGGCGCTTAGCTCCGGAGAGCATCGTACCTTCGTCTTTAGCGTTTTTTGTGGTCTACATCCTAGCAGAAAGCTTTTCCACTCTGTCTGGCAAGGAAAACCTGCGAGAGCACAGAAAACATCTCCCATCGTGTTCTGGACATTGCACGGAGGTCTGCCATGTGTTTCCATGAAGAAAAGAAAAGTTGTCCAAAATAACTTCCTATCGAATATTCATGTGACTGGAAAAGTCAGGAGAATGGTAAGGTACTGTTTTCTATCAGTCGGCAAGTTCAGCACACAATCCCAGTGTTGTACAGCTTCTTTCTTCACCTTTCCCATGCTACCGCTCTCTCCGGCTCCCTGAGCCCAAGAAGCGGCTTCTTCGCGCAAAGACGATTGTACCGGTCACAGTGCTCTCTTAGCACGGCTTCTGCCGAAAGACGCCCGGGAGCGGCTCTTAGCTCGGGAGAGCATCGTACCTTCGTCTTTAGCGTCTTTTGTGGTCTACATCCTGGCAGAAAGCTTTTCCACTCTGTCTGGCAAGGAAAACCTGCGGGAGCACAGAAAACATCTCCCATCGTGTTCTGGACGTTGCACGGAGGTCTGCCAAGTGTTCAGCATAAAGAAAAGAAAAGCTGTCCAAAGCAGCTTCTTATCGAATATTCATGTGAATAGAAAAGTCAGGAGAATGGTAAGGTACTGTTTTCTATCAGTTGGCAAGCGGCGCACACAATCACAGTGTTGTACAGCTTCTTTCTCCACCTTTCCGATGCTGCCGCTCTCTCCGGCTCCCGGAGCCGAAGAAGCGGCTTCTTCGCGCAAAGACGATTGTACCGCTCACAGTGCTCTCTTAGCGCGGCTTCTGCCGAAAGACGCCCGGGAGCGGCGCATAGCTCCGGAGAGCATCGTACCTTCGTCTTTAGCGTCTATTGTGGTCTACATCCTAGCAGAAAGCTTTTCCACTCTGTCTGGCAAGGAAAACCTGCGGGAGCACAGAAAACATCTCCCATCGTGTTCTGGACGTTGCACGGACGTCTGCCAAGTGTTTGGCATAAAGAAAAGAAAAGCTGTCCAAAACAGCTTCTTATCGAATATTCATGTGATTGGAAAAGTCAGGAAAGTGGTAAGGTAATGTTTTCTATCAGTTGGCAAGCTGCGCACACAATCCCAGTGTTGTACAGCTTCCTTCTTCACCTTTCCGATGCTGCCGCTCTCTCCGGCTCCGGGAGCCGAAGAAGCGGCTTCTTCGCGCAAAGACGATTGTACCGCTCACAGTGCTCTCTTAGCGCGGCTTCTGCCGAAAGAAGCCCGGGAGCGGCGCTTAGCTCCGGAGAGCATCGTACCTTCGTCTTTAGCGTTTTTTGTGGTCTACATCCTAGCAGAAAGCTTTTCCACTCTGTCTGGCAAGGAAAACCTGCGGGAGCACAGAAAACATCTCCCATCGTGTTCTGGACGTTGCACGGAGGTCTGCCATGTGTTTCCATGAAGAAAAGAAAAGTTGTCCAAAATAACTTCCTATCGAATATTCATGTGACTGGAAAAGTCAGGAGAATGGTAAGGTACTGTTTTCTATCAGTTGGCAAGTTGAGCACACAATCCCAGGGTTGTACAGCTTCTTTCTTCACCTTTCCGATGCTGCCGCTCTCTCCGGCTCCCGGAGCCCAAGAAGCGGCTTCTTCGCGCAAAGACGATTGTACCGCTCACAGTGCTCTCTTAGCACGGCTTCTGCCGAAAGACGCCCGGGAGCGGCTCTTAGCTCGGGAGAGCATCGTACCTTCGTCTTTAGCGTCTTTTGTGGTCTACATCCTGGCAGAAAGCTTTTCCACTCTGTCTGGCAAGGAAAACCTGCGGGAGCACAGAAAACATCTCCCATCGTGTTCTGGACGTTGCACGGAGGTCTGCCAAGTGTTCAGCATAAAGAAAAGAAAAGCTGTCCAAAGCAGCTTCTTATCGAATATTCATGTGAATAGAAAAGTCAGGAGAATGGTAAGGTACTGTTTTCTATCAGTTGGCAAGCGGCGCACACAATCACAGTGTTGTACAGCTTCTTTCTCCACCTTTCCGATGCTGCCGCTCTCTCCGGCTCCCGGAGCCCAAGAAGCGGCTTCTTCGCGCAAAGACGATTGTACCGCTCACAGTGCTCTCTTAGCGCGGCTTCTGCCGAAAGACGCCCGGGAGCGGCGCATAGCTCCGGAGAGCATCGTACCTTCGTCTTTAGCGTCTATTGTGGTCTACACCTTAGCAGAAAGCTTTTCCATTCTGTCTGGCAAGGAAAACCTGCGGGAGCACAGAAAACATCTCCCATCGTGTTCTAGACATTGCACGGAGGTCTGCCATGTGTTTGGCATAAAGAAAGGAAAAGCTGTCCAAAACAGCTTCTTATCGAATATTCATGTGATTGGAAATGTCAGGAGAATGGTAAGGTACTGTTTTCTATCAGTTGGCTAGTTGAGCACACAATCCCAGTATTGTACAGCTTCCTTCTTCACCTTTCCGATGCTGCCGCTCTCTCCGGCTCCGGAAGCCGAAGATGCGGCTTCTTCGCGCAAAGACGATTGTACCGGTCACAGTGCTCTCTTAGAGCGGCTTCTGCCGAAAGACGCCCGGGAGCGGCTCTTAGCTCGGGAGAGCATCATACCTTCGTCTTTAGCGTCTTTTGTGGTCTACATCCTAGCAGAAAGCTTTTCCACTCTGTCTGGCAAGGAAAACCTGCGGGAGCACAGAAAACATCTCCCATCGTGTTCTGGACATTGCACGGAGGTCTGCCAAGTTTTTGGCATAAAGAAAAGAAAAGCTGTCCAAAGCAGCTTCTTATCGAATATTCATGTGAATAGAAAGGTCAGGAGAATGGTAAGGTACTGTTTTCTATCAGTTTGCAAGCGGCGCACACAATCACAGTGTTGTACAGCTTCTTTCTTCACCTTTCCGATGCTGCCGCTCTCTCCGGCTCCGGGAGCCGAAGAAGCGGCTTCTTCGCGCAAAGACGATTGTACCGCTCACAGTGCTCTCTTAGCGCGGCTTCTGCCGAAAGACGCCCGGGAGCGGCGCATAACTCCGGAGAGCATCGTGCCTTCGTCTTTAGAGTCTTTTGTGGTCTACACCTTAGCAGAAAGCTTTTCCACTCTGTCTGGCAAGGAAAACCTGCGGGAGCACAGAAAACATCTCCCATCGTGTTCTGGACGTTGCACGGACGTCTGCCAAGTGTTTGGCATAAAGAAAAGAAAAGCTGTCCAAAACAGCTTCTTATCGAATATTCATGTGATTGGAAAAGTCAGGAAAGTGGTAAGGTAATGTTTTCTATCAGTTGGCAAGCTGCGCACACAATCCCAGTGTTGTACAGCTTCCTTCTTCACCTTTCCCATGCTGCCGCTCTCTCCGGCTCCGGGAGCCGAAGAAGCGGCTTCTTCGCGCAAAGACGATTGTACCGCTCACAGTGCTCTCTTAGCGCGGCTTCTGCCGAAAGACGCCCGGGAGCGGCGCTTAGCTCCGGAGAGCATCGTACCTTCGTCTTTAGCGTTTTTTGTGGTCTATATCCTGGCAGAAAGCTTTTCCACTCTGTCTGGCAAGGAAAACCTGCGGGAGCACAGAAAACATCTCCCATCGTGTTCTGGACGTTGCACGGAGGTCTGCCATGTGTTTCCATGAAGAAAAGAAAAGTTGTCCAAAATAACTTCCTATCGAATATTCATGTGACTGGAAAAGTCAGGAGAATGGTAAGGTACTGTTTTCTATCAGTCGGCAAGTTCAGCACACAATCCCAGTGTTGTACAGCTTCTTTCTTCACCTTTCCCATGCTACCGCTCTCTCCGGCTCCCTGAGCCCAAGAAGCGGCTTCTTCGCGCAAAGACGATTGTACCGCTCACAGTGCTCTCTTAGCACGGCTTCTGCCGAAAGACGCCCGGGAGCGGCTCTTAGCTCGGGAGAGCATCGTACCTTCGTCTTTAGCGTCTTTTGTGGTCTACATCCTGGCAGAAAGCTTTTCCACTCTGTCTGGCAAGGAAAACCTGCGGGACACAGAAAACATCTCCCATCGTGTTCTGGACGTTGCACGGAGGTCTGCCATGTGTTTGGCATAAAGAAAGGAAAAGCTGTCCAAAACAGCTTCTTATCGAATATTCATGTGATTGGAAATGTCAGGAGAATGGTAAGGTACTGTTTTCTATCAGTTGGCAAGTTGAGCACACAATCCCAGTGTAGTACAGCTTCTTTCTTCACCTTTCCGATGCTGCCGCTCTCTCCGGCTCCCGGAGCCCAAGAACCGGCTTCTTCGCGCAAAGACGATTGTACCGCTCACAGTGCTCTCTTAGCGCGGCTTCTGCCGAAAGACGCCCGGGAGCGGCTCTTAGCTCGGGAGAGCATCGTACCTTCGTCTTTAGCGTCTTTTGTGGTCTACATCCTAGCAGAAAGCTTTTCCACTCTGTCTGGCAAGGAAAACCTGCGGGAGCACAGAAAACATCTCCCATCGTGTTCTAGACATTGCACGGAGGTCTGCCATGTGTTTGGCATAAAGAAAGGAAAAGCTGTCCAAAACAGCTTCTTATCGAATATTCATGTGATTGGAAAAGTCAGGAGAATGGTAAGGTACTGTTTTCTATCATTTGGCCGGCGGCGCACACAATCCCAGCGTTGTACAGCTTCTTTCTCCACCTTTCCGATGCTGCCGCTCTCTCCGGCTCCCGGAGCCGAAGAAGCGGCTTCTTCGCGCAAAGACGATTGTACCGCTCACAGTGCTCTCTTAGCGCGGCTTCTGCCGAAAGACGCCCGGGAGCGGCGCATAACTCCGGAGAGCATCGTACCTTCGTCTTTAGCGTCTTTTGTGGTCTACACCTTAGCAGAAAGCTTTTCCACTCTGTCTGGCAAGGAAAACCTGCGGGAGCACAGAAAACATCTCCCATCGTGTTCTGGACGTTGCACGGAGGTCTGCCAAGTGTTTGCATGAAGAAATTAATAGTTGTCCAAAATAACTTTCTATCAAATATTCTTGTGATTGGAAAAGTCAGGAAAGCGGTAAGGTACTGTTTTCTATCAGTTGGCAAGCTGCGCACACAATCCCAGTGTTGTACAGCTTCCTTCTTCACCTTTCCGATGCTGCCGCTCTCTCCGGCTCCCGGAGCCGAAGAAGCGGCTTCTTCGCGCAAAGACGATTGTACCGGTCCCAGTGCTCTCTTAGCGCGGCTTCTGCCGAAAGACGCCCGGGAGCGGCGCTTAGCTCCGGAGAGCATCGTACCTTCGTCTTTAGCGTCTTTTGTGGTCTACATCCTAGCAGAAAGCTTTTCCACTCTGTCTGGCAAGGAAAACCTGCGGGAGCACAGAAAACATCTCCCATCGTGTTCTAGACATTGCACGGAGGTCTGCCAAGTGTTTGCATGAAGAAATTAATAGTTGTCCAAAATAACTTTCTATCAAATATTCTTGTGATTGGAAAAGTCAGGAAAGTGGTAAGGTACTGTTTTCTATCAGTTGGCTAGTTGAGCACAAAATCCCAGTATTGTACAGCTTCCTTCTTCACCTTTCCGATGCTGCCGCTCTCTCCGGCTCCCGGAGCCGAAGATGCGGCTTCTTCGCGCAAAGACGATTGTACCGCTCACAATGCTCTCTTAGCGCCGCTTCTGCCGAAAGAAGCCCGGGAGCGGCGCTTAGCTCCGGAGAGCATCGTACCTTCGTCTTTAGCGTCTTTTGTGGTCTACATCCTGGCAGAAAGCTTTTCCACTCTGTCTGGCAAGGAAAACCTGCGGGAGCACAGAAAACATCTCCCATCGTGTTCTGGACGTTGCACGGAGGTCTGCCAAGTGTTTCCATGAAGAAAAGAAAAGTTGTCCAAAATAACTTCCTATCGAATATTCATGTGACTGGAAAAGTCAGGAGAATGGTAAGGTACTGTTTTCTATCAGTTGGCAAGTTCAGCACACAATCCCAGTGTTTTACAGCTTCTTTCTTCACCTTTCCGATGCTGCCGCTCTCTCCGGCTCCCTGAGCCCAAGAAGCGGCTTCTTCGCGCAAAGACGATTGTACCGCTCACAGTGCTCTCTTAGCGCGGCTTCTGCCGAAAGACGCCAGGGAGCGGCGCATAACTCCGGAGAGCATCGTACCTTCGTCTTTAGAGTCTTTTGTGGTCTACACCTTAGCAGAAAGCTTTTCCACTCTGTCTGGCAAGGAAAACCTGCGGGAGCACAGAAAACATCTCCCATCGTGTTCTGGACGTTGCACGGACGTCTGCCAAGTGTTTGGCATAAAGAAAAGAAAAGCTGTCCAAAACAGCTTCTTATCGAATATTCATGTGATTGGAAAAGTCAGGAAAGTGGTAAGGTAATGTTTTCTATCAGTTGGCAAGCTGCGCACACAATCACAGTGTTGTACAGCTTCCTTCTTCACCTTTCCCATGCTGCCGCTCTCTCCGGCTCCGGGAGCCGAAGAAGCGGCTTCTTCGCGCAAAGACGATTGTACCGCTCACAGTGCTCTCTTAGCGCGGCTTCTGCCGAAAGACGCCCGGGAGCGGCGCATAGCTCCGGAGAGCATCGTACCTTCGTCTTTAGCGTCTATTGTGGTCTACACCTTAGCAGAAAGCTTTTCCATTCTGTCTGGCAAGGAAAACCTGCGGGAGCACAGAAAACATCTCCCATCGTGTTCTAGACATTGCACGGAGGTCTGCCATGTGTTTGGCATAAAGAAAGGAAAAGCTGTCCAAAACAGCTTCTTATCGAATATTCATGTGATTGGAAAAGTCAGGAGAATGGTAAGGTACTGTTTTCTATCAGTTGGCCAGCGGCGCACACAATCACAGTGTTGTACAGCTTCTTTCTCCACCTTTCCGATGCTGCTGCTCTCTCCGGCTCCCGGAGCCGGAGATGCGGCTTCTTCGCGCAAAGACGATTGTACCGCTCACAGTGCTCTCTTAGCGCGGCTTCTGCCGAAAGACGCCCGGGAGCGGCTCTTAGCTCGGGAGAGCATCGTACCTTCGTCTTTAGCGTCTTTTGTGGTCTACATCCTAGCAGAAAGCTTTTCCACTCTGTCTGGCAAGGAAAACCTGCGGGAGCACAGAAAACATCTCCCATCGTGTTCTGGACATTGCACGGAGGTCTGCCAAGTGTTCAGCATAAAGAAAAGAAAAGCTGTCCAAAGCAGCTTCTTATCGAATATTCATGTGAATAGAAAAGTCAGGAAAGTGGTAAGGTACTGTTTTCTATCAGTTTGCAAGCGGCGCACACAATCACAGTGTTGTACAGCTTCTTTCTCCACCTTTCCGATGCTGCCGCTCTCTCCGGCTCCCGGAGCCGAAGAAGCGGCTTCTTCGCGCAAAGACGATTGTACCGCTCACAGTGCTCTCTTAGCGCCGCTTCTGCCGAAAGAAGCCCGGGAGCGGCGCTTAGCTCCGGAGAGCATCGTACCTTCGTCTTTAGCGTCTTTTGTGGTCTACATCCTAGCAGAAAGCTTTTCCACTCTGTCTGGCAAGGAAAACCTGCGAGAGCACAGAAAACATCTCCCATCGTGTTCTGGACGTTGCACGGAGGTCTGCCATGTGTTTCCATGAAGAAAAGAAAAGTTGTCCAAAATAACTTCCTATCGAATATTCATGTGACTGGAAAAGTCAGGAGAATGGTAAGGTACTGTTTTCTATCAGTTGGCAAGCTGCGCACACAATCCCAGTGTTGTACAGCTTCCTTCTTCACCTTTCCGATGCTGCCGCTCTCTCCGGCTCCCGGAGCCCAAGAAGCGGCTTCTTCGCGCAAAGACGATTGTACCGCTCACAGTGCTCTCTTAGCGCGGCTTCTGCCGAAAGACGCCCGGGAGCGGCGCTTAGCTCCGGAGAGCATCGTACCTTCGTCTTTAGCGTCTTTTGTGGTCTACATCCTAGCAGAAAGCTTTTCCACTCTGTCTGGCAAGGAAAACCTGCGGGAGCACAGAAAACATCTCCCATCGTGTTCTAGACATTGCACGGAGGTCTGCCAAGTGTTTGCATGAAGAAATTAATAGTTGTCCAAAATAACTTTCTATCAAATATTCTTGTGATTGGAAAAGTCAGGAAAGTGGTAAGGTACTGTTTTCTATCAGTTGGCTAGTTGAGCACAAAATCCCAGTATTGTACAGCTTCCTTCTTCACCTTTCCGATGCTGCCGCTCTCTCCGGCTCCCGGAGCCGAAGATGCGGCTTCTTCGCGCTAAGACGATTGTACCGCTCACAATGCTCTCTTAGCGCCGCTTCTGCCGAAAGAAGCCCGGGAGCGGCGCTTAGCTCCGGAGAGCATCGTACCTTCGTCTTTAGCGTCTTTTGTGGTCTACATCCTGGCAGAAAGCTTTTCCACTCTGTCTGGCAAGGAAAACCTGCGGGAGCACAGAAAACATCTCCCATCGTGTTCTGGACGTTGCACGGAGGTCTGCCAAGTGTATCCATGAAGAAAAGAAAAGTTGTCCAAAATAACTTCCTATCGAATATTCATGTGACTGGAAAAGTCAGGTGAATGGTAAGGTACTGTTTTCTATCAGTTGGCAAGTTCAGCACACAATCCCAGTGTTGTACAGCTTCTTTCTTCACCTTTCCGATGCTGCCGCTCTCTCCGGCTCCCTGAGCCCAAGAAGCGGCTTCTTCGCGCAAAGACGATTGTACCGCTCACAGTGCTCTCTTAGCGCGGCTTCTGCCGAAAGACGCCAGGGAGCGGCGCATAACTCCGGAGAGCATCGTACCTTCGTCTTTAGAGTCTTTTGTGGTCTACACCTTAGCAGAAAGCTTTTCCACTCTGTCTGGCAAGGAAAACCTGCGGGAGCACAGAAAACATCTCCCATCGTGTTCTGGACGTTGCACGGACGTCTGCCAAGTGTTTGGCATAAAGAAAAGAAAAGCTGTCCAAAACAGCTTCTTATCGAATATTCATGTGATTGGAAAAGTCAGGAAAGTGGTAAGGTAATGTTTTCTATCAGTTGGCAAGCTGCGCACACAATCCCAGTGTTGTACAGCTTCCTTCTTCACCTTTCCCATGCTGCCGCTCTCTCCGGCTCCGGGAGCCGAAGAAGCGGCTTCTTCGCGCAAAGACGATTGTACCGCTCACAGTGCTCTCTTAGCGCGGCTTCTGCCGAAAGACGCCCGGGAGCGGCGCTTAGCTCCGGAGAGCATCGTACCTTCGTCTTTAGCGTCTTTTGTGGTCTACATCCTAGCAGAAAGCTTTTCCACTCTGTCTGGCAAGGAAAACCTGCGGGAGCACAGAAAACATCTCCCATCGTGTTCTGGACATTGCACGGAGGTCTGCCAAGTGTTTGCATGAAGAAATTAATAGTTGTCCAAAATAACTTCCTATCGAATATTCTTGTGATTGGAAAAGTCAGGAAAGTGGTAAGGTACTGTTTTCTATCAGTTGGCTAGTTGAACACACAATCCCAGTATTGTACAGCTTCCTTCTTCACCTTTCGGATGCTGCCGCTCTCTCCGGCTCCCTGAGCCGAAGATGCGGCTTCTTCGCGCAAAGACGATTGTACCGCTCAGAGTGCTCTCTTAGCGCCGCTTCTGCCGAAAGAAGCCCGGGAGCGGCGCTTAGCTCCGGAGAGCATCGTACCTTCGTCTTTAGCGTTTTTTGTGGTCTACATCCTAGCAGAAAGCTTTTCCACTCTGTCTGGCAAGGAAAACCTGCGGGAGCACAGAAAACATCTCCCATCGTGTTCTGGACGTTGCACGGAGGTCTGCCATGTGTTTCCATGAAGAAAAGAAAAGTTGTCCAAAATAACTTCCTATCGAATATTCATGTGACTGGAAAAGTCAGGAGAATAGTAAGGTACTGTTTTCTATCAGTTGGCAAGTTGAGCACACAATCCCAGTGTTGTACAGCTTCTTTCTTCACCTTTCCGATGCTGCCGCTCTCTCCGGCTCCCGGAGCCCAAGAAGCGGCTTCTTCGCGCAAAGACGATTGTACCGCTCACAGTGCTCTCTTAGCGCGGCTTCTGCCAAAAGACGCCCGGGAGCGGCTCTTAGCTCGGGAGAGCATCGTACCTTCGTCTTTAGCGTCTTTTGTGGTCTACATCCTAGCAGAAAGCTTTTCCACTCTGTCTGGCAAGGAAAACCTGCGGGAGCACAGAAAACATCTCCCATCGTGTTCTGGACGTTGCACGGAGGTCTGCCAAGTGTTCAGCATAAAGAAAAGAAAAGCTGTCCAAAGCAGCTTCTTATCGAATATTCATGTGAATAGAAAAGTCAGGAGAATGGTAAGGTACTGTTTTCTATCAGTTGGCAAGCGGCGCACACAATCACAGTGTTGTACAGCTTCTTTCTCCACCTTTCCGATGCTGCCGCTCTCTCCGGCTCCCGGAGCCGAAGAAGCGGCTTCTTCGCGCAAAGACGATTGTACCGCTCACAGTGCTCTCTTAGCGCGGCTTCTGCCGAAAGACGCCCGGGAGCGGCGCATAGCTCCGGAGAGCATCGTACCTTCGTCTTTAGCGTCTATTGTGGTCTACACCTTAGCAGAAAGCTTTTCCATTCTGTCTGGCAAGGAAAACCTGCGGGAGCACAGAAAACATCTCCCATCGTGTTCTAGACATTGCACGGAGGTCTGCCATGTGTTTGGCATAAAGAAAGGAAAAGCTGTCCAAAACAGCTTCTTATCGAATATTCATGTGATTGGAAAAGTCAGGAGAATGGTAAGGTACTGTTTTCTATCATTTGGCCGGCGGCGCACACAATCACAGTGTTGTACAGCTTCTTTCTCCACCTTTCCGATGCTGCCGCTCTCTCCGGCTCCCGGAGCCGGAGATGCGGCTTCTTCGCGCAAAGACGATTGTACCGCTCACAGTGCTCTCTTAGCGCGGCTTCTGCCGAAAGACGCCCGGGAGCGGCTCTTAGCTCGGGAGAGCATCGTACCTTCGTCTTTAGCGTCTTTTGTGGTCTACATCCTAGCAGAAAGCTTTTCCACTCTGTCTGGCAAGGAAAACCTGCGGGAGCACAGAAAACATCTCCCATCGTGTTCTGGACATTGCACGGACGTCTGCCAAGTGTTCAGCATAAAGAAAAGAAAAGCTGTCCAAAGCAGCTTCTTATCGAATATTCATGTGAATAGAAAAGTCAGGAAAGTGGTAAGGTACTGTTTTCTATCAGTTTGCAAGCGGCGCACACAATCACAGTGTTGTACAGCTTCTTTCTCCACCTTTCCGATGCTGCCGCTCTCTCCGGCTCCCGGAGCCGAAGAAGCGGCTTCTTCGCGCAAAGACGATTGTACCGCTCACAGTGCTCTCTTAGCGCGGCTTCTGCCGAAAGAAGCCCGGGAGCGGCGCTTAGCTCCGGAGAGCATCGTACCTTCGTCTTTAGCGTTTTTTGTGGTCTACATCCTAGCAGAAAGCTTTTCCACTCTGTCTGGCAAGGAAAACCTGCGAGAGCACAGAAAACATCTCCCATCGTGTTCTGGACGTTGCACGGAGGTCTGCCATGTGTTTCCATGAAGAAAAGAAAAGTTGTCCAAAATAACTTCCTATCGAATATTCATGTGACTGGAAAAGTCAGGAGAATGGTAAGGTACTGTTTTCTATCAGTCGGCAAGTTCAGCACACAATCCCAGTGTTGTACAGCTTCTTTCTTCACCTTTCCCATGCTACCGCTCTCTCCGGCTCCCTGAGCCCAAGAAGCGGCTTCTTCGCGCAAAGACGATTGTACCGCTCACAGTGCTCTCTTAGCACGGCTTCTGCCGAAAGACGCCCGGGAGCGGCTCTTAGCTCGGGAGAGCATCGTACCTTCGTCTTTAGCGTCTTTTGTGGTCTACATCCTGGCAGAAAGCTTTTCCACTCTGTCTGGCAAGGAAAACCTGCGGGAGCACAGAAAACATCTCCCATCGTGTTCTGGACGTTGCACGGAGGTCTGCCAAGTGTTCAGCATAAAGAAAAGAAAAGCTGTCCAAAGCAGCTTCTTATCGAATATTCATGTGATTAGAAAAGTCAGGAGAATGGTAAGGTACTGTTTTCTATCAGTTGGCAAGCGGCGCACACAATCACAGTGTTGTACAGCTTCTTTCTCCACCTTTCCGATGCTGCCGCTCTCTCCGGCTCCCGGAGCCGAAGAAGCGGCTTCTTCGCGCAAAGACGATTGTACCGCTCACAGTGCTCTCTTAGCGCGGCTTCTGCCGAAAGACGCCCGGGAGCGGCGCATAGCTCCGGAGAGCATCGTACCTTCGTCTTTAGCGTCTATTGTGGTCTACACCTTAGCAGAAAGCTTTTCCATTCTGTCTGGCAAGGAAAACCTGCGGGAGCACAGAAAACATCTCCCATCGTGTTCTAGACATTGCACGGAGGTCTGCCATGTGTTTGGCATAAAGAAAGGAAAAGCTGTCCAAAACAGCTTCTTATCGAATATTCATGTGATTGGAAATGTCAGGAGAATGGTAAGGTACTGTTTTCTATCAGTTGGCAAGTTGAGCACACAATCCCAGTGTTGTACAGCTTCTTTCTTCACCTTTCCGATGCTGCCGCTCTCTCCGGCTCCCGGAGCCCAAGAAGCGGCTTCTTCGCGCAAAGACGATTGTACCGGTCCCAGTGCTCTCTTAGCGCGGCTTCTGCCGAAAGACGCCCGGGAGCGGCGCATAACTCCGGAGAGCATCGTGCCTTCGTCTTTAGAGTCTTTTGTGGTCTACACCTTAGCAGAAAGCTTTTCCACTCTGTCTGGCAAGGAAAACCTGCGGGAGCACAGAAAACATCTCCCATCGTGTTCTGGACGTTGCACGGACGTCTGCCAAGTGTTTGGCATAAAGAAAAGAAAAGCTGTCCAAAACAGCTTCTTATCGAATATTCATGTGATTGGAAAAGTCAGGAAAGTGGTAAGGTAATGTTTTCTATCAGTTGGCAAGCTGCGCACACAATCCCAGTGTTGTACAGCTTCCTTCTTCACCTTTCCCATGCTGCCGCTCTCTCCGGCTCCGGGAGCCGAAGAAGCGGCTTCTTCGCGCAAAGACGATTGTACCGCTCACAGTGCTCTCTTAGCGCGGCTTCTGCCGAAAGACGCCCGGGAGCGGCGCTTAGCTCCGGAGAGCATCGTACCTTCGTCTTTAGCGTTTTTTGTGGTCTATATCCTGGCAGAAAGCTTTTCCACTCTGTCTGGCAAGGAAAACCTGCGGGAGCACAGAAAACATCTCCCATCGTGTTCTGGACGTTGCACGGAGGTCTGCCATGTGTTTCCATGAAGAAAAGAAAAGTTGTCCAAAATAACTTCCTATCGAATATTCATGTGACTGGAAAAGTCAGGAGAATGGTAAGGTACTGTTTTCTATCAGTCGGCAAGTTCAGCACACAATCCCAGTGTTGTACAGCTTCTTTCTTCACCTTTCCCATGCTACCGCTCTCTCCGGCTCCCTGAGCCCAAGAAGCGGCTTCTTCGCGCAAAGACGATTGTACCGCTCACAGTGCTCTCTTAGCACGGCTTCTGCCGAAAGACGCCCGGGAGCGGCTCTTAGCTCGGGAGAGCATCGTACCTTCGTCTTTAGCGTCTTTTGTGGTCTACATCCTGGCAGAAAGCTTTTCCACTCTGTCTGGCAAGGAAAACCTGCGGGACACAGAAAACATCTCCCATCGTGTTCTGGACGTTGCACGGAGGTCTGCCATGTGTTTGGCATAAAGAAAGGAAAAGCTGTCCAAAACAGCTTCTTATCGAATATTCATGTGATTGGAAATGTCAGGAGAATGGTAAGGTACTGTTTTCTATCAGTTGGCAAGTTGAGCACACAATCCCAGTGTAGTACAGCTTCTTTCTTCACCTTTCCGATGCTGCCGCTCTCTCCGGCTCCCGGAGCCCAAGAACCGGCTTCTTCGCGCAAAGACGATTGTACCGCTCACAGTGCTCTCTTAGCGCGGCTTCTGCCGAAAGACGCCCGGGAGCGGCTCTTAGCTCGGGAGAGCATCGTACCTTCGTCTTTAGCGTCTTTTGTGGTCTACATCCTAGCAGAAAGCTTTTCCACTCTGTCTGGCAAGGAAAACCTGCGGGAGCACAGAAAACATCTCCCATCGTGTTCTAGACATTGCACGGAGGTCTGCCATGTGTTTGGCATAAAGAAAGGAAAAGCTGTCCAAAACAGCTTCTTATCGAATATTCATGTGATTGGAAAAGTCAGGAGAATGGTAAGGTACTGTTTTCTATCATTTGGCCGGCGGCGCACACAATCCCAGCGTTGTACAGCTTCTTTCTCCACCTTTCCGATGCTGCCGCTCTCTCCGGCTCCCGGAGCCGAAGAAGCGGCTTCTTCGCGCAAAGACGATTGTACCGCTCACAGTGCTCTCTTAGCGCGGCTTCTGCCGAAAGACGCCCGGGAGCGGCGCATAACTCCGGAGAGCATCGTACCTTCGTCTTTAGCGTCTTTTGTGGTCTACACCTTAGCAGAAAGCTTTTCCACTCTGTCTGGCAAGGAAAACCTGCGGGAGCACAGAAAACATCTCCCATCGTGTTCTGGACGTTGCACGGAGGTCTGCCAAGTGTTTGCATGAAGAAATTAATAGTTGTCCAAAATAACTTTCTATCAAATATTCTTGTGATTGGAAAAGTCAGGAAAGCGGTAAGGTACTGTTTTCTATCAGTTGGCAAGCTGCGCACACAATCCCAGTGTTGTACAGCTTCCTTCTTCACCTTTCCGATGCTGCCGCTCTCTCCGGCTCCCGGAGCCGAAGAAGCGGCTTCTTCGCGCAAAGACGATTGTACCGGTCCCAGTGCTCTCTTAGCGCGGCTTCTGCCGAAAGACGCCCGGGAGCGGCGCTTAGCTCCGGAGAGCATCGTACCTTCGTCTTTAGCGTCTTTTGTGGTCTACATCCTAGCAGAAAGCTTTTCCACTCTGTCTGGCAAGGAAAACCTGCGGGAGCACAGAAAACATCTCCCATCGTGTTCTAGACATTGCACGGAGGTCTGCCAAGTGTTTGCATGAAGAAATTAATAGTTGTCCAAAATAACTTTCTATCAAATATTCTTGTGATTGGAAAAGTCAGGAAAGTGGTAAGGTACTGTTTTCTATCAGTTGGCTAGTTGAGCACAAAATCCCAGTATTGTACAGCTTCCTTCTTCACCTTTCCGATGCTGCCGCTCTCTCCGGCTCCCGGAGCCGAAGATGCGGCTTCTTCGCGCAAAGACGATTGTACCGCTCACAATGCTCTCTTAGCGCCGCTTCTGCCGAAAGAAGCCCGGGAGCGGCGCTTAGCTCCGGAGAGCATCGTACCTTCGTCTTTAGCGTCTTTTGTGGTCTACATCCTGGCAGAAAGCTTTTCCACTCTGTCTGGCAAGGAAAACCTGCGGGAGCACAGAAAACATCTCCCATCGTGTTCTGGACGTTGCACGGAGGTCTGCCAAGTGTTTCCATGAAGAAAAGAAAAGTTGTCCAAAATAACTTCCTATCGAATATTCATGTGACTGGAAAAGTCAGGAGAATGGTAAGGTACTGTTTTCTATCAGTTGGCAAGTTCAGCACACAATCCCAGTGTTTTACAGCTTCTTTCTTCACCTTTCCGATGCTGCCGCTCTCTCCGGCTCCCTGAGCCCAAGAAGCGGCTTCTTCGCGCAAAGACGATTGTACCGCTCACAGTGCTCTCTTAGCGCGGCTTCTGCCGAAAGACGCCAGGGAGCGGCGCATAACTCCGGAGAGCATCGTACCTTCGTCTTTAGAGTCTTTTGTGGTCTACACCTTAGCAGAAAGCTTTTCCACTCTGTCTGGCAAGGAAAACCTGCGGGAGCACAGAAAACATCTCCCATCGTGTTCTGGACGTTGCACGGACGTCTGCCAAGTGTTTGGCATAAAGAAAAGAAAAGCTGTCCAAAACAGCTTCTTATCGAATATTCATGTGATTGGAAAAGTCAGGAAAGTGGTAAGGTAATGTTTTCTATCAGTTGGCAAGCTGCGCACACAATCACAGTGTTGTACAGCTTCCTTCTTCACCTTTCCCATGCTGCCGCTCTCTCCGGCTCCGGGAGCCGAAGAAGCGGCTTCTTCGCGCAAAGACGATTGTACCGCTCACAGTGCTCTCTTAGCGCGGCTTCTGCCGAAAGACGCCCGGGAGCGGCGCATAGCTCCGGAGAGCATCGTACCTTCGTCTTTAGCGTCTATTGTGGTCTACACCTTAGCAGAAAGCTTTTCCATTCTGTCTGGCAAGGAAAACCTGCGGGAGCACAGAAAACATCTCCCATCGTGTTCTAGACATTGCACGGAGGTCTGCCATGTGTTTGGCATAAAGAAAGGAAAAGCTGTCCAAAACAGCTTCTTATCGAATATTCATGTGATTGGAAAAGTCAGGAGAATGGTAAGGTACTGTTTTCTATCAGTTGGCCAGCGGCGCACACAATCACAGTGTTGTACAGCTTCTTTCTCCACCTTTCCGATGCTGCTGCTCTCTCCGGCTCCCGGAGCCGGAGATGCGGCTTCTTCGCGCAAAGACGATTGTACCGCTCACAGTGCTCTCTTAGCGCGGCTTCTGCCGAAAGACGCCCGGGAGCGGCTCTTAGCTCGGGAGAGCATCGTACCTTCGTCTTTAGCGTCTTTTGTGGTCTACATCCTAGCAGAAAGCTTTTCCACTCTGTCTGGCAAGGAAAACCTGCGGGAGCACAGAAAACATCTCCCATCGTGTTCTGGACATTGCACGGAGGTCTGCCAAGTGTTCAGCATAAAGAAAAGAAAAGCTGTCCAAAGCAGCTTCTTATCGAATATTCATGTGAATAGAAAAGTCAGGAAAGTGGTAAGGTACTGTTTTCTATCAGTTTGCAAGCGGCGCACACAATCACAGTGTTGTACAGCTTCTTTCTCCACCTTTCCGATGCTGCCGCTCTCTCCGGCTCCCGGAGCCGAAGAAGCGGCTTCTTCGCGCAAAGACGATTGTACCGCTCACAGTGCTCTCTTAGCGCCGCTTCTGCCGAAAGAAGCCCGGGAGCGGCGCTTAGCTCCGGAGAGCATCGTACCTTCGTCTTTAGCGTCTTTTGTGGTCTACATCCTAGCAGAAAGCTTTTCCACTCTGTCTGGCAAGGAAAACCTGCGAGAGCACAGAAAACATCTCCCATCGTGTTCTGGACGTTGCACGGAGGTCTGCCATGTGTTTCCATGAAGAAAAGAAAAGTTGTCCAAAATAACTTCCTATCGAATATTCATGTGACTGGAAAAGTCAGGAGAATGGTAAGGTACTGTTTTCTATCAGTTGGCAAGCTGCGCACACAATCCCAGTGTTGTACAGCTTCCTTCTTCACCTTTCCGATGCTGCCGCTCTCTCCGGCTCCCGGAGCCCAAGAAGCGGCTTCTTCGCGCAAAGACGATTGTACCGCTCACAGTGCTCTCTTAGCGCGGCTTCTGCCGAAAGACGCCCGGGAGCGGCGCTTAGCTCCGGAGAGCATCGTACCTTCGTCTTTAGCGTCTTTTGTGGTCTACATCCTAGCAGAAAGCTTTTCCACTCTGTCTGGCAAGGAAAACCTGCGGGAGCACAGAAAACATCTCCCATCGTGTTCTAGACATTGCACGGAGGTCTGCCAAGTGTTTGCATGAAGAAATTAATAGTTGTCCAAAATAACTTTCTATCAAATATTCTTGTGATTGGAAAAGTCAGGAAAGTGGTAAGGTACTGTTTTCTATCAGTTGGCTAGTTGAGCACAAAATCCCAGTATTGTACAGCTTCCTTCTTCACCTTTCCGATGCTGCCGCTCTCTCCGGCTCCCGGAGCCGAAGATGCGGCTTCTTCGCGCTAAGACGATTGTACCGCTCACAATGCTCTCTTAGCGCCGCTTCTGCCGAAAGAAGCCCGGGAGCGGCGCTTAGCTCCGGAGAGCATCGTACCTTCGTCTTTAGCGTCTTTTGTGGTCTACATCCTGGCAGAAAGCTTTTCCACTCTGTCTGGCAAGGAAAACCTGCGGGAGCACAGAAAACATCTCCCATCGTGTTCTGGACGTTGCACGGAGGTCTGCCAAGTGTATCCATGAAGAAAAGAAAAGTTGTCCAAAATAACTTCCTATCGAATATTCATGTGACTGGAAAAGTCAGGTGAATGGTAAGGTACTGTTTTCTATCAGTTGGCAAGTTCAGCACACAATCCCAGTGTTGTACAGCTTCTTTCTTCACCTTTCCGATGCTGCCGCTCTCTCCGGCTCCCTGAGCCCAAGAAGCGGCTTCTTCGCGCAAAGACGATTGTACCGCTCACAGTGCTCTCTTAGCGCGGCTTCTGCCGAAAGACGCCAGGGAGCGGCGCATAACTCCGGAGAGCATCGTACCTTCGTCTTTAGAGTCTTTTGTGGTCTACACCTTAGCAGAAAGCTTTTCCACTCTGTCTGGCAAGGAAAACCTGCGGGAGCACAGAAAACATCTCCCATCGTGTTCTGGACGTTGCACGGACGTCTGCCAAGTGTTTGGCATAAAGAAAAGAAAAGCTGTCCAAAACAGCTTCTTATCGAATATTCATGTGATTGGAAAAGTCAGGAAAGTGGTAAGGTAATGTTTTCTATCAGTTGGCAAGCTGCGCACACAATCCCAGTGTTGTACAGCTTCCTTCTTCACCTTTCCCATGCTGCCGCTCTCTCCGGCTCCGGGAGCCGAAGAAGCGGCTTCTTCGCGCAAAGACGATTGTACCGCTCACAGTGCTCTCTTAGCGCGGCTTCTGCCGAAAGACGCCCGGGAGCGGCGCTTAGCTCCGGAGAGCATCGTACCTTCGTCTTTAGCGTCTTTTGTGGTCTACATCCTAGCAGAAAGCTTTTCCACTCTGTCTGGCAAGGAAAACCTGCGGGAGCACAGAAAACATCTCCCATCGTGTTCTGGACATTGCACGGAGGTCTGCCAAGTGTTTGCATGAAGAAATTAATAGTTGTCCAAAATAACTTCCTATCGAATATTCTTGTGATTGGAAAAGTCAGGAAAGTGGTAAGGTACTGTTTTCTATCAGTTGGCTAGTTGAACACACAATCCCAGTATTGTACAGCTTCCTTCTTCACCTTTCGGATGCTGCCGCTCTCTCCGGCTCCCTGAGCCGAAGATGCGGCTTCTTCGCGCAAAGACGATTGTACCGCTCAGAGTGCTCTCTTAGCGCCGCTTCTGCCGAAAGAAGCCCGGGAGCGGCGCTTAGCTCCGGAGAGCATCGTACCTTCGTCTTTAGCGTTTTTTGTGGTCTACATCCTAGCAGAAAGCTTTTCCACTCTGTCTGGCAAGGAAAACCTGCGGGAGCACAGAAAACATCTCCCATCGTGTTCTGGACGTTGCACGGAGGTCTGCCATGTGTTTCCATGAAGAAAAGAAAAGTTGTCCAAAATAACTTCCTATCGAATATTCATGTGACTGGAAAAGTCAGGAGAATAGTAAGGTACTGTTTTCTATCAGTTGGCAAGTTGAGCACACAATCCCAGTGTTGTACAGCTTCTTTCTTCACCTTTCCGATGCTGCCGCTCTCTCCGGCTCCCGGAGCCCAAGAAGCGGCTTCTTCGCGCAAAGACGATTGTACCGCTCACAGTGCTCTCTTAGCGCGGCTTCTGCCAAAAGACGCCCGGGAGCGGCTCTTAGCTCGGGAGAGCATCGTACCTTCGTCTTTAGCGTCTTTTGTGGTCTACATCCTAGCAGAAAGCTTTTCCACTCTGTCTGGCAAGGAAAACCTGCGGGAGCACAGAAAACATCTCCCATCGTGTTCTGGACGTTGCACGGAGGTCTGCCAAGTGTTCAGCATAAAGAAAAGAAAAGCTGTCCAAAGCAGCTTCTTATCGAATATTCATGTGAATAGAAAAGTCAGGAGAATGGTAAGGTACTGTTTTCTATCAGTTGGCAAGCGGCGCACACAATCACAGTGTTGTACAGCTTCTTTCTCCACCTTTCCGATGCTGCCGCTCTCTCCGGCTCCCGGAGCCGAAGAAGCGGCTTCTTCGCGCAAAGACGATTGTACCGCTCACAGTGCTCTCTTAGCGCGGCTTCTGCCGAAAGACGCCCGGGAGCGGCGCATAGCTCCGGAGAGCATCGTACCTTCGTCTTTAGCGTCTATTGTGGTCTACACCTTAGCAGAAAGCTTTTCCATTCTGTCTGGCAAGGAAAACCTGCGGGAGCACAGAAAACATCTCCCATCGTGTTCTAGACATTGCACGGAGGTCTGCCATGTGTTTGGCATAAAGAAAGGAAAAGCTGTCCAAAACAGCTTCTTATCGAATATTCATGTGATTGGAAAAGTCAGGAGAATGGTAAGGTACTGTTTTCTATCATTTGGCCGGCGGCGCACACAATCACAGTGTTGTACAGCTTCTTTCTCCACCTTTCCGATGCTGCCGCTCTCTCCGGCTCCCGGAGCCGGAGATGCGGCTTCTTCGCGCAAAGACGATTGTACCGCTCACAGTGCTCTCTTAGCGCGGCTTCTGCCGAAAGACGCCCGGGAGCGGCTCTTAGCTCGGGAGAGCATCGTACCTTCGTCTTTAGCGTCTTTTGTGGTCTACATCCTAGCAGAAAGCTTTTCCACTCTGTCTGGCAAGGAAAACCTGCGGGAGCACAGAAAACATCTCCCATCGTGTTCTGGACATTGCACGGACGTCTGCCAAGTGTTCAGCATAAAGAAAAGAAAAGCTGTCCAAAGCAGCTTCTTATCGAATATTCATGTGAATAGAAAAGTCAGGAAAGTGGTAAGGTACTGTTTTCTATCAGTTTGCAAGCGGCGCACACAATCACAGTGTTGTACAGCTTCTTTCTCCACCTTTCCGATGCTGCCGCTCTCTCCGGCTCCCGGAGCCGAAGAAGCGGCTTCTTCGCGCAAAGACGATTGTACCGCTCACAGTGCTCTCTTAGCGCGGCTTCTGCCGAAAGAAGCCCGGGAGCGGCGCTTAGCTCCGGAGAGCATCGTACCTTCGTCTTTAGCGTTTTTTGTGGTCTACATCCTAGCAGAAAGCTTTTCCACTCTGTCTGGCAAGGAAAACCTGCGAGAGCACAGAAAACATCTCCCATCGTGTTCTGGACGTTGCACGGAGGTCTGCCATGTGTTTCCATGAAGAAAAGAAAAGTTGTCCAAAATAACTTCCTATCGAATATTCATGTGACTGGAAAAGTCAGGAGAATGGTAAGGTACTGTTTTCTATCAGTCGGCAAGTTCAGCACACAATCCCAGTGTTGTACAGCTTCTTTCTTCACCTTTCCCATGCTACCGCTCTCTCCGGCTCCCTGAGCCCAAGAAGCGGCTTCTTCGCGCAAAGACGATTGTACCGCTCACAGTGCTCTCTTAGCACGGCTTCTGCCGAAAGACGCCCGGGAGCGGCTCTTAGCTCGGGAGAGCATCGTACCTTCGTCTTTAGCGTCTTTTGTGGTCTACATCCTGGCAGAAAGCTTTTCCACTCTGTCTGGCAAGGAAAACCTGCGGGAGCACAGAAAACATCTCCCATCGTGTTCTGGACGTTGCACGGAGGTCTGCCAAGTGTTCAGCATAAAGAAAAGAAAAGCTGTCCAAAGCAGCTTCTTATCGAATATTCATGTGATTAGAAAAGTCAGGAGAATGGTAAGGTACTGTTTTCTATCAGTTGGCAAGCGGCGCACACAATCACAGTGTTGTACAGCTTCTTTCTCCACCTTTCCGATGCTGCCGCTCTCTCCGGCTCCCGGAGCCGAAGAAGCGGCTTCTTCGCGCAAAGACGATTGTACCGCTCACAGTGCTCTCTTAGCGCGGCTTCTGCCGAAAGACGCCCGGGAGCGGCGCATAGCTCCGGAGAGCATCGTACCTTCGTCTTTAGCGTCTATTGTGGTCTACACCTTAGCAGAAAGCTTTTCCATTCTGTCTGGCAAGGAAAACCTGCGGGAGCACAGAAAACATCTCCCATCGTGTTCTAGACATTGCACGGAGGTCTGCCATGTGTTTGGCATAAAGAAAGGAAAAGCTGTCCAAAACAGCTTCTTATCGAATATTCATGTGATTGGAAATGTCAGGAGAATGGTAAGGTACTGTTTTCTATCAGTTGGCAAGTTGAGCACACAATCCCAGTGTTGTACAGCTTCTTTCTTCACCTTTCCGATGCTGCCGCTCTCTCCGGCTCCCGGAGCCCAAGAAGCGGCTTCTTCGCGCAAAGACGATTGTACCGGTCCCAGTGCTCTCTTAGCGCGGCTTCTGCCGAAAGACGCCCGGGAGCGGCTCTTAGCTCGGGAGAGCATCGTACCTTCGTCTTTAGCGTCTTTTGTGGTCTACATCCTAGCAGAAAGCTTTTCCACTCTGTCTGGCAAGGAAAACCTGCGGGAGCACAGAAAACATCTCCCATCGTGTTCTGGACGTTGCACGGAGGTCTGCCAAGTGTTCAGCATAAAGAAAAGAAAAGCTGTCCAAAGCAGTTTCTTATCGAATATTCATGTGAATAGAAAAGTCAGGAGAATGGTAAGGTACTGTTTTCTATCAGTTGGCCAGCGGCGCACACAATCACAGTGTTGTACAGCTTCTTTCTCCACCTTTCCGATGCTGCCGCTCTCTCCGGCTCCCGGAGCCGAAGAAGCGGCTTCTTCGCGCAAAGACGATTGTACCGCTCACAGTGCTCTCTTAGCGCGGCTTCTGCCGAAAGACGCCCGGGAGCGGCGCATAACTCCGGAGAGCATCGTACCTTCGTCTTTAGCGTCTTTTGTGGTCTACACCTTAGCAGAAAGCTTTTCCACTCTGTCTGGCAAGGAAAACCTGCGGGAGCACAGAAAACATCTCCCATCGTGTTCTGGACGTTGCACGGAGGTCTGCCAAGTGTTTGCATGAAGAAATTAATAGTTGTCCAAAATAACTTTCTATCAAATATTCTTGTGATTGGAAAAGTCAGGAAAGCGGTAAGGTACTGTTTTCTATCAGTTGGCAAGCTGCGCACACAATCCCAGTGTTGTACAGCTTCCTTCTTCACCTTTCCGATGCTGCCGCTCTCTCCGGCTCCCGGAGCCGAAGAAGCGGCTTCTTCGCGCAAAGACGATTGTACCGGTCCCAGTGCTCTCTTAGCGCGGCTTCTGCCGAAAGACGCCCGGGAGCGGCGCTTAGCTCCGGAGAGCATCGTACCTTCGTCTTTAGCGTCTTTTGTGGTCTACATCCTAGCAGAAAGCTTTTCCACTCTGTCTGGCAAGGAAAACCTGCGGGAGCACAGAAAACATCTCCCATCGTGTTCTAGACATTGCACGGATGTCTGCCAAGTGTTTGCATGAAGAAATTAATAGTTGTCCAAAATAACTTTCTATCAAATATTCTTGTGATTGGAAAAGTCAGGAAAGTGGTAAGGTACTGTTTTCTATCAGTTGGCTAGTTGAGCACAAAATCCCAGTATTGTACAGCTTCCTTCTTCACCTTTCCGATGCTGCCGCTCTCTCCGGCTCACGGAGCCGAAGATGCGGCTTCTTCGCGCAAAGACGATTGTACCGCTCACAATGCTCTCTTAGCGCCGCTTCTGCCGAAAGAAGCCCGGGAGCGGCGCTTAGCTCCGGAGAGCATCGTACCTTCGTTTTTAGCGTCTTTTGTGGTCTACATCCTAGCAGAAAGCTTTTCCACTCTGTCTGGCAAGGAAAACCTGCGGGAGCACAGAAAACATCTCCCATCGTGTTCTGGACGTTGCACGGAGGTCTGCCAAGTGTTTCCATGAAGAAAAGAAAAGTTGTCCAAAATAACTTCCTATCGAATATTCATGTGACTGGAAAAGTCAGGAGAATGGTAAGGTACTGTTTTCTATCAGTTGGCAAGTTCAGCACACAATCCCAGTGTTGTACAGCTTCTTTCTTCACCTTTCCGATGCTGCCGCTCTCTCCGGCTCCCGGAGCCGAAGAAGCGGCTTCTTCGCGCAAAGACGATTGTACCGGTCACAGTGCTCTCTTAGCGCGGCTTCTGCCGAAAGACGCCCGGGAGCGGCGCATAACTCCGGAGAGCATCGTACCTTCGTCTTTAGAGTCTTTTGTGGTCTACACCTTAGCAGAAAGCTTTTCCACTCTGTCTGGCAAGGAAAACCTGCGGGAGCACAGAAAACATCTCCCATCGTGTTCTGGACGTTGCACGGACGTCTGCCAAGTGTTTGGCATAAAGAAAAGAAAAGCTGTCCAAAACACCTTCTTATCGAATATTCATGTGATTGGAAAAGTCAGGAAAGTGGTAAGGTAATGTTTTCTATCAGTTGGCAAGCTGCGCACACAATCCCAGTGTTGTACAGCTTCCTTCTTCACCTTTCCCATGCTGCCGCTCTCTCCGGCTCCGGGAGCCGAAGAAGCGGCTTCTTCGCGCAAAGACGATTGTACCGCTCACAATGCTCTCTTAGCGCCGCTTCTGCCGAAAGAAGCCCGGGAGCGGCGCTTAGCTCCGGAGAGCATCGTACCTTCGTCTTTAGCGTCTTTTGTGGTCTACATCCTAGCAGAAAGCTTTTCCACTCTGTCTGGCAAGGAAAACCTGCGGGAGCACAGAAAACATCTCCCATCGTGTTCTGGACGTTGCACGGAGGTCTGCCAAGTGTTTCCATGAAGAAAAGAAAAGTTGTCCAAAATAACTTCCTATCGAATATTCATGTGACTGGAAAAGTCAGGAGAATGGTAAGGTACTGTTTTCTATCAGTTGGCAAGTTCAGCACACAATCCCAGTGTTGTACAGCTTCTTTCTTCACCTTTCCGATGCTGCCGCTCTCTCCGGCTCCCGGAGCCGAAGAAGCGGCTTCTTCGCGCAAAGACGATTGTACCGGTCACAGTGCTCTCTTAGCGCGGCTTCTGCCGAAAGACGCCCGGGAGCGGCGCTTAGCTCCGGAGAGCATCGTACCTTCGTCTTTAGCGTCTTTTGTGGTCTACATCCTAGCAGAAAGCTTTTCCACTCTGTCTGGCAAGGAAAACCTGCGGGAGCACAGAAAACATCTCCCATCGTGTTCTGGACATTGCACGGAGGTCTGCCAAGTGTTTGCATGAAGAAATTAATAGTTGTCCAAAATAACTTTCTATCAAATATTCTTGTGATTGGAAAAGTCAGGAAAGTGGTAAGGTACTGTTTTCTATCAGTTGGCTAGTTGAACACACAATCCCAGTATTGTACAGCTTCCTTCTTCACCTTTCGGATGCTGCCGCTCTCTCCGGCTCCCTGAGCCGAAGATGCGGCTTCTTCGCGCTAAGACGATTGTACCGCTCAGAGTGCTCTCTTAGCGCCGCTTCTGCCGAAAGAAGCCCGGGAGCGGCGCTTAGCTCCGGAGAGCATCGTACCTTCGTCTTTAGCGTTTTTTGTGGTCTACATCCTAGCAGAAAGCTTTTCCACTCTGTCTGGCAAGGAAAACCTGCGGGAGCACAGAAAACATCTCCCATCGTGTTCTGGACGTTGCACGGAGGTCTGCCATGTGTTTCCATGAAGAAAAGAAAAGTTGTCCAAAATAACTTCCTATCGAATATTCATGTGACTGGAAAAGTCAGGAGAATAGTAAGGTACTGTTTTCTATCAGTTGGCAAGTTGAGCACACAATCCCAGTGTTGTACAGCTTCTTTCTTCACCTTTCCGATGCTGCCGCTCTCTCCGGCTCCCGGAGCCCAAGAAGCGGCTTCTTCGCGCAAAGACGATTGTACCGCTCACAGTGCTCTCTTAGCGCGGCTTCTGCCAAAAGACGCCCGGGAGCGGCTCTTAGCTCGGGAGAGCATCGTACCTTCGTCTTTAGCGTCTTTTGTGGTCTACATCCTAGCAGAAAGCTTTTCCACTCTGTCTGGCAAGGAAAACCTGCGGGAGCACAGAAAACATCTCCCATCGTGTTCTGGACGTTGCACGGAGGTCTGCCAAGTGTTCAGCATAAAGAAAAGAAAAGCTGTCCAAAGCAGCTTCTTATCGAATATTCATGTGAATAGAAAAGTCAGGAGAATGGTAAGGTACTGTTTTCTATCAGTTGGCAAGCGGCGCACACAATCACAGTGTTGTACAGCTTCTTTCTTCACCTTTCCGATGCTGCCGCTCTCTCCGGCTCCGGGAGCCGAAGAAGCGGCTTCTTCGCGCAAAGACGATTGTACCGCTCACAGTGCTCTCTTAGCGCGGCTTCTGCCGAAAGACGCCCGGGAGTGGCGCATAACTCCGGAGAGCATCGTGCCTTCGTCTTTAGAGTCTTTTGTGGTCTACACCTTAGCAGAAAGCTTTTCCACTCTGTCTGGCAAGGAAAACCTGCGGGAGCACAGAAAACATCTCCCATCGTGTTCTGGACGTTGCACGGACGTCTGCCAAGTGTTTGGCATAAAGAAAAGAAAAGCTGTCCAAAACAGCTTCTTATCGAATATTCATGTGATTGGAAAAGTCAGGAAAGTGGTAAGGTAATGTTTTCTATCAGTTGGCAAGCTGCGCACACAATCCCAGTGTTGTACAGCTTCCTTCTTCACCTTTCCCATGCTGCCGCTCTCTCCGGCTCCGGGAGCCGAAGAAGCGGCTTCTTCGCGCAAAGACGATTGTACCGCTCACAGTGCTCTCTTAGCGCGGCTTCTGCCGAAAGAAGCCCGGGAGCGGCGCTTAGCTCCGGAGAGCATCGTACCTTCGTCTTTAGCGTTTTTTGTGGTCTACATCCTAGCAGAAAGCTTTTCCACTCTGTCTGGCAAGGAAAACCTGCGGGAGCACAGAAAACATCTCCCATCGTGTTCTGGACGTTGCACGGAGGTCTGCCATGTGTTTCCATGAAGAAAAGAAAAGTTGTCCAAAATAACTTCCTATCGAATATTCATGTGACTGGAAAAGTCAGGAGAATGGTAAGGTACTGTTTTCTATCAGTCGGCAAGTTCAGCACACAATCCCAGTGTTGTACAGCTTCTTTCTTCACCTTTCCCATGCTACCGCTCTCTCCGGCTCCCTGAGCCCAAGAAGCGGCTTCTTCGCGCAAAGACGATTGTACCGCTCACAGTGCTCTCTTAGCACGGCTTCTGCCGAAAGACGCCCGGGAGCGGCTCTTAGCTCGGGAGAGCATCGTACCTTCGTCTTTAGCGTCTTTTGTGGTCTACATCCTGGCAGAAAGCTTTTCCACTCTGTCTGGCAAGGAAAACCTGCGGGAGCACAGAAAACATCTCCCATCGTGTTCTGGACGTTGCACGGAGGTCTGCCAAGTGTTCAGCATAAAGAAAAGAAAAGCTGTCCAAAGCAGCTTCTTATCGAATATTCATGTGATTAGAAAAGTCAGGAGAATGGTAAGGTACTGTTTTCTATCAGTTGGCAAGCGGCGCACACAATCACAGTGTTGTACAGCTTCTTTCTCCACCTTTCCGATGCTGCCGCTCTCTCCGGCTCCCGGAGCCGAAGAAGCGGCTTCTTCGCGCAAAGACGATTGTACCGCTCACAGTGCTCTCTTAGCGCGGCTTCTGCCGAAAGACGCCCGGGAGCGGCGCATAGCTCCGGAGAGCATCGTACCTTCGTCTTTAGCGTCTATTGTGGTCTACACCTTAGCAGAAAGCTTTTCCATTCTGTCTGGCAAGGAAAACCTGCGGGAGAACAGAAAACATCTCCCATCGTGTTCTAGACATTGCACGGAGGTCTGCTATGTGTTTGGCATAAAGAAAGGAAAAGCTGTCCAAAACAGCTTCTTATCGAATATTCATGTGATTGGAAATGTCAGGAGAATGGTAAGGTACTGTTTTCTATCAGTTGGCAAGTTGAGCACACAATCCCAGTGTTGTACAGCTTCTTTCTTCACCTTTCCGATGCTGCCGCTCTCTCCGGCTCCCGGAGCCCAAGAACCGGCTTCTTCGCGCAAAGACGATTGTACCGCTCACAGTGCTCTCTTAGCGCGGCTTCTGCCGAAAGACGCCCGGGAGCGGCTCTTAGCTCGGGAGAGCATCGTACCTTCGTCTTTAGCGTCTTTTGTGGTCCACATCCTAGCAGAAAGCTTTTCCACTCTGTCTGGCAAGGAAAACCTGCGGGAGCACAGAAAACATCTCCCATCGTGTTCTGGACGTTGCACGGAGGTCTGCCAAGTGTTCAGCATAAAGAAAAGAAAAGCTGTCCAAAGCAGTTTCTTATCGAATATTCATGTGAATAGAAAAGTCAGGAGAATGGTAAGGTACTGTTTTCTATCAGTTGGCCAGCGGCGCACACAATCACAGTGTTGTACAGCTTCTTTCTCCACCTTTCCGATGCTGCCGCTCTCTCCGGCTCCCGGAGCCGAAGAAGCGGCTTCTTCGCGCAAAGACGATTGTACCGCTCACAGTGCTCTCTTAGCGCGGCTTCTGCCGAAAGACGCCCGGGAGCGGCGCATAACTCCGGAGAGCATCGTACCTTCGTCTTTAGCGTCTTTTGTGGTCTACACCTTAGCAGAAAGCTTTTCCACTCTGTCTGGCAAGGAAAACCTGCGGGAGCACAGAAAACATCTCCCATCGTGTTCTGGACGTTGCACGGAGGTCTGCCAAGTGTTTGCATGAAGAAATTAATAGTTGTCCAAAATAACTTTCTATCAAATATTCTTGTGATTGGAAAAGTCAGGAAAGCGGTAAGGTACTGTTTTCTATCAGTTGGCAAGCTGCGCACACAATCCCAGTGTTGTACAGCTTCCTTCTTCACCTTTCCGATGCTGCCGCTCTCTCCGGCTCCCGGAGCCGAAGATGCGGCTTCTTCGCGCAAAGACGATTGTACCGGTCCCAGTGCTCTCTTAGCGCGGCTTCTGCCGAAAGACGCCCGGGAGCGGCGCTTAGCTCCGGAGAGCATCGTACCTTCGTCTTTAGCGTCTTTTGTGGTCTACATCCTAGCAGAAAGCTTTTCCACTCTGTCTGGCAAGGAAAACCTGCGGGAGCACAGAAAACATCTCCCATCGTGTTCTAGACATTGCACGGAGGTCTGCCAAGTGTTTGCATGAAGAAATTAATAGTTGTCCAAAATAACTTTCTATCAAATATTCTTGTGATTGGAAAAGTCAGGAAAGTGGTAAGGTACTGTTTTCTATCAGTTGGCTAGTTGAGCACAAAATCCCAGTATTGTACAGCTTCCTTCTTCACCTTTCCGATGCTGCCGCTCTCTCCGGCTCCCGGAGCCGAAGATGCGGCTTCTTCGCGCAAAGACGATTGTACCGCTCACAATGCTCTCTTAGCGCCGCTTCTGCCGAAAGAAGCCCGGGAGCGGCGCTTAGCTCCGGAGAGCATCGTACCTTCGTCTTTAGCGTCTTTTGTGGTCTACATCCTGGCAGAAAGCTTTTCCACTCTGTCTGGCAAGGAAAACCTGCGGGAGCACAGAAAACATCTCCCATCGTGTTCTGGACGTTGCACGGAGGTCTGCCAAGTGTTTCCATGAAGAAAAGAAAAGTTGTCCAAAATAACTTCCTATCGAATATTCATGTGACTGGAAAAGTCAGGAGAATGGTAAGGTAATGTTTTCTATCAGTTGGCAAGCTGCGCACACAATCCCAGTGTTGTACAGCTTCCTTCTTCACCTTTCCCATGCTGCCGCTCTCTCCGGCTCCGGGAGCCGAAGAAGCGGCTTCTTCGCGCAAAGACGATTGTACCGCTCACAGTGCTCTCTTAGCGCGGCTTCTGCCAAAAGACGCCCGGGAGCGGCTCTTAGCTCGGGAGAGCATCGTACCTTCGTCTTTAGCGTCTTTTGTGGTCTACATCCTAGCAGAAAGCTTTTCCACTCTGTCTGGCAAGGAAAACCTGCGGGAGCACAGAAAACATCTCCCATCGTGTTCTGGACGTTGCACGGAGGTCTGCCAAGTGTTCAGCATAAAGAAAAGAAAAGCTGTCCAAAGCAGCTTCTTATCGAATATTCATGTGAATAGAAAAGTCAGGAGAATGGTAAGGTACTGTTTTCTATCAGTTGGCAAGCGGCGCACACAATCACAGTGTTGTACAGCTTCTTTCTCCACCTTTCCGATGCTGCCGCTCTCTCCGGCTCCCGGAGCCGAAGAAGCGGCTTCTTCGCGCAAAGACAATTGTACCGCTCACAGTGCTCTCTTAGCGCGGCTTCTGCCGAAAGACGCCCGGGAGCGGCGCATAGCTCCGGAGAGCATCGTACCTTCGTCTTTAGCGTCTATTGTGGTCTACACCTTAGCAGAAAGCTTTTCAATTCTGTCTGGCAAGGAAAACCTGCGGGAGCACAGAAAACATCTCCCATCGTGTTCTAGACATTGCACGGAGGTCTGCCATGTGTTTGGCATAAAGAAAGGAAAAGCTGCCCAAAACAGCTTCTTATCGAATATTCATGTGATTGGAAATGTCAGGAGAATGGTAAGGTACTGTTTTCTATCAGTTGGCAAGTTGAGCACACAATCCCAGTGTTGTACAGCTTCTTTCTTCACCTTTCCGATGCTGCCGCTCTCTCCGGCTCCCGGAGCCCAAGAACCGGCTTCTTCGCGCAAAGACGATTGTACCGCTCACAGTGCTCTCTTAGCGCGGCTTCTGCCGAAAGACGCCCGGGAGCGGCTCTTAGCTCGGGAGAGCATCGTACCTTCGTCTTTAGCGTCTTTTGTGGTCTACATCCTAGCAGAAAGCTTTTCCACTCTGTCTGGCAAGGAAAACCTGCGGGAGCACAGAAAACATCTCCCATCGTGTTCTGGACGTTGCACGGAGGTCTGCCAAGTGTTCAGCATAAAGAAAAGAAAAGCTGTCCAAAGCAGTTTCTTATCGAATATTCATGTGAATAGAAAAGTCAGGAGAATGGTAAGGTACTGTTTTCTATCAGTTGGCCAGCGGCGCACACAATCACAGTGTTGTACAGCTTCTTTCTCCACCTTTCCGATGCTGCCGCTCTCTCCGGCTCCCGGAGCCGAAGAAGCGGCTTCTTCGCGCAAAGACGATTGTACCGCTCACAGTGCTCTCTTAGCGCGGCTTCTGCCGAAAGACGCCCGGGAGCGGCGCATAACTCCGGAGAGCATCGTACCTTCGTCTTTAGCGTCTTTTGTGGTCTACACCTTAGCAGAAAGCTTTTCCACTCTGTCTGGCAAGGAAAACCTGCGGGAGCACAGAAAACATCTCCCATCGTGTTCTGGACGTTGCACGGAGGTCTGCCAAGTGTTTGCATGAAGAAATTAATAGTTGTCCAAAATAACTTTCTATCAAATATTCTTGTGATTGGAAAAGTCAGGAAAGCGGTAAGGTACTGTTTTCTATCAGTTGGCAAGCTGCGCACACAATCCCAGTGTTGTACAGCTTCCTTCTTCACCTTTCCGATGCTGCCGCTCTCTCCGGCTCCCGGAGCCGAAGAAGCGGCTTCTTCGCGCAAAGACGATTGTACCGGTCCCAGTGCTCTCTTAGCGCGGCTTCTGCCGAAAGACGCCCGGGAGCGGCGCTTAGCTCCGGAGAGCATCGTACCTTCGTCTTTAGCGTCTTTTGTGGTCTACATCCTAGCAGAAAGCTTTTCCACTCTGTCTGGCAAGGAAAACCTGCGGGAGCACAGAAAACATCTCCCATCGTGTTCTAGACATTGCACGGATGTCTGCCAAGTGTTTGCATGAAGAAATTAATAGTTGTCCAAAATAACTTTCTATCAAATATTCTTGTGATTGGAAAAGTCAGGAAAGTGGTAAGGTACTGTTTTCTATCAGTTGGCTAGTTGAGCACAAAATCCCAGTATTGTACAGCTTCCTTCTTCACCTTTCCGATGCTGCCGCTCTCTCCGGCTCACGGAGCCGAAGATGCGGCTTCTTCGCGCAAAGACGATTGTACCGCTCACAATGCTCTCTTAGCGCCGCTTCTGCCGAAAGAAGCCCGGGAGCGGCGCTTAGCTCCGGAGAGCATCGTACCTTCGTTTTTAGCGTCTTTTGTGGTCTACATCCTAGCAGAAAGCTTTTCCACTCTGTCTGGCAAGGAAAACCTGCGGGAGCACAGAAAACATCTCCCATCGTGTTCTGGACGTTGCACGGAGGTCTGCCAAGTGTTTCCATGAAGAAAAGAAAAGTTGTCCAAAATAACTTCCTATCGAATATTCATGTGACTGGAAAAGTCAGGAGAATGGTAAGGTACTGTTTTCTATCAGTTGGCAAGTTCAGCACACAATCCCAGTGTTGTACAGCTTCTTTCTTCACCTTTCCGATGCTGCCGCTCTCTCCGGCTCCCGGAGCCGAAGAAGCGGCTTCTTCGCGCAAAGACGATTGTACCGGTCACAGTGCTCTCTTAGCGCGGCTTCTGCCGAAAGACGCCCGGGAGCGGCGCATAACTCCGGAGAGCATCGTACCTTCGTCTTTAGAGTCTTTTGTGGTCTACACCTTAGCAGAAAGCTTTTCCACTCTGTCTGGCAAGGAAAACCTGCGGGAGCACAGAAAACATCTCCCATCGTGTTCTGGACGTTGCACGGACGTCTGCCAAGTGTTTGGCATAAAGAAAAGAAAAGCTGTCCAAAACAGCTTCTTATCGAATATTCATGTGATTGGAAAAGTCAGGAAAGTGGTAAGGTAATGTTTTCTATCAGTTGGCAAGCTGCGCACACAATCCCAGTGTTGTACAGCTTCCTTCTTCACCTTTCCCATGCTGCCGCTCTCTCCGGCTCCGGGAGCCGAAGAAGCGGCTTCTTCGCGCAAAGACGATTGTACCGCTCACAATGCTCTCTTAGCGCCGCTTCTGCCGAAAGAAGCCCGGGAGCGGCGCTTAGCTCCGGAGAGCATCGTACCTTCGTCTTTAGCGTCTTTTGTGGTCTACATCCTAGCAGAAAGCTTTTCCACTCTGTCTGGCAAGGAAAACCTGCGGGAGCACAGAAAACATCTCCCATCGTGTTCTGGACGTTGCACGGAGGTCTGCCAAGTGTTTCCATGAAGAAAAGAAAAGTTGTCCAAAATAACTTCCTATCGAATATTCATGTGACTGGAAAAGTCAGGAGAATGGTAAGGTACTGTTTTCTATCAGTTGGCAAGTTCAGCACACAATCCCAGTGTTGTACAGCTTCTTTCTTCACCTTTCCGATGCTGCCGCTCTCTCCGGCTCCCGGAGCCGAAGAAGCGGCTTCTTCGCGCAAAGACGATTGTACCGGTCACAGTGCTCTCTTAGCGCGGCTTCTGCCGAAAGACGCCCGGGAGCGGCGCATAACTCCGGAGAGCATCGTACCTTCGTCTTTAGAGTCTTTTGTGGTCTACACCTTAGCAGAAAGCTTTTCCACTCTGTCTGGCAAGGAAAACCTGCGGGAGCACAGAAAACATCTCCCATCGTGTTCTGGACGTTGCACGGACGTCTGCCAAGTGTTTGGCATAAAGAAAAGAAAAGCTGTCCTTAACAGCTTCTTATCGAATATTCATGTGATTGGAAAAGTCAGGAAAGTGGTAAGGTAATGTTTTCTATCAGTTGGCAAGCTGCGCACACAATCCCAGTGTTGTACAGCTTCCTTCTTCACCTTTCCCATGCTGCCGCTCTCTCCGGCTCCGGGAGCCGAAGAAGCGGCTTCTTCGCGCAAAGACGATTGTACCGCTCACAGTGCTCTCTTAGCGCGGCTTCTGCCGAAAGACGCCCGGGAGCGGCGCTTAGCTCCGGAGAGCATCGTACCTTCGTCTTTAGCGTCTTTTGTGGTCTACATCCTAGCAGAAAGCTTTTCCACTCTGTCTGGCAAGGAAAACCTGCGGGAGCACAGAAAACATCTCCCATCGTGTTCTGGACATTGCACGGAGGTCTGCCAAGTGTTTGCATGAAGAAATTAATAGTTGTCCAAAATAACTTTCTATCAAATATTCTTGTGATTGGAAAAGTCAGGAAAGTGGTAAGGTACTGTTTTCTATCAGTTGGCTAGTTGAACACACAATCCCAGTATTGTACAGCTTCCTTCTTCACCTTTCGGATGCTGCCGCTCTCTCCGGCTCCCTGAGCCGAAGATGCGGCTTCTTCGCGCTAAGACGATTGTACCGCTCAGAGTGCTCTCTTAGCGCCGCTTCTGCCGAAAGAAGCCCGGGAGCGGCGCTTAGCTCCGGAGAGCATCGTACCTTCGTCTTTAGCGTTTTTTGTGGTCTACATCCTAGCAGAAAGCTTTTCCACTCTGTCTGGCAAGGAAAACCTGCGGGAGCACAGAAAACATCTCCCATCGTGTTCTGGACGTTGCACGGAGGTCTGCCATGTGTTTCCATGAAGAAAAGAAAAGTTGTCCAAAATAACTTCCTATCGAATATTCATGTGACTGGAAAAGTCAGGAGAATAGTAAGGTACTGTTTTCTATCAGTTGGCAAGTTGAGCACACAATCCCAGTGTTGTACAGCTTCTTTCTTCACCTTTCCGATGCTGCCGCTCTCTCCGGCTCCCGGAGCCCAAGAAGCGGCTTCTTCGCGCAAAGACGATTGTACCGCTCACAGTGCTCTCTTAGCGCGGCTTCTGCCAAAAGACGCCCGGGAGCGGCTCTTAGCTCGGGAGAGCATCGTACCTTCGTCTTTAGCGTCTTTTGTGGTCTACATCCTAGCAGAAAGCTTTTCCACTCTGTCTGGCAAGGAAAACCTGCGGGAGCACAGAAAACATCTCCCATCGTGTTCTGGACGTTGCACGGAGGTCTGCCAAGTGTTCAGCATAAAGAAAAGAAAAGCTGTCTAAAGCAGCTTCTTATCGAATATTCATGTGAATAGAAAAGTCAGGAGAATGGTAAGGTACTGTTTTCTATCAGTTGGCAAGCGGCGCACACAATCACAGTGTTGTACAGCTTCTTTCTTCACCTTTCCGATGCTGCCGCTCTCTCCGGCTCCGGGAGCCGAAGAAGCGGCTTCTTCGCGCAAAGACGATTGTACCGCTCACAGTGCTCTCTTAGCGCGGCTTCTGCCGAAAGACGCCCGGGAGCGGCGCATAACTCCGGAGAGCATCGTGCCTTCGTCTTTAGAGTCTTTTGTGGTCTACACCTTAGCAGAAAGCTTTTCCACTCTGTCTGGCAAGGAAAACCTGCGGGAGCACAGAAAACATCTCCCATCGTGTTCTGGACGTTGCACGGACGTCTGCCAAGTGTTTGGCATAAAGAAAAGAAAAGCTGTCCAAAACAGCTTCTTATCGAATATTCATGTGATTGGAAAAGTCAGGAAAGTGGTAAGGTAATGTTTTCTATCAGTTGGCAAGCTGCGCACACAATCCCAGTGTTGTACAGCTTCCTTCTTCACCTTTCCCATGCTGCCGCTCTCTCCGGCTCCGGGAGCCGAAGAAGCGGCTTCTTCGCGCAAAGACGATTGTACCGCTCACAGTGCTCTCTTAGCGCGGCTTCTGCCGAAAGAAGCCCGGGAGCGGCGCTTAGCTCCGGAGAGCATCGTACCTTCGTCTTTAGCGTTTTTTGTGGTCTACATCCTAGCAGAAAGCTTTTCCACTCTGTCTGGCAAGGAAAACCTGCGGGAGCACAGAAAACATCTCCCATCGTGTTCTGGACGTTGCACGGAGGTCTGCCATGTGTTTCCATGAAGAAAAGAAAAGTTGTCCAAAATAACTTCCTATCGAATATTCATGTGACTGGAAAAGTCAGGAGAATGGTAAGGTACTGTTTTCTATCAGTCGGCAAGTTCAGCACACAATCCCAGTGTTGTACAGCTTCTTTCTTCACCTTTCCCATGCTACCGCTCTCTCCGGCTCCCTGAGCCCAAGAAGCGGCTTCTTCGCGCAAAGACGATTGTACCGCTCACAGTGCTCTCTTAGCACGGCTTCTGCCGAAAGACGCCCGGGAGCGGCTCTTAGCTCGGGAGAGCATCGTACCTTCGTCTTTAGCGTCTTTTGTGGTCTACATCCTGGCAGAAAGCTTTTCCACTCTGTCTGGCAAGGAAAACCTGCGGGAGCACAGAAAACATCTCCCATCGTGTTCTGGACGTTGCACGGAGGTCTGCCAAGTGTTCAGCATAAAGAAAAGAAAAGCTGTCCAAAGCAGCTTCTTATCGAATATTCATGTGATTAGAAAAGTCAGGAGAATGGTAAGGTACTGTTTTCTATCAGTTGGCAAGCGGCGCACACAATCACAGTGTTGTACAGCTTCTTTCTCCACCTTTCCGATGCTGCCGCTCTCTCCGGCTCCCGGAGCCGAAGAAGCGGCTTCTTCGCGCAAAGACGATTGTACCGCTCACAGTGCTCTCTTAGCGCGGCTTCTGCCGAAAGACGCCCGGGAGCGGCGCATAGCTCCGGAGAGCATCGTACCTTCGTCTTTAGCGTCTATTGTGGTCTACACCTTAGCAGAAAGCTTTTCCATTCTGTCTGGCAAGGAAAACCTGCGGGAGAACAGAAAACATCTCCCATCGTGTTCTAGACATTGCACGGAGGTCTGCTATGTGTTTGGCATAAAGAAAGGAAAAGCTGTCCAAAACAGCTTCTTATCGAATATTCATGTGATTGGAAATGTCAGGAGAATGGTAAGGTACTGTTTTCTATCAGTTGGCAAGTTGAGCACACAATCCCAGTGTTGTACAGCTTCTTTCTTCACCTTTCCGATGCTGCCGCTCTCTCCGGCTCCCGGAGCCCAAGAACCGGCTTCTTCGCGCAAAGACGATTGTACCGCTCACAGTGCTCTCTTAGCGCGGCTTCTGCCGAAAGACGCCCGGGAGCGGCTCTTAGCTCGGGAGAGCATCGTACCTTCGTCTTTAGCGTCTTTTGTGGTCCACATCCTAGCAGAAAGCTTTTCCACTCTGTCTGGCAAGGAAAACCTGCGGGAGCACAGAAAACATCTCCCATCGTGTTCTGGACGTTGCACGGAGGTCTGCCAAGTGTTCAGCATAAAGAAAAGAAAAGCTGTCCAAAGCAGTTTCTTATCGAATATTCATGTGAATAGAAAAGTCAGGAGAATGGTAAGGTACTGTTTTCTATCAGTTGGCCAGCGGCGCACACAATCACAGTGTTGTACAGCTTCTTTCTCCACCTTTCCGATGCTGCCGCTCTCTCCGGCTCCCGGAGCCGAAGAAGCGGCTTCTTCGCGCAAAGACGATTGTACCGCTCACAGTGCTCTCTTAGCGCGGCTTCTGCCGAAAGACGCCCGGGAGCGGCGCATAACTCCGGAGAGCATCGTACCTTCGTCTTTAGCGTCTTTTGTGGTCTACACCTTAGCAGAAAGCTTTTCCACTCTGTCTGGCAAGGAAAACCTGCGGGAGCACAGAAAACATCTCCCATCGTGTTCTGGACGTTGCACGGAGGTCTGCCAAGTGTTTGCATGAAGAAATTAATAGTTGTCCAAAATAACTTTCTATCAAATATTCTTGTGATTGGAAAAGTCAGGAAAGCGGTAAGGTACTGTTTTCTATCAGTTGGCAAGCTGCGCACACAATCCCAGTGTTGTACAGCTTCCTTCTTCACCTTTCCGATGCTGCCGCTCTCTCCGGCTCCCGGAGCCGAAGAAGCGGCTTCTTCGCGCAAAGACGATTGTACCGCTCACAGTGCTCTCTTAGCGCGGCTTCTGCCGAAAGACGCCCGGGAGCGGCGCTTAGCTCCGGAGAGCATCGTACCTTCGTCTTTAGCGTCTTTTGTGGTCTACATCCTAGCAGAAAGCTTTTCCACTCTGTCTGGCAAGGAAAACCTGCGGGAGCACAGAAAACATCTCCCATCGTGTTCTAGACATTGCACGGAGGTCTGCCAAGTGTTTGCATGAAGAAATTAATAGTTGTCCAAAATAACTTTCTATCAAATATTCTTGTGATTGGAAAAGTCAGGAAAGTGGTAAGGTACTGTTTTCTATCAGTTGGCTAGTTGAGCACAAAATCCCAGTATTGTACAGCTTCCTTCTTCACCTTTCCGATGCTGCCGCTCTCTCCGGCTCCCGGAGCCGAAGATGCGGCTTCTTCGCGCAAAGACGATTGTACCGCTCACAATGCTCTCTTAGCGCCGCTTCTGCCGAAAGAAGCCCGGGAGCGGCGCTTAGCTCCGGAGAGCATCGTACCTTCGTCTTTAGCGTCTTTTGTGGTCTACATCCTGGCAGAAAGCTTTTCCACTCTGTCTGGCAAGGAAAACCTGCGGGAGCACAGAAAACATCTCCCATCGTGTTCTGGACGTTGCACGGAGGTCTGCCAAGTGTTTCCATGAAGAAAAGAAAAGTTGTCCAAAATAACTTCCTATCGAATATTCATGTGACTGGAAAAGTCAGGAGAATGGTAAGGTAATGTTTTCTATCAGTTGGCAAGCTGCGCACACAATCCCAGTGTTGTACAGCTTCCTTCTTCACCTTTCCCATGCTGCCGCTCTCTCCGGCTCCGGGAGCCGAAGAAGCGGCTTCTTCGCGCAAAGACGATTGTACCGCTCACAGTGCTCTCTTAGCGCGGCTTCTGCCAAAAGACGCCCGGGAGCGGCTCTTAGCTCGGGAGAGCATCGTACCTTCGTCTTTAGCGTCTTTTGTGGTCTACATCCTAGCAGAAAGCTTTTCCACTCTGTCTGGCAAGGAAAACCTGCGGGAGCACAGAAAACATCTCCCATCGTGTTCTGGACGTTGCACGGAGGTCTGCCAAGTGTTCAGCATAAAGAAAAGAAAAGCTGTCCAAAGCAGCTTCTTATCGAATATTCATGTGAATAGAAAAGTCAGGAGAATGGTAAGGTACTGTTTTCTATCAGTTGGCAAGCGGCGCACACAATCACAGTGTTGTACAGCTTCTTTCTCCACCTTTCCGATGCTGCCGCTCTCTCCGGCTCCCGGAGCCGAAGAAGCGGCTTCTTCGCGCAAAGACAATTGTACCGCTCACAGTGCTCTCTTAGCGCGGCTTCTGCCGAAAGACGCCCGGGAGCGGCGCATAGCTCCGGAGAGCATCGTACCTTCGTCTTTAGCGTCTATTGTGGTCTACACCTTAGCAGAAAGCTTTTCAATTCTGTCTGGCAAGGAAAACCTGCGGGAGCACAGAAAACATCTCCCATCGTGTTCTAGACATTGCACGGAGGTCTGCCATGTGTTTGGCATAAAGAAAGGAAAAGCTGCCCAAAACAGCTTCTTATCGAATATTCATGTGATTGGAAATGTCAGGAGAATGGTAAGGTACTGTTTTCTATCAGTTGGCAAGTTGAGCACACAATCCCAGTGTTGTACAGCTTCTTTCTTCACCTTTCCGATGCTGCCGCTCTCTCCGGCTCCCGGAGCCCAAGAACCGGCTTCTTCGCGCAAAGACGATTGTACCGCTCACAGTGCTCTCTTAGCGCGGCTTCTGCCGAAAGACGCCCGGGAGCGGCTCTTAGCTCGGGAGAGCATCGTACCTTCGTCTTTAGCGTCTTTTGTGGTCTACATCCTAGCAGAAAGCTTTTCCACTCTGTCTGGCAAGGAAAACCTGCGGGAGCACAGAAAACATCTCCCATCGTGTTCTGGACGTTGCACGGAGGTCTGCCAAGTGTTCAGCATAAAGAAAAGAAAAGCTGTCCAAAGCAGTTTCTTATCGAATATTCATGTGAATAGAAAAGTCAGGAGAATGGTAAGGTACTGTTTTCTATCAGTTGGCCAGCGGCGCACACAATCACAGTGTTGTACAGCTTCTTTCTCCACCTTTCCGATGCTGCCGCTCTCTCCGGCTCCCGGAGCCGAAGAAGCGGCTTCTTCGCGCAAAGACGATTGTACCGCTCACAGTGCTCTCTTAGCGCGGCTTCTGCCGAAAGACGCCCGGGAGCGGCGCATAACTCCGGAGAGCATCGTACCTTCGTCTTTAGCGTCTTTTGTGGTCTACACCTTAGCAGAAAGCTTTTCCACTCTGTCTGGCAAGGAAAACCTGCGGGAGCACAGAAAACATCTCCCATCGTGTTCTGGACGTTGCACGGAGGTCTGCCAAGTGTTTGCATGAAGAAATTAATAGTTGTCCAAAATAACTTTCTATCAAATATTCTTGTGATTGGAAAAGTCAGGAAAGTGGTAAGGTACTGTTTTCTATCAGTTGGCAAGCTGCGCACACAATCCCAGTGTTGTACAGCTTCCTTCTTCACCTTTCCGATGCTGCCGCTCTCTCCGGCTCCCGGAGCCGAAGAAGCGGCTTCTTCGCGCAAAGACGATTGTACCGCTCACAGTGCTCTCTTAGCGCGGCTTCTGCCGAAAGACGCCCGGGAGCGGCGCTTAGCTCCGGAGAGCATCGTACCTTCGTCTTTAGCGTCTTTTGTGGTCTACATCCTAGCAGAAAGCTTTTCCACTCTGTCTGGCAAGGAAAACCTGCGGGAGCACAGAAAACATCTCCCATCGTGTTCTAGACATTGCACGGAGGTCTGCCAAGTGTTTGCATGAAGAAATTAATAGTTGTCCAAAATAACTTTCTATCAAATATTCTTGTGATTGGAAAAGTCAGGAAAGTGGTAAGGTACTGTTTTCTATCAGTTGGCTAGTAGAGCACAAAATCCCAGTATTGTACAGCTTCCTTCTTCACCTTTCCGATGCTGCCGCTCTCTCCGGCTCCCGGAGCCGAAGATGCGGCTTCTTCGCGCAAAGACGATTGTACCGCTCACAATGCTCTCTTAGCGCCGCTTCTGCCGAAAGAAGCCCGGGAGCGGCGCTTAGCTCCGGAGAGCATCGTACCTTCGTCTTTAGCGTCTTTTGTGGTCTACATCCTAGCAGAAAGCTTTTCCACTCTGTCTGGCAAGGAAAACCTGCGGGAGCACAGAAAACATCTCCCATCGTGTTCTGGACGTTGCACGGAAGTCTGCCAAGTGTTCAGCATAAAGAAAAGAAAAGCTGTCCAAAGCAGCTTCTTATCGAATATTCATGTGATTGGAAATGTCAGGAGAATGGTAAGGTACTGTTTTCTATCAGTTGGCAAGTTGAGCACACAATCCCAGTGTTGTACAGCTTCTTTCTCCACCTTTCCGATGCTGCCGCTCTCTCCGGCTCCCGGAGCCGAAGAAGCGGCTTCTTCGCGCAAAGACGATTGTACCGCTCACAGTGCTCTCTTAGCGCGGCTTCTGCCGAAAGACGCCCGGGAGCGGCGCATAGCTCCGGAGAGCATCGTACCTTCGTCTTTAGCGTCTATTGTGGTCTACACCTTAGCAGAAAGCTTTTCCATTCTGTCTGGCAAGGAAAACCTGCGGGAGCACAGAAAACATCTCCCATCGTGTTCTAGACATTGCACGGAGGTCTGCCATGTGTTTGGCATAAAGAAAGGAAAAGCTGTCCAAAACAGCTTCTTATCGAATATTCATGTGATTGGAAATGTCAGGAGAATGGTAAGGTACTGTTTTCTATCAGTTGGCTAGTTGAGCACACAATCCCAGTATTGTACAGCTTCCTTCTTCACCTTTCCGATGCTGCCGCTCTCTCCGGCTCCGGAAGCCGAAGATGCGGCTTCCTCGCGCAAAGACGATTGTACCGCTCACAGTGCTCTCTTAGCGCCGCTTCTGCCGAAAGAAGCCCGGAAGCGGCGCTTAGCTCCGGAGAGCATCGTACCTTCGTCTTTAGCGTCTTTTGTGGTCTACATCCTAGCAGAAAGCTTTTCCACTCTGTCTGGCAAGGAAAACCTGCGGGAGCACAGAAAACATCTCCCATCGTGTTCTAGACATTGCACGGAGGTCTGCCAAGTGTTTGCATGAAGAAAAGAAAAGTTGTCCAAAATAACTTCCTATCGAATATTCATGTGACTGGAAAAGTCAGGAGAATGGTAAGGTACTGTTTTCTATCAGTTGGCAAGTTCAGCACACAATCCCAGTGTTGTACAGCTTCTTTCTTCACCTTTCCGATGCTGCCGCTCTCTCCGGCTCCCGGAGCCCAAGAAGCGGCTTCTTCGCGCAAAGACGATTGTACCGGTCACAGTGCTCTCTTAGCGCGGCTTCTGCCGAAAGACGCCCGGGAGCGGCTCTTAGCTCGGGAGAGCATCATACCTTCGTCTTTAGCGTCTTTTGTGGTCTACATCCTGGCAGAAAGCTTTTCCACTCTGTCTGGCAAGGAAAACCTGCGGGAGCACAGAAAACATCTCCCATCGTGTTCTGGACATTGCACGGAGGTCTGCCAAGTTTTTGGCATAAAGAAAAGAAAAGCTGTCCAAAGCAGCTTCTTATCGAATATTCATGTGAATAGAAAAGTCAGGAGAATGGTAAGGTACTGTTTTCTATCAGTTTGCAAGCGGCGCACACAATCACAGTGTTGTACAGCTTCCTTCTTCACCTTTCCCATGCTGCCGCTCTCTCCGGCTCCGGGAGCCGAAGAAGCGGCTTCTTCGCGCAAAGACGATTGTACCGCTCACAGTGCTCTCTTAGCGCGGCTTCTGCCGAAAGAAGCCCGGGAGCGGCGCTTAGCTCCGGAGAGCATCGTACCTTAGTCTTTAGCGTTTTTTGTGGTCTACATCCTAGCAGAAAGCTTTTCCACTCTGTCTGGCAAGGAAAACCTGCGGGAGCACAGAAAACATCTCCCATCGTGTTCTGGACGTTGCACGGAGGTCTGCCATGTGTTTCCATGAAGAAAAGAAAAGTTGTCCAAAATAACTTCCTATCGAATATTCATGTGACTGGAAAAGTCAGGAGAATGGTAAGGTACTGTTTTCTATCAATTGGCAAGTTGAGCACACAATCCCAGTGTTGTACAGCTTCTTTCTTCACCTTTCCGATGCTGCCGCTCTCTCCGGCTCCCGGAGCCCAAGAAGCGGCTTCTTCGCGCAAAGACGATTGTACCGCTCACAGTGCTCTCTTAGCGCGGCTTCTGCCAAAAGACGCCCGGGAGCGGCTCTTAGCTCGGGAGAGCATCGTACCTTCGTCTTTAGCGTCTTTTGTGGTCTACATCCTAGCAGAAAGCTTTTCCACTCTGTCTGGCAAGGAAAACCTGCGGGAGCACAGAAAACATCTCCCATCGTGTTCTGGACGTTGCACGGAGGTCTGCCATGTGTTTGGCATAAAGAAAGGAAAAGCTGTCCAAAACAGCTTCTCATCGAATATTCATGTGATTGGAAAAGTCAGGAGAATGGTAAGGTACTGTTTTCTATCAGTTGGCCAGCGGCGCACACAATCACAGTGTTGTACAGCTTCTTTCTCCACCTTTCCGATGCTGCCGCTCTCTCCGGCTCCCGGAGCCGGAGATGCGGCTTCTTCGCGCAAAGACGATTGTACCGCTCACAGTGCTCTCTTAGCGCGGCTTCTGCCGAAAGACGCCCGGGAGCGGCTCTTAGCTCGGGAGAGCATCGTACCTTCGTCTTTAGCGTCTTTTGTGGTCTACATCCTAGCAGAAAGATTTTCCACTCTGTCTGGCAAGGAAAACCTGCGGGAGCACAGAAAACATCTCCCATCGTGTTCTGGACATTGCACGGAGGTCTGCCAAGTGTTCAGCATAAAGAAAAGAAAAGCTGTCCAAAGCAGCTTCTTATCGAATATTCATGTGAATAGAAAAGTCAGGAAAGTGGTAAGGTACTGTTTTCTATCAGTTTGCAAGCGGCGCACACAATCACAGTGTTGTACAGCTTCTTTCTCCACCTTTCCGATGCTGCCGCTCTCTCCGGCTCCCGGAGCCGAAGAAGCGGCTTCTTCGCGCAAAGACGATTGTACCGCTCACAGTGCTCTCTTAGCGCGGCTTCTGCCGAAAGACGCCCGGGAGCGGCGCTTAGCTCCGGAGAGCATCGTACCTTCGTCTTTAGCGTTTTTTGTGGTCTACATCCTAGCAGAAAGCTTTTCCACTCTGTCTGGCAAGGAAAACCTGCGAGAGCACAGAAAACATCTCCCATCGTGTTCTGGACGTTGCACGGAGGTCTGCCATGTGTTTCCATGAAGAAAAGAAAAGTTGTCCAAAATAACTTCCTATCGAATATTCATGTGACTGGAAAAGTCAGGAGAATGGTAAGGTACTGTTTTCTATCAGTCGGCAAGTTCAGCACACAATCCCAGTGTTGTACAGCTTCTTTCTTCACCTTTCCCATGCTACCGCTCTCTCCGGCTCCCGGAGCCCAAGAAGCGGCTTCTTCGCGCAAAGACGATTGTACCGCTCACAGTGCTCTCTTAGCACGGCTTCTGCCGAAAGACGCCCGGGAGCGGCGCATAACTCCGGAGAGCATCGTACCTTCGTCTTTAGCGTCTTTTGTGGTCTACATCCTGGCAGAAAGCTTTTCCACTCTGTCTGGCAAGGAAAACCTGCGGGAGCACAGAAAACATCTCCCATCGTGTTCTGGACGTTGCACGGAGGTCTGCCAAGTGTTCAGCATAAAGAAAAGAAAAGCTGTCCAAAGCAGCTTCTTATCGAATATTCATGTGATTAGAAAAGTCAGGAGAATGGTAAGGTACTGTTTTCTATCAGTTGGCAAGCGGCGCACACAATCACAGTGTTGTACAGCTTCTTTCTCCACCTTTCCGATGCTGCCGCTCTCTCCGGCTCCCGGAGCCGAAGAAGCGGCTTCTTCGCGCAAAGACGATTGTACCGCTCACAGTGCTCTCTTAGCGCGGCTTCTGCCGAAAGACGCCCGGGAGCGGCGCATACCTCCGGAGAGCATCGTACCTTCGTCTTTAGCGTCTATTGTGGTCTACACCTTAGCAGAAAGCTTTTCCATTCTGTCTGGCAAGGAAAACCTGCGGGAGAACAGAAAACATCTCCCATCGTGTTCTAGACATTGCACGGAGGTCTGCTATGTGTTTGGCATAAAGAAAGGAAAAGCTGTCCAAAACAGCTTCTTATCGAATATTCATGTGATTGGAAATGTCAGGAGAATGGTAAGGTACTGTTTTCTATCAGTTGGCAAGTTGAGCACACAATCCCAGTGTTGTACAGCTTCTTTCTTCACCTTTCTGATGCTGCCGCTCTCTCCGGCTCCCGGAGCCCAAGAACCGGCTTCTTCGCGCAAAGACGATTGTACCGCTCACAGTGCTCTCTTAGCGCGGCTTCTGCCGAAAGACGCCCGGGAGCGGCTCTTAGCTCGGGAGAGCATCGTACCTTCGTCTTTAGCGTCTTTTGTGGTCCACATCCTAGCAGAAAGCTTTTCCACTCTGTCTGGCAAGGAAAACCTGCGGGAGCACAGAAAACATCTCCCATCGTGTTCTGGACGTTGCACGGAGGTCTGCCAAGTGTTCAGCATAAAGAAAAGAAAAGCTGTCCAAAGCAGTTTCTTATCGAATATTCATGTGAATAGAAAAGTCAGGAGAATGGTAAGGTACTGTTTTCTATCAGTTGGCCAGCGGCGCACACAATCACAGTGTTGTACAGCTTCTTTCTCCACCTTTCCGATGCTGCCGCTCTCTCCGGCTCCCGGAGCCGAAGAAGCGGCTTCTTCGCGCAAAGACGATTGTACCGCTCACAGTGCTCTCTTAGCGCGGCTTCTGCCGAAAGACGCCCGGGAGCGGCGCATAACTCCGGAGAGCATCGTACCTTCGTCTTTAGCGTCTTTTGTGGTCTACACCTTAGCAGAAAGCTTTTCCACTCTGTCTGGCAAGGAAAACCTGCGGGAGCACAGAAAACATCTCCCATCGTGTTCTGGACGTTGCACGGAGGTCTGCCAAGTGTTTGCATGAAGAAATTAATAGTTGTCCAAAATAACTTTCTATCAAATATTCTTGTGATTGGAAAAGTCAGGAAAGCGGTAAGGTACTGTTTTCTATCAGTTGGCAAGCTGCGCACACAATCCCAGTGTTGTACAGCTTCCTTCTTCACCTTTCCGATGCTGCCGCTCTCTCCGGCTCCCGGAGCCGAAGATGCGGCTTCTTCGCGCAAAGACGATTGTACCGGTCCCAGTGCTCTCTTAGCGCGGCTTCTGCCGAAAGACGCCCGGGAGCGGCGCTTAGCTCCGGAGAGCATCGTACCTTCGTCTTTAGCGTCTTTTGTGGTCTACATCCTAGCAGAAAGCTTTTCCACTCTGTCTGGCAAGGAAAACCTGCGGGAGCACAGAAAACATCTCCCATCGTGTTCTAGACATTGCACGGAGGTCTGCCAAGTGTTTGCATGAAGAAATTAATAGTTGTCCAAAATAACTTTCTATCAAATATTCTTGTGATTGGAAAAGTCAGGAAAGTGGTAAGGTACTGTTTTCTATCAGTTGGCTAGTTGAGCACAAAATCCCAGTATTGTACAGCTTCCTTCTTCACCTTTCCGATGCTGCCGCTCTCTCCGGCTCCCGGAGCCGAAGATGCGGCTTCTTCGCGCAAAGACGATTGTACCGCTCACAATGCTCTCTTAGCGCCGCTTCTGCCGAAAGAAGCCCGGGAGCGGCGCTTAGCTCCGGAGAGCATCGTACCTTCGTCTTTAGCGTCTTTTGTGGTCTACATCCTGGCAGAAAGCTTTTCCACTCTGTCTGGCAAGGAAAACCTGCGGGAGCACAGAAAACATCTCCCATCGTGTTCTGGACGTTGCACGGAGGTCTGCCAAGTGTTTCCATGAAGAAAAGAAAAGTTGTCCAAAATAACTTCCTATCGAATATTCATGTGACTGGAAAAGTCAGGAGAATGGTAAGGTACTGTTTTCTATCAGTTGGCAAGTTCAGCACACAATCCCAGTGTTGTACAGCTTCCTTCTTCACCTTTCCGATGCTGCCGCTCTCTCCGGCTCCCTGAGCCCAAGAAGCGGCTTCTTCGCGCAAAGACGATTGTACCGCTCACAGCGCTCTCTTAGCGCGGCTTCTGCCGAAAGACGCCAGGGAGCGGCGCATAACTCCGGAGAGCATCGTACCTTCGTCTTTAGAGTCTTTTGTGGTCTACACCTTAGCAGAAAGCTTTTCCACTCTGTCTGGCAAGGAAAACCTGCGGGAGCACAGAAAACATCTCCCATCGTGTTCTGGACGTTGCACGGACGTCTGCCAAGTGTTTGGCATAAAGAAAAGAAAAGCTGTCCAAAACAGCTTCTTATCGAATATTCATGTGATTGGAAAAGTCAGGAAAGTGGTAAGGTAATGTTTTCTATCAGTTGGCAAGCTGCGCACACAATCCCAGTGTTGTACAGCTTCCTTCTTCACCTTTCCCATGCTGCCGCTCTCTCCGGCTCCGGGAGCCGAAGAAGCGGCTTCTTCGCGCAAAGACGATTGTACCGCTCACAGTGCTCTCTTAGCGCGGCTTCTGCCGAAAGACGCCCGGGAGCGGCGCTTAGCTCCGGAGAGCATCGTCCCTTCGTCTTTAGCGTCTTTTGTGGTCTACATGCTAGCAGAAAGCTTTTCCACTCTGTCTGGCAAGGAAAACCTGCGGGAGCACAGAAAACATCTCCCATCGTGTTCTGGACATTGCACGGAGGTCTGCCAAGTGTTTGCATGAAGAAATTAATAGTTGTCCAAAATAACTTTCTATCAAATATTCTTGTGATTGGAAAAGTCAGGAAAGTGGTAAGGTACTGTTTTCTATTAGTTGGCTAGTTGAACACACAATCCCAGTGTTGTACAGCTTCCTTCTTCACCTTTCCGATGCTGCCGCTCTCTCCGGCTCCCTGAGCCGAAGATGCGGCTTCTTCGCGCAAAGACGATTGTACCGCTCAGAGTGCTCTCTTAGCGCCGCTTCTGCCGAAAGAAGCCCGGGAGCGGCGCTTAGCTCCGGAGAGCATCGTACCTTCGTCTTTAGCGTTTTTTGTGGTCTACATCCTAGCAGAAAGCTTTTCCACTCTGTCTGGCAAGGAAAACCTGCGGGAGCACAGAAAACATCTCCCATCGTGTTCTGGACGTTGCACGGAGGTCTGCCATGTGTTTCCATGAAGAAAAGAAAAGTTGTCCAAAATAACTTCCTATCGAATATTCATGTGACTGGAAAAGTCAGGAGAATGGTAAGGTACTGTTTTCTATCAGTTGGCAAGTTCAGCACACAATCCCAGTGTTGTACAGCTTCTTTCTTCACCTTTCCCATGCTGCCGCTCTCTCCGGCTCCCGGAGCCCAAGAAGCGGCTTCTTCGCGCAAAGACGATTGTACCGCTCACAGTGCTCTCTTAGCGCGGCTTCTGCCAAAAGACGCCCGGGAGCGGCTCTTAGCTCGGGAGAGCATCGTACCTTCGTCTTTAGCGTCTTTTGTGGTCTACATCCTAGCAGAAAGCTTTTCCACTCTGTCTGGCAAGGAAAACCTGCGGGAGCACAGAAAACATCTCCCATCGTGTTCTGGACGTTGCACGGAGGTCTGCCAAGTGTTCAGCATAAAGAAAAGAAAAGCTGTCCAAAGCAGCTTCTTATCGAATATTCATGTGAATAGAAAAGTCAGGAGAATGGTAAGGTACTGTTTTCTATCAGTTGGCAAGCGGCGCACACAATCACAGTGTTGTACAGCTTCTTTCTCCACCTTTCCGATGCTGCCGCTCTCTCCGGCTCCCGGAGCCGAAGAAGCGGCTTCTTCGCGCAAAGACAATTGTACCGCTCACAGTGCTCTCTTAGCGCGGCTTCTGCCGAAAGACGCCCGGGAGCGGCGCATAGCTCCGGAGAGCATCGTACCTTCGTCTTTAGCGTCTATTGTGGTCTACACCTTAGCAGAAAGCTTTTCCATTCTGTCTGGCAAGGAAAACCTGCGGGAGCACAGAAAACATCTCCCATCGTGTTCTAGACATTGCACGGAGGTCTGCCATGTGTTTGGCATAAAGAAAGGAAAAGCTGCCCAAAACAGCTTCTTATCGAATATTCATGTGATTGGAAATGTCAGGAGAATGGTAAGGTACTGTTTTCTATCAGTTGGCAAGTTGAGCACACAATCCCAGTGTTGTACAGCTTCTTTCTTCACCTTTCCGATGCTGCCGCTCTCTCCGGCTCCCGGACCCCAAGAACCGGCTTCTTCGCGCAAAGACGATTGTACCGCTCACAGTGCTCTCTTAGCGCGGCTTCTGCCGAAAGACGCCCGGGAGCGGCTCTTAGCTCGGGAGAGCATCGTACCTTCGTCTTTAGCGTCTTTTGTGGTCTACATCCTAGCAGAAAGCTTTTCCACTCTGTCTGGCAAGGAAAACCTGCGGGAGCACAGAAAACATCTCCCATCGTGTTCTGGACGTTGCACGGAGGTCTGCCAAGTGTTCAGCATAAAGAAAAGAAAAGCTGTCCAAAGCAGTTTCTTATCGAATATTCATGTGAATAGAAAAGTCAGGAGAATGGTAAGGTACTGTTTTCTATCAGTTGACCAGCGGCGCACACAATCACAGTGTTGTACAGCTTCTTTCTCCACCTTTCCGATGCTGCCGCTCTCTCCGGCTCCCGGAGCCGAAGAAGCGGCTTCTTCGCGCAAAGACGATTGTACCGCTCACAGTGCTCTCTTAGCGCGGCTTCTGCCGAAAGACGCCCGGGAGCGGCGCATAACTCCGGAGAGCATCGTACCTTCGTCTTTAGCGTCTTTTGTGGTCTACACCTTAGCAGAAAGCTTTTCCACTCTGTCTGGCAAGGAAAACCTGCGGGAGCACAGAAAACATCTCCCATCGTGTTCTGGACGTTGCACGGAGGTCTGCCAAGTGTTTGCATGAAGAAATTAATAGTTGTCCAAAATAACTTTCTATCAAATATTCTTGTGATTGGAAAAGTCAGGAAAGTGGTAAGGTACTGTTTTCTATCAGTTGGCAAGCTGCGCACACAATCCCAGTGTTGTACAGCTTCCTTCTTCACCTTTCCGATGCTGCCGCTCTCTCCGGCTCCCGGAGCCGAAGAAGCGGCTTCTTCGCGCAAAGACGATTGTACCGCTCACAGTGCTCTCTTAGCGCGGCTTCTGCCGAAAGACGCCCGGGAGCGGCGCTTAGCTCCGGAGAGCATCGTACCTTCGTCTTTAGCGTCTTTTGTGGTCTACATCCTAGCAGAAAGCTTTTCCACTCTGTCTGGCAAGGAAAACCTGCGGGAGCACAGAAAACATCTCCCATCGTGTTCTAGACATTGCACGGAGGTCTGCCAAGTGTTTGCATGAAGAAATTAATAGTTGTCCAAAATAACTTTCTATCAAATATTCTTGTGATTGGAAAAGTCAGGAAAGTGGTAAGGTACTGTTTTCTATCAGTTGGCTAGTAGAGCACAAAATCCCAGTATTGTACAGCTTCCTTCTTCACCTTTCCGATGCTGCCGCTCTCTCCGGCTCCCGGAGCCGAAGATGCGGCTTCTTCGCGCAAAGACGATTGTACCGCTCACAATGCTCTCTTAGCGCCGCTTCTGCCGAAAGAAGCCCGGGAGCGGCGCTTAGCTCCGGAGAGCATCGTACCTTCGTCTTTAGCGTCTTTTGTGGTCTACATCCTAGCAGAAAGCTTTTCCACTCTGTCTGGCAAGGAAAACCTGCGGGAGCACAGAAAACATCTCCCATCGTGTTCTGGACGTTGCACGGAGGTCTGCCAAGTGTTTCCATGAAGAAAAGAAAAGTTGTCCAAAATAACTTCCTATCGAATATTCATGTGACTGGAAAAGTCAGGAGAATGGTAAGGTACTGTTTTCTATCAGTTGGCAAGTTCAGCACACAATCCCAGTGTTGTACAGCTTCTTTCTTCACCTTTCCGATGCTGCCGCTCTCTCCGGCTCCCGGAGCCCAAGAAGCGGCTTCTTCGCGCAAAGACGATTGTACCGCTCACAGTGCTCTCTTAGCGCGGCTTCTGCCGAAAGACGCCCGGGAGCGGCTCTTAGCTCCGGAGAGCATCGTACCTTCGTCTTTAGAGTCTTTTGTGGTCTACACCTTAGCAGAAAGCTTTTCCACTCTGTCTGGCAAGGAAAACCTGCGGGAGCACAGAAAACATCTCCCATCGTGTTCTGGACGTTGCACGGACGTCTGCCAAGTGTTTGGCATAAAGAAAAGAAAAGCTGTCCAAAACAGCTTCTTATCGAATATTCATGTGATTGGAAAAGTCAGGAAAGTGGTAAGGTAATGTTTTCTATCAGTTGGCAAGCTGCGCACACAATCCCAGTGTTGTACAGCTTCCTTCTTCACCTTTCCCATGCTGCCGCTCTCTCCGGCTCCGGGAGCCGAAGAAGCGGCTTCTTCGCGCAAAGACGATTGTACCGCTCACAGTGCTCTCTTAGCGCGGCTTCTGCCGAAAGACGCCCGGGAGCGGCGCTTAGCTCCGGAGAGCATCGTACCTTCGTCTTTAGCGTCTTTTGTGGTCTACATCCTAGCAGAAAGCTTTTCCACTCTGTCTGGCAAGGAAAACCTGCGGGAGCACAGAAAACATCTCCCATCGTGTTCTGGACATTGCACGGAGGTCTGCCAAGTGTTTGCATGAAGAAATTAATAGTTGTCCAAAATAACTTTCTATCAAATATTCTTGTGATTGGAAAAGTCAGGAAAGTGGTAAGGTACTGTTTTCTATCAGTTGGCTAGTTGAACACACAATCCCAGTATTGTACAGCTTCCTTCTTCACCTTTCGGATGCTGCCGCTCTCTCCGGCTCCCTGAGCCGAAGATGCGGCTTCTTCGCGCAAAGACGATTGTACCGCTCAGAGTGCTCTCTTAGCGCCGCTTCTGCCGAAAGAAGCCCGGGAGCGGCGCTTAGCTCCGGAGAGCATCGTACCTTCGTCTTTAGCGTTTTTTGTGGTCTACATCCTAGCAGAAAGCTTTTCCACTCTGTCTGGCAAGGAAAACCTGCGGGAGCACAGAAAACATCTCCCATCGTGTTCTGGACGTTGCACGGAGGTCTGCCATGTGTTTCCATGAAGAAAAGAAAAGTTGTCCAAAATAACTTCCTATCGAATATTCATGTGACTGGAAAAGTCAGGAGAATGGTAAGGTACTGTTTTCTATCAGTTGGCAAGTTGAGCACACAATCCCAGTGTTGTACAGCTTCTTTCTTCACCTTTCCGATGCTGCCGCTCTCTCCGGCTCCCGGAGCCCAAGAAGCGGCTTCTTCGCGCAAAGACGATTGTACCGCTCACAGTGCTCTCTTAGCGCGGCTTCTGCCAAAAGACGCCCGGGAGCGGCTCTTAGCTCGGGAGAGCATCGTACCTTCGTCTTTAGCGTCTTTTGTGGTCTACATCCTAGCAGAAAGCTTTTCCACTCTGTCTGGCAAGGAAAACCTGCGGGAGCACAGAAAACATCTCCCATCGTGTTCTGGACGTTGCACGGAGGTCTGCCAAGTGTTCAGCATAAAGAAAAGAAAAGCTGTCCAAAGCAGCTTCTTATCGAATATTCATGTGAATAGAAAAGTCAGGAGAATGGTAAGGTACTGTTTTCTATCAGTTGGCAAGCGGCGCACACAATCACAGTGTTGTACAGCTTCTTTCTCCACCTTTCCGATGCTGCCGCTCTCTCCGGCTCCCGGAGCCGAAGAAGCGGCTTCTTCGCGCAAAGACGATTGTACCGCTCACAGTGCTCTCTTAGCGCGGCTTCTGCCGAAAGACGCCCGGGAGCGGCGCATAGCTCCGGAGAGCATCGTACCTTCGTCTTTAGCGTCTATTGTGGTCTACACCTTAGCAGAAAGCTTTTCCATTCTGTCTGGCAAGGAAAACCTGCGGGAGCACAGAAAACATCTCCCATCGTGTTCTAGACATTGCACGGAGGTCTGCCATGTGTTTGGCATAAAGAAAGGAAAAGCTGTCCAAAACAGCTTCTTATCGAATATTCATGTGATTGGAAATGTCAGGAGAATGGTAAGGTACTGTTTTCTATCAGTTGGCTAGTTGAGCACACAATCCCAGTATTGTACAGCTTCCTTCTTCACCTTTCCGATGCTGCCGCTCTCTCCGGCTCCGGAAGCCGAAGATGCGGCTTCTTCGCGCAAAGACGATTGTACCGCTCACAGTGCTCTCTTAGCGCGGCTTCTGCCGAAAGAAGCCCGGGAGCGGCGCTTAGCTCCGGAGAGCATCGTACCTTCGTCTTTAGCGTTTTTTGTGGTCTACATCCTAGCAGAAAGCTTTTCCACTCTGTCTGGCAAGGAAAACCTGCGGGAGCACAGAAAACATCTCCCATCGTGTTCTGGACGTTGCACGGAGGTCTGCCAAGTGTTTCCATGAAGAAAAGAAAAGTTGTCCAAAATAACTTCCTATCGAATATTCATGTGACTGGAAAAGTCAGGAGAATGGTAAGGTACTGTTTTCTATCAGTTGGCAAGTTGAGCACACAATCCCAGTGTTGTACAGCTTCTTTCTTCACCTTTCCGATGCTGCCGCTCTCTCCGGCTCCCGGAGCCCAAGAAGCGGCTTCTTCGCGCAAAGACGATTGTACCGCTCACAGTGCTCTCTTAGCGCGGCTTCTGCCGAAAGACGCCCGGGAGCGGCTCTTAGCTCGGGAGAGCATCGTACCTTCGTCTTTAGCGTCTTTTGTGGTCTACATCCTAGCAGAAAGCTTTTCCACTCTGTCTGGCAAGGAAAACCTGCGGGAGCACAGAAAACATCTCCCATCGTGTTCTGGACGTTGCACGGAGGTCTGCCAAGTGTTCAGCATAAAGAAAAGAAAAGCTGTCCAAAGCAGTTTCTTATCGAATATTCATGTGATTGGAAAAGTCAGGAGAATGGTAAGGTACTGTTTTCTATCAGTTGGCCAGCGGCGCACACAATCACAGTGTTGTACAGCTTCTTTCTCCACCTTTCCGATGCTGCCGCTCTCTCCGGCTCCCGGAGCCGAAGAAGCGACTTCTTCGCGCAAAGACGATTGTACCGCTCACAGTGCTCTCTTAGCGCGGCTTCTGCCGAAAGACGCCCGGGAGCGGCGCATAACTCCGGAGAGCATCGTACCTTCGTCTTTAGCGTCTTTTGTGGTCTACACCTTAGCAGAAAGCTTTTCCACTCTGTCTGGCAAGGAAAACCTGCGGGAGCACAGAAAACATCTCCCATCGTGTTCTGGACGTTGCACGGAGGTCTGCCAAGTGTTTGCATGAAGAAATTAATAGTTGTCTAAAATAACTTTCTATCAAATATTCTTGTGATTGGAAAAGTCAGGAAAGCGGTAAGGTACTGTTTTCTATCAGTTGGCAAGCTGCGCACACAATCCCAGTGTTGTACAGCTTCCTTCTTCACCTTTCCGATGCTGCCGCTCTCTCCGGCTCCCGGAGCCAAAGAAGCGGCTTCTTCGCGCAAAGACGATTGTACCGGTCCCAGTGCTCTCTTAGCGCGGCTTCTGCCGAAAGACGCCCGGGAGCGGCGCTTAGCTCCGGAGAGCATCGTACCTTCGTCTTTAGCGTCTTTTGTGGTCTACATCCTAGCAGAAAGCTTTTCCACTCTGTCTGGCAAGGAAAACCTGCGGGAGCACAGAAAACATCTCCCATCGTGTTCTAGACATTGCACGGAGGTCTGCCAAGTGTTTGCATGAAGAAATTAATAGTTGTCCAAAATAACTTTCTATCAAATATTCTTGTGATTGGAAAAGTCAGGAAAGTGGTAAGGTACTGTTTTCTATCAGTTGGCTAGTTGAGCACACAATCCCAGTATTGTACAGCTTCCTTCTTCACCTTTCCGATGCTGCCGCTCTCTCCGGCTCCCGGAGCCGAAGATGCGGCTTCTTCGCGCAAAGACGATTGTACCGCTCACAATGCTCTCTTAGCGCCGCTTCTGCCGAAAGAAGCCCGGGAGCGGCGCTTAGCTCCGGAGAGCATCGTACCTTCGTCTTTAGCGTCTTTTGTGGTCTACATGCTAGCAGAAAGCTTTTCCACTCTGTCTGGCAAGGAAAACCTGCGGGAGCACAGAAAACATCTCCCATCGTGTTCTGGACGTTGCACGGAGGTCTGCCAAGTGTTTCCATGAAGAAAAGAAAAGTTGTCCAAAATAACTTCCTATCGAATATTCATGTGACTGGAAAAGTCAGGAGAATGGTAAGGTACTGTTTTCTATCAGTTGGCAAGTTGAGCACACAATCCCAGTGTTGTACAGCTTCTTTCTTCACCTTTCCGATGCTGCCGCTCTCTCCGGCTCCCGGAGCCCAAGAAACGGCTTCTTCGCGCAAAGACGATTGTACCGGTCACAGTGCTCTCTTAGCGCGGCTTCTGCCGAAAGACGCCCGGGAGCGGCGCATACCTCCGGAGAGCATCGTACCTTCGTCTTTAGCGTCTATTGTGGTCTACACCTTAGCAGAAAGCTTTTCCATTCTGTCTGGCAAGGAAAACCTGCGGGAGAACAGAAAACATCTCCCATCGTGTTCTAGACATTGCACGGAGGTCTGCTATGTGTTTGGCATAAAGAAAGGAAAAGCTGTCCAAAACAGCTTCTTATCGAATATTCATGTGATTGGAAATGTCAGGAGAATGGTAAGGTACTGTTTTCTATCAGTTGGCAAGTTGAGCACACAATCCCAGTGTTGTACAGCTTCTTTCTTCACCTTTCCGATGCTGCCGCTCTCTCCGGCTCCCGGAGCCCAAGAACCGGCTTCTTCGCGCAAAGACGATTGTACCGCTCACAGTGCTCTCTTAGCGCGGCTTCTGCCGAAAGACGCCCGGGAGCGGCTCTTAGCTCGGGAGAGCATCGTACCTTCGTCTTTAGCGTCTTTTGTGGTCCACATCCTAGCAGAAAGCTTTTCCACTCTGTCTGGCAAGGAAAACCTGCGGGAGCACAGAAAACATCTCCCATCGTGTTCTGGACGTTGCACGGAGGTCTGCCAAGTGTTCAGCATAAAGAAAAGAAAAGCTGTCCAAAGCAGTTTCTTATCGAATATTCATGTGAATAGAAAAGTCAGGAGAATGGTAAGGTACTGTTTTCTATCAGTTGGCCAGCGGCGCACACAATCACAGTGTTGTACAGCTTCTTTCTCCACCTTTCCGATGCTGCCGCTCTCTCCGGCTCCCGGAGCCGAAGAAGCGGCTTCTTCGCGCAAAGACGATTGTACCGCTCACAGTGCTCTCTTAGCGCGGCTTCTGCCGAAAGACGCCCGGGAGCGGCGCATAACTCCGGAGAGCATCGTACCTTCGTCTTTAGCGTCTTTTGTGGTCTACACCTTAGCAGAAAGCTTTTCCACTCTGTCTGGCAAGGAAAACCTGCGGGAGCACAGAAAACATCTCCCATCGTGTTCTGGACGTTGCACGGAGGTCTGCCAAGTGTTTGCATGAAGAAATTAATAGTTGTCCAAAATAACTTTCTATCAAATATTCTTGTGATTGGAAAAGTCAGGAAAGCGGTAAGGTACTGTTTTCTATCAGTTGGCAAGCTGCGCACACAATCCCAGTGTTGTACAGCTTCCTTCTTCACCTTTCCGATGCTGCCGCTCTCTCCGGCTCCCGGAGCCGAAGATGCGGCTTCTTCGCGCAAAGACGATTGTACCGGTCCCAGTGCTCTCTTAGCGCGGCTTCTGCCGAAAGACGCCCGGGAGCGGCGCTTAGCTCCGGAGAGCATCGTACCTTCGTCTTTAGCGTCTTTTGTGGTCTACATCCTAGCAGAAAGCTTTTCCACTCTGTCTGGCAAGGAAAACCTGCGGGAGCACAGAAAACATCTCCCATCGTGTTCTAGACATTGCACGGAGGTCTGCCAAGTGTTTGCATGAAGAAATTAATAGTTGTCCAAAATAACTTTCTATCAAATATTCTTGTGATTGGAAAAGTCAGGAAAGTGGTAAGGTACTGTTTTCTATCAGTTGGCTAGTTGAGCACAAAATCCCAGTATTGTACAGCTTCCTTCTTCACCTTTCCGATGCTGCCGCTCTCTCCGGCTCCCGGAGCCGAAGATGCGGCTTCTTCGCGCAAAGACGATTGTACCGCTCACAATGCTCTCTTAGCGCCGCTTCTGCCGAAAGAAGCCCGGGAGCGGCGCTTAGCTCCGGAGAGCATCGTACCTTCGTCTTTAGCGTCTTTTGTGGTCTACATCCTGGCAGAAAGCTTTTCCACTCTGTCTGGCAAGGAAAACCTGCGGGAGCACAGAAAACATCTCCCATCGTGTTCTGGACGTTGCACGGAGGTCTGCCAAGTGTTTCCATGAAGAAAAGAAAAGTTGTCCAAAATAACTTCCTATCGAATATTCATGTGACTGGAAAAGTCAGGAGAATGGTAAGGTACTGTTTTCTATCAGTTGGCAAGTTCAGCACACAATCCCAGTGTTGTACAGCTTCCTTCTTCACCTTTCCGATGCTGCCGCTCTCTCCGGCTCCCTGAGCCCAAGAAGCGGCTTCTTCGCGCAAAGACGATTGTACCGCTCACAGCGCTCTCTTAGCGCGGCTTCTGCCGAAAGACGCCAGGGAGCGGCGCATAACTCCGGAGAGCATCGTACCTTCGTCTTTAGAGTCTTTTGTGGTCTACACCTTAGCAGAAAGCTTTTCCACTCTGTCTGGCAAGGAAAACCTGCGGGAGCACAGAAAACATCTCCCATCGTGTTCTGGACGTTGCACGGACGTCTGCCAAGTGTTTGGCATAAAGAAAAGAAAAGCTGTCCAAAACAGCTTCTTATCGAATATTCATGTGATTGGAAAAGTCAGGAAAGTGGTAAGGTAATGTTTTCTATCAGTTGGCAAGCTGCGCACACAATCCCAGTGTTGTACAGCTTCCTTCTTCACCTTTCCCATGCTGCCGCTCTCTCCGGCTCCGGGAGCCGAAGAAGCGGCTTCTTCGCGCAAAGACGATTGTACCGCTCACAGTGCTCTCTTAGCGCGGCTTCTGCCGAAAGACGCCCGGGAGCGGCGCTTAGCTCCGGAGAGCATCGTCCCTTCGTCTTTAGCGTCTTTTGTGGTCTACATGCTAGCAGAAAGCTTTTCCACTCTGTCTGGCAAGGAAAACCTGCGGGAGCACAGAAAACATCTCCCATCGTGTTCTGGACATTGCACGGAGGTCTGCCAAGTGTTTGCATGAAGAAATTAATAGTTGTCCAAAATAACTTTCTATCAAATATTCTTGTGATTGGAAAAGTCAGGAAAGTGGTAAGGTACTGTTTTCTATTAGTTGGCTAGTTGAACACACAATCCCAGTGTTGTACAGCTTCCTTCTTCACCTTTCCGATGCTGCCGCTCTCTCCGGCTCCCTGAGCCGAAGATGCGGCTTCTTCGCGCAAAGACGATTGTACCGCTCAGAGTGCTCTCTTAGCGCCGCTTCTGCCGAAAGAAGCCCGGGAGCGGCGCTTAGCTCCGGAGAGCATCGTACCTTCGTCTTTAGCGTTTTTTGTGGTCTACATCCTAGCAGAAAGCTTTTCCACTCTGTCTGGCAAGGAAAACCTGCGGGAGCACAGAAAACATCTCCCATCGTGTTCTGGACGTTGCACGGAGGTCTGCCATGTGTTTCCATGAAGAAAAGAAAAGTTGTCCAAAATAACTTCCTATCGAATATTCATGTGACTGGAAAAGTCAGGAGAATGGTAAGGTACTGTTTTCTATCAGTTGGCAAGTTCAGCACACAATCCCAGTGTTGTACAGCTTCTTTCTTCACCTTTCCCATGCTGCCGCTCTCTCCGGCTCCCGGAGCCCAAGAAGCGGCTTCTTCGCGCAAAGACGATTGTACCGCTCACAGTGCTCTCTTAGCGCGGCTTCTGCCAAAAGACGCCCGGGAGCGGCTCTTAGCTCGGGAGAGCATCGTACCTTCGTCTTTAGCGTCTTTTGTGGTCTACATCCTAGCAGAAAGCTTTTCCACTCTGTCTGGCAAGGAAAACCTGCGGGAGCACAGAAAACATCTCCCATCGTGTTCTGGACGTTGCACGGAGGTCTGCCAAGTGTTCAGCATAAAGAAAAGAAAAGCTGTCCAAAGCAGCTTCTTATCGAATATTCATGTGAATAGAAAAGTCAGGAGAATGGTAAGGTACTGTTTTCTATCAGTTGGCAAGCGGCGCACACAATCACAGTGTTGTACAGCTTCTTTCTCCACCTTTCCGATGCTGCCGCTCTCTCCGGCTCCCGGAGCCGAAGAAGCGGCTTCTTCGCGCAAAGACAATTGTACCGCTCACAGTGCTCTCTTAGCGCGGCTTCTGCCGAAAGACGCCCGGGAGCGGCGCATAGCTCCGGAGAGCATCGTACCTTCGTCTTTAGCGTCTATTGTGGTCTACACCTTAGCAGAAAGCTTTTCCATTCTGTCTGGCAAGGAAAACCTGCGGGAGCACAGAAAACATCTCCCATCGTGTTCTAGACATTGCACGGAGGTCTGCCATGTGTTTGGCATAAAGAAAGGAAAAGCTGCCCAAAACAGCTTCTTATCGAATATTCATGTGATTGGAAATGTCAGGAGAATGGTAAGGTACTGTTTTCTATCAGTTGGCAAGTTGAGCACACAATCCCAGTGTTGTACAGCTTCTTTCTTCACCTTTCCGATGCTGCCGCTCTCTCCGGCTCCCGGACCCCAAGAACCGGCTTCTTCGCGCAAAGACGATTGTACCGCTCACAGTGCTCTCTTAGCGCGGCTTCTGCCGAAAGACGCCCGGGAGCGGCTCTTAGCTCGGGAGAGCATCGTACCTTCGTCTTTAGCGTCTTTTGTGGTCTACATCCTAGCAGAAAGCTTTTCCACTCTGTCTGGCAAGGAAAACCTGCGGGAGCACAGAAAACATCTCCCATCGTGTTCTGGACGTTGCACGGAGGTCTGCCAAGTGTTCAGCATAAAGAAAAGAAAAGCTGTCCAAAGCAGTTTCTTATCGAATATTCATGTGAATAGAAAAGTCAGGAGAATGGTAAGGTACTGTTTTCTATCAGTTGGCCAGCGGCGCACACAATCACAGTGTTGTACAGCTTCTTTCTCCACCTTTCCGATGCTGCCGCTCTCTCCGGCTCCCGGAGCCGAAGAAGCGGCTTCTTCGCGCAAAGACGATTGTACCGCTCACAGTGCTCTCTTAGCGCGGCTTCTGCCGAAAGACGCCCGGGAGCGGCGCATAACTCCGGAGAGCATCGTACCTTCGTCTTTAGCGTCTTTTGTGGTCTACACCTTAGCAGAAAGCTTTTCCACTCTGTCTGGCAAGGAAAACCTGCGGGAGCACAGAAAACATCTCCCATCGTGTTCTGGACGTTGCACGGAGGTCTGCCAAGTGTTTGCATGAAGAAATTAATAGTTGTCCAAAATAACTTTCTATCAAATATTCTTGTGATTGGAAAAGTCAGGAAAGTGGTAAGGTACTGTTTTCTATCAGTTGGCAAGCTGCGCACACAATCCCAGTGTTGTACAGCTTCCTTCTTCACCTTTCCGATGCTGCCGCTCTCTCCGGCTCCCGGAGCCGAAGAAGCGGCTTCTTCGCGCAAAGACGATTGTACCGCTCACAGTGCTCTCTTAGCGCGGCTTCTGCCGAAAGACGCCCGGGAGCGGCGCTTAGCTCCGGAGAGCATCGTACCTTCGTCTTTAGCGTCTTTTGTGGTCTACATCCTAGCAGAAAGCTTTTCCACTCTGTCTGGCAAGGAAAACCTGCGGGAGCACAGAAAACATCTCCCATCGTGTTCTAGACATTGCACGGAGGTCTGCCAAGTGTTTGCATGAAGAAATTAATAGTTGTCCAAAATAACTTTCTATCAAATATTCTTGTGATTGGAAAAGTCAGGAAAGTGGTAAGGTACTGTTTTCTATCAGTTGGCTAGTAGAGCACAAAATCCCAGTATTGTACAGCTTCCTTCTTCACCTTTCCGATGCTGCCGCTCTCTCCGGCTCCCGGAGCCGAAGATGCGGCTTCTTCGCGCAAAGACGATTGTACCGCTCACAATGCTCTCTTAGCGCCGCTTCTGCCGAAAGAAGCCCGGGAGCGGCGCTTAGCTCCGGAGAGCATCGTACCTTCGTCTTTAGCGTCTTTTGTGGTCTACATCCTAGCAGAAAGCTTTTCCACTCTGTCTGGCAAGGAAAACCTGCGGGAGCACAGAAAACATCTCCCATCGTGTTCTGGACGTTGCACGGAGGTCTGCCAAGTGTTTCCATGAAGAAAAGAAAAGTTGTCCAAAATAACTTCCTATCGAATATTCATGTGACTGGAAAAGTCAGGAGAATGGTAAGGTACTGTTTTCTATCAGTTGGCAAGTTCAGCACACAATCCCAGTGTTGTACAGCTTCTTTCTTCACCTTTCCGATGCTGCCGCTCTCTCCGGCTCCCTGAGCCCAAGAAGCGGCTTCTTCGCGCAAAGACGATTGTACCGCTCACAGTGCTCTCTTAGCGCGGCTTCTGCCGAAAGACGCCCGGGAGCGGCTCTTAGCTCCGGAGAGCATCGTACCTTCGTCTTTAGAGTCTTTTGTGGTCTACACCTTAGCAGAAAGCTTTTCCACTCTGTCTGGCAAGGAAAACCTGCGGGAGCACAGAAAACATCTCCCATCGTGTTCTGGACGTTGCACGGACGTCTGCCAAGTGTTTGGCATAAAGAAAAGAAAAGCTGTCCAAAACAGCTTCTTATCGAATATTCATGTGATTGGAAAAGTCAGGAAAGTGGTAAGGTAATGTTTTCTATCAGTTGGCAAGCTGCGCACACAATCCCAGTGTTGTACAGCTTCCTTCTTCACCTTTCCCATGCTGCCGCTCTCTCCGGCTCCGGGAGCCGAAGAAGCGGCTTCTTCGCGCAAAGACGATTGTACCGCTCACAGTGCTCTCTTAGCGCGGCTTCTGCCGAAAGACGCCCGGGAGCGGCGCTTAGCTCCGGAGAGCATCGTACCTTCGTCTTTAGCGTCTTTTGTGGTCTACATCCTAGCAGAAAGCTTTTCCACTCTGTCTGGCAAGGAAAACCTGCGGGAGCACAGAAAACATCTCCCATCGTGTTCTGGACATTGCACGGAGGTCTGCCAAGTGTTTGCATGAAGAAATTAATAGTTGTCCAAAATAACTTTCTATCAAATATTCTTGTGATTGGAAAAGTCAGGAAAGTGGTAAGGTACTGTTTTCTATCAGTTGGCTAGTTGAACACACAATCCCAGTATTGTACAGCTTCCTTCTTCACCTTTCGGATGCTGCCGCTCTCTCCGGCTCCCTGAGCCGAAGATGCGGCTTCTTCGCGCAAAGACGATTGTACCGCTCAGAGTGCTCTCTTAGCGCCGCTTCTGCCGAAAGAAGCCCGGGAGCGGCGCTTAGCTCCGGAGAGCATCGTACCTTCGTCTTTAGCGTTTTTTGTGGTCTACATCCTAGCAGAAAGCTTTTCCACTCTGTCTGGCAAGGAAAACCTGCGGGAGCACAGAAAACATCTCCCATCGTGTTCTGGACGTTGCACGGAGGTCTGCCATGTGTTTCCATGAAGAAAAGAAAAGTTGTCCAAAATAACTTCCTATCGAATATTCATGTGACTGGAAAAGTCAGGAGAATGGTAAGGTACTGTTTTCTATCAGTTGGCAAGTTGAGCACACAATCCCAGTGTTGTACAGCTTCTTTCTTCACCTTTCCGATGCTGCCGCTCTCTCCGGCTCCCGGAGCCCAAGAAGCGGCTTCTTCGCGCAAAGACGATTGTACCGCTCACAGTGCTCTCTTAGCGCGGCTTCTGCCAAAAGACGCCCGGGAGCGGCTCTTAGCTCGGGAGAGCATCGTACCTTCGTCTTTAGCGTCTTTTGTGGTCTACATCCTAGCAGAAAGCTTTTCCACTCTGTCTGGCAAGGAAAACCTGCGGGAGCACAGAAAACATCTCCCATCGTGTTCTGGACGTTGCACGGAGGTCTGCCAAGTGTTCAGCATAAAGAAAAGAAAAGCTGTCCAAAGCAGCTTCTTATCGAATATTCATGTGAATAGAAAAGTCAGGAGAATGGTAAGGTACTGTTTTCTATCAGTTGGCAAGCGGCGCACACAATCACAGTGTTGTACAGCTTCTTTCTCCACCTTTCCGATGCTGCCGCTCTCTCCGGCTCCCGGAGCCGAAGAAGCGGCTTCTTCGCGCAAAGACGATTGTACCGCTCACAGTGCTCTCTTAGCGCGGCTTCTGCCGAAAGACGCCCGGGAGCGGCGCATAGCTCCGGAGAGCATCGTACCTTCGTCTTTAGCGTCTATTGTGGTCTACACCTTAGCAGAAAGCTTTTCCATTCTGTCTGGCAAGGAAAACCTGCGGGAGCACAGAAAACATCTCCCATCGTGTTCTAGACATTGCACGGAGGTCTGCCATGTGTTTGGCATAAAGAAAGGAAAAGCTGTCCAAAACAGCTTCTTATCGAATATTCATGTGATTGGAAATGTCAGGAGAATGGTAAGGTACTGTTTTCTATCAGTTGGCTAGTTGAGCACACAATCCCAGTATTGTACAGCTTCCTTCTTCACCTTTCCGATGCTGCCGCTCTCTCCGGCTCCGGAAGCCGAAGATGCGGCTTCTTCGCGCAAAGACGATTGTACCGCTCACAGTGCTCTCTTAGCGCGGCTTCTGCCGAAAGAAGCCCGGGAGCGGCGCTTAGCTCCGGAGAGCATCGTACCTTCGTCTTTAGCGTTTTTTGTGGTCTACATCCTAGCAGAAAGCTTTTCCACTCTGTCTGGCAAGGAAAACCTGCGGGAGCACAGAAAACATCTCCCATCGTGTTCTGGACGTTGCACGGAGGTCTGCCAAGTGTTTCCATGAAGAAAAGAAAAGTTGTCCAAAATAACTTCCTATCGAATATTCATGTGACTGGAAAAGTCAGGAGAATGGTAAGGTACTGTTTTCTATCAGTTGGCAAGTTGAGCACACAATCCCAGTGTTGTACAGCTTCTTTCTTCACCTTTCCGATGCTGCCGCTCTCTCCGGCTCCCGGAGCCCAAGAAGCGGCTTCTTCGCGCAAAGACGATTGTACCGCTCACAGTGCTCTCTTAGCGCGGCTTCTGCCGAAAGACGCCCGGGAGCGGCTCTTAGCTCCGGAGAGCATCGTACCTTCGTCTTTAGCGTCTTTTGTGGTCTACATCCTAGCAGAAAGCTTTTCCACTCTGTCTGGCAAGGAAAACCTGCGGGAGCACAGAAAACATCTCCCATCGTGTTCTGGACGTTGCACGGAGGTCTGCCAAGTGTTCAGCATAAAGAAAAGAAAAGCTGTCCAAAGCAGTTTCTTATCGAATATTCATGTGATTGGAAAAGTCAGGAGAATGGTAAGGTACTGTTTTCTATCAGTTGGCCAGCGGCGCACACAATCACAGTGTTGTACAGCTTCTTTCTCCACCTTTCCGATGCTGCCGCTCTCTCCGGCTCCCGGAGCCGAAGAAGCGACTTCTTCGCGCAAAGACGATTGTACCGCTCACAGTGCTCTCTTAGCGCGGCTTCTGCCGAAAGACGCCCGGGAGCGGCGCATAACTCCGGAGAGCATCGTACCTTCGTCTTTAGCGTCTTTTGTGGTCTACACCTTAGCAGAAAGCTTTTCCACTCTGTCTGGCAAGGAAAACCTGCGGGAGCACAGAAAACATCTCCCATCGTGTTCTGGACGTTGCACGGAGGTCTGCCAAGTGTTTGCATGAAGAAATTAATAGTTGTCTAAAATAACTTTCTATCAAATACTCTTGTGATTGGAAAAGTCAGGAAAGCGGTAAGGTACTGTTTTCTATCAGTTGGCAAGCTGCGCACACAATCCCAGTGTTGTACAGCTTCCTTCTTCACCTTTCCGATGCTGCCGCTCTCTCCGGCTCCCGGAGCCAAAGAAGCGGCTTCTTCGCGCAAAGACGATTGTACCGGTCCCAGTGCTCTCTTAGCGCGGCTTCTGCCGAAAGACGCCCGGGAGCGGCGCTTAGCTCCGGAGAGCATCGTACCTTCGTCTTTAGCGTCTTTTGTGGTCTACATCCTAGCAGAAAGCTTTTCCACTCTGTCTGGCAAGGAAAACCTGCGGGAGCACAGAAAACATCTCCCATCGTGTTCTAGACATTGCACGGAGGTCTGCCAAGTGTTTGCATGAAGAAATTAATAGTTGTCCAAAATAACTTTCTATCAAATATTCTTGTGATTGGAAAAGTCAGGAAAGTGGTAAGGTACTGTTTTCTATCAGTTGGCTAGTTGAGCACACAATCCCAGTATTGTACAGCTTCCTTCTTCACCTTTCCGATGCTGCCGCTCTCTCCGGCTCCCGGAGCCGAAGATGCGGCTTCTTCGCGCAAAGACGATTGTACCGCTCACAATGCTCTCTTAGCGCCGCTTCTGCCGAAAGAAGCCCGGGAGCGGCGCTTAGCTCCGGAGAGCATCGTACCTTCGTCTTTAGCGTCTTTTGTGGTCTACATGCTAGCAGAAAGCTTTTCCACTCTGTCTGGCAAGGAAAACCTGCGGGAGCACAGAAAACATCTCCCATCGTGTTCTGGACGTTGCACGGAGGTCTGCCAAGTGTTTCCATGAAGAAAAGAAAAGTTGTCCAAAATAACTTCCTATCGAATATTCATGTGACTGGAAAAGTCAGGAGAATGGTAAGGTACTGTTTTCTATCAGTTGGCAAGTTGAGCACACAATCCCAGTGTTGTACAGCTTCTTTCTTCACCTTTCCGATGCTGCCGCTCTCTCCGGCTCCCGGAGCCCAAGAAACGGCTTCTTCGCGCAAAGACGATTGTACCGGTCACAGTGCTCTCTTAGCGCGGCTTCTGCCGAAAGACGCCCGGGAGCGGCTCTTAGCTCGGGAGAGCATCGTACCTTCGTCTTTAGAGTCTTTTGTGGTCTACACCTTAGCAGAAAGCTTTTCCACTCTGTCTGGCAAGGAAAACCTGCGGGAGCACAGAAAACATCTCCCATCGTGTTCTGGACGTTGCACGGACGTCTGCCAAGTGTTTGGCATAAAGAAAAGAAAAGCTGTCCAAAACAGCTTCTTATCGAATATTCATGTGATTGGAAAAGTCAGGAAAGTGGTAAGGTAATGTTTTCTATCAGTTGGCAAGCTGCGCACACAATCCCAGTGTTGTACAGCTTCCTTCTTCACCTTTCCCATGCTGCCGCTCTCTCCGGCTCCGGGAGCCGAAGAAGCGGCTTCTTCGCGCAAAGACGATTGTACCGCTCACAGTGCTCTCTTAGCGCGCCTTCTGCCGAAAGACGCCCGGGAGCGGCGCATAGCTCCGGAGAGCATCGTACCTTCGTCTTTAGCGTCTATTGTGGTCTACACCTTAGCAGAAAGCTTTTCCACTCTGTCTGGCAAGGAAAACCTGCGGGAGCACAGAAAACATCTCCCATCGTGTTCTGGACATTGCACGGAGGTCTGCCAAGTGTTTGCATGAAGAAATTAATAGTTGTCCAAAATAACATTCTATCAAATATTCTTGTGATTGGAAAAGTCAGGAAAGTGGTAAGGTACTGTTTTCTATCAGTTGGCTAGTTGAACACACAATCCCAGTATTGTACAGCTTCCTTCTTCACCTTTCGGATGCTGCCGCTCTCTCCGGCTCCCTGAGCCGAAGATGCGGCTTCTTCGCGCAAAGACGATTGTACCGCTCAGAGTGCTCTCTTAGCGCCGCTTCTGCCGAAAGAAGCCCGGGAGCGGCGCTTAGCTCCGGAGAGCATCGTACCTTCGTCTTTAGCGTTTTTTGTGGTCTACATCCTAGCAGAAAGCTTTTCCACTCTGTCTGGCAAGGAAAACCTGCGGGAGCACAGAAAACATCTCCCATCGTGTTCTGGACGTTGCACGGAGGTCTGCCATGTGTTTCCATGAAGAAAAGAAAAGTTGTCCAAAATAACTTCCTATCGAATATTCATGTGACTGGAAAAGTCAGGAGAATGGTAAGGTACTGTTTTCTATCAGTTGGCAAGTTGAGCACACAATCCCAGTGTTGTACAGCTTCTTTCTTCACCTTTCCGATGCTGCCGCTCTCTCCGGCTCCCGGAGCCCAAGAAGCGGCTTCTTCGCGCAAAGACGATTGTACCGCTCACAGTGCTCTCTTAGCGCGGCTTCTGCCAAAAGACGCCCGGGAGCGGCTCTTAGCTCGAGAGAGCATCGTACCTTCGTCTTTAGCGTCTTTTGTGGTCTACATCCTAGCAGAAAGCTTTTCCACTCTGTCTGGCAAGGAAAACCTGCGGGAGCACAGAAAACATCTCCCATCGTGTTCTGGACGTTGCACGGAGGTCTGCCAAGTGTTCAGCATAAAGAAAAGAAAAGCTGTCCAAAGCAGTTTCTTATCGAATATTCATGTGATTGGAAAAGTCAGGAGAATGGTAAGGTACTGTTTTCTATCAGTTGGCCAGCGGCGCACACAATCACAGTGTTGTACAGCTTCTTTCTCCACCTTTCCGATGCTGCCGCTCTCTCCGGCTCCCGGAGCCGAAGAAGCGGCTTCTTCGCGCAAAGACGATTGTACCGCTCACAGTGCTCTCTTAGCGCGGCTTCTGCCGAAAGACGCCCGGGAGCGGCGCATAGCTCCGGAGAGCATCGTACCTTCGTCTTTAGCGTCTATTGTGGTCTACACCTTAGCAGAAAGCTTTTCCATTCTGTCTGGCAAGGAAAACCTGCGGGAGCACAGAAAACATCTCCCATCGTGTTCTAGACATTGCACGGAGGTCTGCCATGTGTTTGGCATAAAGAAAGGAAAAGCTGTCCAAAACAGCTTCTTATCGAATATTCATGTGATTGGAAATGTCAGGAGGATGGTAAGGTACTGTTTTCTATCAGTTGGCTAGTTGAGCACACAATCCCAGTATTGTACAGCTTCCTTCTTCACCTTTCCGATGCTGCCGCTCTCTCCGGCTCCGGAAGCCGAAGATGCGGCTTCTTCGCGCAAAGACGATTGTACCGCTCACAGTGCTCTCTTAGCGCCGCTTCTGCCGAAAGAAGCCCGGGAGCGGCGCTTAGCTCCGGAGAGCATCGTACCTTCGTCTTTAGCGTCTTTTGTGGTCTACATCCTAGCAGAAAGCTTTTCCACTCTGTCTGGCAAGGAAAACCTGCGGGAGCACAGAAAACATCTCCCATCGTGTTCTGGACGTTGCACGGAGGTCTGCCAAGTGTTTCCATGACGAAAAGAAAAGTTGTCCAAAATAACTTCCTATCGAATATTCATGTGACTGGAAAAGTCAGGAGAATGGTAAGGTACTGTTTTCTATCAGTTGGCAAGTTCAGCACACAATCCCAGTGTTGTACAGCTTCTTTCTTCACCTTTCCGATGCTGCCGCTCTCTCCGGCTCCCTGAGCCCAAGAAGCGGCTTCTTCGCGCAAAGACGATTGTACCGATCACAGTGCTCTCTTAGCGCGGCTTCTGCCGAAAGACGCCCGGGAGCGGCTCTTAGCTCCGGAGAGCATCGTACCTTCGTCTTTAGCGTCTTTTGTGGTCTACATCCTAGCAGAAAGCTTTTCCACTCTGTCTGGCAAGGAAAACCTGCGGGAGCACAGAAAACATCTCCCATCGTGTTCTGGACGTTGCACGGACGTCTGCCAAGTGTTCAGCATAAAGAAAAGAAAAGCTGTCCAAAGCAGTTTCTTATCGAATATTCATGTGAATAGAAAAGTCAGGAGAATGGTAAGGTACTGTTTTCTATCAGTTGGCCAGCGGCGCACACAATCACAGTGTTGTACAGCTTCTTTCTCCACCTTTCCGATGCTGCCGCTCTCTCCGGCTCCCGGAGCCGAAGAAGCGGCTTCTTCGCGCAAAGACGATTGTACCGCTCACAGTGCTCTCTTAGCGCGGCTTCTGCCGAAAGACGCCCGGGAGCGGCGCATAACTCCGGAGAGCATCGTACCTTCGTCTTTAGCGTCTTTTGTGGTCTACACCTTAGCAGAAAGCTTTTCCACTCTGTCTGGCAAGGAAAACCTGCGGGAGCACAGAAAACATCTCCCATCGTGTTCTGGACATTGCACGGAGGTCTGCCAAGTGTTTGCATGAAGAAATTAATAGTTGTCCAAAATAACTTTCTATCAAATATTCTTGTGATTGGAAAAGTCAGGAAAGTGGTAAGGTACTGTTTTCTATCAGTTGGCAAGCTGCGCACACAATCCCAGTGTTGTACAGCTTCTTTCTTCACCTTTCCGATGCTGCCGCTCTCTCCGGCTCCCGGAGCCCAAGAAGCGGCTTCTTCGCGCAAAGACGATTGTACCGCTCACAGTGCTCTCTTAGCGCGGCTTCTGCCAAAAGACGCCCGGGAGCGGCTCTTAGCTCGGGAGAGCATCGTACCTTCGTCTTTAGCGTCTTTTGTGGTCTACATCCTAGCAGAAAGCTTTTCCACTCTGTCTGGCAAGGAAAACCTGCGGGAGCACAGAAAACATCTCCCATCGTGTTCTGGACGTTGCACGGAGGTCTGCCAAGTGTTCAGCATAAAGAAAAGAAAAGCTGTCCAAAGCAGCTTCTTATCGAATATTCATGTGAATAGAAAAGTCAGCAGAATGGTAAGGTACTGTTTTCTATCAGTTGGCAAGCGGCGCACACAATCACAGTGTTGTACAGCTTCTTTCTCCACCTTTCCGATGCTGCCGCTCTCTCCGGCTCCCGGAGCCGAAGAAGCGGCTTCTTCGCGCAAAGACGATTGTACCGCTCACAGTGCTCTCTTAGCGCGGCTTCTGCCGAAAGACGCCCGGGAGCGGCGCATAGCTCCGGAGAGCATCGTACCTTCGTCTTTAGCGTCTATTGTGGTCTACACCTTAGCAGAAAGCTTTTCCATTCTGTCTGGCAAGGAAAACCTGCGGGAGCACAGAAAACATCTCCCATCGTGTTCTAGACATTGCACGGAGGTCTGCCATGTGTTTGGCATAAAGAAAGGAAAAGCTGTCCAAAACAGCTTCTTATCGAATATTCATGTGATTGGAAATGTCAGGAGAATGGTAAGGTACTGTTTTCTATCAGTTGGCTAGTTGAGCACACAATCCCAGTATTGTACAGCTTCCTTCTTCACCTTTCCGATGCTGCCGCTCTCTCCGGCTCCGGAAGCCGAAGATGCGGCTTCTTCGCGCAAAGACGATTGTACCGCTCACAGTGCTCTCTTAGCGCCGCTTCTGCCGAAAGAAGCCCGGGAGCGGCGCTTAGCTCCGGAGAGCATCGTACCTTCGTCTTTAGCGTTTTTTGTGGTCTACATCCTAGCAGAAAGCTTTTCCACTCTGTCTGGCAAGGAAAACCTGCGGGAGCACAGAAAACATTTCCCATCGTGTTCTGGACGTTGCACGGAGGTCTGCCAAGTGTTTCCATGAAGAAAAGAAAAGTTGTCCAAAATAACTTCCTATCGAATATTCATGTGACTGGAAAAGTCAGGAGAATGGTAAGGTACTGTTTTCTATCAGTTGGCAAGTTGAGCACACAATCCCAGTGTTGTACAGCTTCTTTCTTCACCTTTCCGATGCTGCCGCTCTCTCCGGCTCCCGGAGCCCAAGAAGCGGCTTCTTCGCGCAAAGACGATTGTACCGCTCACAGTGCTCTCTTAGCGCGGCTTCTGCCGAAAGACGCCCGGGAGCGGCTCTTAGCTCGGGAGAGCATCGTACCTTCGTCTTTAGCGTCTTTTGTGGTCTACATCCTAGCAGAAAGCTTTTCCACTCTGTCTGGCAAGGAAAACCTGCGGGAGCACAGAAAACATCTCCCATCGTGTTCTGGACGTTGCACGGAGGTCTGCCAAGTGTTCAGCATAAAGAAAAGAAAAGCTGTCCAAAGCAGTTTCTTATCGAATATTCATGTGAATAGAAAAGTCAGGAGAATGGTAAGGTACTGTTTTCTATCAGTTGGCCAGCGGCGCACACAATCACAGTGTTGTACAGCTTCTTTCTCCACCTTTCCGATGCTGCCGCTCTCTCCGGCTCCCGGAGCCGAAGAAGCGACTTCTTCGCGCAAAGACGATTGTACCGCTCACAGTGCTCTCTTAGCGCGGCTTCTGCCGAAAGACGCCCGGGAGCGGCGCATAACTCCGGAGAGCATCGTACCTTCGTCTTTAGCGTCTTTTGTGGTCTACACCTTAGCAGAAAGCTTTTCCACTCTGTCTGGCAAGGAAAACCTGCGGGAGCACAGAAAACATCTCCCATCGTGTTCTGGACGTTGCACGGAGGTCTGCCAAGTGTTTGCATGAAGAAATTAATAGTTGTCCAAAATAACTTTCTATCAAATATTCTTGTGATTGGAAAAGTCAGGAAAGCGGTAAGGTACTGTTTTCTATCAGTTGGCAAGCTGCGCACACAATCCCAGTGTTGTACAGCTTCCTTCTTCACCTTTCCGATGCTGCCGCTCTCTCCGGCTCCCGGAGCCAAAGAAGCGGCTTCTTCGCGCAAAGACGATTGTACCGGTCCCAGTGCTCTCTTAGCGCGGCTTCTGCCGAAAGACGCCCGGGAGCGGCGCTTAGCTCCGGAGAGCATCGTACCTTCGTCTTTAGCGTCTTTTGTGGTCTACATCCTAGCAGAAAGCTTTTCCACTCTGTCTGGCAAGGAAAACCTGCGGGAGCACAGAAAACATCTCCCATCGTGTTCTAGACATTGCACGGAGGTCTGCCAAGTGTTTGCATGAAGAAATTAATAGTTGTCCAAAATAACTTTCTATCAAATATTCTTGTGATTGGAAAAGTCAGGAAAGTGGTAAGGTACTGTTTTCTATCAGTTGGCTAGTTGAGCACAAAATCCCAGTATTGTACAGCTTCCTTCTTCACCTTTCCGATGCTGCCGCTCTCTCCGGCTCCCGGAGCCGAAGATGCGGCTTCTTCGCGCAAAGACGATTGTACCGCTCACAATGCTCTCTTAGCGCCGCTTCTGCCGAAAGAAGCCCGGGAGCGGCGCTTAGCTCCGGAGAGCATCGTACCTTCGTCTTTAGCGTCTTTTGTGGTCTACATGCTAGCAGAAAGCTTTTCCACTCTGTCTGGCAAGGAAAACCTGCGGGAGCACAGAAAACATCTCCCATCGTGTTCTGGACGTTGCACGGAGGTCTGCCAAGTGTTTCCATGAAGAAAAGAAAAGTTGTCCAAAATAACTTCCTATCGAATATTCATGTGACTGGAAAAGTCAGGAGAATGGTAAGGTACTGTTTTCTATCAGTTGGCAAGTTGAGCACACAATCCCAGTGTTGTACAGCTTCTTTCTTCACCTTTCCGATGCTGCCGCTCTCTCCGGCTCCCTGAGCCCAAGAAACGGCTTCTTCGCGCAAAGACGATTGTACCGGTCACAGTGCTCTCTTAGCGCGGCTTCTGCCGAAAGACGCCCGGGAGCGGCTCTTAGCTCGGGAGAGCATCGTACCTTCGTCTTTAGAGTCTTTTGTGGTCTACACCTTAGCAGAAAGCTTTTCCACTCTGTCTGGCAAGGAAAACCTGCGGGAGCACAGAAAACATCTCCCATCGTGTTCTGGACGTTGCACGGACGTCTGCCAAGTGTTTGGCATAAAGAAAAGAAAAGCTGTCCAAAACAGCTTCTTATCGAATATTCATGTGATTGGAAAAGTCAGGAAAGTGGTAAGGTAATGTTTTCTATCAGTTGGCAAGCTGCGCACACAATCCCAGTGTTGTACAGCTTCCTTCTTCACCTTTCCCATGCTGCCGCTCTCTCCGGCTCCGGGAGCCGAAGAAGCGGCTTCTTCGCGCAAAGACGATTGTACCGCTCACAGTGCTCTCTTAGCGCGGCTTCTGCCGAAAGACGCCCGGGAGCGGCGCATAGCTCCGGAGAGCATCGTACCTTCGTCTTTAGCGTCTATTGTGGTCTACACCTTAGCAGAAAGCTTTTCCACTCTGTCTGGCAAGGAAAACCTGCGGGAGCACAGAAAACATCTCCCATCGTGTTCTGGACATTGCACGGAGGTCTGCCAAGTGTTTGCATGAAGAAATTAATAGTTGTCCAAAATAACATTCTATCAAATATTCTTGTGATTGGAAAAGTCAGGAAAGTGGTAAGGTACTGTTTTCTATCAGTTGGCTAGTTGAACACACAATCCCAGTATTGTACAGCTTCCTTCTTCACCTTTCGGATGCTGCCGCTCTCTCCGGCTCCCTGAGCCGAAGATGCGGCTTCTTCGCGCAAAGACGATTGTACCGCTCAGAGTGCTCTCTTAGCGCCGCTTCTGCCGAAAGAAGCCCGGGAGCGGCGCTTAGCTCCGGAGAGCATCGTACCTTCGTCTTTAGCGTTTTTTGTGGTCTACATCCTAGCAGAAAGCTTTTCCACTCTGTCTGGCAAGGAAAACCTGCGGGAGCACAGAAAACATCTCCCATCGTGTTCTGGACGTTGCACGGAGGTCTGCCATGTGTTTCCATGAAGAAAAGAAAAGTTGTCCAAAATGACTTCCTATCGAATATTCATGTGACTGGAAAAGTCAGGAGAATGGTAAGGTACTGTTTTCTATCAGTTGGCAAGTTGAGCACACAATCCCAGTGTTGTACAGCTTCTTTCTTCACCTTTCCGATGCTGCCGCTCTCTCCGGCTCCCGGAGCCCAAGAAGCGGCTTCTTCGCGCAAAGACGATTGTACCGCTCACAGTGCTCTCTTAGCGCGGCTTCTGCCAAAAGACGCCCGGGAGCGGCTCTTAGCTCGGGAGAGCATCGTACCTTCGTCTTTAGCGTCTTTTGTGGTCTACATCCTAGCAGAAAGCTTTTCCACTCTGTCTGGCAAGGAAAACCTGCGGGAGCACAGAAAACATCTCCCATCGTGTTCTGGACGTTGCACGGAGGTCTGCCAAGTGTTCAGCATAAAGAAAAGAAAAGCTGTCCAAAGCAGCTTCTTATCGAATATTCATGTGAATAGAAAAGTCAGGAGAATGGTAAGGTACTGTTTTCTATCAGTTGGCAAGCGGCGCACACAATCACAGTGTTGTACAGCTTCTTTCTCCACCTTTCCGATGCTGCCGCTCTCTCCGGCTCCCGGAGCCGAAGAAGCGGCTTCTTCGCGCAAAGACGATTGTACCGCTCACAGTGCTCTCTTAGCGCGGCTTCTGCCGAAAGACGCCCGGGAGCGGCGCATAGCTCCGGAGAGCATCGTACCTTCGTCTTTAGCGTCTATTGTGGTCTACACCTTAGCAGAAAGCTTTTCCATTCTGTCTGGCAAGGAAAACCTGCGGGAGCACAGAAAACATCTCCCATCGTGTTCTAGACATTGCACGGAGGTCTGCCATGTGTTTGGCATAAAGAAAGGAAAAGCTGTCCAAAACAGCTTCTTATCGAATATTCATGTGATTGGAAATGTCAGGAGGATGGTAAGGTACTGTTTTCTATCAGTTGGCTAGTTGAGCACACAATCCCAGTATTGTACAGCTTCCTTCTTCACCTTTCCGATGCTGCCGCTCTCTCCGGCTCCGGAAGCCGAAGATGCGGCTTCTTCGCGCAAAGACGATTGTACCGCTCACAGTGCTCTCTTAGCGCCGCTTCTGCCGAAAGAAGCCCGGGAGCGGCGCTTAGCTCCGGAGAGCATCGTACCTTCGTCTTTAGCGTCTTTTGTGGTCTACATCCTAGCAGAAAGCTTTTCCACTCTGTCTGGCAAGGAAAACCTGCGGGAGCACAGAAAACATCTCCCATCGTGTTCTGGACGTTGCACGGAGGTCTGCCAAGTGTTTCCATGACGAAAAGAAAAGTTGTCCAAAATAACTTCCTATCGAATATTCATGTGACTGGAAAAGTCAGGAGAATGGTAAGGTACTGTTTTCTATCAGTTGGCAAGTTCAGCACACAATCCCAGTGTTGTACAGCTTCTTTCTTCACCTTTCCGATGCTGCCGCTCTCTCCGGCTCCCGGAGCCCAAGAAGCGGCTTCTTCGCGCAAAGACGATTGTACCGATCACAGTGCTCTCTTAGCGCGGCTTCTGCCGAAAGACGCCCGGGAGCGGCTCTTAGCTCCGGAGAGCATCGTACCTTCGTCTTTAGCGTCTTTTGTGGTCTACATCCTAGCAGAAAGCTTTTCCACTCTGTCTGGCAAGGAAAACCTGCGGGAGCACAGAAAACATCTCCCATCGTGTTCTGGACGTTGCACGGACGTCTGCCAAGTGTTCAGCATAAAGAAAAGAAAAGCTGTCCAAAGCAGTTTCTTATCGAATATTCATGTGAATAGAAAAGTCAGGAGAATGGTAAGGTACTGTTTTCTATCAGTTGGCCAGCGGCGCACACAATCACAGTGTTGTACAGCTTCTTTCTCCACCTTTCCGATGCTGCCGCTCTCTCCGGCTCCCGGAGCCGAAGAAGCGGCTTCTTCGCGCAAAGACGATTGTACCGCTCACAGTGCTCTCTTAGCGCGGCTTCTGCCGAAAGACGCCCGGGAGCGGCGCATAACTCCGGAGAGCATCGTACCTTCGTCTTTAGCGTCTTTTGTGGTCTACACCTTAGCAGAAAGCTTTTCCACTCTGTCTGGCAAGGAAAACCTGCGGGAGCACAGAAAACATCTCCCATCGTGTTCTGGACGTTGCACGGAGGTCTGCCAAGTGTTTGCATGAAGAAATTAATAGTTGTCCAAAATAACTTTCTATCAAATATTCTTGTGATTGGAAAAGTCAGGAAAGTGGTAAGGTACTGTTTTCTATCAGTTGGCAAGCTGCGCACACAATCCCAGTGTTGTACAGCTTCCTTCTTCACCTTTCCCATGCTGCCGCTCTCTCCGGCTCCGGGAGCCGAAGAAGCGGCTTCTTCGCGCAAAGACGATTGTACCGCTCACAGTGCTCTCTTAGCGCGGCTTCTGCCGAAAGACGCCCGGGAGCGGCGCTTAGCTCCGGAGAGCATCGTACCTTCGTCTTTAGCGTCTTTTGTGGTCTACATCCTAGCAGAAAGCTTTTCCACTCTGTCTGGCAAGGAAAACCTGCGGGAGCACAGAAAACATCTCCCATCGTGTTCTAGACATTGCACGGAGGTCTGCCAAGTGTTTGCATGAAGAAAAGAAAAGTTGTCCAAAATAACTTCCTATCGAATATTCATGTGACTGGAAAAGTCAGGAGAATGGTAAGGTACTGTTTTCTATCAGTTGGCAAGTTGAGCACACAATCCCAGTGTTGTACAGCTTCTTTCTTCACCTTTCCGATGCTGCCGCTCTCTCCGGCTCCCGGAGCCCAAGAAGCGGCTTCTTCGCGCAAAGACGATTGTACCGCTCACAGTGCTCTCTTAGCGCGGCTTCTGCCAAAAGACGCCCGGGAGCGGCTCTTAGCTCGGGAGAGCATCGTACCTTCGTCTTTAGCGTCTTTTGTGGTCTACATCCTAGCAGAAAGCTTTTCCACTCTGTCTGGCAAGGAAAACCTGCGGGAGCACAGAAAACATCTCCCATCGTGTTCTGGACGTTGCACGGAGGTCTGCCAAGTGTTCAGCATAAAGAAAAGAAAAGCTGTCCAAAGCAGCTTCTTATCGAATATTCATGTGAATAGAAAAGTCAGGAGAATGGTAAGGTACTGTTTTCTATCAGTTGGCAAGCGGCGCACACAATCACAGTGTTGTACAGCTTCTTTCTCCACCTTTCCGATGCTGCCGCTCTCTCCGGCTCCCGGAGCCCAAGAAGCGGCTTCTTCGCGCAAAGACGATTGTACCGCTCACAGTGCTCTCTTAGCGCGGCTTCTGCCGAAAGACGCCCGGGAGCGGCGCATAGCTCCGGAGAGCATCGTACCTTCGTCTTTAGCGTCTATTGTGGTCTACACCTTAGCAGAAAGCTTTTCCATTCTGTCTGGCAAGGAAAACCTGCGGGAGCACAGAAAACATCTCCCATCGTGTTCTAGACATTGCACGGAGGTCTGCCATGTGTTTGGCATAAAGAAAGGAAAAGCTGTCCAAAACAGCTTCTTATCGAATATTCATGTGATTGGAAATGTCAGGAGGATGGTAAGGTACTGTTTTCTATCAGTTGGCTAGTTGAGCACACAATCCCAGTATTGTACAGCTTCCTTCTTCACCTTTCCGATGCTGCCGCTCTCTCCGGCTCCGGAAGCCGAAGATGCGGCTTCTTCGCGCAAAGACGATTGTACCGCTCACAGTGCTCTCTTAGCGCCGCTTCTGCCGAAAGAAGCCCGGGAGCGGCGCTTAGCTCCGGAGAGCATCGTACCTTCGTCTTTAGCGTCTTTTGTGGTCTACATCCTAGCAGAAAGCTTTTCCACTCTGTCTGGCAAGGAAAACCTGCGGGAGCACAGAAAACATCTCCCATCGTGTTCTGGACGTTGCACGGAGGTCTGCCAAGTGTTTCCATGACGAAAAGAAAAGTTGTCCAAAATAACTTCCTATCGAATATTCATGTGACTGGAAAAGTCAGGAGAATGGTAAGGTACTGTTTTCTATCAGTTGGCAAGTTCAGCACACAATCCCAGTGTTGTACAGCTTCTTTCTTCACCTTTCCGATGCTGCCGCTCTCTCCGGCTCCCGGAGCCCAAGAAGCGGCTTCTTCGCGCAAAGACGATTGTACCGATCACAGTGCTCTCTTAGCGCGGCTTCTGCCGAAAGACGCCCGGGAGCGGCTCTTAGCTCCGGAGAGCATCGTACCTTCGTCTTTAGCGTCTTTTGTGGTCTACATCCTAGCAGAAAGCTTTTCCACTCTGTCTGGCAAGGAAAACCTGCGGGAGCACAGAAAACATCTCCCATCGTGTTCTGGACGTTGCACGGACGTCTGCCAAGTGTTCAGCATAAAGAAAAGAAAAGCTGTCCAAAGCAGTTTCTTATCGAATATTCATGTGAATAGAAAAGTCAGGAGAATGGTAAGGTACTGTTTTCTATCAGTTGGCCAGCGGCGCACACAATCACAGTGTTGTACAGCTTCTTTCTCCACCTTTCCGATGCTGCCGCTCTCTCCGGCTCCCGGAGCCGAAGAAGCGGCTTCTTCGCGCAAAGACGATTGTACCGCTCACAGTGCTCTCTTAGCGCGGCTTCTGCCGAAAGACGCCCGGGAGCGGCGCATAACTCCGGAGAGCATCGTACCTTCGTCTTTAGCGTCTTTTGTGGTCTACACCTTAGCAGAAAGCTTTTCCACTCTGTCTGGCAAGGAAAACCTGCGGGAGCACAGAAAACATCTCCCATCGTGTTCTGGACGTTGCACGGAGGTCTGCCAAGTGTTTGCATGAAGAAATTAATAGTTGTCCAAAATAACTTTCTATCAAATATTCTTGTGATTGGAAAAGTCAGGAAAGTGGTAAGGTACTGTTTTCTATCAGTTGGCAAGCTGCGCACACAATCCCAGTGTTGTACAGCTTCCTTCTTCACCTTTCCCATGCTGCCGCTCTCTCCGGCTCCGGGAGCCGAAGAAGCGGCTTCTTCGCGCAAAGACGATTGTACCGCTCACAGTGCTCTCTTAGCGCGGCTTCTGCCGAAAGACGCCCGGGAGCGGCGCTTAGCTCCGGAGAGCATCGTACCTTCGTCTTTAGCGTCTTTTGTGGTCTACATCCTAGCAGAAAGCTTTTCCACTCTGTCTGGCAAGGAAAACCTGCGGGAGCACAGAAAACATCTCCCATCGTGTTCTAGACATTGCACGGAGGTCTGCCAAGTGTTTGCATGAAGAAAAGAAAAGTTGTCCAAAATAACTTCCTATCGAATATTCATGTGACTGGAAAAGTCAGGAGAATGGTAAGGTACTGTTTTCTATCAGTTGGCAAGTTCAGCACACAATCCCAGTGTTGTACAGCTTCTTTCTTCACCTTTCCGATGCTGCCGCTCTCTCCGGCTCCCGGAGCCCAAGAAGCGGCTTCTTCGCGCAAAGACGATTGTACCGCTCACAGTGCTCTCTTAGCGCGGCTTCTGCCAAAAGACGCCCGGGAGCGGCTCTTAGCTCGGGAGAGCATCGTACCTTCGTCTTTAGCGTCTTTTGTGGTCTACATCCTAGCAGAAAGCTTTTCCACTCTGTCTGGCAAGGAAAACCTGCGGGAGCACAGAAAACATCTCCCATCGTGTTCTGGACGTTGCACGGAGGTCTGCCATGTGTTTGGCATAAAGAAAGGAAAACCTGTCCAAAACAGCTTCTTATCGAATATTCATGTGATTGGAAAAGTCAGGAGAATGGTAAGGTACTGTTTTCTATCAGTTGGCCAGCGGCGCACACAATCACAGTGTTGTACAGCTTCTTTCTCCACCTTTCCGATGCTGCCGCTCTCTCCGGCTCCCGGAGCCGGAGATGCGGCTTCTTCGCGCAAAGACGATTGTACCGCTCACAGTGCTCTCTTAGCGCGGCTTCTGCCGAAAGACGCCCGGGAGCGGCTCTTAGCTCGGGAGAGCATCGTACCTTCGTCTTTAGCGTCTTTTGTGGTCTACATCCTAGCAGAAAGCTTTTCCACTCTGTCTGGCAAGGAAAACCTGCGGGAGCACAGAAAACATCTCCCATCGTGTTCTGGACATTGCACGGAGGTCTGCCAAGTGTTCAGCATAAAGAAAAGAAAAGCTGTCCAAAGCAGCTCCTTATCGAATATTCATGTGAATAGAAAAGTCAGGAAAGTGGTAAGGTACTGTTTTCTATCAGTTTGCAAGCGGCGCACACAATCACAGTGTTGTACAGCTTCTTTCTCCACCTTTCCGATGCTGCCGCTCTCTCCGGCTCCCGGAGCCGGAGATGCGGCTTCTTCGCGCAAAGACGATTGTACCGCTCACAGTGCTCTCTTAGCGCGGCTTCTGCCGAAAGACGCCCGGGAGCGGCGCTTAGCTCCGGAGAGCATCGTACCTTCGTCTTTAGCGTCTTTTGTGGTCTACATCCTAGCAGAAAGCTTTTCCACTCTGTCTGGCAAGGAAAACCTGCGAGAGCACAGAAAACATCTCCCATCGTGTTCTGGACGTTGCACGGAGGTCTGCCATGTGTTTCCATGAAGAAAAGAAAAGTTGTCCAAAATAACTTCCTATCGAATATTCATGTGACTGGAAAAGTCAGGAGAATGGTAAGGTACTGTTTTCTATCAGTCGGCAAGTTCAGCACACAATCCCAGTGTTGTACAGCTTCTTTCTTCACCTTTCCCATGCTACCGCTCTCTCCGGCTCCCTGAGCCCAAGAAGCGGCTTCTTCGCGCAAAGACGATTGTACCGCTCACAGTGCTCTCTTAGCACGGCTTCTGCCGAAAGACGCCCGGGAGCGGCTCTTAGCTCGGGAGAGCATCGTACCTTCGTCTTTAGCGTCTTTTGTGGTCTACATCCTGGCAGAAAGCTTTTCCACTCTGTCTGGCAAGGAAAACCTGCGGGAGCACAGAAAACATCTCCCATCGTGTTCTGGACGTTGCACGGAGGTCTGCCAAGTGTTCAGCATAAAGAAAAGAAAAGCTGTCCAAAGCAGCTTCTTATCGAATATTCATGTGATTAGAAAAGTCAGGAGAATGGTAAGGTACTGTTTTCTATCAGTTGGCAAGCGGCGCACACAATCACAGTGTTGTACAGCTTCTTTCTCCACCTTTCCGATGCTGCCGCTCTCTCCGGCTCCCGGAGCCCAAGAAGCGGCTTCTTCGCGCAAAGACGATTGTACCGCTCACAGTGCTCTCTTAGCGCGGCTTCTGCCGAAAGACGCCCGGGAGCGGCTCTTAGCTCGGGAGAGCATCATACCTTCGTCTTTAGCGTCTTTTGTGGTCTACATCCTAGCAGAAAGCTTTTCCACTCTGTCTGGCAAGGAAAACCTGCGGGAGCACAGAAAACATCTCCCATCGTGTTCTGGACGTTGCACGGACGTCTGCCAAGTGTTTGGCATAAAGAAAAGAAAAGCTGTCCAAAACAGCTTCTTATCGAATATTCATGTGATTGGAAAAGTCAGGAAAGTGGTAAGGTAATGTTTTCTATCAGTTGGCAAGCTGCGCACACAATCCCAGTGTTGTACAGCTTCCTTCTTCACCTTTCCGATGCTGCCGCTCTCTCCGGCTCCGGGAGCCGAAGAAGCGGCTTCTTCGCGCAAAGACGATTGTACCGCTCACAGTGCTCTCTTAGCGCGGCTTCTGCCGAAAGAAGCCCGGGAGCGGCGCTTAGCTCCGGAGAGCATCGTACCTTCGTCTTTAGCGTTTTTTGTGGTCTACATCCTAGCAGAAAGCTTTTCCACTCTGTCTGGCAAGGAAAACCTGCGGGAGCACAGAAAACATCTCCCATCGTGTTCTGGACGTTGCACGGAGGTCTGCCATGTGTTTCCATGAAGAAAAGAAAAGTTGTCCAAAATAACTTCCTATCGAATATTCATGTGACTGGAAAAGTCAGGAGAATGGTAAGGTACTGTTTTCTATCAGTTGGCAAGTTGAGCACACAATCCCAGTGTTGTACAGCTTCTTTCTTCACCTTTCCGATGCTGCCGCTCTCTCCGGCTCCCGGAGCCCAAGAAGCGGCTTCTTCGCGCAAAGACGATTGTACCGCTCACAGTGCTCTCTTAGCGCGGCTTCTGCCAAAAGACGCCCGGGAGCGGCTCTTAGCTCGGGAGAGCATCGTACCTTCGTCTTTAGCGTCTTTTGTGGTCTACATCCTAGCAGAAAGCTTTTCCACTCTGTCTGGCAAGGAAAACCTGCGGGAGCACAGAAAACATCTCCCATCGTGTTCTGGACGTTGCACGGAGGTCTGCCATGTGTTTGGCATAAAGAAAGGAAAAGCTGTCCAAAACAGCTTCTTATCGAATATTCATGTGATTGGAAAAGTCAGGAGAATGGTAAGGTACTGTTTTCTATCAGTTGGCCAGCGGCGCACACAATCACAGTGTTGTACAGCTTCTTTCTCCACCTTTCCGATGCTGCCGCTCTCTCCGGCTCCCGGAGCCGGAGATGCGGCTTCTTCGCGCAAAGACGATTGTACCGCTCACAGTGCTCTCTTAGCGCGGCTTCTGCCGAAAGACGCCCGGGAGCGGCTCTTAGCTCGGGAGAGCATCGTACCTTCGTCTTTAGCGTCTTTTGTGGTCTACATCCTAGCAGAAAGCTTTTCCACTCTGTCTGGCAAGGAAAACCTGCGGGAGCACAGAAAACATCTCCCATCGTGTTCTGGACATTGCACGGAGGTCTGCCAAGTGTTCAGCATAAAGAAAAGAAAAGCTGTCCAAAGCAGCTTCTTATCGAATATTCATGTGAATAGAAAAGTCAGGAAAGTGGTAAGGTACTGTTTTCTATCAGTTTGCAAGCGGCGCACACAATCACAGTGTTGTACAGCTTCTTTCTCCACCTTTCCGATGCTGCCGCTCTCTCCGGCTCCCGGAGCCGGAGATGCGGCTTCTTCGCGCAAAGACGATTGTACCGCTCACAGTGCTCTCTTAGCGCGGCTTCTGCCGAAAGACGCCCGGGAGCGGCTCTTAGCTCCGGAGAGCATCGTACCTTCGTCTTTAGCGTTTTTTGTGGTCTACATCCTAGCAGAAAGCTTTTCCACTCTGTCTGGCAAGGAAAACCTGCGAGAGCACAGAAAACATCTCCCATCGTGTTCTGGACGTTGCACGGAGGTCTGCCATGTGTTTCCATGAAGAAAAGAAAAGTTGTCCAAAATAACTTCCTATCGAATATTCATGTGACTGGAAAAGTCAGGAGAATGGTAAGGTACTGTTTTCTATCAGTCGGCAAGTTCAGCACACAATCCCAGTGTTGTACAGCTTCTTTCTTCACCTTTCCGATGCTGCCGCTCTCTCCGGCTCCCGGAGCCGAAGATGCGGCTTCTTCGCGCAAAGACGATTGTACCGCTCACAATGCTCTCTTAGCGCCGCTTCTGCCGAAAGAAGCCCGGGAGCGGCGCTTAGCTCCGGAGAGCATCGTCCCTTCGTCTTTAGCGTCTTTTGTGGTCTACATCCTGGCAGAAAGCTTTTCCACTCTGTCTGGCAAGGAAAACCTGCGGGAGCACAGAAAACATCTCCCATCGTGTTCTGGACGTTGCACGGAGGTCTGCCAAGTGTTCAGCATAAAGAAAAGAAAAGCTGTCCAAAGCAGCTTCTTATCGAATATCCATGTGATTAGAAAAGTCAGGAGAATGGTAAGGTACTGTTTTCTATCAGTTGGCAAGCGGCGCACACAATCACAGTGTTGTACAGCTTCTTTCTCCACCTTTCCGATGCTGCCGCTCTCTCCGGCTCCCGGAGCCGAAGAAGCGGCTTCTTCGCGCAAAGACGATTGTACCGCTCACAGTGCTCTCTTAGCGCGGCTTCTGCCGAAAGACGCCCGGGAGCGGCGCATAGCTCCGGAGAGCATCGTACCTTCGTCTTTAGCGTCTATTGTGGTCTACACCTTAGCAGAAAGCTTTTCCATTCTGTCTGGCAAGGAAAACCTGCGGGAGCACAGAAAACATCTCCCATCGTGTTCTAGACATTGCACGGAGGTCTGCCATGTGTTTGGCATAAAGAAAGGAAAAGCTGTCCAAAACAGCTTCTTATCGAATATTCATGTGATTGGAAATGTCAGGAGAATGGTAAGGTACTGTTTTCTATCAGTTGGCAAGTTGAGCACACAATCCCAGTGTTGTACAGCTTCTTTCTTCACCTTTCCGATGCTGCCGCTCTCTCCGGCTCCCGGAGCCCAAGAACCGGCTTCTTCGCGCAAAGACGATTGTACCGCTCACAGTGCTCTCTTAGCGCGGCTTCTGCCGAAGGACGCCCGGGAGCGGCTCTTAGCTCGGGAGAGCATCGTACCTTCGTCTTTAGCGTCTTTTGTGGTCTACATCCTAGCAGAAAGCTTTTCCACTCTGTCTGGCAAGGAAAACCTGCGGGAGCACAGAAAACATCTCCCATCGTGTTCTGGACGTTGCACGGAGGTCTGCCAAGTGTTCAGCATAAAGAAAAGAAAAGCTGTCCAAAGCAGTTTCTTATCGAATATTCATGTGAATAGAAAAGTCAGGAGAATGGTAAGGTACTGTTTTCTATCAGTTGGCAAGCGGCGCACACAATCACAGTGTTGTACAGCTTCTTTCTCCACCTTTCCGATGCTGCCGCTCTCTCCGGCTCCCGGAGCCCAAGAAGCGGCTTCTTCGCGCAAAGACGATTGTACCGCTCACAGTGCTCTCTTAGCGCGGCTTCTGCCGAAAGACGCCCGGGAGCGGCGCATAACTCCGGAGAGCATCGTACCTTCGTCTTTAGCGTCTTTTGTGGTCTACACCTTAGCAGAAAGCTTTTCCACTCTGTCTGGCAAGGAAAACCTGCGGGAGCACAGAAAACATCTCCCATCGTGTTCTGGACGTTGCACGGAGGTCTGCCAAGTGTTTGCATGAAGAAATTAATAGTTGTCCAAAATAACTTTCTATCAAATATCCTTGTGATTGGAAAAGTCAGGAAAGCGGTAAGGTACTGTTTTCTATCAGTTGGCAAGCTGCGCACACAATCCCAGTGTTGTACAGCTTCCTTCTTCACCTTTCCCATGCTGCCGCTCTCTCCGGCTCCGGGAGCCGAAGAAGCGGCTTCTTCGCGCAAAGACGATTGTACCGCTCACAGTGCTCTCTTAGCGCGGCTTCTGCCGAAAGACGCCCGGGAGCGGCGCTTAGCTCCGGAGAGCATCGTACCTTCGTCTTTAGCGTCTTTTGTGGTCTACATCCTAGCAGATAGCTTTTCCACTCTGTCTGGCAAGGAAAACCTGCGGGAGCACAGAAAACATCTCCCATCGTGTTCTGGACATTGCACGGAGGTCTGCCAAGTGTTTGCATGAAGAAATTAATAGTTGTCCAAAATAACTTTCTATCAAATATTCTTGTGATTGGAAAAGTCAGGAAAGTGGTAAGGTACTGTTTTCTATCAGTTGGCTAGTTGAACACACAATCCCAGTATTGTACAGCTTCCTTCTTCACCTTTCGGATGCTGCCGCTCTCTCCGGCTCCCTGAGCCGAAGATGCGGCTTCTTCGCGCAAAGACGATTGTACCGCTCAGAGTGCTCTCTTAGCGCCGCTTCTGCCGAAAGAAGCCCGGGAGCGGCGCTTAGCTCCGGAGAGCATCGTACCTTCGTCTTTAGCGGCTTTTGTGGTCTACATCCTAGCAGAAAGCTTTTCCACTCTGTCTGGCAAGGAAAACCTGCGGGAGCACAGAAAACATCTCCCATCGTGTTCTGGACGTTGCACGGAGGTCTGCCATGTGTTTCCATGAAGAAAAGAAAAGTTGTCCAAAATAACTTCCTATCGAATATTCATGTGACTGGAAAAGTCAGGAGAATGGTAAGGTACTGTTTTCTATCAGTTGGCAAGTTGAGCACACAATCCCAGTGTTGTACAGCTTCTTTCTTCACCTTTCCGATGCTGCCGCTCTCTCCGGCTCCCGGAGCCCAAGAAGCGGCTTCTTCGCGCAAAGACGATTGTACCGCTCACAGTGCTCTCTTAGCGCGGCTTCTGCCAAAAGACGCCCGGGAGCGGCTCTTAGCTCGGGAGAGCATCGTACCTTCGTCTTTAGCGTCTTTTGTGGTCTACATCCTAGCAGAAAGCTTTTCCACTCTGTCTGGCAAGGAAAACCTGCGGGAGCACAGAAAACATCTCCCATCGTGTTCTGGACGTTGCACGGAGGTCTGCCAAGTGTTCAGCATAAAGAAAAGAAAAGCTGTCCAAAGCAGCTTCTTATCGAATATTCATGTGAATAGAAAAGTCAGGAGAATGGTAAGGTACTGTTTTCTATCAGTTGGCAAGCGGCGCACACAATCACAGTGTTGTACAGCTTCTTTCTCCACCTTTCCGATGCTGCCGCTCTCTCCGGCTCCCGGAGCCGAAGAAGCGGCTTCTTCGCGCAAAGACGATTGTACCGCTCACAGTGCTCTCTTAGCGCGGCTTCTGCCGAAAGACGCCCGGGAGCGGCGCATAGCTCCGGAGAGCATCGTACCTTCGTCTTTAGCGTCTATTGTGGTCTACACCTTAGCAGAAAGCTTTTCCATTCTGTCTGGCAAGGAAAACCTGCGGGAGCACAGAAAACATCTCCCATCGTGTTCTAGACATTGCACGGAGGTCTGCCATGTGTTTGGCATAAAGAAAGGAAAAGCTGTCCAAAACAGCTTCTTATCGAATATTCATGTGATTGGAAATGTCAGGAGAATGGTAAGGTACTGTTTTCTATCAGTTGGCTAGTTGAGCACACAATCCCAGTGTTGTACAGCTTCTTTCTTCACCTTTCCGATGCTGCCGCTCTCTCCGGCTCCCGGAGCCCAAGAAGCGGCTTCTTCGCGCAAAGACGATTGTACCGCTCACAGTGCTCTCTTAGCGCGGCTTCTGCCGAAAGACGCCCGGGAGCGGCGCATAACTCCGGAGAGCATCGTACCTTCGTCTTTAGCGTCTTTTGTGGTCTACATCCTAGCAGAAAGCTTTTCCACTCTGTCTGGCAAGGAAAACCTGCGGGAGCACAGAAAACATCTCCCATCGTGTTCTGGACGTTGCACGGAGGTCTGCCAAGTGTTCAGCATAAAGAAAAGCTGTCCAAAGCAGTTTCTTATCGAATATTCATGTGAATAGAAAAGTCAGGAGAATGGTAAGGTACTGTTTTCTATCAGTTGGCCAGCGGCGCACACAATCACAGTGTTGTACAGCTTCTTTCTCCACCTTTCCGATGCTGCCGCTCTCTCCGGCTCCCGGAGCCGAAGAAGCGGCTTCTTCGCGCAAAGACGATTGTACCGCTCACAGTGCTCTCTTAGCGCGGCTTCTGCCGAAAGAAGCCCGGGAGCGGCGCTTAGCTCCGGAGAGCATCGTACCTTCGTCTTTAGCGTCTTTTGTGGTCTACACCTTAGCAGAAAGCTTTTCCACTCTGTCTGGCAAGGAAAACCTGCGGGAGCACAGAAAACATCTCCCATCGTGTTCTGGACGTTGCACGGAGGTCTGCCAAGTGTTTGCATGAAGAAATTAATAGTTGTCCAAAATAACTTTCTATCAAATATTCTTGTGATTGGAAAAGTCAGGAAAGCGGTAAGGTACTGTTTTCTATCAGTTGGCAAGCTGCGCACACAATCCCAGTGTTGTACAGCTTCCTTCTTCACCTTTCCGATGCTGCCGCTCTCTCCGGCTCCCGGAGCCGAAGAAGCGGCTTCTTCGCGCAAAGACGATTGTACCGGTCCCAGTGCTCTCTTAGCGCGGCTTCTGCCGAAAGACGCCCGGGAGCGGCGCTTAGCTCCGGAGAGCATCGTACCTTCGTCTTTAGCGTCTTTTGTGGTCTACATCCTAGCAGAAAGCTTTTCCACTCTGTCTGGCAAGGAAAACCTGCGGGAGCACAGAAAACATCTCCCATCGTGTTCTAGACATTGCACGTAGGTCTGCCAAGTGTTTGCATGAAGAAATTAATAGTTGTCCAAAATAACTTTCTATCAAATATTCTTGTGATTGGAAAAGTCAGGAAAGTGGTAAGGTACTGTTTTCTATCAGTTGGCTAGTTGAGCACAAAATCCCAGTATTGTACAGCTTCCTTCTTCACCTTTCCGATGCTGCCGCTCTCTCCGGCTCCCTGAGCCGAAGATGCGGCTTCTTCGCGCAAAGACGATTGTACCGCTCACAATGCTCTCTTAGCGCCGCTTCTGCCGAAAGAAGCCCGGGAGCGGCGCTTAGCTCCGGAGAGCATCGTACCTTCGTCTTTAGCGTCTTTTGTGGTCTACATCCTGGCAGAAAGCTTTTCCACTCTGTCTGGCAAGGAAAACCTGCGGGAGCACAGAAAACATCTCCCATCGTGTTCTGGACGTTGCACGGAGGTCTGCCAAGTGTTTCCATGAAGAAAAGAAAAGTTGTCCAAAATAACTTCCTATCGAATATTCATGTGACTGGAAAAGTCAGGAGAATGGTAAGGTACTGTTTTCTATCAGTTGGCAAGTTCAGCACACAATCCCAGTGTTGTACAGCTTCTTTCTTCACCTTTCCGATGCTGCCGCTCTCTCCGGCTCCCTGAGCCCAAGAAGCGGCTTCTTCGCGCAAAGACGATTGTACCGCTCACAGTGCTCTCTTAGCGCCGCTTCTGCCGAAAGACGCCCGGGAGCGGCGCATAACTCCGGAGAGCATCGTACCTTCGTCTTTAGAGTCTTTTGTGGTCTACACCTTAGCAGAAAGCTTTTCCACTCTGTCTGGCAAGGAAAACCTGCGGGAGCACAGAAAACATCTCCCATCGTGTTCTGGACGTTGCACGGACGTCTGCCAAGTGTTTGGCATAAAGAAAAGAAAAGCTGTCCAAAACAGCTTCTTATCGAATATTCATGTGATTGGAAAAGTCAGGAAAGTGGTAAGGTAATGTTTTCTATCAGTTGGCAAGCTGCGCACACAATCCCAGTGTTGTACAGCTTCCTTCTTCACCTTTCCCATGCTGCCGCTCTCTCCGGCTCCGGGAGCCGAAGAAGCGGCTTCTTCGCGCAAAGACGATTGTACCGCTCACAGTGCTCTCTTAGCGCGGCTTCTGCCGAAAGACGCCCGGGAGCGGCGCTTAGCTCCGGAGAGCATCGTACCTTCGTCTTTAGCGTCTTTTGTGGTCTACATCCTAGCAGAAAGCTTTTCCACTCTGTCTGGCAAGGAAAACCTGCGGGAGCACAGAAAACATCTCCCATCGTGTTCTGGACATTGCACGGAGGTCTGCCAAGTGTTTGCATGAAGAAATTAATAGTTGTCCAAAATAACTTTCTATCAAATATTCTTGTGATTGGAAAAGTCAGGAAAGTGGTAAGGTACTGTTTTCTATCAGTTGGCTAGTTGAACACACAATCCCAGTATTGTACAGCTTCCTTCTTCACCTTTCGGATGCTGCCGCTCTCTCCGGCTCCCTGAGCCGAAGATGCGGCTTCTTCGCGCAAAGACGATTGTACCGCTCAGAGTGCTCTCTTAGCGCCGCTTCTGCCGAAAGAAGCCCGGGAGCGGCGCTTAGCTCCGGAGAGCATCGTACCTTCGTCTTTAGCGTCTTTTGTGGTCTACATCCTAGCAGAAAGCTTTTCCACTCTGTCTGGCAAGGAAAACCTGCGGGAGCACAGAAAACATCTCCCATCGTGTTCTGGACGTTGCACGGAGGTCTGCCATGTGTTTCCATGAAGAAAAGAAAAGTTGTCCAAAATAACTTCCTATCGAATATTCATGTGACTGGAAAAGTCAGGAGAATGGTAAGGTACTGTTTTCTATCAGTTGGCAAGTTGAGCACACAATCCCAGTGTTGTACAGCTTCTTTCTTCACCTTTCCGATGCTGCCGCTCTCTCCGGCTCCCGGAGCCCAAGAAGCGGCTTCTTCGCGCAAAGACGATTGTACCGCTCACAGTGCTCTCTTAGCGCGGCTTCTGCCAAAAGACGCCCGGGAGCGGCTCTTAGCTCCGGAGAGCATCGTACCTTCGTCTTTAGCGTCTTTTGTGGTCTACATCCTAGCAGAAAGCTTTTCCACTCTGTCTGGCAAGGAAAACCTGCGGGAGCACAGAAAACATCTCCCATCGTGTTCTGGACGTTGCACGGAGGTCTGCCAAGTTTTCAGCATAAAGAAAAGAAAAGCTGTCCAAAGCAGCTTCTTATCGAATATTCATGTGAATAGAAAAGTCAGGAGAATGGTAAGGTACTGTTTTCTATCAGTTGGCAAGCGGCGCACACAATCACAGTGTTGTACAGCTTCTTTCTCCACCTTTCCGATGCTGCCGCTCTCTCCGGCTCCCGGAGCCGAAGAAGCGGCTTCTTCGCGCAAAGACGATTGTACCGCTCACAGTGCTCTCTTAGCGCCGCTTCTGCCGAAAGACGCCCGGGAGCGGCGCATAGCTCCGGAGAGCATCGTACCTTCGTCTTTAGCGTCTATTGTGGTCTACACCTTAGCAGAAAGCTTTTCCATTCTGTCTGGCAAGGAAAACCTGCGGGAGCACAGAAAACATCTCCCATCGTGTTCTAGACATTGCACGGAGGTCTGCCATGTGTTTGGCATAAAGAAAGGAAAAGCTGTCCAAAACAGCTTCTTATCGAATATTCATGTGATTGGAAATGTCAGGAGAATGGTAAGGTACTGTTTTCTATCAGTTGGCAAGTTGAGCACACAATCCCAGTGTTGTACAGCTTCTTTCTTCACCTTTCCGATGCTGCCGCTCTCTCCGGCTCCCGGAGCCCAAGAAGCGGCTTCTTCGCGCAAAGACGATTGTACCGCTCACAGTGCTCTCTTAGCGCGGCTTCTGCCGAAAGACGCCCGGGAGCGGCTCTTAGCTCGGGAGAGCATCGTACCTTCGTCTTTAGCGTCTTTTGTGGTCTACATCCTAGCAGAAAGCTTTTCCACTCTGTCTGGCAAGGAAAACCTGCGGGAGCACAGAAAACATCTCCCATCGTGTTCTGGACGTTGCACGGAGGTCTGCCAAGTGTTCAGCATAAAGAAAAGAAAAGCTGTCCAAAGCAGTTTCTTATCGAATATTCATGTGAATAGAAAAGTCAGGAGAATGGTAAGGTACTGTTTTCTATCAGTTGGCCAGCGGCGCACACAATCACAGTGTTGTACAGCTTCTTTCTCCACCTTTCCGATGCTGCCGCTCTCTCCGGCTCCCGGAGCCGAAGAAGCGGCTTCTTCGCGCAAAGACGATTGTACCGCTCACAGTGCTCTCTTAGCGCGGCTTCTGCCGAAAGACGCCCGGGAGCGGCGCATAACTCCGGAGAGCATCGTACCTTCGTCTTTAGCGTCTTTTGTGGTCTACACCTTAGCAGAAAGCTTTTCCACTCTGTCTGGCAAGGAAAACCTGCGGGAGCACAGGAAACATCTCCCATCGTGTTCTGGACGTTGCACGGAGGTCTGCCAAGTGTTTGCATGAAGAAATTAATAGTTGTCCAAAATAACTTTCTATCAAATATTCTTGTGATTGGAAAAGTCAGGAAAGTGGTAAGGTACTGTTTTCTATCAGTTGGCAAGCTGCGCACACAATCCCAGTGTTGTACAGCTTCCTTCTTCACCTTTCCGATGCTGCCGCTCTCTCCGGCTCCCGGAGCCGAAGAAGCGGCTTCTTCGCGCAAAGACGATTGTACCGCTCACAGTGCTCTCTTAGCGCGGCTTCTGCCGAAAGACGCCCGGGAGCGGCGCTTAGCTCCGGAGAGCATCGTACCTTCGTCTTTAGCGTCTTTTGTGGTCTACATCCTAGCAGAAAGCTTTTCCACTCTGTCTGGCAAGGAAAACCTGCGGGAGCACAGAAAACATCTCCCATCGTGTTCTAGACATTGCACGGAGGTCTGCCAAGTGTTTGCATGAAGAAATTAATAGTTGTCCAAAATAACTTTCTATCAAATATTCTTGTGATTGGAAAAGTCAGGAAAGTGGTAAGGTACTGTTTTCTATCAGTTGGCTAGTTGAGCACAAAATCCCAGTATTGTACAGCTTCCTTCTTCACCTTTCCGATGCTGCCGCTCTCTCCGGCTCCCGGAGCCGAAGATGCGGCTTCTTCGCGCAAAGACGATTGTACCGCTCACAATGCTCTCTTAGCGCCGCTTCTGCCGAAAGAAGCCCGGGAGCGGCGCTTAGCTCCGGAGAGCATCGTACCTTCGTCTTTAGCGTCTTTTGTGGTCTACATCCTAGCAGAAAGCTTTTCCACTCTGTCTGGCAAGGAAAACCTGCGGGAGCACAGAAAACATCTCCCATCGTGTTCTGGACGTTGCACGGAGGTCTGCCAAGTGTTTCCATGAAGAAAAGAAAAGTTGTCCAAAATAACTTCCTATCAAATATTCTTGTGATTGGAAAAGTCAGGAAAGTGGTAAGGTACTGTTTTCTATCAGTTGGCTAGTTGAACACACAATCCCAGTATTGTACAGCTTCCTTCTTCACCTTTCCGATGCTGCCGCTCTCTCCGGCTCCCGGAGCCGAAGATGCGGCTTCTTCGCGCAAAGACGATTGTACCGCTCACAGTGCTCTCTTAGCGCCGCTTCTGCCGAAAGAAGCCCGGGAGCGGCGCATAACTCCGGAGAGCATCGTACCTTCGTCTTTAGCGTTTTTTGTGGTCTACATCCTAGCAGAAAGCTTTTCCACTCTGTCTGGCAAGGAAAACCTGCGGGAGCACAGAAAACATCTCCCATCGTGTTCTGGACGTTGCACGGAGGTCTGCCAAGTGTTTCCATGAAGAAAAGAAAAGTTGTCCAAAATAACTTCCTATCGAATATTCATGTGACTGGAAAAGTCAGGAGAATGGTAAGGTACTGTTTTCTATCAGTTGGCAAGTTGAGCACACAATCCCAGTGTTGTACAGCTTCTTTCTTCACCTTTCCGATGCTGCCGCTCTCTCCGGCTCCCGGAGCCCAAGAAGCGGCTTCTTCGCGCAAAGACGATTGTACCGCTCACAGTGCTCTCTTAGCGCGGCTTCTGCCGAAACACGCCCGGGAGCGGCTCTTAGCTCGGGAGAGCATCATACCTTCGTCTTTAGCGTCTTTTGTGGTCTACATCCTAGCAGAAAGCTTTTCCACTCTGTCTGGCAAGGAAAACCTGCGGGAGCACAGAAAACATCTCCCATCGTGTTCTGGACGTTGCACGGAGGTCTGCCAAGTGTTCAGCATAAAGAAAAGAAAAGCTGTCCAAAGCAGCTTCTTATCGAATATTCATGTCAATAGAAAAGTCAGGAGAATGGTAAGGTACTGTTTTCTGTCAGTTGGCAAGCGGCGCACACAATCACAGTGTTGTACAGCTTCTTTCTCCACCTTTCCGATGCTGCCGCTCTCTCCGGCTCCCGGAGCCGAAGAAGCAGCTTCTTCGCGCAAAGACGATTGTACCGCTCACAGTGCCCTCTTAGCGCGGCTTCTGCCGAAAGACGCCCGGGAGCGGCGCATAGCTCCGGAGAGCATCGTACCTTCGTCTTTAGAGTCTTTTGTGGTCTACACCTTAGCAGAAAGCTTTTCCATTCTGTCTGGCAAGGAAAACCTGCGGGAGCACAGAAAACATCTCCCATCGTGTTCTGGACGTTGCACGGACGTCTGCCAAGTGTTTGGCATAAAGAGAAGAAAAGCTGTCCAAAACAGCTTCTTATCGAATATTCATGTGATTGGAAAAGTCAGGAAAGTGGTAAGGTACTGTTTTCTATCAGTTGGCTAGTTGAGCACACAATCCCAGTATTGTACAGCTTCCTTCTTCACCTTTCCGATGCTGCCGCTCTCTCCGGCTCCGGAAGCCGAAGATGCGGCTTCTTCGCGCAAAGACGATTGTACCGCTCACAGTGCTCTCTTAGCGCCGCTTCTGCCGAAAGAAGCCCGGGAGCGGCGCTTAGCTCCGGAGAGCATCGTACCTTCGTCTTTAGCGTCTTTTGTGGTCTACATCCTAGCAGAAAGCTTTTCCACTCTGTCTGGCAAGGAAAACCTGCGGGAGCACAGAAAACATCTCCCATCGTGTTCTGGACGTTGCACGGAGGTCTGCCAAGTGTTTCCATGAAGAAAAGAAAAGTTGTCCAAAATAACTTCCTATCGAATATTCATGTGACTGGAAAAGTCAGGAGAATGGTAAGGTACTGTTTTCTATCAGTTTGCAAGCGGCGCACACAATCACAGTGTTGTACAGCTTCTTTCTCCACCTTTCCGATGCTGCCGCTCTCTCCGGCTCCCGGAGCCGAAGAAGCGGCTTCTTCGCGCAAAGACGATTGTACCGCTCACAGTGCTCTCTTAGCGCGGCTTCTGCCGAAAGACGACCGGGAGCGGCGCATAACTCCGGAGAGCATCGCACCTTCGTCTTTAGAGTCTTTTGTGGTCTACACCTTAGCAGAAAGCTTTTCCACTCTGTCTGGCAAGGAAAACCTGCGGGAGCACAGAAAACATCTCCCATCGTGTTCTGGACGTTGCATGGACGTCTGCCAAGTGTTTGGCATAAAGAAAAGAAAAGCTGTCCAAAACAGCTTCTTATCGAATATTCATGTGATTGGAAAAGTCAGGAAAGTGGTAAGGTAATGTTTTCTATCAGTTGGCAAGCTGCGCACACAATCCCAGTGTTGTACAGCTTCCTTCTTCACCTTTCCCATGCTGCCGCTCTCTCCAGCTCCGGGAGCCGAAGAAGCGGCTTCTTCGCGCAAAGACGATTGTACCGGTCCCAGTGCTCTCTTAGCGCGGCTTCTGCCGAAAGACGCCCGGGAGCGGCGCTTAGCTCCGGAGAGCATCGTACCTTCGTCTTTAGCGTCTTTTGTGGTCTACATCCTAGCAGAAAGCTTTTCCACTCTGTCTGGCAAGGAAAACCTGCGGGAGCACAGAAAACATCTCCCATCGTGTTCTGGACGTTGCACGGAGGTCTGCCAAGTGTTTGCATGAAGAAATTAATAGTTGTCCAAAATAACTTTCTATCAAATATTCTTGTGATTGGAAAAGTCAGGAAAGTGGTAAGGTACTGTTTTCTATCAGTTGGCTAGTTGAACACACAATCCCAGTATTGTACAGCTTCCTTCTTCACCTTTCCGATGCTGCCGCTCTCTCCGGCTCCCTGAGCCGAAGATGCGGCTTCTTCGCGCAAAGACGATTGTACCGCTCTGAGTGCTCTCTTAGCGCCGCTTCTGCCGAAAGAAGCCCGGGAGCGGCGCATAACTCCGGAGAGCATCGTACCTTCGTCTTTAGCGTTTTTTGTGGTCTACATCCTAGCAGAAAGCTTTTCCACTCTGTCTGGCAAGGAAAACCTGCGGGAGCACAGAAAACATCTCCCATCGTGTTCTGGACGTTGCACGGAGGTCTGCCATGTGTTTCCATGAAGAAAAGAAAAGTTGTCCAAAATAACTTCCTATCGAATATTCATGTGACTGGAAAAGTCAGGAGAATGGTAAGGTACTGTTTTCTATCAGTTGGCAAGTTGAGCACACAATCCCAGTGTTGTACAGCTTCTTTCTTCACCTTTCCGATGCTGCCGCTCTCTCCGGCTCCCGGAGCCCAAGAAGCGGCTTCTTCGCGCAAAGACGATTGTACCGCTCACAGTGCTCTCTTAGCGCGGCTTCTGCCGAAACACGCCCGGGAGCGGCTCTTAGCTCGGGAGAGCATCATACCTTCGTCTTTAGCGTCTTTTGTGGTCTACATCCTAGCAGAAAGCTTTTCCACTCTGTCTGGCAAGGAAAACCTGCGGGAGCACAGAAAACATCTCCCATCGTGTTCTGGACGTTGCACGGAGGTCTGCCAAGTGTTCAGCATAAAGAAAAGAAAAGCTGTCCAAAGCAGCTTCTTATCGAATATTCATGTCAATAGAAAAGTCAGGAGAATGGTAAGGTACTGTTTTCTGTCAGTTGGCAAGCGGCGCACACAATCACAGTGTTGTACAGCTTCTTTCTCCACCTTTCCGATGCTGCCGCTCTCTCCGGCTCCCGGAGCCGAAGAAGCAGCTTCTTCGCGCAAAGACGATTGTACCGCTCACAGTGCCCTCTTAGCGCGGCTTCTGCCGAAAGACGCCCGGGAGCGGCGCATAGCTCCGGAGAGCATCGTACCTTCGTCTTTAGCGTCTATTGTGGTCTACACCTTAGCAGAAAGCTTTTCCATTCTGTCTGGCAAGGAAAACCTGCGGGAGCACAGAAAACATCTCCCATCGTGTTCTGGACGTTGCACGGACGTCTGCCAAGTGTTTGGCATAAAGAGAAGAAAAGCTGTCCAAAACAGCTTCTTATCGAATATTCATGTGATTGGAAAAGTCAGGAAAGTGGTAAGGTACTGTTTTCTATCAGTTGGCTAGTTGAGCACACAATCCCAGTATTGTACAGCTTCCTTCTTCACCTTTCCGATGCTGCCGCTCTCTCCGGCTCCGGAAGCCGAAGATGCGGCTTCTTCGCGCAAAGACGATTGTACCGCTCACAGTGCTCTCTTAGCGCCGCTTCTGCCGAAAGAAGCCCGGGAGCGGCGCTTAGCTCCGGAGAGCATCGTACCTTCGTCTTTAGCGTCTTTTGTGGTCTACATCCTAGCAGAAAGCTTTTCCACTCTGTCTGGCAAGGAAAACCTGCGGGAGCACAGAAAACATCTCCCATCGTGTTCTGGACGTTGCACGGAGGTCTGCCATGTGTTTCCATGAAGAAAAGAAAAGTTGTCCAAAATAACTTCCTATCGAATATTCATGTGACTGGAAAAGTCAGGAGAATGGTAAGGTACTGTTTTCTATCAGTTTGCAAGCGGCGCACACAATCACAGTGTTGTACAGCTTCTTTCTCCACCTTTCCGATGCTGCCGCTCTCTCCGGCTCCCGGAGCCGAAGAAGCGGCTTCTTCGCGCAAAGACGATTGTACCGCTCACAGTGCTCTCTTAGCGCGGCTTCTGCCGAAAGACGCCCGGGAGCGGCGCATAACTCCGGAGAGCATCGCACCTTCGTCTTTAGAGTCTTTTGTGGTCTACACCTTAGCAGAAAGCTTTTCCACTCTGTCTGGCAAGGAAAACCTGCGGGAGCACAGAAAACATCTCCCATCGTGTTCTGGACGTTGCATGGACGTCTGCCAAGTGTTTGGCATAAAGAAAAGAAAAGCTGTCCAAAACAGCTTCTTATCGAATATTCATGTGATTGGAAAAGTCAGGAAAGTGGTAAGGTAATGTTTTCTATCAGTTGGCAAGCTGCGCACACAATCCCAGTGTTGTACAGCTTCCTTCTTCACCTTTCCCATGCTGCCGCTCTCTCCAGCTCCGGGAGCCGAAGAAGCGGCTTCTTCGCGCAAAGACGATTGTACCGCTCACAGTGCTCTCTTAGCGCGGCTTCTGCCGAAAGACGCCCGGGAGCGGCTCTTAGCTCCGGAGAGCATCGTACCTTCGTCTTTAGCGTCTTTTGTGGTCTACATCCTAGCAGAAAGCTTTTCCACTCTGTCTGGCAAGGAAAACCTGCGGGAGCACAGAAAACATCTCCCATCGTGTTCTGGACGTTGCACGGAGGTCTGCCAAGTGTTTGCATGAAGAAATTAATAGTTGTCCAAAATAACTTTCTATCAAATATTCTTGTGATTGGAAAAGTCAGGAAAGTGGTAAGGTACTGTTTTCTATCAGTTGGCTAGTTGAACACACAATCCCAGTATTGTACAGCTTCCTTCTTCACCTTTCCGATGCTGCCGCTCTCTCCGGCTCCCTGAGCCGAAGATGCGGCTTCTTCGCGCAAAGACAATTGTACCGCTCTGAGTGCTCTCTTAGCGCCGCTTCTGCCGAAAGAAGCCCGGGAGCGGCGCATAACTCCGGAGAGCATCGTACCTTCGTCTTTAGCGTTTTTTGTGGTCTACATCCTAGCAGAAAGCTTTTCCACTCTGTCTGGCAAGGAAAACCTGCGGGAGCACAGAAAACATCTCCCATCGTGTTCTGGACGTTGCACGGAGGTCTGCCATGTGTTTCCATGAAGAAAAGAAAAGTTGTCCAAAATAACTTCCTATCGAATATTCATGTGACTAGAAGAGTCAGGAGAATGGTAAGGTACTGTTTTCTATCAGTTGGCAAGTTGAGCACACAATCCCAGTGTTGTACAGCTTCTTTCTTCACCTTTCCGATGCTGCCGCTCTCTCCGGCTCCCGGAGCCCAAGAAGCGGCTTCTTCGCGCAAAGACGATTGTACCGCTCACAGTGCTCTCTTAGCGCGGCTTCTGCCGAAACACGCCTGGGAGCGGCTCTTAGCTCGGGAGAGCATCATACCTTCGTCTTTAGCGTCTTTTGTGGTCTACATCCTAGCAGAAAGCTTTTCCACTCTGTCTGGCAAGGAAAACCTGCGGGAGCACAGAAAACATCTCCCATCGTGTTCTGGACGTTGCACGGAGGTCTGCCAAGTGTTCAGCATAAAGAAAAGAAAAGCTGTCCAAAGCAGCTTCTTATCGAATATTCATGTGAATAGAAAAGTCAGGAGAATGGTAAGGTACTGTTTTCTGTCAGTTGGCAAGCGGCGCACACAATCACAGTGTTGTACAGCTTCTTTCTCCACCTTTCCGATGCTGCCGCTCTCTCCGGCTCCCGGAGCCGAAGAAGCAGCTTCTTCGCGCAAAGACGATTGTACCGCTCACAGTGCCCTCTTAGCGCGGCTTCTGCCGAAAGACGCCCGGGAGCGGCGCATAGCTCCGGAGAGCATCGTACCTTCGTCTTTAGCGTCTATTGTGGTCTACACCTTAGCAGAAAGCTTTTCCACTCTGTCTGGCAAGGAAAACCTGCGGGAGCACAGAAAACATCTCCCATCGTGTTCTGGACGTTGCACGGACGTCTGCCAAGTGTTTGGCATAAAGAGAAGAAAAGCTGTCCAAAACAGCTTCTTATCGAATATTCATGTGATTGGAAAAGTCAGGAAAGTGGTAAGGTACTGTTTTCTATCAGTTGGCTAGTTGAGCACACAATCCCAGTATTGTACAGCTTCCTTCTTCACCTTTCCGATGCTGCCGCTCTCTCCGGCTCCGGAAGCCGAAGATGCGGCTTCTTCGCGCAAAGACGATTGTACCGCTCACAGTGCTCTCTTAGCGCCGCTTCTGCCGAAAGAAGCCCGGGAGCGGCGCTTAGCTCCGGAGAGCATCGTACCTTCGTCTTTAGCGTCTTTTGTGGTCTACATCCTAGCAGAAAGCTTTTCCACTCTGTCTGGCAAGGAAAACCTGCGGGAGCACAGAAAACATCTCCCATCGTGTTCTGGACGTTGCACGGAGGTCTGCCAAGTGTTTCCATGAAGAAAAGAAAAGTTGTCCAAAATAACTTCCTATCGAATATTCATGTGACTGGAAAAGTCAGGAGAATGGTAAGGTACTGTTTTCTATCAGTTGGCAAGTTCAGCACACAATCCCAGTGTTGTACAGCTTCTTTCTTCACCTTTCCGATGCTGCCGCTCTCTCCGGCTCCCGGAGCCCAAGAAGCGGCTTCTTCGCGCAAAGACGATTGTACCGCTCACAGTGCTCTCTTAGTGCGGCTTCTGCCGAAAGACGCCCGGGAGCGGCTCTTAGCTCGGGAGAGCATCGTACCTTCGTCTTTAGCGTCTTTTGTGGTCTACATCCTAGCAGAAAGCTTTTCCACTCTGTCTGGCAAGGAAAACCTGCGGGAGCACAGAAAACATCTCCCATCGTGTTCTGGACGTTGCACGGACGTCTGCCAAGTGTTCAGCATAAAGAAAAGAAAAGCTGTCCAAAGCAGTTTCTTATCGAATATTCATGTGAATAGAAAAGTCAGGAGAATGGTAAGGTACTGTTTTCTATCAGTTGGCCAGCGGCGCACACAATCACAGTGTTGTACAGCTTCTTTCTCCACCTTTCCGATGCTGCCGCTCTCTCCGGCTCCCGGAGCCGAAGAAGCGGCTTCTTCGCGCAAAGACGATTGTACCGCTCACAGTGCTCTCTTAGCGCGGCTTCTGCCGAAAGACGCCCGGGAGCGGCGCATAACTCCGGAGAGCATCGTACCTTCGTCTTTAGCGTCTTTTGTGGTCTACACCTTAGCAGAAAGCTTTTCCACTCTGTCTGGCAAGGAAAACCTGCGGGAGCACAGAAAACATCTCCCATCGTGTTCTGGACGTTGCACGGAGGTCTGCCAAGTGTTTGCATGAAGAAATTAATAGTTGTCCAAAATAACTTTCTATCAAATATTCTTGTGATTGGAAAAGTCAGGAAAGTGGTAAGGTACTGTTTTCTATCAGTTGGCAAGCTGCGCACACAATCCCAGTGTTGTACAGCTTCCTTCTTCACCTTTCCCATGCTGCCGCTCTCTCCGGTTCCGGGAGCCGAAGAAGCGGCTTCTTCGCGCAAAGACGATTGTACCGGTCCCAGTGCTCTCTTAGCGCGGCTTCTGCCGAAAGACGCCCGGGAGCGGCGCTTAGCTCCGGAGAGCATCGTACCTTCGTCTTTAGCGTCTTTTGTGGTCTACATCCTAGCAGAAAGCTTTTCCACTCTGTCTGGCAAGGAAAACCTGCGGGAGCACAGAAAACATCTGCCATCGTGTTCTAGACATTGCACGGAGGTCTGCCAAGTGTTTGCATGAAGAAAAGAAAAGTCGTCCAAAATAACTTCCTATCGAATATTCATGTGACTGGAAAAGTCAGGAGAATGGTAAGGTACTGTTTTCTATCAGTTGGCAAGTTCAGCACACAATCCCAGTGTTGTACAGCTTCTTTCTTCACCTTTCCGATGCTGCCGCTCTCTCCGGCTCCCTGAGCCCAAGAAGCGGCTTCTTCGCGCAAAGACGATTGTACCGCTCACAGTGCTCTCTTAGCGCGGCTTCTGCCGAAAGACGCCCGGGAGCGGCGCTTAGCTCGGGAGAGCATCATACCTTCGTCTTTAGCGTCTTTTGTGGTCTACATCCTAGCAGAAAGCTTTTCCACTCTGTCTGGCAAGGAAAACCTGCGGGAGCACAGAAAACATCTCCCATCGTGTTCTGGACATTGCACGGAGGTCTGCCAAGTTTTTGGCATAAAGAAAAGAAAAGCTGTCCAAAGCAGCTTCTTATCGAATATTCATGTGAATAGAAAAGTCAGGAGAATGGTAAGGTACTGTTTTCTATCAGTTTGCAAGCGGCGCACACAATCACAGTGTTGTACAGCTTCTTTCTTCACCTTTCCGATGCTGCCGCTCTCTCCGGCTCCCGGAGCCGAAGAAGCGGCTTCTTCGCGCAAAGACGATTGTACCGGTCACAGTGCTCTCTTAGCGCGGCTTCTGCCGAAAGACGCCCGGGAGCGGCGCATAACTCCGGAGAGCATCGTACCTTCGTCTTTAGAGTCTTTTGTGGTCTACACCTTAGCAGAAAGCTTTTCCACTCTGTCTGGCAAGGAAAACCTGCGGGAGCACAGAAAACATCTCCCATCGTGTTCTGGACGTTGCACGGAGGTCTGCCAAGTGTTTGGCATAAAGAGAAGAAAAGCTGTCCAAAACAGCTTCTTATCGAATATTCATGTGATTGGAAAAGTCAGGAAAGTGGTAAGGTACTGTTTTCTATCAGTTGGCAAGCTGCGCACACAATCCCAGTGTTGTACAGCTTCCTTCTTCACCTTTCCCATGCTGCCGCTCTCTCCGGCTCCGGGAGCCGAAGAAGCGGCTTCTTCGCGCAAAGACGATTGTACCGCTCACAGTGCTCTCTTAGCGCGGCTTCTGCCGAAAGAAGCCCGGGAGCGGCGCTTAGCTCCGGAGAGCATCGTACCTTCGTCTTTAGCGTTTTTTGTGGTCTACATCCTAGCAGAAAGCTTTTCCACTCTGTCTGGCAAGGAAAACCTGCGGGAGCACAGAAAACATCTCCCATCGTGTTCTGGACGTTGCACGGAGGTCTGCCATGTGTTTCCATGAAGAAAAGAAAAGTTGTCCAAAATAACTTCCTATCGAATATTCATGTGACTGGAAAAGTCAGGAGAATGGTAAGGTACTGTTTTCTATCAGTTGGCAAGTTGAGCACACAATCCCAGTGTTGTACAGCTTCTTTCTTCACCTTTCCGATGCTGCCGCTCTCTCCGGCTCCCGGAGCCCAAGAAGCGGCTTCTTCGCGCAAAGACGATTGTACCGCTCACAGTGCTCTCTTAGCGCGGCTTCTGCCAAAAGACGCCCGGGAGCGGCTCTTAGCTCGGGAGAGCATCGTACCTTCGTCTTTAGCGTCTTTTGTGGTCTACATCCTAGCAGAAAGCTTTTCCACTCTGTCTGGCAAGGAAAACCTGCGGGAGCACAGAAAACATCTCCCATCGTGTTCTGGACGTTGCACGGAGGTCTGCCATGTGTTTGGCATAAAGATAAGAAAAGCTGTCCAAAACAGCTTCTTATCGAATATTCATGTGATTGGAAAATTCAGGAGAATGGTAAGGTACTGTTTTCTATCAGTTGGCCAGCGGCGCACACAATCACAGTGTTGTACAGCTTCTTTCTCCACCTTTCCGATGCTGCCGCTCTCTCCGGCTCCCTGAGCCCAAGAAGCGGCTTCTTCGCGCAAAGACGATTGTACCGCTCACAGTGCTCTCTTAGCGCGGCTTCTGCCGAAAGACGCCCGGGAGCGGCGCATGGCTCCGGAGAGCATCGTACCTTCGTCTTTAGCGTCTTTTGTGGTCTACACCTTAGCAGAAAGCTTTTCCATTCTGTCTGGCAAGGAAAACCTGCGGGAGCACAGAAAACATCTCCCATCGTGTTCTAGACATTGCACGGAGGTCTGCCATGTGTTTGGCATAAAGAAAGGAAAAGCTGTCCAAAACAGCTTCTTATCGAATATTCATGTGATTGGAAATGTCAGGAGAATGGTAAGGTACTGTTTTCTATCAGTTGGCAAGTTGAGCACACAATCCCAGTGTTGTACAGCTTCCTTCTTCACCTTTCCCATGCTGCCGCTCTCTCCGGCTCCGGGAGCCGAAGAAGCGGCTTCTTCGCGCAAAGACGATTGTACCGCTCACAGTGCTCTCTTAGCGCGGCTTCTGCCGAAAGACGCCCAGGAGCGGCGCTTAGCTCCGGAGAGCATCGTACCTTCGTCTTTAGCGTCTTTTGTGGTCTACATCCTAGCAGAAAGCTTTTCCACTCTGTCTGTCAAGGAAAACCTGCGGGAGCACAGAAAACATCTCCCATCGTGTTCTGGACATTGCACGGAGGTCTGCCAAGTGTTTGCATGAAGAAATTAATAGTTGTCCAAAATAACTTTCTATCAAATATTCTTGTGATTGGAAAAGTCAGGAAAGTGGTAAGGTACTGTTTTCTATCAGTTGGCAAGTTGAGCACACAATCCCAGTGTTGTACAGCTTCTTTCTTCACCTTTCCGATGCTGCCGCTCTCTCCGGCTCCCGGAGCCCAAGAAGCGGCTTCTTCGCGCAAAGACGATTGTACCGCTCACAGTGCTCTCTTAGCGCGGCTTCTGCCAAAAGACGCCCGGGAGCGGCTCTTAGCTCGGGAGAGCATCGTACCTTGGTCTTTAGTGTCTTTTGTGGTCTACATCCTAGCAGAAAGCTTTTCCACTCTGTCTGGCAAGGAAAACCTGCGGGAGCACAGAAAACATCTCCCATCGTGTTCTGGACGTTGCACGGAGGTCTGCCATGTGTTTGGCATAAAGAAAGGAAAAGCTGTCCAAAACAGCTTCTTATCGAATATTCATGTGATTGGAAAAGTCAGGAGAATGGTAAGGTACTGTTTTCTATCAGTTGGCCAGCGGCGCACACAATCACAGTGTTGTACAGCTTCTTTCTCCACCTTTCCGATGCTGCCGCTCTCTCCGGCTCCCTGAGCCCAAGAAGCGGCTTCTTCGCGCAAAGACGATTGTACCGCTCACAGTGCTCTCTTAGCGCGGCTTCTGCCGAAAGACGCCCGGGAGCGGCGCATAGCTCCGGAGAGCATCGTACCTTCGTCTTTAGCGTCTATTGTGGTCTACACCTTAGCAGAAAGCTTTTCCATTCTGTCTGGCAAGGAAAACCTGCGGGAGCACAGAAAACATCTCCCATCGTGTTCTAGACATTGCACGGAGGTCTGCCATGTGTTTGGCATAAAGAAAGGAAAAGCTGTCCAAAACAGCTTCTTATCGAATATTCATGTGATTGGAAATGTCAGGAGAATGGTAAGGTACTGTTTTCTATCAGTTGGCAAGTTGAGCACACAATCCCAGTGTTGTACAGCTTCTTTCTTCACCTTTCCGATGCTGCCGCTCTCTCCGGCTCCCGGAGCCCAAGAAGCGGCTTCTTCGCGCAAAGACGATTGTACCGCTCACAGTGCTCTCTTAGCGCGGCTTCTGCCGAAAGACGCCCGGGAGCGGCGCATAACTCCGGAGAGCATCGTACCTTCGTCTTTAGCGTCTTTTGTGGTCTACACCTTAGCAGAAAGCTTTTCCACTCTGTCTGGCAAGGAAAACCTGCGGGAGCACAGAAAACATCTCCCATCGTGTTCTGGACGTTGCACGGAGGTCTGCCAAGTGTTTGCATGAAGAAATTAATAGTTGTCCAAAATAACTTTCTATCAAATATTCTTGTGATTGGAAAAGTCAGGAAAGTTGTAAGGTACTGTTTTCTATCAGTTGGCAAGCTGCGCACACAATCCCAGTGTTGTACAGCTTCCTTCTTCACCTTTCCCATGCTGCCGCTCTCTCCGGCTCCGGGAGCCGAAGAAGCGGCTTCTTCGCGCAAAGACGATTGTACCGGTCCCAGTGCTCTCTTAGCGCGGCTTCTGCCGAAAGACGCCCGGGAGCGGCGCTTAGCTCCGGAGAGCATCGTACCTTCGTCTTTAGCGTCTTTTGTGGTCTACATCCTAGCAGAAAGCTTTTCCACTCTGTCTGGCAAGGAAAACCTGCGGGAGCACAGAAAACATCTGCCATCGTGTTCTAGACATTGCACGGAGGTCTGCCAAGTGTTTGCATGAAGAAATTAATAGTTGTCCAAAATAACTTTCTATCAAATATTCTTGTGATTGGAAAAGTCAGGAAAGTGGTAAGGTACTGTTTTCTATCAGTTGGCTAGTTGAGCACACAATCCCAGTATTGTACAGCTTCCTTCTTCACCTTTCCGATGCTGCCGCTCTCTCCGGCTCCCGGAGCCGAAGATGCGGCTTCTTCGCGCAAAGACGATTGTACCGCTCACAATGCTCTCTTAGCGCCGCTTCTGCCGAAAGAAGCCCGGGAGCGGCGCTTAGCTCCGGAGAGCATCGTACCTTCGTCTTTAGCGTCTTTTGTGGTCTACATCCTAGCAGAAAGCTTTTCCACTCTGTCTGGCAAGGAAAACCTGCGGGAGCACAGAAAACATCTCCCATCGTGTTCTGGACGTTGCACGGAGGTCTGCCAAGTGTTTCCATGAAGAAAAGAAAAGTTGTCCAAAATAACTTCCTATCGAATATTCATGTGACTGGAAAAGTCAGGAGAATGGTAAGGTACTGTTTTCTATCAGTTGGCAAGTTCAGCACACAATCCCAGTGTTGTACAGCTTCTTTCTTCACCTTTCCGATGCTGCCGCTCTCTCCGGCTCCCTGAGCCCAAGAAGCGGCTTCTTCGCGCAAAGACGATTGTACCGCTCACAGTGCTCTCTTAGCGCGGCTTCTGCCGAAAGACGCCCGGGAGCGGCTCTTAGCTCGGGAGAGCATCATACCTTCGTCTTTAGCGTCTTTTGTGGTCTACATCCTAGCAGAAAGCTTTTCCACTCTGTCTGGCAAGGAAAACCTGCGGGAGCACAGAAAACATCTCCCATCGTGTTCTGGACATTGCACGGAGGTCTGCCAAGTTTTTGGCATAAAGAAAAGAAAAGCTGTCCAAAGCAGCTTCTTATCGAATATTCATGTGAATAGAAAAGTCAGGAGAATGGTAAGGTACTGTTTTCTATCAGTTTGCAAGCGGCGCACACAATCACAGTGTTGTACAGCTTCTTTCTCCACCTTTCCGATGCTGCCGCTCTCTCCGGCTCCCGGAGCCGAAGAAGCGGCTTCTTCGCGCAAAGACGATTGTACCGCTCACAGTGCTCTCTTAGCGCGGCTTCTGCCGAAAGACGCCCGGGAGCGGCGCATAACTCCGGAGAGCATCGTACCTTCGTCTTTAGAGTCTTTTGTGGTCTACACCTTAGCAGAAAGCTTTTCCACTCTGTCTGGCAAGGAAAACCTGCGGGAGCACAGAAAACATCTCCCATCGTGTTCTGGACGTTGCACGGACGTCTGCCAAGTGTTTGGCATAAAGAAAAGAAAAGCTGTCCAAAACAGCTTCTTATCGAATATTCATGTGATTGGAAAAGTCAGGAAAGTGGTAAGGTAATGTTTTCTATCAGTTGGCAAGCTGCGCACACAATCCCAGTGTTGTACAGCTTCCTTCTTCACCTTTCCCATGCTGCCGCTCTCTCCGGCTCCGGGAGCCCAAGAAGCGGCTTCTTCGCGCAAAGACGATTGTACCGCTCACAGTGCTCTCTTAGCGCGGCTTCTGCCGAAAGAAGCCCGGGAGCGGCGCTTAGCTCCGGAGAGCATCGTACCTTCGTCTTTAGCGTTTTTTGTGGTCTACATCCTAGCAGAAAGCTTTTCCACTCTGTCTGGCAAGGAAAACCTGCGGGAGCACAGAAAACATCTGCCATCGTGTTCTAGACATTGCACGGAGGTCTGCCAAGTGTTTGCATGAAGAAAAGAAAAGTCGTCCAAAATAACTTCCTATCGAATATTCATGTGACTGGAAAAGTCAGGAGAATGGTAAGGTACTGTTTTCTATCAGTTGGCAAGTTCAGCACACAATCCCAGTGTTGTACAGCTTCTTTCTTCACCTTTCCGATGCTGCCGCTCTCTCCGGCTCCCTGAGCCCAAGAAGCGGCTTCTTCGCGCAAAGACGATTGTACCGCTCACAGTGCTCTCTTAGCGCGGCTTCTGCCGAAAGACGCCCGGGAGCGGCGCTTAGCTCGGGAGAGCATCATACCTTCGTCTTTAGCGTCTTTTGTGGTCTACATCCTAGCAGAAAGCTTTTCCACTCTGTCTGGCAAGGAAAACCTGCGGGAGCACAGAAAACATCTCCCATCGTGTTCTGGACATTGCACGGAGGTCTGCCAAGTTTTTGGCATAAAGAAAAGAAAAGCTGTCCAAAGCAGCTTCTTATCGAATATTCATGTGAATAGAAAAGTCAGGAGAATGGTAAGGTACTGTTTTCTATCAGTTTGCAAGCGGCGCACACAATCACAGTGTTGTACAGCTTCTTTCTTCACCTTTCCGATGCTGCCGCTCTCTCCGGCTCCCGGAGCCGAAGAAGCGGCTTCTTCGCGCAAAGACGATTGTACCGCTCACAGTGCTCTCTTAGCGCGGCTTCTGCCGAAAGACGCCCGGGAGCGGCGCATGGCTCCGGAGAGCATCGTACCTTCGTCTTTAGCGTCTTTTGTGGTCTACACCTTAGCAGAAAGCTTTTCCATTCTGTCTGGCAAGGAAAACCTGCGGGAGCACAGAAAACATCTCCCATCGTGTTCTAGACATTGCACGGAGGTCTGCCATGTGTTTGGCATAAAGAAAGGAAAAGCTGTCCAAAACAGCTTCTTATCGAATATTCATGTGATTGGAAATGTCAGGAGAATGGTAAGGTACTGTTTTCTATCAGTTGGCAAGTTGAGCACACAATCCCAGTGTTGTACAGCTTCCTTCTTCACCTTTCCCATGCTGCCGCTCTCTCCGGCTCCGGGAGCCGAAGAAGCGGCTTCTTCGCGCAAAGACGATTGTACCGCTCACAGTGCTCTCTTAGCGCGGCTTCTGCCGAAAGACGCCCAGGAGCGGCGCTTAGCTCCGGAGAGCATCGTACCTTCGTCTTTAGCGTCTTTTGTGGTCTACATCCTAGCAGAAAGCTTTTCCACTCTGTCTGGCAAGGAAAACCTGCGGGAGCACAGAAAACATCTCCCATCGTGTTCTGGACGTTGCACGGAGGTCTGCCAAGTGTTTGCATGAAGAAATTAATAGTTGTCCAAAATAACTTTCTATCAAATATTCTTGTGATTGGAAAAGTCAGGAAAGTGGTAAGGTACTGTTTTCTATCAGTTGGCAAGTTGAGCACACAATCCCAGTGTTGTACAGCTTCTTTCTTCACCTTTCCGATGCTGCCGCTCTCTCCGGCTCCCGGAGCCCAAGAAGCGGCTTCTTCGCGCAAAGACGATTGTACCGGTCACAGTGCTCTCTTAGCGCGGCTTCTGCCAAAAGACGCCCGGGAGCGGCTCTTAGCTCGGGAGAGCATCGTACCTTCGTCTTTAGTGTCTTTTGTGGTCTACATCCTAGCAGAAAGCTTTTCCACTCTGTCTGGCAAGGAAAACCTGCGGGAGCACAGAAAACATCTCCCATCGTGTTCTGGACGTTGCACGGAGGTCTGCCATGTGTTTGGCATAAAGAAAGGAAAAGCTGTCCAAAACAGCTTCTTATCGAATATTCATGTGATTGGAAAAGTCAGGAGAATGGTAAGGTACTGTTTTCTATCAGTTGGCCAGCGGCGCACACAATCACAGTGTTGTACAGCTTCTTTCTCCACCTTTCCGATGCTGCCGCTCTCTCCGGCTCCCTGAGCCCAAGAAGCGGCTTCTTCGCGCAAAGACGATTGTACCGCTCACAGTGCTCTCTTAGCGCGGCTTCTGCCGAAAGACGCCCGGGAGCGGCGCATAGCTCCGGAGAGCATCGTACCTTCGTCTTTAGCGTCTATTGTGGTCTACACCTTAGCAGAAAGCTTTTCCATTCTGTCTGGCAAGGAAAACCTGCGGGAGCACAGAAAACATCTCCCATCGTGTTCTAGACATTGCACGGAGGTCTGCCATGTGTTTGGCATAAAGAAAGGAAAAGCTGTCCAAAACAGCTTCTTATCGAATATTCATGTGATTGGAAATGTCAGGAGAATGGTAAGGTACTGTTTTCTATCAGTTGGCAAGTTGAGCACACAATCCCAGTGTTGTACAGCTTCTTTCTTCACCTTTCCGATGCTGCCGCTCTCTCCGGCTCCCGGAGCCCAAGAAGCGGCTTCTTCGCGCAAAGACGATTGTACCGCTCACAGTGCTCTCTTAGCGCGGCTTCTGCCGAAAGACGCCCGGGAGCGGCGCATAACTCCGGAGAGCATCGTACCTTCGTCTTTAGCGTCTTTTGTGGTCTACACCTTAGCAGAAAGCTTTTCCACTCTGTCTGGCAAGGAAAACCTGCGGGAGCACAGAAAACATCTCCCATCGTGTTCTGGACGTTGCACGGAGGTCTGCCAAGTGTTTGCATGAAGAAATTAATAGTTGTCCAAAATAACTTTCTATCAAATATTCTTGTGATTGGAAAAGTCAGGAAAGTTGTAAGGTACTGTTTTCTATCAGTTGGCAAGCTGCGCACACAATCCCAGTGTTGTACAGCTTCCTTCTTCACCTTTCCCATGCTGCCGCTCTCTCCGGCTCCGGGAGCCGAAGAAGCGGCTTCTTCGCGCAAAGACGATTGTACCGGTCCCAGTGCTCTCTTAGCGCGGCTTCTGCCGAAAGACGCCCGGGAGCGGCGCTTAGCTCCGGAGAGCATCGTACCTTCGTCTTTAGCGTCTTTTGTGGTCTACATCCTAGCAGAAAGCTTTTCCACTCTGTCTGGCAAGGAAAACCTGCGGGAGCACAGAAAACATCTGCCATCGTGTTCTAGACATTGCACGGAGGTCTGCCAAGTGTTTGCATGAAGAAATTAATAGTTGTCCAAAATAACTTTCTATCAAATATTCTTGTGATTGGAAAAGTCAGGAAAGTGGTAAGGTACTGTTTTCTATCAGTTGGCTAGTTGAGCACACAATCCCAGTATTGTACAGCTTCCTTCTTCACCTTTCCGATGCTGCCGCTCTCTCCGGCTCCCGGAGCCGAAGATGCGGCTTCTTCGCGCAAAGACGATTGTACCGCTCACAATGCTCTCTTAGCGCCGCTTCTGCCGAAAGAAGCCCGGGAGCGGCGCTTAGCTCCGGAGAGCATCGTACCTTCGTCTTTAGCGTCTTTTGTGGTCTACATCCTAGCAGAAAGCTTTTCCACTCTGTCTGGCAAGGAAAACCTGCGGGAGCACAGAAAACATCTCCCATCGTGTTCTGGACGTTGCACGGAGGTCTGCCAAGTGTTTCCATGAAGAAAAGAAAAGTTGTCCAAAATAACTTCCTATCGAATATTCATGTGACTGGAAAAGTCAGGAGAATGGTAAGGTACTGTTTTCTATCAGTTGGCAAGTTCAGCACACAATCCCAGTGTTGTACAGCTTCTTTCTTCACCTTTCCGATGCTGCCGCTCTCTCCGGCTCCCTGAGCCCAAGAAGCGGCTTCTTCGCGCAAAGACGATTGTACCGCTCACAGTGCTCTCTTAGCGCGGCTTCTGCCGAAAGACGCCCGGGAGCGGCTCTTAGCTCGGGAGAGCATCATACCTTCGTCTTTAGCGTCTTTTGTGGTCTACATCCTAGCAGAAAGCTTTTCCACTCTGTCTGGCAAGGAAAACCTGCGGGAGCACAGAAAACATCTCCCATCGTGTTCTGGACATTGCACGGAGGTCTGCCAAGTTTTTGGCATAAAGAAAAGAAAAGCTGTCCAAAGCAGCTTCTTATCGAATATTCATGTGAATAGAAAAGTCAGGAGAATGGTAAGGTACTGTTTTCTATCAGTTTGCAAGCGGCGCACACAATCACAGTGTTGTACAGCTTCTTTCTCCACCTTTCCGATGCTGCCGCTCTCTCCGGCTCCCGGAGCCGAAGAAGCGGCTTCTTCGCGCAAAGACGATTGTACCGCTCACAGTGCTCTCTTAGCGCGGCTTCTGCCGAAAGACGCCCGGGAGCGGCGCATAACTCCGGAGAGCATCGTACCTTCGTCTTTAGAGTCTTTTGTGGTCTACACCTTAGCAGAAAGCTTTTCCACTCTGTCTGGCAAGGAAAACCTGCGGGAGCACAGAAAACATCTCCCATCGTGTTCTGGACGTTGCACGGACGTCTGCCAAGTGTTTGGCATAAAGAAAAGAAAAGCTGTCCAAAACAGCTTCTTATCGAATATTCATGTGATTGGAAAAGTCAGGAAAGTGGTAAGGTAATGTTTTCTATCAGTTGGCAAGCTGCGCACACAATCCCAGTGTTGTACAGCTTCCTTCTTCACCTTTCCCATGCTGCCGCTCTCTCCGGCTCCGGGAGCCCAAGAAGCGGCTTCTTCGCGCAAAGACGATTGTACCGCTCACAGTGCTCTCTTAGCGCGGCTTCTGCCGAAAGAAGCCCGGGAGCGGCGCTTAGCTCCGGAGAGCATCGTACCTTCGTCTTTAGCGTTTTTTGTGGTCTACATCCTAGCAGAAAGCTTTTCCACTCTGTCTGGCAAGGAAAACCTGCGGGAGCACAGAAAACATCTCCCATCGTGTTCTAGACATTGCACGGAGGTCTGCCATGTGTTTGGCATAAAGAAAGGAAAAGCTGTCCAAAACAGCTTCTTATCGAATATTCATGTGATTGGAAATGTCAGGAGAATGGTAAGGTACTGTTTTCTATCAGTTGGCAAGTTGAGCACACAATCCCAGTGTTGTACAGCTTCTTTCTTCACCTTTCCGATGCTGCCGCTCTCTCCGGCTCCCGGAGCCCAAGAAGCGGCTTCTTCGCGCAAAGACGATTGTACCGCTCACAGTGCTCTCTTAGCGCGGCTTCTGCCGAAAGACGCCCGGGAGCGGCTCTTAGCTCGGGAGAGCATCGTACCTTCGTCTTTAGCGTCTTTTGTGGTCTACATCCTAGCAGAAAGCTTTTCCACTCTGTCTGGCAAGGAAAACCTGCGGGAGCACAGAAAACATCTCCCATCGTGTTCTGGACGTTGCACGGACGTCTGCCAAGTGTTCAGCATAAAGAAAAGTAAAGCTGTCCAAAGCAGTTTCTTATCGAATATTCATGTGAATAGAAAAGTCAGGAGAATGGTAAGGTACTGTTTTCTATCAGTTGGCCAGCGGCGCACACAATCACAGTGTTGTACAGCTTCTTTCTCCACCTTTCCGATGCTGCCGCTCTCTCCGGCTCCCGGAGCCGAAGAAGCGGCTTCTTCGCGCAAAGACGATTGTACCGCTCACAGTGCTCTCTTAGCGCGGCTTCTGCCGAAAGACGCCCGGGAGCGGCGCATAGCTCCGGAGAGCATCGTACCTTCGTCTTTAGCGTCTATTGTGGTCTACACCTTAGCAGAAAGCTTTTCCATTCTGTCTGGCAAGGAAAACCTGCGGGAGCACAGAAAACATCTCCCATCGTGTTCTAGACATTGCACGGAGGTCTGCCATGTGTTTGGCATAAAGAAAGGAAAAGCTGTCCAAAACAGCTTCTTATCGAATATTCATGTGATTGGAAATGTCAGGAGAATGGTAAGGTACTGTTTTCTATCAGTTGGCAAGTTGAGCACACAATCCCAGTGTTGTACAGCTTCTTTCTTCACCTTTCCGATGCTGCCGCTCTCTCCGGCTCCCGGAGCCCAAGAAGCGGCTTCTTCGCGCAAAGACGATTGTACCGCTCACAGTGCTCTCTTAGCGCGGCTTCTGCCGAAAGACGCCCGGGAGCGGCTCTTAGCTCGGGAGAGCATCGTACCTTCGTCTTTAGCGTCTTTTGTGGTCTACATCCTAGCAGAAAGCTTTTCCACTCTGTCTGGCAAGGAAAACCTGCGGGAGCACAGAAAACATCTCCCATCGTGTTCTGGACGTTGCACGGACGTCTGCCAAGTGTTCAGCATAAAGAAAAGAAAAGCTGTCCAAAGCAGTTTCTTATCGAATATTCATGTGAATAGAAAAGTCAGGAGAATGGTAAGGTACTGTTTTCTATCAGTTGGCAAGCTGCGCACACAATCCCAGTGTTGTACAGCTTCCTTCTTCACCTTTCCGATGCTGCCGCTCTCTCCGGCTCCCGGAGCCGAAGAAGCGGCTTCTTCGCGCAAAGACGATTGTACCGGTCCCAGTGCTCTCTTAGCGCGGCTTCTGCCGAAAGACGCCCGGGAGCGGCGCTTAGCTCCGGAGAGCATCGTACCTTCGTCTTTAGCGTCTTTTGTGGTCTACATCCTAGCAGAAAGCTTTTCCACTCTGTCTGGCAAGGAAAACCTGCGGGAGCACAGAAAACATCTCCCATCGTGTTCTAGACATTGCACGTAGGTCTGCCAAGTGTTTGCATGAAGAAATTAATAGTTGTCCAAAATAACTTTCTATCAAATATTCTTGTGATTGGAAAAGTCAGGAAAGTGGTAAGGTACTGTTTTCTATCAGTTGGCTAGTTGAGCACAAAATCCCAGTATTGTACAGCTTCCTTCTTCACCTTTCCGATGCTGCCGCTCTCTCCGGCTCCCGGAGCCGAAGATGCGGCTTCTTCGCGCAAAGACGATTGTACCGCTCACAGTGCTCTCTTAGCGCCGCTTCTGCCGAAAGAAGCCCGGGAGCGGCGCTTAGCTCCGGAGAGCATCGTCCCTTCGTCTTTAGCGTCTTTTGTGGTCTACATCCTGGCAGAAAGCTTTTCCACTCTGTCTGGCAAGGAAAACCTGCGGGAGCACAGAAAACATCTCCCATCGTGTTCTGGACGTTGCACGGAGGTCTGCCAAGTGTTTCCATGAAGAAAAGAAAAGTTGTCCAAAATAACTTCCTATCGAATATTCATGTGACTGGAAAAGTCAGGAGAATGGTAAGGTACTGTTTTCTATCAGTTGGCAAGTTCAGCACACAATCCCAGTGTTGTACAGCTTCTTTCTTCACCTTTCCGATGCTGCCGCTCTCTCCGGCTCCCTGAGCCCAAGAAGCGGCTTCTTCGCGCAAAGACGATTGTACCGCTCACAGTGCTCTCTTAGCGCGGCTTCTGCCGAAAGACGCCAGGGAGCGGCGCATAACTCCGGAGAGCATCGTACCTTCATCTTTAGAGTCTTTTGTGGTCTACACCTTAGCAGAAAGCTTTTCCACTCTGTCTGGCAAGGAAAACCTGCGGGAGCACAGAAAACATCTCCCATCGTGTTCTGGACGTTGCACGGACGTCTGCCAAGTGTTTGGCATAAAGAAAAGAAAAGCTGTCCAAAACAGCTTCTTATCGAATATTCATGTGATTGGAAAAGTCAGGAAAGTGGTAAGGTAATGTTTTCTATCAGTTGGCAAGCTGCGCACACAATCCCAGTGTTGTACAGCTTCCTTCTTCACCTTTCCCATGCTGCCGCTCTCTCCGGCTCCGGGAGCCGAAGAAGCGGCTTCTTCGCGCAAAGACGATTGTACCGCTCACAGTGCTCTCTTAGCGCGGCTTCTGCCGAAAGACGCCCGGGAGCGGCGCTTAGCTCCGGAGAGCATCGTACCTTCGTCTTTAGCGTCTTTTGTGGTCTACATCCTAGCAGATAGCTTTTCCACTCTGTCTGGCAAGGAAAACCTGCGGGAGCACAGAAAACATCTCCCATCGTGTTCTGGACATTGCACGGAGGTCTGCCAAGTGTTTGCATGAAGAAATTAATAGTTGTCCAAAATAACTTTCTATCAAATATTCTTGTGATTGGAAAAGTCAGGAAAGTGGTAAGGTACTGTTTTCTATCAGTTGGCTAGTTGAACACACAATCCCAGTATTGTACAGCTTCCTTCTTCACCTTTCGGATGCTGCCGCTCTCTCCGGCTCCCTGAGCCGAAGATGCGGCTTCTTCGCGCAAAGACGATTGTACCGCTCAGAGTGCTCTCTTAGCGCCGCTTCTGCCGAAAGAAGCCCGGGAGCGGCGCTTAGCTCCGGAGAGCATCGTACCTTCGTCTTTAGCGGCTTTTGTGGTCTACATCCTAGCAGAAAGCTTTTCCACTCTGTCTGGCAAGGAAAACCTGCGGGAGCACAGAAAACATCTCCCATCGTGTTCTGGACGTTGCACGGAGGTCTGCCATGTGTTTCCATGAAGAAAAGAAAAGTTGTCCAAAATAACTTCCTATCGAATATTCATGTGACTGGAAAAGTCAGGAGAATGGTAAGGTACTGTTTTCTATCAGTTGGCAAGTTGAGCACACAATCCCAGTGTTGTACAGCTTCTTTCTTCACCTTTCCGATGCTGCCGCTCTCTCCGGCTCCCGGAGCCCAAGAAGCGGCTTCTTCGCGCAAAGACGATTGTACCGCTCACAGTGCTCTCTTAGCGCGGCTTCTGCCAAAAGACGCCCGGGAGCGGCTCTTAGCTCGGGAGAGCATCGTACCTTCGTCTTTAGCGTCTTTTGTGGTCTACATCCTAGCAGAAAGCTTTTCCACTCTGTCTGGCAAGGAAAACCTGCGGGAGCACAGAAAACATCTCCCATCGTGTTCTGGACGTTGCACGGAGGTCTGCCAAGTGTTCAGCATAAAGAAAAGAAAAGCTGTCCAAAGCAGCTTCTTATCGAATATTCATGTGAATAGAAAAGTCAGGAGAATGGTAAGGTACTGTTTTCTATCAGTTGGCAAGCGGCGCACACAATCACAGTGTTGTACAGCTTCTTTCTCCACCTTTCCGATGCTGCCGCTCTCTCCGGCTCCCGGAGCCGAAGAAGCGGCTTCTTCGCGCAAAGACGATTGTACCGCTCACAGTGCTCTCTTAGCGCGGCTTCTGCCGAAAGACGCCCGGGAGCGGCGCATAGCTCCGGAGAGCATCGTACCTTCGTCTTTAGCGTCTATTGTGGTCTACACCTTAGCAGAAAGCTTTTCCATTCTGTCTGGCAAGGAAAACCTGCGGGAGCACAGAAAACATCTCCCATCGTGTTCTAGACATTGCACGGAGGTCTGCCATGTGTTTGGCATAAAGAAAGGAAAAGCTGTCCAAAACAGCTTCTTATCGAATATTCATGTGATTGGAAATGTCAGGAGAATGGTAAGGTACTGTTTTCTATCAGTTGGCTAGTTGAGCACACAATCCCAGTGTTGTACAGCTTCTTTCTTCACCTTTCCGATGCTGCCGCTCTCTCCGGCTCCCGGAGCCCAAGAACCGGCTTCTTCGCGCAAAGACGATTGTACCGCTCACAGTGCTCTCTTAGCGCGGCTTCTGCCGAAAGACGCCCGGGAGCGGCGCATAACTCCGGAGAGCATCGTACCTTCGTCTTTAGCGTCTTTTGTGGTCTACATCCTAGCAGAAAGCTTTTCCACTCTGTCTGGCAAGGAAAACCTGCGGGAGCACAGAAAACATCTCCCATCGTGTTCTGGACGTTGCACGGAGGTCTGCCAAGTGTTCAGCATAAAGAAAAGAAAAGCTGTCCAAAGCAGTTTCTTATCGAATATTCATGTGAATAGAAAAGTCAGGAGAATGGTAAGGTACTGTTTTCTATCAGTTGGCCAGCGGCGCACACAATCACAGTGTTGTACAGCTTCTTTCTCCACCTTTCCGATGCTGCCGCTCTCTCCGGCTCCCGGAGCCGAAGAAGCGGCTTCTTCGCGCAAAGACGATTGTACCGCTCACAGTGCTCTCTTAGCGCGGCTTCTGCCGAAAGACGCCCGGGAGCGGCGCATAACTCCGGAGAGCATCGTACCTTCGTCTTTAGCGTCTTTTGTGGTCTACACCTTAGCAGAAAGCTTTTCCACTCTGTCTGGCAAGGAAAACCTGCGGGAGCACAGAAAACATCTCCCATCGTGTTCTGGACGTTGCACGGAGGTCTGCCAAGTGTTTGCATGAAGAAATTAATAGTTGTCCAAAATAACTTTCTATCAAATATTCTTGTGATTGGAAAAGTCAGGAAAGCGGTAAGGTACTGTTTTCTATCAGTTGGCAAGCTGCGCACACAATCCCAGTGTTGTACAGCTTCCTTCTTCACCTTTCCGATGCTGCCGCTCTCTCCGGCTCCCGGAGCCGAAGAAGCGGCTTCTTCGCGCAAAGACGATTGTACCGGTCCCAGTGCTCTCTTAGCGCGGCTTCTGCCGAAAGACGCCCGGGAGCGGCGCTTAGCTCCGGAGAGCATCGTACCTTCGTCTTTAGCGTCTTTTGTGGTCTACATCCTAGCAGAAAGCTTTTCCACTCTGTCTGGCAAGGAAAACCTGCGGGAGCACAGAAAACATCTCCCATCGTGTTCTAGACATTGCACGTAGGTCTGCCAAGTGTTTGCATGAAGAAATTAATAGTTGTCCAAAATAACTTTCTATCAAATATTCTTGTGATTGGAAAAGTCAGGAAAGTGGTAAGGTACTGTTTTCTATCAGTTGGCTAGTTGAGCACAAAATCCCAGTATTGTACAGCTTCCTTCTTCACCTTTCCGATGCTGCCGCTCTCTCCGGCTCCCTGAGCCGAAGATGCGGCTTCTTCGCGCAAAGACGATTGTACCGCTCACAATGCTCTCTTAGCGCCGCTTCTGCCGAAAGAAGCCCGGGAGCGGCGCTTAGCTCCGGAGAGCATCGTACCTTCGTCTTTAGCGTCTTTTGTGGTCTACATCCTGGCAGAAAGCTTTTCCACTCTGTCTGGCAAGGAAAACCTGCGGGAGCAAAGAAAACATCTCCCATCGTGTTCTGGACGTTGCACGGAGGTCTGCCAAGTGTTTCCATGAAGAAAAGAAAAGTTGTCCAAAATAACTTCCTATCGAATATTCATGTGACTGGAAAAGTCAGGAGAATGGTAAGGTACTGTTTTCTATCAGTTGGCAAGTTCAGCACACAATCCCAGTGTTGTACAGCTTCTTTCTTCACCTTTCCGATGCTGCCGCTCTCTCCGGCTCCCTGAGCCCAAGAAGCGGCTTCTTCGCGCAAAGACGATTGTACCGCTCACAGTGCTCTCTTAGCGCCGCTTCTGCCGAAAGACGCCCGGGAGCGGCGCATAACTCCGGAGAGCATCGTACCTTCGTCTTTAGAGTCTTTTGTGGTCTACACCTTAGCAGAAAGCTTTTCCACTCTGTCTGGCAAGGAAAACCTGCGGGAGCACAGAAAACATCTCCCATCGTGTTCTGGACGTTGCACGGACGTCTGCCAAGTGTTTGGCATAAAGAAAAGAAAAGCTGTCCAAAACAGCTTCTTATCGAATATTCATGTGATTGGAAAAGTCAGGAAAGTGGTAAGGTAATGTTTTCTATCAGTTGGCAAGCTGCGCACACAATCCCAGTGTTGTACAGCTTCCTTCTTCACCTTTCCCATGCTGCCGCTCTCTCCGGCTCCGGGAGCCGAAGAAGCGGCTTCTTCGCGCAAAGACGATTGTACCGCTCACAGTGCTCTCTTAGCGCGGCTTCTGCCGAAAGACGCCCGGGAGCGGCGCTTAGCTCCGGAGAGCATCGTACCTTCGTCTTTAGCGTCTTTTGTGGTCTACATCCTAGCAGAAAGCTTTTCCACTCTGTCTGGCAAGGAAAACCTGCGGGAGCACAGAAAACATCTCCCATCGTGTTCTGGACATTGCACGGAGGTCTGCCAAGTGTTTGCATGAAGAAATTAATAGTTGTCCAAAATAACTTTCTATCAAATATTCTTGTGATTGGAAAAGTCAGGAAAGTGGTAAGGTACTGTTTTCTATCAGTTGGCTAGTTGAACACACAATCCCAGTATTGTACAGCTTCCTTCTTCACCTTTCGGATGCTGCCGCTCTCTCCGGCTCCCTGAGCCGAAGATGCGGCTTCTTCGCGCAAAGACGATTGTACCGCTCAGAGTGCTCTCTTAGCGCCGCTTCTGCCGAAAGAAGCCCGGGAGCGGCGCTTAGATCCGGAGAGCATCGTACCTTCGTCTTTAGCGTCTTTTGTGGTCTACATCCTAGCAGAAAGCTTTTCCACTCTGTCTGGCAAGGAAAACCTGCGGGAGCACAGAAAACATCTCCCATCGTGTTCTGGACGTTGCACGGAGGTCTGCCATGTGTTTCCATGAAGAAAAGAAAAGTTGTCCAAAATAACTTCCTATCGAATATTCATGTGACTGGAAAAGTCAGGAGAATGGTAAGGTACTGTTTTCTATCAGTTGGCAAGTTGAGCACACAATCCCAGTGTTGTACAGCTTCTTTCTTCACCTTTCCGATGCTGCCGCTCTCTCCGGCTCCCGGAGCCCAAGAAGCGGCTTCTTCGCGCAAAGACGATTGTACCGCTCACAGTGCTCTCTTAGCGCGGCTTCTGCCAAAAGACGCCCGGGAGCGGCTCTTAGCTCCGGAGAGCATCGTACCTTCGTCTTTAGCGTCTTTTGTGGTCTACATCCTAGCAGAAAGCTTTTCCACTCTGTCTGGCAAGGAAAACCTGCGGGAGCACAGAAAACATCTCCCATCGTGTTCTGGACGTTGCACGGAGGTCTGCCAAGTTTTCAGCATAAAGAAAAGAAAAGCTGTCCAAAGCAGCTTCTTATCGAATATTCATGTGAATAGAAAAGTCAGGAGAATGGTAAGGTACTGTTTTCTATCAGTTGGCAAGCGGCGCACACAATCACAGTGTTGTACAGCTTCTTTCTCCACCTTTCCGATGCTGCCGCTCTCTCCGGCTCCCGGAGCCGAAGAAGCGGCTTCTTCGCGCAAAGACGATTGTACCGCTCACAGTGCTCTCTTAGCGCCGCTTCTGCCGAAAGACGCCCGGGAGCGGCGCATAGCTCCGGAGAGCATCGTACCTTCGTCTTTAGCGTCTATTGTGGTCTACACCTTAGCAGAAAGCTTTTCCATTCTGTCTGGCAAGGAAAACCTGCGGGAGCACAGAAAACATCTCCCATCGTGTTCTAGACATTGCACGGAGGTCTGCCATGTGTTTGGCATAAAGAAAGGAAAAGCTGTCCAAAACAGCTTCTTATCGAATATTCATGTGATTGGAAATGTCAGGAGAATGGTAAGGTACTGTTTTCTATCAGTTGGCAAGTTGAGCACACAATCCCAGTGTTGTACAGCTTCTTTCTTCACCTTTCCGATGCTGCCGCTCTCTCCGGCTCCCGGAGCCCAAGAAGCGGCTTCTTCGCGCAAAGACGATTGTACCGCTCACAGTGCTCTCTTAGCGCGGCTTCTGCCGAAAGACGCCCGGGAGCGGCTCTTAGCTCGGGAGAGCATCGTACCTTCGTCTTTAGCGTCTTTTGTGGTCTACATCCTAGCAGAAAGCTTTTCCACTCTGTCTGGCAAGGAAAACCTGCGGGAGCACAGAAAACATCTCCCATCGTGTTCTGGACGTTGCACGGAGGTCTGCCAAGTGTTCAGCATAAAGAAAAGAAAAGCTGTCCAAAGCAGTTTCTTATCGAATATTCATGTGAATAGAAAAGTCAGGAGAATGGTAAGGTACTGTTTTCTATCAGTTGGCCAGCGGCGCACACAATCACAGTGTTGTACAGCTTCTTTCTCCACCTTTCCGATGCTGCCGCTCTCTCCGGCTCCCGGAGCCGAAGAAGCGGCTTCTTCGCGCAAAGACGATTGTACCGCTCACAGTGCTCTCTTAGCGCGGCTTCTGCCGAAAGACGCCCGGGAGCGGCGCATAACTCCGGAGAGCATCGTACCTTCGTCTTTAGCGTCTTTTGTGGTCTACACCTTAGCAGAAAGCTTTTCCACTCTGTCTGGCAAGGAAAACCTGCGGGAGCACAGGAAACATCTCCCATCGTGTTCTGGACGTTGCACGGAGGTCTGCCAAGTGTTTGCATGAAGAAATTAATAGTTGTCCAAAATAACTTTCTATCAAATATTCTTGTGATTGGAAAAGTCAGGAAAGTGGTAAGGTACTGTTTTCTATCAGTTGGCAAGCTGCGCACACAATCCCAGTGTTGTACAGCTTCCTTCTTCACCTTTCCGATGCTGCCGCTCTCTCCGGCTCCCGGAGCCGAAGAAGCGGCTTCTTCGCGCAAAGACGATTGTACCGCTCACAGTGCTCTCTTAGCGCGGCTTCTGCCGAAAGACGCCCGGGAGCGGCGCTTAGCTCCGGAGAGCATCGTACCTTCGTCTTTAGCGTCTTTTGTGGTCTACATCCTAGCAGAAAGCTTTTCCACTCTGTCTGGCAAGGAAAACCTGCGGGAGCACAGAAAACATCTCCCATCGTGTTCTAGACATTGCACGGAGGTCTGCCAAGTGTTTGCATGAAGAAATTAATAGTTGTCCAAAATAACTTTCTATCAAATATTCTTGTGATTGGAAAAGTCAGGAAAGTGGTAAGGTACTGTTTTCTATCAGTTGGCTAGTTGATCACAAAATCCCAGTATTGTACAGCTTCCTTCTTCACCTTTCCGATGCTGCCGCTCTCTCCGGCTCCCGGAGCCGAAGATGCGGCTTCTTCGCGCAAAGACGATTGTACCGCTCACAATGCTCTCTTAGCGCCGCTTCTGCCGAAAGAAGCCCGGGAGCGGCGCTTAGCTCCGGAGAGCATCGTACCTTCGTCTTTAGCGTCTTTTGTGGTCTACATCCTAGCAGAAAGCTTTTCCACTCTGTCTGGCAAGGAAAACCTGCGGGAGCACAGAAAACATCTCCCATCGTGTTCTGGACATTGCACGGAGGTCTGCCAAGTGTTTGCATGAAGAAATTAATAGTTGTCCAAAATAACTTTCTATCAAATATTCTTGTGATTGGAAAAGTCAGGAAAGTGGTAAGGTACTGTTTTCTATCAGTTGGCTAGTTGAACACACAATCCCAGTATTGTACAGCTTCCTTCTTCACCTTTCGGATGCTGCCGCTCTCTCCGGCTCCCTGAGCCGAAGATGCGGCTTCTTCGCGCAAAGACGATTGTACCGCTCAGAGTGCTCTCTTAGCGCCGCTTCTGCCGAAAGAAGCCCGGGAGCGGCGCTTAGATCCGGAGAGCATCGTACCTTCGTCTTTAGCGTCTTTTGTGGTCTACATCCTAGCAGAAAGCTTTTCCACTCTGTCTGGCAAGGAAAACCTGCGGGAGCACAGAAAACATCTCCCATCGTGTTCTGGACGTTGCACGGAGGTCTGCCATGTGTTTCCATGAAGAAAAGAAAAGTTGTCCAAAATAACTTCCTATCGAATATTCATGTGACTGGAAAAGTCAGGAGAATGGTAAGGTACTGTTTTCTATCAGTTGGCAAGTTGAGCACACAATCCCAGTGTTGTACAGCTTCTTTCTTCACCTTTCCGATGCTGCCGCTCTCTCCGGCTCCCGGAGCCCAAGAAGCGGCTTCTTCGCGCAAAGACGATTGTACCGCTCACAGTGCTCTCTTAGCGCGGCTTCTGCCAAAAGACGCCCGGGAGCGGCTCTTAGCTCCGGAGAGCATCGTACCTTCGTCTTTAGCGTCTTTTGTGGTCTACATCCTAGCAGAAAGCTTTTCCACTCTGTCTGGCAAGGAAAACCTGCGGGAGCACAGAAAACATCTCCCATCGTGTTCTGGACGTTGCACGGAGGTCTGCCAAGTTTTCAGCATAAAGAAAAGAAAAGCTGTCCAAAGCAGCTTCTTATCGAATATTCATGTGAATAGAAAAGTCAGGAGAATGGTAAGGTACTGTTTTCTATCAGTTGGCAAGCGGCGCACACAATCACAGTGTTGTACAGCTTCTTTCTCCACCTTTCCGATGCTGCCGCTCTCTCCGGCTCCCGGAGCCGAAGAAGCGGCTTCTTCGCGCAAAGACGATTGTACCGCTCACAGTGCTCTCTTAGCGCCGCTTCTGCCGAAAGACGCCCGGGAGCGGCGCATAGCTCCGGAGAGCATCGTACCTTCGTCTTTAGCGTCTATTGTGGTCTACACCTTAGCAGAAAGCTTTTCCATTCTGTCTGGCAAGGAAAACCTGCGGGAGCACAGAAAACATCTCCCATCGTGTTCTGGACGTTGCACGGAGGTCTGCCATGTGTTTCCATGAAGAAAAGAAAAGTTGTCCAAAATAACTTCCTATCGAATATTCATGTGACTGGAAAAGTCAGGAGAATGGTAAGGTACTGTTTTCTATCAGTTGGCAAGTTGAGCACACAATCCCAGTGTTGTACAGCTTCTTTCTTCACCTTTCCGATGCTGCCGCTCTCTCCGGCTCCCGGAGCCCAAGAAGCGGCTTCTTCGCGCAAAGACGATTGTACCGCTCACAGTGCTCTCTTAGCGCGGCTTCTGCCGAAACACGCCCGGGAGCGGCTCTTAGCTCGGGAGAGCATCGTACCTTCGTCTTTAGCGTCTTTTGTGGTCTACATCCTAGCAGAAAGCTTTTCCACTCTGTCTGGCAAGGAAAACCTGCGGGAGCACAGAAAACATCTCCCATCGTGTTCTGGACGTTGCACGGAGGTCTGCCAAGTGTTCAGCATAAAGAAAAGAAAAGCTGTCCAAAGCAGCTTCTTATCGAATATTCATGTCAATAGAAAAGTCAGGAGAATGGTAAGGTACTGTTTTCTGTCAGTTGGCAAGCGGCGCACACAATCACAGTGTTGTACAGCTTCTTTCTCCACCTTTCCGATGCTGCCGCTCTCTCCGGCTCCCGGAGCCGAAGAAGCAGCTTCTTCGCGCAAAGACGATTGTACCGCTCACAGTGCCCTCTTAGCGCGGCTTCTGCCGAAAGACGCCCGGGAGCGGCGCATAGCTCCGGAGAGCATCGTACCTTCGTCTTTAGAGTCTTTTGTGGTCTACACTTTAGCAGAAAGCTTTTCCATTCTGTCTGGCAAGGAAAACCTGCGGGAGCACAGAAAACATCTCCCATCGTGTTCTGGACGTTGCACGGACGTCTGCCAAGTGTTTGGCATAAAGAGAAGAAAAGCTGTCCAAAACAGCTTCTTATCGAATATTCATGTGATTGGAAAAGTCAGGAAAGTGGTAAGGTACTGTTTTCTATCAGTTGGCTAGTTGAGCACACAATCCCAGTATTGTACAGCTTCCTTCTTCACCTTTCCGATGCTGCCGCTCTCTCCGGCTCCGGAAGCCGAAGATGCGGCTTCTTCGCGCAAAGACGATTGTACCGCTCACAGTGCTCTCTTAGCGCCGCTTCTGCCGAAAGAAGCCCGGGAGCGGCGCTTAGCTCCGGAGAGCATCGTACCTTCGTCTTTAGCGTCTTTTGTGGTCTACATCCTAGCAGAAAGCTTTTCCACTCTGTCTGGCAAGGAAAACCTGCGGGAGCACAGAAAACATCTCCCATCGTGTTCTGGACGTTGCACGGAGGTCTGCCAAGTGTTTCCATGAAGAAAAGAAAAGTTGTCCAAAATAACTTCCTATCGAATATTCATGTGACTGGAAAAGTCAGGAGAATGGTAAGGTACTGTTTTCTATCAGTTTGCAAGCGGCGCACACAATCACAGTGTTGTACAGCTTCTTTCTCCACCTTTCCGATGCTGCCGCTCTCTCCGGCTCCCGGAGCCGAAGAAGCGGCTTCTTCGCGCAAAGACGATTGTACCGCTCACAGTGCTCTCTTAGCGCGGCTTCTGCCGAAAGACGCCCGGGAGCGGCGCATAACTCCGGAGAGCATCGCACCTTCGTCTTTAGAGTCTTTTGTGGTCTACACCTTAGCAGAAAGCTTTTCCACTCTGTCTGGCAAGGAAAACCTGCGGGAGCACAGAAAACATCTCCCATCGTGTTCTGGACGTTGCATGGACGTCTGCCAAGTGTTTGGCATAAAGAAAAGAAAAGCTGTCCAAAACAGCTTCTTATCGAATATTCATGTGATTGGAAAAGTCAGGAAAGTGGTAAGGTAATGTTTTCTATCAGTTGGCAAGCTGCGCACACAATCCCAGTGTTGTACAGCTTCCTTCTTCACCTTTCCCATGCTGCCGCTCTCTCCAGCTCCGGGAGCCGAAGAAGCGGCTTCTTCGCGCAAAGACGATTGTACCGGTCCCAGTGCTCTCTTAGCGCGGCTTCTGCCGAAAGACGCCCGGGAGCGGCGCTTAGCTCCGGAGAGCATCGTACCTTCGTCTTTAGCGTCTTTTGTGGTCTACATCCTAGCAGAAAGCTTTTCCACTCTGTCTGGCAAGGAAAACCTGCGGGAGCACAGAAAACATCTCCCATCGTGTTCTGGACGTTGCACGGAGGTCTGCCAAGTGTTTGCATGAAGAAATTAATAGTTGTCCAAAATAACTTTCTATCAAATATTCTTGTGATTGGAAAAGTCAGGAAAGTGGTAAGGTACTGTTTTCTATCAGTTGGCTAGTTGAACACACAATCCCAGTATTGTACAGCTTCCTTCTTCACCTTTCCGATGCTGCCGCTCTCTCCGGCTCCCTGAGCCGAAGATGCGGCTTCTTCGCGCAAAGACGATTGTACCGCTCTGAGTGCTCTCTTAGCGCCGCTTCTGCCGAAAGAAGCCCGGGAGCGGCGCATAACTCCGGAGAGCATCGTACCTTCGTCTTTAGCGTTTTTTGTGGTCTACATCCTAGCAGAAAGCTTTTCCACTCTGTCTGGCAAGGAAAACCTGCGGGAGCACAGAAAACATCTCCCATCGTGTTCTGGACGTTGCACGGAGGTCTGCCATGTGTTTCCATGAAGAAAAGAAAAGTTGTCCAAAATAACTTCCTATCGAATATTCATGTGACTGGAAAAGTCAGGAGAATGGTAAGGTACTGTTTTCTATCAGTTGGCAAGTTGAGCACACAATCCCAGTGTTGTACAGCTTCTTTCTTCACCTTTCCGATGCTGCCGCTCTCTCCGGCTCCCGGAGCCCAAGAAGCGGCTTCTTCGCGCAAAGACGATTGTACCGCTCACAGTGCTCTCTTAGCGCGGCTTCTGCCGAAACACGCCCGGGAGCGGCTCTTAGCTCGGGAGAGCATCATACCTTCGTCTTTAGCGTCTTTTGTGGTCTACATCCTAGCAGAAAGCTTTTCCACTCTGTCTGGCAAGGAAAACCTGCGGGAGCACAGAAAACATCTCCCATCGTGTTCTGGACGTTGCACGGAGGTCTGCCAAGTGTTCAGCATAAAGAAAAGAAAAGCTGTCCAAAGCAGCTTCTTATCGAATATTCATGTCAATAGAAAAGTCAGGAGAATGGTAAGGTACTGTTTTCTGTCAGTTGGCAAGCGGCGCACACAATCACAGTGTTGTACAGCTTCTTTCTCCACCTTTCCGATGCTGCCGCTCTCTCCGGCTCCCGGAGCCGAAGAAGCAGCTTCTTCGCGCAAAGACGATTGTACCGCTCACAGTGCCCTCTTAGCGCGGCTTCTGCCGAAAGACGCCCGGGAGCGGCGCATAGCTCCGGAGAGCATCGTACCTTCGTCTTTAGCGTCTATTGTGGTCTACACCTTAGCAGAAAGCTTTTCCATTCTGTCTGGCAAGGAAAACCTGCGGGAGCACCGAAAACATCTCCCATCGTGTTCTGGACGTTGCACGGACGTCTGCCAAGTGTTTGGCATAAAGAGAAGAAAAGCTGTCCAAAACAGCTTCTTATCGAATATTCATGTGATTGGAAAAGTCAGGAAAGTGGTAAGGTACTGTTTTCTATCAGTTGGCTAGTTGAGCACACAATCCCAGTATTGTACAGCTTCCTTCTTCACCTTTCCGATGCTGCCGCTCTCTCCGGCTCCGGAAGCCGAAGATGCGGCTTCTTCGCGCAAAGACGATTGTACCGCTCACAGTGCTCTCTTAGCGCCGCTTCTGCCGAAAGAAGCCCGGGAGCGGCGCTTAGCTCCGGAGAGCATCGTACCTTCGTCTTTAGCGTCTTTTGTGGTCTACATCCTAGCAGAAAGCTTTTCCACTCTGTCTGGCAAGGAAAACCTGCGGGAGCACAGAAAACATCTCCCATCGTGTTCTGGACGTTGCACGGAGGTCTGCCAAGTGTTTCCATGAAGAAAAGAAAAGTTGTCCAAAATAACTTCCTATCGAATATTCATGTGACTGGAAAAGTCAGGAGAATGGTAAGGTACTGTTTTCTATCAGTTTGCAAGCGGCGCACACAATCACAGTGTTGTACAGCTTCTTTCTCCACCTTTCCGATGCTGCCGCTCTCTCCGGCTCCCGGAGCCGAAGAAGCGGCTTCTTCGCGCAAAGACGATTGTACCGCTCACAGTGCTCTCTTAGCGCGGCTTCTGCCGAAAGACGCCCGGGAGCGGCGCATAACTCCGGAGAGCATCGCACCTTCGTCTTTAGAGTCTTTTGTGGTCTACACCTTAGCAGAAAGCTTTTCCACTCTGTCTGGCAAGGAAAACCTGCGGGAGCACAGAAAACATCTCCCATCGTGTTCTGGACGTTGCATGGACGTCTGCCAAGTGTTTGGCATAAAGAAAAGAAAAGCTGTCCAAAACAGCTTCTTATCGAATATTCATGTGATTGGAAAAGTCAGGAAAGTGGTAAGGTAATGTTTTCTATCAGTTGGCAAGCTGCGCACACAATCCCAGTGTTGTACAGCTTCCTTCTTCACCTTTCCCATGCTGCCGCTCTCTCCAGCTCCGGGAGCCGAAGAAGCGGCTTCTTCGCGCAAAGACGATTGTACCGCTCACAGTGCTCTCTTAGCGCGGCTTCTGCCGAAAGACGCCCGGGAGCGGCGCTTAGCTCCGGAGAGCATCGTACCTTCGTCTTTAGCGTCTTTTGTGGTCTACATCCTAGCAGAAAGCTTTTCCACTCTGTCTGGCAAGGAAAACCTGCGGGAGCACAGAAAACATCTCCCATCGTGTTCTGGACGTTGCACGGAGGTCTGCCAAGTGTTTGCATGAAGAAATTAATAGTTGTCCAAAATAACTTTCTATCAAATATTCTTGTGATTGGAAAAGTCAGGAAAGTGGTAAGGTACTGTTTTCTATCAGTTGGCTAGTTGAACACACAATCCCAGTATTGTACAGCTTCCTTCTTCACCTTTCCGATGCTGCCGCTCTCTCCGGCTCCCTGAGCCGAAGATGCGGCTTCTTCGCGCAAAGACGATTGTACCGCTCACAGTGCTCTCTTAGCGCCGCTTCTGCCGAAAGAAGCCCGGGAGCGGCGCTTAGCTCCGGAGAGCATCGTACCTTCGTCTTTAGCGTCTTTTGTGGTCTACATCCTAGCAGAAAGCTTTTCCACTCTGTCTGGCAAGGAAAACCTGCGGGAGCACAGAAAACATCTCCCATCGTGTTCTGGACGTTGCACGGAGGTCTGCCAAGTGTTTCCATGAAGAAAAGAAAAGTTGTCCAAAATAACTTCCTATCGAATATTCATGTGACTGGAAAAGTCAGGAGAATGGTAAGGTACTGTTTTCTATCAGTTGGCAAGTTGAGCACACAATCCCAGTGTTGTACAGCTTCTTTCTTCACCTTTCCGATGCTGCCGCTCTCTCCGGCTCCCGGAGCCCAAGAAGCGGCTTCTTCGCGCAAAGACGATTGTACCGCTCACAGTGCTCTCTTAGTGCGGCTTCTGCCGAAAGACGCCCGGGAGCGGCTCTTAGCTCGGGAGAGCATCGTACCTTCGTCTTTAGCGTCTTTTGTGGTCTACATCCTAGCAGAAAGCTTTTCCACTCTGTCTGGCAAGGAAAACCTGCGGGAGCACAGAAAACATCTCCCATCGTGTTCTGGACGTTGCACGGACGTCTGCCAAGTGTTCAGCATAAAGAAAAGAAAAGCTGTCCAAAGCAGTTTCTTATCGAATATTCATGTGAATAGAAAAGTCAGGAGAATGGTAAGGTACTGTTTTCTATCAGTTGGCCAGCGGCGCACACAATCACAGTGTTGTACAGCTTCTTTCTCCACCTTTCCGATGCTGCCGCTCTCTCCGGCTCCCGGAGCCGAAGAAGCGGCTTCTTCGCGCAAAGACGATTGTACCGCTCACAGTGCTCTCTTAGCGCGGCTTCTGCCGAAAGACGCCCGGGAGCGGCGCATAACTCCGGAGAGCATCGTACCTTCGTCTTTAGCGTCTTTTGTGGTCTACACCTTAGCAGAAAGCTTTTCCACTCTGTCTGGCAAGGAAAACCTGCGGGAGCACAGAAAACATCTCCCATCGTGTTCTGGACGTTGCACGGAGGTCTGCCAAGTGTTTGCATGAAGAAATTAATAGTTGTCCAAAATAACTTTCTATCAAATATTCTTGTGATTGGAAAAGTCAGGAAAGTGGTAAGGTACTGTTTTCTATCAGTTGGCAAGCTGCGCACACAATCCCAGTGTTGTACAGCTTCCTTCTTCACCTTTCCCATGCTGCCGCTCTCTCCGGCTCCGGGAGCCGAAGAAGCGGCTTCTTCGCGCAAAGACGATTGTACCGGTCCCAGTGCTCTCTTAGCGCGGCTTCTGCCGAAAGACGCCCGGGAGCGGCGCTTAGCTCCGGAGAGCATCGTACCTTCGTCTTTAGCGTCTTTTGTGGTCTACATCCTAGCAGAAAGCTTTTCCACTCTGTCTGGCAAGGAAAACCTGCGGGAGCACAGAAAACATCTCCCATCGTGTTCTAGACATTGCACGGAGGTCTGCCAAGTGTTTGCATGAAGAAAAGAAAAGTCGTCCAAAATAACTTCCTATCGAATATTCATGTGACTGGAAAAGTCAGGAGAATGGTAAGGTACTGTTTTCTATCAGTTGGCAAGTTCAGCACACAATCCCAGTGTTGTACAGCTTCTTTCTTCACCTTTCCGATGCTGCCGCTCTCTCCGGCTCCCGGAGCCCAAGAAGCGGCTTCTTCGCGCAAAGACGATTGTACCGCTCACAGTGCTCTCTTAGCGCGGCTTCTGCCGAAAGACGCCCGGGAGCGGCTCTTAGCTCGGGAGAGCATCGTACCTTCGTCTTTAGCGTCTTTTGTGGTCTACATCCTAGCAGAAAGCTTTTCCACTCTGTCTGGCAAGGAAAACCTGCGGGAGCACAGAAAACATCTCCCATCGTGTTCTGGACGTTGCACGGACGTCTGCCAAGTGTTCAGCATAAAGAAAAGAAAAGCTGTCCAAAGCAGTTTCTTATCGAATATTCATGTGAATAGAAAAGTCAGGAGAATGGTAAGGTACCGTTTTCTATCAGTTGGCCAGCGGCGCACACAATCACAGTGTTGTACAGCTTCTTTCTCCACCTTTCCGATGCTGCCGCTCTCTCCGGCTCCCGGAGCCGAAGAAGCGGCTTCTTCGCGCAAAGACGATTGTACCGGTCACAGTGCTCTCTTAGCGCGGCTTCTGCCGAAAGACGCCCGGGAGCGGCGCATAACTCCGGAGAGCATCGTACCTTCGTCTTTAGCGTCTTTTGTGGTCTACACCTTAGCAGAAAGCTTTTCCACTCTGTCTGGCAAGGAAAACCTGCGGGAGCACAGAAAACATCTCCCATCGTGTTCTGGACGTTGCACGGAGGTCTGCCAAGTGTTTGCATGAAGAAATTAATAGTTGTCCAAAATAACTTTCTATCAAATATTCTTGTGATTGGAAAAGTCAGGAAAGTGGTAAGGTACTGTTTTCTATCAGTTGGCAAGCTGCGCACACAATCCCAGTGTTGTACAGCTTCCTTCTTCACCTTTCCCATGCTGCCGCTCTCTCCGGTTCCGGGAGCCGAAGAAGCGGCTTCTTCGCGCAAAGACGATTGTACCGGTCCCAGTGCTCTCTTAGCGCGGCTTCTGCCGAAAGACGCCCGGGAGCGGCGCTTAGCTCCGGAGAGCATCGTACCTTCGTCTTTAGCGTCTTTTGTGGTCTACATCCTAGCAGAAAGCTTTTCCACTCTGTCTGGCAAGGAAAACCTGCGGGAGCACAGAAAACATCTGCCATCGTGTTCTAGACATTGCACGGAGGTCTGCCAAGTGTTTGCATGAAGAAAAGAAAAGTCGTCCAAAATAACTTCCTATCGAATATTCATGTGACTGGAAAAGTCAGGAGAATGGTAAGGTACTGTTTTCTATCAGTTGGCAAGTTCAGCACACAATCCCAGTGTTGTACAGCTTCTTTCTTCACCTTTCCGATGCTGCCGCTCTCTCCGGCTCCCTGAGCCCAAGAAGCGGCTTCTTCGCGCAAAGACGATTGTACCGCTCACAGTGCTCTCTTAGCGCGGCTTCTGCCGAAAGACGCCCGGGAGCGGCGCTTAGCTCGGGAGAGCATCATACCTTCGTCTTTAGCGTCTTTTGTGGTCTACATCCTAGCAGAAAGCTTTTCCACTCTGTCTGGCAAGGAAAACCTGCGGGAGCACAGAAAACATCTCCCATCGTGTTCTGGACATTGCACGGAGGTCTGCCAAGTTTTTGGCATAAAGAAAAGAAAAGCTGTCCAAAGCAGCTTCTTATCGAATATTCATGTGAATAGAAAAGTCAGGAGAATGGTAAGGTACTGTTTTCTATCAGTTTGCAAGCGGCGCACACAATCACAGTGTTGTACAGCTTCTTTCTCCACCTTTCCGATGCTGCCGCTCTCTCCGGCTCCCGGAGCCGAAGAAGCGGCTTCTTCGCGCAAAGACGATTGTACCGCTCACAGTGCTCTCTTAGCGCGGCTTCTGCCGAAAGACGCCCGGGAGCGGCGCATAACTCCGGAGAGCATCGCACCTTCGTCTTTAGAGTCTTTTGTGGTCTACACCTTAGCAGAAAGCTTTTCCACTCTGTCTGGCAAGGAAAACCTGCGGGAGCACAGAAAACATCTCCCATCGTGTTCTGGACGTTGCATGGACGTCTGCCAAGTGTTTGGCATAAAGAAAAGAAAAGCTGTCCAAAACAGCTTCTTATCGAATATTCATGTGATTGGAAAAGTCAGGAAAGTGGTAAGGTAATGTTTTCTATCAGTTGGCAAGCTGCGCACACAATCCCAGTGTTGTACAGCTTCCTTCTTCACCTTTCCCATGCTGCCGCTCTCTCCAGCTCCGGGAGCCGAAGAAGCGGCTTCTTCGCGCAAAGACGATTGTACCGGTCCCAGTGCTCTCTTAGCGCGGCTTCTGCCGAAAGACGCCCGGGAGCGGCGCTTAGCTCCGGAGAGCATCGTACCTTCGTCTTTAGCGTCTTTTGTGGTCTACATCCTAGCAGAAAGCTTTTCCACTCTGTCTGGCAAGGAAAACCTGCGGGAGCACAGAAAACATCTCCCATCGTGTTCTGGACGTTGCACGGAGGTCTGCCAAGTGTTTGCATGAAGAAATTAATAGTTGTCCAAAATAACTTTCTATCAAATATTCTTGTGATTGGAAAAGTCAGGAAAGTGGTAAGGTACTGTTTTCTATCAGTTGGCTAGTTGAACACACAATCCCAGTATTGTACAGCTTCCTTCTTCACCTTTCCGATGCTGCCGCTCTCTCCGGCTCCCTGAGCCGAAGATGCGGCTTCTTCGCGCAAAGACGATTGTACCGCTCTGAGTGCTCTCTTAGCGCCGCTTCTGCCGAAAGAAGCCCGGGAGCGGCGCATAACTCCGGAGAGCATCGTACCTTCGTCTTTAGCGTTTTTTGTGGTCTACATCCTAGCAGAAAGCTTTTCCACTCTGTCTGGCAAGGAAAACCTGCGGGAGCACAGAAAACATCTCCCATCGTGTTCTGGACGTTGCACGGAGGTCTGCCATGTGTTTCCATGAAGAAAAGAAAAGTTGTCCAAAATAACTTCCTATCGAATATTCATGTGACTGGAAAAGTCAGGAGAATGGTAAGGTACTGTTTTCTATCAGTTGGCAAGTTGAGCACACAATCCCAGTGTTGTACAGCTTCTTTCTTCACCTTTCCGATGCTGCCGCTCTCTCCGGCTCCCGGAGCCCAAGAAGCGGCTTCTTCGCGCAAAGACGATTGTACCGCTCACAGTGCTCTCTTAGCGCGGCTTCTGCCGAAACACGCCCGGGAGCGGCTCTTAGCTCGGGAGAGCATCATACCTTCGTCTTTAGCGTCTTTTGTGGTCTACATCCTAGCAGAAAGCTTTTCCACTCTGTCTGGCAAGGAAAACCTGCGGGAGCACAGAAAACATCTCCCATCGTGTTCTGGACGTTGCACGGAGGTCTGCCAAGTGTTCAGCATAAAGAAAAGAAAAGCTGTCCAAAGCAGCTTCTTATCGAATATTCATGTCAATAGAAAAGTCAGGAGAATGGTAAGGTACTGTTTTCTGTCAGTTGGCAAGCGGCGCACACAATCACAGTGTTGTACAGCTTCTTTCTCCACCTTTCCGATGCTGCCGCTCTCTCCGGCTCCCGGAGCCGAAGAAGCAGCTTCTTCGCGCAAAGACGATTGTACCGCTCACAGTGCCCTCTTAGCGCGGCTTCTGCCGAAAGACGCCCGGGAGCGGCGCATAGCTCCGGAGAGCATCGTACCTTCGTCTTTAGCGTCTATTGTGGTCTACACCTTAGCAGAAAGCTTTTCCATTCTGTCTGGCAAGGAAAACCTGCGGGAGCACCGAAAACATCTCCCATCGTGTTCTGGACGTTGCACGGACGTCTGCCAAGTGTTTGGCATAAAGAGAAGAAAAGCTGTCCAAAACAGCTTCTTATCGAATATTCATGTGATTGGAAAAGTCAGGAAAGTGGTAAGGTACTGTTTTCTATCAGTTGGCTAGTTGAGCACACAATCCCAGTATTGTACAGCTTCCTTCTTCACCTTTCCGATGCTGCCGCTCTCTCCGGCTCCGGAAGCCGAAGATGCGGCTTCTTCGCGCAAAGACGATTGTACCGCTCACAGTGCTCTCTTAGCGCCGCTTCTGCCGAAAGAAGCCCGGGAGCGGCGCTTAGCTCCGGAGAGCATCGTACCTTCGTCTTTAGCGTCTTTTGTGGTCTACATCCTAGCAGAAAGCTTTTCCACTCTGTCTGGCAAGGAAAACCTGCGGGAGCACAGAAAACATCTCCCATCGTGTTCTGGACGTTGCACGGAGGTCTGCCAAGTGTTTCCATGAAGAAAAGAAAAGTTGTCCAAAATAACTTCCTATCGAATATTCATGTGACTGGAAAAGTCAGGAGAATGGTAAGGTACTGTTTTCTATCAGTTTGCAAGCGGCGCACACAATCACAGTGTTGTACAGCTTCTTTCTCCACCTTTCCGATGCTGCCGCTCTCTCCGGCTCCCGGAGCCGAAGAAGCGGCTTCTTCGCGCAAAGACGATTGTACCGCTCACAGTGCTCTCTTAGCGCGGCTTCTGCCGAAAGACGCCCGGGAGCGGCGCATAACTCCGGAGAGCATCGCACCTTCGTCTTTAGAGTCTTTTGTGGTCTACACCTTAGCAGAAAGCTTTTCCACTCTGTCTGGCAAGGAAAACCTGCGGGAGCACAGAAAACATCTCCCATCGTGTTCTGGACGTTGCATGGACGTCTGCCAAGTGTTTGGCATAAAGAAAAGAAAAGCTGTCCAAAACAGCTTCTTATCGAATATTCATGTGATTGGAAAAGTCAGGAAAGTGGTAAGGTAATGTTTTCTATCAGTTGGCAAGCTGCGCACACAATCCCAGTGTTGTACAGCTTCCTTCTTCACCTTTCCCATGCTGCCGCTCTCTCCAGCTCCGGGAGCCGAAGAAACGGCTTCTTCGCGCAAAGACGATTGTACCGCTCACAGTGCTCTCTTAGCGCGGCTTCTGCCGAAAGACGCCCGGGAGCGGCGCTTAGCTCCGGAGAGCATCGTACCTTCGTCTTTAGCGTCTTTTGTGGTCTACATCCTAGCAGAAAGCTTTTCCACTCTGTCTGGCAAGGAAAACCTGCGGGAGCACAGAAAACATCTCCCATCGTGTTCTGGACGTTGCACGGAGGTCTGCCAAGTGTTTGCATGAAGAAATTAATAGTTGTCCAAAATAACTTTCTATCAAATATTCTTGTGATTGGAAAAGTCAGGAAAGTGGTAAGGTACTGTTTTCTATCAGTTGGCTAGTTGAACACACAATCCCAGTATTGTACAGCTTCCTTCTTCACCTTTCCGATGCTGCCGCTCTCTCCGGCTCCCTGAGCCGAAGATGCGGCTTCTTCGCGCAAAGACGATTGTACCGCTCACAGTGCTCTCTTAGCGCCGCTTCTGCCGAAAGAAGCCCGGGAGCGGCGCTTAGCTCCGGAGAGCATCGTACCTTCGTCTTTAGCGTCTTTTGTGGTCTACATCCTAGCAGAAAGCTTTTCCACTCTGTCTGGCAAGGAAAACCTGCGGGAGCACAGAAAACATCTCCCATCGTGTTCTGGACGTTGCACGGAGGTCTGCCAAGTGTTTCCATGAAGAAAAGAAAAGTTGTCCAAAATAACTTCCTATCGAATATTCATGTGACTGGAAAAGTCAGGAGAATGGTAAGGTACTGTTTTCTATCAGTTGGCAAGTTGAGCACACAATCCCAGTGTTGTACAGCTTCTTTCTTCACCTTTCCGATGCTGCCGCTCTCTCCGGCTCCCGGAGCCCAAGAAGCGGCTTCTTCGCGCAAAGACGATTGTACCGCTCACAGTGCTCTCTTAGTGCGGCTTCTGCCGAAAGACGCCCGGGAGCGGCTCTTAGCTCGGGAGAGCATCGTACCTTCGTCTTTAGCGTCTTTTGTGGTCTACATCCTAGCAGAAAGCTTTTCCACTCTGTCTGGCAAGGAAAACCTGCGGGAGCACAGAAAACATCTCCCATCGTGTTCTGGACGTTGCACGGACGTCTGCCAAGTGTTCAGCATAAAGAAAAGAAAAGCTGTCCAAAGCAGTTTCTTATCGAATATTCATGTGAATAGAAAAGTCAGGAGAATGGTAAGGTACTGTTTTCTATCAGTTGGCCAGCGGCGCACACAATCACAGTGTTGTACAGCTTCTTTCTCCACCTTTCCGATGCTGCCGCTCTCTCCGGCTCCCGGAGCCGAAGAAGCGGCTTCTTCGCGCAAAGACGATTGTACCGCTCACAGTGCTCTCTTAGCGCGGCTTCTGCCGAAAGACGCCCGGGAGCGGCGCATAACTCCGGAGAGCATCGTACCTTCGTCTTTAGCGTCTTTTGTGGTCTACACCTTAGCAGAAAGCTTTTCCACTCTGTCTGGCAAGGAAAACCTGCGGGAGCACAGAAAACATCTCCCATCGTGTTCTGGACGTTGCACGGAGGTCTGCCAAGTGTTTGCATGAAGAAATTAATAGTTGTCCAAAATAACTTTCTATCAAATATTCTTGTGATTGGAAAAGTCAGGAAAGTGGTAAGGTACTGTTTTCTATCAGTTGGCAAGCTGCGCACACAATCCCAGTGTTGTACAGCTTCCTTCTTCACCTTTCCCATGCTGCCGCTCTCTCCGGCTCCGGGAGCCGAAGAAGCGGCTTCTTCGCGCAAAGACGATTGTACCGGTCCCAGTGCTCTCTTAGCGCGGCTTCTGCCGAAAGACGCCCGGGAGCGGCGCTTAGCTCCGGAGAGCATCGTACCTTCGTCTTTAGCGTCTTTTGTGGTCTACATCCTAGCAGAAAGCTTTTCCACTCTGTCTGGCAAGGAAAACCTGCGGGAGCACAGAAAACATCTCCCATCGTGTTCTAGACATTGCACGGAGGTCTGCCAAGTGTTTGCATGAAGAAAAGAAAAGTCGTCCAAAATAACTTCCTATCGAATATTCATGTGACTGGAAAAGTCAGGAGAATGGTAAGGTACTGTTTTCTATCAGTTGGCAAGTTCAGCACACAATCCCAGTGTTGTACAGCTTCTTTCTTCACCTTTCCGATGCTGCCGCTCTCTCCGGCTCCCGGAGCCCAAGAAGCGGCTTCTTCGCGCAAAGACGATTGTACCGCTCACAGTGCTCTCTTAGCGCGGCTTCTGCCGAAAGACGCCCGGGAGCGGCTCTTAGCTCGGGAGAGCATCGTACCTTCGTCTTTAGCGTCTTTTGTGGTCTACATCCTAGCAGAAAGCTTTTCCACTCTGTCTGGCAAGGAAAACCTGCGGGAGCACAGAAAACATCTCCCATCGTGTTCTGGACGTTGCACGGACGTCTGCCAAGTGTTCAGCATAAAGAAAAGAAAAGCTGTCCAAAGCAGTTTCTTATCGAATATTCATGTGAATAGAAAAGTCAGGAGAATGGTAAGGTACCGTTTTCTATCAGTTGGCCAGCGGCGCACACAATCACAGTGTTGTACAGCTTCTTTCTCCACCTTTCCGATGCTGCCGCTCTCTCCGGCTCCCGGAGCCGAAGAAGCGGCTTCTTCGCGCAAAGACGATTGTACCGGTCACAGTGCTCTCTTAGCGCGGCTTCTGCCGAAAGACGCCCGGGAGCGGCGCATAACTCCGGAGAGCATCGTACCTTCGTCTTTAGCGTCTTTTGTGGTCTACACCTTAGCAGAAAGCTTTTCCACTCTGTCTGGCAAGGAAAACCTGCGGGAGCACAGAAAACATCTCCCATCGTGTTCTGGACGTTGCACGGAGGTCTGCCAAGTGTTTGCATGAAGAAATTAATAGTTGTCCAAAATAACTTTCTATCAAATATTCTTGTGATTGGAAAAGTCAGGAAAGTGGTAAGGTACTGTTTTCTATCAGTTGGCAAGCTGCGCACACAATCCCAGTGTTGTACAGCTTCCTTCTTCACCTTTCCCATGCTGCCGCTCTCTCCGGTTCCGGGAGCCGAAGAAGCGGCTTCTTCGCGCAAAGACGATTGTACCGGTCCCAGTGCTCTCTTAGCGCGGCTTCTGCCGAAAGACGCCCGGGAGCGGCGCTTAGCTCCGGAGAGCATCGTACCTTCGTCTTTAGCGTCTTTTGTGGTCTACATCCTAGCAGAAAGCTTTTCCACTCTGTCTGGCAAGGAAAACCTGCGGGAGCACAGAAAACATCTGCCATCGTGTTCTAGACATTGCACGGAGGTCTGCCAAGTGTTTGCATGAAGAAAAGAAAAGTCGTCCAAAATAACTTCCTATCGAATATTCATGTGACTGGAAAAGTCAGGAGAATGGTAAGGTACTGTTTTCTATCAGTTGGCAAGTTCAGCACACAATCCCAGTGTTGTACAGCTTCTTTCTTCACCTTTCCGATGCTGCCGCTCTCTCCGGCTCCCTGAGCCCAAGAAGCGGCTTCTTCGCGCAAAGACGATTGTACCGCTCACAGTGCTCTCTTAGCGCGGCTTCTGCCGAAAGACGCCCGGGAGCGGCGCTTAGCTCGGGAGAGCATCATACCTTCGTCTTTAGCGTCTTTTGTGGTCTACATCCTAGCAGAAAGCTTTTCCACTCTGTCTGGCAAGGAAAACCTGCGGGAGCACAGAAAACATCTCCCATCGTGTTCTGGACATTGCACGGAGGTCTGCCAAGTTTTTGGCATAAAGAAAAGAAAAGCTGTCCAAAGCAGCTTCTTATCGAATATTCATGTGAATAGAAAAGTCAGGAGAATGGTAAGGTACTGTTTTCTATCAGTTTGCAAGCGGCGCACACAATCACAGTGTTGTACAGCTTCTTTCTTCACCTTTCCGATGCTGCCGCTCTCTCCGGCTCCCGGAGCCGAAGAAGCGGCTTCTTCGCGCAAAGACGATTGTACCGGTCACAGTGCTCTCTTAGCGCGGCTTCTGCCGAAAGACGCCCGGGAGCGGCGCATAACTCCGGAGAGCATCGTACCTTCGTCTTTAGAGTCTTTTGTGGTCTACACCTTAGCAGAAAGCTTTTCCACTCTGTCTGGCAAGGAAAACCTGCGGGAGCACAGAAAACATCTCCCATCGTGTTCTGGACGTTGCACGGACGTCTGCCAAGTGTTTGGCATAAAGAAAAGAAAAGCTGTCCAAAACAGCTTCTTATCGAATATTCATGTGATTGGAAAAGTCAGGAAAGTGGTAAGGTAATGTTTTCTATCAGTTGGCAAGCTGCGCACACAATCCCAGTGTTGTACAGCTTCCTTCTTCACCTTTCCCATGCTGCCGCTCTCTCCGGCTCCGGGAGCCGAAGAAGCGGCTTCTTCGCGCAAAGACGATTGTACCGCTCACAGTGCTCTCTTAGCGCGGCTTCTGCCGAAAGAAGCCCGGGAGCGGCGCTTAGCTCCGGAGAGCATCGTACCTTCGTCTTTAGCGTTTTTTGTGGTCTACATCCTAGCAGAAAGCTTTTCCACTCTGTCTGGCAAGGAAAACCTGCGGGAGCACAGAAAACATCTCCCATCGTGTTCTGGACGTTGCACGGAGGTCTGCCATGTGTTTCCATGAAGAAAAGAAAAGTTGTCCAAAATAACTTCCTATCGAATATTCATGTGACTGGAAAAGTCAGGAGAATGGTAAGGTACTGTTTTCTATCAGTTGGCAAGTTGAGCACACAATCCCAGTGTTGTACAGCTTCTTTCTTCACCTTTCCGATGCTGCCGCTCTCTCCGGCTCCCGGAGCCCAAGAAGCGGCTTCTTCGCGCAAAGACGATTGTACCGCTCACAGTGCTCTCTTAGCGCGGCTTCTGCCAAAAGACGCCCGGGAGCGGCTCTTAGCTCGGGAGAGCATCGTACCTTCGTCTTTAGCGTCTTTTGTGGTCTACATCCTAGCAGAAAGCTTTTCCACTCTGTCTGGCAAGGAAAACCTGCGGGAGCACAGAAAACATCTCCCATCGTGTTCTGGACGTTGCACGGAGGTCTGCCATGTGTTTGGCATAAAGATAAGAAAAGCTGTCCAAAACAGCTTCTTATCGAATATTCATGTGATTGGAAAATTCAGGAGAATGGTAAGGTACTGTTTTCTATCAGTTGGCCAGCGGCGCACACAATCACAGTGTTGTACAGCTTCTTTCTCCACCTTTCCGATGCTGCCGCTCTCTCCGGCTCCCTGAGCCCAAGAAGCGGCTTCTTCGCGCAAAGACGATTGTACCGCTCACAGTGCTCTCTTAGCGCGGCTTCTGCCGAAAGACGCCCGGGAGCGGCGCATGGCTCCGGAGAGCATCGTACCTTCGTCTTTAGCGTCTTTTGTGGTCTACACCTTAGCAGAAAGCTTTTCCATTCTGTCTGGCAAGGAAAACCTGCGGGAGCACAGAAAACATCTCCCATCGTGTTCTAGACATTGCACGGAGGTCTGCCATGTGTTTGGCATAAAGAAAGGAAAAGCTGTCCAAAACAGCTTCTTATCGAATATTCATGTGATTGGAAATGTCAGGAGAATGGTAAGGTACTGTTTTCTATCAGTTGGCAAGTTGAGCACACAATCCCAGTGTTGTACAGCTTCCTTCTTCACCTTTCCCATGCTGCCGCTCTCTCCGGCTCCGGGAGCCGAAGAAGCGGCTTCTTCGCGCAAAGACGATTGTACCGCTCACAGTGCTCTCTTAGCGCGGCTTCTGCCGAAAGACGCCCAGGAGCGGCGCTTAGCTCCGGAGAGCATCGTACCTTCGTCTTTAGCGTCTTTTGTGGTCTACATCCTAGCAGAAAGCTTTTCCACTCTGTCTGGCAAGGAAAACCTGCGGGAGCACAGAAAACATCTCCCATCGTGTTCTGGACATTGCACGGAGGTCTGCCAAGTGTTTGCATGAAGAAATTAATAGTTGTCCAAAATAACTTTCTATCAAATATTCTTGTGATTGGAAAAGTCAGGAAAGTGGTAAGGTACTGTTTTCTATCAGTTGGCAAGTTGAGCACACAATCCCAGTGTTGTACAGCTTCTTTCTTCACCTTTCCGATGCTGCCGCTCTCTCCGGCTCCCGGAGCCCAAGAAGCGGCTTCTTCGCGCAAAGACGATTGTACCGCTCACAGTGCTCTCTTAGCGCGGCTTCTGCCAAAAGACGCCCGGGAGCGGCTCTTAGCTCGGGAGAGCATCGTACCTTGGTCTTTAGTGTCTTTTGTGGTCTACATCCTAGCAGAAAGCTTTTCCACTCTGTCTGGCAAGGAAAACCTGCGGGAGCACAGAAAACATCTCCCATCGTGTTCTGGACGTTGCACGGAGGTCTGCCATGTGTTTGGCATAAAGAAAGGAAAAGCTGTCCAAAACAGCTTCTTATCGAATATTCATGTGATTGGAAAAGTCAGGAGAATGGTAAGGTACTGTTTTCTATCAGTTGGCCAGCGGCGCACACAATCCCAGTGTTGTACAGCTTCTTTCTCCACCTTTCCGATGCTGCCGCTCTCTCCGGCTCCCTGAGCCCAAGAAGCGGCTTCTTCGCGCAAAGACGATTGTACCGCTCACAGTGCTCTCTTAGCGCGGCTTCTGCCGAAAGACGCCCGGGAGCGGCGCATAGCTCCGGAGAGCATCGTACCTTCGTCTTTAGCGTCTATTGTGGTCTACACCTTAGCAGAAAGCTTTTCCATTCTGTCTGGCAAGGAAAACCTGCGGGAGCACAGAAAACATCTCCCATCGTGTTCTAGACATTGCACGGAGGTCTGCCATGTGTTTGGCATAAAGAAAGGAAAAGCTGTCCAAAACAGCTTCTTATCGAATATTCATGTGATTGGAAATGTCAGGAGAATGGTAAGGTACTGTTTTCTATCAGTTGGCAAGTTGAGCACACAATCCCAGTGTTGTACAGCTTCTTTCTTCACCTTTCCGATGCTGCCGCTCTCTCCGGCTCCCGGAGCCCAAGAAGCGGCTTCTTCGCGCAAAGACGATTGTACCGCTCACAGTGCTCTCTTAGCGCGGCTTCTGCCGAAAGACGCCCGGGAGCGGCGCATAACTCCGGAGAGCATCGTACCTTCGTCTTTAGCGTCTTTTGTGGTCTACACCTTAGCAGAAAGCTTTTCCACTCTGTCTGGCAAGGAAAACCTGCGGGAGCACAGAAAACATCTCCCATCGTGTTCTGGACGTTGCACGGAGGTCTGCCAAGTGTTTGCATGAAGAAATTAATAGTTGTCCAAAATAACTTTCTATCAAATATTCTTGTGATTGGAAAAGTCAGGAAAGTTGTAAGGTACTGTTTTCTATCAGTTGGCAAGCTGCGCACACAATCCCAGTGTTGTACAGCTTCCTTCTTCACCTTTCCCATGCTGCCGCTCTCTCCGGCTCCGGGAGCCGAAGAAGCGGCTTCTTCGCGCAAAGACGATTGTACCGGTCCCAGTGCTCTCTTAGCGCGGCTTCTGCCGAAAGACGCCCGGGAGCGGCGCTTAGCTCCGGAGAGCATCGTACCTTCGTCTTTAGCGTCTTTTGTGGTCTACATCCTAGCAGAAAGCTTTTCCACTCTGTCTGGCAAGGAAAACCTGCGGGAGCACAGAAAACATCTGCCATCGTGTTCTAGACATTGCACGGAGGTCTGCCAAGTGTTTGCATGAAGAAATTAATAGTTGTCCAAAATAACTTTCTATCAAATATTCTTGTGATTGGAAAAGTCAGGAAAGTGGTAAGGTACTGTTTTCTATCAGTTGGCTAGTTGAGCACACAATCCCAGTATTGTACAGCTTCCTTCTTCACCTTTCCGATGCTGCCGCTCTCTCCGGCTCCCGGAGCCGAAGATGCGGCTTCTTCGCGCAAAGACGATTGTACCGCTCACAATGCTCTCTTAGCGCCGCTTCTGCCGAAAGAAGCCCGGGAGCGGCGCTTAGCTCCGGAGAGCATCGTACCTTCGTCTTTAGCGTCTTTTGTGGTCTACATCCTAGCAGAAAGCTTTTCCACTCTGTCTGGCAAGGAAAACCTGCGGGAGCACAGAAAACATCTCCCATCGTGTTCTGGACGTTGCACGGAGGTCTGCCAAGTGTTTCCATGAAGAAAAGAAAAGTTGTCCAAAATAACTTCCTATCGAATATTCATGTGACTGGAAAAGTCAGGAGAATGGTAAGGTACTGTTTTCTATCAGTTGGCAAGTTCAGCACACAATCCCAGTGTTGTACAGCTTCTTTCTTCACCTTTCCGATGCTGCCGCTCTCTCCGGCTCCCTGAGCCCAAGAAGCGGCTTCTTCGCGCAAAGACGATTGTACCGCTCACAGTGCTCTCTTAGCGCGGCTTCTGCCGAAAGACGCCCGGGAGCGGCTCTTAGCTCGGGAGAGCATCATACCTTCGTCTTTAGCGTCTTTTGTGGTCTACATCCTAGCAGAAAGCTTTTCCACTCTGTCTGGCAAGGAAAACCTGCGGGAGCACAGAAAACATCTCCCATCGTGTTCTGGACGTTGCACGGAGGTCTGCCAAGTTTTTGGCATAAAGAAAAGAAAAGCTGTCCAAAGCAGCTTCTTATCGAATATTCATGTGAATAGAAAAGTCAGGAGAATGGTAAGGTACTGTTTTCTATCAGTTTGCAAGCGGCGCACACAATCACAGTGTTGTACAGCTTCTTTCTCCACCTTTCCGATGCTGCCGCTCTCTCCGGCTCCCGGAGCCGAAGAAGCGGCTTCTTCGCGCAAAGACGATTGTACCGCTCACAGTGCTCTCTTAGCGCGGCTTCTGCCGAAAGACGCCCGGGAGCGGCGCATAACTCCGGAGAGCATCGTACCTTCGTCTTTAGAGTCTTTTGTGGTCTACACCTTAGCAGAAAGCTTTTCCACTCTGTCTGGCAAGGAAAACCTGCGGGAGCACAGAAAACATCTCCCATCGTGTTCTGGACGTTGCACGGACGTCTGCCAAGTGTTTGGCATAAAGAAAAGAAAAGCTGTCCAAAACAGCTTCTTATCGAATATTCATGTGATTGGAAAAGTCAGGAAAGTGGTAAGGTAATGTTTTCTATCAGTTGGCAAGCTGCGCACACAATCCCAGTGTTGTACAGCTTCCTTCTTCACCTTTCCCATGCTGCCGCTCTCTCCGGCTCCGGGAGCCAAGAAGCGGCTTCTTCGCGCAAAGACGATTGTACCGCTCACAGTGCTCTCTTAGCGCGGCTTCTGCCGAAAGAAGCCCGGGAGCGGCGCTTAGCTCCGGAGAGCATCGTACCTTCGTCTTTAGCGTTTTTTGTGGTCTACATCCTAGCAGAAAGCTTTTCCACTCTGTCTGGCAAGGAAAACCTGCGGGAGCACAGAAAACATCTCCCATCGTGTTCTAGACATTGCACGGAGGTCTGCCATGTGTTTGGCATAAAGAAAGGAAAAGCTGTCCAAAACAGCTTCTTATCGAATATTCATGTGATTGGAAATGTCAGGAGAATGGTAAGGTACTGTTTTCTATCAGTTGGCAAGTTGAGCACACAATCCCAGTGTTGTACAGCTTCTTTCTTCACCTTTCCGATGCTGCCGCTCTCTCCGGCTCCCGGAGCCCAAGAAGCGGCTTCTTCGCGCAAAGACGATTGTACCGCTCACAGTGCTCTCTTAGCGCGGCTTCTGCCGAAAGACGCCCGGGAGCGGCTCTTAGCTCGGGAGAGCATCGTACCTTCGTCTTTAGCGTCTTTTGTGGTCTACATCCTAGCAGAAAGCTTTTCCACTCTGTCTGGCAAGGAAAACCTGCGGGTGCACAGAAAACATCTCCCATCGTGTTCTGGACGTTGCACGGACGTCTGCCAAGTGTTCAGCATAAAGAAAAGTAAAGCTGTCCAAAGCAGTTTCTTATCGAATATTCATGTGAATAGAAAAGTCAGGAGAATGGTAAGGTACTGTTTTCTATCAGTTGGCCAGCGGCGCACACAATCACAGTGTTGTACAGCTTCTTTCTCCACCTTTCCGATGCTGCCGCTCTCTCCGGCTCCCGGAGCCGAAGAAGCGGCTTCTTCGCGCAAAGACGATTGTACCGCTCACAGTGCTCTCTTAGCGCGGCTTCTGCCGAAAGACGCCCGGGAGCGGCGCATAGCTCCGGAGAGCATCGTACCTTCGTCTTTAGCGTCTATTGTGGTCTACACCTTAGCAGAAAGCTTTTCCATTCTGTCTGGCAAGGAAAACCTGCGGGAGCACAGAAAACATCTCCCATCGTGTTCTAGACATTGCACGGAGGTCTGCCATGTGTTTGGCATAAAGAAAGGAAAAGCTGTCCAAAACAGCTTCTTATCGAATATTCATGTGTTTGGAAATGTCAGGAGAATGGTAAGGTACTGTTTTCTATCAGTTGGCAAGTTGAGCACACAATCCCAGTGTTGTACAGCTTCTTTCTTCACCTTTCCGATGCTGCCGCTCTCTCCGGCTCCCGGAGCCCAAGAAGCGGCTTCTTCGCGCAAAGACGATTGTACCGCTCACAGTGCTCTCTTAGCGCGGCTTCTGCCGAAAGACGCCCGGGAGCGGCTCTTAGCTCGGGAGAGCATCGTACCTTCGTCTTTAGCGTCTTTTGTGGTCTACATCCTAGCAGAAAGCTTTTCCACTCTGTCTGGCAAGGAAAACCTGCGGGAGCACAGAAAACATCTCCCATCGTGTTCTGGACGTTGCACGGACGTCTGCCAAGTGTTCAGCATAAAGAAAAGAAAAGCTGTCCAAAGCAGTTTCTTATCGAATATTCATGTGAATAGAAAAGTCAGGAGAATGGTAAGGTACTGTTTTCTATCAGTTGGCCAGCGGCGCACACAATCACAGTGTTGTACAGCTTCTTTCTCCACCGAATTTTCGATGCTGCCGCTCTCTCCGGCTCCCGGAGCCCAAGAAGCGGCTTCTTCGCGCAAAGACGATTGTACCGCTCACAGTGCTCTCTTAGCGCGGCTTCTGCCGAAAGACGCCCGGGAGCGGCGCATAACTCCGGAGAGCATCGTACCTTCGTCTTTAGCGTCTTTTGTGGTCTACACCTTAGCAGAAAGCTTTTCCACTCTGTCTGGCAAGGAAAACCTGCGGGAGCACAGAAAACATCTCCCATCGTGTTCTGGACGTTGCACGGAGGTCTGCCAAGTGTTTGCATGAAGAAATTAATAGTTGTCCAAAATAACTTTCTATCAAATATTCTTGTGATTGGAAAAGTCAGGAAAGCGGTAAGGTACTGTTTTCTATCAGTTGGCAAGCTGCGCACACAATCCCAGTGTTGTACAGCTTCCTTCTTCACCTTTCCGATGCTGCCGCTCTCTCCGGCTCCCGGAGCCGAAGAAGCGGCTTCTTCGCGCAAAGACGATTGTACCGGTCCCAGTGCTCTCTTAGCGCGGCTTCTGCCGAAAGACGCCCGGGAGCGGCGCTTAGCTCCGGAGAGCATCGTACCTTCGTCTTTAGCGTCTTTTGTGGTCTACATCCTAGCAGAAAGCTTTTCCACTCTGTCTGGCAAGGAAAACCTGCGGGAGCACAGAAAACATCTCCCATCGTGTTCTAGACATTGCACGTAGGTCTGCCAAGTGTTTGCATGAAGAAATTAATAGTTGTCCAAAATAACTTTCTATCAAATATTCTTGTGATTGGAAAAGTCAGGAAAGTGGTAAGGTACTGTTTTCTATCAGTTGGCTAGTTGAGCACAAAATCCCAGTATTGTACAGCTTCCTTCTTCACCTTTCCGATGCTGCCGCTCTCTCCGGCTCCCGGAGCCGAAGATGCGGCTTCTTCGCGCAAAGACGATTGTACCGCTCACAATGCTCTCTTAGCGCCGCTTCTGCCGAAAGAAGCCCGGGAGCGGCGCTTAGCTCCGGAGAGCATCGTCCCTTCGTCTTTAGCGTCTTTTGTGGTCTACATCCTGGCAGAAAGCTTTTCCACTCTGTCTGGCAAGGAAAACCTGCGGGAGCACAGAAAACATCTCCCATCGTGTTCTGGACGTTGCACGGAGGTCTGCCAAGTGTTTCCATGAAGAAAAGAAAAGTTGTCCAAAATAACTTCCTATCGAATATTCATGTGACTGGAAAAGTCAGGAGAATGGTAAGGTACTGTTTTCTATCAGTTGGCAAGTTCAGCACACAATCCCAGTGTTGTACAGCTTCTTTCTTCACCTTTCCGATGCTGCCGCTCTCTCCGGCTCCCTGAGCCCAAGAAGCGGCTTCTTCGCGCAAAGACGATTGTACCGCTCACAGTGCTCTCTTAGCGCGGCTTCTGCCGAAAGACGCCAGGGAGCGGCGCATAACTCCGGAGAGCATCGTACCTTCGTCTTTAGAGTCTTTTGTGGTCTACACCTTAGCAGAAAGCTTTTCCACTCTGTCTGGCAAGGAAAACCTGCGGGAGCACAGAAAACATCTCCCATCGTGTTCTGGACGTTGCACGGACGTCTGCCAAGTGTTTGGCATAAAGAAAAGAAAAGCTGTCCAAAACAGCTTCTTATCGAATATTCATGTGATTGGAAAAGTCAGGAAAGTGGTAAGGTAATGTTTTCTATCAGTTGGCAAGCTGCGCACACAATCCCAGTGTTGTACAGCTTCCTTCTTCACCTTTCCCATGCTGCCGCTCTCTCCGGCTCCGGGAGCCGAAGAAGCGGCTTCTTCGCGCAAAGACGATTGTACCGCTCACAGTGCTCTCTTAGCGCGGCTTCTGCCGAAAGACGCCCGGGAGCGGCGCTTAGCTCCGGAGAGCATCGTACCTTCGTCTTTAGCGTCTTTTGTGGTCTACATCCTAGCAGATAGCTTTTCCACTCTGTCTGGCAAGGAAAACCTGCGGGAGCACAGAAAACATCTCCCATCGTGTTCTGGACATTGCACGGAGGTCTGCCAAGTGTTTGCATGAAGAAATTAATAGTTGTCCAAAATAACTTTCTATCAAATATTCTTGTGATTGGAAAAGTCAGGAAAGTGGTAAGGTACTGTTTTCTATCAGTTGGCTAGTTGAACACACAATCCCAGTATTGTACAGCTTCCTTCTTCACCTTTCGGATGCTGCCGCTCTCTCCGGCTCCCTGAGCCGAAGATGCGGCTTCTTCGCGCAAAGACGATTGTACCGCTCAGAGTGCTCTCTTAGCGCCGCTTCTGCCGAAAGAAGCCCGGGAGCGGCGCTTAGCTCCGGAGAGCATCGTACCTTCGTCTTTAGCGGCTTTTGTGGTCTACATCCTAGCAGAAAGCTTTTCCACTCTGTCTGGCAAGGAAAACCTGCGGGAGCACAGAAAACATCTCCCATCGTGTTCTGGACGTTGCACGGAGGTCTGCCATGTGTTTCCATGAAGAAAAGAAAAGTTGTCCAAAATAACTTCCTATCGAATATTCATGTGACTGGAAAAGTCAGGAGAATGGTAAGGTACTGTTTTCTATCAGTTGGCAAGTTGAGCACACAATCCCAGTGTTGTACAGCTTCTTTCTTCACCTTTCCGATGCTGCCGCTCTCTCCGGCTCCCGGAGCCCAAGAAGCGGCTTCTTCGCGCAAAGACGATTGTACCGCTCACAGTGCTCTCTTAGCGCGGCTTCTGCCAAAAGACGCCCGGGAGCGGCTCTTAGCTCGGGAGAGCATCGTACCTTCGTCTTTAGCGTCTTTTGTGGTCTACATCCTAGCAGAAAGCTTTTCCACTCTGTCTGGCAAGGAAAACCTGCGGGAGCACAGAAAACATCTCCCATCGTGTTCTGGACGTTGCACGGAGGTCTGCCAAGTGTTCAGCATAAAGAAAAGAAAAGCTGTCCAAAGCAGCTTCTTATCGAATATTCATGTGAATAGAAAAGTCAGGAGAATGGTAAGGTACTGTTTTCTATCAGTTGGCAAGCGGCGCACACAATCACAGTGTTGTACAGCTTCTTTCTCCACCTTTCCGATGCTGCCGCTCTCTCCGGCTCCCGGAGCCGAAGAAGCGGCTTCTTCGCGCAAAGACGATTGTACCGCTCACAGTGCTCTCTTAGCGCGGCTTCTGCCGAAAGACGCCCGGGAGCGGCGCATAGCTCCGGAGAGCATCGTACCTTCGTCTTTAGCGTCTATTGTGGTCTACACCTTAGCAGAAAGCTTTTCCATTCTGTCTGGCAAGGAAAACCTGCGGGAGCACAGAAAACATCTCCCATCGTGTTCTAGACATTGCACGGAGGTCTGCCATGTGTTTGGCATAAAGAAAGGAAAAGCTGTCCAAAACAGCTTCTTATCGAATATTCATGTGATTGGAAATGTCAGGAGAATGGTAAGGTACTGTTTTCTATCAGTTGGCTAGTTGAGCACACAATCCCAGTGTTGTACAGCTTCTTTCTTCACCTTTCCGATGCTGCCGCTCTCTCCGGCTCCCGGAGCCCAAGAACCGGCTTCTTCGCGCAAAGACGATTGTACCGCTCACAGTGCTCTCTTAGCGCGGCTTCTGCCGAAAGACGCCCGGGAGCGGCGCATAACTCCGGAGAGCATCGTACCTTCGTCTTTAGCGTCTTTTGTGGTCTACATCCTAGCAGAAAGCTTTTCCACTCTGTCTGGCAAGGAAAACCTGCGGGAGCACAGAAAACATCTCCCATCGTGTTCTGGACGTTGCACGGAGGTCTGCCAAGTGTTCAGCATAAAGAAAAGAAAAGCTGTCCAAAGCAGTTTCTTATCGAATATTCATGTGAATAGAAAAGTCAGGAGAATGGTAAGGTACTGTTTTCTATCAGTTGGCCAGCGGCGCACACAATCACAGTGTTGTACAGCTTCTTTCTCCACCTTTCCGATGCTGCCGCTCTCTCCGGCTCCCGGAGCCGAAGAAGCGGCTTCTTCGCGCAAAGACGATTGTACCGCTCACAGTGCTCTCTTAGCGCGGCTTCTGCCGAAAGACGCCCGGGAGCGGCGCATAACTCCGGAGAGCATCGTACCTTCGTCTTTAGCGTCTTTTGTGGTCTACACCTTAGCAGAAAGCTTTTCCACTCTGTCTGGCAAGGAAAACCTGCGGGAGCACAGAAAACATCTCCCATCGTGTTCTGGACGTTGCACGGAGGTCTGCCAAGTGTTTGCATGAAGAAATTAATAGTTGTCCAAAATAACTTTCTATCAAATATTCTTGTGATTGGAAAAGTCAGGAAAGCGGTAAGGTACTGTTTTCTATCAGTTGGCAAGCTGCGCACACAATCCCAGTGTTGTACAGCTTCCTTCTTCACCTTTCCGATGCTGCCGCTCTCTCCGGCTCCCGGAGCCGAAGAAGCGGCTTCTTCGCGCAAAGACGATTGTACCGGTCCCAGTGCTCTCTTAGCGCGGCTTCTGCCGAAAGACGCCCGGGAGCGGCGCTTAGCTCCGGAGAGCATCGTACCTTCGTCTTTAGCGTCTTTTGTGGTCTACATCCTAGCAGAAAGCTTTTCCACTCTGTCTGGCAAGGAAAACCTGCGGGAGCACAGAAAACATCTCCCATCGTGTTCTAGACATTGCACGTAGGTCTGCCAAGTGTTTGCATGAAGAAATTAATAGTTGTCCAAAATAACTTTCTATCAAATATTCTTGTGATTGGAAAAGTCAGGAAAGTGGTAAGGTACTGTTTTCTATCAGTTGGCTAGTTGAGCACAAAATCCCAGTATTGTACAGCTTCCTTCTTCACCTTTCCGATGCTGCCGCTCTCTCCGGCTCCCTGAGCCGAAGATGCGGCTTCTTCGCGCAAAGACGATTGTACCGCTCACAATGCTCTCTTAGCGCCGCTTCTGCCGAAAGAAGCCCGGGAGCGGCGCTTAGCTCCGGAGAGCATCGTACCTTCGTCTTTAGCGTCTTTTGTGGTCTACATCCTGGCAGAAAGCTTTTCCACTCTGTCTGGCAAGGAAAACCTGCGGGAGCACAGAAAACATCTCCCATCGTGTTCTGGACGTTGCACGGAGGTCTGCCAAGTGTTTCCATGAAGAAAAGAAAAGTTGTCCAAAATAACTTCCTATCGAATATTCATGTGACTGGAAAAGTCAGGAGAATGGTAAGGTACTGTTTTCTATCAGTTGGCAAGTTCAGCACACAATCCCAGTGTTGTACAGCTTCTTTCTTCACCTTTCCGATGCTGCCGCTCTCTCCGGCTCCCTGAGCCCAAGAAGCGGCTTCTTCGCGCAAAGACGATTGTACCGCTCACAGTGCTCTCTTAGCGCCGCTTCTGCCGAAAGACGCCCGGGAGCGGCGCATAACTCCGGAGAGCATCGTACCTTCGTCTTTAGAGTCTTTTGTGGTCTACACCTTAGCAGAAAGCTTTTCCACTCTGTCTGGCAAGGAAAACCTGCGGGAGCACAGAAAACATCTCCCATCGTGTTCTGGACGTTGCACGGACGTCTGCCAAGTGTTTGGCATAAAGAAAAGAAAAGCTGTCCAAAACAGCTTCTTATCGAATATTCATGTGATTGGAAAAGTCAGGAAAGTGGTAAGGTAATGTTTTCTATCAGTTGGCAAGCTGCGCACACAATCCCAGTGTTGTACAGCTTCCTTCTTCACCTTTCCCATGCTGCCGCTCTCTCCGGCTCCGGGAGCCGAAGAAGCGGCTTCTTCGCGCAAAGACGATTGTACCGGTCCCAGTGCTCTCTTAGCGCGGCTTCTGCCGAAAGACGCCCGGGAGCGGCGCTTAGCTCCGGAGAGCATCGTACCTTCGTCTTTAGCGTCTTTTGTGGTCTACATCCTAGCAGAAAGCTTTTCCACTCTGTCTGGCAAGGAAAACCTGCGGGAGCACAGAAAACATCTCCCATCGTGTTCTGGACATTGCACGGAGGTCTGCCAAGTGTTTGCATGAAGAAATTAATAGTTGTCCAAAATAACTTTCTATCAAATATTCTTATGATTGGAAAAGTCAGGAAAGTGGTAAGGTACTGTTTTCTATCAGTTGGCTAGTTGAACACACAATCCCAGTATTGTACAGCTTCCTTCTTCACCTTTCGGATGCTGCCGCTCTCTCCGGCTCCCTGAGCCGAAGATGCGGCTTCTTCGCGCAAAGACGATTGTACCGCTCAGAGTGCTCTCTTAGCGCCGCTTCTGCCGAAAGAAGCCCGGGAGCGGCGCTTAGCTCCGGAGAGCATCGTACCTTCGTCTTTAGCGTCTTTTGTGGTCTACATCCTAGCAGAAAGCTTTTCCACTCTGTCTGGCAAGGAAAACCTGCGGGAGCACAGAAAACATCTCCCATCGTGTTCTGGACGTTGCACGGAGGTCTGCCATGTGTTTCCATGAAGAAAAGAAAAGTTGTCCAAAATAACTTCCTATCGAATATTCATGTGACTGGAAAAGTCAGGAGAATGGTAAGGTACTGTTTTCTATCAGTTGGCAAGTTGAGCACACAATCCCAGTGTTGTACAGCTTCTTTCTTCACCTTTCCGATGCTGCCGCTCTCTCCGGCTCCCGGAGCCCAAGAAGCGGCTTCTTCGCGCAAAGACGATTGTACCGCTCACAGTGCTCTCTTAGCGCGGCTTCTGCCAAAAGACGCCCGGGAGCGGCTCTTAGCTCCGGAGAGCATCGTACCTTCGTCTTTAGCGTCTTTTGTGGTCTACATCCTAGCAGAAAGCTTTTCCACTCTGTCTGGCAAGGAAAACCTGCGGGAGCACAGAAAACATCTCCCATCGTGTTCTGGACGTTGCACGGAGGTCTGCCAAGTTTTCAGCATAAAGAAAAGAAAAGCTGTCCAAAGCAGCTTCTTATCGAATATTCATGTGATTGGAAATGTCAGGAGAATGGTAAGGTACTGTTTTCTATCAGTTGGCAAGTTGAGCACACAATCCCAGTGTTGTACAGCTTCTTTCTTCACCTTTCCGATGCTGCCGCTCTCTCCGGCTCCCGGAGCCCAAGAAGCGGCTTCTTCGCGCAAAGACGATTGTACCGCTCACAGTGCTCTCTTAGCGCGGCTTCTGCCGAAAGACGCCCGGGAGCGGCTCTTAGCTCGGGAGAGCATCGTACCTTCGTCTTTAGCGTCTTTTGTGGTCTACATCCTAGCAGAAAGCTTTTCCACTCTGTCTGGCAAGGAAAACCTGCGGGAGCACAGAAAACATCTCCCATCGTGTTCTGGACGTTGCACGGAGGTCTGCCAAGTGTTCAGCATAAAGAAAAGAAAAGCTGTCCAAAGCAGTTTCTTATCGAATATTCATGTGAATAGAAAAGTCAGGAGAATGGTAAGGTACTGTTTTCTATCAGTTGGCCAGCGGCGCACACAATCACAGTGTTGTACAGCTTCTTTCTCCACCTTTCCGATGCTGCCGCTCTCTCCGGCTCCGGAAGCCGAAGATGCGGCTTCTTCGCGCAAAGACGATTGTACCGCTCACAGTGCTCTCTTAGCGCCGCTTCTGCCGAAAGAAGCCCGGGAGCGGCGCATAACTCCGGAGAGCATCGTACCTTCGTCTTTAGCGTCTTTTGTGGTCTACACCTTAGCAGAAAGCTTTTCCACTCTGTCTGGCAAGGAAAACCTGCGGGAGCACAGGAAACATCTCCCATCGTGTTCTGGACGTTGCACGGAGGTCTGCCAAGTGTTTGCATGAAGAAATTAATAGTTGTCCAAAATAACTTTCTATCAAATATTCTTGTGATTGGAAAAGTCAGGAAAGTGGTAAGGTACTGTTTTCTATCAGTTGGCAAGCTGCGCACACAATCCCAGTGTTGTACAGCTTCCTTCTTCACCTTTCCGATGCTGCCGCTCTCTCCGGCTCCCGGAGCCGAAGAAGCGGCTTCTTCGCGCAAAGACGATTGTACCGCTCACAGTGCTCTCTTAGCGCGGCTTCTGCCGAAAGACGCCCGGGAGCGGCGCTTAGCTCCGGAGAGCATCGTACCTTCGTCTTTAGCGTCTTTTGTGGTCTACATCCTAGCAGAAAGCTTTTCCACTCTGTCTGGCAAGGAAAACCTGCGGGAGCACAGAAAACATCTCCCATCGTGTTCTAGACATTGCACGGAGGTCTGCCAAGTGTTTGCATGAAGAAATTAATAGTTGTCCAAAATAACTTTCTATCAAATATTCTTGTGATTGGAAAAGTCAGGAAAGTGGTAAGGTACTGTTTTCTATCAGTTGGCTAGTTGAGCACAAAATCCCAGTATTGTACAGCTTCCTTCTTCACCTTTCCGATGCTGCCGCTCTCTCCGGCTCCCGGAGCCGAAGATGCGGCTTCTTCGCGCAAAGACGATTGTACCGCTCACAATGCTCTCTTAGCGCCGCTTCTGCCGAAAGAAGCCCGGGAGCGGCGCTTAGCTCCGGAGAGCATCGTACCTTCGTCTTTAGCGTCTTTTGTGGTCTACATCCTAGCAGAAAGCTTTTCCACTCTGTCTGGCAAGGAAAACCTGCGGGAGCACAGAAAACATCTCCCATCGTGTTCTGGACGTTGCACGGAGGTCTGCCAAGTGTTTCCATGAAGAAAAGAAAAGTTGTCCAAAATAACTTCCTATCAAATATTCTTGTGATTGGAAAAGTCAGGAAAGTGGTAAGGTACTGTTTTCTATCAGTTGGCTAGTTGAACACACAATCCCAGTATTGTACAGCTTCCTTCTTCACCTTTCCGATGCTGCCGCTCTCTCCGGCTCCCGGAGCCGAAGATGCGGCTTCTTCGCGCAAAGACGATTGTACCGCTCACAGTGCTCTCTTAGCGCCGCTTCTGCCGAAAGAAGCCCGGGAGCGGCGCTTAGCTCCGGAGAGCATCGTACCTTCGTCTTTAGCGTTTTTTGTGGTCTACATCCTAGCAGAAAGCTTTTCCACTCTGTCTGGCAAGGAAAACCTGCGGGAGCACAGAAAACATCTCCCATCGTGTTCTGGACGTTGCACGGAGGTCTGCCATGTGTTTCCATGAAGAAAAGAAAAGTTGTCCAAAATAACTTCCTATCGAATATTCATGTGACTGGAAAAGTCAGGAGAATGGTAAGGTACTGTTTTCTATCAGTTGGCAAGTTGAGCACACAATCCCAGTGTTGTACAGCTTCTTTCTTCACCTTTCCGATGCTGCCGCTCTCTCCGGCTCCCGGAGCCCAAGAAGCGGCTTCTTCGCGCAAAGACGATTGTACCGCTCACAGTGCTCTCTTAGCGCGGCTTCTGCCAAAAGACGCCCGGGAGCGGCTCTTAGCTCGGGAGAGCATCGTACCTTCGTCTTTAGCGTCTTTTGTGGTCTACATCCTAGCAGAAAGCTTTTCCACTCTGTCTGGCAAGGAAAACCTGCGGGAGCACAGAAAACATCTCCCATCGTGTTCTGGACGTTGCACGGAGGTCTGCCATGTGTTTGGCATAAAGATAAGAAAAGCTGTCCAAAACAGCTTCTTATCGAATATTCATGTGAATAGAAAAGTCAGGAGAATGGTAAGGTACTGTTTTCTATCAGTTGGCCAGCGGCGCACACAATCACAGTGTTGTACAGCTTCTTTCTCCACCTTTCCGATGCTGCCGCTCTCTCCGGCTCCCTGAGCCCAAGAAGCGGCTTCTTCGCGCAAAGACGATTGTACCGCTCACAGTGCTCTCTTAGCGCGGCTTCTGCCGAAAGACGCCCGGGAGCGGCGCATGGCTCCGGAGAGCATCGTACCTTCGTCTTTAGCGTCTTTTGTGGTCTACACCTTAGCAGAAAGCTTTTCCATTCTGTCTGGCAAGGAAAACCTGCGGGAGCACAGAAAACATCTCCCATCGTGTTCTAGACATTGCACGGAGGTCTGCCATGTGTTTGGCATAAAGAAAGGAAAAGCTGTCCAAAACAGCTTCTTATCGAATATTCATGTGATTGGAAATGTCAGGAGAATGGTAAGGTACTGTTTTCTATCAGTTGGCAAGTTGAGCACACAATCCCAGTGTTGTACAGCTTCCTTCTTCACCTTTCCCATGCTGCCGCTCTCTCCGGCTCCGGGAGCCGAAGAAGCGGCTTCTTCGCGCAAAGACGATTGTACCGCTCACAGTGCTCTCTTAGCGCGGCTTCTGCCGAAAGACGCCCAGGAGCGGCGCTTAGCTCCGGAGAGCATCGTACCTTCGTCTTTAGCGTCTTTTGTGGTCTACATCCTAGCAGAAAGCTTTTCCACTCTGTCTGGCAAGGAAAACCTGCGGGAGCACAGAAAACATCTCCCATCGTGTTCTGGACATTGCACGGAGGTCTGCCAAGTGTTTGCATGAAGAAATTAATAGTTGTCCAAAATAACTTTCTATCAAATATTCTTGTGATTGGAAAAGTCAGGAAAGTGGTAAGGTACTGTTTTCTATCAGTTGGCAAGTTGAGCACACAATCCCAGTGTTGTACAGCTTCTTTCTTCACCTTTCCGATGCTGCCGCTCTCTCCGGCTCCCGGAGCCCAAGAAGCGGCTTCTTCGCGCAAAGACGATTGTACCGCTCACAGTGCTCTCTTAGCGCGGCTTCTGCCAAAAGACGCCCGGGAGCGGCTCTTAGCTCGGGAGAGCATCGTACCTTGGTCTTTAGTGTCTTTTGTGGTCTACATCCTAGCAGAAAGCTTTTCCACTCTGTCTGGCAAGGAAAACCTGCGGGAGCACAGAAAACATCTCCCATCGTGTTCTGGACGTTGCACGGAGGTCTGCCATGTGTTTGGCATAAAGAAAGGAAAAGCTGTCCAAAACAGCTTTTTATCGAATATTCATGTGATTGGAAAAGTCAGGAGAATGGTAAGGTACTGTTTTCTATCAGTTGGCCAGCGGCGCACACAATCACAGTGTTGTACAGCTTCTTTCTCCACCTTTCCGATGCTGCCGCTCTCTCCGGCTCCCTGAGCCCAAGAAGCGGCTTCTTCGCGCAAAGACGATTGTACCGCTCACAGTGCTCTCTTAGCGCGGCTTCTGCCGAAAGACGCCCGGGAGCGGCGCATAGCTCCGGAGAGCATCGTACCTTCGTCTTTAGCGTCTATTGTGGTCTACACCTTAGCAGAAAGCTTTTCCATTCTGTCTGGCAAGGAAAACCTGCGGGAGCACAGAAAACATCTCCCATCGTGTTCTAGACATTGCACGGAGGTCTGCCATGTGTTTGGCATAAAGAAAGGAAAAGCTGTCCAAAACAGCTTCTTATCGAATATTCATGTGATTGGAAATGTCAGGAGAATGGTAAGGTACTGTTTTCTATCAGTTGGCAAGTTGAGCACACAATCCCAGTGTTGTACAGCTTCTTTCTTCACCTTTCCGATGCTGCCGCTCTCTCCGGCTCCCGGAGCCCAAGAAGCGGCTTCTTCGCGCAAAGACGATTGTACCGCTCACAGTGCTCTCTTAGCGCGGCTTCTGCCGAAAGACGCCCGGGAGCGGCGCATAACTCCGGAGAGCATCGTACCTTCGTCTTTAGCGTCTTTTGTGGTCTACACCTTAGCAGAAAGCTTTTCCACTCTGTCTGGCAAGGAAAACCTGCGGGAGCACAGAAAACATCTCCCATCGTGTTCTGGACGTTGCACGGAGGTCTGCCAAGTGTTTGCATGAAGAAATTAATAGTTGTCCAAAATAACTTTCTATCAAATATTCTTGTGATTGGAAAAGTCAGGAAAGTTGTAAGGTACTGTTTTCTATCAGTTGGCAAGCTGCGCACACAATCCCAGTGTTGTACAGCTTCCTTCTTCACCTTTCCCATGCTGCCGCTCTCTCCGGCTCCGGGAGCCGAAGAAGCGGCTTCTTCGCGCAAAGACGATTGTACCGGTCCCAGTGCTCTCTTAGCGCGGCTTCTGCCGAAAGACGCCCGGGAGCGGCGCTTAGCTCCGGAGAGCATCGTACCTTCGTCTTTAGCGTCTTTTGTGGTCTACATCCTAGCAGAAAGCTTTTCCACTCTGTCTGGCAAGGAAAACCTGCGGGAGCACAGAAAACATCTGCCATCGTGTTCTAGACATTGCACGGAGGTCTGCCAAGTGTTTGCATGAAGAAATTAATAGTTGTCCAAAATAACTTTCTATCAAATATTCTTGTGATTGGAAAAGTCAGGAAAGTGGTAAGGTACTGTTTTCTATCAGTTGGCTAGTTGAGCACACAATCCCAGTATTGTACAGCTTCCTTCTTCACCTTTCCGATGCTGCCGCTCTCTCCGGCTCCCGGAGCCGAAGATGCGGCTTCTTCGCGCAAAGACGATTGTACCGCTCACAATGCTCTCTTAGCGCCGCTTCTGCCGAAAGAAGCCCGGGAGCGGCGCTTAGCTCCGGAGAGCATCGTACCTTCGTCTTTAGCGTCTTTTGTGGTCTACATCCTAGCAGAAAGCTTTTCCACTCTGTCTGGCAAGGAAAACCTGCGGGAGCACAGAAAACATCTCCCATCGTGTTCTGGACGTTGCACGGAGGTCTGCCAAGTGTTTCCATGAAGAAAAGAAAAGTTGTCCAAAATAACTTCCTATCGAATATTCATGTGACTGGAAAAGTCAGGAGAATGGTAAGGTACTGTTTTCTATCAGTTGGCAAGTTCAGCACACAATCCCAGTGTTGTACAGCTTCTTTCTTCACCTTTCCGATGCTGCCGCTCTCTCCGGCTCCCTGAGCCCAAGAAGCGGCTTCTTCGCGCAAAGACGATTGTACCGCTCACAGTGCTCTCTTAGCGCGGCTTCTGCCGAAAGACGCCCGGGAGCGGCTCTTAGCTCGGGAGAGCATCATACCTTCGTCTTTAGCGTCTTTTGTGGTCTACATCCTAGCAGAAAGCTTTTCCACTCTGTCTGGCAAGGAAAACCTGCGGGAGCACAGAAAACATCTCCCATCGTGTTCTGGACATTGCACGGAGGTCTGCCAAGTTTTTGGCATAAAGAAAAGAAAAGCTGTCCAAAGCAGCTTCTTATCGAATATTCATGTGAATAGAAAAGTCAGGAGAATGGTAAGGTACTGTTTTCTATCAGTTGGCAAGCGGCGCACACAATCACAGTGTTGTACAGCTTCTTTCTCCACCTTTCCGATGCTGCCGCTCTCTCCGGCTCCCGGAGCCGAAGAAGCGGCTTCTTCGCGCAAAGACGATTGTACCGCTCACAGTGCTCTCTTAGCGCGGCTTCTGCCGAAAGACGCCCGGGAGCGGCGCATAACTCCGGAGAGCATCGTACCTTCGTCTTTAGAGTCTTTTGTGGTCTACACCTTAGCAGAAAGCTTTTCCACTCTGTCTGGCAAGGAAAACCTGCGGGAGCACAGAAAACATCTCCCATCGTGTTCTGGACGTTGCACGGACGTCTGCCAAGTGTTTGGCATAAAGAAAAGAAAAGCTGTCCAAAACAGCTTCTTATCGAATATTCATGTGATTGGAAAAGTCAGGAAAGTGGTAAGGTAATGTTTTCTATCAGTTGGCAAGCTGCGCACACAATCCCAGTGTTGTACAGCTTCCTTCTTCACCTTTCCCATGCTGCCGCTCTCTCCGGCTCCGGGAGCCCAAGAAGCGGCTTCTTCGCGCAAAGACGATTGTACCGCTCACAGTGCTCTCTTAGCGCGGCTTCTGCCGAAAGAAGCCCGGGAGCGGCGCTTAGCTCCGGAGAGCATCGTACCTTCGTCTTTAGCGTTTTTTGTGGTCTACATCCTAGCAGAAAGCTTTTCCACTCTGTCTGGCAAGGAAAACCTGCGGGAGCACAGAAAACATCTCCCATCGTGTTCTAGACATTGCACGGAGGTCTGCCATGTGTTTGGCATAAAGAAAGGAAAAGCTGTCCAAAACAGCTTCTTATCGAATATTCATGTGATTGGAAATGTCAGGAGAATGGTAAGGTACTGTTTTCTATCAGTTGGCAAGTTGAGCACACAATCCCAGTGTTGTACAGCTTCTTTCTTCACCTTTCCGATGCTGCCGCTCTCTCCGGCTCCCGGAGCCCAAGAAGCGGCTTCTTCGCGCAAAGACGATTGTACCGCTCACAGTGCTCTCTTAGCGCGGCTTCTGCCGAAAGACGCCCGGGAGCGGCTCTTAGCTCGGGAGAGCATCGTACCTTCGTCTTTAGCGTCTTTTGTGGTCTACATCCTAGCAGAAAGCTTTTCCACTCTGTCTGGCAAGGAAAACCTGCGGGAGCACAGAAAACATCTCCCATCGTGTTCTGGACGTTGCACGGACGTCTGCCAAGTGTTCAGCATAAAGAAAAGTAAAGCTGTCCAAAGCAGTTTCTTATCGAATATTCATGTGAATAGAAAAGTCAGGAGAATGGTAAGGTACTGTTTTCTATCAGTTGGCCAGCGGCGCACACAATCACAGTGTTGTACAGCTTCTTTCTCCACCTTTCCGATGCTGCCGCTCTCTCCGGCTCCCGGAGCCGAAGAAGCGGCTTCTTCGCGCAAAGACGATTGTACCGCTCACAGTGCTCTCTTAGCGCGGCTTCTGCCGAAAGACGCCCGGGAGCGGCGCATAGCTCCGGAGAGCATCGTACCTTCGTCTTTAGCGTCTATTGTGGTCTACACCTTAGCAGAAAGCTTTTCCATTCTGTCTGGCAAGGAAAACCTGCGGGAGCACAGAAAACATCTCCCATCGTGTTCTAGACATTGCACGGAGGTCTGCCATGTGTTTGGCATAAAGAAAGGAAAAGCTGTCCAAAACAGCTTCTTATCGAATATTCATGTGATTGGAAATGTCAGGAGAATGGTAAGGTACTGTTTTCTATCAGTTGGCAAGTTGAGCACACAATCCCAGTGTTGTACAGCTTCTTTCTTCACCTTTCCGATGCTGCCGCTCTCTCCGGCTCCCGGAGCCCAAGAAGCGGCTTCTTCGCGCAAAGACGATTGTACCGCTCACAGTGCTCTCTTAGCGCGGCTTCTGCCGAAAGACGCCCGGGAGCGGCTCTTAGCTCGGGAGAGCATCGTACCTTCGTCTTTAGCGTCTTTTGTGGTCTACATCCTAGCAGAAAGCTTTTCCACTCTGTCTGGCAAGGAAAACCTGCGGGAGCACAGAAAACATCTCCCATCGTGTTCTGGACGTTGCACGGACGTCTGCCAAGTGTTCAGCATAAAGAAAAGAAAAGCTGTCCAAAGCAGTTTCTTATCGAATATTCATGTGAATAGAAAAGTCAGGAGAATGGTAAGGTACTGTTTTCTATCAGTTGGCCAGCGGCGCACACAATCACAGTGTTGTACAGCTTCTTTCTCCACCGAATTTTCGATGCTGCCGCTCTCTCCGGCTCCCGGAGCCCAAGAAGCGGCTTCTTCGCGCAAAGACGATTGTACCGCTCACAGTGCTCTCTTAGCGCGGCTTCTGCCGAAAGACGCCCGGGAGCGGCGCATAACTCCGGAGAGCATCGTACCTTCGTCTTTAGCGTCTTTTGTGGTCTACACCTTAGCAGAAAGCTTTTCCACTCTGTCTGGCAAGGAAAACCTGCGGGAGCACAGAAAACATCTCCCATCGTGTTCTGGACGTTGCACGGAGGTCTGCCAAGTGTTTGCATGAAGAAATTAATAGTTGTCCAAAATAACTTTCTATCAAATATTCTTGTGATTGGAAAAGTCAGGAAAGCGGTAAGGTACTGTTTTCTATCAGTTGGCAAGCTGCGCACACAATCCCAGTGTTGTACAGCTTCCTTCTTCACCTTTCCGATGCTGCCGCTCTCTCCGGCTCCCGGAGCCGAAGAAGCGGCTTCTTCGCGCAAAGACGATTGTAGCGGTCCCAGTGCTCTCTTAGCGCGGCTTCTGCCGAAAGACGCCCGGGAGCGGCGCTTAGCTCCGGAGAGCATCGTACCTTCGTCTTTAGCGTCTTTTGTGGTCTACATCCTAGCAGAAAGCTTTTCCACTCTGTCTGGCAAGGAAAACCTGCGGGAGCACAGAAAACATCTCCCATCGTGTTCTAGACATTGCACGTAGGTCTGCCAAGTGTTTGCATGAAGAAATTAATAGTTGTCCAAAATAACTTTCTATCAAATATTCTTGTGATTGGAAAAGTCAGGAAAGTGGTAAGGTACTGTTTTCTATCAGTTGGCTAGTTGAGCACAAAATCCCAGTATTGTACAGCTTCCTTCTTCACCTTTCCGATGCTGCCGCTCTCTCCGGCTCCCGGAGCCGAAGATGCGGCTTCTTCGCGCAAAGACGATTGTACCGCTCACAATGCTCTCTTAGCGCCGCTTCTGCCGAAAGAAGCCCGGGAGCGGCGCTTAGCTCCGGAGAGCATCGTCCCTTCGTCTTTAGCGTCTTTTGTGGTCTACATCCTGGCAGAAAGCTTTTCCACTCTGTCTGGCAAGGAAAACCTGCGGGAGCACAGAAAACATCTCCCATCGTGTTCTGGACGTTGCACGGAGGTCTGCCAAGTGTTTCCATGAAGAAAAGAAAAGTTGTCCAAAATAACTTCCTATCGAATATTCATGTGACTGGAAAAGTCAGGAGAATGGTAAGGTACTGTTTTCTATCAGTTGGCAAGTTCAGCACACAATCCCAGTGTTGTACAGCTTCTTTCTTCACCTTTCCGATGCTGCCGCTCTCTCCGGCTCCCTGAGCCCAAGAAGCGGCTTCTTCGCGCAAAGACGATTGTACCGCTCACAGTGCTCTCTTAGCGCGGCTTCTGCCGAAAGACGCCAGGGAGCGGCGCATAACTCCGGAGAGCATCGTACCTTCGTCTTTAGAGTCTTTTGTGGTCTACACCTTAGCAGAAAGCTTTTCCACTCTGTCTGGCAAGGAAAACCTGCGGGAGCACAGAAAACATCTCCCATCGTGTTCTGGACGTTGCACGGACGTCTGCCAAGTGTTTGGCATAAAGAAAAGAAAAGCTGTCCAAAACAGCTTCTTATCGAATATTCATGTGATTGGAAAAGTCAGGAAAGTGGTAAGGTAATGTTTTCTATCAGTTGGCAAGCTGCGCACACAATCCCAGTGTTGTACAGCTTCCTTCTTCACCTTTCCCATGCTGCCGCTCTCTCCGGCTCCGGGAGCCGAAGAAGCGGCTTCTTCGCGCAAAGACGATTGTACCGCTCACAGTGCTCTCTTAGCGCGGCTTCTGCCGAAAGACGCCCGGGAGCGGCGCTTAGCTCCGGAGAGCATCGTACCTTCGTCTTTAGCGTCTTTTGTGGTCTACATCCTAGCAGATAGCTTTTCCACTCTGTCTGGCAAGGAAAACCTGCGGGAGCACAGAAAACATCTCCCATCGTGTTCTGGACATTGCACGGAGGTCTGCCAAGTGTTTGCATGAAGAAATTAATAGTTGTCCAAAATAACTTTCTATCAAATATTCTTGTGATTGGAAAAGTCAGGAAAGTGGTAAGGTACTGTTTTCTATCAGTTGGCTAGTTGAACACACAATCCCAGTATTGTACAGCTTCCTTCTTCACCTTTCGGATGCTGCCGCTCTCTCCGGCTCCCTGAGCCGAAGATGCGGCTTCTTCGCGCAAAGACGATTGTACCGCTCAGAGTGCTCTCTTAGCGCCGCTTCTGCCGAAAGAAGCCCGGGAGCGGCGCTTAGCTCCGGAGAGCATCGTACCTTCGTCTTTAGCGGCTTTTGTGGTCTACATCCTAGCAGAAAGCTTTTCCACTCTGTCTGGCAAGGAAAACCTGCGGGAGCACAGAAAACATCTCCCATCGTGTTCTGGACGTTGCACGGAGGTCTGCCATGTGTTTCCATGAAGAAAAGAAAAGTTGTCCAAAATAACTTCCTATCGAATATTCATGTGACTGGAAAAGTCAGGAGAATGGTAAGGTACTGTTTTCTATCAGTTGGCAAGTTGAGCACACAATCCCAGTGTTGTACAGCTTCTTTCTTCACCTTTCCGATGCTGCCGCTCTCTCCGGCTCCCGGAGCCCAAGAAGCGGCTTCTTCGCGCAAAGACGATTGTACCGCTCACAGTGCTCTCTTAGCGCGGCTTCTGCCAAAAGACGCCCGGGAGCGGCTCTTAGCTCGGGAGAGCATCGTACCTTCGTCTTTAGCGTCTTTTGTGGTCTACATCCTAGCAGAAAGCTTTTCCACTCTGTCTGGCAAGGAAAACCTGCGGGAGCACAGAAAACATCTCCCATCGTGTTCTGGACGTTGCACGGAGGTCTGCCAAGTGTTCAGCATAAAGAAAAGAAAAGCTGTCCAAAGCAGCTTCTTATCGAATATTCATGTGAATAGAAAAGTCAGGAGAATGGTAAGGTACTGTTTTCTATCAGTTGGCAAGCGGCGCACACAATCACAGTGTTGTACAGCTTCTTTCTCCACCTTTCCGATGCTGCCGCTCTCTCCGGCTCCCGGAGCCGAAGAAGCGGCTTCTTCGCGCAAAGACGATTGTACCGCTCACAGTGCTCTCTTAGCGCGGCTTCTGCCGAAAGACGCCCGGGAGCGGCGCATAGCTCCGGAGAGCATCGTACCTTCGTCTTTAGCGTCTATTGTGGTCTACACCTTAGCAGAAAGCTTTTCCATTCTGTCTGGCAAGGAAAACCTGCGGGAGCACAGAAAACATCTCCCATCGTGTTCTAGACATTGCACGGAGGTCTGCCATGTGTTTGGCATAAAGAAAGGAAAAGCTGTCCAAAACAGCTTCTTATCGAATATTCATGTGATTGGAAATGTCAGGAGAATGGTAAGGTACTGTTTTCTATCAGTTGGCTAGTTGAGCACACAATCCCAGTGTTGTACAGCTTCTTTCTTCACCTTTCCGATGCTGCCGCTCTCTCCGGCTCCCGGAGCCCAAGAACCGGCTTCTTCGCGCAAAGACGATTGTACCGCTCACAGTGCTCTCTTAGCGCGGCTTCTGCCGAAAGACGCCCGGGAGCGGCGCATAACTCCGGAGAGCATCGTACCTTCGTCTTTAGCGTCTTTTGTGGTCTACATCCTAGCAGAAAGCTTTTCCACTCTGTCTGGCAAGGAAAACCTGCGGGAGCACAGAAAACATCTCCCATCGTGTTCTGGACGTTGCACGGAGGTCTGCCAAGTGTTCAGCATAAAGAAAAGAAAAGCTGTCCAAAGCAGTTTCTTATCGAATATTCATGTGAATAGAAAAGTCAGGAGAATGGTAAGGTACTGTTTTCTATCAGTTGGCCAGCGGCGCACACAATCACAGTGTTGTACAGCTTCTTTCTCCACCTTTCCGATGCTGCCGCTCTCTCCGGCTCCCGGAGCCGAAGAAGCGGCTTCTTCGCGCAAAGACGATTGTACCGCTCACAGTGCTCTCTTAGCGCGGCTTCTGCCGAAAGACGCCCGGGAGCGGCGCATAACTCCGGAGAGCATCGTACCTTCGTCTTTAGCGTCTATTGTGGTCTACACCTTAGCAGAAAGCTTTTCCACTCTGTCTGGCAAGGAAAACCTGCGGGAGCACAGAAAACATCTCCCATCGTGTTCTAGACATTGCACGGAGGTCTGCCATGTGTTTGGCATAAAGAAAGGAAAAGCTGTCCAAAACAGCTTCTTATCGAATATTCATGTGATTGGAAAAGTCAGGAGAATGGTAAGGTACTGTTTTCTATCAGTTGGCCAGCGGCGCACACAATCACAGTGTTGTACAGCTTCTTTCTCCACCTTTCCGATGCTGCCGCTCTCTCCGGCTCCCTGAGCCCAAGAAGCGGCTTCTTCGCGCAAAGACGATTGTACCGCTCACAGTGCTCTCTTAGCGCGGCTTCTGCCGAAAGACGCCCGGGAGCGGCGCATAGCTCCGGAGAGCATCGTACCTTCGTCTTTAGCGTCTATTGTGGTCTACACCTTAGCAGAAAGCTTTTCCATTCTGTCTGGCAAGGAAAACCTGCGGGAGCACAGAAAACATCTCCCATCGTGTTCTAGACATTGCACGGAGGTCTGCCATGTGTTTGGCATAAAGAAAGGAAAAGCTGTCCAAAACAGCTTCTTATCGAATATTCATGTGATTGGAAATGTCAGGAGAATGGTAAGGTACTGTTTTCTATCAGTTGGCAAGTTGAGCACACAATCCCAGTGTTGTACAGCTTCTTTCTTCACCTTTCCGATGCTGCCGCTCTCTCCGGCTCCCGGAGCCGAAGAAGCGGCTTCTTCGCGCAAAGACGATTGTACCGCTCACAGTGCTCTCTTAGCGCGGCTTCTGCCGAAAGACGCCCGGGAGCGGCGCATAACTCCGGAGAGCATCGTACCTTCGTCTTTAGCGTCTTTTGTGGTCTACACCTTAGCAGAAAGCTTTTCCACTCTGTCTGGCAAGGAAAACCTGCGGGAGCACAGAAAACATCTCCCATCGTGTTCTGGACGTTGCACGGAGGTCTGCCAAGTGTTTGCATGAAGAAATTAATAGTTGTCCAAAATAACTTTCTATCAAATATTCTTGTGATTGGAAAAGTCAGGAAAGTTGTAAGGTACTGTTTTCTATCAGTTGGCAAGCTGCGCACACAATCCCAGTGTTGTACAGCTTCCTTCTTCACCTTTCCCATGCTGCCGCTCTCTCCGGCTCCGGGAGCCGAAGAAGCGGCTTCTTCGCGCAAAGACGATTGTACCGGTCCCAGTGCTCTCTTAGCGCGGCTTCTGCCGAAAGACGCCCGGGAGCGGCGCTTAGCTCCGGAGAGCATCGTACCTTCGTCTTTAGCGTCTTTTGTGGTCTACATCCTAGCAGAAAGCTTTTCCACTCTGTCTGGCAAGGAAAACCTGCGGGAGCACAGAAAACATCTGCCATCGTGTTCTAGACATTGCACGGAGGTCTGCCAAGTGTTTGCATGAAGAAATTAATAGTTGTCCAAAATAACTTTCTATCAAATATTCTTGTGATTGGAAAAGTCAGGAAAGTGGTAAGGTACTGTTTTCTATCAGTTGGCTAGTTGAGCACACAATCCCAGTATTGTACAGCTTCCTTCTTCACCTTTCCGATGCTGCCGCTCTCTCCGGCTCCCGGAGCCGAAGATGCGGCTTCTTCGCGCAAAGACGATTGTACCGCTCACAATGCTCTCTTAGCGCCGCTTCTGCCGAAAGAAGCCCGGGAGCGGCGCTTAGCTCCGGAGAGCATCGTACCTTCGTCTTTAGCGTCTTTTGTGGTCTACATCCTAGCAGAAAGCTTTTCCACTCTGTCTGGCAAGGAAAACCTGCGGGAGCACAGAAAACATCTCCCATCGTGTTCTGGACGTTGCACGGAGGTCTGCCAAGTGTTTCCATGAAGAAAAGAAAAGTTGTCCAAAATAACTTCCTATCGAATATTCATGTGACTGGAAAAGTCAGGAGAATGGTAAGGTACTGTTTTCTATCAGTTGGCAAGTTCAGCACACAATCCCAGTGTTGTACAGCTTCTTTCTTCACCTTTCCGATGCTGCCGCTCTCTCCGGCTCCCTGAGCCCAAGAAGCGGCTTCTTCGCGCAAAGACGATTGTACCGCTCACAGTGCTCTCTTAGCGCGGCTTCTGCCGAAAGACGCCCGGGAGCGGCTCTTAGCTCGGGAGAGCATCATACCTTCGTCTTTAGCGTCTTTTGTGGTCTACATCCTAGCAGAAAGCTTTTCCACTCTGTCTGGCAAGGAAAACCTGCGGGAGCACAGAAAACATCTCCCATCGTGTTCTGGACATTGCACGGAGGTCTGCCAAGTTTTTGGCATAAAGAAAAGAAAAGCTGTCCAAAGCAGCTTCTTATCGAATATTCATGTGAATAGAAAAGTCAGGAGAATGGTAAGGTACTGTTTTCTATCAGTTTGCAAGCGGCGCACACAATCACAGTGTTGTACAGCTTCTTTCTCCACCTTTCCGATGCTGCCGCTCTCTCCGGCTCCCGGAGCCGAAGAAGCGGCTTCTTCGCGCAAAGACGATTGTACCGCTCACAGTGCTCTCTTAGCGCGGCTTCTGCCGAAAGACGCCCGGGAGCGGCTCTTAGCTCCGGAGAGCATCGTACCTTCGTCTTTAGAGTCTTTTGTGGTCTACACCTTAGCAGAAAGCTTTTCCACTCTGTCTGGCAAGGAAAACCTGCGGGAGCACAGAAAACATCTCCCATCGTGTTCTGGACGTTGCACGGACGTCTGCCAAGTGTTTGGCATAAAGAAAAGAAAAGCTGTCCAAAACAGCTTCTTATCGAATATTCATGTGATTGGAAAAGTCAGGAAAGTGGTAAGGTAATGTTTTCTATCAGTTGGCAAGCTGCGCACACAATCCCAGTGTTGTACAGCTTCCTTCTTCACCTTTCCCATGCTGCCGCTCTCTCCGGCTCCGGGAGCCCAAGAAGCGGCTTCTTCGCGCAAAGACGATTGTACCGCTCACAGTGCTCTCTTAGCGCGGCTTCTGCCGAAAGAAGCCCGGGAGCGGCGCTTAGCTCCGGAGAGCATCGTACCTTCGTCTTTAGCGTTTTTTGTGGTCTACATCCTAGCAGAAAGCTTTTCCACTCTGTCTGGCAAGGAAAACCTGCGGGAGCACAGAAAACATCTCCCATCGTGTTCTAGACATTGCACGGAGGTCTGCCATGTGTTTGGCATAAAGAAAGGAAAAGCTGTCCAAAACAGCTTCTTATCGAATATTCATGTGATTGGAAATGTCAGGAGAATGGTAAGGTACTGTTTTCTATCAGTTGGCAAGTTGAGCACACAATCCCAGTGTTGTACAGCTTCTTTCTTCACCTTTCCGATGCTGCCGCTCTCTCCGGCTCCCGGAGCCCAAGAAGCGGCTTCTTCGCGCAAAGACGATTGTACCGCTCACAGTGCTCTCTTAGCGCGGCTTCTGCCGAAAGACGCCCGGGAGCGGCTCTTAGCTCGGGAGAGCATCGTACCTTCGTCTTTAGCGTCTTTTGTGGTCTACATCCTAGCAGAAAGCTTTTCCACTCTGTCTGGCAAGGAAAACCTGCGGGAGCACAGAAAACATCTCCCATCGTGTTCTGGACGTTGCACGGACGTCTGCCAAGTGTTCAGCATAAAGAAAAGTAAAGCTGTCCAAAGCAGTTTCTTATCGAATATTCATGTGAATAGAAAAGTCAGGAGAATGGTAAGGTACTGTTTTCTATCAGTTGGCCAGCGGCGCACACAATCACAGTGTTGTACAGCTTCTTTCTCCACCTTTCCGATGCTGCCGCTCTCTCCGGCTCCCGGAGCCGAAGAAGCGGCTTCTTCGCGCAAAGACGATTGTACCGCTCACAGTGCTCTCTTAGCGCGGCTTCTGCCGAAAGACGCCCGGGAGCGGCGCATAGCTCCGGAGAGCATCGTACCTTCGTCTTTAGCGTCTATTGTGGTCTACACCTTAGCAGAAAGCTTTTCCATTCTGTCTGGCAAGGAAAACCTGCGGGAGCACAGAAAACATCTCCCATCGTGTTCTAGACATTGCACGGAGGTCTGCCATGTGTTTGGCATAAAGAAAGGAAAAGCTGTCCAAAACAGCTTCTTATCGAATATTCATGTGATTGGAAATGTCAGGAGAATGGTAAGGTACTGTTTTCTATCAGTTGGCAAGTTGAGCACACAATCCCAGTGTTGTACAGCTTCCTTCTTCACCTTTCCGATGCTGCCGCTCTCTCCGGCTCCCGGAGCCCAAGAAGCGGCTTCTTCGCGCAAAGACGATTGTACCGCTCACAGTGCTCTCTTAGCGCGGCTTCTGCCGAAAGACGCCCGGGAGCGGCTCTTAGCTCGGGAGAGCATCGTACCTTCGTCTTTAGCGTCTTTTGTGGTCTACATCCTAGCAGAAAGCTTTTCCACTCTGTCTGGCAAGGAAAACCTGCGGGAGCACAGAAAACATCTCCCATCGTGTTCTGGACGTTGCACGGACGTCTGCCAAGTGTTCAGCATAAAGAAAAGAAAAGCTGTCCAAAGCAGTTTCTTATCGAATATTCATGTGAATAGAAAAGTCAGGAGAATGGTAAGGTACTGTTTTCTATCAGTTGGCCAGCGGCGCACACAATCACAGTGTTGTACAGCTTCTTTCTCCACCGAATTTTCGATGCTGCCGCTCTCTCCGGCTCCCGGAGCCCAAGAAGCGGCTTCTTCGCGCAAAGACGATTGTACCGCTCACAGTGCTCTCTTAGCGCGGCTTCTGCCGAAAGACGCCCGGGAGCGGCGCATAACTCCGGAGAGCATCGTACCTTCGTCTTTAGCGTCTTTTGTGGTCTACACCTTAGCAGAAAGCTTTTCCACTCTGTCTGGCAAGGAAAACCTGCGGGAGCACAGAAAACATCTCCCATCGTGTTCTGGACGTTGCACGGAGGTCTGCCAAGTGTTTGCATGAAGAAATTAATAGTTGTCCAAAATAACTTTCTATCAAATATTCTTGTGATTGGAAAAGTCAGGAAAGCGGTAAGGTACTGTTTTCTATCAGTTGGCAAGCTGCGCACACAATCCCAGTGTTGTACAGCTTCCTTCTTCACCTTTCCCATGCTGCCGCTCTCTCCGGCTCCCGGAGCCGAAGAAGCGGCTTCTTCGCGCAAAGACGATTGTACCGGTCCCAGTGCTCTCTTAGCGCGGCTTCTGCCGAAAGACGCCCGGGAGCGGCGCTTAGCTCCGGAGAGCATCGTACCTTCGTCTTTAGCGTCTTTTGTGGTCTACATCCTAGCAGAAAGCTTTTCCACTCTGTCTGGCAAGGAAAACCTGCGGGAGCACAGAAAACATCTCCCATCGTGTTCTAGACATTGCACGTAGGTCTGCCAAGTGTTTGCATGAAGAAATTAATAGTTGTCCAAAATAACTTTCTATCAAATATTCTTGTGATTGGAAAAGTCAGGAAAGTGGTAAGGTACTGTTTTCTATCAGTTGGCTAGTTGAGCACAAAATCCCAGTATTGTACAGCTTCCTTCTTCACCTTTCCGATGCTGCCGCTCTCTCCGGCTCCCGGAGCCGAAGATGCGGCTTCTTCGCGCAAAGACGATTGTACCGCTCACAATGCTCTCTTAGCGCCGCTTCTGCCGAAAGAAGCCCGGGAGCGGCGCTTAGCTCCGGAGAGCATCGTCCCTTCGTCTTTAGCGTCTTTTGTGGTCTACATCCTGGCAGAAAGCTTTTCCACTCTGTCTGGCAAGGAAAACCTGCGGGAGCACAGAAAACATCTCCCATCGTGTTCTGGACGTTGCACGGAGGTCTGCCAAGTGTTTCCATGAAGAAAAGAAAAGTTGTCCAAAATAACTTCCTATCGAATATTCATGTGACTGGAAAAGTCAGGAGAATGGTAAGGTACTGTTTTCTATCAGTTGGCAAGTTCAGCACACAATCCCAGTGTTGTACAGCTTCTTTCTTCACCTTTCCGATGCTGCCGCTCTCTCCGGCTCCCTGAGCCCAAGAAGCGGCTTCTTCGCGCAAAGACGATTGTACCGCTCACAGTGCTCTCTTAGCGCGGCTTCTGCCGAAAGACGCCAGGGAGCGGCGCTTAGCTCCGGAGAGCATCGTACCTTCGTCTTTAGAGTCTTTTGTGGTCTACACCTTAGCAGAAAGCTTTTCCACTCTGTCTGGCAAGGAAAACCTGCGGGAGCACAGAAAACATCTCCCATCGTGTTCTGGACGTTGCACGGACGTCTGCCAAGTGTTTGGCATAAAGAAAAGAAAAGCTGTCCAAAACAGCTTCTTATCGAATATTCATGTGATTGGAAAAGTCAGGAAAGTGGTAAGGTAATGTTTTCTATCAGTTGGCAAGCTGCGCACACAATCCCAGTGTTGTACAGCTTCCTTCTTCACCTTTCCCATGCTGCCGCTCTCTCCGGCTCCGGGAGCCGAAGAAGCGGCTTCTTCGCGCAAAGACGATTGTACCGCTCACAGTGCTCTCTTAGCGCGGCTTCTGCCGAAAGACGCCCGGGAGCGGCGCTTAGCTCCGGAGAGCATCGTACCTTCGTCTTTAGCGTCTTTTGTGGTCTACATCCTAGCAGATAGCTTTTCCACTCTGTCTGGCAAGGAAAACCTGCGGGAGCACAGAAAACATCTCCCATCGTGTTCTGGACATTGCACGGAGGTCTGCCAAGTGTTTGCATGAAGAAATTAATAGTTGTCCAAAATAACTTTCTATCAAATATTCTTGTGATTGGAAAAGTCAGGAAAGTGGTAAGGTACTGTTTTCTATCAGTTGGCTAGTTGAACACACAATCCCAGTATTGTACAGCTTCCTTCTTCACCTTTCGGATGCTGCCGCTCTCTCCGGCTCCCTGAGCCGAAGATGCGGCTTCTTCGCGCAAAGACGATTGTACCGCTCAGAGTGCTCTCTTAGCGCCGCTTCTGCCGAAAGAAGCCCGGGAGCGGCGCTTAGCTCCGGAGAGCATCGTACCTTCGTCTTTAGCGGCTTTTGTGGTCTACATCCTAGCAGAAAGCTTTTCCACTCTGTCTGGCAAGGAAAACCTGCGGGAGCACAGAAAACATCTCCCATCGTGTTCTGGACGTTGCACGGAGGTCTGCCATGTGTTTCCATGAAGAAAAGAAAAGTTGTCCAAAATAACTTCCTATCGAATATTCATGTGACTGGAAAAGTCAGGAGAATGGTAAGGTACTGTTTTCTATCAGTTGGCAAGTTGAGCACACAATCCCAGTGTTGTACAGCTTCTTTCTTCACCTTTCCGATGCTGCCGCTCTCTCCGGCTCCCGGAGCCCAAGAAGCGGCTTCTTCGCGCAAAGACGATTGTACCGCTCACAGTGCTCTCTTAGCGCGGCTTCTGCCAAAAGACGCCCGGGAGCGGCTCTTAGCTCGGGAGAGCATCGTACCTTCGTCTTTAGCGTCTTTTGTGGTCTACATCCTAGCAGAAAGCTTTTCCACTCTGTCTGGCAAGGAAAACCTGCGGGAGCACAGAAAACATCTCCCATCGTGTTCTGGACGTTGCACGGAGGTCTGCCAAGTGTTCAGCATAAAGAAAAGAAAAGCTGTCCAAAGCAGCTTCTTATCGAATATTCATGTGAATAGAAAAGTCAGGAGAATGGTAAGGTACTGTTTTCTATCAGTTGGCAAGCGGCGCACACAATCACAGTGTTGTACAGCTTCTTTCTCCACCTTTCCGATGCTGCCGCTCTCTCCGGCTCCCGGAGCCGAAGAAGCGGCTTCTTCGCGCAAAGACGATTGTACCGCTCACAGTGCTCTCTTAGCGCGGCTTCTGCCGAAAGACGCCCGGGAGCGGCGCATAGCTCCGGAGAGCATCGTACCTTCGTCTTTAGCGTCTATTGTGGTCTACACCTTAGCAGAAAGCTTTTCCATTCTGTCTGGCAAGGAAAACCTGCGGGAGCACAGAAAACATCTCCCATCGTGTTCTAGACATTGCACGGAGGTCTGCCATGTGTTTGGCATAAAGAAAGGAAAAGCTGTCCAAAACAGCTTCTTATCGAATATTCATGTGATTGGAAATGTCAGGAGAATGGTAAGGTACTGTTTTCTATCAGTTGGCAAGTTGAGCACACAATCCCAGTGTTGTACAGCTTCTTTCTTCACCTTTCCGATGCTGCCGCTCTCTCCGGCTCCCGGAGCCCAAGAACCGGCTTCTTCGCGCAAAGACGATTGTACCGCTCACAGTGCTCTCTTAGCGCGGCTTCTGCCGAAAGACGCCCGGGAGCGGCGCATAACTCCGGAGAGCATCGTACCTTCGTCTTTAGCGTCTTTTGTGGTCTACATCCTAGCAGAAAGCTTTTCCACTCTGTCTGGCAAGGAAAACCTGCGGGAGCACAGAAAACATCTCCCATCGTGTTCTGGACGTTGCACGGAGGTCTGCCAAGTGTTCAGCATAAAGAAAAGAAAAGCTGTCCAAAGCAGTTTCTTATCGAATATTCATGTGAATAGAAAAGTCAGGAGAATGGTAAGGTACTGTTTTCTATCAGTTGGCCAGCGGCGCACACAATCACAGTGTTGTACAGCTTCTTTCTCCACCTTTCCGATGCTGCCGCTCTCTCCGGCTCCCGGAGCCGAAGAAGCGGCTTCTTCGCGCAAAGACGATTGTACCGCTCACAGTGCTCTCTTAGCGCGGCTTCTGCCGAAAGACGCCCGGGAGCGGCGCATAACTCCGGAGAGCATCGTACCTTCGTCTTTAGCGTCTTTTGTGGTCTACACCTTAGCAGAAAGCTTTTCCACTCTGTCTGGCAAGGAAAACCTGCGGGAGCACAGAAAACATCTCCCATCGTGTTCTGGACGTTGCACGGAGGTCTGCCAAGTGTTTGCATGAAGAAATTAATAGTTGTCCAAAATAACTTTCTATCAAATATTCTTGTGATTGGAAAAGTCAGGAAAGCGGTAAGGTACTGTTTTCTATCAGTTGGCAAGCTGCGCACACAATCCCAGTGTTGTACAGCTTCCTTCTTCACCTTTCCGATGCTGCCGCTCTCTCCGGCTCCCGGAGCCGAAGAAGCGGCTTCTTCGCGCAAAGACGATTGTACCGGTCCCAGTGCTCTCTTAGCGCGGCTTCTGCCGAAAGACGCCCGGGAGCGGCGCTTAGCTCCGGAGAGCATCGTACCTTCGTCTTTAGCGTCTTTTGTGGTCTACATCCTAGCAGAAAGCTTTTCCACTCTGTCTGGCAAGGAAAACCTGCGGGAGCGCAGAAAACATCTCCCATCGTGTTCTAGACATTGCACGTAGGTCTGCCAAGTGTTTGCATGAAGAAATTAATAGTTGTCCAAAATAACTTTCTATCAAATATTCTTGTGATTGGAAAAGTCAGGAAAGTAGTAAGGTACTGTTTTCTATCAGTTGGCTAGTTGAGCACAAAATCCCAGTATTGTACAGCTTCCTTCTTCACCTTTCCGATGCTGCCGCTCTCTCCGGCTCCCTGAGCCGAAGATGCGGCTTCTTCGCGCAAAGACGATTGTACCGCTCAGAGTGCTCTCTTAGCGCCGCTTCTGCCGAAAGAAGCCCGGGAGCGGCGCTTAGCTCCGGAGAGCATCGTACCTTCGTCTTTAGCGTCTTTTGTGGTCTACATCCTGGCAGAAAGCTTTTCCACTCTGTCTGGCAAGGAAAACCTGCGGGAGCACAGAAAACATCTCCCATCGTGTTCTGGACGTTGCACGGAGGTCTGCCAAGTGTTTCCATGAAGAAAAGAAAAGTTGTCCAAAATAACTTCCTATCGAATATTCATGTGACTGGAAAAGTCAGGAGAATGGTAAGGTACTGTTTTCTATCAGTTGGCAAGTTCAGCACACAATCCCAGTGTTGTACAGCTTCTTTCTTCACCTTTCCGATGCTGCCGCTCTCTCCGGCTCCCTGAGCCCAAGAAGCGGCTTCTTCGCGCAAAGACGATTGTACCGCTCACAGTGCTCTCTTAGCGCCGCTTCTGCCGAAAGACGCCCGGGAGCGGCGCATAACTCCGGAGAGCATCGTACCTTCGTCTTTAGAGTCTTTTGTGGTCTACACCTTAGCAGAAAGCTTTTCCACTCTGTCTGGCAAGGAAAACCTGCGGGAGCACAGAAAACATCTCCCATCGTGTTCTGGACGTTGCACGGACGTCTGCCAAGTGTTTGGCATAAAGAAAAGAAAAGCTGTCCAAAACAGCTTCTTATCGAATATTCATGTGATTGGAAAAGTCAGGAAAGTGGTAAGGTAATGTTTTCTATCAGTTGGCAAGCTGCGCACACAATCCCAGTGTTGTACAGCTTCCTTCTTCACCTTTCCCATGCTGCCGCTCTCTCCGGCTCCGGGAGCCGAAGAAGCGGCTTCTTCGCGCAAAGACGATTGTACCGGTCCCAGTGCTCTCTTAGCGCGGCTTCTGCCGAAAGACGCCCGGGAGCGGCGCTTAGCTCCGGAGAGCATCGTACCTTCGTCTTTAGCGTCTTTTGTGGTCTACATCCTAGCAGAAAGCTTTTCCACTCTGTCTGGCAAGGAAAACCTGCGGGAGCACAGAAAACATCTCCCATCGTGTTCTGGACATTGCACGGAGGTCTGCCAAGTGTTTGCATGAAGAAATTAATAGTTGTCCAAAATAACTTTCTATCAAATATTCTTATGATTGGAAAAGTCAGGAAAGTGGTAAGGTACTGTTTTCTATCAGTTGGCTAGTTGAACACACAATCCCAGTATTGTACAGCTTCCTTCTTCACCTTTCGGATGCTGCCGCTCTCTCCGGCTCCCTGAGCCGAAGATGCGGCTTCTTCGCGCAAAGACGATTGTACCGCTCAGAGTGCTCTCTTAGCGCCGCTTCTGCCGAAAGAAGCCCGGGAGCGGCGCTTAGCTCCGGAGAGCATCGTACCTTCGTCTTTAGCGTCTTTTGTGGTCTACATCCTAGCAGAAAGCTTTTCCACTCTGTCTGGCAAGGAAAACCTGCGGGAGCACAGAAAACATCTCCCATCGTGTTCTGGACGTTGCACGGAGGTCTGCCATGTGTTTCCATGAAGAAAAGAAAAGTTGTCCAAAATAACTTCCTATCGAATATTCATGTGACTGGAAAAGTCAGGAGAATGGTAAGGTACTGTTTTCTATCAGTTGGCAAGTTGAGCACACAATCCCAGTGTTGTACAGCTTCTTTCTTCACCTTTCCGATGCTGCCGCTCTCTCCGGCTCCCGGAGCCCAAGAAGCGGCTTCTTCGCGCAAAGACGATTGTACCGCTCACAGTGCTCTCTTAGCGCGGCTTCTGCCAAAAGACGCCCGGGAGCGGCTCTTAGCTCCGGAGAGCATCGTACCTTCGTCTTTAGCGTCTTTTGTGGTCTACATCCTAGCAGAAAGCTTTTCCACTCTGTCTGGCAAGGAAAACCTGCGGGAGCACAGAAAACATCTCCCATCGTGTTCTGGACGTTGCACGGAGGTCTGCCAAGTTTTCAGCATAAAGAAAAGAAAAGCTGTCCAAAGCAGCTTCTTATCGAATATTCATGTGATTGGAAATGTCAGGAGAATGGTAAGGTACTGTTTTCTATCAGTTGGCAAGTTGAGCACACAATCCCAGTGTTGTACAGCTTCTTTCTTCACCTTTCCGATGCTGCCGCTCTCTCCGGCTCCCGGAGCCCAAGAAGCGGCTTCTTCGCGCAAAGACGATTGTACCGCTCACAGTGCTCTCTTAGCGCGGCTTCTGCCGAAAGACGCCCGGGAGCGGCTCTTAGCTCGGGAGAGCATCGTACCTTCGTCTTTAGCGTCTTTTGTGGTCTACATCCTAGCAGAAAGCTTTTCCACTCTGTCTGGCAAGGAAAACCTGCGGGAGCACAGAAAACATCTCCCATCGTGTTCTGGACGTTGCACGGAGGTCTGCCAAGTGTTCAGCATAAAGAAAAGAAAAGCTGTCCAAAGCAGTTTCTTATCGAATATTCATGTGAATAGAAAAGTCAGGAGAATGGTAAGGTACTGTTTTCTATCAGTTGGCCAGCGGCGCACACAATCACAGTGTTGTACAGCTTCTTTCTCCACCTTTCCGATGCTGCCGCTCTCTCCGGCTCCGGAAGCCGAAGATGCGGCTTCTTCGCGCAAAGACGATTGTACCGCTCACAGTGCTCTCTTAGCGCCGCTTCTGCCGAAAGAAGCCCGGGAGCGGCGCATAACTCCGGAGAGCATCGTACCTTCGTCTTTAGCGTCTTTTGTGGTCTACACCTTAGCAGAAAGCTTTTCCACTCTGTCTGGCAAGGAAAACCTGCGGGAGCACAGGAAACATCTCCCATCGTGTTCTGGACGTTGCACGGAGGTCTGCCAAGTGTTTGCATGAAGAAATTAATAGTTGTCCAAAATAACTTTCTATCAAATATTCTTGTGATTGGAAAAGTCAGGAAAGTGGTAAGGTACTGTTTTCTATCAGTTGGCAAGCTGCGCACACAATCCCAGTGTTGTACAGCTTCCTTCTTCACCTTTCCGATGCTGCCGCTCTCTCCGGCTCCCGGAGCCGAAGAAGCGGCTTCTTCGCGCAAAGACGATTGTACCGCTCACAGTGCTCTCTTAGCGCGGCTTCTGCCGAAAGACGCCCGGGAGCGGCGCTTAGCTCCGGAGAGCATCGTACCTTCGTCTTTAGCGTCTTTTGTGGTCTACATCCTAGCAGAAAGCTTTTCCACTCTGTCTGGCAAGGAAAACCTGCGGGAGCACAGAAAACATCTCCCATCGTGTTCTGGACGTTGCACGGAGGTCTGCCAAGTGTTCAGCATAAAGAAAAGAAAAGCTGTCCAAAGCAGTTTCTTATCGAATATTCATGTGAATAGAAAAGTCAGGAGAATGGTAAGGTACTGTTTTCTATCAGTTGGCCAGCGGCGCACACAATCACAGTGTTGTACAGCTTCTTTCTCCACCTTTCCGATGCTGCCGCTCTCTCCGGCTCCCGGAGCCGAAGAAGCGGCTTCTTCGCGCAAAGACGATTGTACCGCTCACAGTGCTCTCTTAGCGCGGCTTCTGCCGAAAGACGCCCGGGAGCGGCGCATAACTCCGGAGAGCATCGTACCTTCGTCTTTAGCGTCTTTTGTGGTCTACACCTTAGCAGAAAGCTTTTCCACTCTGTCTGGCAAGGAAAACCTGCGGGAGCACAGAAAACATCTCCCATCGTGTTCTGGACGTTGCACGGAGGTCTGCCAAGTGTTTGCATGAAGAAATTAATAGTTGTCCAAAATAACTTTCTATCAAATATTCTTGTGATTGGAAAAGTCAGGAAAGCGGTAAGGTACTGTTTTCTATCAGTTGGCAAGCTGCGCACACAATCCCAGTGTTGTACAGCTTCCTTCTTCACCTTTCCGATGCTGCCGCTCTCTCCGGCTCCCGGAGCCGAAGAAGCGGCTTCTTCGCGCAAAGACGATTGTACCGCTCACAGTGCTCTCTTAGCGCGGCTTCTGCCGAAAGACGCCCGGGAGCGGCGCTTAGCTCCGGAGAGCATCGTACCTTCGTCTTTAGCGTCTTTTGTGGTCTACATCCTAGCAGAAAGCTTTTCCACTCTGTCTGGCAAGGAAAACCTGCGGGAGCACAGAAAACATCTCCCATCGTGTTCTAGACATTGCACGTAGGTCTGCCAAGTGTTTGCATGAAGAAATTAATAGTTGTCCAAAATAACTTTCTATCAAATATTCTTGTGATTGGAAAAGTCAGGAAAGTGGTAAGGTACTGTTTTCTATCAGTTGGCTAGTTGAGCACAAAATCCCAGTATTGTACAGCTTCCTTCTTCACCTTTCCGATGCTGCCGCTCTCTCCGGCTCCCTGAGCCGAAGATGCGGCTTCTTCGCGCAAAGACGATTGTACCGCTCACAATGCTCTCTTAGCGCCGCTTCTGCCGAAAGAAGCCCGGGAGCGGCGCTTAGCTCCGGAGAGCATCGTACCTTCGTCTTTAGCGTCTTTTGTGGTCTACATCCTGGCAGAAAGCTTTTCCACTCTGTCTGGCAAGGAAAACCTGCGGGAGCACAGAAAACATCTCCCATCGTGTTCTGGACGTTGCACGGAGGTCTGCCAAGTGTTTCCATGAAGAAAAGAAAAGTTGTCCAAAATAACTTCCTATCGAATATTCATGTGACTGGAAAAGTCAGGAGAATGGTAAGGTACTGTTTTCTATCAGTTGGCAAGTTCAGCACACAATCCCAGTGTTGTACAGCTTCTTTCTTCACCTTTCCGATGCTGCCGCTCTCTCCGGCTCCCTGAGCCCAAGAAGCGGCTTCTTCGCGCAAAGACGATTGTACCGCTCACAGTGCTCTCTTAGCGCCGCTTCTGCCGAAAGACGCCCGGGAGCGGCGCATAACTCCGGAGAGCATCGTACCTTCGTCTTTAGAGTCTTTTGTGGTCTACACCTTAGCAGAAAGCTTTTCCACTCTGTCTGGCAAGGAAAACCTGCGGGAGCACAGAAAACATCTCCCATCGTGTTCTGGACGTTGCACGGACGTCTGCCAAGTGTTTGGCATAAAGAAAAGAAAAGCTGTCCAAAACAGCTTCTTATCGAATATTCATGTGATTGGAAAAGTCAGGAAAGTGGTAAGGTAATGTTTTCTATCAGTTGGCAAGCTGCGCACACAATCCCAGTGTTGTACAGCTTCCTTCTTCACCTTTCCCATGCTGCCGCTCTCTCCGGCTCCGGGAGCCGAAGAAGCGGCTTCTTCGCGCAAAGACGATTGTACCGGTCCCAGTGCTCTCTTAGCGCGGCTTCTGCCGAAAGACGCCCGGGAGCGGCGCTTAGCTCCGGAGAGCATCGTACCTTCGTCTTTAGCGTCTTTTGTGGTCTACATCCTAGCAGAAAGCTTTTCCACTCTGTCTGGCAAGGAAAACCTGCGGGAGCACAGAAAACATCTCCCATCGTGTTCTGGACATTGCACGGAGGTCTGCCAAGTGTTTGCATGAAGAAATTAATAGTTGTCCAAAATAACTTTCTATCAAATATTCTTATGATTGGAAAAGTCAGGAAAGTGGTAAGGTACTGTTTTCTATCAGTTGGCTAGTTGAACACACAATCCCAGTATTGTACAGCTTCCTTCTTCACCTTTCGGATGCTGCCGCTCTCTCCGGCTCCCTGAGCCGAAGATGCGGCTTCTTCGCGCAAAGACGATTGTACCGCTCAGAGTGCTCTCTTAGCGCCGCTTCTGCCGAAAGAAGCCCGGGAGCGGCGCTTAGCTCCGGAGAGCATCGTACCTTCGTCTTTAGCGTTTTTTGTGGTCTACATCCTAGCAGAAAGCTTTTCCACTCTGTCTGGCAAGGAAAACCTGCGGGAGCACAGAAAACATCTCCCATCGTGTTCTGGACGTTGCACGGAGGTCTGCCATGTGTTTCCATGAAGAAAAGAAAAGTTGTCCAAAATAACTTCCTATCGAATATTCATGTGACTGGAAAAGTCAGGAGAATGGTAAGGTACTGTTTTCTATCAGTTGGCAAGTTGAGCACACAATCCCAGTGTTGTACAGCTTCTTTCTTCACCTTTCCGATGCTGCCGCTCTCTCCGGCTCCCGGAGCCCAAGAAGCGGCTTCTTCGCGCAAAGACGATTGTACCGCTCACAGTGCTCTCTTAGCGCGGCTTCTGCCAAAAGACGCCCGGGAGCGGCTCTTAGCTCCGGAGAGCATCGTACCTTCGTCTTTAGCGTCTTTTGTGGTCTACATCCTAGCAGAAAGCTTTTCCACTCTGTCTGGCAAGGAAAACCTGCGGGAGCACAGAAAACATCTCCCATCGTGTTCTGGACGTTGCACGGAGGTCTGCCAAGTTTTCAGCATAAAGAAAAGAAAAGCTGTCCAAAGCAGCTTCTTATCGAATATTCATGTGATTGGAAATGTCAGGAGAATGGTAAGGTACTGTTTTCTATCAGTTGGCAAGTTGAGCACACAATCCCAGTGTTGTACAGCTTCTTTCTTCACCTTTCCGATGCTGCCGCTCTCTCCGGCTCCCGGAGCCCAAGAAGCGGCTTCTTCGCGCAAAGACGATTGTACCGCTCACAGTGCTCTCTTAGCGCGGCTTCTGCCGAAAGACGCCCGGGAGCGGCTCTTAGCTCGGGAGAGCATCGTACCTTCGTCTTTAGCGTCTTTTGTGGTCTACATCCTAGCAGAAAGCTTTTCCACTCTGTCTGGCAAGGAAAACCTGCGGGAGCACAGAAAACATCTCCCATCGTGTTCTGGACGTTGCACGGAGGTCTGCCAAGTGTTCAGCATAAAGAAAAGAAAAGCTGTCCAAAGCAGTTTCTTATCGAATATTCATGTGAATAGAAAAGTCAGGAGAATGGTAAGGTACTGTTTTCTATCAGTTGGCAAGCTGCGCACACAATCACAGTGTTGTACAGCTTCTTTCTCCACCTTTCCGATGCTGCCGCTCTCTCCGGCTCCGGAAGCCGAAGATGCGGCTTCTTCGCGCAAAGACGATTGTACCGCTCACAGTGCTCTCTTAGCGCCGCTTCTGCCGAAAGAAGCCCGGGAGCGGCGCATAACTCCGGAGAGCATCGTACCTTCGTCTTTAGCGTCTTTTGTGGTCTACACCTTAGCAGAAAGCTTTTCCACTCTGTCTGGCAAGGAAAACCTGCGGGAGCACAGGAAACATCTCCCATCGTGTTCTGGACGTTGCACGGAGGTCTGCCAAGTGTTTGCATGAAGAAATTAATAGTTGTCCAAAATAACTTTCTATCAAATATTCTTGTGATTGGAAAAGTCAGGAAAGTGGTAAGGTACTGTTTTCTATCAGTTGGCAAGCTGCGCACACAATCCCAGTGTTGTACAGCTTCCTTCTTCACCTTTCCGATGCTGCCGCTCTCTCCGGCTCCCGGAGCCGAAGAAGCGGCTTCTTCGCGCAAAGACGATTGTACCGCTCACAGTGCTCTCTTAGCGCGGCTTCTGCCGAAAGACGCCCGGGAGCGGCGCTTAGCTCCGGAGAGCATCGTACCTTCGTCTTTAGCGTCTTTTGTGGTCTACATCCTAGCAGAAAGCTTTTCCACTCTGTCTGGCAAGGAAAACCTGCGGGAGCACAGAAAACATCTCCCATCGTGTTCTAGACATTGCACGGAGGTCTGCCAAGTGTTTGCATGAAGAAATTAATAGTTGTCCAAAATAACTTTCTATCAAATATTCTTGTGATTGGAAAAGTCAGGAAAGTGGTAAGGTACTGTTTTCTATCAGTTGGCTAGTTGAGCACAAAATCCCAGTATTGTACAGCTTCCTTCTTCACCTTTCCGATGCTGCCGCTCTCTCCGGCTCCCGGAGCCGAAGATGCGGCTTCTTCGCGCAAAGACGATTGTACCGCTCACAATGCTCTCTTAGCGCCGCTTCTGCCGAAAGAAGCCCGGGAGCGGCGCTTAGCTCCGGAGAGCATCGTACCTTCGTCTTTAGCGTCTTTTGTGGTCTACATCCTAGCAGAAAGCTTTTCCACTCTGTCTGGCAAGGAAAACCTGCGGGAGCACAGAAAACATCTCCCATCGTGTTCTGGACGTTGCACGGAGGTCTGCCAAGTGTTTCCATGAAGAAAAGAAAAGTTGTCCAAAATAACTTCCTATCAAATATTCTTGTGATTGGAAAAGTCAGGAAAGTGGTAAGGTACTGTTTTCTATCAGTTGGCTAGTTGAACACACAATCCCAGTATTGTACAGCTTCCTTCTTCACCTTTCCGATGCTGCCGCTCTCTCCGGCTCCCGGAGCCGAAGATGCGGCTTCTTCGCGCAAAGACGATTGTACCGCTCACAGTGCTCTCTTAGCGCCGCTTCTGCCGAAAGAAGCCCGGGAGCGGCGCATAACTCCGGAGAGCATCGTACCTTCGTCTTTAGCGTTTTTTGTGGTCTACATCCTAGCAGAAAGCTTTTCCACTCTGTCTGGCAAGGAAAACCTGCGGGAGCACAGAAAACATCTCCCATCGTGTTCTGGACGTTGCACGGAGGTCTGCCAAGTGTTTCCATGAAGAAAAGAAAAGTTGTCCAAAATAACTTCCTATCGAATATTCATGTGACTGGAAAAGTCAGGAGAATGGTAAGGTACTGTTTTCTATCAGTTGGCAAGTTGAGCACACAATCCCAGTGTTGTACAGCTTCTTTCTTCACCTTTCCGATGCTGCCGCTCTCTCCGGCTCCCGGAGCCCAAGAAGCGGCTTCTTCGCGCAAAGACGATTGTACCGCTCACAGTGCTCTCTTAGCGCGGCTTCTGCCGAAACACGCCCGGGAGCGGCTCTTAGCTCGGGAGAGCATCATACCTTCGTCTTTAGCGTCTTTTGTGGTCTACATCCTAGCAGAAAGCTTTTCCACTCTGTCTGGCAAGGAAAACCTGCGGGAGCACAGAAAACATCTCCCATCGTGTTCTGGACGTTGCACGGAGGTCTGCCAAGTGTTCAGCATAAAGAAAAGAAAAGCTGTCCAAAGCAGCTTCTTATCGAATATTCATGTCAATAGAAAAGTCAGGAGAATGGTAAGGTACTGTTTTCTGTCAGTTGGCAAGCGGCGCACACAATCACAGTGTTGTACAGCTTCTTTCTCCACCTTTCCGATGCTGCCGCTCTCTCCGGCTCCCGGAGCCGAAGAAGCAGCTTCTTCGCGCAAAGACGATTGTACCGCTCACAGTGCCCTCTTAGCGCGGCTTCTGCCGAAAGACGCCCGGGAGCGGCGCATAGCTCCGGAGAGCATCGTACCTTCGTCTTTAGAGTCTTTTGTGGTCTACACCTTAGCAGAAAGCTTTTCCATTCTGTCTGGCAAGGAAAACCTGCGGGAGCACAGAAAACATCTCCCATCGTGTTCTGGACGTTGCACGGACGTCTGCCAAGTGTTTGGCATAAAGAGAAGAAAAGCTGTCCAAAACAGCTTCTTATCGAATATTCATGTGATTGGAAAAGTCAGGAAAGTGGTAAGGTACTGTTTTCTATCAGTTGGCTAGTTGAGCACACAATCCCAGTATTGTACAGCTTCCTTCTTCACCTTTCCGATGCTGCCGCTCTCTCCGGCTCCGGAAGCCGAAGATGCGGCTTCTTCGCGCAAAGACGATTGTACCGCTCACAGTGCTCTCTTAGCGCCGCTTCTGCCGAAAGAAGCCCGGGAGCGGCGCTTAGCTCCGGAGAGCATCGTACCTTCGTCTTTAGCGTCTTTTGTGGTCTACATCCTAGCAGAAAGCTTTTCCACTCTGTCTGGCAAGGAAAACCTGCGGGAGCACAGAAAACATCTCCCATCGTGTTCTGGACGTTGCACGGAGGTCTGCCAAGTGTTTCCATGAAGAAAAGAAAAGTTGTCCAAAATAACTTCCTATCAAATATTCTTGTGATTGGAAAAGTCAGGAAAGTGGTAAGGTACTGTTTTCTATCAGTTGGCTAGTTGAACACACAATCCCAGTATTGTACAGCTTCCTTCTTCACCTTTCCGATGCTGCCGCTCTCTCCGGCTCCCGGAGCCGAAGATGCGGCTTCTTCGCGCAAAGACGATTGTACCGCTCACAGTGCTCTCTTAGCGCCGCTTCTGCCGAAAGAAGCCCGGGAGCGGCGCATAACTCCGGAGAGCATCGTACCTTCGTCTTTAGCGTTTTTTGTGGTCTACATCCTAGCAGAAAGCTTTTCCACTCTGTCTGGCAAGGAAAACCTGCGGGAGCACAGAAAACATCTCCCATCGTGTTCTGGACGTTGCACGGAGGTCTGCCAAGTGTTTCCATGAAGAAAAGAAAAGTTGTCCAAAATAACTTCCTATCGAATATTCATGTGACTGGAAAAGTCAGGAGAATGGTAAGGTACTGTTTTCTATCAGTTGGCAAGTTGAGCACACAATCCCAGTGTTGTACAGCTTCTTTCTTCACCTTTCCGATGCTGCCGCTCTCTCCGGCTCCCGGAGCCCAAGAAGCGGCTTCTTCGCGCAAAGACGATTGTACCGCTCACAGTGCTCTCTTAGCGCGGCTTCTGCCGAAACACGCCCGGGAGCGGCTCTTAGCTCGGGAGAGCATCATACCTTCGTCTTTAGCGTCTTTTGTGGTCTACATCCTAGCAGAAAGCTTTTCCACTCTGTCTGGCAAGGAAAACCTGCGGGAGCACAGAAAACATCTCCCATCGTGTTCTGGACGTTGCACGGAGGTCTGCCAAGTGTTCAGCATAAAGAAAAGAAAAGCTGTCCAAAGCAGCTTCTTATCGAATATTCATGTCAATAGAAAAGTCAGGAGAATGGTAAGGTACTGTTTTCTGTCAGTTGGCAAGCGGCGCACACAATCACAGTGTTGTACAGCTTCTTTCTCCACCTTTCCGATGCTGCCGCTCTCTCCGGCTCCCGGAGCCGAAGAAGCAGCTTCTTCGCGCAAAGACGATTGTACCGCTCACAGTGCCCTCTTAGCGCGGCTTCTGCCGAAAGACGCCCGGGAGCGGCGCATAGCTCCGGAGAGCATCGTACCTTCGTCTTTAGAGTCTTTTGTGGTCTACACCTTAGCAGAAAGCTTTTCCATTCTGTCTGGCAAGGAAAACCTGCGGGAGCACAGAAAACATCTCCCATCGTGTTCTGGACGTTGCACGGACGTCTGCCAAGTGTTTGGCATAAAGAGAAGAAAAGCTGTCCAAAACAGCTTCTTATCGAATATTCATGTGATTGGAAAAGTCAGGAAAGTGGTAAGGTACTGTTTTCTATCAGTTGGCTAGTTGAGCACACAATCCCAGTATTGTACAGCTTCCTTCTTCACCTTTCCGATGCTGCCGCTCTCTCCGGCTCCGGAAGCCGAAGATGCGGCTTCTTCGCGCAAAGACGATTGTACCGCTCACAGTGCTCTCTTAGCGCCGCTTCTGCCGAAAGAAGCCCGGGAGCGGCGCTTAGCTCCGGAGAGCATCGTACCTTCGTCTTTAGCGTCTTTTGTGGTCTACATCCTAGCAGAAAGCTTTTCCACTCTGTCTGGCAAGGAAAACCTGCGGGAGCACAGAAAACATCTCCCATCGTGTTCTGGACGTTGCACGGAGGTCTGCCAAGTGTTTCCATGAAGAAAAGAAAAGTTGTCCAAAATAACTTCCTATCGAATATTCATGTGACTGGAAAAGTCAGGAGAATGGTAAGGTACTGTTTTCTATCAGTTTGCAAGCGGCGCACACAATCACAGTGTTGTACAGCTTCTTTCTCCACCTTTCCGATGCTGCCGCTCTCTCCGGCTCCCGGAGCCGAAGAAGCGGCTTCTTCGCGCAAAGACGATTGTACCGCTCACAGTGCTCTCTTAGCGCGGCTTCTGCCGAAAGACGCCCGGGAGCGGCGCATAACTCCGGAGAGCATCGCACCTTCGTCTTTAGAGTCTTTTGTGGTCTACACCTTAGCAGAAAGCTTTTCCACTCTGTCTGGCAAGGAAAACCTGCGGGAGCACAGAAAACATCTCCCATCGTGTTCTGGACGTTGCATGGACGTCTGCCAAGTGTTTGGCATAAAGAAAAGAAAAGCTGTCCAAAACAGCTTCTTATCGAATATTCATGTGATTGGAAAAGTCAGGAAAGTGGTAAGGTAATGTTTTCTATCAGTTGGCAAGCTGCGCACACAATCCCAGTGTTGTACAGCTTCCTTCTTCACCTTTCCCATGCTGCCGCTCTCTCCAGCTCCGGGAGCCGAAGAAGCGGCTTCTTCGCGCAAAGACGATTGTACCGGTCCCAGTGCTCTCTTAGCGCGGCTTCTGCCGAAAGACGCCCGGGAGCGGCGCTTAGCTCCGGAGAGCATCGTACCTTCGTCTTTAGCGTCTTTTGTGGTCTACATCCTAGCAGAAAGCTTTTCCACTCTGTCTGGCAAGGAAAACCTGCGGGAGCACAGAAAACATCTCCCATCGTGTTCTGGACGTTGCACGGAGGTCTGCCAAGTGTTTGCATGAAGAAATTAATAGTTGTCCAAAATAACTTTCTATCAAATATTCTTGTGATTGGAAAAGTCAGGAAAGTGGTAAGGTACTGTTTTCTATCAGTTGGCTAGTTGAACACACAATCCCAGTATTGTACAGCTTCCTTCTTCACCTTTCCGATGCTGCCGCTCTCTCCGGCTCCCTGAGCCGAAGATGCGGCTTCTTCGCGCAAAGACGATTGTACCGCTCTGAGTGCTCTCTTAGCGCCGCTTCTGCCGAAAGAAGCCCGGGAGCGGCGCATAACTCCGGAGAGCATCGTACCTTCGTCTTTAGCGTTTTTTGTGGTCTACATCCTAGCAGAAAGCTTTTCCACTCTGTCTGGCAAGGAAAACCTGCGGGAGCACAGAAAACATCTCCCATCGTGTTCTGGACGTTGCACGGAGGTCTGCCATGTGTTTCCATGAAGAAAAGAAAAGTTGTCCAAAATAACTTCCTATCGAATATTCATGTGACTGGAAAAGTCAGGAGAATGGTAAGGTACTGTTTTCTATCAGTTGGCAAGTTGAGCACACAATCCCAGTGTTGTACAGCTTCTTTCTTCACCTTTCCGATGCTGCCGCTCTCTCCGGCTCCCGGAGCCCAAGAAGCGGCTTCTTCGCGCAAAGACGATTGTACCGCTCACAGTGCTCTCTTAGCGCGGCTTCTGCCGAAAGACGCCCGGGAGCGGCTCTTAGCTCGGGAGAGCATCATACCTTCGTCTTTAGCGTCTTTTGTGGTCTACATCCTAGCAGAAAGCTTTTCCACTCTGTCTGGCAAGGAAAACCTGCGGGAGCACAGAAAACATCTCCCATCGTGTTCTGGACGTTGCACGGAGGTCTGCCAAGTGTTCAGCATAAAGAAAAGAAAAGCTGTCCAAAGCAGCTTCTTATCGAATATTCATGTCAATAGAAAAGTCAGGAGAATGGTAAGGTACTGTTTTCTGTCAGTTGGCAAGCGGCGCACACAATCACAGTGTTGTACAGCTTCTTTCTCCACCTTTCCGATGCTGCCGCTCTCTCCGGCTCCCGGAGCCGAAGAAGCAGCTTCTTCGCGCAAAGACGATTGTACCGCTCACAGTGCCCTCTTAGCGCGGCTTCTGCCGAAAGACGCCCGGGAGCGGCGCATAGCTCCGGAGAGCATCGTACCTTCGTCTTTAGAGTCTTTTGTGGTCTACACCTTAGCAGAAAGCTTTTCCATTCTGTCTGGCAAGGAAAACCTGCGGGAGCACAGAAAACATCTCCCATCGTGTTCTGGACGTTGCACGGACGTCTGCCAAGTGTTTGGCATAAAGAGAAGAAAAGCTGTCCAAAACAGCTTCTTATCGAATATTCATGTGATTGGAAAAGTCAGGAAAGTGGTAAGGTACTGTTTTCTATCAGTTGGCTAGTTGAGCACACAATCCCAGTATTGTACAGCTTCCTTCTTCACCTTTCCGATGCTGCCGCTCTCTCCGGCTCCGGAAGCCGAAGATGCGGCTTCTTCGCGCAAAGACGATTGTACCGCTCACAGTGCTCTCTTAGCGCCGCTTCTGCCGAAAGAAGCCCGGGAGCGGCGCTTAGCTCCGGAGAGCATCGTACCTTCGTCTTTAGCGTCTTTTGTGGTCTACATCCTAGCAGAAAGCTTTTCCACTCTGTCTGGCAAGGAAAACCTGCGGGAGCACAGAAAACATCTCCCATCGTGTTCTGGACGTTGCACGGAGGTCTGCCAAGTGTTTCCATGAAGAAAAGAAAAGTTGTCCAAAATAACTTCCTATCGAATATTCATGTGACTGGAAAAGTCAGGAGAATGGTAAGGTACTGTTTTCTATCAGTTTGCAAGCGGCGCACACAATCACAGTGTTGTACAGCTTCTTTCTCCACCTTTCCGATGCTGCCGCTCTCTCCGGCTCCCGGAGCCGAAGAAGCGGCTTCTTCGCGCAAAGACGATTGTACCGCTCACAGTGCTCTCTTAGCGCGGCTTCTGCCGAAAGACGCCCGGGAGCGGCGCATAACTCCGGAGAGCATCGCACCTTCGTCTTTAGAGTCTTTTGTGGTCTACACCTTAGCAGAAAGCTTTTCCACTCTGTCTGGCAAGGAAAACCTGCGGGAGCACAGAAAACATCTCCCATCGTGTTCTGGACGTTGCATGGACGTCTGCCAAGTGTTTGGCATAAAGAAAAGAAAAGCTGTCCAAAACAGCTTCTTATCGAATATTCATGTGATTGGAAAAGTCAGGAAAGTGGTAAGGTAATGTTTTCTATCAGTTGGCAAGCTGCGCACACAATCCCAGTGTTGTACAGCTTCCTTCTTCACCTTTCCCATGCTGCCGCTCTCTCCAGCTCCGGGAGCCGAAGAAGCGGCTTCTTCGCGCAAAGACGATTGTACCGGTCCCAGTGCTCTCTTAGCGCGGCTTCTGCCGAAAGACGCCCGGGAGCGGCGCTTAGCTCCGGAGAGCATCGTACCTTCGTCTTTAGCGTCTTTTGTGGTCTACATCCTAGCAGAAAGCTTTTCCACTCTGTCTGGCAAGGAAAACCTGCGGGAGCACAGAAAACATCTCCCATCGTGTTCTGGACGTTGCACGGAGGTCTGCCAAGTGTTTGCATGAAGAAATTAATAGTTGTCCAAAATAACTTTCTATCAAATATTCTTGTGATTGGAAAAGTCAGGAAAGTGGTAAGGTACTGTTTTCTATCAGTTGGCTAGTTGAACACACAATCCCAGTATTGTACAGCTTCCTTCTTCACCTTTCCGATGCTGCCGCTCTCTCCGGCTCCCTGAGCCGAAGATGCGGCTTCTTCGCGCAAAGACGATTGTACCGCTCTGAGTGCTCTCTTAGCGCCGCTTCTGCCGAAAGAAGCCCGGGAGCGGCGCATAACTCCGGAGAGCATCGTACCTTCGTCTTTAGCGTTTTTTGTGGTCTACATCCTAGCAGAAAGCTTTTCCACTCTGTCTGGCAAGGAAAACCTGCGGGAGCACAGAAAACATCTCCCATCGTGTTCTGGACGTTGCACGGAGGTCTGCCATGTGTTTCCATGAAGAAAAGAAAAGTTGTCCAAAATAACTTCCTATCGAATATTCATGTGACTGGAAAAGTCAGGAGAATGGTAAGGTACTGTTTTCTATCAGTTGGCAAGTTGAGCACACAATCCCAGTGTTGTACAGCTTCTTTCTTCACCTTTCCGATGCTGCCGCTCTCTCCGGCTCCCGGAGCCCAAGAAGCGGCTTCTTCGCGCAAAGACGATTGTACCGCTCACAGTGCTCTCTTAGCGCGGCTTCTGCCGAAACACGCCCCGGAGCGGCTCTTAGCTCGGGAGAGCATCATACCTTCGTCTTTAGCGTCTTTTGTGGTCTACATCCTAGCAGAAAGCTTTTCCACTCTGTCTGGCAAGGAAAACCTGCGGGAGCACAGAAAACATCTCCCATCGTGTTCTGGACGTTGCACGGAGGTCTGCCAAGTGTTCAGCATAAAGAAAAGAAAAGCTGTCCAAAGCAGCTTCTTATCGAATATTCATGTGAATAGAAAAGTCAGGAGAATGGTAAGGTACTGTTTTCTGTCAGTTGGCAAGCGGCGCACACAATCACAGTGTTGTACAGCTTCTTTCTCCACCTTTCCGATGCTGCCGCTCTCTCCGGCTCCCGGAGCCGAAGAAGCAGCTTCTTCGCGCAAAGACGATTGTACCGCTCACAGTGCCCTCTTAGCGCGGCTTCTGCCGAAAGACGCCCGGGAGCGGCGCATAGCTCCGGAGAGCATCGTACCTTCGTCTTTAGCGTCTATTGTGGTCTACACCTTAGCAGAAAGCTTTTCCATTCTGTCTGGCAAGGAAAACCTGCGGGAGCACCGAAAACATCTCCCATCGTGTTCTGGATGTTGCACGGACGTCTGCCAAGTGTTTGGCATAAAGAGAAGAAAAGCTGTCCAAAACAGCTTCTTATCGAATATTCATGTGATTGGAAAAGTCAGGAAAGTGGTAAGGTACTGTTTTCTATCAGTTGGCTAGTTGAGCACACAATCCCAGTATTGTACAGCTTCCTTCTTCACCTTTCCGATGCTGCCGCTCTCTCCGGCTCCGGAAGCCGAAGATGCGGCTTCTTCGCGCAAAGACGATTGTACCGCTCACAGTGCTCTCTTAGCGCCGCTTCTGCCGAAAGAAGCCCGGGAGCGGCGCTTAGCTCCGGAGAGCATCGTACCTTCGTCTTTAGCGTCTTTTGTGGTCTACATCCTAGCAGAAAGCTTTTCCACTCTGTCTGGCAAGGAAAACCTGCGGGAGCACAGAAAACATCTCCCATCGTGTTCTGGACGTTGCACGGAGGTCTGCCAAGTGTTTCCATGAAGAAAAGAAAAGTTGTCCAAAATAACTTCCTATCGAATATTCATGTGACTGGAAAAGTCAGGAGAATGGTAAGGTACTGTTTTCTATCAGTTTGCAAGCGGCGCACACAATCACAGTGTTGTACAGCTTCTTTCTCCACCTTTCCGATGCTGCCGCTCTCTCCGGCTCCCGGAGCCGAAGAAGCGGCTTCTTCGCGCAAAGACGATTGTACCGCTCACAGTGCTCTCTTAGCGCGGCTTCTGCCGAAAGACGCCCGGGAGCGGCGCATAACTCCGGAGAGCATCGCACCTTCGTCTTTAGAGTCTTTTGTGGTCTACACCTTAGCAGAAAGCTTTTCCACTCTGTCTGGCAAGGAAAACCTGCGGGAGCACAGAAAACATCTCCCATCGTGTTCTGGACGTTGCATGGACGTCTGCCAAGTGTTTGGCATAAAGAAAAGAAAAGCTGTCCAAAACAGCTTCTTATCGAATATTCATGTGATTGGAAAAGTCAGGAAAGTGGTAAGGTAATGTTTTCTATCAGTTGGCAAGCTGCGCACACAATCCCAGTGTTGTACAGCTTCCTTCTTCACCTTTCCCATGCTGCCGCTCTCTCCAGCTCCGGGAGCCGAAGAAGCGGCTTCTTCGCGCAAAGACGATTGTACCGCTCACAGTGCTCTCTTAGCGCGGCTTCTGCCGAAAGACGCCCGGGAGCGGCGCTTAGCTCCGGAGAGCATCGTACCTTCGTCTTTAGCGTCTTTTGTGGTCTACATCCTAGCAGAAAGCTTTTCCACTCTGTCTGGCAAGGAAAACCTGCGGGAGCACAGAAAACATCTCCCATCGTGTTCTGGACGTTGCACGGAGGTCTGCCAAGTGTTTGCATGAAGAAATTAATAGTTGTCCAAAATAACTTTCTATCAAATATTCTTGTGATTGGAAAAGTCAGGAAAGTGGTAAGGTACTGTTTTCTATCAGTTGGCTAGTTGAACACACAATCCCAGTATTGTACAGCTTCCTTCTTCACCTTTCCGATGCTGCCGCTCTCTCCGGCTCCCTGAGCCGAAGATGCGGCTTCTTCGCGCAAAGACGATTGTACCGCTCTGAGTGCTCTCTTAGCGCCGCTTCTGCCGAAAGAAGCCCGGGAGCGGCGCATAACTCCGGAGAGCATCGTACCTTCGTCTTTAGCGTTTTTTGTGGTCTACATCCTAGCAGAAAGCTTTTCCACTCTGTCTGGCAAGGAAAACCTGCGGGAGCACAGAAAACATCTCCCATCGTGTTCTGGACGTTGCACGGAGGTCTGCCATGTGTTTCCATGAAGAAAAGAAAAGTTGTCCAAAATAACTTCCTATCGAATATTCATGTGACTAGAAGAGTCAGGAGAATGGTAAGGTACTGTTTTCTATCAGTTGGCAAGTTGAGCACACAATCCCAGTGTTGTACAGCTTCTTTCTTCACCTTTCCGATGCTGCCGCTCTCTCCGGCTCCCGGAGCCCAAGAAGCGGCTTCTTCGCGCAAAGACGATTGTACCGCTCACAGTGCTCTCTTAGCGCGGCTTCTGCCGAAACACGCCTGGGAGCGGCTCTTAGCTCGGGAGAGCATCATACCTTCGTCTTTAGCGTCTTTTGTGGTCTACATCCTAGCAGAAAGCTTTTCCACTCTGTCTGGCAAGGAAAACCTGCGGGAGCACAGAAAACATCTCCCATCGTGTTCTGGACGTTGCACGGAGGTCTGCCAAGTGTTCAGCATAAAGAAAAGAAAAGCTGTCCAAAGCAGCTTCTTATCGAATATTCATGTGAATAGAAAAGTCAGGAGAATGGTAAGGTACTGTTTTCTGTCAGTTGGCAAGCGGCGCACACAATCACAGTGTTGTACAGCTTCTTTCTCCACCTTTCCGATGCTGCCGCTCTCTCCGGCTCCCGGAGCCGAAGAAGCAGCTTCTTCGCGCAAAGACGATTGTACCGCTCACAGTGCCCTCTTAGCGCGGCTTCTGCCGAAAGACGCCCGGGAGCGGCGCATAGCTCCGGAGAGCATCGTACCTTCGTCTTTAGCGTCTATTGTGGTCTACACCTTAGCAGAAAGCTTTTCCATTCTGTCTGGCAAGGAAAACCTGCGGGAGCACAGAAAACATCTCCCATCGTGTTCTGGACGTTGCACGGACGTCTGCCAAGTGTTTGGCATAAAGAGAAGAAAAGCTGTCCAAAACAGCTTCTTATCGAATATTCATGTGATTGGAAAAGTCAGGAAAGTGGTAAGGTACTGTTTTCTATCAGTTGGCTAGTTGAGCACACAATCCCAGTATTGTACAGCTTCCTTCTTCACCTTTTCGATGCTGCCGCTCTCTCCGGCTCCGGAAGCCGAAGATGCGGCTTCTTCGCGCAAAGACGATTGTACCGCTCACAGTGCTCTCTTAGCGCCGCTTCTGCCGAAAGAAGCCCGGGAGCGGCGCTTAGCTCCGGAGAGCATCGTACCTTCGTCTTTAGCGTCTTTTGTGGTCTACATCCTAGCAGAAAGCTTTTCCACTCTGTCTGGCAAGGAAAACCTGCGGGAGCACAGAAAACATCTCCCATCGTGTTCTGGACGTTGCACGGAGGTCTGCCAAGTGTTTCCATGAAGAAAAGAAAAGTTGTCCAAAATAACTTCCTATCGAATATTCATGTGACTGGAAAAGTCAGGAGAATGGTAAGGTACTGTTTTCTATCAGTTGGCAAGTTCAGCACACAATCCCAGTGTTGTACAGCTTCTTTCTTCACCTTTCCGATGCTGCCGCTCTCTCCGGCTCCCGGAGCCCAAGAAGCGGCTTCTTCGCGCAAAGACGATTGTACCGCTCACAGTGCTCTCTTAGTGCGGCTTCTGCCGAAAGACGCCCGGGAGCGGCTCTTAGCTCGGGAGAGCATCGTACCTTCGTCTTTAGCGTCTTTTGTGGTCTACATCCTAGCAGAAAGCTTTTCCACTCTGTCTGGCAAGGAAAACCTGCGGGAGCACAGAAAACATCTCCCATCGTGTTCTGGACGTTGCACGGACGTCTGCCAAGTGTTCAGCATAAAGAAAAGAAAAGCTGTCCAAAGCAGTTTCTTATCGAATATTCATGTGAATAGAAAAGTCAGGAGAATGGTAAGGTACTGTTTTCTATCAGTTGGCCAGCGGCGCACACAATCACAGTGTTGTACAGCTTCTTTCTCCACCTTTCCGATGCTGCCGCTCTCTCCGGCTCCCGGAGCCGAAGAAGCGGCTTCTTCGCGCAAAGACGATTGTACCGCTCACAGTGCTCTCTTAGCGCGGCTTCTGCCGAAAGACGCCCGGGAGCGGCGCATAACTCCGGAGAGCATCGTACCTTCGTCTTTAGCGTCTTTTGTGGTCTACACCTTAGCAGAAAGCTTTTCCACTCTGTCTGGCAAGGAAAACCTGCGGGAGCACAGAAAACATCTCCCATCGTGTTCTGGACGTTGCACGGAGGTCTGCCAAGTGTTTGCATGAAGAAATTAATAGTTGTCCAAAATAACTTTCTATCAAATATTCTTGTGATTGGAAAAGTCAGGAAAGTGGTAAGGTACTGTTTTCTATCAGTTGGCAAGCTGCGCACACAATCCCAGTGTTGTACAGCTTCCTTCTTCACCTTTCCCATGCTGCCGCTCTCTCCGGCTCCGGGAGCCGAAGAAGCGGCTTCTTCGCGCAAAGACGATTGTACCGGTCCCAGTGCTCTCTTAGCGCGGCTTCTGCCGAAAGACGCCCGGGAGCGGCGCTTAGCTCCGGAGAGCATCGTACCTTCGTCTTTAGCGTCTTTTGTGGTCTACATCCTAGCAGAAAGCTTTTCCACTCTGTCTGGCAAGGAAAACCTGCGGGAGCACAGAAAACATCTGCCATCGTGTTCTAGACATTGCACGGAGGTCTGCCAAGTGTTTGCATGAAGAAAAGAAAAGTCGTCCAAAATAACTTCCTATCGAATATTCATGTGACTGGAAAAGTCAGGAGAATGGTAAGGTACTGTTTTCTATCAGTTGGCAAGTTCAGCACACAATCCCAGTGTTGTACAGCTTCTTTCTTCACCTTTCCGATGCTGCCGCTCTCTCCGGCTCCCGGAGCCCAAGAAGCGGCTTCTTCGCGCAAAGACGATTGTACCGCTCACAGTGCTCTCTTAGCGCGGCTTCTGCCGAAAGACGCCCGGGAGCGGCTCTTAGCTCGGGAGAGCATCGTACCTTCGTCTTTAGCGTCTTTTGTGGTCTACATCCTAGCAGAAAGCTTTTCCACTCTGTCTGGCAAGGAAAACCTGCGGGAGCACAGAAAACATCTCCCATCGTGTTCTGGACGTTGCACGGACGTCTGCCAAGTGTTCAGCATAAAGAAAAGAAAAGCTGTCCAAAGCAGTTTCTTATCGAATATTCATGTGAATAGAAAAGTCAGGAGAATGGTAAGGTACCGTTTTCTATCAGTTGGCCAGCGGCGCACACAATCACAGTGTTGTACAGCTTCTTTCTCCACCTTTCCGATGCTGCCGCTCTCTCCGGCTCCCGGAGCCGAAGAAGCGGCTTCTTCGCGCAAAGACGATTGTACCGGTCACAGTGCTCTCTTAGCGCGGCTTCTGCCGAAAGACGCCCGGGAGCGGCGCATAACTCCGGAGAGCATCGTACCTTCGTCTTTAGCGTCTTTTGTGGTCTACACCTTAGCAGAAAGCTTTTCCACTCTGTCTGGCAAGGAAAACCTGCGGGAGCACAGAAAACATCTCCCATCGTGTTCTGGACGTTGCACGGAGGTCTGCCAAGTGTTTGCATGAAGAAATTAATAGTTGTCCAAAATAACTTTCTATCAAATATTCTTGTGATTGGAAAAGTCAGGAAAGTGGTAAGGTACTGTTTTCTATCAGTTGGCAAGCTGCGCACACAATCCCAGTGTTGTACAGCTTCCTTCTTCACCTTTCCCATGCTGCCGCTCTCTCCGGTTCCGGGAGCCGAAGAAGCGGCTTCTTCGCGCAAAGACGATTGTACCGGTCCCAGTGCTCTCTTAGCGCGGCTTCTGCCGAAAGACGCCCGGGAGCGGCGCTTAGCTCCGGAGAGCATCGTACCTTCGTCTTTAGCGTCTTTTCTGGTCTACATCCTAGCAGAAAGCTTTTCCACTCTGTCTGGCAAGGAAAACCTGCGGGAGCACAGAAAACATCTGCCATCGTGTTCTAGACATTGCACGGAGGTCTGCCAAGTGTTTGCATGAAGAAAAGAAAAGTCGTCCAAAATAACTTCCTATCGAATATTCATGTGACTGGAAAAGTCAGGAGAATGGTAAGGTACTGTTTTCTATCAGTTGGCAAGTTCAGCACACAATCCCAGTGTTGTACAGCTTCTTTCTTCACCTTTCCGATGCTGCCGCTCTCTCCGGCTCCCTGAGCCCAAGAAGCGGCTTCTTCGCGCAAAGACGATTGTACCGCTCACAGTGCTCTCTTAGCGCGGCTTCTGCCGAAAGACGCCCGGGAGCGGCGCTTAGCTCGGGAGAGCATCATACCTTCGTCTTTAGCGTCTTTTGTGGTCTACATCCTAGCAGAAAGCTTTTCCACTCTGTCTGGCAAGGAAAACCTGCGGGAGCACAGAAAACATCTCCCATCGTGTTCTGGACATTGCACGGAGGTCTGCCAAGTTTTTGGCATAAAGAAAAGAAAAGCTGTCCAAAGCAGCTTCTTATCGAATATTCATGTGAATAGAAAAGTCAGGAGAATGGTAAGGTACTGTTTTCTATCAGTTTGCAAGCGGCGCACACAATCACAGTGTTGTACAGCTTCTTTCTTCACCTTTCCGATGCTGCCGCTCTCTCCGGCTCCCGGAGCCGAAGAAGCGGCTTCTTCGCGCAAAGACGATTGTACCGGTCACAGTGCTCTCTTAGCGCGGCTTCTGCCGAAAGACGCCCGGGAGCGGCGCATAACTCCGGAGAGCATCGTACCTTCGTCTTTAGAGTCTTTTGTGGTCTACACCTTAGCAGAAAGCTTTTCCACTCTGTCTGGCAAGGAAAACCTGCGGGAGCACAGAAAACATCTCCCATCGTGTTCTGGACGTTGCACGGACGTCTGCCAAGTGTTTGGCATAAAGAAAAGAAAAGCTGTCCAAAACAGCTTCTTATCGAATATTCATGTGATTGGAAAAGTCAGGAAAGTGGTAAGGTAATGTTTTCTATCAGTTGGCAAGCTGCGCACACAATCCCAGTGTTGTACAGCTTCCTTCTTCACCTTTCCCATGCTGCCGCTCTCTCCGGCTCCGGGAGCCGAAGAAGCGGCTTCTTCGCGCAAAGACGATTGTACCGCTCACAGTGCTCTCTTAGCGCGGCTTCTGCCGAAAGAAGCCCGGGAGCGGCGCTTAGCTCCGGAGAGCATCGTACCTTCGTCTTTAGCGTTTTTTGTGGTCTACATCCTAGCAGAAAGCTTTTCCACTCTGTCTGGCAAGGAAAACCTGCGGGAGCACAGAAAACATCTCCCATCGTGTTCTGGACGTTGCACGGAGGTCTGCCATGTGTTTCCATGAAGAAAAGAAAAGTTGTCCAAAATAACTTCCTATCGAATATTCATGTGACTGGAAAAGTCAGGAGAATGGTAAGGTACTGTTTTCTATCAGTTGGCAAGTTGAGCACACAATCCCAGTGTTGTACAGCTTCTTTCTTCACCTTTCCGATGCTGCCGCTCTCTCCGGCTCCCGGAGCCCAAGAAGCGGCTTCTTCGCGCAAAGACGATTGTACCGCTCACAGTGCTCTCTTAGCGCGGCTTCTGCCAAAAGACGCCCGGGAGCGGCTCTTAGCTCGGGAGAGCATCGTACCTTCGTCTTTAGCGTCTTTTGTGGTCTACATCCTAGCAGAAAGCTTTTCCACTCTGTCTGGCAAGGAAAACCTGCGGGAGCACAGAAAACATCTCCCATCGTGTTCTGGACGTTGCACGGAGGTCTGCCATGTGTTTGGCATAAAGATAAGAAAAGCTGTCCAAAACAGCTTCTTATCGAATATTCATGTGATTGGAAAATTCAGGAGAATGGTAAGGTACTGTTTTCTATCAGTTGGCCAGCGGCGCACACAATCACAGTGTTGTACAGCTTCTTTCTCCACCTTTCCGATGCTGCCGCTCTCTCCGGCTCCCTGAGCCCAAGAAGCGGCTTCTTCGCGCAAAGACGATTGTACCGCTCACAGTGCTCTCTTAGCGCGGCTTCTGCCGAAAGACGCCCGGGAGCGGCGCATGGCTCCGGAGAGCATCGTACCTTCGTCTTTAGCGTCTTTTGTGGTCTACACCTTAGCAGAAAGCTTTTCCATTCTGTCTGGCAAGGAAAACCTGCGGGAGCACAGAAAACATCTCCCATCGTGTTCTAGACATTGCACGGAGGTCTGCCATGTGTTTGGCATAAAGAAAGGAAAAGCTGTCCAAAACAGCTTCTTATCGAATATTCATGTGATTGGAAATGTCAGGAGAATGGTAAGGTACTGTTTTCTATCAGTTGGCAAGTTGAGCACACAATCCCAGTGTTGTACAGCTTCCTTCTTCACCTTTCCCATGCTGCCGCTCTCTCCGGCTCCGGGAGCCGAAGAAGCGGCTTCTTCGCGCAAAGACGATTGTACCGCTCACAGTGCTCTCTTAGCGCGGCTTCTGCCGAAAGACGCCCAGGAGCGGCGCTTAGCTCCGGAGAGCATCGTACCTTCGTCTTTAGCGTCTTTTGTGGTCTACATCCTAGCAGAAAGCTTTTCCACTCTGTCTGGCAAGGAAAACCTGCGGGAGCACAGAAAACATCTCCCATCGTGTTCTGGACATTGCACGGAGGTCTGCCAAGTGTTTGCATGAAGAAATTAATAGTTGTCCAAAATAACTTTCTATCAAATATTCTTGTGATTGGAAAAGTCAGGAAAGTGGTAAGGTACTGTTTTCTATCAGTTGGCAAGTTGAGCACACAATCCCAGTGTTGTACAGCTTCTTTCTTCACCTTTCCGATGCTGCCGCTCTCTCCGGCTCCCGGAGCCCAAGAAGCGGCTTCTTCGCGCAAAGACGATTGTACCGCTCACAGTGCTCTCTTAGCGCGGCTTCTGCCAAAAGACGCCCGGGAGCGGCTCTTAGCTCGGGAGAGCATCGTACCTTGGTCTTTAGTGTCTTTTGTGGTCTACATCCTAGCAGAAAGCTTTTCCACTCTGTCTGGCAAGGAAAACCTGCGGGAGCACAGAAAACATCTCCCATCGTGTTCTGGACGTTGCACGGAGGTCTGCCATGTGTTTGGCATAAAGAAAGGAAAAGCTGTCCAAAACAGCTTCTTATCGAATATTCATGTGATTGGAAAAGTCAGGAGAATGGTAAGGTACTGTTTTCTATCAGTTGGCCAGCGGCGCACACAATCACAGTGTTGTACAGCTTCTTTCTCCACCTTTCCGATGCTGCCGCTCTCTCCGGCTCCCTGAGCCCAAGAAGCGGCTTCTTCGCGCAAAGACGATTGTACCGCTCACAGTGCTCTCTTAGCGCGGCTTCTGCCGAAAGACGCCCGGGAGCGGCGCATAGCTCCGGAGAGCATCGTACCTTCGTCTTTAGCGTCTATTGTGGTCTACACCTTAGCAGAAAGCTTTTCCATTCTGTCTGGCAAGGAAAACCTGCGGGAGCACAGAAAACATCTCCCATCGTGTTCTAGACATTGCACGGAGGTCTGCCATGTGTTTGGCATAAAGAAAGGAAAAGCTGTCCAAAACAGCTTCTTATCGAATATTCATGTGATTGGAAATGTCAGGAGAATGGTAAGGTACTGTTTTCTATCAGTTGGCAAGTTGAGCACACAATCCCAGTGTTGTACAGCTTCTTTCTTCACCTTTCCGATGCTGCCGCTCTCTCCGGCTCCCGGAGCCCAAGAAGCGGCTTCTTCGCGCAAAGACGATTGTACCGCTCACAGTGCTCTCTTAGCGCGGCTTCTGCCGAAAGACGCCCGGGAGCGGCGCATAACTCCGGAGAGCATCGTACCTTCGTCTTTAGCGTCTTTTGTGGTCTACACCTTAGCAGAAAGCTTTTCCACTCTGTCTGGCAAGGAAAACCTGCGGGAGCACAGAAAACATCTCCCATCGTGTTCTGGACGTTGCACGGAGGTCTGCCAAGTGTTTGCATGAAGAAATTAATAGTTGTCCAAAATAACTTTCTATCAAATATTCTTGTGATTGGAAAAGTCAGGAAAGTTGTAAGGTACTGTTTTCTATCAGTTGGCAAGCTGCGCACACAATCCCAGTGTTGTACAGCTTCCTTCTTCACCTTTCCCATGCTGCCGCTCTCTCCGGCTCCGGGAGCCGAAGAAGCGGCTTCTTCGCGCAAAGACGATTGTACCGGTCCCAGTGCTCTCTTAGCGCGGCTTCTGCCGAAAGACGCCCGGGAGCGGCGCTTAGCTCCGGAGAGCATCGTACCTTCGTCTTTAGCGTCTTTTGTGGTCTACATCCTAGCAGAAAGCTTTTCCACTCTGTCTGGCAAGGAAAACCTGCGGGAGCACAGAAAACATCTGCCATCGTGTTCTAGACATTGCACGGAGGTCTGCCAAGTGTTTGCATGAAGAAATTAATAGTTGTCCAAAATAACTTTCTATCAAATATTCTTGTGATTGGAAAAGTCAGGAAAGTGGTAAGGTACTGTTTTCTATCAGTTGGCTAGTTGAGCACACAATCCCAGTATTGTACAGCTTCCTTCTTCACCTTTCCGATGCTGCCGCTCTCTCCGGCTCCCGGAGCCGAAGATGCGGCTTCTTCGCGCAAAGACGATTGTACCGCTCACAATGCTCTCTTAGCGCCGCTTCTGCCGAAAGAAGCCCGGGAGCGGCGCTTAGCTCCGGAGAGCATCGTACCTTCGTCTTTAGCGTCTTTTGTGGTCTACATCCTAGCAGAAAGCTTTTCCACTCTGTCTGGCAAGGAAAACCTGCGGGAGCACAGAAAACATCTCCCATCGTGTTCTGGACGTTGCACGTAGGTCTGCCAAGTGTTTCCATGAAGAAAAGAAAAGTTGTCCAAAATAACTTCCTATCGAATATTCATGTGACTGGAAAAGTCAGGAGAATGGTAAGGTACTGTTTTCTATCAGTTGGCAAGTTCAGCACACAATCCCAGTGTTGTACAGCTTCTTTCTTCACCTTTCCGATGCTGCCGCTCTCTCCGGCTCCCTGAGCCCAAGAAGCGGCTTCTTCGCGCAAAGACGATTGTACCGGTCACAGTGCTCTCTTAGCGCGGCTTCTGCCGAAAGACGCCCGGGAGCGGCTCTTAGCTCGGGAGAGCATCATACCTTCGTCTTTAGCGTCTTTTGTGGTCTACATCCTAGCAGAAAGCTTTTCCACTCTGTCTGGCAAGGAAAACCTGCGGGAGCACAGAAAACATCTCCCATCGTGTTCTGGACATTGCACGGAGGTCTGCCAAGTTTTTGGCATAAAGAAAAGAAAAGCTGTCCAAAGCAGCTTCTTATCGAATATTCATGTGAATAGAAAAGTCAGGAGAATGGTAAGGTACTGTTTTCTATCAGTTTGCAAGCGGCGCACACAATCACAGTGTTGTACAGCTTCTTTCTCCACCTTTCCGATGCTGCCGCTCTCTCCGGCTCCCGGAGCCGAAGAAGCGGCTTCTTCGCGCAAAGACGATTGTACCGCTCACAGTGCTCTCTTAGCGCGGCTTCTGCCGAAAGACGCCCGGGAGCGGCGCATAACTCCGGAGAGCATCGTACCTTCGTCTTTAGAGTCTTTTGTGGTCTACACCTTAGCAGAAAGCTTTTCCACTCTGTCTGGCAAGGAAAACCTGCGGGAGCACAGAAAACATCTCCCATCGTGTTCTGGACGTTGCACGGACGTCTGCCAAGTGTTTGGCATAAAGAAAAGAAAAGCTGTCCAAAACAGCTTCTTATCGAATATTCATGTGATTGGAAAAGTCAGGAAAGTGGTAAGGTAATGTTTTCTATCAGTTGGCAAGCTGCGCACACAATCCCAGTGTTGTACAGCTTCCTTCTTCACCTTTCCCATGCTGCCGCTCTCTCCGGCTCCGGGAGCCCAAGAAGCGGCTTCTTCGCGCAAAGACGATTGTACCGCTCACAGTGCTCTCTTAGCGCGGCTTCTGCCGAAAGAAGCCCGGGAGCGGCGCTTAGCTCCGGAGAGCATCGTACCTTCGTCTTTAGCGTTTTTTGTGGTCTACATCCTAGCAGAAAGCTTTTCCACTCTGTCTGGCAAGGAAAACCTGCGGGAGCACAGAAAACATCTGCCATCGTGTTCTAGACATTGCACGGAGGTCTGCCAAGTGTTTGCATGAAGAAAAGAAAAGTCGTCCAAAATAACTTCCTATCGAATATTCATGTGACTGGAAAAGTCAGGAGAATGGTAAGGTACTGTTTTCTATCAGTTGGCAAGTTCAGCACACAATCCCAGTGTTGTACAGCTTCTTTCTTCACCTTTCCGATGCTGCCGCTCTCTCCGGCTCCCTGAGCCCAAGAAGCGGCTTCTTCGCGCAAAGACGATTGTACCGCTCACAGTGCTCTCTTAGCGCGGCTTCTGCCGAAAGACGCCCGGGAGCGGCGCTTAGCTCGGGAGAGCATCATACCTTCGTCTTTAGCGTCTTTTGTGGTCTACATCCTAGCAGAAAGCTTTTCCACTCTGTCTGGCAAGGAAAACCTGCGGGAGCACAGAAAACATCTCCCATCGTGTTCTGGACATTGCACGGAGGTCTGCCAAGTTTTTGGCATAAAGAAAAGAAAAGCTGTCCAAAGCAGCTTCTTATCGAATATTCATGTGAATAGAAAAGTCAGGAGAATGGTAAGGTACTGTTTTCTATCAGTTTGCAAGCGGCGCACACAATCACAGTGTTGTACAGCTTCTTTCTTCACCTTTCCGGTGCTGCCGCTCTCTCCGGCTCCCGGAGCCGAAGAAGCGGCTTCTTCGCGCAAAGACGATTGTACCGGTCACAGTGCTCTCTTAGCGCGGCTTCTGCCGAAAGACGCCCGGGAGCGGCGCATAACTCCGGAGAGCATCGTACCTTCGTCTTTAGAGTCTTTTGTGGTCTACACCTTAGCAGAAAGCTTTTCCACTCTGTCTGGCAAGGAAAACCTGCGGGAGCACAGAAAACATCTCCCATCGTGTTCTGGACGTTGCACGGACGTCTGCCAAGTGTTTGGCATAAAGAAAAGAAAAGCTGTCCAAAACAGCTTCTTATCGAATATTCATGTGATTGGAAAAGTCAGGAAAGTGGTAAGGTAATGTTTTCTATCAGTTGGCAAGCTGCGCACACAATCCCAGTGTTGTACAGCTTCCTTCTTCACCTTTCCCATGCTGCCGCTCTCTCCGGCTCCGGGAGCCGAAGAAGCGGCTTCTTCGCGCAAAGACGATTGTACCGCTCACAGTGCTCTCTTAGCGCGGCTTCTGCCGAAAGAAGCCCGGGAGCGGCGCTTAGCTCCGGAGAGCATCGTACCTTCGTCTTTAGCGTTTTTTGTGGTCTACATCCTAGCAGAAAGCTTTTCCACTCTGTCTGGCAAGGAAAACCTGCGGGAGCACAGAAAACATCTCCCATCGTGTTCTGGACGTTGCACGGAGGTCTGCCATGTGTTTCCATGAAGAAAAGAAAAGTTGTCCAAAATAACTTCCTATCGAATATTCATGTGACTGGAAAAGTCAGGAGAATGGTAAGGTACTGTTTTCTATCAGTTGGCAAGTTGAGCACACAATCCCAGTGTTGTACAGCTTCTTTCTTCACCTTTCCGATGCTGCCGCTCTCTCCGGCTCCCGGAGCCCAAGAAGCGGCTTCTTCGCGCAAAGACGATTGTACCGCTCACAGTGCTCTCTTAGCGCGGCTTCTGCCAAAAGACGCCCGGGAGCGGCTCTTAGCTCGGGAGAGCATCGTACCTTCGTCTTTAGCGTCTTTTGTGGTCTACATCCTAGCAGAAAGCTTTTCCACTCTGTCTGGCAAGGAAAACCTGCGGGAGCACAGAAAACATCTCCCATCGTGTTCTGGACGTTGCACGGAGGTCTGCCATGTGTTTGGCATAAAGATAAGAAAAGCTGTCCAAAACAGCTTCTTATCGAATATTCATGTGATTGGAAAATTCAGGAGAATGGTAAGGTACTGTTTTCTATCAGTTGGCCAGCGGCGCACACAATCACAGTGTTGTACAGCTTCTTTCTCCACCTTTCCGATGCTGCCGCTCTCTCCGGCTCCCTGAGCCCAAGAAGCGGCTTCTTCGCGCAAAGACGATTGTACCGCTCACAGTGCTCTCTTAGCGCGGCTTCTGCCGAAAGACGCCCGGGAGCGGCGCATGGCTCCGGAGAGCATCGTACCTTCGTCTTTAGCGTCTTTTGTGGTCTACACCTTAGCAGAAAGCTTTTCCATTCTGTCTGGCAAGGAAAACCTGCGGGAGCACAGAAAACATCTCCCATCGTGTTCTAGACATTGCACGGAGGTCTGCCATGTGTTTGGCATAAAGAAAGGAAAAGCTGTCCAAAACAGCTTCTTATCGAATATTCATGTGATTGGAAATGTCAGGAGAATGGTAAGGTACTGTTTTCTATCAGTTGGCAAGTTGAGCACACAATCCCAGTGTTGTACAGCTTCCTTCTTCACCTTTCCCATGCTGCCGCTCTCTCCGGCTCCGGGAGCCGAAGAAGCGGCTTCTTCGCGCAAAGACGATTGTACCGCTCACAGTGCTCTCTTAGCGCGGCTTCTGCCGAAAGACGCCCAGGAGCGGCGCTTAGCTCCGGAGAGCATCGTACCTTCGTCTTTAGCGTCTTTTGTGGTCTACATCCTAGCAGAAAGCTTTTCCACTCTGTCTGGCAAGGAAAACCTGCGGGAGCACAGAAAACATCTCCCATCGTGTTCTGGACGTTGCACGGAGGTCTGCCAAGTGTTTGCATGAAGAAATTAATAGTTGTCCAAAATAACTTTCTATCAAATATTCTTGTGATTGGAAAAGTCAGGAAAGTTGTAAGGTACTGTTTTCTATCAGTTGGCAAGCTGCGCACACAATCCCAGTGTTGTACAGCTTCCTTCTTCACCTTTCCCATGCTGCCGCTCTCTCCGGCTCCGGGAGCCGAAGAAGCGGCTTCTTCGCGCAAAGACGATTGTACCGGTCCCAGTGCTCTCTTAGCGCGGCTTCTGCCGAAAGACGCCCGGGAGCGGCGCTTAGCTCCGGAGAGCATCGTACCTTCGTCTTTAGCGTCTTTTGTGGTCTACATCCTAGCAGAAAGCTTTTCCACTCTGTCTGGCAAGGAAAACCTGCGGGAGCACAGAAAACATCTGCCATCGTGTTCTAGACATTGCACGGAGGTCTGCCAAGTGTTTGCATGAAGAAATTAATAGTTGTCCAAAATAACTTTCTATCAAATATTCTTGTGATTGGAAAAGTCAGGAAAGTGGTAAGGTACTGTTTTCTATCAGTTGGCTAGTTGAGCACACAATCCCAGTATTGTACAGCTTCCTTCTTCACCTTTCCGATGCTGCCGCTCTCTCCGGCTCCCGGAGCCGAAGATGCGGCTTCTTCGCGCAAAGACGATTGTACCGCTCACAATGCTCTCTTAGCGCCGCTTCTGCCGAAAGAAGCCCGGGAGCGGCGCTTAGCTCCGGAGAGCATCGTACCTTCGTCTTTAGCGTCTTTTGTGGTCTACATCCTAGCAGAAAGCTTTTCCACTCTGTCTGGCAAGGAAAACCTGCGGGAGCACAGAAAACATCTCCCATCGTGTTCTGGACGTTGCACGGAGGTCTGCCAAGTGTTTCCATGAAGAAAAGAAAAGTTGTCCAAAATAACTTCCTATCGAATATTCATGTGACTGGAAAAGTCAGGAGAATGGTAAGGTACTGTTTTCTATCAGTTGGCAAGTTCAGCACACAATCCCAGTGTTGTACAGCTTCTTTCTTCACCTTTCCGATGCTGCCGCTCTCTCCGGCTCCCTGAGCCCAAGAAGCGGCTTCTTCGCGCAAAGACGATTGTACCGGTCACAGTGCTCTCTTAGCGCGGCTTCTGCCGAAAGACGCCCGGGAGCGGCTCTTAGCTCGGGAGAGCATCATACCTTCGTCTTTAGCGTCTTTTGTGGTCTACATCCTAGCAGAAAGCTTTTCCACTCTGTCTGGCAAGGAAAACCTGCGGGAGCACAGAAAACATCTCCCATCGTGTTCTGGACATTGCACGGAGGTCTGCCAAGTTTTTGGCATAAAGAAAAGAAAAGCTGTCCAAAGCAGCTTCTTATCGAATATTCATGTGAATAGAAAAGTCAGGAGAATGGTAAGGTACTGTTTTCTATCAGTTTGCAAGCGGCGCACACAATCACAGTGTTGTACAGCTTCTTTCTCCACCTTTCCGATGCTGCCGCTCTCTCCGGCTCCCGGAGCCGAAGAAGCGGCTTCTTCGCGCAAAGACGATTGTACCGCTCACAGTGCTCTCTTAGCGCGGCTTCTGCCGAAAGACGCCCGGGAGCGGCGCATAACTCCGGAGAGCATCGTACCTTCGTCTTTAGAGTCTTTTGTGGTCTACACCTTAGCAGAAAGCTTTTCCACTCTGTCTGGCAAGGAAAACCTGCGGGAGCACAGAAAACATCTCCCATCGTGTTCTGGACGTTGCACGGACGTCTGCCAAGTGTTTGGCATAAAGAAAAGAAAAGCTGTCCAAAACAGCTTCTTATCGAATATTCATGTGATTGGAAAAGTCAGGAAAGTGGTAAGGTAATGTTTTCTATCAGTTGGCAAGCTGCGCACACAATCCCAGTGTTGTACAGCTTCCTTCTTCACCTTTCCCATGCTGCCGCTCTCTCCGGCTCCGGGAGCCCAAGAAGCGGCTTCTTCGCGCAAAGACGATTGTACCGCTCACAGTGCTCTCTTAGCGCGGCTTCTGCCGAAAGAAGCCCGGGAGCGGCGCTTAGCTCCGGAGAGCATCGTACCTTCGTCTTTAGCGTTTTTTGTGGTCTACATCCTAGCAGAAAGCTTTTCCACTCTGTCTGGCAAGGAAAACCTGCGGGAGCACAGAAAACATCTCCCATCGTGTTCTAGACATTGCACGGAGGTCTGCCATGTGTTTGGCATAAAGAAAGGAAAAGCTGTCCAAAACAGCTTCTTATCGAATATTCATGTGATTGGAAATGTCAGGAGAATGGTAAGGTACTGTTTTCTATCAGTTGGCAAGTTGAGCACACAATCCCAGTGTTGTACAGCTTCTTTCTTCACCTTTCCGATGCTGCCGCTCTCTCCGGCTCCCGGAGCCCAAGAAGCGGCTTCTTCGCGCAAAGACGATTGTACCGCTCACAGTGCTCTCTTAGCGCGGCTTCTGCCGAAAGACGCCCGGGAGCGGCTCTTAGCTCGGGAGAGCATCGTACCTTCGTCTTTAGCGTCTTTTGTGGTCTACATCCTAGCAGAAAGCTTTTCCACTCTGTCTGGCAAGGAAAACCTGCGGGAGCACAGAAAACATCTCCCATCGTGTTCTGGACGTTGCACGGACGTCTGCCAAGTGTTCAGCATAAAGAAAAGTAAAGCTGTCCAAAGCAGTTTCTTATCGAATATTCATGTGAATAGAAAAGTCAGGAGAATGGTAAGGTACTGTTTTCTATCAGTTGGCCAGCGGCGCACACAATCACAGTGTTGTACGGCTTCTTTCTCCACCTTTCCGATGCTGCCGCTCTCTCCGGCTCCCGGAGCCGAAGAAGCGGCTTCTTCGCGCAAAGACGATTGTACCGCTCACAGTGCTCTCTTAGCGCGGCTTCTGCCGAAAGACGCCCGGGAGCGGCGCATAGCTCCGGAGAGCATCGTACCTTCGTCTTTAGCGTCTATTGTGGTCTACACCTTAGCAGAAAGCTTTTCCATTCTGTCTGGCAAGGAAAACCTGCGGGAGCACAGAAAACATCTCCCATCGTGTTCTAGACATTGCACGGAGGTCTGCCATGTGTTTGGCATAAAGAAAGGAAAAGCTGTCCAAAACAGCTTCTTATCGAATATTCATGTGATTGGAAATGTCAGGAGAATGGTAAGGTACTGTTTTCTATCAGTTGGCAAGTTGAGCACACAATCCCAGTGTTGTACAGCTTCTTTCTTCACCTTTCCGATGCTGCCGCTCTCTCCGGCTCCCGGAGCCCAAGAAGCGGCTTCTTCGCGCAAAGACGATTGTACCGCTCACAGTGCTCTCTTAGCGCGGCTTCTGCCGAAAGACGCCCGGGAGCGGCTCTTAGCTCGGGAGAGCATCGTACCTTCGTCTTTAGCGTCTTTTGTGGTCTACATCCTAGCAGAAAGCTTTTCCACTCTGTCTGGCAAGGAAAACCTGCGGGAGCACAGAAAACATCTCCCATCGTGTTCTGGACGTTGCACGGACGTCTGCCAAGTGTTCAGCATAAAGAAAAGAAAAGCTGTCCAAAGCAGTTTCTTATCGAATATTCATGTGAATAGAAAAGTCAGGAGAATGGTAAGGTACTGTTTTCTATCAGTTGGCCAGCGGCGCACACAATCACAGTGTTGTACAGCTTCTTTCTCCACCGAATTTTCGATGCTGCCGCTCTCTCCGGCTCCCGGAGCCCAAGAAGCGGCTTCTTCGCGCAAAGACGATTGTACCGCTCACAGTGCTCTCTTAGCGCGGCTTCTGCCGAAAGACGCCCGGGAGCGGCGCATAACTCCGGAGAGCATCGTACCTTCGTCTTTAGCGTCTTTTGTGGTCTACACCTTAGCAGAAAGCTTTTCCACTCTGTCTGGCAAGGAAAACCTGCGGGAGCACAGAAAACATCTCCCATCGTGTTCTGGACGTTGCACGGAGGTCTGCCAAGTGTTTGCATGAAGAAATTAATAGTTGTCCAAAATAACTTTCTATCAAATATTCTTGTGATTGGAAAAGTCAGGAAAGTGGTAAGGTACTGTTTTCTATCAGTTGGCAAGCTGCGCACACAATCCCAGTGTTGTACAGCTTCCTTCTTCACCTTTCCCATGCTGCCGCTCTCTCCGGCTCCGGGAGCCGAAGAAGCGGCTTCTTCGCGCAAAGACGATTGTACCGGTCCCAGTGCTCTCTTAGCGCGGCTTCTGCCGAAAGACGCCCGGGAGCGGCGCTTAGCTCCGGAGAGCATCGTACCTTCGTCTTTAGCGTCTTTTGTGGTCTACATCCTAGCAGAAAGCTTTTCCACTCTGTCTGGCAAGGAAAACCTGCGGGAGCACAGAAAACATCTGCCATCGTGTTCTAGACATTGCACGGAGGTCTGCCAAGTGTTTGCATGAAGAAATTAATAGTTGTCCAAAATAACTTTCTATCAAATATTCTTGTGATTGGAAAAGTCAGGAAAGTGGTAAGGTACTGTTTTCTATCAGTTGGCTAGTTGAGCACAAAATCCCAGTATTGTACAGCTTCCTTCTTCACCTTTCCGATGCTGCCGCTCTCTCCGGCTCCCGGAGCCGAAGATGCGGCTTCTTCGCGCAAAGACGATTGTACCGCTCACAATGCTCTCTTAGCGCCGCTTCTGCCGAAAGAAGCCCGGGAGCGGCGCTTAGCTCCGGAGAGCATCGTACCTTCGTCTTTAGCGTCTTTTGTGGTCTACATCCTAGCAGAAAGCTTTTCCACTCTGTCTGGCAAGGAAAACCTGCGGGAGCACAGAAAACATCTCCCATCGTGTTCTGGACGTTGCACGGAGGTCTGCCAAGTGTTTCCATGAAGAAAAGAAAAGTTGTCCAAAATAACTTCCTATCGAATATTCATGTGACTGGAAAAGTCAGGAGAATGGTAAGGTACTGTTTTCTATCAGTTGGCAAGTTCAGCACACAATCCCAGTGTTGTACAGCTTCTTTCTTCACCTTTCCGATGCTGCCGCTCTCTCCGGCTCCCTGAGCCCAAGAAGCGGCTTCTTCGCGCAAAGACGATTGTACCGCTCACAGTGCTCTCTTAGCGCGGCTTCTGCCGAAAGACGCCCGGGAGCGGCTCTTAGCTCGGGAGAGCATCATACCTTCGTCTTTAGCGTCTTTTGTGGTCTACACCTTAGCAGAAAGCTTTTCCACTCTGTCTGGCAAGGAAAACCTGCGGGAGCACAGAAAACATCTCCCATCGTGTTCTGGACATTGCACGGAGGTCTGCCAAGTTTTTGGCATAAAGAAAAGAAAAGCTGTCCAAAGCAGCTTCTTATCGAATATTCATGTGAATAGAAAAGTCAGGAGAATGGTAAGGTACTGTTTTCTATCAGTTTGCAAGCGGCGCACACAATCACAGTGTTGTACAGCTTCTTTCTCCACCTTTCCGATGCTGCCGCTCTCTCCGGCTCCCGGAGCCGAAGAAGCGGCTTCTTCGCGCAAAGACGATTGTACCGCTCACAGTGCTCTCTTAGCGCGGCTTCTGCCGAAAGACGCCCGGGAGCGGCGCATAACTCCGGAGAGCATCGTACCTTCGTCTTTAGAGTCTTTTGTGGTCTACACCTTAGCAGAAAGCTTTTCCACTCTGTCTGGCAAGGAAAACCTGCGGGAGCACAGAAAACATCTCCCATCGTGTTCTGGACGTTGCACGGACGTCTGCCAAGTGTTTGGCATAAAGAAAAGAAAAGCTGTCCAAAACAGCTTCTTATCGAATATTCATGTGATTGGAAAAGTCAGGAAAGTGGTAAGGTAATGTTTTCTATCAGTTGGCAAGCTGCGCACACAATCCCAGTGTTGTACAGCTTCCTTCTTCACCTTTCCCATGCTGCCGCTCTCTCCGGCTCCGGGAGCCGAAGAAGCGGCTTCTTCGCGCAAAGACGATTGTACCGCTCACAGTGCTCTCTTAGCGCGGCTTCTGCCGAAAGACGCCCGGGAGCGGCGCTTAGCTCCGGAGAGCATCGTACCTTCGTCTTTAGCGTCTTTTGTGGTCTACATCCTAGCAGAAAGCTTTTCCACTCTGTCTGGCAAGGAAAACCTGCGGGAGCACAGAAAACATCTCCCATCGTGTTCTGGACATTGCACGGAGGTCTGCCAAGTGTTTGCATGAAGAAATTAATAGTTGTCCAAAATAACTTTCTATCAAATATTCTTGTGATTGGAAAAGTCAGGAAAGTGGTAAGGTACTGTTTTCTATCAGTTGGCTAGTTGAACACACAATCCCAGTATTGTACAGCTTCCTTCTTCACCTTTCCGATGCTGCCGCTCTCTCCGGCTCCCTGAGCCGAAGATGCGGCTTCTTCGCGCAAAGACGATTGTACCGGTCCCAGTGCTCTCTTAGCGCGGCTTCTGCCGAAAGAAGCCCGGGAGCGGCGCTTAGCTCCGGAGAGCATCGTACCTTCGTCTTTAGCGTCTTTTGTGGTCTACATCCTAGCAGAAAGCTTTTCCACTCTGTCTGGCAAGGAAAACCTGCGGGAGCACAGAAAACATCTGCCATCGTGTTCTAGACATTGCACGGAGGTCTGCCAAGTGTTTGCATGAAGAAATTAATAGTTGTCCAAAATAACTTTCTATCAAATATTCTTGTGATTGGAAAAGTCAGGAAAGTGGTAAGGTACTGTTTTCTATCAGTTGGCTAGTTGAGCACACAATCCCAGTATTGTACAGCTTCCTTCTTCACCTTTCCGATGCTGCCGCTCTCTCCGGCTCCCGGAGCCGAAGATGCGGCTTCTTCGCGCAAAGACGATTGTACCGCTCACAATGCTCTCTTAGCGCGGCTTCTGCCGAAAGAAGCCCGGGAGCGGCGCTTAGCTCCGGAGAGCATCGTACCTTCGTCTTTAGCGTCTTTTGTGGTCTACATCCTAGCAGAAAGCTTTTCCACTCTGTCTGGCAAGGAAAACCTGCGGGAGCACAGAAAACATCTCCCATCGTGTTCTGGACGTTGCACGGAGGTCTGCCAAGTGTTTCCATGAAGAAAAGAAAAGTTGTCCAAAATAACTTCCTATCGAATATTCATGTGACTGGAAAAGTCAGGAGAATGGTAAGGTACTGTTTTCTATCAGTTGGCAAGTTGAGCACACAATCCCAGTGTTGTACAGCTTCTTTCTTCACCTTTCCCATGCTGCCGCTCTCTCCGGCTCCCTGAGCCCAAGAAGCGGCTTCTTCGCGCAAAGACGATTGTACCGGTCACAGTGCTCTCTTAGCGCGGCTTCTGCCGAAAGACGCCCGGGAGCGGCTCTTAGCTCCGGAGAGCATCGTCCCTTCGTCTGTAGCGTCTTTTGTGGTCTACATCCTGGCAGAAAGCTTTTCCACTCTGTCTGGCAAGGAAAACCTGCGGGAGCACAGAAAACATCTCCCATCGTGTTCTGGACGTTGCACGGAGGTCTGCCATGTGTTTCCATGAAGAAAAGAAAAGTTGTCCAAAATAACTTCCTATCGAATATTCATGTGACTGGAAAAGTCAGGAGAATTGTAAGGTACTGTTTTCTATCAGTTGGCAAGTTGAGCACACAATCCCAGTGTTGTACAGCTTCTTTCTTCACCTTTCCGATGCTGCCGCTCTCTCCGGCTCCCTGAGCCCAAGAAGCGGCTTCTTCGCGCAAAGACGATTGTACCGCTCACAGTGCTCTCTTAGCGCGGCTTCTGCCGAAACACGCCCGGGAGCGGCTCTTAGCTCGGGAGAGCATCGTCCTTCGTCTTTAGCGTCTTTTGTGGTCTACATCCTAGCAGAAAGCTTTTCCACTCTGTCTGGCAAGGAAAACCTGCGGGAGCACAGAAAACATCTCCCATCGTGTTCTGGACGTTGCACGGAGGTCTGCCAAGTGTTCAGCATAAAGAAAAGAAAAGCTGTCCAAAGCAGCTTCTTATCGAATATTCATGTGAATAGAAAAGTCAGGAGAATGGTAAGGTACTGTTTTCTGTCAGTTGGCAAGCGGCGCACACAATCACAGTGTTGTACAGCTTCTTTCTCCACCTTTCCGATGCTGCCGCTCTCTCCGGCTCCCGGAGCCGAAGAAGCGGCTTCTTCGCGCAAAGACGATTGTACCGCTCACAGTGCCCTCTTAGCGCGGCTTCTGCCGAAAGACGCCCGGGAGCGGCGCATAGCTCCGGAGAGCATCGTACCTTCGTCTTTAGTGTCTATTGTGGTCTACACCTTAGCAGAAAGCTTTTCCATTCTGTCTGGCAAGGAAAACCTGCGGGAGCACAGAAAACATCTCCCATCGTGTTCTGGACGTTGCACGGACGTCTGCCAAGTGTTTGGCATAAAGAGAAGAAAAGCTGTCCAAAACAGCTTCTTATCGAATATTCATGTGATTGGAAAAGTCAGGAAAGTGGTAAGGTACTGTTTTCTATCAGTTGGCTAGTTGAGCACACAATCCCAGTATTGTACAGCTTCCTTCTTCACCTTTCCGATGCTGCCGCTCTCTCCGGCTCCGGAAGCCGAAGATGCGGCTTCTTCGCGCAAAGACGATTGTACCGCTCACAGTGCTCTCTTAGCGCCGCTTCTGCCGAAAGAAGCCCGGGAGCGGCGCTTAGCTCCGGAGAGCATCGTACCTTCGTCTTTAGCGTCTTTTGTGGTCTACATCCTAGCAGAAAGCTTTTCCACTCTGTCTGGCAAGGAAAACCTGCGGGAGCACAGAAAACATCTCCCATCGTGTTCTGGACGTTGCACGGAGGTCTGCCAAGTGTTTCCATGAAGAAAAGAAAAGTTGTCCAAAATAACTTCCTATCGAATATTCATGTGACTGGAAAAGTCAGGAGAATGGTAAGGTACTGTTTTCTATCAGTTGGCAAGTTCAGCACACAATCCCAGTGTTGTACAGCTTCTTTCTTCACCTTTCCGATGCTGCCGCTCTCTCCGGCTCCCTGAGCCCAAGAAGCGGCTTCTTCGCGCAAAGACGATTGTACCGCTCACAGTGCTCTCTTAGCGCGGCTTCTGCCGAAAGACGCCCGGGAGCGGCTCTTAGCTCGGGAGAGCATCGTACCTTCGTCTTTAGCGTCTTTTGTGGTCTACATCCTAGCAGAAAGCTTTTCCACTCTGTCTGGCAAGGAAAACCTGCGGGAGCAAAGAAAACATCTCCCATCGTGTTCTGGACGTTTCACGGAGGTCTGCCAAGTGTTCAGCATAAAGAAAAGAAAAGCTGTCCAAAGCAGCTTCTTATCGAATATTCATGTGACTGGAAAAGTCAGGAGAATGGTAAGGTACTGTTTTCTATCAGTTGGCAAGTTGAGCACACAATCCCAGTGTTGTACAGCTTCCTTCTTCACCTTTCCGATGCTGCCGCTCTCTCCGGCTCCCGGAGCCCAAGAAGCGGCTTCTTCGCGCAAAGACGATTGTACCGCTCACAGTGCTCTCTTAGCGCCGCTTCTGCCGAAAGAAGCCCGGGAGCGGCGCTTAGCTCCGGAGAGCATCGTACCTTCGTCTTTAGCGTCGTTTGTGGTCTACATCCTAGCAGAAAGCTTTTCCACTCTGTCGGGCAATGAAAACCTGCGGGAGCACAGAAAACATCTCCCATCGTGTTCTAGACACTGCACGGAGGTCTGCCATGTGTTTGGCATAAAGAAAGGAAAAGCAGTCCAAAACAGCTTCTTATCGAATATTCATGTGATTGGAAATGTCAGGAGAATGGTAAGGTACTGTTTTCTATCAGTTGGCAATTTGAGCACACAATCCCAGTGTTGTACAGCTTCCTTCTTCACCTTTCCGATGCTGCCGCTCTCTCCGGCTCCCGGAGCCGTAGAAACGGCTTCTTCGCGCAAAGACGATTGTACCGCTCACAGTGCTCTCTTAGCGCGGCTTCTGCCGAAAGACGCCCGGGAGCGGCGCTTAGCTCCGGAGAGCATCGTCCCTTCGTCTTTAGCGTCTTTTGTGGTCTACATCCTGGCAGAAAGCTTTTCCACTCTGTCTGGCAAGGAAAACCTGCGGGAGCACAGAAAACATCTCCCATCGTGTTCTGGACGTTGCACGGAGGTCTGCCAAGTGTTCAGCATAAAGAAAAGAAAAGCTGTCCAAAGCAGCTTCTTATCGAATATTCATGTGAATAGAAAAGTCAGGAGAATGGTAAGGTACTGTTTTCTATCAGTTGGCAAGCGGCGCACACAATCACAGTGTTGTACAGCTTCTTTCTCCACCTTTCCGATGCTGCCGCTCTCTCCGGCTCCCGGAGCCGAAGAAGCGGCTTCTTCGCGCAAAGACGATTGTACCGCTCACAGTGCTCTCTTAGCGCGGCTTCTGCCGAAAGACGCCCGGGAGCGGCGCATAGCTCCGGAGAGCATCGTACCTTCGTCTTTAGCGTCTATTGTGGTCTACACCTTAGCAGAAAGCTTTTCCATTCTGTCTGGCAAGGAAAACCTGCGGGAGCACAGAAAACATCTCCCATCGTGTTCTGGACGTTGCACGGACGTCTGCCAAGTGTTTGGCATAAAGAAAAGAAAAGCTGTCCAAAACAGCTTCTTATCGAATATTCATGTGATTGGAAAAGTCAGGAAAGTGGTAAGGTACTGTTTTCTATCAGTTGGCTAGTTGAGCACACAATCCCAGTATTGTACAGCTTCCTTCTTCACCTTTCCGATGCTGCCGCTCTCTCCGGCTCCGGAAGCCGAAGATGCGGCTTCTTCGCGCAAAGACGATTGTACCGCTCACAGTGCTCTCTTAGCGCCGCTTCTGCCGAAAGAAGCCCGGGAGCGGCGCTTAGCTCCGGAGAGCATCGTACCTTCGTCTTTAGCGTCTTTTGTGGTCTACATCCTAGCAGAAAGCTTTTCCACTCTGTCTGGCAAGGAAAACCTGCGGGAGCACAGAAAACATCTCCCATCGTGTTCTGGACGTTGCACAGAGGTCTGCCAAGTGTTTCCATGAAGAAAAGAAAAGTTGTCCAAAATAACTTCCTATCGAATATTCATGTGACTGGAAAAGTCAGGAGAATGGTAAGGTACTGTTTTCTATCAGTTGGCAAGTTCAGCACACAATCCCAGTGTTGTACAGCTTCTTTCTTCACCTTTCCGATGCTGCCGCTCTCTCCGGCTCCCTGAGCCCAAGAAGCGGCTTCTTCGCGCAAAGACGATTGTACCGCTCACAGTGCTCTCTTAGCGCGGCTTCTGCCGAAAGACGCCCGGGAGCGGCTCTTAGCTCGGGAGAGCATCGTACCTTCGTCTTTAGCGTCTTTTGTGGTCTACATCCTAGCAGAAAGCTTTTCCACTCTGTCTGGCAAGGAAAACCTGCGGGAGCACAGAAAACATCTCCCATCGTGTTCTGGACGTTGCACGGAGGTCTGCCAAGGGTTTCAGCATAAAGAAAAGAAAAGCTGTCCAAAGCAGCTTCTTATCGAATATTCATGTGACTGGAAAAGTCAGGAGAATGGTAAGGTACTGTTTTCTATCAGTTGGCAAGTTGAGCACACAATCCCAGTGTTGTACAGCTTCCTTCTTCACCTTTCCGATGCTGCCGCTCTCTCCGGCTCCCCGAGCCGGAGATGCGGCTTCTTCGCGCAAAGACGATTGTACCGCTCACAGTGCTCTCTTAGCGCCGCTTCTGCCGAAAGAAGCCCGGGAGCGGCGCTTAACTCCGGAGAGCATCGTACATTCGTCTTTAGCGTCTTTTGTGGTCTACATCCTGGCAGAAAGCTTTTCCATTCTGTCTGGCAAGGAAAACCTGCGGGAGCACAGAAAACATCTCCCATCGTGTTCTAGACATTGCACGGAAGTCTGCCAAGTGTTTGGCATAAAGAAAGGAAAAGCTGTCCAAAACAGCTTCTTATCGAATATTCATGTGACTGGAAAAGTCAGGAGATAGGTAAGGTACTGTTTTCTATCAGTTGGCAAGTTCAGCACACAATCCCAGTGTTGTACAGCTTCCTTCTTCACCTTTCCGATGCTGCCGCTCTCTCCGGCTCCCGGAGCCCAAGAAGCGGCTTCTTCGCGCAAAGACGATTGTACCGCTCACAGTGCTCTCTTAGCGCGGCTTCTGCCGAAAGACGCCCGGGAGCGGCTCTTAGCTCGGGAGAGCATCGTACCTTCGTCTTTAGCGTCTTTTGTGGTCTACATCCTAGCAGAAAGCTTTTCCACTCTGTCTGGCAAGGAAAACCTGCGGGAGCACAGAAAACATCTCCCATCGTGTTCTGGACGTTGCACCGACGTCTGCCAAGTGTTTGGCATAAAGAAAAGAAAAGCTGTCCAAAACAGCTTCTTATCGAATATTCATGTGATTGGAAAAGTCAGGAAAGTGGTAAGGTACTGTTTTCTATCAGTTGGCTAGTTGAGCACACAATCCCAGTATTGTACAGCTTCCTTCTTCACCTTTCCGATGCTGCCGCTCTCTCCGGCTCCGGAAGCCGAAGATGCGGCTTCTTCGCGCAAAGACGATTGTACCGCTCACAGTGCTCTCTTAGCGCCGCTTCTGCCGAAAGAAGCCCGGGAGCGGCGCTTAGCTCCGGAGAGCATCGTACCTTCGTCTTTAGCGTCTTTTGTGGTCTACATCCTAGCAGAAAGCTTTTCCACTCTGTCTGGCAAGGAAAACCTGCGGGAGCACAGAAAACATCTCCCATCGTGTTCTGGACGTTGCACAGAGGTCTGCCAAGTGTTTCCATGAAGAAAAGAAAAGTTGTCCAAAATAACTTCCTATCGAATATTCATGTGACTGGAAAAGTCAGGAGAATGGTAAGGTACTGTTTTCTATCAGTTGGCAAGTTCAGCACACAATCCCAGTGTTGTACAGCTTCTTTCTTCACCTTTCCGATGCTGCCGCTCTCTCCGGCTCCCTGAGCCCAAGAAGCGGCTTCTTCGCGCAAAGACGATTGTACCGCTCACAGTGCTCTCTTAGCGCGGCTTCTGCCGAAAGACGCCCGGGAGCGGCTCTTAGCTCGGGAGAGCATCGTACCTTCGTCTTTAGCGTCTTTTGTGGTCTACATCCTAGCAGAAAGCTTTTCCACTCTGTCTGGCAAGGAAAACCTGCGGGAGCACAGAAAACATCTCCCATCGTGTTCTGGACGTTGCACGGAGGTCTGCCAAGGGTTTCAGCATAAAGAAAAGAAAAGCTGTCCAAAGCAGCTTCTTATCGAATATTCATGTGACTGGAAAAGTCAGGAGAATGGTAAGGTACTGTTTTCTATCAGTTGGCAAGTTGAGCACACAATCCCAGTGTTGTACAGCTTCCTTCTTCACCTTTCCGATGCTGCCGCTCTCTCCGGCTCCCCGAGCCGGAGATGCGGCTTCTTCGCGCAAAGACGATTGTACCGCTCACAGTGCTCTCTTAGCGCCGCTTCTGCCGAAAGAAGCCCGGGAGCGGCGCTTAACTCCGGAGAGCATCGTACATTCGTCTTTAGCGTCTTTTGTGGTCTACATCCTGGCAGAAAGCTTTTCCATTCTGTCTGGCAAGGAAAACCTGCGGGAGCACAGAAAACATCTCCCATCGTGTTCTAGACATTGCACGGAAGTCTGCCAAGTGTTTGGCATAAAGAAAGGAAAAGCTGTCCAAAACAGCTTCTTATCGAATATTCATGTGACTGGAAAAGTCAGGAGATAGGTAAGGTACTGTTTTCTATCAGTTGGCAAGTTCAGCACACAATCCCAGTGTTGTACAGCTTCCTTCTTCACCTTTCCGATGCTGCCGCTCTCTCCGGCTCCCGGAGCCCAAGAAGCGGCTTCTTCGCGCAAAGACGATTGTACCGCTCACAGTGCTCTCTTAGCGCGGCTTCTGCCGAAACACGCCCGGGAGCGGCGCATAGCTCCGGAGAGCATCGTACCTTCGTCTTTAGCGTCTATTGTGGTCTACACCTTAGCAGAAAGCTTTTCCACTCTGTCTGGCAAGGAAAACGTGCGGGAGCACAGAAAACATCTTCCATCGTGTTCTGGACGTTGCACGGAGGTCTGCCAAGTGTTCAGCATAAAGAAAAGAAAAGCTGTCCAAAGCAGCTTCTTATCGAATATTCATGTGAATAGAAAAGTCAGGAGAATGGTTAGGTACTGTTTTCTATCAGTTGGCAAGCGGCGCACACAATCACAGTGTTGTACAGCTTCTTTCTCCACCTTTCCGATGCTGCCGCTCTCTCCGGCTCCCGGAGCCGAAGAAGCGGCTTCTTCGCGCAAAGACGATTGTACCGGTCACAGTGTTCTCTTAGCGCGGCTTCTGCCGAAAGACGCCCGGGAGCGGCGCATAGCTCCGGAGAGCATCGTACCTTCGTCTTTAGCGTCTATTGTGGTCTACACCTTAGCAGAAAGCTTTTCCACTCTGTCTGGCAAGGAAAACCTGCGGGAGCACAGAAAACATCTCCCATCGTGTTCTGGACGTTGCACGGACGTCTGCCAAGTGTTTGGCATAAAGATAAGAAAAGCTGTCCAAAACAGCTTCTTATCGAATATTCATGTGATTGGAAAAGTCAGGAAAGTGGTAAGGTAATGTTTTCTATCAGTTGGCAAGCTGCGCACACAATCCCAGGGTTGTACAGCTTCCTTCTTCACCTTTCCCATGCTGCCGCTCTCTCCGGCTCCCTGAGCCCAAGAAGCGGCTTCTTCGCGCAAAGACGATTGTACCGCTCACAGTGCTTTCTTAGCGCGGCTTCTGCCGAAAGACGCCCGGGAGCGGCGCTTAGCTCCGGAGAGCATCGTACCTTCGTCTTTAGCGTCTTTTGTGGTCTACACCTTAGCAGAAAGCTTTTCCACTCTGTCTGGCAAGGAAAACCTGCGGGAGCACAGAAAACATCTCCCATCGTGTTCTGGACGTTGCACGGAGGTCTGCCATGTGTTTGGCATAAAGAAAGGAAAAGCTGTCCAAAACAGCTTCTTATCGAATATTCATGTGATTGGAAATGTCAGGAGAATGGTAAGGTACTGTTTTCTATCAGTTGGCAAGTTGAGCACACAATCCCAGTGTTGTACAGCTTCTTTCTTCACCTTTCCGATGCTGCCGCTCTCTCCGGCTCCCGGAGCCCAAGAAGCGGCTTCTTCGCGCAAAGACGATTGTACCGCTCACAGTGCTCTCTTAGCGCGGCTTCTGCCAAAACACGCCCGGGAGCGGCTCTTAGCTCGGGAGAGCATCGTACCTTCGTCTTTAGCGTCTTTTGTGGTCTACATCCTAGCAGAAAGCTTTTCCACTCTGTCTGGCAAGGAAAACCTGCGGGAGCACAGAAAACATCTCCCATCGTGTTCTGGACGTTGCACGGACGTCTGCCAAGTGTTCAGCATAAAGAAAAGAAAAGCTGTCCAAAGCAGCTTCTTATCGAATATTCATGTGAATAGAAAAGTCAGGAGAATGGTAAGGTACTGTTTTCTATCAGTTGGCCAGCGGCGCACACAATCACAGTGTTGTACAGCTTCTTTCTCCACCGAATTTTCGATGCTGCCGCTCTCTCCGGCTCCCGGAGCCCAAGAAGCGGCTTCTTCGCGCAAAGACGATTGTACCGCTCACAGTGCTCTCTTAGCGCGGCTTCTGCCGAAAGACGCCCGGGAGCGGCGCATAACTCCGGAGAGCATCGTACCTTCGTCTTTAGCGTCTTTTGTGGTCTACACCTTAGCAGAAAGCTTTTCCACTCTGTCTGGCAAGGAAAACCTGCGGGAGCACAGAAAACATCTCCCATCGTGTTCTGGACGTTGCACGGAGGTCTGCCAAGTGTTTGCATGAAGAAATTAATAGTTGTCCAAAATAACTTTCTATCAAATATTCTTGTGATTGGAAAAGTCAGGAAAGTGGTAAGGTACTGTTTTCTATCAGTTGGCAAGCTGCGCACACAATCCCAGTGTTGTACAGCTTCCTTCTTCACCTTTCCCATGCTGCCGCTCTCTCCGGCTCCGGGAGCCGAAGAAGCGGCTTCTTCGCGCAAAGACGATTGTACCGGTCCCAGTGCTCTCTTAGCGCGGCTTCTGCCGAAAGACGCCCGGGAGCGGCGCTTAGCTCCGGAGAGCATCGTACCTTCGTCTTTAGCGTCTTTTGTGGTCTACACCTTAGCAGAAAGCTTTTCCACTCTGTCTGGCAAGGAAAACCTGCGGGAGCACAGAAAACATCTCCCATCGTGTTCTAGACATTGCACGGAGGTCTGCCAAGTGTTTGCATGAAGAAATTAATAGTTGTCCAAAATAACTTTCTATCAAATATTCTTGTGATTGGAAAATTCAGGAAAGTGGTAAGGTACTGTTTTCTATCAGTTGGCTAGTTGAGCACAAAATCCCAGTATTGTACAGCTTCCTTCTTCACCTTTCCGATGCTGCCGCTCTCTCCGGCTCCCGGAGCCGAAGATGCGGCTTCTTCGCGCAAAGACGATTGTACCGCTCACAGTGCTCTCTTAGCGCTGCTTCTGCCGAAAGAAGCCCGGGAGCGGCGCTTAGCTCCGGAGAGCATCGTACCTTCGTCTTTAGCGTCTTTTGTGGTCTACATCCTAGCAGAAAGCTTTTCCACTCTGTCTGGCAAGGAAAACCTGCGGGAGCACAGAAAACATCTCCCATCGTGTTCTGGACGTTGCACGGAGGTCTGCCAAGTGTTTGCATGAAGAAAAGAAAAGTTGTCCAAAATAACTTCCTATCGAATATTCATGTGACTGGAAAAGTCAGGAGAATGGTAAGGTACTGTTTTCTATCAGTTGGCAAGTTCAGCACACAATCCCAGTGTTGTACAGCTTCTTTCTTCACCTTTCCGATGCTGCCGCTCTCTCCGGCTCCCTGAGCCCAAGAAGCGGCTTCTTCGCGCAAAGACGATTGTACCGGTCACAGTGCTCTCTTAGCGCGGCTTCTGCCGAAACACGCCCGGGAGCGGCTCTTAGCTCGGGAGAGCATCGTACCTTCGTCTTTAGCGTCTTTTGTGGTCTACATCCTAGCAGAAAGCTTTTCCACTCTGTCTGGCAAGGAAAACCTGCGGGAGCACAGAAAACATCTCCCATCGTGTTCTAGACATTGCACGGAGGTCTGCCAAGTGTTTGCATGAAGAAATTAATAGTTGTCCAAAATAACTTTCTATCAAATATTCTTGTGATTGGAAAAGTCAGGAAAGTGGTAAGGTACTGTTTTCTATCAGTTGGCTAGTTGAGCACAAAATCCCAGTATTGTACAGCTTCCTTCTTCACCTTTCCGATGCTGCCGCTCTCTCCGGCTCCCGGAGCCGAAGATGCGGCTTCTTCGCGCAAAGACGATTGTACCGCTCACAGTGCTCTCTTAGCGCCGCTTCTGCCGAAAGAAGCCCGGGAGCGGCGCTTAGCTCCGGAGAGCATCGTACCTTCGTCTTTAGCGTCTTTTGTGGTCTACATCCTAGCAGAAAGCTTTTCCACTCTGTCTGGCAAGGAAAACCTGCGGGAGCACAGAAAACATCTCCCATCGTGTTCTGGACGTTGCACGGAGGTCTGCCAAGTGTTTCCATGAAGAAAAGAAAAGTTGTCCAAAATAACTTCCTATCGAATATTCATGTGACTGGAAAAGTCAGGAGAATGGTAAGGTACTGTTTTCTATCAGTTGGCAAGTTGAGCACACAATCCCAGTGTTGTACAGCTTCTTTCTTCACCTTTCCGATGCTGCCGCTCTCTCCGGCTCCCGGAGCCGAAGAAGCGGCTTCTTCGCGCAAAGACGATTGTACCGCTCACAGTGCTCTCTTAGCGCGGCTTCTGCCGAAAGACGCCCGGGAGCGGCGCATAACTCCGGAGAGCATCGTACCTTCGTCTTTAGAGTCTTTTGTGGTCTACACCTTAGCAGAAAGCTTTTCCACTCTGTCTGGCAAGGAAAACCTGCGGGAGCACAGAAAACATCTCCCATCGTGTTCTGGACGTTGCACGGACGTCTGCAAGTGTTTGGCATAAAGAAAAGAAAAGCTGTCCAAAACAGCTTCTTATCGAATATTCATGTGATTGGAAAAGTCAGGAAAGTGGTAAGGTAATGTTTTCTATCAGTTGGCAAGCTGCGCACACAATCCCAGTGTTGTACAGCTTCCTTCTTCACCTTTCCCATGCTGCCGCTCTCTCCGGCTCCGGGAGCCGAAGAAGCGGCTTCTTCGCGCAAAGACGATTGTACCGCTCACAGTGCTCTCTTAGCGCGGCTTCTGCCGAAAGACGCCCGGGAGCGGCGCTTAGCTCCGGAGAGCATCGTACCTTCGTCTTTAGCGTCTTTTGTGGTCTACATCCTAGCAGAAAGCTTTTCCACTCTGTCTGGCAAGGAAAACCTGCGGGAGCACAGAAAACATCTCCCATCGTGTTCTGGACATTGCACGGAGGTCTGCCAAGTGTTTGCATGAAGAAATTAATAGTTGTCCAAAATAACTTTCTATCAAAAATTCTTGTGATTGGAAAAGTCAGGAAAGTGGTAAGGTACTGTTTTCTATCAGTTGGCTAGTTGAGCACACAATCCCAGTATTGTACAGCTTCCTTCTTCACCTTTCCGATGCTGCCGCTCTCTCCGGCTCCCTGAGCCGAAGATGCGGCTTCTTCGCGCAAAGACGATTGTACCGCTCACAGTGCTCTCTTAGCGCCGCTTCTGCCGAAAGAAGCCCGGGAGCGGCGCTTAGCTCCGGAGAGCATCGTACCTTCGTCTTTAGCGTTTTTTGTGGTCTACATCCTAGCAGAAAGCTTTTCCACTCTGTCTGGCAAGGAAAACCTGCGGGAGCACAGAAAACATCTCCTATCGTGTTCTGGACGTTGCACGGAGGTCTGCCATGTGTTTCCATGAAGAAAAGAAAAGTTGTCCAAAATAACTTCCTATCGAATATTCATGTGACTGGAAAAGTCAGGAGAATGGTAAGGTACTGTTTTCTATCAGTTGGCAAGTTCAGCACACAATCCCAGTGTTGTACAGCTTCTTTCTTCACCTTTCCGATGCTGCCGCTCTCTCCGGCTCCCTGAGCCCAAGAAGCGGCTTCTTCGCGCAAAGACGATTGTACCGGTCACAGTGCTCTCATAGCGCGGCTTCTGCCGAAACACGCCCGGGAGCGGCTCTTAGCTCGGGAGAGCATCGTACCTTCGTCTTTAGCGTCTTTTGTGGTCTACATCCTAGCAGAAAGCTTTTCCACTCTGTCTGGCAAGGAAAACCTGCGGGAGCACAGAAAACATCTCCCATCGTGTTCTGGACATTGCACGGAGGTCTGCCAAGTGTTCAGCATAAAGAAAAGAAAAGCTGTCCAAAGCAGCTTCTTATCGAATATTCATGTGAATAGAAAAGTCAGGAGAATGGTAAGGTACTGTTTTCTATCAGTTTGCTAGCGGCGCATACAATCACAGTGTTGTACAGCTTCTTTCTCCACCTTTCCGATGCTGCCGCTCTCTCCGGCTCCCGGAGCCCAAGAAGCGGCTTCTTCGCGCAAAGACGATTGTACCGCTCACAGTGCTCTCTTAGCGCGGCTTCTGCCGAAAGACGCCCGGGAGCGGCGCTTAGCTCCGGAGAGCATCGTACCTTCGTCTTTAGCGTCTTTTGTGGTCTACATCCTAGCAGAAAGCTTTTCCACTATGTCTGGCAAGGAAAACCTGCGGGAGCACAGAAAACATCTCCCATCGTGTTCTGGACATTGCACGGAGGTCTGCCAAGTGTTTGCATGAAGAAATTAATAGTTGTCCAAAATAACTTTCTATCAAATATTCTTGTGATTGGAAAAGTCAGGAAAGTGGTAAGGTACTGTTTTCTATCAGTTGGCTAGTTGAACACACAATCCCAGTATTGTACAGCTTCCTTCTTCACCTTTCCGATGCTGCCGCTCTCTCCGGCTCCCTGAGCCGAAGATGCGGCTTCTTCGCGCAAAGACGATTGTACCGCTCAGAGTGCTCTCTTAGCGCCGCTTCTGCCGAAAGAAGCCCGGGAGCGGCGCTTAGCTCCGGAGAGCATCGTACCTTCGTCTTTAGCGTTTTTTGTGGTCTACATCCTAGCAGAAAGCTTTTCCACTCTGTCTGGCAAGGAAAACCTGCGGGAGCACAGAAAACATCTCCCATCGTGTTCTGGACGTTGCACGGAGGTCTGCCATGTGTTTCCATGAAGAAAAGAAAAGTTGTCCACAATAACTTCCTATCGAATATTCATGTGACTGGAAAAGTCAGGAGAATGGTAAGGTACTGTTTTCTATCAGTTGGCAAGTTCAGCACACAATCCCAGTGTTGTACAGCTTCCTTCTTCACCTTTCCGATGCTGCCGCTCTCTCCGGCTCCCGGAGCCGTAGAAACGGCTTCTTCGCGCAAAGACGATTGTACCGCTCACAGTGCTCTCTTAGCGCGGCTTCTGCCGAAAGACGCCCGGGAGCGGCGCTTAGCTCCGGAGAGCATCGTCCCTTCGTCTTTAGCGTCTTTTGTGGTCTACATCCTGGCAGAAAGCTTTTCCACTCTGTCTGGCAAGGAAAACCTGAGGGAGCACAGAAAACATCTCCCATCGTGTTCTGGACGTTGCACGGAGGTCTGCCAAGTGTTCAGCATAAAGAAAAGAAAAGCTGTCCAAAGCAGCTTCTTATCGAATATTCATGTGAATAGAAAAGTCAGGAGAATGGTAAGGTACTGTTTTCTATCAGTTTGCAAGCGGCGCACACAATCACAGTGTTGTACAGCTTCTTTCTCCACCTTTCCGATGCTGCCGCTCTCTCCGGCTCCCGGAGCCGAAGAAGCGGCTTCTTCGCGCAAAGACGATTGTACCGCTCACAGTGCTCTCTTAGCGCGGCTTCTGCCGAAAGACGCCCGGGAGCGGCGCATAGCTCCGGAGAGCATCGTACCTTCGTCTTTAGCGTCTATTGTGGTCTACACCTTAGCAGAAAGCTTTTCCATTCTGTCTGGCAAGGAAAACCTGCGGGAGCACAGAAAACATCTCCCATCGTGTTCTGGACGTTGCACGGACGTCTGCCAAGTGTTTGGCATAAAGAAAAGAAAAGCTGTCCAAAACAGCTTCTTATCGAATATTCATGTGATTGGAAAAGTCAGGAAAGTGGTAAGGTACTGTTTTCTATCAGTTGGCTAGTTGAGCACACAATCCCAGTATTGTACAGCTTCCTTCTTCACCTTTCCGATGCTGCCGCTCTCTCCGGCTCCGGAAGCCGAAGATGCGGCTTCTTCGCGCAAAGACGATTGTACCGCTCACAGTGCTCTCTTAGCGCCGCTTCTGCCGAAAGAAGCCCGGGAGCGGCGCTTAGCTCCGGAGAGCATCGTACCTTCGTCTTTAGCGTCTTTTGTGGTCTACATCCTAGCAGAAAGCTTTTCCACTCTGTCTGGCAAGGAAAACCTGCGGGAGCACAGAAAACATCTCCCATCGTGTTCTGGACGTTGCACAGAGGTCTGCCAAGTGTTTCCATGAAGAAAAGAAAAGTTGTCCAAAATAACTTCCTATCGAATATTCATGTGACTGGAAAAGTCAGGAGAATGGTAAGGTACTGTTTTCTATCAGTTGGCAAGTTCAGCACACAATCCCAGTGTTGTACAGCTTCTTTCTTCACCTTTCCGATGCTGCCGCTCTCTCCGGCTCCCTGAGCCCAAGAAGCGGCTTCTTCGCGCAAAGACGATTGTACCGCTCACAGTGCTCTCTTAGCGCAGCTTCTGCCGAAAGACGCCCGGGAGCGGCTCTTAGCTCGGGAGAGCATCGTACCTTCGTCTTTAGCGTCTTTTGTGGTCTACATCCTAGCAGAAAGCTTTTCCACTCTGTCTGGCAAGGAAAACCTGCGGGAGCACAGAAAACATCTCCCATCGTGTTCTGGACGTTGCACGGAGGTCTGCCAAGGGTTTCAGCATAAAGAAAAGAAAAGCTGTCCAAAGCAGCTTCTTATCGAATATTCATGTGACTGGAAAAGTCAGGAGAATGGTAAGGTACTGTTTTCTATCAGTTGGCAAGTTGAGCACACAATCCCAGTGTTGTACAGCTTCCTTCTTCACCTTTCCGATGCTGCCGCTCTCTCCGGCTCCCCGAGCCGGAGATGCGGCTTCTTCGCGCAAAGACGATTGTACCGCTCACAGTGCTCTCTTAGCGCCGCTTCTGCCGAAAGAAGCCCGGGAGCGGCGCTTAACTCCGGAGAGCATCGTACATTCGTCTTTAGCGTCTTTTGTGGTCTACATCCTGGCAGAAAGCTTTTCCATTCTGTCTGGCAAGGAAAACCTGCGGGAGCACAGAAAACATCTCCCATCGTGTTCTAGACATTGCACGGAAGTCTGCCAAGTGTTTGGCATAAAGAAAGGAAAAGCTGTCCAAAACAGCTTCTTATCGAATATTCATGTGACTGGAAAAGTCAGGAGATAGGTAAGGTACTGTTTTCTATTAGTTGGCAAGTTCAGCACACAATCCCAGTGTTGTACAGCTTCCTTCTTCACCTTTCCGATGCTGCCGCTCTCTCCGGCTCCCGGAGCCCAAGAAGCGGCTTCTTCGCGCAAAGACGATTGTACCGCTCACAGTGCTCTCTTAGCGCGGCTTCTGCCGAAACACGCCCGGGAGCGGCGCATAGCTCCGGAGAGCATCGTACCTTCGTCTTTAGCGTCTATTGTGGTCTACACCTTAGCAGAAAGCTTTTCCACTCTGTCTGGCAAGGAAAACCTGCGGGAGCACAGAAAACATCTTCCATCGTGTTCTGGACGTTGCACGGAGGTCTGCCAAGTGTTCAGCATAAAGAAAAGAAAAGCTGTCCAAAGCAGCTTCTTATCGAATATTCATGTGAATAGAAAAGTCAGGAGAATGGTTAGGTACTGTTTTCTATCAGTTGGCAAGCGGCGCACACAATCACAGTGTTGTACAGCTTCTTTCTCCACCTTTCCGATGCTGCCGCTCTCTCCGGCTCCCGGAGCCGAAGAAGCGGCTTCTTCGCGCAAAGACGATTGTACCGGTCACAGTGTTCTCTTAGCGCGGCTTCTGCCGAAAGACGCCCGGGAGCGGCGCATAGCTCCGGAGAGCATCGTACCTTCGTCTTTAGCGTCTATTGTGGTCTACACCTTAGCAGAAAGCTTTTCCACTCTGTCTGGCAAGGAAAACCTGCGGGAGCACAGAAAACATCTCCCATCGTGTTCTGGACGTTGCACGGACGTCTGCCAAGTGTTTGGCATAAAGATAAGAAAAGCTGTCCAAAACAGCTTCTTATCGAATATTCATGTGATTGGAAAAGTCAGGAAAGTGGTAAGGTAATGTTTTCTATCAGTTGGCAAGCTGCGCACACAATCCCAGGGTTGTACAGCTTCCTTCTTCACCTTTCCCATGCTGCCGCTCTCTCCGGCTCCCTGAGCCCAAGAAGCGGCTTCTTCGCGCAAAGACGATTGTACCGCTCACAGTGCTTTCTTAGCGCGGCTTCTGCCGAAAGACGCCCGGGAGCGGCGCTTAGCTCCGGAGAGCATCGTACCTTCGTCTTTAGCGTCTTTTGTGGTCTACACCTTAGCAGAAAGCTTTTCCACTCTGTCTGGCAAGGAAAACCTGCGGGAGCACAGAAAACATCTCCCATCGTGTTCTGGACGTTGCACGGAGGTCTGCCATGTGGTTGGCATAAAGAAAGGAAAAGCTGTCCAAAACAGCTTCTTATCGAATATTCATGTGATTGGAAATGTCAGGAGAATGGTAAGGTACTGTTTTCTATCAGTTGGCAAGTTGAGCACACAATCCCAGTGTTGTACAGCTTCTTTCTTCACCTTTCCGATGCTGCCGCTCTCTCCGGCTCCCGGAGCCCAAGAAGCGGCTTCTTCGCGCAAAGACGATTGTACCGCTCACAGTGCTCTCTTAGCGCGGCTTCTGCCAAAACACGCCCGGGAGCGGCTCTTAGCTCGGGAGAGCATCGTACCTTCGTCTTTAGCGTCTTTTGTGGTCTACATCCTAGCAGAAAGCTTTTCCACTCTGTCTGGCAAGGAAAACCTGCGGGAGCACAGAAAACATCTCCCATCGTGTTCTGGACGTTGCACGGAGGTCTGCCAAGTGTTCAGCATAAAGAAAAGAAAAGCTGTCCAAAGCAGCTTCTTATCGAATATTCATGTGAATAGAAAAGTCAGGAGAATGGTAAGGTACTGTTTTCTATCAGTTGGCCAGCGGCGCACACAATCACAGTGTTGTACAGCTTCTTTCTCCACCGAATTTTCGATGATGCCGCTCTCTCCGGCTCCCGGAGCCCAAGAAGCGGCTTCTTCGCGCAAAGACGATTGTACCGCTCACAGTGCTCTCTTAGCGCGGCTTCTGCCGAAAGACGCCCGGGAGCGGCGCATAACTCCGGAGAGCATCGTACCTTCGTCTTTAGCGTCTTTTGTGGTCTACACCTTAGCAGAAAGCTTTTCCACTCTGTCTGGCAAGGAAAACCTGCGGGAGCACAGAAAACATCTCCCATCGTGTTCTGGACGTTGCACGGAGGTCTGCCAAGTGTTTGCATGAAGAAATTAATAGTTGTCCAAAATAACTTTCTATCAAATATTCTTGTGATTGGAAAAGTCAGGAAAGTGGTAAGGTAATGTTTTCTATCAGTTGGCAAGCTGCGCACACAATCCCAGTGTTGTACAGCTTCCTTCTTCACCTTTCCCATGCTGCCGCTCTCTCCGGCTCCGGGAGCCGAAGAAGCGGCTTCTTCGCGCAAAGACGATTGTACCGGTCCCAGTGCTCTCTTAGCGCGGCTTCTGCCGAAAGACGCCCGGGAGCGGCGCTTAGCTCCGGAGAGCATCGTACCTTCGTCTTTAGCGTCTTTTGTGGTCTACACCTTAGCAGAAAGCTTTTCCACTCTGTCTGGCAAGGAAAACCTGCGGGAGCACAGAAAACATCTCCCATCGTGTTCTAGACATTGCACGGAGGTCTGCCAAGTGTTTGCATGAAGAAATTAATAGTTGTCCAAAATAACTTTCTATCAAATATTCTTGTGATTGGAAAATTCAGGAAAGTGGTAAGGTACTGTTTTCTATCAGTTGGCTAGTTGAGCACAAAATCCCAGTATTGTACAGCTTCCTTCTTCACCTTTCCGATGCTGCCGCTCTCTCCGGCTCCCGGAGCCGAAGATGCGGCTTCTTCGCGCAAAGACGATTGTACCGCTCACAGTGCTCTCTTAGCGCTGCTTCTGCCGAAAGAAGCCCGGGAGCGGCGCTTAGCTCCGGAGAGCATCGTACCTTCGTCTTTAGCGTCTTTTGTGGTCTACATCCTAGCAGAAAGCTTTTCCACTCTGTCTGGCAAGGAAAACCTGCGGGAGCACAGAAAACATCTCCCATCGTGTTCTGGACGTTGCACGGAGGTCTGCCAAGTGTTTCCATGAAGAAAAGAAAAGTTGTCCAAAATAACTTCCTATCGAATATTCATGTGACTGGAAAAGTCAGGAGAATGGTAAGGTACTGTTTTCTATCAGTTGGCAAGTTCAGCACACAATCCCAGTGTTGTACAGCTTCTTTCTTCACCTTTCCGATGCTGCCGCTCTCTCCGGCTCCCTGAGCCCAAGAAGCGGCTTCTTCGCGCAAAGACGATTGTACCGCTCACAGTGCTCTCTTAGCGCGGCTTCTGCCGAAACACGCCCGGGAGCGGCTCTTAGCTCGGGAGAGCATCGTACCTTCGTCTTTAGCGTCTTTTGTGGTCTACATCCTAGCAGAAAGCTTTTCCACTCTGTCTGGCAAGGAAAACCTGCGGGAGCACAGAAAACATCTCCCATCGTGTTCTAGACATTGCACGGAGGTCTGCCAAGTGTTCAGCATAAAGAAAAGAAAAGCTGTCCAAAGCAGCTTCTTATCGAATATTCATGTGAATAGAAAAGTCAGGAGAATGGTAAGGTACTGTTTTCTATCAGTTGGCCAGCGGCGCACACAATCACAGTGTTGTACAGCTTCTTTCTCCACCGAATTTTCGATGATGCCGCTCTCTCCGGCTCCCGGAGCCCAAGAAGCGGCTTCTTCGCGCAAAGACGATTGTACCGCTCACAGTGCTCTCTTAGCGCGGCTTCTGCCGAAAGACGCCCGGGAGCGGCGCATAACTCCGGAGAGCATCGTACCTTCGTCTTTAGCGTCTTTTGTGGTCTACACCTTAGCAGAAAGCTTTTCCACTCTGTCTGGCAAGGAAAACCTGCGGGAGCACAGAAAACATCTCCCATCGTGTTCTGGACGTTGCACGGAGGTCTGCCAAGTGTTTGCATGAAGAAATTAATAGTTGTCCAAAATAACTTTCTATCAAATATTCTTGTGATTGGAAAAGTCAGGAAAGTGGTAAGGTACTGTTTTCTATCAGTTGGCAAGCTGCGCACACAATCCCAGTGTTGTACAGCTTCCTTCTTCACCTTTCCCATGCTGCCGCTCTCTCCGGCTCCGGGAGCCGAAGAAGCGGCTTCTTCGCGCAAAGACGATTGTACCGGTCCCAGTGCTCTCTTAGCGCGGCTTCTGCCGAAAGACGCCCGGGAGCGGCGCTTAGCTCCGGAGAGCATCGTACCTTCGTCTTTAGCGTCTTTTGTGGTCTACACCTTAGCAGAAAGCTTTTCCACTCTGTCTGGCAAGGAAAACCTGCGGGAGCACAGAAAACATCTCCCATCGTGTTCTAGACATTGCACGGAGGTCTGCCAAGTGTTTGCATGAAGAAATTAATAGTTGTCCAAAATAACTTTCTATCAAATATTCTTGTGATTGGAAAATTCAGGAAAGTGGTAAGGTACTGTTTTCTATCAGTTGGCTAGTTGAGCACAAAATCCCAGTATTGTACAGCTTCCTTCTTCACCTTTCCGATGCTGCCGCTCTCTCCGGCTCCCGGAGCCGAAGATGCGGCTTCTTCGCGCAAAGACGATTGTACCGCTCACAGTGCTCTCTTAGCGCTGCTTCTGCCGAAAGAAGCCCGGGAGCGGCGCTTAGCTCCGGAGAGCATCGTACCTTCGTCTTTAGCGTCTTTTGTGGTCTACATCCTAGCAGAAAGCTTTTCCACTCTGTCTGGCAAGGAAAACCTGCGGGAGCACAGAAAACATCTCCCATCGTGTTCTGGACGTTGCACGGAGGTCTGCCAAGTGTTTCCATGAAGAAAAGAAAAGTTGTCCAAAATAACTTCCTATCGAATATTCATGTGACTGGAAAAGTCAGGAGAATGGTAAGGTACTGTTTTCTATCAGTTGGCAAGTTCAGCACACAATCCCAGTGTTGTACAGCTTCTTTCTTCACCTTTCCGATGCTGCCGCTCTCTCCGGCTCCCTGAGCCCAAGAAGCGGCTTCTTCGCGCAAAGACGATTGTACCGCTCACAGTGCTCTCTTAGCGCGGCTTCTGCCGAAACACGCCCGGGAGCGGCTCTTAGCTCGGGAGAGCATCGTACCTTCGTCTTTAGCGTCTTTTGTGGTCTACATCCTAGCAGAAAGCTTTTCCACTCTGTCTGGCAAGGAAAACCTGCGGGAGCACAGAAAACATCTCCCATCGTGTTCTAGACATTGCACGGAGGTCTGCCAAGTGTTTGCATGAAGAAATTAATAGTTGTCCAAAATAACTTTCTATCAAATATTCTTGTGATTGGAAAAGTCAGGAAAGTGGTAAGGTACTGTTTTCTATCAGTTGGCTAGTTGAGCACAAAATCCCAGTATTGTACAGCTTCCTTCTTCACCTTTCCGATGCTGCCGCTCTCTCCGCCTCCCGGAGCCGAAGATGCGGCTTCTTCGCGCAAAGACGATTGTACCGCTCACAGTGCTCTCTTAGCGCCGCTTCTGCCGAAAGAAGCCCGGGAGCGGCGCTTAGCTCCGGAGAGCATCGTACCTTCGTCTTTAGCGTCTTTTGTGGTCTACATCCTAGCAGAAAGCTTTTCCACTCTGTCTGGCAAGGAAAACCTGCGGGAGCACAGAAAACATCTCCCATCGTGTTCTGGACGTTGCACGGAGGTCTGCCAAGTGTTTCCATGAAGAAAAGAAAAGTTGTCCAAAATAACTTCCTATCGAATATTCATGTGACTGGAAAAGTCAGGAGAATGGTAAGGTACTGTTTTCTATCAGTTGGCAAGTTGAGCACACAATCCCAGTGTTGTACAGCTTCTTTCTTCACCTTTCCGATGCTGCCGCTCTCTCCGGCTCCCGGAGCCGAAGAAGCGGCTTCTTCGCGCAAAGACGATTGTACCGCTCACAGTGCTCTCTTAGCGCGGCTTCTGCCGAAAGACGCCCGGGAGCGGCGCATAACTCCGGAGAGCATCGTACCTTCGTCTTTAGAGTCTTTTGTGGTCTACACCTTAGCAGAAAGCTTTTCCACTCTGTCTGGCAAGGAAAACCTGCGGGAGCACAGAAAACATCTCCCATCGTGTTCTGGACGTTGCACGGACGTCTGCAAGTGTTTGGCATAAAGAAAAGAAAAGCTGTCCAAAACAGCTTCTTATCGAATATTCATGTGATTGGAAAAGTCAGGAAAGTGGTAAGGTAATGTTTTCTATCAGTTGGCAAGCTGCGCACACAATCCCAGTGTTGTACAGCTTCCTTCTTCACCTTTCCCATGCTGCCGCTCTCTCCGGCTCCGGGAGCCGAAGAAGCGGCTTCTTCGCGCAAAGACGATTGTACCGCTCACAGTGCTCTCTTAGCGCGGCTTCTGCCGAAAGACGCCCGGGAGCGGCGCTTAGCTCCGGAGAGCATCGTACCTTCGTCTTTAGCGTTTTTTGTGGTCTACATCCTAGCAGAAAGCTTTTCCACTCTGTCTGGCAAGGAAAACCTGCGGGAGCACAGAAAACATCTCCTATCGTGTTCTGGACGTTGCACGGAGGTCTGCCATGTGTTTCCATGAAGAAAAGAAAAGTTGTCCAAAATAACTTCCTATCGAATATTCATGTGACTGGAAAAGTCAGGAGAATGGTAAGGTACTGTTTTCTATCAGTTGGCAAGTTCAGCACACAATCCCAGTGTTGTACAGCTTCTTTCTTCACCTTTCCGATGCTGCCGCTCTCTCCGGCTCCCTGAGCCCAAGAAGCGGCTTCTTCGCGCAAAGACGATTGTACCGGTCACAGTGCTCTCATAGCGCGGCTTCTGCCGAAACACGCCCGGGAGCGGCTCTTAGCTCGGGAGAGCATCGTACCTTCGTCTTTAGCGTCTTTTGTGGTCTACATCCTAGCAGAAAGCTTTTCCACTCTGTCTGGCAAGGAAAACCTGCGGGAGCACAGAAAACATCTCCCATCGTGTTCTGGACATTGCACGGAGGTCTGCCAAGTGTTCAGCATAAAGAAAAGAAAAGCTGTCCAAAGCAGCTTCTTATCGAATATTCATGTGAATAGAAAAGTCAGGAGAATGGTAAGGTACTGTTTTCTATCAGTTTGCTAGCGGCGCATACAATCACAGTGTTGTACAGCTTCTTTCTCCACCTTTCCGATGCTGCCGCTCTCTCCGGCTCCCGGAGCCCAAGAAGCGGCTTCTTCGCGCAAAGACGATTGTACCGCTCACAGTGCTCTCTTAGCGCGGCTTCTGCCGAAAGACGCCCGGGAGCGGCGCTTAGCTCCGGAGAGCATCGTACCTTCGTCTTTAGCGTCTTTTGTGGTCTACATCCTAGCAGAAAGCTTTTCCACTATGTCTGGCAAGGAAAACCTGCGGGAGCACAGAAAACATCTCCCATCGTGTTCTGGACATTGCACGGAGGTCTGCCAAGTGTTTGCATGAAGAAATTAATAGTTGTCCAAAATAACTTTCTATCAAATATTCTTGTGATTGGAAAAGTCAGGAAAGTGGTAAGGTACTGTTTTCTATCAGTTGGCTAGTTGAACACAATCCCAGTATTGTACAGCTTCCTTCTTCACCTTTCCGATGCTGCCGCTCTCTCCGGCTCCCTGAGCCGAAGATGCGGCTTCTTCGCGCAAAGACGATTGTACCGCTCAGAGTGCTCTCTTAGCGCCGCTTCTGCCGAAAGAAGCCCGGGAGCGGCGCTTAGCTCCGGAGAGCATCGTACCTTCGTCTTTAGCGTTTTTTGTGGTCTACATCCTAGCAGAAAGCTTTTCCACTCTGTCTGGCAAGGAAAACCTGCGGGAGCACAGAAAACATCTCCCATCGTGTTCTGGACGTTGCACGGAGGTCTGCCATGTGTTTCCATGAAGAAAAGAAAAGTTGTCCACAATAACTTCCTATCGAATATTCATGTGACTGGAAAAGTCAGGAGAATGGTAAGGTACTGTTTTCTATCAGTTGGCAAGTTCAGCACACAATCCCAGTGTTGTACAGCTTCTTTCTTCACCTTTCCGATGCTGCCGCTCTCTCCGGCTCCCTGAGCCCAAGAAGCGGCTTCTTCGCGCAAAGACGATTGTACCGCTCACAGTGCTCTCTTAGCGCGGCTTCTGCCGAAAGACGCCCGGGAGCGGCTCTTAGCTCGGGAGAGCATCGTACCTTCGTCTTTAGCGTCTTTTGTGGTCTACATCCTAGCAGAAAGCTTTTCCACTCTGTCTGGCAAGGAAAACCTGCGGGAGCACAGAAAACATCTCCCATCGTGTTCTGGACGTTGCACGGAGGTCTGCCAAGTGTTCAGCATAAAGAAAAGAAAAGCTGTCCAAAGCAGCTTCTTATCGAATATTCATGTGAATAGAAAAGTCAGGAGAATGGTAAGGTACTGTTTTGTATCAGTTTGCAAGCGGCGCACACAATCCCAGGGTTGTACAGCTTCTTTCTCCACCTTTCCGATGCTGCCGCTCTCTCCGGCTCCCGGAGCCCAAGAAGCGGCTTCTTCGCGCAAAGACGATTGTACCGCTCACAGTGCTCTCTTAGCGCGGCTTCTGCCGAAAGACGCCCGGGAGCGGCTCTTAGCTCCGGAGAGCATCGTACCTTCGTCTTTAGCGTCTTTTGTGGTCTACATCCTAGCAGAAAGCTTTTCCACTCTGTCTGGCAAGGAAAACCTGCGGGAGCACAGAAAACATCTCCCATCGTGTTCTGGACGTTGCACGGAGGTCTGCCAAGTGTTCAGCATAAAGAAAAGAAAAGCTGTCCAAAGCAGCTTCTTATCGAATATTCATGTGAATAGAAAAGTCAGGAGAATGGTAAGGTACTGTTTTCTATCAGTTGGCCAGCGGCGCACACAATCACAGTGTTGTACAGCTTCTTTCTCCACCTTTCCGATGCTGCCGCTCTCTCCGGCTCCCGGAGCCCAAGAAGCGGCTTCTTCGCGCAAAGACGATTGTACCGCTCACAGTGCTCTCTTAGCGCGGCTTCTGCCGAAAGACGCCCGGGAGCGGCGCATAGCTCCGGAGAGCATCGTACCTTCGTCTTTAGCGTCTATTGTGGTCTACACCTTAGCAGAAAGCTTTTCCATTCTGTCTGGCAAGGAAAACCTGCGGGAGCACAGAAAACATCTCCCATCGTGTTCTAGACATTGCACGGAGGTCTGCCATGTGTTTGGCATAAAGAAAGGAAAAGCTGTCCAAAACAGCTTCTTATCGAATATTCATGTGATTGGAAATGTCAGGAATGTGGTAAGGTAATGTTTTCTATCAGTTGGCAAGCTGCGCTCACAATCCCAGTGTTGTACAGCTTCCTTCTTCACCTTTCCCATGCTGCCGCTCTCTCCGGCTCCGGGAGCCGAAGAAGCGGCTTCTTCGCGCAAAGACGATTGTACCGCTCACAGTGCTCTCTTAGCGCCGCTTCTGCCGAAAGAAGCCCGGGAGCGGCGCTTAGCTCCGGAGAGCATCGTACCTTCGTCTTTAGCGTCTTTTGTGGTCTACACCTTAGCAGAAAGCTTTTCCACTCTGTCTGGCAAGGAAAACCTGCGGGAGCACAGAAAACATCTCCCATCGTGTTCTGGACGTTGCACGGAGGTCTGCCAAGTGTTTGCATGAAGAAATTAATAGTTGTCCAAAATAACTTTCTATCAAATATTCTTGTGATTGGAAAAGTCAGGAAAGTGGTAAGGTACTGTTTTCTATCAGTTGGCAAGCTGCGCACACAATCCCAGTGTTGTACAGCTTCCTTCTTCACCTTTCCCATGCTGCCGCTCTCTCCGGCTCCGGGAGCCGAAGAAGCGGCTTCTTCGCGCAAAGACGATTGTACCGCTCACAGTGCTCTCTTAGCGCGGCTTCTGCCGAAAGACGCCCGGGAGCGGCGCTTAGCTCCGGAGAGCATCGTACCTTCGTCTTTAGCGTCTTTTGTGGTCTACATCCTAGCAGAAAGCTTTTCCACTCTGTCTGGCAAGGAAAACCTGCGGGAGCACAGAAAACATCTCCCATCGTGTTCTGGACGTTGCACGGAGGTCTGCCAAGTGTTTGCATGAAGAAATTAATAGTTGTCCAAAATAACTTTCTATCAAATATTCTTGTGATTGGAAAAGTCAGGAAAGTGGTAAGGTACTGTTTTCTATCAGTTGGCTAGTTGAGCACACAATCCCAGTGTTGTACAGCTTCCTTCTTCACCTTTCCGATGCTGCCGCTCTCTCCGGCTCCCAGAGCCGAAGATGCGGCTTCTTCGCGCAAAGACGATTGTACCGCTCACAGTGCTCTCTTAGCGCCGCTTCTGCCGAAAGAAGCCCGGGAGCGGCGCTTAGCTCCGGAGAGCATCGTACCTTCGTCTTTAGCGTCTTTTGTGGTCTACATCCTAGCAGAAAGCTTTTCCACTCTGTCTGGCAAGGAAAACCTGCGGGAGCACAGAAAACATCTCCCATCGTGTTCTGGACGTTGCACGGAGGTCTGCCAAGTGTTTCCATGAAGAAAAGAAAAGTTGTCCAAAATAACTTCCTATCGAATATTCATGTGACTGGAAAAGTCAGGAGAATGGTAAGGTACTGTTTTCTATCAGTTGGCAAGTTGAGCACACAATCCCAGTGTTGTACAGCTTCTTTCTTCACCTTTCCGATGCTGCCGCTCTCTCCGGCTCCCTGAGCCCAAGAAGCGGCTTCTTCGCGCAAAGACGATTGTACCGCTCACAGTGCTCTCTTAGCGCGGCTTCTGCCGAAACACGCCCGGGAGCGGCTCTTAGCTCGGGAGAGCATCGTACCTTCGTCTTTAGCGTCTTTTGTGGTCTACATCCTAGCAGAAAGCTTTTCCACTCTGTCTGGCAAGGAAAACCTGCGGGAGCACAGAAAACATCTCCCATCGTGTTCTGGACATTGCACGGAGGTCTGCCAAGTGTTCAGCATAAAGAAAAGAAAAGCTGTCCAAAGCAGCTTCTTATCGAATATTCATGTGAATAGAAAAGTCAGGAGAATGGTAAGGTACTGTTTTGTATCAGTTTGCAAGCGGCGCACACAATCACAGTGTTGTACAGCTTCTTTCTCCACCTTTCCGATGCTGCCGCTCTCTCCGGCTCCCGGAGCCCAAGAAGCGGCTTCTTCGCGCAAAGACGATTGTACCGCTCACAGTGCTCTCTTAGCGCGGCTTCTGCCGAAAGACGCCCGGGAGCGGCGCATAGCTCCGGAGAGCATCGTACCTTCGTCTTTAGCGTCTATTGTGGTCTACACCTTAGCAGAAAGCTTTTCCATTCTGTCTGGCAAGGAAAACCTGCGGGAGCACAGAAAACATCTCCCATCGTGTTCTGGACGTTGCACGGACGTCTGCCAAGTGTTTGGCATAAAGATAAGAAAAGCTGTCCAAAACAGCTTCTTATCGAATATTCATGTGACTGGAAATGTCAGGAGAATGGTAAGGTACTGTTTTATATCAGTTGGCAAGCTGCGCACACAATCCCAGTGTTGTACAGCTTCCTTCTTCACCTTTCCCATGCTGCCGCTCTCTCCGGCTCCGGGAGCCGAAGAAGCGGCTTCTTCGCGCAAAGACGATTGTACCGCTCACAGTGCTCTCTTAGTGCGGCTTCTGCCGAAAGACGCCCGGGAGCGGCGCTTAGCTCCGGAGAGCATCGTACCTTCGTCTTTAGCGTCTTTTGTGGTCTACATCCTAGCAGAAAGCTTTTCCACTCTGTCTGGCAAGGAAAACCTGCGGGAGCACAGAAAACATCTCCCATCGTGTTCTAGACATTGCACGGAGGTCTGCCAAGTGTTTGCATGAAGAAATTAATAGTTGTCCAAAATAACTTTCTATCAAATATTCTTGTGATTGGAAAAGTCAGGAAAGTGGTAAGGTACTGTTTTCTATCAGTTGGCTAGTTGAGCACACAATCCCAGTATTGTACAGCTTCCTTCTTCACCTTTCCGATGCTGCCGCTCTCTCCAGCTCCCGGAGCCGAAGATGCGGCTTCTTCGCGCAAAGACGATTGTACCGCTCACAGTGCTCTCTTAGCGCCGCTTCTGCCGAAAGACGCCCGGGAGCGGCGCTTAGCTCCGGAGAGCATCGTCCCTTCGTCTTTAGCGTCTTTTGTGGTCTACATCCTAGCAGAAAGCTTTTCCACTCTGTCTGGCAAGGAAAACCTGCGGGAGCACAGAAAACATCTCCCATCGTGTTCTGGACGTTGCACGGAGGTCTGCCAAGTGTTTCCATGAAGAAAAGAAAAGTTGTCCAAAATAACTTCCTATCGAATATTCATGTGACTGGAAAAGTCAGGAGAATGGTAAGGTACTGTTTTCTATAAGTTGGCAAGTTCAGCACACAATCCCAGTGTTGTACAGCTTCTTTCTTCACCTTTCCGATGCTGCCGCTCTCTCCGGCTCCCTGAGCCCAAGAAGCGGCTTCTTCGCGTAAAGACGATTGTACCGCTCACAGTGCTCTCTTAGCGCGGCTTCTGCCGAAACACGCCCGGGAGGGGCTCTTAGCTCGGGAGAGCATCGTACCTTCGTCTTTAGCGTCTTTTGTGGTCTACATCCTAGCAGAAAGCTTTTCCACTCTGTCTGGCAAGGAAAACCTGCGGGAGCACAGAAAACATCTCCCATCGTGTTCTGGACGTTGCACGGAGGTCTGCCAAGTGTTCAGCATAAAGAAAAGAAAAGCTGTCCAAAGCTGCTTCTTATCGAATATTCATGTGAATAGAAAAGTCAGGAGAATGGTAAGGTACTGTTTTCTATCAGTTGGCAAGTTGAGCACACAATCCCAGTGTTGTACAGCTTCTTTCTTCACCTTTCCGATGCTCCCGCTCTCTCCGGCTCCCGGAGCCCAAGAAGCGGCTTCTTCGCGCAAAGACGATTGTACCGCTCACAGTGCTCTCTTAGCGCGGCTTCTGCCGAAAGACGCCCGGGAGCGGCGCATAGCTCCGGAGAGCATCGTACCTTCGTCTTTAGCGTCTATTGTGGTCTACACCTTAGCAGAAAGCTTTTCCATTCTGTCTGGCAAGGAAAACCTGCGGGAGCACAGAAAACATCTCCCATCGTGTTCTAGACATTGCACGGAGGTCTGCCATGTGTTTGGCATAAAGAAAGGAAAAGCTGTCCAAAACAGCTTCTTATCGAATATTCATGTGATTGGAAATGTCAGGAATGTGGTAAGGTAATGTTTTCTATCAGTTGGCAAGCTGCGCTCACAATCCCAGTGTTGTACAGCTTCCTTCTTCACCTTTCCCATGCTGCCGCTCTCTCCGGCTCCGGGAGCCGAAGAAGCGGCTTCTTCGCGCAAAGACGATTGTACCGCTCACAGTGCTCTCTTAGCGCCGCTTCTGCCGAAAGAAGCCCGGCAGCGGCGCTTAGCTCCGGAGAGCATCGTACCTTCGTCTTTAGCGTCTTTTGTGGTCTACACCTTAGCAGAAAGCTTTTCCACTCTGTCTGGCAAGGAAAACCTGCGGGAGCACAGAAAACATCTCCCATCGTGTTCTGGACGTTGCACGGAGGTCTGCCAAGTGTTTGCATGAAGAAATTAATAGTTGTCCAAAATAACTTTCTATCAAATATTCTTGTGATTGGAAAAGTCAGGAAAGTGGTAAGGTACTGTTTTCTATCAGTTGGCAAGCTGCGCACACAATCCCAGTGTTGGACAGCTTCCTTCTTCACCTTTCCCATGCTGCCGCTCTCTCCGGCTCCGGGAGCCGAAGAAGCGGCTTCTTCGCGCAAAGACGATTGTACCGCTCACAGTGCTCTCTTAGCGCGGCTTCTGCCGAAAGACGCCCGGGAGCGGCGCTTAGCTCCGGAGAGCATCGTACCTTCGTCTTTAGCGTCTTTTGTGGTCTACATCCTAGCAGAAAGCTTTTCCACTCTGTCTGGCAAGGAAAACCTGCGGGAGCACAGAAAACATCTCCCATCGTGTTCTAGACATTGCACGGAGGTCTGCCAAGTGTTTGCATGAAGAAATTAATAGTTGTCCAAAATAACTTTCTATCAAATATTCTTGTGATTGGAAAAGTCAGGAAAGTGGTAAGGTACTGTTTTCTATCAGTTGGCTAGTTGAGCACACAATCCCAGTGTTGTACAGCTTCCTTCTTCACCTTTCCGATGCTGCCGCTCTCTCCGGCTCCCGGAGCCGAAGATGCGGCTTCTTCGCGCAAAGACGATTGTACCGCTCACAGTGCTCTCTTAGCGCCGCTTCTGCCGAAAGAAGCCCGGGAGCGGCGCTTAGCTCCGGAGAGCATCGTCCCTTCGTCTTTAGCGTCTTTTGTGGTCTACATCCTAGCAGAAAGCTTTTCCACTCTGTCTGGCAAGGAAAACCTGCGGGAGCACAGAAAACATCTCCCATCGTGTTCTGGACGTTGCACGGAGGTCTGCCAAGTGTTTCCATGAAGAAAAGAAAAGTCCAAAATAACTTCCTATCGAATATTCATGTGACTGGAAAAGTCAGGAGAATGGTAAGGTACTGTTTTCTATCAGTTGGCAAGTTGAGCACACAATCCCAGTGTTGTACAGCTTCTTTCTTCACCTTTCCGATGCTGCCGCTCTCTCCGGCTCCCTGAGCCCAAGAAGCGGCTTCTTCGCGCAAAGACGATTGTACCGCTCACAGTGCTCTCTTAGCGCGGCTTCTGCCGAAACACGCCCGGGAGCGGCTCTTAGCTCGGGAGAGCATCGTACCTTCGTCTTTAGCGTCTTTTGTGGTCTACATCCTAGCAGAAAGCTTTTCCACTCTGTCTGGCAAGGAAAACCTGCGGGAGCACAGAAAACATCTCCCATCGTGTTCTGGACATTGCACGGAGGTCTGCCAAGTGTTCAGCATAAAGAAAAGAAAAGCTGTCCAAAGCAGCTTCTTATCGAATATTCATGTGAATAGAAAAGTCAGGAGAATGGTAAGGTACTGTTTTCTATCAGTTTGCAAGCGGCGCACACAATCACAGTGTTGTACAGCTTCTTTCTCCACCTTTCCGATGCTGCCGCTCTCTCCGGCTCCCGGAGCCCAAGAAGCGGCTTCTTCGCGCAAAGACGATTGTACCGCTCACAGTGCTCTCTTAGCGCGGCTTCTGCCGAAAGACGCCCGGGAGCGGCGCATAGCTCCGGAGAGCATCGTACCTTCGTCTTTAGCGTCTATTGTGGTCTACACCTTAGCAGAAAGCTTTTCCATTCTGTCTGGCAAGGAAAACCTGCGGGAGCACAGAAAACATTTCCCATCGTGTTCTGGACGTTGCACGGACGTCTGCCAAGTGTTTGGCATAAAGATAAGAAAAGCTGTCCAAAACAGATTCTTATCGAATATTCATGTGACTGGAAAGGTCAAAAGAATGGTAAGGTACTGTTTTCTATCAGTTGGCAAGCTGCGCACACAATCCCAGTGTTGTACAGCTTCCTTCTTCACCTTTCCCATGCTGCCGCTCTCTCCGGCTCCGGGAGCCGAAGAAGCGGCTTCTTCGCGCAAAGACGATTGTACCGCTCACAGTGCTCTCTTAGCGCGGCTTCTGCCGAAAGACGCCCGGGAGCGGCGCTTAGCTCCGGAGAGCATCGTACCTTCGTCTTTAGCGTCTTTTGTGGTCTACATCCTAGCAGAAAGCTTTTCCACTCTGTCTGGCAAGGAAAACCTGCGGGAGCACAGAAAACATCTCCCATCGTGTTCTAGACATTGCACGGAGGTCTGCCAAGTGTTTGCATGAAGAAATTAATAGTTGTCCAAAATAACTTTCTATCAAATATTCTTGTGATTGGAAAAGTCAGGAAAGTGGTAAGGTACTGTTTTCTATCAGTTGGCTAGTTGAGCACACAATCCCAGTATTGTACAGCTTCCTTCTTCACCTTTCCGATGCTGCCGCTCTCTCCGGCTCCCGGAGCCGAAGATGCGGCTTCTTCGCGCAAAGACGATTGTACCGCTCACAGTGCTCTCTTAGCGCGGCTTCTGCCGAAAGACGCCCGGGAGCGGCGCTTAGCTCCGGAGAGCATCGTCCCTTCGTCTTTAGCGTCTTTTGTGGTCTACATCCTAGCAGAAAGCTTTTCCACTCTGTCTGGCAAGGAAAACCTGCGGGAGCACAGAAAACATCTCCCATCGTGTTCTGGACGTTGCACGGAGGTCTGCCAAGTGTTTCCATGAAGAAAAGAAAAGTTGTCCAAAATAACTTCCTATCGAATATTCATGTGACTGGAAAAGTCAGGAGAATGGTAAGGTACTGTTTTCTATAAGTTGGCAAGTTCAGCACACAATCCCAGTGTTGTACAGCTTCTTTCTTCACCTTTCCGATGCTGCCGCTCTCTCCGGCTCCCTGAGCCCAAGAAGCGGCTTCTTCGCGTAAAGACGATTGTACCGCTCACAGTGCTCTCTTAGCGCGGCTTCTGCCGAAACACGCCCGGGAGGGGCTCTTAGCTCGGGAGAGCATCGTACCTTCGTCTTTAGCGTCTTTTGTGGTCTACATCCTAGCAGAAAGCTTTTCCACTCTGTCTGGCAAGGAAAACCTGCGGGAGCACAGAAAACATCTCCCATCGTGTTCTGGACGTTGCACGGAGGTCTGCCAAGTGTTCAGCATAAAGAAAAGAAAAGCTGTCCAAAGCTGCTTCTTATCGAATATTCATGTGAATAGAAAAGTCAGGAGAATGGTAAGGTACTGTTTTCTATCAGTTTGCAAGCGGCGCACACAATCACAGTGTTGTACAGCTTCTTTCTCCACCTTTCCGATGCTGCCGCTCTCTCCGGCTCCCGGAGCCGAAGAAGCGGCTTCTTCGCGCAAAGACGATTGTACCGCTCACAGTGCTCTCTTAGCGCGGCTTCTGCCGAAAGACGCCCGGGAGCGGCGCATAGCTCCGGAGAGCATCGTCCCTTCGTCTTTAGCGTCTATTGTGGTCTACACCTTAGCAGAAAGCTTTTCCATTCTGTCTGGCAAGGAAAACCTGCGGGAGCACAGAAAACATCTCCCATCGTGTTCTGGACGTTGCACGGACGTCTGCCAAGTGTTTGGCATAAAGATAAGAAAAGCTGTCCAAAACAGCTTCTTATCGAATATTCATGTGACTGGAAAAGTCAGGAGAATGGTAAGGTACTGTTTTCTATCAGTTGGCAAGTTGAGCACACAATCCCAGTGTTGTACAGCTTCCTTCTTCACCTTTCCGATGCTGCCGCTCTCTCCGGCTCCCGGAGCCGGAGATGCGGCTTCTTCGCGCAAAGACGATTGTACCGCTCACAGTGCTCTCTTAGCGCCGCTTCTGCCGAAAGAAGCCCGGGAGCGGCGCTTAACTCCGGAGAGCATCGTACCTTCGTCTTTAGCGTCTTTTGTGGTCTACATCCTGGCAGAAAGCTTTTCCACTCTGTCTGGCAAGGAAAACCTGCGGGAGCACAGAAAACATCTCCCATCGTGTTCTGGACGTTGCACGGAAGTCTGCCAAGTGTTTGGCATAAAGAAAAGAAAAGCTGTCCAAAACAGCTTCTTATCGAATATTCATGTGAATAGAAAAGTCAGGAGAATGGTAAGGTACTGTTTTCTATCAGTTGGCAAGTTGAGCACACAATCCCAGTGTTGTACAGCTTCCTTCTTCACCTTTCCGATGCTGCCGCTCTCTCCGGCTCCGGGAGCCGAAGAAGCGGCTTCTTCGCGCAAAGACGATTGTACCGCTCACAGTGCTCTCTTAGCGCGGCTTCTGCCGAAAGACGCCCGGGAGCGGCGCTTAGCTCCGGAGAGCATCGTACCTTCGTCTTTAGCGTCTTTTGTGGTCTACACCTTAGCAGAAAGCTTTTCCACTCTGTCTGGCAAGGAAAACCTGCGGGAGCACAGAAAACATCTCCCATCGTGTTCTGGACGTTGCACGGAGGTCTGCCAAGTGTTTGCATGAAGAAATTAATAGTTGTCCAAAATAACTTTCTATCAAATATTCTTGTGCTTGGAAAAGTCAGGAAAGTGGTAAGGTACTGTTTTCTATCAGTTGGCAAGCTGCGCACACAATCCCAGTGTTGTACAGCTTCCTTCTTCACCTTTCCCATGCTGCCGCTCTCTCCGGCTCCGGGAGCCGAAGAAGCGGCTTCTTCGCGCAAAGACGATTGTACCGCTCACAGTGCTCTCTTAGCGCGGCTTCTGCCGAAAGACGCCCGGGAGCGGCGCTTAGCTCCGGAGAGCATCGTCCCTTCGTCTTTAGCGTCTTTTGTGGTCTACATCCTAGCAGAAAGCTTTTCCACTCTGTCTGGCAAGGAAAACCTGCGGGAGCACAGAAAACATCTCCCATCGTGTTCTAGACATTGCACGGAGGTCTGCCAAGTGTTTGCATGAAGAAATTAATAGTTGTCCAAAATAACTTTCTATCAAATATTCTTGTGATTGGAAAAGTCAGGAAAGTGGTAAGGTACTGTTTTCTATCAGTTGGCTAGTTGAGCACACAATCCCAGTGTTGTACAGCTTCCTTCTTCACCTTTCCGATGCTGCCGCTCTCTCCGGCTCCCGGAGCCGAAGATGCGGCTTCTTCGCGCAAAGACGATTGTACCGCTCACAGTGCTCTCTTAGCGCCGCTTCTGCCGAAAGAAGCCCGGGAGCGGCGCTTAGCTCCGGAGAGCATCGTACCTTCGTCTTTAGCGTCTTTTGTGGTCTACATCCTAGCAGAAAGCTTTTCCACTCTGTCTGGCAAGGAAAACCTGCGGGAGCACAGAAAACATCTCCCATCGTGTTCTGGACGTTGCACGGAGGTCTGCCAAGTGTTTCCATGAAGAAAAGAAAAGTTGTCCAAAATAACTTCCTATCGAATATTCATGTGACTGGAAAAGTCAGGAGAATGGTAAGGTACTGTTTTCTATCAGTTGGCAAGTTGAGCACACAATCCCAGTGTTGTACAGCTTCTTTCTTCACCTTTCCGATGCTGCCGCTCTCTCCGGCTCCCTGAGCCCAAGAAGCGGCTTCTTCGCGCAAAGACGATTGTACCGCTCACAGTGCTCTCTTAGCGCCGCTTCTGCCGAAACACGCCCGGGAGCGGCTCTTAGCTCGGGAGAGCATCGTACCTTCGTCTTTAGCGTCTTTTGTGGTCTACATCCTAGCAGAAAGCTTTTCCACTCTGTCTGGCAAGGAAAACCTGCGGGAGCACAGAAAACATCTCCCATCGTGTTCTGGACGTTGCACCGACGTCTGCCAAGTGTTTGGCATAAAGAAAAGAAAAGCTGTCCAAAACAGCTTCTTATCGAATATTCATGTGATTGGAAAAGTCAGGAAAGTGGTAAGGTAATGTTTTCTATCAGTTGGCAAGCTGCGCACACAATCCCAGGGTTGTACAGCTTCCTTCTTCACCTTTCCCATGCTGCCGCTCTCTCCGGCTCCCGGAGCCCAAGAAGCGGCTTCTTCGCGCAAAGACGATTGTACCGCTCACAGTGCTCTCTTAGCGCGGCTTCTGCCGAAAGACGCCCGGGAGCGGCGCTTAGCTCCGGAGAGCATCGTACCTTCGTCTTTAGCGTCTTTTGTGGTCTACACCTTAGCAGAAAGCTTTTCCACTCTGTCTGGCAAGGAAAACCTGCGGGAGCACAGAAAACATCTCCCATCGTGTTCTGGACGTTGCACGGAGGTCTGCCATGTGTTTGGCATAAAGAAAGGAAAAGCTGTCCAAAACAGCTTCTTATCGAATATTCATGTGATTGGAAATGTCAGGAGAATGGTAAGGTACTGTTTTCTATCAGTTGGCAAGTTGAGCACACAATCCCAGTGTTGTACAGCTTCTTTCTTCACCTTTCCGATGCTCCCGCTCTCTCCGGCTCCCGGAGCCCAAGAAGCGGCTTCTTCGCGCAAAGACGATTGTACCGCTCACAGTGCTCTCTTAGCGCGGCTTCTGCCGAAAGACGCCCGGGAGCGGCTCTTAGCTCGGGAGAGCATCGTACCTTCGTCTTTAGCGTCTTTTGTGGTCTACATCCTAGCAGAAAGCTTTTCCACTCTGTCTGGCAAGGAAAACCTGCGGGAGCACAGAAAACATCTCCCATCGTGTTCTGGACGTTGCACGGAGGTCTGCCAAGTGTTCAGCATAAAGAAAAGAAAAGCTGTCCAAAGCAGCTTCTTATCGAATATTCATGTGAATAGAAAAGTCAGGAGAATGGTAAGGTACTGTTTTCTATCAGTTGGCCAGCGGCGCACACAATCACAGTGTTGTACAGCTTCTTTCTCCACCTTTCCGATGCTGCCGCTCTCTCCGGCTCCCGGAGCCGAAGAAGAGGCTTCTTCGCGCAAAGACGATTGTACCGCTCACAGTGCTCTCTTAGCGCGGCTTCTGCCGAAAGACGCCCGGGAGCGGCGCATAGCTCCGGAGAGCATCGTCCCTTCGTCTTTAGCGTCTATTGTGGTCTACACCTTAGCAGAAAGCTTTTCCATTCTGTCTGGCAAGGAAAACCTGCGGGAGCACAGAAAACATCTCCCATCGTGTTCTGGACATTGCACGGAGGTCTGCCATGTGTTTGGCATAAAGATAAGAAAAGCTGTCCAAAACAGCTTCTTATCGAATATTCATGTGATTGGAAATGTCAGGAATGTGGTAAGGTAATGTTTTCTATCAGTTGGCAAGCTGCGCTCACAATCCCAGTGTTGTACAGCTTCCTTCTTCACCTTTCCCATGCTGCCGCTCTCTCCGGCTCCGGGAGCCGAAGAAGCGGCTTCTTCGCGCAAAGACGATTGTACCGCTCACAGTGCTCTCTTAGCGCCGCTTCTGCCGAAAGAAGCCCGGCAGCGGCGCTTAGCTCCGGAGAGCATCGTACCTTCGTCTTTAGTGTCTTTTGTGGTCTACACCTTAGCAGAAAGCTTTTCCACTCTGTCTGGCAAGGAAAACCTGCGGGAGCACAGAAAACATCTCCCATCGTGTTCTGGACGTTGCACGGACGTCTGCCAAGTGTTTGGCATAAAGATAAGAAAAGCTGTCCAAAACAGCTTCTTATCGAATATTCATGGGACTGGAAAAGTCAGGAGAATGGTAAGGTACTGTTTTCTATCATTTGGCAAGTTGAGCACACAATCCCAGTGTTGTACAGCTTCCTTCTTCACCTTTCCGATGCTGCCGCTCTCTCCGGCTCCCGGAGCCGGAGATGCGGCTTCTTCGCGCAAAGACGATTGTACCGCTCACAGTGCTCTCTTAGCGCCGCTTCTGCCGAAAGAAGCCCGGGAGCGGCGCTTAACTCCGGAGAGCATCGTACATTCGTCTTTAGCGTCTTTTGTGGTCTACATCCTGGCAGAAAGCTTTTCCACTCTGTCTGGCAAGGAAAACCTGCGGGAGCACAGAAAACATCTCCCATCGTGTTCTGGACGTTGCACGGAAGTCTGCCAAGTGTTTGGCATAAAGAAAAGAAAAGCTGTCCAAAACAGCTTCTTATCGAATATTCATGTGACTGGAAAAGTCAGGAGAATGGTAAGGTACTGTTTTCTATCAGTTGGCAAGTTGAGCACACAATCCCAGTGTTGTACAGCTTCCTTCTTCACCTTTCCGATGCTGCCGCTCTCTCCGGCTCCCGGAGCCGGAGATGCGGCTTCTTCGCGCAAAGACGATTGTACCGCTCACAGTGCTCTCTTAGCGCCGCTTCTGCCGAAAGAAGCCCGGGAGCGGCGCATAACTCCGGAGAGCATCGTACCTTCGTCTTTAGCGTCTTTTATGGTCTACACCTTAGCAGAAAGCTTTTCCACTCTGTCTAGCAAGGAAAACCTGCGGGAGCACAGAAAACATCTCCCATCGTGTTCTGGACGTTGCACGGACGTCTGCCAAGTGTTTGGCATAAAGAAAAGAAAAGCTGTCCAAAACAGCTTCTTATCGAATATTCATGTGATTGGAAAAGTCAGGAAAGTGGTAAGGTAATGTTTTCTATAAGTTGGCAAGCTGCGCACACAATCCCAGTGTTGTACAGCTTCCTTCTTCACCTTTCCCATGCTGCCGCTCTCTCCGGCTCCCGGAGCCGGAGATGCGGCTTCTTCGCGCAAAGACGATTGTACCGCTCACAGTGCTCTCTTAGCGCGGCTTCTGCCGAAAGACGCCCGGGAGCGGCGCTTAGCTCCGGAGAGCATCGTACCTTCGTCTTTAGCGTCTTTTGTGGTCTACATCCTAGCAGAAAGCTTTTCCACTCTGTCTGGCAAGGAAAACCTGCGGGAGCACAGAAAACATCTCCCATCGTGTTCTAGACATTGCACGGAGGTCTGCCAAGTGTTTGCATGAAGAAATTAATAGTTGTCCAAAATAACTTTCTATCAAATATTCTTGTGATTGGAAAAGTCCGGAAAGTGGTAAGGTACTGTTTTCTATCAGTTGGCTAGTTGAGCACACAATCCCAGTATTGTACAGCTTCCTTCTTCACCTTTCCGATGCTGCCGCTCTCTCCGGCTCCCGGAGCCGAAGATGCGGCTTCTTCGCGCAAAGACGATTGTACCGCTCACAGTGCTCTCTTAGCGCCGCTTCTGCCGAAAGAAGCCCGGGAGCGGCGCTTAGCTCCGGAGAGCATCGTACCTTCGTCTTTAGCGTCTTTTGTGGTCTACATCCTAGCAGAAAGCTTTTCCACTCTGTCTGGCAAGGAAAACCTGCGGGAGCACAGAAAACATCTCCCATCGTGTTCTGGACGTTGCACGGAGGTCTGCCAAGTGTTTCCATGAAGAAAAGAAAAGTTGTCCAAAATAACTTCCTATCGAATATTCATGTGACTGGAAAAGTCAGGAGAATGGTAAGGTACTATTTTCTATCAGTTGGCAAGTTGAGAACACAATCCCAGTGTTGGACAGCTTCTTTCTTCACCTTTCCGATGCTGCCGCTCTCTCCGGCTCCCGGAGCCGAAGAAGCGGCTTCTTCGCGCAAAGACGATTGTACCGCTCACAGTGCTCTCTTAGCGCGGCTTCTGCCGAAAGACGCCCGGGAGCGGCTCTTAGCTCGGGAGAGCATCGTACCTTCGTCTTTAGCGTCTTTTGTGGTCTACATCCTAGCAGAAAGCTTTTCCACTCTGTCTGGCAAGGAAAACCTGCGGGAGCACAGAAAACATCTCCCATCGTGTTCTGGACGTTGCACGGAGGTCTGCCAAGTGTTCAGCATAAGGAAAAGAAAAGCTGTCCAAAGCAGCTTCTTATCGAATATTCATGTGAATAGAAAAGTCAGGAGAATGGTAAGGTACTGTTTTCTATCAGTTGGCCAGCGGCGCACACAATCACAGTGTTGTACAGCTTCTTTCTCCACCGAATTTCCGATGCTGCCGCTCTCTCCGGCTCCCGGAGCCGAAGAAGCGGCTTCTTCGCGCAAAGACGATTGTACCGCTCACAGTGCTCTCTTAGCGCGGCTTCTGCCGAAAGACGCCCGGGAGCGGCGCATAGCTCCGGAGAGCATCGTACCTTCGTCTTTAGCGTCTATTGTGGTCTACAATTTAGCAGAAAGCTTTTCCATTCTGTCTGGCAAGGAAAACCGGCGGGAGCACAGAAAACATCTCCCATCGTGTTCTGGACATTGCACGGACGTCTGCCAAGTGTTTGGCATAAAGAAAAGAAAAGCTGTCCAAAACAGCTTCTTATCGAATATTCATGTGATTGGAAAAGTCAGGAAAGTGGTAAGGTAATGTTTTCTATCAGTTGGCAAGCTGCGCACACAATCCCAGTGTTGTACAGCTTCCTTCTTCACCTTTCCCATGCTGCCGCTCTCTCCGGCTCCGGGAGCCGAAGAAGCGGCTTCTTCGCGCAAAGACGATTGTACCGCTCACAGTGCTCTCTTAGCGCGGCTTCTGCCGAAAGACGCCCGGGAGCGGCGCTTAGCTCCGGAGAGCATCGTACCTTCGTCTTTAGCGTCTTTTGTGGTCTACACCTTAGCAGAAAGCTTTTCCACTCTGTCTGGCAAGGAAAACCTGCGGGAGCACAGAAAACATCTCCCATCGTGTTCTGGACGTTGCACGGAGGTCTGCCAAGTGTTTGCATGAAGAAATTAATAGTTGTCCAAAATAACTTTCTATCAAATATTCTTGTGATTGGAAAAGTCAGCAAAGTGGTAAGGTACTGTTTTCTATCAGTTGGCAAGCTGCGCACACAATCCCAGTGTTGTACAGCTTCCTTCTTCACCTTTCCCATGCTGCCGCTCTCTCCGGCTCCGGGAGCCGAAGAAGCGGCTTCTTCGCGCAAAGACGATTGTACCGCTCACAGTGCTCTCTTAGCGCGGCTTCTGCCGAAAGACGCCCGGGAGCGGCGCTTAGCTCCGGAGAGCATTGTACCTTCGTCTTTAGCGTCTTTTGTGGTCTACATCCTAGCAGAAAGCTTTTCCACTCTGTCTGGCAAGGAAAACCTGCGGGAGCACAGAAAACATCTCCCATCGTGTTCTAGACATTGCACGGAGGTCTGCCAGGTGTTTGCATGAAGAAATTAATAGTTGTCCAAAATAACTTTCTATCAAATATTCTTGTGATTGGAAAAGCCAGGAAAGTGGTAAGGTACTGTTTTCTATCAGTTGGCTAGTTGAGCACACAATCCCAGTATTGTACAGCTTCCTTCTTCACCTTTCCGATGCTGCCGCTCTCTCCGGCTCCCGGAGCCGAAGATGCGGCTTCTTCGCGCAAAGACGATTGTACCGCTCACAGTGCTCTCTTAGCGCCGCTTCTGCCGAAAGAAGCCCGGGAGCGGCGCTTAGCTCCGGAGAGCATCGTACCTTCGTCTTTAGCGTCTTTTGTGGTCTACATCCTAGCAGAAAGCTTTTCCACTCTGTCTGGCAAGGAAAACCTGCGGGAGCACAGAAAACATCTCCCATCGTGTTCTGGACGTTGCACGGAGGTCTGCCAAGTGTTTCCATGAAGAAAAGAAAAGTTGTCCAAAATAACTTCCTATCGAATATTCATGTGACTGGAAAAGTCAGGAGAATGGTAAGGTACTGTTTTCTATCAGTTGGCAAGTTGAGCACACAATCCCAGTGTTGTACAGCTTCTTTCTTCACCTTTCCGATGCTGCCGCTCTCTCCGGCTCCCTGAGCCCAAGAAGCGGCTTCTTCGCGCAAAGACGATTGTACCCCTCACAGTGCTCTCTTAGCGCGGCTTCTGCCGAAACACGCCCGGGAGCGGCTCTTAGCTCGGGAGAGCATCGTACCTTCGTCTTTAGCGTCTTTTGTGGTCTACATCCTAGCAGAAAGCTTTTCCACTCTGTCTGGCAAGGAAAACCTGGGGGAGCACAGAAAACATCTCCCATCGTGTTCTGGACGTTGCACGGAGGTCTGCGAAGTGTTCAGCATAAAGAAAAGAAAAGCTGTCCAAAGCAGCTTCTTATCGAATATTCATGTGAATAGAAAAGTCAGGAGAATGGTAAGGTACTGTTTTCTATCAGTTGGCCAGCGGCGCACACAATCACAGTGTTGTACAGCTTCTTTCTCCACCTTTCCGATGCTGCCGCTCTCTCCGGCTCCCGGAGCCGAAGAAGCGGCTTCTTCGCGCAAAGACGATTGTACCGCTCACAGTGCTCTCTTAGCGCGGCTTCTGCCGAAAGACGCCCGGGAGCGGCGCCTAGCTCCGGAGAGCATCGTACCTTCGTCTTTAGCGTCTATTGTGGTCTACACCTTAGCAGAAAGCTTTTCCATTCTGTCTGGCAAGGAAAACCTGCGGGAGCACAGAAAACATCTCCCATCGTGTTCTGGACGTTGCACGGACGTCTGCCAAGTGTTTGGCATAAAGATAAGAAAAGCTGTCCAAAACAGCTTCTTATCGAATATTCATGTGACTGGAAAAGTCAGGAGAATGGTAAGGTACTGTTTTCTATCAGTTGGCAAGTTGAGCACACAATCCCAGTGTTGTACAGCTTCCTTCTTCACCTTTCCCATGCTGCCGCTCTCTCCGGCTCCCCGAGCCGGAGATGCAGCTTCTTCGCGCAAAGACGATTGTACCGCTCACAGTGCTCTCTTAGCGCCGCTTCTGCCGAATGAAGCCCGGGAGCGGCGCTTAACTCCGGAGAGCATCGTACCTTCGTCTTTAGCGTCTTTTGTGGTCTACATCCTGGCAGAAAGCTTTTCCACTCTGTCTGGCAAGAAAAACCTGCGGGAGCACAGAAAACATCTCCCATCGTGTTCTGGACATTGCACGGAGCTCTGCCAAGTGTTTGGCATAAAGAAAAGAAAAGCTGCCCAAAACAGCTTCCTATCGAATATTCATGTGATTGGAAACGTCAGGAAAGTGGTAAGGTAATGTTTTCTATCAGTTGGCAAGCTGCGCACACAATCCCAGTGTTGTACAGCTTCCTTCTTCACCTTTCCCATGCTGCCGCTCTCTCCGGCTCCGGGAGCCGAAGAAGCGGCTTCTTCGCGCAAAGACGATTGTACCGCTCACAGTGCTCTCTTAGCGCGGCTTCTGCCAAAAGACGCCCGGGAGCGGCGCTTAGCTCCGGAGAGCATCGTACCTTCGTCTTTAGCGTCTTTTGTGGTCTACATCCTAGCAGAAAGCTTTTCCACTCTGTCTGGCAAGGAAAACCTGCGGGAGCACAGAAAACATCTCCCATTGTGTTCTAGACATTGCACGGAGGTCTGCCAAGTGTTTGCATGAAGAAATTAATAGTTGTCCAAAATAACTTTCTATCAAATATTCTTGTGATTGGAAAAGTCAGGAAAGTGGTAAGGTACTGTTTTCTATCAGTTGGCTAGTTGAGCACACAATCCCAGTATTGTACAGCTTCCTTCTTCACCTTTCCGATGCTGCCGCTCTCTCCGGCTCCCGGAGCCGAAGATGCGGCTTCTTCGCGCAAAGACGATTGTACCGCTCACAGTGCTCTCTTAGCGCCGCTTCTGCCGAAAGACGCCCGGGAGCGGCGCTTAGCTCCGGAGAGCATCGTACCTTCGTCTTTAGCGTCTTTTGTGGTCTACATCCTAGCAGAAAGCTTTTCCACTCTGTCTGGCAAGGAAAACCTGCGGGAGCACAGAAAACATCTCCCATCGTGTTCTGGACGTTGCACGGAGGTCTGCCAAATGTTTCCATGAAGAAAAGAAAAGTTGTCCAAAATAACTTCCTATCGAATATTCATGTGACTGGAAAAGTCAGGAGAATGGTAAGGTACTGTTTTCTATCAGTTGGCAAGTTCAGCACACAATCCCAGTGTTGTACAGCTTCTTTCTTCACCTTTCCGATGCTGCCGCTCTCTCCGGCTCCCGGAGCCGAAGAAGCGGCTTCTTCGCGCAAAGACGATTGTACCGGTCACAGTGCTCTCTTAGCGCGGCTTCTGCCGAAAGACGCCCGGGAGCGGCGCATAGCTCCGGAGAGCATCGTCCCTTCGTCTTTAGCGTCTATTGTGGTCTACACCTTAGCAGAAAGCTTTTCCATTCTGTCTGGCAAGGAAAACCTGCGGGAGCACAGAAAACATCTCCCATCGTGTTCTGGACGTTGCACGGACGTCTGCCAAGTGTTTGGCATAAAGATAAGAAAAGCTGTCCAAAACAGCTTCTTATCGAATATTCATGTGACTGGAAAAGTCAGGAGAATGGTAAGGTACTGTTTTCTATCAGTTGGCAAGTTGAGCACACAATCCCAGTGTTGTACAGCTTCCTTCTTCACCTTTCCCATGCTCCCGCTCTCTCCGGCTCCCGGAGCCGGAGATGCGGCTTCTTCGCGCAAAGACGATTGTACCGCTCACAGTGCTCTCTTAGCGCCGCTTCTGCCGAAAGAAGCCCGGGAGCGGCGCTTAACTCCGGAGAGCATCGTACATTTGTCTTCAGCGTCTTTTGTGGTCTACATCCTGGCAGAAAGCTTTTCCACTCTGTCTGGCAAGGAAAACCTGCGGGAGCACAGAAAACATCTCCCATCGTGTTCTGGACGTTGCACGGAAGTCTGCCAAGTGTTTGGCATAAAGAAAAGAAAAGCTGTCCAAAACAGCTTCTTATCGAATATTCATGTGACTGGAAAAGTCAGGAGAATGGTAAGGTACTGTTTTCTATCAGTTGGCAAGTTGAGCACACAATCCCAGTGTTGTACAGCTTCCTTCTTCACCATTCCGATGCTGCCGCTCTCTCCGGCTCCCGGAGCCGGAGATGCGGCTTCTTCGCGCAAAGACGATTGTACCGCTCACAGTGCTCTCTTAGCGCCGCTTCTGCCGAAAGAAGCCCGGGAGCGGCGCATAACTCCGGAGAGCATCGTACCTTCGTCTTTAGCGTCTTTTGTGGTCTACACCTTAGCAGAAAGCTTTTCCACTCTGTCTGGCAAGGAAAACCTGCGGGAGCACAGAAAACATCTCCCATCGTGTTCTGGACGTTGCACGGACGTCTGCCAAGTGTTTGACATAAAGAAAAGAAAAGCTGTCCAAAACAGCTTCTTATCGAATATTCATGTGATTGGAAAAGTCAGGAAAGTGGTAAGGTAATGTTTTCTATCAGTTGGCAAGCTGCGCACACAATCCCAGTGTTGTACAGCTTCCTTCTTCACCTTTCCCATGCTGCCGCTCTCTCCGGCTCCCGGAGCCGGAGATGCGGCTTCTTCGCGCAAAGACGATTGTACCGCTCACAGTGCTCTCTTAGCGCGGCTTCTGCCGAAAGACGCCCGGGTGCGGCGCTTAGCTCCGGAGAGCATCGTACCTTCGTCTTTAGCGTCTTTTGTGGTCTACATCCTAGCAGAAAGCTTTTCCACTCTGTCTGGCAAGGAAAACCGGCGGGAGCACAGAAAACATCTCCCATCGTGTTCTAGACATTGCACGGAGGTCTGCCAAGTGTTTGCATGAAGAAATTAATAGTTGTCCAAAATAACTTTCTATCAAATATTCTTGTGATTGGAAAAGTCAGGAAAGTGGTAAGGTACTGTTTTCTATCAGTTGGCTAGTTGAGCACACAATCCCAGTATTGTACAGCTTCCTTCTTCACCTTTCCGATGCTGCCGCTCTCTCCGGCTCCCGGAGCCGAAGATGCGGCTTCTTCGCGCAAAGACGATTGTACCGCTCACAGTGCTCTCTTAGCGCCGCTTCTGCCGAAAGAAGCCCGGGAGCGGCGCTTAGCTCCGGAGAGCATCGTACCTTCGTCTTTAGCGTCTTTTGTGGTCTACATCCTAGCAGAAAGCTTTTCCACTCTGTCTGGCAAGGAAAACCTGCGGGAGCACAGAAAACATCTCCCATCGTGTTCTGGACGTTGCACGGAGGTCTGCCAAGTGTTTCCATGAAGAAAAGAAAAGTTGTCCAAAATAACTTCCTATCGAATATTCATGTGACTGGAAAAGTCAGGAGAATGGTAAGGTACTGTTTTCTATCAGTTGGCAAGTTGAGCACACAATCCCAGTGTTGTACAGCTTCTTTCTTCACCTTTCCGATGCTGCCGCTCTCTCCGGCTCCCGGAGCCCAAGAAGCGGCTTCTTCGCGCAAAGACGATTGTACCGCTCACAGTGCTCTCTTAGCGCGGCTTCTGCCAAAACACGCCCGGGAGCGGCTCTTAGCTCGGGAGAGCATCGTACCTTCGTCTTTAGCGTCTTTTGTGGTCTACATCCTAGCAGAAAGCTTTTCCACTCTGTCTGGCAAGGAAAACCTGCGGGAGCACAGAAAACATCTCCCATCGTGTTCTGGACGTTGCACGGAGGTCTGCCAAGTGTTCAGCATAAAGAAAAGAAAAGCTGTCCAAAGCAGCTTCTTATCGAATATTCATGTGAATAGAAAAGTCAGGAGAATGGTAAGGTACTGTTTTCTATCAGTTTGCTAGTGGCGCACACAATCACAGTGTTGTACAGCTTCTTTCTCCACCTTTCCGATGCTGCCGCTCTCTCCGGCTCCCGGAGCCGAAGAAGCGGCTTCTTCGCGCAAAGACGATTGTACCGCTCACAGTGCTCTCTTAGCGCGGCTTCTGCCGAAAGACGCCCGGGAGCGGCGCATAGCTCCGGAGAGCATCGTACCTTCGTCTTTAGCGTCTATTGTGGTCTACACCTTAGCAGAAAGCTTTTCCACTCTGTCTGGCAAGGAAAACCTGCGGGAGCACAGAAAACATCTCCCATCGTGTTCTGGACGTTGCACGGACGTCTGCCAAGTGTTTGGCATAAAGATAAGAAAAGCTGTCCAAAACAGCTTCTTATCGAATATTCATGTGATTGGAAAAGTCAGGAAAGTGGTAAGGTAATGTTTTCTATCAGTTGGCAAGCTGCGCACACAATCCCAGGGTTGTACAGCTTCCTTCTTCACCTTTCCAATGCTGCCGCTCTCTCCGGCTCCCGGAGCCCAAGAAGCGGCTTCTTCGCGCAAAGACGATTGTACCGCTCACAGTGCTTTCTTAGCGCGGCTTCTGCCGAAAGACGCCCGGGAGCGGCGCTTAGCTCCGGAGAGCATCGTACCTTCGTCTTTAGCGTCTTTTGTGGTCTACACCTTAGCAGAAAGCTTTTCCACTCTGTCTGGCAAGGAAAACCTGCGGGAGCACAGAAAACATCTCCCATCGTGTTCTGGACGTTGCACGGAGGTCTGCCATGTGTTTGGCATAAAGAAAGGAAAAGCTGTCCAAAACAGCTTCTTATCGAATATTCATGTGATTGGAAATGTCAGGAGAATGGTAAGGTACTGTTTTCTATCAGTTGGCAAGTTGAGCACACAATCCCAGTGTTGTACAGCTTCTTTCTTCACCTTTCCGATGCTCCCGCTCTCTCCGGCTCCCGGAGCCCAAGAAGCGGCTTCTTCGCGCAAAGACGATTGTACCGCTCACAGTGCTCTCTTAGCGCGGCTTCTGCCGAAAGACGCCCGGGAGCGGCTCTTAGCTCGGGAGAGCATCGTACCTTCGTCTTTAGCGTCTTTTGTGGTCTACATCCTAGCAGAAAGCTTTTCCACTCTGTCTGGCAAGGAAAACCTGCGGGAGCACAGAAAACATCTCCCATCGTGTTCTAGACATTGCACGGAGGTCTGCCAAGTGTTTGCATGAAGAAATTAATAGTTGTCCAAAATAACTTTCTATCAAATATTCTTGTGATTGGAAAAGTCAGGAAAGTGGTAAGGTACTGTTTTCTATCAGTTGGCAAGCTGCGCACACAATCCCAGTGTTGTACAGCTTCCTTCTTCACCTTTCCCATGCTGCCACTCTCTCCGGCTCCGGGAGCCGAAGAAGCGGCTTCTTCGCGCAAAGACGATTGTACCGCTCACAGTGCTCTCTTAACGCCGCTTCTGCCGAAAGACGCCCGGGAGCGGCGCTTAGCTCCGGAGAGCATCGTACCTTCGTCTTTAGCGTCTTTTGTGGTCTACATCCTAGCAGAAAGCTTTTCCACTCTGTCTGGCAAGGAAAACCGGCGGGAGCACAGAAAACATCTCCCATCGTGTTCTAGACATTGCACGGAGGTCTGCCAAGTGTTTGCATGAAGAAATTAATAGTTGTCCAAAATAACTTTCTATCAAATATTCTTGTGATTGGAAAAGTCCGGAAAGTGGTAAGGTACTGTTTTCTATCAGTTGGCTAGTTGAGCACACAATCCCAGTATTGTACAGCTTCCTTCTTCACCTTTTCGATGCTGCCGCTCTCTCCGGCTCCCGGAGCCGAAGATGCGGCTTCTTCGCGCAAAGACGATTGTACCGCTCACAGTGCTCTCTTAGCGCCGCTTCTGCCGAAACACGCCCGGGAGCGGCGCTTAGCTCCGGAGAGCATCGTACCTTCGTCTTTAGCGTCTTTTGTGGTCTACATCCTAGCAGAAAGCTTTTCCACTCTGTCTGGCAAGGAAAACCTGCGGGAGCACAGAAAACATCTCCCATCGTGTTCTGGACGTTGCACGGAGGTCTGCCAAGTGTTTCCATGAAGAAAAGAAAAGTTGTCCAAAATAACTTCCTATCGAATATTCATGTGACTGGAAAAGTCAGGAGAATGGTAAGGTACTGTTTTCTATCAGTTGGCAAGTTCAGCACACAATCCCAGTGTTGTACAGCTTCTTTCTTCACCTTTCCGATGCTGCCGCTCTCTCCGGCTCCCGGAGCCGAAGAAGCGGCTTCTTCGCGCAAAGACGATTGTACCGCTCACAGTGCTCTCTTAGCGCGGCTTCTGCCGAAAGACGCCAGGGAGCGGCGCATAGCTCCGGTGAGCATCAACCCTTCGTCTTTAGCGTCTATTGTGGTCTACACCTTAGCAGAAAGCTTTTCCATTCTGTCTGGCAAGGAAAACCTGCGGGAGCACAGAAAACATCTCCCATCGTGTTCTGGACGTTGCACGGACGTCTGCCAAGTGTTTGGCATAAAGATAAGAAAAGCTGTCCAAAACAGCTTCTTATCGAATATTCATGTTACTGGAAAAGTCAGGAGAATGGTAAGGTACTGTTTTCTATCAGTTGGCAAGTTGAGCACACAATCCCAGTGTTGTACAGCTTCCTTCTTCACCTTTCCGATGCTGCCGCTCTCTCCGGCTCCCGGAGCCGGAGATGCGGCTTCTTCGCGCAAAGACGATTGTACCGCTCACAGTGCTCTCTTAGCGCCGCTTCTGCCGAAAGAAGCCCGGGAGCGGCGCTTAACTCCGGAGAGCATCGTACATTCGTCTTTAGCGTCTTTTGTGGTCTACATCCTGGCAGAAAGCTTTTCCACTCTGTCTGGCAAGGAAAACCTGCGGGAGCACAGAAAACATCTCCCATCGTGTTCTGGACGTTGCACGGACGTCTGCCAAGTGTTTGGCATAAAGATAAGAAAAGCTGTCCAAAACAGCTTCTTATCGAATATTCATGTGACTGGAAAAGTCAGGAGAATGGTAAGGTACTGTTTTCTATCAGTTGGCAAGTTGAGCACACAATCCCAGTGTTGTACAGCTTCCTTCTTCACCTTTCCCATGCTCCCGCTCTCTCCGGCTCCCGGAGCCGGAGATGCGGCTTCTTCGCGCAAAGACGATTGTACCGCTCACAGTGCTCTCTTAGCGCCGCTTCTGCCGAAAGAAGCCCGGGAGCGGCGCTTAACTCCGGAGAGCATCGTACATTTGTCTTCAGCGTCTTTTGTGGTCTACATCCTGGCAGAAAGCTTTTCCACTCTGTCTGGCAAGGAAAACCTGCGGGAGCACAGAAAACATCTCCCATCGTGTTCTGGACGTTGCACGGAAGTCTGCCAAGTGTTTGGCATAAAGAAAAGAAAAGCTGTCCAAAACAGCTTCTTATCGAATATTCATGTGACTGGAAAAGTCAGGAGAATGGTAAGGTACTGTTTTCTATCAGTTGGCAAGTTGAGCACACAATCCCAGTGTTGTACAGCTTCCTTCTTCACCATTCCGATGCTGCCGCTCTCTCCGGCTCCCGGAGCCGGAGATGCGGCTTCTTCGCGCAAAGACGATTGTACCGCTCACAGTGCTCTCTTAGCGCCGCTTCTGCCGAAAGAAGCCCGGGAGCGGCGCATAACTCCGGAGAGCATCGTACCTTCGTCTTTAGCGTCTTTTGTGGTCTACACCTTAGCAGAAAGCTTTTCCACTCTGTCTGGCAAGGAAAACCTGCGGGAGCACAGAAAACATCTCCCATCGTGTTCTGGACGTTGCACGGACGTCTGCCAAGTGTTTGACATAAAGAAAAGAAAAGCTGTCCAAAACAGCTTCTTATCGAATATTCATGTGATTGGAAAAGTCAGGAAAGTGGTAAGGTAATGTTTTCTATCAGTTGGCAAGCTGCGCACACAATCCCAGTGTTGTACAGCTTCCTTCTTCACCTTTCCCATGCTGCCGCTCTCTCCGGCTCCCGGAGCCGGAGATGCGGCTTCTTCGCGCAAAGACGATTGTACCGCTCACAGTGCTCTCTTAGCGCGGCTTCTGCCGAAAGACGCCCGGGTGCGGCGCTTAGCTCCGGAGAGCATCGTACCTTCGTCTTTAGCGTCTTTTGTGGTCTACATCCTAGCAGAAAGCTTTTCCACTCTGTCTGGCAAGGAAAACCGGCGGGAGCACAGAAAACATCTCCCATCGTGTTCTAGACATTGCACTGAGGTCTGCCAAGTGTTTGCATGAAGAAATTAATAGTTGTCCAAAATAACTTTCTATCAAATATTCTTGTGATTGGAAAAGTCAGGAAAGTGGTAAGGTACTGTTTTCTATCAGTTGGCTAGTTGAGCACACAATCCCAGTATTGTACAGCTTCCTTCTTCACCTTTCCGATGCTGCCGCTCTCTCCGGCTCCCGGAGCCGAAGATGCGGCTTCTTCGCGCAAAGACGATTGTACCGCTCACAGTGCTCTCTTAGCGCCGCTTCTGCCGAAAGAAGCCCGGGAGCGGCGCTTAGCTCCGGAGAGCATCGTACCTTCGTCTTTAGCGTCTTTTGTGGTCTACATCCTAGCAGAAAGCTTTTCCACTCTGTCTGGCAAGGAAAACCTGCGGGAGCACAGAAAACATCTCCCATCGTGTTCTGGACGTTGCACGGAGGTCTGCCAAGTGTTTCCATGAAGAAAAGAAAAGTTGTCCAAAATAACTTCCTATCGAATATTCATGTGACTGGAAAAGTCAGGAGAATGGTAAGGTACTGTTTTCTATCAGTTGGCAAGTTGAGCACACAATCCCAGTGTTGTACAGCTTCTTTCTTCACCTTTCCGATGCTGCCGCTCTCTCCGGCTCCCGGAGCCCAAGAAGCGGCTTCTTCGCGCAAAGACGATTGTACCGCTCACAGTGCTCTCTTAGCGCGGCTTCTGCCAAAACACGCCCGGGAGCGGCTCTTAGCTCGGGAGAGCATCGTACCTTCGTCTTTAGCGTCTTTTGTGGTCTACATCCTAGCAGAAAGCTTTTCCACTCTGTCTGGCAAGGAAAACCTGCGGGAGCACAGAAAACATCTCCCATCGTGTTCTGGACGTTGCACGGAGGTCTGCCAAGTGTTCAGCATAAAGAAAAGAAAAGCTGTCCAAAGCAGCTTCTTATCGAATATTCATGTGAATAGAAAAGTCAGGAGAATGGTAAGGTACTGTTTTCTATCAGTTTGCTAGTGGCGCACACAATCACAGTGTTGTACAGCTTCTTTCTCCACCTTTCCGATGCTGCCGCTCTCTCCGGCTCCCGGAGCCGAAGAAGCGGCTTCTTCGCGCAAAGACGATTGTACCGCTCACAGTGCTCTCTTAGCGCGGCTTCTGCCGAAAGACGCCCGGGAGCGGCGCATAGCTCCGGAGAGCATCGTACCTTCGTCTTTAGCGTCTATTGTGGTCTACACCTTAGCAGAAAGCTTTTCCACTCTGTCTGGCAAGGAAAACCTGCGGGAGCACAGAAAACATCTCCCATCGTGTTCTGGACGTTGCACGGACGTCTGCCAAGTGTTTGGCATAAAGATAAGAAAAGCTGTCCAAAACAGCTTCTTATCGAATATTCATGTGATTGGAAAAGTCAGGAAAGTGGTAAGGTAATGTTTTCTATCAGTTGGCAAGCTGCGCACACAATCCCAGGGTTGTACAGCTTCCTTCTTCACCTTTCCAATGCTGCCGCTCTCTCCGGCTCCCGGAGCCCAAGAAGCGGCTTCTTCGCGCAAAGACGATTGTACCGCTCACAGTGCTTTCTTAGCGCGGCTTCTGCCGAAAGACGCCCGGGAGCGGCGCTTAGCTCCGGAGAGCATCGTACCTTCGTCTTTAGCGTCTTTTGTGGTCTACACCTTAGCAGAAAGCTTTTCCACTCTGTCTGGCAAGGAAAACCTGCGGGAGCACAGAAAACATCTCCCATCGTGTTCTGGACGTTGCACGGAGGTCTGCCATGTGTTTGGCATAAAGAAAGGAAAAGCTGTCCAAAACAGCTTCTTATCGAATATTCATGTGATTGGAAATGTCAGGAGAATGGTAAGGTACTGTTTTCTATCAGTTGGCAAGTTGAGCACACAATCCCAGTGTTGTACAGCTTCTTTCTTCACCTTTCCGATGCTCCCGCTCTCTCCGGCTCCCGGAGCCCAAGAAGCGGCTTCTTCGCGCAAAGACGATTGTACCGCTCACAGTGCTCTCTTAGCGCGGCTTCTGCCGAAAGACGCCCGGGAGCGGCTCTTAGCTCGGGAGAGCATCGTACCTTCGTCTTTAGCGTCTTTTGTGGTCTACATCCTAGCAGAAAGCTTTTCCACTCTGTCTGGCAAGGAAAACCTGCGGGAGCACAGAAAACATCTCCCATCGTGTTCTAGACATTGCACGGAGGTCTGCCAAGTGTTTGCATGAAGAAATTAATAGTTGTCCAAAATAACTTTCTATCAAATATTCTTGTGATTGGAAAAGTCAGGAAAGTGGTAAGGTACTGTTTTCTATCAGTTGGCAAGCTGCGCACACAATCCCAGTGTTGTACAGCTTCCTTCTTCACCTTTCCCATGCTGCCACTCTCTCCGGCTCCGGGAGCCGAAGAAGCGGCTTCTTCGCGCAAAGACGATTGTACCGCTCACAGTGCTCTCTTAACGCCGCTTCTGCCGAAAGACGCCCGGGAGCGGCGCTTAGCTCCGGAGAGCATCGTACCTTCGTCTTTAGCGTCTTTTGTGGTCTACATCCTAGCAGAAAGCTTTTCCACTCTGTCTGGCAAGGAAAACCGGCGGGAGCACAGAAAACATCTCCCATCGTGTTCTAGACATTGCACGGAGGTCTGCCAAGTGTTTGCATGAAGAAATTAATAGTTGTCCAAAATAACTTTCTATCAAATATTCTTGTGATTGGAAAAGTCCGGAAAGTGGTAAGGTACTGTTTTCTATCAGTTGGCTAGTTGAGCACACAATCCCAGTATTGTACAGCTTCCTTCTTCACCTTTTCGATGCTGCCGCTCTCTCCGGCTCCCGGAGCCGAAGATGCGGCTTCTTCGCGCAAAGACGATTGTACCGCTCACAGTGCTCTCTTAGCGCCGCTTCTGCCGAAACACGCCCGGGAGCGGCGCTTAGCTCCGGAGAGCATCGTACCTTCGTCTTTAGCGTCTTTTGTGGTCTACATCCTAGCAGAAAGCTTTTCCACTCTGTCTGGCAAGGAAAACCTGCGGGAGCACAGAAAACATCTCCCATCGTGTTCTGGACGTTGCACGGAGGTCTGCCAAGTGTTTCCATGAAGAAAAGAAAAGTTGTCCAAAATAACTTCCTATCGAATATTCATGTGACTGGAAAAGTCAGGAGAATGGTAAGGTACTGTTTTCTATCAGTTGGCAAGTTCAGCACACAATCCCAGTGTTGTACAGCTTCTTTCTTCACCTTTCCGATGCTGCCGCTCTCTCCGGCTCCCGGAGCCGAAGAAGCGGCTTCTTCGCGCAAAGACGATTGTACCGGTCACAGTGCTCTCTTAGCGCGGCTTCTGCCGAAAGACGCCAGGGAGCGGCGCATAGCTCCGGTGAGCATCAACCCTTCGTCTTTAGCGTCTATTGTGGTCTACACCTTAGCAGAAAGCTTTTCCATTCTGTCTGGCAAGGAAAACCTGCGGGAGCACAGAAAACATCTCCCATCGTGATCTGGACGTTGCACGGACGTCTGCCAAGTGTTTGGCATAAAGATAAGAAAAGCTGTCCAAAACAGCTTCTTATCGAATATTCATGTTACTGGAAAAGTCAGGAGAATGGTAAGGTACTGTTTTCTATCAGTTGGCAAGTTGAGCACACAATCCCAGTGTTGTACAGCTTCCTTCTTCACCTTTCCGATGCTGCCGCTCTCTCCGGCTCCCGGAGCCGGAGATGCGGCTTCTTCGCGCAAAGACGATTGTACCGCTCACAGTGCTCTCTTAGCGCCGCTTCTGCCGAAAGAAGCCCGGGAGCGGCGCTTAACTCTGGAGAGCATCGTACATTCGTCTTTAGCGTCTTTTGTGGTCTACATCCTGGCAGAAAGCTTTTCCACTCTGTCTGGCAAGGAAAACCTGCGGGAGCACAGAAAACATCTCCCATCGTGTTCTGGACGTTGCACGGAAGTCTGCCAAGTGTTTGGCATAAAGAAAAGAAAAGCTGTCCAAAACAGCTTCTTATCGAATATTCATGTGACTGGAAAAGTCAGGAGAATGGTAAGGTACTGTTTTCTATCAGTTGGCAAGTTGAGCACACAATCCCAGTGTTGTACAGCTTCCTTCTTCACCTTTCCGATGCTGCCGCTCTCTCCGGCTCCCGGAGCCGGAGATGCGGCTTCTTCGCGCAAAGACGATTGTACCGCTCACAGTGCTCTCTTAGCGCCGCTTCTGCCGAAAGAAGCCCGGGAGCGGCGCATAACTCCGGAGAGCATCGTACCTTCGTCTTTAGCGTCTTTTGTGGTCTGCACCTTAGCAGAAAGCTTTTCCACTCTGTCTGGCAAGGAAAACCTGCGGGAGCACAGAAAACATCTCCCATCGTGTTCTGGACGTTGCACGGACGTCTGCCAAGTGATGGGCATAAAGAAAAGAAAAGCTGTCCAAAACAGCTTCTTATCGAATATTCATGTGATTGGAAAAGTCAGGAAAGTGGTAAGGTAATGTTTTCTATCAGTTGGCAAGCTGCGCACACAATCCCAGTGTTGTACAGCTTCCTTCTTCACCTTTCCCATGCTGCCGCTCTCTCCGGCTCCCGGAGCCGGAGATGCGGCTTCTTCGCGCAAAGACGATTGTACCGCTCACAGTGCTCTCTTAGCGCGGCTTCTGCCGAAAGACGCCCGGGAGCGGCGCTTAGCTCCGGAGAGCATCGTACCTTCGTCTTTAGCGTCTTTTGTGGTCTACATCCTAGCAGAAAGCTTTTCCACTCTGTCTGGCAAGGAAAACCTGCGGGAGCACAGAAAACATCTCCCATCGTGTTCTGGACGTTGCACGGAGGTCTGCCATGTGTTTGGCATAAAGAAAGGAAAAGCTGTCCAAAACAGCTTCTTATCGAATATTCATGTGATTGGAAATGTCAGGAGAATGGTAAGGTACTGTTTTCTATCAGTTGGCAAGTTGAGCACACAATCCCAGTGTTGTACAGCTTCTTTCTTCACCTTTCCGATGCTGCCGCTCTCTCCGGCTCCCGGAGCCCAAGAAACGGCTTCTTCGCGCAAAGACGATTGTACCGCTCACAGTGCTCTCTTAGCGCGGCTTCTGCCGAAAGACGCCCGGGAGCGGCTCTTAGCTCGGGAGAGCATCGTCCTTCGTCTTTAGCGTCTTTTGTGGTCTACATCCTAGCAGAAAGCTTTTCCACTCTGTCTGGCAAGGAAAACCTGCGGGAGCACAGAAAACATCTCCCATCGTGTTCTGGACGTTGCACGGACGTCTGCCAAGTGTTCAGCATAAAGAAAAGAAAAGCTGTCCAAAGCTGCTTCTTATCGAATATTCATGTGAATAGAAAAGTCAGGAGAATGGTAAGGTACTGTTTTCTATCAGTTGGCCAGCGGCGCACACAATCACAGTGTTGTACAGCTTCTTTCTCCACCTTTCCGATGCTGCCGCTCTCTCCGGCTCCCGGAGCCGAAGAAGCGGCTTCTTCGCGCAAAGACGATTGTACCGCTCACAGTGCTCTCTTAGCGCGGCTTCTGCCGAAAGACGCCCGGGAGCGGCGCATAACTCCGGAGAGCATCGTACCTTCGTCTTTAGCGTCTTTTGTGGTCTACATCCTAGCAGAAAGCTTTTCCACTCTGTCTGGCAAGGAAAACCGGCGGGAGCACAGAAAACATCTCCCATCGTGTTCTGGACGTTGCACGGACGTCTGCCAAGTGTTTGGCATAAAGATAAGAAAAGCTGTCCAAAACAGCTTCTTATCGAATATTCATGTGATTGGAAAAGTCAGGAAAGTGGTAAGGTAATGTTTTCTATCAGTTGGCATGCTGCGCACACAATCCCAGTGTTGTACAGCTTCCTTCTTCACCTTTCCCATGCTGCCGCTCTCTCCGGCTCCGGGAGCCGAAGAAGCGGCTTCTTCGCGCAAAGACGATTGTACCGCTCACAGTGCTCTCTTAGCGCGGCTTCTGCCGAAAGACGCCCGGGAGCGGCGCTTAGCTCCGGAGAGCATCGTACCTTCGTCTTTAGAGTCTTTTGTGGTCTACATCCTAGCAGAAAGCTTTTCCACTCTGTCTGGCAAGGAAAACCTGCGGGAGCACAGAAAACATCTCCCATCGTGTTCTAGACATTGCACGGAGGTCTGCCAAGTGTTTGCATGAAGAAATTAATAGTTGTCCAAAATAACTTTCTATCAAATATTCTTGTGATTGGAAAAGTCAGGAAAGTGGTAAGGTAATGTTTTCTATCAGTTGGCAAGCTGCGCACACAATCCCAGTGTTGTACAGCTTCCTTCTTCACCTTTCCCATGCTGCCGCTCTCTCCGGCTCCGGGAGCCGAAGAAGCGGCTTCTTCGCGCAAAGACGATTGTACCGCTCACAGTGCTCTCTTAGCGCGGCTTCTGCCGAAAGACGCCCGGGAGCGGCGCTTAGCTCCGGAGAGCATCGTACCTTCGTCTTTAGTGTCTTTTGTGGTCTACATCCTAGCAGAAAGCTTTTCCACTCTGTCTGGCAAGGAAAACCTGCGGGAGCACAGAAAACATCTCCCATCGTGTTCTAGACATTGCACGGAGGTCTGCCAAGTGTTTGCATGAAGAAATTAATAGTTGTCCAAAATAACTTTCTATCAAATATTCTTGTGATTGGAAAAGTCAGGAAAGTGGTAAGGTACTGTTTTCTATCAGTTGGCTAGTTGAGCACACAATCCCAGTATTGTACAGCTTCCTTCTTCACCTTTCCGATGCTGCCGCTCTCTCCGGCTCCCGGAGCCGAAGATGCGGCTTCTTCGCGCAAAGACGATTGTACCGCTCACAGTGCTCTCTTAGCGCGGCTTCTGCCGAAACACGCCCGGGAGCGGCTCTTAGCTCGGGAGGGCATCGTACCTTCGTCTTTAGCGTCTTTTGTGGTCTACATCCTAGCAGAAAGCTTTTCCACTCTGTCTGGCAAGGAAAACCTGCGGGAGCACAGAAAACATCTCCCATCGTGTTCTGGACGTTGCACGGAGGTCTGCCAAGTGTTCAGCATAAAGAAAAGAAAAGCTGTCCAAAGCAGCTTCTTATCGAATATTCATGTGAATAGAAAAGTCAGGAGAATGGTAAGGTACTGTGTTTTCTATCAGTTTGCAAGCGGCGCACACAATCACAGTGTTGTACAGCTTCTTTCTCCACCTTTCCGATGCTGCCGCTCTCTCCGGCTCCCGGAGCCGAAGAAGCGGCTTCTTGCTCAAAGACGATTGTACCGGTCACAGTGCTCTCTTAGCGCGGCTTCTGCCGAAAGACGCCCGGGAGCGGCGCATAGCTCCGGAGAGCATCGTCCCTTCGTCTTTAGCGTCTATTGTGGTCTACACCTTAGCAGAAAGCTTTTCCATTCTGTCTGGCAAGGAAAACCTGCGGGAGCACAGAAAACATCTCCCATCGTGTTCTGGACGTTGCACGGAGGTCTGCCAAGTGTTTGGCATAAAGATAAGAAAAGCTGTCCAAAACAGCTTCTTATCGAATATTCATGTGACTGGAAAAGTCAGGAGAATGGTAAGGTACTGTTTTCTATCAGTTGGCAAGTTGAGCACACAATCCCAGTGTTGTACAGCTTCCTTCTTCACCTTTCCGATGCTGCCGCTCTCTCCGGCTCCCGGAGCCGGAGATGCGGCTTCTTCGCGCAAAGACGATTGTACCGCTCACAGTGCTCTCTTAGCGCCGCTTCTGCCGAAAGAAGCCCGGGAGCGGCGCTTAACTCCGGAGAGCATCGTACATTCGTCTTTAGCGTCTTTTGTGGTCTACATCCTGGCAGAAAGCTTTTCCACTCTGTCTGGCAAGGAAAACCTGCGGGAGCACAGAAAACATCTCCCATCGTGTTCTGGACGTTGCACGGAAGTCTGCCAAGTGTTTGGCATAAAGAAAAGAAAAGCTGTCCAAAACAGCTTCTTATCGAATATTCATGTGACTGGAAAAGTCAGGAGAATGGTAAGGTACTGTTTTCTATCAGTTGGCAAGTTGAGCACACAATCCCAGTGTTGTACAGCTTCCTTCTTCACCTTTCCGATGCTGCCGCTCTCTCCGGCTCCCGGAGCCGGAGATGCGGCTTCTTCGCGCAAAGACGATTGTACCGCTCACAGTGCTCTCTTAGCGCCGCTTCTGCCGAAAGAAGCCCGGGAGCGGCGCATAACTCCGGAGAGCATCGTACCTTCGTCTTTAGCGTCTTTTGTGGTCTACACCTTAGCAGAAAGCTTTTCCACTCTGTCTGGCAAGGAAAACCTGCGGGAGCACAGAAAACATCTCCCATCGTGTTCTGGACGTTGCACGGAGGTCTGCCAAGTGTTTGGCATAAAGATAAGAAAAGCTGTCCAAAACAGCTTCTTATCGAATATTCATGTGATTGGAAAAGTCAGGAAAGTGGTAAGGTAATGTTTTCTATCAGTTGGCAAGCTGCGCACACAATCCCAGTGTTGTACAGCTTCCTTCTTCACCTTTCCCATGCTGCCGCTCTCTCCGGCTCCCGGAGCCGGAGATGCGGCTTCTTCGCGCAAAGACGATTGTACCGCTCACAGTGCTCTCTTAGCGCGGCTTCTGCCGAAAGACGCCCGGGAGCGGCGCTTAGCTCCGGAGAGCATCGTACCTTCGTCTTTAGCGTCTTTTGTGGTCTACATCCTAGCAGAAAGCTTTTCCACTCTGTCTGGCAAGGAAAACCTGCGGGAGCACAGAAAACATCTCCCATCGTGTTCTGGACGTTGCACGGAGGTCTGCCATGTGTTTGGCATAAAGAAAGGAAAAGCTGTCCAAAACAGCTTCTTATCGAATATTCATGTGATTGGAAATGTCAGGAGAATGGTAAGGTACTGTTTTCTATCAGTTGGCAAGTTGAGCACACAATCCCAGTGTTGTACAGCTTCTTTCTTCACCTTTCCGATGCTGCCGCTCTCTCCGGCTCCCGGAGCCCAAGAAGCGGCTTCTTCGCGCAAAGACGATTGTACCGCTCACAGTGCTCTCTTAGCGCGGCTTCTGCCGAAAGACGCCCGGGAGCGGCTCTTAGCTCGGGAGAGCATCGTCCTTCGTCTTTAGCGTCTTTTGTGGTCTACATCCTAGCAGAAAGCTTTTCCACTCTGTCTGGCAAGGAAAACCTGCGGGAGCACAGAAAACATCTCCCATCGTGTTCTGGACGTTGCACGGAGGTCTGCCAAGTGTTCAGCATAAAGAAAAGAAAAGCTGTCCAAAGCTGCTTCTTATCGAATATTCATGTGAATAGAAAAGTCAGGAGAATGGTAAGGTACTGTTTTCTATCAGTTGGCCAGCGGCGCACACAATCACAGTGTTGTACAGCTTCTTTCTCCACCTTTCCGATGCTGCCGCTCTCTCCGGCTCCCGGAGCCGAAGAAGCGGCTTCTTCGCGCAAAGACGATTGTACCGCTCACAGTGCTCTCTTAGCGCGGCTTCTGCCGAAAGACGCCCGGGAGCGGCGCATAGCTCCGGAGAGCATCGTACCTTCGTCTTTAGCGTCTTTTGTGGTCTACATCCTGGCAGAAAGCTTTTCCAATCTGTCTGGCAAGGAAAACCGGCGGGAGGACAGAAAACATCTCCCATCGTGTTCTGGACGTTGCACGGACGTCTGCCAAGTGTTTGGCATAAAGATAAGAAAAGCTGTCCAAAACAGCTTCTTATCGAATATTCATGTGATTGGAAAAGTCAGGAAAGTGGTAAGGTAATGTTTTCTATCAGTTGGCAAGCTGCGCACACAATCCCAGTGTTGTACAGCTTCCTTCTTCACCTTTCCCATGCTGCCGCTCTCTCCGGCTCCGGGAGCCGAAGAAGCGGCTTCTTCGCGCAAAGACGATTGTACCGCTCACAGTGCTCTCTTAGCGTGGCTTCTGCGGAAAGACGCCCGGAAGCGGCGCTTAGCTCCGGAGAGCATCGTACCTTCGTCTTTAGCGTCTTTTGTGGTCTACATCCTAGCAGAAAGCTTTTCCACTCTGTCTGGCAAGGAAAACCTGCGGGAGCACAGAAAACATCTCCCATCGTGTTCTAGACATTGCACGGAGGTCTGCCAAGTGTTTGCATGAAGAAATTAATAGTTGTCCAAAATAACTTTCTATCAAATATTCTTGTGATTGGAAAAGTCAGGAAAGTGGTAAGGTACTGTTTTCTATCAGTTGGCAAGCTGCGCACACAATCCCAGTGTTGTACAGCTTCCTTCTTCACCTTTCCCATGCTGCCGCTCTCTCCGGCTCCGGGAGCCGAAGAAGCGGCTTCTTCGCGCAAAGACGATTGTACCGCTCACAGTGCTCTCTTAGCGCGGCTTCTGCCGAAAGACGCCCGGGAGCGGCGCTTAGCTCCGGAGAGCATCGTACCTTCGTCTTTAGTGTCTTTTGTGGTCTACATCCTAGCAGAAAGCTTTTCCACTCTGTCTGGCAAGGAAAACCTGCGGGAGCACAGAAAACATCTCCCATCGTGTTCTAGACATTGCACGGAGGTCTGCCAAGTGTTTGCATGAAGAAATTAATAGTTGTCCAAAATAACTTTCTATCAAATATTCTTGTGATTGGAAAAGTCAGGAAAGTGGTAAGGTACTGTTTTCTATCAGTTGGCTAGTTGAGCACACAATCCCAGTATTGTACAGCTTCCTTCTTCACCTTTCCGATGCTGCCGCTCTCTCCGGCTCCCGGAGCCGAAGATGCGGCTTCTTCGCGCAAAGACGATTGTACCGCTCACAGTGCTCTCTTAGCGCCGCTTCTGCCGAAAGAAGCCCGGGAGCGGCGCTTAGCTCCGGAGAGCATCGTACCTTCGTCTTTAGCGTCTTTTGTGGTCTACATCCTAGCAGAAAGCTTTTCCACTCTGTCTGGCAAGGAAAACCTGCGGGAGCACAGAAAACATCTCCCATCGTGTTCTGGACGTTGCACGGAGGTCTGCCAAGTGTTTCCATGAAGAAAAGAAAAGTTGTCCAAAATAACTTCCTATCGAATATTCATGTGACTGGAAAAGTCAGGAGAATGGTAAGGTACTGTTTTCTATCAGTTGGCAAGTTCAGCACACAATCCCAGTGTTGTACAGCTTCTTTCTTCACCTTTCCGATGCTGCCGCTCTCTCCGGCTCCCGGAGCCGAAGAAGCGGCTTCTTCGCGCAAAGACGATTGTACCGCTCACAGTGCTCTCTTAGCGCGGCTTCTGCCGAAAGACGCCCGGGAGCGGCGCATAGCTCCGGAGAGCATCGTACCTTCGTCTTTAGCGTCTTTTGTGGTCTACATCCTGGCAGAAAGCTTTTCCACTCTGTCTGGCAAGGAAAACCGGCGGGAGGACAGAAAACATCTCCTATCGTGTTCTGGACGTTGCACGGACGTCTGCCAAGTGTTTGGCATAAAGATAAGAAAAGCTGTCCAAAACAGCTTCTTATCGAATATTCATGTGATTGGAAAAGTCAGGAAAGTGGTAAGGTAATGTTTTCTATCAGTTGGCAAGCTGCGCACACAATCCCAGTGTTGTACAGCTTCCTTCTTCACCTTTCCCATGCTGCCGCTCTCTCCGGCTCCGGGAGCCGAAGAAGCGGCTTCTTCGCGCAAAGACGATTGTACCGCTCACAGTGCTCTCTTAGCGCGGCTTCTGCGGAAAGACGCCCGGGAGCGGCGCTTAGCTCCGGAGAGCATCGTACCTTCGTCTTTAGCGTCTTTTGTGGTCTACATCCTAGCAGAAAGCTTTTCCACTCTGTCTGGCAAGGAAAACCTGCGGGAGCACAGAAAACATCTCCCATCGTGTTCTAGACATTGCACGGAGGTCTGCCAAGTGTTTGCATGAAGAAATTAATAGTTGTCCAAAATAACTTTCTATCAAATATTCTTGTGATTGGAAAAGTCAGGAAAGTGGTAAGGTAATGTTTTCTATCAGTTGGCAAGCTGCGCACACAATCCCAGTGTTGTACAGCTTCCTTCTTCACCTTTCCCATGCTGCCGCTCTCTCCGGCTCCGGGAGCCGAAGAAGCGGCTTCTTCGCGCAAAGACGATTGTACCGCTCACAGTGCTCTCTTAGCGCGGCTTCTGCCGAAAGACGCCCGGGAGCGGCGCTTAGCTCCGGAGAGCATCGTACCTTCGTCTTTAGTGTCTTTTGTGGTCTACATCCTAGCAGAAAGCTTTTCCACTCTGTCTGGCAAGGAAAACCTGCGGGAGCACAGAAAACATCTCCCATCGTGTTCTAGACATTGCACGGAGGTCTGCCAAGTGTTTGCATGAAGAAATTAATAGTTGTCCAAAATAACTTTCTATCAAATATTCTTGTGATTGGAAAAGTCAGGAAAGTGGTAAGGTACTGTTTTCTATCAGTTGGCTAGTTGAGCACACAATCCCAGTATTGTACAGCTTCCTTCTTCACCTTTCCGATGCTGCCGCTCTCTCCGGCTCCCGGAGCCGAAGATGCGGCTTCTTCGCGCAAAGACGATTGTACCGCTCACAGTGCTCTCTTAGCGCCGCTTCTGCCGAAAGAAGCCCGGGAGCGGCGCTTAGCTCCGGAGAGCATCGTACCTTCGTCTTTAGCGTCTTTTGTGGTCTACATCCTAGCAGAAAGCTTTTCCACTCTGTCTGGCAAGGAAAACCTGCGGGAGCACAGAAAACATCTCCCATCGTGTTCTGGACGTTGCACGGAGGTCTGCCAAGTGTTTCCATGAAGAAAAGAAAAGTTGTCCAAAATAACTTCCTATCGAATATTCATGTGACTGGAAAAGTCAGGAGAATGGTAAGGTACTGTTTTCTATCAGTTGGCAAGTTCAGCACACAATCCCAGTGTTGTACAGCTTCTTTCTTCACCTTTCCGATGCTGCCGCTCTCTCCGGCTCCCTGAGCCCAAGAAGCGGCTTCTTCGCGCAAAGACAATTGTACCGCTCACAGTGCTCTCTTAGCGCGGCTTCTGCCGAAACACGCCCGGGAGCGGCTCTTAGCTCGGGAGAGCATCGTACCTTCGTCTTTAGCGTCTTTTGTGGTCTACATACTAGCAGAAAGCTTTTCCACTCTGTCTGGCAAGGAAAACCTGCGGGAGCACAGAAAACATCTCCCATCGTGTTCTGGACGTTGCACGGAGGTCTGCCAAGTGTTCAGCATAAAGAAAAGAAAAGCTGTCCAAAGCAGCTTTTATCGAATATTCATGTGACTGGAAAGGTCAGGAAAGTGGTAAGGTAATGTTTTCTATCAGTTGGCAAGCTGCCCACACAATCCCAGTGTTGTACAGCTTCCTTCTTCACATTTCCGATGCTGCCGCTCTCTCCGGCTCCCGGAGCCCAAGAAGCGGCTTCTTCGCGCAAAGACGATCGTACCGCTCACAGTGCTCTCTTAGCGCCGCTTCTGCCGAAAGAAGCCCGGGAGCGGCGCTTAGCTCCGGAGAGCATCGTACCTTCGTCTTTAGCGTCGTTTGTGGTCTACATCCTAGCAGAAAGCTTTTCCACTCTGTCTGGCAAGGAAAACCTGCGGGAGCACAGAAAACATCTCCCATCGTGTTCTAGACATTGCACGGAGGTCTGCCATGTGTTTGGCATAAAGAAAGGAAAAGCAGTCCAAAACAGCTTCTTATCGAATATTCATGTGATTGGAAATGTCAGGAGAATGGTAAGGTACTGTTTTCTATCAGTAGCAAGTTGAGCACACAATCCCAGTGTTGTACAGCTTCCTTCTTCACCTTTCCCATGCTGCCGCTCTCTCCGGCTCCCGGAGCCGAAGAAACGGCTTCTTCGCGCAAAGACGATTGTACCGCTCACAGTGCTCTCTTAGTGCGGCTTCTGCCGAAAGACGCCCGGGAGCGGCGCTTAGCTCCGGAGAGCATCGTCCCTTCGTCTTTAGCGTCTTTTGTGGTCTACATCCTGGCAGAAAGCTTTTCCACTCTGTCTGGCAAGAAAAACCTGCGGGAGCACAGAAAACATCTCCCATCGTGTTCTGGACGTTGCACGGAGGTCTGCCATGTGTTTGGCATAAAGAAAGGAAAAGCTGTCCAAAACAGCTTCTTATCGAATATTCATGTGACTGGAAAAGTCAGGAGAATGGTAAGGTACTGTTTTCTATCAGTTGGCAAGTTCAGCACACAATCCCAGTGTTGTACAGCTTCTTTCTCCACCTTTCCGATGCTGCCGCTCTCTCCGGCTCCCGGAGCCGGAGATGCGGCTTCTTCGCGCAAAGACGATTGTACCGCTCACAGTGCTCTCTTAGCGCGGCTTCTGCCGAAAGACGCCCCGGAGCGGCGCATAGCTCCGGAGAGCATCGTACCTTCGTCTTTAGCGTCTTTTGTGGTCTACACCTTAGCAGAAAGCTTTTCCACTCTGTCTGGCAAGGAAAACCTGCGGGAGCACAGAAAACATCTCCCATCGTGTTCTGGACGTTGCACGGACGTCTGCCAAGTGTTTGGCATAAAGATAAGAAAAGCTGTCCAAAACAGCTTCTTATCGAATATTCATGTGATTGGAAAAGTCAGGAAAGTGGTAAGGTAATGTTTTCTATCAGTTGGCAAGCTGCGCACACAATCCCAGGGTTGTACAGCTTCCTTCTTCACCTTTCCCATGCTGCCGCTCTCTCCGGATCCCGGAGCCCAAGAAGCGGCTTCTTCGCGCAAAGACGATTGTACCGCTCACAGTGCTTTCTTAGCGCGGCTTCTGCCGAAAGACGCCCGGGAGCGGCGCTTAGCTCCGGAGAGCATCGTACCTTCGTCTTTAGCGTCTTTTGTGGTCTACACCTTAGCAGAAAGCTTTTCCACTCTGTCTGGCAAGGAAAACCTGCGGGAGCACAGAAAACATCTCCCATCGTGTTCTGGACATTGCACGGAGGTCTGCCAAGTGTTCAGCATAAAGAAAAGAAAAGCTGTCCAAAACAGCTTCTTATCGAATATTCATGTGAATAGAAAAGTCAGGAGAATGGTAAGGTACTGTTTTCTATCAGTTGGCCAGCGGCGCACACAATCACAGTGTTGTACAGCTTCTTTCTCCACCGAATTTCCGATGCTGCCGCTCTCTCCGGCTCCCGGAGCCGAAGAAGCGGCTTCTTCGCGCAAAGACGATTGTACCGCTCACAGTGCTCTCTTAGCGCGGCTTCTGCCGAAAGACGCCCGGGAGCGGCGCATAGCTCCGGAGAGCATCGTACCTTCGTCTTCAGCGTCTATTGTGGTCTACACCTTAGCAGAAAGCTTTTCCATTCTGTCTGGCAAGGAAAACCGGCGGGAGCACAGAAAACATCTCCCATCGTGTTCTGGACATTGCACGGACGTCTGCCAAGTGTTTGGCATAAAGATAAGAAAAGCTGTCCAAAACAGCTTCTTATCGAATATTCATGTGATTGGAAAAGTCAGGAAAGTGGTAAGGTAATGTTTTCTATCAGTTGGCAAGCTGCGCACACAATCCCAGTGTTGTACAGCTTCCTTCTTCACCTTTCCCATGCTGCCGCTCTCTCCGGCTCCGGGAGCCGAAGAAGCGGCTTCTTCGCGCAAAGACGATTGTACCGCTCACAGTGCTCTCTTAGCGCGGCTTCTGCCGAAAGACGCCCGGGAGCGGCGCTTAGCTCCGGAGAGCATCGTACCTTCGTCTTTAGCGTCTTTTGTGGTCTACATCCTAGCAGAAAGCTTTTCCACTCTGTCTGGCAAGGAAAACCTGCGGGAGCACAGAAAACATCTCCCATCGTGTTCTAGACATTGCACGGAGGTCTGCCAAGTGTTTGCATGAAGAAATTAATAGTTGTCCAAAATAACTTTCTATCAAATATTCTTGTGATTGGAAAAGTCAGGAAAGTGGTAAGGTACTGTTTTCTATCAGTTGGCTAGTTGAGCACACAATCCCAGTATTGTACAGCTTCCTTCTTCACCTTTCCGATGCTGCCGCTCTCTCCGGCTCCCGGAGCCGAAGATGCGGCTTCTTCGCACAAAGACGATTGTACCGCTCACAGTGCTCTCTTAGCGCCGCTTCTGCCGAAAGAAGCCCGGGAGCGGCGCTTAGCTCCGGAGAGCATCGTACCTTCGTCTTTAGCGTCTTTTGTGGTCTACATCCTAGCAGAAAGCTTTTCCACTCTGTCTGGCAAGGAAAACCTGCGGGAGCACAGAAAACATCTCCCATCGTGTTCTGGACGTTGCACGGAGGTCTGCCATGTGTTTGGCATAAAGAAAGGAAAAGCTGTCCAAAATAACTTCCTATCGAATATTCATGTGACTGGAAAAGTCAGGAGAATGGTAAGGTACTGTTTTCTATCAGTTGGCAAGTTCAGCACACAATCCCAGTGTTGTACAGCTTCTTTCTTCACCTTTCCGATGCTGCCGCTCTCTCCGGCTCCCTGAGCCCAAGAAGCGGCTTCTTCGCGCAAAGACGATTGTACCGCTCACAGTGCTCTCTTAGCGCGGCTTCTGCCGAAAGACGCCCGGGAGCGGCTCTTAGCTCGGGAGAGCATCGTCCTTCGTCTTTAGCGTCTTTTGTGGTCTACATCCTAGCAGAAAGCTTTTCCACTCTGTCTGGCAAGGAAAACCTGCGGGAGCACAGAAAACATCTCCCATCGTGTTCTGGACGTTGCACGGAGGTCTGCCAAGTGTTCAGCATAAAGAAAAGAAAAGCTGTCCAAAGCTGCTTCTTATCGAATATTCATGTGAATAGAAAAGTCAGGAGAATGGTAAGGTACTGTTTTCTATCAGTTGGCCAGCGGCGCACACAATCACAGTGTTGTACAGCTTCTTTCTCCACCTTTCCGATGCTGCCGCTCTCTCCGGCTCCCGGAGCCGAAGAAGCGGCTTCTTCGCGCAAAGACGATTGTACCGCTCACAGTGCTCTCTTAGCGCGGCTTCTGCCGAAAGACGCCCGGGAGCGGCGCATAGCTCCGGAGAGCATCGTACCTTCGTCTTTAGCGTCTTTTGTGGTCTACATCCTGGCAGAAAGCTTTTCCACTCTGTCTGGCAAGGAAAACCGGCGGGAGGACAGAAAACATCTCCCATCGTGTTCTGGACGTTGCACGGACGTCTGCCAAGTGTTTGGCATAAAGATAAGAAAAGCTGTCCAAAACAGCTTCTTATCGAATATTCATGTGATTGGAAAAGTCAGGAAAGTGGTAAGGTAATGTTTTCTATCAGTTGGCAAGCTGCGCACACAATCCCAGTGTTGTACAGCTTCCTTCTTCACCTTTCCCATGCTGCCGCTCTCTCCGGCTCCGGGAGCCGAAGAAGCGGCTTCTTCGCGCAAAGACGATTGTACCGCTCACAGTGCTCTCTTAGCGTGGCTTCTGCGGAAAGACGCCCGGGAGCGGCGCTTAGCTCCGGAGAGCATCGTACCTTCGTCTTTAGCGTCTTTTGTGGTCTACATCCTAGCAGAAAGCTTTTCCACTCTGTCTGGCAAGGAAAACCTGCGGGAGCACAGAAAACATCTCCCATCGTGTTCTAGACATTGCACGGAGGTCTGCCAAGTGTTTGCATGAAGAAATTAATAGTTGTCCAAAATAACTTTCTATCAAATATTCTTGTGATTGGAAAAGTCAGGAAAGTGGTAAGGTACTGTTTTCTATCAGTTGGCAAGCTGCGCACACAATCCCAGTGTTGTACAGCTTCCTTCTTCACCTTTCCCATGCTGCCGCTCTCTCCGGCTCCGGGAGCCGAAGAAGCGGCTTCTTCGCGCAAAGACGATTGTACCGCTCACAGTGCTCTCTTAGCGCGGCTTCTGCCGAAAGACGCCCGGGAGCGGCGCTTAGCTCCGGAGAGCATCGTACCTTCGTCTTTAGTGTCTTTTGTGGTCTACATCCTAGCAGAAAGCTTTTCCACTCTGTCTGGCAAGGAAAACCTGCGGGAGCACAGAAAACATCTCCCATCGTGTTCTAGACATTGCACGGAGGTCTGCCAAGTGTTTGCATGAAGAAATTAATAGTTGTCCAAAATAACTTTCTATCAAATATTCTTGTGATTGGAAAAGTCAGGAAAGTGGTAAGGTACTGTTTTCTATCAGTTGGCTAGTTGAGCACACAATCCCAGTATTGTACAGCTTCCTTCTTCACCTTTCCGATGCTGCCGCTCTCTCCGGCTCCCGGAGCCGAAGATGCGGCTTCTTCGCGCAAAGACGATTGTACCGCTCACAGTGCTCTCTTAGCGCCGCTTCTGCCGAAAGAAGCCCGGGAGCGGCGCTTAGCTCCGGAGAGCATCGTACCTTCGTCTTTAGCGTCTTTTGTGGTCTACATCCTAGCAGAAAGCTTTTCCACTCTGTCTGGCAAGGAAAACCTGCGGGAGCACAGAAAACATCTCCCATCGTGTTCTGGACGTTGCACGGAGGTCTGCCAAGTGTTTCCATGAAGAAAAGAAAAGTTGTCCAAAATAACTTCCTATCGAATATTCATGTGACTGGAAAAGTCAGGAGAATGGTAAGGTACTGTTTTCTATCAGTTGGCAAGTTCAGCACACAATCCCAGTGTTGTACAGCTTCTTTCTTCACCTTTCCGATGCTGCCGCTCTCTCCGGCTCCCGGAGCCGAAGAAGCGGCTTCTTCGCGCAAAGACGATTGTACCGCTCACAGTGCTCTCTTAGCGCGGCTTCTGCCGAAAGACGCCCGGGAGCGGCGCATAGCTCCGGAGAGCATCGTACCTTCGTCTTTAGCGTCTTTTGTGGTCTACATCCTGGCAGAAAGCTTTTCCACTCTGTCTGGCAAGGAAAACCGGCGGGAGGACAGAAAACATCTTCCATCGTGTTCTGGACGTTGCACGGACGTCTGCCAAGTGTTTGGCATAAAGATAAGAAAAGCTGTCCAAAACAGCTTCTTATCGAATATTCATGTGATTGGAAAAGTCAGGAAAGTGGTAAGGTAATGTTTTCTATCAGTTGGCAAGCTGCGCACACAATCCCAGTGTTGTACAGCTTCCTTCTTCACCTTTCCCATGCTGCCGCTCTCTCCGGCTCCGGGAGCCGAAGAAGCGGCTTCTTCGCGCAAAGACGATTGTACCGCTCACAGTGCTCTCTTAGCGTGGCTTCTGCGGAAAGACGCCCGGGAGCGGCGCTTAGCTCGGGAGAGCATCGTACCTTCGTCTTTAGCGTCTTTTGTGGTCTACATCCTAGCAGAAAGCTTTTCCACTCTGTCTGGCAAGGAAAACCTGCGGGAGCACAGAAAACATCTCCCATCGTGTTCTAGACATTGCACGGAGGTCTGCCAAGTGTTTGCATGAAGAAATTAATAGTTGTCCAAAATAACTTTCTATCAAATATTCTTGTGATTGGAAAAGTCAGGAAAGTGGTAAGGTACTGTTTTCTATCAGTTGGCAAGCTGCGCACACAATCCCAGTGTTGTACAGCTTCCTTCTTCACCTTTCCCATGCTGCCGCTCTCTCCGGCTCCGGGAGCCGAAGAAGTGGCTTCTTCGCGCAAAGACGATTGTACCGCTCACAGTGCTCTCTTAGCGCGGCTTCTGCCGAAAGACGCCCGGGAGCGGCGCTTAGCTCCGGAGAGCATCGTACCTTCGTCTTTAGTGTCTTTTGTGGTCTACATCCTAGCAGAAAGCTTTTCCACTCTGTCTGGCAAGGAAAACCTGCGGGAGCACAGAAAACATCTCCCATCGTGTTCTAGACATTGCACGGAGGTCTGCCAAGTGTTTGCATGAAGAAATTAATAGTTGTCCAAAATAACTTTCTATCAAATATTCTTGTGATTGGAAAAGTCAGGAAAGTGGTAAGGTACTGTTTTCTATCAGTTGGCTAGTTGAGCACACAATCCCAGTATTGTACAGCTTCCTTCTTCACCTTTCCGATGCTGCCGCTCTCTCCGGCTCCCGGAGCCGAAGATGCGGCTTCTTCGCGCAAAGACGATTGTACCGCTCACAGTGCTCTCTTAGCGCCGCTTCTGCCGAAAGAAGCCCGGGAGCGGCGCTTAGCTCCGGAGAGCATCGTACCTTCGTCTTTAGCGTCTTTTGTGGTCTACATCCTAGCAGAAAGCTTTTCCACTCTGTCTGGCAAGGAAAACCTGCGGGAGCACAGAAAACATCTCCCATCGTGTTCTGGACGTTGCACGGACGTCTGCCAAGTGTTTCCATGAAGAAAAGAAAAGTTGTCCAAAATAACTTCCTATCGAATATTCATGTGACTGGAAAAGTCAGGAGAATGGTAAGGTACTGTTTTCTATCAGTTGGCAAGTTCAGCACACAATCCCAGTGTTGTACAGCTTCTTTCTTCACCTTTCCGATGCTGCCGCTCTCTCCGGCTCCCTGAGCCCAAGAAGCGGCTTCTTCGCGCAAAGACGATTGTACCGCTCACAGTGCTCTCTTAGCGCGGCTTCTGCCGAAACACGCCCGGGAGCGGCTCTTAGCTCGGGAGAGCATCGTACCTTCGTCTTTAGCGTCTTTTGTGGTCTACATCCTAGCAGAAAGCTTTTCCACTCTGTCTGGCAAGGAAAACCTGCGGGAGCACAGAAAACATCTCCCATCGTGTTCTGGACGTTGCACGGAGGTCTGCCAAGTGTTCAGCATAAAGAAAAGAAAAGCTGTCCAAAGCAGCTTTTATCGAATATTCATGTGACTGGAAAGGTCAGGAAAGTGGTAAGGTAATGTTTTCTATCAGTTGGCAAGCTGCCCACACAATCCTAGTGTTGTACAGCTTCCTTCTTCACATTTCCGATGCTGCCGCTCTCTCCGGCTCCCGGAGCCCAAGAAGCGGCTTCTTCGCGCAAAGACGATCGTACCGCTCACAGTGCTCTCTTAGCGCCGCTTCTGCCGAAAGAAGCCCGGGAGCGGCGCTTAGCTCCGGAGAGCATCGTACCTTCGTCTTTAGCGTCGTTTGTGGTCTACATCCTAGCAGAAAGCTTTTCCACTCTGTCTGGCAAGGAAAACCTGCGGGAGCACAGAAAACATCTCCCATCGTGTTCTAGACATTGCACGGAGGTCTGCCATGTGTTTGGCATAAAGAAAGGAAAAGCAGTCCAAAACAGCTTCTTATCGAATATTCATGTGATTGGAAATGTCAGGAGAATGGTAAGGTACTGTTTTCTATCAGTAGCAAGTTGAGCACACAATCCCAGTGTTGTACAGCTTCCTTCTTCACCTTTCCCATGCTGCCGCTCTCTCCGGCTCCCGGAGCCGAAGAAACGGCTTCTTCGCGCAAAGACGATTGTACCGCTCACAGTGCTCTCTTAGTGCGGCTTCTGCCGAAAGACGCCCGGGAGCGGCGCTTAGCTCCGGAGAGCATCGTCCCTTCGTCTTTAGCGTCTTTTGTGGTCTACATCCTGGCAGAAAGCTTTTCCACTCTGTCTGGCAAGAAAAACCTGCGGGAGCACAGAAAACATCTCCCATCGTGTTCTGGACGTTGCACGGAGGTCTGCCATGTGTTTGGCATAAAGAAAGGAAAAGCTGTCCAAAACAGCTTCTTATCGAATATTCATGTGACTGGAAAAGTCAGGAGAATGGTAAGGTACTGTTTTCTATCAGTTGGCAAGTTCAGCACACAATCCCAGTGTTGTACAGCTTCTTTCTCCACCTTTCCGATGCTGCCGCTCTCTCCGGCTCCCGGAGCCGGAGATGCGGCTTCTTCGCGCAAAGACGATTGTACCGCTCACAGTGCTCTCTTAGCGCGGCTTCTGCCGAAAGACGCCCCGGAGCGGCGCATAGCTCCGGAGAGCATCGTACCTTCGTCTTTAGCGTCTTTTGTGGTCTACACCTTTGCAGAAAGCTTTTCCACTCTGTCTGGCAAGGAAAACCTGCGGGAGCACAGAAAACATCTCCCATCGTGTTCTGGACGTTGCACGGACGTCTGCCAAGTGTTTGGCATAAAGATAAGAAAAGCTGTCCAAAACAGCTTCTTATCGAATATTCATGTGATTGGAAAAGTCAGGAAAGTGGTAAGGTAATGTTTTCTATCAGTTGGCAAGCTGCGCACACAATCCCAGGGTTGTACAGCTTCCTTCTTCACCTTTCCCATGCTGCCGCTCTCTCCGGATCCCGGAGCCCAAGAAGCGGCTTCTTCGCGCAAAGACGATTGTACCGCTCACAGTGCTTTCTTAGCGCGGCTTCTGCCGAAAGACGCCCGGGAGCGGCGCTTAGCTCCGGAGAGCATCGTACCTTCGTCTTTAGCGTCTTTTGTGGTCTACACCTTAGCAGAAAGCTTTTCCACTCTGTCTGGCAAGGAAAACCTGCGGGAGCACAGAAAACATCTCCCATCGTGTTCTGGACATTGCACGGAGGTCTGCCAAGTGTTCAGCATAAAGAAAAGAAAAGCTGTCCAAAACAGCTTCTTATCGAATATTCATGTGAATAGAAAAGTCAGGAGAATGGTAAGGTACTGTTTTCTATCAGTTGGCCAGCGGCGCACACAATCACAGTGTTGTACAGCTTCTTTCTCCACCGAATTTCCGATGCTGCCGCTCTCTCCGGCTCCGGGAGCCGAAGAAGCGGCTTCTTCGCGCAAAGACGATTGTACCGCTCACAGTGCTCTCTTAGCGCGGCTTCTGCCGAAAGACGCCCGGGAGCGGCGCTTAGCTCCGGAGAGCATCGTACCTTCGTCTTTAGCGTCTTTTGTGGTCTACATCCTAGCAGAAAGCTTTTCCACTCTGTCTGGCAAGGAAAACCTGCGGGAGCACAGAAAACATCTCCCATCGTGTTCTAGACATTGCACGGAGGTCTGCCAAGTGTTTGCATGAAGAAATTAATAGTTGTCCAAAATAACTTTCTATCAAATATTCTTGTGATTGGAAAAGTCAGGAAAGTGGTAAGGTACTGTTTTCTATCAGTTGGCAAGTTGAGCCCACAATCCCAGTATTGTACAGCTTCCTTCTTCACCTTTCCGATGCTGCCGCTCTCTCCGGCTCCCGGAGCCGAAGATGCGGCTTCTTCGCACAAAGACGATTGTACCGCTCACAGTGCTCTCTTAGCGCCGCTTCTGCCGAAAGAAGCCCGGGAGCGGCGCTTAGCTCCGGAGAGCATCGTACCTTCGTCTTTAGCGTCTTTTGTGGTCTACATCCTAGCAGAAAGCTTTTCCACTCTGTCTGGCAAGGAAAACCTGCGGGAGCACAGAAAACATCTCCCATCGTGTTCTGGACGTTGCACGGAGGTCTGCAAAGTGTTTCCATGAAGAAAAGAAAAGTTGTCCAAAATAACTTCCTATCGAATATTCATGTGACTGGAAAAGTCAGGAGAATGGTAAGGTACTGTTTTCTATCAGTTGGCAAGTTCAGCACACAATCCCAGTGTTGTACAGCTTCTTTCTTCACCTTTCCGATGCTGCCGCTCTCTCCGGCTCCCTGAGCCCAAGAAGCGGCTTCTTCGCGCAAAGACGATTGTACCGGTCACAGTGCTCTCTTAGCGCGGCTTCTGCCGAAAGACGCCCGGGAGCGGCGCATAGCTCCGGAGAGCATCGTCCCTTCGTCTTTAGCGTCTATTGTGGTCTACACCTTAGCAGAAAGCTTTTCCATTCTGTCTGGCAAGGAAAACCTGCGGGAGCACAGAAAACATCTCCCATCGTGTTCTGGACGTTGCACGGACGTCTGCCAAGTGTTTGGCATAAAGATAAGAAAAGCTGTCCAAAACAGCTTCTTATCGAATATTCATGTGACTGGAAAAGTCAGGAGAATGGTAAGGTACTGTTTTCTATCAGTTGGCAAGTTGAGCACACAATCCCAGTGTTGTACAGCTTCCTTCTTCACCTTTCCGATGCTGCCACTCTCTCCGGCTCCCGGAGCCGGAGATGCGGCTTCTTCGCGCAAAGACGATTGTACCGCTCACAGTGCTCTCTTAGCGCCGCTTCTGCCGAAAGACGCCCGGGAGCGACGCATAGCTCCGGAGAGCATCGTACATTCGTCTTTAGCGTCTTTTGTGGTCTACATCCTAGCAGAAAGCTTTTCCACTCTGTCTGGCAAGGAAAACCTGCGGGAGCACAGAAAACATCTCCCATCGTGTTCTGGACGTTGCACGGAAGTCTGCCAAGTGTTTGGCATAAAGAAAAGAAAAGCTGTCCAAAACAGCTTCTTATCGAATATTCATGTGACTGGAAAAGTCAGGAGAATGGTAAGGTACTGTTTTCTATTAGTTGGCAAGTTCAGCACACAATCCCAGTGTTGTACAGCTTCCTTCTTCACCTTTCCGATGCTGCCGCTCTCTCCGGCTCCCTGAGCCCAGGAAGCGGCTTCTTCGCGCAAAGACGATCGTACCGGTCACAGTGCTCTCTTAGCGCCGCTTCTGCCGAAAGAAGCCCGGGAGCGGCGCTTAGCTCCGGAGAGCATCGTTCCTTCGTCTTTAACGTCTTTTGTGGTCTACATCCTGGCAGAAAGCTTTTCCACTCTGTCTGGCAAGAAAAACCTGTGGGAGCACAGAAAACATCTCCCATCGTGTTCTGGACATTGCACGGAGCTCTGCCAAGTGTTTGGCATAAAGAAAGGAAAAGCTGTCCAAAACAGCTTCCTATCGAATATTCTTGTGATTGGAAAGGTCAGGAAAGTGGTAAGGTAATGTTTTCTATCAGTTGGCAAGCTGCGCACACAATCCCAGTGTTGTACAGCTTCCTTCTTCACCTTTCCGATGCTGCCGCTCTCTCCGGCTCCCTGAGCCCAAGAAGCGGCTTCTTCGCGCAAAGACGATTGTACCGCTCACAGTGCTCTCTTAGCGCGGCTTCTGCCGAAAGAAGCCCGGGAGCGGCGCTTAGCTCCGGAGAGCATCGTACCTTCGTCTTTAGCGTCGTTTGTGGTCTACATCCTAGCAGAAAGCTTTTCCACTCTGTCTGGCAAGGAAAACCTGCGGGAGCACAGAAAACATCTCCCATCGTGTTCTAGACATTGCACGGAGGTCTGCCATGTGTTTGGCATAAAGAAAGGAAAAGAGGTCCAAAACAGCTTCTTATCGAATATTCATGTGATTGGAAATGTCAGGAGAATGGTAAGGTACTGTTTTCTATCAGTTGGCAAGTTGAGCACACAATCCCAGTGTTGTACAGCTTCCTTCTTCACCTTTCCGATGCTGCCGCTCTCTCCGGCTCCCGGAGCCGAAGAAGCGGCTTCTTCGCGCAAAGACGATTGTACCGCTCACAGTGCTCTCTTAGTACGGCTTCTGCCGAAAGACGCCCGGGAGCGGCGCTTAGCTCCGGAGAGCATCGTACATTCGTCTTTAGCGTCTTTTGTGGTCTACATCCTGGCAGAAAGCTTTTCCACTCTGTCTGGCAAGAAAAACCTGCGGGAGCACAGAAAACATCTCCCATCGTGTTCTGGACGTTGCACGGAGGTCTGCCATGTGTTTGGCATAAAGAAAGGAAAAGCTGTCCAAAACAGCTTCTTATCGAATATTCATGTGACTGGAAAAGTCAGGAGAATGGTAAGGTACTGTTTTCTATCAGTTGGCAAGTTGAGCACACAATCCCAGTGTTGTACAGCTTCTTTCTTCACCTTTCCGATGCTGCCGCTCTCTCCGGCTCCCGGAGCCGAAGAAGCGGCTTCTTCGCGCAAAGACGATTGTACCGCTCACAGTGCTCTCTTAGCGCGGCTTCTGCCGAAAGACGCCCGGGAGCGGCTCTTAGCTCCGGGAGCATCGTCCCTTCGTCTTTAGCGTCTTTTGTGGTCTACATCCTAGCAGAAAGCTTTTCCACTCTGTCTGGCAAGGAAAACCTGCGGGAGCACAGAAAACATCTCCCATCGTGTTCTGGACGTTGCACGGACGTCTGCCAAGTGTTTGGCATAAAGATAAGAAAAGCTGTCCAAAACAGCTTCTTATCGAATATTCATGTGATTGGAAAAGTCAGGAAAGTGGTAAGTTAATGTTTTCTATCAGTTGGCAAGCTGCGCACACAATCCCAGTGTTGTACAGCTTCCTTCTTCAACTTTCCCATGCTGCCGCTCTCTCCGGCTCCGGGAGCCGAAGAAGCGGCTTCTTCGCGCAAAGACGATTGTACCGCTCACAGTGCTTTCTTAGCGCGGCTTCTGCCGAAAGACGCCCGGGAGCGGCGCTTAGCTCCGGAGAGCATCGTACCTTCGTCTTTAGCGTCTTTTGTGGTCTACACCTTAGCAGAAAGCTTTTCCACTCTGTCTGGCAAGGAAAACCTGCGGGAGCACAGAAAACATCTCCCATCGTGTTCTGGACGTTGCACGGAGGTCTGCCATGTGTTTGGCATAAAGAAAGGAAAAGCTGTCCAAAACAGCTTCTTATCGAATATTCATGTGATTGGAAATGTCAGGAGAATGGTAAGGTACTGTTTTCTATCAGTTGGCAAGTTGAGCACACAATCCCAGTGTTGTACAGCTTCCTTCTTCACCTTTCCGATGCTGCCGCTCTCTCCGGCTCCCTGAGCCCAAGAAGCGGCTTCTTCGCGCAAAGACGATTGTACCGCTCACAGTGCTCTCTTAGCGCGGCTTCTGCCGAAAGACGCCCGGGAGCGGCTCTTAGCTCGGGAGAGCATCGTACCTTCGTCTTTAGCGTCTTTTGTGGTCTACATCCTAGCAGAAAGCTTTTCCACTCTGTCTGGCAAGGAAAACCTGCGGGAGCACAGAAAACATCTCCCATCGTGTTCTGGACGTTGCACGGAGGTCTGCCAAGTGTTCAGCATAAAGAAAAGAAAAGCTGTCCAAAGCAGCTTCTTATCGAATATTCATGTGAATAGAAAAGTCAGGAGAATGGTAAGGTACTGTTTTCTATCAGTTGGCCAGCGGCGCACACAATCACAGTGTTGTACAGCTTCTTTCTCCACCATTCCGATGCTGCCGCTCTCTCCGGCTCCCGGAGCCGAAGAAGCGGCTTCTTCGCGCAAAGACGATTGTACCGCTCACAGTGCTCTCTTAGCGCGGCTTCTGCCGAAAGACGCCCGGGAGCGGCGCATAGCTCCGGAGAGCATGGTACCTTCGTCTTTAGCGTCTTTTGTGGTCTACATCCTAGCAGAAAGCTTTTCCACTCTGTCTGGCAAGGAAAACCTGCGGGAGGACAGAAAACATCTCCCATCGTGTTCTAGACATTGCACGGAGGTCTGCCAAGTGTTTGCATGAAGAAATTAATAGTTGTCCAAAATAACTTTCTATCAAATATTCTTGTGATTGGAAAAGTCAGGAAAGTGGTAAGGTACTGTTTTCTATCAGTTGGCTAGTTGAGCACACAATCCCAGTATTGTACAGCTTCCTTCTTCACCTTTCCGATGCTGCCGCTCTCTCCGGCTCCCGGAGCCGAAGATGCGGCTTCTTCGCGCAAAGACGATTGTACCGCTCACAGTGCTCTCTTAGCGCCGCTTCTGCCGAAAGAAGCCCGGGAGCGGCGCTTAGCTCCGGAGAGCATCGTACCTTCGTCTTTAGCGTCTTTTGTGGTCTACATCCTAGCAGAAAGCTTTTCCACTCTGTCTGGCAAGGAAAACCTGCGGGAGCACAGAAAACATCTCCCATCGTGTTCTGGACGTTGCACGGAGGTCTGCCAAGTGTTTCCATGAAGAAAAGAAAAGTTGTCCAAAATAACTTCCTATCGAATATTCATGTGACTGGAAAAGTCAGGAGAATGGTAAGGTACTGTTTTCTATCAGTTGGCAAGTTGAGCACACAATCCCAGTGTTGTACAGCTTCTTTCTTCACCTTTCCGATGCTGCCGCTCTCTCCGGCTCCCTGAGCCCAAGAAGCGGCTTCTTCGCGCAAAGACGATTGTACCGCTCACAGTGCTCTCTTAGCGCGGCTTCTGCCGAAACACGCCCGGGAGCGGCTCTTAGCTCGGGAGAGCATCGTACATTCGTCTTTAGCGTCTTTTGTGGTCTACATCCTAGCAGAAAGCTTTTCCACTCTGTCTGGCAAGGAAAACCTGCGGGAGCAGAGAAAACATCTCCCATCGTGTTCTGGACGTTGCACGGAGGTCTGCCAAGTGTTCAGCATAAAGAAAAGAAAAGCTGTCCAAAGCAGCTTCTTATCGAATATTCATGTGAATAGAAAAGTCAGGAGAATGGTAAGGTACTGTTTTCTATCAGTTTGCAAGCGGCGCACACAATCACAGTGTTGTACAGCTTCTTTCTGCACCTTTCCGATGCTGCCGCTCTCTCCGGCTCCCGGAGCCGAAGAAGCGGCTTCTTCGCGCAAAGACGATTGTACCGGTCACAGTGCTCTCTTAGCGCGGCTTCTGCCGAAAGACGCCCGGGAGCGGCGCTTAACTCCGGAGAGCATCGTACATTCGTCTTTAGCGTCTTTTGTGGTCTACATCCTGGCAGAAAGCTTTTCCACTCTGTCTGGCAAGGAAAACCTGCGGGAGCACAGAAAACATCTCCCATCGTGTTCTGGACGTTGCACGGAGGTCTGCCATGTGTTTGGCATAAAGAAAGGAAAAGCTGTCCAAAACAGCTTCTTATCGAATATTCATGTGTCTGGAAAAGTCAGGAGAATGGTAAGGTACTGTTTTCTATCAGTTGGCAAGTTGAGCACACAATCCCAGTGTTGTACAGCTTCTTTCTTCACCTTTCCGATGCTGCCGCTCTCTCCGGCTCCCGGAGCCGAAGAAGCGGCTTCTTCGCGCAAAGACGATTGTACCGGTCACAGTGCTCTCTTAGCGCGGCTTCTGCCGAAAGACGCCTGGGAGCGGCTCTTAGCTCCGGGAGCATCGTCCCTTCGTCTTTAGCGTCTTTTGTGGTCTACATCCTAGCAGAAAGCTTTTCCACTCTGTCTGGCAAGGAAAACCTGCGGGAGCACAGAAAACATCTCCCATCGTGTTCTGGACGTTGCACGGACGTCTGCCAAGTGTTTGGCATAAAGATAAGAAAAGCTGTCCAAAGCAGCTTCTTATCGAATATTCATGTGATTGGAAAAGTCAGGAAAGTGGTAAGGTAATGTTTTCTATCAGTTGGCAAGCTGCGCACACAATCCCAGTGCTGTACAGCTTCCTTCTTCACCTTTCCCATGCTGCCGCTCTCTCCGGCTCCCGGAGCCCAAGAAGCGGCTTCTTCGCGCAAAGACGATCGTACCGCTCACAGTGCTCTCTTAGCGCGGCTTCTGCCGAAAGACGCCCGGGAGCGGCGCTTAGCTCCGGAGAGCATCGTACCTTCGTCTTTAGCGTCTTTTGTGGTCTACACCTTAGCAGAAAGCTTTTCCACTCTGTCTGGCAAGGAAAACCTGCGGGAGCACAGAAAACATCTCCCATCGTGTTCTGGACGTTGCACGGAGGTCTGCCATGTGTTTGGCATAAAGAAAGGAAAAGCTGTCCAAAACAGCTTCTTATCGAATATTCATGTGATTGGAAATGTCAGGAGAATGGTAAGGTACTGTTTTCTATCAGTTGGCAAGTTGAGCACACAATCCCAGTGTTGTACAGCTTCTTTCTTCACCTTTCCGATGCTGCCGCTCTCTCCGGCTCCCGGAGCCCAAGAAGCGGCTTCTTCGCGCAAAGACGATTGTACCGCTCACAGTGCTCTCTTAGCGCGGCTTCTGCCGAAAGACGCCCGGGAGCGGCTCTTAGCTCGGGAGAGCATCGTACATTCGTCTTTAGCGTCGTTTGTGGTCTACATCCTGGCAGAAAGCTTTTCCACTCTGTCTGGCAAGGAAAACCTGCGGGAGCACAGAAAACATCTCCCATCGTGTTCTGGACGTTGCACGGAGGTCTGCCATGTGTTTGGCATAGAGAAAGGAAAAGCTGTCCAAAACAGCTTCTTATCGAATATTCATGTGACTGGAAAAGTCAGGAGAATGGTAAGGTACTGTTTTCTATCAGTTGGCAAGTTGAGCACACAATCCCAGTGTTGTACAGCTTCTTTCTTCACCTTTCCGATACTGCCGCTCTCTCCGGCTCCCTGAGCCCAAGAAGCGGCTTCTTCGCGCAAAGACGATTGTACCGCTCACAGTGCTCTCTTAGCGCGGCTTCTGCCGAAAGACGCCCGGGAGCGGCTCTTAGCTCGGGGATCATCGTACCTTCGTCTTTAGCGTCTTTTGTGGTCTACATCCTGGCAGAAAGCTTTTCCACTCTGTCTGGCAAGGAAAACCTGCGGGAGCACAGAAAACATCTCCCATCGTGTTCTGGACGTTGGACGGAGGTCTGCCAAGTGTTCAGCATAAAGAAAAGAAAAGCTGTCCAAAGCAGCTTCTTATCGAATATTCATGTGTTTGGAAAAGTCAGGAAAGTGGTAAGGTAATGTTTTCTATCAGTTGGCAAGCTGCGCACACAATCCCAGGGTTGTACAGCTTCCTTCTTCACCTTTGCCATGCTGCCGCTCTCTCCGGCTCCCTGAGCCCAAGAAGCGGCTTCTTCGCGCAAAGACGATTGTACCGCTCACAGTGCTTTCTTTGCGCGGCTTCTGCCGAAAGACGCCCGGGAGCGGCGCTTAGCTCCGGAGAGCATCGTCCCTTCGTCTTTAGCGTCTTTTGTGGTCTACACCTTAGCAGAAAGCTTTTCCACTCTGTCTGGCAAGGAAAACCTGCGGGAGCACAGAAAACATCTCCCATCGTGTTCTGGACGTTCCACGGAGGTCTGCCATGTGTTTGGCATAAAGAAAGGAAAAGCTGTCCAAAACAGCTTCTTATCGAATATTCATGTGATTGGAAATGTCAGGAGAATGGTAAGGTACTGTTTTCTATCAGTTGGCAAGTTGAGCACACAATCCCAGTGTTGTACAGCTTCTTTCTTCACCTTTCCGATGCTGCCGCTCTCTCCGGCTCCCGGAGCCGAAGAAGCGGCTTCTTCGCGCAAAGACGATTGTACCGGTCACAGTGCTCTCTTAGCGCGGCTTCTGCCGAAAGACGCCCGGGAGCGGCTCTTAGCTCGGGAGAGCATCGTACCTTCGTCTTTAGCGTCTTTTGTGGTCTACATCCTAGCAGAAAGCTTTTCCACTCTGTCTGGCAAGGAAAACCTGCGGGAGCACAGAAAACATCTCCCATCGTGTTCTGGACGTTGCACGGAGGTCTGCCAAGTGTTCAGCATAAAGAAAAGAAAAGCTGTCCAAAGCAGCTTCTTATCGAATATTCATGTGAATAGAAAAGTCAGGAGAATGGTAAGGTACTGTTTTCTATAAGTTGGCCAGCGGCGCACACAATCACAGTGTTGTACAGCTTCTTTCTCCACCATTCCGATGCTGCCGCTCTCTCCGGCTCCCGGAGCCGAAGAAGCGGCTTCTTCGCGCAAAGACGATTGTACCGCTCACAGTGCTCTCTTAGCGCGGCTTCTGCCGAAAGACGCCCGGGAGCGGCGCATAGCTCCGGAGAGCATCGTACCTTCGTCTTTAGCGTCTATTGTGGTCTACACCTTAGCAGAAATCTTTTCCATTCTGTCTGGCAAGGAAAACCGGCGGGAGCACAGAAAACATCTCCCATCGTGTTCTGGACGTTGCACGGAGGTCTGCCATGTGTTTGGCATAAAGAAAGGAAAAGCTGTCCAAAGCAGCTTCTTATCGAATATTCATGTGACTGGAAAAGTCAGGAGAATGGTAAGGTACTGTTTTCTATCAGTTGGCAAGTTCAGCACACAATCCCAGTGTTGTACAGCTTCTTTCTTCACCTTTCCGATGCTGCCGCTCTCTCCGGCTCCCGGAGCCCAAGAAGCGGCTTCTTCGCGCAAAGACGATTGTACCGCTCACAGTGCTCTCTTAGCGCGGCTTCTGCCGAAAGACGCCCGGGAGCGGCTCTTAGCTCTGGGAGCATCGTACCTTCGTCTTTAGCGTCTTTTGTGGTCTACATCCTAGCAGAAAGCTTTTCCACTCTGTCTGGCAAGGAAAACCTGCGGGAGCACAGAAAACATCTCCCATCGTGTTCTGGACGTTGCACGGAGGTCTGCCAAGTGTTTGGCATAAAGAAAAGAAAAGCTGTCCAAAGCAGCTTCTTATCGAATATTCATGTGAATAGAAAAGTCAGGAGAATGGTTAGGTACTGTTTTCTATCAGTTGGCAAGCGGCGCACACAATCACAGTGTTGTACAGCTTCTTTCTCCACCTTTCCGATGCTGCCGCTCTCTCCGGCTCCCGGAGCCCAAGAAGCGGCTTCTTCGCGCAAAGACGATTGTACCGCTCACAGTGCTTTCTTAGCGCGGCTTCTGCCAAAAGACGCCCGGGAGCGGCGCTTAGCTCCGGAGAGCATCGTACCTTTGTCTTTAGCGTCTTTTGTGGTCTACACCTTAGCATAAAGCTTTTCCACTCTGTCTGGCAAGGAAAACCTGCGGGAGCACAGAAAACATCTCCCATCGTGTTCTGGACGTTCCACGGAGGTCTGCCATGTGTTTGGCATAAAGAAAGGAAAAGCCGTCCAAAACAGCTTCTTATCGAATATTCATGTGATTGGAAATGTCAGGAGAATGGTAAGGTACTGTTTTCTATCAGTTGGCAAGTTGAGCACACAATCCCAGTGTTGTACAGCTTCTTTCTTCACCTTTCCGATGCTGCCGCTCTCTCCGGCTCCCTGAGCCCAAGAAGCGGCTTCTTCGCGCAAAGACGATTGTACCGCTCACAGTGCTCTCTTAGCGCGGCTTCTGCCGAAAGACGCCCGGGAGCGGCTCTTAGCTCGGGAGAGCATCGTCCCTTCGTCTTTAGCGTCTTTTGTGGTCGACATCCTAGCAGAAAGCTTTTCCACTCTGTCTGGCAAGGAAAACCTGCGGGAGCACAGAAAACATCTCCCATCGTGTTCTGGACGTTGCACGGAGGTCTGCCAAGTGTTCAGCATAAAGAAAAGAAAAGCTGTACAAAACAGCTTCTTATCGAATATTCATGTGAATAGAAAAGTCAGGAGAATGGTAAGGTACTGTTTTCCATCAGTTGGGAAGCGGCGCACACAATCACAGTGTTGTACAGCTTCTTTCTCCACCTTTCCGATGCTGCCGCTCTCTCCGGCTCCCGGAGCCGAAGAAGCGGCTTCTTCGCGCAAAGACGATTGTACCGCTCACAGTGCTCTCTTAGCGCGGCTTCTGCCGAAAGACGCCCGGGAGCGGTGCATAGCTCCGGAGAGCATCGTACCTTCATCTTTAGCGTCTATTGTGGTCTACACCTTAGCAGAAAGCTTTTCCATTCTGTCTGGCAAGGAAAACCGGCGGGAGCACAGAAAACATCTCCCATCGTGTTCTGGACGTTGCACGGACGTCTGCCAAGTGTTTGGCATAAAGATAAGAAAAGCTGTCCAAAACAGCTTCTTATCGAATATTCTTGTGATTGGAAAAGTCAGGAAAGTGGTAAGGTAATGTTTTCTATCAGTTGGCAAGCTGCGCACACAATCCCAGTGTTGTACAGCTTCCTTCTTCACCTTTCCCATGCTGCCGCTCTCTCCGGCTCCCGGAGCCGAAGAAACGGCTTCTTCGCGCAAAGACGATTGTACCGCTCACAGTGCTTTCTTAGCGCGGCTTCTGCCGAAAGACGCCCGGGAGCGGCGCTTAGCTCCGGAGAGCATCGTACCTTCGTCTTTAGCGTCTTTTGTGGTCTACATCCTAGCAGAAAGCTTTTCCACTCTGTCTGGCAAGAAAAACCTGCGGGAGCACAGAAAACATCTCCCATCGTGTTCTGGACGTTGCACGGAGGTCTGCCATGTGTTTGGCATAAAGAAAGGAAAAGCTGTCCAAAACAGCTTCCAATCGAATATTCATGTGATTGGAAAAGTCAGGAGAGTGGTAAGGTACTGTTTTCTATCAGTTGGCAAGTTGAGCACACAATCCCAGTGTTGTACAGCTTCCTTCTTCACCTTTCCGATGCTGCCGCTCTCTCCGGCTCCCGGAGCCGAAGATGCGGCTTCTTCGCGCAAAGACGATTGTACCGCTCACAGTGCTCTCTTAGCGCGGCTTCTGCCGAAAGACGCCCGGGAGCGGCTCTTAGCTCGGGGATCATCGTACCTTCGTCTTTAGCGTCTTTTGTGGTCTACATCCTGGCAGAAAGCTTTTCCACTCTGTCTGGCAAGGAAAACCTGCGGGAGCACAGAAAACATCTCCCATCGTGTTCTGGACGTTGGACGGAGGTCTGCCAAGTGTTCAGCATAAAGAAAAGAAAAGCTGTCCAAAGCAGCTTCTTATCGAATATTCATGTGTTTGGAAAAGTCAGGAAAGTGGTAAGGTAATGTTTTCTATCAGTTGGCAAGCTGCGCACACAATCCCAGGGTTGTACAGCTTCCTTCTTCACCTTTGCCATGCTGCCGCTCTCTCCGGCTCCCTGAGCCCAAGAAGCGGCTTCTTCGCGCAAAGACGATTGTACCGCTCACAGTGCTTTCTTTGCGCGGCTTCTGCCGAAAGACGCCCGGGAGCGGCGCTTAGCTCCGGAGAGCATCGTCCCTTCGTCTTTAGCGTCTTTTGTGGTCTACACCTTAGCAGAAAGCTTTTCCACTCTGTCTGGCAAGGAAAACCTGCGGGAGCACAGAAAACATCTCCCATCGTGTTCTGGACGTTCCACGGAGGTCTGCCATGTGTTTGGCATAAAGAAAGGAAAAGCTGTCCAAAACAGCTTCTTATCGAATATTCATGTGATTGGAAATGTCAGGAGAATGGTAAGGTACTGTTTTCTATCAGTTGGCAAGTTGAGCACACAATCCCAGTGTTGTACAGCTTCTTTCTTCACCTTTCCGATGCTGCCGCTCTCTCCGGCTCCCGGAGCCGAAGAAGCGGCTTCTTCGCGCAAAGACGATTGTACCGGTCACAGTGCTCTCTTAGCGCGGCTTCTGCCGAAAGACGCCCGGGAGCGGCTCTTAGCTCGGGAGAGCATCGTACCTTCGTCTTTAGCGTCTTTTGTGGTCTACATCCTAGCAGAAAGCTTTTCCACTCTGTCTGGCAAGGAAAACCTGCGGGAGCACAGAAAACATCTCCCATCGTGTTCTGGACGTTGCACGGAGGTCTGCCAAGTGTTCAGCATAAAGAAAAGAAAAGCTGTCCAAAGCAGCTTCTTATCGAATATTCATGTGAATAGAAAAGTCAGGAGAATGGTAAGGTACTGTTTTCTATCAGTTGGCCAGCGGCGCACACAATCACAGTGTTGTACAGCTTCTTTCTCCACCATTCCGATGCTGCCGCTCTCTCCGGCTCCCGGAGCCGAAGAAGCGGCTTCTTCGCGCAAAGACGATTGTACCGCTCACAGTGCTCTCTTAGCGCGGCTTCTGCCGAAAGACGCCCGGGAGCGGCGCATAGCTCCGGAGAGCATCGTACCTTCGTCTTTAGCGTCTATTGTGGTCTACACCTTAGCAGAAATCTTTTCCATTCTGTCTGGCAAGGAAAACCGGCGGGAGCACAGAAAACATCTCCCATCGTGTTCTGGACGTTGCACGGACGTCTGCCAAGTGTTTGGCATAAAGATAAGAAAAGCTGTCCAAAACAGCTTCTTATCGAATATTCATGTGATTGGAAAAGTCAGGAAAGTGGTAAGGTAATGTTTTCTATCAGTTGGCAAGCTGCGCACACAATCCCAGTGTTGTACAGCTTCCTTCTTCACCTTTCCCATGCTGCCGCTCTCTCCGGCTCCCGGAGGCGAAGAAACGGCTTCTTCGCGCAAAGACGATTGTACCGCTCACAGTGCTTTCTTAGCGCGGCATCTGCCGAAAGACGCCCGGGAGCGGCGCTTAGCTCCGGAGAGCATCGTACCTTCGTCTTTAGCGGCTTTTGTGGTCTACATCCTAGCAGAAAGCTTTTCCACTCTGTCTGGCAAGAAAAACCTGCGGGAGCACAGAAAACATCTCCCATCGTGTTCTGGACGTTGCACGGAGGTCTGCCATGTGTTTGGCATAAAGAAAGGAAAAGCTGTCCAAAACAGCTTCTTATCGAATATTCATGTGATTGGAAAAGTCAGGAGAGTGGTAAGGTACTGTTTTCTATCAGTTGGCATGTTGAGCACACAATCCCAGTGTTGTACAGCTTCCTTCTTCACCTTTCCGATGCTGCCACTCTCTCCGGCTCCCGGAGCCGGAGATTCGGCTTCTTCGCGCAAAGAGGATTGTACCGCTCACAGTGCTCTCTTAGCGCCGCTTCTGCCGAAAGAAGCCCGGGAGCGGCGCTTAGCTCCGGAGAGCATCGTACATTCGTCTTTAGCGTCTTTTGTGGTCTACACCTTAGCAGAAAGCTTTTCCACTCTGTCTGGCAAGGAAAACCTGCGGGAGCACAGAAAACATCTCCCATCGTGTTCTGGACGTTGCACGGAGGTCTGCCATGTGTTTGGCATAAAGAAAGGAAAAGCTGTCCAAAACAGCTTCTTATCGAATATTCATGTGACTGGAAAAGTCAGGAGAATGGTAAGGTACTGTTTTCTATCAGTTGGCAAGTTCAGCACACAATCCCAGTGTTGTACAGCTTCTTTCTTCACCTTTCCGATGCTGCCGCTCTCTCCGGCTCCCGGAGCCCAAGAAGCGGCTTCTTCGCGCAAAGACGATTGTACCGCTCACAGTGCTCTCTTAGCGCGGCTTCTGCCGAAAGACGCCCGGGAGCGGCTCTTAGCTCTGGGAGCATCGTACCTTCGTCTTTAGCGTCTTTTGTGGTCTACATCCTAGCAGAAAGCTTTTCCACTCTGTCTGGCAAGGAAAACCTGCGGGAGCACAGAAAACATCTCCCATCGTGTTCTGGACGTTGCACGGAGGTCTGCCAAGTGTTTGGCATAAAGAAAAGAAAAGCTGTCCAAAGCAGCTTCTTATCGAATATTCATGTGAATAGAAAAGTCAGGAGAATGGTTAGGTACTGTTTTCTATCAGTTGGCAAGCGGCGCACACAATCACAGTGTTGTACAGCTTCTTTCTCCACCTTTCCGATGCTGCCGCTCTCTCCGGCTCCCGGAGCCCAAGAAGCGGCTTCTTCGCGCAAAGACGATTGTACCGCTCACAGTGCTTTCTTAGCGCGGCTTCTGCCAAAAGACGCCCGGGAGCGGCGCTTAGCTCCGGAGAGCATCGTACCTTTGTCTTTAGCGTCTTTTGTGGTCTACACCTTAGCATAAAGCTTTTCCACTCTGTCTGGCAAGGAAAACCTGCGGGAGCACAGAAAACATCTCCCATCGTGTTCTGGACGTTCCACGGAGGTCTGCCATGTGTTTGGCATAAAGAAAGGAAAAGCCGTCCAAAACAGCTTCTTATCGAATATTCATGTGATTGGAAATGTCAGGAGAATGGTAAGGTACTGTTTTCTATCAGTTGGCAAGTTGAGCACACAATCCCAGTGTTGTACAGCTTCTTTCTTCACCTTTCCGATGCTGCCGCTCTCTCCGGCTCCCTGAGCCCAAGAAGCGGCTTCTTCGCGCAAAGACGATTGTACCGCTCACAGTGCTCTCTTAGCGCGGCTTCTGCCGAAAGACGCCCGGGAGCGGCTCTTAGCTCGGGAGAGCATCGTCCCTTCGTCTTTAGCGTCTTTTGTGGTCGACATCCTAGCAGAAAGCTTTTCCACTCTGTCTGGCAAGGAAAACCTGCGGGAGCACAGAAAACATCTCCCATCGTGTTCTGGACGTTGCACGGAGGTCTGCCAAGTGTTCAGCATAAAGAAAAGAAAAGCTGTACAAAACAGCTTCTTATCGAATATTCATGTGAATAGAAAAGTCAGGAGAATGGTAAGGTACTGTTTTCCATCAGTTGGGAAGCGGCGCACACAATCACAGTGTTGTACAGCTTCTTTCTCCACCTTTCCGATGCTGCCGCTCTCTCCGGCTCCCGGAGCCGAAGAAGCGGCTTCTTCGCGCAAAGACGATTGTACCGCTCACAGTGCTCTCTTAGCGCGGCTTCTGCCGAAAGACGCCCGGGAGCGGTGCATAGCTCCGGAGAGCATCGTACCTTCATCTTTAGCGTCTATTGTGGTCTACACCTTAGCAGAAAGCTTTTCCATTCTGTCTGGCAAGGAAAACCGGCGGGAGCACAGAAAACATCTCCCATCGTGTTCTGGACGTTGCACGGACGTCTGCCAAGTGTTTGGCATAAAGATAAGAAAAGCTGTCCAAAACAGCTTCTTATCGAATATTCTTGTGATTGGAAAAGTCAGGAAAGTGGTAAGGTAATGTTTTCTATCAGTTGGCAAGCTGCGCACACAATCCCAGTGTTGTACAGCTTCCTTCTTCACCTTTCCCATGCTGCCGCTCTCTCCGGCTCCCGGAGCCGAAGAAACGGCTTCTTCGCGCAAAGACGATTGTACCGCTCACAGTGCTTTCTTAGCGCGGCTTCTGCCGAAAGACGCCCGGGAGCGGCGCTTAGCTCCGGAGAGCATCGTACCTTCGTCTTTAGCGTCTTTTGTGGTCTACATCCTAGCAGAAAGCTTTTCCACTCTGTCTGGCAAGAAAAACCTGCGGGAGCACAGAAAACATCTCCCATCGTGTTCTGGACGTTGCACGGAGGTCTGCCATGTGTTTGGCATAAAGAAAGGAAAAGCTGTCCAAAACAGCTTCCAATCGAATATTCATGTGATTGGAAAAGTCAGGAGAGTGGTAAGGTACTGTTTTCTATCAGTTGGCAAGTTGAGCACACAATCCCAGTGTTGTACAGCTTCCTTCTTCACCTTTCCGATGCTGCCGCTCTCTCCGGCTCCCGGAGCCGAAGATGCGGCTTCTTCGCGCAAAGACGATTGTACCGCTCACAGTGCTCTCTTAGCGCCGCTTCTGCCGAAAGAAGCCCGGGAGCGGCGCTTAGCTCCGGAGAGCATCGTCCCTTCGTCTTTAGCGTCTTTTGTGGTCTACATCCTAGCAGAAAGCTTTTCCACTCTGTCTGGCAAGGAAAACCTGCGGGAGCACAGAAAACATCTCCCATCCTGTTCTGGACGTTGCACGGAAGTCTGCCTAGTGTTTGGCATAAAGAAAAGAAAAGCTGTCCAAAACAGCTTCTTATCGAATATTCATGTGACTGGAAAAGTCAGGAGAATGGTAAGGTACTGTTTTCTATCAGTTGGCAAGCGGCGCACACAATCACCGTGTTGTACAGCTTCTTTCTCCACATTTCCGATGCTGCCGCTCTCTCCGGCTCCCGGAGCCGAAGAAGCGGCTTCTTCGCGCAAAGACGATTGTACCGGTCTCAGTGCTCTCTTAGCGCGGCTTCTGCCGAAAGTTGCCCGGGAGCGGCGCATAACTCCGGAGAGCATCGTACCTTCGTCTTTAGCGTCTTTTGTGGTCTACACCTTAGCAGAAAGCTTTTCCACTCTGTCTGGCAAGGAAAACCTGCGGGAGCACAGAAAACATCTCCCATCGTCTTCTGGACGTTGCACGGACGTCTGCCAAGTGTTTGGCATAAAGAAAAGAAAAGCTGTCCAAAACAGCTTCTTATCGAATATTCATGTGATTGGAAAAGACAGGAAAGTGGTAAGGTACTGTTTTCTATCAGTTGGCAAGCTGCGCACACAATCCCAGTGTTGTACAGCTTCCTTCTTCACCTTTCCCATGCTGCTGCTCTCTCCGGCTCCGGGAGCCGAAGAAGCGGCTTCTTCGCCCAAAGACGATTGTACCGCTCACAGTGCTCTCTTAGCGCGGCTTCTGCCGAACGACGCCCGGGAGCGGCGCTTAGCTCCGGAGAGCATCGTACCTTCGTCTTTAGCGTCTTTTGTGGTCTACATCCTAGCAGAAAGCTTTTCCACTCTGTCTGGCAAGGAAAACCTGCGGGAGCACAGAAAACATCTCCCATCGTGTTCTGGACGTTGCACGGACGTCTGCCAAGTGTTTGCATGAAGAAATTAATAGTTGTCCAAAATAACTTCCTATCGAATATTCATGTGACTGGAAAAGTCAGGAGAATGGTAAGGTACTGTTTTCTATCAGTTGGCAAGTTCAGCACACAATCCCAGTGTTGTACAGCTTCTTTCTTCACCTTTCCGATGCTGCCGCTCTCTCCGGCTCCCGGAGCCCAAGAAGCGGCTTCTTCGCGTAAAGACGATTGTACCGCTCACAGTGCTCTCTTAGCGCGGCTTCTGCCGAAAGACGCCCGGGAGCGGCTCTTAGCTCTGGGAGCATCGTACCTTCGTCTTTAGCGTCTTTTGTGGTCTACATCCTAGCAGAAAGCTTTTCCACTCTGTCTGGCAAGGAAAACCTGCGGGAGCACAGAAAACATCTCCCATCGTGTTCTGGACGTTGCACGGAGGTCTGCCAAGTGTTTGGCATAAAGAAAAGAAAAGCTGTCCAAAGCAGCTTCTTATCGAATATTCATGTGAATAGAAAAGTCAGGAGAATGGTTAGGTACTGTTTTCTATCAGTTGGCAAGCGGCGCACACAATCACAGTGTTGTACAGCTTCTTTCTCCACCTTTCCGATGCTGCCGCTCTCTCCGGCTCCCGGAGCCCAAGAAGCGGCTTCTTCGCGCAAAGACGATTGTACCGGTCTCAGTGCTCTCTTAGCGCGGCTTCTGCCGAAAGACGCCCGGGAGCGGCGCATAGCTCCGGAGAGCATCGTACATTCGTCTTTAGCGTCTATTGTGGTCTACACCTTAGCAGAAAGCTTTTCCACTCTGTCTGGCAAGGAAAACCTGCGGGAGCACAGAAAACATCTCCCATCGTGTTCTGGACGTTGCACGGACGTCTGCCAAGTGTTTGGCATAAAGATAAGAAAAGCTGTCCAAAACAGCTTCTTATTGAATATTCATGTGATTGGAAAAGTCAGGAAAGTGGTAAGGTAATGTTTTCTATCAGTTGGCAAGCTGCGCACACAATCCCAGGGTTGTACAGCTTCCTTCTTCACCTTTCCCATGCTGCCGCTCTCTCCGGCTCCCGGAGCCCAAGAAGCGGCTTCTTCGCCCAAAGACGATTGTACCGCTCACAGTGCTTTCTTAGCGTGGCTTCTGCCAAAAGACGCACGGGAGCGGCGCTTAGCTCCGGAGAGCATCGTACCTTCGTCTTTAGCGTCTTTTGTGGTCTACACCTTAGCAGAAAGCTTTTCCACTCTGTCTGGCAAGGAAAACCTGCGGGAGCACAGAAAACATCTCCCATCATGTTCTGGACGTTGCACGGAGGTCTGCCATGTGTTTGGCATAAAGAAAGGAAAAGCCGTCCAAAACAGCTTCTTATCGAATATTCATGTGATTGGAAATGTCAGGAGAATGGTAAGGTACTGTTTTCTATCAGTTGGCAAGTTGAGCACACAATCCCAGTGTTGTACAGCTTCTTTCTTCACCTTTCCGATGCTGCCGCTCTCTCCGGCTCCCTGAGCCCAAGAAGCGGCTTCTTCGCGCAAAGACGATTGTACCGCTCACAGTGCTCTCTTAGCGCGGCTTCTGCCGAAAGACGCCCGGGAGCGGCTCTTAGCTCGGGAGAGCATCGTCCCTTCGTCTTTAGCGTCTTTTGTGGTCGACATCCTAGCAGAAAGCTTTTCCACTCTGTCTGGCAAGGAAAACCTGCGGGAGCACAGAAAACATCTCCCATCGTGTTCTGGACGTTGCACGGAGGTCTGCCAAGTGTTCAGCATAAAGAAAAGAAAAGCTGTACAAAACAGCTTCTTATCGAATATTCATGTGAATAGAAAAGTCAGGAGAATGGTAAGGTACTGTTTTCCATCAGTTGGCAAGCGGCGCACACAATCACAGTGTTGTACAGCTTCTTTCTCCACCTTTCCGATGCTGCCGCTCTCTCCGGCTCCCGGAGCCGAAGAAGCGGCTTCTTCGCGCAAAGACGATTGTACCGCTCACAGTGCTCTCTTAGCGCGGCTTCTGCCGAAAGACGCCCGGGAGCGGTGCATAGCTCCGGAGAGCATCGTACCTTCATCTTTAGCGTCTATTGTGGTCTACACCTTAGCAGAAAGCTTTTCCATTCTGTCTGGCAAGGAAAACCGGCGGGAGCACAGAAAACATCTCCCATCGTGTTCTGGACGTTGCACGGACGTCTGCCAAGTGTTTGGCATAAAGATAAGAAAAGCTGTCCAAAACAGCTTCTTATCGAATATTCATGTGATTGGAAAAGTCAGGAAAGTGGTAAGGTAATGTTTTCTATCAGTTGGCAAGCTGCGCACACAATCCCAGTGTTGTACAGCTTCCTTCTTCACCTTTCCCATGCTGCCGCTCTCTCCGGCTCCCGGAGCCGAAGAAACGGCTTCTTCGCGCAAAGACGATTGTACCGCTCACAGTGCTTTCTTAGCGCGGCTTCTGCCGAAATACGCCCGGGAGCGGCGCTTAGCTCCGGAGAGCATCGTACCTTCGTCTTTAGCGTCTTTTGTGGTCTACATCCTAGCAGAAAGCTTTTCCACTCTGTCTGGCAAGAAAAACCTGCGGGAGCACAGAAAACATCTCCCATCGTGTTCTGGACGTTGCACGGAGGTCTGCCATGTGTTTGGCATAAAGAAAGGAAAAGCTGTCCAAAACAGCTTCCAATCGAATATTCATGTGATTGGAAAAGTCAGGAGAGTGGTAAGGTACTGTTTTCTATCAGTTGGCAAGTTGAGCACACAATCCCAGTGTTGTACAGCTTCCTTCTTCACCTTTCCGATGCTGCCGCTCTCTCCGGCTCCCTGAGCCCAAGAAGCGGCTTCTTCGCGCAAAGACGATTGTACCGCTCACAGTGCTCTCTTAGCGCCGCTTCTGCCGAAAGAAGCCCGGGAGCGGCGCTTAGCTCCGGAGAGCATCGTCCCTTCGTCTTTAGCGTCTTTTGTGGTCTACATCCTAGCAGAAAGCTTTTCCACTCTGTCTGGCAAGGAAAACCTGCGGGAGCACAGAAAACATCTCCCATCGTGTTCTGGACGTTGCACGGAAGTCTGCCTAGTGTTTGGCATAAAGAAAAGAAAAGCTGTCCAAAGCAGCTTCTTATCGAATATTCATGTGACTGGAAAAGTCAGGAGAATGGTAAGGTACTGTTTTCTATCAGTTGGCAAGCGGCGCACACAATCACCGTGTTGTACAGCTTCTTTCTCCACATTTCCGATGCTGCCGCTCTCTCCGGCTCCCGGAGCCGAAGAAGCGGCTTCTTCGCGCAAAAACGATTGTACCGGTCTCAGTGCTCTCTTAGCGCGGCTTCTGCCGAAAGACGCCCGGGAGCGGCGCATAACTCCGGAGAGCATCGTACCTTCGTCTTTAGCGTCTTTTGTGGTCTACACCTTAGCAGAAAGCTTTTCCACTCTGTCTGGCAAGGAAAACCTGCGGGAGCACAGAAAACATCTCCCATCGTGTTCTGGACGTTGCACGGAGGTCTGCCAAGTGTTTGGCATAAAGAAAAGAAAAGCTGTCCAAAACAGCTTCTTATCGAATATTCATGTGATTGGAAAAGTCAGGAAAGTGGTAAGGTAATGTTTTCTATCAGTTGGCAAGCTGCGCACACAATCCCAGTGTTGTACAGCTTCCTTCTTCACCTTTCCCATGCTGCCGCTCTCTCCGGCTCCGGGAGCCGAAGAAGCGGCTTCTTCGCGCAAAGACGATTGTACCGCTCACAGTGCTCTCTTAGCGCGGCTTCTGCCGAACGACGCCCGGGAGCGGCGCTTAGCTCCGGAGAGCATCGTACCTTCGTCTTTAGCGTCTTTTGTGGTCTACATCCTAGCAGAAAGCTTTTCCATTCTGTCTGGCAAGGAAAACCTGCGGGAGCACAGAAAACATCTCCCATCGTGTTCTGGACGTTGCACGGACGTCTGCCAAGTGTTTGGCATAAAGATAAGAAAAGCTGTCCAAAACAGCTTCTTATCGAATATTCATGTGACTGGAAAAGTCAGGAGAATGGTAAGGTACTGTTTTCTATCAGTTGGCAAGTTGAGCACACAATCCCAGTGTTGTACAGCTTCCTTCTTCACCTTTCCGATGATGCCGCTCTCGCCGGCTCCCGGAGCCGAAGATGCGGCTTCTTCGCGCAAAGACGATTGTACCGCTCACAGTGCTCTCTTAGCGCCGCTTCTGCCGAAAGAAGCCCGGGAGCGGCGCTTAGCTCCGGAGAGCATCGTACCTTCGTCTTTAGCGTCTTTTGTGGTCTACATCCTAGCAGAAAGCTTTTCCACTCTGTCTGGCAAGGAAAACCTGCGGGAGCACAGAAAACATCTCCCATCGTGTTCTGGACGTTGCACGGAAGTCTGCCAAGTGTTTGGCATAAAGAAAAGAAAAGCTGTCCAAAACAGCTTCTTATCGAATATTCATGTGACTGGAAAAGTCAGGAGAATGGTAAGGTACTGTTTTCTATCAGTTGGCAAGCGGCACACACAATCACAGTGTTGTACAGCTTCTTTCTTCACCTATCCGATGCTGCCGCTCTCTCCGGCTCCCGGAGCCGAAGAAGCGGCTTCTTCGCGCAAAGACGATTGTACCGGTCACAGTGCTCTCTTAGCGCGGCTTCTGCCGAAAGACGCCCGGGAGCGGCGCATAGCTCCGGAGAGCATCGTCCCTTCGTCTTTAGCGTCTTTTGTGGTCTACACCTTAGCAGAAAGCTTTTCCACTCTGTCTGGCAAGGAAAACCTGCGGGAGCACAGAAAACATCTCCCATCGTGTTCTGGACGTTGCATGGACGTCTGCCAAGTGTTTGGCATAAAGAAAAGAAAAGCTGTCAAAAACAGATTCTTATCGAATATTCATGTGATTGGAAAAGTCAGGAAAGTGGTAAGGTAATGTTTTCTATCAGTTGGCAAGCTGCGCACACAATCCCAGTGTTGTACAGCTTCCTTCTTCACCTTTCCGATGCTGCCGCTCTCTCCGGCTCCCGGAGCCGAAGAAGCGGCTTCTTCGCGCAAAGACGATTGTACCGCTCACAGTGCTCTCTTAACGCGGCTTCTGCCGAAAGACGCCCGGGAGCGGCGCTTAGCTCCGGAGAGCATCGTACCTTAGTGTTTATCGTCTTTTGTGGTCTACATCCTAGCAGAAAGCTTTTCCACTCTGTCTGGCAAGGAAAACCTGCGGGAGCACAGAAAACATCTCCCATCGTGTTCTGGACGTTGCACGGAGGTCTGCCAAGTGTTTCCATGAAGAAAAGAAAAGTTGTCCAAAATAACTTCCTATTGAATATTCATGTGACTGGAAAAGTCAGGAGAATGGTAAGGTACTGTTTTCTATCAGTTGGCAAGTTCAGCACACAATCCCAGTGTTGTACAGCTTCTTTCTTCACCTTTCCGATGCTGCCGCTCTCTCCGGCTCCCTGAGCCCAAGAAGCGGCTTCTTCGCGCAAAGACGATTGTACCGCTCACAGTGCTCTCTTAGTGCGGCTTCTGCCGAAACACGCCCAGGAGCGGCTCTTAGCTCGGGAGAGCATCGTGCCTTCGTCTTTAGCGTCTTTTGTGGTCTACATCCTAGCAGAAAGCTTTTCCACTCTGTCTGGCAAGGAAAACCTGCGGGAGCACAGAAAACATCTCCCATCGTGTTCTGGACGTTGCACGGAGTTCTGCCAAGTGTTCAGCATAAAGAAAAGAAAAGCTGTCCAAAGCAGCTTCTTATCGAATATTCATGTGATTGGAAATGTCAGGAGAATGGTAAGGTACTGTTTTCTATCAGTTGGCAAGCGGCGCACACAATCACAGTGTTGTAGAGCTTCTTTCTCCACCTTTCCGATGCTGCCGCTCTCTACGGCTCCCGGAGCCGAAGAAGCGGCTTCTTCGCGCAAAGACGATTGTACCGGTCACAGTGCTCTCTTAGCGCGGCTTCTGCCAAAAGACGCCCGGGAGCGGCGCATAGCTCCGGAGAGCATCGTACCTTCGTCTTTAGCGTCTATTGTGGTCTACACATTAGCAGAAAGCTTTTCCATTCTGTCTGGCAAGGAAAACCTGCGGGAGCACCGAAAACATCTCCCATCGTGTTCTGGACATTGCACGGACGTCTGCCAAGTGTTTGGCATAAAGAAAAGAAAAGCTGTCCAAAACAGCTTCTTATCGAATATTCATGTGACTGGAAATGTCAGGAGAATGGTAAGGTACTGTTTTCTATCAGTTGGCAAGCGGCGCACACAATCACAGTGTTGTAGAGCTTCTTTCTCCACCTTTCCGATGCTGCCGCTCTCTCCGGCTCCCGGAGCCGAAGAAGCGGCTTCTTCGCGCAAAGACGATTGTACCGCTCACAGTGCTCTCTTAGCGCGGCTTCTGCCGAAAGACGCCCGGGAGCGGCGCATAACTCCGGAGAGCATCGTACCTTCGTCTTTAGCGTCTTTTGTGGTCTACACCTTAGCAGAAAGCTTTTCCACTCTGTCTGGCAAGGAAAACCTGCGGGAGCACAGAAAACATCTCCCATCGTGTTCTGGACGTTGCACGGACGTCTGCCAAGTGTTTGGCATAAAGATAAGAAAAGCTGTCCAAAACAGCTTCTTATTGAATATTCATGTGATTGGAAAAGTCAGGAAAGTGGTAAGGTAATGTTTTCTATCAGTTGGCAAGCTGCGCACACAATCCCAGGGTTGTACAGCTTCCTTCTTCACCTTTCCCATGCTGCCGCTCTCTCCGGCTCCGGGAGCCGAAGAAGCGGATTCTTCGCGCAAAGACGATTGTACCGCTCACAGTGCTCTCTTAGCGCGGCTTCTGCCGAAAGACGCCCGGGAGCGGCGCTTAGCTCCGGAGAGCATCGTACCTTCGTCTTTAGCGTCTTTTGTGGTCTACATCCTAGCAGAAAGCTTTTCCACTCTGTCTGGCAAGGAAAACCTGCGGGAGCACAGAAAACATCTCCCATCGTGTTCTAGACATTGCACGGAGGTCTGCCAAGTGTTTGCATGAAGAAATTAATAGTTGTCCAAAATAACTTTCTATCAAATATTCTTGTGATTGGAAATGTCAGGAAAGTGGTAAGGTAATGTTTTCTATCAGTTGGCTAGTTGAGCACACAATCCCAGTATTGTACAGCTTCCTTCTTCACCTTTCCGATGCTGCCGCTCTCTCCGGCTCCCGGAGCCGAAGATGCGGCTTCTTCGCACAAAGACGATTGTACCGCTCACAGTGCTCTCTTAGCGCCGCTTCTGCCGAAAGAAGCCCGGGAGCGGCGCTTAGCTCCGGAGAGCATCGTACCTTCGTCTTTAGCGTCTTTTGTGGTCTACATCCTAGCAGAAAGCTTTTCCACTCTGTCTGGCAAGGAAAACCTGCGGGAGCACAGAAAACATCTCCCATCGTGTTCTGGACGTTGCACGGAGGTCTGCCAAGTGTTTCCATGAAGAAAAGAAAAGTTGTCCAAAATAATTTCCTATCGAATATTCATGTGACTGGAAAAGTCAGGAGAATGGTAAGGTACTGTTTTCTATCAGTTGGCAAGTTGAGCACACAATCCCAGTGTTGTACAGCTTCTTTCTTCACCTTTCCGATGCTGCCGCTCTCTCCGGCTCCCTGAGCCCAAGAAGCGGCTTCTTCGCGCAAAGACGATTGTACCGCTCACAGTGCTCTCTTAGCGCGGCTTCTGCCGAAACACGCCCGGGAGCGGCTCTTAGCTCGGGAGAGCATCGTCCCTTCGTCTTTAGCGTCTTTTGTGGTATACATCCTAGCAGAAAGCTTTTCCACTCTGTCTGGCAAGGAAAACCTGCGGGAGCACAGAAAACATCTCCCATCGTGTTCTGGACGTTGCACGGAAGTCTGCCAAGTGTTTGGCATAAAGAAAAGAAAAGCTGTCCAAAACAGCTTCTTATCGAATATTCATGTGACTGGAAAAGTCAGGAGATAGGTAAGGTACTCTTTTCTATTAGTTGGCAAGTTCAGCACACAATCCCAGTGTTGTACAGCTTCCTTCTTCACCTTTCCGATGCTGCCGCTCTCTCCGGCTCCCTGAGCCCAAGAAGCGGCTTCTTCGCGCAAAGACGATTGTACCGCTCACAGTGCTCTCTTAGTGCGGCTTCTGCCGAAAGAAGCCCGGGAGCGGCGCTTAGCTCCGGAGAGCATCGTACATTCGTCTTTAGCGTCTTTTGTGGTCTACATCCTGGCAGAAAGCTTTTCCACTCTGTCTGGCAAGAAAAACCTGCGGGAGCACAGAAAACATCTCCCATCGTGTTCTGGACGTTGCACGGAGGTCTGCTATGTGTTTGGCATAAAGAAAGGAAAAGCTGTCCAAAACAGCTTCTTATCGAATATTCATGTGACTGGAAATGTCAGGAGAATGGTAAGGTACTGTTTTCTATCAGTTGGCAAGTTGAGCACACAATCCCAGTGTTGTACAGCTTCTTTCTTCACCTTTCCGATGCTGCCGCTCTCTCCGGCTCCCGGAGCCCAAGAAGCGGCTTCTTCGCGCAAAGACGATTGTACCGCTCACAGTGCTCTCTTAGCGCGGCTTCTGCCGAAAGACGCCCGGGAGCGGCTCTTAGCTCCGGGAGCATCGTACCTTCGTCTTTAGCGTCTTTTGTGGTCTACATCCTAGCAGAAAGCTTTTCCACTCTGTCTGGCAAGGAAAACCTGCGGGAGCACAGAAAACATCTCCCATCGTGTTCTGGACGTTGCACGGAGGTCTGCCAAGTGTTCAGCATAAAGAAAAGAAAAGCTGTCCAAAGCAGCTTCTTATCGAATATTCATGTGAATAGAAAAGTCAGGAGAATGGTTAGGTACTGTTTTCTATCAGTTGGCAAGCGGCGCACACAATCACAGTGTTGTACAGCTTCTTTCTCCACCTTTCCGATGCTGCCGCTCTCTCCGGCTCCCGGAGCCGAAGAAGCGGCTTCTTCGCGCAAAGACGATTGTACCGGTCACAGTGCTCTCTTAGCGCGGCTTCTGCCGAAAGACGCCCGGGAGCGGCGCATAGCTCCGGAGAGCATCGTACCTTCGTCTTTAGCGTCTATTGTGGTCTACCCCTTAGCAGAAAGCTTTTCCACTCTGTCTGGCAAGGAAAACCGGCGGGAGCACAGAAAACATCTCCCATCGTGTTCTGGACGTTGCACGGACGTCTGCCAAGTGTTTGGCATAAAGATAAGAAAAGCTGTCCAAAACAGCTTCTTATCGAATATTCATGTGATTGGAAAAGTCAGGAAAGTGGTAAGGTAATGTTTTCTATCAGTTGGCAAGCTGCGCACACAATCCCAGGGTTGTACAGCTTCCTTCTTCACCTTTCCCATGCTGCCGCTCTCTCCGGCTCCCGGAGCCCAAGAAGCGGCTTCTTCGCGCAAAGACGATTGTACCGCTCACAGTGCTCTCTTAGCGCGGCTTCTGCCGAAAGAAGCCCGGGAGCGGCTCTTAGCTCCGGAGAGCATCGTACCTTCGTCTTTAGCGTCTTTTGTGGTCTACACCTTAGCAGAAAGCTTTTCCACTCTGTCTGGCAAGGAAAACCTGCGGGAGCACAGAAAACATCTCCCATCGTGTTCTGGACGTTGCACGGAGGTCTGCCATGTGTTTGGCATAAAGAAAGGTAAAGCTGTCCAAAACAGCTTCTTATCGAATATTCATGTGATTGGAAATGTCAGGAGAATGGTAAGGTACTGTTTTCTATCAGTTGGCCAGCGGCGTACACAATCACAGTGTTGTACAGCTTCTTTCTCCACCTTTCCGATGCTGCCGCTCTCTCCGGCTCCCGGAGCCGAAGAAGCGGCTTCTTCGCGCAAAGACGATTGTACCGGTCACAGTGCTCTCTTAGCGCGGCTTCTGCCGAAAGACGCCCGGGAGCGGCGCATAGCTCCGGAGAGCATCGTACCTTCGTCTTTAGCGTCTATTGTGGTCTACACCTTAGCAGAAAGCTTTTCCATTCTGTCTGGCAAGGAAAACCGGCGGGAGCACAGAAAACATCTCCCATCGTGTTCTGGACGTTGCACGGACGTCTGCCAAGTGTTTGGCATAAAGATAAGAAAAGCTGTCCAAAACAGCTTCTTATCGAATATTCATGTGATTGGAAAAGTCAGGAAAGTGGTAAGGTAATGTTTTCTATCAGTTGGCAAGCTGCGCACACAATCCCAGTGTTGTACAGCTTCCTTCTTCACCTTTCCCATGCTGCCGCTCTCTCCGGCTCCGGGAGCCGAAGAAGCGGCTTCTTCGCGCAAAGACGATTGTACCGCTCACAGTGCTCTCTTAGCGCGGCTTCTGCCGAAAGACGCCCGGGAGCGGCGCTTAGCTCCGGAGAGCATCGTACCTTCGTCTTTAGCGTCTTTTGTGGTCTACATCCTGGCAGAAAGCTTTTCCACTCTGTCTGGCAAGGAAAACCTGCGGGAGCACAGAAAACATCTCCCATCGTGTTCTAGACATTGCACAGAGGTCTGCCAAGTGTTTGCATGAAGAAATTAATAGTTGTCCAAAATAACTTTCTATCAAATATTCTTGTGATTGGAAAAGTCAGGAAAGTGGTAAGGTACTGTTTTCTATCAGTTGGCTAGTTGAGCACACAATCCCAGTATTGTACAGCTTCCTTCTTCACCTTTCCGATGCTGCCGCTCTCTCCGGCTCCCGGAGCCGAAGATGCGGCTTCTTCGCGCAAAGACGATTGTACCGCTCACAGTGCTCTCTTAGCGCCGCTTCTGCCGAAAGAAGCCCGGGAGCGGCGCTTAGCTCCGGAGAGCATCGTACCTTCGTCTTTAGCGTCTTTTGTGGTCTACACCTTAGCAGAAAGCTTTTCCACTCTGTCTGGCAAGGAAAACCTGCGGCAGCACAGAAAACATCTCCCATCATGTTCTGGACGTTGCACGGAGGTCTGCCATGTGTTTGGCATAAAGAAAGGAAAAGCCGTCCAAAACAGCTTCTTATCGAATATTCATGTGATTGGAAATGTCAGGAGAATGGTAAGGTACTGTTTTCTATCAGTTGGCAAGTTGAGCACACAATCCCAGTGTTGTACAGCTTCTTTCTTCACCTTTCCGATGCTGCCGCTCTCTCCGGCTCCCTGAGCCCAAGAAGCGGCTTCTTCGCGCAAAGACGATTGTACCGCTCACAGTGCTCTCTTAGCGCGGCTTCTGCCGAAAGACGCCCGGGAGCGGCTCTTAGCTCGGGAGAGCATCGTACCTTCGTCTTTAGCGTCTTTTGTGGTCGACATCCTAGCAGAAAGCTTTTCCACTCTGTCTGGCAAGGAAAACCTGCGGGAGCACAGAAAACATCTCCCATCGTGTTCTGGACGTTGCACGGAGGTCTGCCAAGTGTTCAGCATAAAGAAAAGAAAAGCTGTACAAAACAGCTTCTTATCGAATATTCATGTGAATAGAAAAGTCAGGAGAATGGTAAGGTACTGTTTTCCATCAGTTGGCAAGCGGCGCACACAATCACAGTGTTGTACAGCTTCTTTCTCCACCTTTCCGATGCTGCCGCTCTCTCCGGCTCCCGGAGCCGAAGAAGCGGCTTCTTCGCGCAAAGACGATTGTACCGCTCACAGTGCTCTCTTAGCGCGGCTTCTGCCGAAAGACGCCCGGGAGCGGTGCATAGCTCCGGAGAGCATCGTACCTTCATCTATTAGCGTCTATTGTGGTCTACACCTTAGCAGAAAGCTTTTCCATTCTGTCTGGCAAGGAAAACCGGCGGGAGCACAGAAAACATCTCCCATCGTGTTCTGGACGTTGCACGGACGTCTGCCAAGTGTTTGGCATAAAGATAAGAAAAGCTGTCCAAAACAGCTTCTTATCGAATATTCTTGTGATTGGAAAAGTCAGGAAAGTGGTAAGGTAATGTTTTCTATCAGTTGGCAAGCTGCGCACACAATCCCAGTGTTGTACAGCTTCCTTCTTCACCTTTCCCATGCTGCCGCTCTCTCCGGCTCCCGGAGCCGAAGAAACGGCTTCTTCGCGCAAAGACGATTGTACCGCTCACAGTGCTTTCTTAGCGCGGCTTCTGCCGAAAGACGCCCGGGAGCGGCGCTTAGCTCCGGAGAGCATCGTACCTTCGTCTTTAGCGTCTTTTGTGGTCTACATCCTAGCAGAAAGCTTTTCCACTCTGTCTGGCAAGAAAAACCTGCGGGAGCACAGAAAACATCTCCCATCGTGTTCTGGACGTTGCACGGAGGTCTGCCATGTGTTTGGCATAAAGAAAGGAAAAGCTGTCCAAAACAGCTTCCAATCGAATATTCATGTGATTGGAAAAGTCAGGAGAGTGGTAAGGTACTGTTTTCTATCAGTTGGCAAGTTGAGCACACAATCCCAGTGTTGTACAGCTTCCTTCTTCACCTTTCCGATGCTGCCGCTCTCTCCGGCTCCCGGAGCCGAAGATGCGGCTTCTTCGCGCAAAGACGATTGTACCGCTCACAGTGCTCTCTTAGCGCCGCTTCTGCCGAAAGAAGCCCGGGAGCGGCGCTTAACTCCGGAGAGCATCGTCCCTTCGTCTTTAGCGTCTTTTGTGGTCTACATCCTAGCAGAAAGCTTTTCCACTCTGTCTGGCAAGGAAAACCTGCGGGAGCACAGAAAACATCTCCCATCGTGTTCTGGACGTTGCACGGAAGTCTGCCTAGTGTTTGGCATAAAGAAAAGAAAAGCTGTCCAAAGCAGCTTCTTATCGAATATTCATGTGACTGGAAAAGTCAGGAGAATGGTAAGGTACTGTTTTCTATCAGTTGGCAAGCGGCGCACACAATCACCGTGTTGTACAGCTTCTTTCTCCACATTTCCGATGCTGCCGCTCTCTCCGGCTCCCGGAGCCGAAGAAGCGGCTTCTTCGCGCAAAAACGATTGTACCGGTCTCAGTGCTCTCTTAGCGCGGCTTCTGCCGAAAGACGCCCGGGAGCGGCGCATAACTCCGGAGAGCATCGTACCTTCGTCTTTAGCGTCTTTTGTGGTCTACACCTTAGCAGAAAGCTTTTCCACTCTGTCTGGCAAGGAAAACCTGCGGGAGCACAGAAAACATCTCCCATCGTGTTCTGGACGTTGCACGGAGGTCTGCCAAGTGTTTGGCATAAAGAGAAGAAAAGCTGTCCAAAACAGCTTCTTATCGAATATTCATGTGATTGGAAAAGTCAGGAAAGTGGTAAGGTAATGTTTTCTATCAGTTGGCAAGCTGCGCACACAATCCCAGTGTTGTACAGCTTCCTTCTTCACCTTTCCCATGCTGCCGCTCTCTCCGGCTCCGGGAGCCGAAGAAGCGGCTTCTTCGCGCAAAGACGATTGTACCGCTCACAGTGCTCTCTTAGCGCGGCTTCTGCCGAACGACGCCCGGGAGCGGCGCTTAGCTCCGGAGAGCATCGTACCTTCGTCTTTAGCGTCTTTTGTGGTCTACATCCTAGCAGAAAGCTTTTCCATTCTGTCTGGCAAGGAAAACCTGCGGGAGCACAGAAAACATCTCCCATCGTGTTCTGGACGTTGCACGGACGTCTGCCAAGTGTTTGGCATAAAGATAAGAAAAGCTGTCCAAAACAGCTTCTTATCGAATATTCATGTGACTGGAAAAGTCAGGAGAATGGTAAGGTACTGTTTTCTATCAGTTGGCAAGTTGAGCACACAATCCCAGTGTTGTACAGCTTCCTTCTTCACCTTTCCGATGATGCCGCTCTCGCCGGCTCCCGGAGCCGAAGATGCGGCTTCTTCGCGCAAAGACGATTGTACCGCTCACAGTGCTCTCTTAGCGCCGCTTCTGCCGAAAGAAGCCCGGGAGCGGCGCTTAGCTCCGGAGAGCATCGTACCTTCGTCTTTAGCGTCTTTTGTGGTCTACATCCTAGCAGAAAGCTTTTCCACTCTGTCTGGCAAGGAAAACCTGCGGGAGCACAGAAAACATCTCCCATCGTGTTCTGGACGTTGCACGGAAGTCTGCCAAGTGTTTGGCATAAAGAAAAGAAAAGCTGTCCAAAACAGCTTCTTATCGAATATTCATGTGACTGGAAAAGTCAGGAGAATGGTAAGGTACTGTTTTCTATCAGTTGGCAAGCGGCACACACAATCACAGTGTTGTACAGCTTCTTTCTTCACCTTTCCGATGCTGCCGCTCTCTCCGGCTCCCGGAGCCGAAGAAGCGGCTTCTTCGCGCAAAGACGATTGTACCGGTCACAGTGCTCTCTTAGCGCGGCTTCTGCCGAAAGACGCCCGGGAGCGGCGCATAGCTCCGGAGAGCATCGTCCCTTCGTCTTTAGCGTCTTTTGTGGTCTACACCTTAGCAGAAAGCTTTTCCACTCTGTCTGGCAAGGAAAACCTGCGGGAGCACAGAAAACATCTCCCATCGTGTTCTGGACGTTGCATGGACGTCTGCCAAGTGTTTGGCATAAAGAAAAGAAAAGCTGTCAAAAACAGATTCTTATCGAATATTCATGTGATTGGAAAAGTCAGGAAAGTGGTAAGGTAATGTTTTCTATCAGTTGGCAAGCTGCGCACACAATCCCAGTGTTGTACAGCTTCCTTCTTCACCTTTCCGATGCTGCCGCTCTCTCCGGCTCCCGGAGCCGAAGAAGCGGCTTCTTCGCGCAAAGACGATTGTACCGCTCACAGTGCTCTCTTAACGCGGCTTCTGCCGAAAGACGCCCGGGAGCGGCGCTTAGCTCCGGAGAGCATCGTACCTTAGTGTTTATCGTCTTTTGTGGTCTACATCCTAGCAGAAAGCTTTTCCACTCTGTCTGGCAAGGAAAACCTGCGGGAGCACAGAAAACATCTCCCATCGTGTTCTGGACGTTGCACGGAGGTCTGCCAAGTGTTTCCATGAAGAAAAGAAAAGTTGTCCAAAATAACTTCCTATTGAATATTCATGTGACTGGAAAAGTCAGGAGAATGGTAAGGTACTGTTTTCTATCAGTTGGCAAGTTCAGCACACAATCCCAGTGTTGTACAGCTTCTTTCTTCACCTTTCCGATGCTGCCGCTCTCTCCGGCTCCCTGAGCCCAAGAAGCTGCTTCTTCGCGCAAAGACGATTGTACCGCTCACAGTGCTCTCTTAGTGCGGCTTCTGCCGAAACACGCCCAGGAGCGGCTCTTAGCTCGGGAGAGCATCGTGCCTTCGTCTTTAGCGTCTTTTGTGGTCTACATCCTAGCAGAAAGCTTTTCCACTCTGTCTGGCAAGGAAAACCTGCGGGAGCACAGAAAACATCTCCCATCGTGTTCTGGACGTTGCACGGAGGTCTGCCAAGTGTTCAGCATAAAGAAAAGAAAAGCTGTCCAAAGCAGCTTCTTATCGAATATTCATGTGATTGGAAATGTCAGGAGAATGGTAAGGTACTGTTTTCTATCAGTTGGCAAGCGGCGCACACAATCACAGTGTTGAACAGCTTCTTTCTCCACCTTTCCGATGCTGCCGCTCTCTACGGCTCCCGGAGCCGAAGAAGCGGCTTCTTCGCGCAAAGACGATTGTACCGGTCACAGTGCTCTCTTAGCGCGGCTTCTGCCGAAAGACGCCCGGGAGCGGCGCATAGCTCCGGAGAGCATCGTACCTTCGTCTTTAGCGTCTATTGTGGTCTACACATTAGCAGAAAGCTTTTCCATTCTGTCTGGCAAGGAAAACCTGCGGGAGCACAGAAAACATCTCCCATCGTGTTCTGGACATTGCACGGACGTCTGCCAAGTGTTTGGCATAAAGAAAAGAAAAGCTGTCCAAAACAGCTTCTTATCGAATATTCATGTGACTGGAAATGTCAGGAGAATGGTAAGGTACTGTTTTCTATCAGTTGGCAAGCGGCGCACACAATCACAGTGTTGTAGAGCTTCTTTCTCCACCTTTCCGATGCTGCCGCTCTCTCCGGCTCCCGGAGCCGAAGAAGCGGCTTCTTCGCGCAAAGACGATTGTACCGCTCACAGTGCTCTCTTAGCGCGGCTTCTGCCGAAAGACGCCCGGGAGCGGCGCATAACTCCGGAGAGCATCGTACCTTCGTCTTTAGCGTCTTTTGTGGTCTACACCTTAGCAGAAAGCTTTTCCACTCTGTCTGGCAAGGAAAACCTGCGGGAGCACAGAAAACATCTCCCATCGTGTTCTGGACGTTGCACGGACGTCTGCCAAGTGTTTGGCATAAAGATAAGAAAAGCTGTCCAAAACAGCTTCTTATTGAATATTCATGTGATTGGAAAAGTCAGGAAAGTGGTAAGGTAATGTTTTCTATCAGTTGGCAAGCTGCGCACACAATCCCAGGGTTGTACAGCTTCCTTCTTCACCTTTCCCATGCTGCCGCTCTCTCCGGCTCCGGGAGCCGAAGAAGCGGATTCTTCGCGCAAAGACGATTGTACCGCTCACAGTGCTCTCTTAGCGCGGCTTCTGCCGAAAGACGCCCGGGAGCGGCGCTTAGCTCCGGAGAGCATCGTACCTTCGTCTTTAGCGTCTTTTGTGGTCTACATCCTAGCAGAAAGCTTTTCCACTCTGTCTGGCAAGGAAAACCTGCGGGAGCACAGAAAACATCTCCCATCGTGTTCTAGACATTGCACGGAGGTCTGCCAAGTGTTTGCATGAAGAAATTAATAGTTGTCCAAAATAACTTTCTATCAAATATTCTTGTGATTGGAAATGTCAGGAAAGTGGTAAGGTACTGTTTTCTATCAGTTGGCTAGTTGAGCACACAATCCCAGTATTGTACAGCTTCCTTCTTCACCTTTCCGATGCTGCCGCTCTCTCCGGCTCCCGGAGCCGAAGATGCGGCTTCTTCGCACAAAGACGATTGTACCGCTCACAGTGCTCTCTTAGCGCCGCTTCTGCCGAAAGAAGCCCGGGAGCGGCGCTTAGCTCCGGAGAGCATCGTACCTTCGTCTTTAGCGTCTTTTGTGGTCTACATCCTAGCAGAAAGCTTTTCCACTCTGTCTGGCAAAAAAAACCTGCGGGAGCACAGAAAACATCTCCCATCGTGTTCTGGACGTTGCACGGAGGTCTGCCAAGTGTTTCCATGAAGAAAAGAAAAGTTGTCCAAAATAATTTCCTATCGAATATTCATGTGACTGGAAAAGTCAGGAGAATGGTAAGGTACTGTTTTCTATCAGTTGGCAAGTTCAGCACACAATCCCAGTGTTGTACAGCTTCTTTCTTCACCTTTCCGATGCTGCCGCTCTCTCCGGCTCCCTGAGCCCAAGAAGCGGCTTCTTCGCGCAAAGACGATTGTACCGCTCACAGTGCTCTCTTAGCGCGGCTTCTGCCGAAACACGCCCGGGAGCGGCTCTTAGCTCGGGAGAGCATCGTCCCTTCGTCTTTAGCGTCTTTTGTGGTATACATCCTAGCAGAAAGCTTTTCCACTCTGTCTGGCAAGGAAAACCTGCGGGAGCAGAGAAAACATCTCCCATCGTGTTCTGGACGTTGCACGGAGGTCTGCCAAGTGTTCAGCATAAAGAAAAGAAAAGCTGTCCAAAGCAGCTTCTTATCGAATATTCATGTGAATAGAAAAGTCAGGAGAATGGTAAGGTACTGTTTTCTATCAGTTGGCAAGCGGCGCACACAATCACAGTGTTGTACAGCTTCTTTCTCCACCTTTCCGATGCTGCCGCTCTCTCCGGCTCCCGGAGCCGAAGAAGCGGCTTCTTCGCGCAAAGACGATTGTACCGGTCACAGTGCTCTCTTAGCGCGGCTTCTGCCGAAAGACGCCCGGGAGCGGCGCATAGCTCCGGAGAGCATCGTCCCTTCGTCTTTAGCGTCTATTGTGGTCTACACCTTAGCAGAAAGCTTTTCCATTCTGTCTGGCAAGGAAAACCTGCAGGAGCACAGAAAACATCTCCCATCGTGTTCTGGACGTTGCACGGACGTCTGCCAAGTGTTTGGCATAAAGATAAGAAAAGCTGTCCAAAACAGCTTCTTATCGAATATTCATGTGACTGGAAAAGTCAGGAGAATGGTAAGGTACTGTTTTCTATCAGTTGGCAAGTTGAGCACACAATCCCAGTGTTGTACAGCTTCCTTCTTCACCTTTCCGATGCTGCCGCTCTCTCTGGCTCCCCGAGCCGGAGATGCGGCTTCTTCGCGCAAAGACGATTGTACCGCTCACAGTGCTCTCTTAGCGCCGCTTCTGCCGAAAGAAGCCCGGGAGCGGCGCTTAACTCCGGAGAGCATCGTACATTCGTCTTTAGCGTCTTTTGTGGTCTACATCCTGGCAGAAAGCTTTTCCACTCTGTCTGGCAAGGAAAACCTGCGGGAGCACAGAAAACATCTCCCATCGTGTTCTGGACGTTGCACGGAAGTCTGCCAAGTGTTTGGCATAAAGAAAAGAAAAGCTGTCCAAAACAGCTTCTTATCGAATATTCATGTGACTGGAAAAGTCAGGAGATAGGTAAGGTACTCTTTTCTATTAGTTGGCAAGTTCAGCACACAATCCCAGTGTTGTACAGCTTCCTTCTTCACCTTTCCGATGCTGCCGCTCTCTCCGGCTCCCTGAGCCCAAGAAGCGGCTTCTTCGCGCAAAGACGATTGTACCGCTCACAGTGCTCTCTTAGTGCGGCTTCTGCCGAAAGAAGCCCGGGAGCGGCGCTTAGCTCCGGAGAGCATCGTACATTCGTCTTTAGCGTCTTTTGTGGTCTACATCCTGGCAGAAAGCTTTTCCACTCTGTCTGGCAAGAAAAACCTGCGGGAGCACAGAAAACATCTCCCATCGTGTTCTGGACGTTGCACGGAGGTCTGCTATGTGTTTGGCATAAAGAAAGGAAAAGCTGTCCAAAACAGCTTCTTATCGAATATTCATGTGACTGGAAATGTCAGGAGAATGGTAAGGTACTGTTTTCTATCAGTTGGCAAGTTGAGCACACAATCCCAGTGTTGTACAGCTTCTTTCTTCACCTTTCCGATGCTGCCGCTCTCTCCGGCTCCCGGAGCCCAAGAAGCGGCTTCTTCGCGCAAAGACGATTGTACCGCTCACAGTGCTCTCTTAGCGCGGCTTCTGCCGAAAGACGCCCGGGAGCGGCTCTTAGCTCCGGGAGCATCGTACCTTCGTCTTTAGCGTCTTTTGTGGTCTACATCCTAGCAGAAAGCTTTTCCACTCTGTCTGGCAAGGAAAACCTGCGGGAGCACAGAAAACATCTCCCATCGTGTTCTGGACGTTGCACGGAGGTCTGCCAAGTGTTCAGCATAAAGAAAAGAAAAGCTGTCCAAAGCAGCTTCTTATCGAATATTCATGTGAATAGAAAAGTCAGGAGAATGCTTAGGTACTGTTTTCTATCAGTTGGCAAGCGGCGCACACAATCACAGTGTTGTACAGCTTCTTTCTCCACCTTTCCGATGCTGCCGCTCTCTCCGGCTCCCGGAGCCGAAGAAGCGGCTTCTTCGCGCAAAGACGATTGTACCGGTCACAGTGCTCTCTTAGCGCGGCTTCTGCCGAAAGACGCCCGGGAGCGGCGCATAGCTCCGGAGAGCATCGTACCTTCGTCTTTAGCGTCTATTGTGGTCTACCCCTTAGCAGAAAGCTTTTCCACTCTGTCTGGCAAGGAAAACCTGCGGGAGCACAGAAAACATCTCCCATCGTGTTCTGGACGTTGCACGGACGTCTGCCAAGTGTTTGGCATAAAGATAAGAAAAGCTGTCCAAAACAGCTTCTTATCGAATATTCATCTGATTGGAAAAGTCAGGAAAGTGGTAAGGTAATGTTTTCTATCAGTTGGCAAGCTGCGCACACAATCCCAGGGTTGTACAGCTTCCTTCTTCACCTTTCCGATGCTGCCGCTCTCTCCGGCTCCCGGAGCCCAAGAAGCGGCTTCTTCGCGCAAAGACGATTGTACCGCTCACAGTGCTCTCTTAGCGCGGCTTCTGCCGAAAGAAGCCCGGGAGCGGCTCTTAGCTCCGGAGAGCATCGTACCTTCGTCTTTAGCGTCTTTTGTGGTCTACACCTTAGCAGAAAGCTTTTCCACTCTGTCTGGCAAGGAAAACCTGCGGGAGCACAGAAAACATCTCCCATCGTGTTCTGGACGTTGCACGGAGGTCTGCCATGTGTTTGGCATAAAGAAAGGTAAAGCTGTCCAAAACAGCTTCTTATCGAATATTCATGTGATTGGAAATGTCAGGAGAATGGTAAGGTACTGTTTTCTATCAGTTGGCCAGCGGCGCACACAATCACAGTGTTGTACAGCTTCTTTCTCCACCTTTCCGATGCTGCCGCTCTCTCCGGCTCCCGGAGCCGAAGAAGCGGCTTCTTCGCGCAAAGACGATTGTACCGGTCACAGTGCTCTCTTAGCGCGGCTTCTGCCGAAAGACGCCCGGGAGCGGCGCATAGCTCCGGAGAGCATCGTACCTTCGTCTTTAGCGTCTATTGTGGTCTACACCTTAGCAGAAAGCTTTTCCATTCTGTCTGGCAAGGAAAACCGGCGGGAGCACAGAAAACATCTCCCATCGTGTTCTGGACGTTGCACGGACGTCTGCCAAGTGTTTGGAATAAAGATAAGAAAAGCTGTCCAAAACAGCTTCTTATCGAATATTCATGTGATTGGAAAAGTCAGGAAAGTGGTAAGGTAATGTTTTCTATCAGTTGGCAAGCTGCGCACACAATCCCAGTGTTGTACAGCTTCCTTCTTCACCTTTCCCATGCTGCCGCTCTCTCCGGCTCCGGGAGCCGAAGAAGCGGCTTCTTCGCGCAAAGACGATTGTACCGCTCACAGTGCTCTCTTAGCGCGGCTTCTGCCGAAAGACGCCCGGGAGCGGCGCTTAGCTCCGGAGAGCATCGTACCTTCGTCTTTAGCGTCTTTTGTGGTCTACATCCTGGCAGAAAGCTTTTCCACTCTGTCTGGCAAGGAAAACCTGCGGGAGCACAGAAAACATCTCCCATCGTGTTCTAGACATTGCACAGAGGTCTGCCAAGTGTTTGCATGAAGAAATTAATAGTTGTCCAAAATAACTTTCTATCAAATATTCTTGTGATTGGAAAAGTCAGGAAAGTGGTAAGGTACTGTTTTCTATCAGTTGGCTAGTTGAGCACACAATCCCAGTATTGTACAGCTTCCTTCTTCACCTTTCCGATGCTGCCGCTCTCTCCGGCTCCCGGAGCCGAAGATGCGGCTTCTTCGCGCAAAGACGATTGTACCGCTCACAGTGCTCTCTTAGCGCCGCTTCTGCCGAAAGAAGCCCGGGAGCGGCGCTTAGCTCCGGAGAGCATCGTACCTTCGTCTTTAGCGTCTTTTGTGGTCTACATCCTAGCAGAAAGCTTTTCCACTCTGTCTGGCAAGGAAAACCTGCGGGAGCACAGAAAACATCTCCCATCGTGTTCTGGACGTTGCACGGAGGTCTGCCAAGTGTTTCCATGAAGAAAAGAAAAGTTGTCCAAAATAACTTCCTATCGAATATTCATGTGACTGGAAAAGTCAGGAGAATGGTAAGGTACTGTTTTCTATCAGTTGGCAAGTTCAGCACACAATCCCAGTGTTGTACAGCTTCTTTCTTCACCTTTCCGATGCTGCCGCTCTCTCCGGCTCCCTGAGCCCAAGAAGCGGCTTCTTCGCGCAAAGACGATTGTACCGGTCACAGTGCTTTCTTAGCGCGGCTTCTGCCGAAAGACGCCCGGGAGCGGCTCTTAGCTCCGGGAGCATCGTACCTTCGTCTTTAGCGTCTTTTGTGGTCTACATCCTAGCAGAAAGCTTTTCCACTCTGTCTGGCAAGGAAAACCTGCGGGAGCACAGAAAACATCTCCCATCGTGTTCTGGACGTTGCACGGAGGTCTGCCAAGTGTTCAGCATAAAGAAAAGAAAAGCTGTCCAAAGCAGCTTCTTATCGAATATTCATGTGAATAGAAAAGTCAGGAGAATGGTTAGGTACTGTTTTCTATCAGTTGGCAAGCGGCGCACACAATCACAGTGTTGTACAGCTTCTTTCTCCACCTTTCCGATGCTGCCGCTCTCTCCGGCTCCCGGAGCCGAAGAAGCGGCTTCTTCGCGCAAAGACGATTGTACCGGTCACAGTGCTCTCTTAGCGCGGCTTCTGCCGAAAGACGCCCGGGAGCGGCGCATAGCTCCGGAGAGCATCGTACCTTCGTCTTTAGCGTCTATTGTGGTCTACACCTTAGCAGAAAGCTTTTCCACTCTGTCTGGCAAGGAAAACCTGCGGGAGCACAGAAAATATCTCCCATCGTGTTCTGGACGTTGCACGGAAGTCTGCCAAGTGTTTGGCATAAAGAAAAGAAAAGCTGTCCAAAACAGCTTCTTAACGAATATTCATGTGACTGGAAAAGTCAGGAGATAGGTAAGGTACTGTTTTCTATTAGTTGGCAAGTTCAGCACACAATCCCAGTGTTGTACAGCTTCCTTCTTCACCTTTCCGATGCTGCCGCTCTCTCCGGCTCCCGGAGCCGGAGATGCGGCTTCTTCGCGCAAAGACGATTGTACCGCTCACAGTGCTCTCTTAGCGCCGCTTCTGCCGAAAGAAGCCCGGGAGCGGCGCTTAGCTCCGGAGAGCATCGTTCCTTCGTCTTTAGCGTCTTTTGTGGTCTACATCCTGGCAGAAAGCTTTTCCACTCTGTCTGGCAAGAAAAACCTGCGGGAGCACAGAAAACATCTCCCATCGTGTTCTGGACGTTGCACGGAGCTCTGCCAAGTGTTTGGCATAAAGAAAGGAAAAGCTGTCCAAAACAGCTTCCTATCGAATATTCTTGTGATTGGAAAGGTCAGGAAAGTGGTAAGGTAATGTTTTCTATCTGTTGGCAAGCTGCGCACACAATCCCAGTGTTGTACAGCTTCCTTCTTCACCTTTCCGATGCTGCCGCTCTCTCCGGCTCCCGGAGCCCAAGATGCGGCTTCTTCGCGCAAAGACGATTGTACCGGTCACAGTGCTCTCTTAGCGCGGCTTCTGCCGAAAGACGCCCGGGAGCGGCGCATAGCTCCGGAGAGCATCGTCCCTTCGTCTATAGCGTCTATTGTGGTCTACACCTTAGCAGAAAGCTTTTCCACTCTGTCTGGCAAGGAAAACCTGCGGGAGCACAGAAAACATCTCCCATCGTGTTCTGGACGTTGCACGGACGTCTGCCAAGTGTTTGGCATAAAGATAAGAAAAGCTGTCCAAAACAGCTTCTTATCGAATATTCATGTGATTGGAAAAGTCAGGAAAGTGGTAAGGTAATGTTTTCTATCAGTTGGCAAGCTGCGCACACAATCCCAGGGTTGTACAGCTTCCTTCTTCACCTTTCCCATGCTGCCGCTCTCTCCGGCTCCCGGAGCCCAAGAAGCGGCTTCTTCGCGCAAAGACGATTGTACCGGTCACAGTGCTTTCTTAGCGCGGCTTCTGCCGAAAGACGCCCGGGAGCGGCGCTTAGCTCCGGAGAGCATCGTACCTTCGTCTTTAGCGTCTTTTGTGGTCTACACCTTAGCAGAAAGCTTTTCCACTCTGTCTGGCAAGGAAAACCTGCGGGAGCACAGAAAACATCTCCCATCGTGTTCTGGACGTTGCACGGAGGTCTGCTATGTGTTTGGCATAAAGAAAGGAAAAGCTGTCCAAAACAGCTTCTTATCGAATATTCATGTGATTGGAAATGTCAGGAGAATGGTAAGGTACTGTTTTCTATCAGTTGGCAAGTTGAGCACACAATCCCAGTGTTGTACAGCTTCTTTCTTCACCTTTCCGATGCTGCCGGTCTCTCCGGCTCCCGGAGCCCAAGAAGCGGCTTCTTCGCGCAAAGACGATTGTACCGCTCACAGTGCTCTCTTAGCGCGGCTTCTGCCGAAAGACGCCCGGGAGCGGCTCTTAGCTCGGGAGAGCATCGTACCTTCGTCTTTAGCGTCTTTTGTGGTCTACATCCTAGCAGAAAGCTTTTCCACTCTGTCTGGCAAGGAAAACCTGCGGGAGCACAGAAAACATCTCCCATCGTGTTCTGGACGTTGCACGGACGTCTGCCAAGTGTTCAGCATAAAGAAAAGAAAAGCTGTCCAAAGCAGCTTCTTATCGAATATTCATGTGAATAGAAAAGTCAGGAGAATGGTAAGGTACTGTTTTCTATCAGTTGGCCAGCGGCGCACACAATCGCAGTGTTGTACAGCTTCTTTCTCCACCTTTCCGATGATGCCGCTCTCTCCGGCTCCCGGAGCCGAAGAAGCGGCTTCTTCGCGCAAAGACGATTGTACCGGTCACAGTGCTCTCTTAGCGCGGCTTCTGCCGAAAGACGCCCGGGAGCGGCGCATAGCTCCGGAGAGCATCGTACCTTCGTCTTTAGCGTCTATTGTGGTCTACACCTTAGCAGAAATCTTTTCCATTCTGTCTGGCAAGGAAAACCGGCGGGAGCACAGAAAACATCTCCCATCGTGTTCTGGACGTTGCACGGACGTCTGCCAAGTGTTTGGCATAAAGATAAGAAAAGCTGTCCAAAACAGCTTCTTATCGAATATTCATGTGATTGGAAAAGTCAGGAAAGTGGTAAGGTAATGTTTTCTATCAGTTGGCAAGCTGCGCACACAATCCCAGTGTTGTACAGCTTCCTTCTTCACCTTTCCCATGCTGCCGCTCTCTCCGGCTCCCGGAGCCGAAGAAACGGCTTCTTCGCGCAAAGACGATTGTACCGCTCACAGTGCTTTCTTAGCGCGGCGTCTGCCGAAAGACGCCCGGGAGCGGCGCTTAGCTCCGGAGAGCATCGTCCCTTCGTCTTTAGCGGCTTTTGTGGTCTACATCCTAGCAGAAAGCTTTTCCACTCTGTCTGGCAAGAAAAACCTGCGGGAGCACAGAAAACATCTCCCATCGTGTTCTGGACGTTGCACGGAGGTCTGCCATGTGTTTGGCATAAAGAAAGGAAAAGCTGTCCAAAACAGCTTCTTATCGAATATTCATGTGACTGGAAAAGTCAGGAGAGTGGTAAGGTACTGTTTTCTATCAGTTGGCAAGTTGAGCACACAATCCCAGTGTTGTACAGCTTCCTTCTTCACCTTTCCGATGCTGCCGCTCTCTCCGGCTCCCGGAGCCGGAGATTCAGCTTCTTCGCGCAAAGACGATTGTACCGCTCACAGTGCTCTCTTAGCGCCGCTTCTGCCGAAAGAAGCCCGGGAGCGGCGCTTAGCTCCGGAGAGCATCGTACATTCGTCTTTAGCGTCTTTTGTGGTCTACATCCTGGCAGAAAGCTTTTCCACTCTGTCTGGCAAGAAAAACCTGCGGGAGCACAGAAAACATCTCCCATCGTGTTCTGGACGTTGCACGGAGGTCTGCCATGTGTTTGGCATAAAGAAAGGAAAAGCTGTCCAAAACAGCTTCTTATCGAATATTCATGTGACTGGAAAAGTCAGGAGAATGGTAAGGTACTGTTTTCTATCAGTTGGCAAGTTCAGCACACAATCCCAGTGTTGTACAGCTTCTTTCTTCACCTTTCCGATGCTGCCGCTCTCTCCGGCTCCCGGAGCCCAAGAAGCGGCTTCTTCGCGCAAAGACGATTGTACCGGTCACAGTGCTTTCTTAGCGCGGCTTCTGCCGAAAGACGCCCGGGAGCGGCTCTTAGCTCCGGGAGCATGGTACCTTCGTCTTTAGCGTCTTTTGTGGTCTACATCCTAGCAGAAAGCTTTTCCACTCTGTCTGGCAAGGAAAACCTGCGGGAGCACAGAAAACATCTCCCATCGTGTTCTGGACGTTGCACGGAGGTCTGCCAAGTGTTCAGCATAAAGAAAAGAAAAGCTGTCCAAAGCAGCTTCTTATCGAATATTCATGTGAATAGAAAAGTCAGGAGAATGGTTAGGTACTGTTTTCTATCAGTTGGCAAGCGGCGCACACAATCACAGTGTTGTACAGCTTCTTTCTCCACCTTTCCGATGCTGCCGCTCTCTCCGGCTCCCGGAGCCGAAGAAGCGGCTTCTTCGCGCAAAGACGATTGTACCGGTCACAGTGCTCTCTTAGCGCGGCTTCTGCCGAAAGACGCCCGGGAGCGGCGCATAGCTCCGGAGAGCATCGTACCTTCGTCTTTAGCGTCTATTGTGGTCTACCCCTTAGCAGAAAGCTTTTCCACTCTGTCTGGCAAGGAAAACCTGCGGGAGCACAGAAAACATCTCCCATCGTGTTCTGGACGTTGCACGGACGTCTGCCAAGTGTTTGGCATAAAGAAAAGAAAAGCTGTCCAAAACAGCTTCTTATCGAATATTCATGTGATTGGAAAAGTCAGGAAAGTGGTAAGGTAATGTTTTCTATCAGTTGGCAAGCTGCGCACACAATCCCAGGGTTGTACAGCTTCCTTCTTCACCTTTCCGATGCTGCCGCTCTCTCCGGCTCCCGGAGCCGAAGATGCGGCTTCTTCGCGCAAAGACGATTGTACCGCTCACAGTGCTTTCTTAGCGCGGCTTCTGCCGAAAGACGCCCGGGAGCGGCGCTTAGCTCCGGAGAGCATCGTACCTTCGTCTTTAGCGTCTTTTGTGGTCTACACCTTAGCAGAAAGCTTTTCCACTCTGTCTGGCAAGGAAAACCTGCGGGAGCACAGAAAACATCTCCCATCGTGTTCTGGACGTTGCACGGAGGTCTGCCATGTGTTTGGCATAAAGAAAGGAAAAGCTGTCCAAAACAGCTTCTTATCGAATATTCATGTGATTGGAAATGTCAGGAGAATGGTAAGGTACTGTTTTCTATCAGTTGGCAAGTTGAGCACACAATCCCAGTGTTGTACAGCTTCTTTCTTCACCTTTCCGATGCTGCCGCTCTCTCCGGCTCCTGGAGCCCAAGAAGCGGGTTCTTCGCGCAAAGACGATTGTACCGCTCACAGTGCTCTCTTAGCGCGGCTTCTGCCGAAACACGCCCGGGAGCGGCTCTTAGCTCCGGGAGCATGGTACCTTCGTCTTTAGCGTCTTTTGTGGTCTACATCCTAGCAGAAAGCTTTTCCACTCTGTCTGGCAAGGAAAACCTGCGGGAGCACAGAAAACATCTCCCATCGTGTTCTGGACGTTGCACGGAGGTCTGCCAAGTGTTCAGCATAAAGAAAAGAAAAGCTGTCCAAAACAGCTTCTTATCGAATATTCATGTGAATAGAAAAGTCAGGAGAATGGTAAGGTACTGTTTTCTATCAGTTGGCAAGCGGCGCACACAATCACAGTGTTGTACAGCTTCTTTCTCCACCTTTCCGATGCTGCCGCTCTCTCCGGCTCCCGGAGCCGAAGAAGCGGCTTCTTCGCGCAAAGACGATTGTACCGGTCACAGTGCTCTCTTAGCGCGGCTTCTGCCGAAAGACGCCCGGGAGCGGCGCATAGCTCCGGAGAGCATCGTCCCTTCGTCTTTAGCGTCTATTGTGGTCTACATCCTGGCAGAAAGCTTTTCCACTCTGTCTGGCAAGGAAAACCTGCGGGAGCACAGAAAACATCTCCCATCGTGTTCTGGACGTTGCACGGAGGTCTGCCAAGTGTTTGGCATAAAGAAAAGAAAAGCTGTCCAAAACAGCTTCTTATCGAATATTCATGTGATTGGAAAAGTCAGGAAAGTGGTAAGGTAATGTTTTCTATCAGTTGGCAAGCTGCGCACACAATCCCAGTGTTGTACAGCTTCCTTCTTCACCTTTCCCATGCTGCCGCTCTCTCCGGCTCCGGGAGCCGAAGAAGCGGCTTCTTCGCGCAAAGACGATTGTACCGCTCACAGTGCTCTCTTAGCGCGGCTTCTGCCGAAACACGCCCGGGAGCGGCTCTTAGCTCCGGGAGCATGGTACCTTCGTCTTTAGCGTCTTTTGTGGTCTACATCCTAGCAGAAAGCTTTTCCACTCTGTCTGGCAAGGAAAACCTGCGGGAGCACAGAAAACATCTCCCATCCTGTTCTGGACGTTGCACGGAGGTCTGCCATGTGTTTGGCATAAAGAAAGGAAAAGCTGTCCAAAACAGCTTCTTATCGAATATTCATGTGATTGGAAATGTCAGGAGAATGGTAAGGTACTGTTTTCTATCAGTTGGCAAGTTGAGCACACAATCCCAGTGTTGTACAGCTTCTTTCTTCACCTTTCCGATGCTGCCGCTCTCTCCGGCTCCCGGAGCCCAAGAAGCGGCTTCTTCGCGCAAAGACGATTGTACCGCTCACAGTGCTCTCTTAGCGCGGCTTCTGCCGAAAGACGCCCGGGAGCGGCTCTTAGCTCGGGAGAGCATCGTCCCTTCGTCTTTAGCGTCTTTTGTGGTCTACATCCTAGCAGAAAGCTTTTCCACTCTGTCTGGCAAGGAAAACCTGCGGGAGCACAGAAAACATCTCCCATCGTGTTCTGGACGTTGCACGGAGGTCTGCCAAGTGTTCAGCATAAAGAAAAGAAAAGCTGTCCAAAGCAGCTTCTTATCGAATATTCATGTGAATAGAAAAGTCAGGAGAATGGTAAGGTACTGTTTTCTATCAGTTGGCAAGCGGCGCACACAATCACAGTGTTGTACAGATTCTTTCTCCACCTTTCCGATGCTGCCGCTCTCTCCGGCTCCCGGAGCCGAAGAAGCGGCTTCTTCGCGCAAAGACGATTGTACCGCTCACAGTGCTCTCTTAGCGCGGCTTCTGCCGAAAGACGCCCGGGAGCGGCGCATAGCTCCGGAGAGCATCGTACCTTCGTCTTTAGCGTCTATTGTGGTCTACACCTTAGCAGAAAGCTTTTCCATTCTGTCTGGCAAGGAAAACCGGCGGGAGCACAGAAAAAATCTCCCATCGTGTTCTGGACGTTGCACGGAGGTCTGCCAAGTGTTCAGCATAAAGATAAGAAGAGCTGTCCAAAACAGCTTCTTATCGAATATTCATGTGATTGGAAAAGTCAGGAAAGTGGTAAGGTAATGTTTTCTATCAGTTGGCAAGCTGCGCACACAATCCCAGTGTTGTACAGCTTCCTTCTTCACCTTTCCCATGCTGCCGCTCTCTCCGGCTCCCGGAGGCGAAGAAACGGCTTCTTCGCGCAAAGACGATTGTACCGCTCACAGTGCTTTCTTAGCGCGGCTTCTGCCGAAAGACGCCCGGGAGCGGCGCTTAGCTCCGGAGAGCATCGTACCTTCGTCTTTAGCGGCTTTTGTGGTCTACATCCTAGCAGAAAGCTTTTCCACTCTGTCTGGCAAGAAAAACCTGCGGGAGCACAGAAAACATCTCCCATCGTGTTCTGGACGTTGCACGGAGGTCTGCCATGTGTTTGGCATAAAGAAAGGAAAAGCTGTCCAAAACAGCTTCTTATCGAATATTCATGTGATTGGAAAAGTCAGGAGAGTGGTAAGGTACTGTTTTCTATCAGTTGGCAAGTTGAGCACACAATCCCAGTGTTGTACAGCTTCCTTCTTCACCTTTCCGATGCTGCCGCTCTCTCCGGCTCCCGGAGCCGGAGATGCGGCTTCTTCGCGCAAAGACGATTGTACCGCTCACAGTGCTCTCTTAGCGCCGCTTCTGCCGAAAGAAGCCCGGGAGCGGCGCTTAGCTCCGGAGAGCATCGTCCCTTCGTCTTTAGCGTCTTTTGTGGTCTACATCCTAGCAGAAAGCTTTTCCACTCTGTCTGGCAAGGAAAACCTGCGGGAGCACAGAAAACATCTCCCATCGTGTTCTGGACGTTGCACGGAAGTCTGCCAAGTGTTTGGCATAAAGAAAAGAAAAGCTGTCCAAAACAGCTTCTTATCGAATATTCATGTGACTGGAAAAGTCAGGAGAATGGTAAGGTACTGTTTTCTATCAGTTGGCAAGCGGCGCACACAATCACATTGTTGTACAGCTTCTTTCTCCACCTTTCCGATGCTGCCGCTCTCTCCGGCTCCCGGAGCCGAAGAAGCGGCTTCTTCGCCCAAAGACGATTGTACCGGTCTCAGTGCTCTCTTAGCGCGGCTTCTGCCGAAAGACGCCCGGGAGCGGCGCTTAGCTCCGGAGAGCATCGTACCTTCGTCTTTAGCGTCTTTTGTGGTCTACACCTTAGCAGAAAGCTTTTCCACTCTGTCTGGCAAGGAAAACCTGCGGGAGCACAGAAAACATCTCCCATCGTGTTCTGGACGTTGCACGGAGGTCTGCCAAGTGTTTGGCATAAAGAAAAGCAAAGCTGTCCAAAACAGCTTCTTATCGAATATTCATGTGATTGGAAAAGTCAGGAAAGTGGTAAGGTAATGTTTTCTATCAGTTGGCAAGCTACGCACACAATCCCAGTGTTGTACAGCTTCCTTCTTCACCTTTCCCATGCTGCCGCTCTCTCCGGCTCCGGGAGCCGAAGAAGCGGCTTCTTCGCGCAAAGACGATTGTACCGCTCACAGTGCTCTCTTAGCGCGGCTTCTGCCGAAAGAAGCCCGGGAGCGGCGCTTAGCTCCGGAGAGCATCGTACCTTCGTCTTTAGCGTCTTTTGTGGTCTACATCCTAGCAGAAAGCTTTTCCACTCTGTCTGGCAAGGAAAACCTGCGGGAGCACCGAAAACATCTCCCATCGTGTTCTGGACGTTGCACGGACGTCTGCCAAGTGTTTGCATGAAGAAATTAATAGTTGTCCAAAATAACTTTCTATCAAATATTCTTGTGATTGGAAAAGTCAGGAAAGTGGTAAGGTACTGTTTTCTATCAGTTGGCTAGTTGAGCACACAATCCCAGTATTGTACAGCTTCCTTCTTCACCTTTCCGATGCTGCCGCTCTCTCCGGCTCCCGGAGCCGAAGATGCGGCTTCTTCGCGCAAAGACGATTGTACCGCTCACAGTGCTCTCTTAGCGCCGCTTCTGCCGAAAGAAGCCCGGGAGCGGCGCTTAGCTCCGGAGAGCATCGTACCTTCGTCTTTAGCGTCTTTTGTGGTCTACATCCTAGCAGAAAGCCTTTCCACTCTGTCTGGCAAGGAAAACCTGCGGGAGCACAGAAAACATCTCCCATCGTGTTCTGGACGTTGCACGGAGGTCTGCCAAGTGTTTCCATGAAGAAAAGAAAAGTTGTCCAAAATAAATTCCTATCGAATATTCATGTGACTGGAAAAGTCAGGAGAATGGTAAGGTACTGTTTTCTATCAGTTGGCAAGTTCAGCACACAATCCCAGTGTTGTACAGCTTCTTTCTTCACCTTTCCGATGCTGCCGCTCTCTCCGGCTCCCTGAGCCCAAGAAGCGGCTTCTTCGCGCAAAGACGATTGTACCGCTCACAGTGCTCTCTTAGCGCGGCTTCTGCCGAAACACTCCCGGGAGCGGCTCTTTGCTCGGGAGAGCATCGTACCTTCGTCTTTAGCGTCTTTTGTGGTCTACATCCTAGCAGAAAGCTTTTCCACTCTGTCTGGCAAGGAAAACCTGCGGGAGCAAAGAAAACATCTCCCATCGTGTTCTGGACATTGCACGGAGGTCTGCCAAGTGTTCAGCATAAAGAAAAGAAAAGCTGTCCAAAGCAGCTTCTTATCGAATATTCATGTGAATAGAAAAGTCAGGAGAATGGTAAGGTACTGTTTTCTATCAGTTGGCCAGCGGCGCACACAATCACAGTGTTGTACAGCTTCCTTCTCCACCTTTCCGATGCTGCCGCTCTCTCCGGCTCCCGGAGCCGAAGAAGCGGCTTCTTCGCGCAAAGACGAGTGTACCGGTCACAGTGCTCTCTTAGCGCGGCTTCTGCCGAAAGACGCCCGGGAGCGGCGCATAGCTCCGGAGAGCATCGTACCTTCGTCTTTAGCGTCTATTGTGGTCTACACCTTAGCAGAAAGCTTTTCCATTCTGTCTGGCAAGGAAAACCTGCGGGACCACAGAAAACATCTCCCATCGTGTTCTGGACGTTGCACGGACGTCTGCCAAGTGTTTGGCATAAAGATAAGAAAAGCTGTCCAAAACAGCTCCTTATCGAATATTCATGTGATTGGAAAAGTCAGGAAAGTGGTAAGGTAATGTTTTCTATCAGTTGGCAAGCTGCGCACACAATCCCAGGGTTGTACAGCTTCCTTCTTCACCTTTCCGATGCTGCCGCTCTCTCCGGCTCCCGGAGCCGGAGATGCGGCTTCTTCGCGCAAAGACGATTGTACCGCTCACAGTGCTCTCTTATCGCCGCTTCTGCCGAAAGAAGCCCGGGAGCGGCGCTTAGCTCCGGAGAGCATCGTACCTTCGTCTTTAGCGTCTTTTGTGGTCTACATCCTAGCAGAAAGCTTTTCCACTCTGTCTGGCAAGGAAAACCTTCGGGAGCACAGAAAACATCTCCCATCGTGTTCTGGATGTTGCACGGAAGTCTGCCAAGTGTTTGGCATAAAGAAAAGAAAAGCTGTCCAAAACAGCTTCTTATCGAATATTCATGTGACTGGAAAAGTCAGGAGAATGGTAAGGTACTGTTTTCTATCAGTTGGCAAGCGGCGCACACAATCACAGTGTTGTACAGCTTCTTTCTACACCTTTCCCATGCTGCCGCTCTCTCCGGCTCCCGGAGCCGAAGAAGCGGCTTCTTCGCGCAAAGACGATTGTACCGGTCACAGTGCTCTCTTAGCGCGGCTTCTGCCGAAAGACGCCCGGGAGCGGCGCATAGCTCCGGAGAGCATCGTCCCTTCGTCTTTAGCGTCTTTTGTGGTCTACACCTTAGCAGAAAGCTTTTCCACTCTGTCTGGCAAGGAAAACCTGCGGGAGCACATAAAACATCTCCCATCGTGTTCTGGACGTTGCACGGACGTCTGCCAAGTGTTTGGCATAAAGAAAAGAAAAGCTGTCCAAAACAGCTTCTTATCGAATATTCATGTGATTGGAAAAGTCAGGAAAGTGGTAAGGTAATGTTTTCTATCAGTTGGCAAGCTGCGCACACAATCCCAGTGTTGTACAGCTTCCTTCTTCACCTTTCCCATGCTGCCGCTCTCTCCGGCTCCGGGAGCCGAAGAAGCGGCTTCTTCGCGCAAAGACGATTGTACCGCTCACAGTGCTCTCTTAGCGCGGCTTCTGCCGAAAGACGCCCGGGAGCGGCGCTTAGCTCCGGAGAGCATCGTACCTTAGTCTTTAGCGTCTTTTGTGGTCTACATCCTAGCAGAAAGCTTTTCCACTCTGTCTGGCAAGGAAAACCTGCGGGAGCAAAGAAAACATCTCCCATCGTGTTCTAGACATTGCACGGAGGTCTGCCAAGTGTTTGCATGAAGAAATTAATAGTTGTCCAAAATAACTTTCTATCAAATATTCTTGTGATTGGAAAAGTCAGGAAAGTGGTAAGGTACTGTTTTCTATCAGTTGGCTAGTTGAGCACACAATCCCAGTGTTGTACAGCTTCCTTCTTCACCTTTCCGATGCTGCCCCTCTCTCCGGCTCCCGGAGCCGAAGATGCGGCTTCTTCGCGCAAAGACGATCGTACCGCTCACAGTGCTCTCTTAGCGCCGCTTCTGCCGAAAGACGCCCGCGAGCGGCGCTTAACTCCGGAGAGCATCGTACATTCGTCTTTAGCGTCTTTTGTGGTCTACATCCTGGCAGAAAGCTTTTCCACTCCGTCTGGCAAGGAAAACCTGCGGGAGCACAGAAAACATCTCCCATCGTGTTCTGGACGTTGCACGGAGGTCTGCCATGTGTTTGGCATAAAGAAAAGAGAAGCTGTCCAAAACAGCTTCTTATGGAATATTCATGTGATTAGAAAAGTCAAGAGAATGGTAAGGTACTGTTTTCTATCAGTTGGCAAGTTGAGCACACAATCCCAGTGTTGTACAGCTTCCTTCTTCACCTTTCCCATGCTGCCGCTCTCTCCGGCTCCCGGAGCCCAAGAAGCGGCTTCTTCGCGCAAAGACGATTGTACCGCTCACAGTGCTCTCTTAGCGCGGCTTCTGCCGAAAGAAGCCCGGGAGAGGCGCTTAGCTCCGGAGAGCATCGTCCCTTCGTCTTTAGGGTCGTTTGTGGTCTACATCCTAGCAGAAAGCTTTTCCACTCTGACTGGCAAGGAAAACCTGCGGGAGCACAGAAAACATCTGCCATCGTGTTCTGGACGTTGCACGGATGTCTGCCAAGTGTTTGGCATAAAGAAAGGAAAAGCTGTCCAAAACAGCTTCTTATCGAATATTCATGTGATTAGAAAAGTCAGGAGAATGGTAAGGTACTGTTTACTATCAGTTGGCAAGTTGAGCACACAATCCCAGTGTTGTACAGCTTCTTTCTTCACCTTTCCCATGCTGCCGCTCTCTCCGGCTCCCGGAGCCCAAGAAGCGGCTTCTTCGCGCAAAGACGATTGTACCGGTCACAGTGCTCTCTTAGCGCGGCTTCTGCCGAAAGACGCCCGGGAGCGGCGCTTAGCTCCGGAGAGCATCGTCCCTTCGTCTTTAGCTTCTTTTGTGGTCTACATCCTAGCAGAAAGCTTTTCCACTCTGTCTGGCAAGGAAAAATTGCGGGAACACAGAAAACATCTCCCATCGTGTTCTGGACGTTGCACGGGGGTCTGCCATGTGTTTGGCATAAAGAAAGGAAAAGCTGTCCAAAACAGCTTCTTATCGAATATTCATGTGATTAGAAAAGTCAGGAGAATGGTAAGGTACTGTTTTCTATCAGTTGGCAAGTTGAGCACACAATCCCAGTGTTGTACAGCTTCCTTCTTCACCTTTCCCATGCTGCCGCTCTCTCCGGCTCCCGGAGCCCAAGAAGCGGCTTCTTCGCGCAAAGACGATTGTACCGCTCACAGTGCTCTCTTAGCGCGGCTTCTGCCGAAAGAAGGCCGGGAGCGGCGCTTAGCTCCGGAGAGCATCGTCCCTTCGTCTTTAGCGTCTTTTGTGGTCTACATCCTGGCAGAAAGCTTTTCCACTCTGTCTGGCAAGGAAAACCTGCGGGAGCACAGAAAACATCTCCCATCGTGTTCTGGACGTTGCACGGAGGTCTGCCAAGTGTTTGGCATAAAGAAAAGAAAAGCTGTCCAAAACAGCTTCTTATCGAATATTCATGTGATTGGAAAAGTCAGGAAAGTGGTAAGGTAATGTTTTCTATCAGTTGGCAAGCTGCGCACACAATCCCAGGGTTGTACAGCTTCCTTCTTCACCTTTCCCATGCTGCCGCTCTCTCCGGCTCCCGGAGCCGAAGATGCGGCTTCTTCGCGCAAAGACGATTGTACCGCTCACAGTGCTCTCTTAGCGCCGCTTCTGCCGAAAGAAGCCCGGGAGCGGCGCTTAGCTCCGGAGAGCATCGTACCTTCGTCTTTAGCGTCTTTTGTGGTCTACATCTTAGCAGAAAGCCTTTCCACTCTGTCTGGCAAGGAAAACCTGCGGGAGCACAGAAAACATCTCCCATCGTGTTCTGGACGTTGCACGGACGTCTGCCAAGTGTTTGGCATAAAGATAAGAAAAGCTGTCCAAAACAGCTCCTTATCGAATATTCATGTGATTGGAAAAGTCAGGAAAGTGGTAAGGTAATGTTTTCTATCAGTTGGCAAGCTGCGCACACAATCCCAGGGTTGTACAGCTTCCTTCTTCACCTTTCCGATGCTGCCGCTCTCTCCGGCTCCCGGAGCCGGAGATGCGGCTTCTTCGCGCAAAGACGATTGTACCGCTCACAGTGCTCTCTTATCGCCGCTTCTGCCGAAAGAAGCCCGGGAGCGGCGCTTAGCTCCGGAGAGCATCGTACCTTCGTCTTTAGCGTCTTTTGTGGTCTACATCCTAGCAGAAAGCTTTTCCACTCTGTCTGGCAAGGAAAACCTTCGGGAGCACAGAAAACATCTCCCATCGTGTTCTGGATGTTGCACGGAAGTCTGCCAAGTGTTTGGCATAAAGAAAAGAAAAGCTGTCCAAAACAGCTTCTTATCGAATATTCATGTGACTGGAAAAGTCAGGAGAATGGTAAGGTACTGTTTTCTATCAGTTGGCAAGCGGCGCACACAATCACAGTGTTGTACAGCTTCTTTCTACACCTTTCCCATGCTGCCGCTCTCTCCGGCTCCCGGAGCCGAAGAAGCGGCTTCTTCGCGCAAAGACGATTGTACCGGTCACAGTGCTCTCTTAGCGCGGCTTCTGCCGAAAGACGCCCGGGAGCGGCGCATAGCTCCGGAGAGCATCGTCCCTTCGTCTTTAGCGTCTTTTGTGGTCTACACCTTAGCAGAAAGCTTTTCCACTCTGTCTGGCAAGGAAAACCTGCGGGAGCACATAAAACATCTCCCATCGTGTTCTGGACGTTGCACGGACGTCTGCCAAGTGTTTGGCATAAAGAAAAGAAAAGCTGTCCAAAACAGCTTCTTATCGAATATTCATGTGATTGGAAAAGTCAGGAAAGTGGTAAGGTACTGTTTTCTATCAGTTGGCAAGCTGCGCACACAATCCCAGTGTTGTACAGCTTCCTTCTTCACCTTTCCCATGCTGCCGCTCTCTCCGGCTCCGGGAGCCGAAGAAGCGGCTTCTTCGCGCAAAGACGATTGTACCGCTCACAGTGCTCTCTTAGCGCGGCTTCTGCCGAAAGACGCCCGGGAGCGGCGCTTAGCTCCGGAGAGCATCGTACCTTAGTCTTTAGCGTCTTTTGTGGTCTACATCCTAGCAGAAAGCTTTTCCACTCTGTCTGGCAAGGAAAACCTGCGGGAGCAAAGAAAACATCTCCCATCGTGTTCTAGACATTGCACGGAGGTCTGCCAAGTGTTTGCATGAAGAAATTAATAGTTGTCCAAAATAACTTTCTATCAAATATTCTTGTGATTGGAAAAGTCAGGAAAGTGGTAAGGTACTGTTTTCTATCAGTTGGCTAGTTGAGCACACAATCCCAGTGTTGTACAGCTTCCTTCTTCACCTTTCCGATGCTGCCCCTCTCTCCGGCTCCCGGAGCCGAAGATGCGGCTTCTTCGCGCAAAGACGATCGTACCGCTCACAGTGCTCTCTTAGCGCCGCTTCTGCCGAAAGACGCCCGCGAGCGGCGCTTAACTCCGGAGAGCATCGTACATTCGTCTTTAGCGTCTTTTGTGGTCTACATCCTGGCAGAAAGCTTTTCCACTCCGTCTGGCAAGGAAAACCTGCGGGAGCACAGAAAACATCTCCCATCGTGTTCTGGACGTTGCACGGAGGTCTGCCATGTGTTTGGCATAAAGAAAAGAGAAGCTGTCCAAAACAGCTTCTTATGGAATATTCATGTGATTAGAAAAGTCAAGAGAATGGTAAGGTACTGTTTTCTATCAGTTGGCAAGTTGAGCACACAATCCCAGTGTTGTACAGCTTCCTTCTTCACCTTTCCCATGCTGCCGCTCTCTCCGGCTCCCGGAGCCCAAGAAGCGGCTTCTTCGCGCAAAGACGATTGTACCGCTCACAGTGCTCTCTTAGCGCGGCTTCTGCCGAAAGAAGCCCGGGAGAGGCGCTTAGCTCCGGAGAGCATCGTCCCTTCGTCTTTAGGGTCGTTTGTGGTCTACATCCTAGCAGAAAGCTTTTCCACTCTGACTGGCAAGGAAAACCTGCGGGAGCACAGAAAACATCTGCCATCGTGTTCTGGACGTTGCACGGATGTCTGCCAAGTGTTTGGCATAAAGAAAGGAAAAGCTGTCCAAAACAGCTTCTTATCGAATATTCATGTGATTAGAAAAGTCAGGAGAATGGTAAGGTACTGTTTACTATCAGTTGGCAAGTTGAGCACACAATCCCAGTGTTGTACAGCTTCTTTCTTCACCTTTCCCATGCTGCCGCTCTCTCCGGCTCCCGGAGCCCAAGAAGCGGCTTCTTCGCGCAAAGACGATTGTACCGGTCACAGTGCTCTCTTAGCGCGGCTTCTGCCGAAAGACGCCCGGGAGCGGCGCTTAGCTCCGGAGAGCATCGTCCCTTCGTCTTTAGCTTCTTTTGTGGTCTACATCCTAGCAGAAAGCTTTTCCACTCTGTCTGGCAAGGAAAAATTGCGGGAACACAGAAAACATCTCCCATCGTGTTCTGGACGTTGCACGGGGGTCTGCCATGTGTTTGGCATAAAGAAAGGAAAAGCTGTCCAAAACAGCTTCTTATCGAATATTCATGTGATTAGAAAAGTCAGGAGAATGGTAAGGTACTGTTTTCTATCAGTTGGCAAGTTGAGCACACAATCCCAGTGTTGTACAGCTTCCTTCTTCACCTTTCCCATGCTGCCGCTCTCTCCGGCTCCCGGAGCCCAAGAAGCGGCTTCTTCGCGCAAAGACGATTGTACCGCTCACAGTGCTCTCTTAGCGCGGCTTCTGCCGAAAGAAGGCCGGGAGCGGCGCTTAGCTCCGGAGAGCATCGTCCCTTCGTCTTTAGCGTCTTTTGTGGTCTACATCCTGGCAGAAAGCTTTTCCACTCTGTCTGGCAAGGAAAACCTGCGGGAGCACAGAAAACATCTCCCATCGTGTTCTGGACGTTGCACGGAGGTCTGCCAAGTGTTTGGCATAAAGAAAAGAAAAGCTGTCCAAAACAGCTTCTTATCGAATATTCATGTGATTGGAAAAGTCAGGAAAGTGGTAAGGTAATGTTTTCTATCAGTTGGCAAGCTGCGCACACAATCCCAGGGTTGTACAGCTTCCTTCTTCACCTTTCCCATGCTGCCGCTCTCTCCGGCTCCCGGAGCCGAAGATGCGGCTTCTTCGCGCAAAGACGATTGTACCGCTCACAGTGCTCTCTTAGCGCCGCTTCTGCCGAAAGAAGCCCGGGAGCGGCGCTTAGCTCCGGAGAGCATCGTACCTTCGTCTTTAGCGTCTTTTGTGGTCTACATCCTAGCAGAAAGCCTTTCCACTCTGTCTGGCAAGGAAAACCTGCGGGAGCACAGAAAACATATCCCATCGTGTTCTGGACGTTGCACGGAGGTCTGCCAAGTGTTTCCATGAAGAAAAGAAAAGTTGTCCAAAATAACTTCCTATCGAATATTCATGTGACTGGAAAAGTCAGGAGAATGGTAAGGTACTGTTTTCTATCAGTTGGCAAGTTCAGCACACAATCCCAGTGTTGTACAGCTTCTTTCTTCACCTTTCCGATGCTGCCGCTCTCTCCGGCTCCCTGAGCCCAAGAAGCGGCTTCTTCGCGCAAAGACGATTGTACCGCTCACAGTGCTCTCTTAGCGCGGCTTCTGCCGAAACACGCCCGGGAGCGGCTCTTAGCTCGGGAGAGCATCGTACCTTCGTCTTTAGCGTCTTTTGTGGTCTACATCCTAGCAGAAAGCTTTTCCACTCTGTCTGGCAAGGAAAACCTGCGGGAGCAAAGAAAACATTTCCCATCGTGTTCTGGACATTGCACGGAGGTCTGCCAAGTGTTCAGCATAAAGAAAAGAAAAGCTGTCCAAAGCAGCTTCTTATCGAATATTCATGTGAATAGAAATGTCAGGAGAATGGTAAGGTACTGTTTTCTATCAGTTGGCCAGCGGCGCACACAATCACAGTGTTGTACAGCTTCCTTCTCCACCTTTCCGATGCTGCCGCTCTCTCCGGCTCCCGGAGCCGAAGAAGCGGCTTCTTCGCGCAAAGACGATTGTACCGCTCACAGTGCTCTCTTAGCGCGGCTTCTGCCGAAAGACGCCCGGGAGCGGCGCATAGCTCCGGAGAGCATCGTACCTTCGTCTTTAGCGTCTTTTGTGGTCTACACCTTAGCAGAAAGCTTTTCCATTCTGTCTGGCAAGGAAAACCGGCGGGAGCACAGAAAACATCTCCCATCGTGTTCTGGACGTTGCACCGACGTCTGCCAAGTGTTTGGCATAAAGATAAGAAGAGCTGTCCAAAACAGCTTCTTATCGAATATTCATGTGATTGGAAAAGTCAGGAAAGTGGTAAGGTAATGTTTTCTATCAGTTGGCAAGCTGCGCACACAATCCCAGTGTTGTACAGCTTCCTTCTTCACCTTTCCCATGCTGCCGCTCTCTCCGGCTCCCGGAGCCGAAGAAACGGCTTCTTCGCACAAAGACGATTGTACCGCTCACAGTGCTTTCTTAGCGCGGCTTCTGCCGAAAGACGCCCGGGAGCGGCGCTTAGCTCCGGAGAGCATCGTACCTTCGTCTTTAGCGGCTTTTGTGGTCTACATCCTAGCAGAAAGCTTTTCCACTCTGTCTGGCAAGAAAAACCTGCGGGAGCACAGAAAACATCTCCCATCGTGTTCTGGACGTTGCACGGAGGTCTGCCATGTGTTTGGCATAAAGAAAGGAAAAGCTGTCCAAAACAGCTTCCAATCGAATATTCATGTGATTGGAAAAGTCAGGAGAGTGGTAAGGTACTGTTTTCTATCAGTTGGCAAGTTGAGCACACAATCCCAGTGTTGTACAGCTTCCTTCTTCACCTTTCCGATGCTGCCGCTCTCTCCGGCTCCCGGAGCCGGAGATGCTGCTTCTTCGCGCAAAGACGATTGTACCGCTCACAGTGCTCTCTTAGCGCCGCTTCTGCCGAAAGAAGCCCGGGAGCGGCGCTTAGCTCCGGAGAGCATCGTCCCTTCGTCTTTAGCGTCTTTTGTGGTCTACATCCTAGCAGAAAGCTTTTCCACTCTGTCTGGCAAGGAAAACCTGCGGGAGCACAGAAAACATCTCCCATCGTGTTCTGGACGTTGCACGGAAGTCTGCCAAGTGTTTGGCATAAAGAAAAGAAAAGCTGTCCAAAACAGCTTCTTATCGAATATTCATGTGACTGGAAAAGTCAGGAGAATGGTAAGGTACTGTTTTCTATCAGTTGGCAAGCGGCGCACACAATCACATTGTTGTACAGCTTCTTTCTCCACCTTTCCGATGCTGCCGCTCTCTCCGGCTCCCGGAGCCGAAGAAGCGGCTTCTTCGCGCAAAGACGATTGTACCGGTCTCAGTGCTCTCTTAGCGCGGCTTCTGCCGAAAGACGCCCGGGAGCGGCGCATAACTCCGGAGAGCATCGTACCTTCGTCTTTAGCGTCTTTTGTGGTCTACACCTTAGCAGAAAGCTTTTCCACTCTGTCTGGCAAGGAAAACCTGCGGGAGCACAGAAAACATCTCCCATCGTGTTCTGGACGTTGCACGGAGGTCTGCCAAGTGTTTGGCATAAAGAAAAGCAAAGCTGTCCAAAACAGCTTCTTATCGAATATTCATGTGATTGGAAAAGTCAGGAAAGTGGTAAGGTAATGTTTTCTATCAGTTGGCAAGCTACGCACACAATCCCAGTGTTGTACAGCTTCCTTCTTCACCTTTCCCATGCTGCCGCGCTCTCCGGCTCCGGGAGCCGAAGAAGCGGCTTCTTCGCGCAAAGACGATTGTACCGCTCACAGTGCTCTCTTAGCGCGGCTTCTGCCGAAAGAAGCCCGGGAGCGGCGCTTAGCTCCGGAGAGCATCGTACCTTCGTCTTTAGCGTCTTTTGTGGTCTACATCCTAGCAGAAAGCTTTTCCACTCTGTCTGGCAAGGAAAACCTGCGGGAGCACAGAAAACATCTCCCATCGTGTTCTGGACGTTGCACGGAGGTCTGCCAATTGTTTGGCATAAAGAAAAGCAAAGCTGTCCAAAACAGCTTCTTATCGAATATTCATGTGATTGGAAAAGTCAGGAAAGTGGTAAGGTAATGTTTTCTATCAGTTGGCAAGCTACGCACACAATCCCAGTGTTGTACAGCTTCCTTCTTCACCTTTCCCATGCTGCCGCTCTCTCCGGCTCCGGGAGCCGAAGAAGCGGCTTCTTCGCGCAAAGACGATTGTACCGCTCACAGTGCTCTCTTAGCGCGGCTTCTGCCGAAAGAAGCCCGGGAGCGGCGCTTAGCTCCGGAGAGCATCGTACCTTCGTCTTTAGCGTCTTTTGTGGTCTACATCCTAGCAGAAAGCTTTTCCACTCTGTCTGGCAAGGAAAACCTGCGGGAGCACAGAAAACATCTCCCATCGTGTTCTGGACGTTGCACGGACGTCTGCCAAGTGTTTGCATGAAGAAATTAATAGTTGTCCAAAATAACTTTCTATCAAATATTCTTGTGATTGGAAAAGTCAGGAAAGTGGTAAGGTACTGTTTTCTATCAGTTGGCTAGTTGAGCACACAATCCCAGTATTGTACAGCTTCCTTCTTCACCTTTCCGATGCTGCCGCTCTCTCCGGCTCCCGGAGCCGAAGATGCGGCTTCTTCGCGCAAAGACGATTGTACCGGTCCCAGTGCTCTCTTAGCGCGGCTTCTGCCGAAAGAAGCCCGGGAGCGGCGCTTAGCTCCGGAGAGCATCGTACCTTCGTCTTTAGCGTCTTTTGTGGTCTACATCCTAGCAGAAAGCCTTTCCACTCTGTCTGGCAAGGAAAACCTGCGGGAGCACAGAAAACATCTCCCATCGTGTTCTGGACGTTGCACGGAGGTCTGCCAAGTGTTTCCATGAAGAAAAGAAAAGTTGTCCAAAATAACTTCCTATCGAATATTCATGTGACTGGAAAAGTCAGGAGAATGGTAAGGTACTGTTTTCTATCAGTTGGCAAGTTCAGCACACAATCCCAGTGTTGTACAGCTTCTTTCTTCACCTTTCCGATGCTGCCGCTCTCTCCGGCTCCCTGAGCCCAAGAAGCGGCTTCTTCGCGCAAAGACGATTGTACCGCTCACAGTGCTCTCTTAGCGCGGCTTCTGCCGAAACACGCCCGGGAGCGGCTCTTAGCTCGGGAGAGCATCGTACCTTCGTCTTTAGCGTCTTTTGTGGTCTACATCCTAGCAGAAAGCTTTTCCACTCTGTCTGGCAAGGAAAACCTGCGGGAGCAAAGAAAACATCTCCCATCGTGTTCTGGACATTGCACGGAGGTCTGCCAAGTGTTCAGCATAAAGAAAAGAAAAGCTGTCCAAAGCAGCTTCTTATCGAATATTCATGTGAATAGAAAAGTCAGGAGAATGGTAAGGTACTGTTTTCTATCAGTTGGCCAGCGGCGCACACAATCACAGTGTTGTACAGCTTCCTTCTCCACCTTTCCGATGCTGCCGCTCTCTCCGGCTCCCGGAGCCGAAGAAGCGGCTTCTTCGCGCAAAGACGATTGTACCGCTCACAGTGCTCTCTTAGCGCGGCTTCTGCCGAAAGACGCCCGGGAGCGGCGCATAGCTCCGGAGAGCATCGTACCTTCGTCTTTAGCGTCTTTTGTGGTCTACACCTTAGCAGAAAGCTTTTCCATTCTGTCTGGCAAGGAAAACCGGCGGGAGCACAGAAAACATCTCCCATCGTGTTCTGGACGTTGCACGGACGTCTGCCAAGTGTTTGGCATAAAGATAAGAAGAGCTGTCCAAAACAGCTTCTTATCGAATATTCATGTGATTGGAAAAGTCAGGAAAGTGGTAAGGTAATGTTTTCTATCAGTTGGCAAGCTGCGCACACAATCCCAGTGTTGTACAGCTTCCTTCTTCACCTTTCCCATGCTGCCGCTCTCTCCGGCTCCCGGAGCCGAAGAAACGGCTTCTTCGCGCAAAGACGATTGTACCGCTCACAGTGCTCTCTTAGCGCGGCTTCTGCCGAAAGACGCCCGGGAGCGGCGCTTAGCTCCGGAGAGCATCGTACCTTCGTCTTTAGCGGCTTTTGTGGTCTACATCCTAGCAGAAAGCTTTTCCACTCTGTCTGGCAAGAAAAACCTGCGGGAGCACAGAAAACATCTCCCATCGTGTTCTGGACGTTGCACGGAGGTCTGCCATGTGTTTGGCATAAAGAAAGGAAAAGCTGTCCAAAACAGCTTCCAATCGAATATTCATGTGATTGGAAAAGTCAGGAGAGTGGTAAGGTACTGTTTTCTATCAGTTGGCAAGTTGAGCACACAATCCCAGTGTTGTACAGCTTCCTTCTTCACCTTTCCGATGCTGCCGCTCTCTCCGGCTCCCGGAGCCGGAGATGCGGCTTCTTCGCGCAAAGACGATTGTACCGCTCACACTGCTCTCTTAGCGCCGCTTCTGCCGAAAGAAGCCCGGGAGCGGCGCTTAGCTCCGGAGAGCATCGTCCCTTCGTCTTTAGCGTCTTTTGTGGTCTACATCCTAGCAGAAAGCTTTTCCACTCTGTCTGGCAAGGAAAACCTGCGGGAGCACAGAAAACATCTCCCATCGTGTTCTGGACGTTGCACGGAAGTCTGCCAAGTGTTTGGCATAAAGAAAAGAAAAGCTGTCCAAAACAGCTTCTTATCGAATATTCATGTGACTGGAAAAGTCAGGAGAATGGTAAGGTACTGTTTTCTATCAGTTGGCAAGCGGCGCACACAATCACATTGTTGTACAGCTTCTTTCTCCACCTTTCCGATGCTGCCGCTCTCTCCGGCTCCCGGAGCCGAAGAAGCGGCTTCTTCGCGCAAAGACGATTGTACCGGTCTCAGTGCTCTCTTAGCGCGGCTTCTGCCGAAAGACGCCCGGGAGCGGCGCATAACTCCGGAGAGCATCGTACCTTCGTCTTTAGCGTCTTTTGTGGTCTACACCTTAGCAGAAAGCTTTTCCACTCTGTCTGGCAAGGAAAACCTGCGGGAGCACAGAAAACATCTCCCATCGTGTTCTGGACGTTGCACGGAGGTCTGCCAAGTGTTTGGCATAAAGAAAAGCAAAGCTGTCCAAAACAGCTTCTTATCGAATATTCATGTGATTGGAAAAGTCAGGAAAGTGGTAAGGTAATGTTTTCTATCAGTTGGCAAGCTACGCACACAATCCCAGTGTTGTACAGCTTCCTTCTTCACCTTTCCCATGCTGCCGCTCTCTCCGGCTCCGGGAGCCGAAGAAGCGGCTTCTTCGCGCAAAGACGATTGTACCGCTCACAGTGCTCTCTTAGCGCGGCTTCTGCCGAAAGAAGCCCGGGAGCGGCGCTTAGCTCCGGAGAGCATCGTACCTTCGTCTTTAGCGTCTTTTGTGGTCTACATCCTAGCAGAAAGCTTTTCCACTCTGTCTGGCAAGGAAAACCTTCGGGAGCACAGAAAACATCTCCCATCGTGTTCTGGACGTTGCACGGACGTCTGCCAAGTGTTTGCATGAAGAAATTAATAGTTGTCCAAAATAACTTTCTATCAAATATTCTTGTGATTGGAAAAGTCAGGAAAGTGGTAAGGTACTGTTTTCTATCAGTTGGCTAGTTGAGCACACAATCCCAGTATTGTACAGCTTCCTTCTTCACCTTTCCGATGCTGCCGCTCTCTCCGGCTCCCGGAGCCGAAGATGCGGCTTCTTCGCGCAAAGACGATTGTACCGCTCACAGTGCTCTCTTAGCGCCGCTTCTGCCGAAAGAAGCCCGGGAGCGGCGCTTAGCTCCGGAGAGCATCGTACCTTCGTCTTTAGCGTCTTTTGTGGTCTACATCCTAGCAGAAAGCTTTTCCACTCTGTCTGGCAAGGAAAACCTGCGGGAGCACAGAAAACATCTCCCATCGTGTTCTGGACGTTGCACGGAAGTCTGCCAAGTGTTTGGCATAAAGAAAAGAAAAGCTGTCCAAAACAGCTTCTTATCGAATATTCATGTGACTGGAAAAGTCAGGAGAATGGTAAGGTACTGTTTTCTATCAGTTGGCAAGCGGCGCACACAATCACATTGTTGTACAGCTTCTTTCTCCACCTTTCCGATGCTGCCGCTCTCTCCGGCTCCCGGAGCCGAAGAAGCGGCTTCTTCGCGCAAAGACGATTGTACCGGTCTCAGTGCTCTCTTAGCGCGGCTTCTGCCGAAAGACGCCCGGGAGCGGCGCATAACTCCGGAGAGCATCGTACCTTCGTCTTTAGCGTCTTTTGTGGTCTACACCTTAGCAGAAAGCTTTTCCACTCTGTCTGGCAAGGAAAACCTGCGGGAGCACAGAAAACATCTCCCATCGTGTTCTGGACGTTGCACGGAGGTCTGCCAAGTGTTTGGCATAAAGAAAAGCAAAGCTGTCCAAAACAGCTTCTTATCGAATATTCATGTGATTGGAAAAGTCAGGAAAGTGGTAAGGTAATGTTTTCTATCAGTTGGCAAGCTACGCACACAATCCCAGTGTTGTACAGCTTCCTTCTTCACCTTTCCCATGCTGCCGCTCTCTCCGGCTCCGGGAGCCGAAGAAGCGGCTTCTTCGCGCAAAGACGATTGTACCGCTCACAGTGCTCTCTTAGCGCGGCTTCTGCCGAAAGAAGCCCGGGAGCGGCGCTTAGCTCCGGAGAGCATCGTACCTTCGTCTTTAGCGTCTTTTGTGGTCTACATCCTAGCAGAAAGCTTTTCCACTCTGTCTGGCAAGGAAAACCTGCGGGAGCACAGAAAACATCTCCCATCGTGTTCTGGACGTTGCACGGACGTCTGCCAAGTGTTTGCATGAAGAAATTAATAGTTGTCCAAAATAACTTTCTATCAAATATTCTTGTGATTGGAAAAGTCAGGAAAGTGGTAAGGTACTGTTTTCTATCAGTTGGCAAGTTGAGCACACAATCCCAGTGTTGTACAGCTTCCTTCTTCTCCTTTCCGATGCTGCCGCTCTCTCCGGCTCCCGGAGCCGAAGATGCGGCTTCTTCGCGCAAAGACGATTGTACCGCTCACAGTGCTCTCTTAGCGCGGCTTCTGCCGAAAGAAGCCCGGGAGCGGCGCTTAGCTCCGGAGAGCATCGTACCTTCGTCTTTAGCGTCTTTTGTGGTCTACATCCTAGCAGAAAGCCTTTCCACTCTGTCTGGCAAGGAAAACCTGCGGGAGCACAGAAAACATCTCCCATCGTGTTCTGGACGTTGCACGGAGGTCTGCCAAGTGTTTCCATGAAGAAAAGAAAAGTTGTCCAAAATAACTTCCTATCGAATATTCATGTGACTGGAAAAGTCAGGAGAATGGTAAGGTACTGTTTTCTATCAGTTGGCAAGTTGAGCACACAATCCCAGTGTTGTACAGCTTCTTTCTTCACCTTTCCGATGCTGCCGCTCTCTCCGGCTCCCGGAGCCGGAGATGCGGCTTCTTCGCGCAAAGACGATTGTACCGCTCACAGTGCTCTCTTAGCGCGGCTTCTGCCGAAACACGCCCGGGAGCGGCTCTTAGCTCGGGAGAGCATCGTACCTTCGTCTTTAGCGTCTTTTGTGGTCTACATCCTAGCAGAAAGCTTTTCCACTCTGTCTGGCAAGGAAAACCTGCGGGAGCAAAGAAAACATCTCCCATCGTGTTCTGGACATTGCACGGAGGTCTGCCAAGTGTTCAGCATAAAGAAAAGAAAAGCTGTCCAAAGCAGCTTCTTATCGAATATTCATGTGAATAGAAAAGTCAGGAGAATGGTAAGGTACTGTTTTCTATCAGTTGGCCAGCGGCGCACACAATCACAGTGTTGTACAGCTTCCTTCTCCACCTTTCCGATGCTGCCGCTCTCTCCGGCTCCCGGAGCCGAAGAAGCGGCTTCTTCGCGCAAAGACGATTGTACCGCTCACAGTGCTCTCTTAGCGCGGCTTCTGCCGAAAGACGCCCGGGAGCGGCGCATAGCTCCGGAGAGCATCGTACCTTCGTCTTTAGCGTCTTTTGTGGTCTACACCTTAGCAGAAAGCTTTTCCATTCTGTCTGGCAAGGAAAACCGGTGGGAGCACAGAAAACATCTCCCATCGTGTTCTGGACGTTGCACGGACGTCTGCCAAGTGTTTGGCATAAAGATAAGAAGAGCTGTCCAAAACAGCTTCTTATCGAATATTCATGTGATTGGAAAAGTCAGGAAAGTGGTAAGGTAATGTTTTCTATCAGTTGGCAAGCTGCGCACACAATCCCAGTGTTGTACAGCTTCCTTCTTCACCTTTCCCATGCTGCCGCTCTCTCCGGCTCCTGGAGCCGAAGAAACGGCTTCTTCGCGCAAAGACGATTGTACCGGTCACAGTGCTTTCTTAGCGCGGCTTCTGCCGAAAGACGCCCGGGAGCGGCGCTTAGCTCCGGAGAGCATCGTACCTTCGTCTTTAGCGGCTTTTGTGGTCTACATCCTAGCAGAAAGCTTTTCCACTCTGTCTGGCAAGAAAAACCTGCGGGAGCACAGAAAACATCTCCCATCGTGTTCTGGACGTTGCACGGAGGTCTGCCATGTGTTTGGCATAAAGAAAGGAAAAGCTGTCCAAAACAGCTTCCAATCGAATATTCATGTGATTGGAAAAGTCAGGAGAGTGGTAAGGTACTGTTTTCTATCAGTTGGCAAGCGGCGCACACAATCACATTGTTGTACAGCTTCTTTCTCCACCTTTCCGATGCTGCCGCTCTCTCCGGCTCCCGGAGCCGAAGAAGCGGCTTCTTCGCGCAAAGACGATTGTACCGGTCTCAGTGCTCTCTTAGCGCGGCTTCTGCCGAAAGACGCCCGGGAGCGGCGCATAACTCCGGAGAGCATCGTACCTTCGTCTTTAGCGTCTTTTGTGGTCTACACCTTAGCAGAAAGCTTTTCCACTCTGTCTGGCAAGGAAAACCTGCGGGAGCACAGAAAACATCTCCCATCGTGTTCTGGACGTTGCACGGAGGTCTGCCAAGTGTTTGGCATAAAGAAAAGCAAAGCTGTCCAAAACAGCTTCTTATCGAATATTCATGTGATTGGAAAAGTCAGGAAAGTGGTAAGGTAATGTTTTCTATCAGTTGGCAAGCTACGCACACAATCCCAGTGTTGTACAGCTTCCTTCTTCACCTTTCCCATGCTGCCGCTCTCTCCGGCTCCGGGAGCCGAAGAAGCGGCTTCTTCGCGCAAAGACGATTGTACCGCTCACAGTGCTCTCTTAGCGCGGCTTCTGCCGAAAGAAGCCCGGGAGCGGCGCTTAGCTCCGGAGAGCATCGTACCTTCGTCTTTAGCGTCTTTTGTGGTCTACATCCTAGCAGAAAGCTTTTCCACTCTGTCTGGCAAGGAAAACCTGCGGGAGCACAGAAAACATCTCCCATCGTGTTCTGGACGTTGCACGGACGTCTGCCAAGTGTTTGCATGAAGAAATTAATAGTTGTCCAAAATAACTTTCTATCAAATATTCTTGTGATTGGAAAAGTCAGGAAAGTGGTAAGGTACTGTTTTCTATCAGTTGGCTAGTTGAGCACACAATCCCAGTATTGTACAGCTTCCTTCTTCACCTTTCCGATGCTGCCGCTCTCTCCGGCTCCCGGAGCCGAAGATGCGGCTTCTTCGTGCAAAGACGATTGTACCGCTCACAGTGCTCTCTTAGCGCCGCTTCTGCCGAAAGAAGCCCGGGAGCGGCGCTTAGCTCCGGAGAGCATCGTACCTTCGTCTTTAGCGTCTTTTGTGGTCTACATCCTAGCAGAAAGCTTTTCCACTCTGTCTGGCAAGGAAAACCTGCGGGAGCACAGAAAACATCTCCCATCGTGTTCTGGACGTTGCACGGAAGTCTGCCAAGTGTTTGGCATAAAGAAAAGAAAAGCTGTCCAAAACAGCTTCTTATCGAATATTCATGTGACTGGAAAAGTCAGGAGAATGGTAAGGTACTGTTTTCTATCAGTTGGCAAGCGGCGCACACAATCACATTGTTGTACAGCTTCTTTCTCCACCTTTCCGATGCTGCCGCTCTCTCCGGCTCCCGGAGCCGAAGAAGCGGCTTCTTCGCGCAAAGACGATTGTACCGGTCTCAGTGCTCTCTTAGCGCGGCTTCTGCCGAAAGACGCCCGGGAGCGGCGCATAACTCCGGAGAGCATCGTACCTTCGTCTTTAGCGTCTTTTGTGGTCTACATCCTAGCAGAAAGCTTTTCCACTCTGTCTGGCAAGGAAAACCTGCGGGAGCACAGAAAACATCTCCCATCGTGTTCTGGACGTTGCACGGAGGTCTGCCAAGTGTTTGGCATAAAGAAAAGCAAAGCTGTCCAAAACAGCTTCTTATCGAATATTCATGTGATTGGAAAAGTCAGGAAAGTGGTAAGGTAATGTTTTCTATCAGTTGGCAAGCTACGCACACAATCCCAGTGTTGTACAGCTTCCTTCTTCACCTTTCCCATGCTGCCGCTCTCTCCGGCTCCGGGAGCCGAAGAAGCGGCTTCTTCGCGCAAAGACGATTGTACCGCTCACAGTGCTCTCTTAGCGCGGCTTCTGCCGAAAGAAGCCCGGGAGCGGCGCTTAGCTCCGGAGAGCATCGTACCTTCGTCTTTAGCGTCTTTTGTGGTCTACATCCTAGCAGAAAGCTTTTCCACTCTGTCTGGCAAGGAAAACCTGCGGGAGCACAGAAAACATCTCCCATCGTGTTCTGGACGTTGCACGGACGTCTGCCAAGTGTTTGCATGAAGAAATTAATAGTTGTCCAAAATAACTTTCTATCAAATATTCTTGTGATTGGAAAAGTCAGGAAAGTGGTAAGGTACTGTTTTCTATCAGTTGGCTAGTTGAGCACACAATCCCAGTATTGTACAGCTTCCTTCTTCACCTTTCCGATGCTGCCGCTCTCTCCGGCTCCCGGAGCCGAAGATGCGGCTTCTTCGCGCAAAGACGATTGTACCGCTCACAGTGCTCTCTTAGCGCCGCTTCTGCCGAAAGAAGCCCGGGAGCGGCGCTTAGCTCCGGAGAGCATCGTACCTTCGTCTTTAGCGTCTTTTGTGGTCTACATCCTAGCAGAAAGCCTTTCCACTCTGTCTGGCAAGGAAAACCTGCGGGAGCACAGAAAACATCTCCCATCGTGTTCTGGACGTTGCACGGAGGTCTGCCAAGTGTTTGGCATAAAGAAAAGAAAAGCTGTCCAAAACAGCTTCTTATCGAATATTCATGTGACTGGAAAAGTCAGGAGAATGGTAAGGTACTGTTTTCTATCAGTTGGCAAGCGGCGCACACAATCACATTGTTGTACAGCTTCTTTCTCCACCTTTCCGATGCTGCCGCTCTCTCCGGCTCCCGGAGCCGAAGAAGCGGCTTCTTCGCGCAAAGACGATTGTACCGGTCTCAGTGCTCTCTTAGCGCGGCTTCTGCCGAAAGACGCCCGGGAGCGGCGCATAACTCCGGAGAGCATCGTACCTTCGTCTTTAGCGTCTTTTGTGGTCTACATCCTAGCAGAAAGCTTTTCCACTCTGTCTGGCAAGGAAAACCTGCGGGAGCACAGAAAACATCTCCCATCGTGTTCTGGACGTTGCACGGAGGTCTGCCAAGTGTTTGGCATAAAGAAAAGCAAAGCTGTCCAAAACAGCTTCTTATCGAATATTCATGTGATTGGAAAAGTCAGGAAAGTGGTAAGGTAATGTTTTCTATCAGTTGGCAAGCTACGCACACAATCCCAGTGTTGTACAGCTTCCTTCTTCACCTTTCCCATGCTGCCGCTCTCTCCGGCTCCGGGAGCCGAAGAAGCGGCTTCTTCGCGCAAAGACGATTGTACCGCTCACAGTGCTCTCTTAGCGCGGCTTCTGCCGAAAGAAGCCCGGGAGCGGCGCTTAGCTCCGGAGAGCATCGTACCTTCGTCTTTAGCGTCTTTTGTGGTCTACATCCTAGCAGAAAGCTTTTCCACTCTGTCTGGCAAGGAAAACCTGCGGGAGCACAGAAAACATCTCCCATCGTGTTCTGGACGTTGCACGGACGTCTGCCAAGTGTTTGCATGAAGAAATTAATAGTTGTCCAAAATAACTTTCTATCAAATATTCTTGTGATTGGAAAAGTCAGGAAAGTGGTAAGGTACTGTTTTCTATCAGTTGGCTAGTTGAGCACACAATCCCAGTATTGTACAGCTTCCTTCTTCACCTTTCCGATGCTGCCGCTCTCTCCGGCTCCCGGAGCCGAAGATGCGGCTTCTTCGCGCAAAGACGATTGTACCGCTCACAGTGCTCTCTTAGCGCCGCTTCTGCCGAAAGAAGCCCGGGAGCGGCGCTTAGCTCCGGAGAGCATCGTACCTTCGTCTTTAGCGTCTTTTGTGGTCTACATCCTAGCAGAAAGCTTTTCCACTCTGTCTGGCAAGGAAAACCTGCGGGAGCACAGAAAACATCTCCCATCGTGTTCTGGACGTTGCACGGAAGTCTGCCAAGTGTTTGGCATAAAGAAAAGAAAAGCTGTCCAAAACAGCTTCTTATCGAATATTCATGTGACTGGAAAAGTCAGGAGAATGGTAAGGTACTGTTTTCTATCAGTTGGCAAGCGGCGCACACAATCACATTGTTGTACAGCTTCTTTCTCCACCTTTCCGATGCTGCCGCTCTCTCCGGCTCCCGGAGCCGAAGAAGCGGCTTCTTCGCGCAAAGACGATTGTACCGGTCTCAGTGCTCTCTTAGCGCGGCTTCTGCCGAAAGACGCCCGGGAGCGGCTCTTAGCTCGGGAGAGCATCGTACCTTCGTCTTTAGCGTCTTTTGTGGTCTACATCCTAGCAGAAAGCTTTTCCACTCTGTCTGGCAAGGAAAACCTGCGGGAGCAAAGAAAACATCTCCCATCGTGTTCTGGACATTGCACGGAGGTCTGCCAAGTGTTCAGCATAAAGAAAAGAAAAGCTGTCCAAAGCAGCTTCTTATCGAATATTCATGTGAATAGAAAAGTCAGGAGAATGGTAAGGTACTGTTTTCTATCAGTTGGCCAGCGGCGCACACAATCACAGTGTTGTACAGCTTCCTTCTCCACCTTTCCGATGCTGCCGCTCTCTCCGGCTCCCGGAGCCGAAGAAGCGGCTTCTTCGCGCAAAGACGATTGTACCGGTCACAGTGCTCTCTTAGCGCGGCTTCTGCCGAAAGACGCCCGGGAGCGGCGCATAGCTCCGGAGAGCATCGTACCTTCGTCTTTAGCGTCTTTTGTGGTCTACATACTAGCAGAAAGCTTTTCCACTCTGTCTGGCAAGGAAAACCTTCGGGAGCACAGAAAACATCTCCCATCGTGTTCTGGACGTTGCACGGAAGTCTGCCAAGTGTTTGGCATAAAGAAAAGAAAAGCTGTCCAAAACAGCTTCTTATCGAATATTCATGTGACTGGAAAAGTCAGGAGAATGGTAAGGTACTGTTTTCTATCAGTTGGCAAGCGGCGCACACAATCACAGTGTTGTACAGCTTCTTTCTACACCTTTCCCATGCTGCCGCTCTCTCCGGCTCCCGGAGCCCAAGAAGCGGCTTCTTCGCGCAAAGACGATTGTACCGGTCACAGTGCTCTCTTAGCGCGGCTTCTGCCGAAAGACGCCCGGGAGCGGCGCATAGCTCCGGAGAGCATCGTCCCTTCGTATTTAGCGTCTTTTGTGGTCTACACCTTAGCAGAAAGGTTTTCCACTCTGTCTGGCAAGGAAAACCTGCGGGAGCACAGAAAACATCTCCCATCGTGTTCTGGACGTTGCACGGACGTCTGCCAAGTGTTTGGCATAAAGAAAAGAAAAGCTGTCCAAAACAGCTTCTTATCGAATATTCATGTGATTGGAAAAGTCAGGAAAGTGGTAAGGTAATGTTTTCTATCAGTTGGCAAGCTGCGCACACAATCCCAGTGTTGTACAGCTTCCTTCTTCACCTTTCCCATGCTGCCGCTCTCTCCGGCTGCGGGAGCCGAAGAAGCGGCTTCTTCGCGCAAAGACGATTGTACCGCTCACAGTGCTCTCTTAGCGCGGCTTCTGCCGAAAGACGCCCGGGAGCGGCGCTTAGCTCCGGAGAGCATCGTACCTTCGTCTTTAGCGTCTTTTGTGGTCTACATCCTAGCAGAAAGCTTTTCCACTCTGTCTGGCAAGGAAAACCTGCGGGAGCACAGAAAACATCTCCCATCGTGTTCTAGACATTGCACGGAGGTCTGCCAAGTGTTTGCATGAAGAAATTAATAGTTGTCCAAAATAACTTTCTATCAAATATTCTTGTTATTGGAAAAGTCAGGAAAGTGGTAAGGTACTGTTTTCTATCAGTTGGCTAGTTGAGCACACAATCCCAGTGTTGTACAGCTTCCTTCTTCACCTTTCCGATGCTGCCGCTCTCTCCGGCTCCCGGAGCCGAAGATGCGGCTTCTTCGCGCAAAGACGATCGTACCGCTCACAGTGCTCTCTTAGCGCCGCTTCTGCCGAAAGACGCCCGCGAGCGGCGCTTAACTCCGGAGAGCATCGTACATTCGTCTTTAGCGTCTTTTGTGGTCTACATCCTGGCAGAAAGCTTTTCCACTCTGTCTGGCAAGGAAAACCTGCGGGAGCACAGAAAACATCTCCCATCGTGTTCTGGACGTTGCACGGAGGTCTGCCATGTGTTTGGCATAAAGAAAAGAGAAGCTGTCCAAAACAGCTTCTTATCGAATATTCATGTGATTAGAAAAGTCAGGAGAATGGTAAGGTACTGTTTACTATCAGTTGGCAAGTTGAGCACACAATCCCAGTGTTGTACAGCTTCTTTCTTCACCTTTCCCATGCTGCCGCTCTCTCCGGCTCCCGGAGCCCAAGAAGCGGCTTCTTCGCGCAAAGACGATTGTACCGCTCACAGTGCTCTCTTAGCGCGGCTTCTGCCGGAAGACGCCCGGGAGCGGCGCTTAGCTCCGGAGAGCATCGTCCCTTCGTCTTTAGCTTCTTTTGTGGTCTACATCCTAGCAGAAAGCTTTTCCACTCTGTCTGGCAAGGAAAAATTGCGGGAACACAGAAAACATCTCCCATCGTGTTCTGGACGTTGCACGGGGGTCTGCCATGTGTTTGGTATAAAGAAAGGAAAAGCTGTCCAAAACAGCTTCTTATCGAATATTCATGTGATTAGAAAAGTCAGGAGAATGGTAAGGTACTGTTTTCTATCAGTTGGCAAGTTGAGCACACAATCCCAGTGTTGTACAGCTTCCTTCTTCACCTTTCCCATGCTGCCGCTCTCTCCGGCTCCCGGAGCCCAAGAAGCGGCTTCTTCGCGCAAAGACGATTGTACCGCTCACAGTGCTCTCTTAGCGCGGCTTCTGCCGAAAGAAGCCCGGGAGCGGCGCTTAGCTCCGGAGAGCATCGTCCCTTCGTCTTTAGCGTCTTTTGTGGTCTACATCCTGGCAGAAAGCTTTTCCACTCTGTCTGGCAAGGAAAACCTGCGGGAGCACAGAAAACATCTCCCATCGTGTTCTGGACGTTGCACGGAGGTCTGCCAAGTGTTTGGCATAAAGAAAAGAGAAGCTGTCCAAAACAGCTTCTTATCGAATATTCATGTGATTAGAAAAGTCAGGAGAATGGTAAGGTACTGTTTTCTATCAGTTGGCAAGTTGAGCACACAATCCCAGTGTTGTACAGCTTCCTTCTTCACCTTTCCCATGCTGCCGCTCTCTCCGGCTCCCGGAGCCCAAGAAGCGGCTTCTTCGCGCAAAGACGATTGTACCGCTCACAGTGCTCTCTTAGCGCCGCTTCTGCCGAAAGAAGCCCGGGAGCGGCGCTTAGCTCCGGAGAGCATCATCCCTTCGTCTTTAGCGTCTTTTGTGGTCTACATCCTGGCAGAAAGCTTTTCCACTCTGTCTGGCAAGGAAAACCTGCGGGAGCACAGAAAACATCTCCCATCGTGTTCTGGACGTTGCACGGAGGTCTGCCAAGTGTTTGGCATAAAGAAAAGAAAAGCTGTCCAAAACAGCTTCTTATCGAATATTCATGTGATTAGAAAAGTCAGGAGAATGGTAAGGTACTGTTTTCTATCAGTTGGCAAGTTGAGCACACAATCCCAGTGTTGTACAGCTTCCTTCTTCACCTTTCCATGCTGCCGCTCTCTCCGGCTCCCGGAGCCCAAGAAGCGGCTTCTTCGCGCAAAGACGATTGTACCGGTCACAGTGCTCTCTTAGCGCGGCTTCTGCCGAAAGAAGCCCGGGAGCGGCGCTTAGCTCCGGAGAGCATCGTACCTTCGTCTTTAGCGTCTTTTGTGGTCTACATTCTGGCAGAAAGCTTTTCCACTCTGTCTGGCAAGGAAAACCTGCGGGAGCACAGAAAACATCTCCCATCGTGTTCTGGACGTTGCACGGAGGTCTGCCATGTGTTTGGCATAAAGAAAAGAAAAGCTGTCCAAAACAGCTTCTTATCGAATATTCATGTGATTAGAAAAGTCAGGAGAATGGTAAGGTACTGTTTTCTATCAGTTGGCAAGTTGAGCACACAATCCCAGTGTTGTACAGCTTCCTTCTTCACCTTTCCCATGCTGCCGCTCTCTCCGGCTCCCGGAGCCCAAGAAGCGGCTTCTTCGCGCAAAGACGATTGTACCGCTCACAGTGCTCTCTTAGCGCGGCTTCTGCCGAAAGAAGCCCGGGAGCGGCGCTTAGCTCCGGAGAGCATCGTCCCTTCGTCTTTAGCGTCTTTTGTGGTCTACATCCTGGCAGAAAGCTTTTCCACTCTGTCTGGCAAGGAAAACCTGCGGGAGCACCGAAATCATCTCCCATCGTGTTCTGGACGTTGCACGGAGGTCTGCCAAGTGTTTGGCATAAAGAAAAGAAAAGCTGTCCAAAACAGCTTCTTATCGAATATTCATGTGATTGGAAATGTCAGGAGAATGGTAAGGTACTGTTTTCTATCAGTTGGCAAGTTGAGCACACAATCCCAGTGTTGTACAGCTTCCTTCTTCACCTTTCCATGCTGCCGCTCTCTCCGGCTCCCGGAGCCCAAGTAGCGGCTTCTTCGCGCAAAGACGATTGTATCGGTCATAGTGCTCTCTTAGCGCGGCTTCTGCCGAAAGAAGCCCGGGAGCGGCGCTTAGCTCCGGAGAGCATCGTCCCTTCGTCTTTAGCGTCTTTTGTGGTCTACATCCTGGCAGAAAGGTTTTCCACTCTGTCTGGCAAGGAAAACCTGCGGGAGCACCGAAAACATCTCCCATCGTGTTCTGGACGTTGCACGGAGGTCTGCCATGTGTTTGGCATAAAGAAAAGAAAAGCTGTCCAAAACAGCTTCTTATCGAATATTCATGTGATTAGAAAAGTCAGGAGAATGGTAAGGTACTGTTTTCTATCAGTTGGCAAGTTCAGCACACAATCCCAGTGTTGTACAGCTTCCTTCTTCACCTTTCCCATGCTGCCGCTCTCTGCAGCTCCCGGAGCCCAAGAAGCGGCTTCTTCGCACAAAGACGATTGTACCGGTCACAGTGCTCTCTTAGCTCGGATTCTGCCGAAAGAAGCCCGGGAGCGGCGCTTAGCTCCGGAGAGCATCGTCCCTTCGTCTTTAGCGTCTTTTGTGGTCTACATTCTGGCAGAAAGCTTTTCCACTCTGTCTGGCAAGGAAAACCTGCGGGAGCACAGAAAACATCTCCCATCGTGTTCTGGACGTTGCACGGAGGTCTGCCATGTGTTTGGCATAAAGAAAAGAAAAGCTGTCCAAAACAGCTTCTTATCGAATATTCATGTGATTAGAAAAGTCAGGAGAATGGTAAGGTACTGTTTTCTATCAGTTGGCAAGTTGAGCACACAATCCCAGTGTTGTACAGCTTCCTTCTTCACCTTTCCATGCTGCCGCTCTCTCCGGCTCCCGGAGCCCAAGAAGCGGCTTCTTCGCGCAAAGACGATTGTACCGCTCACAGTGCTCTCTTAGCGCGGCTTCTGCCGAAAGAAGCCCGGGAGCGGCGCTTAGCTCCGGAGAGCATCGTCCCTTCGTCTTTAGCGTCTTTTGTGGTCTACATCCTGGCAGAAAGCTTTTCCACTCTGTCTGGCAAGGAAAACCTGCGGGAGCACAGAAAACATCTCCCATCGTGTTCTGGACGTTGCACGGAGGTCTGCCATGTGTTTGGCATAAAGAAAAGAAAAGCTGTCAAAAACAGCTTCTTATCGAATATTCATGTGATTAGAAAAGTCAGGAGAATGGTAAGGTACTGTTTTCTATCAGTTGGCAAGTTGAGCACACAATCCCAGTGTTGTACAGCTTCCTTCTTCACCTTTCCATGCTGCCACTCTCTCCGGCTCCCGGAGCCCAAGAAGCGGCTTCTTCGCGCAAAGACGATTGTACCGCTCACAGTGCTCTCTTAGCGCCGCTTCTGCCGAAAGAAGCCCGGGAGCGGCGCTTAGCTCCGGAGAGCATCGTCCCTTCGTCTTTAGCGTCTTTTGTGGTCTACATCCTAGCAGAAAGCTTTTCCACTCTGTCTGGCAAGGAAAACCTGCGGGAGCAAAGAAAACATCTCCCATCGTGTTCTGGACGTTGCACGGAGGTCTGCCAAGTGTTCAGCATAAAGAAAAGAAAAGCTGTCCAAAGCAGCTTCTTATCGAATATTCATGTGAATAGAAAAGTCAGGAGAATGGTAAGGTACTGTTTTCTATCAGTTGGCCAGCGGCGCACACAATCACAGTGTTGTACAGCTTCCTTCTCCACCTTTCCGATGCTGCCGCTCTCTCCGGCTCCCGGAGCCGAAGAAGCGGCTTCTTCGCGCAAAGACGATTGTACCGGTCACAGTGCTCTCTTAGCGCGGCTTCTGCCGAAAGACGCCCGGGAGCGGCGCATAGCTCCGGAGAGCATCGTCCCTTCGTCTTTAGCGTCTATTGTGGTCTACACCTTAGCAGAAAGCTTTTCCATTCTGTCTGGCAAGGAAAACCTGCGGGACCACAGAAAACATCTCCCATCGTGTTCTGGACGTTGCACGGAGGTCTGCCAAGTGTTTGGCATAAAGATAAGAAAAGCTGTCCAAAACAGCTTCTTATCGAATATTCATGTGATTGGAAAAGTCAGGAAAGTGGTAAGGTAATGTTTTCTATCAGTTGGCAAGCTGCGCACACAATCCCAGGGTTGTACAGCTTCCTTCTTCACCTTTCCCATGCTGCCGCTCTCTCCGGCTCCCGGAGCCGGAGATGCGGCTTCTTCGCGCAAAGACGATTGTACCGCTCACAGTGCTCTCTTAGCGCCGCTTCTGCCGAAAGACGCCCGGGAGCGGCGCTTAGCTCCGGAGAGCATCGTACCTTCGTCTTTAGCGTCTTTTGTGGTCTACATCCTAGCAGAAAGCTTTTCCACTCTGTCTGGCAAGGAAAACCTTCGGGAGCACAGAAAACATCTCCCATCGTGTTCTGGACGTTGCACGGAAGTCTGCCAAGTGTTTGGCATAAAGAAAAGAAAAGCTGTCCAAAACAGCTTCTTATCGAATATTCATGTGACTGGAAAAGTCAGGAGAATGGTAAGGTACTGTTTTCTATCAGTTGGCAAGCGGCGCACACAATCACAGTGTTGTACAGATTCTTTCTACACCTTTCCCATGCTGCCGCTCTCTCCGGCTCCCGGAGCCGAAGAAGCGGCTTCTTCGCGCAAAGACGATTGTACCGCTCACAGTGCTCTCTTAGCGCGGCTTCTGCCGAAAGACGCCCGGGAGCGGCGCATAGCTCCGGAGAGCATCGTCCCTTCGTCTTTAGCGTCTTTTGTGGTCTACACCTTAGCAGAAAGCTTTTCCACTCTGTCTGGCAAGGAAAACCTGCGGGAGCACAGAAAACATCTCCCATCGTGTTCTGGACGTTGCACGGACGTCTGCCAAGTGTTTGGCATAAAGAAAAGAAAAGCTGTCCAAAACAGCTTCTTATCGAATATTCATGTGATTGGAAAAGTCAGGAAAGTGGTAAGGTAATGTTTTCTATCAGTTGGCAAGCTGCGCACACAATCCCAGTGTTGTACAGCTTCCTTCTTCACCTTTCCCATGCTGCCGCTCTCTCCGGCTCCGGGAGCCGAAGAAGCGGCTTCTTCGCGCAAAGACGATTGTACCGCTCACAGTGCTCTCTTAGCGCGGCTTCTGCCGAAAGACGCCCGGGAGCGGCGCTTAGCTCCGGAGAGCATCGTACCTTAGTCTTTAGCGTCTTTTGTGGTCTACATCCTAGCAGAAAGCTTTTCCACTCTGTCTGGCAAGGAAAACCTGCGGGAGCACAGAAAACATCTCCCATCGTGTTCTGGACGTTGCACGGAGGTCTGCCATGTGTTTGGCATAAAGAAAAGAAAAGCTGTCCAAAACAGCTTCTTATCGAATATTCATGTGATTAGAAAAGTCAGGAGAATGGTAAGGTACTGTTTTCTATCAGTTGGCAAGTTGAGCACACAATCCCAGTGTTGTACAGCTTCCTTCTTCACCTTTCCCATGCTGCCGCTCCCTCCGGCTCCCGGAGCCCAAGAAGCGGCTTCTTCGCGCAAAGACGATTGTACCGCTCACAGTGCTCTCTTAGTGCGGCTTCTGCCGAAAGAAGCCCGGGAGCGGCGCTTAGCTCCGGAGAGCATCGTCCCTTCGTCTTTAGCGTCTTTTGTGGTCTACATCCTGGCAGAAAGCTTTTCCACTCTGTCTGGCAAGGAAAACCTGCGGGAGCACAGAAATCATCTCCCATCGTGTTCTGGACGTTGCACGGAGGTCTGCCATGTGTTTGGCATAAAGAAAAGAAAAGCTGTCAAAAACAGCTTCTTATCGAATATTCATGTGATTAGAAAAGTCAGGAGAATGGTAAGGTACTGTTTTCTATCAGTTGGCAAGTTGAGCACACAATCCCAGTGTTGTACAGCTTCCTTCTTCACCTTTCCCATGCTGCCGCTCTCTCCGGCTCCCGGAGCCCAAGTAGCGGCTTCTTCGCGCAAAGACGATTGTATCGGTCATAGTGCTCTCATAGCGCGGCTTCTGCCGAAAGAAGCCCGGGAGCGGCGCTTAGCTCCGGAGAGCATCGTCCCTTCGTCTTTAGCGTCTTTTGTGGTCTACATCCTGGCAGAAAGGTTTTCCACTCTGTCTGGCAAGGAAAACCTGCGGGAGCACAGAAAACATCTCCCATCGTGTTCTGGACGTTGCACGGAGGTCTGCCATGTGTTTGGCATAAAGAAAAGAAAAGCTGTCCAAAACAGCTTCTTATCGAATATTCATGTGATTAGAAAAGTCAGGAGAATGGTAAGGTACTGTTTTCTATCAGTTGGCAAGTTGAGCACACAATCCCAGTGTTGTACAGCTTCCTTCTTCACCTTTCCCATGCTGCCGCTCTCTCCGGCTCCCGGAGCCGAAGAAGCGGCTTCTTCGCGCAAAGTCGATTGTACCGCTCACAGTGCTCTCTTAGCGCGGCTTCTGCCGAAAGACGCCCGGGAGCGGCGCATAGCTCCGGAGAGCATCGTACCTTCGTCTTTAGCGTCTTTTGTGGTCTACATCCTAGCAGAAAGCTTTTCCACTCTGTCTGGCAAGGAAAACCTTCGGGAGCACAGAAAACATCTCCCATCGTGTTCTGGACGTTGCACGGAAGTCTGCCAAGTGTTTGGCATAAAGAAAAGAAAAGCTGTCCAAAACAGCTTCTTATCGAATATTCATGTGATTGGAAAAGTCAGGAGAATGGTAAGGTACTGTTTTCTATCAGTTGGCAATCTGCGCACACAATCCCAGTGTTGTACAGCTTCTTTCTTCACCTTTCCGATGCTGCCGCTCTCTCCGGCTCCCGGAGCCCAAGAAGCGGCTTCTTCGAGCAAAGACGATTGTGCCGGTCACAGTGCTCTCTTAGCGCGGCTTCTGCCGAAAGAAGCCCGGGAGCGGCGCTTAGCTCCGGAGAGCATCGTCCCTTCGTCTGTAGCGTCTTTTGTGGTCTACATCCTGGCAGAAAGCTTTTCCACTCTGTCTGGCAAGGAAAACCTGCGGGAGCACAGAAAACATCTCCCATCGTGTTCTGGACGTTGCACGGAGGTCTGCCATGTGTTTGGCATAAAGTAAAGAAAAGCTGTCCAAAACAGCTTCCTATCGAATATTCATGTGATTGGAAAAGTCAGGAGAGTGGTAAGGTACTGTTTTCTATCAGTTGGCAAGTTGAGCACACAATCCCAGTGTTGTACAGCTTCCTTCTTCACCTTTCCCATGCTGCCGCTCTCTCCGGCTCCCTGAGCCCAAGAAGCGGCTTCTTCGCGCAAAGACGATTGTACCGGTCACAGTGCTCTCTTAGCGCGGCTTCTGCCGAAAGACGCCCGGGAGCGGCTCTTAGCACCGGAGAGCATTGTCCCTTCGTCTTTAGCGTCTTTTGTGGTCTACATCCTGGCAGAAAGCTTTTCCACTCTGTCTGGCAAGGAAAACCTGCGGGAGCACAGAAAACATCTCCCATCGTGTTCTGGACGTTGCACGGAGGTCTGCCAAGTGTTTGGCATAAAGAAAAGAAAAGCTGTCCAAAACAGCTTCTTATCGAATATTCATGTGATTAGAAAAGTCAGGAGAATGGTAAGGTACTGTTTTCGATCAGTTGGCAAGTTGAGCACACAATCCCAGTGTTGTACAGCTTCCTTCTTCACCTTTCCCATGCTGCCGCTCTCTCCGGCTCCCGGAGCCCAAGAAGCGGCTTCTTCGCGCAAAGACGATTGTACCGCTCACAGTGCTCTCTTAGCGCGGCTTCTGCCGAAAGACGCCCGGGAGCGGAGCTTAGCTCCGGAGAGCATCGTCCCTTCGTCTTTAGCGTCTTTTGTGGTCTACATTTTAGCAGATAGCTTTTCCACTCTGTCTGGCAAGGAAAACCTGCGGGAGCACAGAAAACATCTCCCATCGTGCTCGGACATTGCACGGAGGTCTGCCAAGTGTTTGCATGAAGAAAGGAAAAGCTGTCAAAAACAGCTTCTTATCGAATATTCATGTGATTGGAAAAGTCAGGAGAATGGTAAGGTACTGTTTTCTATCAGTTGGCAAGTTGAGCACACAATCCCAGTGTTGTACAGCTTCTTTCTTCACCTTTCCGATGCTGCCGCTCTAACCAGCTCCCGGAACCAAAGAAGCGGCTTCTTCGCGCAAAGACGATTGTACCGGTCACAGTGCTCTCTTAGCGCGGCTTCTGCCGAAAGAAGCCCAGGAGCGGAGCTTAGCTCCGGAGAGCATCGTCCCTTCGTCTTTATCGTCTTTTGTGGTCTACATTCTGGCAGAAAGCTTTTCCACTCTGTCTGGCAAGGAAAACCTGCGGGAGCACAGAAAACATCTCCCATCGTGTTCTGGACGTTGCACGGAGGTCTGCCATGTGTTTGGCATAAAGAAAAGAAAAGCTGTCCAAAACAGCTTCTTATCGAATATTCATGTGATTAGAAAAGTCAGGAGAATGGTAAGGTACTGTTTTCTATCAGTTGGCAAGTTGAGCACACAATCCCAGTGTTGTACAGCTTCCTTCTTCACCTTTCCCATGCTGCCGCTCCCTCCGGCTCCCGGAGCCCAAGAAGCGGCTTCTTCGCGCAAAGACGATTGTACCGGTCCCAGTGCTCTCTTAGCGCGGCTTCTGCCGAAAGACACCCGGGAGCGGCGCTTAGCTCCGGAGAGCATCGTCCCTTCGTCTTTAGTGTCTTTTGTGGTCTACATCCTAGCAGAAAGCTTTTCCACTCTGTCTGGGAAGGAACAATTGCGGGAACACAGAAAACATCTCCCATCGTGTTCTGGACGTTGCACGGGGGTCTGCCATGTGTTTGGCATAAAGAAAGGAAAAGCTGTCCAAAACAGCTTCTTATCGAATATTCATGTGATTGGAAAAGTCAGGAGAATGGTAAGGTACTGTTTTCTATCAGTTGGCAAGTTGAGCACACAATCCCAGTGTTGTACAGCTTCCTTCTTCACCTTTCCCATGCTGCCGCTCTCTCCGGCTCCCTGAGCCCAAGAAGCGGCTTCTTCGCGCAAAGACGATTGTACTGGTCACAGTGCTCTCTTAGCGCGGCTTCTGCCGAAAGAAGCCCGGGAGCGGCGCTTAGCACCGGAGAGCATCGTCCCTTCGTCTTTAGCGGCTTTTGTGGTCTACATCCTGGCAGAAAGCTTTTCCACTCTGTCTGGCAAGGAAAACCTGCGGGAGCACAGAAAACATCTCCCATCGTGTTCTGGACGTTGCACGGAGGTCTGCCAAGTGTTTGGCATAAAGAAAAGAAAAGCTGTCCAAAACAGCTTCTTATCGAATATTCATGTGATTAGAAAAGTCAGGAGAATGGTAAGGTACTGTTTTCTATCAGTTGGCAAGTTGAGCACACAATCCCAGTGTTGTACAGCTTCCTTCTTCACCTTTCCCATGCTGCCGCTCTCTCCGGCTCCCGGAGCCCAAGAAGCGGCTTCTTCGCGCAAAGACGATTGTACCGCTCACAGTGCTCTCTTAGCGCGGCTTCTGCCGAAAGACGCCCGGGAGCGGCGCTTAGCTCCGGAGAGCATCGTCCCTTCGTCTTTAGCGTCTTTTGTGGTCTACATTTTAGCAGATAGCTTTTCCACTCTGTCTGGCAAGGAAAACCTGCGGGAGCACAGAAAACATCTCCTATCGTGCTCGGACATTGCACGGAGGTCTGCCAAGTGTTTGCATGAAGAAAGGAAAAGCTGTCAAAAACAGCTTCTTATCGAATATTCATGTGATTGGAAAAGTCAGGAGAATGGTAAGGTACTGTTTTCTATCAGTTGGCAAGTTGAGCACACAATCCCAGTGTTGTACAGCTTCTTTCTTCACCTTTCCGATGCTGCCGCTCTAACCAGCTCCCGGAACCAAAGAAGCGGCTTCTTCGCGCAAAGACGATTGTACCGGTCACAGTGCTCTCTTAGCGCGGCTTCTGCCGAAAGAAGCCCAGGAGCGGAGCTTAGCTCCGGAGAGCATCGTCCCTTCGTCTTTATCGTCTTTTGTGGTCTACATCCTGGCAGAAAGCTTTTCCACTCTGTCTGGCAAGGAAAACCTGCGGGAGCACCGAAAACATCTCCCATCGTGTTCTGGACGTTGCACGGACGTCTGCCATGTGTTTGGCATAAAGAAAAGAAAAGCTGTCCAAAACAGCTTCTTATCGAATATTCATGTGATTAGAAAAGTCAGGAGAATGGTAAGGTACTGTTTTCTATCAGTTGGCAAGTTGAGCACACAATCCCAGTGTTGTACAGCTTCCTTCTTCACCTTTGCCATGCTGCCGCTCCCTCCGGCTCCCGGAGCCCAAGAAGCGGCTTCTTCGCGCAAAGACGATTGTACCGGTCCCAGTGCTCTCTTAGCGCGGCTTCTGCCGAAAGACACCCGGGAGCGGCGCTTAGCTCCGGAGAGCATCGTCCCTTCGTCTTTAGTGTCTTTTGTGGTCTACATCCTAGCAGAAAGCTTTTCCACTCTGTCTGGGAAGGAACAATTGCGGGAGCACAGAAAACATCTCCCATCGTGTTCTGGACGTTGCACGGGGGTCTGCCATGTGTTTGGCATAAAGAAAGAAAAGCTGTCCAAAACAGCTTCTTATCGAATATTCATGTGATTGGAAAAGTCAGGAGAATGGTAAGGTACTGTTTTCTATCAGTTGGCAAGTTGAGCACACAATCCCAGTGTTGTACAGCTTCCTTCTTCACCTTTCCCATGCTGCCGCTCTCTCCGGCTCCCTGAGCCCAAGAAGCGGCTTCTTCGCGCAAAGACGATTGTACCGGTCACAGTGCTCTCTTAGCGCGGCTTCTGCCGAAAGACGCCCGGGAGCGGCTCTTAGCACCGGAGAGCATTGTCCCTTCGTCTTTAGCGTCTTTTGTGGTCTACATCCTGGCAGAAAGCTTTTCCACTCTGTCTGGCAAGGAAAACCTGCGGGAGCACAGAAAACATCTCCCATCGTGTTCTGGACGTTGCACGGAGGTCTGCCAAGTGTTTGGCATAAAGAAAAGAAAAGCTGTCCAAAACAGCTTCTTATCGAATATTCATGTGATTAGAAAAGTCAGGAGAATGGTAAGGTACTGTTTTCGATCAGTTGGCAAGTTGAGCACACAATCCCAGTGTTGTACAGCTTCCTTCTTCACCTTTCCCATGCTGCCGCTCTCTCCGGCTCCCGGAGCCCAAGAAGCGGCTTCTTCGCGCAAAGACGATTGTACCGCTCACAGTGCTCTCTTAGCGCGGCTTCTGCCGAAAGACGCCCGGGAGCGGAGCTTAGCTCCGGAGAGCATCGTCCCTTCGTCTTTAGCGTCTTTTGTGGTCTACATTTTAGCAGATAGCTTTTCCACTCTGTCTGGCAAGGAAAACCTGCGGGAGCACAGAAAACATCTCCCATCGTGCTCGGACATTGCACGGAGGTCTGCCAAGTGTTTGCATGAAGAAAGGAAAAGCTGTCAAAAACAGCTTCTTATCGAATATTCATGTGATTGGAAAAGTCAGGAGAATGGTAAGGTACTGTTTTCTATCAGTTGGCAAGTTGAGCACACAATCCCAGTGTTGTACAGCTTCTTTCTTCACCTTTCCGATGCTGCCGCTCTAACCAGCTCCCGGAACCAAAGAAGCGGCTTCTTCGCGCAAAGACGATTGTACCGGTCACAGTGCTCTCTTAGCGCGGCTTCTGCCGAAAGAAGCCCAGGAGCGGAGCTTAGCTCCGGAGAGCATCGTCCCTTCGTCTTTATCGTCTTTTGTGGTCTACATTCTGGCAGAAAGCTTTTCCACTCTGTCTGGCAAGGAAAACCTGCGGGAGCACAGAAAACATCTCCCATCGTGTTCTGGACGTTGCACGGAGGTCTGCCATGTGTTTGGCATAAAGAAAAGAAAAGCTGTCCAAAACAGCTTCTTATCGAATATTCATGTGATTAGAAAAGTCAGGAGAATGGTAAGGTACTGTTTTCTATCAGTTGGCAAGTTGAGCACACAATCCCAGTGTTGTACAGCTTCCTTCTTCACCTTTCCCATGCTGCCGCTCCCTCCGGCTCCCGGAGCCCAAGAAGCGGCTTCTTCGCGCAAAGACGATTGTACCGGTCCCAGTGCTCTCTTAGCGCGGCTTCTGCCGAAAGACACCCGGGAGCGGCGCTTAGCTCCGGAGAGCATCGTCCCTTCGTCTTTAGTGTCTTTTGTGGTCTACATCCTAGCAGAAAGCTTTTCCACTCTGTCTGGGAAGGAACAATTGCGGGAACACAGAAAACATCTCCCATCGTGTTCTGGACGTTGCACGGGGGTCTGCCATGTGTTTGGCATAAAGAAAGGAAAAGCTGTCCAAAACAGCTTCTTATCGAATATTCATGTGATTGGAAAAGTCAGGAGAATGGTAAGGTACTGTTTTCTATCAGTTGGCAAGTTGAGCACACAATCCCAGTGTTGTACAGCTTCCTTCTTCACCTTTCCCATGCTGCCGCTCTCTCCGGCTCCCTGAGCCCAAGAAGCGGCTTCTTCGCGCAAAGACGATTGTACTGGTCACAGTGCTCTCTTAGCGCGGCTTCTGCCGAAAGAAGCCCGGGAGCGGCGCTTAGCACCGGAGAGCATCGTCCCTTCGTCTTTAGCGGCTTTTGTGGTCTACATCCTGGCAGAAAGCTTTTCCACTCTGTCTGGCAAGGAAAACCTGCGGGAGCACAGAAAACATCTCCCATCGTGTTCTGGACGTTGCACGGAGGTCTGCCAAGTGTTTGGCATAAAGAAAAGAAAAGCTGTCCAAAACAGCTTCTTATCGAATATTCATGTGATTAGAAAAGTCAGGAGAATGGTAAGGTACTGTTTTCTATCAGTTGGCAAGTTGAGCACACAATCCCAGTGTTGTACAGCTTCCTTCTTCACCTTTCCCATGCTGCCGCTCTCTCCGGCTCCCGGAGCCCAAGAAGCGGCTTCTTCGCGCAAAGACGATTGTACCGCTCACAGTGCTCTCTTAGCGCGGCTTCTGCCGAAAGACGCCCGGGAGCGGCGCTTAGCTCCGGAGAGCATCGTCCCTTCGTCTTTAGCGTCTTTTGTGGTCTACATTTTAGCAGATAGCTTTTCCACTCTGTCTGGCAAGGAAAACCTGCGGGAGCACAGAAAACATCTCCTATCGTGCTCGGACATTGCACGGAGGTCTGCCAAGTGTTTGCATGAAGAAAGGAAAAGCTGTCAAAAACAGCATCTTATCGAATATTCATGTGATTGGAAAAGTCAGGAGAATGGTAAGGTACTGTTTTCTATCAGTTGGCAAGTTGAGCACACAATCCCAGTGTTGTACAGCTTCTTTCTTCACCTTTCCGATGCTGCCGCTCTAACCAGCTCCCGGAACCAAAGAAGCGGCTTCTTCGCGCAAAGACGATTGTACCGGTCACAGTGCTCTCTTAGCGCGGCTTCTGCCGAAAGAAGCCCAGGAGCGGAGCTTAGCTCCGGAGAGCATCGTCCCTTCGTCTTTATCGTCTTTTGTGGTCTACATCCTGGCAGAAAGCTTTTCCACTCTGTCTGGCAAAGAAAACCTGCGGGAGCACAGAAAACATCTCCCATCGTGTTCTGGACGTTGCACGGACGTCGGCCATGTGTTTGGCATAAAGAAAAGAAAAGCTGTCCAAAACAGCTTCTTATCGAATATTCATGTGATTAGAAAAGTCAGGAGAATGGTAAGGTACTGTTTTCTATCAGTTGGCAAGTTGAGCACACAATCCCAGTGTTGTACAGCTTCCTTCTTCACCTTTCCCATGCTGCCGCTCCCTCCGGCTCCCGGAGCCCAAGAAGCGGCTTCTTCGCGCAAAGACGATTGTACCGGTCACAGTGCTCTCTTAGCGCGGCTTCTGCCGAAAGACACCCGGGAGCGGCGCTTAGCTCCGGAGAGCATCGTCCCTTCGTCTTTAGTGTCTTTTGTGGTCTACATCCTAGCAGAAAGCTTTTCCACTCTGTCTGGGAAGGAACAATTGCGGGAGCACAGAAAACATCTCCCATCGTGTTCTGGACGTTGCACGGGGGTCTGCCATGTGTTTGGCATAAAGAAAGAAAAGCTGTCCAAAACAGCTTCTTATCGAATATTCATGTGATTGGAAAAGTCAGGAGAATTGTAAGGTACTGTTTTCTATCAGTTGGCAAGTTGAGCACACAATCCCAGTGTTGTACAGCTTCCTTCTTCACCTTTCCCATGCTGCCGCTCTCTCCGGCTCCCTGAGCCCAAGAAGCGGCTTCTTCGCGCAAAGACGATTGTACCGGTCACAGTGCTCTCTTAGCGCGGCTTCTGCCGAAAGACGCCCGGGAGCGGCTCTTAGCACCGGAGAGCATCGTCCCTTCGTCTTTAGCGACTTTTGTGGTCTACATTTTAGCAGATAGCTTTTCCACTCTGTCTGGCAAGGAAAACCTGCGGGAGCACAGAAAACATCTCCCATCGTGTTCTGGACGTTGCACGGAGGTCTGCCAAGTGTTTGGCATAAAGAAAAGAAAAGCTGTCCAAAACAGCTTCTTATCGAATATTCATGTGATTAGAAAAGTCAGGAGAATGGTAAGGTACTGTTTTCTATCAGTTGGCAAGTTGAGCACACAATCCCAGTGTTGTACAGCTTCCTTCTTCACCTTTCCCATGCTGCCGCTCTCTCCGGCTCCCGGAGCCCAAGAAGAGGCTTCTTCGCGCAAAGACGATTGTACCGCTCACAGTGCTCTCTTAGCGCGGCTTCTGCCGAAAGACGCCCGGGAGCGGCGCTTAGCTCCGGAGAGCATCGTCCCTTCGTCTTTAGCGTCTTTTGTGGTCTACATTTTAGCAGATAGCTTTTCCACTCTGTCTGGCAAGGAAAACCTGCGGGAGCACAGAAAACATCTCCCATCGTGCTCGGACATTGCACGGAGGTCTGCCAAGTGTTTGCATGAAGAAAGGAAAAGCTGTCAAAAACAGCTTCTTATCGAATATTCATGTGATTGGAAAAGTCAGGAGAATGGTAAGGTACTGTTTTCTATCAGTTGGCAAGTTGAGCACACAATCCCAGTGTTGTACAGCTTCTTTCTTCACCTTTCCGATGCTGCCGCTCTAACCAGCTCCCGGAACCGAAGAAGCGGCTTCTTCGCGCAAAGACGATTGTACCGGTCACAGTGCTCTCTTAGCGCGGCTTCTGCCGAAAGAAGCCCAGGAGCGGAGCTTAGCTCCGGAGAGCATCGTCCCTTCGTCTTTATCGTCTTTTGTGGTCTACATCCTGGCAGAAAGCTTTTCCACTCTGTCTGGCAAGGAAAACCTGCGGGAGCACAGAAAACATCTCCCATCGTCTTCTGGACGTTGCACGGAGGTCTGCCATGTGTTTGGCATAAAGAAAAGAAAAGCTGTCCAAAACAGCTTCTTATCGAATATTCATGTGATTAGAAAAGTCAGGAGAATGGTAAGGTACTGTTTTCTATCAGTTGGCAAGTTGAGCACACAATCCCAGTGTTGTACAGCTTCCTTCTTCACCTTTCCCATGCTGCCGCTCCCTCCGGCTCCCGGAGCCCAAGAAGCGGCTTCTTCGCGCAAAGACGATTGTACCGGTCCCAGTGCTCTCTTAGCGCGGCTTCTGCCGAAAGACACCCGGGAGCGGCGCTTAGCTCCGGAGAGCATCGTCCCTTCGTCTTTAGCGTCTTTTGTGGTCTACATCCTAGCAGAAAGCTTTTCCACTCTGTCTGGGAAGGAACAATTGCGGGAACACAGAAAACATCTCCCATCGTGTTCTGGACGTTGCACGGGGGTCTGCCATGTGTTTGGCATAAAGAAAAGAAAAGCTGTCCAAAACAGCTTCTTATCGAATATTCATGTGATTAGAAAAGTCAGGAGAATGGTAAGGTACTGTTTTCTATCAGTTGGCAAGTTGAGCACACAATCCCAGTGTTGTACAGCTTCTTTCTTCACCTTTCCCATGCTGCCGCTCTCTCCGGCTCCCGGAGCCCAAGAAGCGGCTTCTTCGAGCAAAGACGATTGTGCCGGTCACAGTGCTCTCTTAGCGTGGCTTCTGCCGAAAGAAGCCCGGGAGCGGCGCTTAGCTCCGGAGAGCATCGTCCCTTCGTCTGTAGCGTCTTTTGTGGTCTACATCCTGGCAGAAAGCTTTTCCACTCTGTCTGGCAAGGAAAAATTGCGGGAGCACAGAAAACATCTCCCATCGTGTTCTGGACGTTGCACGGGGGTCTGCCATGTGTTTGGCATAAAGAAAGAAAAGCTGTCCAAAACAGCTTCTTATCGAAAATTCATGTGATTGGAAAAGTCAGGAGAATGGTAAGGTACTGTTTTCTATCAGTTGGCAAGTTGAGCACACAATCCCAGTGTTGTACAGCTTCCTTCTTCACCTTTCCATGCTGCCGCTCTCTCCGGCTCCCGGAGCCCAAGAAGCGGCTTCTTCGCGCAAAGACGATTGTGCCGCTCACAGTGCTCTCTTAGCGCGGCTTCTGCCGAAAGATGCCCGGGAGCGGCGCTTAGCTCCGGAGAGCATCGTCCCTTCGTCTTTAGCGTCTTTTGTGGTCTACATCCTGGCAGAAAGCTTTTCCACTCTGTCTGGCAAGGAAAACCTGCGGGAGCACAGAAAACATCTCCCATCGTGTTCTGGACGTTGCACGGAGGTCTGCCATGTGTTTGGCATAAAGAAAAGAAAAGCTGTCCAAAACAGCTTCTTATCGAATATTCATGTGATTAGAAAAGTCAGGAGAATGGTAAGGTACTGTTTTCTATCAGTTGGCAAGTTGAGCACACAATCCCAGTGTTGTACAGCTTCCTTCTTCACCCTTCCCATGCTGCCGCTCTCTCCGGCTCCCGGAGCCCAAGAAGCGGCTTCTTCGCGCAAAGACGATTGTACCGGTCACAGTGCTCTCTTAGCGCGGCTTCTGCCGAAAGAAGCCCGGGAGCGGCGCTTAGCTCCGGAGAGCATCGTACCTTCGTCTTTAGCGTCTTTTGTGGTCTACATTTTAGCAGATAGCTTTTCCACTCTGTCTGGCAAGGAAAACCTGCGGGAGCACAGAAAACATCTCCCATCGTGCTCTGGAAATTGCACGGAGGTCTGCCAAGTGTTTGCATGAAGAAAAGAAAAGCTGTCCAAAACAGCTTCTTATCGAATATTCATGTGATTAGAAAAGTCAGGAGAATGGTAAGGTACTGTTTTCTATCAGTTGGCAAGTTGAGCACACAATCCCAGTGTTGTACAGCTTCCTTCTTCACCTTTCCCATGCTGCCGCTCTCTCCGGCTCCCGGAGCCCAAGAAGCGGCTTCTTCGCGCAAAGACGATTGTGCCGGTCACAGTGCTCTCTTAGCGCGGCTTCTGCCGAAAGAAGCCCGGGAGCGGCGCTTAGCTCCGGAGAGCATCGTCCCTTCGTCTGTAGCGTCTTTTGTGGTCTACATCCTGGCAGAAAGCTTTTCCACTCTCTCTGGCAAGGAAAACCTGCGGGAGCACCAAAACATCTCCCATCGTGTTCTGGACGTTGCACGGAGGTCTGCCATGTGTTTGGCATAAAGAAAAGAAAAGCTGTCCAAAACAGCTTCTTATCGAATATTCATGTGATTAGAAAAGTCAGGAGAATGGTAAGGTACTGTTTTCTATCAGTTGGCAAGTTGAGCACACAATCCCAGTGTTGTACAGCTTCCTTCTTCACCTTTCCATGCTGCCGCTCTCTCCGGCTCCCTGAGCCCAAGATACGGCTTCTTCGCACAAAGACGATTGTACCGCTCAGAGTGCTCTCTTAGCGCGGCTTCTGCCGAAAGAAGCCCGGGAGCGGCGCTTAGCTCCGGAGAGCATCGTACCTTCGTCTTTAGCGTCTTTTGTGGTCTACATCCTGGCAGAAAGCTTTTCAACTCTGTCTGGCAAGGAAAACATGCGGGAGCACAGAAAATATCTCCCATCGTGTTCTGGACGTTGCACGGAGGTCTGCCAAGTGTTTGGCATAAAGAAAAGAAAAGCTGTCCAAAACAGCTTCTTATCGAATATTCATGTGATTAGAAAAGTCAGGAGAATGGTAAGGTACTGTTTTCTATCAGTTGGCAAGTTGAGCACACAATCCCAGTGTTGTACAGCTTCCTTCTTCACCTTTCCCATGCTGCCGCTCTCTCCGGCTCCCTGAGCCCAAGATGCGGATTCTTCGCGCAAAGACGATTGTACCGGTCACAGTGCTCTCTTAGCGCGGCTTCTGCCGAAAGAAGCCCGGGAGCGGCGCTTAGCTCCGGAGAGCATCGTACCTTCGTCTTTAGCGTCTTTTGTGGTCTACATTTTAGCAGATAGCTTTTCAAATCTGTCTGGCAAGGAAAACCTGCGGGAGCACAGAAAACATCTCCCATCGTGCTCTGGACATTGCACGGAGGTCTGCCAAGTGTTTGCATGAAGAAAAGAAAAGCTGTCAAAAACAGCTTCTTATCGAATATTCATGTGATTGGAAAAGTCAGGAGAATGGTAAGGTACTGTTTTCTATCAGTTGGCAATCTGCGCACACAATCCCAGTGTTGTACAGCTTCTTTCTTCACCTTTCCGATGCTGCCGCTCTCTCCGGCTCCCGGAGCCCAAGAAGCGGCTTCTTCGCGCAAAGACGATTGTACCGCTCACAGTGCTCTCTTAGCGCGGCTTCTGCCGAAAGACGCCCGGGAGCGGCTCTTAGCACCGGAGAGCATCGTCCCTTCGTCTTTAGCGTCTTTTGTGGTCTACATCCTGGCAGAAAGCTTTTCCACTCTGTCTGGCAAGGAAAACCTGCGGGAGCACAGAAAACATCTCCCATCGTGTTCTGGACGTTGCACGGAGGTCTGCCAAGTGTTTGGCATAAAGAAAAGAAAAGCTGTCCAAAACAGCTTCTTATCGAATATTCATGTGATTAGAAAAGTCAGGAAAATGGTAAGGTACTGTTTTCTATCAGTTGGCAAGTTGAGCACACAATCCCAGTGTTGTACAGCTTCCTTCTTCACCTTTCCCATGCTGCCGCTCTCTCCGGCTCCCTGAGCCCAAGAAGCGGCTTCTTCGCGCAAAGACGATTGTACCGCTCACAGTGCTCTCTTAGCGCGGCTTCTGCCGAAAGACGCCCGGGAGCGGCGCTTAGCTCCGGAGAGCATCGTCCCTTCGTCTTTAGCGTCTTTTGTGGTCTACATTTTAGCAGATAGCTTTTCCACTCTGTCTGGCAAGGAAAACCTGCAGGAGCACAGAAAACATCTCCCATCGTGCTCGGACATTGCACGGAGGTCTGCCAAGTGTTTGCATGAGGAAAGGAAAAGCTGTCAAAAACAGCTTCTTATCGAATATTCATGTGACTGGAAAAGTCAGGAGAATGGTAAGGTACTGTTTTCTATCAGTTGGCAAGTTGAGCACACAATCCCAGCGTTGTACAGCTTCTTTCTTCAGTTTCCGATGCTGCCGCTCTCTCCAGCTCCCGGAACCGAAGAAGCGGCTTCTTCGCGCAAAGACGATTGTACCATTCACAGTGCTCTCTTAGCGCGGCTTCTGCCGAAAGAAGCCCAGGAGTGGAGCTTAGCTCCGGAGAGCATCGTCCCTTCGTCTTTATCGTCTTTTGTGGTCTACATCCTGGCAGAAAGCTTTTCCACTCTGTCTGGCAAGGAAAACCTGCGGGAGCACAGAAAACATCTCCCATCGTGTTCTGGACGTTGCACGGAGGTCTGCCATGTGTTTGGCATAAAGAAAAGAAAAGCTGTCCAAAACAGCTTCTTATCGAATATTCATGTGATTAGAAAAGTCAGGAGAATGGTAAGGTACTGTTTTCTATCAGTTGGCAAGTTGAGCACACAATCCCAGTGTTGTACAGCTTCCTTCTTCACCTTTCCCATGCTGCCGCTCCCTCCGGCTCCCGGAGCCCAAGAAGCGGCTTCTTCGCGCAAAGACGATTGTACCGGTCCCAGCGCTCTCTTAGCGCGGCTTCTGCCGAAAGAAGCCCGGGAGCGGCGCTTAGCTCCGGAGAGCATCGTCCCTTCGTCTTTAGCGTCTTTTGTGGTCTACATCCTAGCAGAAAGCTTTTCCACTCTGTCTGGGAAGGAACAATTGCGGGAACACAGAAAACATCTCCCATCGTGTTCTGGACGTTGCACGGGGGTCTGCCATGTGTTTGGCATAAAGAAAAGAAAAGCTGTCCAAAACAGCTTCTTATCGAATATTCATGTGATTAGAAAAGTCAGGAGAATGGTAAGGTACTGTTTTCTATCAGTTGGCAAGTTGAGCACACAATCCCAGTGTTGTACAGCTTCTTTCTTCACCTTTCCCATGCTGCCGCTCTCTCCGGCTCCCGGAGCCCAAGAAGCGGCTTCTTCGAGCAAAGACGATTGTGCCGGTCACAGTGCTCTCTTAGCATGGCTTCTGCCGAAAGAAGCCCGGGAGCGGCGCTTAGCTCCGGAGAGCATCGTCCCTTCGTCTGTAGCGTCTTTTGTGGTCTACATCCTGGCAGAAAGCTTTTCCACTCTGTCTGGCAAGGAAAAATTGCGGGAGCACAGAAAACATCTCCCATCGTGTTCTGGACGTTGCACGGGGGTCTGCCATGTGTTTGGCATAAAGAAAGAAAAGCTGTCCAAAACAGCTTCTTATCGAATATTCATGTGATTGGAAAAGTCAGGAGAATGGTAAGGTACTGTTTTCTATCAGTTGGCAAGTTGAGCACACAATCCCAGTGTTGTACAGCTTCCTTCTTCACCTTTCCATGCTGCCGCTCTCTCCGGCTCCCGGAGCCCAAGAAGCGGCTTCTTCGCGCAAAGACGATTGTACCGCTCACAGTGCTCTCTTAGCGCGGCTTCTGCCGAAAGATGCCCGGGAGCGGCGCTTAGCTCCGGAGAGCATCGTCCCTTCGTCTTTAGCGTCTTTTGTGGTCTACATCCTGGCAGAAAGCTTTTCCACTCTGTCTGGCAAGGAAAACCTGCGGGAGCACAGAAAACATCTCCCATCGTGTTCTGGACGTTGCACGGAGGTCTGCCATGTGTTTGGCATAAAGAAAAGAAAAGCTGTCAAAAACAGCTTCTTATCGAATATTCATGTGATTAGAAAAGTCAGGAGAATGGTAAGGTACTGTTTTCTATCAGTTGGCAAGTTGAGCACACAATCCCAGTGTTGTACAGCTTCCTTCTTCACCTTTCCCATGCTGCCGCTCTCTCCGGCTCCCTGAGCCCAAGAAGCGGCTTCTTCGCGCAAAGACGATTGTACCGGTCACAGTGCTCTCTTAGCGCGGCTTCTGCCGAAAGAAGCCCGGGAGCGGCGCTTAGCTCCGGAGAGCATCGTCCCTTCGTCTTTAGCGTCTTTTGTGGTCTATATTTTAGCAGATAGCTTTTCCACTCTCTCTGGCAAGGAAAACCTGCGGGAGCACAGTAAACATCTCCCATCGTGCTCTGGACATTGCACGGAGGTCTGCCAAGTGTTTGCATGAAGAAAAGAAAAGCTGTCAAAAACAGCTTCTTATCGAATATTCATGTGATTGGAGAAGTCAGGAAAATGGTAAGGTACTGTTTTCTATCAGTTGGCAAGTTGAGCACACAATCCCAGTGTTGTACAGCTTCCTTCTTCACCTTTCCCATGCTGCCGCTCTCTCCGGCTCCCGGAGCCCAAGAAGCGGCTTCTTCGAGCAAAGACGATTGTACCGGTCACAGTGCTCTCTTAGCGCGGCTTCTGCCGAAAGAAGCCCGGGAGCGGCGCTTAGCTCCGGAGAGCATCGTCCCTTCGTCTTTAGCGTCTTTTGTGGTCTACATCCTGGCAGAAAGCTTTTCCACTCTGTCTGGCAAGGAAAACCTGCGGGAGCACCGAAAACATCTCCCATCGTGTTCTGGACGTTGCACGGACGTCTGCCATGTGTTTGGCATAAAGAAAAGAAAAGCTGTCCAAAACAGCTTCTTATCGAATATTCATGTGATTGGAAAAGTCAGGAGAATGGTAAGGTACTGTTTTCTATCAGTTGGCAAGTTGAGCACACAATCCCAGTGTTGTACAGCTTCCTTCTTCACCTTTCCATGCTGCCGCTCTCTCCGGCACCCGGAGCACAAGAAGCGGCTTCTTCGCGCAAAGTCGATTGTACCGCTCACAGTGCTCTCTTAGCGCGGCTTCTGCCGAAAGAAGCCCGGGAGCGGCGCTTAGCTCCGGAGAGCATCGTCCCTTCGTCTTTAGCGTCTTTTGTGGTCTACATTTTAGCAGATAGCTTTTCCACTCTGTCTGGCAAGGAAAACCTGCGGGAGCACAGAAAACATCTCCCATCGTGCTCTGGACATTGCACGGAGGTCTGCGAAGTGTTTGCATGAAGAAAGGAAAAGCTGTCAAAAACAGCTTCTTATCGAATATTCATGTGATTAGAAAAGTCAGGAGAATGGTAAGGTACTGTTTTCTATCAGTTGGCAAGTTGAGCACACGATCCCAGTGTTGTACAGCTTCTTTCTTCACCTTTCCGATGCTGCCGCTCTCTCCTGCTCCCGGAGCCGAAGAAGCGGCTTCTTCGCGCAAAGACGATTGTACCACTCACAGTGCTCTCTTAGCGCGGCTTATGCCGAAAGAAGCCCGGGAGCGGCGCTTAGCTCCGGAGAGCATCGTACCTTCGTCTTTAGCGTCTTTTGTGGTCTACATCCTGGCAGAAAGCTTTTCCACTCTGTCTGGCAAGGAAAACCTGCGGGAGCACCGAAAACATCTCCCATCGTGTTCTGGACGTTGCACGGAGGTCTGCCAAGTGTTCAGCATAAAGAAAAGAAAAGCTGTCCAAAACAGCTTCTTATCGAATATTCATGTGATTAGAAAAGTCAGGAGAATGGTAAGGTACTGTTTTCTATCAGTTGGCAAGTTGAGCACACAATCCCAGTGTTGTACAGCTTCCTTCTTCACCTTTCCCATTCTGCCGCTCTCTCCGGCTCCCGGAGCCCAAGAAGCGGCTTCTTCGCGCAAAGACGATTGTACCGCTCACAGTGCTCTCTTAGCGCCGCTTCTGCCGAAAGACGTCCGGGAGCGGCGCTTAGCTCCGGAGAGCATCGTCCCTTCGTCTTTAGCGTCTTTTGTGGTCTACATCCTGGCAGAAAGCTTTTCCACTCTGTCTGGCAAGGAAAACCTGCGGGAGCACCGAAAACATCTCCCATCGTGTTCTGGACGTTGCACGGAGGTCTGCCATGTGTTTGGCATAAAGAAAAGAAAAGCTGTCCAAAACAGCTTCTTATCGAATATTCATGTGATTAGAAAAGTCAGGAGAATGGTAAGGTACTGTTTTCTATCAGTTGGCAAGTTGAGCACACAATCCCAGTGTTGTACAGCTTCCTTCTTCACCTTTCCATGCTGCCGCTCTCTCCGGCTCCCGGAGCCCAAGAAGCGGCTTCTTCGCGCAAAGACGATTGTACCGCTCGCAGTGCTCTCTTAGCGCGGCTTCTGCCGAAAGAAGCCCGGGAGCGGCGCTTAGCTCCGGAGAGCATCGTCCCTTCGTCTGTAGCGTCTTTTGTGGTCTACATCCTGGCAGAAAGCTTTTCCACTCTGTCTGGCAAGGAAAACCTGCGGGAGCACCGAAAACATCTCCCATCGTGTTCTGGACGTTGCACGGAGGTCTGCCATGTGTTTGGCATAAAGAAAAGAAAAGCTGTCCAAAAGAGCTTCTTATCGAATATTCATGTGATTAGAAAAGTCAGGAGAATGGTAAGGTACTGTTTTCTATCAGTTGGCAAGTTGAGCACACAATCCCAGTGTTTTACAGCTTCCTTCTTCACCTTTCCATGCTGCCGCTCTCTCCGGCTCCCGGAGCCCAAGAAGCGGCTTCTTCGCGCAAAGACGATTGTACCGGTCACAGTGCTCTCTTAGCGCGGCTTCTGCCGAAAGAAGCCCGGGAGCGGCGCTTAGCTCCGGAGAGCATCGTCCCTTCGTCTTTAGCGTCTTTTGTGGTCTACATCCTAGCAGAAAGCTTTTCCACTCTGTCTGGGAAGGAACAATTGCGGGAACACAGAAAACATCTCCCATCGTGTTCTGGACGTTGCACGGGGGTCTGCCATGTGTTTGGCATAAAGAAAAGAAAAGCTGTCCAAAACAGCTTCTTATCGAATATTCATGTGATTAGAAAAGTCAGGAGAATGGTAAGGTACTGTTTTCTATCAGTTGGCAAGTTGAGCACACAATCCCAGTGTTGTACAGCTTCTTTCTTCACCTTTCCCATGCTGCCGCTCTCTCCGGCTCCCGGAGCCCAAGAAGCGGCTTCTTCAAGCAAAGACGATTGTGCCGGTCACAGTGCTCTCTTAGCGTGGCTTCTGCCGAAAGAAGCCCGGGAGCGGCGCTTAGCTCCGGAGAGCATCGTCCCTTCGTCTGTAGCGTCTTTTGTGGTCTACATCGTGGCAGAAAGCTTTTCCACTCTGACTGGCAAGGAAAAATTGCGGGAGCACAGAAAACATCTCCCATCGTGTTCTGGACGTTGCACGGGGGTCTGCCATGTGTTTGGCATAAAGAAAGAAAAGCTGTCCAAAACAGCTTCTTATCGAAAATTCATGTGATTGGAAAAGTCAGGAGAATGGTAAGGTACTGTTTTCTATCAGTTGGCAAGTTGAGCACACAATCCCAGTGTTGTACAGCTTCCTTCTTCACCTTTCCATGCTGCCGCTCTCTCCGGCTCCCGGAGCCCAAGAAGCGGCTTCTTCGCGCAAAGACGATTGTGCCGCTCACAGTGCTCTCTTAGCGCGGCTTCTGCCGAAAGATGCCCGGGAGCGGCGCTTAGCTCCGGAGAGCATCGTCCCTTCGTCTTTAGCGTCTTTTGTGGTCTACATTTTAGCAGATAGCTTTTCCACTCTGTCTGGCAAGGAAAACCTGCGGGAGCACAGAAAACATCTCCCATCGTGTTCTGGACGTTGCACGGAGGTCTGCCATGTGTTTGGCATAAAGAAAAGAAAAGCTGTCCAAAAGAGCTTCTTATCGAATATTCATGTGATTAGAAAAGTCAGGAGAATGGTAAGGTACTGTTTTCTATCAGTTGGCAAGTTGAGCACACAATCCCAGTGTTGTACAGCTTCCTTCTTCACCCTTCCCATGCTGCCGCTCTCTCCGGCTCCCGGAGCCCAAGAAGCGGCTTCTTCGCGCAAAGACGATTGTACCGGTCACAGTGCTCTCTTAGCGCGGCTTCTGCCGAAAGAAGCCCGGGAGCGGCGCTTAGCTCCGGAGAGCATCGTACCTTCGTCTTTAGCGTCTTTTGTGGTCTACATTTTAGCAGATAGCTTTTCCACTCTGTCTGGCAAGGAAAACCTGCGGGAGCACAGAAAACATCTCCCATCGTGCTCTGGAAATTGCACGGAGGTCTGCCAAGTGTTTGCATGAAGAAAAGAAAAGCTGTCCAAAACAGCTTCTTATCGAATATTCATGTGATTAGAAAAGTCAGGAGAATGGTAAGGTACTGTTTTCTATCAGTTGGCAAGTTGAGCACACAATCCCAGTGTTGTACAGCTTCCTTCTTCACCTTTCCCATGCTGCCGCTCTCTCCGGCTCCCGGAGCCCAAGAAGCGGCTTCTTCGCGCAAAGACGATTGTGCCGGTCACAGTGCTCTCTTAGCGCGGCTTCTGCCGAAAGAAGCCCGGGAGCGGCGCTTAGCTCCGGAGAGCATCGTCCCTTCGTCTGTAGCGTCTTTTGTGGTCTACATCCTGGCAGAAAGCTTTTCCACTCTCTCTGGCAAGGAAAACCTGCGGGAGCACCAAAACATCTCCCATCGTGTTCTGGACGTTGCACGGAGGTCTGCCATGTGTTTGGCATAAAGAAAAGAAAAGCTGTCCAAAACAGCTTCTTATCGAATATTCATGTGATTAGAAAAGTCAGGAGAATGGTAAGGTACTGTTTTCTATCAGTTGGCAAGTTGAGCACACAATCCCAGTGTTGTACAGCTTCCTTCTTCACCTTTCCATGCTGCCGCTCTCCCCGGCTCACTGAGCCCAAGATACGGCTTCTTCGCACAAAGACGATTGTACCGCTCAGAGTGCTCTCTTAGCGCGGCTTCTGCCGAAAGAAGCCCGGGAGCGGCGCTTAGCTCCGGAGAGCATCGTCCCTTCGTCTTTAGCGTCTTTTGTGGTCTACATCCTGGCAGAAAGCTTTTCAACTCTGTCTGGCAAGGAAAACATGCGGGAGCACAGAAAATATCTCCCATCGTGTTCTGGACGTTGCACGGAGGTCTGCCAAGTGTTTGGCATAAAGAAAAGAAAAGCTGTCCAAAACAGCTTCTTATCGAATATTCATGTGATTAGAAAAGTCAGGAGAATGGTAAGGTACTGTTTTCTATCAGTTGGCAAGTTGAGCACACAATCCCAGTGTTGTACAGCTTCCTTCTTCACCTTTCCCATGCTGCCGCTCTCTCCGGCTCCCTGAGCCCAAGATGCGGATTCTTCGCGCAAAGACGATTGTACCGGTCACAGTGCTCTCTTAGCGCGGCTTCTGCCGAAAGAAGCCCGGGAGCGGCGCTTAGCTCCGGAGAGCATCGTACCTTCGTCTTTAGCGTCTTTTGTGGTCTACATTTTAGCAGATAGCTTTTCAAATCTGTCTGGCAAGGAAAACCTGCGGGAGCACAGAAAACATCTCCCATCGTGCTCTGGACATTGCACGGAGGTCTGCCAAGTGTTTGCATGAAGAAAAGAAAAGCTGTCAAAAACAGCTTCTTATCGAATATTCATGTGATTGGAAAAGTCAGGAGAATGGTAAGGTACTGTTTTCTATCAGTTGGCAATCTGCGCACACAATCCCAGTGTTGTACAGCTTCTTTCTTCACCTTTCCGATGCTGCCGCTCTCTCCGGCTCCCGGAGCCCAAGAAGCGGCTTCTTCGCGCAAAGACGATTGTACCGCTCACAGTGCTCTCTTAGCGCGGCTTCTGCCGAAAGACGCCCGGGAGCGGCTCTTAGCACCGGAGAGCATCGTCCCTTCGTCTTTAGCGTCTTTTGTGGTCTACATCCTGGCAGAAAGCTTTTCCACTCTGTCTGGCAAGGAAAACCTGCGGGAGCACAGAAAACATCTCCCATCGTGTTCTGGACGTTGCACGGAGGTCTGCCAAGTGTTTGGCATAAAGAAAAGAAAAGCTGTCCAAAACAGCTTCTTATCGAATATTCATGTGATTAGAAAAGTCAGGAGAATGGTAAGGTACTGTTTTCTATCAGTTGGCAAGTTGAGCACACAATCCCAGTGTTGTACAGCTTCCTTCTTCACCTTTCCCATGCTGCCGCTCTCTCCGGCTCCCTGAGCCCAAGAAGCGGCTTCTTCGCGCAAAGACGATTGTACCGCTCACAGTGCTCTCTTAGCGCGGCTTCTGCCGAAAGACGCCCGGGAGCGGCGCTTAGCTCCGGAGAGCATCGTCCCTTCGTCTTTAGCGTCTTTTGTGGTCTACATTTTAGCAGATAGCTTTTCCACTCTGTCTGGCAAGGAAAACCTGCGGGAGCACAGAAAACATCTCCCATCGTGCTCGGACATTGCACGGAGGTCTGCCAAGTGTTTGCATGAGGAAAGGAAAAGCTGTCAAAAACAGCTTCTTATCGAATATTCATGTGATTGGAAAAGTCAGGAGAATGGTAAGGTACTGTTTTCTATCAGTTGGCAAGTTGAGCACACAATCCCAGCGTTGTACAGCTTCTTTCTTCAGTTTCCGATGCTGCCGCTCTCTCCAGCTCCCGGAACCGAAGAAGCGGCTTCTTCGCGCAAAGACGATTGTACCGGTCACAGTGCTCTCTTAGCGCGGCTTCTGCCGAAAGAAGCCCAGGAGTGGAGCTTAGCTCCGGAGAGCATCGTCCCTTCGTCTTTATCGTCTTTTGTGGTCTACATCCTGGCAGAAAGCTTTTCCACTCTGTCTGGCAAGGAAAACCTGCGGGAGCACAGAAAACATCTCCCATCGTGTTCTGGACGTTGCACGGAGGTCTGCCATGTGTTTGGCATAAAGAAAAGAAAAGCTGTCCAAAACAGCTTCTTATCGAATATTCATGTGATTAGAAAAGTCAGGAGAATGGTAAGGTACTGTTTTCTATCAGTTGGCAAGTTGAGCACACAATCCCAGTGTTGTACAGCTTCCTTCTTCACCTTTCCCATGCTGCCGCTCCCTCCGGCTCCCGGAGCCCAAGAAGCGGCTTCTTCGCGCAAAGACGATTGTACCGGTCCCAGCGCTCTCTTAGCGCGGCTTCTGCCGAAAGAAGCCCGGGAGCGGCGCTTAGCTCCGGAGAGCATCGTCCCTTCGTCTTTAGCGTCTTTTGTGGTCTACATCCTAGCAGAAAGCTTTTCCACTCTGTCTGGGAAGGAACAATTGCGGGAACACAGAAAACATCTCCCATCGTGTTCTGGACGTTGCACGGGGGTCTGCCATGTGTTTGGCATAAAGAAAAGAAAAGCTGTCCAAAACAGCTTCTTATCGAATATTCATGTGATTAGAAAAGTCAGGAGAATGGTAAGGTACTGTTTTCTATCAGTTGGCAAGTTGAGCACACAATCCCAGTGTTGTACAGCTTCTTTCTTCACCTTTCCCATGCTGCCGCTCTCTCCGGCTCCCGGAGCCCAAGAAGCGGCTTCTTCGAGCAAAGACGATTGTGCCGGTCACAGTGCTCTCTTAGCATGGCTTCTGCCGAAAGAAGCCCGGGAGCGGCGCTTAGCTCCGGAGAGCATCGTCCCTTCGTCTGTAGCGTCTTTTGTGGTCTACATCCTGGCAGAAAGCTTTTCCACTCTGTCTGGCAAGGAAAAATTGCGGGAGCACAGAAAACATCTCCCATCGTGTTCTGGACGTTGCACGGGGGTCTGCCATGTGTTTGGCATAAAGAAAGAAAAGCTGTCCAAAACAGCTTCTTATCGAATATTCATGTGATTGGAAAAGTCAGGAGAATGGTAAGGTACTGTTTTCTATCAGTTGGCAAGTTGAGCACACAATCCCAGTGTTGTACAGCTTCCTTCTTCACCTTTCCATGCTGCCGCTCTCTCCGGCTCCCGGAGCCCAAGAAGCGGCTTCTTCGCGCAAAGACGATTGTACCGCTCACAGTGCTCTCTTAGCGCGGCTTCTGCCGAAAGATGCCCGGGAGCGGCGCTTAGCTCCGGAGAGCATCGTCCCTTCGTCTTTAGCGTCTTTTGTGGTCTACATCCTGGCAGAAAGCTTTTCCACTCTGTCTGGCAAGGAAAACCTGCGGGAGCACAGAAAACATCTCCCATCGTGTTCTGGACGTTGCACGGAGGTCTGCCATGTGTTTGGCATAAAGAAAAGAAAAGCTGTCAAAAACAGCTTCTTATCGAATATTCATGTGATTAGAAAAGTCAGGAGAATGGTAAGGTACTGTTTTCTATCAGTTGGCAAGTTGAGCACACAATCCCAGTGTTGTACATCTTCCTTCTTCACCTTTCCCATGCTGCCGCTCTCTCCGGCTCCCTGAGCCCAAGAAGCGGCTTCTTCGCGCAAAGACGATTGTACCGGTCACAGTGCTCTCTTAGCGCGGCTTCTGCCGAAAGAAGCCCGGGAGCGGCGCTTAGCTCCGGAGAGCATCGTCCCTTCGTCTTTAGCGTCTTTTGTGGTCTACATTTTAGCAGATAGCTTTTCCACTCTGTCTGGCAAGGAAAACCTGCGGGAGCACAGAAAACATCTCCCATCGTGCTCTGGACATTGCACGGAGGTCTGCCAAGTGTTTGCATGAAGAAAGGAAAAGCTGTCAAAAACAGCTTCTTATCGAATATTCATGTGATTAGAAAAGTCAGGAGAATGGTAAGGTACTGTTTTCTATCAGTTGGCAAGTTGAGCACACGATCCCAGTGTTGTACAGCTTCTTTCTTCACCTTTCCGATGCTGCCGCTCTCTCCTGCTCCCGGAGCCGAAGAAGCGTCTTCTTCGCGCAAAGACGATTGTACCACTCACAGTGCTCTCTTAGCGCGGCTTCTGCCGAAAGAAGCCCGGGAGCGGCGCTTAGCTCCGGAGAGCATCGTACCTTCGTCTTTAGCGTCTTTTGTGGTCTACATCCTGGCAAAATGCTTTTCCACTCTGTCTGGCAAGGAAAACCTGCGGGAGCACCGAAAACATCTCCCATCGTGTTCTGGACGTTGCACGGAGGTCTGCCATGTGTTTGGCATAAAGAAAAGAAAAGCTGTCCAACACAGCTTCTTATCGAATATTCATGTGATTAGAAAAGTCAGGAGAATGGTAAGGTACTGTTTTCTATCAGTTGGCAAGTTGAGCACACAATCCCAGTGTTGTACAGCTTCCTTCTTCACCTTTCCCATGCTGCCGCTCTCTCCGGCTCCCGGAGCCCAAGAAGCGGCTTCTTCGCGCAAAGACGATTGTACCGGTCACAGTGCTCTCTTAGCGCGGCTTCTGCCGAAAGAAACCCGGGAGCGGCGCATAGCTCCGGAGAGCATCGTACCTTCGTCTTTAGCGTCTTTTGTGGTCTACATTTTAGCAGATAGCTTTTCCACTCTGTCTGGCAAGGAAAACCTGCGGGAGCACAGAAAACATCTCCCATCGTGCTCTGGAAATTGCATGGAGGTCTGCCAAGTGTTTGCATGAAGAAAAGAGAAGCTGTCAAAAACAGCTTCTTATCGAATATTCATGTGATTAGAAAAGTCAGGAGAATGGTAAGGTACTGTTTTCTATCAGTTGGCAAGTTGAGCACACAATCCCAGTGTTGTACAGCTTCCTTCTTCACCTTTCCCATGCTGCCGCTCTCTCCGGCTCCCGGAGCCCAAGAAGCGGCTTCTTCGTGCAAAGACGATTGTACCGCTCACAGTGCTCTCTTAGCGCGGCTTCTGCCGAAAGAAGCCCGGGAGCGGCGCTTAGCTCCGGAGAGCATCGTCCCTTCGTCTTTAGCGTCTTTTGTGGTCTACATCCTGGCAGAAAGCTTTTCCACTCTGTCTGGCAAGGAAAACCTGCGGGAGCACCGAAAACATCTCCCATCGTGTTCTGGACGTTGCACGGAGGTCTGCCATGTGTTTGGCATAAAGAAAAGAAAAGCTGTCCAAAACAGCTTCTTATCGAATATTCATGTGATTGGAAAAGTCAGGAGAATGGTAAGGTACTGTTTTCTATCAGTTGGCAAGTTGAGCACACAATCCCAGTGTTGTACAGCTTCCTTCTTCACCTTTCCATGCTGCCGCTCTCTCCGGCACCCGGAGCCCAAGAAGCGGCTTCTTCGCGCAAAGTCGATTGTACCGCTCACAGTGCTCTCTTAGCGCGGCTTCTGCCGAAAGAAGCCCGGGAGCGGCGCTTAGCTCCGGAGAGCATCGTCCCTTCGTCTTTAGCGTCTTTTGTGGTCTACATTTTAGCAGATAGCTTTTCCACTCTGTCTGGCAAGGAAAACCTGCGGGAGCACAGAAAACATCTCCCATCGTGCTCTGGACATTGCACGGAGGTCTGCCAAGTGTTTGCATGAAGAAAGGAAAAGCTGTCAAAAACAGCTTCTTATCGAATATTCATGTGATTAGAAAAGTCAGGAGAATGGTAAGGTACTGTTTTCTATCAGTTGGCAAGTTGAGCACACGATCCCAGTGTTGTACAGCTTCTTTCTTCACCTTTCCGATGCTGCCGCTCTCTCCTGCTCCCGGAGCCGAAGAAGCGTCTTCTTCGCGCAAAGACGATTGTACCACTCACAGTGCTCTCTTAGCGCGGCTTCTGCCGAAAGAAGCCCGGGAGCGGCGCTTAGCTCCGGAGAGCATCGTACCTTCGTCTTTAGCGTCTTTTGTGGTCTACATCCTGGCAGAAAGCTTTTCCACTCTGTCTGGCAAGGAAAACCTGCGGGAGCACAGAAAACATCTCCCATCGTGTTCTGGACGTTGCACGGAGGTCTGCCAAGTGTTCAGCATAAAGAAAAGAAAAGCTGTCCAAAACAGCTTCTTATCGAATATTCATGTGATTAGAAAAGTCAGGAGAATGGTAAGGTACTGTTTTCTATCAGTTGGCAAGTTGAGCACACAATCCCAGTGTTGTACAGCTTCCTTCTTCACCTTTCCCATTCTGCCGCTCTCTCCGGCTCCCGGAGCCCAAGAAGCGGCTTCTTCGCGCAAAGACGATTGTACCGCTCACAGTGCTCTCTTAGCGCCGCTTCTGCCGAAAGACGTCCGGGAGCGGCGCTTAGCTCCGGAGAGCATCGTCCCTTCGTCTTTAGCGTCTTTTGTGGTCTACATCCTGGCAGAAAGCTTTTCCACTCTGTCTGGCAAGGAAAACCTGCGGGAGCACCGAAAACATCTCCCATCGTGTTCTGGACGTTGCACGGAGGTCTGCCATGTGTTTGGCATAAAGAAAAGAAAAGCTGTCCAAAACAGCTTCTTATCGAATATTCATGTGATTAGAAAAGTCAGGAGAATGGTAAGGTACTGTTTTCTATCAGTTGGCAAGTTGAGCACACAATCCCAGTGTTGTACAGCTTCCTTCTTCACCTTTCCATGCTGCCGCTCTCTCCGGCTCCTGGAGCCCAAGAAGCGGCTTCTTCGCGCAAAGACGATTGTACCGGTCACAGTGCTCTCTTAGCGCGGCTTCTGCCGAAAGAAGCCCGGGAGCGGCGCTTAGCTCCGGAGAGCATCGTACCTTCGTCTTTAGCGTCTTTTGTGGTCTACATCCTGGCAAAATGCTTTTCCACTCTGTCTGGCAAGGAAAACCTGCGGGAGCACCGAAAACATCTCCCATCGTGTTCTGGACGTTGCACGGAGTTCTGCCATGTGTTTGGCATAAAGAAAAGAAAAGCTGTCCAAAACAGCTTCTTATCGAATATTCATGTGATTAGAAAAGTCAGGAGAATGGTAAGGTACTGTTTTCTATCAGTTGGCAAGTTGAGCACAAAATCCCAGTGTTGTACAGCTTCCTTCTTCACCTTTCCATGCTGCCGCTCTCTCCGGCTCCCGGAGCCCAAGAAGCGGCTTCTTCGCGCAAAGTCGATTGTACCGCTCACAGTGCTCTCTTAGCGCGGCTTCTGCCGAAAGAAGCCCGGGAGCGGCGCTTAGCTCCGGAGAGCATCGTACCTTCGTCTTTAGTGTCTTTTGTGGTCTACATTTTAGCAGATAGCTTTTCCACTCTGTCTGGCAAGGAAAACCTGCGGGAGCACAGAAAACATCTCCCATCGTGCTCTGGACATTGCACGGAGGTCTGCCAAGTGTTTGCATGAAGAAAGGAAAAGCTGTCAAAAACAGCTTCTTATCGAATATTCATGTGATTAGAAAAGTCAGGAGAATGGTAAGGTACTGTTTTCTATCAGTTGGCAAGTTGAGCACACAATCCCAGTGTTGTACAGCTTCCTTCTTCACCTTTCCCATGATGCCGCTCTCTCCGGCTCCCGGAGCCCAAGAAGCGGCTTCTTCGCGCAAAGACGATTGTACCGCTCACAGTGCTCTCTTAGCGCCGCTTCTGCCGAAAGAAGCCCGGGAGCGGCGCTTAGCTCCGGAGAGCATCGTCCCTTCGTCTTTAGCGTCTTTTGTGGTCTACATCCTGGCAGAAAGCTTTTCCACTCTGTCTGGCAAGGAAAACCTGCGGGAGCACAGAAAACATCTCCCATCGTGTTCTGGACGTTGCACGGAGGTCTGTCAAGTGTTTGCATGAAGAAAAGAAAAGCTGTCAAAAACAGCTTCTTATCGAATATTCATGTGATTGGAAAAGTCAGGAGAATGGTAAGGTACTGTTTTCTATCAGTTGGCAAGTTGAGCACACAATCCCAGTGTTGTACAGCTTCCTTCTTCACCTTTCCCATGCTGCCGCTCTCTCCGGATCCCGGAGCCCAAGAAGCGGCTTCTTCGCGCAAAGACGATTGTACCGGTCACAGTGCTTTCTTAGCGCGGCTTCTGCCGAAAGACGCCCGGGAGCGGCGCTTAGCTCCGGAGAGCATCGTCCCTTCGTCTTTAGCGTCTTTTGTGGTCTACATCCTGGCAGAAAGCTTTTCCACTCTGTCTGGCAAGGAAAACCTGCGGGAGCACAGAAAACATCTCCCATCGTGTTCTGGATGTTGCACGGAGGTCTGCCATGTGTTTGGCATAAAGAAAAGAAAAGCTGTCCAAAACAGCTTCTTATCGAATATTCATGTGATTAGAAAAGTCAGGAGAATGGTAAGGTACTGTTTTCTATCAGTTGGCAAGTTGAGCACACAATCCCAGTGTTGTACAGCTTCCTTCTTCACCTTTCCATGCTGCCGCTCTCTCCGGCTCCCGGAGCCCAAGAAGCGGCTTCTTCGCGCAAAGACGATTGTACCGCTCACAGTGCTCTCTTAGCGCGGCTTCTGCCGAAAGATGCCCGGGAGCGGCGCTTAGCTCCGGAGAGCATCGTCCCTTCGTCTTTAGCGTCTTTTGTGGTCTACATCCTGGCAGAAAGCTTTTCCACTCTGTCTGGCAAGGAAAACCTGCGGGAGCACCGAAAACATCTCCCATCGTGTTCTGGACGTTGCACGGAGGTCTGCCATGTGTTTGGCATAAAGAAAAGAAAAGCTGTCCAACACAGCTTCTTATCGAATATTCATGTGATTAGAAAAGTCAGGAGAATGGTAAGGTACTGTTTTCTATCAGTTGGCAAGTTGAGCACACAATCCCAGTGTTGTACAGCTTCCTTCTTCACCTTTCCATGCTGCCGCTCTCTCCGGCTCCCGGAGCCCAAGAAGCGGCTTCTTCGCGCAAAGACGATTGTACCGCTCGCAGTGCTCTCTTAGCGCGGCTTCTGCCGAAAGAAGCCCGGGAGCGGCGCTTAGCTCCGGAGAGCATCGTCCCTTCGTCTTTAGCGTCTTTTGTGGTCTACATCCTGGCAGAAAGCTTTTCCACTCTGTCTGGCAAGGAAAACCTGCGGGAGCACCGAAAACATCTCCCATCGTGTTCTGGACGTTGCACGGAGGTCTGCCATGTGTTTGGCATAAAGAAAAGAAAAGCTGTCCAAAACAGCTTCTTATCGAATATTCATGTGATTAGAAAAGTCAGGAGAATGGTAAGGTACTGTTTTCTATCAGTTGGCAAGTTGAGCACACAATCCCAGTGTTGTACAGCTTCTTTCTTCACCTTTCCGATGCTGCCGCTCTCTCCAGCTCCCGGAGCCAAAGAAGTGGCTTCTTCGCGCAAAGACGATTGTACCGGTCACAGTGCTCTCTTAGCGCGGCTTCTGCCGAAAGAAGCCCGGGAGCGGCGCTTAGCTCCGGAGAGCATCGTACCTTCGTCTTTAGCGTCTTTTGTGGTCTACATCCTGGCAAAATGCTTTTCCACTCTGTCTGGCAAGGAAAACCTGCGGGAGCACCGAAAACATCTCCCATCGTGTTCTGGACGTTGCACGGAGGTCTGCCATGTGTTTGGCATAAAGAAAAGAAAAGCTGTCCAAAACAGCTTCTTATCGAATATTCATGTGATTAGAAAAGTCAGGAGAATGGTAAGGTACTGTTTTCTATCAGTTGGCAAGTTGAGCACACAATCCCAGTGTTGTACAGCTTCCTTCTTCACCTTTCCATGCTGCCGCTCTCTCCGGCTCCCGGAGCCCAAGAAGCGGCTTCTTCGCGCAAAGTCGATTGTACCGCTCACAGTGCTCTCTTAGCGCGGCTTCTGCCGAAAGAAGCCCGGGAGCGGCGCTTAGCTCCGGAGAGCATCGTCCCTTCGTCTTTAGCGTCTTTTGTGGTCTACATTTTAGCAGATAGCTTTTCCACTCTGTCTGGCAAGGAAAACCTGCGGGAGCACCGAAAACATCTCCCATCGTGTTCTGGACGTTGCACGGAGGTCTGCCATGTGTTTGGCATAAAGAAAAGAAAAGCTGTCCAAAACAGCTTCTTATCGAATATTCATGTGATTAGAAAAGTCAGGAGAATGGTAAGGTACTGTTTTCTATCAGTTGGCAAGTTGAGCACACAATCCCAGTGTTGTACAGCTTCCTTCTTCACCTTTCCCATTCTGCCGCTCTCTCCGGCTCCCGGAGCCCAAGAAGCGGCTTCTTCGCGCAAAGACGATTGTACCGGTCACAGTGCTCTCTTAGCGCGGCTTCTGCCGAAAGACGTCCGGGAGCGGCGCTTAGCTCCGGAGAGCATCGTCCCTTCGTCTTTAGCGTCTTTTGTGGTCTACATCCTGGCAGAAAGCTTTTCCACTCTGTCTGGCAAGGAAAACCTGCGGGAGCACCGAAAACATCTCCCATCGTGTTCTGGACGTTGCACGGAGGTCTGCCATGTGTTTGGCATAAAGAAAAGAAAAGCTGTCCAAAACAGCTTCTTATCGAATATTCATGTGATTAGAAAAGTCAGGAGAATGGTAAGGTACTGTTTTCTATCAGTTGGCAAGTTGAGCACACAATCCCAGTGTTGTACAGCTTCCTTCTTCACCTTTCCATGCTGCCGCTCTCTCCGGCTCCCGGAGCCCAAGAAGCGGCTTCTTCGCGCAAAGACGATTGTACCGCTCACAGTGCTCTCTTAGCGCGGCTTCTGCCGAAAGATGCCCGGGAGCGGCGCTTAGCTCCGGAGAGCATCGTCCCTTCGTCTTTAGCGTCTTTTGTGGTCTACATCCTGGCAGAAAGCTTTTCCACTCTGTCTGGCAAGGAAAACCTGCGGGAGCACAGAAAACATCTCCCATCGTGTTCTGGACGTTGCACGGAGGTCTGCCATGTGTTTGGCATAAAGAAAAGAAAAGCTGTCCAAAACAGCTTCTTATCGAATATTCATGTGATTAGAAAAGTCAGGAGAATGGTAAGGTACTGTTTTCTATCAGTTGGCAAGTTGAGCACACAATCCCAGTGTTGTACAGCTTCCTTCTTCACCTTTCCCATGCTGCCGCTCTCTCCGGCTCCCGGAGCCCAAGAAGCGGCTTCTTCGCGCAAAGACGATTGTACCGCTCACAGTGCTCTCTTAGCGCGGCTTCTGCCGAAAGAAGCCCGGGAGCGGCGCTTAGCTCCGGAGAGCATCGTACCTTCGTCTTTAGCGTCTTTTGTGGTCTACATTTTAGCAGATAGCTTTTCCACTCTCTCTGGCAAGGAAAACCTGCGGGAGCACAGAAAACATCTCCCATCGTGCTCTGGACATTGCACGGAGGTCTGTTAAGTGTTTGCATGAAGAAAAGAAAAGCTGTCAAAAACTGCTTCTTATCGAATATTCATGTGATTGGAAAAGTCAGGAGAATGGTAAGGTACTGTTTTCTATCAGTTGGCAAGTTGAGCACACAATCCCAGTGTTGTACAGCTTCTTTCTTCACCTTTCCCATGCTGCCGCTCTCTCCAGCTCCCGGAGCCCAAGAAGCGGCTTCTTCGCGCAAAGACGATTGTACCGGTCACAGTGCTCTCTTAGCGCGGCTTCTGCCGAAAGAAGCCCGGGAGCGGCTCTTAGCTCCGGAGAGCATCGTCCCTTTGTCTTTAGAATCTTTTGTGGTCTACATCCTGGCAGAAAGCTTTTCCACTCTGTCTGGCAAGGAAAACCTGCGGGAGCACAGAAAACATCTCCCATCGTGTTCTGGACGTTGCACGGAGGTCTGCCATGTGTTTGGCATAAAGAAAAGAAAAGCTGTCCAAAACAGCTTCTTATCGAATATTCATGTGATTAGAAAAGTCAGGAGAATGGTAAGGTACTGTTTTCTATCAGTTGGCAAGTTGAGCACACAATCCCAGTGTTGTACAGCTTCCTTCTTCACCTTTCCCATGCTGCCGCTCTCTCCGGCTCCCGGAGCCCAAGAAGCGGCTTCTTCGTGCAAAGACGATTGTACCGCTCACAGTGCTCTCTTAGCGCGGCTTCTGCCGAAAGAAGCCCGGGAGCGGCGCTTAGCTCCGGAGAGCATCGTCCCTTCGTCTTTAGCGTCTTTTGTGGTCTATATTTTAGCAGATAGCTTTTCCACTCTCTCTGGCAAGGAAAACCTGCGGGAGCACAGAAAACATCTCCCATCGTGCTCTGGACATTGCACGGAGGTCTGCCAAGTGTTTGCATGAAGAAAAGAAAAGCTGTCAAAAACAGCTTCTTATCGAATATTCATGTGATTGGAAAAGTCAGGAAAATGGTAAGGTACTGTTTTCTATCAGTTGGCAAGTTGAGCACACAATCCCAGTGTTGTACAGCTTCCTTCTTCACCTTTCCCATGCTGCCGCTCTCTCCGGCTCCCGGAGCCCAAGAAGCGGCTTCTTCGAGCAAAGACGATTGTACCGCTCACAGTGCTCTCTTAGCGCGGCTTCTGCCGAAAGAAGCCCGGGAGCGGCGCTTAGCTCCGGAGAGCATCGTCCCTTCGTCTTTAGCGTCTTTTGTGGTCTACATCCTGGCAGAAAGCTTTTCCACTCTGTCTGGCAAGGAAAACCTGCGGGAGCACCGAAAACATCTCCCATCGTGTTCTGGACGTTGCACGGAGGTCTGCCATGTGTTTGGCATAAAGAAAAGAAAAGCTGTCCAAAACAGCTTCTTATCGAATATTCATGTGATTGGAAAAGTCAGGAGAATGGTAAGGTACTGTTTTCTATCAGTTGGCAAGTTGAGCACACAATCCCAGTGTTGTACAGCTTCCTTCTTCACCTTTCCATGCTGCCGCTCTCTCCGGCTCCCGGAGCCCAAGAAGCGGCTTCTTCGCGCAAAGTCGATTGTACCGGTCACAGTGCTCTCTTAGCGCGGCTTCTGCCGAAAGAAGCCCGGGAGCGGCGCTTAGCTCCGGAGAGCATCGTCCCTTCGTCTTTAGCGTCTTTTGTGGTCTACATCCTGGCAGAAAGCTTTTCCACTCTGTCTGGCAAGGAAAACCTGCGGGAGCACAGAAAACATCTCCCATCGTGCTCTGGACATTGCACGGAGGTCTGCCAAGTGTTTGCATGAAGAAAGGAAAAGCTGTCAAAAACAGCTTCTTATCGAATATTCATGTGATTAGAAAAGTCAGGAGAATGGTAAGGTACTGTTTTCTATCAGTTGGCAAGTTGAGCACACAATCCCAGTGTTGTACAGCTTCCTTCTTCACCTTTCCCATGCTGCCGCTCTCTCCGGCTCCCGGAGCCCAAGAAGCGGCTTCTTCGCGCAAAGACGATTGTACCGGTCACAGTGCTCTCTTAGCGCGGCTTCTGCCGAAAGACGCCCGGGAGCGGCGCTTAGCTCTGGAGAGCATCGTCCCTTCGTCTTTAGCGTCTTTTGTGGTCTACATCCTGGCAGAAAGCTTTTCCACTCTGTCTGGCAAGGAAAACCTGCGGGAGCACAGAAAACATCTCCCATCGTGTTCTGGACGTTGCACGGAGGTCTGCCATGTGTTTGGCATAAAGAAAAGAAAAGCTGTCCAAAACAGCTTCTTATCGAATATTCATGTAACTAGAAAAGTCAGGAGAATGGTAAGGTACTGTTTTCTATCAGTTGGCAAGTTGAGCACACAATCCCAGTGTTGTACAGCTTCTTTCTTCACCTTTCCCATGCTGCCGCTCTCTCCAGCTCCCGGAGCCGAAGAAGCGGCTTCTTCGCGCAAAGACGATTGTACCACTCACAGTGCTCTCTTAGCGCGGCTTCTGCCGAAAGAAGCCCGGGAGCGGCGCTTAGCTCCGGAGAGCATCGTCCCTTCGTCTTTAGCGTCTTTTGTGGTCTACATCCTGGCAGAAAGCTTTTCCACTCTGTCTGGCAAGGAAAACCTGCGGGAGCACCGAAAACATCTCCCATCGTGTTCTGGACGTTGCACGGAGGTCTGCCATGTGTTTGGCATAAAGAAAAGAAAAGCTGTCCAAAACAGCTTCTTATCGAATATTCATGTGATTAGAAAAGTCAGGAGAATGGTAAGGTACTGTTTTCTATCAGTTGGCAAGTTGAGCACACAATCCCAGTGTTGTACAGCTTCCTTCTTCACCTTCCCCATTCTGCCGCTCTCTCCGGCTCCCGGAGCCCAAGAAGCGGCTTCTTCGCGCAAAGACGATTGTACCGGTCACAGTGCTCTCTTAGCGCGGCTTCTGCCGAAAGACGTCCGGGAGCGGCGCTTAGCTCCAGAGAGCATCGTCCCTTCGTCTTTAGCGTCTTTTGTGGTCTACATCCTAGCAGAAAGCTTTTCCACTCTGTCTGGCAAGGAAAACCTGCGGGAGCACCGAAAACATCTCCCATCGTGTTCTGGACGTTGCACGGAGGTCTGCCATGTGTTTGGCATAAAGAAAAGAAAAGCTGTCCAAAACAGCTTCTTATCGAATATTCATGTGATTAGAAAAGTCAGGAGAATGGTAAGGTACTGTTTTCTATCAGTTGGCAAGTTGAGCACACAATCCCAGTGTTGTACAGCTTCCTTCTTCACCTTTCCATGCTGCCGCTCTCTCCGGCTCCCGGAGCCCAAGAAGTGGCTTCTTCGCGCAAAGACGATTGTACCGCTCGCAGTGCTCTCTTAGCGCGGCTTCTGCCGAAAGAAGCCCGGGAGCGGCGCTTAGCTCCGGAGAGCATCGTCCCTTCGTCTGTAGCGTCTTTTGTGGTCTACATCCTGGCAGAAAGCTTTTCCACTCTGTCTGGCAAGGAAAACCTGCGGGAGCACCGAAAACATCTCCCATCGTGTTCTGGACGTTGCACGGAGGTCTGCCATGTGTTTGGCATAAAGAAAAGAAAAGCTGTCCAAAAGAGCTTCTTATCGAATATTCATGTGATTAGAAAAGTCAGGAGAATGGTAAGGTACTGTTTTCTATCAGTTGGCAAGTTGAGCACACAATCCCAGTGTTTTACAGCTTCCTTCTTCACCTTTCCATGCTGCCGCTCTCTCCGGCTCCCGGAGCCCAAGAAGCGGCTTCTTCGCGCAAAGACGATTGTACCGCTCACAGTGCTCTCTTAGCGCGGCTTCTGCCGAAAGACGTCCGGGAGCGGCGCTTAGCTCCGGAGAGCATCGTCCCTTCGTCTTTAGCGTCTTTTGTGGTCTACATCCTGGCAGAAAGCTTTTCCACTCTGTCTGGCAAGGAAAACCTGCGGGAGCACCGAAAACATCTCCCATCGTGTTCTGGACGTTGCACGGAGGTCTGCCATGTGTTTGGCATAAAGAAAAGAAAAGCTGTCCAAAACAGCTTCTTATCGAATATTCATGTGATTAGAAAAGTCAGGAGAATGGTAAGGTACTGTTTTCTATCAGTTGGCAAGTTGAGCACACAATCCCAGTGTTGTACAGCTTCCTTCTTCACCTTTCCATGCTGCCGCTCTCTCCGGCTCCCGGAGCCCAAGAAGCGGCTTCTTCGCGCAAAGACGATTGTACCGCTCGCAGTGCTCTCTTAGCGCGGCTTCTGCCGAAAGAAGCCCGGGAGCGGCGCTTAGCTCCGGAGAGCATCGTCCCTTCGTCTGTAGCGTCTTTTGTGGTCTACATCCTGGCAGAAAGCTTTTCCACTCTGTCTGGCAAGGAAAACCTGCGGGAGCACCGAAAACATCTCCCATCGTGTTCTGGACGTTGCACGGAGGTCTGCCATGTGTTTGGCATAAAGAAAAGAAAAGCTGTCCAAAAGAGCTTCTTATCGAATATTCATGTGATTAGAAAAGTCAGGAGAATGGTAAGGTACTGTTTTCTATCAGTTGGCAAGTTGAGCACACAATCCCAGTGTTGCACAGCTTCTTTCTTCACCTTTCCCATGCTGCCGCTCTCTCCAGCTCCCGGACCCGACGAAGTGGCTTCTTTGCGCAAAGACGATTGTACCGGTCACAGTGCTCTCTTAGCGCGGCTTCTGCCGAAAGAAGCCCGGGAGCGGCGCTTAGCTCCGGAGAGCATCGTACCTTCGTCTTTAGCGTCTTTTGTGGTCTACATCCTGGCAGAAAGCTTTTCCACTCTGTCTGGCAAGGAAAACCTGCGGGAGCACAGAAAACATCTCCCATCGTGTTCTGGACGTTGCACGGAGGTCTGCCATGTGTTTGGCATAAAGAAAAGAAAAGCTGTCCAAAACAGCTTCTTATCGAATATTCATGTGATTGGAAAAGTCAGGAGAATGGTAAGGTACTGTTTTCTATCAGTTGGCAAGTTGAGCACACAATCCCAGTGTTGCACAGCTTCCTTCTTCACCTTTCCATGCTGCCGCTCTCTCCGGCTCCCGGAGCCCAAGAAGCGGCTTCTTCGCGCAAAGTCGATTGTACCGCTCGCAGTGCTCTCTTAGCGCGGCTTCTGCCGAAAGAAGCCCGGGAGCGGCGCTTAGCTCCGGAGAGCATCGTACCTTCGTCTTTAGTGTCTTTTGTGGTCTACATTTTAGCAGATAGCTTTTCCACTCTGTCTGGCAAGGAAAACCTGCGGGAGCACAGAAAACATCTCCCATCGTGCTCTGGACATTGCACGGAGGTCTGCCAAGTGTTTGCATGAAGAAAGGAAAAGCTGTCAAAAACAGCTTCTTATCGAATATTCATGTGATTAGAAAAGTCAGGAGAATGGTAAGGTACTGTTTTCTATCAGTTGGCAAGTTGAGCACACAATCCCAGTGTTGTACAGCTTCCTTCTTCACCTTTCCCATGCTGCCGCTCTCTCCGGATCCCGGAGCCCAAGAAGCGGCTTCTTCGCGCAAAGACGATTGTACCGGTCACAGTGCTCTCTTAGCGCGGCTTCTGCCGAAAGATGCCCGGGAGCGGCGCTTAGCTCCGGAGAGCATCGTCCCTTCGTCTTTAGCGTCTTTTGTGGTCTACATCCTGGCAGAAAGCTTTTCCACTCTGTCTGGCAAGGAAAACCTGCGGGAGCACCGAAAACATCTCCCATCGTGTTCTGGACGTTGCACGGACGTCTGCCATGTGTTTGGCATAAAGAAAAGAAAAGCTGTCCAAAACAGCTTCTTATCGAATATTCACGTGATTAGAAAAGTCAGGAGAATGGTAAGGTACTGTTTTCTATCAGTTGGCAAGTTGAGCACACAATCCCAGTGTTGTACAGCTTCCTTCTTCACCTTCCCCATTCTGCCGCTCTCTCCGGCTCCCGGAGCCCAAGAAGCGGCTTCTTCACGCAAAGACGATTGTACCGCTCGCAGTGCTCTCTTAGCGCGGCTTCTGCCGAAAGAAGCCCGGGAGCGGCGCTTAGCTCCGGAGAGCATCGTCCCTTCGTCTGTAGCGTCTTTTGTGGTCTACATCCTGGCAGAAAGCTTTTCCACTCTGTCTGGCCAGGAAAACCTGCGGGAGCACCGAAAACATCTCCCATCGTGTTCTGGACGTTGCACGGAGGTCTGCCATGTGTTTGGCATAAAGAAAAGAAAAGCTGTCCAAAACAGCTTCTTATCGAATATTCATGTGATTAGAAAAGTCAGGAGAATGGTAAGGTACTGTTTTCTATCAGTTGGCAAGTTGAGCACACAATCCCAGTGTTGTACAGCTTCCTTCATCACCTTTCCATGCTGCCGCTCTCTCCGGCTCCCGGAGCCCAAGAAGCGGCTTCTTCGCGCAAAGACGATTGTACCGCTCGCAGTGCTCTCTTAGCGCGGCTTCTGCCGAAAGAAGCCCGGGAGCGGCGCTTAGCTCCGGAGAGCATCGTCCCTTCGTCTTTAGCGTCTTTTGTGGTCTACATCCTGGCAGAAAGCTTTTCCACTCTGTCTGGCAAGGAAAACCTGCGGGAGCACAGAAAACATCTCCCATCGTGTTCTGGACGTTGCACGGAGGTCTGCCATGTGTTTGGCATAAAGAAAAGAAAAGCTGTCCAAAACAGCTTCTTATCGAATATTCATGTGATTAGAAAAGTCAGGAGAATGGTAAGGTACTGTTTTCTATCAGTTGGCAAGTTGAGCACACAATCCCAGTGTTGTACAGCTTCCTTCTTCACCTTTCCATGCTGCCGCTCTCTCCGGCTCCCGGAGCCCAAGATGCGGCTTCTTCGCGCAAAGACGATTGTACCGGTCCCAGTGCTCTCTTAGCGCGGCTTCTGCCGAAAGAAGCCCGGGAGCGGCGCTTAGCTCCGGAGAGCATCGTACCTTCGTCTTTAGCGTCTTTTGTGGTCTACATTTTAGCAGATAGCTTTTCCACTCTGTCTGGCAAGGAAAACCTGCGGGAGCACCGAAAACATCTCCCATCGTGTTCTGGACGTTGCACGGAGGTCTGCCATGTGTTTGGCATAAAGAAAAGAAAAGCTGTCCAAAACAGCTTCTTATCGAATATTCATGTGATTAGAAAAGTCAGGAGAATGGTAAGGTACTGTTTTCTATCAGTTGGCAAGTTGAGCACACAATCCCAGTGTTGTACAGCTTCCTTCTTCACCTTTCCATGCTGCCGCTCTCTCCGGCTCCCTGAGCCCAAGAAGCGGCTTCTTCGCGCAAAGTCGATTGTACCGCTCACAGTGCTCTCTTAGCGCGGCTTCTGCCGAAAGATGCCCGGGAGCGGCGCTTAGCTCCGGAGAGCATCGTCCCTTCGTCTTTAGCGTCTTTTGTGGTCTACATCCTGGCAGAAAGCTTTTCCACTCTGTCTGGCAAGGAAAACCTGCGGGAGCACCGAAAACATCTCCCATCGTGTTCTGGACGTTGCACGGAGGTCTGCCATGTGTTTGGCATAAAGAAAAGAAAAGCTGTCCAAAACAGCTTCTTATCGAATATTCATGTGATTAGAAAAGTCAGGAGAATGGTAAGGTACTGTTTTCTATCAGTTGGCAAGTTGAGCACACAATCCCAGTGTTGTACAGCTTCCTTCTTCACCTTTCCCATGCTGCCGCTCTCTCCGGCTCCCGGAGCCCAAGAAGCGGCTTCTTCGCGCAAAGTCGATTGTACCGCTCACAGTGCTCTCTTAGCGCGGCTTCTGCCGAAAGAAGCCCGGGAGCGGCGCTTAGCTCCGGAGAGCATCGTCCCTTCGTCTTTAGCGTCTTTTGTGGTCTACATCCTAGCAGAAAGCTTTTCCACTCTGTCTGGCAAGGAAAACCTGCGGGAGCACCGAAAACATCTCCCATCGTATTCTGGACGTTGCACGGAGGTCTGCCAAGTGTTTGGCATAAAGAAAAGAAAAGCTGTCCAAAACAGCTTCTTATCGAATATTCATGTAACTAGAAAAGTCAGGAGAATGGTAAGGTACTGTTTTCTATCAGTTGGCAAGTTGAGCACACAATCCCAGTGTTGTACAGCTTCTTTCTTCACCTTTCCGATGCTGCCGCTCTCTCCAGCTCCCTGAGCCGAAGAAGCGGCTTCTTCGCGCAAAGACGATTGTACCGGTCACAGCGCTCTCTTAGCGCGGCTTCTGCCGAAAGAAGCCCGGGAGCGGCGCTTAGCTCCGGAGAGCATCGTCCCTTCGTCTTTAGCGTCTTTTGTGGTCTACATCCTGGCAGAAAGCTTTTCCACTCTGTCTGGCAAGGAAAACCTGCGGGAGCACAGAAAACATCTCCCATCGTGCTCTGGACATTGCACGGAGGTCTGCCAAGTGTTTGCATGAAGAAAAGAAAAGCTGTCAAAAACAGCTTCTTATCGAATATTCATGTGATTGGAAAAGTCAGGAGAATGGTAAGGTACTGTTTTCTATCAGTTGGCAAGTTGAGCACACAATCCCAGTGTTGTACAGCTTCTTTCTTCACCTTTCCGATGCTGCCGCTCTCTCCAGCTCCCGGAGCCGAAGAAGCGGCTTCTTCGCGCAAAGACGATTGTACCGGTCACAGTGCTCTCTTAGCGCGGCTTCTGCCGAAAGAAGCCCGGGAGCGGCGCTTAGCTCCGGAGAGCATCGTACCTTCGTCTTTAGCGTCTTTTGTGGTCTACATCCTGGCAGAAAGCTTTTCCACTCTGTCTGGCAAGGAAAACCTGCGGGAGCACCGAAAACATCTCCCATCGTGTTCTGGACGTTGCACGGAGGTCTGCCATGTGTTTGGCATAAAGAAAAGAAAAGCTGTCCAAAACAGCTTCTTATCGAATATTCATGTGATTAGAAAAGTCAGGAGAATGGTAAGGTACTGTTTTCTATCAGTTGGCAAGTTGAGCACACAATCCCAGTGTTGTACAGCTTCCTTCTTCACCTTTCCATGCTGCCGCTCTCTCCGGCTCCCGGAGCCCAAGAAGCGGCTTCTTCGCGCAAAGACGATTGTACCGCTCGCAGTGCTCTCTTAGCGCGGCTTCTGCCGAAAGAAGCCCGGGAGCGGCGATTAGCTCCGGAGAGCATCGTCCCTTCGTCTTTAGCGTCTTTTGTGGTCTACATCCTGGCAGAAAGCTTTTCCACTCTGTCTGGCAAGGAAAACCTGCGGGAGCACCGAAAACATCTCCCATCGTGTTCTGGACGTTGCACGGAGGTCTGCCAAGTGTTTGGCATAAAGAAAAGAAAAGCTGTCCAAAACAGCTTCCTATCGAATATTCATGTGATTGGAAAAGTCAGGAGAATAGTAAGGTACTGTTTTCTATCAGTTGGCAAGTTGAGCACACAATCCCAGTGTTGTACAGCTTCTTTCTTCACCTTTCCGATGCTGCCGCTCTCTCCGGCTCCCGGAGCCCAAGAAGCGGCTTCTTCGCGCAAAGACGATTGTACCGCTCACAGTGCTCTCTTAGCGCGGCTTCTGCCGAAAGAAGCCCGGGAGCGGCGCTTAGCTCCGGAGAGCATCGTACCTTCGTCTTTAGCGTCTTTTGTGGTCTACATTTTAGCAGATAGCTTTTCCACTCTGTCTGGCAAGGAAAACCTGCGGGAGCACAGAAAACATCTCCCATCGTGCTCTGGACATTGCACGGAGGTCTGCCAAGTGTTTGCATGAAGAAAAGAAAAGCTGTCCAAAACAGCTTCTTATCGAATATTCATGTGATTAGAAAAGTCAGGAGAATGGTAAGGTACTGTTTTCTATCAGTTGGCAAGTTGAGCACACAATCCCAGTGTTGTACAGCTTCCTTCTTCACCTTTCCATGCTGCCGCTCTCTCCGGCTCCCGGAGCCCAAGATGCGGCTTCTTCGCGCAAAGACGATTGTACCGGTCCCAGTGCTCTCTTAGCGCGGCTTCTGTCGAAAGAAGCCTGGGAGCGGCGCTTAGCTCCGGAGAGCATCGTACCTTCGTCTTTAGCGTCTTTTGTGGTCTACATTTTAGCAGATAGCTTTTCCACTCTGTCTGGCAAGGAAAACCTGCGGGAGCACAGAAAACATCTCCCATCGTGCTCTGGACATTGCACGGAGGTCTGCCAAGTGTTTGCATGAAGAAAAGAAAAGCTGTCAAAAACAGCTTCTTATCGAATATTCATGTGATTAGAAAAGTCAGGAGAATGGTAAGGTACTGTTTTCTATCAGTTGGCAAGTTGAGCACACAATCCCAGTGTTGTACAGCTTCTTTCTTCACCTTTCCGATGCTGCCGCTCTCTCCAGCTCCCTGAGCCCAAGAAGCGGCTTCTTCGCGCAAAGACGATTGTACCGGTCACAGCGCTCTCTTAGCGCGGCTTCTGCCGAAAGAAGCCCGGGAGCGGCGCTTAGCTCCGGAGAGCATCGTCCCTTCGTCTTTAGCGTCTTTTGTGGTCTACATCCTGGCAGAAAGCTTTTCCACTCTGTCTGGCAAGGAAAACCTGCGGGAGCACAGAAAACATCTCCCATCGTGCTCTGGACATTGCACGGAGGTCTGCCAAGTGTTTGCATGAAGAAAAGAAAAGCTGTCAAAAACAGCTTCTTATCGAATATTCATGTGATTGGAAAAGTCAGGAGAATGGTAAGGTACTGTTTTCTATCAGTTGGCAAGTTGAGCACACAATCCCAGTGTTGTACAGCTTCTTTCTTCACCTTTCCGATGCTGCCGCTCTCTCCAGCTCCCGGAGCCGAAGAAGCGGCTTCTTCGCGCAAAGACGATTGTACCGGTCACAGTGCTCTCTTAGCGCGGCTTCTGCCGAAAGAAGCCCGGGAGCGGCGCTTAGCTCCGGAGAGCATCGTACCTTCGTCTTTAGCGTCTTTTGTGGTCTACATCCTGGCAGAAAGCTTTTCCACTCTGTCTGGCAAGGAAAACCTGCGGGAGCACCGAAAACATCTCCCATCGTGTTCTGGACGTTGCACGGAGGTCTGCCATGTGTTTGGCATAAAGAAAAGAAAAGCTGTCCAAAACAGCTTCTTATCGAATATTCATGTGATTAGAAAAGTCAGGAGAATGGTAAGGTACTGTTTTCTATCAGTTGGCAAGTTGAGCACACAATCCCAGTGTTGTACAGCTTCCTTCTTCACCTTTCCATGCTGCCGCTCTCTCCGGCTCCCGGAGCCCAAGAAGCGGCTTCTTCGCGCAAAGACGATTGTACCGCTCGCAGTGCTCTCTTAGCGCGGCTTCTGCCGAAAGAAGCCCGGGAGCGGCGATTAGCTCCGGAGAGCATCGTCCCTTCGTCTTTAGCGTCTTTTGTGGTCTACATCCTGGCAGAAAGCTTTTCCACTCTGTCTGGCAAGGAAAACCTGCGGGAGCACCGAAAACATCTCCCATCGTGTTCTGGACGTTGCACGGAGGTCTGCCATGTGTTTGGCATAAAGAAAAGAAAAGCTGTCCAAAACAGCTTCCTATCGAATATTCATGTGATTGGAAAAGTCAGGAGAATAGTAAGGTACTGTTTTCTATCAGTTGGCAAGTTGAGCACACAATCCCAGTGTTGTACAGCTTCTTTCTTCACCTTTCCGATGCTGCCGCTCTCTCCGGCTCCCGGAGCCCAAGAAGCGGCTTCTTCGCGCAAAGACGATTGTACCGCTCACAGTGCTCTCTTAGCGCGGCTTCTGCCGAAAGAAGCCCGGGAGCGGCGCTTAGCTCCGGAGAGCATCGTACCTTCGTCTTTAGCGTCTTTTGTGGTCTACATTTTAGCAGATAGCTTTTCCACTCTGTCTGGCAAGGAAAACCTGCGGGAGCACAGAAAACATCTCCCATCGTGCTCTGGACATTGCACGGAGGTCTGCCAAGTGTTTGCATGAAGAAAAGAAAAGCTGTCCAAAACAGCTTCTTATCGAATATTCATGTGATTAGAAAAGTCAGGAGAATGGTAAGGTACTGTTTTCTATCAGTTGGCAAGTTGAGCACACAATCCCAGTGTTGTACAGCTTCCTTCTTCACCTTTCCATGCTGCCGCTCTCTCCGGCTCCCGGAGCCCAAGATGCGGCTTCTTCGCGCAAAGACGATTGTACCGGTCCCAGTGCTCTCTTAGCGCGGCTTCTGTCGAAAGAAGCCTGGGAGCGGCGCTTAGCTCCGGAGAGCATCGTCCCTTCGTCTTTAGCGTCTTTTGTGGTCTACATTTTAGCAGATAGCTTTTCCACTCTGTCTGGCAAGGAAAACCTGCGGGAGCACAGAAAACATCTCCCATCGTGCTCTGGACATTGCACGGAGGTCTGCCAAGTGTTTGCATGAAGAAAAGAAAAGCTGTCAAAAACAGCTTCTTATCGAATATTCATGTGATTGGAAAAGTCAGGAGAATGGTAAGGTACTGTTTTCTATCATTTGGCAAGTTGAGCACACAATCCCAGTGTTGTACAGCTTCTTTCTTCACCTTTCCGATGCTGCCGCTCTCTCCGGCTCCCGGAGCCCAAGAAGCTGGTTCTTCGAGCAAAGACGATTGTGCCGGTCACAGTGCTCTCTTAGCGCGGCTTCTGCCAAAAGAAGCCCGGGAGCGGCGCTTAGCTCCGGAGAGCATCGTCCCTTCGTCTGTAGCGTCTTTTGTGGTCTACATCCTGGCAGAAAGTTTTTCCACTCTGTCTGGCAAGGAAAACCTGCGGGAGCACAGGAAACATCTCCCATCGTGTTCTGGACGTTGCACGGAGGTCTGCCATGTGTTTGGCATAAAGAAAAGAAAAGCTGTCCAAAACAGCTTCCTATCGAATATTCATGTGATTGGAAAAGTCAGGAGAATAGTAAGGTACTGTTTTCTATCAGTTGGCAAGTTGAGCACACAATCCCAGTGTTGTACAGCTTCTTTCTTCACCTTTCCGATGCTGCCGCTCTCTCCGGCTCCCGGAGCCCAAGAAGCGGCTTCTTCGCGCAAAGACGATTGTACCGCTCACAGTGCTCTCTTAGCGCGGCTTCTGCCGAAAGAAGCCCGGGAGCGGCGCTTAGCTCCGGAGAGCATCGTCCCTTCGTCTTTAGCGTCTTTTGTGGTCTACATTTTAGCAGATAGCTTTTCCACTCTGTCTGGCAAGGAAAACCTGCGGGAGCACAGAAAACATCTCCCATCGTGCTCTGGACATTGCACGGAGGTCTGCCATGTGTTTGCATGAAGAAAAGAAAAGCTGTCAAAAACAGCTTCTTATCGAATATTCATGTGATTAGAAAAGTCAGGAGAATGGTAAGGTACTGTTTTCTATCAGTTGGCAAGTTGAGCACACAATCCCAGTGTTGTACAGCTTCTTTCTTCACCTTTCCGATGCTGCCGCTCTCTCCAGCTCCCGGAGCCGAAGAAGCGGCTTCTTCGCGCAAAGACGATTGTACCGGTCACAGTGCTCTCTTAGCGCGGCTTCTGCCGAAAGAAGCCCGGGAGCGGCGCTTAGCTCCGGAGAGCATCGTCCCTTCGTCTTTAGCGTCTTTTGTGGTCTACATCCTGGCAGAAAGCTTTTCCACTCTGTCTGGCAAGGAAAACCTGCGGGAGCACAGAAAACATCTCCCATCGTGCTCTGGACATTGCACGGAGGTCTGCCAAGTGTTTGCATGAAGAAAAGAAAAGCTGTCAAAAACAGCTTCTTATCGAATATTCATGTGATTGGAAAAGTCAGGAGAAGGGTAAGGTACTGTTTTCTATCAGTTGGCAAGTTGAGCACACAATCCCAGTGTTGTACAGCTTCTTTCTTCACCTTTCCCATGCTGCCGCTCTCTCCAGCTCCCGGAGCCGAAGAAGCGGCTTCTTCGCGCAAAGACGATTGTACAGGTCACAGTGCTCTCTTAGCGCGGCTTCTGCCGAAAGAAGCCCGGGAGCGGCGCTTAGCTCCGGAGAGCATCGTACCTTCGTCTTTAGCGTCTTTTGTGGTCTACATCCTGGCAGAAAGCTTTTCCACTCTGTCTGGCAAGGAAAACCTGCGGGAGCACAGAAAACATCTCCCATCGTGTTCTGGACGTTGCACGGAGGTCTGCCATGTGTTTGGCATAAAGAAAAGAAAAGCTGTCCAAAACAGCTTCTTATCGAATATTCATGTGATTAGAAAAGTCAGGAGAATGGTAAGGTACTGTTTTCTATCAGTTGGCAAGTTGAGCACACAATCCCAGTGTTGTACAGCTTCCTTCTTCACCTTTCCCATTCTGCCGCTCTCTCCGGCTCCCGGAGCCCAAGAAGCGGCTTCTTCGCGCAAAGACGATTGTACCGGTCACAGTGCTCTCTTAGCGCGGCTTCTGCCGAAAGAAGCCCGGGAGCGGCGATTAGCTCCGGAGAGCATCGTCCCTTCGTCTTTAGCGTCTTTTGTGGTCTACATCCTGGCAGAAAGCTTTTCCACTCTGTCTGGCAAGGAAAACCTGCGGGAGCACCGAAAACATCTCCCATCGTGTTCTGGACGTTGCACGGAGGTCTGCCAAGTGTTTGGCATAAAGAAAAGAAAAGCTGTCCAAAACAGCTTCCTATCGAATATTCATGTGATTGGAAAAGTCAGGAGAATAGTAAGGTACTGTTTTCTATCAGTTGGCAAGTTGAGCACACAATCCCAGTGTTGTACAGCTTCTTTCTTCACCTTTCCGATGCTGCCGCTCTCTCCGGCTCCCGGAGCTCAAGAAGCGGCTTCTTCGCGCAAAGACGATTGTACCGCTCACAGTGCTCTCTTAGCGCCGCTTCTGCCGAAAGAAGCCCGGGAGCGGCGCTTAGCTCCGGAGAGCATCGTACCTTCGTCTTTAGCGTCTTTTGTGGTCTACATTTTAGCAGATAGCTTTTCCACTCTGTCTGGCAAGGAAAACCTGCGGGAGCACAGAAAACATCTCCCATCGTGCTCTGGACATTGCACGGAGGTCTGCCAAGTGTTTGCATGAAGAAAAGAAAAGCTGTCCAAAACAGCTTCTTATCGAATATTCATGTGATTAGAAAAGTCAGGAGAATGGTAAGGTACTGTTTTCTATCAGTTGGCAAGTTGAGCACACAATCCCAGTGTTGTACAGCTTCTTTCTTCACCTTTCCGATGCTGCCGCTCTCTCCAGCTCCCTGAGCCCAAGAAGCGGCTTCTTCGCGCAAAGACGATTGTACCGGTCACAGTGCTCTCTTAGCGCGGCTTCTGCCAAAAGAAGCCCGGGAGCGGCGCTTAGCTCCGGAGAGCATCGTCCCTTCGTCTTTAGCGTCTTTTGTGGTCTACATCCTGGCAGAAAGCTTTTCCACTCTGTCTGGCAAGGAAAACCTGCGGGAGCACCGAAAACATCTCCCATCGTGCTCTGGACATTGCACGGAGGTCTGCCAAGTGTTTGCATGAAGAAAAGAAAAGCTGTCAAAAACAGCTTCTTATCGAATATTCATGTGATTGGAAAAGTCAGGAGAATGGTAAGGTACTGTTTTCTATCAGTTGGCAAGTTGAGCACACAATCCCAGTGTTGTACAGCTTCATTCTTCACCTTTCCGATGCTGCCGCTCTCTCCAGCTCCCGGAGCCGAAGAAGCGGCTTCTTCGCGCAAAGACGATTGTACCGGTCACAGTGCTCTCTTAGCGCGGCTTCTGCCGAAAGAAGCCCGGGAGCGGCGCTTAGCTCCGGAGAGCATCGTACCTTCGTCTTTAGCGTCTTTTGTGGTCTACATCCTGGCAGAAAGCTTTTCCACTCTGTCTGGCAAGGAAAACCTGCGGGAGCACCGAAAACATCTCCCATCGTGTTCTGGACTTTGCACGGAGGTCTGCCAAGTGTTTGGCATAAAGAAAAGAAAAGCTGTCCAAAACAGCTTCTTATCGAATATTCATGTGATTGGAAAAGTCAGGAGAATAGTAAGGTACTGTTTTCTATCAGTTGGCAAGTTGAGCACACAATCCCAGTGTTGTACAGCTTCTTTCTTCACCTTTCCGATGCTGCCGCTCTCTCCGGCTCCCGGAGCCCAAGAAGCGGCTTCTTCGCGCAAAGACGATTGTACCGCTCACAGTGCTCTCTTAGCGCCGCTTCTGCCGAAAGAAGCCCGGGAGCGGCGCTTAGCTCCGGAGAGCATCGTACCTTCGTCTTTAGCGTCTTTTGTGGTCTACATTTTAGCAGATAGCTTTTCCACTCTGTCTGGCAAGGAAAACCTGCGGGAGCACAGAAAACATCTCCCATCGTGCTCTGGACATTGCACGGAGGTCTGCCAAGTGTTTGCATGAAGAAAAGAAAAGCTGTCCAAAACAGCTTCTTATCGAATATTCATGTGATTAGAAAAGTCAGGAGAATGGTAAGGTACTGTTTTCTATCAGTTGGCAAGTTGAGCACACAATCCCAGTGTTGTACAGCTTCTTTCTTCACCTTTCCCATGCTGCCGCTCTCTCCGGCTCCCTGAGCCCAAGAAGCGGCTTCTTCGCGCAAAGACGATTGTACCGGTCACAGTGCTCTCTTAGCGCGGCTTCTGCCGAAAGAAGCCCGGGAGCGGCGCTTAGCTCCGGAGAGCATCGTCCCTTCGTCTTTAGCGTCTTTTGTGGTCTACATCCTGGCAGAAAGCTTTTCCACTCTGTCTGGCAAGGAAAACCTGCGGGAGCACCGAAAACATCTCCCATCGTGCTCTGGACATTGCACGGAGGTCTGCCAAGTGTTTGCATGAAGAAAAGAAAAGCTGTCAAAAACAGCTTCTTATCGAATATTCATGTGATTGGAAAAGTCAGGAGAATGGTAAGGTACTGTTTTCTATCAGTTGGCAAGTTGAGCACACAATCCCAGTGTTGTACAGCTTCATTCTTCACCTTTCCGATGCTGCCGCTCTCTCCAGCTCCCGGAGCCGAAGAAGCGGCTTCTTCGCGCAAAGACGATTGTACCGGTCACAGTGCTCTCTTAGCGCGGCTTCTGCCGAAAGAAGCCCGGGAGCGGCGCTTAGCTCCGGAGAGCATCGTACCTTCGTCTTTAGCGTCTTTTGTGGTCTACATCCTGGCAGAAAGCTTTTCCACTCTGTCTGGCAAGGAAAACCTGCGGGAGCACCGAAAACATCTCCCATCGTGTTCTGGACTTTGCACGGAGGTCTGCCATGTGTTTGGCATAAAGAAAAGAAAAGCTGTCCAAAACAGCTTCTTATCGAATATTCATGTGATTAGAAAAGTCAGGAGAATGGTAAGGTACTGTTTTCTATCAGTTGGCAAGTTGAGCACACAATCCCAGTGTTGTACAGCTTCCTTCTTCACCTTTCCATGCTGCCGCTCTCTCCGGCTCCCGGAGCCCAAGAAGCGGCTTCTTCGCGCAAAGACAATTGTACCGCTCGCAGTGCTCTCTTAGCGCGGCTTCTGCCGAAAGAAGCCTGGGAGCGGCGCTTAGCTCCGGAGAGCATCGTCCCTTCGTCTTTAGCGTCTTTTGTGGTCTACATCCTGGCAGAAAGCTTTTCCACTCTGTCTGGCAAGGAAAACCTGCGGGAGCACAGAAAACATCTCCCATCGTGTTCTGGACGTTGCACGGAGGTCTGCCATGTGTTTGGCATAAAGAAAAGAAAAGCTGTCCAAAACAGCTTCTTATCGAATATTCATGTGATTAGAAAAGTCAGGAGAATGGTAAGGTACTGTTTTCTATCAGTTGGCAAGTTGAGCACACAATCCCAGTGTTGTACAGCTTCCTTCTTCACCTTTCCATGCTGCCGCTCTCTCCGGCTCCCGGAGCCCAAGATGCGGCTTCTTCGCGCAAAGACGATTGTACCGGTCCCAGTGCTCTCTTAGCGCGGCTTCTGCCGAAAGAAGCCCGGGAGCGGCGCTTAGCTCCGGAGAGCATCGTCCCTTCGTCTTTAGCGTCTTTTGTAGTCTACATTTTAGCAGATAGCGTTTCCACTCTGTCTGGCAAGGAAAACCTGCGGGAGCACAGAAAACATCTCCCATCGTGTTCTAGGCATTGCACGGCGCTCTATCAAGTGTTTCCATGAAGAAAAGAAAAGTTGTCCAAAATAACTTTTTATCTAATATTCATGTGATTGGAAAAGGCAGGAGAATGGTAAGGTACTGTTTTCTGTCAGTTGGCAAGTTGAGCACACAATCCCAGTGTTGTACAGCTTCTATCTTCACCTTTCCGATGATGCCGCTCTCTCCGGCTCCCTGAGCCGAAGAAGCGTCTTCTTCGCACAAAGACGAATGTACCGCTCACAGTGCTCTCTTAGCGCGGCTTCTGCCAAAAGACGCCCGGGAGCGGCGCATAGCTCCGGAGAGCATCGTCCCTTCGTCTGTAGCGTCTTTTGTGGTCTACATCCTAGCAGAAAGCTTTTGCACTCTGCCTGGCAAGGAAAAATTGCGGGAGCACAGAAAACATCTCCCATCGTGTTCTGGACGTTGCACGGGGGTCTGCCATGTGTTCGGCATAAAGAAAGGAAAAGCTGTCCAAAACAGCTTCTTATCGAATATTCATGTGATTGGAAAAGTCAGGAGAATGGTAAGGTACTGTTTTCTATCAGTTGGCAAGTTGAGCACACAATCCCAGTGTTGTACAGCTTCCTTCTTCACCTTTCCATGCTGCCGCTCTCTCCGGCTCCCGGAGCCCAAGAAGCGGCTTCTTCGCGCAAAGACGATTGTACCGCTCACAGTGCTCTCTTAGCGCGGCTTCTGCCGAAAGACGCCCGGGAGCGGCGCTTAGCTCCGGAGAGCATCGTCCCTTCGTCTTTAGCGTCTTTTGTGGTCTACATCCTGGCAGAAAGCTTTTCCACTCTGTCTGGCAAGGAAAACCTGCGGGAGCACAGAAAACATCTCCCATCGTGTTCTGGACGTTGCACGGAGCTCTGCCAAGTGTTTCCATGAAGAAAAGAAAAGTTGTCCAAAATAACTTTTTATCGAATATTCATGTGATTGGAAAAGGCAGGAGAATGGTAAGGTACTGTTTTCTGTCAGTTGGCAAGCTGCGCACACAATCCCAGTGTTGTACAGCTTCTATCTTCACCTTTCTGATGATGCCGCTCTCTCCCGCTCCCTGAGCCCAAGAAGCGGCTTCTTCCCGTAAAGACGATTGTACCGCTCACAGTGCTCTCTTAGCGCGGCTTCTGCCAAAAGACGCCCGGGAGCGGCGCTTAGCTCCGGAGAGCATCGTCCCTTCGTCTTTAGCGTCTTTTGTGGTCTACATTTTAGCAGAAAGCTTTTGCACTCTGTCTGGCAAGAAAAACCTGCGGGAGCACAGGAAACATCTCCCATCGTGTTCTAGGCATTGCACGGAGGTCTGCCAAGTGTTTCCATGAACAAAATAAAAAATGGACAAAACAACTTCCTATCGAATATACATGTGATTGGAAAAGGCAAGAAAATGGTAAGGTACTGTTTTCTGTCAGTTGGCAAGCTGCGCACACAATCCCAGTGTTGTACAGCTTCCTTCTTCACCTTTCCGATGCTGCCGCTCTCTCCGGCTCCCAGAGCCCAAGAAGCGCCTTCTTCGCGCAAAGACGATTGTACAGCTCACAGTGCTCTCTTAGCGCGGCTTCTGCCGAAAGAAGCCCGGGAGCAGCGCTTAGCTCCGGAGAGCATCGTCCCTTCGTCTTTAGCGTCTTTTGTGGTCTACATCCTAGCAGAAAGCTTTTCCACTCTGTCTGGCAAGGAAAACCTGCGGGAGCACAGAAAACATCTCCCATCGTGTTCTGGACGTTGCACGGCGGTCTGCCATGTGTTTGGCATAAAGAAAAGAAAAGCTGTCCAAAACAACTTCTTATCGAATATTCATGTGATTAGAAAAGTCAGGAGAATGGTAAGGTACTGTTTACTATCAGTTGGCAAGTTGAGCACACAATCCCAGTGTTGTACAGCTTCCTTCTTCACCTTTCCCATGCTGCCGCTCTCTCCGGCTCCCTGAGCCCAAGAAGCGGCTTCTTCGCGCAAAGACGATTGTACCGCTCACAGTGCTTTCTTAGCGTGGCATCTGCCGAAAGAAGCCCGGGAGCGGCGCTTAGCTCCGGAGAGCATCGTCCCTTCGTCTTTAGCGTCTTTTGTAGTCTACATCCTGGCAGAAAGCTTTTCCACTCTGTCTGGCAAGGAAAACCTGCGGGAGCACAGAAAACATCTCCCATCGTATTCTGGACATAGCAAGGAGGTCTGCCAAGTGCTTGGCATAAAGAAAAGAAAAGCTGTCCAAAACAGCTTCTTATCGAATATTCATGTGATTGGACAAGTCAGGAGAATGGTAAGGTACTGTTTTCTATCAATTAGCAAGTTGAGCACACAATCCCAGTGTTGTACAGCTTCTTTCTTCACCTTTCCCATGCTGCCGCTCTCTCCGGCTCCCGGAGCCGAAGAAGCGGCTTCTTCGCGCAAAGACGATCGTACCGCTCACAGTGCTCTCTTAGCGCCGCTTCTGCCGAAAGAAGCCCGGGAGCGGCGCTTAGCTCCGGAGAGCATCGTCCCTTCGTCTTTAGCGTCTTTTGTGGTCTACATCCTAGCAGAAAGCTTTTCCACTCTGTCGGGCAAGGAAAACCTGCGGGAGCACAGAAAACATCTCCCATCGTGTTCTGGACGTTGCACGGAGGTCTGCCAAGTGTTTGGCATAAAGAAAAGAAAAGTTGTCCAAAACAGCTTCTTATCGAATATTCATGTGAATAGAAAAGTCAGGAGAATGGTAAGGTACTCTTTTCTGTCAGTTGGCAAGCTGCGCACACAGTCCCAGTGTTGTACAGCTTCCTTCTTCACATTTCCCATGCTGCCGCTCTCTCCGGCTCATTGAGCCGAAGATGCGGCTTCTTCGCGCAAAGACGTTTGTACCGCTCAATGTGCTCTCTTAGCGCCGCTTCTGCCGAAAGAAGCCCGGGAGCGACGCTTAGCTCCGGAGAGCATCGTCCCTTCGTCTTTAGCGTCTTTTGTAGTCTACATCTTAGCAAATAGCGTTTCCACTCTGTCGGACAAGGAAAACCTGCGGGAGCACAGAAAACATCTCCCATCGTGTTCTGGACGTTGCACGGAGGTCTGCCATGTGTTTGGCATAAAGAAAGGAAAAGCTGTCCAAAACAGCTTCTTATCGAATATTCATGTGATTAGAAAAGTCAGGAGAATGGTAAGGTACTGTTTTCTATCAGTTGGCAAGTTGAGCACACAATCCCAGTGTTGTACAGCTTCCTTCTTCACCTTGCCATGCTGCCGCTCTATCCGGCTCCCTGAGCCCAAGAAGCGGCTTCTTCGCGCAAAGACGATTGTACCGCTCACAGTGCTCTCTTAGCGCGGCTTTTGCCGAAAGAAGCCCGGGAGCGACGCTTAGCTCCGGAGAGCATCGTCCCTTCGTCTTTAGCGTCTTTTGTAGTCTACATTTTAGCATATAGCGTTTCCACTCTGTCTGGCAAGGAAAACCTGCGGGAGCACAGAAAACATCACCCATCGTGTTCTAGGCATTGCACGGAGCTCTATCAAGTGTTTCCATGAAGAAAATAAAAGTTGTCCAAAATAACTTTTTATCGAATATTCATGTGATTGGAAAAGGCAGGAGAATGGTAAGGTACTGTTTTCTGTCAGTTGGCAAGCTGCGCACACAATCCCAGTGTTGTACAGCTTCCTTCTTCACCTTTCCGATGATGCCGCTCTCTCCGGCTCCCTGAGCCGAAGAAGCGTCTTCTTCGCGCAAAGACGATTGTACCGCTCACAGTGCTCTCTTAGCGCGGCTTCTGCCAAAAGACGCCCGGGAGCGGCGCTTAGCTCTGGAGAGCATCGTCCCTTCGTCTTTAGCGTCTTTTGTGGTCTACATCCTAGCAGAAAGCTTTTGCACTCTGTCTGGCAAGGAAAACCTGCGGGAGCACAGGAAACATCTCCCATCGTGTTCTAGGCATTGCACGGAGGTCTGCCAAGTGTTTCCATGAAGAAAAGAAAAGTTGTACAAAACAACTTCCTATCGAATATACATGTGATTGGAAAAGGCAGGAAAATGGTAAGGTACTGTTTTCTGTCAGTTGGCAAGCTGCGCACACAATCCCAGTGTTGTACAGCTTCCTTCTTCACCTTTCCGATGCTGCCGCTCTCTCCGGCTCCCAGAGCCCAAGAAGCGCCTTCTTCGCGCAAAGACGATTGTACAGCTCACAGTGCTCTCTTAGCGCGGCTTCTGCCGAAAGAAGCCCGGGAGCAGCGCTTAGCTCCGGAGAGCATCGTCCCTTCGTCTTTAGCGTCTTTTGTGGTCTACATCCTAGTAGAAAGCGTTTCCACTGTGTCGAGCAAGGAAAACCTGCGGGACCACAGGAAACATCTCCCATCGTGTTCTGGACGTTGCACAGAGGTCTGCCAAGTGTTTGGCCTAAAGAAAAGAAAAGCTGTCCAAAACAGCTTCTTATCGAATATTCATGTGATTAGAAAAGTCAGGAGAATGATAAGGTACTGTTTACTATCAGTTGGCAAGTTCAGCACACAATCCCAGTGTTGTACAGCTTCCTTCTTCACCTTTCCCATGCTGCCGCTCTCTCTGGCACCCTGAGCCGAAGATGCGGCTTCTTCGCGCAAAGACGATTGTACCGCTCACAGTGCTCTCTTAGCGAGGCTTCTGCCAAAAGACGCCCGGGAGGGGCGCTTAGCTCCGGAGAGCATCGTCCCTTCGTCTTTAGCGTCTTTTGTGGTCTACATCCTAGCAGAAAGCTTTTCCACTCTGTCTGGCAAGGAAAACCTGCGGGAGCACAGAAAACATCTCCCATCGTGTTCTGGACGTTGCACGGCGGTCTGCCATGTGTTTGGCATAAAGAAAAGAAAAGCTGTCCAAAACAGCTTCTTATCGAATATTCATGTGATTAGAAAAGTCAGGAGAATGGTAAGGTACTGTTTACTATCAGTTGGCAAGTTGAGCACACAATCCCAGTGTTGTACAGCTTCCTTCTTCACCTTTCCGATGCTGCCGCTCTCTCCGGCTCCCTGAGCCCAAGAAGCGGCTTCTTCGCGCAAAGACGATTGTACCGGTCACAGTGCTTTCTTAGCGTGGCTTCTGGCGAAAGAAGCCCGGGATCGGCGCTTAGCTCCGGAGAGCATCGTCCCTTCGTCTTTAGCGTCTTTTGTAGTCTACATCCTGGCAGAAAGCTTTTCCACTCTGTCTGGCAAGGAAAACCTGCGGGAGCACAGAAAACATCTCCCATCGTGTTCTAGGCATTGCACGGAGCTCTGCCAAGTGTTTCTATGAAGAAAAGAAAAGTTGTACAAAACAACTACCTATCGAATATTCATGTGATTGGAAAAGGCAGGAGAATGGTAAGGTACTGTTTTTTGTCATTTGGCAAGCTGCGCACACAATCCCAGTGTTGTACAGCTTCCTTCTTCACCTTTCCGATGCTGCCGCTCTCTCCGGCTCCCTGAGCCGAAGAAGCGGCTTCTTCGTTCAAAGACGATTGTACCGCTCACAGTGCTCTCCTGAGCGCGGCTTCTGCCGAAAGAAGCCCGGGAGCGGCGCTTAGCTCCGGAGAGCATCGTACCTTCGTCTTCAGCGTCTTTTGTGGTCTAGATCCCAGCAGAAGGAGTTTCCACTCTGTCTGGCAAGGAAAACCTGCGGGAGCACAGAAAACATCTCCCATCGTGTTCTGGACGTTGCACGGACGTCTCCCAAGTGTTTGGCATAAAGAAAAGAAAAGCTGTCCAAAACCGCTTCTTATCGAATATTCATGTGATTGGAAAAGTCAGGAGAATGGTAAGGTACTGTTTTCTGTCAGTTGGCAAGTTGAGCACACAATCCCAGTGTTGTACAGCTTCTTTCTTCACCTTTCCGATGCTGCCGCTCTCTCCGGCTCCCGGAGCCGAAGAAGCGGCTTCTTCGTTCAAAGACGATTGTACCGCTCACAGTGCTCTCCTGAGCGCGGCTTCTGCCGAAAGAAGCCCGGGAGCGGCACTTAGCTCCGGAGAGCATCGTACCTTCGTCTTTAGCGTCTTTTGTGGTCTACATCCTAGCAGAAAGCTTTTCCACTCTGTCTGGCAAGGAAAACCTGCGGGAGCACAGAAAACATCTCCCATCGTGTTCTGGACGTTGCACGGAGGTCTGCCAAGTGTTTGGCATAAAGAAAAGAAAAGCTGTCCAAAACAGCTTCTTATCGAATATTCATGTGATTGGAAAAGTCAGGAGAATGGTAAGGTACTGTTTTCTATCAGTTGGCAAGTTGAGCACACAATCCCAGTGTTGTACTGCTTCCTTCTTCACCTTTCCCATGCTGCCGCTCTCTCATGCTCCCTGAGCCGAAGATGCGGCTTCTTCGCGCAAAGACAATTGTACCGCTCACAGTGCTCTCTTAGCGCGGCTTCTGCTGAAAGAAGCCCGGGAGCGACGCTTATCTCCGGAGAGCATCGTACCTTCGTCTTTAGCGTCTTTTGTGGTGTACATCCTAGTAGAAAGCTTTACACTCTGTCTGGCAAGGAAAACCTGTGGGAGCACAGGAAACATCTCCCATCGTGTTCTGGACGTTGCACGGAAGTTTCCCAAGTGTTTGGCATAAAGAAAAGAAAAGCTGTCCAAAACCGCTTCTTATCGAATATTGATGTGATTGGAAAAGTCAGGAGAATGGTAAGGTACTGTTTTCTATCAGTTGGCAAGTTGAGCACACAATCCCAGTGTTGTACTACCTCCTTCTTCACCTTTCCGATGCTGCCGCTCTCTCCGGCTCCCTGAGCCGAAGATGCGGCTTCTTCGCGCAAAGACGATTGTACCGCTCACAGTGCTCTCTTAGCGCGGCTTCTGCCGAAAGACGTCCGGGAGCGGCGCTTAGCTCCGGAGAGCATCGTCCCTTCGTCTTTAGCGTCTTTTGTAGTCTACATCCTAGCAGAAAGCTTTTCCACTCTGTCTGGCAAGGAAAACCTGCGGGAGCACAGAAAACATCTCCCATCGTGTTCTGGACGTTGCACGGAGGTCTGCCAAGTGTTTGGCATAAAGAAAGGGAAAGCTGTCCAATACAGCTTCTTATCGAATATTCATGTGATTGGAAAAGTCAGGAGAATGGTAAGGTACTGTTTTCTATCAATTGGAAGTTGAGCACACAATCCCAGTGTTGTACAGCTTCTTTCTTCACCTTTCCCATGCTGCCGCTCTCTCCGGCTCCCGGAGCCCAAGAAGCGGCTTCTTCGCGCAAAGACGATTGTACCGGTCACAGTGCTCTCTTAGCGCGGCTTCTGCCAAAAGAAGCCCGGGAGCAACGCTTAGCTCCGGAGAGCATCGCACCTTCGTCTTTAGCGTCTTTTGTGGTCTACATCTTAGCAGAAAGAGTTTCCACTCTCTCTGGCAAGGAAAACCTGCGGGAGCACAGAAAATATCTCCCATCGTGTTCTAGACATTTCACGGAAGTCTGCCAAGTGTTTGCATGAAGAAAAGAAAAGTTGTCCAGAATAACTTCCTATCGAATGTTCATGTGATTGGAAAAGACAGGAGAATGGTAAGGTACTGTTTTCTGTCAGTTGGCAAGATGCGCAAACAATCCCAGTGTTGTACAGCTTCTTTCTTCACCTTTCCGATTTTGCCGCTCTCTCCGGCTCCCGGAGCCGAAGAAGCGGCTTCTTCGTGCAAAGACGATTGTACCGGTCACAGTGCTCTCTTAGCACGGCTTCTGCCGAAAGACGCCCGGGAGAGGCGCTTAGCTCCGGAGAGCATCGTCCCTTCGTCTTTAGCGTCTTTTGTGGTCTACATCCTGGCAGAAAGCTTTTCCACTCTCTCTGGCAAGGAAAACCTGCGGGAGCACAGAAAACATCTCCCATCGTGTTCTGGACGTTGCACGGAGGTTTTCCAAGTCTTTGGCATAAAGAAAAGAAAAGCTGTCCAAAGCAGCTTCTTATCGAATATTCATGTGATTAGAAAAGTCAGGAGAATGGTAAGGTACTCTTTTCTATCAGTTGGCAAGTTGAGCACACAATCCCAGTGTTGTACAGCTTCCTTCTTCACCCTTCCGATGCTGCCGCTCTCTCCGGCTCCCGGAGCCCTAGAAGCGGCTTCTTCGCGCAAAGACGATTGTACCGCTCACAGTGCTCTCTTAGCGCGGCTTCTGCCGAAAGAAGCCCGGGAGCGCCTCTTAGCTCCGGGGGCTCCGTACCTTCCAATTCAATTTTTTCAGCTCCACAAACCAAATGGTATACTTGCAGCAGTAGGGCGGGACGTTGAATTGGACTTTCTCCTTTTAGAGAGAAGCTAATGAAAAAGTTTCACCGGAATCAGAGCAGGCTGTAAAACAAGAAAAGTGTCATGGAAATAAGCCAGCCTTATCCTCTTAGCCTTGCTTGTTGTGATTGGCCAAGAAACAAATGTGTCAACTCGATGTTCCTGGGTATCACATCAGTAACAGGTACTTCAGCTGCTGTACTTCTCTCCTGAAGTTAAGAACAGAATCCAAGGAATTGTGATTCCATGGTCTCAATTCACTCAATATGGTGCCGAAAAAGGAGTGGAAGGTGCACGGGTCAATTAACTTGAATGGCCTATGTAAATCAGCGGCCACTGTTTTTCTGAAGGCTTCAACAGGTTAGTTGCCTATGTTCTTCTTGGAATTGTTTTAACCTTTGGTCATGTTTTTCTTGGGATTCTTTTACCCTTTTCCCATTAGTTCAGCCTTTGCTCTCAAGCCTTTGCTGACATTTCCAGTATCTCGGTAGCCTGGAAAAGTGTTGTCTTGATTGATCACATCATTATTCCCTTCCAAGGGTTGTTTTCCTCAAGTCTCAGTTTGGCTGGTTTTCTGCTAGTTGATTGTCAGAGGGCAGCAGGTGTTTTGTAAGAGCAAGTACACAATGCCATAGCTTGCTTTTCTTTGGCTTTGGCCTGTCTAGAAAACGGAATGACTGAGCATCTCTGAGAGGCTTTTCTCTCCCCATTAGGTTTCACTGGAAGGAGGGCAGATGCAAATCGTCTACCTCAAGTCTTGGCACAGAAGAAAGTAGTGGTTTGCTGCTGCATACAGCTAGAAGCTTACAAAAGGAAGGCCTTGGGCTGAGGCCCATTACTTTGGCTAAGTAGAAAAGGACTGTGGCAAGGTGAGGCAGCTGACTTCGAGGTAGATCAACAAGTTCTAGAAGCGTCGTGTGTTCACAGCGTGGTGCATGGTGGTTGGTTGAATTGTGTTTGTTATGGCTTAAAGCTATGGAAATGAGAAAGGCCTGAGTGTTTCAAAAGCCTGGTTGTTGCAAGAAAGCAGCTCTCCTTTGCATCTGCCTGGGGACTCTGCATCACCACGGACCCTCACTGCCACTTTGCCAAGGAGATGATCAGTAGGAATGTTGCAGAGCTGCTGTGTGCATCTGAATGGAATGGCAGAGAACGAAGCGCTGGACGTTTCTGGCTTTAGTACAATGCTGCTGCATTGGTGCCAGTTTAGTTGGTTTTCCATCAGTGGCCTTTCTGTCTAGAAGTACACTGCCCAGAGTATTGGATGCCATTTCCTTCCTGTTGTTTTCATACCTTCCTTCAGTTGAAAGGATGATACAACCTTGACATTTTGAAGATCCCTGCTAGGAAGCACTATGCCAGAGGAGTCATCGCTCCCTTTTCTTCTGCCTCCTTTGTCATTTTCAGAGGCTCATTTCAAATTTCTGCTCATGTCAAGAAGAATACTGAGACTACTTAGCAGGGTTGACGCTCTCAGCTGCTTTCCTCTTTCCTACTGCTTCATACTGGATGTGACTTCAAGGCCTCGTTTTGTCATCTGCATTTTGCCGTCATCCAAAGCTAAATATTCCAGGCCTGTGAACACAAAAAGAACTCTTAGTCTTTTGCAAGAACTACCCCTAGGAGGATTTGTGTTCACTTTGATCTCTTCAGTGTTTCAGAAAAAAGGAGATTGTACTCTCTTCTTGTGTACTCTCTTCTTGTGCTCTCATTTCCCTCTCTCTGCCTTGCATGCCCCAGTTAATCTACTGGTGTGACTCATTTGGCATCATCTCACGGTGCAAATTCTGCATAGTTTCAAGTCCTTACAAATGCCAGTTGCCAAGGAGCCTATCTAAGCATTCAAGGGGCAAAGAATTGTAGGGCTGGCAAGTTCAGGTGCTGAAACTGTAAGTCATGCCATATCAAAGTGACAGAGCAAATCAATTGATCTAGGACTTTCAGCTGGACACCTCTGAGAATAGCTGCTTGTCAGCAATGACACAGCCATCTTCCTAGCTGGATTCCAGAGAGAGGAAAGGGACACCTTCAATGGTTAATATGTTTGGCATGAGAAAACAGCAAGAAATGTACCGCAAAATACTTTTCTGTCAGATCAAGTGCGTTTCTCTAGTGAGAATTTTGCACTTGTTCTTTCTTGTCTGTGCCTTTACTTTTCACAGAAGACAGGGGAGCATTTCATTAGTACTGTTCTTTTGTTTTCTTTTGTTGGCCTCCCTCTTTCCACCTGCAATTAACAAATTTGCCTTTCTTTACTGGCTTCTCTTTCTTTACTTCTACAAGTTGACATGAGGTCATCCAACCTTATCATCAATGTTCTCAGACAGTGGAGAGAAGTAGAAGGTACAGCTAAATGGATAAAAGAAACCCACAAAAATAGACAGGTTTTTACAGTCTTCTGTGAGAACATTAGGACACAAGATGTCTTTGAACTGAGTAATGCTCTATTGATTTAACTTTTAGTCCACTGGTTACTATTATTACATGTGTTTGGCCTTTAGTACTAATCCAGGCCAATACTTGGCTAATTTTGTTTTATTTCTAGTGAGGACTTTGTTTCTTAAGGAATAGTCCAGAGAAAGAGCGTCCACGGTACAGTTACAGGTCATAAATTCTGGTACAGTTTGTGCTGGTAATAGGTCTAGGAAAGAAAGGTTTGACATCTTTTTTGACTTTCAAATGGAACCATGATTTGAAAAACCTAAGAGTTGTGGCTCCCCCCCCACCCCACACCCCAAGTACTTCTCTTTGCAATATTACTCAGGGATTACACATCAAAGCCCACCCTGTAAAATACGTTGCAGATACTTTGCAAGAAGTGCAGCTTAGCAGCTAGAGATGAGAACGTGGCTTAAATAACATGGTCTAAATATGTCTGTCTACGCAGACGTACTCAACAAAGGTTACGATGGCTTAGCTCCTGTGCTCAAGTGAACGTGCATTTTAGAACTTCCCAAGAAGGTGAATTCAACCTCCTTCATTGCTCTCTGCTGGAGTCCCAAGAGAATTTCAGTCTGCTTTTTGTCATTGACAGCTGTCACTGCTTAGCTCTTGAACATGAGACTCCCTCATGACTGATGAAAGTTGTCTAGTTAAGAGTGGCTGAAAGACATGGTCTTGCTCTAGAAGGAGCTGAGAAGGTTTCTGCAGTCTTTGTCATCTCTACTGCTTGTGATTTCTAGACAAAACCAGTGGGAAGTTTTCTGAAGGCAGTCCAGAAGCTGGCAATATGGACAGCTTACAGCCCAACACTTGCTGCAGTGCAACCATGGTGACACCAGAAAGGACTTCAAAAAATGAAAAGGGCAAACAAAGCAGTTGGAAGGAAAAGAACATGAACCATTATTCCATTTTTCTCATCTATCTTTCTTTAAATCATCACTTTCGTGCAGTTTGGCGGCTTGCGTTGGTATCCCACCAAAGGAATCTGAGACAGAGTAAGCTTTTGAATGGAGTAGAAGTGAGAAACGCAGGCCAAGTTGCCTTTTTTGCCATCAAATACCAGTTAGGCTTGAACTACCCTTTGCTTAAGGTGCTTAGCTTACACTAAGAATTGATGAGCACATTTTGATGGGAGCAAATTTTACTGTCATGATGACTGAGTAAATTTTGCTGTCCCTCAGAATTTTACTGTCGTCTGAATAGCAATGTTTGTGTCAAAATAGTATTTTGTCTCCTGTATCTGCAGCAGGTAAGCCTTTTGCTGTCAGCAGTGTTGCTTAACCTTTCATGTCATATCCCTCTTCACATCCATCTTCTGCTTAAGGCTTATTAATCTACTTTAGAATTGGCAGGTGGAATAAGACTACTTTTCCTTTTTGAAAGCTCATGTCATTTGACCTACTTACAGCAAATCATTCATTAATTGCAAGTCCCCAGCTAGCATCTTTTCGGCATATTCTAACCTTCTAAAGAAGTAACAAAAGCACTCTCCAATACTTGACTTTCCTATCACAGTGGGAACGCTGGTCCTGTTTGCAAGAAACAATCATGGGTATGGTAAAACAAAAGGAGGGGTTAGAGTTTTCTCCGTTAACCTATAGTGAGCTTGGATTTTGCAATATGCATGAAGTTAATTAACACTGTTATATAAAGTGGCTGATTTAATCAATAAATTGGAGTCAATGCTGATAAACGACAAGGTGGGTTGGCTTCCCTTCGCTTTCAACACAGTGCCAATTCGGGCTGGTTTGATAGGACTAAGTGGCTGCTGCAATCTGCCATCCAGAAGCGGGGCAGGTGAGTTTTGTTTGCAAGGGAAAAGGGCCATGGTTTGTGTTTGGGGGCCTGTGACTGAGAGTGCCGGCTGGCTCCTGAAATTCTTTGATATGCAGGATGATTCCCAGACGCAAGGTGGAAACGCTGCCAAGTCGGGCTGGATTGAAATTACCCAGGGACTCCTGCAATCTGCCATCGAGAAGCAGGGCAGGTGAGTGTTGTTTGCCAGGGAAAAGGGCCGTGGATTGTGTTTGGGGGCCTGTGGCTGGGAGAGGCCGGCTGGCTCCTGAAAATCCACGATACGCAGGATGTTTCTCAGACCCAAGGTAGCAACATTGCCAAGTCGGGCTGGTTTGATAGTACCAAGTTGCTCCTGCAATCTGCCATCCAGAAGCAGGGCAGGTGACTTTTCTTTGCCAGGGAAAAGGGTCGAGGTTTGTGTTTGGGGGCCTGTGGCCAAGAGTGTCTTGCTGGCTCCTGAAAATCCATGATACGCAGGATGGTTCCCAGACCCAAGGTGGCACCAGTGCCAAGTCGGGCTGGTTTGATATTACCAAGTGGCTCCTGCAATCTGCCATGCAGAAGCGGGGCAGGTGAGTGTTGTTTGGCCAGGTAAGAGGGCCGAGGTCTGTGTTTAAGGGCCTGTGGCTGGGAGTGGCCGGCTGGCTCCTGAAAATCCACGATACGCAGGTTTGCATGAAGCACTGATATCTGACATACGCAATTTTGAATAGGAGAGGAAAAAGAAAATGGGAAGAAGTTTTTAATTTTAGTGGTTTCAATTTTAATTTCCGTGCACTTTTTCAAAACTTGTCAGCTCAAATGCCCATCAACATCTTTTAGTCATCTGTAAGTCAGTATGCATATAAAATGTGCTTCAAATCAAAAGAATTTCAAATTTGCACTCCAAGTTTCTATGCCTAGATTTATGATTTCCTACACCTATTAGATGAAAGGAAGGCCTTTTTTACTGTGGGAGTGCCGGAACACTGGAACAGGTTGCCCAGAGAAGTTGTGGGTGTCCCATCCCTGAAAGTATTCAAGGTCAGCTTGGACGGGGCTTGGAGCAGCAACAAAGGAGAAGCTTGATGGTAGAGAAACAAAGTTGGACTATAGAAGAAACTGAGATTGAAGTATAGGAGCAAGTTTTCTCTCAGCTCTTGGGGTAAATTCAAAGTTGTACAAAATGACATTTATCTGTGATTTTCACTACTGTAACAGAAAGGTTCATGAAAACTGTACAGAAGATAGCAAATTTTAAAAGAGATAAGAATTACAGCATAAAATCCATGGGACTGGTTACAACATGAGACACTCTCTAAGAGAAAATCTCTGTGTTTCAGCACTTCATCATGGTAAGATTTCATGAAGTGCCAAAGAAGGCGGCAAAATATCATTCGGGACATTATTTACTGGAGTTCAGCCTGGCCATTAGTAGGAACTGGGTTTGACCACATCATGTAGATATACCACACACACTTTCCCTTCACTGAAAAATGACTGTTTACAACGAAGAAGCAATTGACGATCAAAATTGATTGAAAGCATCTTAAACATGTCAAGGATTTCATTGTAGATGATCTGTGATCCAAATGCTTCTTCCACCTTTGAGAGGGACAGAACAATTCTTCCATATCATGATGGTTTAAAATTGTATCAACCAATGTTTTCTGCTGAAAAGATATCATCTATTTTTTTCTATTTTTGGAAGAAAATATTCCTAGACATACAACAGGTGAGAACTAAGTAATTTTAAAGAAGCAAATGACATGAAAATATTCTGTAAATAGAATGAAATGAAAAGCTGTGTTTTAAATAGGAGCTAAATATGAAACAGAATTTCTGTACCAGGCATTTGAATTACTGCACCAGCTCTTTTGCCCATCAAGAGAGGCATTGAGCATTTCAGTCTTTTCCAAGGTGTTCATGATCTGCTATGCTGATCTCTGTGTGTGCCTAGGTGTGTGTGGAAGGGGGGGCATGTGAAGGGGAGTGTGTATGTTTGCTTTACAATTGTTGTGGCAGATTCATGCCTCAGCTCCATGTTTTGTTTTAGAAAGGTCACACAGAGTGGATATGAAGTTTACTATCAACAAGAGATCAATTCCCAAATCATCCATTTGACTCTACCTTATAAATCATGTGCTTTGTTGCATATTTTATCAAATCTACTTTCAAGCCAGATGGAGGAAGGAGGATGTGGGAATCCCTCCACCATCTTGCAACTTTTATGCAAGTAGGTTTTCAAGAAAATCATCATTTCTCTTGGAAATATGTCTGGAACAGGCATGATGGTAGTGTCAACCTGTTGGAGTTTTTGTTGCTGGAAGAAGTTGTACAAAAGGATTGGTTTTTACATTGACCGCTTACTGAATCAAGCGCAGGAATACATTGGAAATTCAACTGGGGCTTCCTTTTCCCAGCAGACCACTTCTAGAATGAGCTTGTACAATGAAGCTGACGCTTCTGCTCTCTTTTTGTTTCTTTCCTATTTTTCTTGGCTTCTTTGCCACTCTCTAGACAATTTGTGAACTCTTTTCCCAACTCAAATGGTTTCAATAGTCTGATTGTGATCATACATTTTTACAAGGAATTTTTAAAATCTTTCCTCGAGTTAAGAAAGTCAAGGACTTAGGTCTTTTTCTTCCCTTATAATATTGCAATGAAATTGATAAATAAAGACCAACTCTTTCTTTTTGTTTTTAACCCAAGTAGATAATTCCCATCCATTCATCCATTTGCTGGACCAATAGTTGCCATGCTGATGGAAGTTGTCACTTCTTAACAATAGACATTCTGTGACTATGTTGACAGCACTTTGGGTGAAGATCCTAACTGGTCTTGGATGCACATAGGGAGAAATTTGCTCAGCCAGTGTCAGTCTTAAGCATGCGTATCAGAAGATCTTTCTAGAGCTGGGAATTTTCCCATGAAAGGGATTCAGTTAGGGAAGAGACACTCGTCCCAGAGTTTTACATTCTTCTTGAACACTGCTTAAGGAACTTAGATGCCGTGTCCATTTGGATCTCTGTCTTCACAGAACTTTGTCATGCAAGTGCTTGAAATGCATCTTGAAGAGAATTCACTAGCACAGAATGAATGAGAGTGGAAGGGGTTGGTGGGGCTAACCAGGCCCAATCCCCCTGCCTAAACCAGGATACCTAGAGCCTCTTGCCCAGGAGTCTATCTAGGTGTACTTTTAATGTCTTCAAAGATCCAGGCTCCACAATCTTTCTGGGCAGTCTGTGCCGTGGTTCAGTCACCATCACAGTAAAGAATCATTTGCTGATGGTCAATGGCAATCTCCTGTATTTCATATCCTCCGAAGGGGCCAGTTTAATTGTCCATTTTATTACTCTTGTATTTACTCCACACTAGTAAGGAAAACCAAGCTTTGCTTGGAGGCAAAACAGGCATGGGATACACTACAGTCCCTCTCAGGCTCAGCAGGGCTGGCAGTGACAAAGCAGGCCGTCTGCTTCATTGTGAACCACTACAGAGCTGCATCCCAATCTGGTTTAGGTAGCATGGTATTATTAAGAGCTCCTTTTCTGCATGAGACACAAAAAGGAGATCCCAAATGATCTTCATGCAAGCATGCAGTAAAGAACTGCTCCTGCTATCCTAACGAAGCGTTTGCTTTGGCAATTACACTCTTCCCATTCATCTTTTGATGCAGACACTTCAGGTTTTCCCCTACACCCCCGCAAGGCTGACAGTCACTGTTTCCCATTTCCTGTTCTTCCCTAGAGATGGTGCAGTGGCTGCTTTGAAACAAAAAGCCCTGAGATCTGGGTTGCTTGAAGGGGCATGAAATGCTAATTAGGTGCTAGGTGGTCATATTGGTAACACCCAGGTCTGCACTGCCCAGTGCTCTGAAGCAGCAGCAGCAGGACCATGCATCATTCCTGTTGGTGGATGTTCATGTTTCTGGTGTGCAAGAGCAATGATTTTGAGGAGGGACAAAAATGCCCCTCTTCAAACAGTGGGTGTGCAAGGAGATGTGAAGTTTCACAGCCTTTTCTAGGATATTTTAGAAAGATCTAAGAGAATACTGTGGCATGGAGTAGGTCCCTAATTTTGTCTCCAGAGAAATGCCCAAAGGGCACATTGACTCTGTTGCTGATGGCAACCCCAGAAGCTCATGGACCAATTTTCCCTGCAATGTGCCACCCTCCTGGGCTTTACTAGGCTAGGATAGACCCAGAGCTAAGCAAACACATGCAGCCAGGTGACATTGTGTAACATCAGAAGCTGGCAACCATGAGGACTTTGCTGCCAAAAGGTTACAGTTTGCACTGGGCCCAGAAGTGTTTTTCCCTAAGGCAAAGCAAATTGAAATGTGAAGTTTAAAAGCTTCAAATGACTATGAAAGGAAACTGCAGAATAATTTCTGGAAGGGCAGCATTGTCAATGATCATGCAGCCCACCAAGAACTGGAGCTGAATCCAGAATTGCTTCTTCCAGCTGTGGAGGAATTCATTCCACTGGCAAGCACTGGTCCATGGGAACAAATGATCCCCTAGCTCTGGGCTGAATGGCACCCAGGCTGCAGTGCAGATTTGAGGAACCCTTGTCACTTGTTATTGGCCTCCCAGGGCACGCATCCTTCTGCAAACAAGGTGCAAACAACACAGCTGGACTGCTGTCCTTGGTAAATATACATACGGGTGACTTTGCCAAAGCATTGCATCATTTCCCAGTGAAATACATGACCTCTTCTTACCTATGGAATTGTGATTGAAGACAGCTGGGAGCCAGATCTGTGGGAGATTGCAAAGGAGCAAAGCTTTGGGATTTGGGCACACTTCTCTTGGTTTCTTTGCTCAGGCCTTTGGTGAGCACAGAACACACCTAGGTAGAAAACCTTTGACTAGACAGGATCTTTTGGATCCATTGTCCCCCAAACATGTCAATGTGTGGCCCTGTTGTAATGCCAAGTAACAAAGAGCAGCACAGATGACACAAAGAAAAGATGGCCAAAGAGGAAGAGGAGAGGCCCAATGAGGAAAGGATGTGGTGAGACACTGGCACATCGAGTGAGCTGCACTCCCATAATCTCTAGGCTAGCAGGTCCTGGTCTCACATTCTCCTCTTGGTTTTTTCAATTGTGTTTATTTATTTACTTTTTTTCATCATCAAAATAAAATATATAGAATTAAAGAAAATGTCATCAAAACTTAAAGACAGAATCAAAACACATTAATTCAAAACTAACCCTAACCCTAATCTTAACCCTAGCCCTAACCCTAACCCCTAACGCCTAACCCTAACCCTAACCTAACCCTAACCCCAACCCTAACCCCAACCCTAACCCCAACCCCAACCCTAACCCCAACCCCAACCCTTACCCTAACTCTGACTGGGGGCGCCTGTCCCTAAATTTCCCCAATGTTTCCCCACCGTGTCTCGGATTCCCCCCCGATATTCCCCCCGCGGCTCCCCGGCCGTGTCCAGTTCTTTACTCCGATCCCGCCCGGCCGTGCCCAGTTCCAATAAAATGGAACAAAACCAAATCCAACCGTGCGGGGTCTCGGTGGGGTTTGGGGTGCACAGCTGGGATTTGGGGCGTGCGGGTGGCACCTGGGGCTCCCTCCCGGGTGGGGTTTGGGGTCAGTTGGGGCCGGTTCGGGGCTCCCGTCGACAGAGGAGCCGGGCCCGGTCGGAGGAGTCCGCAGGGGATTTGGGGGCAGCTGAGCTGGTTTTGGGGGAAACGGGGGCATTTTGGGGGCTCCGAGATGAATGCTGGGATGACCTGGGGGCATTTTGGGGCTCCCGAGTGGGTTTTCGGGGCACTTGGAGGCATTTGGACAGTCCCGGAGGGATGCTGAGCTGAACTTGTGGCCATCGCAGCTCAGCAAGGAAAGAAAAGGTAAAACAGAAAGCCTGAAAGCCAGGCAGAAAGAAATTCCCAATTTTTAACCCCAAAAATGCCGGTTGGAGCCCTAAACACTCCAAGATTTTCTCCCTGCAAGGACCCAAAATTCCCATTTCCCCCCCTTTTTCAGGCCCTACAAATGCAGGATTTTACCCAAAAAATCCGGAGATCCATCCCTAAAAGATTCGGGTTTTGAAGCCCAGAAATGCCGGGCTTGAACCCCAAACAATCCGATTTTGAACCCCAAATCTTCCCCGATTTTTTTCCCCTTCCAGGACCCAAAGGTCCCGGTCTGGAACCCCCAGAATCGCGATTTTCAAGCCCAACATTCCCGGGTTTTCACCCCCAAAATCCCCACCCAAATGCATGCCCAGAACGGGGGGGATTGAAGCCCAAAAGCCCCGACTTTTCGGGCCGGAGTTCCGGGAATTTCCCGCCAAAATGCCCCGGATGTTTCCCGCCAAAATGCTCAGGGCTTCCGGGCGCGGCAATGGTGGCGGCGGGATCGGCCCGGCTCAGGTTGGGGGTGTCCGCGGGGGGGTTGGGGGGAATCGGGGGGATTTTGGGGCTGCTGGGGGTATCGGGGGGCTGCCAGGTCGGTTTTGGGGTGAATCGGGGCCGTTTCTGGACTCCCATCGAGCGCGGCCGAACCGAGCGCGGCATAGGCGGCGGCGGGAAGGGGGCGGGGGGGCAGCGGCGGCGGGAGCGGCCGGGCCGGGGCGGAGGTGTCCGGGGGGGATTTTGGGGGGATTTGCGGGGACTCTGGGGCAATTGGGGGGGATTTTGGGGCTCCGAGGCCGGTTCTGGGGGGGATTTGGGTGGTTTCTGGGCTCTCATAAGCGGCGCCGAGCCAAGCGCGGCAGAGGCGGCGGCGGCGGGGGAGGGGTAGGGGGGGCGCAGCAGCGGGAGCAGCCGGGCCAGGGTGGAGGCGTCCAGGGGGGGATTTGGGGGGAATTGGGGGGAATTTTGGGATGGTAGCCGAGGCTGGAGGGGTCCTGAGGCGATTTTGGGGGTAGTTGAGGCTTTTTGTGGGATTTTGGGGGGAACTGGGTGGGTTTTGGGGGCTGGCAGGTGAATCTTGGGGGGGAATTGGGCCATTGTGGGGGTCCCGAGTTGCTTTTCCCAATCTTTAGCCCCAAGTTCCCGATATTTCGGCCGTCGGTCCCTGCGCCCGTTCCCCGCTGGCCCCACAAGCCCCACGTCCGAGCCCCACGCGCCCCCGGGACGGCCCCTGCGTCTGCCCCAACATGGAAAAGGGGAGCGCAGAAATAAATAGAGGAAAACATCTTGGATTGTTTCTTTCGTTTTCATTTCACTTCTGGAAAGCGGTTTCTGTTTTCCAGGAATCTTCTCCTGTCTGCTCTTCCCAAGAATCTGTCATGGAGAACAAGGTCAAGCTTCTGTCGCAAGATTTGCCACCAGGAAATGATGCCACTGGTGAAGTTTTCATGGTGACTGTTTGTGCTAGCTTAGGGCAAATTTTGGGAGGAAACCTCCAAAAGGGGTCCGCCTAGAAAGCGAATTCAAGCGGCCCCTGCCCCTACTAGTTCAGGAAAAGACTTCCCTTGAGAAAAGTGAAAAAAACCCAAGTTTATTTAACAAGTAAAGTATTCACAAGCATGAAAAATGAATAATATTAAATAAAGTCTCGGACAGTGCTGAAGAGATGGCAAATTCAGAAAGTCCTTTTTGTGGGTTGTAGTTGGCTCACTCGGTCTCTTCTAAGTCCCTCTGGTGCTGGAATGCAGCGTCCCAGAGCTCGGGGGCCACAGGTGTGAGCTGCTGCTGCCAGTGTTTTTCTGGGTTTTCAGTCCAGAGCAGGTGTAAACAGTTCCAAGAAAAAGGAAAGTCACAGTTCCTCCACAGAAAGAGGAACTTCTCTTCCTAAGCTAGCTAAAACCAAATTGCTAGAGCTGGGCTGCAAAGGCACCGGGAAATTTCCACATCTGGGCACTGGTGGTCCAGCAAACACCAGAGCTGGATGGTGCTGGTGCCAGAACCTGCAAATTTCCAAACTTTGGCTGTCTGTGCCAGCAAATCGCTGGACTTGGGCTGTGCCAGCACCAGGAAGTTTTCAGATCTGGGCGCTGGCGCTGCCAGCCAACACCATATCTGGGTGGTGTCATTGCCAGAGACAGAAATCTGCCAGATTTGGGCTCTGCTGGCACCGGGAAATTTCCAAATCTTGGTTCTGGTTACATGAAATGCAAGATGTGGGGGTGGTACCAGAGCCAGTAGCAGGAAGCTGCCACAGGGTTTGGATTTCTGTGCCAGCAAATTGCTTCACTTGGGCTGTGCCAGAATAGGGAAATTTCCAGATCTGGACACTGGCAGTGCCAGCCAACAGCCCATTTCAGGCTCCAGGAAGGACTGGATCTGGATGCCTTCCTCTTTTCTTTCCTTCTTTCCTTCCTTCTTTCCTGGGGTCCTGCTGCCAGCAAACTCCCAATTGGGCAGTGCTGACAAGGGGAAGTTGCCAGGTTTTAGCTTTCCTTGCCAGCAGATTGTTGGACATGGGTGGTGCCAGAAGAGGGAAATTTCCGGATGTGGGCATTGACAGTGCCAGCACACACCAGATCTGGGTGAGGGATGAGCCGGCACTGAGAAATTTCCTGATGCTAATTTTCTGTGCCAGCAAATTGCTGGAATTGTGCTGTGCAGGCATCTGAAAAATTCCGGATCTGGGTACTGGCGGTGTCAGCAAACACGAGATCGGGTTGCTGTAGGTACCAGGTATTTGCTTGGTTTTGGCTTTCTTTGCCAGCAAATTGCTGCACTTGGGCTGTGCCAGAATAGGGACATACCAAGATGTGGGAACTGGCAGTGCCAGCAAACACCACATTTCAGGAAGGACTGGATCTGGACCCGTTCCCTCCCTGCCTCCCTCCCTCAACAATGTGCCAGAGGGGCTGGACAGCAGCCAGGCAGAAAGGGACCTGCAGGGACTGATGGAGAGCAGGCTGCACATGAGCCAGCAGTGTGCCCAGGTGGGCAAGAAGGCCAATGGCTCCTGGCCTGGCTCAGGAATGGTGTGGCCAGCAGCAGCAGGGCAGGGATTCTTCCCCTGTGCTCAGCACTGCTTGGGCAGCACCTCGAGTGCTGTTTTCACTTCTGGGCCTCCCAATTCAGGAAGGACATGGAGGGGCTGGAGCGTGTCCAGAGAAGGGCAACAAGGCTGGGCAGGGGTCTGGAGCACAAGTCGTGTGAGGAGCAGCTGAGGGAGCTGCTGGGGTTGTTTATCCTGGGGGAGGCTCAGGGGAGACAAGGCAGTGTCAGGGCACAGGCTGGACTTGATGATCTCCATGACCTGTTCCACCCTTGCTGATTCTGGGATTCTCTGAAAGAATACTTGGAGCAGTTGACCGATGAGCCCTGGGCCTCCTCTTCAGGAGCTCCAGCAGCCCAGGTCCCTCAGCTTCTCCTGCCAGCCCCAAAGCCCATCCTGTCAGTCCTGCAGAGCCTCTGCAGCTCCTCCTCACTGCCCAGAACAGGGAGCCCCAGAGCCAGACACAGCAGCCCAGATGTGCCCCCCTGGCCTGGGGTGCCTCTGGCAAGGGAGCAGCACCAGGCACTGCAGGAGCCTGCAGACAATTGATCTGAAGGCCAAACCTCCTTAGCTCCTTCTGAAAGAGCAGGAACAGTTCCTCATTGCAGTGTGGTGGAATGCTGGGCACCGCAGCTCCAGGTGAGGACTGGACACAAGTTTGCTCCCACTGAGTGCTGTGATGAGTTCTGCAGGAGCTCTGGGCTCCTGGGCTTGCCAGGCACAATAAGGAGAGAAGGAGCCAAGTCCACTGATGTGGGAAATGGATATGTAGAAAGCTTTTAGGGCCTAGTAGAATGCCCACAGAGTATGAATCTGTATATAAACCTTGAGACAAGAAATGCTAACTTAAAAATGCCATGGAATAGGACAGATATTGTTGAGAGAGAAATGAAGCTGGAAAAAAGTTTCAAAAGATGGCCTTGCAAATAAGATTTTGGAAAAACAGAGCTATGAAAGATGCATTGAAGTGGGACCCACAAAGAGTATTTTTAAATCACTGGCTTTAAGGCATCTACAACATGGCATGGCAAAAGGCTGATAGACCAAGAAACGCTTATAATGTATTATAATTAGGAAGTAGTTGGCTTCTGATTGTGATGGCGTGAATTATAACATCTGTATTGTCTCACCTTTCTCATGAGACTGAAAATGGAATACGAGTTTTTAAAACACCTCTCAGTGTCCCCATCTCTAGGTCAAGAAAAGAGTATTATCCAACACGCTGACACACCTTTGCCTCGAGCATAGCCCAGCCTGGACCAAACACACTGAAAGGTTTCCCCTGTGGCCCATGTCTCGAAACATCAGGTCTGCTGTTTGACAACTCAGGTTGGGTTTGTGTCAAGGAGTTCCCTCAGAAATACTGGGTTTGTCTTCCTCTGTGCCTTCCCCTCAGCAGCCTTGGGGATGCTCCTGTGTGAAGCCATCTGTCTCACACAGTTTGAGACAACTTCAAACTGGATATTGTGCAAGAAGTTGTCTCCTCTAAAGTGTGCCAACAATCCCTTTCCAGCAATAGGAAATTATTACTAATGGATGGAAGTGGAAAACCCCCAACAGTTTATTATCAAACAGAATCCCCCCATGACACGCGTTCCAAGAAGGCGCTGGGGTCTCTCTTGGAAGAACAGGAGCTGTCACGGGGCAGTTCCAGCAGCTGATGGAAGCTCGGGGACTCATCCGGTGTTGGCTTTCTCCCACGGCAGAGCTCCATGGAGCGGGCAGGGCAGTGAAGCAGCTGGGCTGGAGCCCCTCGCTGCCTTGTCTCCCCGGCGTGGCTCAGCTCACAGACTCTCGGGCTGGGAGCGGGGCCGCTCCACTCCTGCCGGCACCGTGTCCCTGGGCTTGGACAAACAGTTTCCTGCCAGGAGAGCCCTGCACACTGCTCCACAGATCTTTCATAAAGGCCCAAACCAACTCCAAACACTCTGTCTGCAGCAGCTTTGCACAAAGGGCTGCAGCAATCCGGGACAGCTGCAAGTGAGTGTCGGAAGGCTCTTGTCTTGTTCCTGACAGCAGAATTCTTGATGATCTGATGCAGTTTTATTCAGATGTAACATGAGAGCTGAGGTTTTTTGTTAAAATATTTCATGATGAGTAACAAGCCTTGGGAGCATGAGGTGCAGGACTGACATGCCAAAGCATGAGCATATCCTCCAAAGCGGCCAGTTTAATTGCCCATTTTATTACTCTTGTATTTACTCCACACTAGTAAGGAAAACCAAGCTCTGCTTGGAGGCAAAACAGGCATGGGACACACTACAGTCCCTCTCAGGCTCAGCAGGGCTGGCAGTGACAAAGCAGGCCGTCTGCTTCATTGTGACCCACTACAGAGCTGCATCCCAATCTGGTTTAGGTAGCGTGGTATTATTAAGAGCTCCTTTTCTGCATGAGACACAAAAAGGAGATCCCAAATGATCTTCATGCAAGCATGCAGTAAAGAACTGCTCCTGCTGTCCTAACAAAGCGTTTGCTTTGGCAATTACACTCTTCCCATTCATCTTTTGATGCAGACACCTCAGGTTTTCTCTCACACCCCTGCAAGGCTGGCAGTCGCTATTTCCCATTTCCTGTTCTTCCCTAGAGATGGTGCAGTGGCTGCTTTGAAACAAAAAGCCCTGAGATCTGGGTTGCTTGAAGGGGCATGAAATGCTCATTAAGTGCTCATATGGGTAATAGCCAGGTCTGCACTGCCCAGTGCTCTGAAGCAGCAGCAGGACCATGCATCATTCCTGTTGGTGGATGTTCATGTTTCTGATGGGCAAGAGCAATGACTTTGAGGAGGGACAAAAATGCCCCTCTTCAAACAGTGGGTGTGCAAGGAGGTGTGAAGTTTCACAGCCTTTTCTAGGATATTTTAGAAAGATCTAAGAGAATATTGTGGCATGGAGTAGGTCCCTATATTTGTCTCTAGAGGAATCCCCAAAGGGCACATTGACTCTGCTGCTGATGGCAACCCCAGAAGCTCATGGACCAATTTTCCCTGCAATGTGCTGCCCTGCCTGGGCTTTGCTAGGCCGAGACTAGACCCAGAGCTAAGCAAACACATGCAGCCAGGTGACATTGTGTAACATCAGAAGCTGGCAACCATGAGGACTTTGCTGCCAAAAGGTTACAGTTTGCACTGGGCCCAGAAGTGTTTTTCCCTAAGGCAAAGCAAATTGAAATGTGAAATTTAAAAGCTTCAAATGACTATGAAAGGAAACTGCAGAATAATTTCTGGAAGGGCAGCATTGTCAATGATTATGAGCCCACCAAGAACTGGAGCTGAATCCAGAATTGCTTCTTCCAGCTGTGGAGGAATTCATTCCACTGGCAAGCACTGGTCCATGGGAACAAATGATCCCCTAGCTCTGGGCTGAATGGCACCCAGGCTGCAGTGCAGATTTGAGGAACCCTTGTCACTTGTTATTGGCCTCCCAGGGCACTCATCCTTCTGCAAACAAGGTGCAAACAACACAGCTGGACTGCTGTCCTTGGTAAATATACATACGGGTGACTTTGCCAAAGCATTGCATCATTTCCCAGTGAAATACATGACCTCTTCTTACCTATGGAATTGTGATTGAAGACAGCTGGGAGCCAGATCTGTGGGAGATTGCAAAGGAGCAAAGCTTTGGGATTTGGGCACACTTCTCTTGGTTTCTTTGCTCAGGCCTTTGGTGAGCACAGAACACACCTAGGTAGAAAACCTTTGACTAGACAGGATCTTTTGGATCCATTGTCCCCCAAACATGTCAATGTGTGGCCCCGTTGTAATGCCAAGTAACAAAGAGCAGCACAGATGACACAAAGAAAAGATGGCCAAAGAGGAAGAGGAGAGGCCCAATGAGGAAAGGATGTGGTGAGACACTGGCACATCGAGTGAGCTGCACTCCCATAATCTCTAGGCTAGCAGGTCCTGGTCTCACATTCTCCTCTTGGTTTTTTCAATTTTGTGTAATTATTTACTATTTTTCATCATCAAAATAAAATATATAGAATTAAAAATACATCATCAAAACTTAAAGACTGAATCAAATCACATTAATTCAGAACTGTATCTAAAGAGAATATGAGAACATATGTACAGCTGTAACTATGAAGCCTAATGCATCAATCCTATTCTTCAAACACTCTTCATACAGGCGGCAGCTTCTTCCTGAGCTTGGAGGAAAGAGAGCTCTTTTGGAGGGGAGGCGAGGACTTTGTGGGTGAGGGAACATTGGAAGTGTCCCAAGAAAACTTCTCGGTAAGACGGTAACCAGTCAGATCTGCAAAATGGAGACACAAAGTTTAACAGAGGCCTCCATGCAAACCTAAAGCATCTGAAGCTCCATATTTCCTGGGACACATTTCCTGGAGATGTGTAAACAGCTGCACAGGGAAACATGCTCCGCCCCACCTTAGCAAGAATGCCCCGCCCTTGTCCCGCCCTGGTCCCGCCCCGGTCCCGCCCCCTCACTTCATGTGCGGAGCGCTCCGCCCCGTCCCGCGGCTCAGCCAATCGCGTTGCATCGCGCGGCCGTCGCCGGGCAGCGAGCAGCCGTTGGGTGTGAAGCGGCCAAGCGGGGCCCCATCTGCCCGCCGTTTGAAATGCTGCGGGGCGGAAAAGCAGCGGCAGCGGCGCGGAGGTGAGCGTGCCACAGGGCCGGAGAGGCGGCCTGAAGGCGCAGTCCCGAGCGGGGAGGCTGTGGTGAGGCGGGCAGGGGAAGGGAGAATGTCGCTTATCGGAGGGAGCCCCAAAGAGCGGCTGGAAGAGGCGCCAGCTGATCAAGGAGCCCCGAGGAGCGGAGGGAGGGTGTATCGGCTGACGGAGTGTCCCGAGGAGCGGCTGGGGAGAGTGGGGGTGTGCGTTGGCGGGGAGGAGCGGCCGGAGCGCTTGCACAGTCCGGTGGTGGGGAGGCCGGCGGGGCTGTCGGAGTAGGCTCAGCCCAGCCAGTGGGCACGGCTAACCCCGCCGACCCGCAGGACCACGGCGCAGTTCCTGTTGGAGGCGGACCTGCACGGGCTGCTGAAGCTGGACACGCTGATCCCGAACGCGCCACCTGCGCGATGGCAGCGCAAGGCCAGTGAGAGCGGCCCCAGGCCCAGCCTCGTCGGTGTGTCGCCCGTGAAGCTGGCCAATTGCTCCCACAGCTCCAGCAAGACGCCGTCGACGACAGCCGGTGAGCGCCGGCCACCAGCAGCAGAGGTTGAGTGCAGGAGCCTTGCCCAGGCTGCTTGTCCGTAGCCATGGGGCTCTGGGCTCCCTGCCACGCTGCCCTACCGGCTGCTGCTCAGGCAGGAGGAGGTGGGCTGTGCTCCTGACAGCCACCCACCTCCTTGCCAGCATGAGGGGCAGAGCTGCTGTTCGCCCAGCTGAGCCTTGCTGGCACAGCTGTATGCTAGGACGAGTGTGGGCAGGACTGTCAGCTGACAGCTTTACATCCTGTGAGCGTTTTTGTATCTTCCCCTTATCTCTGGACTCTGGAATTGTTGCACTAGACCCAAGTGCACACAGTCCCTAACCAACTTGGTGGCAGGGAGGAAAATATAAGTTAGTTGTGACTGGGTGGCATGAGACCTCAGAGTCCTACTTGTCTGGTGGATGTGATGTGGAAGAGTGTTGGGTTTGCTCCCGTGAAAGCTCTAATAGAGGCTGTTAAATAGTTGTAAGACAATATTTTCATATGTGAATGCAGGTAAATCTGGATCCAAAATTCAAAGCTACCCCACAAAGGCCGGGGGGGATCGCTACATTCCCAATCGCAGCACTATGCAGATGGAGATGGCAAATTTCCTCCTAACCAAAGAGAATGACCCTGCTGAGGATTCCCCTACCAAGAAGGTGAGCATGTTGCTAAGTTACAATTGCTTCAACAACCGCTACTCCTTCCTGCCCCTTTACAGAGCAGTAAACAATAGGTTCTATCAAGGGGGCACACGGGACTGACAAGTCCCAGCCATCACTACTTGCAGCTCTGGGCTTCAGGAGCCTAGGATGAGACTGAAGCTGTAGAGACTGCCATGCACTCTAAGCCTATGCTGCTCCTGGTAGCAAAATTTAGCTTTTGACTAATGAAGCTTTAAAATATAGCAGGCAACACAAACACAAAGCTGTGAGCCTATGCAAAGTGAAACTGCTGGTGGTAGCTATTCTAGGACAATGTCTCCACAGGGAACACTTCTGGAATGTTTTACACTGTCTTCTGAAATCTGTTTGTGAAGCATTTGGTCTCTTTGTGGCTGTGGCTTTTCCCACTGGCAATGACACTGAATTTGCCATTGTGTGAAAATGTGAGCAGGACGACGTATGAAAGTGTGAGGAAAAACTGCTTTGACCTGCCTCTGTGTGACTGACCCTTGCAGCACAGGCAAACATCTTCATATTCAAAGAGAAGGGGACTTAGGTGTCTGTTTAAATTGCAGTGTGGGAATTGTTTTAAATGCATTGCACTGAGGGTGATTTGTCTCTGCAGGAGCAACAGAAAGCCTGGGCAGTGCATCTGAATGGTTTTGATGTAGAAGAGGCAAAGATCCTCCACCTCAGAGGAAAACTAGAGAATGCTCCAGAAGGTATGATCCAGAGTCTGTGTGAGCTGAATCAGCAGGAGAGATCAGGTCAGGGGAACAGCAACACAGAGGCTCTGTGTGTGGTCACAGGAGAAATCAACTGGTTTCTGAGAGCTGTACAGGCTGGAGTCTCCTTTCTTAAGGTTCCTGAGGTCGAGGGAGGGCATAACAGTTACAGTGAATTTATTTAGGAGAGGTGCTATGACTGCCAGTTGGTCACCTGTTACGGGGCTTGCAAGGGTCTTCAGGGTGAAGAGAGAGACAAGAATCTTGACCTCATGTTCAGAAGGCTTGATTTATTATTTTATGATATATATTACATTGTTACTATACTAAAAGAAATAGAAGGAAAGTTCTCAGAAGCTAGCTAAGCTAAGAATAGAAAAAGAATGAATAAACAAAGGGCTGTGTCTCAGCAGAGGGTGAGACCCAGCTCTGCTGTGAGTGGTCAGTAAATCCAAACATTCACCCGAGACCAATCACACATCCACCTGTTGCATTCCACAGCAGCATATAACCATTGTTTACATTTTGTTGCTGAGGCCACAGCTTCTCAGAAGGGAGAAAAATCCTAAAGAAAGGATTTTTATGAAAAGATGTCGGTGACAGCCACCTGTACTGCAGGTTCCAAACCTTCATGAAGTCTATAAGAGCACCAAACTCTCTGCACTTTCTAGCTTAAACTGCAACTAAATATAATGGGATTCAAAAACCCAAGTGTTTGTTAAATTTGTTTCCATGAATGAGGAAATTGTAGCTCACCCCTGTTCAGCAGTTCATACTGACAGTGATTTTAGTGCACTGCAGGCTTGTGAGTGTTTCTCTTAGGACTTTATTTTCACTCCAAGGGATTCCTAGGTGGGTGAGCAGCACTCAGCTGGGAGGAAACTAACTCAGGTTAACAAACCTGTTCCCCTGCACACAGGCTGTCAGAATAACCTGAAAGCGCTCTACAGTCAGAAAATGGCACCTGGATCCAGCAGGAAGAATAGCAGATATATTCCCTCAAAGCCAGAACGGGTCTTGGATGCACCAGAGATGTTCAATGACTACTGTAAGTAGGCTGCAGGGTTGAGTGCTGGGCATCCAGAACATTTTGCACTGGATTCCTGTTCCTAGGACAGTGTAACTGGGCTGTCTGTATTATTTGGTGTACCCAGGCTAGCACAGACCCCTTCTGGAGTGTCCCTGTGTGGCCTTACCGAGACAGTGGTCTAGGGCACTGTGTAGATGCCTTGGAGCAGGGTACCTGGCCCCAGCAGCTGGGCATAGTGACACTCAGAAGGCTGCCCCTCACCTGTACATGTGTGTGTGCACATGTGCACCCACACCTGCTGCAGCAGCACAGGTGAAGGGCAGGGCTCTCTAGCCATCATGGTGTGACCTGCATTGCTCTTTCAAATTGTAGATCTGAATCTCATAGACTGGAGCTCCCAGAACTTCCTGGCACTGGCTCTGGACAACACTGTTTATCTGTGGAATCATGCTACTAGGGAGATTATTCCCCTGCTGCAGATGGAGCATCCAGATATTTACATTTCCTCTGTGTCATGGATTAAAGATGGAGACTACCTTGCTGTTGGCACAAGTAGTGCTGAGATTCAGGTGAATGCAGGAGTAAAACTAGAGGTGTTTTCAAGGGATTGACAGAACTGTGGGGCCTGGGGACAAAACCTTGGCTGGCAGAGGAAGGATGCCATGCACCTGACTTGTTTTCCCTGGTGTGGGGTGGAACTGCCCAGCGTGCAAGGCAGGGTTTGGTTTGGGGGTTTTCTGATAAGCAGCATTACCTTCTGTGCTATAGTCATGAGATACACATTTTCTCTGAGAAAGCTGAATGCCAGAGCCTGTGCAGCAAGGTTCCTAGGGCATAGAAACAGGATTGGGTTTCTTCTGAAGAACTTTTTGCTTTGCGTTTCCAGCTATTGTTGCATTTATATTGTTGTATATCATATTTCTAGGGTCTCATACCTTCTGGGTGGTTTTCTCACAGCAGCTCTTCACAGCAGCTCTTCACAGCAGCTCTTCACAGCAGCTCTTCACAGCAGCTCTTCACAGCAGCTCTTCACAGCAGCTCTTCACAGCAGCTCTTCACAGCAGCTCTTCACAGCAGCTCTTCACAGCAGCTCTTCACAGCAGCTCTTCACAGCAGCTCTTCACAGCAGCTCTTCACAGCAGCTCTTCACAGCAGCTCTTCACAGCAGCGTTGTTGTTGCTTCTCACTCAGGACTCCTCTCCAACTCTCCCTGAATGCCGCACCCCCTTTTATCCCAGCTACCTCCACGGGCTACAGCTGCTGACCAATCAAGGACATTGCAGATGCAGCCCATTTACAATAACTAGAATCAGGGCAGGGTCACTTTTACAATACAGAGATCTTTTACTGCAATACATATATTTACTCAGGCCCCTATAAGCTATGGGACATTGAGCAGCAGAAACGTCTCCATGATCAGAACCAAGCAGAACCATGATCAGCCATTGTGCCCGTGTGGGAACCCTCAGCTGGAACAGCTACATCCTCTCCAGGTAAAGCAGTGGGTCAAGCAGTTTCCAGTTGTTGCAAACTCCTATCCCTCAATCTATGTGTGGCATGGGTTAGGGATGGCAGAGAGAAGTTTGTATTGGCTTGGGATTCTTACTTAGCCTTACCTGTTGGGGCTGTGAGGAGAAGGCCTCTTTCCTGTATTGCAATTTGCGCTGAAGCTGTAAAGAGCTTGTGTGGGTGTTTCACTCACACCAACAGACCTGTGTTGCTGGTAACACTGGTTGAAATCCAGTGTCAGGTATAGCAGTCTTGCAACAACAAAAATGGATTTGGGTGAAAATGTGCAGCCTGACCCTGCAAGCCTTCTCTTCTCTCTGCAGTGGTGCACGGACTGGGCACATCCATCACCACGATGTCCGAGTGGCTGAGCATCATGTGGCCACCCTTGCTGGCCACACACAGGAGGTGTGCGGACTCAAATGGTCTCTGGATGGCCGCTCCCTGGCCAGTGGAGGCAATGACAGTCTTGTGAATGTCTGGCCATGCACCCAAGGTGGGGGTGGAGACTTTGCTCCTCTAAAGACCTTCACTCAGCACCAGGGTGCTGTCAAGGTGAGCACAGAGCTGCCATGGGCGGATATGTGAGTGCAAGGCAGGCATGCAGCACTGGCTGGGTGCAGGTTGCCTCTTGTATGTTTTAAAATGAACTCTCCTCTCTCAGGCTGTGGCGTGGTGCCCATGGCAGATGAATGTTCTAGCCACTGGAGGTGGCACTAGAGACAGACATATCCTCATCTGGAACGTGTGTTCTGGCACCCGCCTCAGTGCTGTTGATACCCGTTCCCAGGTGAGAGATGAACATCAGCTTGGAGACAAACACCTTCTGGCAGCACACCTACACAGAGCTGCTGGCTCCTCAGGCCCAGAGGCACAGGGAAGGAGGGGGACCATGCTCGCCTCCGAGTTGTGAGCATGAGCACAAGCACCTTGTCTCACCTGTGTTACTGCCTCTTTGCAGGTGACTTCTATCCTATGGTCCACAAACTACAAGGAGCTCATTTCAGCCCATGGCTTTGCACAGAATCAGCTGGTTATATGGAAGTATCCAATAATGAACGAGGTTGCAGAGCTGCAAGGTAGATGGACAGGGCCTGGGTGGGAGGGCTGTTAGAGGTTGAAGACAGCTGCACTCCTTGGTTGGAGCCTGCAGCATCACTGATACAGGACAGTATCCAGGGCCATGCTGCTAGGAGTAAAGCATGCCCACGGGGCTGTGGAAGAGATACCATTGATCCAAGTGTATGCTTGGGATCTGAAATCACGCTGCCACAGCCATTGGGGGGACAGCTATGCAAGCTGGCAGGGCTCATGGGAGCATACAGGAGTAAATGTGGATGTGCTGATCAGCTCAGCCCTGATTGCACATTCCTTCTCCTCCTCAGCTCATACGGATAGAATCTTGAACCTGACCATGAGCCCTGATGGTACATCAGTGGCCTCAGCAGCTGCTGATGAAACACTGCGGATCTGCTGCTGTTTTGAGATGGATCCCATAAAGAAGAAGGAGAAAGAGAAGGCAAACAGTACCAAAAGCAGTATTCCTCACCAGAGCATCCGCTGAGAGCACGGGATTGTTGTGGGGAGCGGGATATTTGGTTTACACACTGTACAGTATTTTAAATGTTAATGAACTGCTTAACTTGACTTTTTCTAAATGGAGTCTGATGAAAGAAAAAGCCATGGCTCCTAAACCCAAGTCCTTCTCCCTGAGGCTGGGGATCTGGGCAAGGAGTGGAGACCTAGGTCTTAAGGGCCAGTTTACAGGCCCCTGAGCTTAGAACAGCCTAGCAGAAGGATGCTGTGCAAGGGCTGTACTTCTGTTTCTGTCCCAGCTAAGATAGATATGTCACCTGCCCCATCTAGATGCTGACTACAAGCACAGCAGCTCCACCACAGGCTCAACTGAAAGCACAGCATGGCTATGGCCTCAGTTTGTGTTGTCCTGGCCTGTCTCACAAGCCCAGGGACACCTTCCTATGGCTCTGCAGGCAGATCTCAGTTTGTCTTGTTAGCTACAGGCAGCCATCACTGCCTGCCTATGGTGCTGGAGTAGAATAGCTATTGGAAAAAAAAGGAGGGAGGGAAATATAGAGCAACAGCTGTAATCACCCCAAAGGCTGGAAAGGGGCTGGCTCTGGCATAAGGCCTGCAAAGATGCAAAACAAAAGGTTGGCTTACACTGCCACAGCCAGCCTGGATGTCATGCAAGAGCCACGCAAAGCACCACCAACCCTGTGCTCAGTCTTCAGTCACGTATTCCTCCAACAACTCTGATCTCCCTTCCCCTCCTGCTGACAGGAGGCCCTGGTGCCTCACTGAGGCTTCATGCAGGGGAACAAGCACCAGGGCTCAGCTTACATTTATTGGAGCTTGACTCCCCTACACTTGGAAAAATGCCTTTTTTCCAGGCTGAACTGTGCTGGAGCAAGTTGCAGGAAATATATTTGAGCCCTTACCTGACCAATAACCAGCTCAGCCACGCTGCTTTGCACGGTGGAGCCGCAGTGTCTGAGGTTGTGGGGCTGCACCAGACCCATCAAGCCTGTCCTTCAGCTGCACCAGCATTGCCGGGGCTGCTGGGGACACTGCACAGCTGATAAGCACCTTGGCCTGTACAAAGCAGCTCCACCAAGCCTGTGCCTCCCATCAGCCCTCAGTGATTAGCTGAGGATGGATTATTAACTGTTTTCACCTTTCCCTCAGCACAGTACCACACTGTGCCTAGCACCAGCTCTTCCTCCTGAACCTTACAGCAGCTGGAACCTTCAAAGGTTCCAACTTGTGCACTGCCAAGGCCAGTGAGTGTGTAACCACACCCACCAGAGCACCCCCCCCAAACACACATAAAGCTGATATGGGGGGCACAGTCTCAAAAAACAGCCACTGAGCCAGCACCTTCCCAGCAGTGCTGCTGGTGCATCCCCATTTGGCCACTTGGGAAAGATCAGGAGGTCCAAGGATGGAGCTCTCCCTCAGACACAAATCCTCGGGCCACAGCTGTCTCTAAAGGGGAAGCAGGCAGGAACCCAGATGCAAGGCTGGGCTCTTCCACAGAGCTGTGCTGTTGTTGTAGGAGCTCTGCCCCACAGCCCTGCACCTGGTGCTGGGAGTTAGCACAGACTTGCCCTGTAGGGCCACAGCTGATTAGGCCTTCCCTGGTCCCTGACCTGGAAGGAAAGCTTTATATGCCAAAAAGTTCCTGTCATTTCTTCAGTCCCATGTAAGAGCAGCTCAGCTTTCTCACAGACTCTTTCTTTCTCCTTAGCACATACCCCACACCCAGATGCTGTGCATTACACAGCCCTTAGAGGACCTCTGAGCATTACCAGAGGGTAATGATACTGCAGGGTCTTTGACCCCATGCTGGTCTCTTACAGTCCTGGAGTGAGGAGTAGCAGAGGAAGGAAGTGGGCACTGATCCAGCAGGCCCAGTAAACACAGCCCTGTAAGGTGTGAATTCAGTTCACAGCATGACAGCATATTAATTACCAAGTGCCATGACCAGCCCATAGAAGAGCACAGCTAACAGTATTATGAATAAGAAGCTTGACTAGGCCAATATTCAAGCAGCAATCAATTTATTATTTAATATGGTAAAGTATGAGCAATACAGCGCTGGGTACAGTGGGGTAAGTTTTTCCTCCAACTGCACACTGATAATTGAGGGTTACAGGTATTTATAGGAGCACCCATCAGTTTTTTTCAGCAGTTTCTATTTCCAATCTTTTACTCATCAGCAATTCTTATTCGAAATTATTACATCAAAATTCTATACACTATTGTGATTTTAATTTCTCAGGATGTATCTCAAAGGAGTATCCCCAGATGGTGACCGTCCAGTTTCTGAAAGAAGAAAGATGAATCCCATCTGGTGGGGTCCCGCTCCCCAGATGTGGGTCTACCTTTTAATTGCAGAGACTCTAAATCTCATAACAGTGATATCCAGCTTCCCTTTGGTCGAAACCATAAACCCTTGAGGTGATGTTCGTCTTCCTTTCTCAAGCTGTTTTTCTCTGCTTCAATAAGGTGTGAGATAAGCATATTTCCTTTATATATATTCCAAAGCTACAGTTTCAAGGATACAAGTAATATTCTAAAATTATAATTCAAAAGGTTATTATTACAGAGCTCCTTATGGATTAAATGCAAGCAAAATGCAACATGTTTTAACACCTTAATTGCAATACTCCTAAATCAACTAGGGTTAACTGCAAACAAAAGATAGGTTCAAAGGCCTTTTTCCATGCTTTACTCTCCTCAGTTATTATTAGAATTCGCAACTATCCCATTGTTGGGGTCCACACATTTTGCATTCACAAATACACACGTCACCTGTTTGAACCTGACATGAAACACAGCTTTGTATCTCACAAACAAGAAAATGCAATCCTTGCTCTTCTGACACAGCTCTCTCTGTTCATGATGTGGGACAGCGAGTGCTGATGATGTGCAGGAGCTGATGCAAGGGACAGGGACGAGGATACAGCAGGCACAGTGCCAAGCTGACAGAAGGATGATCTCTGGCATGGCACTGAAGGAGGAGAGTTTGCAGGCAGGACAGAAAATGGCTCTTTGTTTCACCTCTTCTTTCAGTGCTGCTAAGAATGTAGCCCGTAGCAAGCTGGGAACACCAGAGCCTGGAGCCCTTTCCAGGCAGGGCTGCATCAGACACAAACCAGCCGGGGACTGAGGAGCCCCTGGGGCGGCGGTGAGCAACCTCGGGCTCTGCTCACTGCTGCTGGCATTTTCTATTGAACCATCTCCAAGGACTTCTCTTGTGCTCTGTATTTCTAAGGGTTTTTCCCCTTGTTTGTTTTTGGTTGTCTCCTGCACCTTTTTTTCTCCAAATTCTCCTACCCTGTCAGCAGCAGCCCCTGTCCAGAACTGGCTCTAAAATATCACCAAAGCAGCTAGGAACAACAATGGGTGGAATCCTGCAGCTCAGGAATTCCTATGCCAGAGCCCTGTCTGTGCCTTAGGCTCTGTCAGGACCTCCTTCTCTGTGCAAAAACTAGGGATTAGTGGAGTTTTTTGTGAAAGAGCTCCTGAGAAGCAAATGTTGTCCTAGGTTTCTCAGAAGTGTTTCCGTTAAGTTCATTGCTGGCAAAGAGAAAGTAAGGCCAGGGTAGCAGAGCAGCTGGGAGCTGGTCACTCCCTGCAAAGGGCTGGTGTATGATGTGAACACCACATTCCAGGAGGGGCGAGCAGGGTCAATGTGCTCAAGGTGCTGCAAATGAGGTTTGGGTTCAGTTACAGAGTAGTCAGGAGTGGTGAGCACTGCAAGATCCAGCTGCAGTCCCCATCCATGTCCCTTTCAGTGCTGGCTTTAGGGCGTCTGCAGCCTGGATCCAGAGCGCCCTGAGGGGCTCCTGAGGCTGCCTTTGCACTCAGGGTGAGGATGCCCAGGAGCCCCTGAGGCCGCAGTGGGGACCAGGGCTGGGCCTTGTGGCCTGGCAGGTGTGGCTCTGGGGGCTGTGACATGCCAGGGCATGGGTCACTGTCACTGCCCTCCGCAGCCCTGGCTAGCTCTGTGATGCTCCAGGGACAATGGCAAGAGTGGGGAACTGGCTAGGTTGGGGTTTTGCCTGAGCCAGAACTTCTAGGCCAAATGCCGAGCAGTAGAGACCCCTGGAGGGCCGAGTGAAGGAAGCAGAGGAGGCTCTTCCACGGTGTAAAGTGCAGCAAATTCATCAGGAGAGGCAGGGGGAAGGCTCGCAGGTGAGAATTCCCAAAGGGAACCGATGTTCAAAGAAGCCCCAGTACCCCTGTGCACGGGTTTTTAAAATCTTTCAAAACACGGGGTGGACACCATATAGTAACCAATAAGCGACTCTTGGGTTGTGGTTTTGAGGGCTACAACAAATCAGAACAAGGGGAAGAGAGAGCGTTGGGATAGGGATTGGATCTTAGGGTGAGGGACAGAGAACTTTCTGGAACAAAGGGTAGGGTTTGGGCTGATGGATGGGGCAAAGGGGCTGGGTTGTCTTGACAGACAGGGAAAAATCTGGTGAGGAGGGAGGGGATTCCTTGAGGGACACTTGGGTAGGAGGGCATAACATAGGGGAGAAACTAACTCTAATGAAATAAACTGGGCCAGGAGACTTCTTCTCCTTTTTTAATGCCTTTATTAAAAGTGATCAGCTCAGGACTGGGCGGCTCGACGGGTCTGCAGCGTCCATCGTCTCTCCCAGGGCGACTCAGAAGAGCAGGATATGCACAGCTCTGTCCACTAGGGGCAGGGCTGGGGGATTCAGTCCTCCTGGGAGCCTTTAGGGCGTGGTATCCCTGTCAGATGTTGCTTCGGTCCGAGTCTCACTCCCTCCCAGACCTGGCTCGGGGGATCTCGAAGACAGGGTGAGGAACGATGAAGGTTTCCAGCATCTCTTGCAGGCCCAGCACTCCGCTCCTCACATCCAGACATCACTCCAGTCTCTCAACTCTTAGGTGGCTCGTTGTTTTTGGGGTTTCTCCTTGAGTTTGGAGTAGGGGTCCCACAGCATGCTGGTCCTTGGAGTCACTTTGCATAGCCCCCCACACCTTCTCAGGTGTCTTCCCTATTCTGAGAAAGGTACAACTTAGCCTTGGGCAAGGCTCTGCTAATACAAAAGGAGCAATTAGCCACAACGACCCGTGATTACAATAACAAAACACGCAGAACTTGGGCAGGGCCAGTGATCTGGCTGCCTTTTTGTAACTTTTTCTCACAAAAAAAATATTAACCGAATTTTTGTTCATAATATCTAATAACTCGGGGAACACTTGAACATGCCACTATATAACAGAACATTTGACTCAATAAACTAACACACTGCAACACAGAAATTCTGGCTTTCGGCAGCTGAGAGGTGGCACCATTAGAACCCGCAGCAGCTGGTGAAAGCCATCTCTGTTCTTCAGGTTCTTGCTGTGTGGCAAGGTGCTGCGAGTTGTGGTGGCTGCACTCCCCCTTTGCTGGGAGGATGATCTGTACCAGGGGAGAGCAGAAAGCTGCCATGGTGAGCAGAACATGCTCAGAGCATTCCAGTTCAGAGAATGGCACTGCCCCTGAAGGGCAAAAACCTTGAAAGCATATAATTCTGTACACAACTGTTGCACAAATTTTCTCTTCTAGAACAATGCCCATTTTTGTAGATGAATACTCTGGGTTTTATAGAATGCATGGGGGTTTTTTTTAAGGTTTCTGGGAGAAGTCTCAAGTTTATTTCTCTTTGTATTTTACAGCCAGCATGCATACAGGTTTTTTTTAATTATTTTTTTTTTTTAGTAAATACTGAGGGAAAAAATACCTAAGCATTTTGTAATCCATTGGGATATTGTGATTAATATTCTTAGAAAGAAAACCTTGTTGAACAAGTGTGAAAACAAAGAGAGAGGAAAAATAGCATAAAAGTCATTTAGAACAGGGCGTATAATAAGGACTGCAGAACTGAGTAATTCCTCCAAGGGCAGAATTAGCAAAATATATCACCAAGAATACCTGCCAGGATACTTCCTTAAATCAAGGAAAATGTGACCTGCAGCCATACGAAGTACAGCCAAAGCAAATAAAAGCCTTTGGAAAAGAGGGAATTTTGCCAGTGACATCAGTCTGTCTGGATAACTGAGGGATGCCCATCACTATTGCACTACACTCCTCAATATTTTCAATGTCTTTTCTCACAATTTCTGTGAAATTAATAAGCTGCAGTTGCTTACCATTAACTTAAGCTCTTAGGGGAATTACCAAGCACCGTGTGTGTTTCTCTGTAGCCGAGCAGGACTTGAATTTCCCAAATCTTCTACAAAGCAGAAGGGAATCACACAGTTACTTGTGCTAATGTTAATGAAGGGTTTCATGAAAGCAGGTGAATGAGAGCATTGCGTTGTAAAACTTCCACATGCAAGAAAACAGGAGTCCACTTAGAATAAAACATATAAGGCTGGCATAACATCAGAACAGGATAAAATGAAATTGCTAGACAGGAACTGATGCATCAGAAATTAGGTGTATCATTTCTGATACATATGCATGCATTTGCAAGCTAAAACAGAAAAAGAAGGCAACGATAATAAGGAACGAAGATTTTAAAATTGCACTGTGCAGAAGAGACACACGAACCACCAATGTGAACACAGCCGGGAGATTCAGCTTGGAGATGGATTAGAGTGGAATCCATTCACTGAAGGTCTCTGGTGCACATGAGTGCAATGACTGAGGAAAAAAGGAGAAAAGTTTAATTTCTGAAAGCTATTTAGATTCCTGGAAGCATTGTCTAGAGACCTAAAAATGTAAAGCCTCAGAGAATCTGAACCTAAACCATCCCCAAATGGATTGATCAGGTATGATGTGCACATCTCTGCTGTTTTCAGAGTCAATGAAATTGACAATGAGTGTCTGGAAATTAGGAATGCCCACCCAGATTTTATCTCCCTTACTTTAAGAACACCTTAATAAGGCACTTCAGGAACTGAACACTGACATTCTCACCCTGCTCTATTTACTTTACATTTGAATACAGGCTGGTAGAAGCAGAAATCAGGCTTAAATTTCTCCCCAAATTACCTGTTGCACTTTCAGGTTAGGAGCAGATGTAAAATTCAGTTTATCAATCTCTCTATGCATGAATATTCCACTAGTGAACTGACATACAGAACATCCTTTTTCTCTTTTGTACCTTCCTAAATGGTGCCCAAAGAACAGGACTCTTGCATAAATCTCACAGAAAATCGCCAAAATTGCTGAAATTAACACTCAATTCCCTTGTAACGGATAGTCCTGTTCCGATATAGAAAACCTTGTGATTGTGATTAAGAAATATATGGTCAGACTGGTCAGCCTTATGATTGTGAATAAGAGATACATAGTCAACCATATGATTAAGAAATACATAACTGCATAACCTAAAAATAATATATATCAAGTTACTATTGTTTGCTAAATTCAACCATGTATTGCGCAAATACTAACCATGCGAAAGGCTAAGGTTTTGGGAACTAAGAAGAGCTAGCCGAGAAACAGAAACCAGCCAAACACCACCCCATATAAGGAAGACAAGAGCTCCGAGGTCAAGAGTACAGGCCTGAGGAAGACTTCAAGCCTTCATCCAGCGACCACCAGAGGGTAGAAGACGACCCCCTAGCAACAATTGGAGCATGCGCCAAGGGAAGAACACGTCTACGGAAATGGATTAGTATAAAAAGGGAACTTGTGAGATACTGGGTGCGGCAGTTGGTGGAGTTGGACTCCCCACAACTCCCCTGTCGCCCAGCGCTGCTTTGCTTATTACCTATGCTTGCTGTAATTAATAAATTCCAATTGGGCAACTTAACTCATTGCGGAGTTCCATTTATAACATCCCTGATAAAAGCTTCTAAGAAAAGGCTTGACAGGATCACTGAACAAACTGAAACTGGGAAGAGAAACACGCATTTCAGCACTGATCAAGGGGAAAGAAAAATAAATGCTGTAACAATTCCAAGTGGAAGGTAAGGAGACACACAGGAAGCACAGAAAGAACAAGGCCCTGTCAGATGGCCTGTGCAAGGTAACTTTGTGCCCCAGCACTGTTAGAGGACATCCCTGTCATTGGTGCAAGCAGCTGGAGACATAAATGCTGATTGATTTGGGGGCCACAGTCTTGATAAGTGCAGAGGTGGTTCAATAACCTGACATGAGGGAGTTCCCACAGAGCAACTGGGATGCCAGAAAGAAGTGAACAGCTCACCATAGCCTGGCCCGCTCAAGGGAAACGTCCCCACACTCACTCAGTGTTCCCTTTGCTTGCCAGATGTCCCATCTGCTATTTCTGTCCAGGAGAGCTGCTCTGCTCGGGAGGAGGAGACCGAGTGAGAGCCTGGGAACATCGGTGGCTGCAATCCCTCCTGATCTTGCACTGTTTATGGATGTGTAGTTAGATTTGGATAGTTACAAGTATAGGGATATTTACATACACTGACTGATATTTGTATAGGGATATTATGTAGGTATATTGTTATATTGATGTGTGTATATTCATCTGTTTACATACTTGTACAGCTCTGTAGCTGTGCATTTCTATTGCTGGGGTTGTATGGATTTTTTTTTTTTTGGTCCATTGATATTTGTGTATTTATAGACAGGTTTGTTATATTTGTATTATATTGTCATGTTATATGTCATGAAATATGCAATGCATGTTTACATCTCTATATTGTTATGCCTATATGCAGCAATGACCGGCCAGAGACCCTGTGACCTGGCTAGCTGAGAAGGTGGCCAACAGTCCCACTGCAGCAGGGGGTGTCAGCCCCGGTGGCAAGGCCCCAGGACTGGCAGCTTCAGGCACCCCTCGGCGGTAGAAGCCTTGGGCTGTGCCTGCAGGACGAGGTCTCGGGGTAGAGCTGCTGAATAGGGTGGAGCAGAAAAGAGCCGGACACTCTCTGGGGTCAAACCAGTTTAATGTCCCAGGGGGGCGACCAGCAGGGAGTGACAGAAAAAAAAAGGTTGGGCATGGGATTATAAAGGGAGGTGGTAACTGGAGGTGGGATTTACAAAAAACCAATCAGGGGAAGTCAGGGGACGTGCTTAACATAATAGACTGTAAGGGAGAACTAATCGATACATTATAAACGAGGGGCCCCGGGACCTCAGCCAATCACTACTCCCACTGAGAGGAACATTCGGGAAGACTGGGAGTGGTGGGGAGTGATTGACTGGGCCCAGGGAGGAGGGAAAATTATACATATTAGGAGATACAGGGCGGGGAAATTACATGACAAAGGGGGCAACCATAGTAACTAAATAATGGACAGAAACTAGGGCGGGGGAAAACTGGGAGGTCAGAACCATCATAAACAAAGGGGGAGAAACAGAACATACCAACACACCACAACACCTATATATGTATTTACTTCTATTTATTATGTATGGAGTTGTATAGTTCTAAAATTCTATTTATTTAGTTCTGGATCTGAGATTCTTTAGAGAGGGATATTGATGTTTCTGTATTTGTATATGGGCTGTACGGTTGTAGTAATATGTAATAAATTTAATTGTTAAAATTCAATTCAGTAACTTCAATATTTGTGTACAGTGAGTTGTTGCAGAGGGTTGCAATAAAGTAATTTTTTTTCACTGAAGTTGATATCTGTATATATTTACATATCACAATTCTCAGACTAAGTTAGATTTTAATCATAAATTGATATTTCTGTGTTTCTTTATTGGTAGCACAGGTGTTGCAATTTAAAATAAATTTCATTTGTAAACATAAGTTAATGTTTGTGTATTTGTACATTAGTAGTGTGGGTGTAACTATCTGCAATAAATGCAGTGTTTCAAGTGAAGTAAGTGTAGATTTGTGCTACCAAAAGCCATGAGCAGGTGTAAATGCTGGAGGATTTTGGCCATGCCAATCTCCGGCCATGCCCAGCACCTGCCCCACCTGCACTCAGGCTGGGCAGGGGCAGCGCAGATTTGGGCTGGCAGCAGAGCCCCACGTTGGCTCAGAACTCGCTGCAGAGGCTACTGAGAAAACTCTGGGGCTCCATGAGCACAGAATCCAAGCAGGAGCCACCCGGGGAGGACAAATCCCTCATCCCACGGGCAGCTCTTTAGGAAAGGGCTCCAAGTGTCCCCCTGAAGCTCATCCCAGAGACCAGAAGCCAGCAGGGATCCTGAGCCAGCCCTGCTGCCTTTGGCAGCACTTGGGCAAATGAGCTGCAGCAAGGGGGAGGCAGCAGTGACTGTGACTGCTGCAGGCTGGGGATGAAGGAAGGGCCATGGACACAAGTGCTGAGATGCCCCAAAATCCAGAAGGAGGCTGGAGAGCTGGGAATCAACTTGGCATTTCAGTGCCAAGCTCTCACAGGCACTGAAATGATGGAATCCCTTTGTGTGAAGTTACCTGGAAGAACTGACAGGGAGTTGCTGCTATGATCAGCAGTAGCAGAAAGCAAAAATGTACAAACACTAGGAGATCATCGAATATCCCCCACAAGCAATGGCTTCAAAAATGATCTCATGTATATATTATATTATATTATATTATATTATATTATATTATATTATATTATATTATATTATATTATATTATATTATATTATATTATATTATATTAATCAAAATATATAATATATAATATGCATGAAATTTAATGCACATGTATTTTTGGACAATTTTATTTTTGATATATATTTTCATTTAAGATATATATTTGAATTAGTCTTTCAGCTTGGAGAAGTGTAGTTTTACAACAGTGCAAAACCATCTGCCCACAGAGCAGTCAGCCCCCGGGTGCATGCATGCACACCCACCCAGTGTGCCTGCTCTTCTCAGCATCTCGAGGCTGCTGTTTGCACAGAATTGGGATCAATTTAACTCGACAGAGCCACGAGTGGTGTGTCCAGCTTGTCATGAACGCTCATGGGGCAATGAACAACAGAGAGCTCTGAAATCACATTATCACAGGGTCATTTCATTCCTGCTGGGCACTGCGGAACTCTTAAAAGACACAGAAAAGGGGTGGAAAACATTGGCATCATGCTACTGCTGGTGTCCTCCTGGAGGAAAATCTCTTGGGTTTCTTAAGGTGGTAGCTTTCCAAAACCTAGGAAAACAGCTCAGCAGTGGTAGACCAATTGTGAATGGTTTTCTTGACTTGGAAAATCTGGGGTGTAAACAATGGACTCTGTCCTTGGTTCAAATCACCTGCCCTCACCTGCAGACAAAAGCACCACCACCAGCAGCAGATACATCAGTCAGTTTTCTCAAAAAGCTGTGTTACATTTGGGAGAGGAAAGGAAAACACATCAGACACTGTGGATTAATGACAAGACTGTGAGGAACAGTTCCAAAGCAAAGGGCAGCAGCTTCTCTCTGGGCCACTCCTTGTGCTCCAAGGCAGCCGGGCTGCCCAGGACCTTGCGCCCCGCGGGCTCTGCATAGCTGCACAGCGGGGAGGCAGCTTCGGGCACCTCAGCCCCTGGGCAGGAGGGGCTGCTTGCTCTGGAGGGTGCCTGTGGGCAAAGCAGGGTGCTGGCCTTCTGCTCTTGGCCCTAGCCTGGCTTTGCAGGGCTGATGCTGTTCCTGTCTCAAATGTGCTAAAGACAGACTTGTTTTTTGCAGCTCTGCACAGGTGTGATTTGCACCACAAAATACTGAAGGACTAAGGCCTGAACAACAGACCCTGACTGAAGCCTCAACAACAGGACCTGAGCCAAAGCTGCCCTCTAGATCACCTTCCCAACCCAATGTTCTATTTATCTGCTACTTAACCGAGTCTTATTATCAAAAGGATTGTTGCATCCATTCACTGGTGAAACACGTCTTCACCTTTCTGCATGAGGAAAATGGACAAGGCCACACCTGGCCTTGGCTCCTCCTTGAGCCCTGGGCAGGCTCGGGGAGAAAACCATTGACACCAGCTGTGTCCCCAGCAGAAGCTCTGGCACATTGCTCATCCAGCACTGTCAGAGCCGGGCTACTCTCACAGTGCACTCGGGAGCCTCGTGGCCGCCAAAGGAGGAGGCACCGCAGGATTTCCCGGTTCCCAGCCGTGGCTCTGCAGGGCTTGCCTGGGACAGCTTCCCCCAGCTGATGGGCAGCTCTGGATGAAGGGGAAACCATTGGGGTACCTGGTGATGGATCTTCCTTAATCACCAGAGGCACCCTTTTGTAATAATGCTGAGGTGCATTGCTTAGCTTATCCTTTCCTGACTCTTCTTTGCACTTTTCCATTACAGTAAATCACACTGTTCCTTCAGTCTGTCTCTGCATCTCTGACCCTCTCCACCATCAAAACAAACACATAGCCAGTTTAGCAGGAGACCTGCCTCTCTGCCAGCCCATCTCTTGGCAAACACCCCTGGTGGCCATCTCCACAAATGAAATTCCCTCTGCAATTTCCTTTTCTGCAGGCAGGTGAGAAAAGGAGCCACTCCCATCTCTGGACACCTCCAGAAAAGAGCTGCTTTCAGCAGTCACTGCCCTGAAATATCAATCTCCTTCCTTAACCTGCCACAGAGAGCTCCCACCAAGAGGCCTTTTGTCCAAGGATACCCACAGAAGAGCTGGAGAAGGGAGCAGTTTGAAACACAACTGCTTCAGAGTTTAAACCTGCCTTTACCAAATGAGCACACACCAACCTGTCCCAGAGGGAAAAGCAGGCAGGAAAGAGAAGCTCCTCTCCCACTCTCCCACAACAGCAAACTCTGTGTTTCCTTCTGTTCCACCTGGAAAGTGGAGGCCATGGGCTGCACCTCACTTTGGGAAGGAGTCCTGGGAATTGGCCTGATGTGGGAGGGGAGCAAAAGGAATTCCCCAAAAAGTAGGAAAAGATTCTCTGGAAGCATTAGATAGGACATTATTTCTGGAGGAAAGTAAAAAAAAAAAAAAAGAGTAATTGAAGTAATTCAAAAAGTTCCCAGACTGAAATGTGTTGGCCAATACGACAATCCCAAAGTCTCTGTGGTGTGTCAGGAAGCTCAGGAATGTAGAGAGCATTTTCAGCAGACACTGGAGAGAAGCAAGCTGCACAACTCTGCATAAGTGCCTTAGAGCAGAAACATGCTGCCCTTGGGCAAACAAAAAAAAGAAGTTTGCCAAGACGTACCCCAGGAAAAGAGATGTGAAGCAAGATGTTCCAAGGATGTGAAGAGAAGATATGGGGCAGAATGTTCTGCTGACACTTTTGCTAATCTATGTACGTGACCAAAGATATGTTAGCTCTTTTTCCTATACATAACACTTGGTAAGCACTTATATGCATTCTCCCATTGCTGAACCTTGTATTACCATATAAATGTACTCTGAGATTTGCAATAAACTGAGCATTGATCATTACCTCCATGAAGATTGATCTCTGCCTGCGGAGGGCTCCTTTCTCTATTACCCCTCTCCTTTTCCCCTCCTCTCTCGCCCGTATACCTTGTTTCTTTATATGGCACCTGTATACTTTCTTTCTTTACAGGAATGAATCTGCAAGCCTTGGATAAACACCACTTGTGTCTGTCCCCCAGAGCACGAGCAGCTCCCCAACAAGACTTCAAGACTAAGGGACAAAGCTTCCCCCTTCAGCTCTCCACAGCAGCTCGAGGGAGTCTCTCTCCTCTGCAGGATCTCTTTTGTCAGTCTACAGTGACAAGAGTTGGCTGCAGGAGGCATTTGCATGGGAACTCTCCTCAGATTGGGGGAAGAAAAAGAAGAGGTGATTTCTGTGGAAATAAAAAGGCAACACTGCTTGGGAAGACACCAGTGTGACTTTGCTACAAGTCCAGGCCAAAAATCCCTTGAAGAAAGCAACATCCATCCATGGGGAAGCACTTTAGCTTTAATATCAATGCTGACAAAATTGCTGCCCCTTACTGCTGCTTTAGCTGACTCCAATTCAGGAGAAATGTGCCAACTCTGTCAAAGACAGGCAGACACGGTGAGATAAAACCAGCTAGTCTGTGGAAAAGGAGACCAAATGAATGTTTTCTAATCACGCCTTTTCATCCTTTTGCCAGCCAAAACAGAGCAATGTCCTTCTTCTCTGTACCCGATGGTGACCCAGACACGGCATGCAGCGTAGGGATAACCTGCTGTGCTGTGCTGTGCAGAGCCGAGCCGAGCCCGGCCAGCGCCGGAGCCGCCCCGCCCGCGCTGTGCCCGCAGCCCTGGCTCTGCGCGCGCGTCCCCGCGGGCCCGAGCGCAGCGCCCCTCTCAGGCCGCGCGCCGCCGGCGCAGCCGCGGCCGTTGCGCTGCGGGCGTTGTGGCCACAGTCGGAAATGGACGCCGTGGCGGAGCTGCCGCTGCCTGCCGGGCACAGTGCCCGCAACTTCCCCGCCAAGCTCTGGCGCCTGGTGAACAGCCCCCGCGTCCGCTCCGTGCGTTGGGACAGCCGTGCCCAGGGGCTGCTCATCGACCGCTCCCTCTTGGAGCGGGAGCTGCTCAGCTCGGGCCGCGCCCACAGGGGCCGTGGCCATGGGCCGGCCCCGGTGCCGCACACCTTCAGGGCCACGCAGTTCCGCAGCTTCGTGCGGCAGCTCTACCGCTACGGCTTCCGCAAGGTGCCGGGCTGGCTCGGCTCGGCCGCGCCGGGCGATGCCGGGGCCTGGCTCCACTACAGCAACCCCTGCTTTCGCCGCGACCGCCCCGACCTCCTGCTCCGCATCAAGCGGCGGAGCGCGGCCAACAGGCAGCGGCCGGCGGCGGGCCGGGATGGCCGCAGGCGCCCGCCCCGCTGCTCCCAGCAGCTCCCCGGGGCGGGGCCGCTGCCGGACGGGCGGCACGGGCGCGCTCGCTTCACGCCGCTGCCCAGGGAGCGGCCGCCGCTGCCGGCCGGGCGCCCGCCCTGAGGCTTCCACCTGCTGCACAGGGAGCGGCCGCTGCCGGCCCGGCGGGAGGGGCCGAGCCGCTTCCAGGAGCTCTACGGGGAGCGGCCGCCGCCCGCCGAGCGGGAGGTGCTCGGCATCCCGCCCTGCCACTTGCTCGGGCTCCACGGGGAGCGGCCGCTGTCGCTCGGGCGGGAGGGCCCCCGCAGCCGCTCGCAGGAGCTCTGCGGGGAGCAGCTGCCTCCGGCCGAGCGGGAGGTGCTCGCCATCCAGCCCTGCAGCTTCCAGCAGCTCCACAGGGAGCAGCAGCCCCCAGCTGACGACGCACGAGGTAGGAAAAGAGTTGTAGCCTTGTTTTTCCAAAAGGTCCTGAAAAGTGACCGTTTGAAGTATTTTGCCGCAAGGCTCTGCCATTCTCGGCCAGAAGTTGTCAAGCCTACTAGGAAGGGGCACCTAGGAGGCCAAAAGATTCTCTGCCTGGTTTTGCTGTGTGCTTCCCGTGATGTTTGATCCACAGCAGCACTAGAGCTCTGTGTCCCACAGCCACGTTGTGGAGCCTGACCAATGTGTTTGGATTTTTGCAGCCACCCTGGGCACTTCAGGGCCCAGCGCTCCACCTGGCAGTGCAGCTTGTGCAGCATGGACGGCCTCCAGCTCAGCACAGAACGCACCTGGGGAGGAGGAATGGCCACCAGCAGATCTAAGCCTTGCCGTAGAGAAAATGATTCGGGAGATCAGGAGGTCCCTGTCTGAAAGATCTCCCTCTGCACAGGTAGTTCCATTGGATGGGGATAAAAGGGCTGCACTGAGAGCTTTTGAACCTTGTTACACGGTTCAGAAGCAAAGGCTTCTTTAATTGAGCTTACTTCATTATTATTTAGTTATTGAATTATTCTTGGTATTGAATTCTTCTTGGATTTCTAAAAGAGGGGATGAAAAAGAAATGAAGAAGAGGTTTTACTTGCTGGGAAAGAGGAGAAGAGTGTTTGGAGAAGTGGCACTGAAGGCCAAGTGTCCTGTGCAGGGAGGGGCATGCCAGAGGTGCCTCTGTTGCAGCTGCAGCAGATGTGGGCTGTGCTCTTTTGGGTGGGAAGGCCAAGGCAAAGCAAGGGCTGGGCTGCAGCTGCTGCTTCCTGGAGCCTTCTACTACTGCCCCATGTGTGTCCTCCAGGCATCACCTTGGCCCCCTGAATCCTGAGTTTAAAAGGCTTGTCATGTGAACCATGTGGGCAGTGTTCCCTCCTCTGTGCTCCATGTCCTTTGGGAGTGGAGAAGGACAGTTATTGTATCCCTGATATGATTCCAGCAAAATAGTGAGTGATCTTTGGGTTCCTTTCTTTCTGTTTTTCTGTTCAGGGCAATGTTGGTGTTGCCCCTGATTCTTCAGGAGGGGAGCCTGTGAACAGAGCTGCAGCAGAGGAAGCTTCATCTGGCACCGAGAGCTGCAGGAACAGTTCCCAGGAGCCCAAGGAGCCTGGTAAGGACAGAGCCCACACTGGTTTAGAGAGCTGTGAGATGGCTGCTCTGAGCAGGGTTGGTGCTTCCTGGTGCCTTTAGTTCAAATCCTGCATGGGCACAACCTCCCTGAGCCCTGCCCTCCATGCTTCTCCAGAGGCTCTGACACGGAGTCCTCTGCTGGGGCAGAGAGCAGGGAATAAACCTGACCTTGTGGGAGTTGTGTCACCAAGCCGGGTGTCCCAGTTTTGTGCTGAAGTTGGTGGATAAATTTACTGCAGGGTGCCAGGGGAGGCCAGGCTGAGCGACACTTGAAGGAGCAGGGGAAAAAAAGAGCAAAAAGTCAGGGTAGAAGTCCAAATCACTGACGAAATGTAGTACCAGTCTGCTGGTATTGGTCCTGACCCACAAGAAAAACAAGGAGCACAACATCAGAGGCCAACCAATTGAAAAATCACGGTAACTCCAGTATCAGAAGGAAAAGCTTGAATGACCCCTGATTAGGGAGGCCTAAGAGGAGAGAAGGAGCACTGTGGATCCATTCCTTAGCCAAGCTGGTGCAGCCTGCAGGCCTTGTAGGGAGCTCTGTCCCTCCCAGCCCTTCCTGCCAGAGCTGATGATCAAGTTGGAGCAGCTGCTGCTCACTGCAGAGGGCAGTTTGTAGATGGCAGGTAATGGAGCTGGTTCAGGACTCGGCTCCCAGCACCTTCAGCTTCAGCCATTTCAATGAGGACTGAGGTCTCTCTGTCAGCTCAGAGAAAGAACAAGGCTGGGCTTCCTTGTGGCAGCTGGGACTGTCTGTGTTTCAAGCTCTCCTGGGTGCCCTTTGCACTGCGGGGGCCGGGACTTTATCGAGATAATTCTTTGCTTTGAAGCACACTTTTGAACCCTTGGAATGGTCCCTGTTCTTTTAAGGGCACATTGCTCCAAATTGCCAAGTGAGAGTCTGCCTTTTAGGCCATCTTTGAGAGCCCCTGGTAGAAGGACAATTGCTGCCCAAGGGAAAGGTGCAGAAAGACCAATATTGCCTGAGCGTTCCCTTTGCTTCCCAGATGCCATCTGACCAACATCTCCAGGAGGGCTGCCCTGCATGGCAGGAAGAGACAGGGGAGAGACTGTGACCATCGGGCAGGTAGAACTGCTCTGTTTGTAGATATGTTTAGAGATTTCTATGGTTCTATTTATTAGTGGTTATAGTTCCATTTATAGATGATAGTGTTCTATTTATATAGACATATATTGATAGATCTGTATAGTTAAATGTGGATATGTATGTAGGTATAGATATGATATAATTACATTTTATAATATATTTACATTTGTAGATTTTCAGAGTTAGATTTTTCTATGTGCAGAGTAAAATATTTATATATATATATGAAGTTACATTTATGAATGTGTATAGTTATATAGTAAGAGGAATGTGTAGATGGAGAGATTGATGGAAGGATTGCTGTTTGTGTAGGCCTAGGCTGTATTTGTACCTCTTTCCCCCCTCAGCTGCCTTTTTCACCTCTTGCTTTTCCCCCGGTGCCCCCTGTGTCCCCTGTCCCTGTGCTGGGTCCGAGCTGGCGGCCGGGCCGGGCGGAGCAGCACTTCCAGCCCCGGCTGTCCCTGGAGCGGTGGGAGCTGCCGCTGGCCCCAGGCACTGTCCCTGAGGAGCTGCTGAAGGACAGTGAGACAGAGGGTGCTGAGGGGGCCATGGCGCTGAAGGGATGGTGACCCTGAGCTGCTGCTGGGGCTGAGGGCTGTGGGGCAGCCGAGCACCATGGTGTCACTGAGGTGACAGGGAAGTGGCACAGGCTGGCAGGGTGGTGGGTCTCAGGGGACGGGATGGCTCAGAAGGGACTGAGGGGCATGAGAGGATTGTGAGGGGCTGAAGAAACTGAAGGGGGCTGGGGCTTCACCGAGAGCATGGCGAGGCTGAGGGGATGGAGGGGGCCAGCAGGGAGCACAGAGGGCTCCGGGGCTGCAGCTCTGCCATGCCTTGGAAGCAATTCCAGAGCCTCCACTTTTGCCACAGCTGCCATGAAGACCTTGAGGACAGCCGGAGACTGACGGGAGCCAGCAGGGAGGAGCTGAAGGCCAGCAGCGAGAGAAGTGAACGGGGCCCTGCTGCTGCCAGCCTGGAGAGAGCCCAGCTGAGGCCACAGGCCCGGGGAGGCAGGTGGGGCTGAGGCTGCCGTGGGCTGTGGCCGTGGGCACTGCCCAGCGGGGCAGGAGCGGGCCCTGCCCGTGCTGGGGCTGCTCAGCGCAGCTGCCCCGGCTGGCACAGGGGCTGTCATTGGGCAAGGCAGCTGTGCCGCAGGGCCCGGGGGCTGTGCCGGCTGTGCCGGGCTGCCGGGGCTGCGGGACAGTCCCGCTGCGGCTGCGCTCACCACAGCCCGGCCCGCCCGGCTGCTTTCTCTTTCTGACCCTCTGGGGAGGCTCTGACATTTCCTCTTCCCTGATGGAAGCGCAGCTGCTGCCAAAGGAAACGTCCCCACATTCGCTCAGTGTTCCCTTTGCTTCCCAGATGTCCCATCTGCTGTCACATTTCAGGAGAGCTGCTCTGCAGGGGAGAAGGAGACCGAGCAAGAGGCTTTGAAGATGGGGCAGCTGGGATCCTCTGCTTTGAGTTCTGTGTAGACATGTCTAGAATTGCATTGTCCATTTGGATAGACATGTCTGTCCATCTCTAGACATATCTGTTATGTAGAAATGTCTAAAGATATAATTTGGATATGCACATTTGTGGGTTGCTATTTGTATAGGACTATTTTTGTATGTGTGGTGTTTAGGGATGTACCCTCTGTATATATGTACATGTATATATACATATTTGTTTGTAATTACATCTATGTATATTTCTATCTAAGTATACATGGATGTTATTGTATCTGTGTTTAGTTCTGTTTCCTATATATACAGTTGTGTTGCTATTTATTCATTTGTAGTTATATGTAATAAATTAAGTTGTTAAATGCCTAATTGATCTTTGTGTATAGTGAGTTGTTGTAGAGGTTGGCAATAAATTTAGTTTTGTTAACTGAATTAGTATTTGTATATTTTTACACAGACTGGTTGTAATAATCTAATAAATTCCTGGTTTTAATTTAAATTGAGATTTGTATAGTTCTATATTGTCAGCGTGAGTGCAGCACTTTGTAATAAATGACATTTTTCAGCTGAAATTGATTCTTGTGTTTTTGTGGATCAGCAGTGCTGGTGTAGCAATCTGCAAGAAATGCCATTTGTCAGCTGTGATGGGTGTTCTGTGATCTGTGCTACCCAAAGCCATTGGCAGATGTAAATACTGGAGGATTCTGGCCATGCCAATCTCCTGCCATGACCAGCACATGCCCCACCTGCACTCAGGCTGGGCAGGGGAAGGGCAGATTTGGGCTGGCAGCAGAGCCCCATGTTGGCTCAGAACTCGCTGCAGAAGCAGCTGAGAAAACTCCGGGGCTCCACTGAGAGTAGAACTCCAAGCAGGAGCAACCCTGGCAGGAGAAATCATTCACAATGAAAAAAAGAGAGAAAATGTGGCAAAGCAGATGTGGAGATACTCTGTCAGGCTGATAAAATGCTCTGAATCACTCCTGCCTAGGCACGTCTTCTGTAAAAAGGTTTTGTGAAAAACTGAACACCTCCCATGAAATACAGATTGCACTTTCCCCTTCACTTACCTTGCTGTGTGAGTGGAGACACTCTCTCCTTATCACTGAGAATTTTTGCCCTTCAGCACCTCACATTTAATCACAGATGATGTACCTACCACTTGGCACCATCAATGAAAACAGCCCTGCCCTTGTGGCAGTGTTTGCAAAGTCTTCCCTCCTCTTGTCCCCACATGTGACAGACGGAACCATCCCCTTCTGTCCAAACTGTGCCTGAGCTGAGTGAGGGCTCCAGGAACTCAGGAGGGTGCAAGAGCACCACATGTGGGAAGGTTTTGCAAAGCTTCCTAAGCCCCAGTAAACTCTGGGTTTGCCAGTCTTCCCCTGCAATGTTGTCCTACTCAAGAATGATCTTGGAGGACACTGTGCCTCCAGCTCACTCAAGAAAAGTTTGTTTTCTTCAAGGCTTGAATAGAGGAAAATAAAAATTGTGGTTTTTAGAGTGAAATTCGGGGGTTGGTGCAGCTGGGTTTGCTCCACTATTTGCTGTGGAAAGTAGGGCAAAAGCTTTAAATTCCCAGCAGAAGCTGACTACCACCCAGACAGACCTGAATGAGGCCCAGGTGGGCTTGCTGCACGCTGGTCCAAGGAAAAAGCTGGAACAAAGTCCCCTTTTATTGCAGATGGAGTCTGTACTGGTGTCTCCAGGGCTGTCTGTGGTAAGACACGGCAATCCAGCCAGAAACTGTGGATATGAGAGTTCCAAGAGCAACCTTCTTCTCCAGGGTGAGGGACAAGTCCAGCCCGAAAGCCTGGAAGGTGCTCTGGGCACTGGAGAAGGCCAGGCTGTCCTTGAGCAGGGATGGCCTTCAAAGGGGACCTCACACCTTGTGCTGGTGCCCTTCCACAAAATGCTTCTTTTGTCCAGTTCTTGGAAAATTCCAGCCAGCAACAATTCCTGCTGCTCACACCAGCCCTTTCCAAGCAGGAGGAATTTCAGCAGCAGCCTGACAGCTTAGTGGCAGGAGAATAAAATACTCAGCTGAGTGTTATCAACTCTCTGTCCGAAGCCACATCCTCAGCCCCTTATCTCGTCCAGTTGTCTCAGACGTGGAGGAAGCAGCAGGAAATCTCTGATCCTGGAAGGGAAAGCAGAAGGAGGAGAGGCAGTGGCTGGTCCCTGGGGCCTTGGGAGCAGTGAGAGCCATCCAAAACAGGATCTCTGCTGGGCTGTGGAGATAAGAGTGACCAATCAGCAATGCTCTGTGTAAGACTGGAGCCATCTGTGAAGGTGAGCATGGAAATCTGACCTTGCAAAACAGAGGAAAAGGTGTCTTTGGGTATTTGCCAAAGCTTGCAGGGGCTCTGAGCCACCTGGTCTAGTGGAAGGTGTCCCTGCCCATGGCAGGGGGATTGGATCTAGAGGGTCTTTAGGGCCCCTTCCAACTCAAGCCCTTCTGTGAGTCTGAATTACAAACCCACAATGACAAAGAGAACACAGCAAACCTGGCCTCCACTGGGTTGTTTGAATTGTCTGCAGTCACTTGTGTCACCTGGAGTCTGGTTTGGATCTGAAGAAATTTTCATGGTCCCACAGTATTTCAGTGTGACTTTCCTGGTTCAGGGCCCCAAAAGATTCCAGAACAGATTATCTGCAAGCACAGAATTGGTTAAGCTGCCTGTGAACCTGATGGAAGAAGTGTATTCATGTTATTGCAGCATTTACCCTGTACAGGTGATATTTGGTTTCCATTTGAAGATGAAATGTTCTTGCACAATGCTTGTATATGCAAAAATACTGGCTTTAAATACTAATTCCATCTTCACACATGGATGTGTAATCCCTCAGAAATGTTTAACACAGAGCCATATTAGTTTTGGGCTGGGTGGTGTGGGTTGTTTAAAGTTTGTGATGAGTAATGGCAGCGTTAACAAATACCCATCTTGTTAATTTGGGTCCTCCCTTTATCAACCCTGTTGCATAGAAATCACTTCTTTACAGCGGAGACTAAATGAAATTCCTTCATACAGATGAGAATCATGCAATTCAGGCTGATTAAAGGGGAAGTTTTCTGTTATTGTGAAAGGACAATTTAGATAACCTGTTTGCTGTTCATCCTGGAGGGGCTTTGCAGTTAAGAGTGAAAAGGAAAAGGACATTTCTCTTAAGAAGTGTCTTGAAAGAGCTTTTTGTATTTCCAGAAGCAGCTACGTTGATATTGACCTCCACAAGTAGAAATGCACAACAACCACTTAGGTGACTTTATCTGGCCATGATTTTTAGCTGCAATGCCAAAATCTCATCAAATATGTTGCTGTCCTTTAAACAAGGAAGGAGAGCACAAATACCAACAATTCTCATCAGCCTTCTGGGTTGGAAAGACCATTTAATTTATGCTCCCTTAGCTGTCAGCCTAAAGTCTGCTGCGCAAACCTTAGGTCTATGTTGGACCTCATAAACTTCTTGAGCATCAACTTAGGTGCAAACCTGCTACAAAACCCTTCAGGTACCACACTGATTTAGAGTGGCAGGACTTCACTGTTCTAGCAGAGAATTTTATTTACTTGCTCCTGCAAATCATTTCCAGAGTGGAAGTGAAATCAGTGCCTTGCTATCTGGATGTGATAGGATTTTCCTCCTGTCCCAACAGACAACAGGGGAAAAGATTTGTTTCTATTATGCCATTACATCTAAATCTTTGGTTTGAGAGCAAAAGGAAAATGCTCCTTTAAGAAGTTCTGCCTGGACTTTTTGGCATGAGGACAAACTGTGGTGTGCTGGCAGGAGCAGCACTGTCCCTGTGGGTGCAAACCCCCTGAAGGATGAACAGGCTACTGTCACAGGGGCCACACCTGCAGCATGAAAACCCACCATGCCATTAACTCGATGCAAACGAAACACAAGTGACTCAGCTCTGCATCCTCAGCAAGGACTTGCCTCTGCAGAGATGTTAGTGACAGACTCAGCTCTTGTTTGCAAGGGCTGTTAAATTGTCACACAAATCAACCACCCCTCCCTCTCTTGTCCTTGGCATCCGGCTGCTGAGCTGCTGCTGAGAAAGAAGAGGCAGAGTCCTTCAGGGCAAACGGGGACTTTCCAATGGGCAGAAACTTCCTCCTTTCTTTTGTTTTCAGTGACAACAGAGGGGTTTGTCTTCAGTCCCTGTGTCAGCAGGGAAATTGTGCCTGCTCATCACACCTAGGATCTGAACAACCTGAATTTTTATTGGTGTAAAATCCACAGTGACCTGACCTTCTGCAGGAATATGCAGAGAAGAGTCAAAAGCGATTCCTGGAATGTTGCAATAAGCAGATAGTGGTAATAAACATATATAGATAAAAAGGCATAAAAGCTCATAAAAGCATATGGAACTGATGTAAACCTAATAAAAAGAAGCATTCTATTGTAATAAAGAGTGAGAACTGCAGACCACAGTGTGAGAAATAGCTACTCACTTTTCATAGTTTAGGAAGGTTTATTAAACCTTATCAAAAATACAACAGAAGATTGAATGAAGAAAAAAGGTTACAGCACCGGGAGCAAAAGATTTTCCCCACCATGTTCTCAGGCCCCTCACAATGGAGGTTTTCCCTTTTTAACCCTTTAACCCCTCCTGAAGTTCTGTCCATCAACCCCTTCTTCGCTGTCCACTGGTGGAGATCTCTTCCTCAAATCCTGATTGGGGGTCAGGTATGGCCATAGTGACACGCCAGCCCTCCCAGACGTCCCAACCCCAGTTTTCCCTTGATAACCACGCGAGGGGTACAGCACAACTATAAATCTATAAACTTTTCTTAACCTGTATACATTGTGAAAAATGCCCATCACTTGTTTTTAAAATTTGTAAAGTTCATTAGTAATAAAATTGTTATAAAAATAGTAATGCAATTAGAATAATTTGGACAAGCTGAATTAGGACAATATGAGACAATAGAGACAAAGAGTTACGGATGTCCAGGTACCTTTTTCTGGGCAGCAGGAGCCCAAAAAAGGACACACATTAACAAAGGATTAACCCTTAAAAGGAATGGCCCGTTGCATGTTCATACACTTCATACATGATGCATAAATTCCATTCAAATACAGGATTCTGTCTGGTCATCATCAACTTCTTCCTTCTAATCCTAACAGTGCTTTCGAGGCAGGAAGAAGTTAATTTCTTCTGATAAGAGGGCAATAAATTCTTTTCTCTGAAAGATTTAGGTTTCCTGTGGCTGCTATCAGGTACAAGTGCCTCATTCCTTTCTTAAAAAAATCCCACTGACATAGTTCTTATTTTAATTACAAAAGCTACCTTTCAATTACAAGACTACATTTATCGTATTATTAAAATGTTAATACAGCACTACTAATCAATACATCAAAATACATATGGTAAATATCTGCATAGAGCCATATAATGTGCTCTTTTCACATACATTATATTTGTCTAATAATTCTGAGAGTCAATCATCACATGACTCATCTATCACAACCGGAAAAGAAGTTTCTGGTGGGAGGGACACTGGTTTTAAAGGTAGGACCTGTTTTTGAGGTTTGATTTGTTCCCTCTTTCAGATTACAAGGAAGTTATGGTGTTCCAAAGTAGAAGCTGGAGCCAAAAGTTTGAGAACAGGGTGTGATAAGATCACCAGAGTATTTTATCTGTATCTAGGAAGAAGCCTTGCAGAGCTTCTTTTTAACTTTGACTGAAAGTAGAAGTCCTGTTTTTACCAAGAATTTTGATCTCTTGGTGTTTTGGAGGAAGGAAAAGAAAACAACAAAGCACCTGAAGTGTGCATTGAGGTGAGGTATATCACAGAGGGCTGAGGGCTCACCAAGGCAAGAGAGACTCTCCTGTGACCGTGGTCACAGGGGTTTTCAGGTGAAGGGAGAGACGAGAATGTTGACTCCATGTTCAGAAGGCTTGATTTATTATTTTATGATATATATATTACATTATAACTATACTAAAATGGAAAAGAAGGTAAGGTTTCCTTTCATAAGCTAAGCTAAGAATAGAAAAGAATGATAACAAAAGGCAGCTCTCTCGGGCTTTGTCCGAGATAGCTCGGTCCTTGATTGACCACTCATTATAAACATCCAAGATGGGCCAATCACAGGTGGACCTGTTGCATTCCACAGCAGCAGATAATAATTGTTTACATTTTGTTGCTGAAACTGCAGCTTCTCAGAAGGAAAAATCCTAAGAAAGGATTTTTCATAAAAGATGTCTGCAACATGTCACCTTTTTTTATTTAGTTAAATTAAAAAGAAAAATGCTTGTAATTTTCTCTGCTGGGCTCATGCAGAGAAAAGGACCAACACTTGACAGGTTATCTGTTGCCAATCAAACATCACTCAAGTGCTCCTGTGGAATGAACAGGGAATTTCTTCACCTGTAGAACATAAAATTCTATCATATCACTAAAACAATTTTACAATATAAGATAAAGCAAAAACAATGCAAAGAAAATTCAAGTTCAAGGAGCTGAGATTGAGGAAAAGTCCATGGACTGAAGATATTCCTCTTTGGCATCTCTGAAAGTCCCTTTTGGTCCTGAAACAGGCTTGCTACAGAAAAATCCATCAATAGTTATCAAAAGTCCATTGACAGTCATCAAACAAAATGCTTTTGAGTTGCTGCCAGCTCTTTCAACCCTTTTCTTTTTTTTTTTTCTTTCTTTTTTTTTTTTTTTTGTCTTTTTGTCTTTGTCTGAAAGAGCAGCAGCAGCAGAGCAGCCAGAGAGGCCTTGGGGGACCCTGGCCCATGTGGACGGACAAGGAACCCCAGGCCTGGCCCACAAAACGGTGTCCCAGGACCAGAAGGGGGAAGCAAAACCCCCAACCGCATCAGGAGGCCGGGAGATGGCCCTGGCCCAGGGACCCGAGCTCAACAGCCCAGGCCCAACCCACAAGGCAGGCTCGGCCTTGCCACAGGCCTGCACCCTAGTGCCAGTACAAAGGCTGAATGGGCCAAACGCTTCTTTTCCCCAAAATCACCAAGGCACACCGGCAGTGGGGAATTGAAGATGCCCTGAAGATCTCCATCTCAGGTCTGGGAATGTTTGTTCGTCACAATTATTCTTTTTTTGCTTTTCTGCAGTAATATTGTCATCATCTATTCCTTCCAGACAATCTTTTCCTACTTTTTGGGGAATTCCTTTTGCTGCCCTCCCAAATCAGCCTAATTTCCAGGGCTCCTTCCCAAAGTGAGGTGCAGCCCATCGCCTCCACTCTCCAGCTGGAACAGAAGGAAACACAGAGTTTGCTGATGTGGGAGAGGAGCTTATCTTTCCTGCCTGCTTTTCCCTCTGGGACAGGTTGGTGTGTGCTCATTTGGTAAAGGCAGGTTTAAACTCTGAAGCAGTTGTGTTTCAAACTGCTCCCTTCTCCAGCTCTTCTGTGGGTATCCTCGGACAAAAGGCCTCTTGGTGGGAGCTCTCTGTGGCAGGTCAAGGAAGGAGGTTGATACTTCAGGGTTGTGACTGCTGAAAGCAGCTCTTTTCTGGAGGTGTCCAGAACTGGGAGTGGCTCCTTTTCTCACCGGCCTGCAGAAAAGGAAGTTGCAAAGTGGGAATTTCATTTGTGGAGATGGCCACCAGGGGTGTTTGCCAAGAGATGGGCTGGCAGAGAGGCAGGTCTCATGCTAAACTGGCTGTGTGTTTTGATGGTGGAGAGGGTCAGAGATGCAGACACACCAGCTGAAGGAACAGTGTGATTTCCTGTACTGCAAAAGTGCAAAAAAGAGTCAGGAAAGGATAAGCTAAGCAATGCACCTCAGCATTATTACAAAAGGGTGCCTCTGGTGATTAAGGAAGATGCACCACCAGGTAGCCCAATGCTTTCCCCTTCATCCAGAGCTGCACATCAGCTGGGGGAAGCTGTCCCAGGCAAGCCCTGCAGAGCCACGGCTGGGAACCGGGAAATCCTGCGGTGCCTCCTCCTTTGGTGGCCACGAGGCTCCCGAGTGCGCTGTGAGAGTAGCCCGGCTCTGACAATGCTGGATGAGCAATGTGCCAGAGCTTCTGCTGAGGGCACAGCTGGTGTCATTCTCCTCTTGGTTTTCTCCCTGAGCCTGCCCAGGGCTCAAGGAGGAGCCAAGGCCAGGTGTGGCCTTGTCCATTTTCCTCATGCAGAAAGGTGAAGACGTGTTTCACCAGTGAATGGATGCAACAATCATTTTGATAATAACACTTGGATAAGGAGCAGGTACATAGAACATTGGGTTGGGAAGGTCACCTAGAGGGCAGCTTTGGCTCGGGTCCTTTTGTTGAGGCTTCAGTCAGGGTCTGTTCAGGCCTTAGTCCTTCAGTATTTTGTGGTGCAAATCACACCTGTGCAGAGCTGCAAACAAACAAGTCTGTCTTTAGCACATTTGGGACAAGGAACAGGATTAGCCCTGCAAGGCCAGGCTAGGGCCAAGAGCAGAAGGCCAGCACCCTGCTTTGCCCACAGGCAGCCCTGCAGAGCAAGCAGCCCCTCCTGCCCAGGGGCTGAGGTGCCCGAAGCTGCCTCCCCGCTGTGCAGCTCTGCAGAGCCCGCGGGGCGCAGGGTCCTGGGCAGCCCGGGCAGCCCGGCTGCCTTGGAGCACAAGGAGTGGCCCAGAGAGAAGCTGCTGCCCTTTGCTTTGGAACTGTTCCTCACAGTCTTGTCATTAATCCACAGTGTCTGATGTGTTTTCCTTTCCTCTCCCAAATTTAACACAGCTTTTTGAGAAAATTGACTGATGTATCTGCTGCTGGTGGTGGTGCTTTTGTCTGCAGGTGAGGGCAGGTGATTTGAACCAAGGACAGAGTCCATTGTTTACACCCCAGCCTTTGCCAAGTCAAGAAAACCATTCACAATTGGGCTACCACTGCTGAGCTGTTTTCCTAGGTTTTGGAAAGCTACCACCTTAAGAAACCCAACAGATTTTCCTCCAGGAGGACACGAGCAGTAGCATGATGCCAATATTTTCCACCCCTTTTCTGTGTCTTTTAAGAGTTCCGCAGTGCCCAGCAGGAATGAAATGACCTGTGATAATGTGATTTCAGAGCTCTCTGTTGTTCATTGCCCCATGAGTGTTCATGACAAGCTGGACACACCACTCGTGGCTCTGTCGAGTTAAATTGATCCCAATTCTGTGCAAACAGCAGCCTCGAGATGCTGAGAAGAGCAAGCACAGTGGGTGGGTGTGCATGCACACACCCAGAGGCTGACTGCTGTGTGGCCAGAAGGTTTTGCACTGTTGTAAATCTTCACTCTCCCAAGCTGAAAGACTATTTCAAATATATATCTTAAATGAAAATATATTTTAAAAAATAAAATTGTCCAAAAATACATGTGCATTAAATTTCATTCATATTATATAGTATATATTTTGATTAATATAACATAACATAATATCATTAATAATATATAATAATATAATAATAACATCATATTATAAATATAATAATATATTGAATATATGAGATAATTTTTGAAGCCATTGCTTGTGGGGGATATTCGATGATCTCCTAGTATTTGTACATGTTTGCTTTCTGCTACTGCTGATCATAGCAGCAACTCCCTGTCAGTTCTTCCAGGTCACTTCACACAAAGGGATTCCATCATTTCAGGGCCTGTGAGAGCTTGGCACTGAAATGCCAAGTTGATTCCCAGCTCTCCAGCCTCCTTCTGGATTTTGGGGCATCTCAGCACTTGTGTCCATGGCCCTTCCTTCATCCCCAGCCTGCAGCAGTCACAGTCGCTGCTGCCTCCCCCTTGCTGCAGCTCATTTGCCAAAGTGCTGCCAAAGGAAACAGAGCTGGCTCAGGATCTCTGCTGGCTTCTGGTCTCTGGGATGAGCTTCAGGGGGACACTTGGAGCCCTTTCCTAAAGAGCTGCCCGTGGGATGAGGGATTTGTCCTCCCTGGCGTGCTCCTGCTTGGATTCTGTGCTCATGGAGCCCCGGAGTTTTCTCAGCTGCCTCTGCAGCGAGTTCTGAGCCAACGTGGGGCCCTGCTGCCAGCCCAAATCTGCGCTGCCCCTGCCCAGCCCGAGTGCAGGTGGGGCAGGTGCTGGGCATGGCCAGAGATTGGCATGGCCAAAATCCTCCAGCATTTACATCTGCTCATGGCTTTGGGTAGCACAAATCTACACTTACTTCACTTGAAACACTGCATTTATTGCAGATAGTTACACCCGCACTACTAATGTACAAATACACAAACATTAACTTATGTTTAAAAATGAAATTTATTTTAAATTACAACACCTGTGCTACCAATATAGAAACACAGAAATATCAATTTATGATTAAAATCTAATTTAGTCTGAGAATTGTGATATGTAAATATATACAGATATCAACTTCAGTGAAAAAAAAATTACTTTACTGCAACCCTCTGCAACAACTCTCTGTATACAAATATTGAAGTTACTGAATTGAAGTTTAACAATTAAATTTATTACATATCACTACAAACATACAGCCCATATACAAATACAGAAACATCAATATCCCTCTCTAAAGAATCTCAGATCCAGAGCTAAATAAATAGAATTTTAGAACTATACAACTCCATACATAATAAATATAAGTAAATACATATATAGGCATAACAATATAGAGATGTAAACATGCATTACATATTTCATGACATGTAACATGACAATATAATGCAAAGATAACAAACCTGTCTATAAATACACAAATATCAATGGACCAAAAAAAAAAATCCATACAACCCCAGCAATAGAAATGCACAGCTACAGAGCTGTACAAGTATGTAAACAGATGAATATACACGCATCAATATAACAATATACATCCATAATATCCCTATACAAATACCAGTCAGTGTATGTAAATATCCCTATACATGAAACTATCCAAATCTAGCTACACATCCATAAACAGTGCTAGATCAGGAGGGATTGCAGCCGCCGATGTTCCCAGGCTCTCGCTTGGTCTCCTCCTCCCGTGCAGAGCAGCTCTCCTGGACAGGGACAGCAGATGGGACATCTGGCAAGCAAAGGGAACACTGGGTGAGTGTGGGGACGATTCCCTTGGCAGCAGCTGCACTTTCATCAGGGAAGAGGAAATGCCAGAGCCTCCCCAGGAGGGTCAGAAGGAAAAGCAGCCGAGCGGGCCAAGCTGTGGTGAGCTGTTCACTTCTTTCTGGCATCCCAGTTGCTCTGAGGGAACTCCCTCATGTCAGGTTATTGAACCACCTCTGCACTTATCAAGACTTTGGCCCCCAAATCAATCAGTATTTATGTCTCCAGCTGCTTGCACCAATGACAGGGAATGTCCTCTAACAGTGCTGGGGCACAAAGTTACCTTGCACAGGTCATCTGACAGGGCCTTGTTCTTTCTGTGCTTCCTGTGTTTCTCCCTACCTTCCACTTGGAATTTTTACAGCATTTCTTTTTCTTTCCCCTTGATCAGTGCCGAAATGTGTGTTTCTCTTCCAAGTTACAGTTTGTTCAGTGATCCTGTCAAGCCTTTCCTCAGAAGCTTTTTATCATGGAATTGAGTGTTAATTTCAGCAATTTTGGTGATTTTCTGTGAGATTTATGCAAGTGTCCTGTTCATTGGGCACCATTTAGGAAGGTACAAAAGAGAAAAAGGATGTTCTGTATGTCAGTTCACTAGTGGAATATTCATGGATAGAGAGAGTGATTAGCTGAATTTTACATCTACTCCTAACCTCAAAGTGCAACAGGTAATTTGGGGAGAAATTTAAGCCCGATTTCTGCTTCTACCAGCCTGTATTCAAATGTAAAGTAAATAGAGCAGGGTGAGAATGTCAGTGTTCAGTTCCTGAAGTGCCTTATTAAGGTGTTCTTAAAGTAAGGGAGATAAAATCTGGGTGGGCATTCCTAATTTCCAGACACTCATTGTCAATTTCATTGACTCTGAAAACAGCAGAGATGTGCACATCATACCTGATCAATCCATTTGGGGATGGTTTAGGTTCAGATTCTCTGAGGCTTTAGATTTTTAGATCTCTAGACAATGCTTCCAGCAATCTCAATAGCTTTCAGAAATTAAACTTTTCTCCTTTTTTCCTCAGTCTTTGCACTCATGTGCACCAGAGACCTTCAGTGAATGGATTCCACTCTAATCCATCTCCAAGCTGGATCTCCCGGCTGTGTTCACACTGGTGGTTCGTGTGGCTCTTCTGCACAGTGCAATTTTAAAATCTTCATTCCTTATTATCTCTGCCCTTCCTTTTCTGTTTTAGCTTGCAAATGCATGCAGATGTATCAGAAATTATGCATCTAATTTCTGATGCATCAGTTCCTGTCTGGCAATTTCATTTTATCCTGTTCTGATGTTATGCTAGCCTTATATGTTTTATTCTAAGTGGACTCCAGTTTTCTTGCATGTGGAAGTTTTACAATGCAATGCTCTCATTCACCTGCTTTCATGAAACCCTTCATTAACATTAGCACAAGTAACTGTGTGATTCCCTTCTGCTTTGTAGAAGATTTGGGAAACTCAAGTCCTGCTCAGCTACAGAAAAACATACATGGTGCTTGGTAATTTCCCTAAGAGCTTAAGTTAATGGTAAACAACTGCAGCTTATTCATTTCACAGAAATTGAGAGAAAAGACATTGCAAATATTGAGGAATGTAGTGCAATATTGATGGTCATCCCTCAGTTATCCAGACAGACTGATCTCACTGGCAAAATTCCCTCTTTTCCAAAGGTTTTCATTTGCTTTGGCTGTACTTCGTATGGCTGCAGGTCACATTCCCCCTGATTTAAGGAAGTATCTTGGCAGGTATTCTTGGTGTTATATTATTACAGCGACCTGAGTGGGTCGCTGAGGGTGAGAGACGGTGAATCTTGTTTCTAGATCAGAAGGCTGGATTTATTGATATATCATATAAAATACATTATGACTATACTAAATAGGAATAAAGAGAGAAGTTTCCAGAGCTGCTAAGCTAACTAAGAATAGCAAGAAAGAATCTGTAACAAAGTTGTGCCCAAGGACTCAGTCCCCGGCTTGCACTTTGTGAGTGGCCCTTAATTATAAACAAGAAGCATGAGCCAATCAAGAAACCCCTGTTACATTCCACAGCAGCTGACAATAATTGTTTACCTTGTCTTCTGAGGCCTCTGCCTTCCAGAAGGCACAGAAATCCGAAAGAAAGGATTTCCATGAAGAAATGTCTGCGACATTATATCTTGCTAATTCTGCCCTTGGAGGAATTACTCGGTTCTGCAGTCCTTATTACATGCCCTTTTCTAAAAGACTTTTATACTGTTTTCCCTCTCTCTCTGTTTTCACATGTGTTCAACAAGGTTTTCTTTCTAAGAATATTTATCACCATATCCCAAAAGATTAAAATATGCTTAGGTATTTTTCTCTAAGTATTTACTAAAGAAAAATAATAATAATTAAAAAAACTGTATGCATGCTAGATACAAACAGAATAAACTGTAAAATACAAACAGAAATAAACTTGAGAGTTCTCCCAAAAACCCTTAAGATAAAAACCATGGGTTTTAAAACCCAGAGTATTCATCTACAGTATACAAAAATGGGCATGTTCTAGAAGAGAAAATTTGTGCAACGGTTCTGCACATAATTCTATGCTTTCAAGCTTTTTGTCCTTCAAGGGCAGTGCCATTCTCTGAACTGTAATGTTCTGAGCATGTTCCGCTTACCATGGCAGCTTTCTGCTCTGCACTGGTACAGATCATCCTCCCAGCAAAGGGGGAGTGCAGCCACCACAACTCGCAGCACCTTCCCACACAGCAAGAACCTGAAGGACAGGGATGGCTTTCACCAGCTGCTGCGGGTTCTAATACTGCCACCTCTGAGCTGCTGAAAGCCAGAATTTCTGTGTTGCAGTGTGTTAGTTTATTGAGTCAAATGTTCTGTTATATAGTGGTATGTTCAAGTGTTCCCCGAGTTATTACAGTTAGCTTCTCCCCTGTGTTGTGCCCTCCTACCCAAGTGTCCCTCGAGGAATCCCCTCCCTCCTCACCAGATTTTTCCCTGTCTGTCAAGACAACCCAGCCCCTTTGCCCCATCCATCAGCCCAAACCCTTCCCTTTGTTCCAGAAAGTTCCCTGTCCCTCACCCTAAGATCCAATCCCTATCCCAACGCTCTCTCTTCCCCTTGTTCTGATTTGTTGTAGCCCTCAAAACTACACCCCAAGAGTCGCTTATTGGTGTCCACCACATGTTTTGAAAGATTTTAAAAACCAGTGCACAGGGGTGCTGGGGGTTCTTTGAACATCTGTTCCCTTTGGGAATTTTTGCCTGCAGAACCTTAGTCCTGCCTGTCCTCATGAATTTGCTGCACTTTACACTGCAGAAGAACCTCCTCTGCTTCCTTCACTTGGTCCTCCAGGGGTCTCTACTGCTCGGCATTTGGCCTAGAAGTTCTGGCTCAGGCAAAACCCCAACCTAGCCAGTTCCCCACTCTTGCCATTGTCCCTGGAGCATCACAGAGCTAGCCAGGGCTGCGGAGGGCAGTGACAGTGACACATGCCCTGGCATGTCACAGCCCCCAGAGCCACACCTGCCAGGCCACAAGGCCCAGCCCTGGTCCCCACTGCGGCCTCAGGGGCTCCTGGGCATCCTCACCCTGAGTGCAAAGGCAGCCTCAGGAGCCCCCCAGGGCACTCTGGATCTGGGCTGCAGACACCCTAAAGCCAGCACTGAAAGGAACATGGATGGGGACTGCAGCTGGATCTTGCAGTGCTCACCACTCCTGACTACTCTCTAAGTGAATCCAAACCTCATTTGCAGCACCTTGAGCACACTGACCCTGGTCACCCCTCCTGGAACTTGGTGTTCTCACATTATACACCAGCCCTTTGCAGGGAGTGACCAGCTCCCAGCTGCTCTGCTACCCTGGCCTTACTTTCTCTTTGCCAGGAATGAACTTAACGGATACACTTCTGAGAAACCTAGCACAACATTTGCTTATCAGGAGCTCTGTGGCAAAAACACTCCACCAGTCCCTTGTTTTGCACAGAGAAGGAGGTCCTGACAAAGCATAAGGCACAGGCAGGGCTCTGGCATAGGAATTCCTGAGCTGAAGGATTCCACCAATTGTTGTTCCTAGCTGCTTTGGTGATATTTTAGAGCCAGTTCTGGACAGGGGCTGCTGCTGACAGGGTAGGAAAATTTGGAGGAAAAAAGGTGCAGGAGACAACCAAAAAAAGCCAAAGGGGGAAACCCTTAGAAATACAGTGTCGCAGACATTTCTTCACAGAAATCTTTTCTTTCAGATTTCTGCGTCTTCTGGAGGCCAGAGGCCTCAGAAGACAAGGTAAACAATTATTATCAGATGCTGTGGAATGCAACAGGGACATCTTGATTGGCTCATTTTCTTTGTTTATAATTAAGGGCCAATCACCAGTGCAAGCTAGGGGACTGAGTCCTTGAACACAACTTTGTTATAGATTCTTTTCATCTATTCTTAGGCTAGCCTAGCTGCTCTGCAAACCTCTCTCTATATTCTATTTAGTATAGTCATAATGTATTATATCTTTTATTAAATAAATAAGCCTTCTGATCAAGAAACAAGATTCACCGTCTCTCTCACCAGCTGTGACCCACACAGGTCGCTGTAATATCTGGTGACACCTCGTGTGAGAGCAGAAATTAATTTAATAAGACCAGAGGAGCAAAATCGCTGCACTGGGTAAAAATCCTGTATGTGTAGCATTTGATGGTTGCTTTGAAGTGACCACAGAAGTGGATTCAAGCCAGGAGCTGAAGAACTGAAGATATTGATTTGGACAGAGTTCACAGCCAAGGCTGACCACAAAGAGAACCTTCTTCTGAAAAACCTTCAGGAAACATGGTAGACAAGAGCAGCATACCTGCAGAGCTGGCCAGAGCAAGCTGGACTCTTTCAAAAGGTACTGTTCACTTTTCTATCCCTGAGGGTTCAGCCGCAAGAAAATTATGGCTGTTTATATGGGGGAGATACCCTTTGAAGTACGTGGTTCGTTTTACTCCTTCAGAGAAGAAACTCATGGCCCTCTGGAAACATTGGTACAGAGAAGACGGATTTTTTTTGGAAAAAACCAATCTCTATGAGTTCTTTTGATGGGCAAAGCTTTTTGGGTTCTTTTGATGGGCAAAGCTTTTTGGGTTCTTTACTGATGTCCTGTACGCTTTAGATGTTTTTGTCTGGGAGTGCATGGACTCGATTATCCAGTGCGTCTACAGTCAGGGACGCGTGTTGCCTTCTACCTACCCAGCATTTATAAAGCTTTTCCCAGTTTTGAGACGCAGAGCAGCGTCTTTTCAATGGATTTCTAACTGTTACGGCCAGGCTCCGTTTCCCTGCCCCCTTGGCAGAAGACCCCGTGGGTGATGACTTTGGGCTTCCCAGCCCCCCCTGCTTCGCGGCGGGGGGGGGGGGGGGGGGGGGGCGAAACTGTGCCGCGTGAAGAAGGTTTTTTTACTTTTTCTCCGCAGCATGCTCAGATGGAGTTTTCTCCTTCCCCCCCTTCTCTCTCTCCGGGGGGATGGGAGTGGCCGCTCAAGCCACAGCCAGCCTCTCAGACTCTGCCTTCAGACGTGGGGGGCGGCACCGGTCTCTGAGGTTTCCTCCACGCCCCTTCTAGAGCCGTCACTCCAGGAGATCTTGTCTCCGCCTCTCCAGGGGGTTCCTGCCCGCGGTTTCATCGGCCTCCCCGCCCCCGCAAGAGCCTGCATAGGAGACTGAAGAAGTGAGAGCACTTCCGGTCCCTGAGCTGTTGCTATGCGACGAGGATGTGTCTCCAGCTTCCGGCTCAGTGTCAGAGAATGCAGAAGAGACAGCACTTCCCATGGTTGAGCTGTTGCTAGGCAACAGCGATGCTCCGCCGCCGCTTCTCCCGGCTCCGCTACTGCCTGTTTGCGCTCCGACGGAGACTGTGACTGCGCCTCTGCAGCGGACCCCAGAGTCAGCGGCAGAAAATGGCGTTGAGCCCGCGGGACCCTCGGAGCAGCCCGCGGCTGATCTTACTCTCAGTGTGATTCCCTCCCCAGTTCCGGCTCCCCCCTCGCCGCTCGGATTGGCCGCTCCAGCGGCTCTGCCATTGTTGGAGGCTCTGTCCTCCGGGTTGGCGTCAGAGACTGCCATGGCACCGGCGGCTTGTTCGAGCCCGGGCCGTCCCGGGCCGGCTGCCCCAGCAGCCGCCCCGGCGGGGGGTCTCTCCTTCAGTGGAGTGGGGGCTGCCCGCCAGCTGACTCTTGCGCCAGTTCAGCTGCCGGTTTTTAAGATCAGAGGCGGTTTGGGGGTGGTGTTTCGGTTGCTGTCCCATGGGGGTTACCATCTCTGCCACCCCTCTTGTGCCTCAGCGGCGAGGGGGAGGGGGCTCCCGAAAGTTCTGCCTTTGGTCCCCAGCCCGGTGGGGGTGGTGCCGTGATGCTGTGGGAAACAAACATTTCCAGACCCCAGATGGGATTGCTGGGGAAGGCTTCTATTTCCTCACTGCTGGCATGCCTCAGTGGTTTTGGGGAAAGGAAGCGTCTCACTACCCGTGCTGCCATTGTGCTGGCAGCAGGGTTCAGGCCTCTGGAAATGCACAGCCTTCCTTATGGGTTTGGCCTGGGCTGTTGGGCTCAGGAGGTTCCTGGGCCAGGGCCATCACTTGGCCTCCTTGTGTTTCTGGGGGTTCTGTTTTCTCCTACCAGTCCTGGTCCCTCTTTGTGAGCCAGTTTTGGGGTTCCTGGTCCAGCATGGGCCAGGCCACCCAGGGCTTTTCCTTCTCTGGCATTGCTCTGCTCGCCTGCTGCTATTTTGTTTTTGATCAAAAAGAAAATTTTTTTTTAATTAAATAAAAAAGATTGAAAATAGTGGGAAGCAGCTCTGAAGCGCTGAAGCACTGAAGGGCCAGAAAAGGACATTCTAAAAAATGTTCAAATTGTTTTAAATTGTTTTAAATTGTTTAAAATTGTGTTATGCTGTTTCAGGACAAAAAGGACTCTCAGATGTCCAAAAGAAACAACTTCAGCTGATGGACTGTTCCTGAAACTCAGCTGCATGGACTCAAATTCTCTTTGCATTGTATTTTGCATTTTTCTTATATTGTAGCATTGTTTTAGTGATTTGTTAGTTATTGTATATTCTATAGGTGAAGGAATTTCCTGTTCATTCCACATCATCATTTTTCTTTTAATTTATACAATTTAGAAAGGTGAGATGTTGCAGACATTTCTTCACAGAAATCCTTTCTTTTGGATTTCTGCATCTTCTGGAGGCCAGAGGCCTCAGAAGACAAGGTAAACAATTATTATTATCAGATGCTGTGGAATGCAACAGGGACATCTTGATTGGCTCGTTTTCTATGTTTATAATTAAGGGCCAATCACCAGTGCAAGCTAGGGGACTGAGTCCTTGAACACAACTTTGTTATAGATTCTTTTCATCTATTCTTAGGCTAGCCTAGCTGCTCTGCAAACCTCTCTCTATATTCTATTTAGTATAGTCATAATGTATTATATCTTTTATTAAATAAATAAGCCTTCTGATCAAGAAAAAAGATTCACCATCTCTCTCACCAGCTGCAACCCACACAGGCGCAGTAATAACAGAGCACAACAGAAGTCCTTGGAGATGGTTCAATAGAAAATGCCAGCAGCAGTGAGCAGAGCCCGAGGTTGCTCACTGCCCCCCCAGGGGCCCCTCAGTCCCCTGCTGGTTTGTGTCTGATGCAGCCCTGCCTGGAAAGGGCTCCAGGCTCTGGTGTTCCCAGCTTGCTCCAGGCTGCATTCTTAGCAGCACTGAAAGAAGAGGTGAAACAAGGAGCCATTTTCTGTCCTGCCTGCAAACTCTTCTCCTTCAGTGCCACTGCCAGAGATCATCCCTCTGTCAGCCTGGCACTGTGCCTGCTGCATCCTCGTCTCTCTCCCTTGCATCAACTCCTGCACATCATCAGCATTTGCTGACCCACATCATGAACAGAGAGAGCTGTGTCAGAAGAGCAAGGATTGCATTTTCTTGGCTGTGAGATGCAAAGCTGTGTTTCGTGTCAGGCACAAACAGGCGATGTGTGTATTTGTGAATGTGAAATGTGTGGACCCCGACAATGGGAGAGCTGTGAATTCTAATAATAACTGAGAAAACTAAAGCACAGAAAAAGGCCTATGAACCTATCTTTTGTTTGCAATTACCCTAGTTGATTTAGGAGCATTGGAATTAAGGTGTTAAAAATGTTGCTTTTTGCTTGCATTTAATCCATAAAAAGCTCTGCAATAATAACCTTTTGAAGTATAATTTTAGAATATTACTTGTATCCTTGAAACTGTAGCTTTGGAATATATATAAAGGAAATATGCTTGTCTCACACCTTATTGAAGCAGAGAAAAACAGCTTGAGAAGAAAGATGAACATCACCTCAAGGGTTTATGGTTTCGACCAAAGGGAAAATGGACATCACTGTTACGAGATTTAGAGTCTCTGCAATTAAAAGGTGGACACACATCTGGGGAGCGGGACCCCACCAGATGGGATTCGTCTTTCTTCTTTTGGAAACTGGACGGTCACCATCTGGGAATTCTCCTTTGAGATACGTCCTGAGAAATTAAAATCACAATAGTGTATAGAATTGTGATGTAATAATTTCGAACAAAAATTGCTGATGAGTAAAAGATTGGAAATAGAAACTGCTGAAAAAAACTGATGAGTACCCTTATAAATACATGTAACCCTCAATTATTGGCATGCAGTTGGAGGGAAAACTTCCCCCACTGTACCCGGTGCTGTATTGCTCATACTTTACCATATTAAATAATAAATTGATTGCTGCTTGAATATTGGCCTAGTCAAGCTTCTTATTCATAATACTGTTAGCTGTGCTCTTCTATGGGCTGGTCATGGCACTTGGTAATTAATATGCTGTCATGCTGTGAACTGAATTCACACCTTACAGGGCTGTGTTTACTGGGCCTGCTGGATCAGTGCCCACTTCCTTCCTCTGCTACTCCTCACTCCAGGACTGTAAGAGACCAGCATGGGGTCAAAGACCCTGCAGTATCATTACCCTCTGGTAATGCTCAGAGGTCCTCTAAGGGCTATGTCTTGCACAGCATCTGGGTGTGGGGCATGTGCTAAGGAGAAAGAAAGAGTCTGTGAGAAAGCTGAGCTGCTCTTACATGGGACTGAAGAAATGACAGGAACTTTTTGGCATATAAAGCTTTCCTTCCAGGTCAGGGACCAGGGAAGGCCTAATCAGCTGTGGCCCTACAGGGCAAGTCTGTGCTAACTCCCAGCACCAAGTGCAGGGGTGTGGGACAGGGCTCCTACAACAACAGCACAGCTCTGTGGAAGAGCCCAGCCTTGCATCTGGGTTCCTGCCTGCTTCCCCTTTAGAGACAGCTGTGGCCCGAGGATTTGTGTCTGAGGGAGAGCTCCATCCTTGGACCTCCTGATCTTTCCCAAGTGGCCAAATGGGGATGCACCAGCAGCACTGCTGGGAAGGTGCTGGCTCAGTGGCTGTTTTTTGAGACTGCACCCCCCATATCAGCTTTATGTGTGTTTTGGGGGGGTGCTCTGGTGGGTGTGGTTACACACTCACTGGCCTTGGCAGAGCACAAGTCGGAACCTTTGAAGGTTCCAGCTGCTGTAAGGCTCAGGAGGCAGAGCTGGTGCTATGCACAGTGTGGTACTGTGCTGAGGGAAAGGTGAAAACAGTAAATAATCCACCCTCAGCTAATTACTGAGGGCTGATGGAAGGCACAGGCTTGGTGGAGCTGCTTTGTACAGGCCAAGGTGCTTATCAGCTGTGCAGTGTTCCCAGCAGCCCCTGGCAATGCTGGTGCAGCTGAAGGACAGGCTTGATGGGTCTGGTGCAGCCCCACAACCTCAGACACTGCGGCTCCACCGTGCAAAGCAGCATGGCTGAGCTGGTTGTTGGTCAGGTGAGTGTCGAAGGAAGGGAGAGCAGGACATCAGATGGTCATCAACAGGTCCCGTTTATTGAAGAAAGCATCAAACACTTATACAGCAAATAATAAGCTTATGAATATTCTGTAAGCCAAGCAATCTATTGGTTAAACTATACCATCAACTCTTCCTCATTCCTTTGGGCCTAGGTTCTCTACTTCTCATGTCTCTCTGTCCATTCCTTTATCATACTCAGCTAGGCCCAAGGACACGCTATCTTGCGGGTGCACGACTTGGAATTAGCCACAGCCTTGTATTTTTCCAGTCTCTAGTCAGCTAAATTCCCAACATTTCCCCCTTTTTTTTTTTTTTTTGGGAAAAGCAAAGTTCTATGGGCTAACTGTGTCACACTCTTTGCAACACAAGAATAGGTAATTCTAACAACTATTACATTACAAGCAGTATTCTCAACTAGCAAGGTTTCTCTTTTACAAGGGATCTAAGCTAGGGAGACAAACTAAAAAGGCTATCACTATTTATAGGATATGCTATATGACAGATACAAAAAGGATTCAATGTGCTACAAGGCTCAAACAAAACTCAGGTGTGCTAATACAACCTACAAAAATAAGCTAAAGGAGCAACATGTGCACAAGTTTAATCTGCGTCGATTGTCTGGTAAGTTTGCTTTCCATCTTCAAACAACAGATATACTTCAAACAGGAATGGCTCTACTCACAAATGCTTCTGATTGTCTCTCCTAACTAAAGTTTCTCTGATGTTCACAGCAACACCTTACACACAAGTTATAAAATAAATGCCTAGCATAAAATCTATCTCACATCACTTAAACCTAATAGCACTTAAACTTAAAAAACTTAAAATATTTAAACTTAACAGAACTTAACATCACTTTAACTTAACTTTAATTAAACTTAACAGAAATTAAATTCAACAGAACTTTAACTTAGCAGAACTTAAGTTTAACAGACCTTAACCTTAACAAAACTTAAACTTCACAGAACCTAAACTTAACAGATTTTCAAATCAACAGAACTTACATGTAAAATCACTTAAATTTAACAGAACTTAACCTTAACAGAACTCAAACGACTTTAAATTCTACATAATTTAAACCCAATATAATTTAAATGTTACAGAATCTAACTTCACTTGAAATTAGTAACACTTAACCTTAACAGAAATGAAACTGAAAAACATTTAACCTTAACAGTATTTAACATTTAATGACACTTAATAGATAATTTAACTTAAACTACCTAGCAACGGATAGAATTTACTATAGAAATAAAATAGAATATAGAATTTACTATAACTTACTTACAGGCCCAGCTTTAACATACTAAGCTAAAACAACTTTCTTCATGTGTTTGCTATAGCATTTTTACACTTGAATGCACTTAAACATAAGGAGTTTGCTCAAGGTATACCTGTGAAAAAATTCTTTTGAATTCAGTGTTTGCTTTTACCTCTACCACGTCCAAGCAAAGCTCAAAGAATACAAAAAGCACACTCATTATATCTTACTTATACAATCGCTTTAACGTATCTTTAACATTTTAAAATTTTTCAAAATACAATTTCAGAGTTTGATGTTCCACCGACTGAGTTATCTGTGCTTCTGATATTTAAAGTCTTTGTTAATATATAAGACAGCATAACGGATGCTAAGCCAAATTGGCTGAAATTTGACCCACGCATTCACTACACTGATTTCTCTTTCACAGTCTCTGCCAGGAAGAACAAAAAGTCTTTTTAACTTAGGTGAGGAACATCTTGATAATAATGCTCCTTGGTGTCGCTTGTTTTTATCACTGGTTTCTTAATTGCAGTAGGGATCTTTTCTTTTGTTGACAAGAGTCACATTTATTACGGCTGTTAGGTGTAAAACTGAAGTTTTTTGCCGGCCGCGGGGTGGAGGGAGAAGCGCTTGCGCTGGAAAAGCGCTCTGGTCCTGCACTGCTTGTGTCGGAGCGGGCGACCCCCCCGCGCTGGGCTTCTTGTTTCTCGAGACTCGCCGGCAGCGTGCACTGCACCCAGCGCTGCACCCGTGGCGGCGCGGGTCGCTCCCCCCATGGCGGCTCCGCTCCCCCCGCTGCAGCGCAGCATCTCAGGCGGCCGCTTGCCACGGCTGCTCCCCATGGCGCAGTGCCCATGCCGAGTTCGGAGTGGCACAGCCCCGCAGGCACCCCGAGCCGCAGCTGCTGCCTTGCGCTCAGAGACATGCTGAAGCAGTGTATTGTGCACCACCCGCCATGGCTTGCTCAATTTCTTTGCTGTCTTATCATCTTCTAACACTGCTTCCCACAGTATATCCCCAAATTTTCTCCATTCTGAGAGTTCATGGACTGTATGTGGGTTAAGGAAAACTTCTTTAGCATAGCCGTAGGGTAACAACCCTGGTAGCTCCTTTTTTATATTTATCCCCTTTACTCCTCGCCTTTCTAAATACGCAGCGAAAAGATCATATGCTGCTTGCCTATCCATACGTATTCATGAGCGCGCTCTTGCAGCTTTCCAGGCTCCGGCAGCACAAAATGGCTCGAGTCACCGATGTGAACCCCCAGGGTGCTTCAAAATTCTGGCACCGTCCTGGCTGCAATCAGGACCCAGCTCCAACTTCCTCGACCGTGGCGCGTCCTCACCCTTTTTTTTTAATGCGAGATGAGGGGGCCAATGTTCGGGGTCACCATTTGACGAAAGAAGGGAGAGCAGGACACCAGATGGTCATCAACAGGTCCCGTTTATTGAAGAAAGCATCAAACACTTATACAGCAAATAATAAGCTTATGAATATTCTGTAAGCCAAGCAATCTATTGGTTAAACTATACCATCAACTCTTCCTCATTCCTTTGGGCCTAGGTTCTCTACTTCTCACGTCTCTCTGTCCACTCCTTTATCATACTCAGCTAGGCCCAAGGACACGCTATCTTGCGGGTGCACGACTTGGAATTAGCCACAGCCTTGTACTTTTCCAGTCTCTAGTCAGCTAAATTCCCAACAAGTGAGGGCTCAGATGTATTTCCTGCAACTTGCTCCAGCACAGTTCAGCCTGGAAAAAAGACATTTTTCCAAGTGTAGGGGAGTCAAGCTCCAATAAATGTAAGCTGAGCCCTGGTGCTTGCTCCCCTGCATGAAGCCTCAGTGAGGCACCAGGGCTTCATGTCAGCAGGAGGGGAAGGGAGATCAGAGCTGTTGGAAGAATATGTGACTGAAGGCTGAGCACAGGGTTGGTGGTGCTTTGCGTGGCTCTTGCATGACACCCAGGCTGGGTGTGGCAGTGTAAGCTAACCTTTTGTTTTGCATCAGACTTTATGCCAGAGCCAGCCTCTTTCCAGCCTTTGGGGTGATTACAGCTGTTGCTCTATATTTCCCTCCCTCCTTTTTTTTCCAACAGCCATTCTACTCCAGCACCATAGGCAGGTGTTGAAGTGAGGGGGAGAACAACCATCCTATAATGCATTGAACTCCAATTTATTGATTGATCAGTCACTTTAAATAACAGTGTTAATTAACTTCATGCATATTCCAAAATCCAGGTTTACGATAGGCTAACAGAGAAAACTCTAACCACTCCTTTTGTTTTACAATACCGTTGATTGTTTACACAAAACAAAACCAGTGTTCCCACTGTGATATGAACGGTTCCCAAAACTTCCACATCTGTTCCCAGGGTGCCATCTTTTCCCAGAGAGGATGTTACACTTGTTATGGGAAGACTGCCTGAGAACCTTATTGTTTATACAATGATGCCTGAGAGAGACTAATTGTTTATAGAAGTCAGGCTGGGAACTGCTTCACAGCTACCTGTTACTTTTCTCTCAATTGCATGGCTTCATGGCCTTTTTCTTTAAGCCATGCTTGAACTAAACTCCCGACATTTCCCCCGTCTTTTTCTTTAAAAGAAAGGAGGTTAGTTTGCCACATTTTCTCTATCATCCTACTAACCATCTTTTGGATACAGCTACAGAAACAAGGTGAGATAAGTAAAAGCAATAAGAGTACACCTAATATCCCTATAGCATATTTTACAAGGTTTCTTAGCCATGGTCCCAATCCTAAACTTTTAAGCCACTCATCAATACCCAATCCTTCTTCTTCTTTAAGGCTGTTAAGCCCTAATCGTAGCTCTTTTAACTTAGCATGAATAGATACAGAATGATCAGACAGGTTCATGCAACACATCCCTTTAAACTCCTCACATCCATGGCCTTGAGCTAATAATAAGAAATCTATAGCAGCTCTATTTTGTAAAACAGCGTGATTAACACTTTGTACATCTGAAGATAACATATCTAATATCTGTGAAGTTCTATTTAATTCACCCTTAGCCCAACACCCTATTTGTTTTGCTAGAGTCAATGCTTTGCTTGCAGCACCCCATGGTAGGAAAGCTGAAACCATCACTTGCTTAAATTTACTCCAGAACCATGGATCTCCTATTTGACTACAGTCTAAATTATGTAAGCTACGCTTTTGCCTGCTTATCTTATGACTTAATTGCATTAGCACAGATATATTAGGGTGAAATAGTGATAACTTGCCTAAATAACAAGGTCTACCCTGAGGTTGGGCAGGTATACCATTCCAGGCTCTATCTCTGCAAATTAGAAATATTCCTGTAGGTAATTTCTTAGGTGTCATGATGCTAGAGCCTTTACAATGGTTGTAGAGTTGTTTAGACACTATGTTTGGCTTTAGAGCTGAATCCAGAGTAGCCCATGTTTGTTTATATGGATTCATCTTTTGAGGATTAGAATAATCAAAGCTAAACCACCCACCGTGGAAGTGCTGGTCATTGTGGTGGAGAATGCAAAGGTGGAGAATGCAAAGGAGTATTAAGTGATTGAATTAGCAGACATTGTCGGTAGCCGTCACTCTGACTGGCAGTATACCCTTTCTGTGCAGGCAATTTAATATTTACCATATTGTGCATACATAAGGCATGATTATTAATAATACTGCAGAATTCTTGAGGAGACCATACTGGCAATGCTGAGACAAAGCGACGACTGATTAATCTGTCTAGCAAGTGTTATTCATACATTATCTCTAGGTTGATTAAAATGTGTTACCTTTAATTCTTCAGCTACTATTACACCTAGCAATATAACAAAAGTAAACCTCATTTTTCTGTTTTTACTTTGACCTTCTTTTTCTTATCAGTTTTGAACCTTACTGTTCCCGATACCTGAAGACCACACCTTTGTAACCTTCTAATGCAGTTATCTAATGCTTGATTGGGATCTCCTTTTATAGGCCCTACAACAGAATGTTGTTTTAAAGGCACCAGTTTTCTACACCTTACAGAGGTTATATATGATGCACTTTGAGCTTTAACCCTTTTCAAAATACACTGTACCTCCCACCGATAATAAGCCAAGATTTTCTGCTCATGTGACTCATAAAGACCTAAAGCTGAGGCAGTGTTTAGTCCTGTTTCATTCCGTAGAGCCCACTCCCAATTATGTTCCCAGTTATGTCTATGATTACAGGTCTCACACCATAAACGAAAAAGTGACAACTGATCCACCCAAAAGGTCCTGTCACAACCCCTGCAACACAGTGCAACCCAAGCAGCACAATTTGGGCTGTGACATTCAAGACAGTTCTCTTTTGCCGGTCCTTTTATATGGAAAGATGATAATTCAATAATGTCAATCAGTTCCCTGTCGTCCGGCAACGGCGTGTTATCCCAAAGGGTTAAAACCACCCCCAGATGAGCCACAATGTCCAGCCTTATCAGGCATTACACGGTAGGTGGTAATTGGACTAAGAAAAGAAAGCTGTTAGCTGTTTTCATTTATGTGAACCTGGAGAGGAGGTGAATGGCAAGTCTGAAAATTATCCTTTCTGTCCTTGAGATTTTCACATCCACCTCTTCCCTGGGTTTCTCAAAAATGTTCAAAATCAGTTTTATAGTCTGTAATCCTTTAGTCATTTGGCTGAAATGGCATCAGCTGGGCGATTCTCAGTCCTTTGTTGATTTGGAGTGGTGAGAAAGTAGTATGCACTTGAAGCACTTAAAATACTTAACTTAGCAGACTTATTTTTAAATTAATAGAACTTAACTGGCTTCAAAATTCTATGGGCTAACTGTGCTACACTCTTTGCAACATAAGAATAGGCAATTCTAATAACTAAATAGTATTTTCAGCTAGCAAGGTTTCTCTGATGTTCACAACAACACTTTGAACACAAATCATAAAATTAACACCTATCATAAAAGCATAAATCTACCTAACATCACTTAAACTTAATAGCACTTATACTTAAAATACTTAAACTTAAAATATTTAAACTTAATAAAACTTAACATTACTTAAACTTATCTTTACTTAAACTTAATAGAATTTTAAATCAACAGAACTTACATGTAAAATCTCTTAATTCTAACAAAACTTAACTATAACAAAATTTAACTGATTTTAGACTTATTTGTAAATAATGTAAGATCAAACTTAACAGAATCTAACTTATCTTAAACCTAATATGATTTAACCTTAACAGACCTCGAACTTAACAGAAAGTAAACTTAATAAACTTAACCTTAATAGTATTTAGCATTTAATTTAACTTAAACTACTTAATAACAGATAAAACTTACTATAGACATAAAATATAGCATTTACTATAACTTGCTTACAGGCCTGATTCTAAAATATTAAGCTAAAATAACTTTGTTCACGTGTTTGCTATAGCATTTCTATATCAAAAAGCACACTCACAACATCTCACTCATACAATCAGTCTAACATATCTTAACATTTTTAAACTTTTCAAAATATAATTCTAGAGTCTGATGTTCCACTGACTGAGCCATCTGGGCTTCTGATGTTAAAGTCTCTGCCAATACAGGTGATTTCAAGACAGCATAACCAATGCCGAGCCAAACCGGCCGAAATTTGACCCATGCATACAGTACGCTGATTCCTGTTTCAGTCTCTGCCAGGAAGAACAAAAGTGCCTTTAACTTCGCTTATTTACGATCACTGGTTTCTCACTTTCAACAGGGATCTTTTCCTTTTGTTGACAAAAGTTACATCCATTAGGCTGTTAGGTCTTAAACTGAAGCTTTTGCCGGCTGTAGGGGGAGGGAGAAACGCTCCCGCTGCAAAAAGCGCTCCAGTCCCGCGGCACGTGTGTCGGAGCGGGCGAACCCCCCCCTGCGCTGGGCTCTTTGTTTACTCGCCGGCAGGCTGACTCCGCTGCAGGCACCGCTGCACCCGTGGCGGCTCCTCCTGCGGCGGCTTCGCTCGGTCACGGGGCGGCGCGGCTTGGCTCGGCTCCTGTGGCGGCAGCTCCGCTCTCCCCGCCGCTGCCTCCGCTCCCGCCGCTGAAGCGCAGCATTTTAGGCGGTCGCTCGCCGCGGCGGAGCGCCCGTGCCGAGTTCGGAGTAGCACAGACTCGGAAGCGCCACGAGCTGCGGCCGCTGTCTTGCACTCAGAGAGATAGTAAAATAGTGCACCATATATCACTCGCCATGGCCTGCTTAGCTTCTTGGCAGTTTTACCACTCTCTAAAGCAGCCTCTGACAATAAATCAGCGAATTCACGCAATTCCGTTAACTCGTAAACTGTGTGGGGATTCACAAAGATTCCCCGTTCCAGACCATAAGCCAAAAGACCTTGCAATTTCTTCCGTAAGTCTATTCCCTTAATTTGCCTTTTTTGCAAAAACGTAATAAAAAGTTCATATGCGGCTTGTCTTTCCATACCTCTTTTTAAGTGCGCACTTTCACCTAGCAGTGTTTTCCCAGACTTCTGCCGCACGTATCAGCTGGTCCCATCTATATGGCGCCAGGGCACGGCACGTATCGGCGGTTTTCTTTTTTCCTCCGCTTTAATTTCGCGCTTATTGCCGCTCCCGCTGCTTCGGAGCCTGAACCAGTCCTCACTTATCCTTTGGTGTTTGCAAACCCCGTGGTGGTCACGATCCTCGTGTCCGCTATCACGTCTGGGTGTCACCAATTTGTTGAAGTGAGGGAGAGAACAACCATCCTATAATGCATCGAACTCCAATTTATTGATCGATCAGTCACTTTAAATAACAGTGTTAATTAACTTCATGCATATTCCAAAATCCAGGTTTACGATAGGCTAACAGAGAAAACTCTAACCACTCCTTTTGTTTTACAATACCGTTGATTGTTTACACAAAACAAAACCAGTGTTCCCACTGTGATATGAACGGTTCCCAAAACTTCCACATCTGTTCCCAGGGTGCCATCTTTTCCCAGAGAGGATGTTACACTTGTTATGGGAAGACTGCCTGAGAACCTTATTGTTTATACAATGATGCCTGAGAGAGACTAATTGTTTATAGAAGTCAGGCTGGGAACTGCTTCACAGCTACCTGTTACTTTTCTCTCAATTGCATGGCTTCATGGCCTTTTTCTTTAAGCCATGCTTGAACTAAACTCCCGACAGGCAGGCAGTGATGGCTGCCTGTAGCTAACAAGACAAACTGAGATCTGCCTGCAGAGCCATAGGAAGGTGTCCCTGGGCTTGTGAGACAGGCCAGGACAACACAAACTGAGGCCACAGCCATGCTGTGCCTTTCAGTTGAGCCTGTGGTGGAGCTGCTGTGCTTGTAGTCAGCATCTAGATGGGGCAGGTGACATATCTATCTTAGCTGGGACAGAAACAGAAGTACAGCCCTTGCACAGCATCCTTCTGCTAGGCTGTTCTAAGCTCAGGGGCCTCTAAACTGGCCATTAAGACCTAGGTCTCCACTCCTTGCCCAGATCCCCAGCCTCAGGGAGAAGGACTTGGGTTTAGGAGCCATGGCTTTTTCTTCCATCAGACTCCATTTAGAAAAAGTCAAGTTAAGCAGTTCATTAACATTTAAAATACTGTACAGTGTGTAAAACCAAATATCCCCCTCCCCACAACAATCCTGTGCTCTCAACAGATGCTCTGGTGAAGAATAACCGCTTTTGGCACTGTTTGCCTTCTCTTTCTCTTTCTTCTTTATGGGATCCATCTCAAAACAGCTCCAGACCTGCACTGTTTCATCAGCAGCTGCTGAGGCCACTGATGTACCATCAGGACGCATGGTCAGGTTCAAGATTCTATCCGTATGAGCTGAGGAGGAGAAGGAATGTGCAATCAGGGCTGAGCTGATCATCACATGCACATTTACTCCTGTATGCTCCCATGAGCCCTGCCAGCTTGCATAGCTGTCCCCCCAGTGGCTGTGGCAGCATGATTTCAGACCCCAAGCATACACTTGGATCAATGGTATCTCTTCCACAGCCCCGTGGGCATGCTTTACTCCTAGCAGCATGGCCCTGGATACTGTCCTGTATCAGTGATGCTGCAGGCTCCAACCAAGGAGTGCAGCTGTCTTCAACCTCTAACAGCCCCCCCACCCAGGCCCTGTCCACCTACCTCAGCTCTGCAACCCTGGTCATTCTTGGATACTTCCATATAACCAGCTGATTCTGTGCAAAGCCATGGGCTGAAATGAGCTCCTTGTAGTTTGTGGACCATAGGATAAAAGTCACCTGCAAAGAGGCAGTAACACAGGTGAGACAAGGTGCTTGTGCTCATGCTCACAACTTGGAGGCGAGCATGGTCCCCCTCCTTCCCTGTGCCTCTGGGCCTGAGGAGCCAGCAGCTCTGTGTAGGTGTGCTGCCAGAAGGTGTTTGTCTCCAAGCTGATGTTCATCTCTCACCTGGGAACAGGTATCAACAGCACTGAGGCAGGCGCCAGAACACACGTTCCAGATGCGGATATGTCTGTCACTAGTACCACCTCCAGTGGCTAGAACATTCATCTACCACGCCACAGCCTGAGAGAGGAGAGTTCATTTTAAAACATACAAGAGGCAACCTGCACCCAGCCAGTGCTGCATGCCTGCCTTGCACTCACATATCCACCCGTGCCAGCTCTGTGCTCACCTTGACAGCACCCTGGTGCTGAGTGAAGGTCTGTACAGGAGCAAAGTCTCCACCCCCACCTTGGGTGCATGGCCAGACATTCACCAGACAGTCATTGCCACCACTGGCCAGGTAGCAGCCATCCAGAGACCATCTGAGTCCACGCAACTCCTCTGTGTGGCCAGCAAGGGTAGCCACGTGATGCTCAGCCACTCGGACATCGTGGTGATGGATGTGCCCAGTCCGTGCACCACTGCAGAGAGAAGAGAAGGCTTGCCAGGGTCAGGCTGCACATTTTCACCCAAATCCATTTTTGTTGTTGCAAGACTGCTATACCTGCCACTGGGTTTCAACCAGTGTTACCAGCAACACAGGTCTGTTGGTGTGAGTGAAACACCCACACAAGCTCTTTACAACTTCAGCACAAATTGCAATACAGGAAAGAGGCCTTCTCCTCACAGCCCCAACAGATAAGCCTGAGTAAGGATCCCAAGCCAGGACAAACTTCTCTCTGCCATCCCTAACCCATGCCACACATAGATTGAGGGATAGGAGTTTGCAACAACTGGAAACTGCCCTCACCCACTGCTTTTCCTGGAGAGGATGCAGCTGTTCCAGCTGAGGGTTCCCACGCGGCCACAATGGCTGATCATGGATCGGAGACATTTCTGCTGCTCAACGTCCCATAGATGGAGAGGCAAAGCAAAATGTTCTTCGGAAGAAACCCAATCCTGTTTCTATGCCCTAGGAACCTCACTGCACAGGCTCTCTCAGCTTACTCAGTAAGGGAACAGAGAAAATGTGTATCTCATGACTATAGCACAGAAGGTTACACTACTTATCAGAAAACCCCCAAACGAAACGCTGCCTTGCACACTGGGCAGTTCCACCCCACACCAGGGAAAACAAGTCAGGTGCATGGCATCCTTCCTCTGCCAGCCAAGGTTTTGTCCCCAGGCCCCACAGTTCTGTCAATCCCTAGAAAACACCTCTAGTTTTACTCCTGCATTCACCTGAACCTCAGCACTATTTGTGCTAACAGCAAGGTAGTCTCCATCTTTAATCCATGACGCAGAGGAAATGTAAATTTCTGGATGCTCCGTCTGCAGCAGGGGAATAATCTCCCTAGTAGCATGATTCCACAGATAAACGGTGTTGTCCAGAGCCACTGCCAGGAAGTTCTGGGAGCTCCAGTATATGAGATTCAGATCTACAATTTGAAAGAGCAATGCAGGTCACACCATGCTTGGTTAGAGAGCATGCCCTTCACCTGTGCTGCTGCAGCAGGTGTGGGTGCACATGTGCACACACACATGTACAGGTGAGGGGCAGCCTTCTGAGTGTCACTATGCCCAGCTGCTGGGGCCAGGTACCCTGCTCCAAGGCACCTACACAGTGCCCTAGACCACTGTCTCGGTAAGGCCACACAGGGACACTCCAGAAGGGGTCTGTGCTAGCCTGGGTACACCAAATAATACAGACAGCCCAGTTACACTGTCCTAGGAACAGCAATCCAGTGCAGAATGTTCTGGATGCCCAGCACTCAACCCTGCAGCCTACTTACAGTAGTCGTTGAACATCTCTGGTGCATCCAAGACCTGTTCTGGCTTTGAGGGAAATATCTGCTCTTCTTCCTGCTGAATCGAGGTGCCATTTTCTGACTGTAGAGCACTTTCAGGTTATTCTGATAGCCTGTGTGCAGGGGAACAGGTTTGTTAACCTGAGTTAGTTTCCTCCCAGCTGAGTGCTGCTCACCCACCTAGGAATCCCTTGGAGTGAAAATAAAGTCCTAAGAGAAACACTCACAAGCCTGCAGTGCACTAAAATCACTGGCAGTATGAACTGCTGAACAGGGGTGAGCTACAATTTCCTCATTCATGGAAACAAATTTAACAAACACTTGGGTTTTTGAATCCCATTATATTTAGTTGCAGTTTAAGCTAGAAAGTGCAGAGAGTTTGGTGCTCTTACAGACTTCATGAAGGTTTGGAACCTGCAGTACAGGTGAAATGTCACCAACATCTTTTCATAAAAATCCTTTCTTTAGGATTTTTCCCCCTTCTGAGAAGCTGTGGCCTCAGCAACAAAATGTAAACAATGGTTATCTGCTGCTGTGAAATGCAACAGGTGCGTCCGTGATTGGTCTGGGTGAATGTTTGGATTTACTGACCACTCACAGCAGAGCTGGGTCTCTGTCTCTGCTGAGACACAGCCCTTTGTTATTCATTCCTTTTCTATTCTTAGCTTAGCTAGCTTCTGAGAACTTTCCTTCTATTTCTTTTAGTATAGTAATAATGTAATATATAGCATAAAATAATAAATCAAGCCTTCTGAACATGAGGTCAACTTTCTTGTCTCTCTCTTCACCCTGAAGACCCTTGCAAGCCCTGTAACAGGTGACCAACTGGCAGTCATAGCACCTCTCCTAAATAAATTCACTGTAACTGTTATGCCCTCCCTCGACCTCAGGAACCTTAAGAAAGGAGACTCCAGCCTGTACAGCTCTCAGAAACCAGTTGATTTCTCCTGTGACCACACACAGAGCCTCTGTGTTGCTGTTCCCCTGACCTGATCTCTCCTGCTGATTCAGCTCACACAGACTCTGGATCATACCTTCTGGAGCATTCTCTAGTTTTCCTCTGAGGTGGAGGATCTTTGCCTCTTCTACATCAAAACCATTCAGATGCACTGCCCAGGCTTTCTGTTGCTCCTGCAGAGACAAATCACCCTCAGTGCAATGCATTTAAAACAATTCCCACACTGCAATTTAAACAGACACCTAAGTCCCCTTCTCTTAGAATCTGAAGATGTTTGACTGTGGTGCAAGGGTCAGTCACACAGAGGCAGGTCAAAGCAGTTTTCCCTCAGACTTTCATACATTGTCCTGCTCACATTTTCACACAATGGCAAATTCAGTGTCATTGCCAGTGGGAAAAGCCACAGCCACAAAGAGACCAAATGCTTCATAAAGAGATTTCAGAACACAGTGTAAAACATTCCAGAAGTGTTCCCTGTGGATATATTGTCCTAGAACAGCTACCACCAGCAGTTTCACTTTGCATACGCTCACAGCTTTGTGTTTTTGTTGCCTGCTACATTTTAAAGCCTCATTAGTCAAAAGCTAAATTTTGCTACCAGGAGCAGCATAGGCTTAGAGTGCATGGCAGTCTCTACAGCTTCAGTCTCATCCTAGGCTCCTGAAGCCCAGAGCTGCAAGTAGTGATGGCTGGGACTTGTCAGTCCCGTGTGCCCCCTTGATAGAACCTATTGTTTACTGCTCTGTAAAGGGGCAGGAAGGAGTAGCGGTTGTTTAAGTAATTGTAACTTAGCAACATGCTCACCTTCTTGGTAGGGGAATCCTCAGCAGGGTCATTCTCTTTGGTTAGGAGGAAATTTGCCATCTCCATCTGCATAGTGGTGCGGTTGGGAATGTAGTGATCCCCCCCCCAGCCTTTGTGGGGGTGCTTTGAATTTTGGATCCAGATTTACCTGCATTCACATATGAAAATATTGTCTTACAGCTATTTAACAGCCTGTATTAGAGCTTTCACGGGAGCAAATCCAACACTCTTCCACATCACACCCACCAGACAAGTAGGACTCTGAGGTCTCATGCCACACAGTCACAACTAACTTATATTTTTCTCCCTGCCACCAAATTGGTTAGGGAAAGTGTGGAGCAACTCCTTGGGTCTAGTGCAACAATTCCAGAGTCCAGAGATAAGGGGAAGATACAAAAATGCTCACATGATGTAAAGCTGTCAGCTGACAGTCCCACCCACCCTCATCCTAGCATACAGCTGTGCCAGCAAGGCCCAGGTGGGCATACAGCAGCTCGCCAGCCCCAGTGCTCAGAGCTCTGCCCCTCATGCTGTCAAGGAGGTGGGTGGCTGTCAGGAGCACAGCCCACCTCCTCCTGCCTGAGCAGCAGCCAGTAGGGCAGCGTGGCAGGGAGCCCAGAGCCCCGTGGCTACAGATGTGCAGCCTGGACGAGGCTCCCAACCGCTCATGAGCGGGTAGGACTGGTTGGCGATGTCGGTGCTGGACAGGCGGCCCCCAGGGTGCTCCGGCGGCGAGCCCGCCTCACGCCGCGGGCCGGGCAGCACCTCCAGCAGGCAGGGCAGGACGGTCTCCTCCGGCGGCTGCTTGTCGAAGGCGCTGACCTGGGGGGACACGGAGTGGACGGGGTAGGGGCTGCCCTTTCAGCTGCCCCCGGGAACAGCTGAGCCGCCCTGCCCACCCACTCACCTGGCCGTGCTTGCTGCTTTCCTGGAGGAAGCTGCCCAGAGAATGGTGCAGGTCAGGAACGGGCGGCCAGAGTTTCTGCTTCATGTTGCTGGGTACGCAGGAAGGGGCATCGAATTTACCCTCAGACTTGAGGTGCCCTAATGCCCCGTGCAAGGTGCCCAGGCTTGGTGCTGGACCCCCCCGCCTGCCCCTGGCACAGCCCTTACCTGTAGAGGGAGGGGAAGGTGCAGCGCAGCCCCAGGAGCGCTGCTGAGAAGAGCAGCGGCACCACCGTAACACTGGGGATGAGCCAGCCTGCATCGGAGGAGGAACACCGAACTGTAGCCCTTCCCAGAGCCACCGTCTCTGAGCCCCTCGCAGCCCCCTGCCCCGTGCCCCCCTCCCCATTTCCAGCACTGTCCGCCTCTTGCCGTCAGGCGTGTGGCTCCTGCGGCCGCAGCCTCCAGCCCTGCCCCTTACCCGCATCGGCCACGGCATCAACCACAACGGGTTTGGGCCCGGCGCTCCAGCTGCCCCGGTACCACGGCCCGCTGGGCTGGGCCCGCACCTGCGCGGGGTAGCGGGAGCCTGGCCGCAGGTCCAGGACCTCTTTCCTCGCTGCTCGCGGAACCTGCAGGACCTGCGGGGCAGAGCCGAGCTGGAGGCAGGGCTGCTGTGGGCTGGTACCAAGGGGCGGGTCCCGCTTGGCCCGACCCCGCGCCTGCCGTGTGTCAGCAGCGGAGGGGGTCAGCGCTGCTCGGGGTATCGTGGGCAGGCCTTGCCTTCCAGTCATGGCTGTTCCCCATGGCACAGCGGACCTGGTAGTCCAGCTGCTCTGCAGGCAGCTCCAGGAGCGGCAGCCACTGCAGGCTCAGCCGGCCCTGCGACGCTGTTGCCAGCACAAGCTGTGGGGCATCTGTGAGCACTGCTGGTGTTGGGGATAGGCATTTGTGGCTCCTGTGAAACGGGACATGGGACACTGTGTCCCCTGTGAGCCAGGCAGGGGCTGTGGTGGCACTGGGACTCACCAGCCTGGTGCAGCCAAAAGGGCTCCTTGAAGTAGCTGAGTGTGGGCAGCATGTGGGTCCTGGTGTGAAGCCCCAAAGCAGATAGCCTCCAAGAAATAATGAGTTAAAACATAGAATGTGAGGCATTTGAAGAAGGCATAGTATTAGGAAACACATAGAGCAATTAATCAGCTAAAGCATGAAACACAATGACAGGAAGGAGATAGGGATAGGGGGAACTGATGGGCTAAGCATGTTCAGAGCCAACAATGTCAAACTGACCCTAAGAACTTTGCCAAGCCATAGAGACCAAGCCAAGTACACCGGGAATTGACCAAATTAGGGAAGAGGTTCAAAAGTTTAAAGAGGAAGAGTCATCGGAAAGACCCCGTCTATGATGAAGGCAACAGGAACGACCACCCGAAAATTCCCCAAAAGAGATGTCTCCACCTACGCTCCGCCCACGCCCCGCCTACACCACACCCCATATGAATATGCATGATTATGTATCTGATCTGATGTAATCCTATACCCAAAATTGTATATAAGGCTTGCTTTTGCTATGTGAACTCAGAAATCCATTTTGTGATTTCTCCGACGCGTCGCTAATAAAAATACCTCCTGCTTAATTGACTTAAGCTGAGTCTGATTAGGCAGTCACTCTGCCTGTTTGGGGCAAAATTTGGCATCAGGTGACATTCACCAGGACAGAGATGGCACTGCCAGCCTTGGGCTGGAAGGTGCAGGCATAGGTGCCCTGTGCCCCCCTGGTCACCTCCTCGCGCTGTTGCCATGCATCTTCCCTGTGGGAGGAGTGGGGAGCCAGTCAGTCTCACCAAAGCATACCCACAGCCAGCATTCCTCCTGCTCTTCCCCAGGAAAGCTACTGCTGCTTGTAGTTGGAGGTGCAATGTGGTGAGGGGGTATGAGATGGGTGGTGGAAGGGCAGGACAGAGCAGGGCATGGCCAAGGGCCCAGTGTGGGATATTGGGACACAGCAGGACCAGTGGTCTCTGGGATGTGCCTGCATGGGTGCCACCTGCCTGCCATGCCCCTTACCTTGTGCCAGCCCCGCTCGGAGGTGGCCGGTAGAGGAGCTGGTGGGAGCTGTGGGGCTCTGCAGGATCCCAGCTCCGCTCGCAGTGCACGTGCCGCAGGTGAGGGGTTCTGCAGCACAGTCCGATGTCTCCTGGGCAGGGATAGCCAGGACAGGGAGGGGGCTGCTTCCCCTTGGCCCCCCAAAACTTGGGAGTCACATCTTGCCTACAAGAGGACCCCCACCCCCTGCAGCCCCAGGCGTGGGTGCCTCCCTGCTGTTGCTGCCAGCACCCTGCAGAGGGGATGGCTGCTCACTGGAGGAGTGGGGGGTCTCTGCAGCCAGAGCCTGTGACCAGGGCCCCCAGACGCCGTCCATGAAGGTACCGCCGGGCTTGCTGCGCAGCTGGTACAGATGTGGTACCTCACCCCTGGCTCCAGGTCCTGGAGCACCACCCAAGTGTGGGCCTGGACCAGCCTCTGCAGGAGAGGGGCCAAACTGAGGAGCAACTGCAGGCTCCAAACCTCCCTGCCCATCCCTGCCACCTCTATGTACCTGTCCCAGTGCTGCTCATTTCAGAGGGTGCTGCCTTGGTGGAGAGAAAAATTAATCTTCTGCCTTTCAGGGAGCTGAAGGAGAAGGGACTCTTCACCATCCAACACCTGGCTGGGTCCCATTCAGAGGTCCTGCTTTGTAGACTTGGTGAGGTTTGCTTGGCTGTTACCAGCAAGGTGAGAACATTGTTCTGAATTGTCCCCCATACTTCATACACGGTGTGTAGAGTAGGTATGTGCTTGTTCATCTCCATGTGTGCTCAGGGTCTGCCTTCATTTCTGGTTTTAGACCTGAGATTTCTAATGTCTGTCAGCTATCTGTAGGATCTGTGGGTCTGTCAGCTATCTGTAGGATCTGTGGGTACATGCAGCTGTATTTACTGGCAGGTCGGGTATCTGACACTCATCTTTGAGTGTGGTGCCTTCATACTGCAATGTGCAAATGCAGAAACTGAGACACTAATGACGTTATTTGCCAGAGTCCCAGTCTCTGCCCAAGTTGTAATTCAACACTGCAAATTATTCTGTAGACCTGAGCCTGTGTTTTCTGTTTCCTGGCTGAGTGCTGGTGTTTCTTGGTGTTGCTTTTTGGAACAGGAGCACCTGACTCTTTTATCTTTATAACTTGTGCATTTATGATTTGAAAGCAGCCCTTGCTTTAATTTTCTAGTAAAAGGGCCTAAAATCAAAGCCGCAGACACTTTAGAAGTGTTAAGTAGAACACTGAATGAAATTTTTATTTTAGGCCTGCAGTGAGCAGGTTTGAGGCCAGAAATTGGTGCCAGAGTAAGTGCCTTTCTGTGCTTGTGCTCTCCTGCTCTTCCTGTACTTGCATGTTCCTCTGGACCCAGTGGGATGAGTTGTCATTTCCTGGGACTTCTGCTGAAGGCAACTGGTTTTCTTTCCAAGGTGATTCTTATGTTTCCCCTCATGACTTCCCCAGGTGACCAACCTCCATTCCAAGGTGTCCTGCTCTGCCATTGTCACTCTGGGAGAGCTCTTTGTGACCTTGAAGAAGGACATGGACTCTGAGGTGGATGAGGTTGCTTGGGTCCTTCTCCAGATGGTGTCCAGCTCCCCAGAATTTGTTCAGAAAGCAGCCAGTCAGACCCTGGGGATGATGGTGGAGAATGTGACTCCTGCACGAGCAATGACTGCTCTCATGGACATGGGAGTCAAGTAGGTTCTTCTTCTTTTAGTGATGTTCTTCACCTTTGTGTGTGTGGGAGGGAGAAGGGATGAGACAGAGAATGGAATGGTGGGAGGGAAGGGTCCTGTATCCTGCATCTTTTGTGAACTCAGTGACTTGATTCTCCAACCAACCTCACTTCTTCCCTCTTGTCACCTATTTCTGCCCTCCTGCAGCCTATTAGTTCTCAGAATCACAGAAGTGTAGAATATGGGGAGTTGGATGGGCCCATCAGGACCATCGAGTCCAGCTCCTGGCCTTGCCCAGAACAGTCCAAGGGTCACACCAAGTGCCTGAGATTGTTGTCCAAATGCTCCTTCAACCCTGTCAGGCTTGGTGCTGTGACCACTGCCCTGGGGAGCCTGTTCCAGTGCCCAGCCACCCTCTGGGTGAAAAACCCTTTTTCCTGATATCCAAACTAAAGCTCCTCTGACTCAGCTTCCTGCTGCTTCCTGGAGTTCTCCCAGTCTGTCAGATTTTCCTAGATGTGGTGATCAGTGGGGAAGTGAAAGTGCCTGCAAAGGCCAAGGATAGAGCCTTGTGCTTTCGTGGGCAGAGGGACAATTGCAATTGCAGCTGTGAGCAGTGTTTGGTATTTCACAGCTCTAACCACAAAGGCCCAGGGAAAACCATGTCTCCTCATGATGCCATTAACTTGAGAAATGAGGAGGGTCCTTGCCCCCATGGAGCACATGGGGGACAATCTGCTGGGTGTGGCACAGCCTGCACAGCAGGTGCAGCTCCTGCCAAAGGAGCCTTGTATGACTGTCCTGGCCTTAGAGCTCTACTTTCTATGCAAACTGATGTTTCATGTTAGCCTTGAGAAGATGAATCACTTTACAGGCACCTTCACAGGCTGACAGCCACGGGACAGTTGAAGCAAATGCTGCCTTAAATGTTGGTGCTGGGCCTGATAGTTCCCAAGAGACACTCTCTAGAGCAGGACAGCCTGGCTAAACTGCCTGCCACCCTTTCCTCAGCTTTGCAATAGGGTAAAACATTCAGATGGATCCATTGCCAAGCCCCACAGAAGAAATAGGCTGCATTGCTGGATATTCTGCAACTTCACAGCCCACCACGTGTTTTCCCTGCATTTATTGTTTTCCAAAGTTCTGCAGATTGGGGGATAAATGGGTGGAAAGAGCCTCAGTCCTGCTGTAGCTCTGTGTACTGGGTGCTCTCTGATGGGTCAGCATCAATTGTCCTTAATTTCTAAATTATTCATATGTCATCTATTTCTTTAATCTTTCTCCGAGTAAATACTGTGAAAGAAACTGAGTATCAGACAGTGCAGGCAGACTGAATTCCTCCCTCTTCCGTGCAGGCAGGCCTAGTGTGCAATGCTACCTTTATGTTTAGCTGAGGACAGAGCCTTGTGCAGGTGTCTGAAGGTGCAGGGAGAGCCCAGGCTCCTTCCCCCAGCAAGGGCAGGGAGCAGCTCTGGCCAAGGCTGGCGCTGCTGCTGCTCCTTGTCCCTGGGCCCAGGGTTTGCTCTCTCCTCCCCAGCAGCCGCCCTGCCCCGGTGCGCGAGTGTGCGGCCCAACTCCTCCTGTCCCTGATGGAGAGAATTGGAGTCACCCAGCTCGCAGGCACCCCCAGGGCTGAGAGGCTGCCACACGTGGCAGGGAAGCTTGCTCAGGACTGTCACAAGGACACAAGTAATGATCTTCATTTCACCTCCCAAAACAGGAAAACCGCTTTGTGTCTGGCTGTAAAGGTGAAACCACACAAGAGTGGAAACCAAAGGGAATATGAAGTTACCTCACGGTGTGAATAAGGGTCATAGAATCATGGAATATGCTGAGTTGGGAGGGACCCATCAGGGCCATCGAGTCCATCTCCTGGCCATGTGCAGTGACCCCAAGAGTCACTCCATGTGCTTGAGAGCATTGTCCAAACTCTTCTTGAGCTCTGTCAGCCTTGGCACTGTGACCACTGCTCTGGGCTGCCTGGGCAAATGTCTGTGCTGGGAAACCTGAGGTTGGCCAGCAAAAAGGAACATTGCCAACTTTTTCCTGTGGCTTGAAGGATTCTTTACTGAGATCAAAAGAGCTCAGATCACGCAGTCCAACACTTTTGTTTGGCCTTAGGTGCACAACATGAAGCTAAAGTGTTGGCTAATGTTCATCACTGAAGGATCCCAAACACCCATTTCTCATTAACTTCAGACTTTCTAGAAATATTTCAGGGGTCTTTAGCCAACATATTCAGTTTTTCTAAACCTGTTCTGCAGATTTCTAGAATGCTGTTATCTGTGGCTTAGTGAGGTCCACATTTCTTCTTGAAGAAAACTGTGGTTTCCTAGTGGCAAAATCAACCCAAACCACCAAAATCCCCTTCCTTTGAAGATTAAATTCCCATGAAAAGCTGCCAAGAACACCAGAGCAACTAGCTGCCCCTGTGCATACACATAGTATAGAATAATCAAGAGGGGCATGAGGTGTTTTGTCCTGGCTTCCCTGCCAGGTAAAGAAAGGCAAATTATTGTGCAATGGCAGCAAGACACTGCTAACAGGCTCTGACAACAAAGCAGATGTGTTTTGCTTGTTCCCTGGGATGCTTTGATGCCACAGAAGCACACCCCCAGTTTCAGAGTGAAATGGTATTTTTCTGTTGCCCCACATTCTCCTCTTGCCTCTTGTGTTCAGCTGACAGCTGAACAGTGCAGTGTCAAGTGAGGTAAATCTCCCTCTTTGCTGAGTAGGTAATGCCTTCTTATGCAAGGATTGCACCTGATGAGTTTAAGGTATCAGCCTCTTCTGTTAACACTCTTCCGTTGTTCATTTTCTATTGTTCCCTTCCTTCCTTCCTTCCTTAGGCATTATGGACAGGAGATGGTGAAGATGTTGCTCAATCATCAACAATTTACAATGCTTTTGGAACAATCTCTTTCCCCCCGTGACCTGGAAGATATTCTGACAAGAATTAAGAAGAAAATAAGTGCTTGGCAGGAGAAATGTCTCCTTTGTGCAAGTATTGCCACTGCTAATATGAGATCAAACATACCCAATCTATCTTTAGCTCATTCCTCTTCTGCTGAATCATTTTGCTCCTGTGAATGAGCTGTTAATCCTCAGCCTGTTCATCTGCAGACCACAAAGGAACTGATATTATTAGGTTAAGGGGGGTTTTGAATATTTTAAATATTGGTCACAAAGAGGAAAGGGAAAGAGGAGAAAATGGGTTTACATTTAAGCGTAAGCCGCCACCATGCTCTCCCTACTCTGCCCCCTGTAAAGCAGTTAAGTGAGAATTGTGCTTCTGAAGATAATAGAGTCTTTGCAAAGGACACTGGAAGTAGTAGTGCCAAGAAAATTCCCAAATTTACAAAAGATGTTCAGGTCAATCCTAGTTACTACAATGACTGTCTGTCTTTTGGGAATAGTGCCCTGCTGTCCAGCCCTGTGGAGCTGGAAGAAGCTTGGTGAATTCAGCAGCATCCAGGGGAAAATCCTGTGTTTGTTTGGGGGGGAGGGATTTTATTTTTTCTATCAACATTACAGAAGGGAGCCTGCCTTTGTGCAGGCACAGGGAGAGTGAGTGTTGAACCAAATCAACTTCCAACACAATGAGCCAACCCCCAAAGAGTCCAGTTTGTTCTGCTGCTTCCTTCACGAACATTCATTGCCTGCCAGTTTGCATTATTCCCATTTGTGCTCAAGACTAAGGAATTTGGGATTTTAGATTGCTGCTCAGTCTGGTAGCACCCATAACCTGCCTTGGAAAACAAAGAGTTGGCATCACTGAATCTCTGGTCTATTTCATCTGTAAGTTAGGAAATGTTTCCCTAAGCCTTGGTAACAGTGATCCTGGTTCTACCTTGTGTTTTCAACAGGGAATTTCCTGGTTTATATTCTAAAGATTGATGGGGTTTCTCTGTGTCTTTGTAGGGGATGGAAAACCAGAAGACTGAAGGCCCATCTGTCAAGAAGCCAGTGAAGGAGAGGAACGATGGCTCAAAGGAGCCCCAGGCCACATTGTCTGCTAGCAAACGGTACTGAGCACTTTTGTCAAATGTGACAAAGCACATGACAAGCTTTACATGCCTCTTCCTCAGGTAAAACTTTCTGGCAGAGATGACCAATGCCACAGATTGTTTCCTTTCCCTACAAATGCTCTAAGATAAAAAATGTCTACTTGTGCATTGTGCTGAACACAACTTCTCTGGAGGGCTTTCCACAAAAATGGAGAGACAAACAGACACCCATTGGTGGCAGCTCAGATGATCCAGTGCAGTGGCAAGGGCAGTGTTGTGGAGGCTGGGAGAGGGCCAAGTTTCTGCTGCCTGACTTGGGACAAGTAAATTCAAACAGGGCTTTTTTTCACCTGAGTGGAGTCTTTTTCAGATGGATGTTTTGATGAGAAATCTCAGTCTGGAAGCAAGATGCCATTCCACAAAGATGCAGTTCTCATCCATGTGGTTTGGCCTGGCTGAATCAGGGTTTTCTTACCCTCAAACAGTGTCAAGTTTGAGTAGTAAGTAGCAAGGCAATTCCTGAACAACTTCAGTCAACAGGTGTCTCAATGTGGACTTTTTGTCTTGATATTCCTGTCCTTCATGTAATTTGCTTGATGGACAGCATGTTTGGTTTATTTCCCCCTGTGCTGCAATCAGCATTTAAGACAGGAATTTGCTCCTTGCTGTCCCTTCATGGCTGTTGCAGAGCTGCTTGTACCTGTTCTCCTCTGATAGCAGAGGGGATTTATTTAGCTCGGTCCTGCTCAGCAGTGGCAGGAAAGTGACCACATGCCTCAGTAGCACAGCTGGCATCTTCCTGTGCTCATGGAAGAGACAGGTTGATCAGGAGAATTGTTCCCAGTGGGGTTGTGAAGCTGTGCATCTGGTCTCCAGGGAAGAAAATGAAATGTGAGCATAGTTCTGGGATGTCTGGCTTCTGTTTTTATCTTTGTTACTGATTTTCTGAATCTTTCAAATATGGCCCTGTTCATCTCTTCAGATGCATCTGAGCTACTTTTCCAGATTGTCATGCCTGGTTTTACAGACATTTCTTGAGAGTGATGAGTTTCCTTATTCTAAGACACATGTCCCACATGAGGAGGCATTTAAACTTGGAAGTAGTGTCTCTCTTTCTCCACAAAGCAAAGTGACCTGTGTGCCGTGGCAGCCATCTGAAGATAGATCAGATGCATCTCATCCTTGGTTTTCCTGAGTGAGCAGTGGTGACAATGTCACTGGCAGACTGTCTCCTGTAATGATTGTCATGAGGTCCATATTGCTCTTCAGACCATCATGACTTTCCAGCTTGAAATGACATAATTAGGAAAGCTGCTCAAGATGTTTTGCTCAAAATTACCTGAAGGTATTGTCTGTGGCTGTAGCTCTCTCCATAGAGAGCAGCAGGCACAACTTTGCCAGGCATTGTCCTGGGGAAGGTTGTGAGAAGATCAGAGAAAAGAATGAGAAACAATTCTTATCTTCACTTGCTGCACCTGTTGTTGTGAACATGTGAAATGTGTTCTGGAGATTTGTTTACCAAAGGGTGATTTCTTAATTGGCTCCTGGTGATGGTGTTTTGGATTCAGTTGACCAATCTGGTCTGTCTGTATCAGACTGTCTATGAGGGCAATGAGTTTCAGTATAGTATAGTACAGTATAATAAACTGATTGATCAGCCTTCTGGAATCATGGAGTCAATGCTAATTATTTCCACTATGGGGATGCCATGCTATGATAATTATCATCACCACGTCCTCATTTGGTTTTATTTTCCAGGGTGAAATCTCCCTCTGATGGACACCTCCTACCCCGTGCAAAAGCCCAGGTCACATCACCTCCAGCTGTGGAAGGAACGGAGCTGCTCCAGAAGCTTTACCATCTCCTGGAAGCCAAGGGGTTTCAGGCACGGATGGAAGGAGTGGAACTCCTCCTAGACCTGTGCAAAAACAGCCCCCAGCTCATCTCCACTAACATTGCCCAAGTATGTAGGGTATCTTCGCTGCTCCTTTCCTTTAGCTCCTTTCCTAAGCCTGTAGCAGCAAAGTTAATTCAGTGTGTCTTGGCAATCCGTCCTGGCTGTTTGGGACACGCTGGTCCCTCTCACCCAGACAAATGTAATTCAGGTCCAGGCTTCAGGACAAGTTATTTCAGTCCAGCTGTATTTGTCTGGCAGGTGCCTATTGATGCTGTTCATCAGATGATGGCAGAATTTTCTGCTGGTGTAACTGCTGCTCTCTCCTACTCCCAGCTGGGCGAAGTGAAGGGAATCCAGCCCCTGAAAGCATGGCAATTGTTCTCTAGACTAAAAATGGGTTTGCATAGGGAAGAGAAGTATCAGGCTGGGTTGGTTTAGACCCAGTTGTTTTTTTTAAAGATTACTTCTATATACTCCATCTTGTCTTACACAGGCACAGCTCTGGCTACTCATTTCCATCCTTGGTCCTTTTCCTCTTGGTAAAGACAGTGCTCACCCTTCTTGGGGGGTCTTTTTTTCTCTTTGGAAAAGGAGGAAAACAGCTAAGGACCCATCTCTGCCTTCTCCTCCCAGTAGCTGCTTTTTCCCTTTTTCCAGGAAAAGGTGCCTGATAATGTGGCTGTCAAGGGACTGAACCTGCTCTAATGAGAGCTGTACAGCACATTACATTTCAGAAGTCTACCTATTACTTAGAAAAATGGTCTGGATCCTGGAAGAGTTGATCAGAGCCCCGCACTTCTCCAGACACTGCCTCTGAGACAAACAAAAGGAAACTTAGATCTCCTCCAGCCATGGCAAAATCATAATTGCCCTCAGTACTTGAGACAACTGTATAGAAAAACAGGCATTGTAAGCATCTGCTTCCATTCAAAGCAAAGGTACTCTTTAGCATTAATAAATGGAATTGATTTAATGATTTATAGATGGAGAGAAATACCATAGGAACCATTCAGTCCCCAGCCAAACCTCCTAAAAACAGAAGAAAATCTTTCAACCAGCATGAGGTTGTGCCACCATTCCAGTGAGTGGCCCACAGGAAAACAGTGAAATTGTGCGAGCGAGTGCTGACCTGACAGAAAGGATCACTTTCATCTTTGACATTGCTGACTGCTACACCCACTCTTCAAACAAGGACATTTGAATCCAGCTTTCACATTGCTTGTTCTCTTCACAGATTTTTGATTATTTTGTCCTGAGAATATCTGACAGCCACAAGAAAGTGAAGCAGAGGGCGCTGGACATGCTGGCTGAAATCACAGGGGCCCTGAAAGATGCCTTGAACCCGATGATCATTGGTTTGGTGGAAGGAATAACAAAGAACCTGAACTCAAAGGATCCCAGGGTTCATGGGGGGCAGCTGTGAAAGCACTGGAAGAATCCATTGCTCATTTGGGTAAGGCTGAGCCCTGGCAGGGACTCTCCTCAGCTTTGTCTCTGTCTCTCCTGCACAGGAGAGCGCTGAGTGCCTTGACAGCTGCTCTTGTCTGTGGAACACTGCAGCTGACACCCACCAGAGACTGTGCAGGTGCAGTCCTTATGCACCATCCCCAACAGGCTGGAATGGGATCAGCATTTCCCAACAGTCCCAGGAGCCCTTGGCTCTGTGCTGCTTGTCTGAAGAGCAAGTCCTGGGCTACAGCTCTGCTACAGTTCAGGGGCAAAGGGGGTTTGGAGTTTGCTTGGGCACTGTCTGACTTCCCAAATGAACAGCTTTGCTGTTGGCATGAAGGGACACCGACCCATCAGAGCTTCTGCAGAACAGCCACCTGCAAGGCTCTACATTAGAGGCATTAGCTGCCTATTTTCCACTTTTCTTCATCTTCTGTTTTCAGAGGGGAACTGATGATTCACCAAGTCCATTTCTTTAGAACAAACAGGTATAAACCCAGCTGTCAATGATGCCTTGTTCCACATGTGGTTTTGCATGGGGCAAGATGGCCACAGCAATTAACTACATAGGCAAGGGCTGCTCTAAATTCCTTTGCCACACAGATTTATGTCAGCTCTGAGAATGCTGCACTGGGGAAATATGCCTGAAAAAAGGAGTGTTGAAGAGGCAGGTCTTCAAGGAGAGCTTCTACTTTCTCCTCCCCAGCTGCTCTGTGAACTCAGGAACTGCCTGACTCAGTGCCTTTCTGTGACCTAAGTATGGGGCTCTTCCTTTTTGCTCTGGGATGCAAAACCTTTTCACTGCTTCCATGTGACTGAACTCTCGAGGTCCCTGATGTGAAATGTTTTAACATAGCTCCTGCTACAGCAGACAAGTTTGGATTTACAACTGTGAGAGGAGAGCTTTTCTTTTGGAATTTAAAACCCTGCAAAGTAGGCTGGAAGGAAAGAAGAAAAGGATTCAAAACACAGCAGAAATGTACTTTATTTTATAAAATGGGGTTGGCCCTGCCCTTTCTCCTATGACCTGAGAAAAGTGAGCAGAAATGTGTGTTTCCCTTTTAGATAAAGTGTCACTGCTGAAAGAGTTCAGCTACCAATGGAATCACCTGAGTGGCCAAGCCCTGCTGGATGTCACCGAGCGTATCACAGGTTTGGCCTCCCCTTCTGAGCCCAGACCTCTTCCCAGGGAGCATTTACAGGGAATGCCTGTGAGCAGACAGCAGAGCAGCTCCTCCAAAGCAGGAGGTGCTGAGCTTGTCCCTGCTGCCCCATAGCCAAGGCAGGTGGGTTTGGCAGGTTTTCCCTGGCTGCTGCAGAGCTGGGCAGCACCTGAGATGGGGGCAGCGCTCAGCCTGGGGCTGAGCTCTCACTGGGGCATCTCAGAACCACCTCCAGCAAAGGGAGGGCTAAAAATGCCCCAGCTGGCTCCTCTCTGGGAAGCTCAGGGACATCTGTGATCTTTGAGGGGAAATGGTGGCAAATGCTGTTTCAGGGCATCAGTTTGTTTTGTCCTCACAGAATTCTTGTTTTTCTCTTGGAAAGTTTTGAGGCTGAACCGTGCAGGGCCTGGGAGTCACAGCTTAGGTCAGAACTCAACAGAGGTATCAGAGGCACGGGTTTAGTGCAAGGCAGCCTCTGGGGCACAGGGACAGAAGCAGAGTGCTGAGGCTCCCTGCCTGTGCTTCAGAGTGGCCTTGGACTGAGCCTTTCAGGGTGTGCAAACAGTGTCTGCCTGTGTCAGCGCTGTCCAAAATGCTACAAATGCAGCTGATAATTGATTCCTCAGAGGAGCTTGCTATGTCAGCAATAGACAAGGAATGGAAAAAGGATAATCTCAATATATAGCAGAGAAGACGATTGATAGCCTTGCTTTAACTGGGGCTAAAAGCACCGCTAATTATGCCAACATCTTTGAATGCAAATATTTATTTTTCAAATAAAGGAATTAGCCATAAATTAGGACTACTTTAGAAAAAGCAGATGTTCTCTCTGAGATTTAGTAGGAACAGACAGCTGTTCCTCACATTCAGTAGTCACCAATGTCTTTAATTGCATTTAAACTGAAATGAATTCCCATTTTAAAATAACCCTTTCCTGCTTAGCAGAATTGGTTTGGGGTACTTGCAGGAGCTCTTTGAGTGTTGATGTCTGCTGGTGGATTAACAGCATAGAGAAAATGAAGTCTCTTCCACCACAGAATATTAAATGGCTGCTAGATAACATTTTGTCTGATCAGAAAACAAGAATGGTCTCCAGAGCATTTCAGGTTTTCACATCTTAGCCAAATCTGCCTGTTGCAAGGAGCCTGTTGGTAGTAAGCTTTTGTCTATGTTTGATACAGTTCAGTTAGGAAAATGGGCAGAGAGATTTCAGAGACAATGTGAGAAAGCACTCGTGTTTTGGTTACCTTTCAGTCCCCTGTGTAGCATTTTTCTTTCTCTATGCCCCTATTTGAGTGGACATTATAAGAAAAAATGCCATTAAGATTGAGAGGGGAAATGGCATTAAAATGTGGAGATGCCCAAATGCCAGGGCAATGGGGTCTGGGTAATTATCTAAGACACCCTGAGGTTTGAAACAGCTCTTTGTTGGAAGCCTCAAAAGCATTCTGCCAAAGACACCAGCTGGCCACGGATGTTTCTCATCCAGCTGTCAGGCAGCAGCCATCTCTGGTGGGCTGGAGTTTTGAGGTGTGTTCTAATCCTGCCCTTTGCTGTGTGCCGCTGAGCACAGGGAAGAGCCAGATTAGACATTTGGTACTTGGCATCAAAGTTACAAAAACGGAATCATCCCTTTTATTAGAAATCTCTCCATTTCCTCTCTATGGTGCATTTCCAAATCTTCAGTGTGGGTTTAGACAACTTCTTAATGGAAATCAAAGGCAATTGGACATTTCATTCATTGTTCATGCAGAGATTGTGAAATAATTTAGTAAAGGTATGAAGTCTGCCGCAGGGACAAGGCTCTGGTTGTAGCAATTAGTGCTGAGGGGTTGGTGGTTCTGTTTCCAGGATGCTCAGCTGCTTTGCCCATTTCTGGATCAAGGGGCTCTGGGTGCTGTTTTGCTGATCTTGGCCAGAGAGGCTGGCAAGAAGCAGAAGCAGAGGCAGATCCTTGTTTGCAGTGAGGCTGGTGGATAAGGAGCTGTGTCTCTGTCCCGGCAGTGCTTGTGCAGGGGGTTCATGCCAGGAGCCCTGAAGTCGTCCAGCGCGACGCCCTGCCCGTGCTCTGGTCCTGCCTGGAGAACAAGGCGCTGCCTGTGCGGAGCGCCAACGTCCGCACTGTGGCCACCAAGCTGGCCTCTGCCCTCTGCAAGGTGATGGGCACCCAGCTGAAGGAATGTGCTGCCAGCAAGCCTCCACATGTGCGGGAAAACCTCTCCAAAATGTTGGGCTGCTGAAGGCGAGATGTTCTCCAGAAGGCTGAGGAAGCGCTGAGTTGGACACCTCTGGATTTTCCTTTTTAGGTGTGCCAAAAATGACAAAATCCTAAGGAAGGGTGTTCATCTGCCCCTGCTCTCTCCATCACATTTCCTAGTCATGGCATGGGGGGCCTGAAGCAGCTCCAGATGGAGGACAAGGTGAAGGCAATCAAGGCTCAACCTCACACAGATGTGAGGGGGGAGCTGGGCAAACTCTGCTGGGAGGAAGGGCCTTGTGGCAGCCCAGAGAGGCTGTGCACATTGCCAGGGAACAGCTGTGCCCTGCATGTGCCCCTGCAATGAGCTGTGCTGCTGCCAGTGCCCCTGGAGCTGTAGGGCTGCTGAGCTGTGGGGCAGGCAGAGGAGCAGGAGGGTGCATGTGCAGCTGAGCCATTCCTGGGGAGCACAGGGCTCTGGGCTCCCTGCTGCCCCAGGGCAGCCCAGAGGCCAGGCTGTGCCTGTGCCAGCTCTGGGCAAGTGGCTCAGGGTTTTGCCCTGGTCTGCCTCACGTGTCTGCCAGCAGGAGCATGTTTCCCTGTGCAGCTGTTTAGAAGTTTGCAGGAAATGTGTCCCAGGAAATATGGAGCTTCAGCTGCTTTAGGTTTGCATGGTGGCCTCTGTTAAACTTTGTGTCTCCATTTTGCAGATCTGACTGGTTACAGTCTTAAGGAGAAGTTTTCTCTGGACACTTCTGATGTTCCCTCACCCACAAAGTCCTCGCCTCCCATCCAGAAGAGCTCTCTTTCCTCCAAGCTCAGGAGAAGCTGCTGCCTGTATGGAGAGTGTTTGAAGAACAGGATTGATGCATTAGGCTTCATAGTTACAGCTGTACATATGTTCTGATCTTTAGATGTAGTTTTGAATTAATGTGTTTTGATTCTCTCTTTTAGTTTTGATGACATATTTTTAATTGTATATATTTTATTTTTATGATAAAAAAATAAATAAACAAAATTGAAAAAACCAAAAGGAGAATGTGAGACCAGCACCTGCTAGCCTAGAGATTATGGGAGTGCAGCTCACTCGATGTTCCAGTGTCCCACCACATCCTTTCCTCATTGGGCCTCTCCTCTTCCTCTTTGGCCATCTTTTCTTTGTGTCATTTGTGCTGCTCTTTTTTACTTGGCATTACAACAGGGTTACCTGTTGACCTTTTTGAGGGACAATGGATCCAAAAGATCCTTTCTAGTCAAAGGTTTTCTACCTAGGTGTGTTCTGTGCTCACCAAAGGCCTGAGCAAAGAAACCAAGAGAAGTGTGCCCAAATCCCAAAGCTTTGCTCCTTTGCAGTCTCCCACAGATCTGGCTCCCAGCTGCCTTCAATCACAATTCCATAGGTAAGAAGAGGTCATGTATTTCACTGGGAAATGATGCACTGCTTTGGCAAAGTCACCCGTATGTATATTTACCCGGGACAGCACTCCAGCTGTGTTGTTTGCACCTTGTTTGCAGAAGGATGAGTGCACTTGGAGGCCAATAACAAGTGACAAGGGTTCCTCAAATCTGCACTGCAGCCTGGGTGCCATTCGGCCCAGAGCTAGGGGATCATTTGTTCCCATGGACCAGTGCTTGCCAGTGGAATGAATTCCTGCACAGCTGGAAGAAGCAATTCTGGATTCAGCTCCAGCTCTTGGTGGGCGGCATGATTATTGACAATGCTGCCCTTCCAGAAATTATTCTGCAGTTTCCTTTCATAGTCATTTGAAGCTTTGAAACTTCACATTTCAATTTGCTTTGCCTTAGGGAAAAACATTTCTGGGCCCAGTGCAAACTGTAACCTTTTGACAGCAAAGTCCTCATGGTTGCCAGCTTCTGATGTCACACAATGTCACCTGGCTGCATGTGTTTGCTTAGCTCTGGGTCTAGTCCCGGCCTAGTAAAGCCCAGGCAGGGTCGCACATTGCAGGGAAAACTGGTCCATGAGCTTCTGGGGTTGCCATCAGCAGGAGAGTGAATGTGCCCTTTGGGGATTCCTCTAGAGACAAAATTAGAGACCTACTCCATGCCACAATATTCTCTTAGATCTTTCTGAAATATCCTAGAAAAGGCTGTGAAACTTCACATCTCCTTGCACACCCACTGTTTGAAGAGGGGCATTTTTGTCCCTCCTCAAAGTCATTGCTCTTGCACATCAAAAACAGGAACATCCACCAACAGGAATGATGCATGGTCCTGCTGCTGCTTCAGAGCACTGGGCAGGGCAGACCTGGGTGTTACCAATATGATCACTTAATCAGCATTTCATGCTCCTTCAAGCTGTCCAGATACCAGGGCTTTTTGTTTCAAAGCAGCCACTGCACCATCTCTAGGGAAGAACAGGAACTGGGAAACAGCGACTGCCAGCCTTGCAGGGGTGTGGGGGAAAACCTGAAGTGTCTGCATCAAAAGATGAATGGGAAGAGTGTAATTGCCAAAGCAAACGCTTTGTTGGGATAGCAGGAGCAGTTCTTTACTGCATGCTTGCATGAGGATCATTTGGGATCTCCCTTTTCTGTCTCATGCAGAAAAGGAGCTCTTAGTAATACCATGCTACTTAAACCAGATTGGGATGCAGCTCTGTAGTGGTTCACAGTGAAGCAGACAGCCTGCTTTGTCACTGCCAGCCCTGCTGAGCCTGTGAGGGGCTGTCGTGTATCCCATGCCTGTTTTGCCTCCAAGCAAAGCTGGGTTTTCCTTATTAGTGTGGAGTAAATACAAGAGTAATAAAATGGGCAATTAAACGGGCCACTTTGGAGGATATGCTCATGCTTTTGCATGTCAGTCCTGCACCTCATGCTCCCAAGGCTTGTTACTTATCATGAAATATTTTAACAAAAAAAACATCAGCTCTCATGTTACATCTGAATAAAACTGCATCAGATCATCAGGAATTCTGCTGTCAGGAACAAGACAAGAGCCTTCCGACACTCACTTGCAGCTGTCCTGGATTGCTGCAACCCTTTGTGAAAAGCTGCTGCAGACAGAGTGTTTGGAGTTGGTTTGGGCCTTTATGAAAGATCTGTGGAGCAGTGTGCAGGGCTCTCCTGGCAGGAAACTGTTTGTCCAAGCCCAGGGACACGGTGCCGGCAGGAGTGGAGCGGCCCCGCTCCCAGCCCGAGAGTCTGTGAGCTGAGCCACGCCGGGGAGACAAGGCAGCGAGGGGCTCCAGCCCAGCTGCTTCACTGCCCTGCCCGCTCCATGGAGCTCTGCCGTGGGAGAAAGCCGACGCCGGATGAGTCCCCGAGCTTCCATCAGCTGCTGGAACTGCTCCGTGACAGCTCCTGTTCTTCCGAGAGAGACCCTGGCGCCTTCTTGGAACGCGTGTCATGGGGGGATTCTGTTTGATAATAAACTCTTGGGGTTTTCCACTTTCATTTATTAGTAATAATTTCCTGTTGCTGGAAAGGGGTTGTTGGAACACTTTAGAGGAGACAACTTATTGCACAATATCCTGTTTGAAGTTGTCTCAAACTGTGTGAGACAGATGGCTTCACACAGGAGCATCCCCAAGGCTGTTGAGGGGAAGGCACAGAGGAAGACAAACCCAGTATTTCTGAGGGAACTCCTTGACACAAACCCAACCTGAGTTGTCAAACAGCAGACCTGATGTTTCGAGACATGGGCCACAGGGGAAACCTTTCAGTGTGTTTGGTCCAGGCTGGGTTATGCTTGAGGCAAAGGTGTGTCAGTGTGTTGGATAATACTCTTTTCTTGACTTAGAGATGGGGACACTGAGAGGTGTTTTAAAAACTTTTATTCAGTCTTCAGTCTTATGAGAAGGGTGAGACAATACAGATGTTATAATTCACGCCATCACAATCAGAAGCCAGCTATTTCCTAATTATAATACATTATAAGCGATTCTTGGTCTTTCAGCCTTTTGCCATGCCATGTTGTAGATGCCTTAAAGCCAATGATTTAAAAATACTCTTTGTGGGTCCCACTTCAATGCATCTTTCATAGCTCTGTTTTTCCAAAATCTTATTTGCAAGGCCATCTTTTGAAACTTTTTTCCAGCTGCATTCCTCTCTCAACAATATCTGTCCTATTCCATGGAAATTTTTAAGTTACCATTTCTTGTCTCAAGATTTATATACAGATTCATACTGTGTGGGCCTTCTATTAGGCCCTAAAAGCTTTCTACATATCCATTTCCCACATCAGTGGACTTGGCTCCTTCTCTCCTTATTGTGCCTGGCAAGCCCAGGAGCCCAGAGCTCCTGCAGAACCCATCACAGCACTCAGTGGGAGCAAACTTGTGTCCAGTCCTCACCTGGAGCTGTGGTGCCCAGTATTCCACCACACTGGAATGAGGAACTGTTCCTGCTCTTTCAGAAGGAGCTAAGGAGGTTTGGCCTTCAGATCAATTGTCTGCAGGCTCCTGCAGTGCCTGGTGCTGCTCCCTTGCCAGAGGCACCCCAGGCCAGGGGGGCACATCTGGGCTGCTGTGTCTGGCTCTGGGGCTCCCTGTTCTGGGCAGTGAGGAGGAGCTGCAGAGGCTCTGCAGGACTGACAGGATGGGCTTTGGGGCTGGCAGGAGAAGCTGAAGGACCTGGGCTGCTGGAGCTTCTCAAGAGGAGGCCCAGGGCTCCTCCTGCAACTGCTCCAAGGGTGGCTTCAGAGAATCCCAGAATCAGCAAGGGTGGAACAGGTCATGGAGATCATCAAGTCCACCCTGTGCCCTGACACCGCCTTGTCTCCCCTGAGACTCCTCCAGGATAAACTGCAGGTCCCTCAGCCACTCCTCACTGGACTTGTGTTGTTCCAGACCCCTCACCAGCCTTGTTGCCCTTCTCTGGACACGCTCCAGCCCTTCCATGACCTTCCTAAATTAGGGGGCCCAGAACTGGACACAGCACTCGAGGTGCTTCTTAAGCAGTGCTGAGCACAGGGGAAGAATCTCTGCCCTGTTCCTGCTGGCCACACCATTCCTGAGCCAGGCCAGGAGCCGTTGGCCTTCTTGCCCACCTGGGCACACTGCTGGCTCAGGTCCAGCCTTCTCTCCATCACTCCCTGCAGGTCCCTTTCTGCCTGGCCGCTGTCCAGCCCCTCTGGCACCTTGTTGAGAGAGGGATGCAGGGAGGGAACGGGTCCAGATCCAATCCTTCCTGAAATGTGGTGTTTGCTGGCACTGCCAATTCCCAGATCTTGATATTTCCCTATTCTGGCACAGCCGAAGTGCTGCAATTTGCTGGCACAGAAATCGAAAACCTGTGGCAGCTTCCTGCTACTGGATCTGGCACCACCCACATCTTGTATTTCCTGCACCAGAACCCAGATTTGGAAATATCTCAGTGCCAGCAGAATCTGGCAGATTTCTGTCTCTGCCAATGACACCACCCAGATCTGGTGTTTGCTGGCAGCGCCAGCACCCAGATCTGAAAACTTCCTGGTGCTGGCACAGCCCAGGTCCAGTGATTTGCTGGCACAGAAAGCCAAAATTTGGAAATCTGCAGGTTGTGGCTCCAGCACCATCCAGCTCTGGTGTTTGCTGGGACCGCCAGTGCCCAGATTTGGAAATTTCCTGATGCTTTCACAGCCCAGGTCTAGCAATTTGGTTTTAGCTAGCGTAGGAAAAGAAGTTCCTTGGACTGTGACTTTCCTTTTTCTTGGAACTGTTTAAACCTGCTCTGGACTGAAAACCTAGAAAAACACTGGCAGCAGCTTACACCTGTGGCCCACCGAGTTCTGGGACGCAGCATTCCAGAACCAGAGGGACTTAGAAGAGACCGAGTGAGCCAACTACAACCCACAAAAAGGACTTTCTGAATTTGCCATCTCTTCAGCACTGTCTGAGGTTTTACTTAATATTATTCATTTTTCATGCTTGTGAATACTTTACTTGTTAAATAAACTGGGGTTTTTTTTCACTTTTCTTGAGGGAAGTCTTTTCCTGAACTAGTAGGGGGAGGGGCTGCTTGAACTTGCTTTCTAGACGGATTCCTTTTGGAGATTTCCTCCCAAAATTTGCCCTAAGCCAGCACAAACAGTCATCATGAAAATTTCACCAGTGGCATAATTTCCCAGTGGCAAATCTTGTGACAGAAGCTTGACCTTGTTCTCCATGAGAGATTTTTGGGAAGAGCAGACAGGAGAAGATTCCTGGAAAACTGAAACAGCTTTCCAGAAGGGAAATGAAAATGAAAGAAACAATCCAAGATGTTTTCCTCTATTAATTTGTATGCTCCCCTTTTCCATGTTGCATTACTTCTCCATCCCAGTAATTCCAGATGCACAGCACCTCTAAGATCGGTGACTTAGTGATTTTTAGACATTCTAAAATACCATGAGCCACACACAGTTTTCCTTCCCCTGTTTTTACAGGAAAGCAACACTGGAGATGTAAGTGCAGTGCGTGGGTCATGTAGGAATCCTACCCAAAGGGAAGGTGGCCCGACAGTGTTTGACCCTCAGCAAGGACAATGCACAGCAGCAGGCGAGGGGATCGCTGTGCCAGTGCGCAGGAGTCAGGGCTCTGCATCTGGGCTCAGCGCTGCAAAGTTCCCGTGTTTGGGCAGACGGAGGGGCTGTCCCCGGGGCGCGCGGGGCTCGAACGTGGGGCTCGTGGGGCGAGCGGGGAACGGACACGGGGACGAACGGCCCCGGTGCCTCAGTTGCAGCGGCGGCAGCGGCGGCGACAGCAGCAGCAAAAAGAGATATTCTAGAGCACTCTTTATCTTTCTCTCTTTCTTTCTCTCTCTCTCCCTTTCCCGCTGTCGGGCACCCTTCTCTCGTGGTCCCTTGCCCGGCGTCCCTCTCCTCTCCCCACCTCCCTCTCCCCTGCCGGGCGGGGCCATGCCCCCAGCCCCGCCCCCGGCCCCGGGCGGGGCTCCTCCCGGGGCCCGCGGAGGACACACGCGGCGCGGCCGCTCCTGCCGTCTCCGCTGCGGCTTCCCCGGCCCGAGCTCCGCCGCTCGGCAGCGCGGCCGCCGGCCCCGAGCCTCCCGTGCCGCGTTCCGAGGAGCGAACGCCTGGGCATGGCCGGCCCGGGGCGGGTGAGGGGCGCTCGGGGGCCGTTGCTGGCCCCGGGCCGAGCGCTGACAGCCGCGTCCCGCCCGCAGGGACGGCGCAGGAGGCCCTGCAGGAGCGGCACCGGCTGGGCTCGCTGCTGGGGCGCGCTCCAGACACAGCCATGGAGCAGAGAGCCCCGAGAGTGCCCAAGCTGGTCTGCGTGGAGGACGAGGAGGAAGAAGGCCCTGGAGCTGCCCCAGCACAGGACACGGAAGAGGCGGTGCCATTCAGTCCACCACAGGAGGGTGAGTGGCAGAGCTGGGCTGCAGGGCTGGAGCCTGCAGCCAACTTGGCGCCATGCCATGCCATGCCATGCCATGCCATGCCATGCCATGCCATGCCATGCCATGCCATGCCATGCCATGCCATGCCATGCCATCCTCTGGGGAAATGCCCACGGACAGGACAGGGGCACGGCAGACATCCCGCAGTGGCCGTGCTCCATCCCCCTGGAGCATCCCGGGGCTCTCCCTGCCTGGGGAGCGCAGGGCTGGGCTGTGTTCTCCGGCCTCTCCCACAGCCTCTCAGCTCTGGCTGCGCTTGCTCTTTGCCAGATGCAGCAGCCAAGGACCAGACTCAAGAGCAGGAATCCAGCCGTGGCCTCTTCCGCAGAGCAGTGCAGGTACCTGTGGCCATCCCCCCTGGGCCAGGCCTGTTGGCACTTCTCAGCCGAGTCCCATGCTTGGAGCAGGCCATGGAACGTCCCTCTCTTCCCACCCTTCCTTCTACTGCAGACACTGCGGAGGCTCCTGCGCCTTGGCCGCACAAAGACCAGCAGCGCCGGCACCGAGGGCACGGCCCAGCCCGACTCCAGGCCTGGCCAATTGCGGGCAGAGCCTGCTGCCAGTTCAGCATCCTTGGAGCTTGCAGCAGCCTCTGAGCAGGACACGGCCCAGGGCAGGGCGGAGGCTGGCATGGCCCTGACTGATGGCACGGCCACCACCCACACCCAGGCTCAGGGCATGCCAGGCACTCAGGCCATGCCCACACTGACCGGGACTCCAGCGCCCACTATGGAGGTTCTACAGAAGGTTGCTGCTTCCCCAAAGCAGGTAAGCAGCCTGGGGCCGGGGCTGAAGGCCTCCCAGGATCATGTGACCCCTCAGTCTATGTCTGCTGGACCCCCTTAGCCTTTGAGATCATCATAATGGGGTGGGAAGGCAAGCACTTCTTGGGGGAAGCTGGGCAAGTTGCTCCCTTGGACAGCACTCCAAGTCTTCCCCATGCTGCCTCCTCCAGGTGCAAGCCACGGTCAGGGACATTCTCTGGAGACTGGCGTCCTGTGTCACCGTGGACGGCGGGCTGCACATGGAGATTCTGAGCATGACAGAGGAACACCCTGCTCAAGTGGTGATGAGCCTGCTGCGCTGTGCCCCAACGTGTGACAGGTACAGAGCACAACTGCCTCGAGAGCTCGGTGCTCACCAGCCCCTAGGGCCCCTCGCCCTATACAGCCTGTCCAGCGGGCTCTGCCAGACAGGCGGAGAGCTGCGGGAGCCTCGGGCCCCTCTGTTTCTTGAGGCTCTGCCGTGGTCTCTCCCTGCCCCTCAGGGCACCGGGGCTCTGTCCCCCAGCCCCACACAGCTGCACGGGGCACGGTGCTGATGCACAGCTCTGGTCCCACAGAGCCACCACGGTGATGTGGAGAGCCATGGGCACGTCCAGAGTGGCCGCCCAGGAGGTGCTTCCAGCGCTGCTCTCTGCCATGGAGGAGCAGCCGCCCTACGGCAGCTTCTCCTGCGGGGACAACAAGGCCATCCTTGCCCTGGCTGTGAGTTTCTAGAGCTGGCGTTTGCTCGTCCTCTCGGTCACCTCTCCAGCAGCTCTCCCTGCTCTCCCCAGCCTGGGCTGAAAGCTGGCCTAGGGGCAGGCTTAGGGGCAGCAGGCCGCGTGATCCCCCTGCATCTGCCCTCGGGCCCTGCCTCATGGACACCCTGGCACTGAGCACTGCCTCGGGCTGCTTTGTCTCTTGCAGGCAACTCTGGTGCTGTGGAGGATTGCCCACATGTGCGAGTGGCACTGTGCCATTCTGCTTCATTCTCCCCAATTGTTTGTGGCTCTGTTCTTGCAAATTGTCACCACCACAGAGCAGATGCCAGGGGATGTTGAGACCCGGAGCTTCTGGAGAGCGTGCTGGGAGGAGCACGGCCTTCCCAGTGAGCCCAACAGGTGCAAGTCGCCCTGTCCTTCCCATGCCCTCATGGCCAGGGCCAGTACTCCCAGAGTGACCTGGCCTTTGCTCGGCACACAGGTTTGCAGCGCAGACCATGAAGGCTCTGCTCTCTCGACTGGGCTTTGGCAAGAATCTGCTGGCTTCGGAGCACAAGCAGCTCTGGGACAGCCTGCTCTGTGCTGACACCCAGCACTGTGCAGCAGGTCTGCTGGCCAGGTGAGATCCCTTACTCCTGCCACCACTGCCGGCATTTGTGCCCCCTGCCCAGAGTGCCCCACACAGTCCCTGGGGCTGTAAGCGAGAGGGCCTTGTCACCGAGGGAGGGCCGAGCAGACTGGGAAAGGCTGGGAGAGGAGGATGCCCAGCAGCAGCCACCTCCTAAGGGGCCCATGTGCCCTTGCAGAGTGCTGGGGAAAGATCAGACCTCTGTGAGTCATTGCTGGGAGAGGTTTGCCCACCCTGGGAGGCCTTGGTGCCTTTTTCCCCTGGCAGGGAGATGCGCTGTGGCTTGAGCACCTTGTGTCCCTTCGTGGCCTCACACCTGCTCAGCTTTCTCGTCGGGAAGCAGCGCCGCTGGCATCTGCCTGCCCTGGCCTTCCTTGTGGAGGTGAGCCTGATGGCCAGCGCTGCCTGGCTGAGCTGCCTCCCAGCTCTTGGGCCTCTCGTAGCTGCAGCCGCCTGGGACGCCGCCCATGCCCTGTGCTGCTGCCTGGGCCTGGCCCTGTGCATCTCTGGGCTCCTGCCGGCCGGTGCCCCTGGCACTGCCCTCCTGTGCATTTCAGCTCCTGGAGTGCCTGGACCTGAGCAAACACGGTCCCAGTGCCCTGCTGGTGGTATCCTGGCACCTGCCGAGCCAGTGCAGGGACAGGCTGCGCCTGGTGCTCAGAGGCCTCGTGGTGCTCAGTCAGGAGCCCTCGCTGGTGAGAAGGGGGCAGTGGCTGAAGCCCCGCTGGCAGCATGGGGCTGGGCAACGCAGACTTCTGGGCTTGGCTGGGCTTTGGCAGCAGAGGCAGCTGCTTCCAGCTCTCCTGCCTCCTGCTTCAGCTGCCCCAGTGCCCCAAGCAGCTGTTGGTGCTGCAGCCAGTCACATTTTCACAGCACAGCCTGGTCTTGCACACAGGCTGGAGGAATACGCGGCCTGTATCAACACCTGGTGGAGCAGCTGGCTGATCCAGACACCGAGGTGCTCCAGATGAGCCTCTGTGTGCTCACACATATGCTCCAGGACAAAGACCTCCTGCTACCCTTCACTGCCCTGAAGCTGGCTGAACCCCTCCTGCCACACTTTGAGAACGTAAGGCTCTGTGCCCCCAGGCAAGGGAACTAAATGCTACCTGGAAACTTTGTGCTCTGTGCAGTTCTGGGCCTTTGCTCCAATGGGCCCAGAGTAGTTGGTGCTTAGGATTTTTTCTTTCCTTCCAGGACAACAGCCATGTGCACCTGCTTTCCATTCAGCTCTTCTGCAAGGTGATGGAGCTGGTAGTGGAAGAGGGGGAAGAGCTTCTCATGACAATCGTGAACCAGAGCCTGCTCCCTCTATTCTTGCGCTGCCACGATGAGAACCTGCAGGTGGCCAAGGTGAGGTTTTATGGACGCTGCCCCATCCCTGGCAGGGGGCTCGGCCACTTCCTGCCCCGGCACCTCGCGGGCTCCAGCCTCCCCTGGCCATGGCACAGGGACACAGGTCCCGTGCCCTGGGCTCTGGTGCCACCTGTGGCTCTCTGCTGCTCTCCAGGCCTCTTTCCAAGCCCTGCTTTGTGCGGCACGCTTCCTGAGGAGGAGGGACCTCGAGGAACTGCTGACGGAGGAGCGACGGATGAAGTTCGCTGAGAGCCTAGTAAGGACAGCCCGGGAGCCCGAGCCCTGCCCCTGGAGCTCGGTGTGGGGGCCTGGCAGCTGTGCCCCTGCCCAGCGCCGCAGCCGGGCCCGCCAGCCTGCACCCTCCCCGCTGCTCCCTGCCCTGGCCTGTGCGGGCTGGCTCAGCCGGTGCTGCGCACAGGGAGCGCCCAGCCGAGGGGCAGAGCCCGCGCCAAGCCTTGCCTGTTGGTGCTCCCCGCAGCTGCTGCAGGACGAGAGCCAAGTGGCCGAGCACCTGCGCTGGGCCCTGCTGCACCTGCAGAGCCCACAGAGGCCCCTGCGAGAGGCGGCCGTCAGGTTCATCGGTGAGCCAGCAGCCCCGTGCCCCTCCCTGCCCCGGGCCCGGCTGCTGCCCCGGCTACAGTGAGAGCCGCGCCCAGGCTGCTGCAGCCCCGCCTGCCCTGGGCGCTGCCACCACCCTCCCAGAGCCATGCCCTGGGGCGGCAGTGTGCGGCAGGGGCCCGGCAGGAGCCCTGTCCGCCAGGAGGGCGTGCGGCCACAGGGCTGGCAACGCCTGTGTTGGGCAGCTGTGCTGCCTGGCGCCGCCACAAGCTCTGTCTTGGCAGGGGTGGCCGGAGTGCTCATGATGGGGCAGAAGGAGGAGCTCCAGGTCCTCACTGAGGGTGAGTCAGGGCAGTCGCGTGACAGCAAGCACCGCCGGGGCAGCTGCACATCCCGGCCCCGCAGCTACAATCCATGCCCTGGCTGCAGAGGGCTCTGCTCCCTGTGCGGACCAGGGGCGGCCAGGGCACAGCCCGGAGAGCTGCCAGGGACATGTGGGCGATCCGTGGCCAGCACCTTCCGGCCGAGGCCCTTGTCTCCCGCTCTCTCCTGGCCATGGCAAGAGCCAGCTGGGATGGTCCTGGCAGGAGGCTTTCCTTGGATTCCCTCAATCTGGCCTCTGACCTTGGTTCTGTTCCTCTCTCTTCCAGCTCTTCAAGCACTGAAGGAAGATGAGAGCCCATCGTGCATGAGCAAAGTGCTTCAGATGACCTTTGAAAGAAGATGTGCAGGACTTTGTTCGTCTGCTGGATCAGATGTACCAGCGTCCATCGGCAATTTCCAGTGCCCATTGAAGATGGGAGCACCTGCTGAGCAGGATGGACCAGCTGGAGCTCCAGGAACAGCTCTGGCTGCTCACAGCTGAGCCTGTGCGAAGCTCCAGCAGCTCCTGCCATCCCCCTGTTGGCAGCTCCCTCCCTGCAGCCCTCAGGCCCTGCCCATCCCCTTTTCTGCCTCCCAGCTCACCCCTTACCTTTGCTTTCCCTTTATAAACAGTTTGGGTTTTTCACTTGACCTGCATCTCCGTGGAGCTGAAGCGACGCAAATCCTGAGCCCGGGGACACACAGGGCCCTGCTGCCATTCTCCTCCGTGCTGTGTTCCGGGCACAGGCAGAGAGGAACAAGGGCAGCTCAGGCTGCAGAGGTTCCTGTCCCGCTGCTCCAGGGGCCATTTCCAGCCAATCAGAGTGTTTGTTGCTGCTGACTCATCAGTTGCCAGGAGCAGAATTTGGGGCGGGGGGAGGTGACCCCGGGGATGGGGATGGGGCGTGCGGGGGCAGCTGGGGCTGCACTGGTGGCACTGGGGGTGCTGGGAGCCCCCCCGGCCGCAGGGGGAGCGGGGGGCTGGGGGAGAAGGGTGCGGGGCCCCAAATTAAACCAAAGGGGGGTTGGGACCCTCAAACAGAGCAGGAGGGGCCTGGAACCCCCAAAACCAAGCACGGGGGAGGGGATTGGGGGAATGATGGGGAAAGGACGAGAGAGCAGGGAAAAGAGGGGGATGGGACCCCCAAAAAGAATCAGGCCAACCTAATGTGGCCACCTTCAGACGTCAATGGCAGCCAAAGGTAGCCAAAGCTTTTTCCCAGTCTGTGTGATCCCAGTCTGTGCAATCCCATTCCATATAATCTCAACCCAGTTTATCTCAGTCTGTATTGTCCTGATCTGTATGTTCCCATTCCATATGGTCCAAGTCCATATTTGATCCCAGTCCAGTTGATCCCAGTCTGTGTGGTCCTGATCCATATGGTCCCAGTCTCTGCAGCTCCAATGCAAAGGATCCCAATCCATATTTGATCCCAGTCCATATTTGATCTGTGACTGTGTGGACCTGCACACACAACCAGGGTCTGGAATTCCAGTTCCCAGCCAGGAAAAAATGTTCCTGCCCTTGAACTTCCTTCCTATCCTCTCAAAAAATGCAATAAAATTATAAACAAAATGCGACAAGGTGTCCGGCCTTAAGGGTCAGATGTCCGGCTAGCAGAGGGCGGCCAACACCCAGCTGCAATCCAATGGGAGCACCCCTTGGCGTTGGATGGCCTCGGGCTCTGCTCACCGCGGACTGGTCTCGCTGCCACCGCGACGGGAATAAGGAGCTGGACACTTGATGGGGACGAAGTCAGGTTTATTGGAGAAACCCAAGATGTCAACCAGGGAGTGACCAAGAATTGGGGGTGAAACAAGGTTATAAAGGGAGGAGGTGTATAAAGGAGGTGTTTACAATGAACCAATAAGGGAGAACTAGGGAGTGAACACGACATAACGGGCATTAGGGAAAACCCAATCAATATAAAGTAAGGGAGGGGCCCCAGGACCACAGCCAATCATAACCCCCACAGAGGAGAAGATTCTGGTAACCTGGGAGGAGTGGGGGGTGACTGACTGGGCCCAGGGAGGAGAGCAAATATACATATAAGGGAATGAGGGGGAATTACATAATTTAGGGGATTGACAAAACCAATGGTGGGAGTAACTATAGTAACAAAATGAGTGGCAGGGCTAAAGCGGGAAAACTGGTGAGGGCAGAACCATTATGTAAAATAGGGGGATAATACAGAAAATGGGGGAGCAATCAAACAAACTGCACTACAACATCAAAAAATTAAAATTGAAATAAATAAATTATAATAAAAATGCAATATAAAAATCTCAAGTCTTCTTTACAATATTCCAACAATGATTCAACCCAAACCAACAACTATTACTATAATATTACCAATAAATACAAATAAACAAATTATATACCAAGAAATACCTTTTGAAAGTTTTAACTCCGTAACTAATATACTTTAGATAAAAAATATCTAAACACTAACATACAATCTAACACACCTTAGTAAAAAAATTCATATTAAAAATATACTAAACACAAAACCAAACAACACTATAATTTCTCACACATTTGAACCAAACAACTAAACTTTATTAACATCCTTAAGTACTCTAAAAAATTAAATTTTATTTCAAAATTCTAATTTCGGATGTGTGGTTTTATTTGGATATTGGTTTTTGGATTGTTTTGGTTAGATTATTTAAAAAATAAGATTTTTATAGGAATTGAATCAGCTGAGAAGGCAGCACTCTGCAAACAGAACTGCCTGAAAATGAACGGAACAGAAATCAGTAACTGTGAAAGTTTTATTTGCTGTCAAATACATCCCACCCAGCCACCTCACACAATCCCCATCCCACTGCTCCACATTGGGATCCCACTTCTACCAACCACCTCCCAACCCCAACTCACCCTGGTGGCTATGGAAGGGAGCGAGTTTGGCATGGGACTGAGTTTTTGTGAGGCGGGAACAAGCAATTTGAGGTGGGATTGAGCCCTATTGGGTTAAAATTCAGTTATTTTCAGTGGGATTTGAGTGGTTTGGAGGTGACAGATTGATCCCTCTTGGATTTTGCAGTGCAAAGACATGGAGAAGAGAAAAAAAAATTTAAGCCAAACCAAAAGGAGAAGGAGCCAGGTGTGTTCCCAACATGGATCACAGGGAATGTGAGTGACCAGGGCTGTGCCCAAAGTGGCTCCTCCAGTGGGGGATGGAGCTGGAGCAGCGCATCAAACTCTTCCCACACTCAGGGCACTCGCAGGCCTTCCCTTACCGGTGCCTCCGTTGGTGTTGGGTCAAGTTAGAGCTGCCGGAGAAGCTCTTCCCACACTGGGGACACTCGTAGGGCCTCTCCCCTGTGTGGATGTGCCGGTGGGTGACGAGGGCAGAGTTGTACTTGAATCCCTTCCCGCAGTTGGGACATTGGAAGGGCCTCTCCTCTCTGTGAATCCGATAGTGCTGGAGGAGATCTGACTTGATCCGAAACCCCTTCCCACACTTGGAACACTCGTAGGGCCTCTCCCCAGTGTGGAGCTTTTGGTGGTGGATCAGGTGAGAGCTCAGGCTGAAGCTCTTCCCACACTCCCCACACTCGTAGGGCCTCTCCCCAGTTTGGGTCCTCTGGTGCCTGATCAGGTTGGACCTCAGGCTGAAGCTCTTCCCACACTCCATGCACATGTGGGGCTTCTCCCCATCATGGAGCTGCTCATGGAGCACCAGCTCCGAACTCTGGCTCCATCTCCAGCCGCCTTCCCGGCCCAGGCTGGCTCTTTCCCCCTCAGATCCCTGCCAGCTGCGTTTGCAGCTCCTCCTCGTGTGGCATCTCTGGGCCTTTTCCTCCCCGTTGTCTTCCTGCACTGTGGAGCTGCTCAAAACGTCCTCTTCCACCAGGTTCTGCCGTGGGCATTTGTCCTCCCTGCTCTCCATGGTCAGCTCCTGCTCTGGGGGAGGAAGGACAAGGACAGGATGGGATTTGCCTCCGTGCCACAGGCAAGGGCAAGGAGATCCCCCCAGGGCTGTGCTGCAGCCGGGGCCTTGCTGGGCTGGGAGGGAGGAAAGGGACACTGACTTCCTCCTCACATGCCTTAGAGTCCTGGGGCATCTTCCTCTTCCTCACAGCCTTCCTCGCAATGGGAAATTGTGGATTGGGGAAAACAAGGGATGAGCACGTTTGTAGGAGCATCGGGGAGTAGGACAGTCAGGATGGACGGAGATGAGAGATCTCTGAAGCCAGGTCGTGGAACTAGAACTTGAGGTTTATTGCAAAGGGCCTGGGTTCAGGGCTCTGCTTGGAGCTGCATCCACAGCTCAGAGCAGGACCAAGAGAAGAGAGGGGTAGAGAGGATGAGAGGGTAAGAGAGTAAGAGGGGGAGAGCATAAGAGAGTGAGGTTCCTGTTGCAATACAATAAATCTTCTTCTGAGTTGAATATTCTATTTCTCACTAACCAATCTAGTACGAGATACAAATCCTAGAGCATTTACATACAGCCTATAAAAATCATGACATCACCATACTGTGTTACAATTTAAACCCTAAAAACTACTCTTTGGACACCTTCTGCTGAGCTAGTAGGGTCTGTTCTGACCCCTGGACCTGTCTGCAAGCAGAGGGAATTGTATCATCAAAAGGGGATTACCTTCAGTTAGGCCACACCATTGTTTTCCAGTTGTTCAGTAACTAAGGTATCTAAAAGCTTGCTTTCATCTCAATCTTGCTTATAGTTTCTATATTCTCAAAATCTTTTGCTAGACAATCATATTTATAAGGCTTTCCTGTTTCTTCTTCCCCAAGACACAATGAGTTTGAAGGTCCCTCTGCCCGAGTCCATCTCTACAAGTCACCGGAGAGGTGGGCTGCATAAAACCTCCCAAACACCAGGATTCAGCCTGAAAAAGCCTCCCAGGAGTTCTCCGTCCCTGGTCCCTACCCTTTGGTGTTCAGAGGTACCCCCCTGTCCCAGCTGCTGGGGTGTCGCTGGGATTGGGGGTCCCCCTTCTCCTCGGTGCCCGCCCTGCCCAGGCTGCTGGCAGTCCCAGCAATGCCAAAAGTTCCCCCCTCTTGGCTCTCCCCATTTCAGGATGCTGGGGCTGTTTGGGCTCCCGGGCTCCCTTCTCCCCTCATTCTCTGCTCGGGGCTGCAGCAGCTCCAAGAAGTCCCCCCTGCCCCTCTCCAGGCTCTTGAGGCTCCCGCCAATGGCGGCGCTCCCCCTCTCTGGGCTCCCCACTTTGGGCTCCTGGGGGACACAGGGCTCTGCTCCTCCAGGCTGCCTGTGCAGGCAGCCGCCACTGGCACCCCCCGATGGCCCCCCGAGGGGCCTTTTCTGCTCAGCCTTGGACTGCTTCATTCTCCAAACATCCCCCCAAAAACCCAACCCAGGGACCCCCCGGGATATCTGGGCCCAGCTCCCTCCCCCCCCCAACCTGCGCAATGCGGGGGGGGGGTGGTGATGATCCCACAGGTGGGGGCTGCGAATTCAGGCCGGGTTCCGAGTGACCGCATGGTTCCCTCAGCTCAGCCTTCATCCGCCTTTGTCCCTCCTCTTCCTCCCGCTCCTCCTCTTCCATCCCCCCTCCCGCTCCTCTGTGTTTTCTCCACCTCCTTCTCCTCTTCCATTCCCCCTCCCACTCCTCTGTGTTTTCTCCACCTTCTTCTCCTCTTCCATCCCTCCCCTTCCATCCCTTCTCCTCCTCCTCCCTCCTAACCCCACCTCCTCCTCTTCCTTCATCCCTGCCCTTCCCTCCCTCCTCCTTCTCCCCCAGCAGCAGCCACACCCTTGGTGCCCCATTCCCGCAGCCCTCGCAGCCCACGGCAGGAGTGGGGATGGAGCCAGGACAGGTCGGGATGGGCAGCGCGGGGCTCTCGGCTGCTCCCAGCCACTGCAGGTGGGGAGAACCTGGCCCGGGCCAAAGGAGAGGCAAACTGGCCAAACTGGGGGCTGCACATCCCAACTGGGCCTTGCTGGGGACCCTGCCTGGCCGCTGCCAGCCCTTGGGGCTCCTCTCGGGAGATCCGGGAGGGGGAAATGCAGAGAGGGCTGGGGGATCCCAGGAGTGACGTCCCTGGGAGGGACTGGGCTGTACTGGGGTAACTGGAACCTTACTAGGACCACTGGGAGTGATTGGGAAGGGCTGAGGATTGGGACATGCTGAGGGCAAGTGGGATATACTGGGAATGCCTTTGACCTTACTGGGGTGACTGGAAACAACTGGGAGCATGCTGGAGGCTAATGGGAGTGAGTAGGAGTGACTGGAACAATACTGGAGGCAACTGGAATCACACTGGGTGGAAGAGGGATTACTGGAATCATGCTGGAGGCAACTGGAAATCACCGGGAAAGACTAGGACCATTCTGAGGGAACCAGAGCCTTTCTGGGCACACTGGGACATACTGGGAGTGTCCATGACCATACTGGGGGGACTGGGACCACACAGGCAGCAACTGGGAGTGAGTGGGACCGTGCTGAGAGGGACTGGGGCTATTCTAAGGACAACTGGGATCATACTGGCAGGAACTGGGAACAACTGGAACAATTCTGGCAGCAACTGGGATCATACTGGGATCACAGTGGGAGCAGCTGAGTCCATGCTGGCATTGACTGGGATCACACTGAGGGTGACTGGAATCATACTGGGATTCACTGGGAGTGGCTGTGAGCAACTGGAATCATGCTGAAAGCAACTGGGAGGAAGTGGGAGTGACTGGGATCATGCTGGAGGTAACAAGAAGAGGCTGGGAGTCACAGGAATCATACTGGAGGCTACTGGAGTCCTGCTGGCATTGACAGGGAGCAACTGGGATCACACTGGGGGTCACTGGGATCATACTGGGAGTGACTGGGATCATACTGGGATTATAGTGAGTGTCAGTAGACCCTGACTGGGTGTTACTGGGAGCTACCAGGCCCGTGCTGGGAGACAACCGGGCACATACTGGGAGCAACTAGGAATGACAGGATGCATGCTAGTGACAACTAGGATGTCCTGGCAGTGACTAGGATAAAACTGGGGGCAGCTGAACCCCACTGAGGTAACTGGGAGTGCCTGGCAATGACTACGAGAATGTTGAGGGCAACTGAATGAGACAGAGTAGAGATCCATTCTGAATTAGGTGAAGTGTCTAGGAGAGGTGAAAAGTCTGTGAGGCCAAAGCTGAAGGAAAAGCCGCATTCCAGAGACAACAAGGAGACAGAGAAAGAAAAACAGAAATGACCACAAGGCCAATTTGCCCCTGACCTAAGAACTCCTTTGATAAAGAAGAACTGGCGATAAATGTCACGCGGAATGAATCTGTATGAACTTATTGTGAAACTGTATGCATATGCATTTGGAAGGAGAATAAAAGGAGACCTGAGGTCTTCAGGGGTACACATGCCTTTTGGGGAGGCTTGCGTCCGGCGCGCGTCGTAATAAAAGCATACCAGGCTTTACAACTTTTATAAAGTTGTGAGGTTTCTTCTTTTCTCTGCAAAACATTCTTGGTGAGCCAGCCAGGAGAGAGAGATACCTTCCGTCTCCCTCTCTGTCCCCGCAGGGGCAGGGGGGGAACCAACGGACTCCTAGGCGCGCCCCAGGATTTTCCTGGAGGAGGCTCCACTCGCCTCGACTTGCCTCCTGCTGGGACAGACAAGGACCTGCTGGCCTGCGGAGGAAGATACGGTATGTACTGAGGGGCCCCTGGGGGGTGGGGAAAGGAGAGCAAGGGAGTAAAACACCCAGAGACATCTGGGTTCAGCTGATAGAGCAGCTGTATTAGAGACGGGGTTCATTGTTCCGATAGAGCAGAACCGCTAGTGGCTCTGGGGGTGAGCTGGGTGAACCCGTATATGCGTGTATTGGGGTTCATTGTTCTGATAGGGCAGAGCTGAACCCGCGTGTGTTTTCTTTGTTTGTGTGTGTGAGTGGTGTCCGGACACTGTGTTGCTGTATGTTGCATTGTGTGATCAGCGCGCTGTGTTTGTAATCGTGCAAGTGTATAAAGTGTATGATATATAAAAGAGAGTAGATCCATAGTGCTCTATTGTGCAGGGGGGGGAGTTCCTACCCGCCACTGGAGAGGCTGAGTAAACACCGGCCAAGGCAGGCAGTAGGGGCGGGGAGCGCCCGACAGATAAAATAGAGTAAACAGTGGAAAAGCGTGGGTGAGGACGTTTATTGAGTAAAGGTGGTAAATTGTGGTGTAGGTTGTGCATGCTTTCACCATGGCTAGACGAACCTGAGGGGTTCCTCTGCCTCAGTGGTTTGGACTTGACCCTTGGGAGTTGGTGAATCCGGTGGATTATTGGATAGACAGGGGAGACGAACGAGTTCATTTAGAGGGGCTCTACCGGACTTCAGCTGGCACTCTTGTAAGTCTGGACTGGGAACAGCTTGCCATAGAGGATTTAGAGCTCCCTGTAATAAATGGAATAGCTTGCCTTTGCAGGAAATTTCGAGTGGCCTTTGGTGCATCAAGAGGCTGGCATGCTGCGTGGGTATTATTACAGTGCATAGTTTGTGGGAAACGCTGGTATTGCTGTTCTAACAAGCAACAGGGCACGTGCCCCAAGTGTAGATTAGAGGTTTCTGATCAAGCTGATTCAGAGTCTAAGATCTTAAAACTTGTGTGTGGGAAATCGCATCTGATACCTGCCACTTGGAGTGTGTGGGAGGAAGACTGGGAAGCTACTGTGAAGTCCTGTGAAAAGAGGTTTGGGTGGAAGCGAGATAGGGCAAGAAAGAAATAATGGGAACTAACCAGAGCAAGGAAGTTCCACGGGCCAGCCCCTTAGGGTGCATCTTGGCCCACTGGAAGGAAGTCACTAGCCGGAGGGGCTCTGAGAATAAAAAGGATCTAATCCAGTATTGCACATGCTGGTGGCCCTTATACAGGTTAGGGGACGGAGCAAGGTGGCCACCCACTGGAACCCTAGACTATAATACTTTACTGCAGTTAATGTTGTTTTTAAGACAGGAAGGTAAATGGGATGAGGTCTCGTATGCTGATATGTTTTTTGTTTTAAGAAATCACCAAGAGTGGCAAAAGGACTGTGGGATTAAATCACCCTCAGACCCACTAGTTTTGGTCCTTGAAAAAGATAACAAGGCAAAGAGAGGGTAAATCAAACGCTGTTGTTCAGCATGCAGTATAGGACAACGGTGTATGAGATCAGATAAGGTCTATCATTCTGAGGAGCAAGAACGGGACACATTTGAGTGGGGGAAAGCTCCTCCAGTTCCTCCCTGAGGGGGGGAGGTTAGGGAGGTTGAGGCTGAAACTGAGGATGAGGAGGAAGGGAACTTCCCCAAAAAGGAGGAGGACTCAGGTAGGGAAGGCACATCTACTAGAACCCACCCCACCTGTGGGAGTCCAGTTGCATCTAGAACTAGGAGGCAAGTAGTGCTACAGGCCCCTCTGCGACAGGCAGTGGGACCAGAAGGGGCCAAATTAATGATTAAAGTGCCACTTACCACCCTTGATTTAGAAGCATGGGAAAGGATTGCAAAGAATTATCGTGTTGACCCGATACTCACTGCCAAACGCCTACAATATGTTATCAAACAACACAATCCAGACTGGGCTGACATCCAGCTACTACTAGATGCTTTCACTGAAACAGAGAAACAGCTGATCTTAAAGACAGCAGGGAATTTGGCAGAGGATTACTGTAAGGCCACACAGCTGGATGTAAAAGAACATTTCCCCCTCCAAGACCCAGAATGGGATCCTAATGTGTTGGCAGAGGTAAAGAAATTAGCAGAGTATCAAGAGTGGATAGCAACAGGGGTAGAAAGAGCTATTCCAAAAACCATAAACTGGTCTGCCTTATATTCCCTTAAGCAGGGGCCTTCTGATACTCCATCTGAATTTCTAGAGTGTTTAAGGGATACTATGCGTTGTCATACATCATTAGATCTGGAGTCTGAGATAGGGACAAATCAACTAGTTAATTCATTTTTGGGGCAGTCTGCTGGAGATATCAGGCATAAACTTCAGAAAATTCGGGGACCAGATGGGAGGAATCTCGAAGCCTTGTTAGAGGAAGCCTGGAGAGTATTTAGTAACCGGGAGGAAGGATATAAACAAGGAATGAAAAGGTTGGTGGCAGTGGTACAGGAGGAAAGGCAGAGGAAATACAACCAGGGACTGCCGAGACAAGGACCACCTCAGCTGGGCAGGAACCAGTGTGCAATCTGCAAAAAAATTGGTCACTGGAATGCCAATGTCCAGAACAAAGAAGGAGTGACCAACAGATGACTGCACAGGTACAAAACAACTGAGGAGGACCGGGGGATTCTGCCCCAGCAGATCCACTGGTTATAACAATGAGGCTGAGGGAAGAAGGGAAAAGGGTGGAATTCTTAGTTGACACAGGAGCTACATATTCAGTCTTAAATTAAGCTTTAGTACCTGTGGAAAATTATTATGTTGTAGTGCAGGGGGCAACTGGCCAGTCTGAAAGGGCATATTTTTGTAAACCTTTGAGGTATAAATTGGGAAAACAATGGGGTATTCATAAATTCTTGTTCATGCCTAATTCACCAAGGGCACTTCTAGGGAGAGATTTATTGGAACAATTACAAGCAACCATTACATTCAAAAATGGGGAAATTACTCTGGAGGTGAATGATCAAAAGTACATAGAGGTATTAAGTTTAACTCTGACAGCTACTGGCATTAAGGAAGAAATTGATGAAGAAATACTAGGTCAGATATTTCCTGGGGTGTGGGCCTCTGGTGTGCCAGGGAGGGCGAAAAATGCCTCCTCCATAGTAATCAAACTCAAGGAGGGGGCGCAACCAGTGAGAATCAAGCAGTACCCCCTAAAGAAAGAGGATAGGGAAGGAATCAGCCCAATAATCGAAAATTTTCTGCGGTTAGGATTACTGAAAGAATGCCAATCTGATTTCAATACTCCCATTTTACCTGTTCGGAAATCTGATGGGTCATACCGGATAGTACAGGATTTGAGGGCTGTCAATAAAATAACAGAAGATCTGTATCCGGTGGTAGCCAATCCATACACTTTATTAACTTGCCTAACACCTGAGCTAACCTGGTTTACTGTTTTAGATTTAAAGGATGTCTTCTTTTGCCTCCCCATCCATGAAGCCAGCCAAAAAATCTTTGCATTTGAATGGGAAAGCCCTAAAAGTGGGTGCAAAACCCAGCTCACATGGACCAGACTACCCCAAGGCTGGAAAAATTCCCCTACTTAGTTCGGGGAGCAACTTGCAAAGCTGGAGTCCTGGGAAGCTCCACAGGAAGAAGGGAGGATTTTGCAGCATGTGGATGACCTTCTAGTGGCCACTCGGACGAGGGAAGCATGTGTGGCCTGTACGGTAAGCCCTTTGAATTTCCTAGGACTCCAAGGATACAGAGTATCAAAGAAAAAGGCACAGGTAGTGAAACAGAAAGTTATCTACCTGGGGTACGAGGTGAGTGCTGGGCAATGGACTTTAGGGCAGGCTCGCAAGGAAGCCATATGCCAAACCCCAAAACCCCAGACAATAAAAGAGCTCCAAACCTTCTTAGGCATGGCAGGATGGTGCTGGCTGTGGGTTTATAATTATGGACTGCTTGTCAGACCCCTCTATGCTCTTATTGCCGATGGAAGCAGAGATCTCCAGTGGACAAAAGAAGCAACACGGGCCTTTCACCAGCTAAAGGATGCTCTCATGTCAACTCCAGCTTTGGGACTTCCAGATGTGAGTAAACCATTCTTCCTATTTTCCCATGAGAAACAGGGAATTGCCCTGGGAATACTGGCTCAGGACTTGGGTCCATACTGGAGGGCAGTTGCTTACCTCTCTAAGCAGCTAGATGCAACAGCCAAAGGATGGCCAGGTTGCCTCAGAGCTGTAGCAGCAGTTGTGCTGAACATTCAAGAGGCACGCAAGTTTACCCTGGGACAAAAATTGACTGTGCTAGTGTCCCACACAGTATCTGCAGTACTGGAAGTAAAGGGTGGCCACTGGCTTTCACCACAGAAATTTCTGAAATACCAGGCCATCATGGTAGAGCAAGATGATGTAGAGATCGTGGTGACTAATATTGTCAACCCAGCTTCCTTTCTCAGTGGAAATCAAGGAAAAGCAGTACACCATGACTGCCTGGAGACCATTGAAGCTACCTACTCCAGCCGCCCAGACTTAAAGAATACCCCTCTGGATGATGCAGAGACCTGGTTCACTGACAGGAGCAGCTATGTTGCCAATGGGAAGCGACATGCTGGGTATGCAGTGACCACCTGCAGAGAGGTAATCGAGTCTGGACCCTTACCAACAGGTACCTCCGCGCAGAAGGCTGAGATAATTGCCCTGACCCGTGCCTTGGAAATGGCAAAAGGGAGGAGAATAAACATCTACACGGACTCGAGGTATGCATTCGGAGTCACACATGGACATGGGGCCATTTGGAAGGAGAGGGGACTGCTTACCTCACAGGGAAAGAACATCAAACATGCACAAGAGATAATCCAGCTACTGGAAGCAGTTCAGCTGCCTGAAAAGGTAGCAATTATGCACATTAAGGCACACCAAAAAGTGAGCTCAGAATTGGAAGAAGGAAATGAGCTGGTGGATAGAGAGGCAAAAGAAGCAGCAAAAGGTGAGGTAGCTACTGAAGGAGTCTTTATTCCAGATAGACAAATCTCCCTTGAAGGTAAGCCAGAATACAACAAGAGAGATAGGAAATTAATTGAAGATCAAAAAGGGACGTATAACCAAGAAGGGTGGGCTACCATTGAAAAGAAGCTGGTAATCTCTTCCCATCTATTGTGGTTACTAGTAAGGGAAGAACACCAGAAAATGCACTGGGGAATAAATGCCCTATACACATACCTGATTGAAAGAATTGTTGCTAGGACTTTATATGCCACTATTACTCAGGTGACCCGACAGTGTGATCTTTGCCTCCAGACTAACCCCAAAAATACCCCCAGACCAACACTCGGTCAGACTGGGAGAGGCCATGGGCCTGGACAATAGTGGCAAATTGACTTTTCAGAACTCCCAAGGAAAGGGGGGTATCGATATTTGCTGGTATTGACAGATACATTTTCAGGGTGGCCAGAAGCGTTCCCCACCAGAACTGTCAAAGCTAGAGAAGTGACCAGAGTATTATTACAAGAAATATTACCGCACTTCGGAGTTCCAGCCACAATATCCTCAGATAGAGGATCACATTTCATTTCCAAAATAGTGCAACAGATTAGTAGCCACTTGGGAATAGACTGGGAACTTCACACCCCATACCGCCCCCAATCAAGCGGCCAGGTGGAGAAAATGAATCATTTGATTAAACAGCAAATCATAAGACTGGGGCAGGAAGCTAACCTACCCTGGCCCCAAGCTCTTCTACTAGCACTATTGCGAATTCGAACGAAACCTCGAGCTAAAGAAAAGTTGAGCCCTTTTGAAATACTCTATGGAAGACCATATGGAATACAAAAGGGAGTGTCCAACCATATTGGAGAGGTAACACTAGCCACCTACATGGTGGCCTTAAACAAACAGCTCAAGGAAATTGAGAAACATGTGGCTGGAACTTGGAGCCGGAAGTTAGATGGGCCAGTACATAACATACAACCAGGAGATTATGTATATGTTAAGTCTCTTACAGAAAAGACCTTGGAACCACAGTGGGAGGGACCATTCCAAGTGCTTCTCACCACCTTCACTGCAATCAAAATCAAGGAGCAGAATGCCTGGATTCATCACTCTCAGGTGAAGAAGGCCCAGAAACCCCTTGAGGAGTGACACCAGGAGACAAGGAACTGAGACTAAAACTTACTCGGGCAAAATAAGTATATGGCGGTCGGGAGTAGCTCATATTTTAGTTTGTAGAATTGTTTTGTGTGTAATCATAACTGAAGTTTTAGAACTTGAGAGTACCTTTATTCAGAGCAATGCAGAATGGCCTTGGTCCCAGGCATTTAATCAGTATACTGGATCCATGGGAAAACCTTCTGAAATAAAGGATTTAAACCTATCCACTGTGGTAATTCATGGAGATCAGGTATATGAGTGTGGAGAGATTTATTAATAGTTGGTTAGCTGAGAAAGGCCATACTGACATAATGCCGCTGGTTAAGCTGAGAGAGGGAAGTCAGCAGTCAGTAAGCTGAAAGGAGAAGTCAGCAGTCAGTGACCAATGACAGGCAAGGACAGAATGCCCTTGCCGCAACATGAGGATAGGGAAGAGAGATTCTCCCTGAGAATATGTAGAAAGTATCAAAAGTAGAACCATAAGAATGCAGAAGTAGGCATAGTTGCTGATATGTAACTAACCAATCCTGAGCTTAACTTTTGCAATATGTATGAAGCTCATTATGAACTGTATTTAACCTGCTGTACTGATCAATAAAATTGGGCCTGTGATGATCTAATTGATGTCCTGGTCTCCTTCCGTTGACAAATGGTGGAGAATGCGGGCAGCGCCGAATCTCTGTCCTTTTTTCTCGGATTAAAAGAAAAAGGGGATTACGCCACGGTCGAGGAAGTTGGGTTTGGGTCCTTGCAGCCGGGATGGTGCTGGAATTTGAAGCACCCTTGAGGATCACAACGGTGAATCAAGCCAATACGTGCTGCAGGAGCCTGGAGAGCTGCAACAGGGCGCGCTGACTAATAGGTATGGATAGGCAAGCGGCATACGATTTATTCGCTGCGTATTTAGAACGGCGAGGAATAAAAGGGATAGATTTAAAAAAGGAGTTACCAGGGTTATTAGCTTACGGCCATGCTAAAGGTATCTTTGCTAATCCGCATACAGTTCATGAGCTAGCAGAGTGGAAGAAGTTTGGGGAAATACTGTGGGATACAGTGTTAGATGATGATAAGTCAGCAAAGAAATTAGGGAAATTATGGCGGGTGGTGTATAACACGTTACTTCAGCAGGTCTCTGAGAGAAAGGCAGCAGAAAGGGCGACAGAAGCTCATAAGAGGAATATAGGGTATGGTCGTGAGGATGATCCCCTGGCACCTTCTGTAACTAAGATACTTATGCCTAAGGGTCCTCAGCAAAGTGGTGTGGAGGATTTTCCTATAGGCACAGTGGAACCGTCTGCACCCTTTCTGTCAGAGGGGGAGGGCGAGTCGGATGGTGGAGGTAAGAGCAAGCCAGCTTTGCCTCCGCCACCAACTTCAGGCGGGTCGGATGGTGGGGGTGGGAGCAAGCCAGCTTCGCCTCCTCTGCCAGCTTTGCCTCCGCCGCTTCCCCCGAGCGAGTCGGCTCCAGTTACAGCTTCAGCGGGGGGGGCCGCTTCCCCCGCGCGAGCCAGCCTCTGCTCCAGTGCCTTCCCCGTGCGAAAACTCGGTGTCTGTACCGAAGTGCCAGCAGCATAGCACCCTTAAAGAGTCAGATCCCATCCCAGGGCCACACAGTGACCTATGGGGGGAGATGGCTAAACAGAGGAGGGAAGCTTGGGCTGCTTTGGCAAAAGAAGTAATGCAAATGGGGGATGGTGAGGCGGTGGAAGTAGCTTCTAGTCTTGCATGTCCGGTCACATACACACCACAGTATGATGCACAGGGGAACCTTACGCATAATATAGCGGAATATACTCCCTTAGATTGGAAGCTGTTAACTCAGCTACGTTCTACGGTTAGTCAGTTTGGAGTAAAAAGTGAACCTGTTAGGCAAATGATAGATTATCTTTATAATACTCAGGTTTTATGCCCTAATGATTTAAGAGGAATAGTTCGATTGTTATTGAACATCAGCAGTTATTGTTTAATGCACATTGGCAGGCTTTGGTAAATGAGTCAGTTGCTGTACAACGAGCCCAGGGAGACCCATTACATGGAGTGACAGTAGAGGAGCTGATGGGCTTAGGGGCATTTTTACGTACAGAGGCACAGATGATATCGGGAGCAGATAAACAGAGAGTCTATGCGGTTAGTGCGTGCTGCAATAGATATGGTTAAAGAGCCAGGAGGGTTACCGGCTTATATGGGCATTAAACAAGGTAGAGAACAATCGTTTGGAAATTTTATCAATAGAGCAGCTACTGCTATAGATCGGGCTGGTGTTGCAGGGCGCTATTGAAGTAGTGTGCTTTGCAAAATAGCAATCCAGCAACACAAAGAGTGTTAGTTACTTTAGGGGCAAATTGGACTATTGATGAGGCATTAGAGTGAATGGCATTAATGCCAACAGCTTCACAGGCATTTATAGCAGAAGCCTTAAAGGAATTAGGATTAGGGTTACAAACGCAAGCAGAGTCTACTCAGAGTCAGGTGTTAGCTGCTCTTGCTCCTCTCCGAAGCGGCTCACTGGCATTCATGCAAGGAGGTTCGAAACCATTTATCAAGTGTTACTGATGCGGCAATGAGGGACAGACACAAGTTGCTGCCGTGACATCAGAGACACCAGCTGCTGCTGTAACATCGCTGCTACCTCCTGTCTGCAACCCGCAACGGCAGGGAGCCTCGGCTTGGACTTATCAGCAGCAGTAGACGTCACACTAATGACAAATCGGCTTGAGAGGATACCAACTGGAGTAAAGGGTCCTCTTATATTAAATGAACAAACATGTGGAGCATTATTACTAGGATGTTCCTCCACAACCATGTTGGGATAATTTGTTTTGCCTGGTGTTATTGATGCAGACTATACAGGAGAAATACAAATCATGGTTTACACCCTTTATCCTCCGATTAAAATTACAAAAGGACAACGCATCACACAATTGGTACCACTATCACAAATGACATCGGGAATACAATCATTTACTGGGCAAACACGGAATGAAAAAGGTTTTGGTTTTACTGGTGTTACACTTTTGACTGTTGATTTACAAAATAGACCAAAGCAAAAAGTTGAAATTACCTATGGGCATCAAAGCATAACCCTTTATGGATTATTGGATACAGGAGCAGATACCAGCATCATTTCTCCAGAAGCGTGGCCACAACATTGGCCTCTATTTCCATCATCAAACACAAGCATGTTTGGCTAAGGTTTTGTATGTGATTAATCATTTATGTATTTTTGGGGAGACGATACCCCTCCTGCAATTAAACATCATCCGAAGTCAGGTCAGGAAAATACTAAGGAAACAGAGGTCTGGGTTAAGTATAAGAACCCGAGTACAGGATTATGGGAAAAACCTGCAAAAGTATTATATTGGGGTCGGGGGTATCTTTGTGTTTCCTCACCTATAGGGCCTTTGTGGGTGCCTGCTAAGTGGACTAAACCTGTTTTTGATGCAGCCTCTGGTGGATCGCCTTACGGAGGAGGACAGGGAGTGACTGGGGAAGAAACTGCTTCTAGTCCTACAACCACTACTGTTACAATTGAAGGAGTACTCGGAAGCGGTGGACAGAGCACTGACACGTCACTATCGGACAGCCCAGGAGTTGATTGGTTTTATTGACTCATTATCAACTTTTCGCTTAACAAATCCAGCGAAAGAACATTGCCTTGACTGTCACAATCCACATTGTGCTGCCTGGATAGCCCTACGTTGTGGGGGTTGTAAAAGAACTTTTTGGATAGAACAATCATTATTACGGGATTTGAGGTGTCACACTTGTGAGCACGAGCACATGTGGGGTAAAAGCTGGCAAGATGAATTAAGGAGACAAACAGGGCAAAACGCATATATAGCTTTAAATCTTTATGAGTCTCCTGAACAGAAAATTCTTGCTTATTATTGATGGGAGGTACAATGTATTGTGAATAGAATTAAGGTTCAAAGTAAATCACGTATAGTTTCTATAAGGTGTAGGAAATTAGTGCCTTTAACACAGCATTCAATTGTAGGACCCTTCAAAGGGAATCCTGATAGAGCATTAGAATGCTGCATTGACAAGTTGCAAAAATTGAGTTTGCAAGTGGCAGGACCAGTAAAATCAGGAGCTGCAAGATTGAAGATAGATAAGAAAAAGAAGGCAAAAAGGGAATGATCTCATTTGAGTAAGGATATCAGTGATTGCTAATTAATTTTCTATGATTAGAACAATTTTACAGTTGTGGGACCCTCGGGAAGATATAGTTGTTGAGGAAGATAACAAACAAGAACTACGATTACGAAATAAGATACGCCTTGTATTAAAGAAAGAGCTTGAACTATTAGCCTCGTATAGTAAAAAAGCTGAAGAGGCTTTGCCATCACCACCATTGAATTGGTTGTATTGGATTGAAGAACCAGACTTTTATACTGGTCCTTACTTACATTCACTTCCTTGTTATGTTTGCAAAAGGGATAATAAGTGTTATGCATGGATAGCTTTGCATTGTGCAGATTGTAATCAGGTTTATTGGTATTCACAAAGGTCAATAGACTATTTATGGTATGCACCTTGTTCTGGAAGGTGGATTCGAAATTTTATCTGGGTTAGAGCTCTTGAACAAAGTACTGGCCTGCCAGGACGGACAGGATTACAGCTTTTTGAGAGTGCAGAACAAGTGGTTATAGCATATCTTAGGTGGAAGTTGCAGGAAATACTTAAAATATTTGAAATTAATAAAGCCTCACGCATCATAGCAGCTCGCCTGATTTGCCTTCAAATTTACCTCATGCTATACCTGTGAGCAAGGATGCTGATTTAGAATTAGATCAGTGTATTCAAAAATTGACTCAGTCTTACAATAGACAATCTAGCAAACCAGGGAAAAGACAACACAGAAAGGAAAAACAAAGCAAGCAGAAAGAAAAATGAGGTTTGTTCTTATTATACTGTTCAATGCTGTAGCAAGTGAAGCAGTAGGAATAACACACTTTAGTCAACCAAGAGAAAATTTATGGGTGACACTTGCTAATCAAACTAACCAATCATCACTTTGTCTTAGTCTTGGAGGAGTCACTAACCCATTTTGAACATGCCTGGTGGGCCTTCCGGTGTGGTCTCCTGGAGAATTTTGCAGTTTGATAAACAATCAAACCTTATGTATGTCTAACATGTCAAACATCACATTGCCAGTACAACAAGGGTATACTGCAGGTCAGAGTGATGGCTATCGTCAATGCTTACTAATCCAATCACTTAACACCTCTTTGCATTCTGCTCCTGAAGAATTGGATCTTTTTGGAAGTACAAATGCCAGTATGTCTAACACTACAGCTGGTGGATGGTTTAGCTTCAAATTTTCAGATGCTCAGAATTTAAACCAACCTAAAGAAACATGGGCCACCCTAGATTCATCCCTGAATGTGAGTGAATTCTCTCCGCAGCATTACACTCAATGTAATGGCACAAATATCACAGCACCAATGAAATTACCCACAGGAATATTTTTGATTTGTGGAGACAGGGCATGGAATGGTATACCAGCTAAACCACAAGGTGGGCCCTGTTTTTTGGGAAAATTGTCACTGTTTCATCCTAATGTATCCTTGCTAATGCAGCTGAGTCACAATTCAAACTGGAAAAGACGCAGCATACATGACTTAGACTGAAGCCAGATAAGAGATCCACAGTTTTGGGGTACATTCAAACAAGTGGTGGTTTCAACTATCTTGCCAGGAGGATCTGCCAATAAAGCCATGAATTTAGCAAAACAATTAGGATGCTGGGCAAAGGATGAGCTGAACAGGACATCACAAATTCTAGACATGCTAACCGCAGATGTGCAAAGTGTTAACCATGCTGTTTTGCAAAATAGAGCTGCTGTAGACTTTTTGCTCTTAGCACAAGAGCATGGATGTGAAGAGTTTGAGGGAATGTGTTGCATGAATCTGTCTGATCATTCGGTGTCCATTCACACTAAGATAAAAGAATTGCAACAGGGACTTCACAAACTTAAGGAAGAAGAAGGTTTAGGAATTGACGAATGGCTTAAAGGCTTAGGACTTGGACCGTGGCTGAGGAACCTTGTGATCTATGCTATAGGACTTCTGGGTGTAATCTTACTGTTTTTGCTTATTTTGCCTTGTATCTTTAACTGTATTCAAAACATGGTCAGCCGTGCAATAGCAAAAACATGGCAAACTAATCTACTTGCTCAAGAAGAAAACGGGGGAAATGTGGAGAGATTTATTAATAATTGGTTAGCTGAGAAAGGCCATACTGACATAATGCCGCTGGTTAAGCTGGAGGAGGAAAGTTAGCAGTCAGTAAGCTGAAAGGAGAAGTCAGCAGTCAGTGACCAATGACAGGCAAGGACAGAATGCCCTTGCCGCAACATGAGGATAGGGAAGAGAGATTCTCCCTGAGAATATGTAGAAAGTATCAAAAGTAGAACCATAAGAATGCAGAAGTAGGCATAGTTGCTGATATGTAACTAACCAATCCTGAGCTTAACTTTTGCAATATGTATGAAGCTCATTATGAACTGTATTTAACCTGCTGTACTGATCAATAAAATTGGGCCTGTGATGATCTAATTGATGTCCTGGTCTCCTTCCGTCGACACCCAGATTTGGTTCTGTTGCATCTCAAGTGTGCTGTGTGACATCCCAGAGTGGGCTGTGATATCACAGGTGGCTGTGTGACAACATAGGGAGTTGTGTGACATCATAGGGGGGCTGTGTGGCATAACAGGGACACTGTGACATCACGGGGGGGGGGAGGCTGTCACATCACAGAGATGGCTGTGTGACATCACAGGTGGCAGTGTGACATCACAGGGGCTGTATGACATCACAGCGGCTGTGTGAGGTCACTGGGGAGGTCACTCTGCCCTGGCTCCCCCTCACAGCTTCCCCAGAGCAGTCCAACGCTGCTCGTGCACAGCGGGGTCCCCTGTCCACCCGGGTCCCCCCGGCCCCACAGCCTCCCCCAGAGGATGTTCCACAAGATCGACCCCAGAGCCTGACACGGGGACAGGGGGCCGGGGCCCTGGGGGTGGCACAGGGGGACAGGGACCCCCCGGCAGCGTCCCCGTGTCCCCCAGGGCCAGAGCCTGGGCCAGGGCTCCTTCACCCTGTTATGAATGAGGGGCTGAGAGTGCTGAAAAAATCCCCAGCAAGGGATCAGCAAAAACCAGATTTAATATTAAGGAACAGTGCCACAAAGTTCCTTGGCAAGAGTCAGTCTGCTCCTGACTGGACACTTCAGGCACACCAAGGAAACAAAGCAACAACAAAACCAAACCAAATTCAGGCCATCATAACAGAAATGAACCACGAATTGTCCCTCTGTATGTGTGTGACAAAAGGACAGTGAGGGTAATGATAAAAGGAATACGGCCTAAAAGCTTAATAGAGCTCAAACTTAACAGAACTTAACCTTGACTGATAGCCTCAACTTCACAATTTAGCAAAGGAAAAGCACTTAACAGTATTTAACCTAACTTCTAACCTATGACTTTGCAATTTAACAGAGGAATAACATTCAAAAGTATTCAACTCTGCTTATAACTTATATTAAACAACTTAGCAAAAGAACAACTCTTCACAGCAATTAACTTCACTTAGGCCTTGTGATTTAACCTCACTTACAAGGCCTGACAGACTCAGCTATCCAAAGCACTCAAACCCCTCAGAGAGTAGCATTTCTGCCACATTTCCCCAGCACAGGCACTCGTGTGTGCACACAGACACCAAGAGTCAGTGCAAGGCACCTGTGAGCAATTCCCCTGAGGGCAGGAAATGCTCCCTGTGGATCCTTTGGCATCTCCCCAGTGGGTGAAGGGTTGACCCTGGAGGAGTGGGGGGATTGGCCCAGGCTCTGTTGTTGTTCAGGATTCCTGAGTGCAGCAAACAGGAGAGCTCCCGGCTGGGAGAGGCCCCACTCAGAGAGTGTCGCTGGAGCAGGAGAGCTCCAAGGGCTCCTTTTGGAGTGCTGTTTGCAGGGCCCCAAGAGAGGGGCTTCAGTCCCAGCAATGGTTCATCCTGGCCGCACTTGGCACCAACAGCTTTCTTTGGCAGTGTGAGAACAGGGATGTTGTGCCAGTGAGGGAACAAAAACAGCTCCCAGGGCTGCTCCTAAAGGAACCAGGAGCTGGTTGGGCAGCAGCAGTGCCTGGAGCAGACAGTGTTTGTGATGAGCTGCAGAGGAGCCGAGCCCAGGGGCTGTTGGAAAAGGCCGAGGCCCAAGGAGCATTTCTCAGCTGGCAGGGCAGGCTGAGAAGGGGAGGGGGGAACGCAGCAGCACAGGGCCAAGGAACCAAGGGACCATTGTGACACTGTGGGGCCCTGTGAGACCAAGGGACCATTGTGACACTGTGGGGCCCTGTGACACCAAGGGACCAGTGTGACACTGTGGGGCCTCATGGAATCATGGAGAGCACTGTGACATTGCTGACCCTCATGGAACCAAGGGGACTGTACTTATGCTGTGTGGTTCCATGGAATGCAGGGATCATTGTAACACTGAAACGCCCCATCAAACCAAGGGTCCATTGCGACACCATGTGCCCTCACGGAACCATGGAAACCAATGTGACACTTCGGGGTGTCATGGAACCAAGGGACCTTTGTGACACTGCAAGATTCCACAGAGCCAAAGGTCCATTGTGACATTGCAAGGCCTCATGGAATGATGGAGACCATTAAGTAACTTCACAGTCTCATGGTACCAAGGGGCCATAGTGACACGGAGGGGACTCATTGAATAATGGAGACCATTGTGACCCTGGGGATCCCCACAGAACCAAGACGACCATTGTGATCCTGTGGGGCCTCATGAAACCAAGAGGCCTTTGTGACACTGCAGGGCTGCATGGAACCAAACATCCAGGGTGACACAAAGAGACCTCCCGTCACCTGTGATCCATTGTGACACTGTGGAGCCAAAGGAGACCATTGAGACACAGCAAACCTTCAGGGTCCAAAGGTTCATTGTGACATTGCAGGGCTCATGGAACAGAGAGTCCTGTGAATTTGTGGGGCGTGGGGAACCATGGAGACCGTTGTGACACTGTAAGGCCTCATGGAATCATTGGGACCATTGTGACACTGCAGGGCCATCTGGAACCTTGGGTCCATTGTGACACTGTGGAACTCAATCAAAAGAAGGGTCTGTTGTGACACTGCTGGACCCCATTGAATCAAGGCACCATTATGGCACTGCAGGGCCCCATGGATCCAAGGTCCCATTGTGACACTATGGGACACCATAAAACCAAGAGAACATGGAACAGGTCTGGCTGGCATGGCTCCCAGGGACCACCTGACTGGTCCAGCTGACCTTGCATGTTAAGGGTGACTTCTCATCTGTGGCAGAAACACTGGGGCTCCATGCTTTCCTTCCTGTGGAAAAGAACTGTCCTTCTTGCTCATGGCCAGAACTGGGATTTTACCTCCAACATTCCTTATTGCGACAAACTGGAGGAGATTGTTTGTGGAAACATTTCATGTCTGGGGGAGGAAGGGGCAGGTCCAGCCTTGCCCTGCCCTGGAACCCCAATCCCCCCAGATCCTCTATCCCAGCCCAGCAGTGTCTGCCAGTCCCTGGCACAGCACAGGCAATGCTCCACAGCCACCTGTGCAGCCCCCAGCCCAGCTTCTGAGGGACCAAATGAGCCGAAGCCCCACCTGGAGGAAGGGCCCAGGAAGACCAAGGGGTATTGAAGGCTTGTGGTATTTAAGACCACAAGGCAAGCACACATCTCGACCCTGCATCTTCTTGGAATTCCCACTTGTACACCACTGGAATCCAGGAGTCGGTAGCTGTGTGTGTGCTTCTCTAAATAATTTTTGCCTTTCTCTCTTTCTGTGTCATCTTCTTTTACTGTCCTCTTTAAAATTTTGATTCATTTTAAATTGAAAATGTTTAGTGTTTATGAAATTGAATGGGCCAAAACAAAGCTTTGAGAAGTATTTTCTGTTGAATGCATGTTGTATTAAACATTTTGCCAAAGTTTCTCTGATTTTCTAAAGTTGCCAGTAAAGGATGTTTGGTTGTTTTGAGCTCCTGAGAATCTCCGGTTCATATTTCTCCAGTATATCCAACTCAGAGAACACAAATAATTGTAATTCCTTTTAAATGTCTCACTGAGAGAGTTGTTTGGGGGATGGGAGTCAGGGCTTGTCTGTCCCGCTTCGCACAGCCCAGGCAGGGCTTTCCCAGCCACATTCCACACTCCATTTCCCAGCTGGAGCCGCTGGTGCCTCTGAGTTGTGCTGTCCCAGCCGCAGGGACGCTCTCCTTGTCTGCCCATTCCCCCATGGCCTCTGGGCAGGGATGGCCTCAGTGGGGGCTGCTGACATCCTCAGTACCTTGGAGGCTGCTGCTGCTGAATTTTCCTGCTCCAGAGACTTGTTCAGCCTTCAGCTCTTCAGTGCAGGAATTCAGTGTCCCAGGGCTCATTAACATTCAGAACACCTTAACAAGCCAAGCCTCTGGGAATAATTTTATTTAAGCTTTCAAATGTTTTGTGGTTAATTAGGCAGATTTCAGAAGTGTATTCAAACTGAATATATTCTATTTAAAAAGACAGTGAGAAAAGATTTCTTAGGTTTTTTTACACTGTCAATAAATAGATATGTGCAGCCTTCAGTTGACACTGAATCCAAGTACCTCCTCATGCAGTGTGAATAGATATGAAAATCCACACCCTTAATGGCTGACCATCAATAACACTCTGTCCTTGCTCCCACCCCACTATTTCCCCCATCCAAGCCCTGGCACTCAGAGCAGCCTTGTGCAAATCTGAGCTCCCTCCAGCCCAGGCTGCACCTGCAGCTTTCAGCTCCTTGGCTCCAACTCCCGCCTCCTTTCCTTGGAGAAGGAGCTGCCCGAGACACAGAGGGATGTTCATTTCTTGTCAGCCAACAAAGCCAAGGCAAGTCACAGCTCCATCAAATGCAAAATTCATTCCTCTGCTGGATTTTAAATCGACTTTCCACAGCAGACAGTCTCAGAGCAATGGAAAACACCTTCTGTGCCTAGCACAGATCTCAAGGTCCCCCCAAACCCTCTCTGCCCCGATTCCACCCAGATTTGCTCTTTGCACACACAAGTCCCACACTGAAGTCAGGAGCTCCCTCCATGCCCAGGGGGAGGAAAAGAGAGAAAGGGGATGAAGAGCTCTCCTGTGCAGAGCCAAGGTCCAAGTGCCCCTGCAGTGGGAACCACAACTCATCAGGGTTGTGTCCTTTGGGCTGAGGGACTGGTGACACTCAGAGGCACATAAAGGTTTCTGGCCAACAAACACAAGTTGAATATTTGAACAGTTTAACAACCATCACAGCTCTTTCCTCAGCTCTCTGTGATATCCTAGCAGCATCTGACATGTTCCCCATCCCCAAGGGATTTCTATACAGGAACAGTTTTAGACAGAGAGGTAAGAAAAGGTAATTCTGTGATAGATATAAACAAAATTATGATGATGAATAATGTGGTATCTATTTGAACTTCAGAAAGATTGAGACTCCCTGAAGCTCAAAGCATGAATCCAGTCAGTTGAGAGGCACTTGAATGACCAGAGAGCATGTAGAGGAGGAAATCTGGGAGCAACGGGAAGGACATAGATCCAACTGGTTGAGTGAAGAGATGTCCTTAGACATGGCCATTTAAACAGAAGAGCTGGAAACACCTGATGGAAAAGGGAGATTAAATAATAGATGGAATTTTGGTGACATAGGTAGATGGGAAATCAGTATTTCTTCTCCTGCAATCAGTACACTTCCTGGAAATCCTCGTTCCTGGTAGGAAAACTTTGACATTTCTGAAAACTACTCAAGTGAGCCAGATAATAAAGATTTGCTAGTATATTATGAAAGGAACAGGTATTAACACCTGTACCCCTTTCCAGGGAGATATGCATTGTGTGCCCATGAACAGGCAGTGCCACTAGCGCCCTGAGGTGCCCAGCTTGCTTTGGATCTCTCAGAGAGCACCTGAGGGAGAGCAGAACACCTTGCAAGCTGCAGGTCTCTGACAGACCCGCAGGGCTCCTGTCCCATCAACATCTGCTCGGCTCCAGTCTGAAACAGGGCCCAGCATGGTGCCGGGATCATCAGAGAGTCGAGGTGTGTGCTGGAATTCAATGCCCTCCCCATCCCGCAGCAGCCCTGCATTTCCCTCCTGCAGCCTTGGTCCACAGCACAGCCATGGAGGCTCTTTGGGCTCTGCACTGTTCCTGCAGCCCCCAAGGGCAGCGGTGCTCTGCCTTTGGTACAGTCAGGCCTGGCTAGTGCAGGCCATGCTCAGAAATTGCTTGTGTGAGCCTGGCCTTGCTGTCAGCCCCGGCAGCGGCTGCGTGGCCCCTTTGTGGCCTTGTGCTGGCCCAGCCATGGTGGCCCAGCCCCTGTGCAGGCCCAGCCCAGCCCAGGAGCATTGTGGCTGGGAACGGCCCCTGTGCCGTGGTGCCCACAGCAGCCTTGGGGCTCTGTGCCCCATGGCCTCCCTGCTGGGCAGCCTCTGCCAGCTCCTGCAGAGCCCATGGCACCTGTGGGACTGCACAGACAGCCCTGCCCCGAGCTCTGCCAACCTCTGGGCCAGCAGAGAGGCAGCCAGGGCTGGCCATGGCCGGGAACAGGCCCTGAGCCCTGCAGGAGGATGGAGCTGGGCTACAGCCAAACTCAGCCCAGGCCAAAGCTGAGCTCACCAGCCACAGCTGCCAAGGGCTGGGCACAGAGGCTGGTGCTGACAAATGTCCTGGGCCCCCTCCCTGCTCTGTCCACCAAGGGCACAGAGCAGCCTCCTCTCTGGGCCACTTGCCTGTTTGCAATGCCTTACACAGGCACTGGCCCTGCCCCACAAGGCCTGGCCTGAGTCCTGCCCCTGCAGGCTCAGCCAGGCTGAGATGGACACTGATGGTTTCTGGGTCAGGCTTTCTGGCTGAGTGCAGAGGCCAGGACAAAGTTGAGTGGTTTCCCTGGTGTCCCCCAGCCCTTGCTGGCCCCAGGGGCAGATGGCATTTGTGCTACCTCAGGTTCATGTCACCACAGCAACAGCATGGGGTTGCTCCCCCTGCTCTGCACAAGGCAAACAGGGGCTCCTGAGCCAGGGCTGCCGTGTCTGTGCCTGCAAGGATAAGGCACCTGTGTGAGCTGGGGGAGACGCCAGGGCTGCAGAGGGAGGATGTTGATGGCAGCTGCATGAGGACGCTCTGGGATGTTGCCCTGGGCTGTCCAGCACACTGGGGATGGATCAGCCCCTGCTCTGCTGCTCCTTCCCATCTGCCCCAGGGCCCTTGCAGAGCCCCAGCCATGCTGTTTGCCCCCAGCCTGCCCACGGCCAGCCTGGGGCTGCTCACAGGGCTTTTCTGTGCTGAGCATTAGCCTGGCCATGTTCTTGAGAGAGCCTGGGCAAGGAGCCTGGAGCCCCCAGGGCCGGGTCTGAGGCGTCAGCGCTGCCCCAGCAGTGCCCATGGCCTTTCCCTGCTGCAGCCCCGGCACTGCCACCCCCAGGGCTGTGCCCGGCCCCAAGAGCACTCAGGCCCTACAGCAACACCAGGGCCACCAGGGCAGTGGGGCAGGGCCATGGCAGCAGCACTGGCAACACCAAGTGCTGCTGCTGCTGGGCACAGCTGCTGTGCCAGCACTGATCTGCCCCTAGCTCTGCACACAGACATTGCTGCTGCAGCTCCAGAGAAGGCAACCAAAGGGCATCTCTGCAGAAAATTCTGCTGGGGGATCCTTTAGTTCCTTTAAAACCACTGAGAGCACAGCCCCTCATTGACACAGTTTTGGACCACAGGGAATGTGGAGAGAAACACAACGAGAAATGGCACAAACAATGACATTTCTTTGGGGACAATATTAAGTAAAACAAAACAAAAGAACCTCCAAGATGAAACAACAAGAACTATCAAAGATGACTTTCATTACAAGTGATTTGCAGAAATTGGCCAGCAGTTTAAGGTTCCTGAAAGTATCCAGTCATCAGTGTCCACACTGCAGCCTTGAGCTCCTGGTTCCTCAGGCTGTAGATGAGGGGGTTCAGGGCTGGAGGCACCACCGAGTACAGAACTGACAGGGCCAGATCCAGGGATGGGGAGGAGATGGAAGGGGGCTTCAGATGAGCAAATGTAGCAGCGCTGAGGAACAGAGAGACCACAGCCAGGTGAGGGAGGCAGGTGGAAAAGGCTTTGTGCTGTCCCTGCTCAGAGGGGACCCTCAGCACAGCCCTGAAGATCTGCATGTAAGAGAAAACAATGAACACAAAACAACCAATTGCTAAGCAGGCACTGACAGCAATGAGCCCAAATTCCATGAGGGATTTGGAGTGTGAACAGGAGAGCTTGAGGATCTGTGGGATTTCACAAAAGAACTGGCCCAGGGCAATGCCATGGCACAGGGGAATGGAAAATGTATTGGCCGTGTGCAGCAGTGAATAGACAAAGCCACTGGCCCAGGCAGCTGCTGCCATGTGGGCACAAGCTCTGCTGCCCAGGAGGGTCCCATAGTGCAGGGGTTTGCAGATGGACACGTAGTGGTCATAGCACATGATGATCAGGAGGAATTACTCTGCTGAGATGAAGAGAAAGAAAAAGAGCTGTGTGGCACATCCTGAGTAGGAGATGGTCCTGGTGTCCCAGAGGGAATTGTGCATGGCTTTGGGGACAGTGGTGCAGATGGAGCCCAGGTCACTGAGGGCCAGGTTGAGCAGGAAGAAGAACATGGGCATGTGCAGGTGGTGGCCGCAAGCTACGGTGCTGATGATGAGGCCATTGCCCAGGAGGGCAGGCAGGGAGATGCCCAGCAAGAGGCAGAAGTGCAGGAGCTGCAGCTGCCTCGTGTCTGCCAATGCCAGCAGGAGGAAGTGCCTGATGGAGCTGCTGTTGGACATTTGCTGGGGCTGTGCATGGGGACCTGTTCATGGAGAAAGGACAGTGACAAGTAGGAGAGGCTGCTTTGAGCCAAACCTGAGCCATTTCCTGCAGATTGTCCTACTGGGACTCACCCACTGTTGTTCCTCTCTGGGAAAACCTTCACCCAGGTCCCTGCCTGAGCTCCAGCTGTGCTGGCTGAGTGTGCCAGGAGCAGCCAGGTCTGTTCATGGGGGCTCTCGAGGAGCCATCTCTGCCCCACTGCCCTGGGTTTGTGGCCATGAGGCAGAGGGACAAGGCTGGATATTCATGATTTTTCAGGGGAATCACTCAGAATGCAGACAGGCTTGGTAGCATCTGCACTCCTAGTTTTTTAGGACATGGATGGCAGGAGCTGGTTTAAGGAATTTTTTCCTTCCCACACATCATTCCTGCCTCTCTGAGGTCAGAAATTCCCAGCATTTCTGCTGCACTCAGAGTTCGGCACAGAGAGATGTGAGAGACAAAGGATTCCCTGTGGCTGAGGGAAGATGAGGGACTGGATGGGCTTGTTCCCAACTGCCCTGGTTTTGCACCTTTGGCTGCAATCTGAGTACAATCACACTCCTGGGTCACCCTGGGATAAACCAGACCCTGCCCAGAGCAGAGGGATTCCTGAGTGTCTCACCCTCTCTAATGGTCTCTGGGCAAGGTCTCAGCACTCCCTTGTGCCAAGGACACTCACGGCTCCCTTGGCAAACACAGCAGCATTTCCTCAGCTGTGGCAGCTTTGCCCTTCCCCATGGGACATTCAGGGAACTCCCAGAGGCTCTGGCACAGATTTGCACCCAGGAGGGCAGCTCAGAGCTTGAAAGGGCATGGTAAGGAGGTCCTTGGCTGTGGCCATGATGGGATCTCAGGGAGGGGGCTCAGCTCATTCCCCTCTCCCATGGACTGCTTTGCCCTCAGCCCCACAGGTGCCAGGGAAGCTTGGACACCCCATTCCCATGGACAGCCCTGCCTGGCAGGAATGCCAAGGGCAGTGCCTGACTCAGCTGCTGCAAATGCCAGAGCCTCCCTGAGAGCAGCAGATAACAGTGACAATATCAGGGCAGTGCAGAAACAAGAGAAGATGTTGTGGTGCTGTGCCTGAGAGAGCAGGGCAGAGACAGCCGGGCACTGAGGACAGTGTTCCCATGCCCAGCTGAGCCTGGCACCTCCCACACACCAACAGTGCCCTCCTGCCCCCAGCACTGCTCTCTTCAGCCCCCTCTCCTTCCCTGAGCATCTCCCTGGGCCTGGACATTCTCTCCTGAGAGGAGCCTTGTCCCTGCCAGCACTCTCAGAGCCCATCCCACCCTGTGTGCCCTGGCTGGGCCCTACAGAAACCTGCCTGTGTGCAGGGCCCTGGCTGGTGCAGGCTCTGTGTGCAGCTGGGCAAGGGCAGCTCAGGAGAGCCCTGCTGGGCCCTGCAGAGGTGATGCTGCTGCTGTCCAGGGCTGAGAGTGGCTGAGGACCCTTTGGGAGGCTCTCAGCAGAGAGACTGACCACCCAAAATTACAGTTCTGGAGTCTCTGTAAATGTTCAAACATTCCTTTGATGATCCTGCGTGTCCCTTTCAACTCCGAATGTTCTGGGATTCTGGGATTACAGTTTCTGTTCTGCTTCTCTCATCCCCCTGTGGGCTATAATCAAGAGAGAAAAAAATCCTTGCAACAGTGTTAGAACAGTAAAGTAAAAAAAGAGACATTAATTGGATGTTTCCAGGTGTCCCAGTGGGGATGTAGCACACCCAGGGCCTGATTTACACAATTTATTAAGGTTGATTAATTAGGATATTTAACAGGAACATCCAATAGGAGATTCAGTGGCCCTAGTTACACACCCCTGGCTCAACCCATTGGAGTAGATCCAAAGGCTTCTTTGCCTTCACTTTTTGTTGTGAGTATTCACATTCTTTTTAATTAAAAAATGTTTTTGTAGGTTCTCTTCCTGATAAGAAGACTATTGGATAATAAGATTGATAAGACAGTATTTCAGGAATGTATTTAGACAATCAGCTTATTGCTCTTAAATCTAAGAGAAAGGTTAGGAAACATACTAGAGTTAATAAAGGATTGTAATTACATAAGTACATAATAGTAGTTTAATACTGTTAATTAAGACTGTAGTAGTGTTAACTAAGGATTGTAGATTTATAACTATATAATGGTGTCATGGTTAGACCCTGGCACAATGCCAGACCCCCATGAGAATACCCTCTCCCTGGTGTCTGCTGTGAGATGTGACCAGGAATAAGCAAAGCAGGCTCCTGCTTAGAAATAAAGAAAACTTTATTAACTAAACTACAAGAAAAGAAGAAAAAAAAAACATAAGGGAAAAATGAAAACCTTACAAAAGCATTTTCCTCCTCCCTCCAACCAAATTTCACAATGCAATACATTCGCCCAAATCACCAACTCTCAGTCCGGCAGCACCCTTTAGAATACTCAATCTTCAGTTCATGAAGAGGAGAGCAGTCCTTCTTACACCATAGGCTTCCCCTGGAAACACGTTGAAAGCTCATGTGTTTCCATGTCACTCAGCATCGTGCGGAAAGTCATTTGCCATCGTGACACCTTCCTTCCATGCCCAGTGCTCTCACCACTGTGCATGGACCAGAGCTGCTTCTAGGGTTGAATTTCAAGGATGCCTTATCTCACTCCAACAAAGGCACAGTCTCCCCTTCGGGACATCTGTCCCCCCCATATTTCCCCCCCTGGGGCCGAGGGGTGCCCACACTGAACCCTCCTGGTTCTGAGGCACTGCCTCCCCCTAAATGCAGTCTCTGTGTCACAGGAGAAAAAAATGGTTCAGTCTATGGCCACACAAGGAAAGTCCAGACAGAAGGCCACTCAGTTATCTCTCCCCCCACTCAAGAGTCTTCTCCACTTCCTTCGTGGCCTATCCCTTCTTATCTCTTATCTTTCTTCTCATTCAGCTCCAGGAGGATCAGCATTTGCAAAATTTCAATCATGCAAGAAAAGGGTTAAAAATTTCAGTCTCTGCCTGTCCCAGAGCTCCCGAACTCCCACGCTGCCCTGCCGGGCACCTCGGCACCTTCTCGCCGCAACCCCCCTCTCCCCCTTCTCCTCCTGGGCCGGCTGCTATCAAATTCAGATGCCGGCTCTCCCTCTCTCTCTTCTCTGGGGCGGGGGTGGCTGCTCGATTGTCTCTTGGTGCTCCTCCACCCTTCCATCCTCAAGGGCCTCCTCACCTCCCATCTCTGTCCAGGCCCAGGCCTACCGCAGGGCTGCCCCTCCCCCCGCCCAGTAGCAGCAGCGGGACGGGGGAGGGAGATCCGACCTCTTTCCATCGAAGTCCCAACAGAGCTTCCTGCGGCCGCAGCTCTGGTTTTTAACCCCTGTGTTTTCTCAGAGGTGGATCTAATTTTCAGTGGTCGTACCAAGTGCCAATCTTAAAATCTGAGCATCCATTGGTAGTTTGATGGTAGTGACCACAGCATCTCAGAAATCTCATTTCCAGTCCAACCACCACATTATTTAACAGAGCTTTGAGTATATGAAAATGTATAAAATGTATAAACCTTTTTGTCATTGCCCCAACTTTACCATTCTTCTCCAAGAAGGAAATTGAAATCACTCTCAGGAAATCTGATCTTTCCAGCAATCCCAGGCTTACCTTCTTTGGGAAGTGTCCTCTGGAGCTGTGCCCAGGCAGGTCTGGAGCTGGGAGCAGCCCTGCCCCACCCAGCACCTCTCAGCAGCACCCCCTGCCCTGCTCAGGGTGGCTCCTTCTCCCCACAGCTTCTCCCCAGCGCTGGAAGCAGGTCCCCGGGCCTGAGAGCTGTCCCTGGCAGGCAGCAGAGTCCCTGCCCCAGCACAGCGCCCTGGGCTGCAGGACCCTGCTCTGCAGGACAGCCCTGGGCACCCCTGGCTGCAGCCCCAGCTGCTCAGCCCTGCAGCAGAGCCTGGCAACAGGAGCTGCCTTGGGCTGTGCCTGGGCTGGGGCAGCAGGGAAAGCCAGCTCAGCCATAGGGCCACAGCCCTGCCCTGAAGCAACTCTGAGAGTCCTCCTGAAAGGTCCTAAAAGCTGTGGGATGTGCCAGCTCCAGGAGATCCCTGCCAGAACTGCAGCTTCTCTTCCCACAGCCAGGGAATGACTGTTTCAAACCTGGGCTGATTTCTGCTCTAGCAAGCCCTGAGTGAGCTCTGCTCTGTGCTCCCAGCCCAGGCTGAGTTTAACCCCTCTGTGCCTCTCTGCTGTGCTGGGCTGCCTGCGGGCAGTGCCCCCAGCCCTGCTGCGCTGTGCACAGGAGCTGCTCCTGGCTAGAGCTGTCTCTCTGCAGCGCTGCCCTTGCCAGGAGCTGCCTCTGCGCTGGGAGCCTCTCTGTAGCTTTTTCAAAGGACTTTGGGTTTTGCTTTTGCCATAAATTTCTGAAAGGTTTGTGCAATCATGGCCACCAATTACCTGCTTTCATTAGTCCCTGGAGAGGCTTTGTCAGAAGCAACACTCAGTGGAGGTCATTAATGTTTCAGGGTACTTGTTATTTTAAGGTACTTGGTGTTTCTCTTTTGATCCAGACTCTGTGAGAGGTTTGTGCAATCATGGCCCCAATTATCTGCTTTAATGAATCCCTTGAAACCTTTGTACTGACACTCAGTGGGGCTCATTAATACTTTGAGATACTCAAGGTGTTTAAGGTACTTTATGGATTAAAGAATACTTTTAGATACTTTTAAGGATTTTCCTTCCCACACTGACTCTTTGAGAGGTTTTTGTGCCATCCTGGCCTCCAATTCTCTCCTCCAAAGTGTCCATGAGGATCCTGTGTTGGGTATCTTCCCCCTTTCTGTTTTACAACATAGATGGAACTAAAATAATTTTGTAAGACTTTCTAAAAGGATCCAAAAAAACATGGGACAATTAACAAGACAAAACAACAACTAAGAGAATAGTTATGGTTTAGCTAGATATCATCCAACCCTTTAGTCCTTGGATTGGAAGAGTTTATTGAACCAGTCTTTGTTTTCCACTTGAAGCTTCTTGAACCCTTCCTTCAGTACCTGAATGCTTTTGTGGATTGACTTGCTGTGGCTGGAGAGGTTTATGCAACACATGCCCTCAGAGTCTACACAGCCATGCCTATGTGCCCAGAGTAAAACCTCTATCGTTGTTCTGCAAGGTGGCATGTCTGATGGTCTCTATGTCTGAGAGCAGGCCACTCAGTGTGAGGGAGGTAGGATTGGTTTGCTTACTTAACAGGCATCCAAGATGGACTAATTGTCCTAAAGCTTTAGCTGCAGCCACCCAAGGTAGTCCAAACTGGGGACCATCTGATACCTGGACTGAAGCTTTCAAAGCCATCTCTTTGATATCATCCAACACTTCTCTGGGGGTATCTGCTGCTTGATCATCTGGTAGACTTCTCCAGCTAGGTGGTTGATTGTCAATTCCGCCCTTGCCTCATTATTAGCATAGTCTGCTATTAATTGATTTAGTAAACACTTCCATCCCCCTTCCCACAGGGTGTATTCTGCAGGTGATAACAACATGGTAATAATATATTTTAAATCAGAGAGGGTTAAGACATGTGCTGTAAACATGGCCCTCATTAGGCCATTAAAACAAGGTTAAGTCCTTCCTATGGTCTTTAGCTGCCCTACACAGATCCTTGATTTTCCTGTAAACCAATGGCTGATACCTGGGATTCTGCCCCCTTCTTTCATAACATCCCAGGGCAATGAGGGGTTTCAAGACTATTTGCCAGTCTCTTTCCTTAACTGCTTATTTCTGGATCCTTTCCTAGGGATCTTCTGGGGTTGAGGGGCAAGGTGGCTCTGTGGAATCCAAACTGTCTTCTGGGGAGGAAGAATATCTTGGAGCAGAAACATTCAGACTAGAAATAGTGTGACCGTTGGGCATCGTATCTTTGATCATGGGGTTATATTGTTGCCAGAGGGTGAGGCAAAGGCCACTGCCACTTTGTCAGGTGTTGGGAAGGAAGGGCCTTGATTTAGGATGGTGGACTTCCGGGGTGGAGTTCTGGAGGCATGGCCCAGGATGAAGGTGGAATGATTGACAGTGGGGACATGACCTGAAGTTGTGGGGGTGGAGTCTAGAGGTTCGTTCAGGGTGAAAGAGAAGGTTGTGGTAGCAGGAAGTGGAGGAGCCAAGATGGAGGGAGGATGGTCAGGCTCCCGAGCCACATTTGGGCTCCTTCCATCTTGACTCTCCCAGGCATGATGCTCCAAGACAGCATGGCCATTGCCATCTTGGACCAATGCGGAAGGTCTGAGAAAGGCAGGTTTAAGGGGAGGTCCCAAGTTAGGAGTGACCAATGGATTGAGTTTTTGACACGCTGCTTGCTGGTGAAGGGTCTCAAGGATGGTGTGGAAGATGGGGAGCATGGAGGGTGCAATGGGGTCCCTTTTGATCGAAAGGTTGTACAACTTAACTCCCACTGAGTCCCAAAATTCTGTGGCATGAATTTCGCCAGCAGAGGCATCGGGAAAATATTTAACGATCCATCTCATTATTGATTTTATTTGGTTCTTTGAAAATATTATGTCATTGTTAGTGAGAATTAAAACATCCATATATGCTCCTTTCTACTTTGGACATCTGGCTGCCCATTTTTCTCTGTCTCTGCCTTATGGGTAAGAGCCACAAGAACATCCCAAATCAACTATGGGACGTGGGTGCATATTGTAAATACACAGTGGCAAAATGGGCAATAAATGTCTTGCATTTCCCCAAACCCATCTGCAATCCTATGCAGGTGAAACCCTCATTGTCCCTGCCGATCCTAGCCAAGGTCCCTCAAAGCAACGATGAATCCGCCTGGCACAATCCAAAATCCCGGGGAGCACTGGCCTATCCATCAGCTAACCCCAGCTGACGTGACTGAAACAGGGAGCCCTGAATGTCATGGTCCCTGTTCAGGTGCCAAATGTCACAATGAAGGTGGCTGCAGAAAAACTCTCTGGTTCCTGGACTTCAGGGCGAGAGAGGCAAAAATGAAAAGGAGCGGATTTGATGGAGTTGTTTAAAAGGAACTTTAATAACAGGGTGAAAAACAATAAACATGGAGAAGTCAAACACAGTACGAGGGGCAGGATCCAAAACCCGAGACAAAGGGGAAGCAACAACATGTACACTTGGGGATAGAACACTCTAGAACAATAACCATATAGGGGAAACAAGTAACCAACAGGGGAGGAGAACTTGGACAAGTTAGCAGAACAACACTAAAGGCTTATGGGGGAAATCTCAAGCTCACCCTAAGTTAAACAAATGATTCCTAGGAGTTGAAACTCACGCTCAGCTCTTTTGGTGTAAAATCTGTCTGACTGAGTTACAGCTGGGCTGACTACCACACTGCTGCTTTGCTTTGGTCCCTTGGGACCATGTGGCCCAACAGAGCCACAATGATGCCCTTGGTTCCACAAGGCTCCACAGTGTCACAATGGTCCCTTGGATCCATGGTGCTCTGAAGTGCCACAATGGCCCCTTCATTTCAGAAGGCTCCAAAATGTCACATTGGTGTCCACAGGGAGGAAACCACAGAGCCCTCATATTTCAGGAGCTGATGAACAGCAACCACCAGTGGCCAAGGCAAGCCTGACCTTTCTGTCCTGGCAGGTTTGCTTGGAGCAGCCCTTAGATATTTGAAATTATGAATGCGGAGTCCTATTTTAAAACATTTGTGCATGGAGAAGAGGGATGTTTTTTTTTTTCATAAAAAGAAAAGCACAGAGCCCTTTCCAGTTGAGACGGAGTGGAGATCCATTCTGAATTAGGTGAAGTGCCTGGAAGAGGTGAGAGGTCTGTAGGGCCAAAGCTGAAAGAAAAGCCGCATTCCAGAGACAGCAAGGAGACAGAGAAAGAAAAACAGAAATTACTGCAAGGTCGATCTGCCCCAGACCTAGGAATTCCTCTGATAAAGAAGAACTAGTGCTAAATGTCACGCGGAATGAATATGTATGAACTTATTGTGAAACTGTATGCATATGCATTTGGGAGGGGGATGAAAGACGACCTGAGGTCTTCAGAGGTACGCATGCCTTGTTGGGGGACTTGCGTCCGGCGCGTGTCGTAAATAAACATACCGGGCTTTACAACTTTTATAAAGTTGTGAGGTTTCTTCTTTTCTCCGCAAAACATTATGGCGAGCCAAGCCAGGAGTTCTCTGTCCCCGCAGGGGCAGGGGGGATAGACGGACCTCCAAGGCGCGCCCTAGGATTTTTTCCTGGTGGGGCTCCGCTCGTCTCAACTTGCCACCTGCGAGGACAGACAAGGACCTGCTGGCCTGCGGAGGAAGATATGGTATGTACTGAGGGGCCCCTGGGGGAGGGAAAGGAGAGCAAGGGAGTAAACCACCCGGAGACGTCTGGGTTCAGCTGATAGAGCAGCTGTATTAGTGACGGGGTTCATCGTTCTGATAGAGCAGACCGCTAAGTGGCTCTGGGGGTGAGCCGGGTGAACCCGTGTATGTGTGTTGGGGGTTCATAGTTCTGATAGAGCAGAACCGCTAGAGGCTCTGGGGGTGAGCCGGGTGAACCCGTGTATGTGTGTTGGGGGTTCATAGTTCTGATAGAGCAGAAGTGTTGAGCCCGTGTGTGTTTTGTTTGTATGTGTGTGTGATGTCCGGACACTGTGTTGCTGTATGGTTAATGTGTGCATTGTGTAGTCGGTGCACTGTGTTTCTAATCGTGCAAGTGTATAAGTGTATGGTGTATAAAAGAGAATAAATCTACAGTGCGGAGGGGGCCAGTACTACCTGTGTTTGAAGCAGCTGAGTGAGGCCTGAAGCGCCGGCTGCAGCAGGCTGCGGGGGCAGGGACAGAAGTGCCCCGCAGAGAAGCGAGTGGAAGAATGTCAGTGATGGTACTTATCGTGTTTAAATGTAGTGATTTGTGTAGATCTGGTACATTTTAACCGTGAGTATGAGTATGAGCTCAGAGAGTTCCTTTGCCTTGGATGTTTGATTTTGATTATGTTCAAGAAAATTGATGTGAGTAAATGCTGAATTATGGTATGCTATGTTGTGTTGAGAAAAGTGAGCACTTTGAGAGATATGCCCTTTCCAAGTGGTTTTGTGTGGTGATTTTCTTCCGCTGCATTGTGATAATTTGATTCTCAGATTGTATAGTAGTGTTTGTGGAGATTTTAAGATTTTGTTGCAACAAGAGTGGCATTTTACATAGGAGAACTATAGTACCGTGATTTATGCTTAATTACAATAGAGTTAAAGGAATTCCAAGAATTCCCCCCCCTCACAGCAATTCAAGCCTTGGCTCTAGCGAATTTGAGATAAAGGGGGGGTGCGGGTGCGAGTGTTTGTGTCTGTGGGCATATCAGAGTTTTGGCTGTGACTAGCACAGCCTTTTTGCAAAGCAGTAAAACAAGTGTAAGTAGACACAGGGCTTAATTAGATTGTGCAAGAAGAGAACTAGAAAAGACTGATATTTTGTTTGATCAGAATATAGTGTCTATATCACGTTTTTGATTAGCATGCTGTGTGAGGTGACAGTGGCTGTCCCCTGGGCACAGGGACAGCTCTGGCTGCCCCGTCTCCCCAGGGAACACGGGAATGGCCTGTGAGCAAAAGCTGGATGTGCAGTTATTATTGCAGTGCGGTGTTTATGAGAAACGCTGGTTTTGCTGTTCTAATAAGTGTCAGGGCACATGTAAATTAGAAGTTTCTGGTCAAGCGGATTCAGAACCTAAGGTCTTAGAACTTGTGTGTGGGAACCACATCTGATACCTGCCACCTGGAGCTGTGTGTATAGGAGGAAAGTTGAGAAACTACTGTGAAGGTCTGTAAAAAGGTTTGAGTGGAAGCGAGACAGGGCAAGGAGAAATAAATAATGAGAACTGACCAGAGCAAAGAGGTTCCTAAATTAGCCCCTTTTGGGAGGGGCTCACTGGGAGAAGGCTGCCAGTAGGAGCAGCTCAGAAAATAAAAAGATTTATAATACTTCATTGCTGTTAGTACTGTTTTAAAATAGGAGGATAAACGGGATAGAGTTTTGTATGCTGAAATGTCTTTGTGTTTTAAGGAATCACCCAGATTTCTTGAAAAGGGAAAGCAAGGTAAAGAGAAAGCAAATCAAACATGTTGTTCAGCATGCAGCATAAGATAGCAATGTATGAAATCAGGCAAGGATTATCGTGCTGAAATGCAAAGCAATCACAGTTCACAAAATGAGTACATATGATTTGCTAAAGGCTCCTCCCAAGGTAAGGGAGGAAGGGTAAAGATGACCTCCCCAAAAGGGAAGAATTTTTGTCGACACAAGGGCCATATATTCAGTTTTAAATAAAACTTTAGTACCTGTGGAGAATGTTTATGTTGTAGTGTGGGGAATGAACAACTGGCCAGTCTGAGAAGGCATACTTTTGCAAACCTTTAAAGTAACATGTGTACTATGTGTACCTAAAAGCTTCTGTACAATTCGCTCAATTTGCTAAACATTCTCAAATGAGAAAGGTTACTCTGGAGGCAAATGATATAAAGATGTTTGGCTTAACATTAACAGACACTGAAATTAAGAAAGACATTAGTAAGGAGATATTAGAATAAGTAAACAAGTGTTTTCAAGGGTATGGGCCTCTGCTGTACCAGGGAGACTGAAAGATGCTCCCCCATGAGCATCAAGTTTAAGGAAAGAACACAACTAGTGAGAACTGAGTAGTACCCTCAAAAGGAAGATAAGGAAGGAATCAGCCCAATAACTGATAGTACTGGATTAAGGGCTGTCAATAAGATAACACAGAATTTATACCCTGTGGTAGCAAATCCATATACCTTACTAACTTGTTTAACACCTGAGCTAACCTGGTTCACTGTTTTAGGCCTAAGAGATGCCTTCTTTTGCCTCCCTATCCACGAAGCCAGCCAGAAAATTTTTGCATTCAAACACAAGCTCACATAGTCCATGTGCCTGAAGGCTTCAAGATTCCCCACTCCGATTGGAGAACAGCTTGCAAAGACCCAGAGTCCCGGGAAGATCCACAAGAGGAAAGGAGGCTGTTGCAGTATGTGGACGATCTTCTAGTAGCCACTCGGACGAGGGAAGCAAGAGAAGCCTGGACGGTAAGCCTTTTTAATTTCCTAGGACTCCAAGGACGCAGAGTCTCAAAGAAAAGGCACAGGTAGTGAAACAGAAGGTAATCTACCTGGGGTAAGAAGTGAGTGCGGAGCAGCAGACTTTAAGGCAGGGAAGCCCAATGCCAAACCCTGAAACCCCAGACAATGAAAGAACTCCGAACCCTCTTAGGCATGGTAGGGTAGTGCCAGCTGTGGGTTTATAATTATGGACTGCTCGCCAGACCCCTCTATGCTCTTATTGCCAATGGAAACAGAGATCTCCAGTGGACACAAGACACCACATGGGCCTTTCGCCAGCTACAGAGAGTGCCCTCATGTCGGCTCCAGCTTTGAAACTTCCAGATGTAAGTAAACCATTCTTTCTATTTTTCCACGCAAGGAATTGCCCAGGGAATACTGGCTCAGGACTTGGACCCTTACTGAAGGGCAGTTGCTTACTTCTCTAAGCAACTAGATGCAACAGCCAAAGGATGGCCAGGTTGCCTCAGAGCTGTAGCAGCAGTTGTGCTGAATATTCAAGAGGCATGCAAGTTTACCCTGGGACAAAAATGACTGTGCTAGTGTCCCACACAGTGTCCGCAGCACTGGAAGTAAAGGGTGGCCACTGGCTCTCACCACAGAGGTTTCTGAAATGCCAGGCCATCATGGTAGAGCAAGACGATGTAGAGATAGTGGTGACTAATATTGTCAACTCAGCTTCTTTTCTCAGTGGACACCATAGTTGCCTAGAGACCACCGAAGCTACCTACTCCTGCCACCCAGGCTTAAGGGACATTCCTCCGGACGATGCAGAGACCTGGTTCACTGACAGGATAATTGCCCCGACCTGTGCCCTGGAAAGGGCAAAAGGGAGGAGAATAACCATCTACACAGACCCAAGGAATGCATTTGGAGTCATACATGCACATGGAGCCATCTGGAAAGAGAGGGGACTGCTGACCTCACAGGGAAAGAAGAGACAATCCAGCTGCTGGAAGCAGTTCAGCTACCTGAAAAGGCATATTAAGGCACACTAGAGAGTGAGCTTAAAATTGGAGGAAAGAAATGAGCTGGCGGATGGAGAGGCAAAGAAAGCAGCAAAGGGTGAGGTACAGATTTTCCTCGAAGGTAAGCCATAATACAATAATACTAACCAAAAGAGATGTACAACTGCAAGGGGTGGGCTACCATTGAAAGAGAGCTAGTAATCCCTTCCCATTTTCGTGGTTACGAGTGAAGGAAGGGCACTAGAACACACACCAGGGCCTAACTACTTAAAAGCCTTTTATAGAGTGTGGCTCCTTTCTCAAAATGACCAAGGCTGCGAGTGATACTGAGTGCATTGAAATGAAGTGTTGACTTTGAAGCAGTAATTTCCACAGGCTTTCTAGAACACACATCTGATTGAAACAATCGTTGTATTGTTGTCAGGAATTTATATGCCACTATCACTCAGGTAAGCCGACAATGAGATCCTTGCCTCCAGACTAACCCCAAAATACCCCCCGGCCGAAACTCGGTCAGACTGGGAGAGGCCATGGGCCTGTACAGCAGTGGCAAATCAACTTTTAGAACTCCCAAGGAAAGGCGGGTATCAGTATTTACTGGTATTGATAGATACATTTTCAGGGTGGCCAGAAACATTCCCCACCAGAACTGTCAAAGCTCAAGAAGTGACCAGATTATTTTTTATAAGGAATAATACCACGCTTCAGAGTTCCAGCCACGATATCCTCAGATAAAGAATCACATTTCATTTCCAAAATAGTGCAACAGATTAGTAGCCATCTGGGCATAGATCAGGAACTTCACACCCCATACCACCCCCAATCAAGCGGCCAGGTGAAGAGAATGAATCATTTGATTAAGCAGCAAATCATAAGACTGGGGCAAGAAGTTAATCTACCCTAGCCCAAGCTCTTCCACTAGCACTATTGCAAATTCAAACTAAACCTTGAGCTAAAGGAATGCTGAGTCCTTTTAGAATGCCTTACAGAAGACCATATAGAATACAAAGGGAATGTCCAGAATGTCCACCTACATGGTGGCATTAAGCAAACAGCTCAGAGTAATTGAGAAACATGTGGCTGGAACTCGGAGCAGGGAGTTAGATAGCCTGGGGATGATGTACATGTTAAGTCTCTTACAGAGAAGACTTCGGAACCACAGTGGGAGAGACCACTGCAAGTACTTCTCACCACCCTCACTGAAATCAAAATCAAGGAGCAGAATGCCTGGATTCATCACTCTCGGGTGAAGAAGGCCCAGAAACCCCTTAAGGAGTGACGCCAGGAAACAATGAACTGAGATTAAAACTTACTCGGGCAAAATGAGTATATTGCGGTCGGGAGTAGCTCATATTTTAGTTTGTAGAATTGTATTGTGTGTAATCATAACTGAAGTTTCAGAACTTGAGAGTACCTCTGTTCAAAGTAATGCTAAATAGCCTTGGTCCCTGGCATTTAATCAGTATACTGGATCCATAGGAAAACCTTCTGAGATAAAAGATTTAAACATATCTACTGTAGTAATCCACGAGAATCAGATATGTGAGGAGCAAGAATGGCAAGAACAGGAACTGTGGACTCTTCAAGGAATCAGAGGAGAAGAAATCAAAGTAGGGTGCCAGGTCATCAATAGGGTAGCTTATGAGAGACCAGATGTAATTAGTGTCTGAACCTCCCCTGGTGTATATGAACACCAGGAAGTCTGTGGTAACCTAAGTGAATCAGACTGTTGGTGTAATTTCACCTTGATACAGCCTGTAGAAGTGACCTGCCTTTGAGCTCGAATTAATATCAGACTTTCATTTGAATTCAAAGTAGATGTGACTGAACAACAGCTATTATTCAATCCAGAATGGTCTCTCAAATGTGTGGAGTTGATAATGCAAATTAACATCTCAAAAATCCAACCAGCCTGCTCCTCCTTCCTAAAAACTCCCTTTGAGGGCTGGACACTGCACTTTTTACCACAGCAGGGCCTTATACACCCCATACTAGTTCAGACTAAAACAGGCATATCTCAGGAGCAGAACAAGAAAGGAAGGAGCCAGCTCTCCTGGTGCCTAAAACCAGGAACACCAAGAAATCAGTTTCCTTAGGTCATTTTCCAAGCCGGTTAGCTGAACACCCAGGCAATGACTGGTAAAGGGTGCTGAACTGCAGGTGGTAAATTAACCCAAGCAAGGAATTTGATTTTATTTATTTATAGCTATCCCCTTTCCTACTGAGATTTAGATCAGTGATTGTCCCAGTCTGAAGCAGTTAGATTCTGCTTAAAAGAGGTAGAGAGAGACCCCCCTCAGAGCTCAGCAGCAGGCTGTAAGATTTTGAGCATCACTTTTGTGCTGAGTGTTTCAAGTAGCAGAAACCTGATCCCAGTTTCTTCTGAGGCACTGCAATGAATTTAAGCTCTTCTCTCAGACTTCCCCCTTCATTATTTACTTGAGGCTTGGACCTGAAGCTAGGGGCAAGGTGGGTGAAGTTTTGTAGACCAAGAGAGACATTCCTGCTTGCCACACATCTGGGAAATCAGGTGCTCTGGAGGGGGAAGGAGATTCCTGAGGTCTCTACATTTCAGAACAAACATCTGCCTCAAATATGACCTAAACCTCTGTCAGATACACTTCTGAAGTGTGTCTGAATTTGCAGTGTGAGCCAGCACATCCCTCTGGCAGGGAGGGATGGTCATAAACAGAAAGCAGTTCCTGTTCCCCATAACAAACATCTAACTGGCATATTAGGGACAAGATTAGGAGTTTTAAATGGAATTGATTCAGAAATACTGATGAATAAACTGGCCACTGCAGCAGGTAGCCTAACAAAATTGAAGCAGCCTTTATAGTAATCTCTATTGGCATTAGGAACTAGCCAGTGACAGATTTCAAAAGTACTGCCAAAGTAAGGAAGTATGAAAAGGCCGGGGACCAAGACCACAAGTTGATAGTAGAAACACTTAGTATAGTACAAGATAATGTGTCTTTAGCTTTCAGTTGTATACAAGCACAGTTATGGATACAAGCAACAGCAGCTCTGATCATATGGGAAAGGGGTGAAGGTAATTTTCCAGCTAAAATTCAAGAAATTGTGTGGGATAATGCAATTGATATTGAAAGGAAGTTTCAATCCTGGCAGACTATGGTGAATTTCACCTATGATCCTGTTTCTAATGTGGCAACTGCCTTTGTGCTTACCATACATAATGCCACTGTTTATGTTGTCCATCCCATCATTGCTCTAGGATCAAACCATGAAAAAACAATACTCTATCCTTCAGAACATAGAGTATGGGCACGAAAGATGAATGGAAAGTGGCAGACAGTAAACTTAGAATCCTGCATTACTAGAGAACAGATGGGATTCATTTGCAAAAGCAATACTATTAATGCTCAGGATGTGTGTTTGGACACTGAACAGAGTATTTGTCCCTTCAAAGTCCATCCAGTCACTGACCAGAAAACTGTGCTCGTATATACTGGAAAAGGGGGTATGCTTGAGAACTGCTTGTGCTGCTGTAAAAATTGATAGCAATGATGTTATTCTGTCTAGTAGAAACCATTCTAATCTCTGTATATGTAATTTTGTTAAGATTATTGGATGTGATCTTTGGGTTGCCACCAACTGCGAATAGAATCTTTAATAAGTTGTGTCACCCCATTGTAGTCTTACTAATATTAGTTGGGATAAGTTTAGGACTATCTATTATATTGTTAATTTGGTACTGGAGAATGCTACAACAAATAGCTGTACTAACATCTTTGTCAAAAGCACACGGTGAAGCACTAAAAGACACTTACTGTTGTGAAAGTTTTCATTAAGTAAAAGAATTTACTTATTTCCTAGGAAAGGGGGGAATGAGACGGAGTGGAGATCCATTCTGAATTAGGTGAAGTGCCTGGAAGAGGTGAGAGGTCTGTAGGGCCAAAGCTGAAAGAAAAGCCGCATTCCAGAGACAGCAAGGAGACAGAGAAAGAAAAACAGAAATTACTGCAAGGTCGATCTGCCCCAGACCTAGGAATTCCTCTGATAAAGAAGAACTAGTGCTAAATGTCACACGGAATGAATATGTATGAACTTATTGTGAAACTGTATGCATATGCATTTGGGAGGGGGATGAAAGATGACCTGAGGTCTTCAGAGGTACGCATGCCTTGTTGGGGGACTTGCGTCCAGCGCGTGTCGTAAATAAACATACCGGGCTTTACAACTTTTATAAAGTTGTGAGGTTTCTTCTTTTCTCCGCAAAACACAGTGAGGAAGGTAAAGGGAGACGAGCACATCCTATTGATGATCTTTGTCTCAAATTTATTGATCCAGCTTACATACTTTTATAGTAGTCTTAATTAAGCTCATACATATTGCAAAAACCGAGCTCATCATTGGTTACAGATTACATGCCAACCCCTCCTTTGTTGCTAATACCTGTGGTTTTCTTGTTGAGGCTAATACTTGTTTTTTATATCCTGCTGTTGACTACATTCAAGGACTCCATGTTTTTCACCGTGTTTTTCTCATTATTTGATCAAGGTTGCAGTGTTTTTGTTTTTCTTGTAATCAGAAGGCTGAGAACTTACTACTTACAGCTGCTTTTTACTGCTTAACAAGCTGTATATGATCATGGCCTTTTTCTTCAAGCCACGTCTGAACAAAGCTCTCCAACATTCCAGTGTTTGAAAAATAGGTGAATTCTGCCCATCAGGAGTCAAAGACCAGCCAGACCTGTCTGTCCTAGCAACTTTTGTCTAGGAGCAATCCTTTAATGCACAGAAATTTGGATGTGGAATCCTAATTTTGGACATAGATGCCTGAAAAAGATGGACAGTTCTTTCCCATAAAAAGAGGAGCCCAGAGCCCCAGTGTTTCAGGGGCAGATGGGAGTGGCCTTCCACATTCCAAGGTCAGCCATACCTGTCAGGTGACCCCTGGGAGGCCAAGGCAGCCACACCTATTTCATGTTCCCTTGGTTCCACAGGGCCCTGCAGTGTCACAATGGCTCTTTGCTTCCATGAGGCCTTGCAGTGCCACAATGGTTCTCTTGCTTTCATGATGCCCTCAGGTGTCGTAATGACCCCTTGATTACACAAGTCCTTAAAGATCTTAATGGTCTCCATAGTTCCACAAGGCCCCACAGTGTCCTAATGGTCTATTGGTTCCATGAAGCCTCACTGTGTCCGATGGCCCCTTGGTTACATTGGGGCCCAGTAGTGCAACAATGATTCCCTTGGTTCCACAAGTTCCCATTGTGTCAGAATGATCCCTTCCTTCCATGAGGCCCTGCAGGGTCTCAATGGTCTCCAAGATTCCATGGGGCCTTACAATGCCACAATGCTCTCCATGGATCCACGGTGCCTCGCAGGATCACAACGGCCCTTTGGCTCCACCAGGCCCTGAAATACAGCAATGGCCTCTTGGTTCCACAAAGTCCCACTGCTTCACACTGGCTCCTTGGGACCATGCAGCCCAACAGAGCCACAATGATGTCCTTGGTTCCACAAGGCCTCACAGTGTCACAGTGCCACTAGGATCCATGGTACCATGCAGGGTCACAATGTTCCCCTTGGTTCCACAAGTTCCTACAGTGGAACAGGTTCCACAAGGGCCTGCAGTGTCACCATTGCCCATTGGTTCCACAATGCTCCCCAGTGTCACAATGGTCTCCATAAGAAGGAAATAACCAAGACCTAGTGGTGCACGGTCACGTGAGAGGCACTCACTAGAGGCCAAGTCTAGCCTGATTTGACTATATGGGCAGATTTTGTTTGGAAGTAACCCTTGGATATAGAGAATTTTAGACGCAGAATCCCAGTTTTGGCCATGGGCGCCTGGACAAGAAAAACAGTTCTTTCCCATAGGAATAAAAGCACAGAGCCCCAGTGCTTCACGGTCAGATGGGAAGTGGCCCTTGACATGTCAAATTCAGTGGGAACTGTCAGACAGCCCCCAGGTGTCCAAGCCAGGCAGACCTGTTCCATGTTCAATTGACTTCATGGGTCCTAACACTGTCACAATGGTGTCCTTGATTCCATGAGGTCTGGCAATATCACAATGGCTTCTTGGTTTCATGAGCCCCAACAGAGTCACAAGGGTCCGTTGGTCCCACGCAGCCCTGCTGTGAAACAAAGGCTCCTTGTTTCTATTTTAAAGCAATCACAACCAAACCATAGTTTGATCATTGATTCTTGCCTCTGTAGGGCCCATGATTTGCACAATGGTCCCCTTGATTCCCTGATTCCTGGATTCCACAGTCTCACCATAGTTTCCTTGGATCTCCATTGTCACAACTGATCGATGGTTCCATGAGGTTCCATAGTGTCACCGTGGTCGCTCTCAGAGGCTGGATGAGATTGATGTCCCGAGACACCTTGGGATGCTCAGAATGCCCGTGTGGGGCCAGGGCTGGGTCAGGCCTTGGTTTGTGGTGGGACAGAGCCCCACCCCCCGCCCTGGCCTGGCAGAGCTGTCAATCACACAGCAGGGTTAATCCAGCTCTGATTAGCCCAGCTGTTAATCAATCAATCAATCAATCAATCACACACTAGCAGCTGGTGCTACCCTGGCTCTGACTGGACAAGCCACTGGCAGTCCCACCCCAGGGGTGGGCCCATGAAGGCCCAGGGGTTTAAAAGCCGGAGCACGAGGCCTGCCCAGGGTCTGGATTCCTTCTTCTTGTGGGGTTACTCCGTTGGTAATGCTGGAACCCAAGCAGTTGATACCTATATGCGTGTCTCTCTATGGATCTTCTCTCTTTCTCTTGTTCTCTATTTCTTCTCCTTCTAATCCTATTTACCTGGAACATTTTGGGGAAACTTAAAATCTTTAAAGGTTAAGGTTTTTAGGCTAAATGTGTGGGAATCCAGGGTACAGGGAACATTTCTCTGCCTGCTTTGAGGCATGCTGACCCCCAGAGAAACACTGCCTTTGGCCTTTTCCTGTGGAGAGGACTTCCAAGACTTTGAGTTAGATTAGAATTTACCAAAGTGTGAAATAGGTAATGGAGAATAGTATAATATGTCTCTTGGGTGAGAAATTTAGGTTTTGAGATTTTTAGAATGGTGTAGATATGAAGCAAGATGGAGGAATTGGGGTTTAGTCCCCGTCTTCTTCTTCATCTACTCCATTTTCTGCAGTGTTGGTGGCAAAGGGTGATTGGTCAAGGAAAGCACAGTGCAGACGTTATGTGGACAGTCAAGGGATGAATTATTGGTCGATAAGTAGAAATAATGTAGAGTTAATTGGATGAGACAATGTTAAAAGAGCTCGAAACTGTACATTTGGGGGCCATTTTGAGGTGTTTGTCCAGCGTGCTGGTATGCACACCATCCAAACTTTAGATAAGATAACAATAAACAAGAAGCTGAAGCCTGAAAAAGTCCTGTGCTTCTCCTTTTACCTGGCACAGAACTGCTAGTGGAGGGTTTTCCCCATCTAGGGAGGCCCCAGAAGGATGCAACATAAAACAAACATCAATAACTGATGTTATCGGAGTGGATTTTTGAGGAAACACTTGGCTGAAAATGTTTATTATAAGTTGGCTTTTTTCCATAAAATTGTTTACTGAAGGGTGTTGTCTTAATTGCCAATCATGTGAAATGTGTTGATCAAAGGACCAGTGAGGTCCACCCATAGAAAACCAAGGTATAACAGAAGAGGATTGCAAAAACAAGTGGCTTCCAGCCCTTAGCCTTCTGATCTGAGTCTGTGTCATCTCTTATTCAGCGGTGACGTTTGGGCATCTGTGGGGGCTGTTGGGAATCCTTTCTGCACCTCGAGACCCAACAGGAGCTTCTCTAATAAATTTTGCTTGAAGTTCCCACTGTGCCCATGAGAGGAACCCCTGTGAGTGTCTGGGACATCCGGCTCTTTGGCAGCCTGGGGACTCCTGGGGTGTCACCGTGGAGCCCCCATGAGTGCCTGTGACAGATCGGTGACTTTGCAGCCCAAGGTGCCCTGGGATGTCACCATGGAATGGCTGTGACTGTCTCTGACCACAGGGCTCTTTACCATCCCCAGAAAGCCCTGGGAGGTGTCCATGGAACCCCTGTCTCTGCCTGTGTCATTCCAGCTCTGGAACAACCTGGAGAATCTTGGAAAGTCCCCATGGAATCTCTCTGAGGGCCTGTGACAAATTTGATCCTTAGCAGGCAAACATCACCAGGACCCCTGTGTCTATGGTCAGTTTCCATGGCAACGATCACCAGCCCCCTGTTGCTATGGTCAGTTTCCATGGCAACCAGCACCAGCCCCCTGTTGCTATGCTCAGTCCTGTGGCAGCTCCATGGAGACCCCATGCCCATGGGGTGGTTTTCATGGACACCAGCTCAGGCCTGCAGCCAGAGCCCGTTCCCATGGCAACCATTGGCAGCCCCATCCCCAGGCTCATGGGATCCCAGAACCACAGAACTGGCTGAGCTGGGATGGACCCATCAGGATCCTCCAGTCCAACTGCTGGCCCTGCACAGAACACCCCAACAATGCCAGCCTGGGCCTGGCAGCGCTGTCCAAATGCTGCTGGAGCTCAGAGAGCCCTGGAGCTGGGACCCTTCCCTGGGGAGCCTGGACAGGGCCCCAGCAGCCTCTGGGCAAAAACCTTTTCCTGACATCCAACCTGAGCCTGCCCCGACTCAGGTGCAGCCGTTCCATCCACTCCTGTCCCTGGGCACCAGAGGGAAGAGGTTCCCACAGCCCCAGCCAGGGACCCGCTCCCAAGGCTGTTGCCATGGCCACCAGGGCTGGGACCAGCTGGGATGCTCGGTTTCTATGGGCTGGGGTTCAGGAATGGGATTCCCCAATTTCCTGCTCCTGCTAAAACCACACTGCCCTTGCTGCCCTCCTGCCTCCCATGGAAAGCACAAAATGCAAAGATCCCAAGCTGACATAGGAACAATTTATTGGGAACAGCAACAGATAAGGAACAAACAAGAACAGAAATTATGTGGATAACAGAAGGGATAAGAAAAAGGGAAAACTACAACACAGCTGACTGTCTCCTCCAAGTCTGGAAAAGACACCCTTCTCCTCAGGGAGAGAGAGAGTCGCTTTCCTGCCTCTAGCAATAACCTGAGATGGGAGTGAATGTAATGGCAGGCCATGACTAGACCCTCATGTTCTTCAATCCCACATCATTTCATTGGCAGGGTCAGGAAAAGGGACAGCTGCCTTCCTAGCAAGGGTCACAGGGAAAATGGATCACCAGGGCTCTTCCCAATGTTTGTTTGTTCTCCAATATGGGATGAAGCTGGAGCAGTGCATAAAGCTCTTGTGCACTTGGGGCATTTACAGGGCTTCTCTCACTGGTGACTCCGTTGGTGTCTGGTCAAGTTAGAGCTGCTGGTGAAGCTCTTCTCACACTGGGGACACTTGCAGGGCCTCTCCCCCGTGTGGATGCGCTGGTGGGTGACGCGGGTGGAGTTGTGGTTGAAGCCCTTCCTGTGGAAATGTGTCAAATTATGTCAAATGCTCTATGATTACCGAGGAAACCACTGGCCGTGGCAACTACGTCCAGTTATGGACAACACAGGACAAACCGGACCAGGGACATGAGCTTTTTTTTTTTTTTTTTTTTTCAGCACATCAGTCTCAGGACATTGTTAGACAATGGAGACAGGATGTTAACAGCTCGCTGATCCACAGGGAATGCCAAGGAGGTGTGGCATTACAGCATAGCATAAAACCATCTCAGCCTAGATTTCTGCCTATCATACATAGAACAACCCATATTGACAAGCATTCTATCCAATCATATAAAACACACGTAATGGTAGTTAAAAAACAAAGACTGGTTCATAAGAGACAAAGAACAGAGCTCCATTCATGCTAACCTTCTAAAGATATACATTAAATAACCTTGTTGCCATCCATAAGCTAGTTCTACAGAGGCCTATTGTTATTTGTCATGTATGCTCTACTGCTTAGAAAACCTTTTTTCTGTATTTGCAATGCTATCAAAACTTCAGTCTGAGGCCTATTCCTTTTTAACCACTTCCTAAAAACCCTCTAATTTTATGAATTCCAGCACTTCCCACAGTCCGGGCAGCAGAAGGGCCTCGGTGTGAATCTGTTCATGCATGAGGAGACTGGAGCTGGTCTGAAACTTCTTCTGACACTGGGGACACTGGTAGGGCCTCTCCCCGGTGTGGATGCATTGGTGCCTGATGAATTCTGAACTGCAGATGAAGCCCTTCCCACATTCCCAACACTCATAGGCCCATTCCTCAATGTGGATCATCTGGTGGCTGATCAGGGTGCTGCTCTGCCTGAAGCTCTTCCCACATTCCAAGCACTTGTGGGGCTTCTCCCTATCATAAAGCTCACCATGGGTCACCAGCTCTGAGCTCTGGCTGAAGCTCTGTCCACCTTCCTGGCTCAGGGTAGGTCTTTCCTACTCAGAGCACCCTGGGCTGGGTTTGCAGCCCCTCCTCCTGTGAGATCTCTGGGGCTTTTCTCCCCATTGGATTCCCATGCCATGGAGCCGCTCAAAACAGCCTCTTCCACAACATTCTGTTTTGGGGATTTGTCCTCCCTGGTCTCCATGCTCTGCTCCTTGTCTGGGGAAGGAAGGACAAGAAGAGGATGGGATTTGCCTCCGTGCCAGAGGGAAGGGGAAGGAGATCCCTCCAGGGATTTCCCAGCAGGACGGCATTGACCCCGGGTTTTTCCTGCAACCAGGGGCTTTGCTGAGCTGGGAGATGGAGCAGAAGAGAGGGGGAAAGGGGCACTGACTTCCTCCTCACCTGCTTGGTTGTACCGGGGCTCCTTCCTTTTCCTCGCAACCTCCTCCTCCATCTGGCACAGTTTTGGGGATGGGAAATTCTGTTTTGGGAGGAAAACAAGGGATGAGTACATTGAATTTTGTACTAATTTGAAGGAAACCTGGGGAGGGTCTAAACCAGAATAACAATTTAAAAGAAAATTAAGATCAAGGCAATGATACAGAAAAACTACCTTAAACTGACAGAATCAGGATATAACCTGAAACCCTGTGTGTCAGGGTGGTGGCAGCAGTCCTGATGGAGTGATGAACGTGATTCTGTCCAAGCAGTGATCCTGTAGAAGGGTCTGGTCTTCCTCTGAAGGTCCAGTGGTGGTTATGGAGCACTTGTCCTCTGGGAATCCAGTAGGCAATCTGCTCCTGGTGTTGCAAGTCTCAGCTTATATCCAGGTAGGAATGCTTGGATCCTCCCCCTGGGCAGAGCATCCCACAATGGGATGATGGAATTTTATCAGTCCTGCAGTGACACTCAATGGCCCATTAGCAGAAGATATCTCCCCTGGAGGGCGTTATCAGGGGTGAGTCATGGAAGAGTTAAAGAACACTGCCCCGCCTGTTTATTCACAGTTGATGAAGATGGGTATTGAAAACATGCATTTGGTTACATCTTGCATTGCAACCTGAAACAGTGGGGTAATCCCTGCTCTGGGGGTGAACACCACCCCCCTTACCCAAACTGTAAAACCCCCACCCTGGGAAGGCCAGACACACAGGGGACAATGTCACATTTCCCCTGCTCCAGGGGAGGTCTCTGTCCCTGTCACTCCCTTGCTGTTGCACTCTTTTCTCTTTCACAGGCTGGGGAGCTTTGCGAAATTTGATAATAATTTTTCTCTTTGTCCCTGTCTCCATTGTGACAGCTACACAGAGCTTTCCCTTCCTTTTCAGAATATCTATTGGGCCTAATTTCTACCCTTTCTTTTATCAGAATGTGCCAGCAGCTGAGCTGGAGCTGTACAGGAACGAATGGAACTTGGAATTGCCACAAAATTGCTTGTACTGTCAGTTTAATAAAGTTTGGGATTTTTTTGCATTTTCATCACAAGTGACTCGTGGGAAGAGCAAATTCAAGGCATTTTATGTAGGGTAAAGTTTGATTTCTGAGAAGAAACAACTTTACTTTGTCCAGTGCCCAGAGGATGCTTGAGGGGTCTCTGTGCCTCTTGCCCTGGGGAATGCTTGGGAGGGACTGGAGGGGGTTGTCCCTATCCCTCTCACCCCAGGCCATTCCCCAGGGGGTTTTTCCTGTCCCTGTCACCCCAGGCCATTCCTCAGGGGGTCTCCATCATTCTCACCACAGGGAATGCCTGGGGGGTTCTCCCTCCCTCTCATACGCTGTGCCAGGGGGTGCTCAGGGCAGTCTCTGTCCCTCTCAGCCCAGGGGATGCTCGGGGCTCTCTGTCCCCTCGCCCTGGGGGATGCTCGGGGGGTCTCCATCCCTCTGGCCTCAAGGAATGCCTGTGCAGGGCTGGGGACCAGGGGCTCTGTGTCCCTCTCACCGCTGAGGGTGCTCAGGGCTGGGGGTCTCTCCCACCTTCTCACACCTGGGGAGGCCGGGGGGGTCTCTGTCCCTCTCAGCCCTGCTGTGACCCCACCCAAACATCATCAGGGTCAGAGGGACAGAGACACCCCCAAACCCCCAGAACGGCTGAACCTGGGATTTGGTTTGGGGCTGAGGATTTTGGAAGGGGCTGGAAATGGGGCTGGGGTTGGAATTGGGACTGAGATTTGGATTAGAGCTGGAATTGGGGTTAAGGCTAGACATGGCTTTAGGGCTGGGGTCGGGATTGGGTCTGGGGCTAAACGAGTCTGGGACTGGGATAAGAATAAATACAGAACTGTGAGTGTGTCTAAACAGGGAGCGAGACTGAGACCAGGATCAGGGTCAGGTTTGGGACTGAGTTCACCCAGAGTGGGACAGGGGGGATGTCACAGTGTAATGATATGGGGAAAATTCTTGTTTCGAGGAAAACAAGGTGTGAATGCCTTGGGTTGGGGATTCTTCCCACCCACGTCCATTTCTAGAAGTCACCTGTACGGCGAGGTGTATGTGGCCAAAGGTCAGTGTCCGGCTAGCAGAGGCTAAATGGCCGACACCCAGCTGCATAAACGGCCAGCCCCCCTCAGCGTCTGTTGGCCTTGGGCTGAGCTGGCTTGTGGACGGTCTCGCTGCCAACAGGACAAGAAAGGAGCTGGACACTCACTGGGGGTGAAGTCAGGCTTATTGAAGGACCCAAGACACCAACCAGGGAGTGACCCTGAAGGGAGGGAGAAGTGAGGTTTTAAAGGAAGGGGGTGTACATAGGAGGGATTTACAGGAAACCAATAAGGGAAGACAAAGGAGTGGACTTAACCTGACAAACAGAGTAAGATAACCAATAAACACAAAGTAAGGGAGGGGCCCCGGGACCTCAGCCAACCACAACCCCCAGAGAGAAGAAGATTCTGGAAAGCTGGGAGGAGTAGGGGGGTGATTGACTGGGCCCAGGGAGGAGGAACCAATATACATATAAGAGAAGAAGAGGGAGGAGAAATTATATAACCAAAAGGACTGACAACCCCAATGGTGGGAGTTGTCTTGGGATAACATAACTGGCAGGGCTAAACTGGGGGAGGGCAGAACCATTTACATTAGACAGGGGGAAACAATACATAAAATGGGGAGTAATACAATAAACTTAACACACACACCACAACACACCTGATGTCCAAAAATCAAGAGTGATTAAAAAAATGCCACCAGGAATTTCCCATTTCCAGTCCCATCCCTCTTGGCTTATTTTTGGTTCCCCATCTCAGGGCTGGTGGGGATCCCATGAGTCCTTGGGATCCCCCCTCTCCAGGGTCCTGCTTAGGGATTCTGGGGGGTTTTGGGGTCCCAAGGTCCCCCACTCCAGCCTCCCCTCAATCCAGCCATTTGGGGTTCCCCCTTCTTTCCACCACCCTGTCCTGGTTTAGGTCAAATTTGGTTGAAAACCTCCAAAACGAGTTTCCTCTACAATGCAGATTCAGTAGCCCCACCCTCAGCCAGTTTGGGAAAACATTTCCCTGGAGAAAAGTGGAAAAAAACCCCCGTTATTTTACAGGCAAAGCATTTACAAGCACAAAAATTGAACAATATTAAGCAATAAAACCTCCTTCTGCTCCAAAATAGATGACAAACTCCGAAAGTCCCTGCTTGGGTTGTGGCTCGTGCACTCAGTGTCTTATCAGTGTCTTATCAGTCTTTTATCAGTCTATTATCAGTCTCTTATCAGTCCCTCCAGTGCTGGAAATGCCACAGCCCAGGCTCAGCCAGGTGGGCCACAGGTGGGAGCTGCCGGTGGTGTTCTGGGTGTTCAGTCCAGAGCAGGTTTAAACAGCTCCAAAGAAAAAGAAAAACCACAGTTGGGGGAACTTCTCTGCCTCAGAGAGCTAAAAACTAACTAAAAGCAAAGGAGAGCTCTGTCCTGCTGTCTGTCAGCAGACAACTGATACCTTAGGTTTTAAGTTTTCCTGTTCTGTTTTGGTGTGCAGCTTTTAGCTTTATATTAAGTGTTACTGGGATCTTTTCAAAGAGTGGTAAAGACAAAACAATCCTGTTCTAGCTGGAGACTCAAGGACAATCTCTTCAAACTTCAGGCCCAAAGCACAAACAACATGAAAAGAGGAGGGTGGCCAAGCAAGCAAGGAGGATGAAGCTTCATAATTTGAAGCTATTTATGGGGCAGTTAACTCCTATATGAAAATGGACTAAAACTTATAAAATGTGAGATCTCATGACCAAGCCCTCTTTTGCTCCCATCTTGGAGCCATCCAGGCAGAGCCACAGCTGTGGCTCCAGTACTGCCAGGGTGTGGCCTTTGAAGGCGCTTCAATAAAAAAACACTTTACTCCTTTTAACTCTGTATGGCCTCTGTTCCAGCTCCTTAAGGCATCACCACAGTCCAGGAGCCAGAATGTGGAGGAGTGAGTGCAGTTTCTGAAAGCAAACTGCAGCTTCTTCCTCCTCCTCTTCACTCTCAGAACCAGCCTTAAAGGTGCAGAACTCATTTCTGGGCTAAACAGACCGATGGGGTACGAGCATCATGAAGTCACCCCAGGACACGCCCCTCTCAGGGTCAGGGGGTCCCGTCCCCGCCTCATCTCCGGGCTGCCGGGGGTCCCTCAGCTCCGGTATCGCCCCTTCCCCTCTCCCCGCCCCGGGGGTCCCCCGTTCCACAGCCCCGGCTCTCACGGGGATCCCCAAAACCAATGTCCCGCCCCGTCGGTACCGGGCCATCCCCACGTGGACCCCCGGGACCCTCCCGAGGGGCGATCGCGGCTCCTCTCCCCCCGAAAAAGCTCCTCTTAGGGAGCCCGGGGATATCCGGGGCTCGAGTCCGGGATCTGCCGGCTCCGAACATTCTCCAGAAAAATCCTCCCGGAGACCCCTGGCTGGAGCCGGGGCGAGCTCGGCCTCCGCCCTCACCTGCGGTTCGGGGCTGGGGGCGATGCTCCCGGGGCAGGGGGTGCTGCAGGCTCGGCGTGCGGGCGCTGCGAGCGCCGCGATTCTCCCGCTCCTGCTCCTCCTCTCCCTCCTCTTCCTCCCGCATTTCCTCCGCTGCCAGCCCGGACCCCCCTTTCCCACCGCTCCGCCCCGCGACCCCGCAGCTCCGGCTGCTGGGTGGGGGAGCCCCCGATCGGCCCCAGGGCTGGGCAGGGGGATCGGGGACCCCCCCGGGGCGGATCCGTCCCCCCGGCCCGAGCCCCAAATTCCGCTCCGGGGCCGCTGGGCTCTGCGGGCCCGCCTGGCAACCGGTGAGTCATCGGCGAGAAAAGCTCTGGTTGGCTGGAAATTGTTTAGCGAGTCCTCTGATTGGCTGGAATTGTGAAAGGCGCTGTGCCCTGCGGGTGTCCCCGGGAGCTGCGGAGTCCGGGCCGGAGCCTTTTCCTATTTCTTTCTGTTCTCTGAGACCATTTATCTACTTCTATCTCCCCCTCTGAGACCTCTTTCCTATTTCTTTCTCTCTCTGAGACCATTTTCCTATTTCTTTCTCTCCCTCTCTCCTTTTCATTTCTTGTTCAGTTCAATCCACGTTCAGTCAAATCCGCAGGTTGGGCTCCCACGCTCTCACTCGCCCCTTCACTGGAGCAGAGGCATCTCTCCCTCGCAAAATCGTGACCCGTGGGCAGGGTCCCTTCCCACCCGAATCGTTCAGGATTCTGTCAGTGACCTGCTTCCATTTCCTCCCTCCGTCTGGTTCCAGACAGGAATGTGCTGGAAAATGTCCCGAAAAGCCACCTTTGCTGTGTGCTCTGGGAGCCCACAGAGCTGCTGGACCTTGTCCCCTGGCCCTGCACAGCCCCTTGAGAGGCACGGCAGGAGCAGCACCCTGGGAGCCTCGGGAATGCCCCTCATGGCATCCATGGCACACACTGCCAGGGGCTGGAATTCCAGTTCCCACCAGGAACAGATGTTCCTGCCCTGAAAGGAAAAGCTCTTAAGAAGGAGCCAAATGCCAAGTGGAGCAAGGTCTTACAGTGACATTTCACTGCCAGCCTTCAGAACTTCACCCATGGTTTTTGTAGCTCGTGGATTGGGAATTAAACCCAAGGGCAGGGTCTTTGGTGGGAGCTGCCCTGGGTCAAGGGAGACCCTGAGAAACAGAGCAGGGAAAGAGAGGCAGGAGAGAAAGGAGGGCACAAACACAATCAGCTGAGAAGGTGGCACTCTGAAATCAGACCAGAACTGGCTGAAAATGAATAGGACAGAAAGAAATAATTTTGCATCTTTTATTTCTTATCAAAATACAATTTCTTCATTTTCTCACAAACCTCCTCCCAGTGTCATTCAGCCGGGCTGTCAGAAAGTTCTTTGTTTTCAATCAGTGTTCCAGGCTGCAGCCACAAGGAAACAGGGAATGGGAATTTTCCTGCTCCTGGGGAGTTTGATATCCTCAGCTGAGGAGAGGAGGAGGCACCAGAAGAAAAGGGCAGCTGGGCTTCATCCTCCCACAGGAAAGAGAGAGGAGAAAAACTCTCATCCTGTCTGCAGCTGCTCCCACAGGGATGTGAGGGCTGATCCCAGAGCCCCAAGGGTCACAGTCAGGGCTGCCCTCAGGGAATGCTTGCCTGGTATTGGGGGGCAAGGTGGGAGAACCTGGATCTTGGAGCACCCAGCTGCCCCTCATGTTTGGAGGTGACTGAGGGGGGCTGGGATGATGCCAGGGACATCCTGCCGTGACATCCCCCCTGTCCCACTCTGGGTGAGCTCAGTCCCAAACCTGATCCTGATCCTGGTCTCAATCTCACTCCCTGTTTAGACACACTCACAGTTCTGTATTTATTCTTATCCCAGTCCCAGACTCATCTAGTCCCAGACCCAATCCCAACCCCAGCCCTAAAGCCAATCCCATGTCTAGCCTTAACCCCAATTCCAGCTCTAATCCAAATCTCAGTCCCAATTCCAACCCCAGCCCCAATTCCAGCCCCTTCCAAAATCCTCAGCCCCAAACCAAATCCCAGGTTCAGCCGTTCTGGGGGTTTGGGGGTGTCTCTGTCCCTCTGACCCTGATGATGTTTGGGTGGGGTCACAGCAGGGCTGAGAGGGACAGAGACCCCCCCGGCCTCCCCAGGTGTGAGAAGGTGGGAGAGACCCCCAGCCCTGAGCACCCTCAGCGGTGAGAGGGACACAGAGCCCCTGGTCCCCAGCCCTGCACAGGCATTCCTTGAGGCCAGAGGGATGGAGACCCCCCGAGCATCCCCCAGGGCGAGGGGACAGAGAGCCCCGAGCATCCCCTGGGCTGAGAGGGACAGAGATTGCCCTGAGTACCCCCTGGCACAGGGTATGAGAGGGAGGGAGAACCCCCCAGGCATTCTCTGGGGTGAGAATGATGGAGACCCCCTGAGGAATGGCCTGGGGTGACAGGGACAGGGACAACCCCTCCAGCCCATCCCAAGTATTCCCAGGGCATGAGGTACAGAGACCCCTCGAGCATCCACTGGGCGCTGTGTTATAAATAAGAAGCTTGACTGGGTAAAGTATGAGAAATACAGCACTGGGTACAGTGGGGAAGTTTTCCCTCCAACTGCAAACTGATAGTTGAGGATTACAGTTATTTATAAGGGTATTCATCAGTTTTCTCAGCAGTTTTCTATTCCCAATTTTTAGTCATCAGTAGTTTTTCTTAGGATGTTTCCCAGAAAAGAAGTCTCCCAGATGGTGTGGTCCAGCTCTCCAGATGTGGGTCCACCTTTTAATTGCAAGGACTATAAACTCATAACAGTGATGTCCAGCTTCCCTTGGTCGAAACCATAAATCCTTGAGTTGATGTTCATCTTCCTTTCTCAAGCTGCTTTTCACTGTTTTGTTAAGGTGTGAGATAAGCATGTTTCCTTTTATATATTCTAAAGCTATAGTTTCAAAGATCCTTACTACAAGCAATATTCTAAAATTATACTTCAAAAGGTTATTATTGCAAAACTCTTTCAGGCTTAGCTACAAGCAGAAAGTTCCTGTCAAAAAGCAACATCCTTAATGCTTTAATTCAAATGCTCCTAAATCAACTTAAGACTTATAAAGGTTAATTACGAACAAAAGATAGGTTCAAAGGCCTTCTTCCATGCTTTACTTTCCTCAGTAATTATTAGAATTCGTCTTTATACCTGTCCCATGGTCGGTTTCCACACATATTACAATCACAAATACCACGTTGCCAGTATGTACCTGGCACGAAATACAGCTTTGTATTTCACAGGGGGGCACAGGGATGGCTCCTGTGAGAAGCTGCTGGAAGCTTCCACCGTGTCTGGCACAGCCAATTCCTGGTGGCTTCAAAGATGGACCTGCTGCTGGCAAAGGCTGGGCCAGTTACAAATGGTGGCAATGCCTCTGTGATAACAGATTTATAAAGAAACCAAAATAGAGATTGTGGCTCAGTTTTAACTCCAGTCAGAGGAGAGCAGAGGGAGAACATGTGAGAAGAACAACTCTGCAGACCTCAAGGTCAGTGCAGAAGGAGGGGCAGGAGGTGCTCCAGGCCCTGGAGACCCAAGCACCCTGCAGGAGAGCCATGGAGACAGGGGCCCTGCTCTCAGGCTGGAGCAGCCTGTCCCTGGAGGAATGCACCCCCTGGAAGAGTGACCCAAGCTGCAGCAGTTTGGGAAGGACTGTTGTCCCTGGCATGGACTCACTCTGCAGCAGTTTGCAGAGGGCTGCTGCCCCTGAAATGGACTCACATGGGAGAAGCTCCTGCAGAACTGTCTCCCTTGGGAGGGACCCACGGGGCAGCAGGGGAACCACTCCTCTCCCTGAGCAGGGGCAGAAGCCATGGGTGATGAACTGACCATACCCCCATTCCCTGTCTCCCTGCACTGCTGGGGTAGGAGGCAGAGCTGGAAGGAGGGAGCTGGGGGGCATATTTTATTTCTCCTTTTCCTGTTCTGACTTTGTTAGTAATAAATGAATTTGATATCTCTAAGCTAAGCCTGTTTTTCCCAGGACAGTATTTGATGAGTGATCTCGCCCAGTCCTTATCTCAACCCATGAACCCTTTATTAAATTTTCTTTGTCCAGCTGCAGAGGGGAGTGAGTGAGCAGCCCACATGGATGCCTGGCATTTGGCCTGGGTCAACCCACGACACCTTGGTGCCACAGGGTCACAATGGACCCTTGGTTCTATGGGGTCTCGTTGGTTCCATCAGGCCCTGAGGGGCCACTTCATTCAACAAGGCCCCAAAGTTTCACAGTGGTCTCCAGGATTCCATGAGGCCCTGCAATGTCAAAATGGACCTTTGGATCCAAGGGGGCCCACAGTGTCACAATGGGCTCTTTTGGTCCTACAGCTTCACAGCGGCCCCTTGGTTCCATGTGTCCTGCACTGTTCCATGAATCCTGGGAATTCCATGGGGTCCTGTAGGGTCATAATGGTCTCCTTGGTTTCATGGGGCCACAGTTGCCATAATTCCATGGTATCACAACTGCCCTTGGATCCCAAGAGGCCCCAGAGTGTGACAATGGCCCCTTGCTTCCATGACGCCCTGCAGTGTCTCAATGGTGTCCATGATTCCATCAGGCCCTGCAGTGTCACCATGGACAGGTGGTTCAATGACACTCCACAATGTTACCACGGCCCCATGGTTCCACCGAGCCCCACTGTGTCACTGTGGTCCCTTTGCTTCCAAGGCTCAGAAGTGCCAGAATGACCCTTTGGTTCCACCACGCCTTGAAGTTTCAAAATGGTTTCTATGGTTTCATGAGCACCTTCCACTGTGTCACAAGAGACTCTTGGTTTCCTGAAGTTCTTCAGTGTCACAATGGGCCCTTAGTTCCACAAGGTTTGGTAGAGTCACATTTGACTCCTTGGTTCCATGAAGCCCTGCCGTGTCACAATGCCCATGGTTCCATGAGTGTCCATGGTGTCACCACGGTCTCCTTGGATTCCCAGTATCACCATGGTCTCCTTGGTACCATCCAGGCCTTGTAACAAGAGATAGGGAGCCATTTTGTGCCTTAGATAAAATGGCTGCAGAACTCATGCTTGTGAGGCTGTTTCGCTGGTAAGAAACAAAAGCCACCTGAATCTGAACGCGAAATATCATCTCAAGTACCTTCAATCCCAACCTCAATAGAAGTTGAAAATTCAAACAGAGATTCCACAGTAAATAAAAAACAATGCAGGCAAAATGCATTCAAGTGCATCTGAATGCACTTGATATGCTCGGGAGGTGATAATCCCCTATTCCAAGAGTGAACTTAAGAAGGGCTGACTATTGAAGGAACTACAGAGAACCACAATATAAGAAAAGCAGGTGGCAAAGGTAATTCTGGGATAGGGAGACCAGAAAGCAAGAGCAGATGAAGCAGTGCAGTTGCCACCAAGAAGATCACATTCACACGCTGTGGGCAGCAACCCCATCAGGCCGTGTCACCATCCCCTGGTACAAGGGGGATCACGATGGTTCGTTTCACTGATCTTAGGGTGCAAAGACACATAGCAGGGGACTTTCAGTATTAACCAAAACAAATGCACCTTTTATTGAGTGCCCACAGCAGATGCAACAGAAGGATTAGAAAGGAGATAAAGGATAGAGAGACAGAGAAAAGGAGCGGGGGAATAGCTGCCAACAGAGAGATTAAGTCCTTGTGGTCCGCCCAATAGATCCATCTGGTCACGTCAGGGACAGTCTCAAAGTCTTTGGTTAACTCAGGGCTCTTTTATAATCTACCGCCGGAAGGGGAGTAGGACAGCACATGGAGGGAACAGTGGAGAAAAATCCATTGGGAGCTGGTACAGACAGTCCAGTTCTGAACAGCACAAACCGGTGCCAGCAGTGAGCGGGGCCCATTGTTTCAGGACTGGTTCCTATGGGAAACATCCCGATTCCCATGGCAGACATCCCGCTCCAGTCAGGCCAGCACCCCTGGGTTAGAATTTGAAGGGTCTCAGTCTCAGTCCTTGGGGAGGGCTTCAATCTCCGTCCTTGATGGCGGCTGTGAGGCAGATGAGGGATCATTGGACCGTCTCTAATGGACTGACATCCCAAAACATAAAAATAATTATGCATTTCCCCTTAAAAATAAAATTTACTGAATTAATAAATTTTTTTTCTTATTTATAATAGTATTATTCTATATTTGTAATACCAAATTTTAATATTTTTATTATAAAGTTGTTATGTTTGCCCAATTATCCCATCATAAAAAACCCCAAATAATATTAAAAGTAGTAGCAATTTTAATTGAAAAGTTAAAATAAAAGAATATAAAATTGGATACAATATAATTTGGCTAAAATAAGGGATAATTTGGTTCCAATTATAGCGCATAAGCAAAAGATAACCGCAGGGTACGGAGTGCAGGGTTCTGGAACCCTTGCCACCTCACGTACAAGCTTGTCAAGTGAAAATCACCCCTTATATGCCATGTGTCAATTCCATCTCCTCCTATTTTCGGTTCGTCATATCTCTATCTCCACCTTCATTACCACCTTTACCACGCATGCGCCACCACTCGGTTTGGTGGTCGCACAAGTCTTTGGGGGTCGTCACTGATGAAGGCCCTGTAGTCTTCTTCGTTGTCCTTTAATTCACGTTTGGGTTACGCATGCGCATCAAGCCAGTACAATGTAAGCCAAGACTAACGTATCACTGCATCTACATATCAAGGCAGTAAATCCCTTATAATTAGCATTTTCTGGAACACAACCGGGTTTTGCTCATTTTTAGCAACTGTATCTTCAGCTTCTTTCCTGTGGTCCTTGACAACATCTGCTGGGAAGGGGGGGGTGGAGCCCCTCCTCTCCATCTCTTCTTTGGCATGACAACTTTTGACTATTTTATTATTCTCAACTATTAATTACTCTATCAATATTGATTATTGTTTCAAATTTATCAGCACAAATAATACCTATTTATCACAAATCCCCCATTTCTCTTTTTGATCATTGTGATTCATGCTATATTAAAAAAGCTGTGCCCTGATATCCTTTATATTCTTCGGAATTTTGATTTTCTTGTTGACTCTTTTTAGCTTCAAACATTTCCAGCATCTCTATTACTGCCTCTAGTCTTTCACACTCTCTTTCAAGTTTAGTTAGCATTTCCTGGTCTATTTAAATCTTTTTAGGTTCTTGTTCTTTAACAGGGGTCAATTTAGCTTTTAATACCATTATAGATCTTGGTTTTCCTTTTTCTGCTGATTCTGAATCTAGAGACATTGTTGAAATCTGCATCCCCTGAATCACTGAGTGAATTAGCCTAATAAAACACAAAATCATACAAGGCAGAAACAGAAGTCCCAGAATTGAGCACAACAACATGAACTCTAACTTTATCCTCCAAACACTTCCAAAGAGGTTACCCCACCGATCTGCTTTCAAGATTGAATTCCACTTTTGTACCGGGCACATGAGCCACTCTTTTAATTTCCTCTGCAAGTTCTTTGATAGCTTCCCCATAATCATCAATTTCTACACAGCACTCAAATTCATTAAATCTCCCACAAACTCCTCCTTCTTCTGCTAACAGATAGTTTAGGGTGATCGTGTTTTGGTACACAAACGCCCACATTTGTGTATATTGCCTGGCCAACAATTTTAAAGCACCGGAGGTGTGATTTGACACCACCTCCACTACTGCTTGGAGCCTTATTAATCGATTCAACAGGTAAACTGGGGTTCTATATCCCCATGACCCATCCTGAGCCCATCTTGCTGGGTTATAATATGCTATAATTCGTTCTGCAGGCCACTCGTCCTCCCCCCATTTTTGGTTCCCTACTGCTGTTGGAAAGTTGAGACTCAAATCTCCTTTATTCCACAGCAGGGTTTCATACAGTGGAGTTCCTAACACATTGCTCCTAGACCTTGGTAGAACAAAGAAGGAGGGTTGTATTACTCCCAAGGTACAGGTTCCTCCCCATTTTTGAGGTAACTCACTCTATGCTCATTGCCCACAAATCCAATATATCCCATCTGGGGCTTTCCATTTCTTATCAGTTTTCTCCACTTGTTCCCAATAAGACCTCAGGCCATTGATGGATTGGTAGGGGTTAGTTTCAGGACTTCTGTACCAGCATAAATTAATCTGTTCATCCCATTCACAATTTATTTCTTCTATTGGTCCCCAATATCCAACGGGGGTTTCAGGTCGCCAAATTTTTGAACGATTATCCATATTAACCACCAATGTGGATTTACAAGGAGTATGCCCTACTACTTTATTACATTTACTTCCTTCTCGAGTTATACAAATTATTCCAATTACTTGATGGCTTAAAATCCATCCTTCAGGTCTCTTCAATGTTCCAGCAATTTGGGTGTGGTTCCACTTTAAAAATTGCTCTGGAGCTAAGCTCTCACCTTTCCATGGCCATCTTTCAGCCATTTTTAGACCTCTACAAATCCAACATTTTGATAATCCCAATTCTGTAACAATCTCCTGCATCAATCCCACAGATTCTTATTCAAGGCTGGCAAATCCGAATCTTTGTAGTACTGTTTTAGCTGTTTATACAATTCAGCCAATTCTGTTGACTCTTTTCTCCTGTTCTTTCCTCTATTCCCCTTTGATTCTTTTTCTTCTTTTATTTTCTCTTTCAATTTTGCTTTTAGTGCCTGGTTTCCCATGCCTATACTTGGATCCTTTCCATTATCATCTCTTTCAAAACAAAAGAATCTTTCATATTGAGGGTAAATTTGATCACCATGGGGATAAGGAGCTTGTCCATTATATCACAAATTTTTCCCTACCCAATACATCTTTCCTTCCTTAATAAAAACATCTATAAACTGCTGTGATTGTAGCAGGCAGAACTATCGTATGGGTGTGTCACAAACACAGATTCCATCTTGTCCTTAATCTACACAGGGTGATTGCAATAGTCACAAATATTGAAACTGCTGGGACTTAGTTTTTGCCTTGTTCGCTTTCTCATTGCCGAAACTCTGTCCAGTGTGGCCTTCTGGCTTTGGCCAACTGCCCAGGGTACCAGAATGATCATAGCGAAAATAATCCTCAGGAAATCTACCTTTTTACCATTCTCAAGGCCCCTTGGGTTGCAACCAAGGGCCGAGATGCCAGTCTTCTTGGTAGCAAAGGTAATATCGCGGGATCTAGTCACTGGTGCTTTTCATTTCCTTGGCACTCATAGCCCCACAGAATTTGCTTGTCTCCTTTTAAATGCCATTTCCCAGTTCTGGCTGGTTAAGAAGAAATAATTAAAACAAAAAGAACAGGGAAAAGATTAGGCTGGAATACCATAAACCTGTATTTTCGAAAATTTCAGGGATGTGCCAACCACAATAAGATTTTTCTAATTATTACCTGCTTCAAGGGCGGGGAGTGCATTAAGTCGCCGCCTCCAATAGGCACAGTCACAGCGCCAATATGCCCCTGGAATGTTCCTATGATGTGGTGTAGAGACTTCTTCTGCGCAACAACTATTGATTATGAGACACTGGTCTATAATATTATGAGTTGCTTGTTCCCCTTTTTGTGCTATAGCCAATATAGCAAGAACCAATTAATCTAAGTTCTCTGTTAATCCAATTGCTGCTGGAAGAGTCCCGTCTCCTAGTCTCAAAGGTATCCCCAAAAAAATCACTAGCAATGCGTTCTATAGTTTGCTGGCTAAATACATAACCATAGCAAAACAAGCAAATCAATTGTCTCTCCTTCTCTTCCTTCTTAGTTACTCTCCACCATGAGTTTAAGCAAAGTGTGCAAACAATACATATCCATGGATGACACCTTAAACCATGTTTACCGCACTCCCAACATTTTACTTGTCTCTGAGCTCTTTTAACAACAGGTGTTATCAATCTCAGTTTCTGAAATTGCAATTCTGTAATCAATTCTGATAATGTTGCTGGTGGGTGACCCTGGAGGAGATCTTCGATCTTTTTAGGCTGTTCCCACCCATTCAGAAGGTCTTTTATTCTTTTTCACTGGCGTTCTTCTGCCTCCGAGCTCAAGAGAATTGCAGTCTGCAACCACTCCAGGATGCTTAGTTCCTTCTTAATAAATCAGGGTTAATATAAATCTACTTAAATCCCACCATATTTTCACATTCTTGGAATTACATGTTCCAACAATATTTTAGCTACCGTTTGAACTGTAGCCCGAGCTGCTGGAAATGCTTCAACTCACTGAGTTAATTGATCTATTACAACTAACAAATATTTCCACCAACCCACTTTAAGCAATTCTATAAAATCAACCCGGATCTTTTCAAATAGCCTGTAGGCTGTTTTGCATCCTCCAGAGGGAGGGCTCCTCAGCTTCTTCTTATTTACCTTTTAACAGGTGAGACACCCCTGGGTAATTTGTTTTCCAATTTCAAATATCCTTATGCACCCATAAAATTTTAAAAAGTGATCACAAAAGGCTCTTGTTCCCCAGTGTCTACACAAGTTATCTAAGATCTAATGTGCCACTGGTTTTGGCACCATAATCCTACCATCAGGAAAAACCCACTTTCCTTCTTAAATGTTGCTCCTAATTTCCTTATAGCTGCCAGTTCTGCTAGCGGAAGGGAATGTGTCTCCTGCTGAATTTCTATTTCTGGTAAGGTCATGATTTCAGTATCTCTTTTTTTCTTAAGGTCCCTCTTTTTGCTTCTTCGTCAGCCAAATTATTTCTTTCTAACTAATATTTTCTTTGGGCCGTTGAAAGCTTCAAGTATCTGAATTACCAATCCCCCGTGTAGTACCCTTTCCCTTGAGTGTTTATAAGTCCCCTTTCCTTCCAAATTTTTCTAAAAGTATGTACTACACTAAAAGCATATTTGGAGTCTGTATAAATAGTCCCTTCTTGCCCTTTTAGTATTAATAATGCACAGAGTAATATATAAAATTCACAGGCTTGTCCTGACCAGGAGGGACTAAGGGGACCAGACTCCTTCACCCTAAACTTTTTCCCACTTCACCTGAATGCCAACCCATGTCATTAATTTCTAGATTATCTTCTTCAGTTAAAGAATAAATTTTAAGTTTTCCTTCACAGGGTTTTATCTGTAAATTTAAGGCTATTAATAGATCTCTGCCTAACAAATTATTCTCGGCCTCTGGTATCAACAATAAATCATTTACTCCAAATTTGTCATCTGTTTCAATTTGCACTCCTTTTATTACAGGAACAGGGAAAGTGTCTCCTGTAATTCCGATTACTGAAACTCGATCACTACTTATCTCACATCCCTGGGGTAATTTTGTCACTGTCGACCAAGAAACTCCCGTATTTACTAAAAATATAACTTCTTCGCTCTGAGGACCTACTCTTAGCTTTATTATCAAGGCCTCTTCTGGGTGTAATTCAGTCCTCTTTGTTAAACAAAGCTCTTGCCCTCTCTGATTCTCCTGAGAAGTTTTCTCATCTTGCTGTTTCTTTCTGCAATTTTTTTTGCAGGTGTCCCTTTTTATGACAATAAAAACAGGCGGGTCCCGCACCCTTCAAAGAGGGGCAAAATTTTTTTAAGTATCTTTTCTTGTGGCGGGAAAAATGCACAGGTCTTGTGTTCCTAAAAATAGATCCTGACATCGGCTGTTTGTTTTTCCCTGCAGATTTTTCTGTATTCAAAGCTGCCTGCATTTCTTGAACTGCTGCCACCAAAATTCTGGCATATGCTTTCTGCTTTTTCTCATTTCTCTTTACAAACGCCCTTTGTGCTTCTCTCAGTAACACTTGAAGTCCCCTGTCCTGCCAGTCTTCTAATTTTTCCAGCTTTTTCCTGATGTCACTGCAAGATCTGGTCACAAACTGAATTTTTAACAGAACCTGCCCTACTGCAGTATCAGTATCTATACCTTTTAACCATTCTGCCAGCGGCAGATATTTTTTCTGATGCTCACTCAAAGCTTTTCCTATATTATGTCCCTTAGGCACTGCCCTCTGAATTCCCTGATTTTCTTCCCTTCGGGATTCCCATTCATCCCAAAACCGTATTATCATCCCCAGTGGGCTGTCCTGAGGAATGCTCCCCCCCTGAGAACCCCCTCACAGTTCCCAGATTCCTCAAACCACTGCGAATTTTTCCTACAATCCGCAGCCCCTGGGTCAAGGAACTTACTTTTTCCCTGACCCATTTCTGGTGGCAACAAACTAAGAAATCCCCGGTACCAGGAGAGTCTTAGTTTCCCACACTCACCCCGTGGCTCAACTTCCTCACTTACTACTCTGTCACACTGCCTTTTCAATCTACCTGTTCCACTCCTATCTCTCCTTCTGCAATCTACTTGTTCCACTCCTATCTATCCCTCTTTCTCAATCTATTAGCCCCGTCCTCTCACCATCTAATCGCATACTAAATTGCCTGCTACCAACCTGCTACCAACCCCTCCAAGGAAATTGAACCTATTCATTCACTCTCTTTCTCAGTCTCCCCACTGAGTCAATCCCTCCTGCCCAAGGACCCTCCCACAGGTGCCTGGACCAGGGATCCCCTCCTTCCCCCTGGGTCAAACCCTCTCGGGGTCCCCACTCATTCACTTTTCTTTCACTTCCCTCCTTTTCCGGCCGGTCTCCTTGTGGAGAACGCGAAAACGTGGTACTGGGAGGTCCCACTCGCTTTGGGGGTTCTGGACTGTCCAGCCCCCGTCTCAGACACTCCACACACACTCTCACATGCATACAGCCGCCCCCCGACCCAAAACTCCATGATACTCACAGCCTCCTTTTCTCACAAGGGTCTTTGTGCACAAAGCAGTTTTCTATGGGTACTCTCTCTCCTACAAGCTGGCACTCTGATGGGAGCCTCTCCTGCGTGCTCTTAAAACTAATTTGCTTATGCGTTATTGTAAAAATACTCTCTTTTCCCAGGGGAGAGTGGTCTAGCCTTGGGAGCACTTAAAAGTCTGGTGGGGAGCTCCTTCCCAGAAGCTATCCACCTCCCTGGAGGTAAAAGAGTCTCCCAGCTTTCGGCACCAAAACTGTTATGTTTGCCCAATTATCCCATCAAAAAACCCAAACAATATTTAAGGTAGCAACAATTTTAATTAAATAGTTAAAAATATATATATATAAATCAGGGATAATTTGGTTCAAATAATAACACATAAGCAAAAACAACCATGGGGTACAGAGGGCAGGGTTCAGATATCCTTGCCACTTCACGTACAGGCTTCCCAAGTGAAAATCAACCTTTATATGTCATGTGTCAATGCCATCTCCTCCTATTTTTGGTTCGTCACTTTTTGGTCTCCGCCTTCATTTCCACCCTTACCACGCTTGCGCCACCACTCGGTTTGGTGGTCGCACAAGTCTTTGAGGGTCGTTACTGATGAAGGTTCTGTAGTCTTCTTCGTTGTCCTTTAATTCACGTTTGGGTTACACATGCGCACCAAGCCACTACAACGTAAGCCAAGACTAACATATCTCTGCATCTACATATCAAGGCCATAAATCCCTTATAATTAGCATTTTCTTGGAACCCAACTGGGTTCTTGCTCATTTTTAGCAACTGTATCTTCAGCTTCTTTCCTGTGGTCCTTGAAAACATATGCTGAGAAGGGGGGGTGGGTGGAGCCCCTCCTTTCCCTCTCTTCTTTGGCATTACAACTTTTAACTATTAACTATTTTATTATTCTCAAATATTAATTACTGTATCAATATTGATTACTGTTTCAATTTTTATCAGCACGAATCATACCTATTTATCACAAAGGGAAATGTGACCAGCAGCCATACGAAGTACAGCCAAAGCAAATGAAAACCTTTTGAAAAGAGGGAATTTTGCCAGTGACGTCAGTCTGTCTGGATAACTGAGGGATGACCATCAATATTGCACTGCATTCCTCAATATTTGCAATGTCTTTTCTTCCAGTTTCTGTGAAATGAATAAGCTGCAGTTGTTTACCATTAACTTAAGCTCTTAGGGAAATTACCAAGCACTATGTATGTTTTTCTGTAGCTGAGCAGGACTTGAGTTTCCCAAATCTTCTACAAAGCAGAAGGGAATCACACAGTTACTTGTGCTAATTTTAATGAAGGGTTTCATGAAAGCAGGTGAATGAGAGCATTGCATTGTAAAACTTCCACATGCAAGAAAACAGGAGTCCACTTAGAATAAAACATACAAGGGTAGCATAACATCAGAACAGGATAAAATGAAATTGCTAGACAGGAACTGATGTATCAGAAATTAGAAGTGTCATTTCTGATACATCTGCATGCATTTGCAAGCTAAAACAGAAAAAGAAGGGCAGAGATAATAAGGAATGAAGATTTTAAAATTGCACTGTGCAGAAGAGACACACGAACCACCAGTGTGAACACAGCTGGGAGATCCAGCTTGGAGATGGATTAGAGTGGAATCCATTCACTGAAGGTCTCTGGTGCACATGAGTGCAAAGACTGAGGAAAAAAGGAGAAAAGTTTAATTTCTGAAAGCTATTGAGATTGCTGGAAGCATTGTCTAGAGATCTAAAAATCTAAAGCCTCAGAGAATCTGAACCTAAACCATCCCCAAATGGATTGATCAGGTATGATGTGCACATCTCTGCTGTTTTCAGAGTCAATGAAATTGACAATGAGTGTCTGGAAATTAGGAATGCCCACCCAGATTTTATCTCCATTACTTTAAGAACACCTTAATAAGGCACTTCAGGAGCTGAACACTGACATTCTCACCCTGCTCTATTTACTTTACATTTGAATATAGGCTGGTAGAAGGAGAAATTGGTCTTCAATTTCTCCCCAAATTACCTGTTGCACTTTCAGGTTAGGAGTAGTTGTAAAATTCAGCTAATCACTCTCTCTATCCATGAATATTCCACTAGTAAACTGACATACAGAACATCCTTGTTTTCTTTTGTACCTTCCTAAATGGTGCCCAATGAACAGGACACTTGCATAAATCTCACAGAAAATCACCAAAATTGCTGAAATTGACACTGAATTCCATGATAAAAAGCTTCTGAGGAAAGGCTTGACAGGATCACTGAACAAACTGAAACTTGGAAGAGAAACATGCATTTCAGCACTGATCAAGGGGAAAGAAAAAGAAATGCTGTAAAAATTCCAAGTGGAAGTTAAGGAGAAACACGGGAAGCACAGAAAGAACAAGGCCCTGTCAGGTGACCTGTGCAAGGTAACTTTGTGCCCCAGCACTGTTAGAGGACATTCCCTGTCATTGGTGCAAGCAGCTGGAGACATAAATGCTGATTGATTTGGGGGCCAAAGTCTTGATAAGTGCAGAGGTGGTTCAATAATCTGACATGAGGGAGTTCCCTCAGAGCAACTGGGATGCCAGAAAGAAGTGAACAGTTCCCCACAGCCTGGCCGGCTCGGCTGCTTTTCCTTCTGACCCTCCTGGGGAGGCTCTGACATTTCCTCTTCCCTGATGGAAGTGCAGCTGCTGCCAAGGGAAACGTCCCCACACTCACTCAGTGTTCCCTTTGCTTGCCAGATGTCCCATCTGCTGTCCCTGTCCAGGAGAGCTGCTCTGCTCAGGAGGAGGAGCCGAGCGAGAGCCTGGGAACATCGGCGGCTGCAATCCCTCCAGATCTAGCGCTGTTTACGGATGTGTAGTTAGATTTGGATAGGTACAAGTATAGGGATATTTACATACACTGACTGATATTTGTATAGGGATAGTATGTGTGTATATTGTTATATTGATGTGTGTATATTCATCTGTTTACATACTTGTACAGCTCTGTAGCTGTGCATTTCTATTGCTGGGGTTGTATGGATTTTTTAATTGGTCCATTGATATTTGTGTATTTATAAACAGGTTTGTTATATTTGTATTATATTGTCATGTTATATGTCATGAAATATGTAATGCATGTTTACATCTCTATATTGTTATGCCTATATATGTATTTACTTCTATTTATTATGTATGGAGTTGTATAGTATAAAATACATATATATAGTATAAAATTCTATTTATTTGGTTCTGGATCGGAGACTCTTTAGAGAGGGATATTGATGTTCCTGTATTTGTATATTGGCTGTATGGTTGTTGTAATATGTAATAAATTTAATTGTTAAACTTCAATTCAGTAACTTCAATATTTGTGTACAGTGAGTTGTTGCAGAGGGTTGCAATAAAGTAATTTTTTTTCACTGAAGTTGATATCTGTATATATTTACATAGCACAATTCTCAGAATAAATTAGATTTTATTCATAAATTGATATTTCTGTGTTTCTATATTGGTAGCACAGGTGTTGCAATTTAAAATAAATTTCATTTTTAAACATAAGTTAATGTTTGTGTATTTGTACATTAGTAGTGCGGGTGTAACTATCTGCAATAAATGCAATGTTTCAACTGAACTAAGTGTAGATTTGTGCTACCCAAAGCCATGAGCAGATGTAATTGCTGGAGGATTCTGGCCATGCCAATCTCCGGCCATGCCCAGCACCTACCCCACCTGCACTCAGGCTGGGCAGGGGCAGCGCAGATTTGGGCTGGCAGCAGAGCCCCACGTTGGCTCAGAACTCGCTGCAGAGGCTGCTGAGAAAACTCTGGGGCTCCATGAGCACAGAATCCAAGCAGGAGCCACCCGGGGAGGACAAATTCCTCATCCCACGGGCAGCTCTTTAGGAAAGTGCTCCAAGTGTCCCCCTGAAGCTCATCCCAGAGACCAGAAGCCAGCAGGGATCCTGAGCCAGCCCTGCTGCCTTTGGCAGCACTTGGGCAAATGAGCTGCAGCAAGGGGGAGGCAGCAGCGACTGTGACTGCTGCAGGCTGGGGATGAAGGAAGGGCCATGGACACAAGTGCTGAGATGCCCCAAAATCCAGAAGGAGGCTGGAGAGCTGGGAATCAACTTGGCATTTCAGTGCCAAGCTCTCACAGGCACTGAAATAATGGAATCCCTTTGTGTGAAGTTACCTTTAAGAACTGACAGAGAATTGCTGCTAGGATCAGCAGTAGCAGAAATCGAAAATGTACAAATACTAGGCGATCATCTAATATACTCCACAAGCAATGGCTTCAAAAATGACCTCATATATTCATTATATTATATTATATTATATTATATTATATTATATTATATTAATCAAAATATATAATACATAGTATGCATGAAATGTAATGAACATTGTATTTTTTTGACAACTTTATTTTTTGGTATATATTTTCATTTAAGATATCTATTTGAAATAGTCTTTCAGCTTGGGAGAGTGAAGATTTACAATAGTGCAAAACCATCTGCCCACACAGCAGTCAGCCCCCGGGTACGTGCATGCACACCCACCCACTGTGCTTCCTCTTCTCAGCATCTCGGGGCTGCTGTTTGCACAGAATTGGGATCAATTTAACTCGACAGAGCCACGAGTGGTGTGTCCAGCTTGTCATGAACACTCAAGTGGCAACCAACAACACAGAGCTCTCAAATCACATTATCACAGGTCATTTCATTCCTGCTGGGCACTGTTGAACTCTTAAAAGACACAGAAAAGGGGTGGAAAACATTGGCATCATGCTACTGCTGGTGTCCTCCTGGAGGAAAATCTGTTGGGTTTCTTAAGGTGGTAGCTTTCCAAAACCTAGGAAAACTGGTCAGCACTGATAGCCCAATTGTGGATGGTTTTCTTGACTTGGCGAAGGCTGGGGTGTTAACAAAGGACTCCGTCCTTGGTCCAAATCACCTGCCCTTACCTGCAGACAAAAGCACCACCACCACCAGCAGCTACATCAGTCAATTTTCTCAAAAAGCTGTGTTAAATTTGGGAGAAGAAAGGAAAACACATCAGATACTGTGGATTAATGACAAGACTCTGAGGAACAGTTCCAAAGCAAAGGGCAGCAGCTTCTCTCTGGGCCACTCCTTGTGCTCCAAGGCAGCCGGGCTGCCCGGGCTGCCCAGGACCCTGCGCCCCACGGGCTCTGCAGAGCTGCACAGCGGGGAGGCAGCTTCGGGCACCTCAGCCCCTGGGCAGGAGGGGCTGCTTGCTCTGCAGGGCTGCCTGTGGGCAAAGCAGGGTGCTGGCCTTCTGCTCTTGGCCCTAGCCTGGCCTTGCAGGGCTGATCCTGTTCCCTGTCTCAAATGTGCTAAGGACAGTCTTGTTTGTTTGCAGCTCTGCACAGGTGTGATTTGCACCACAAAATACTGAAGGGCTAAGGCCTGAACAACAGACCCTGACTGAAGCCTCAACAACAGGACCTGAGCCAAAGCTGCCCTCTAGACGACCTTCCCAACCCAATGTTCTATGTATGTGCTCCTTAAGCAAGTGTTATTATCAAAAGGATTGTTGCATCCATTCACTGGTGAAACACGTCTTCACCTTTCTGCATGAGGAAAATGGACAAGGGCACACCTGGCCTTGGTTCCTCCTTGAGCCCTGGGCAGGCTCAGGGAGAAAACCAAGAGGAGAATGACATCAGCTGTGCCCCCAGCAGAAAGCTCCGGCACATTGCTCATCCAGCACTGTCAGAGCCAGGCTACTCTCACAGTGCACTCGGGAGCCTCGTGGCCGCCAAAGGTGGAGGCACCACAGGATTTCCTGGTTCCCGGCCATGGCTCTGCAGGGCTGGGTTGGGACAGCTTCCCCCAGCTGATGTGCAGCTCTGGATGAAGGGGAAAGCATTGGGCTACCTGGTGATGGATCGTCCTTAATCACCAGAGGCACCCTTTTGTAATAATGCTGAGATCCATTGCTTAGCTTATCCTTTCCTGACTCTTTTTGCACTCTTGCACTACACTAAATCACACTGTTCCTTCAGCTGGTGTCGGTGTCTGCATCTCTGACCCTCTCCACCATCAAAACAAACACACAGCCAGTTTAGCATGAGACCTGTCTCTCTGCCAGCCCATCTCTTGGCAAACACCCCTGATGGCGGTCTCCACAAATGAAATTCCCACTTTGCAACTTCCTTTTCTGCAAGCCGGTGAGGAAAGGAGCCACTCCCAGCTCTGGACACCTCCAGAAACCAGCTGCTTTCAGCAGTCACAACCCTGAAATATCAACCTCCTTCCTTAACCTGCCACAGGGAGCTCCCACCAAGAGGCCTTTTGTCCAAAGATACCCACAGAAGAGCTGGAGAAGGGAGCAGTTTGAAACACAACTGCTTCAGAGTTTAAACCTGCCTTTACCAAATGAGCACACACCAACCTGTCCCAGAGGGAAAAGCAGGCAGGAAAGAGAAGCTCCTCTCCCACTCTCCCACAACAGCAAACTCTGTGCTTCCTTCTGTTCCACCTGGAGAGTGGAGGCCATGGGCTGCACCTCACTTTGGGAAGGAGCCCTGAGAATTGGCCTGGTCTGGGAGGGCAGCAAAAGGAATTCCCCAAAAAGTAGGAAAAGATTCTCTGGAAGCATTAGATTATGGCAGTATTTCTGAAGGAAAGCAAAAAAAAAAAAAGAACTGGGAACTTCAAAAAGTTCCCAGACTGAAATTTGTTTGCCAATACGACAACCCCAAAGTCTCTGTGGTGTGTCAGGAAGCTCAGGAATGTAGAGAGCATTTTGAGCAGACACTGGATAGAAGCAACCCTGCATACGTGCCTTAGAGCAGAAGCATGCTGCCCTTGGGCAAACAATATAAAGAAGTTTGCCAAGATGTACCCATGGAAAAGAAATGTGAAGCAAGATGTTCTAGGGATGTGAAGAGAAGATATGGGACAGAATGTTCTGCTGACACTTTTGCCCATCTATGTACCTGACCAAAGATATGTGAGCTCTTTGTCCTACACATAACACTTTGTAACCACTTATATGTATTCTCCCGTTGCTGAACCCTGCATTAGCATATAAATGTACCCTGAGATTTGCAATAAACTGAGCATCGATCATTACCTCCATGAAGATTGATTTCTGCCTCCGGAGGGCTCCTTTCTCTATAACCCCTCTCCTTTTCCCCGTCTCTCTCCCATACACCTTGTTTCTCTATCTGGCATCTGTATACTTTCTTTCTTTACAAGAATGAACTTGCAAGGCTTGGATAAACACCACTGGTGTCCATCCCCCAGAGCACGAGCAGCTCCCCAACAAGACTTCAAGACTAAGGGACAAAGCTTCCCCCTTCAGCTCTCCACAGCGGCTCTAGGGAGTCTCTCCCCACTGCCAGATCTCCTTTGTCAGTCCACAGTAACAAGAGTTGGCTGCAGGAAGCATTTGCATTGGAGCTCTCCCCAAATGGGGGGAAAAAAAGAAGAGGTGATTCCTGTGGAAATACAAAGGCAACACTGCTTGGGAAGACACCAGTGTGAGTTTGCTACAGCTCTAGGCCAAAAATCCCTTGAAGAAAGCAACATCCATCCATGGGGCAGCACTTTGGCTTTGATATCAATGCTAACAAAATTGCTTCCCATTCCTGCTGCTGTAGCTGACTCCGAATCATGAGAAATGTGCCAACTCTGCCAAAGACAGGCAGACATAGTGAGATAAAACCAGCTACTCTGTGGAAAAGGAAACCAAATGAATGTTTTCTAATCACCCCTTTTCATCTTTTTCCCAGCCAAAACAGAGCAATGTCCTTCCTCTCTGTCACCGATGGTGACCCAGGCACGGGATGCAGCATGGGGATAACCTGTGCACGTGCCGTGCAGAGCCGAGCCGAGCCGAGCCCGGCCAGCCCCGGAGCCGCCCCGTCCGCGCTGTGCCCGCAGCCCTGGCTCTGCCGCGCGCGTCCCCGCGGGCCCGAGCGCAGCGCCCCTCTCAGGCCGCGCGCCGCCGGCGCAGCCGCGGCCGTTGCGCTGCGGGCGTTGTGGCCGCAGTCGGCGATGGACGCCATGGCGGAGCTGCCGCTGCCCGCCGGGCTCAGCGCCCGCAACTTCCCCGCCAAGCTCTGGCGCCTGGTGAACAGCCCCCGCGTCCGCTCCGTGCGCTGGGACAGCCGCGCCCAGGGCCTGCTCATCGACCGCTCCCTCTTGGAGCGGGAGCTGCTCAGCTCGGGCCGCGCCCACAGGGGCCGTGGCCATGGGCCGGCCCCGGTGCCGCACACCTTCAGGGCCACGCAGTTCCTCAGCTTCGTGCGGCAGCTCTACCGCTACGGCTTCCGCAAGGTGCCGGGCTGGCTCGGCCGCGCCGGGCGATGCCGGGACCTGGCTCCACTACAGCAACCCCTGCTTTCGCCGCGACCGCCCCGACCTCCTGCTCCGCATCAAGCGGCGGAGCGCGGCCAACAGGCAGCGGCCGGCGGCGGGCCGGGATGGCCGCAGGCGCCCTCCCCGCGGCTCCCAGCACCTTCCCGGGGCGCGGCCGCTGCCGGACGGGCGGCACGGGCACGCTCGCTTCACGCCGCTGCCCAGGGAGCGGCCGCCGCTGCCGGCCGGGCGCCCGCCCTGCGGCTTCCACCTGCTGCACAGGAAGGGGCCGCTGCCGGCCCGGCGGGAGGGGCCGAGCCGCTTCCGGGAGCTCTACGGAGAGCGGCCGCCGCCCGCCGAGCGGGAGGTGCTCGGCATCCCGCCCTGCCACTTGCTCGGGCTCCACGGGGAGCGGCTGCTGCCGCTCAGGCGGGAGGGGCCCCGCAGCCGCTCGCAGGAGCTCTGCAGGGAGCAGCTGCCTCCGGCCGAGCGGGAGGTGCTCGCCATCCAGCCCTGCAGCTTCCAGCAGCTCCACAGGGAGCAGCAGCCCCCAGCCTGCGACGCACGAGGTAAGAAAAGAGTTGGAGCCTTGTTTATCCAAAAGGTCCTGAAAAGTGACCGTTTGAAGTATTTTGCCTCAAGGCTCTGTCATTCTCGGCCAGAAGTTGTCAAGCCTACTAGGAAGGGGCACCTAGGAGGCCAAAAGATTCTCTGCCTGGTTTTGCTGTGTGCTTCCCGTGATGTTTGATCCACAGCAGCACTAGAGCTCTGTGTCCCACAGCCACGTTGTGGAGCCTGACCAGTGTGTTTGTATTCTTGCAGCCACCCCGGGCACTTCAGAGTCCAGCGCTCCCGCTGGCAGTGCAGCTTGTGCAGCATGGACGGCCTCCAGCTCAGCACAGAACACACCTGGGGAAGAGGAATGGCCACCAGCAGATCTAGGCCTTGCTGTAGAGAATATGATTCGGGAGATCAGGAGGTCCCTGTCTGAAAGATCTCCCTCTGCGCAGGTAATTCCATTGGATGGGGATAAAAGGGGCTGGACTGAGAGCTTTTGAACCTTGTTACACGGTTGACAAGCAAAGGCTTCTCGAATTGAACTTATTTCATTATTATTTAGTTATTGAATTATTCTTGATAAAGAAAGATTTCTAAAAGAGGAGATGAAGAAGAAATGAAGAAGAGGTTTTACTTGCTGGGAAAGAGGAGAAGAGTGTTTGGAGAAGTGGCACTGAAGGCCAAATGTCCCGTGCAGGGAGGGGCATGCCAGAGGTGCCTCTGTTGCAGCTGCAGCAGATGTGGGCTGTGCCTCTTTTGGGTGGGAAGGCCAAGGCAAAGCAAGGGCTGGGCTGCAGTGCAGCGATGACCGGCCGGAGACCCTGTGACCTGGCTAGCTGAGAAGGTGGCCAACAGTCCCACTGCAGCAGGGGGTGTCAGCCCCGGTGGCAAGGCCCCAGGACTGGCAGCTTCAGGCACCCCTCGGCGGTAGAAGCCTTGGGCTGTGCCTGCAGGACAAGGTCTCGGGGTAGAGCTGCTGAATAGGGCGGAGCAGAAAAGAGCCGGACACTCTCTGGGAGCAAACGAGTTTAATGTCCTGGGGGGCGACCAGCAGGGAGTGACAGAAAAAAAAGAGGTTGGGCATGGGATTATAAAGGGAGGTGGTAACTGGAGGTGGGATTTACAAAAAACCAATCAGGGGAAGTCAGGGGACGTGCTTAACATAATAGACTGTAAGGGAGAACTAATCGATACATTATAAAGGAGGGGCCCCGGGACCTCAGCCAATCACTACTCCCACTGAGAGGAACATTCTGGAAGACTGGGAGTGGTGGGGAGTGATTGACTGGGCCCAGGGAGGAGGGAAAATTATACATATTAGGAGATACAGGGCGGGGAAATTACATGACAAAGGGGGCAACCATAGTAACTAAATAATGGACAGAAACTAGGGCGGGGGAAAACTGGGAGGTCAGAACCATCATAAACAAAGGGGGAGAAACAGAACATACCAACACACCACAACACTGCAGCTGCTGCTGCTGTGTGAGCCCTGCCATGCGTGTGGGCGCTCCCAGAGCCATGGCTGGGGATGGGCTGCAGCTGCAGCTCTCTGTCCTTTGCAGATTATTACACTGTTGGCCAAAGAATGTCTGTCTTTCTGTTCATGTGCTGACCCATTGCCTGCAGTACATTTGTGATGATGACTCAAGCGGGAGAGTGGGATTTTTTGGATTTACCAATACCTTATTCTCAAGTGGCATGACTTTTGTCTTCTGTAAAGTCACACATAGCAGTTTAGAAAAGCATTTTATTCCACAATAAAAGGAAACATTGCAGGCTTGGAACCATCTTCAGAATCTTTAGGGTTATGATGGACAGGGTATGGCAGAAGAGATGAATATTCTGGAACTGGTCATAGGGAGAATATCTTTGTGTCTAAAGGTAATTTGCTTCATTGTGGACGTTTGCTTCCTCAGTATAGAGTATAGGAATAAAAACACTACTTGGTTGTCTGACTTTTCCTGTCTTTTGGGTTGGTTTTTTTCCCCACCCTAACGATTTACAGATTTTTGCCACTGATCACAAATGTGATCCTGGAAATAGCCTGGGTGCGTCAATGTTTGCCTGAATGCAGGGCAGCAGCAGAGGGCTCCGAGAAGCAGCACCTTGTGATGGGTTGTGTGAGCGGTTGGCTGGGGGTGTTGAGACTGCCAGGCAGAAATGTGTGCTTTGCCTGTGGGTTTGCAGCACACAGTCCTGGGCAGGGCTGGGAGCTGTGCTGGCAGCAAGGAGAGCCCCTGGCTTTGTGCTGGCTGATTTCTCACAGCTCTGGGATAAGGCAGGGTCAGAGCGTGGGGGCACGTCCCCTCACTTGGTGTCTTCTGGTTCTCTGTGTTCATGTTTTGTCTTAAAGGTCATTTTGTGAGAGCTTCAGTTTCACCTTGGCCCCCTGAATTCTGAGTTTAAAAGGCTTGTCATGTGAACTGTGTGGGCAATGTTCCCTCCTCTGTGCTCCATGTCCTTTGGGAGTGGAGGAGAGTTATTTTATCCCTGATATGATTCCAGCAAAATAGTGAGTGATCCTTGGGTTCCTTTCTTTCTGTTTTTCTGCTCAGGACAATGTTGGTGTTGCCCCTGATTCTTCAGGAGGGGAGCCTGTGGACAGAGCTTCAGCAGAGGAAGCTTCATCTGGCACCGAGAACTGCAGGAACAGTTCCCAGGAGCCCAAGGAGCCTGGTAAGGACAGAGCCCACACTGGTTTAGAGAGCTGTGAGATGGCTGCTCTGAGCAGGGTTGGTGCTTCCTGGTGCCTTTAGTTCAAATCCTGCATGGGCACAACCTCCCTGAGCCCTGCCCTCCACGCTTCTCCAGAGGCTCTGACACGGAGTCCTCTGCTGGGGCAGAGAGCAGGGAATAAACCTGACCTTGTGGGAGTTGTGTCACCGAAGCCATTGTGTCCCAGTTTTGTGCTGAAGTTGGTGGATAAATTTGCTGCAGGGTGCCAGGGGAGGCCAGGCTGAGCGACTCTTGAAGGAGCAGGGGAAAAAAAGAGCAAAAAGTCAGGGTAGAAGTCCAAACCACTGACTGAATGTAATACCAGTGGTCCTGACCCACAAGAAAAACAAGGAGCACAGCATCAGAGGCCAACCAATTGAAAAATCACAGTAACTCCAGTATCAGAAGGAAAAGCTTGAATGACCCCTGATTAGGGAGGCCTAAGAGGAGAGAAGGAGCACTGTGGATCCATTCCTTAGCCAAGCTGGTGCAGCCTGCAGGCCTTGTAGGGAGCTCTGTGCCTCCCAGCCCTTCCTGCCAGAGCTGATGGTTGAGTTGGAGCAGCTGCTGCTCACTGCAGAGGGCAGTTTGTAGATGGCAGGTAATGGAGCTGGTTCATGACTCAGCTGCCAGCACCTTCAGCTTCAGCCATTTCAATGAGGACTGAGGTCTCTCTGTCAGCTCAGAGAAAGAACAAGGCTGGGCTTCCTTGTGGCAGCTGGGACTGTCTGTGTTTCAAGCTCTCCTGGGTGCCCTTTCCACTGCGGCAGCTGGGACTTTATTGAGAAAATTCAATGCTTTGAAGCACACTTTTGAACCCTTGGAATGGTCCCTGTTCTTTTAAGGGCACTTGCTTCAAATTGCCAAGTGAGAGTCTGCCTTTCAGGCCATTTTGACAGCCCCTGGTATAAGGACAATTGCTGCCCAAGGGAAAGGTGCAGAAGGGCCAATATTAACTGAGCGTTCCCTTTGCTTCCCAGATGCCATCTGACCAACATCTCCAGGAGGGCTGGAAGAGACAGGGGAGAGCCTGTGACCATCAGGCAGGTAGAACTCCTCTGATTGGAGATATGTTTATAGATTTCTATGGTTATTTATTAGTGGTTATAGTTCCATTTACAGATGATAGTGTTCTATTTATATAGACATATATTGATAGATCTGTATAGTTAAATGTGGGTATGTATATAGGTATAGATATGATATAATTATATTTTATAATATATTTACATTTGTAGATTTTCAGAGTTAGATTTTTCTATGTGTAGAGTAAAATATTTATATATATATATATATATGTATATGAAGTTACATTTATGAATGTGTATAGTTATATAGTAAGAGGAATGTTTAGATGGAGAGATTGATGGAAGGATTGCTGTTTGTGTAGGCCTAGGCTGCATTTGTAGCTCTTTCCCCCCTCAGCTGCCTTTTTCACCTCTTGCTTTTCCCCCGGTGCCCCCTGTGTCCCCTGTCCATGTGCTGGGTCCGAGCTGGCGGCCGGGCTGGGCGGAGCAGCACTTCCAGCCCCGACTGTCCCTGGAGCGGTGGGAGCTGCCGCTGGCCCCAGGCACTGTCCCTGAGGAGCTGCTGAAGGACGGTGAGACAGAGGGGGCTGAGGGGGCTGAGGGGGCCGTGGCACTGAAGGGACAGTGACCCTGAGCTGCTGCTGGGGCTGAGGGCTGTGGGGCAGCCGAGGGCCTTGGTGGCACTGAGGTGACAGGGAAGTGGCACAGGCTGGCAGGGTGGTGGGTCTCAGGGGACGGGATGGCTCAGAAGGGACTGAGGCGGGTGAGAGGACTGTGAGGGGCTGAAGAAACTGAAGGCAGCTGGGGCTTCACCGAGAGCATGGCGGGGCTGAGGGGATGGAGGGGGCTAGCAGGGAGCACAGAGGGCTCCAGGACTGCAGCTCTGCCAGGCCTTGGAAGCAATTCCAGAGCCTCCACTTTTGCCACAGCTGCCATGAAGACCTTGAGGACAGCTAGAGACTGACGGGAGCCAGCAGGGAGGAGCTGAAGGCCAGCAGCGAGAGAAGTGAACAGGCTGCCAGCCTGGAGAGAGCCCGGCTGAGGCCACAGGCCCGGGGAGGCAGGTGGGGCTGAGGCTGCCGTGGGCTGTGGCCGTGGGCACTGCCCGGTGGGCCAGGAGCGGGCCCTGCCTGTGCTGGGGCTGCTCAGCGCAGCTGCCCCGGCTGGCACAGGGGCTGTCCTTGGGCAAGGCAGCTGTGCCGCAGGACCCGGGAGCTGTGCCGGCTCTGCCGGGCTGCCGGGGCTGCGGGACAGTCCCGCCGCGGCTGCGCTCACCACAGCCCAGCCTGCCCGGCTGCTTTCTCTTTCTGACCCCCTGGGGAGGCTCTGACATTTCCTCTGCCCTGACAGAAGTGCAGCTGCAGCCAAGGGAAATGTCCCCATACTCACTCAGTGTTCCCTTTGCTTGCCAGATGTCCCATCTGCTGTCACTGTCCAGGAGAGCTGCTCTGCAGGGGAGGAGGAGACCGAGCGAGAGGCTTTGAAGATGGGGCAGCTGGGATCCCTCTGCTTTGAGTGTTCTTTACAGATACATGGACTTGAACATAGACAGGGATTATTACATCTGTATTTCTGTATGTGGATTGCTATTTGTATGGATTTATTTCCATGTGTAAATTCTTGTATTTATGTATATTTATTTTGTTATGAATGTATGCTATTTGTATATATACATATATGTTTGAAATTACATATACATGTATCAGTTTATCTATGTATACACGGATATTGTTATATCTGTTAATTTCTATTTCTTATGGGTACAGTGGTGTAGATATCTCTTTTGATATGATTTTTGTTATGTAGCTTTTAAAATAGGAATATTGGTATTTGTATAGGTATATAAGTCTATTTGTATAGGTATATTTATCTGTTTATGTATGTAATTCTATTTACATATCTATGGACATATTTTTTTATTCCTAGATGGGCTTAATCCTTGTAGTAATATGTAATAAATTAAGTTGTTAAACGCCTAATTGATCTTTGTGTATAGTGAGTTTTTGTAGAGGTTGGCAAGAAATTAACTGAGGTTGGTATTTGTATATTATTACATACACAGGTTGTAATAATCTAATAAACTCCTGTTTTTAACCTAAATTGAGATTTGTATAGCTCTGTATTGTCAGCGTGGGTGTAGCTCTTTGTAATAAATGACATTTTTCAACTGAAATTGATTCTCGTATATTTGTGAATCAGCAGCGTGGCTGTAGCAATCTGCAAGAAATGCCATTTATCAGCTGTGATGGGTGTTCTGACATTTGTGCTACCCAAAGCCATGAGCAGGTGTAAATGCTGGAGGATTTTGGCCATGCAAATCTCCAGCCATGCCCAGCACATGCCCCACCTGCACTCAGGCTGGGCAGGAGAAGGGCAGATTTGGGCTGGCAGCAGAGCCCCATGTTGGCTCAGAACTCACTGCAGAGGCAGCTGAGAAAACTCCGGGGCTCCACTGAAAGTAGAACTCCAAGCAGGAGCAACCCTGACAGGAGAAATCATTCACAATGAAAAAAAGAGAGAAAATGTGGCAAAGCAGATGTGGAGATACTCTTTGAGGCTGATAAAATGCTCTGAATCACCCCTGCCTAGGCACGTCTTCTGCAAAAAGGTTTTGTTAAAAACTGAACACCTCCCATAAAATACAGATTGCTCTTTCCCCTTCACTTACCTTGCTGTGTGAGTGGAGACACTCTCTCCTTATCACTGAGAATTTTTGCCCTTCAGCACCTCACATTTAATCAAAGATGATGTACTACCTTGGCACCATCAATGAAAACAGCCCTGCCCTCGTGGCAGTGTTTGCAAAGTCTTCCCTCCTCCTGTCTCCACTTCTGTTTAAACTGTGCCTGAGCTGAGTGAGGGCTCCAGGAGCTCAGGAGGTGCAAGAGCACCGCATGTGGGAAGGTTTAGCAAAGCTTCCTAAGCACCAGTAAACTCTGGGTTTGCCAGTCTTCCCCTGCAATATTGTCCTATTCAAGAATGATCTTGGAGGACACTGTGCCTCCAGCTCACTCAAGAAAAGTTTGTTTTCTTCAAAGCTTGAATAGAGGAAAATGAAAATTGTGGTTTTTAGAGTGAAATTTGGGGGTTGGTGCAGCTGGGTTTGCTCCACTATTTGCTGGGGAAAGTAGGGTAAAAGCTTTAAATTCCCAGCAGAAGCTGACTACCAGCCCACAAAGACCTGAATGAGGCCCAGGTGGGCTTGCTGCACGCTGGTCCAAGGGAAAAGCTGGAACAAAGTCCCCTTTTATTGCAGATGGAGCCTGTACTGGTGTCTCCAGGGCTGTCTGTGGTAAGACACGGCAATCCAGCCAGAAACCGTGGATATGAGAGTTCCAACAGCAACCTGCTTCTCCAGGGTGAGGGACGAGGCCAGTCCGAAAGCCTGGAAGGTGCTCTGGGCACTGGAGAAGGCCAGGCTGTCCTTGTGCAGGGATGGCCTTCAAAGGGGACCTCACACCTTGTGCTGCTGACCAAGGGCAGCTGGTGGCCTTCCACAAAATGCTTCTTTTGTTCAGCTCTTGGGAAAGTTCCAGCCAGCAAAAATTCCTGCTGCTCACACCAGCCCTTTCCAAGCAGGAGGAATTTCAGCAGCAGCCTGACAGCTTAGTGGCAGGAGAATAAAATACTCAGCTGAGTGTTATCAACTCTCTGTCCGAAGCCACATCCTCAGCCCCTCATCTCGTCCAGTTGTCTCAGACGTGGAGGAAGCAGCAGGAAATCTCTGATCCTGGAAGGGAAAGCAGAAGGAGGAGAGGCAGTGGCTGGTCCCTGGGGCCTTGGGAGCAGTGAGAGCCATCCAAAACAGGATCTCTGCTGGGCTGTGGAGATAAGAGTGACCAATCAGCAATGCTCTGTGTAAGACTGGAGCCATCTGTGAAGGTGAGCATGGAAATCTGACCTTGCAAAACAGAGGAAAAGGTGTCTTTGGGTATTTGCCAAAGCTTGCAGGGGCTCTGAGCCACCTGGTCTAGTGAAAGGTGTCCCTGCCCATGGCAGGGGGATTGGATCTAGATGGTCTTTAAGGCCCCTTCCAACTCAAGGCTTTCTGTGAGTCTGAATTACAAACCCACAATGACAAAGAGAAAACAGCAAACCTGGCCTCCACTGCATTATTGGAGGTTGCTGCAGTCACTTGTGTCACCTGGAGACTGGTTTGGATCTGGAGAAATTTTCATGGTCCCACAGTATTTCAGTGTGACTTTCCTGGTTCAGGGCCCCAAAAGATGCTGGAACAGATTATCTGCAAGCACAGAATTGGTTAAGCTGCCTGTGAACCTGAATGGAGAAGTGTATTCATGTTATTGCAGCGTTTACCCTGTACAGGTGATATTTGGTTTCCATTTGAAGATGAAATGTTCTTGCACAATGCTTGTATATGCAAAAATACTGGCTTTAAATCCTAATTCCAGCTTCACACAAGGATGTGTAATCCATCAGAAATGTTTAACACGGAGCCATATTAGCTTTGGGCTGGGTGGTGTGGTTTGTTTAAAGTGTGTGATGAGTAATGGCAGCTCTTACAAATACCCCTCTTGTTAATTTGGGTCTGCCCTTTATCAGCCCTTTTGCATAGAAATCACTTCTTTTCAGCAGAGACTAAATGAAATCCCTTCATACAGATGAGAATTGTGCAATTCAGGCTAATTAAAGGGGAAGTTTTCTGTTATTGTGAAAGGACAATCTAGATAACCTGTTTGCTGTACATCCTGGAGGGGATTTGCAGTTAAGAGTGAAAAGGAAAAGGACATTTCTCTTAAGAAGTGTCTTGAATAAGCTTTTTGTATTTCCAGAAGCAGCTACATTGATAATGACCTCCACAAGTAGAAATGCACAACAACCACTTAGGTGACTTTATCTGGCCATGATTTTTAGCTGCAATTCCAAAATATCATCAAATATGTTGCTATCCTTTAAACAAGGAAGGAGAGCACAAATACCAACAATTCTCATCAGCCTTCTGGGTTGGAAAGACCATTTAATTTATGCTCCCTTAGCTGTCAGCCTAAAGTCTGCTGCGCAAACCTTAGGTCTATGTTGGACCTCATAAACTTCTTGAGCATCAACTTAGGTGCAAACCTGCTACAAAACCCTTCAGGTACCACACTGATTTAGAGTGGCAGGACTTCACTGTTCTAGCAGAGAATTTTATTTACTTGCTCCTGCAAATCATTTCCAGAGTGGAAGTGAAATCAGTGCCTTGCTATCTGGATGTGATAGGATTTTCCTCCTGTCCCAACAGACAACAGGGGAAAAGATTTGTTTCTATTATACCATTACATCTAAATCTTTGGTTTGAGAGCAAAAGGAAAATGCTCCTTTAAGAAGTTCTGCCTGGACTTTTTGGCATGAGGACAAACTGTGGTGTGCTGGCAGGAGCAGCACTGTCCCTGTGGGTGCAAACCCCCTGAAGGATGAACAGGCTGCTGTCACAGGGGCCACACCTGCTGCATGAAAACCCACCATGCCATTAACTCGATGCAAACTAAACACAAGTGACTCAGCTCTGCATCCTCAGCAAGGACTTGCCTCTGCAGAAATGTTACTGACAAACTCAGCTCTTGTTTGCAAGGGCTGTTAAATTGTCACACAAATCAACCACCCCTCCCTCTCTTGTCCTTGGCATCCATCTGCTGAGCTGCTGCTGAGAAAGAAGAGGCAGAGTCCTTCAGGGCAAACGGGGACTTTCCAATGGGCAGAAACTTCCTCCTTTCTTTTGTTTTCAGTAACAACAGAGGGGTTTGTCTTCAGTCCCTGTGTCAGCAGGGAAATTGTGCCTGCCCGTCACACCTAGGATCTGAACAACCTGGATTTTTATTGGTGTAAAACCCACAGTGACCTGACCTTCTGCAGGAAGAATCAAAAGGGATTCCAGGAATGTTGCAATAAGCAGATAGTGGTATTAAACATATATAGACAAAAAGGCATAAAAGCTCATAAAAGCTCATAAGGAACTGATGTAAACCTCATAAAAAGAAGCATTTTATTGTAATAAAGAGTGAGGGTTGCAGACCACAGTGTGAGAAATAGCTACTTTTCATAGTTTAGGAAGGTTTATTAAACCTTATCAAAAATTACAACAGAAGACTGAATAAAGAAAAAAGGTTACAGCACCAGCAGCAAAAGATTTTCCTTGCCATGTGCTCAGCCCCCTCACACTGGAGACTTTCCCTTTTTAACCCTTTAACCCCTCCCAAAGTTTTGTCCATCAACCCCTTCTTTGCTGCCCAGTGGTGAAGATCTCTTCCTCAAATCCTGATTGGGGGTCAAGTGTGGCCATAGTGACAAGCCAGCCCTCCCAGATGTCCCAACCCCAGCTGTCCCTTGATAACCATGGGATGGGGTGCAGCATGACTATAAATCTATAAAACTTTTCTTAACTTATATACATGATATTTTTCTATTAATTGTGAGAGTTAATCATCACATGACTCATCTATCACAACAGGAAAAGAAGTTTCTGGTGGGAGGAACACTGGTTTTAAAGGTAGAACCAGCTCTTGAGGTTTGATTTGCTCCTTCTTTCAGATTACAAGGAAGTCATGGTGTTCCAGAGTAGAAGCTGGTCCCAAAAGGTTGAGACCAGGGTGTGATAAGATCACCAGGGTATTTTATCCGTATCTAGGAAGAAGCCCTGCAGAGCTTATCTTTAGCTTTGACTGAAAGTAGAAGCCCTGTTTTTACCAAGAATTTTGATCTCTTCGTGTTTTGGAGAAAGAAAAAGAAAACCCCAAACCACCTGAAGTTTACATTGAGGTGAGGTGTATCACAGAGGGATGGGGGCTGACCAAGGCAAGAGACCCTCCTGTAATTTAAACTGTTCTTTCAATAATAACAATAATTTCTCAGTACATGTTGATTTCAGCAGGCACCAGATTTCCTCTTCTTGTTCTGGCATTTCACATATCACTAAGGGAAGGTGAGGCTGTGTCATTGTCATTCGGATTTTTATTTCTTCAGAAGTCAAAACTGAATTCAAGTCAAGTTCATTAAACTGCAATTTACATATATGATAAAAAGGCATGATTCATGCTGATAAAAATTGAAACAGCAATCAATATTGATACAGTAATTGATATTTGAGAATAATAAAATAGTCAAAAGTTGTAATGCCAAAGAAGAGAGGGAGAGGAGGGGCTCCACCCACCCCCCCTTCCCAGCAGATGTTGTCAAGGACCACAGGAAAGAAGCTGAAGATAAAGTTGCTAAAAATGAGCAAAAAACCTGGTTGGGTGCCAGAAAATGCTACTTATAAGGGATTTATTGCCTTGATATGTAGATATAGTGATACGTTAGTCTTGGCTTACATTGTAGTGGCTTGATGTACATGTGTAACCCAAACGTGAATTAAAGGACAACGAAGAAGACTACAGAGCCTTCATCAGTGACGACCCCCAAAGACTTGTGTGACCACCAAACCGAGTGGTGGCGCATGGGTGGTAAAGCTGGTAATGAAGGTGGAGATAGAGATATGATGAACCAAAAATGGGAGGAGATGGAATTGACACATGGCATATAAGGGGTGATTTTCACTTGGCAAGCTCGTACGTGATGTTGCAAGGGTCCTAGAACCCTGCCCTCTCTACCCCATGGTTATCTTTTGCTTATGCACTATTATTGGAACCAAATTATCCCTTATTTTAATCAAATTATATTGTATCCAATTTTATATTTTTTTTATTTTAACTATTCAATTAAAATTGTTACTACTTTTAATATTGTTTGGCTTTTTTTATGATAGGATAATTGGGCAAACATAACAATTTTGGTGCCGACATCCATGACTCTCTCAACTCCGGGGAGGTGGATAGCTTCTGGGAAGGAGCTCCCCACCAGACTTTTAAGTGGTCCCAAGGCTAGACCACTCTCCCTTGGGAAAAGAGAGGTTTTATTACAATAACGCATAAGCAAATTCGTTTTTAAGAGCACGCAAGAGAGGCTCCCATCAGAGTGCCAGCTTATAGGAGAGATAGTACCCATAGAAAACTGCTTTGTGCACAAAGACCCTTGTGAGAAAAGGAGGCTGTGAGTATCACAGGGTTTTGGGTCGGGGGGCAGCTGTATGCATGTGTGAGTGTGTGCGGAGTGTCTGAGACGGGGGCTGGGCAGTCCAGAACCCCCGAAGCGAGTGGGACCTCCCAGTACCGCGTTTTCGCGTTCTCCACGAGGAGACCGGCCGGAAAAGGAGGGAAGTGAAAGAAAAGTGAATGAGTGGGGACCCCGAGAGGGTTTGACCCAGGGGGAAGGAGGGGATCCCTGGTCCAGGCACCTGTGGGAGGGTCCTTGGGCAGGAGGGATTGACTCAGTGGGGAGACTGAGAAAGAGAGTGAATGAATAGGTTCAATTTCCTTGGAGGGGTTGGTAGCAGGCAATTTAGTATGCGATTAGATGGTGAGAGGACGGGGCTAATAGATTGAGAAAGAGGGATAGATAGGAGTGGAACAAGTAGATTGCAGAAGGAGAGATAGGAGTGGAACAGGTAGATTGAAAAGGCAGTGTGACAGAGTAGTAAGTGAGGAAGTTGAGCCACGGGGTGAGTGTGGGAAACTAAGACTCTCCTGGTACCGGGGATTTCTTAGTTTGTTGCCACCAGAAATGGGTCAGGGAAAAAGTAAGTTCCTTGACCCAGGGGCTGCGGATTGTAGGAAAAATTCGCAGTGGTTTGAGGAATCTGGGAACTGTGAGGGGGTTCTCAGGGGGGGAGCATTCCTCAGGACAGCCCACTGGGGATGATAATACGGTTTTGGGATGAATGGGAATCCCGAAGGGAAGAAAATCAGGGAATTCAGAGGGCAGTGCCTAAGGGACATAATATAGGAAAAGCTTTGAGTGAGCATCAGAAAAAATATCTGCCGCTGGCAGAATGGTTAAAAGGTATAGATACTGATACTGCAGTAGGGCAGGTTCTGTTAAAAATTCAGTTTGTGACCAGATCTTGCAGTGACATCAGGAAAAAGCTGGAAAAATTAGAAGACTGGCAGGACAGGGGACTTCAAGTGTTACTGAGAGAAGCACAAAGGGCGTTTGTAAAGAGAAATGAGAAAAAGCAGAAAGCATATGCCAGAATTTTGGTTGCAGCAGTTCAAGAAATGCAGGCAGCTTTGAATACAGAAAAATCTGCAGGGAAAAACAAACGGTGGGTGTCAGCATCTAATTTTAGAAACACAAGACCTGTGCATTTTTCCCGCCACAAGAAAAGATACTTAAAAAATTCTTGTCCTACTTTAAAGGATGCGGGACCTACCTGTTTTTATTGTCATAAAAAGGGGCACCTGCAAAAAAATTGCAGAAAGAAACAGCAAGATGAGAAAACTTCTCAGGAGAATCAGAGAGGGCAAGAGCTTTGTTTAACGAAGAGGACTGAATTACACCCAGAAGAGGCCTTGATAATAAAGCTAAGAGTAGGTCCTCAGAGTGAAGAAGTTGTATTTTTAGTAAATACAGGAGTTTTTCAGTCGACAGTGACAAAATTACCCCAGGGATGTGAGATAAGTCGTGAGCGACTCACATTTCAGTAATCGGAATTACGGGAGGTGGTTTCCCTGTTCCTGTAATAAAAGGAGCGCAAATTGAAACAGATGACAAATTTGGAGTAAATGATTTATTGTTGATACCAGAGGCCGAGAATAATTTGTTAGGCAGAGATCTATTAATAGCCTTAAATTTACAGATAAAACCCTGTGAAGAAAAACTTAAAATTTATTCTTTAACTGAAGAAGATAATCTAGAAATTAATGACACGGGTTGGCGTTCAGATGAAGTGGGAAAAAGTTTAGGGTGAAGGAGTCTGGTCCCCTTAGTCCCTCCTGGTCAGCACAAGCCTGTGAATTTTATGTATTACTCTGTGCATTATTAATATTAAAAGGGCAAGAAGGGACTATTTATACAGACTCCAAATATGCTTTTAGTGTAGTACATACTTTTAGAAAAATTTGGAAGGAAAGGGGTCTTATAAACTCTCAAAGGAAAAGGTTAATACATGGGGAATTGATAATTCAGATACTTGAAGCTTTAAAAGGCTCAAAGAAAATAACAGTAGTTCATGTAAAGGAATGCCAGAGAGTGAGGGATATTAGAGTCAGAGAAATAATTTGGCTGATGAAGAAGCAAAAAAGAGCAACCTTAAGAAAAAGAGATACTGAAATCATGACCTTACACAAAATAGAATTTCAGCAGGAGACACTTTCCCTTCCACTAGTAGAACTGGCAGCTATAAGGAAATTAGGAGCAACATTTAAGGAGGGAAAGTGAGTTTTTCCTGATGGCAGGATTATGGTGCCAAAACCAGTGGCACATTAGATCTTAGATAACTTGTGTAGACACTGGGGAACAAGAGCCTTTTGTGATCACTTTTTAAAATTTTATGGGTGCATAAGGATATTTGAAATTGGAAAACAAATTACCCAGGTGTGTCTGACCTGTCAAAAGGTAAATAAGAAAGTGTTAAAGAGCCCTCCCTCTGGACGACAAAAAAAAAAAAGCCTACAGGCTATTTGAAAAGATCCAGATTGATTTTGTAGACTTGCTTAAAGTGGCTCAGTGGAATATTTGTTATTATAATAGATCAGTTAACTCAGTGTGTTGAAGCATTTCCAGCAGCTCGGACTACAGTTTAAACGGTAGCTAAAATATTGTTGGAACATGTAATTCCAAGAATGTGAAAATATGGTGGGATTTAAGTAGATTTATATTAACCCTGATTTATTAAGAAGGAACTAAGCATCCTGGAGTGGCTGCGGACCGCAGATCCCTTGAGCTCAGAGGCAGAAGAACACCGGTGGAAAAAGAATAAAAGACCTTCTGAATGGGTGGGAACAGCCTAAAAAGATCGAAGATCTCCTCCAGGATCACCCACCCGCAACATTATTAGAATTGATTACAGAACTGCAATTCCAGAAACTGAGATTGATAACACCTGTTGCTAAAAGAGCTCAGAGACAAGTAAAATGTTGGGAGTGCAGTAAACATGGTTTAGGGTGTCATCCATGAATATGTATTGTTTGCACACTTTGCTTAAACTCATGGTGGAAAGTAAGAGGGAAGAGAAAGAGAGACAATTGATTTGCTTGTTTTGCTATGGTTATGTATTTAGCCAGCTAACTATAGAACTCATTGCTATTGATTTCTTTGAAATACCTTTGAGACTGGGAGACGGGACTCTTCCAGCAGCAATTGGATTAATAGAGAACTCAGATCAATTGGTTCTTGCTATATTGGCAATAGCATAAATAAGAGAACGAGCAACTCATAATATTATAGACCAGTGTCTCATAATTGATTGTTGTTGTGGAGAAGAAGTCTATATATCACATCATAGGCATGTTTTTGGGGCATAATGGCCCTGGAATTGGAGGCTGAGACTTAATGCACTTCCTGCCCTTGAAGAAAATTTAAAAAAAAAAATTAATTAAGTCTTATTGTGGTTGGCATATCTCTGAAATTTTGGAAAATATAAATTTATAGTGTTCTGGCCTAACCTTTTCCCTGTTCTTTTCATTTTAATTGTGTCTTCTTAACTAGCCAGAACAGAGAAATGGAATTTAAAAGGGGACAAGCAAACCCTGTGGGGCTACGGGTACCAAGGAAACGAAAAGCACCAGTGACTAGATTCCGAGATATTACCTTTGCTACCAAGAAGACTGGCATCTTGGCCCTTGGTTGCAACCCAAGGGGCCTTGAGAAAGGTAGAAAGGTAGATATGTAGATTTCTTGAGGATTATTTTCGCTGTGATCATTGTGGTACCCTGGACAGTTGGCCAAAGCCAGAGAGCCACACTAGACTGAGTTTCGGCAATGAAGAAGCAAACAAGGCAAAAACCAAGTCTCAGTAATTTCAACATTTGTGACTATTGCAACCACCTTGTGTCGATTAAGGACAAGATGAAATCTGTGTTTGTGATACACCTATATGTTAGTTCTGCTTGCTATAATCACAGCAGTTTTATAGATGTTTGTATTAAGGAAAGAAAGATGTATTGGGTAAGGAAAAATTTGAGATATAATAGACAAGCTCCTTATCCCCATGGTGATCAAATTTGCCCTCAATATGGAAGATTCTTTTGTTTTGAAAGAGATGATAATGGAAAGGATCCAAGTACAGGGAAACCAGGCACTAAAAGAAAAAAGGAAAGAGAGAAAAAAAAAAAGAAAAATAAACAAAGGGGAACAGAGGAAAAAACAGGAGAAAAGAGTCAACAGAATTGGCTGAACTGTATAAACAGTTAAAAGAGCACTACAAAGATTGGGATTTGCCAGCCTCGAATAAGAATCTGTTTGTGGGATTGATACAAGAGATTGCTACGGAATTGGGATTATCCAAATGTTGGATTTGTAGAGGTCTAAAAATGGCTGAAAGATGGCTGTGGAAAAGTGAGAACTTACCTCCAGAGCAATTTTTAAAGTAGAATCGTACCCAAATTTCTGGAACATTGAAGAGACCTGAAGGATGGATTTTAAGCCATCAAGTAATTAGAATCATTTGTGTAACTCGAGAAAGAAGGAAATTTAATAAAGTAGTGGGGCATACTCTTTGTAAATCCACATTAGTAGTCAATATGGATAATTGTTCAAAAGTTTGGTGACCTGAAACCCCTATAAGATATTGAGGACCAATAAAAAAAAATAATTGTGAATGGGATGAACAGATTAATTTATGCTAGTACAGAAGTCCTGGAGCTAACCCTACCAATCCATTGACAGCCTGAGGTCATATTGAGAACACCTGGAGAAAACTGATAAGAAATGGAAAGCCCCAGATGGGATATATTGGATTTGTGGCCAATGAATATACAGTAAGTTACCTCAAAAATGGGGAGGAACCTGTATGTTCAGAGTAATACAACTCTCCTTCTTTGCTCTACCGAGGTCTAGGAGCAATGTGTTAAGAACTCCTCTGTATGAAACCCTGCAGCAGAGTAAAAGGGATTTGAATTTCAACTTTCCAACAGCAGGAGAGAATCAAAAAGGATGGGAGGATGAGTGGCCTTCAGAATGAATTATAGCATATTATGAACCAGCAACATGAGCTCAGGATGGGTCATGGGGATATAGAACCCCAGTTTACCTGTTGAATCGATTAATAAGGCTCCAAGCAGTAGTGGAGGTGGTGTCAAATCACACCTCCGGTGCTTTAAAAATGTTAGCCAGGCAATATACGCAAATTGTAGGCATTTGTGTAACAAAATAGGATTGCCCTAGACTATCTGTTAGCAGAAAAAGGAGGAGTTTGTGGGAGATTGAATAAATCTGAGTGCTGTGTAGAAATTGATGATTATGGGGAAGCTATCACAGAACTTGCAGAAGAAATTAAAAGAGTAGCTCATGTGCCAGTACAAAAGTGGAATTCAATCTTGAAAGCAGATTGGTGGGATAACCTCTTCAGAAGCGTTTGGAAGAAAAAGTTAGAGTTCATGTTGTTATGCTCGATTCTGAGACTTCTGCTTCTGCCTTGTATGATTTTGTGTTTTATTAAGCTAATTCACTCAGTGGTTCAGGGGATGCAGATTACAATAATGTCTCTAGATTCAGAATCAGCAGAAAAAGGAAAACCCAGATCTATAATGGTATTAAAAGCTAAATTGACCCCTGTTAAAGAACAAAGACCTAAAAAGAATGAAAGAGACAAAGAAATGCTAACTAAACTTGAAAGACAGTGTGAAAGACTAGAGGCAGTAATAGATATGCTAGAAAAGTTTGAAGTTGAAAAGAGACAACGAGAAAATCAAAATTCTGAAAAAATATAAAAGATATCAGAGCATAGCTTTTTAATAAAGCACGAATCATAATGATCAAGAAGATAAATGGGGGATTTGTGATAAATAGGTATGATTCATGCTGATAAAAATTGAAACAGTAATTAATATTGATACAGTAATTAATATTTGGGAATAATAAAATAGTTAGATGTTGTAATGCAAAAGAAGAGAGGGAGAGGAGGGGCTCCACCCCCCCCCCTCCCGGCAGATGTTTTCAAGGATCACAGGAAAGAAGCCAAAGATGTCATTGCTAAAAATGAGCAAAAACCTGGTTGGGTCCCAGAAAATGCTACTTATAAGGGATTTAATGCCTTGATATGTAGATATAGTGATACGTTAGTCTTGGCTTACATTGTAGTGGCTTGATGTACATGTGTAACCCCAAGGTGAATTAAAGGACAACGAAGAAGACTACAGGGCCTTCATCAGTGACGACCTCCAAAGACTTGTGCGACCACCAAACTGAGTGGTGGTGCATGGGTGGTAAAGGTGGTAATGAAAGCGATGATAGAGATATGACAAACCAAAAATGGGAGGAGATGGTATTGACACATGGCATATAAGGGGTGATTTTCACTTCGCAAGCTTGTACGTGAGGGGGCAAGGGTCTCAGAACCCTGCCCTCTGTACCCCCCGGTTATCTTTTGCTTATGCGCTATAATTGGAACCAAATTATCCCTTATTTTAATTGAATTATATTGTATCCAATTTATAGTTTTCTTATTTTAACTATTCATTTAAAATTGCTGCTACTTTTAATATTGTTTGGTTATTTTTATGATGGGATACTTGAGCAAACATAACCAAAGTCAACCAGCTATCTTAAAAAAAAAAGCAGAGAGAACTTTTCATCCTATTTTCTTTTCCTTTTTGTAGTTTGATATCTACAATCCCCAGTTGATATTGACCCCCAGCACCTTCTAATGCAGTCTGAATATATACAAATATCAGGACCCTTCATGGCTGACAATCAATTGCACTTTATCCCCACCCCCTCTCCACCATTTCTTTTATCCAACCCCTGGCACTCCTATAGATCAAGAATGGTGTGGCCAGCAGGAGCAGGGCAGGGATTCTTCCCCTGTGCTCAGCACTGCTTGGGCAGCATCTCGAGTGCTGTGTCCAGTTCTGGGTCCCCCAATTTAGGAAGGACATGGAGGGGCTGGAGTGTGTCCCAGAAAATGGCAAAAAGGCTGGGGAGAGGAGAGGAAAGGGCAAACACGGATGGGCTGTTTGCCCTTTTCAAGGGCAGGAACAGGGGTGGGCAAAAGGAAGAAATTACTACCAGGGAAGAGTAAAAAAAGCAAAGGTGAAGCAGAGGAAATGCTCAGGGCAGTTTCGGGGTGGCTGCCAGGCAGCCCTGGCTCTGAGCAACAGCGTCTGCAGTGGCACAGGAAACTCCCAGCTGATGGGAACAAGCTTTCTGGGTGACTGCAGAGGCCAGGACAAAGCTGAGTTGTTTCCCTGGTGTCCCCCAGCCCTTGCTGGCCCCAGGGGCTGATGGCATTTGCTCCCCCTCAGGTTCATGTCCCCACACCAGCAGCATGGGCGTGCTCCCCCTGCTCTGTGCAATGCAAACAGGGGCTGCTGAGCCAGTGCTGCTGTGTCTGTGCGTGCAAGGATGGGGCACCTGTGTGAGCTGGGGGAGAGGCCAGGGCTGCAGAGGAGGGATGTTGTTGGCAGCTCCATGAGGACGCTCTAGGACGCTGCCCTGGGCTGTGCAGCGCACTGTGGATGGATCAGCCCCTGCTCTGCTGCTCCTTCCCGTCTGCCCCAGGGCCCTTGCAGAGCACCATCCATGCTGTTTGCCCCCAGCCTGCCCATGGCCAGCCTGGGGCTGCTCACAGGGGTCTGAAGGAATCCTGAGCACGGCCCTGAAAATCTGCACATAGGAGAAAACAATGAACATAAAACTAACATATACCAAACAGGAACTTATGGCAATGAGTCCCAGTTCTCTGAGGTGGGATTTGAAGCAGGAGAGCTTGAGGATCTGTGGCACCTCACAGAAGAACTGGCCCAGGGCATTGCCATGGCACAGGAGCAGGGAAAATGTATTGGCTGTGTGCAGCAGTGAATAGAGAAAGCCACTGGCCCAGGCAGCTGCTGCCACGTGGGCACAAGCTCTGCTGCCCAGGAGGGTCCCATAGTGCAGGGGTTTGCAGATGGACAGGTAGCGGTCATAGCACAGGATGGTCAGCAGGGAAAGTTCTGCTGCAATGAAAAAGACAAAAAAAAAAATAGCTGGACCGCACATCCTGCGTAGGAGATGTTCCTGGTGTCCCAGAGGGAATTGTGCATGTCTTTGGGGATAGTGGTGCAGATGGAGCCCAGGTTGCTGAGGGCCAGGTTGAGCAGGAAGAAGAACATGGGCGTGTGCAGGTGGTGGCTGCAGGCTACGGTGCTGATGATGAGGCCATTGCCCAGGAGGGCAGCCAGGGAGATGTCCAGCAAGAGGCAGAAGTGCAGGAGCTGCAGCTGCCGCATGTCTGCCAATGCCAGCAGGAGGAAGTGCCTGATGGAGCTGCTGTTGGACATTTGTGCTGTCTTGGCATGGAGATCTGTAAGGAAAGTAATCATGGAATACTTGGGTTTGGAGAGAACTTTAAATATCACAGCACAGCCTGGGGCCACTTTTCCCCCACTGCCAGCCCAGGGCCCTGCTGCCTGGAGCTGTCCCTGCCAGCAGCTGCTTCCCTGTGCCCAGGGCTGGGCCCTGCCAGTGCTGCCAGAGCCCAGCCCAGCCCTGGGGGCTCAGCTCTGCCCTGCAGACCCCTCCCAGCTCAGGCACTGCCCAGGGGCAGCTCTGGCTCTGCAGGCTCCGATCGCAACAACAGAGCAACCCTGAAGAGGCTGGAAAAGCAACACTGATCCTGCTTCTAAGAGGCCCTGTGCTGATCTCAATAACTGCCCAATTAATTCAGATATAAGGGAAATTTTGTTTTATTTTTTACTGCCTGAACTGAGAGAGGAATATCTATGTGCAATTCAACATTCAGGCAACCCAGAGCAGGAGATTAAAAAAACCAGGATTTTCTCTTTTATGCATCCCCTGCCTTGCTGTTCCCCCTGCATAATCTACTTGGAAATGTTCTGCAGGTAAATGGCATGCTGGAAGCAGTCCTGAACAATGCAGCATCCTCCCCACACAAGGAGAGCACTTTCAAGCCTGACCAGCTGTCTCCTCCCACCCAGATCTTGTCCCCCGGTGCTGGAAGCAGCTGCCAGGACTGGCTGAGAGCTGTCTATGGAACGCAGCAGAGTCCCTGCCCCAGCACAGCACCCTGGGCTGCAGGACCCTGCTCTGCAGGACAGCCCTGGGCACCCCTGGCTGCTCTGCACAAGAGACAAGCAGAGAATGTACTCACAGGGTCTATAGGCATTGGGATGTTCCAGCTTCAGGAGATGGCTCCAGGAGCTGCAGCTGCATTGTCTTGCAGCCAGAGGTTCCTGTGCCAAGGGCTGGCAGTGATTCTGCGCCAGGCACTTCTCAGCCCCTTCCCAGCCCTGACTGATTGAAGCTCTCTGTGCCTTTGTGATGTGCCTGGGGTGGCTGCAGGCAGTGCCCCAGCCCAGCTGCACTGGCAGAAGAGCTGCTCATCAAGAGAAATGTGCTTTTGAAGCTCTTCTTGGTTACCAGGAACTGCCTCTGTGCCAGGAGCCCAGCCCAGCTCAACAGCACAGACAAAGCACCAGGACATTAATGAGCCTCTGGGGCTTTGTGCTCTGGCCTTGAACATCAGTCCCTTAGAGGGAGCTGAAGAAACCTCTCCAGAACTCCAAGTCAGAATCCAACTCCAAAGTTTCTTGGATTTTAATGGGTCCCACTGAGGAACATGACTGAGAAAGTGTCCCCAGGCCCCAGGCAGAGCAGAGAACTGCAGGCACTGATGGCAGTTGGGGACAAAGAGAAGCCAAGTCTTGGTGCCCTGGGGCACAGCAGGGTCTGTGCCACCAAGGGCTGGGAGGAAACCCCTTGTCCTGAGGCACGGGGGCCTCCTGGCACAGCCCTAGCCAGGCTGGGCACTGTCAGCCCCTTGTCCTGCCCTCAGCATCCCCCCCTAGCCCACATCCCAGTGGCCTTAAGGATCTGCTGGAAGGAGTCCCTGGGGAGCCTTGCTCAGAAATGGCCCTGGGGGCTCCTGAATGCTCCCGGCAGGGACTGCAGGTTTTTCAAAGGACTTGGGGTTTGGCTTTTGCCTTGGAGTCTCTGAGAGGTCTGTTCAATCTTGTCCTCCAATTCTCTGCTGTAATTAGTCCCTTCAGAGGCTTTGTCAGTAACAACACTCAGTGGAGCTTATTAATGCTTCAGGGTACATCAGTTATTTTAAGGTACTTGGTGTTGCCCTTTTGATATCGACTCTATGAGACGTTTTTGCAATCACGGCCCCAATTATCTGCTTTAACGAGTCCCTTGAGAGCTTTGTATATACACTCAGTGGGGCTCATTAATGCTTTGAGATACTCAAGGTTTTTGAGGTACTTTGGATGTTCCTTTCCACTCTGAATATCTGAGAAGTGTATTTTCCAATTCTGGCCTCCAATTCTCTCCTCCAAAGAGTCCATGAAGAGCCTGTGTTTGGGATGGACCTCAGTGGGACCCATTCATGCTTTGAGGCACTTTGAGTTTTTTCTCTGACTTTGACTCTTGGAAAGGTTTGTGCGATCTAAAGCTCTGAGTTTCCAGGGCTCATCTCCAAATGCACCATGGGGCTCATTAGCATCAAGCAATACCTGACGAACCATGGCTCTGCCTTGATTTCTGTCGGCTCTGGAGAAATTCATTAGGTGGATTTCCTTTTACATTTGTGGAGAAATATTTGAAACAGCTTCTAAGAAATCTGTATTCCTATCTTAAAGGGTATCTTTTATTGCTGTTCTTATTATACAAGAGGTGATTGCAGAATTCGGTGATTGATATTGATCCACTGTCTCTCCTAAGGAGGTCTGGCCAGGTCAGAAAAGTTGTACCTTGGAGCTGACCCAGTGTGGACAACCTTGCCCCAAATTCCCCAACCCTGTGTGAGAAACGATTTTCACTTTCAAAAATATAAATTATTTACTAAGACCTTATCAAAATACAACAGAAGGATCTTGATTTTCATATCTGTTAAAATACAACAAATACTGAATAAAGAAAAGAATATAGTGCCGGGACCAAAGAATTCAGTCACCATGTGCTCATCTACAAAATGGATGCTCTGTCTTTTATACCTCTAGCCTCTCCCAAAGTCTTGTCAATCCACTCCTTCTTCACTGTCCAGTGGTGGAGATCACTGTCTTACACCTTGATTGGAGGTCAGGTGCTGCCATAGTATCAAGCCAACCCTCCCAAATGCCCTGACTACTGAGGCCATCCTGTAATAACAATGCAAGGGGAAGGACAACTATACATCTACAAAACTTCTCTTAACATATATTTAATATTCACCTTGGAGTTGTAGGAGTCAACCATAGGATTACTCATTTATAGCACTCCTTTTCTTTCTCTCAGTCATTTTGCTTGAACAATTAAGTAAAAAAATTTTCTCTCTCACTTGAATCAGTCATACCAGCAGCTGTTGATGTGGGCAAGGACAGTGGGAGCAGGAGAAAAAATTCTCAGGTTTTCCTTAGACACACTTATTTGGAATGGACAAAAGGGCATCCCAGATGTCCAGTATGGCTTTGGCTGCCATCTACCGTGCCTATGTGGCTGCTACCCATAGCTGGTGTATTGTAGGGGTGAATACAGAGGCCAACTCGGTCCTGCCCTCCAGTCCCTGTTGAATTAAAAGACAACTGAGGAATGATAGAGGTCTGGAATGGCCTTATGTCCCTACCTTATCATGCCTAGGGGTTGCTACTCACAGCAGGGCTATGGAGCCTTCTTGGTAGCAAACAAAGGGGCCAACTCGGTCTTGCTCTCCTTCCTTTGTCTTATTTTCTTGAAGAAGCTGTCCCATTACCTTTTACAGTCCCTTGTTTACTTCTCCTCAACAGATGCTGGTAATTCTCACCCATGAAAACAGAAAGAAAGTTCTCGAGCTTGTTAGTGGAAGCTTGACTCTACTTTTTGGGCGTCTTGGTGTTTTACTGGCTGTCTCTCAGTCTCTGCTTGAGAGTCAATCTGGTTTCACCCAGCCTCGATGTTACAGTCCACTCTTTGGGTTCTTCCTCTGTGCCTTTGACTCTGTTGCCATGAGTCCATCCTTGCTCTGTAGTTCACATGGCCCATTCAGTGATGAGCAGTACCTGAAAGGACCTTCCCACTGAGGAGTTAGAGGCTGATCTCTCCTTGACTTAATCACCACCCAATCCCTGGGATTAATATTATGGATTCTGAAATCCAGATTGGTAGTTTGAGGAATTGTCCCTTTATGTCTTAGCCCTTCTAAGGTTTCTGCTATGGACATAACATATTTCTTGGCATTGGCTTCCCCTTCCTCATAGGTGGCAACCTTCTGGGGTGAGGTCAGGAAGGATAATCCAAACATCATTTCATAGGGTGACACCCCCAGATCTGACTGGGGTTGGGTTCTAATTCTTAATAAGGCCAAAGGGAGACATTTTATCCATGACATTTGGGTTTCAGTCATTAGCTTAACTAGAGCTCTTTTAAGAGTTTCATTCATTCTGTCAACCTGACTGGAACTCTGTGGATGCCATTGAGTGTGTAATTCCTATTTTACTCCCAGGGCCTGAACAACTTTCTGCAATATCTTCAATGTGAAATGAGTTTCCCAGTCTGAACCAATCCTGTTTGCCATTGCATATCAGGGACTGATTGATTCTAGAAGTGTTTTACTCACAACATTGGCAATGGCTTTTACAGTGGGTACCACCTCTACCCAACGAGCCATCTGTTCTACTATCACTGGCAAAAACTTCCACTGTTGTACCTGGGGAAGCTCAGTAAGTCTACTTGAATGTTTTGGAAGGGCCATAAGGCTAGTTCTCGCTCTCTCCTGGGTGTTTTCCTCATAATTTTGTTATTTACTTTTTGACATATCACATACCATTCACTTGCTTGCTTAGCTATTCTGAAAATTCCTTTGCATCCCAAATCCCTTAGAGATTGATCACTTAGCACTTGTGTACCCCAATGTTTTGTTCCATGTATGCCTTCTAGCATTTTCTTGGCAAAGGGTTTATTCAACATTGGCCTCCCATCTGCTAATCTCCACTTCCTTTTGTTATCTTTCTTGGCTCCCATTTTGAGGAGTTCTTCCTTTTATGTCCCACTGAACATCAGGACTTTTTGTATTTTTCTCAGGGGTGTTAGTATTATAATTAGTTTTTCTGTCTCTGATTCAGTTGCATTTTTAGCTTCTAAATTGGCTAAATTGTTCCCTTGCTCCCCTTTTTTATGTCCTTTAACATAAACCACCATTACTTCCTCTGGTAATTGTAAGGTTTCTAACTCTTCTAAAATAAGTTTTTCGTGAAACAGTCCCTTTCCCTTTGAATTTAATAGCCCCCTCTCTTCCCAATTTTTTCCAAAGGTATGCACTATGCCAAAAGTGTATTTTGAGTCTGTATGTATTGTTCTTCATTTCCATGCTAATATTTCCAGAGCTCACTTTAGGGCATATAACTCCCATGCTTGGGCTGATCAGTTGGAAGGTAACTTTTTCTTTTCTATGGCCATCAATCCTTCATGCCCTATAGTGTACCCTGATACCCTGTGCCCCTTTATTACCTGTGAAGATCCATCGATGTACAATCGTTTTCCACCTTGGAGTTGTTGATCTGTTAGGTCCTGTCTTATTTTAGTTTGATAGTTTACAACCTCTAGGCAATTATGTATTAGTTTCTCATCTGGTTCTCCATACAAAAACTGGGCAGGGTTGAGTTGGTTACTCAATATTAGCTTTAAACCATTTTGTATTATGATGGCTTCATAATTTAGCACTCCGGAATCAGTGAGCCATTTCTCAGCCTTTTGACTTAAGATACTCCTTACTGAGTTTGGGATATATATCTTCAATTTTCCCCCAGAAGGTATTTTTTTGCTTTCTGATATAAGTAGGGCAGTCACTGCCACAGCCTGAATGCAGGTTGGCCACCTGCAGCTGACAAAGTCTAGTAATTTTGATAAATTGGCCACTGGTTTCCTGGATCCTTTCCAGTCCTGGGCTAACACTCCATGTGCTACCCATTTTTCTATATCCACAAACAATAGAAGGGTTTGTCTAAGGCAGGAAGACTCACTGCCGATGCACTGACTAATTTTTGCTTTAAAGCTTCAAACTTTTGTTGATCTTCTTTCCATCTAATCTCTTCTTCAACTAACTTTTCGTACAAGAACTGGATGGCCTGTGTGTATCCTTCAATCCATAGCCTACAATATCCCAACAGGCCTAAAAACTTTCTGACTTCTCTCTTAGATTTTGGCCATGGGTGTGACACTATACTTGTAATTCTCTCAGGGTTCAGCCACCAGCTCCCTTGACAAATCATATGTCCTAGGAATTTTATTTCCCACTCTACAAACTGGAATTTACCGTTTGATACCCAAAGTCCTTGGTTCCCCAGAAAATTTACAACACTATGGTGGATTTCCAAACTTCTTTTTCTTCCTGTCCTGGGAGAAGCAAATAATTTACATATTTGATGATCTTTATCTCAGGTTTAATGGAAAAGAGTTGTAGTACTTCTCCTAGGGCTTCACCAAAGAGGTTTGGGGATTCGGAAAACCTTTGGGGTAATCTAGTCCACCAAAGCTGTTGCTTCCTCCCAGAACTGGGGTCTTCGCATTCAAAGGTAAATATATCCCACTTTCCCCTACCAGTAGAAAAAAAAGCATCTTTTAGGTCTATCACACTAAACCACTGGTGGGGGGAATGTTACTTAGTAATGTAGAGGGGTTAGGCACTACTGGGTACCGATTCACTGCTCTTTTGTTCACTTCTCTCAAATCTTGGACAAGCCTGTAAGTCCCATCTGACTTCTTTACTGGTAATATGGGTGTATTATGGAGGGATATACATGGTTCTAAGGTCCTGTCCTCAAGCAGGTCCTTGATCACCGGCCATAGTCCTCGTTCTCCCTTCCAGGGAGAGCAAGTATTGTCGTGCTCGAACTGGATGGTTCTCATTAACTATTTTTATTGCTATAGGTTTGATGTTTAAGTTACCTCACTTCTTCCATTTTGCCCACACCATCTCATTAATTTTCCCCTTATTTTCTTCCCTTAATTGGAGAAGCTTAATTACCATTTTCCCCTTCTTTGAGAGCACTCCAATGTCAAACTGCACCCATAAATCCTGTCAGAATAAATTTCACCCTGCTTCTGAAACTAACAGAAAATCCCCAATTTCTTTTTTTTTTTTTGTTCCTTCAAACTTTATTTGCAAACAATTCCTTCTGAATTGTTATCATTTTGAAATTAAGGGGGCTTTCAGGCACAGATAAGGGAGAAGGAATAACAGTTCTTTACCAGAAAAAAGCAAATCAAAACAAAACAAAACAAAACAACGCAGTAATACAAAACACTGACAAGAGTCAGAATATGACCTGAAACCCTGTGGGTCAGGATGGTGGTAGCAGTCCTATTAAATGGTTGCTGCAGTCCTCCTGGAGTGGCAGATGTGGTTCTATTGAGGCAGTGATCCTGTAAAAGGCTGTAGTCTTCCTCTGAAGATCCTATGGTGGTGTAGGTGGGCTGGTCTTCCTCTGGAAATCCAGTGGGAAAGGACTGCTCCTCTGGAAAAGGCTGTCTCTGGTGTCCCAAAATCTCAGATTATAGCCAGGAAGGAATATTTGGCTCCTCCCCCTGGGTGGAGCATCTCACAATGGGATGATGTAATTTTGATCAGTCACGCAGTGACACTCAGTGGCCCATTAACAGCAGACGTCTTCCCAGAGGGAGGATTGGTTATGGAAGAGATAGAGAAAAACTGCCCAATTAATAACTGGCCCACCTCTAATAGATGGGAATAGAACACACATATTACCTTGCAGTCTAGGACATTATCCATGCCTTATTCTATTTCCATCTGCATCACAATGAAACTTTACATACTGTTCTCACTTAAGACTACATTTCCTTATGGTACACAACGGCTTTTTCCATCTTTCCACATTACCCACCAAGTGTAACAAGATCCTTGAGCAAAAACAATTCCATGTATGGGTTTGTCTTTGCCTGAGGCAGGATTAATCAAAACAGTCTTTCCTAAAATACCTTTCATGTGTACAACAGGGACTTTGTCTCCATCGACTGTGCGCAAAGGCTCAGACTGGGCAGGACTGGGCAGGACCAGCTCAATTTATGGACCCTCTGGTGTTGAACATCCAGGTGGCTTTTGCTAAGTTCATTTCCCAATTTCTGAAGATTCCCCTGCCAGTGCCTTCACGGTAGCCTTAAGTAGTCCATTGCACTGTTCAACTTTCCCGGCAGCAGGTGCATGATAAGGAGTATGATATATCCATTCAATACCATGTTCCCTGGCCCCGGTGTTGATAAGGCTGTTCTTGAAATGGGTCCCCTTGTCCAACTCAATTCTCTCAGGGGTGCCATGTCTTCACAGGACTTGCTTTTCCAGGCCCAAGATGGTGTTCTGGGCAGTAGTCTGAGACACAGGGTTGGTCTCCAGCCATCCAGTGGTAGCTTCCACCATGGTCAGCATGTAGTGCTTGCCCTGGCGTGTCTGGGGCAGTGTGATGGAGTCAATCTGCCAGGCCTCCCCATATTTGTACTTGGACCACTGCCCACTGTACCACAGGGGCTTCACTCCCTTGGCCTGTTTGATGGCAGCACACTTCTCACAGTCATGGATAACCTGAGAAATACTGTCCATGGTGAGATCCACCCCTCAGTCTCATGCCCACTTATAGGTGGCATCCCTGCCCTGATGGCCTGAGGCATCATGGGCCCATCAAGCTAGGAACAACTCCCCCTTATGTTGCCAAACTAAGTCTATCTTGGACACCTCTATTTTTGCTGTCTGATCTACCTGCTCATTGTTTTGGTCCTCCTCATTACCTCTACTCTTGGGGACATGGGCATCTACATGGCAGACCATCTACAGGTAGCCTCTCTACCCTGGTAGCAATGTCTTTCCACTCATCAGTAGCCCAAATTAGTTTTCCTCCACGCTGCCAGTTGGCCTCTTTCCACCTCTCCAGCCATCCCCACAGAGCATTGGCTACCATCCATGAATCAGTGTAGAGGTAGAGCTTTGGCAACTTCTCCCTTTCAACAATGGCCAGGGCCAGTTGAATGGCTTTGAGTTCTGCAAGTTGGCTTGATCCACCTTCTCCTTCAGTGGCCTCTGCAACCTGTCATGTGGGGCTCCATACGGCTGCTTTTCACTTCCGGTTCATCCCTACAATGTGACAGGAACCATCAGTGAAAAAAGCATAGCGTGTTTCCTCTCGTGGCAGTTGGTTATATGGAGGAGCCTCTTCAGCCTGTGTCACTGGTTCTTGTTCTTCATCTGTGACACCAAAATTCTCACCTTCAGGCCAATTTGTAATTACCTCCAAAATCCCAGGGTGATTCAGTTTACCTACACAGGCACGCTGAGTGATAAGAGCAATCCACTTGCTCCATGTGGCACTGTTGGCATGGTGAATGTAAGGAACTTTGCCTTGGAACATCCGCCCCAGCACCGGTAGTCGGGGTGCCAGGAGGAATTGTGTTTCTGTACCAACACCTCTGAGGCAGCTTGGACTCCTTCATAGGCAGCCAAGACTTCCTTCTCTGTTGGAGTGTAGTTGGCTTTGGACCCTCTGTATCTTCTACTTCAAAATCGCAGTGGTCGGCCCCGAGTCTCCCCAAGCACCTTCTGCCAAAGGCTCCAGGACATGCCATAGTTCCTGGCTGCAGAGTAGAGCACGTTCTTCACCTCTGGTCCTGTCCTGATTGGGCCAAGGGCTACTGCATGAATGATCTCCTGCTTGATCTGGACAAAGGCTTGTTGCTTCTCAGGGCCCCAGTGGAGAGTGTTCTTCTTGTGGGTGACCAGGTAAAGAGGGCTCACGATCTGACTGTACTCGGGAATGTGCATCCTCCAAAAACCTATGGCACCTATGAAAGCTTGTGTTTCCTTCTTGATGGTCAATGGAGACATCGCAGTGATCTTGTTGATGATCTCAGTGGGAATCTGACACCGTCCTAGGAACTGAATCTCACAAGCTGGTCCCTTTACTTTGCTCTTTTTAATGGCGAAACCAGCTCCCAGGAGGATTTGGATTATTTTCTTTCCTTTCTCAAACACTTCTGCAGCTCTGTTCCCCCACATAATAATAACATCAATATATTGCAGATGTTCTGGAGCCTCACCCTTTTCCAGTGCAATCTGGATCAGTCCATGGCAGATGGTGGGGCTGTGCTTCCACCCCTTGGGCAGTTGGTTCCAGGTATACTGCACTTCCCTCCAGGTGAAAGCCAACTGAGCCCTGCATTCTGCTGCCAGAGGAATGGAGAAAAATGCATTGGCAATGCCAACAGTGGCATACCACTTCGCTGCCTTGGACTCAAGCTCGTACTGGATCTCTAATATGTCTGGCACAGCAGCGCTCAGTGGTGGAGTCACTTCATTCAATGCATGATAGTCCACAGTTAATCTCCATTCTCTGCCAGACTTGTGCACAGGCCAAGTGGGGCTGTTGAAGGGTGAGTGGGTCTTGCTGACCACCCCTTGGCTCTCCAGCTCACAGATCATTTTGTGGATGGGGATCATGGCATCTCGATTTGTCCGGTACTGTCAGCAGTGCACTGTCAAGCACTCGTTGCTCTTCCACCCTCAGAAGTCCTACTGCAGATGGGCCTTCTGATAGTCCAGGCAAAGTGTTCAACTGCTTGGTGTTTTCTGCCTCCACAGCAGCTATGCCAAAAGCCCACCTGAGTTCCTTTGGGTCTTTGTAAATCCATTCCAGAGGAAGTCTATGCCCAGAATACACAGGGCCTCTGGGCCAGTCACAATAGGATGCTTCTGCCACTCATTTACAGTCAGGCTCACATCAGCTTCCATCAAAGTGAAATGTTAGGACCCCCCTGTCACACCAGCAATAGAAACAGATTCTGTCCCCACATATCTCAATGGGATTAATGTACATTGAGCACCAGTATCAACCAAAGCTTTGTATTCTTGTGGTTCTTATGTGCCAGGCCAACGAATCCACACAGTCCAGAAAACACGGTTTTCCCTAGTCTCTACCTGGCTAGAGGCAGGGCCCCTCTGAGCCTGGTTATCCTTCTTTCCCTGGGCATATGTCTTGGATTTTCCTTCAAGGGGATCAGACGTGTCATCATCATCATCATACCTGGCAGTTCGGCTACAGGCAACTGGTGCTGCTTTCCTTCTGGTAGAACTCCCTCTCTGAGCCCTGTCTTCCTTCAATTCATGCACCTGTCGTGCCAGAACAGCAGTAGGTTTTCCCTCCTATCTCCTTATGTTTTCCCCACAATCACACAGGTAGAACCACAGCTCAGCTCGTGGGGTGTACCTTCTCTTGCCATCTGGGGAATGTCTGCCTTGGATACCAGAACCTCTGATCTGCACTGCTGAAATTTGGAGAAGGTCTTCTTTAATCTCCTCTCTGAGCTTCTTATGATTCTCCTCTATCTTGTCCTCTAATTTCTGCAGATGTATTTCTACTGCTGCAATTCTGGCATGTGTTGGGCCATGTACAGCATCTGCATATGCTCCGAGCTTCCTTGCCATGTCAAGCACAGTCTTATCCCTCTCATCCCTCTTCATGATGGCTAAGGCAGAAGCATATTCGTGTGGCCCAAGTCGCACAAGTTTTCACCATATCACAGATGTGCATGGTACTAAGTCTGGGTTCTTAGCTGTCACGTCATCTGAGGAGATAATCTCTGCCACTGCCATTTCTCTCAGGTGTTGGATCCCTTGCTCTATGGTCTTCCACCGGGTTTGTTGCATATAGAGATCATCTGCACACAGGTATCTTTGTGCAACACTTTCCAAGACCCATGCCCAGAGGCTGAGTGGGTTAGCCCCCCTCATCATTCCTTGGTCTATGACAGGATCCTACGACAGGGATCCCAAATGCCTGGCTTCAGTGCCATCCAGAATTGTAGCCTCGCCTGCAGCATCCCAGAGACGGACCAGCCAACTAATTATGGATTCATCAGGTCGTCAAGTGTAATCCTTCCGTAAGCCATGAAGGTCCTTCAGGGAAAAGGACTCAATATTTGCGTCTGATCTTGCACCTGCTGCTTTGACTCCTGATTTTATGTCAGGAGGCATTGAGGTTCCTTCTCCTGCATCATCATCATTATCATCCTGGTTGATTAGTCTTGTCTGTGCATTTCCCACTTCTAATACTGGTAGCAACAGCCATTGTTTCAGCTGCTGGCTTAGGCTCACTGTCTGGTCTGGCTGCTGGCTTCGAGCCTGGGGTGTTGGCTGCAACCTGAATGATGGGGATAGCTGATTTATCTCCCTGCCCCCCTGCCTCTGTCTGCTGCCCGACAGTATATAGCAGCATGCGATAAGCATATGCCAGGGCCCAGCTCACTGCAATGACCTTCCTCTCCTTAGGCTCATCCTGGTACTTCTCTTTCAGGTATTTGCCCACCTCAGCTGCGTTCTGAATTTGTTCATGGGGAAATTCCCAGACTATAGGGTCAGAGAATTCCTTCAGGATCTGCTCCATATCCTCCCATTTCCCACACCAGTCAGGATTTTCCACACCTGGGTCTATTCCTGGATCAGGGGTCTCATCAGCCCATCTAGAAATCTCAGCCCTCATTCTAGAGAAGATGCAGACTGTATAGAGGAAGCTTACCAGATAGAATACCAGAAAGATGGTGTCTTTAATATTCAGGGGAAACTGAACATTCTTCAGTAGTGATGTGACCGATTCAGAAGAGAAGAAGGAAAGCAAGGGCTAAAAAGCCTCATCCCCTGCTCCTCCTCTTACAAACTGGGTGCATAACTAAAGCCATGAACCATTCATACCTTGAGCAGACCCCAGCATGTTTATAAACCTCTTGCAAATTATTGCCACCAAGCCCAGCAGGATAGCTATTCTGGTCACTGCTCCTCTGTTGTAAAAACTATGTATTAGGGACAATACTAAAGCTATTTCTGGATAAGAAAATAAGCCTAGGGACCATAGAGTATGAAGATCTCAAAATCCCTAGGGACCAGAAATGCATGCAAGCCTTCACCACAAGAGACATTATGAATTCAGAAAGCATGGCTATTAACTGCTTTATACCAACACAGAGTAATGGCAACCAAAATGCACTCAAAACAGGGGTTTTTCCACTCTCTCTTGATTCCCATGTTGGGCACCAAATTTTGTCCTGGTTTGGGGCAAATTTGGGAAAGAATCTCCAAAGGGGTCCCTCCAGTAAGCAAACCCACACAGCCCCTCACCCCAACCGGTTTGGGAAGAATTCCTCGGAGAGAAGTGGAAAGAACCTGTTTATTTAACAGGCACAGCAACCCCCAGCACACAAAATGAACAATACCGGATGACACCACTCTGGAAAAAGATGACAAATTCAGAAAGTCTCTCTTGAGGGTGGTCACTCTGTTATCAGTCCCTTTGGTGCTGGGGCAGCTGCTGCAGGCCATAGGGTGCAAACTCTCAATGTTTCCAGGTCCCAGTCTGGAGCAGGTTCAAGATGGTCAAGATGGAGAAAAGGAGAGAAGAAACAGTCCAGGAAAAATTTGGACTGTTTAGCTAAACTAACTAATGAGCAGAAGCAAAAAGCAAGCAGAAGCAAAGCGAAGCAGAAGCAAGAGCAAGTGAAAAGCAAAAGCAAAAAAGCAAAAGTAGCCCTCTGTGTCCCACCAGGCTGATAAGAAAAACCCAAACAAAACTTTCATCATTCAGAGACAGTCTTAAAGGCAAAGAACATAATATCCAACATAAACAGAACACATGAATGGGGATACAAGCATCATAACGTTACCCTAGGACATCATCCCACAAAAGACCACCCCTGTACCCCCGTCCTTGTGGTCAAGGGGTGTGGGATCTCAGCACCTCAGGACGGAGGTGAAGAGTGGCCGAGACCACCCTTGGGGGGCTTGGGGGTCCTGGAATGTTGCCAGAAGTGTCTGGTGGCTGGACTTTGATCCTACACAGGAGACGACACCTGTATGAGGATGGGAGGATTTCACTGGGTGAATGGTGAAGGGATAAGTTAATTAGAGTGTAAGACACAGGGTTTAGGATTTCTGTACAGGGGGGGTCTAAAGAAGTAAGATGGAGGAATTGGGGCGTGTCCTGTTCTTCTTCTTCGTCTTCTTGGCCTCCATCTTCTGTGGTGATGTTGGCACTTTGGGATTGGTTATTACTAGAAGTGCACCGGTTAATAAGGGTAAAAGGTATTGGGGAAAAATAATAAATATTGTGTACGTAACTTCGAGTATAAAGATAGGTGACCGCTCCGGGGGCTCTCAGTGTGCCCATGGCTGACATGCTGTGCAGACCTCTGTTGGGCCGAAAGAAAATCTTTTAGATAAACAATTAATAAACACCGAGACCGAGAAAAGATCTGAAGTCTCTTCTCGTCCTTTGAAGTGTCGGCTCTTCAAGGCCATCCCTGGGCCTTTCCAGGCCACCTAAACAGCCGAGAAACCAACAAAGGGGCACCCCTGAGCCCGCCTACTTCGTTCCACTTCTTAAACCTAAGTCCCGCCTGGGTTTGGGGCTCGGCACCCCGGTTCCAGCACCCATCATCAGAGCTGCGCCCCTTTTGCCTCCCCCATCGGCACCCTCAGACTTCCCAAAAATAAAGCCTGTTGGAATTTCACCAGAGCCTCCCAAGACCTCTCTGTTTAGCTGTGTCGGCTTGAAACATCTGGGGCTGTGAGGGAGCGTGACCCTGGCTGGATCCCTCCATGGCAACAGATGCTGAGGAGGGGTCCTGCTGGCACCCACCAAGTTTTGGGGCCCCGGCAGCTGGCTGGACTCCAAAAACCCACAGATGGACTCTTTTTCCACCTGCTCTCAACCATAACTTTTCAAATAACAATTCCAGCTGTATCCCCTCTTAGAAGACCCCCCAGAGCCTCATCCAAAGACTGTGCCAATCTATGAAGGATTCGCACTTGAATACTTGGAATGAGCACCGCCAACTTGATGATGCCTAAATCACCATCTTTAAAACTCGAATACAAGATGGCATCACATGTACTTGGAGGGAGATGAAGCCATTCCTTGACTGCCTTTTGAATCAACAGGTCAAGGGAATTGAGAAGGCCCACATTCACCTCAGTATGGTCAGCCAGATATACCAGTCTCTGGAGGGTTTAAGTCTTCAGTATATTGACCCTCTGAAGAGATTTTAGGAGTGAACTCCCAATACGATGGAGCCAGTCCACAAGTTTCTCTGACAAACCCGAATCTGCAAAGCCAGTCCAGGGGTCAATACATCTGCCAAGATATTTTTCTGAGCTCCCTGGGTCAATCATATTAAGGGGGGAACCATTTATCTTCCATGGGGGACAGTCATTGATAGTATATGAGTCCCTTGTTGGCTTGATGCAAAAGCCATAACATTTTTCCCCCTGAGTCTGGAGACCAGTAAGTTCACAGAAGGTCTCCAAAATTTTGATATTGCAACACATGCCATCCCAGGAATCACTCAGGAGAACTAAATCATCTGCAAACGCCATGGCTGTTATTTTATGTTGGAACCCCTGACCCTCACTTTCAAGCTTGCATAGAAAGGGGTCCATCACCAGATTGAACAGCAAAGGTGACATAAGGTCACCTTGTTTGACACCAGAGCGAATGTAAATGGGATCTCTCCTCTCCTTTTCAATGGAAATGTACGTTTTGCTGTTTCAATATATTTCCCTAACCAGCTGAAGCACATGGGAATCAACCCTTCTCTGGATCAGACCCTCAAGTACATGCTGGTGACCAGCGATGTCAAAGGCCTTGGTGATGTCCATGAACACCACCCCCAGATGTCGATGCTCCCGCTTGTGTTCTTTACCACAAGTTGTAACAACTTGGGGTTCTCGACACAACCCGATCCACAAATAAAGCCTCACTGCCAGGGGTTATTGTGACGTGCTCTGGTCAGCCTCGCCGTAGCAATCCTTGAAAACAGCCTAATCACCAGAGAACCAATAGTGATAGGCCTCCAGTTATTGGTATCACCAAGTCTATCCAAGTCAGAAGACTTGGGTATCAAGACTGTTCGGCAGTCCCACAGCGCGTCTGGGATAGTACCGGTAACAAGCCAGAGGTTGAATATCTTAGTCAACAGGGAAAACTTAAGATCTTTTTTTAATAAGATGACCCAAAGTAATCCCATCTGGCCCAGGAGGGGAGGTTTTACATATCTCGCTCACGTTTTTCTCAATCACTTTTTCAGTAATCAGGGCCCCAAATATGGTGTTATCAGCCTCCGCATGTAGAGAAAAATTCACCAGGCTACCAAACTCAACAGCTGTATCCCATCTCAACTTAAAGTGTGCATGGACAACGCCAGATGGCATTGCAAGGCTTCTGTGCTGTCCAGAATAATATGCACCAGACGCCTCCTATGCAACTTGTACAACATCTGAAATCGAAGAAATTTCCCTCTCTTAATCACTCTCTTTCGCATCCAGTTCGTTGTTGTTTTGGATGCACCCTGACCATGGGATGTCTGCATTTTCCAGCCTCTGGCTGTTTTCATATTCTGTCCAGGCCCACACAGGGTACCACAACACTCTTTGAAAACCTTGTTCACCACCCCTTGCAGATGTTGCCCTAAAATTTTCATGAAGGCCTCCCAATAGCTGGTGAATCTGCAAGCCGATAATCCCGTTTGGATGCCATCATGGTACCGGAGCTTCAATTGCCCCTCCTTTGGTGATTTAGCAGACCTGGGATGATGTTCAATCACCATCTCACCTTCTGGCCCAGCCTGACCTTTCGTGGAAGGATCTCTGCCCAGAAGGTGCCTTCTATCACTGATCTGCTTTGCCCTTTTAGATGGAATATGCCTTGCAATAAGTTGGTTAATATTCTGACTACTGGCGAACTACTCCACCAATTGTACCAGGAGAGCCTCCTCCTCATCAGTCCATACCCTTTTGTGGGCCCCTCTGGCTGATGACTCTTTGGGATGGGTGGCAACAATCCATTCCAAATTCCTCACAAGGGGATGCATTATCCTCTTGTGCTGGCCCAGGCCAATCTTGGTGGCAAAACCACATTGGCATACCTCACAGACCCATTTGCATGTTGGAGCCACACACAACATCCCTTTACAATGTGGGGCGTGACGGGCAATACTGTGGTACTTAAGATTTTGTTTACCACATTTAGAGGACCTAAAGATGACCTTCTTTTGCCCCTGGGCCCTCTTTAGATTGTCAATCAGTCCCAACATCCTAGTCAACCAGGTCGCACAACAAGGACAGGATGGCTTTCTCTCAGGGATGGACATGACAGGAGTTCTTATCATTGCTCCATCACCACTGGTCCTGGGAAGAGCCTCAGGTGTTCTTGGCTCTTCTGTGCCTCTGTCTGAACACTCAGAATCATCTTGAGCCAACCCCAATGGGGAGATCTCCTAAGGCTCACGGAATTTTGCCAAGCCCTCCCATGCGACTCCAAGATGTATTCCACAACCCCTTGTAATTGAGGAGTTAACAAACTCCAAACATACCAGATTAAATACCTCTTCCCTGGGCACAGAGGGTATATAGATGGAATCTTGGCATCTTTGACGCTTAGATATAGTGGGTCAGTCTGAGTGGCAGTCAATACATATCGCAAAGCCAATGATTGCACCATCATGTCAAAGAGACAACAAAAAGAGTGAGGGTAGAAGTAGTTAGCAGCTGGCCCTCTCCCAGACTGCCAGCTGTGTCCAACACTAGCTGTGGACAAGGCTTTAGGCAGCAGCAAAATGACTGTGCTAACTTTTTGTTTCAGCAGCTTGTGAAACTATTATTGGGTGGTGAGTCCAACAACAGGGAGGGCAGATTTTTGCTGTCTCCCACACTGGTACAGAAGTCAATTCTGTTACCACAAGGGTATCCAGTGGGGCTACGAGGAGGCGCGACTTGTGCAGCTATGCCCAGAGAGTCAGAGTTACTCCCACTGTTTACCTGTGATTCATTGAGTTTCTTCACTTTGACATTCAAAGCACTGGGCAGAAATCACATCGCGTCAACACCTGCTTTGGGCCTTCACGATGCTTTGTTTTAATCAAATAGTCAGATTCCTCTGGTCTGCACCAGTTCTAAGCTGGCTGTTAGGCACTGGCCAAGGCAGGGCGCCAGCCCGGAGAACCCCCCGGGGACCCTCCCCAGCATGAACTGCTTGGCGGGTGCTGGCTGCAGCCACACACACGCTGGCTGCCCACTGCAGACATCCAACTGCCCCCAGAGGAAACGCGCTACGCTATTTTGGAAAGCAGCCGTATGGAGCCCCACATGACAGGTTGCAGAGGCCACTGAAGGAGAAGGTGGATCAAGTCAACTTGTGGAACTCAAGGCCGTTCAGCTGGCCCTGGACATTGCTGAAAGAGAGAAGTGGCCAAAGCTCTACCTCTACACTGATTCATGGATGGTAGCCAACGCTCTGTGGGGATGGCTGGAGAGGTGGAAAGAGGCCAACTGGCCTTGGAAAAACCAATTTGGGCTGCTGATGAGTGGAAAGACATTGCTACCAGGGTAGGGAGGCTACCTGTGAAGGTCTGCCATGTAGATGCCGATGTCCCCAAGAGTAGAGGTAATGAGGAGGACCAAAACAATGAGCAGGTAGATTGGACAGCAAAGATAGAAGTGTCCAAGATAGACCTAGATTGGGAACACAAGGGAAAGTTATTCCTAGCTTGATGGGCCCATGATGCCTCAGGCCATCAGGGCAGGGATGCCACCTATAAGTGGGCATGAGACTGAGGGGTGGATTTAACCATGGACAGTATTTCTCAGGTTATCCATGACTGTGAGAAGTGTGCTGCCATCAAGCAGGCCAAGCGAGTGAAGCCCCTGTGGTGCAGTGGGCAGTGGTCCAAGTACAAATATGGGGAGGCCTGGCAGATTGACTCCATCACACTGCCCCAGACACGCCAGGGCAAGCGCTACGTGCTGATCATGGTGGAAGCCACCACTGGATGGTTGGAAACCTATCCTGTGTCTCGTGCTATGGCCCGGAACACCATCCTGGGCCTTGAAAAGCAAGTCCTTTGGAGATATGGCACCCCTGAGAGGACTGAGTCAGACAATGGGACTCATTTCAAGAACAGCCCTATCAACACCTGGGCAAGAGAACATGGCACTGAGTGGGTGTACCATATCCCCTACCATGCACCAGCAGCAGGCAAAGTGGAGAGGTACAACGGACTGTTAAAAACCACATTGAAAGCATTAGGTGGAGGATCTTTCAAAAACTGGGAGCAGCATCTGGCAAAAGCCACCTGTTTAGTTAACACCCGAGGCTCTACTAAGCGAGTGGGCCCTGCCCAATCTGAGCCTTTGTAGAGAGTAGATGGAGATCAACCTGGTCACATTTTATGACCAGGTAACCTGCCTAGTGGATGCAGGGAAGTTTGTAGATGTTGTTTATTTGGATTTCAGCAAGGCCTTTGACACTGTCTCCCACAGCATACTCCTAGATAAGCTGGCAGCCCATGGTTTGAACAGGAGCACTCTTTGCTGGGTTAGGAACTGGCTGCATGGCCGGGCCCAGAGAGTGGTGGTGAATGGTGCTGCATCCAGCTGGCGACCAGTCACCAGTGGTGTCCCTCAGGGGTCTGTGCTGGGGCCAGTACTGTTTAATATTTTCATTGATGATATGGATGAGGGTTTAGAGTCTTTCATTAGCAAATTTGCAGATGACACTAAGCTGGGAGCATGCATCAATCTGTTAGAGGGACAGAGGGCTTTGCAGAAGGACTTGGAACAGTTGGATGGATGGGCAGAATCGAATGGGATGAAGTTCAATAAGTCCAAGTGCCAAGTCCTGCACTTTGGCCACAATAACCCCCTGCAATGATATAAGCTAGGAACGGTGTGGCTGGATAGTGCTCCGGTAGAAAGGGACCTGGAGGTGCTGGTTGACAGTTGGCTGAACATGAGCCAGCAGTGTGCCTAGGTGGCCAGGAAGGCCAGTGGCATCCTGGCCAGCATCAGGAATAGTGTGGCCAGCAGGAGCAGGGAGGTCATTCTTTCCCTGTACTCAGCACTGGTGAGGCCTTACCTGGAGTATTGCGTCCAGTTCTGGGCCCCTCACTTTAGGAGGGATGTTGAGATGCTTGAGCGTGTCCAAAGGAGAGCAACGAGGCTGGTGAGGGGCTTGGAGCACAAGCCGTATGAAGAACGGCTGAGGGAGCAGGGGTTGTTCAGCCTGGAGAAAAGGAGACTCAGGGGTGACCTTATCACCCTCTTCAACTTCCTGAAGGGTGGCTGTGGTGAGCTGGGGGTCAGTCTCTTTCTCCGGGCAACAACAGACAGAACAAGAGGACACAGTCTCCAGCTGTGCCAAGGGAGATACAGGCTAGAATGAAGGAGGAGGTTTTTAACAGAACAAGTGGTGAAATACTGGAATCATCTACCCAGGGAGGTAGTAGAGTCACCATCCCTTGATGTGTTTAAAAAAAGACTGGATGTGGCACTTGGTGCCATGATCTAGTTGAGGTCTTAGAACATGGGTTGGACTCGATTATCTTAGAGGTGTCTTCCAATCTATAAATTCTGTGATTCTGTGATTCTGCAGATAGCTTCGATAATAGAGGATTGTTTCGCTTAGAACAGAGTGTTGTTAATTTAGGGAAGCTCCAAGGTATCTTTTAAGTAGAAATGAAAGAATTGTCATTATAAGAATTAAGCTGTGAGAGGAAAAGCTGGGCTGCAGCCCAACTGGAGCCTGCAGGCACTCCAAGCTGTCAGCCTGAACAGGCCACCTGCAGGACAGAAGGATGAAGATGGAGTAGTGAGGGGATACTTTGTTTCAGCCCGAGTGCCAATAAAAGTCTAAAATATCCAGAGTATTGTAAGACTCCCTTCCTTGCCAGGCTGTAGCTAAGTGGACAATCCATATCAGAGGCCCAAAGAACACAGTGAGGTAAGCAGCTTTGCTTGCCTGAAGTGTGGAATGCTCATGGGAAGCTGCGAGACTTGCAGGTAATGAATGCCAGGAGATGAGCTCACATTCAGGACAACACTAGGAGGCAGATGTGCAGTCCTTTCTGGGCCTCTTGTCTTGGAGATGTCAGGGTGATCAGCAGCAATCACTATTTGGTTCCCACCCTCCTCTCACTATGTCACCTATGGGATGGAATGGCATTGTCATAGCGGCATCTGGCCCTTCCTCCCTGCTTCGCTTTTCCCCCATTTTCAGCCCAGAGCCCCAGGGACCATCTGGGCCAGCCTCATCCCCCATGGGTGTGTGCAACCACCAGGGCCTCCTGCAGAGCCCCATTCCCACTCTGCTGCCTCCTTGGCCTTTTCCCACATCTGGGCCAGCCTGCTGTTGCCAGCTGTTGGACACACACACACACACACACACAGACAGCATACCACACCTGCCAGGGATCAATTTGATGCTGGAGCCCCTGCTAAACAAGGCTCAACAGCCCGGCACTTTTCCCACCTAGCTGTGGCTCCATTTGGACTCCATCTGCTGGGATACCCACTGTGAGGGACTGCTCAGGGCCTGGATGCTCCTTGAATGGTGCCCACAGGCCTGATTTCCACGCCTTCCCATTCCTCCTGCCCCTAAGGCTGCCTCAGCCTTCTAAACACAATTTTTCTTACTCGAATGGCTTCCTGTGCTTTCCTTCATACTGTAAGCAGGAGTACACAGTTTTGATTGTCTTTAATCTAGAATTAATAAAGATAAGTTGGAAGTGCTACAAGAGTTTGTCATTTCAAACTTGAAGCAACTGCAAAAAGTAGAGAAGCTTTCTCTGCAGCTTTTCAGTGAATTTAAAGTCTCCTTCCTCTTCACTCAGTTTCAGCATATCTGTTGATTTTCCTTGGCTGTCATCTTTTAAGCTTCATCACTTGTCTATGGATTTATAAAAACACCCTGAAAACCCAACCCAAATTTACTATCCTTTGTATTTCTCCTCTTCTGGAAAAGCTGAGGCTCCTGTGATCTTCTCCTGTGATCTAAACTGTGATTCCCATCTTGGCTCTGGCTAAGAACAGAACAAATGGAATTTATTACCTGCTAGTAAGAGCTGCTAGCAAAGGTCACAGTTAGAGCTAAGCATGGTGCTTCTCTTCCTCCGTTGAATACACATCTTAGTGTCTAGGCCTGGGGATTTCCAGGAGCACCTGTAAGCTACTGCCAAGGACAAAAGTCTCATTCTTGCTGGTTTGGACACGGATATTTTGGTATGATTTTGATCTACATCCACAGTGAGCAACAGGAACTGGATCTTTGACACAAAGTGCCTTTACCAACATTTTAAAGCATAGTTGGCACTGAAGTCCAGATACTAATGCATTGTGGTTTGTTTGAACTGTTTCTAACATCTGGTACAATATCCCAAAACATGTTATTTTTGAGTGTTTCAGGCATTTAAAACTCAGGCTTATTCTTGTCAACACTTTTCTTTCCTCCCTTCAGAAATCTGCATGCCCAGGTACTAATTTCTTTCTCAGTTTGTTGACAAGTTACCTGTCAGACAATACTTGTTTCTTCACCCAGAGATGGGGCAACTGTCGCCATTAGGTCGGACGTGACATACACATGTGATCAGGGTCCAAGAAGAAAAAAGTTTTTTTTATTCTGCGTGTTTTCCAGCTTATACACTCTTAACCAAGCATGATCTTCAGTCCGCCGCTGGCCTTGGCTCGCAGGTGGCCATCAGGCGAATGTCCCGGGAGCGCATCTCGGAGTGGGTGCAGCTGGTGAGTGAGCAGAACCAGCAGGAGGAGCTGGTGGGGTGTGCTGGGAGGGGCTGAGGTGAGGCCCGGCAGGGTGGCAGCCGGAACACTGCGAGGGCAGTGAGCGTGGAGTGAGCAGGGGCCGCGCAGTGCCCCGGGCCGGGCCATGGCGAGCCGTGGTGGGGCCTGGCAGGGGCTGCCTGAGGCGTGGCACAGCATCGGCCCCACTGACGCTTCACGGCCCCCCCGCAGCGCAAGGGCGCCCTTGTGCCCCTGGAGCCGGTGCTGCTGTGGAAGGTGTCATGGCCTGGCTTCCGTGGACTGGTTCGAGGTGCCCGAGGGCTTCACACTGCTCATGGAGCGTCCGCAGCGCTGTCAGCACCTCTGGTGCTTCCTGCACGAGCGGCTGTTCCGCCAGGTGCTGGAGGCCATGTGGCGCTGCAGCAGCCGGGGTGTCCTTCTCCGTCACATCAAGGCCGAGAACGCCCTCGTCCACCTGGCCACAGGTGAGGCAAAGCTCATCGACTTTGGCTGCAGCACGATCCTCCAGGACTTGTTCTACGCCCAGATGTCAGGTGAGCCCAAAGCCGGGGCCCAGCAGGGCAGCAAAGTTCCCCCCTTGGCTGGCAGAGGGGGAAGAGGGAGGGAAGGAAGGAGGGAGGGAAGGAGGGGGAATCCTTCTTCAGCCAGCTGCAGCCAAGTTGCTTTTTGGCAGGGCAGGGGCTGGCTGTTGTGGAACGGGAGCTGGCTGGGAGGGAGAAGCATGGGCCTGATGAGCTGCGCCCGTGTCCCATAGGAACACCGGAGTACAGCCCACCGGAGTGGATCCTCTTTGGCTGCTACCATGGCCAGCCAGCCACCATCTGGTCCCTGGGCATCCTGCTCTATTAGCTGGTCTGCAGGCACCTTCCATTCCACACCAATGAGGACATCATTGGGGTCCAGCTCTTCTTCCCTCCCTGGGTGTCTCAAGGTGGGGATGCACCTTCAAGGCATGAAGGGAAGAACGGGATTGGGAGGAGCAGCTGGCACATAAGCGTCCTGCTCTTGCAGCTGCTGAGGAGGTGGATCTCCTGGGCTCAGCTGGAGGAGGTGGCACCTGTTCCTCTGTGCTGGTGTCCTCTGCAAGAGAGGATCAATAGGAAGCTTTTGGCTGTAGCTCTGAGCACTCCTGGTGGCCTGGGCATTGTGGAATGTGGGAGAGCATGGACAGAAGCCCCTTCCCGCTAAACGGTGGTTTCTTGTTTCTCTCCGCAGAGTGCCAGCACCTCATCAGGTGGTGTTGATGCATGGACCCCACAGACAGGCCATCACTGGAGGACCTTTTTGAGCATTCTTGGCTGCAGGAGCCCTGCCTGGCCCAGGAGACAGCAGAGATGCATCCCTGTGCACAGTAGGATCCAGGAGCCAGCAAGTAGCACTGGCACGCGTCTCGTGGCGCTGGAAGAAAACCCGGGAGCATTTCCCTGTGGCCCAAGCATGGAGGAGAGAGCGCAGCCAAGGAGATGCTTCCGCTGGTCCCCGTGAACTGTGGAGGGAGTGGCTCCATGCTGCCTGTCCCATTGGAGAAACGGTGGCAGTGCGATGAAGGTGCCACGGACTGGGACAGGGGAAACATCCCCCTGCAGCTCAATGGCATCGTGATGTCCCCTCAAGCTGAGGCACAGCTGGTGTGTTCTTCTGGAGCACGACGTGGAGCTGGGAACACCATCCTGGAGCTGGCCGCTGGCAGGGCAGGGCTGATTGGCTTTGTCTGTGGCCCCTGCCTAGGAGACACGCTCTGCATCCCGATGGAATCAAGATGAGTCCCCACCTGGCGCAGGGGCAGGGGGATGCTGGTGCTTCCAGGCACGGCAGGGCTCGGCCTGGCCACACACCGGAGGTTCCCCGCTCGGCAGCGCTGGGGAATATTAATTGTTCCGCCGGCCACCGAGCTGCTTTTTGGTGGGACAGGGGACAGGCGTTGTGGAAGGGGAGCCGGCTCCTGGCCTTGCTGACAGCTTCTGCCAGCCAGCCTGGCACGGGCTGAGGTGGGGGCAGCCAGCCTGACAAAATCATCCATCCATGTGGATGGGGGGAGTCAGAGGGGGACGGGTTCCAAAGCCGTGCCCCAGCTGGTCTGCTCTGCAGGCCCTTGAGGAAGGGCTGCATTTATGGGCAGGAAAGGTAAGGATTTTCCCCACCCATGGACAGGTTTAATTCTCCCATGGAGTGGTCAGACTCTCCACAGGCCCATGAAACAGTGACAGGCTTTGTGCTTTTTCTTTTTTCCAGGTCTTGTTTTGAATTGGCATTCATGCAATTGTTCTTTGTTTTTCCCAGGACGATTACACCTGGTGCCCGGACCAGACGGGGAAGCACCTGCAGCATCCATGGAGCGCGTCCAGTGCCAGTGCTACCCCAGGGGCCATGGTCTGCGGGGACAGCCCCATCCAGAAGGACAAGGACCTGGTGCATGATCGGCTCCTCTCCTGGCAGCAGCTCTCCAGAGGTGGGCATCTGGATCCACAGCTTGGCTGGCAGAAGGGCTCTGGGCAGGTGGCCGCTCCTGCAGCTGCTGAGGAGGTTGCTGTGCCGTGATTAAGCAGAGGAGGCGAAATGTGGCCTGCCACGCTGCCTTTCTCTAAAAACAGAGAATGGTTTGGGAGGTTTGGGCTCTGAGCACAGTCAGCAGCCTGGCCTGGGCACAGGCCGTGGCGGGACAGGGGGACAGGAGCCTGCTGTGACTGACCGTGGCTCTCTGGTTTCTCTCCGCAGGCTGCCAGCGCCTCATGCCATGGGAATGGCCCCACTAGGCCTGCCAGGCTGGGAGGGCTGGAGGGCAGCTGGCATTCATTTGCTGTCAAAAATAAATTGGGTTGTTTTGTCATTGTCATCATTGGAGCGTTTCTTTCATCCTTTTCCAAGCTTTTGGCCTTCTGTGATAAATGAATGTGGTTCATGCTAAGAAAATTGTAATTATATCAATATTTTTGGAAAATAATTGGAAATGTAAATGTGATTAATATTATGAAACAAATGGGTTTCTTTGTAGATGATACATGTGGGAAAAAGTATACAGGAGATTGGAATTGGCCTTGATGAACAAAAGTTAGGAAAACTCCCAAGTCAGAATTGGCATCAAGACAAAGTTAAGACAACTCCCAGGACAGGATCGGCCGTGACATGAATCAAGTTGGGACAATTCCAGACAGGGAATCTAAAATAGTGCTCTTATCTATAAAATAATAAGGCTTACTTGGAACACAGTGCTTACTTACATAACACAGGACTTGGGGCACGTGCACAACCTGCCAGGTTATTCAGAGGACAGCGAGGAAGACTGCTGGCCTTCCTCCAAGAAGAGCACCAAAGAGCCATAAGCCCCCTTAGCCACAGCGGAAGCATGCGCTGTGTGTGCTGTGGTGATGTAGATTTCAGGAATCGGAAATAGGAGGAGATTTACAGGAAAATATTGATGAATATGTATTAGCACACAGTATATAAGTTGTGTTGGGATCCTTTTGCCTTTTGCACGTGAGGCAGGGTGGGAAGCCCTCCCCATACCCCGATCGATGGGTTTTGCTTATGCTTTATCTGAACCACTGCCAAATTTCTTTTTGTAACTACTGGATGCTATTTGATTGTATTATTTTATCTCAATTAAAACTGCTGCTAAATTGTAAGTTTGTGGTTTATTAGACATATGGGACCACATATATAAGATCAGGAATATGACTTAATAGTTTACAAAACCAAAATGAATATTATTCAGCTAAATTAACAAGGAATAGAAAAGCATTCGAGACTTAATCACAAAGGATAAAGTAACAGAAATGATGATACTTGATTAAATGAATACGTTTTTACTTAATGAGTTAATAGCTCAGTCTCCTCTGGCTTTTGATCTCCTCCCCAGAAGGGGTGCAGTTCTTTGATCTCCTCTCCATGGGAGGCACAGTCCTTAGGATTTGGTCTAGGCTTTGGCATGGGGTGTTGTGTTTTGGATGATGATGACTGCTAAAAACCCCCATAAAATCTCCCCCGGAACCACCAAATTCATTCAAACCCCCTCAAACTTCCTCCCAACTACCTCAGGAAAAATTTTGGGTGGATTTTGGGGGGGGGTTGGGTACCTCATGCATGCCGAAGTGGGCGTAGGATTCAAACCCACTAAAAATTCTCCCCTAAAATTCCCCTAAAATCCCTCCAAATCTCCCCCAAACCCCCAGAGGATGGATTTGGAGGAAATTTTGGGTTAATTTTTGGTAATTTTGGGTCAATTCTGGGTGGATTTTGGGTGGTTTTGGTATCTCCCGGACACCAAATTTGGCGTGGGATTCAAACCCAGACAAAATCTCCGTCAAATCTCCTCAAAACCCTCCAAATTCTCCCCCAAAATGTGGGGGTTCCCAGGAGGGGGCACCACTGATCCAGGGCATTGAGGCGCTGCCTGTAATCATCCATAACCACCCCCAAGGAGCCTCCAGGGCTGCAGCAGACGTGTCAGGAAAGGTGACAAGAGCCTGTGAAATGGTCCTTGTTGCAGGCAGATTAGCTACTTGTAGGTCTTCAAAACTCCCTCCCATGAAAAACAAAAAAACTTAAACCATTCCTAAATGTGAAGAACACGTTCACTCTCCTGTGAAAATGTAAAAAGTTTAATAAAGGACAATGGGAGACCAGGACCATAGGTTATCACAGCCGGTGCATCTTGGCACCGGGGATCCTCCTGAAATACCTTTCCCCTTACATCAGCCTGTTGCATATTCATAGACGCTCATGCACAGCAAACTTTACCCCCAAACTAGTTTACATGCTTCAAGAACGGTTTAGCATGGCTCTTCCTTGGATCTGCCTTTTTAGGGCATGCAGATTCCTTGGTTGTGGTTTTAGTCCATTCTTATCACCTCCAGTTTTTGGGCCTTGGTCCATTCTGCCTTCAGATGGGGAGTGCTGATAGTTGGCAGATCTGTAAAGGTGTCCTCATCCTGTGTGCATTGGATGTTATCCCATCCAAGCAGGCAGTTTAACACAAGCAGCTATTTCACTAAGCTTAATTAATGACAGAAAACAAAGCTATATCTTTACAACACAGTTACTTAACCATCACACATATAAAATCTATTTTAATATCTGTGAAAAGCCAATATTATAATACGTATCCATAAAAATAAACCTCTTGCTGAATGATGGTAGATGTCGGTCCCATGGCCCAGTCCCAGTACTGGGAATTTTGCTTCCCTTACTGGAAATTCCCCTCCTCGTAAGCTTTCTACCCCCATGTTTTTAAGGTAACTATTGTTATATACATATATTATAATATTGGCTTTTCAAAGATATTAAAATGTATTTTATACCTGTGTGTTAAAGTAACTGTTATTGTCTTAGTTTGAAAAGACAGGTGTCAGCTAAGGAAGGCAGGTTCCTCCCCTGAAATGGAAAATGTAAACTCCCTCCCTCTGAATTGTTGTAATTTTGAAATTAAGGGGCTCTCAAGCAAAGATATGGGAATAGGAATAACAGGTTTTATAAGGAAAAATGAAAAATACAAATGCTGTAGTACAAACAAACAAAACCACTGACAGAGTCAGAACAGTACCTGACACCTTGTGGGTCAGGGTATTGGCAGCAGTCCCAGTCAATGGTGGCTGCAGCCCTCCTGCAGTGCCAGGTGTGGTTCTGTTGGAGCAGGGAGCCTGGAGAAGGGTGGAGTTTTCCTCTGAAGGTCCGGGCTGCTGCAGATGGGCTGGGGAATCTTCCGTCCTCTGGGAATCCAGTGGAGAAGACAGCTGCTCCTCTGGGAATGCAGTGGGAAAAGGCTGATCCTCTGGGAATCCAGTGGGAAAAGGCTGCTGTGGAATTCCAAACCTCAGATTCTATCCAGGTAGGAATGCTTGGCTCCTCCTCCTGGGTGGAGCATCACCCACTGGCAGGATGTCATTTTATCAGCCATGCAGGGACACTCAATGGCCCATTAACAGCAGATAATTAATAATTAATGGCCAGTCCATTATCAGAAGATATCTCCTGGAGGGAGGATTGGTTGTGGAAGAGATAAACTGCCCAATGAACAGAAGATAACTGCCCCACCTCTGACAGATGGCAAACAGAACACACACTTATCTTGCAATCCAGGACCTGTCCTCAGTGACTGCCCCCATTCTCCAGAGTTCATGGTATCCAGGGAGGCTGCAGCTGCTGATGTCGGGAACAAACAAGTTGGGTCTTGGTTTGAGAAAACTCCAGAATCCATTTCTGACCCCCGACAGACAGAGCAAAGGCAGAGCCATGGGGTTTTTATTTGGTATCCCATGGCTGGAGTTGGGGTTTGGGTCAAGGGAGGAGTTCTTAGCAACACAAGAAGGGTGAAATCAAATTCCTGCCTCTTAGACACAGAGGCACTCCACACAGAATGTGTCCCCAAGTCCTAAATCCCCCCTCAAACTCCTGATTAATGGAGGGACTTTGGACATCTTTGATCAATTTCATTCATTTAACACTGTTTGGCTGCTTTTAAGAGATGAAGATGAAGAAGAAGAAAATTCAGGCCAAAGGGAAAGGAGAAGCAGCCAGGTGCGTTCCCACCATGGATCACAGGGAATGTGAGTGACCAGGGCTGTGCCCAAAGTGCCTCCTCCACTGGGGGATGGAGCTGGAGCAGCACACGAAGCTCCTCCTCCCGCACTCGGGGCACTCACAGGGCTTCTCTTACTGGTGGATCCGCTGGTGCTTGTTCAAGTGAGAGCGCTGTGAGAAGCTCTTCCCACACTCCTCACACTCGTAGGGCCTCTCCCCACTGTGAATGCGCCGGTGGGTGATGAGGGTGCAGTTGTGCTTGAATCCCTTCCCACAGTCAGGGCATTGGAAGGGCCTCTCCTCTCTGTGAGTGCGATAGTGCCGGAGGAGACAGGAGCTGGTCTTAAACTTCTTCCTGCATTTATCACACTCGTAGGGCCTCTCCCCAGTGTGGATCTTTTGGTGGCGGATCAGGTAGGAATGCTGCCTAAAGCTCTTTCCACATTTCCCACACCTGTGCGACCGTTTTCCAGTGTGGATGTTCCGGTGCTGAATCAGGTTGGCGCTCTGTCTGAACCTCTTCCCACACTCCCCACACTCGTAGGGCCATTCCCCAGTGTGGGTCCTCTGGTGCCTGATCAGGGTTGAGCTCCGACTGAAGCTCTTCCCACATTCCTCACACTCGTGGGGCCTCTCCCCAGTATGGATTTGTCGGTGCATGACAAGATGGGAGTTCTGCCTGAAGCCCTGCCCGCAGTCGAGGCAGCAGAAGGGCCTCTCCTCTATGTGCGTGCGCTGGTGCTGGAGGACATCAGAGCTGGACTTAAATCTCTTGTTGCATTGATCACACTCGTAGGGCCGTTCCCCAGTGTGGGTCCTCTGGTGCCTGATCAGGGTTGAGCTCCAACTGAAGCTCTTCCCACATTCCTCACACTCGTAGGGCCTCTCCCCAGTGTGGACCACCTGGTGCCTCATCAGCTGGGATCTCAAGCTGAAGCGCTTCACACATTGCCCACACTCATAGGGCCTCTCCCCGGTGTGGATTACCTGGTGCCAGATCATGCTGGAGCTCCGGCTGAAGCTCTTCCCACATTCCTCACACTTATGGGGCCTCTCCCCAGTATGGATTTGTTGGTGCATGACAAGATGGGACTTATGCCTGAATACCTTCCCACAGTCGGGGCAGCGGAAGGGCGTCTCCTCTGTGCGTGCGCTGGTGCTGGAGGAGATGCGAGCTGGTCTGTAATCTTTTCCTGCATTGATCACACTTGTAAGGCCTCTCCACAGTGTGGATCCTCTGGTGCTTCATCAGGTCGGAGTTCCTCCGGAACCTCTTCCCACACTCCACACGTTTCTGGGGCTTCTGCCCATCATGGAGCTGCTCATGGAGCACCAGCTCTGAGCTCTGGCTCCATCTCCGGCCGCCTTCCCGGCCCAGGCTGGCTCTTTCCCCTTCAGATCCCCGCCAGCTGCGTTTGCAGCCCCTCCTCGTGCGGCATCTCCAGGCCTTTTCCTCCCCTTTGGATTCCTGCACTGTGGAGCCGCTCAAAACGGCCTCTTCCACCAGGTCCTGCCGTGGGGATTTGTCCTCCCTGCTCTCCATGCCCAGCTCCTGCTCTGGGTGAGGAAGGACAAGGACAGGATGGGATTTGCCTCCGTACCACAGGCAAGGGCAAGGAGATCCCCCCAGGGCTGAGCTGCAGCCAGGGCCATGCTGGGCTGGGAGATGGAGCAGCATAGAGGGGAAAGGGGCACTGACTTCCTCCTCACCTGCCTCAGTGTCCTGGGGCATCTTCCTCTTCCTTGCAGCCTGCCAGGGGGTGGGAATGGGAAATCCTGGTTTGGGGAAAACAAGGGATGAGCACATTGAGTTTGAAGGTCCCTCTGCCCAAGTCCATCTCTAGGAGTCACTGGCAATCTGGGTGGCATAAAAACCTCCCAAACACCAAGATTCAGTCCCTCCTCTTTGGTGTTTGGGGGTTCCCCCTGTCCCAGCTGCTGGGGCCACGCTTGGATTGGGGGTCCCACTTCTCCTCAGTGCCTGCCCTCCCAAGGCTGCTGACAGTCCCAGCGATGCCAAAAGCTCCCCCCTCTTGGCTCTCCCCATTTCGGGATGCTGGGGCTGTTTGGGCTCCCGGGCTCCCTTCTCCCCTCATTCTCTGCTCGGGGCTGCAGTGGCTCCAAGGAGTCCCCCCTGTCCCTCTCCAGGCTCTTGAGGCTCCCTCCTATGGCGGCGCTCCCCCCTCTTTGGGCTCCCCACTTTGGGCTCCCGGGGCTCTGATCCCGTGTCCACCCAAAACTGAAACCCTATGACGTGGGGATCCTGGCTGCCGTGAAGGCGGCATGTCCCCCACACCATCAGGGGCTTCTTCCCTATTTTCATGACCAAGGCCACCCACGGATCCCACTCTGGGGCGTCCCCTGCTGTTCCTGTGACACCGGCACGGCTTGTGGCAGTGGGGGGTGCGAAGGTATTGAGGGTGCTGCGCAACTCTGCCATTGTATTGCTGGGGGGGATGCAAAGTTGACTGCTCCCTGTGGGGGCATAAGGTATGAGGGTCCCCTGCCCCACTGGGGGTTGCTGTAGCTGGGCCGCTGCATATTCCAGGTGGGAGGGGGCTGGCTGCGGCCCAGGTGCCCCCTTCCTCTCCCATTTCCCTGGGGCCTGGATCTGCATTCCTTAGCTAAATGCCCTTTCCTTCCACACCCCCAGCACGGCCCCCTACCTCCCCCTTGGCGTGGTGGAGCAGCTGCTGATAGGCGCCTTGGCTGGGGGCAGTTTACTGCCAAGTGGCCTGCCTGGCCACACTTAAGGCACGCCATCACACTGGTTATTGCAGTGTGAACTGCCGCTTGAATGGGAACTAGATGTTCCTCCTTTGCAACGTGTCTGATCATGGCAGCTATATTAGACCCCTGTGGCAGTGACCTTAAAATGTCTTTGGTGGCTGAGTTGCATTGCTGGCGTAGGCACTCTGCCAGCACGGGACCCTTCGCCTCTGAGGGTAACGCAGAGGAATCAAATGCGGCCTGAAGTTTGTCCACAAACTGAGTGAAGCTCTCACTCTCACCCTGTTTTATGGAAGACCACGGAGATGGTTTAGCTACCACTTTAGAAGCGTCACGGATGGCTTCTCGGGCAGCACGGGTTGTTGTCATAACCTCGTGGGCCCACAAGCCCTCAGCCTGTTGCTGGGGGGTGATCATAGTGGGGTCTGTGCCCATTAGCCTCTGTATGCTGGAACCGTGCAGTGGATGGTCTGCCCCCGTTACCAAGGCTAGCTGTTTGATGCAATTATCCTCCCATTCTTGTTTAAAAACGATCATCCCCGCACCATCAAATATCATTCTACACGTCTGCTTAATATCAAAGGGAAGCATATCGTCCCCACCGAAAAGGCCGTCAATAAGCATGCAAACCATGGCAGAATTAATTCCCTTATCCACAATCGCTTTAACAATTGCCTGCACATCTTTCGGATTGACCAGTGAATAAGTCCTTTGGTTTCCGCCTGCCCCTTCCCCCACGGACAGGGAACACCAGAGTGGCAGACGGAGCCCATTCCGCACAAACCATTTTTATTTTCCGCCAGTTTTTAAGCAGGGTTCGGTTTTTCTCTGGTAACCCCTTCACCCATGCAGGAGCGCTGTGGCTAGTGACCTTACATGTCGCTGCTCTCTCTCTGTTAAAGCTAGAATCTGAGTCGGAATCCTCCGACCCTATCTCGGGCTCAGAGCTCGAGTCCGAGTCCAAGCCGGAAGTCGAGTAAAGAGATGCTTCCGGGCTGCTCAGCCTTTTCCTCGGGCTCCGACCCCGCCCCTTCTTGCGGGGCTCGGGCCGTTCCCTCCCCCTGGGGTCCCCCCGCCTCCTGCTGGGGGAGGTCCTTGCCCTACAAGGACTTAATATGAGTAAAGCGCTCTGATTGGTCTTACGCGCCTCCGCAGGGGCCGCCCCGTCTCCCCGCTCGCCCGCGCATGCGTTGTTAGGCGGGCTGACTGCGTTTCCGCCCCCCGCCTCCTCCTTTCCGCCCTGACCATGCGGTCCGGCGCCATTTTCAAACGCATATGGTGGGGGGGCGTTTTTATCGGTCTCTATGGGGTCCGACATTCTGGCCGCGTTCCGCGCCTCCTCCGCAAGCCCCTGCCAGAACGCCCCCGCGTGTTCCCCCCCCTCCGATGGTGAGTCCGCTTGCTGAGGGGGATCTGGCGTTCGCGCCTCCACACTTCCGCCCGGGTCAAGCACTTCCGCGGTTTGTGTCACCGCGCCCACCCCCAACTGCGGCACGGCTAATAAACAAGTTCGCGCGGCTTTCCAGGTCTCTTGCTCTTGTCGAGCTTTTTGCAGAGCCTGGACAACTCTGCCCCATGATTTTAAAGCTTTTCCTGAACCCAAGGACATAGTGTCCTCCGCCAGAGCTTTTGTACAATTATCCCACGCATCCGAATGCAGGACGTCCACGGGGCTTTCAATAGCCCCAAGCTTAATCAATCTTGACAATGCGAGAGTTAAATCCCTAACTTTACATTCTATACCCCATTGTGCATGCATCTCTGTTATGACCTTCGCTATGGCTTCCATTGTCCACGCTGGTCCGGAGGCGTCCCTCCCGCTGAGGTCAGACCTGCTGCCACAGCCGCCGTCCTCTTTCCAGGAGAATCCCCGTTCACCGGGCGCAAGCCGCTGTCCCAGGTCCCGGCACCAAAATGTTGCCTTCTATATCAAGGCAGGCGACCTGGTTCTGAGGTACAGCTCGACAGCCCTCTCTCCAGGGCCGTTCGGGCCAATGACATACGCAGACATCAATGTGGTGGACGGTCAAAAGGCGTTTATTACTTCTTCTTCTGGGGTCTTATAGTCTTGGGGTCTCTACGTCAAAAAGGGGTTTGTCTTTCTTATCTATAGTTAGTAGGGAATGGAAAAGTACTGGGTAGGGAATGAAAAAGTGCTGGGTAAGGGATAGAAAGTTGCTGACTTCAGCGGGGCAGCATTCTTATTGTTAGTGGGGCCACATTCCTATTGTTAGTTTCTTATCTATGAGTAACTGAGGGTCTTATCTACGGGAAACAGAGGGTCCTGCCTTTCCGTGACATTGCGGCAATCTTCCGCAGCACCTCTCCCTGACTACCACACCACAGCCACCTCTGCTGCCCCAGCCCAGCTCCTGAGGGACCAAATGACCCCAAGGCCCAGCTGGGGAAGGGCCCAGGGAGACCAAGGGATATTGAAGGCTGACCACAAGGCAAGCACACATCTTGACCCAACCTCCTCCTGGAATTTCTGTCTGAATGCCACTGGAATCCAGGAGTTGGTAGCTCTGTGTGTACTTCTCTGTATCTTCTCTTTCTGTGTCTTCTTATTATTATTCCCTCTTCTTGCAAATATTGAGTAACTTAAAATTGAACAAGCTATGAGTTGGTGAAGTTGAATGGGCCAAGTTAATGCTTTGAGAATTGTTTTGTGTTGATTGAATGTTGTATTAAACTACTTGCCAGGCTTCTCTGATTTTCCAAAGTTGCCCGTAAAGTTTGTTTTGTTATTTTGACCTCTTGATGATCTCTTGTCAGTATTTCTTCAGTGAGCCCAACTCAGAGAACATAAATAATTGTAATTCCTTTTAAATGTCTCCTTGAGAGAGTTGTTTGGGGGATGGGGGTCAGCGTTTGTATGTCCTGCTTGGCACAGCCCAGGCAGGGCTTTCCCAGCCATGGTCCACACTCCATTTCCCAGCTGGAGCTGCTGGTGCCTCTGAGTTGTGCTGTCCCAGCCCCAGGGACGCTCTCCTTGTCTGCCCATTCCCCCATGGCCTCTGGGCAGGGATGGCCTCAGTGGGGGCTGCTGACTCAGCAACTTGGAGGCTGCTGCTGAATTTCACTGCTCCAGAGGCTTGTTCAGCCTTCAGCTCTTCAGTGCAGGAATTCAGTGTCCCAGGGCTCATTACATTCAGAACACTTTAACAAGCCAAGCCTCTGGGGGTCACTTGATTTTAATTTTCAAATCTTTTGTGATTAACTAGACGAATTCCAGTAGTGTATTCAAGCCAAATAGATTCCATTTAAAGAGACATTGAGAAAAGATTTCTTAGGTCCAATTTAGGTTTCTTTTCCCTGTTAATTTATTGATATGTACAATCTCCAGCTGACACTGAATCCAAGTACCTCCTCATGCAGTTGGAATAGATATTAAAATCAAGACCCTTCATGGCTGACATCAATCAGACTGTGTCCCTACCCCCACCCCACCATTTCCCCCATCTAAGCCCTGGCACTCAGAGCAGCCTTGTGGAAATCTAAGCTCCCTCCAGCCCAGGCTGCACCTGCAGCTTTCAGCTCCTTGGCTCCAACTCCCACCTGCTTTCCTTGGAGAAGGAGATGCCCGAGACACAGAGGGATGTTCATTTCTTGTCAGCCAACAAAGCCAAGGGAAAGCACCACTCTGTATAATGCAAAAGTCATTCCTTTCCCTGGCTCTGCCCTGCCCCTGATCCCCACAGCCTGTCCTGTCTCCTTCATCCCTGCATTGCCAGGGACTTTATGAGAAAAGGGAACTCTGTTCTGGCTACGGAGGAAGGTCCAAGTGCCACGACTGGAGGGGGAACCACAACTCATCCGGTTTGTGTCCTTTGGGAGTCAGGAACTGATGAGACTCAGAGGCACAGAAAGTTTCTCTTCATGGCCAACAGACCATAGTTGAACAGGACACAATTTAATAACAATCACGCTCTTCCCTGAGCTATGTGCAATGTCCCAGAAGTGTCTGATGAGTCTGCCATCCACAAGTGATTTCCATACTAAAACTACTTTCAGACAAACATGGTTCTATGATAGATACAAACACAATTAGTTCTTGTATCAGGATTCTCGTCCTGGAGTGTGGGCAAAACAGCTCCAACAATTCCTGATTTGCAAAGCTGCCAGTGGTGGATGGAGAAGGGAGGTCAGGCTGTTCTTGGTGTTGTGGAAATGCTGAAACCAGCCTGACTCATTTCATCTCCTCATGCCCTGGCTGATCTCCCCTCTTTCCCCTTCCACCCACTGGCTTTTGTCTCCCCCCAGCCTGTGGTGAAGAGCCTGGCTCTGTGTTCTACATTCCCTCCTCACTGGCACTGCCAGGATGGCATGAGGAGCCCTTCAGCCTTCCCTGCTCCACGCTGGACAAGCCCAGCTCCCTCAGCCTCTGCTCACAGCCCAAGGGCTCCAGCCCCACCTTGGAGACCCTTCCCAGACCCTGCTCCAGCTGCCAGACATCTTTCCTGCCCTGGGGAACCCAACCCAGTACACAGTGACCTGAATAATCCACATCCTTGATGTCCTGGTCACACAGCCCTGGCCCCTTGTCCTCTTTCAGGCTCTGGGCTGGATCCTGTGGAACATCCTTTGGTGGAGGCTGTGGCTCCAGCTGGGCTGGGGGGATCCTGGGGGACAGGGACCCTGCTGGGCATGAACAGCATTGGAGTTGTTGGGAGAAACTGTGAGGGGGGGCTGGGGCAGAGTGACCAACCCAGTGACCTGACACAGCCCTGCTGGGATGTCACACAGCCCCTCTGGGATGTCACAGCCTGCTCTGTGAGGTCACAGCCCATTCTCTAATGTCACAAAGCTGGTCCCTGATATCACAGCCAACTCTGTGATGTCAGACCTCTGCAGTGTGATGTCACAGCTGGCTCTGTGGTTTCCAACTTCTGTCCTGTGATGTCACAGAGGCAGTCTATTATGTCATGACTGCTCAATGACCCCACATAACCCACTCTGTGATGTCAGAGCTCACTCTGTGACCTCATGTTACCAGATGATAAATTGTCTACACCAGGTGAGCTCACACCTGGAGCTTTTTCTCCAAAACCCCAGGCCTATGGAAACCACACAATGCCCATTGTGTGAGAAGGGGAACTGGAAGTTCACCAGCCTCAGTGTCCTGCCAGCTCAGCCAGGCCCACTGGAACATTGGGGTCCACAACCACCAGGGACCACCAGAGAGACCCCCAGGACAGAAGAACGCATGAGTAAAGGGGAGGGGAAATATGTTAATGATTTTGGGGAAATTATTATCATGCGTATATTTAGTCTGGGACAATCAATGAATATGTGTGCAAAATACAGAATATAAACAGAAACTTTCCTTCACTCAGCCTGCACAGCTTTGGGAGGAGCTCTCCCCCGTGCATCCAGCTGAATAAAGAATGCTGCTTCTTAATGCTACATTGGGGTTAAGAAGTCTCCTGTTTGACCAAATTTTTGGTAACACTCCCACTGCAAGGAAAGATCTGTCTGCTGCTGTTCACAAACAGAGAAGGGCTGGTGGCAGATGTGGGGGTCAGAGGCTGCGTGGGACACAGTGACCATGAAATAATCAAGTTTTCAAAGTTCTGTGAAAGACGGAGGAGCAGCAACAGAACTTCTACACTGGAATTAGGAAGGGCAGACTTTGGCCTATTTAGGATGCACATTTGGGGAGTACCAAATCTGGTACTAATTTGTTTAGGGGACACAGGCCTTAAAAACCAAGGGGTCCAGGAAGGGTGGACACATTTCATGAAAATCATCTTAAGGGGGAAGAAGCAGCCTGTCCCAGTGTGGCAAAATATGAGCTGGTGAGGAAAATGACTGGAACTCATGGAAAAAAGGCCAGCAACTCATGAAGTGTATAAGGATATTGTGAGGTTATGCAGAAAGAAAAGTTGAGAGGTGAAAGATCAACTAGAGCTTAACTTGGTGGCTTCTGTAAAGAAAACATTAATAGCAAAAGGAGGGAGAACAAGACCCCCTACTCTTTATTGGATGCAGTGGGGAGTATAGTAACTAAAGTCTTTTCCTTATGACTAAGCTACCAAGCCTTGTTTGTCTCAATTTTCAATATTAGGACAGGTTGTCCTCAGGACAAGTGTTCTCCTGAGCTGGTAGATGGGCACAGGGAGCAGAACAGACACCTGGAATCTAGGAGGGAGCAGCTGGTGACCTGCTGAGCCACTCAGATGCTCACAGGTGTATGGGATCAGATGAGATCCATCCTAGGGGGATGAGGGAGCTGTGGATGAGCTCCCCAAGCTACTCTCCATCATTTACCATCAGTCCTGGCTCACCAGGGAGGTCCCAGAGGACTGGAGGTGCCAGTGTGAGCCCATCGCCAAGAAGGTTGGAAGGAGGAGCTGGGGAACTCCAGGCCGGTCAGCCTGACCTGGGTGCCCGGCAAGGTTATGGAACAGATCACCTTGAGTGACATCCCAGGGCACCCACAGGATGGCTGAGGGATCAGAGCCAGCCTGTGTGGATTTAGGGGTGGCAGATCCTGCCCGACCAACCTGATCTCCTTTTATAACCAGGTGACCCACCTGTGAATGCAGAAAATGCTGTGGATGTTCTCTGCCTGGACTTCAAAGCCTTTAAAACCATGAGCCACACCATTCCCTGGAAAAAACTGCAGCCCATGGCTTGGACATGTTCACCCTTCCCAGGGTAAAGAGCTGGCTGGAGGCTGAGCCCAGAGTGGTGGGGATGGTGCTGCACCCAGCTGGTGTCCAGGCACTGGTGGTGTCCCCCAGGGATCTGTGCTGGGCCCACTCCTGTTTAATATCTTCATTGATGATCTGGGTGAGGGGATCAAGTCCACCATTCACAAATTGCAGTTGACACCAAGCTGGGTGTGAGTGTGGATCTTCTGGAGGGCAGGACAAGAAGACACAGCCTTAAGCTGCACCAGGGGAGGTTCAGGCTGGACAATAGGAAGTTCTTCAAGAAAGGGTGAGTGGGAGCTGGAATGTGCTGGCCAGGAGGGAGGTGGCAGAGTCACTGTCCCTCTCCAGTGGCACTTAGTGGCATGGTCTGGAAGATAAGGCAGTATTAGGGCATTGGTTGCACTTGATGATTCCAAAGGTCTTTTCCAGCCTATTTGATTTTGTCATTCTGTGATGATTGGGACACTCTGGGGTCACTGGGACAGTGCAGGGCTTTGTGGAACTAAGAGGACCATGGTGACACCATGCAGCCACACAGAACCAGGGGTGCATGCTCTGTTATAAATGAGAAGCTTGACTAGGCCAATATTCAAGCAGCAATCAAGTCACTAATTAATATGGTAAAGTATGAGCAATACAGCGCTGGGTACAGTGGGGGAAGTTTTCCCTCCAACTGCACACCAATAGTTAAAATTTACAGGTATTTATAGGGGTATTCATCAGCTTTCTCAGCAGTTTCTATTCCCAATTTTTATGTCACAATTCTGTACACTATTGTGATTTAGTTTTTCTCAGGACGTATCCCAGAAAGGAGTGTCCCCAGATGATGGGGTCCAGTTTCCAAAAGAAGAAAGATGGATCCCATCTGGTGAGGTCCAGCTTTCCAGATGTGGGTCCACCTTTTAATTGCAGAGACTATAAATCTCATAACAGTGATGTCCAGCTTCCCTTGGTCAAAATCATAAATCCTGGAGTTGATGTTCATCTTCCTTTCTCAAGCTGCTTTTCACTGTTTTGTTAAGGTGTGAGATAAGTATGTTTCCTTTCATATATTCTAAAGCTTTAGTTTCAAAGATCCTTACTGCAAGCAATATTCTACAATTATACTTCAAACAGTTATTATTGCAAAACTCTTTAAGGCTTACTTCAAGCAGAAAATTCTTGTCAAAAAGCAATATCAGCTTTGAAATACAGCTTTGTATTTCACAAAAGCTGTGCCCATTTCTGCTCATTGCTGCTCTGATGGGAATCAGCCACTTGGAGGTTCCTCAGTCACTTGCAGGTTGCTGATGAATTTTCTTACTCCAGACGCCTCTTCTTTCCTGAGCTCTTCAGCTCAGGAATTCAGTGAGAAAGACTCATAAACATTAGTCCAAAACACCCGAACCAGAAAAGCCCCTGGGAATAATTTAAGTTTTCAATTGTTCTGTGATTAATTAGAAAAATTTAAAACGTGTATTCAAAGTCAATCTGATATATTGAAAAAAAAAAGGCAGAAATAACTGTTTTTTCCTGTTGTCTTTTCCTCCTTATAGTTTAGTGTCAGCAATGTCCAATTGATATTGACCCCCTGCACCTTCTAATGCAGTCTGATTAGATATGAAAATCAACACCCTTCATGGCTGAAAATAACACTTTGTCCCCAACTGCTCCCCACAATTTCACTCATCCAACGCTGGCACTGCTGTGGATCAGGAATGGTGTGGCCAGCAGGAGCAGGGACGTGTATCTTCCCCTGTGCTCAGCACTGCTCAGCCAGCACCTTGAGTGTGTTTGCAGTTCTCAGGCCCTCAATTTAGGAAGGACATGGAGGGGCTGGAGCGTGTCCAGAGAAGGGCAACAAGGCTGGGGAGGGATCTGGAGCACAAGTCCTGTGAGGAGTAGCTGAGGGAGCTGGGGTTGTTTATCCTGGAGAAGGGGAGACTCAGGGGAGACAAGGAAGTGTCAGGGACCAGGTTGGACTTGATCATCTCCAAGGTCTTTTCCAACCTTGCTCATTCTGGGATTCTGTGAAACCACCCTTGGAGCAGTTGCAGGATGAGCCCTGGGCCTCCTCTTGAGAAGCTCCAGCAGCCCAGGTCCCTCAGCTTCTCCTGCCAGCCCCAAAGCCCATCCTGTCAGTCCTGCACAGCCTCTGCAGCTCCTGCTCATTGCCCAGAACAGGGAGCCCCAGAGCCAGACACAGCAGCCCAGATGTGCCCCCCTGGCCTGGGGTGCCTCTGGCAAGGGAGCAGCACCAGGCACTGCAGGAGCCTGCAGACAATTCCTGCAGCATTTGTGGGATGATTCTGCTGCCCAAGGGATGTTCCCATGGGGCAAAGTCAGGTACTGCAATGGGAAGTGGGGCCAGAGAGGAAAGGGCAAACAGGGATGGGCTGTTTGCAGGGGAGGAAACAGGGTTGGGCAATAGGAAGACATTTGTATCAGGAAGAGGAAAGAAAGCAAAGGGGAAGCAGAGGAAATGCTCAGGGTGGTCTGGGGCTGTCTGCCAGGCAGCCCTGGCTCTGAGCAACAGCATCTGCAGTGGCACAGGAAACTTCCAGCTGATGGGAACAAACTTTCTGGTTTGTCTGGCCTGCAGAGGCCAGGACAAAGCTGAGCGGTTTCCCTGGTGTCCCCCAGCCCTTGCTGGCCCCAGGGGCAGATGGCATTTGTGCTCTCTCAGGTTCATGTCCCCACACCAACAGCATGGGGATGCTCCCCATGCTCTGTGCAATGCAAACAGGGGCTGCTGAGCCAGTGCTGCTGTGTCTGTGCGTGCAAGGATGGGGCACCTGTGTGAGCTGGGGGAGAGGCCAGGGCTGCAGAGGGGGGATGTTGTTGGCAGCTCCATGAGGACGCTCTGGGACGCTGCCCTGGGCTGTCCAACGCACTGTGGATGGATCAGCCCCTGCTCTGCTGCTCCTTCCCATCTGCCCCAGGGCCCTTGCAGAGCCCCAGCCATGCTGTTTTCCCCCAGCCTGCCCACGGCCAGCCTGGGGCTGCTCAAGGGGCTTTTCTGTGCTGAGCATTGGCCTGGCCGTGTTCTTGAGAGAGCCTAGACAAGGAGCCTGGAGCCTCCATGGCCTGGTCTGAGGCATCAGCTCTGCCCCAGCAGTGCCCATGGCCTTGCTGTCCCTGCTGCAGCCCCAGCACTGCCACCCCCAGGGCTGTGAGCGGCCCCGAGAGTACTCAGGCCCTACAGCAACACCAGGGCCACCAGGGCAGCGGGGCAGGGCCATGGCAGCAGCACTGGCAACACCAAGTGCTGCTGCTGCTGGGCACAGCTGCTGGGCCAGCAATGATCTGCCCCCAGCTCTGCACACAGACATTGCTGCTGCAGCTCCAGAGAAGGCAACAAAAGAGCATCTCTACAGAAAACTTTGATGGGAGATCCTTTAGTTCATTTAAAGGCACTGAGAGCACAGCCCCTCATTGACACAGTCTGTGGCCACAGAGAAGGGGAGAGAAACAAAATGAGAAATGGCACAAAAAATTACATTTCTTTTTTGACAATATGAAAAAATTTGAAAAAAAAAACCCCACAATCAAATCAACAAAAATTATCAAAGATGACTTTTATTACAAGTGATTTGCAGAAATTGGCCAGCAGTTTAATTTTTCTGAAAGTGTCCCAGTCATCAGTCTCCAGACTGCAGTCTTGAGCTCCTGGTTCCTCAGGCTGTAGATGAGGGGGTTCAGGGCTGGAAGCACCACCGAGTACAGAACTGACAGTGCCAGATCCAGGGATGGGGAGGACATGGAGGGGGGCTTCAGGTAGGCAAACACTGCAGTGCTGAGGAATAGGGTGACCACGGCCAAGTGAGGGAGGCAGGTGGAAAAGGCTTTGTGCCGTCCCTGCTCAGAGGGGATCCTCACACAGCCCTGAAGATCCGCACATAGGAGAAAACAATGAACACAAAACAACCAAAATGTAAACACATAGTAACAGCAAGAAGCCCAAGTTCTCTGTGGTACAATTTGGAGCAGGAGAGCTTGAGGATCTGTGGGATTTCACAGAAGAACTGGTCCAGGGCATTGCCATGGCACAGGAGCAGGGAAAATGTATTGGCTGTGTGCAGCAGAGCATTGAGAAAGGCACTGGCCTAGGCAGCTGCTGCCATGTGGGCACAAGCTCTGCTGCCCAGGAGGGTCCCATAGTGCAGGGGTTTGCAGATGGACACGTAGCAGTCACAGCACATGACGGTCAAAAGGAAATACTCTGTTATAGTATAGAAAACAAAAAAAATACTTGGGCAGTACATCCAATGTAGGAGATGTTCCTGGTGTCCCCGAGGGAATTGTGCATGGCTTTGGGGACAGTGGTGCAGATGGAGCCTAGGTCAGTGAGAGCCAGGTTGAGCAGGAAGAAGAACATGGGCGTGTGCAGGTGGTGGCCGCAGGCTACGGCGCTGATGATGAGGCCGTTGCCCAGGAGGGCAGGCAGGGAGATGCCCAGCAAGAGGCAGAAGTGCAGGAGCTGCAGCTGCCTCGTGTCTGCCAATGCCAGCAGGAGGAAGTGCCTGATGGAGCTGCTGTTGGACATTTGCTCTGGCTTTCCAGGGGGACCTGTCGATGGATAAAAGGACAGTGAAGAGTTAGAGTAGATATCTCTAACCAAAATCAAAGCCATTTCTTATACACCCTCCACTGAAACATACACAGAAGCTGTTTTGTGTTTAAGAGTTGTGAGGTTTTCTTTTTGAGCTCCCCCCATATCTGTCCTGTTATTGTTCAATATCAGATACTCTCAGAATTTCTGCTGCCTTCTGGTAGAACAAAGTGAGTTCCCTGCAGCCAGATGATGAGTGCAGACAGGGTGCAGATGATCTGTCACCTCATTCTGTTTTGAGTTTCTCTGTGCTTTCAATTTCTGAAATGGAGAATGATCTCACTCCCAAGTTTTTCTCGCAAACTTACAGGTACTGCTGAGAGCAGATGGATCCACCACAGTCCAGCTTCACATTTGTAGCCAAGGACTCAACGTTGCTCGTTCCATCAACCCAGCATCACTTCAGTGTCCCAACACCACTGCCTTTCCCCATCAATCTTATAACTCAGAGTTGTTCTAGGAGACAGGTTTGCATCTGGGATTGAAGCTCCCAGCTTGGACTGAAATCTCAGGGAGACTTCCAAGTGTCCTTATGATGGCATTGGATGAAAGAAGATGCAGCTCCTTCCCTGGCTGCACTGACAGCATTGCCCAGAGCCGGGCACTAAGGACAGCACCACCCTGAGCCAGCTGTGCCCCCTGCCAGAGCCCCCAGTGCCGGGCAGCTGCTCCCAGCCCTGTGCTCTGCAGAGGGAACTGGGCCCGGGGCTGCAGAGCTGCCCCACGGCTCTGCTGCAGCTCTGCCTGCACAGGAGGGGCTGCACGTCTTGGAGCCCTGGCCCTGAGGGCAGAGGCTTGGCTGGGGCACAGCAGGGAGGGGGCTTGTTCAGAGGGAGGGTCTTGTATGGACATTTCTACACTCTCCCCGCCACAGCACTTCTGGGTTTTGTTTTCTCTCATTCCCTGATCTTCTCTCTGCTTCCTGGAAATTTTCCTCCTGCAGGTGTTTCCCTGTGCCTGATCTCTCCATGCCAGCACTCACAGACCCCAAATCTCTGTGCACTCTCCTTGGCCCTACAGAACCATGCCTGTTTGCAGGGCACTGGCTGGAGGCAGGTTCTGTTTGCAGCTTGGAGAAAGGACAGCTCAGACTGAGCCTGATGGCTCCAGCAAAGGTGATAGTAGTGTTGTCCATGGACAGAGGGGCTGAAAGCACATCAGGGATCTCCAGTGAACCTACTGGTCACTAAAAGTAACAGTTCGGATGTCTTGGGTGCTTGAAAAAATAATAACTAATAATTAATTCTACCTTCAATATTAAAAACTCCCTTCCTTACATGCTCTAATATAAGGAAACTGAATATTTGAACTCTTTGGAAATTTCCTCATTTTTATCAAAATCTTTGTCTTGGAAATATTCTATGACTGATCAGAACCCCTCAGCATGTCAGAGCTTCATAAGCATTTCACCTGCCCTGCAGCAGAAATACCCAGAGTTGTACTCACAGGGTCTGTAGGCATCGGGATGTTCCAGTTTTAGGAGATCATTCCAGGAGCTGCAGCTGCATTGTCTTGCAGCCAGAGGTTCCTGTGCCTAGGGCTGGCAGTGATTCTGCCCCAGGCACTTCTCAGCACCTTCCCAACCCTGACTGATTGAAGCTCTCTGTGCCTCTGTGCTGTGCCTGGGGTGGCTGCAGGCAGTGTCCCAGCCCTGCTGGGCTGGCAGAAGAGCTGCTTATCAAGAGAAATGTGCTTTTGAAGCTCTTCTTGGTTACCAGGAGCTGCCTCTGTGCCACGAGCCCAGCTCATCTCAGCAGCACAGACACACCACAAGGACGTTAATGAGCCTCTGAGGCTTTGTGCTCAGGCCCTGAACATCAGTCCTGGAGAGGGAGCTGAAGAAACCTCTCCAGAACTCCAAGTCAGAATCCAACTCCAAAGTTTCTTGGATTTTAATGGGTCCCACTGAGGGACACAACTGAGAAAGTAACCCCAGGCCCCAGACAGAGCAGAGAAATGCAGGCACTGATGACAGGTGGGGACAAAGAGAAGCCAAATCTTGGTGACCTGGAGCACAGCAGCAGGGTCCATGCCACCAAGGGCTGGGAGGAAACCCCTTGTCCTGAGGCCCTGGAGCCTCCTGGCACAGCCCCAGCCAGGCTGGGCACTGTCAGGCCCTTGTCCTGCCCTCAGCATCCCCCCCTAACCCACATCCCAGTGGCCTCAAGATCTGCTGGAAGGAGTCCCTGGGAAGCCTTGCTCAGAAATGGCCCTGGGGGCTCCTGAATGCTCCCTGCAAGGGCTGCAGGTTTTTCAAAAGACTTTGGGTTTGGCTTTTGCCTTGGAGTCTCTGAGAGGTTTGTGCAATCATGGCCTCCAATTCTCTGCTGTAATTAGTCCCTGGAGAGGCTTTGTCAGTAACAACACTCAGTAGGGCTCATTAATACTTCAGGGTATTTCAGGTTTTTTAAGGTATTTGGTTTTTCCCTTTTTGATGCAGACTCTGTGAGAGGTTTGTGCATTCATGGCCCCAATTATCTGCTTTAATGTGTCCCTTGAGAGCTTTGTACTGACACTCAGTGGGGCTCATTAATATTTTGAGATACTCAAGGTTTTTAAGGTACTTTATGGATTTAAGAACACTTTTAGGTACTTGTAAGGTGTTTCCTTCCCACACCGAGTCTCTGAGAGTTTTTTGTGCCATCCTGGCCTCCAGTTCTCTCCTCCAAGCAGTCCATGATGAGCCTCTGTTGGGTATCTTCCTCCCTTCTGTTTTACAACAAAGATGGAACTGAAAGAATTTTGTGAGACTTTTCTAAAAGCATCCAAGCAAACATGGGACAATTAACAATTCAGCAATCACTATGAGAATGAATAGTCCTGTTTCAGCTAGACCTTATCCAACCCTTTAGTCCCTTGGATTGGAAGAGTTTATTGAACCAGTCTTTGTTTTCCACATGAAGGCTCTTTAACCCTTCCTTCAGGACCTGAATGCTCTTGTGGATTGACTCTCTGTTGCTGGAGAGGTTCATGCAACACCTGCCCTCAGAGTCCACACCGCCATGCCCATGTGCCCAGAGTAAAAACTGTATCACTGTTCTGCAAGGTGGCATGTCTGATGGTCTCTATGTCTGAGAGCAGGCCACTCAATGTGAGGGAGGTAGCATTGGTTTGCTTACTTAACAGGCACCCAAGATGGTCTAATTGTGCTAAAGCTTTAGCTGCAACCACCCAAGGTAATCCAAATTGAGGGTGCTATCATCCGATACCTGGATTGAAGGTTTCAAAGCCATCTCTTTGATATCATTCAATACTTCTCTGAGGATACCTGCTGCTTGATCATCTGGTAGGCTGTGTTGTCCTTCTCCAGCTAGATGGTTGATTGTCAATTCTGCCCTTGCCTCATTATTAGCATAGTCTGCTATTAATTGATTTAGTAATCATTTCCATCCCCTTTCCCACAGGGTGTATTTTGTAGGCGACAACAACATGCTCATAATATATTTTAAATCATAGGCAGTTAAGACGTGCTCTAAACATGGCCCTCATTAGGCCATTAAAACAAGGTAAGTCCTTCTTATGGTCTTTAGCTACCCTACACAGCTCCTTGATTTCCCCATAAACCAATGGCTGACACCTGGGATTCTTCCCCCTTCTTTCACAACATACGAGGGCAACGAGGAGTTTCAAGACTATTTTCCAGTGTCCTCTCTTAACTGGAGGCATGGCCCAGGGTGGAGAGGATGATTGACATTGGGGGCATAACCTGCAGGTTTTGGGGTGGAGTCTGGAGTTTCGTTCAGAGTGGAAGAGAAGGTTGTGGCACCAGGAAGTGAAGGAACCAAGATGGAGGTAGGGCGTTCAGGCTCAGGATCATCTGGAAAATTTTTATTTCACTATTGATTTTAATTTGTTCTTTGAAGATATTTGGTCATGATCACTGAGAATTCACTTAAAGCATCCATATACATGCCTTTCTACTTTGGGCATCTGGCTGCTTATTTTGCTCTTTCTCTGCCTTAGGTGGAACTGCCACAGGAACACCTCAAATGGGTTATGAGATGTGGATGTGTATTGTAAAAACACAGTAGCAAAATGGGCAATAATTGTCCTGCGTTTCCCCAAATCCACCTGCAATCCTACTCAGGTGAAACTGTTGTTGTCTCTGTGAATCCTCGCCGAGGTCCCTCAAAGCAATGATGCATCTGCCAGCACAGCACAATCCAAAATCCTGTGTAGTGCTGGCCTATCCATCAGCTAACCCCAGCTGACATGACTGAATGTCAGGGTCCCTGTTCGGGCACCAAAGATTGCAATGAGGGTGGCTGTGACAAACCTTTTGGGTTCCCCAACTTCAGGGCAAGGGTGGCAAAAAATGGAAAGAAGCAGATGCTGGGGAAGATGAAACAGGAAAGCCTTAAAAATATGATTGCCTGGCAAAAGATTTTGAAAATATGGAAACTATAAGTGAGATTGAAATGAAAGCAATCTTTGAGACACCTTAGTTACTGAACAACTGGAAAACAATGGTATGGCTGGCTGAAGGTAATCCCCTTTTGATGAAACAATACCCTCTGCTTGCAGACAGGTCCAAGCGTCAGAGCAGACTCTAGTAAATTGGCAGAAGGGGTCCAAAAGTAGTTTTTAGGGTTTAAAATGTAACACAGTATGGCAGTAATAATACTTATAGGCTGTATGTAAATGCTATGAGATTTGTATATTGTACTAGATTGGTTAGTGAATATTAGAATATGCAGCACAGAAGAAGATTTATTGTATTGTAATGGGAACTCTCCTCCTCTTTCAGGCATCCATTTTGGGCGCCTCTTTCAAGCTCTTCTTCTGGACCTGCTCCAAGCTGTAGCTGGCAGTTCCAAACAAGGCTCCTGCACCCACACCCTTTGCAATAAACCACAAGTTCCAAGACCTGGCTTCAGAGATCTCTCGTCTCTATCCGTCCCAACCATCCTAACCCCCGCTTCTCCTACAAGCAGGATCAATGGAGTTGCCCTGTCACAGACATCTTTTGTGAAAAATCCTTTCTTTGGGATTTTTCCTTCTGGGAAGCTGAAGCCCCAGAAAGGGAATGTAAACAATCGTTATCTGCTGTGAAATGCAACAGGGGCACCTGTGATTGGCCCATGTTGCATGTTTAAAATTAAGGGCCAATCAAAGGCCAAGCTCTCTCTGGGACAGAATCAGAGAGAGCTCCTTTGTTTATTCATTCTTTTTCTATTCTTAGCTTAGCAGCTTCTGAGACTTTTCTCTCTATTCCTATTAGCACAGTCATAATGTAATATATAGCATAAATTAATAAATCCAGCCTTCTGAACATGAGGTCAAGATTCTCATCTCTCTCTTCACCCCTGAAACCCTTGCAAGCCCGGCAACATCTGGTGAACCCCGACTGAGCAGGACAAAAAACATAATTTGATTAGACCCCAGAGGAGCAAGAGCTGCACTGGGTAAACCCCAAATAGTGTGGCATTGATGGTTGCTTCATAAGTGACCACAGAAGTGGATTCTAGCCAGGAGCTGAAGAACTAAAGATCCTGATTTGGACAGAGTTCACAGCCAAGGCTGACCACAAAGAGAACCTTCTGAAAAACCTCCAGGAAGATGTTCAGAAAGAGCAGCAGCACTGTGAAGCTGGCCAGAGAATGCTGGACTCTTTCAAAAGGTACTGTTGGTTTTTCCCTTCCTGAAGATGCAGCCTTTTGTAGTTTGTGGCTGCTGATATGGGGAACGCCTCCCATACAGGATGAGGTTCCTTTTTTTCCTTCAGAGGAGAATCTTATTGCCCTCTGGCAAACATGGGTTGAAGAGGATGGAATTCTCTTGTCGGAGACAGATTTCTATGAGTTTTTTCGATGGGCAAAGCTTTTTGGTTTCTTTACTAATGTGCTATATGCACTGGATGTTTTCCTATGGGAGGGCATGGACTCCATTTTCTGCTTTGTTTGGGACTGTGGGTGTGGTTGCCCCGGTATATACCCAGCATTCAGAATGCTCCTTCCAGTCTTGAAACGAAGAGCAGCTGTTTTTCCCTGGATTGCTAACTGCAAGGGACAGGCTCCCTTCCCTTCATCCCAATGGGGCAAGACACTTTGGGGGATGATCTGCAGCCTCCCAGCCCCCCTGAACCACACTGGGGGGGTGAAACTCCGCCATGAGCAGAAGTTTTTTTTACTGTGTCTTTGGAGCGTGCTCAGATGGATCAGTCTCTTCCCCCCACTTCTCTCTCTCTGGGGAGATGGGAGTGGGTGGCACTGCCCCAGCCAGCACTGCGGGTGCCACCCCTGGAAGCCCGGCAGGCTCCTCCACAGCCGGCCTCTTGGAGCCCGCCCCGCTCAGAGATGGGGGTGGTACCGGCCCCAGAGGCCCCCCTCTTGTCGGGCCCCCGCGGCCACCTCCCAGACCCGCCCCGCGGGTGCGGCCGCCTTCACATGCAATCCCAACTGCACCTTCATCGGCTTCCACGTCTATGCCTGAGAGCTCAGAAACACTGCTCCCTGCGCCACCTGTGTTGCTAGGAGACACCCTCGGCAACAACAGTAACTCGGTGCCTCCCCCTTTGGCTGTCCTGGCTCTTTGGCCGGCCCCACGAGCACTGAGAGCGCCGCCTCAGCCCGCCCCACTGGTGCAGGCGCTTTCCTGCACGGCTTCTCCCGTGGCGGCCCCTCCGCCACCGCCCCTCCCTGGTGATCCACCGCCCCTGTGCACACTCCGCCGGAGACCGCGACTGCGCCTCCGCAGCTGACCCCAGAGCCAGTGGCAGAAGACGCTGCCAGCCCCGCGCTGTGCCTGCAACCGCACCCAGAGCCAGGCGAGATGGCAGTGGCTTGTTCCTGCGCATCCCCACCACCTCAAACCAACACAGTCCCTGTTCAGGATGGTGCTGAAGACGGCGCCAGTCCTGCGGGACCCTCGGAGCAGCCTGCGGCTGCTCCTACACCCAGAGTGATTTCCCCCTGTGGAGAGTTTTGTTAACAGTTGGTTAGCTGAGAAAGGCCATGTTGACATAATGCTGCTGGTTAAGCTTGAAAGGGAAGTCAGCAGTCAGTGACCAATGACAGGCAAGGACATGATGCCCTTGCCGCAACATGAGGATAGGGAAGAGAGATTCTTACTGAAAATATGCAGAAAGTATCAAAAGAATAACCACAGAAATGCAGAAGTAGGCGTAGTTGCTGATATGTAACTAACCAATCCTGAGCTCAGCTTTTGCAATATGTATGAAGCTTATTATGAACTGTATTTAACCTGCTGTATCGATCAATAAATGGGACCTGCGATGAACCAATTGGTGTCTGGGTCTCCTTCCATCGACAAATGGTGACCCCTAATGTTTGCCCTCTTGTCTCGGATTAAAAGAAAAAGGGGGGAAAGCACCACAGTCAAGGAAGTTGGGTTTGGGTCCTTGCAGCCGGGACGGTGCCGGAATTTGAAGCACCCTCGAGGTTCACAACGGTGATTCGAGCCAATACGTGCTGCCGAAAGTCTGGAGAGCTGCAACAGCACACGCTGACAAATAGGTATGGATAGGCAAGCAGCATATCTTTTCGCCGCGTATTTAGAACGGCGAGGAGTAAAGGGGATAGATTTAAAAAAGGAAATACCAGGGTTACTGGCTTACGGCCATGCTAAAGGCATTTTCACTAACCCACATACAGTTCATGAGCTAGCAGAGTGGAAGAAGTTTGGGGATATCCTATGGGATACAGTGTTAGACGATGATAAGTCAGCAAAAAAATTAGGCAAGCTATGGCGGGTAGTGTATAACACGTTGCTTCAGCATGTCTCTGAGAGAAAGGCAGCAGAAAGGGCGACAGAAGCTCATAAGAGGAATATAGGGTATGGTCGTGAGGATGATCCCCTGGCACCTTCTGTAACTAAGACACTTATGCCTAAGAGTCCCCAGCAAAGTGGTGTGGAGGATTTTCCTATAGGCACAGTGGAACCGTCTGTACCCTTCCTGTTGGGGGGGAGGGCGAGTTGGATGGTGGAGGTAAGAGCAAGCCAGCTTTGCCTCCGCCGCCAGCTTCAGGCGGGTCGGATGGTGGGGGCGGGAGCAAGCCAGCTTCACCTCCGCCACCAGCTTGGCCTCCGCCGCTTCCCCCGAGTAAGCCAGCTCCAGCGGGGGGGCCGCTTCCCCCGCGTGAGCCGCCCCCCCCGCCAAAAAGCTCGGTGTCTGTACCGAAGTGCCAGCAGCATAGCACCCTTAAAGAGTCAGACTCTATCCCAGGGGCACACAGTGACCTATGGGGGGAGATGGCTAAACAGAGGAGGGAAGCTTGGGCTGCTTTGGCAAAAGAAGTAATGCAAATGGGGGATGGCGAGGTGGTGGAAGTAGCTTCTAGTCTTGCATGTCCGGTCACATACACACCACAGTATGATGCACAGGGGAACCTTATGCATAATATAGCGGAATATACTCCCTTAGATTGGAAGTTGTTAGCTCAGTTATGTTCTACGGTTAGTCAGCTTGGAGTAAAAAGTGAACCTGTTAGGCAAATGCTAGATTACCTTTTTAATACTCAGGTTTTATGCCCAAATGATTTAAGAGGAATAGTGCGTTTAATATTCACTCAGCACCAGCAGTTATTGTTTAATGCACATTGGCAAGCTATGGTTAATGAGTCGGTTGCTGTACAATGAGCTCAGGGAGATCCATTACATGGAGTAACAGTAGAGGAGCTTATGGGCTTAGGGGCATATTTGCGTACAGAGGCACAGATGATATCGGGAGCAGATAAGCTTAGAGAGTCTATGCGATTAGTGCATGCTGCAATAGACATGGTTAAAGAGCCAGGAGGGTTACCGCCTTATATGGGTATTAAACAGGGTAGAGAAGAATCATTTGGAAGTTTTATCGATAGGGCAGCTGCTGCAATAGATCAGGCTGGTGTTGTGGACTAAATGAAAGGGGCGCTATTAAAGCAGTGTGCATTACAAAATAGCAATCCAGCAACACAGAGTGTTAGCTACTTTAGGGGCAAATTGGACCATTGAGGAGGCATTAGAGTGAATGGCATCAATGCCAACAGCTTCACAGGCATTTATAGCAGAAGCCTTAAAGGAATTAGGATTAGAGTTGCAAAAGCAAGCAGAGTCTACTCAGAATCAGGTGTTAGCTGCTCTTGCTCCTCTCCGAAGCGGCTCACTGGCAGTCACGCAAGGAGGCTCAAGACCATTCATCAAGTGTTACCAATGCGGCAATGAGGGACATATGCGCTGAGCATGTCCAACATGTAATTATCATAATGGGGGAATAGGTTTAGGCGTCAGAGTTAATCCTCGAGGTTTAGAAATAAATGAGAAATGGCAAATGGATGTTACGCATGTAGCTAGATTTGGTAGAGTCAAGTATGTGCTTGTCACTATAGATACATATAGTCATTACATATGGGCTACGGCTCAGGCAGGAGAGAAAGCTATACATGTTATCAGGCACCTGTTAAGTTGCTTCGCTGTCATGGGAGTCCCAAAGAGTATCAAAATGGATAATGGTCCAGCTTATGTAAGTGCTAGGGTCCAGAAATTTTTGAATCAGTGGTCCGTTAAGCATGTGACAGGTATTCCATACTCCCCTACTGGACAGGCAATAGTGGAAAGAGCAAACGGCACCCTTAAGCTGTATATTGAAAAGCATCAAGATTTAAGAGACCCACAAGCATGTTTGGCTAAGGTTCTGTATGTGATCAACCATTTATGTATTTTTGGGGAAGACGATACCCCCCCCTGCAATTTAACATCATCCGAGGTCAGGTCAGGAAACTACTAAGGAAACAGAGGTCTGGGTTAAGTATAAGAACCCGAGTACAGGATTATGGGAAAAACCTGCAAAAGTGTTATACTGGGGTCGGGGGTATCTTTGTGTTTCCTCACCTACAGGGCCTTTGTGGGTGCCTGCTAAGTGGAATAAACCTGTTTTTGATGCAGCATCTGGTGAACGACCTCACGGAGGAGGACAGGGAGCGACTGGGGAAGAAACTGCCTCTAGTCCTACGACTGCTACTGCTACAGCTGAAGGGATACTCGAAAGTGGTGGACAGAGCACTGATGCATCACTACCGGATGGCCCAGGAGCTGATTGGTTTTATTGACTCATTATCGACCTTTCGCTTAACAGGTCCAGCAAACGAAAATTGCCTTGACTGTCACAATCCACATTGTGCTGGCTGGATAGCCCTACGTTGTGGGGGTTGTGGTAGAACTTTTTGGATAGAACAATCATTATTATTGGGTTTGTGGTGTAATACTTGCCGGCACGAGTACACGTGGGGTGAAAACTGGCAGGATGAATTAAGGAGACAAACAGGGCAAAATGCATATGCAGCTTTAAATCTTTATGAGTCTCCTGAACAGAAAATTCTTGCTTATTACCGATGGGAGGTACAATGTATTGTGAATAGAATCAAGGTTCAAAGTAAATCACGTTTAGTCTCTGCAAGGTGTAGAAAATTAGTACCCCTAATGCAATGTTCAATTGTAGGACCCATCAGGGGGGATCCTGAAAGAGCATTAGACTGCTGCATTGAAAAGTTGCAAAAACTGAGTTTGCAAGTGACAGGAACAGTGAAATTAGGAGCAGCAAAACTGAAGACAGATAATAAAAAGAAGGCAAGAAAGGGAACAACCTCATCTGAGTAAGGCTATTAGTGATTGCTAATTAATTTTCTATGATTAGGGCAATTTCACGTATATGGGATCCTGCCTGGTGGGAGGGTGTAGTTGTTGAAGAAGACAACGAACAGCGATTACGAAATAAGATATGCCTTGTGCTAAAGAAAGAGCTTGAACTGTTAGCCTCATATAGTATGAAAGGTGAAGAGGCTTTGCAATCACCACCATTGAACTGGTTGTATTGGGTTATAGAGACGAAATTTAATACTGATCCTTTCTTATGTTCACTTCCTTGCTATGTTTGTAAAAAGGATAATGATAAGTGCTATGCATGGGTAGCTTTGCATTGTGCAGATTGCAATAAGGTTTATTGGTACTCACAAAGGGCAATAGGACATTTATGGTGTAGACCTTGTTTTGGGAAGTGGATTCGAGATTCTTCCTGATATAGAGCTCTTGAGAAAAGTACTGGCCTACCAGGAAGGTCAGGATTACAACTTTATGAGAGTGCAGAACAAGTAGCTATAGCATATATTAGGTGGAAGTTGCAGCAAGTACTTAGAGAGTTTGAAATTACTAGAGCCTCACGCATCATAGCAGCTCGCTGTAAAGCTAATTTGCCTTTAAACCTACCTGACGCTATACCTGTAAGCAAGGATGCTGATTTGGAATTAGATCAGTGTATTCAAAGACTGACTCAGGACCGCATTAGCCGTTCTAGCAAACCAGGGAAAAGACAGCGAAGAAAGGAAAAACAGGGAAAGAAGAGAGAAAAATGAGGTTTGTTTTTATTATACTGCTCAATGCTGTAGGAAGTGAAGCAGTAGGAATAACACATTTTAGTCAGCCAAGAGAAAATCTATGGGTAACACTTGCTAATCAAATTAACCAATCATCGCTTTGTCTTAGTCTTGGAGGGGTTACTAACCCATTTCGAACATGCCTGGTGGGACTTCCGGTGTGGTCTCCTGGAGAATTTTGCAGTTTGATAAATAATCGAACTTTATGCATGCATAACATGTCAAACATCAAATTGCCAGCACAGCAAGTGTATACTGCAAGTCAGAGTGATGGCTATCGCCAATGCTTACTAATCCAATCACTTAACACTTCTTTGCATTCTCCTCCTGAGGAAGTGGATCTCTTTGGAAGTACAAACGCCAGTATGTCTAACACTACAGCTGGCGGATGGTTTAGTTTCGAACCCTTGGATGCCCAGAATTTAAATCAACCTAAAGAAACATGGGCCACCTTAGATTCATCCCTGAATTTGAGTAAATTCTCTCTGCAGCATTACAGTCAATGTAACAGCACAAATATCACAGCACCAATGAAATTACCCACAGGAATATTTTTGATTTGTGGAGACAGGGCGTGGAATGGTATACCAGCTAAACCACAGGGTGGACCCTGTTGTTTGGGAAAATTGTCATTGTTTCACCCTAATGTGTCCTTGCTAATGCAGCTGAGTCAAAATTCAAACAGGAAGAGACGTGACTTAGACTGCAGCCAGGTAGGAGATCCACAGTTTTGGAGTACATTCGAACAAGTGGTAGTTTCAACTATCTTGCCAGGAGGATTTGCCAATAAAGCTATGAATTTAGCAAAGCAATTAGGGTGCTGGGCAAAGGATGAGCTGAACAAGACATCACAAATTCTAGACATGCTAACCGCAGATGTGAAGAGTGTCAACCATGCTGTTTTGCAAAATAGAGCTGCTGTAGATTTTTTTCTCTTAGCACAAGGGCATGGATGTGAAGAGTTTGAGGGAATGTGTTGCATGAATTTGTCTGATCATTCGGTGTCCATTCACACTAAGATAAAAGAACTGCAACATGGACTTCACAATCTCAAGGAAGAAGAAGGTTTAGGAATTGACGAATGGCTTAAAAGCTTAGGACTTGGATCATGGCTGAGGAACCTTGTGACATATACTATAGGGCTACTGGGTGTAATTTTAATGTTTTTGCTTATTTTGCCTTGTATCTTTAATTGTATTCAAAACATGGTCAGCCGTACAATAGCAAAAACCTGGCAGACTAGTTTTCTTGCTCAAGAAGAAAATGGGGGAAATATGAAGAGTTTTGTTAACAGTTGGTTAGCTGAGAAAGGCCATGTTGACATAATGCTGCTGGTTAAGCTTGAAAGGGAAGTCAGCAGTCAGAGACCAATGACAGGCAAGGACAGGATGCCCTTGCCGCAACATGAGGATAGGGAAGAGAGATTCTTACTGAAAATATGCAGAAAGTATCAAAAGAATAACCACAGAAATGCAGAAGTAGGCGTAGTTGCTGATATGTAACTAACCAATCCTGAGCTCAGCTTTTGCAATATGTATGAAGCTTATTATGAACTGTATTTAACCCGCTGTATTGATCAATAAATGGGACCTGCGATGAACCAATTGGTGTCCAGGTCTCCTTCCATCAACATCCCCCCTGAGTTTTTCGGGTTGTCCCGGGGCTGCCCCTGTGGGGGGAGCTGGGACAGGGGAAGAGGGCGTCAGTCACTCCTTCCACGGAGCCGGCGTGGCCCGACAGCATAGGGCAGGGGCAGCCCGTCTGCCTGCGTTCAAAATCAGCATTCTCGGCGGGTTGGGGGGTGTTTGGTCAGTTGCTGCCTGTTGGAGGTTGCCATCTCTGCCGCCCCTTTTGCACCCTAGCGGTAGGGGGCAGGTGCATCCTGAGAGTTCTGCCTTTGGTCCCCAGCCCAGAGGGGGTGGTGTCGTGAGGCAGATGAGAGACACAGCTGTCACATTTGCATTGCAGAGGCAGAGGGCATAGCTGGAAGAGATCATGGCTTGTTTGCTCTGGGGAACAAACATCTCCAGACCCGAGACGGGATTTCTGGGGAAGGCTTCTATTTCCCTGCTGCTGGCATGCCTCAGTGGTTTTGGGGAAAGGCAGCATCTCACCAACCATGCTGCCACTGTACTAGAAGCAGGGTGCAGGCCTGTGGGAATGCAGAGCCTGCCTGGTGGGTTTGGCCTGGGCTGTGGGGCTCAGGAGGTCCCTGGGCTGGGCCCACCGCCTGGGTTCTTGATGGCTTTGGTTTTCCCTACTGGTCCTGGCCTGCCTTTTGTGGGCCAGCTTTGGGGTGCCTGGTCTTTCCATGGGCCAGGGTCCTCCGGGTCCTTTCTCTGGCTGCTCTGCTGCTGCTGTTCTTTTCGATCACAAAAAAAAAAAAAAAAAAAAAAAAAAAAAAAAAAAAAAAAAAGCTGGCAGCAGCTCTGAAGCATTGAAGGGCCAGAAAAGAACATTCCAGAAATTTTTCAAAATAGTTTGAAATTGTTTGATGACTGTCAATGGTTTTCGATAACTATTGAAACTATTGATGGACTTTTTTGACGCAAGCCTGTTTCAGGATCAAGAAGGACTTTCAGATATGTCAAGAGAAACACCTTCCATGGACTTTTCCTGAAACTCAGCTGCTTGGACTTGAATTTTCTTTGCATTGTTTTTTGCATTTTCTTGTGTTGAAGAATTGTTTTAGTGATTTGATAGAATTGTATGTTCTACAGGTAAAGAGATTCCCTGCTCATTCCACACCAGCATTTCTTCTTTTTAATTTTTTAGAATTTAGAAAGGTGAAATGTCACAGACATCTTTTGTGAAAAATCCTTTCTTTAGGATTTTTCCCTCCTCTGGGAAGCTGAGGCCCCAGAGAAACAATGTAAACAATGGTTGTCTGCTGCTGTGAAATGCAACAGGGGCACCTGTGATTGGCCCATGTGGCATGTTTAAAATTAAGGGCCAATCAAAGGCCAAGCTCTCTCTGGGACAGAATCAGAGAGAGCTCCTTTGTTTATTCATTCTTTTTCTATTCTTAGCTTAGCAGCTTCTGAGACTTTTCTCTCTATTCCTATTAGCATAGTCATAATGTAATATATAGTATAAATTAATAAATCCAGCCTTCTAAACATGAGGTCGAGATTCTCGCCTCTCTCTTCACCCCTAAAACCCTTGCAAGCCCGGCAACATTGCCCAAAAAAAACTTTTGTAACAGGGTGAAAAACAATAAACATGGAGAAGTCGAGCACAGTACGAGGGGCGGGATTCAAAGACCTGAGATAAAGGCGAAGTAACAATATATTACCTCGAGGGTAGAGCACTCTAGAACAATAACCCTATAGGGGAAACAAGTAACCAATAGGGGAGGAGAACTTGGACAACTTAGCAAAACAACGCTAAAAGCTCATAGGGGAACTCTCAGGCTCACCCTAAGTTAAACTAATGATTCCCAGGGCTTGAAACTCATACCCAGTTTTTCCGGGGTAAAATCTGGCTGACTCTGAGTTACAGCTGGGCTAACTCCCACACCGCTGCTTTGTTCTGGTCCCTTGGGACCATGTGGACAAACAGAGCCACAATGATGTCTTTGGTTCCACAAGGCTCCATGTTTTCACAATGGTCTCTTGGATCAATGGTGCACTGCAGTGTTACAATGGCTCCTTCATTTGACAAGGCTCCCAAGTGTCACATTGGTCTCCATAGGAAGGAAACCATGGAGCCCCAGTGTTTAAGGAGCTGATGAACAGCAACCACAAGAAGCCAAGGCAAGCCTGACCTTTCTGTCTTGGCAGGTTTGCTTGCACCAACCCTTGGATATTTGAAATAATGAATGCAGAGTCGTAATTTAAAACATTTGTTCCTGGAGAAGAGGGATATTTCTTTTTCTTTCATAAAAAGAAGAGCAGAAATCCCTTTCCAGTGTTTGGAAAAAAAGGTGAGGGCTGCCCCTCAGGAGAAAAAGACCATCCAGACTTGTCTGTCCTGGCAACTTTTGTCTGGGAGCAATCCTTGGATACACAGAAATTTGGAGGTGGAATCTTAATTTTGGACATGGATACCTGGAAAAAATGGACAGTTCTTTTCAAAACAAAAGAAGAGCCCAGAGCCCCAGTGTTTCAGGGGCAGATGGGAGTGGCCTTCCACCTTCCAAGGTCAGCCAGACCTGTCAGATGACCCCTGGGAGGCCAAGGCAGCCACACCTATTTCATGTTCACTTGATTACACAGGGACCTGCAGTGTCACAATGGCTCCTTGCTTCCATGAGGCCTTGCAGTGCCACAATGGCTCTCTTGCTTCCATGATGTCTTCAGGTGTCATAATGGCCCCTTGATTATACAAGTCTTTAAGGATGTTAATGGTCTCCATGGTTCCACAAGGCCCCATAGTGCCATAATGGTCTATTGGTTCCATGAAGCTTCACTGTGTCCAATGAGACCTTGGTTCCATTGGGGCCTAGCAGTGCAACAATGATTCCCTTGGTTCCACAAGTTCCCACAGTGTCACAATGGACCCCTTCCCTCTATGAGGCCCTGCAGGGTCACAATGGTCTACATTTATCCGTGGGGCCTTGCAATGCCACAATACTCTCCATGGATCCATGGCGCCCAGCAGGATCACAGCAGCCCTTTGGCTTGATGAGGCCCTGAAATGCAGCCACGGCCTCTTTAGTTCCACAAAGCCCTGCTGCTTCACACTGGCCCCTTGGGACCATGCGCCCCAACAGACCCAGAAAGATGTCCTGGGTTCCAAGAGAACAGAAAGATGTCATTGGTTCCACGAGGCCCCACAGCATCACAGTGGCCCCTTGGATCCATGGTACCCTGCAGTGTCACAATATTCCCCTGGTTCCAAAAGTTCCTACAGTGTAACAGGTTCCACATGGGCCTCTACTGTCACCATGGCCCAGCAGTGTCACAATGGTCTCCATAGGAAGGAAACAAGTGAGCCCCAGTGGTGCAGGGGCAGATGAGAGGCAGCCACCAGAGGCCAAATCTAGCCAGACTTGACTGTATGGGCAGACTTTGTCTGGGAGTAACCCTTGGATATAGAGTATTTTAGACACAGAATCCCAGTTTTGGCCATGGGTACCTAGACAAGAAAGACAGCTCTTTTCCATAGGAATAAAAGCACAGAGCCCCAGTGCTTCACAGTCAGATGGGAAGTGGCCCTTTACATGTCAAATTCAGTGAGACCTGTCAGACAGCCCACGGGAGGCCAAACCAGGCAGACCTGTTCCATGTTCCATTGATTTCATGGGTCCTAAGTGTCTCACAAGTTTTTCTTTGATTCCATGAGGTCTGGCAATGTCACAATGGCTTCTTGGTTTCATGAGCCCCAACTGAGTCACAAGAGTCCATTGGCCCCACGCAGCCCCGCTGTGAAACAAAGGCTCCTTGTTTCTATTTAAATCAATCACAATCAAACCATAGTTTGATCATTGATCCTTGCTTCCATAGGGCCCATGATTTGCACAATGGTCTCTTTGATTCCATGATGGTCTCTCCTGGATTCCACAGTCTCACCATCGTTTCCTTGGATCTCCATTGTCACAACTGACCCATGGTTCCATGAGCTTCTATAGTGTCACCATGGTCGCTGTCAGAGACTGGATGAGATCGATATCCTGAGAAACCTTGGGATGCTCGGAATTCCCGTGTGGGGCCAGGGCAAGGTCAGGCCTTGGTTTGTGGTGGGACAGAGCCCCGCCCCCAGCCCTGGTCTGGCAGAGCTGTCAATCACACAGCAGGGGGTGATGTTAACCCAGCTCTGATTAGCCCAGCTGTTAATCAATCAATCATACACTAGGAGCTGGTGCTACCCTGACTCTGGTTGGACAAACAACTGGCAGTCCCACCCCAGGGATGGGCCAATGAAGGCCCAGGGGGTTAAAAGCCGGAGCACGAGGCCAGCCCAGGATCCTGCCTTCTTCTAGGATTCCTCTGTTAGCGATGCTAGAACCCCAGCAGTTGGTACCTATGTGCGTTTCTTTCTATGGATCTTCTTTCTGTTGTTGTCTATTTCTTTTCCTTCAAGTCCTACTTACCTGGAACATTTTTTGGTAACTTCACATGTGAAGTGTTAAAGGATTTCAGGTTAAATGTATGGGAATCCAAGGCACAGGGAATATTTCTCTGTCTGCTCTGAGGGGTCCTGACCCCCAGAGAAACACTGCCTTTCACCTTTCCCATGGAGAGGACTTCCAAGACTTTGAGTTAGATTACAATTTAGCAAAGTGTGAAATAGATAATAAAGAATAGTATAATACTTCACTTGGGTGAGAAATTTAGGTTTTGGGATTTTTAGTATGGTGTAGATATGAAGCAAGATGGAGGAACTGTGGTGTAGTCCCTGTCTTCTTCTCCATCTACTCCATTTTCGGCAGTGTTGGTGGCAGAGGGTGATTGGTCAAGGAAAGCACAGGCGCAGACATTATATGGAGAGTCTATGATGAATTATTGGTCGATAACTAGAAATAACATAGGTTTTAAGAGTTAATTGGATGAAACAATTTTAAAAGAGCTTGAAACTGTACATTTTGGGGCCATTTTGTAGTGCTTTTCCTGTGTGCTAAGGCTGTTGTGGACAGCACTGCAAAACTTTAGATAACAATAAACAAGAAGCTGAAGACTGAAAAAGTCTCGTGCATCTCTTTTTACCTGGCACAGAACTACTACAGGAGGGTTTCCCCCATCCAGGGAGCCCCCAGAAAGGCCCAACATGAAACAAACATCAATAAATGGTGTTATCCGAGTAGTTTTGTGAGGAAACACTTGGCTGACAATGTTTGTAATAAGTTGGCTTTTTTCCATAAAATTGTTTACTGAAGGGTGTTGTCTTAATTGGTAAATCATGTGAAATGTCTTGATTAAAGGACCAGTAAGGTCCACCTGTAGCAAACCAAGGTATAAAAGAAGAGGATTGAAAAAACGGCCCTTTAGCTGTTTTTTAGCCCTTAGTCCTCTAATCTGAGTCTGTGTCATCTCTGATTCAACAGTGACATTTGGGGATCTATGGGGTCTATTGGGAATCCTTTCTGCACCCTTTGACCCAACAGGAGTTTCTGTAATAAATTTTGCCTGAAGGTCCCACTGTGCCCACGACAGGAACCCTTGTGAGTGTCTGGGACATCCTGGCTCTTTGGCAGCCTGGGGACTCCTGGGATGTCACTGTGGAGCCCCCATGAGTGCCTGTGACAGATTGGTGCCTTCGCAGCCCAAGGTCTCCTGGGATGTCACCATGGAATGGCTGTGACTGCCTCTGACCACAGGGCTCTTTACCATCCCCAGAAAGCCCTGGGAGGTCTCCATGGAGGGCCTGTCTGTGCCTGTGACATTGCAGCTCTTGAACAGCCTGGAGACTCTTGGAAAATCCCCATGGAACCCCTCTGAGGGCCTGTGACAAATCTGATCCTTACCAGACAACCATCAACAGCCCCCTGTTGCTATGGTCAGTTTCCATGGCAATCATCACCAGCCCCCTGTTGCTATGCTCAGTCCCTCGGCAGCTCCATGGGGACCCCATGCCTGCAGCCAGAGCCAGTTGCCATGGCAACCATTGGCAGCCCCATCCCCAGGCTCATAGGATCCCAGAACCACAGAATTGGCTGAGCTGGGAGGGACCCATCAGGATCCTCCAGTCCAACTGCTGGCCCTGCACAAGACACCCCAACAATACCAGCCTGGGCCTGGCAGCACTGTCCAAATGCTGCTGGAGCTCAGAGAGCCCTGGAGCTGGGACCCTTTCCTGGGGAGCCTGGGCAGGGCCCCAGCAGCCTCTGGGCAAAAACCTTTTCCTGACATCCAACCTGAGCCTGCCCCGACTCAGCTGCAGCCATTCCCTCCACTCCCATCCCTGGGCACCAGAGGGAGGAGGTTCCCACAGCCCCAGCAAGGGACCTGCTCCCAAGGCTGTTGCCATGGCCACCCCAGGGCTGGGACCAGCTGGGATGCTCGGTTTCCAAAGGCCGGGCTTCAGGAATGGGATTCTCCAATTTCCTGCTCCTGCTAAAACTGCACTGCCCTCACTGCCCTCCCACCTCCCATGGAAAGCACAAAAGGCAAAGATCCTGGGCTGGGATAAGAAAAATTTATTGGGAACAACAACGGGATAAGGAACAAATGGAACAGAAATAATATTGATGACAGAAGGAGTAAATAAAACTGTTTACAGGGAAATACTACAACACAACTCACTGGGTCTGCCTGGCCATAATTTTCCCTTCCTGGAAAGGACACTCTTCTCCTCAGGGAGTGAGTGAGAGACTCCCTTTCCTGCCCCTGGCAATGACCTGAGGTGGGAGTGAATGTAATGTCACGGCCATGGCCAGAATTTCATGTTTTTCCATCCCACTTAATTTCATTGGCAGGGACAGGAAAAGGTACAGGTGTCTTCCCAGCATGGATCATGGGGAACACAGATCATCAGGGGCCTTCCCAACATGGATATTGCAATGATTGGAGTTGGGGCAGTGCACAAAATTCTCCTGCACTTCAGGCATTGGAGGCCTTCCTTACTGGTGCCTCCCTTGGTGTCTGGTCAAGTGAGAGCTCTGGGTGAATCTCTTCTGACACTGGGGACACTCGTAGGGCCTCTCCCCGGTGTGGATGTGTTGGTGGGTGATGATGTTGGAGTTGCGCTTGAAGCCCTTCCCAGACTCAGGATAGTGGAAGGGCCTCTCCTCTGAGTGAATCCACTGGTGCTGGAGGAGATTGGACCTGGTCCGAAACCTCTTCTGACACTGGGGACACTTGTAGGGCCTTTCCCCAGTGTAGATCCTCTGGTGGCAGATCAAGAGGGACTTCTGTCTGAAGCTATTCCCTCATTCCCCATGTTCATAGGGCCATTCCAGGGGTTCCTGTCATGGGCACAGTGGGAGCTTCAGGCAAAATTTATTACAGAATTTCCTGTTGGGTCACATAATACAGTAAGGATCCCCAGTAGCTCCCATAGATCCCAAATGTCACCACTGAGTCAGAGATGACACAGACTCAGATCAGAAGGCTAAGGGCTAAAAGTTTATTCAATCCTCTTCTTTTATGCTTTGGTTTGCTACAGGTGGACCTCATTGGTCATTTAATCAACACATTCCACAAGATCAGCCAATTAACACAACACTCTTCAGTAAACAACTTTATGGAAAAAAGCCAGCTTATTTCAGACATTGCCAGGGCACCTGTTGTTGATGTTTGTTTTATGTTGGGCCTTTCTGGGGGCTCCCTGGAGGGTGGAAACCCTCCTACAGCAGCTCTGTGCCAGATAAAGAGATGCACGGGACTTTTTCAGTCTTCGGTTTCTTGTTTATTGTTATCCTATCTAAAGTTTTGCATGCTGTCTACACCAGGCTCAGCAAGCTTGAAAAGCCCTTCAAAATGGCCCTGAAATGTATGGTTTCGAGGTCTTTCAAAGTTGTCTCATCCAATAAACTCTTAAAATGTACATTATTTCTACTTATCGACCAATAACTCATCCCTTGACTGTCCACATAACCTCTGCACTGTGCTTTCCTTGACCAATGCCCCTGTACCACCAACACTGTAGAAAATGGAGTGGATGAAGAAGAAAGAGACTACACCCCAAATCCTCCATCTGGCTTCCTATCTACACCATACTAAAAATTCCAAAACCTAAATTTCTCACCCAAGGGACATAGTATACCGCCCTCTAATCTATTTCACACTTCGGTAAATTGTAATCTGTCTCAAAGTTTTGGAAGTCCTCTCCATGGGAAAGGTGAAAGGCAGTGTTTCTCTGGGGGTCAGGACCCCTCAGAGCAGACAGAGAAATATTCCCTGTGCCTTGGATTCCCATACATTTAACCTGAAATCCTTTAACACTTCACATGTGAAGTTACCAAAAAATGTTCCAGGTAAGTAGGACTTGAAGGAAAAGAAATAGACAACAACAGAAAGAAGATCCATAGAAAGAAACGCACATAGGTACCAACTGCTGGGGTTCTAGCATCGCTAACAGAGGAATCCTAGAAGAAGGCAGGATCCTGGGCTGGCCTCGTGCTCCGGCTTTTAACCCCCTGGGCCTTCATTGGCCCATCCCTGGGGTGGGACTGCCAGTTGTTTGTCCAACCAGAGTCAGGGTAGCACCAGCTCCTAGTGTATGATTGATTGATTAACAGCTGGGCTAATCAGAGCTGGGTTAACATCACCCCCTGCTGTGTGATTGACAGCTCTGCCAGACCAGGGCTGGGGGCGGGGCTCTGTCCCACCACAAACCAAGGCCTGACCTTGCCCTGGCCCCACACGGGAATTCCGAGCATCCCAAGGTTTCTCAGGATATCGATCTCATCCAGTCTCTGACAGCGACCATGGTGACACTATAGAAGCTCATGGAACCATGGGTCAGTTGTGACAATGGAGATCCAAGGAAACGATGGTGAGACTGTGGAATCCAGGAGAGACCATCATGGAATCAAAGAGACCATTGTGCAAATCATGGGCCCTATGGAAGCAAGGATCAATGATCAAACTATGGTTTGATTGTGATTGATTTAAATAGAAACAAGGAGCCTTTGTTTCACAGCGGGGCTGCGTGGGGCCAATGGACTCTTGTGACTCAGTTGGGGCTCATGAAACCAAGAAGCCATTGTGACATTGCCAGACCTCATGGAATCAAAGAAAAACTTGTGAGACACTTAGGACCCATGAAATCAATGGAACATGGAACAGGTCTGCCTGGTTTGGCCTCCCGTGGGCTGTCTGACAGGTCTCACTGAATTTGACATGTAAAGGGCCACTTCCCATCTGACTGTGAAGCACTGGGGCTCTGTGCTTTTATTCCTATGGAAAAGAGCTGTCTTTCTTGTCTAGGTACCCATGGCCAAAACTGGGATTCTGTGTCTAAAATACTCTATATCCAAGGGTTACTCCCAGACAAAATCTGCCCATACAGTCAAGTCTGGCTAGATTTGGCCTCTGGTGGCTGCCTCTCATCTGCCCCTGCACCACTGGGGCTCACTTGTTTCCTTCCTATGGAGACCATTGTGACACTGCTGGGCCATGGTGACAGTAGAGGCCCATGTGGAACCTGTTACACTGTAGGAACTTTTGGAACCAGGGGAATATTGTGACACTGCAGGGTACCATGGATCCAAGGGGCCACTGTGATGCTGTGGGGCCTCGTGGAACCCAGGACATCTTTCTGGGTCTGTTGGGGCGCATGGTCCCAAGGGGCCAGTGTGAAGCAGCAGGGCTTTGTGGAACTAAAGAGGCCGTGGCTGCATTTCAGGGCCTCATCAAGCCAAAGGGCCGTTGTGATCCTGTAGGGCCTCATGGAAAGAGGGGGGCCATTGTGACACCATGGGAACTTGTGGAACCAAGGGGATCATTGTTGCACTACTGGGCCCTAATGGAACCAAGGGGCCATTAGACACAGCGAGGCTTCATGGAACCAAAAGGCCATTAGGACACTGTGGGACCTTGTGGAACCATGGAGACCATTAGGATCTAGAAGGACTTGTGTAATCAAGGGGCCATTATGACACCTGAGAGCATCATTGAAGCCAGAGAACCATTGTGGCACTGCAAGGCCTCATGGAAGCAAGGAGCCATTGTGACACTGCAGGGCCCTGTGTAATCAAGTGAACATGAAATAGGTGTGGCTGCCTTGGCCTCCCAGGGGTCATCTGACAGGTCTGGCTGACCTTGGAAGGTGGAAGGCCACTCCCATCTGCCCCTGAAACACTGGGGCTCTGGGCTCTTCTTTTAATGAAAAAGAACTGTTCATCTTTTCCAGGTATCCATGTCCAAAATTAGGATTCCACATCCAAATTTCTGTGTATCCAAGGATTGTCATGAGGCCCCAGAGTGTCACAATGGTCTCCATGACTCCATGAGGCTTCCCAGTGTCACAATGTCCCTTTGGTTCAATGGGAGCACTCAGTGTCACAAAGTCCCTTGGATCCTTGGGCCCTGCAGGGTCACAATGGCACCATGGTCCCCCAGGGCTCTGCAGTGTCACAGTGGATCCTTGGTTCCATGAGGTCTGGTAGTGCAGCAATGCTCTCCTTGGTTCCACAGTGTCACAATGGTCTCTTGGTCCCAAGGGCCACCATGAGGTCAAACATGTTTCCTTCATTTCAGGAGTCCCTGAGGTGTGGTGGTTTTCACAGCGGTCCCAGAACAAGGGAAGATACAAGGAACTTGAATCCATGTATCAGAAAGCTGATTTATAAATTTATTATATATATTTTATTAAAAGAAAATTATATACTAAAACTATCCTAAAAGAATAGAAGAAGGGATTTCGTCAGAAGGCTAGTAAGCAATAGAAAAGAATCAAATTATAATAAAATCTTGTGACTGACCAGAGAGTCCAAGACAGCCAAACTGTGATTGGACATTAAAAACAACCACATGAGACCAATCAAAGATCCACCTTTGCATTCCAAAGCAGCAGATAATTACTGCTTACATTTCGTTTCTGAGGCCTCTCTGGTTCTCAGGAGAAAAATACCTAGCAAAAGGATTTTTCATAAAATATGTCCACATAAAATATGTGACATTGAGGAGCAGCACTGACCCCTTGGTTCCATGGGGCCCTGCAGTGTCACAACGGCCCCATCATGACACCAGGTCCTGCTCTGTCACAATGCTCTGCATGGTTCCACAAGGCTCTGCAGGGTCACAGTGGCCTCTTGGCTCGATGAGGCCTCAGAGTGCCACAATGAATTCTTTGGTGATGCAGTGTCCCAATGGAGCCCTGGTGACACAAGATCCTGCAGTGTCACCAGGGACCCTTGGTTCCATGGGGCACCACAGAGTCAAAATTGTTCCCTCGGTTCCCAGAGTCCTTGCAATGGAGCAATGGCCCCTTGATTCCATGTCCCCAGGCTCTCCCAAGGGTCTCCTTGGTTTCGCAGTGGCACAATGGCCCCTTGGTTCCACAAGGCCCCACAGTGTCACAGTGACCTCTGTGGTTCCACCAGGACCTAGACTGTCACAATGGACTCCTTGCTTCCATTCATCCCCACAGTGTCACAATGGCCCCTTGGCTCTGTGCTGCCATGTCGTACACAGTGTCACCATGGTCCTCTTAGTGCCACCAGGCCCCGCAGTGTCACAATGGCCCCTTGCTTCCCCAGGGCCCTGCAGTGTCTCAATCATCAGAGAATCAACCAGGCTGGAAAAGACCTTGGAGAGCATCAAATCCAACCTGGGACCCAACACCACCTTGTCACCCAGGTCATGGCAATGAATGCCACATCCAGTCTTTCCTTAAACACTTCCAGGGACAGGGACTCACCCACCGCCCTGGGCAGCCAGTTCCTGTGACCTAACTATGTGCTGCCAAACCAGCACTGAGCACAGCAGAAGAATCACTGCCCTGCTCCTGCTGGGCACACTGTTCCTGATCCATAGGAGTCCCAGGGATTGGATGAGGGAAATGGTGGGTAGGGGGTAGGGACAAAGTGTGATTGATTTTCAGCCATGAAGGGTCTTGATTTTCATATGTATTCATGCTGCATTAGGAGGTGCTGGGGGTCAATATCAACTGGACATTGCATTGCTGATATCAGTCTATAAACAGGAAAAGAACACAAGGCAAAACAGTTCACTCTGTATTTTCTCCAACACAGTATATTCACTTTGAATACATTTCTGAAATGTGTGTAAATAATCACGGAAGAACTGAAAACTTAGATTAATCCCAGGGCCTTGTCTTCTTTGGGTGATTTGAACAAATCTTTATCAGCCTTTTTCAGTGAATTCCTAAACTGAAGAGCTCGATAAAGAAGAGGCCTCTGGAGGAGTAAAATTCATCAGCAACTATTACAATGACCTGATGAGGTCTTCAGGGTGAAAGATATGGACGAGAATCTTGGTGCATGATCAGAAGGCTGGATTTATTGATAGATGATATATAATACATTATAACTATACTAAAAGGAATCAAGAGAGAAGTTGCACAGGCTTGCTAAGCTAAGAATAGCCTAGGAAAGAATGAATAACAAAGTTCTGTGTCCAGGGAGCTTGCCCTGTGATTGGCCCTTAATTGTACACATGGAACATGAGCCAATCACTATGGTACTAGGTGCACCCTATTGCATTCCACAGCAGCTGATAATCATTGTTTGCATTCTCTTTCTGGGGCCTCAGCTTCCCAGAAGATGAACAAATCCCAAAGAAAGGATTTCTATGAAAAAATGTCTGCGACAAACAACCTCCAAGTGGCTGAGGATCCATCCCCATCAGAGCAGCAATAAACAGAAATGGGCACAGATTTGTGGTTGCCCCAGCTTTGGGATGGGCCCTGGGCCTGGAGCAGGAGCAGCTCTTGAGGGCCTCAAGGCCAGGGCTCTTGTGCTGCCCTGGGCAGATGGGATGGCAGCAGGGGCTGCAGAGCTCTCAGCAACTCAGGCAGAGAGGAGCAGGGCAGCCAGGGAGCCTCCTTTGGCCTTGGCCAAGCACCTTCCCCCATGGATGGTGCTGAGTCCTGTGGCAGCTGCAGCTGCTGCTCTGCCCTTGCCAGGGGCTGAGACTGTGGGGCCAGTGGCCAGAGCAGCCTGGCCTGAGCAGAGCTGTGGGGCCAGAGCTGGGTGGGCTGGGCTGGGGAGAGGCCCTTGGTGCTGCCCAGAGCTCAGGGCAGCTGGCAGAGCTTGCAGGGAGCTGGGCTGGGCTCAGAGAGCCTAGCCCAGAAACCATCAGTGTCCATCTCAGCCTGGCTGGGCATGCAGGGGCAGGACTCAGGCCAGGCCTTGTGGGGCAGGGCTGTCTGTGCAGCCCCACAGGTGCCACGGGCTCTGCAGGAGCTGGCAGAGGCTGCCCAGCAGGGAGGCCATGGGGGACAGAGCCCCAAAGCTTCTGTGGGCACCACGGCACAGGGGCCGATTCCAGCTGCAATGCGCCTGGCCTGGGCTGGGCCTGCACTGGGGCTGGGCCACCATGGCTGGGCCAGCATAGGGCCACAAAGGGGCCACGCAGCCACTGCCGGGGCTGACAGCAAGGCCAGGCTCACACAAGCAATTGCTGAGCATGGCCTGCGTTGTCCAGGCCTGACTGTGCCAAAGGCAGAGCTCCGCTGCCCTTGGGGGCTGCAGGAACAGTGCAGAGCCCAAAGAGCCTCCATGGCTGCGCTGGAGACCAAGGCTGGAACAGGGAAATGCAGGGCTGCTGCGGGATGGGGAGGGCATTGAATTCCAGCACACACCTCAGCTCTCTGATGATCCTGGCACCAGGCTGGGCCCTGTTTTAGACTGGAGCAGAGCAGATGTTGATGGAATGGGAGCCCTGTGGTGCTGTCAGGGACCTGCAGCTTGCAAGGTGTTCTGCTCTTCCTCAGGTGCTCTCGGAGAGATCCAATTCCATCTGGGCACCTCAGGGCACAAGTGGCACTGGCTGGTCATGGGCACACAGCTGATGTCTGCCTGGAAAGCTGCACAGGTACATATATTTACAATACTTATACATTTCGTAATATAGAAGCACATTTTTATTATCTGAGTAATTTGAGTACGTTCAGGAAATGGCAAAGTTTTCTCACCAGGAATAGGAATTTCCTAGAAGTGTACTGATGGCAAACAGAGAAGAAATACTGATCTTCCTTTCTATTTGTGTCACCAGTATTCAATCTATTTTTTCCTCTCCCTCTTCCTTCATGTGTTTCCATCTCTCCTGTTTAAATGCCCATGTCTAAGGACATCTCTTCACTAGACCAGAGGGATCTGTGTCTTTCCCATTGCTCTCAGAGTTCTTCCTCTAGATGAGCTCTGGTCATTCAAGTGCCTCTCAGCTGACTGGTTTCATCCTTTGAGCTGCAGGGAGTGTTGCAATATTTCTAATGTTCAAAGTAATACAACATTAGTGAACATCTTAATTGTGTTTATCACAGAATTGACAATCGCATGTCTTTGCCTCAAACTGTTCCTGTCTGGAAATGCCTCTGGGATGTTGGACATGTCAAATGCTGCTGGAACATCACAGAGAGCTGAGGAAAGATCTGTGATGGTTATTTAACTGTATCATGTACAACTTGTGTTTGTTGGCAAGTATTGAAGTGAAGGGAGACGACCATCCGATTGATGCATCGAACTCCGATTTATTGATCAATCAGCCACTTTATATAACAGTGTTAATTAACTTCATGCATATTGCAAAATCCAAGCTCACGATGGGTTAACAGAGAAAACTCTAACCACTCCTTTTGTTTTACAATACCTATGATTGTTTATTAAAAACAGGACTAGCATTCCCACTGTGATATGAAAGGTTCCCAAAACTTCCATATCTGTTTCCAGGGAGCCATCTTTTCCCAAAGAGCCCAGGGACAGAGTGTTTTGCTTGTTATGGGAAGACTGTCTGAGAACCTTATTGTTGATAAAGTGATGCTTGAGAGAGCCTAATTGTTTATAGAATCAAGCCTGGGAACTGCTTTACAACTACCTTTTACTTTTCCCTCAATTGTATGCCTTCATGGCCTTTTTCTTTAAGCCATGCTTGAACCAGACTCTCCACAGGCAAGAAACTTTTCTGTGCCTCTAAGTATCACCAGTCCCTGAGCCCAAAGGACACAAACCTGATGAGTTGTGGTTCCCACTGCAGGGGCACTTGAACCTTGGCTCTGCACAGGAGAGCTCTTCATCCCCTTTCTCTCTTTTCCTCCCTCTGGGCATGGAGGGAGCTCCTGACTTCAGTGTGGGACTTGTGTGTGCAAAGAGCAAATCTGGGCAGAATTGGGTCAGGGAGGGTTTGGGGGGACCTTGGGATCAGTCCTGGGCACAGAAAGTGTTTACCATTGCTCTGAGATGGTCTGCTGTGCAAAGTGCATTGAATATCCAGCAGAGGAATGACTTTTGCATTTGATGGAGCTGAGCCTTCCCTTGGCTTTGTTGGCTGACAAGAAATGAACATCTCTCTGTGTCTTGGGCAGCTCCTTCTCCAAGAAAAGCAGGCGGGAGTTGGAGCCAAGGAGCTGAAAGCTGCAGGTGCAGCCTGGGCTGGAGGGAGCACAGATTTGCACAAGGCTGCTCTGAGTGCCAGGGCTTAGATGGGGGAAATGGTGGGGTGGGGGTAGAGACAGAGTTTGATTGATTGTCAGCCATGAAGGGTCTTGAATTTCATGTCTATTCAAACTGCATGAGGAGGTACTTGGATTCAGTGTCAATTGGAGACTGCACATATCAATTTATGAACAGGGAAAAAACCTCAACAAGACTTAAAAAATGTTTTCTCACTGTCTTTTTAAATAGAATATATTCAGTTTGAATACACTTCTGAAATCTGCCTAATTAACCACAAAAGATTTGAAAACTGAAATCAAATTATTCCCAGAGGCTTGGCTTGTTAAGTGTTCTGCATGTCAATGAGCCCTGGGACACTGAATTCCTGCACTGAAGAGCTGAAGGCTGAACAAGTCTCTGGAGCAGGAAAATTCAGCATCAGCCTCCAAGTTGCTGAGGATGTCAGCAGCCCCCACTGAGGCCATCTCTGCCCAGAGACCGTGGGGGAATGGGCAGACAAGGAGAGCGTCCCTGGGGCTGGGGCAGCACAACTCAGAGGCACCAGTGGCTCCAACTGGGAAATGGAGTGTGGAATGTGGCTGGGGAAGCCCTGCCTGGGCTGGGCCAAGCAGGACAGACAAGCCCTGACTCCCATCCACTAAAAAACTCTCTCGAGGAGACATTTAAAAGGAGTTACAATTGCTTGCATCCTCTGAGTAGAACTCACTGGAGAAATACCAACAAGAGATTCTGAGGGGCTCAAAACAACAAACCAGCCTTTACTGAGAACTTTAGACAATGAGAGAAAAATTGGCAAGTGGTTTATTATGACATAGTAGTGGTTTTGGTTTGTTAATTTAACATTTTTCTAATCTTTAGATTTCTTAATTACTGTATTGATTTGTGTGGTTGGTTTTAGTATCAGTTTGTTATTTATGTATTTATTTTGTTGTGAGATAGGATTAGGAGAAAGGTGAAGTAGGCCCAACATTTTAAAAGGCTATAAAGAAATAAAAGGTAAATTAAAAAAGAAAAAAGTAGTAAAAATAAAATAAACTCTTTAGAACACTTTTTTTTCTTTATAACTTTTTCTTTTTACTGCCAATGTACCGTAAACCTAAAATTACTAGTTGGTTTCCTATTTCTTGAATAGTCTTTTTTAGTTTACTTAGGGAGAGAAGTTTTTCTTATTAAGGTTTTGGAGATTTTTTCCCAAGAGGAAAATAATAGGTTTTTTGTTGTTCTTAATTTTGTCATTGTTAACAGTTGTCTGGGGAATTTTGTTGTTGTTGTTTTTATTGCTACAAGCTTTTTCACAGCTTATTGATGGGCCATGTCAACTTATGGGGTATTGTTTTAAAGATGAGTGATTTAAAGGTAAAAGTTTTTATTATTTACTTTTAAAATTATTTTTTATCTCTAGGAATAGGGATCTTCTCCTGGGGGCACTGGATTACGTTTTTTCTTTTCCTGTTTAAACTTTTGATGAAATTACAGTAATTTTAACACATGTTTATTTTAATATAGAGGTTTTGTTTGATAATAATTTGAATATTTTAATTTTTCATAATTTTATGTGCTATAAAAAGAAATTTTTTCTTTATAGTTTTCAAGAGGATTTTAGTTTTAGGATTAAGGTATTTTTCTTATTTTTTATTTGGGATTTAATTTCTTCTTTACTGATTTTTATGGTTTTATGTTGGTTTTTTATATGCTTGTATTTTGGTTTTTTTTTTTACTTGTGGGAGGATTGAAGTATTGAAAGGCTTAACACCTGACCTAACTTGTGGTGGAAGTTCTGGTTGGGTTGTATTAGGATTGGTTTTATGGTTCGTTTTTTTGGGGGGTCTTGTGTTTAATTTTAGTTGTAGGGTTATTTTGTATGGGTTGTAGGTTGTAGGGGTTTTTGGTTTTTAATGTGTTGGGGGGAGGGGACTTGATAGTAAGATTTTAACAGCAGTGGCTAGGTTTGTTCTGGTTGGGGTTTTGTGGCCTCTTTTGTTTTCCTGTTTGGTAGTTGTTGGGGTTTTGTTTGGTTAGAATGGGGCCAATGGAGGGGGGGTGGGGAGCAGCCTGGGGAGTGGGGAAGGGGCTTAGTCCTTGGCAGGGTTGCTTGGTTTGGTTTGGTTTGGTTTGGTTTGGTTTGGTTTGGTTTGGTTGAGATGGAGGCTGGGGCCAGGGTCTGCTACTTCTTTGCTGACTGGAAAAGAAAGAGGAGCTTCCTGGGTTTTCGTCTTTAATATATGTGTTTATGTGTTTCACAGAGACGTGTTCAGTATCTTAGTGGTTTATCAGATTGTCAGTCACACAAAAAGTTTTGTATTACTGTTTAAAATTCTTCCCATGTCAAACTATGACAGACATTCAATCAACAAAAAACACTTCTCAAAGCATTGACTTGGCCCATGAAACTTCACAAGCTCTCAGCCTGTTCAAATTAATGGTAATAAAAATTTGCAAGAGCACAGAAACAGAAAAAGACACAGAAAGAGAGAAAAATAAAAAAGATACAGAGAGGCACACACACAGCTACCGACTCCTGGATTCCAGCACAGTTCAGATGGAAATTCCAAGAGGAGGTGGGGTCAAGATGTGTTCTTGCCTTGCGGTCAGCCTTAAATACCCCTTGGTCTCCCTGAGCCCTTCCCCCAGGTGGGACTTGGGCTCATTTGGTCACTCAAGTGCTGTGCTGGGGGCTCCAAAGGTGGCTGAGGAGCATTGCCTGTGCTGTGCCAGGGACTAGAAGACACCACTGGGCTGGGATAGAGGCTCTGGGGGCATTGGGGTTCCAGGACAGGGCACGCCTGGGGTTCCAGGGCAGGGCAAGATTGGACCTGCCCCTTCCTCCCCCACACACAAAATGTTTGAGCCAACAATCTCCTCCAGTCTGCCGCAATAGGGAATGTTGGAGGTGAAACACAAATTTGGCCATGGGCACCTGGCCGAGAAGGACAGTTCATTTTCATAGGGAGGAAAGCACAGAGCCCCAGTGTTTGGAGAGCCTCAGTAGGCCAAGGCCAGCCAGACTTGTCAGTATTGGCAGATTTTGTCTGGAAGCAGACTTTGGATTTAAGGAATTTTGGAGGTGGAAGCCCAATCTCAGCCATGGGCACCTGGAGAAGCAGGACAGTTCTTTCCCATTAGAAGGAAAGCACAGAGTCTTCCTCAATGTTTTGAGGACAGATGGGAGGTGGCCCCTGTGAAACCACTGCAAGACAGAATTCTCCTGGCAATATTCCTACTTGAACAATCCCTGGATATAAGGAAATTTGGCCATGAAATCCCAATTCTGGCCATGGGTGCCTGGAGGAGAAGGACAGTTCTTTTCCATAGGAAGGAAAGCATGGAGTCCCTGTGTTTTAATAGCAGAAGAGAAGAGACCCTCAACATGCCAAGGTCAGCTAGACCAGACAGGCAGTCCATGGGAGGCCAAACCAGCCAGACCTGTGCCTTATTCCTTTGGTTTTACAAGACCTCATAGTGTCCAATGGTTTCTTGGATCCATGAGGCCCTACAGTGCCATAATGGTTACTTGTTTCCATGGGGCTCCGCAGTGTCACTATGGCCCCTTGGTTCAATGGGGTCCCACAGTGTCACATGGGTCCCAATGATTCCATGAGGCATTGCTGTGTCACAATGGCCTCCGTGATTCCCCAGCCCCCACAATGTAAGGTGACTCCTCTGTTCCATGAGCCCTGCAATGTCACACTGGACCTTTGGACCCTGGGCTTTTGGGATGTCACAATGGTCTCCTTTGGCTCCACAGTGGCACAATGAACCCCTGATGACATGAGGCCCCAAAATGTCACAATGGACCTTTGGTCCCATGCAGCCCAGTAGTGTCATAAAAGCTTCTTGGTTTCACAAGGCCCCACAGTATCACAATGGTCCTCTTGGTTCTGTTGGGATCCCCAGGGTCACAATGCTCTCACTAGTTCTATGAGGTCCCACAGTGGCACAATGCTTTGCTTATTCCATGGGCCCTCATAGCATCACAATGGTCTCCATGATTCCATGGTGCCCCTCAGTGTCACAACGGCCCCTTGGTTCCATGAGGCTGTTTAAGTCTCTTAATGGTATGTCCTTGATTAGGGCAAATTTGGGAGAAAACCTCCAAAGGAGGGCCCCTCCAGAAAGCAAACCCACACAGCCTCTCCCCCCAACTGATTCAGGAAGAATTCCTTGGAGACAAGTGGAAAGAACCTGTTTATTTAACAGGCACAGCACCCCCCAGCACACTAAATGAACAATACCGGACAACACCACTCTTTCACCACTCTGAAAAAGGTGACAAATTCAGAAAGTCTCTCTTGGGAGTGGTTGCTCTATTATCAGTCCCTCTGGCACTGGAGTAGCTGCTGCAGGCCACAGGGTGCAAACTCTTGGTGTTTCCTAGATCCCAGTCAGGAGCAGGTTCAAGTAGGTCCAAAAAAAGGAAAGGAGAAACAGTCCAGGAAAAAATTTGGACTGTTTAGCTAAACTAGCTAATGAGCAGAAGCAAGAGCAAGCAGAAACAAATCAGAAGCAAAAGTGAGAGCAAAGCAAAAAGCAAATGCAAAAAAGCAAAAGCTGCACTGTGTACTGCCCCATCTCTGTGTCCCGCCAGCCATGGAGACCAGCAGATAAGAAACTAAAACAAAACTTTCACTCTTCAGAGCCAGTCTTGAAGGCACAGAACATAATATCCAGCACGAACAGAACACATGAATGGCAATACAAGCATCATAACGTCACCCTAGGACATTCCACCCCCTTATCCCCATATGTTCAACATACTACCACGCATCATGCATTTATTCACACAAAATTTCCATCTGTTGCCCCAAAATTTACAAGCAATACCCATCATGACCTCATCACATCACCACACTGGACCACTGAATCCAGGCCCCATACTACAGAGCTGCAGGATTCCCCTCTTTCACTTTACTCACTCAAAACTCTATCTGTCACTTGTTCCGACCTTTGACACTTGCACATTTCCTTCTCCATCTTTTACTTGCTCAGACCTTTGACACTTACACATTTCCTTCTATCTCATGTCTGTATGGTTTAATGTACAGACAATGGCAGTAACATCCAATGAACAGTGATAATTGCATTTCATTCTCACCCCACAATCAGATCTCCCTGAGGTACACATCGTGTTGTTCCATCTCTTTGCATTATCCACCATGTGCAACCTGGTCCCTTAGAAAAGACAACCCCACAAATGGGTTTGTCTGTACTCAAGACAGAATTGATCCACACAGTCTTCCCCAACAAAACTCTGACACGTACCACTGGGACTTTATCTCCATCTATTATATTCAGGGACCTAGACTGGGCAGGACCTCCTCGGTTGGTGGAACCTCGGGTGTTAACTAACCAGGTGGCCTTTGCTAAATGCTGCTCCCAGTTTTTTAAAGATCCACCCCCAGGGCTTTCAACTGGGTTTTTAGTAGTCCATTGTACCTCTCCAATTTGCCCGCAGCTGGTGCATGGTAGGGGATATGGTACACCCACTCAATGCCATGTTCCCTAACCCAGGTGTTGATAAGGCTGTTCTTGAAATGAGTCCCATTGTCTGACTCAATCCTCTCAGGGGTGCCATGCCTCCAAAAGACCTGCTTTTCCAGGCCCAGGATGGTGTTCCGGGCAGTAGCACGAGACACAGGGTAGGTTTCCAACCATCCAGTGGTGGCTTCCACCATGGTCAGTGCGTAGCACTTGCCTTGGCATGTCTGGGGCAGTGTGATGCAGTCAGTCTGCCAGGCATCCCCTTACTTGTACTTGGACCATCGCCCACCGTACCAGAGGGGCTTCACTCGCTTGGCCTGCTTGATGGCAGCACACGTCTCCCAGTCATGGATAACCTGAGCAATACTGTCCATGGTTAAATCCAGCCCTCGGTCTCATGCCCATTTATAGGTACCATCTCTGCCCTGATGACCTGAAGCATTATGGGCCCATCAAGCTAGGAATAACTTTCCCTTGTGTTCCCAATCTAGGTCTATCTTGGACACCCCTATCTTTGCAACCTGGTCTACCTGCTCATTGTTTTGGTCCTCCTCATTGGCTCTACATGGCGGACTTTCACAGGTAGCTTCCCTACCCTGGTAGCCATGTCTTTCCACTCTTCAGCAGCCCAAATTGGTTTTCCTCTATGCTGCCAGTTAGCCTCTTTCCACCTCTCCAGCCATCCCCACAGAGCATTGGCTACCATCCATGAATAAGTGTAAAGGTAGAGCTTTGGCCATTTCTCTCTTTTTGCAATGTCCGGGGCCAGCTGAATGGCTTTGAGTTCTGCAAGTTGACTTGATCCACCTTCTCCTTCGGTAGCTTGTGCAACCTGTCATGTGGGGTTCCATATGGCTGCTTTCCACTTCCGGTTCATCCCTACAATATGACAGGAACCGTCAGTGAAAAGAGCGTAGCATGTTTCCTCTGCTGGCAGCTGGTTAAATGAAGGAGCTCCTTCAGCCTGTGTCACTGGTTCTTGTTCTTCATCTTTGATAATACCAAAATGTTCACCTTCGGGCCAATTTGTAATTACCTCCAAAATCCCAGGGTGATACAGTTTACCTATACAGGTGCACTGTGTGATCAGAGCAACCCATTTACTCCATGTGGCACTGGTGGTGTGGTGAGTGGAAGGAACCTTACCTTTGAACATCCACCCCAGCACTGGTAGTCGGGGTGCCAGGAGGAGTTATGCTTCTGTGCCAATCACCTCTGAGGCAGCCTGGACTCCTTCACAGGCAGCCAAGATTTCTTTCTCTGTGGCAGTGTAGTTGGCTTCAGAGCCTCTGTAGCTTGGACTCCAAAATCCCAGTGGTCGATACTGAATCTCCCCAGGCATCTTCTGCCAAATGCTCCAGGACAAGCCATGGTTCCCAGCTGCAGAGTGGAGCATGTTCTTCACATCTGGTCCCGTCCTGACCGGGCCAAGGGCTACTGCATAAGCGATCTCCTGCTTGATCTTTGCAAAGGCTTGTTGCTGCTCAGGGCCCCAGTGGAAATTGTTCTTTTTGTGGGTGACCAGGTAAAGAGGGTTCACGATCTGACTGTATTCAGGAATGTGCATCCTCCAAAAACCTATAGCACCTAGGAAAGCTTGTGTTTCCTTCTTGCTAGTTGGTGGAGACATCGCGGTGATTTTGTTGATGACCTCAGTGGGAATCTGATGCCATCCATCTTGCCACTTAACTCCCAGGAACTGGATCTCTTGGGCAGGTCCCTTGACTTTGCTCTTCTTGATAGCAAAGCCAGCTTCTAGCGGAATCCTACTGATCCTCTCTCCTTTCTCAAATACTTCCATTGCCATGTTCCCACACACAATGATGTCATTGCTCAGCCTTTTCCAGTGCAGTCTGGATCAGTCCATGGCCGATGGTGGGGCTGTGCTTCCAACCCTGGGGCAGTCGGTTCCAGGTGTACTGCACTTCCCTCCAGGTGAAAGCAAACTGAGGCCTCAATTCTGCTGCCAGAGGAATGGAAAAAAATGCATTGGCAATGTCTATAGTGGCGTACCACCTTGCTGCCTTGGACTCCAGCTCGTACTGGAGTTCCAGCATGTCTGGCACAGCAGCACTCAGGGGTGGAGTCACTTCATTCAATGCACGATAGTCCACTGTCAATCTCCATTCTCCTTCAGATTTACACACAGGCCAAATGGGACTGTTGAAGGGTGAGTGGGTCTTGCTGACCACCCCTTGGCTCTCCAGCTCACAGATCATTTTGTGGATGGGGATCACAGCATCTCGATTCGTTCGGTACTGTTGGCGGTGCACTGTTGAGGTGGCAATTGGCACTCGTTGCTCTTCTACCTTCAGGAGTCCTACTGCAGATGGGTTTTCTGACAGTCCAGGCAAGCTGTTCAACTCCTTGATACCCTCTGTCTCTACAGCCGCTATTCCAAATGCGCATCTGAGTCCCTTTGGGTCTTTTAAATACCCACTTAGAAGGTAGTCTATGACCAAAACACATGGGGCGTCTCGGCCAGACACAATAGGATGTTTCTTCCACTCATTTCCATTCAGGCTCACATCAGCTTCCACCAAAGTGAAATCCTGTGATCCCCCTGTCACGCTAGCAATAGAAACAGACTGTCCCCACATGTCTCGACGGAATTAATGTACATTGCACACCAGTATCAGCCAAAGCTTTGTACTCTTGTGGTTCCAGTGTGCCAGGCCAAGGAATCCACACAGACCAGAAAACACGGTTTTCCCTAGCCTCTACCTGGCTAGAGGCAGGGCTCCTCTGAGCCTGGTTATCCTTCTTTCCCTGGGCATATGTCTTGGATGTTCCTTCAAGGGGATCGGACATGTCATCATCATCATACCTGGCTGTTTGGCTACGGGCAACTGGAGCTGCTTTCCTTCTGGTGGCTTCCTTCAATTCACACACCCGTCATGCCGGAACAGCAGTAGGTTTTCCATCCCACCTCCCCATGTTTTCTCCACAATCATGCAGGTAGAACCACAGCTCATTTCGTGGGTTGTACCGTCTCTCATCATCTGGGAGATGTCTGCCTTGGATACCAGAACCTCTGATCTGTACTGCAGAGATTTGGAGAAGGTCTTCTTTAATCTCCTCTCTGAGCTTCTTATGATTCTCCTCTATCTTGTCCTCTAAGTTCTGCAGACGTGTTTCTACCGCTGCGATTCTGGCATGTGTTGGGCCATGTACAGAATCTGCACATGCTCGGAGCTTCCTTGCCATGTCAAGCACAGTCTCATCCCTCTCATCCCTCTTCATGATGGCTAAGGCAGAAGCATATTCGTGTGGCCCAAGTCATACAAGTTTTCACCATATTACAGACGTGCGTGGTACTAAGTCTGGGTTCCTAGCTGTTACATCATCTGAGAAGATAATCTCTGCCACTGCCATTTCTCTCAGGCGTTGGATCCCTTGCTCTATTGTCTTCCACTGAGTTTGTTGCATATAGAGATCATCTGCACACAGGTATCTTTGTGCAACACTGTCCAAGACCCATGCCCAGAGGTTGTGTGGATTAGCCTCCCTCATCATTCCTTGGTCAATAACAGGATCTTGTGACAGTGATCCCAAATGCCTGGCTTCAGTGCCATCCAGAATTGTAGCCTCACCTGCAGCATCCCAGAGACATACCAGCCAACTAATTATGGATTCATCAGGTCGTTGAGTGTAACCCTTCCGTAAGCCACGAAGGTCCTTCAGGGAAAAGGACTCAATATTTGCATCTGATCTTGCACCTGCTGCTTTGACTCCTGATTTTATGTCAGGAGGCATTGAGGTTACTTCTCCTTCATCATCATCATCATCATCATCATCATCCACTGGTTGATTGGTCTTGTCCGTGCATTTCCCACTTCTAGTGCTGGTAGCAACAGCCATGGGTTTAGCTGCTGGCTTAGGCTCACTATCTGGTTTGGCCGCTGGCTTTGCGTCTGGGGTGTTGGCTGCAGCCTGAGTAACTGGGATAGCTGCTGATTTATCTCCCTGGCCCCCTGCCTCTGTCTCCTGCCCTTCAGTATCTAGCAGCATGCGATAAGCATATGTCAGGGCCCAGCTCACTGCAATGACCTTCCTCTCCTTAGGCTCATCCTGGTACTTCTCTTTCAGGTATTTGCCCACCTCAGCTGCGTTCTGAATTTGTTCATGGGGAAAATCCAAGACTATAGGGTCAGAGAATTCCTTCAGGATTTGTCCCATATCCTCCTATCTCCCACACCACTTAGGATTTTCCGCACCTGGGTCTATTCCTGGGTTCGGGGTCTCATCAGCCCGTCTAGAAATCTCAGCCCTCATTCCAGAGAAGCTGCAGACTGTATAGAGGAAGGTTACCAGATTGAATATCAGAAAGATGATCTCTTCAACGTTCAGGAGAAACTGAACATTCTTCAGTAGTGATGCAAACGATTCATAGGAGAAGAAAGAAAGCAAAGGCTGAAAGGCTTCATCCCCTGCTCCTCCTCTAACAAACTGGGTGCGTAACCATAGCCATGAACCATTCATACCTGGAGCAAACTCCAGCATGTTTATAAACTTCTTACAAACCATTACCACTAAGCCCAGCAGGAGAGCTCTTCTGGTCACAGCCCCTCTGCTGTGAAAACTATGTATTAGGGGCAATACTAAAGCTATTTCTGGATAAGAAAATAAGCCTAGGGACCATAGAGGTATTAAGATCACAAAAAAACCTAGGGACCAGAAATGCATGCAAACCTTTACCCCAATAGACATTTTGAATTTAAAAAGCATGGCTATTAGCTGATTTAAATGAACACATAGTAATGGCAACCAAAATGCAGTCAAAACAGGGTTTTTCCACTCTCTCTCGAGCACCACGAATTGGGCACCAAGATTTTGTCCTGGTTTAGGGCAAATTTGGTACAGAATTTCCAAAGGAGGGCCCCTCCCCCCAACCGGTTCGGGAAGAATTTCTCGGAGAGAAGTGGAAAGAACCTGTTTATTTAATAGGCACTGCAACCCCCAGGACACAGAATGAACAATACCAGGTGACACCACTCTGAAAAAAAGATGACAAATTCAGAGAGTCTCTCTTTGGGGTGGTCGCTCTGTCATCAGTCCCTCCGGCACTGGGGCAGCTGCTGCAGCTACAAAGTGCAAACTCTTGGTGTTCCCAGGTCCCAGTCTGGAGGTTCGAGATGGTCAAAAAAAAGGAAAGGAGAAACAGCCCAGGAAAAATTTGGACTGTTCAGCTAAACTAACTAATGACCAGAAGCAAAAGCAAGCAGAAGCAAAGCAGAAGCAAGAGCGAGAGATAGAGCAAAGCAAAAAATCAAAGCAGGAAAGCAAAAGCAGCACCATGTACTGCTCATCTCTGTGTCCCGCCAGGCTGATAAGAAAACCCAAACAAAACTTTCACTCTTCAGAACCAGTACTAAAGGCACAGAACATAATATCCAGCATTAACAGAACACATGAATGGTGATACAAACATCATAACGTCACCCTAGGACACATGGGGACCACTGTGACACAATGGAATCTCATGGAAGAAAGTGTCAGCTGTGAATGCAGCATGGCCTCACAGAACCCAGGGGCAACGGGGACTGTGCTGTGGCTCATGGGAGCAAGGGGCCGTTGTGACACAGTGGGGCCTCCTGGAACCCAGGAGAACATTGTGGGCCCATGGATTCTCATGGAAGCACCGCCCCTTTGCGAAAAAGGGCAGTGTCACAATGGTCTCCTGGGTTCCATGAGTCCTCACTGTGTTTAGAATTGACACTTGGTTCCCCAAGATTCCATAGCATCCCTCTGCTCTCTTGTGATTTGAGGCTGTGCTGTGTCACAATGGACACTTGCTTATGCCAAGGCTGGAGATGTCCCAGTGGCACTGGACTTCCATGAGGCCGTGCTTTGTCACAATGGGGCCTTGGTTCCATCAGGTTCCATTGTGTCACAATGCTCTCCTAGGTCCCATGAGGCCTTGGTCTGACACAGTGGTGTCTTGTTCCTACAAGGCCTGACAATGTCCCAGTGGCACCTGTGTCCCATGAGGCCTCACTTGATCAAAGCAGAGCCTTGCTCCCATGAGATTCCACTGTGTCACAATGTTCTGCTTGGTTTCATGAGAACCTGATGTGTTGACAATTGATCCTTGGATCCTAGAGATTCCATTGCATCCCAGCAGTGTCCTTGGTTCCATGAGGCCCAGCTTTGTCACAACTGGACCTTGGTTCCATGATATTCCATTGTATCACAGTGGTGTCCTTGGTTCCATGAGGCCCTGATGGGTCACAGTGGAGCCTTTGTGACATTAGTTTCCATGGTGCCACAATGGTCTCCAGCATTCCATGAGGCCACACAGCAAAAGAGTGGACCCTTGAATCCATGAGTTTCCATTCCATCACAATGGTCTCTTGAATTCCATGAGGCCACGCTGTAAAACAGTGGACCCTTGGATCCATGAGTTTCCATTCCATGAGGATGATCACTTGCATTCCATGAGGCCCTGCTGTGTCGTTAAGGAGCCTTTGTTCCATGTGTTCCCATTGGGACACAATGGTCTCCAGAGCTCCATGAGGCTGAGCCATGAAATTCTGGGCACTTGGTTCCATGAGATTCCACCATGGTGTCACCATGGTCTCCTGGGTCCTGGAACAGTTCACACTTGGTTCCATGAGATTCCACCACGGTGTCACCATGGTCTCCTGGGTTCTGTAACAATTCACACTTGCTTCCATGAGATCAGTGCTGAGAATTTTGGACTTTCTGAGCTGAAAAACACAAATTCTCAGCAGCCAGGTTTTCAACAGGAAACAATGTTCTCTTGTGTTCCAGTAGGTTCCATTAGGCCCATCTCTGTCCCCATGGACACCTGGTTCCATGAGATTCCATTGGGTAACAATGTTCTCCAGTGTTCCATTGTTAATAATAACAATTTCAAAAAATGATTAATTAATTAAAACAATATCATTTGTTTAACAATTTCAAAATTATTAAAACAAATCACAAATAATCAAAACAACAAGCAAATCATAGTATGAGCATTGTCTTTTAAAAATTATTTTCTAAAAATTAAAGTAACTTTCTGTAAATCATACTTGATAATTAAGAAATTGTTCTAAAACACATATGCTTGATTCATAATTGTTTTGTGTCAAGTGTTTTGGGGACATCTATTGTATAGATTACATCAGCTAAGTGGTGTGCATTGATCACAGTTATCAATCTCGTAAGATTTTTCATCATGTTCCAGTTCATAATGAATAGAGCTGCTGACAAGATAAAGCCAAGCGTAACTAGGATCAAAAGAACAACAATTGGATGGCACACACTCTTCAGGATACCTGTGGCAGTAGGTGACCACCCTAAGAGAGTATCCCACCACTTATGCTCAGCAGCCTGCTTTACCCTCTCCATAACCTGGTGTATTTGTCTCACGTTGTGATGAACAGTCACCAGGGTCTTCTGTCCATTCTCCTTGATTTTCTCAAGGATGTCAACCAGGTTCTGATGGAGTAGTAGTTATCTCACGAGGGTGAGGTTCATTCCGATAGGAGTGGGCATCAACTTCTGGATCAGTGTGTAGTTGGATTGCAATAGGTAGTGAGAGGTAACTGGAGCTTCGTAAGAGAAATCACATCCTATAATCTTAGTAAAGTTACAAGCACAAAAGTTTGAATGATTCTTTGTATCTACTACAACATCTTCTACAAAAACAGAGTCACATGTGGTTCTAAAGCACGCACAGCCATTGCCTATGTATATAAGAACTGTCTGAGTAGCCTCATGTGGAAGAATCTGAAAATGACAGATGTTTTGTTCTGTGTCTAAACAGATATCCTGAGCTACAATTGCATTGCTTTCACAGATGAACCCTTGTTGTTCTCAGACAATACAAGTTTCCAGATTAACAGTTTGCCATTTGTCATCAACCTGACGGGCCCATCCCCTATGTTCAGTAGGATAGAGAACAGCTCCATCATGGTTTAATCCTAATGCAGTAACAGGGAAGACCAAATGTACAGAAGCATTGCGCATGGTTAAAACAAAAGCAGTGGCTGTGTTTGAAATCATAGGTAAAGTTCACCAAGTTCCACCAGGATTGGAATTCTCTTTCAAATTCAGTGGCACTGTCCCAGATTATTTTCCGAATTTCTGTGGGGAAGGTGCCTTCCTTGCCCTCTCTTATAATTGAAGCAGAGACCGACTGCATCCACAGTTGTGCCTGGATACAGCTGAGGGCTAAGGAAACATTGCTCTGTGTAGCACTAAGTGCATCAATTACCAATTTGTGATCATTCACGTTCACTCTTTCCCAATTTGGCAAAATGTTTGACAGCAGCCACTGGTGCGTCCCCAAGGCTGACAGAGATGACCTCAGTGGTTGCTGCAATTTGGTCAGGTCTCTAGTTGTAGCAGCCAATTTGTTAATTAGTACTTCAGAATCAATGCTATTCAGAATTCCCAATCCTATACCCACAACACCAGTCACATCCCTTGGTGTTCTAATTTTAAAGGAGCATCATTTCCAAAGCCAAGTGGTCCAGCCTTCAAAAGAAGTTTGCAGGAACGGAGAACAGGCTGGCGGAATATCTGAAACATTGTTCTGCATTAACAAATTTACCTGTTTGAGAGACCATGCCGGATTGAACAATATTTGTTGTTGGCCAGTTTTCCTGATCACATAAGGTCCAATCTCGAAAATTATCGGGATGAGTATGACCGGGTGAAGTGGTGACAGTGGTAACAATGGTAACAGGGGTTTGAGAATTTTTACAAATTTAAAAGAAAGTCCTTGGCCCAGAGACAAATTACCTCTGTAGTGTGGGTTAATGTGAAGCTGTGCCAGCAATCTCGTACACTTGGGTGCGTACAGATTTGCTTCTGTTCGTTTTCCCGATCTGTGGAAGTACTGATTGACATTGCTTTGCTCTAGTCAGACCCATTAACCATTCAACACCCAACACTAATTAGTTCACCCACTATTCCTTGAAGCTGCCAGGTTTTGTGTCTCTCCCATTCCTGTCTGGTGTACAACTTATCCTCTTGTGTAACTACTGTTAGCAAGTTCAGACCCATGATATTTCCCATAGATCCGGTGGATTGCAGGAAGGCTTGAGACCAGGGCCACTCAAAGGGGTTCCCTGTTGCCTCTGCCAATTGGGGTGTGATGTTAGAAAAAAGAAAAGGTTCACACTTTGGGTCTGAGAGAGTGTAATTACAGCACTCGGTGTGGGTTTTTGGTACAGTTTTTATCTTGAATGTGTAAACCAAGCCTCTTAGTCCTAATGGACTAGCTGTGTCATTCTCCCAACGACATGTCACATAAGTGGGTTTGGCCAAAGTAAAACTCTACCAGCAATCAAGTGATTCATCATTACAATCTCTTGTAATTGCAACATTGGTGGTTTTGGTACTGGAAACATAACTATCAACATGTTCCTGGCAGCAACACAAATTAAGGGGACTTTCTATTTTCGAACATCCCCACTTCTTCTTGGGACATAATTTTGCTGAGAGGATATCCAGATGATTCCTTCCACCTGCTTCCATAAAATTTCCAGCAATTATGATGGAGGTGGCTTTCTCATGGAGGGTACTTTCCACCTTTCTGCATGTTACCACAATTGACTCACCAACCGTTCCCGTCAGGGTTCTCATCAACTCATTCTGGTCCCATCTCCACTCATTCGGGTGGTACACCTTGGAGTCATGCTGCACTAGGGTTGCCAGGCTCAGGTAACGGCCCTTGGGATAGGTTCCAAGAACATTGGTGCGCTGGACGATGGCTTCAGGCCACAGCTGCTCGCCAGGGGGTTGTCCATGAAATTGTGGTAAAATGCAGAAAAGTATTAGCAAGGTTATCATGTTTTCAGATGATTCTCATGTCCCTCGGGGTTCTCCTGTAAAAGTAAGAACAACAAAAAATCCTGCCACTGAGAGGCAGAAAGGAGTTTAAAATGAGGGGATTATCCAGCGTGTGTGTATGCAGTGCTCTTTTCCAAGACTGTCAGAGGCTACCCAGGCATATTTATTCAGAGGGGTTTTCAGCACAAGTGGTACCTCGCCCACTGTGGGGAGGTCCACTAAGACAGGTTGTCCAGGGTAATGTGATGGATTGTTTGCATCGTCGAGACCTTCCAGCGAAGGGATGATGCTTAGAGGTGTGGGGTAAAAAGCAGTGACTTTGGGGCAGCCGTTCACTCCCCACCTGCTATTTACCCCTTTAACAGCCTCCCACAACCGACAGTCCCAGCTTGCTTTCTGGGGCTTAAAGAACCACTTTAAAAGGCCATTTGTCCTTTCCACGATCCCATTAGCCTGAGGGTAGTAAGGAGTATGAAAAGTCCACTTTATGCCTTCGGCTCTGGCCCAATCCTGTACCACTTTGGCAGTAAAGTGAGACCCATTGTCAGACTGGATTTCTTGCAGCTTTGGAAAAGTTCCAAACCACCCCTGCAAAGGTTTAACTGTATTATCACCTGTGGCCCTTTTAAAAGCATCGGCTTGTACCAACCCAGATACAATTTCCACTCCTACTAACACAAAATGTTTACCTCCTGACTTCTTAAAAGGACCAATATAATCTACCTGCCATGCACCCCACAAGCCTTTACCTTTCCTTAAATGCAGAGGGTCATCCTCTAAAGGATGCCTTTCCAGTCGCTTGCGGCACTGTTCGCAGGCCGATATGCATGTTTTACATATTTCCCTGGTAACCGGCCAGCTGCGGGCGTGTGCTTCCTGGCACAGATCTTTTGCACCTGTGTGCTGCCTTTTTACATGTAACCATTCTAACAGTTGATTCCAATCCTCTGAGATAGTTTCCTTTCTCAGGGGGCTAAGCCTTGCTAGTTCATCAACTCTGTTGTTCCATTCACCTGCTTGATTCCCATCTGTTTGATGAGAAGCTACCCAACCAACCAGAAAGTTTCCTTTACTGGCAATTTCTAGGATTTCTTTCCATTTATCTTTCTGCCACACTGGGATTGTGTTAACTTCCCAGCCATTCTGTTGCCAGAAAGGGAGCCACTCAGTGCAGCCTTTGTATACCGCATATGAATCAGTATAGATGTAAACAGGAGAAGTGTTTTGTGCCTCACGCTGGAAAACACTATAGAGTGCTATGAGTTCTCCTACCTGAGCGCTGCCCTCCCCTTCTGTGATAATATTTTCACCAGATGAAATATGCAAGGCAGCTGCCTTGTATTTCCAAATTTTTCCTTCCCGCTTTGAGGAAGCATCTGTAAACCAACAATTTGCTGCTATTTCAGGTGAGAAGGATGGTGCTACTTTTATTACAGAAGCAGGTTTGTCTTGGCTACTATCCAGGCTCTTAGTGTCTTGTATTGCCAAGAATTTTGCAGCACCTTCTGTAACAGAAAAGCTATTGCAGTAATACTCTATTTGAGCATACCATTTCCTGACTGACGACTTTTGGGCTATGCCGTCAGGTGGAGGGGTCCCATTTGTGACACCTTTAATTACCTTGAAGGGACCTCTCAAGATGATAGCTTGCTGCCGTATGATTTTTTCTACTTCAATGAGAGCTGAGCTAACAACAAACAATCCTTTTTCCCAGGTAGTGTATCTTTTCTCAGCATCTTTAAAACCACAGGAAAAGAAGCTGACAGGCCGTGTTGGACCCTCAGGACCTCGCTGCCAGATGTGTATTGATAGCCCTGAGGAGGCAAATCCCCATTCCACTTGGAAAGGGTCTTTAGGGTGAATGGGCCCCAATGCCTGATGTGCAGTGGCTTCAAAAATCAATAATTGCAGTGCTTCCTCCTGAGAAGGAGTCCAATCCCATTTGACTCCTTTTCTTAGTAAATTGTAAAGGGGCCTAGCAATGATTGAGAAATCTGGGATATGTTTCCTCCAGAATACTAACAGTCCTAAGGCTTGCTGGAGGCCTTTTTTGTTTTCAGGCATTTTCATCTGCTCTAAAGAAGTTAAAGTGTCAGGTGGGATGCATGTGCTACCAGATCGCCACCAAATTCCCAGGAATTTTACTTCCTGAGAAGGCTTTTGAATTTTCTCTGAGGGAATCTTTAAATCAAGGCTCTCCAGATGAGAGATTATATTCTGCTGGATATCCCCCACCTCTTTAATTTCCTCTCCTCCTACCAAAATGTCATCAATGTATTGGTACACAGATATAGTGTCAGGTTTAGGTATTTTTTCTAATCCTTAGCTAAAGCATGGTGTGCTAGTGTTGGAGAGTGTTTGTATCCCTGAGGGAGTCTGGTGAATGTGTACTGTTGTCCCTCCCATGTGAATGCAAAGCAGTCCATGTCCTCTGGCTGTATAGGTATCATGAAGAACATGTCTTTGACATCTATGGTTGCCATGATTGTGTGAGCTTTTTCTTGTATTGATTTTATTAATTCAGCTAAATTTGGCACTGCTGCAGTCAGAGGGTCAGTGTTGGCATTCAGCCTACGGTAGTCGACCGTAAGCCTCCAATTCCCGTTGGGCTTTCGGACTGGCCACACAGGTGAATTGTATGGGGAGTGTGTGTTAATAATTATTCCTTGATCACGCAATTCCTGAATAACTGGTGTGATGCCTTCTCTAGCTCCAGAAGGCAAGGGATACTGTTTCACATTGATTGTTTTACTGTAAGGCAGTGCAGGTGGGGTCTGAAGCAGCCTAATGTTAAGTGGCAGAGGGCCAAAAGACCACAGCAAACCCTCAGTGTCTTGCCACTGCCTTCCTGCAAGGACATCCATCCCTAGCATTCGGGATGTCCCCAATTGCCATTTTGACAACCAATTGAGTTTCTTCTCCAGGGAGTGTTACTTTGACTAAAGCAACATTCATGGGTTCTATGGTTCCTAAAGCATTAAGAACGCAGCATTGCCTTTTTCTTGGAACAACTCCACACTTCTGGGCATCTCTATGTGTTAATGCAGAGATCTGGGCTCCCGTATCAACAATGTAGGTTACCAGAACATTTTGCGGCCTGTAATTGCTGTAATTAACATGTCTCCTGATTTATTTTTTGTGAGCATTCATAAGTAAACCCAACCTCCACCCCTTCACTCACCTGTAAGCGGTGGAGATATTAGTTTCCCGAAAGCTCTGTTGGTGAAGATTCACTGTTTGTGTTTTGGGTTACGGGCAGGTGGGCAGTTATGTTGCTTAGGCTCTGTGAAAGAAGTTGCGAAAGAATTACTTCCGGCTTACTGCCGGTGCTTTTCAGGAGACACACAGCCAGGGTTTCACTGTCCAAGTTCTGTGAAAGAAGCTGAGAAAGAGTTAATTTTGGCTCGCTGGCTGTGTTCTGTTGGAGAGGCTGAGACACAGCCTCACTGCCCAGATTCCGAGGGAGAAACTGGAGAAGGGTTAACTTTGGCTCATTGCCTGTGTTCTGTGGGAGACACTGTGATGTACTGTGTGTACTGAACTGTGTATTGGTAGGAGTGTTTGTTAGTTTCTGGTGAGGGAGGGGGATCAGTGCACTATGCTGGGTGTTTGATCTCCTAAAATTCCAGTTAGTTATGATTTTCTGCAATTTTTCAAGTGGTAAACCATCCATTATGTCCTGGGGGACCCCTTTCTTTATTCCCAGTATCCACCAACGTTGTCTGTTGGAAATTTGTTTTCCTGGTTCTGTGTTTTCAGTGTTAGGGGTTCCCATAAACCGGACACCTTTTGTTTTTTCTGATTTTTCTTCCAGGGTTTTTACAGGTCCATACTGTCTACAATAATTTATTAAATCAACTGCTACCTCACCCCATGTCCAAATCTTACGGCTGCTACTAGATGTATCAGATGGTGTGGTGGAGGTCTGTGTTGGTGCATAGGGTGATGGTGCAGTGTTGGTGGACTCAGACTGATCAGTGGAGTTGTTAAGAAATCTATGCAGGCCATCTATTGGGCTTAAAGCCATAATTGTTTTTTGAATAGTGATTGCTGTTGATTTCAATGTTTCTGGAAGCCCACAAATTAAAGGGGTCATAATTTCAGGCTTCACAGGCAATTGCATTGGGGATTCAAAACCAGGAATTAATTTTTTCTCATGAATCATTTGTGAACATGCAGCTTTATGTACACTTTCTAGGATCTTGTCAGGGGTACTGACAAATGCCAGGGGATCACCCCTTTCCAAGGGATTTATTCCCCCAGCCCAATAGGCTGCATGTTGTGTTAGAGACCAGGAGTCATGCTTATCTCCTGTTGTTAGGAAAACACGATGTCCCCAGTAACCACTGGCCTCTTGTTCAGTTAACTTAATCTGGTCTCCGCCAGTGAGGGACACACAGAACACATATTCTGTTTCTGTTTCGTGGGGGAGGCGACCGAATTCCTTTTTCAATTTAGCTAATTTGGTAGCGCTGAATGGTGTTTGTTTGGTTGTTATGTGGGGATCTAGGTCTTCATCATTAATATAATTATATTCAGTTTTAATAAAATGTCTCAAATGAGGACAGCAATTTTCTCCACAATTTTTAACTGTTTCAGATTCTTTGTAAGAATAGTTTTGTTTTGCTGCCTCGAGTTCTTTGTAAGGATAAATTTTTTTAATGCAAGGTGTTACTTTTTCTTCCTCCTCTGTAGAGGAGTTGATTTTGTATATGTTTTTGGTTTGTTCTTCCCTAAGGGCAGCTGGCAGCATGTAAATTTCATTTCTGTCCTCATTTAACTGTTTTTGCAAAATTTCAACTAAATTTTGAAGGGAGTCTATAATTATAATTTCTTCACTTCTCCGTTTACAGCGGTTTTCTATGGCTGCAGTAAGACATGCTCTGAGGACTGAGCAAAGAATGTTTTTATTTTTACCCATTTTGAATTTTGATTCATGTTGCAGAAAACATATTCTATCAATGACATTTTCCAAATTAAACCAATTGTTCTCTGCCCAAGTTTCTCCGCCAGATGATGGTTTTGCATTGTGTTTAGCAAGCAACGAGTAAAAATCAGCTTTTGCTTTAGGCCTCATGGGACCTGGGAGAGCACTGTGACACAATGGAACCTGATGGAACCAAGGCCCCATTGTGACACGGCAAGGTCTCATGGAACCTGTGTACCACTGGGACATTGCCAAGGCTCCTGCAAGCAAGGTTCCACTGTGACAAAGGCAGGCTTCGTGGCACCCAGGAGACCATTGTGGGACAATGGAATCTCATGGAACCAAGGCCCCATTGTGACAAAGCACGGCCTCATGGAAGTCCAGTGCCACTGGGACATCTCCAGCCTCGGTGGAAGCAAGTGTCCATTGTGACACAGCACAGCCTCAAATCACAAGAGAGCAGAGGGATGCTATGGAATCTTGGGGAACCAAGTGTCAATTCTAAACACAGTGAGGACTCATGGAACCCAGGAGACCATTGTGACACTACACTTTGTCATAATGGGGCCGTGCTTCTATAAGGATCCATGGGCCCACAATGTTCTCCTGGGTTCCAGGAGGCCCCGCTGTGTCACAATGGCCCCTTGCTCCCACGAGCCACAGCACGGTCCCCGTTGCCCCTGGGTTCTGTGAGGTCATGCTGCGTTCACAGCTGACACTTTCTTCCATGAGATTCCACTGTGTCACAGTGGTTCCCATGTTTCCATGAGGTTCTGCTGTGTCACAGTGGACACTGGGTTCCACAAGAGCTGGCAATGTCCCGCTGGCACCTGTGTCCTGTGGGCCCCACTTTGCCAAAGCAGAGCTTTGGCTCCATGAGATTCCAGGCTGTCCCAATGCTCTGCTGAGTTCCATGAGGCTGTGCTGTGTCACAATGGACACTGAGTTCCACCTGCCCTGGCAATATCCAAGTGGCCCCTGGCTTCCATGAGGCCCCGTTGTGTTTGCAGGTGACACTTGGTTCACCAAGATGTCATTGTCACGCCGCTCTCCAGGGAACCCTGAGGCCTTGCTGTGAAATAATGGAGCCTTGTTCCTTCCAGACCTGGCAATGTCCCAGTGGCACCTGTGTCCTATGAGGTCCCACTTAGTCAAAGCAGAGCCTTGCCTTAACCACTGACCCTTGTGTCCTTGAGATTCCATTTGTGAAAAAAGCATTCACTCTCCTGTGAAAATGTAAAAGGTTTAATAAAAGACAATGGGAGACCAGGACCATGGAGCAAAGGTTATCACGGCCGGGTGCATCTTGGCACTCAGCCAGGAGCACCCTGTTACCTTCAGGGATCCCCCTGAAATACCTTTCCCTTTCAGCCTCTTGCATATTCATGGACCCTCATGCATATCCATAAACTACTTTACATATTCCAGGAATGATTTTACATGGCCCCTCCTTGGGTCTGTCTTTTCAGAGCATGTGTGTTTCTTGGCTGTGGTTTTGGCTCCTTCTCTTTATCACCTCCAGCTTTTGGGCCTTGGTGAACTCTGCCTTCAGACAGGGAGTGCTGATAGTTGGCAGATCTGTACACGTGTCCTCATCCTGTGTGCGTTGGATGTTATCCCATCCAAGCAGGCAGTTTAACACAAGCAGCTATTCCACTGAGCTTAATTAACAACAGAAATAAAAACTATAGAACAATATTACTTAAACAAATGGACCCAGCCTATATTTGCTCCCAGTCTGTGTCATCCTGATCCGTATGGTCCCACTCCCTAGGATCCCAGCCCAGTCTGTGTGGTCCCAGTCCATACAGTCCCAGTCCATATTTGATCCCCTTGCAGGCTGTCCCAGTCTGGAGGGTTCTGATCCACGTGATCCCAGTCCAGGTGATCCCAGCCCATATTTGATCCCAGTCTGTGTGGTCCTGCACACACTCCCAGGGTCTGGAATTCTAGTTCCCAGCCAGGAAAAAATGTTCCTGCCCTTGAACTTCCTTCCTATCATCTTAAAAAATTAGGATGAAATCATAAAGAAAAATATAATTATTAAAATGAAATCATTATAATGAAAATGAAATATAGTCATTTCAACTCTTACTTACAATACTCCAATAATGATTCAATCCAAAACAACAATAACTATTACTATAACATGACCAATAAATATAAATAAATTATGTACCAAGAAATAACTTTTGAAAGTTTTAACTCGACGACTAATACAGTTGAGATAAAAAATATCTAAAAAAACTAACATGCAATCTAACACACCTTGGTAAACCAATTTATATTACAAATACACTAAACACAAAACCAAACACCACTATAATTTCTCAAACATTTTAACTAAACAATTAAACTTCAATAACATTCTTAAGTACTCTTGAAAAATTAAAATTATTTTTTAAAAAATTGTGTGTGGGTGGTTTTATTTGGATATTGGTTTTTGGATTGTTTGGGTTACGTGATTTTAAAAGGGGGATTTTTATAGAAATTGAATCAGATGAGAAGGCAGCACTCTGCAAACAGAACTGACTGAAAATGAATGGGACAGAAACCATACAGTCTGAAAGTTTTATTTGCTATCAAATCCATCCCACACACCCAGCCCGCCCCACACAATCCCCATCACATTGCTCCAAATTGAGATCCCAATTCTACCAATCTCCTCCCAACTCCATCTCACCCTGGCAGCTGTGCAATGGAGAGTTTGGCATGGGAATGAGTTTTTTTCAGGAGGGAACAAGCAATCTGAGGTGGAATTGAGCCCTTTTGGGTTAAAATTCAGTTATTTTCACTGGGATTTGAGTGGTTTTGAAGTGACAGATTGATCCCTCTTGGCTTCTAGAGTGGAAAAACAAGGAGAAGAGAAAAAAATTAAGGTTGAACCAAAAGGGAAACCAAACAGGTGTGTTCCCAACATGGATCACAGGGAATGTGAGTGACCTGGGCTGTGCCCAAAGTGCCTCCTCCAGTGGGGGATGGAGCTGGAGCAGCGCACGAAGCTCTTCCCGCACTTGCAGGGCTTCCCTTAGTGGTGCCTCCGTTGGTGTTGGGTCAAGTTAGAGCTGCTGAAGAAGCTCTTCCCACACTGGGGACACTCGTAGGGCCTCTACCCAGTGTGGATGCGCCAGTGGGTGACGAGGGTGGAGTTGCGCTTCCACCCTCCCCAGTCGGGGCATTGGAAAGGCCTCTCCCCTGTGTGAATCTGATAGTGCCGGAGGAGATGGGAGCTGGTCAGAAACCTCTTCCTGCATTTATCACACTCATAGAGCCTCTCCCCAGTGTGGATCTTTTGGTAGCGGATCAGGTGGGAGCTCTGTGAGAAGCTCTTCCCACATTCCCCACATTCCCTACATTCGTAGGGCCGTTCCCCAGTGTGGATGTGCCAGTGCTGGACTAGGGTGGAGCTCTCCCTGAAGCTCATCCCACACTCCCCACACTGATGGGGCCATTCCCCAGTGTGGGTCCTCTGGTGCCTGATCAGGTTGGAGCTCTGGTTGAAGCTCTTCCCACATTCCTCACACTCGTGGGGCCTCTCCCCAGTATGGATGCGTTGGTGCCTGACAAGACAGATATATTGCCTGAAGCCCTTCCCGCTGTCGGGGCAGTGGAAGGGCCTCTCCTCTGTGTGCGTGCGCTGGTGCTGGATGAGATCAGAGATGGTCTGAAACCTCTTCCTGCACTGATCACACTCGTAGGGCCGTTCCCCAGTGTGGGTCCTCTGGTGCAGGATCAGGTCGCAGTTCCACCTGAAGCTCTTCCCACACTCCACGCACATGTGGGGCTCCTCCCCATCATGAACCTGCTCATGGAGCACCAGCTCCGAGCTCTGGCTCCATCTCCGGCCACCTTCCCGGCCCAGGCTGGCTCTTTCCCCCTCAGATCCCTGCCAGCTACGTTTGCAGCCCCTCCTCGTGCGGCATCTCCAGGGCTTTTCCTCCCTGTTGGCTTCCTGTGCCGTGGAGCCGCTCAAAACGGCCTCTTCCACCAGGTTCTGCCGCGGGCATTTGTCCTCCCTGCTCTCCATGCCCAGCTCCTGCTCTGGGGGAGGAAGGACAAGGACAGGATGGGATTTGCCTCTGTGCCACAGGCAAGGGCAAGGAGATCCCCCCAGGGCTGAGCTGCAGCCGGGGCCATGCTGGGCTGGGAGATGGAGCAGCACAGAAGGGAAAGGGGCACTGACTTCCTCCTCACCTGCCTCAGTGTCCGTGGGCATCTTCCTCTTCCTCACAGCCTGCCAAGGGTTGGCAATAGGAAATCCTGGTTTGGGGAAAACAAGGGATGAGCACGGTGAGTTTGAAGGTCCCTCTGCACCAGTCCATCTCTACAAGTCACTGGACATCTGGGCTCCAGAAAACCCTCCCAAACACCAAGATTCAGCCCTGAAAAAGCCTCCCAGGTCCCTTGCCTCTGGTGTTACAGTGTTCCCCCCTGTCCCAGCTGCTGGGATCACGCTTGGATTGGGGGTCCCACTTCTCCTCCGTGCCCGCCCTGCCCAGGCTGCTGGCAATCCCAGCAATGCCAAAAGCTCCCCCCCCTTCACTCTCCCCATTTCGGCATGCCGGGGCTGTTTGGGCTCCCGGGCTCCCTTCTCCCCTCATTCTCTGCTCTGGGCTGCAGCGGCTCCAAGGAGTCCCCCCTGCCCCTCTCCAGGCTCTTGAGGCTCCCGCCAATGGCGGCGCTCCCCCCTCTCTGGGCTCCCCACTTTGGACTCCTGGGGGACACAGGGCTCTGTTCCTCCAGGCTGCCTCTGCCGGCAGCCGCCACCGGCACCCCCCGATGTCTCCCCGAGGGGCCTTTTCCACTCAGCCTTGGACTGCTTCATTCTCCAAACATCCCCCCATAAACCCAACCCAGGGACCCCCCAGGATGTCTGGGCCTGGCTCCCCCTCCCTGCTCACCAGCGCGACGGGGGGGGTGGGGGGCAATGATCCCACAGGTGGGGGCTGCAAGTTCAGGCAGGGCTCCAGCACATGGTTCCATCTCTTCAGCCTTGATCCGCCTTTGTCCCTCCTCTTCCTCTTCCTCTTGTTCCATCCCCTCTCCTCCTCCTTCTCCCTCACCGCACCTCCTTCTCCTCTTCCATCCCTCCTCGAGCTCCTATTTCCCCACCTCCTTCTCCTCCTTTGTCCCTCCCTTTCCCTCCCTCCTCCTCCTCCTCCCTGACCCTCCCTCCTTCTCCTCCTTCTTCCCTCCTATTTTACCCCTCCTCCTCCTCCTGCCCCTCCCTAACCCCACCTACTCCTCTTTTTTCCATCCTTTCTCCATCTCCGTTATCCCTCCTCTTCCATGCCATCCCTGTATTTCCAGTCTCGGTCCATGCGATCCCAGTTTGGTGGGATCCCAGTCCATAGAATCTCAGACCAGTTTATCCCAGTGTGTATGGCCCAGATCCATATGGTCTGTGCAGTCCCAGTCTATAGGATCCCATTTCACAGGGTTCCAGTTTATACAGTCCCAATCCCTGTTTGGTCCCATTACAGTTTATCCTTTTCCATAGGATTCCAGTGCAGGCTATCCCAGTCCAGTTTATCCCAGTCCATAGGATCCCAGTTCCATATAATCCGAGTCCATAGGATCCCAGTCTGGGCTATCCCATTCCAGTTTGTCCCAGTGCATAGGATTCCAGTCTCTCAGGCATCTGCTGAGTAGGGAACTGGGATAACTGGGAGGCACAGGATAGTGGGGTGGGGGGGAACTGGGAAAACGGGGGAAACTGGGATAACAGGAAAAATGGGATAAGGGGGGAACTGGGATAATGTGGGGGACCGGGATAATGGGGGGAACTGGGAGAGTGGGATAATGGGGAACTGGGATAATGGGAATTCCAGGATAACAGAAATTCCCAGGATAATGGGAATTCTGGGATCAAGGGGAAATTTGGGATAACGGGAATTCCAGTCTAACAGAAATTCCAGATCAATGGGAAATTTGGGATAACAAGAATTTTGGGATAATGGGGAAATTTGGGATAATGGGAAATTTGGGATAATGAGAATTTTGGGATAAAAGAAATTCCAGAATTATGGGAATTTTTGGATAATGAGGAAATTCGGGATAGTACATATGATCCCAGTCCCTATTTGATCCCAGGCCATATTTGATCCCAATCCATTTGATCCCAATCCATTTGATCCCAGTCCATATCTGATGCCAGTCTGTATTGCTCGGCATACATTCCAAAAGGCTGGAATTCCAGCTCCCAGACAGGAAAAGATGTTCCCGCCCTTGAAGGCAAATGGAGCAAAATCCTACAGAGACATTTCCCTGCCAGCCTTCAGGACTTCAGCTCCTGGGACTGAGAATTAAAATAATATTTGGGAAATAAAGTAATAAATAATATGGGGAGGGTCTTTGGTGGCAGAGGGGTCAATTAAAACAGGGACGAGGTCAATTAAATCAGGGATGGAGTCAATTGAATCAGGGCAGAATCTTTGGTGGTCACTGGGGCAATAAATCAAAGGAGGGTATTTGGTGGTCCCTGAGGCAATTAAATATAGGGAGGGTCTCTGGGGGTGCCTGGGTCAATTAAATCAGGGGAGGATCTATGGTGGTCCCTGGGTCAAGGGAGACACTGAGAGAGAAACAGAGCAGGCAAAGAGAGACAGGTGAGAAAAGGGGAAACAAACACAATCAGCTGAGAAGGCGGCACTCTGCAAACAGAACTGCAACAGACTGAACATGAACAGGAGAGAAATCAGTAAGTCTGAAAATTTTATTTGTTATCAAATGCATCCCACACACCCAGCTCCACACAATCCTCATCCCACCGCTCTAACTGAGATCCCACTTCTCCCAATCTCCTCCCAGCCCCATCTTACTTAGGTGGCTGAGGAATCAAGTGAGTTTGGTACGGCACTGAGTTTTTTTGAGGTGGGATTGAGCCCTTTTGGGTAAGATTGAGTTGTTTTCACTGGGATTTCAGTGGTTTTCAGGTGACAGATCCATCTCTCTTGACTTTTGGAGTGCAAAGAGATAGAGAAGCTAGAAACATTAGGGCCAAAACAAAAGTAAAAGCTGCCAGGTGTGTTGCCAACATGGATCACAGGGAATGTGAGTGACCAGGGCTGTGCCCAAAGTGCCTTCTCCAGTGGGGGATGGAGCTGAAGCAGCGCACGAAGCTCTTCCCGCACTCAGGGCACTCGCAGGGCTTCCCTTACCGGTGCCTCCGTTGGTGTCGGGTCAAGTCAGAGCTGCTGGAGAAGCTCTTCCCACACTGGGGACACTCGTAGGGCCTCTCCCCAGTGTGGATGCGCCGGTGCTTGACGAGGGTAGAGTTGTGCTTGAATCCCTTCCCACACTCAGGGCAGCGGAAGGGCCTCTCCTCTGTGTGAATCCGATAGTGCTGGAGGAGATGGGAGCTGGTCTGAAACCTCTTCCTGCATTTATCACACTCGTAGGGCCTCTCCCCAGTGTGGATGTGCCTGTGCCTGACGAGGGTGGAGTTCCACCTGAATCCCTTCCCACAGTCGGGGCAGCGGAAGGGCCTCTCCTCTGTGTGACTCTGATAGTGCCGGACGAGATGGGAGCTGGTCTGAAACCCCTTCCCACACTTGGAACACTTGTAGGGCCTCTCCCCAGTGTGGGTCCTCTGGTGCGAGATCAGGTGGGAGCGCTGGCTGAAGCTCTGTCCACACTCCCCGCACTCGAAGGGCCGTTCTCCAGTGTGGATCCTCTTGTGCTTGATCAGGCTGGAGCTCCCACAGAAGCTCTTCCCACACTCCCCACACTCATAGGGCTTCTCCCCAGTGTGGATTCTCTGGTGCTTGGTCAGGTTGGAGCTCAGGCTGAAGCTCTTTCCACACTCCCCACACTCATAGGGCTTCTCCCCAGTGTGGGTCCTCTGGTGCAGGATCAGGTCGCAGTTCCACCTGAAGTTCTTTCCACACTCCACGCACGTATGGGACTTCTTCCCATCATGGAGCTGCTCATGGACCACCAGCTCCGAGCTCTGGCTCCATCTCCGGCCGCCTTCCCGGCCCAGGTTGGCTCTTTCCCCCTCAGATCCCCGCCAGCTGCGTTTGCAGCCCCTCCTCGTGCAGCATCTCCAGGGCTTTTCCTCCCCATTGGCTTCCTGCGCTGTGGAGCCGCTCAAAACGTCCTCTTTCACCAGGTTCTGCCGCGGGCATTTGTCCTCCCAGCTCAGCTCTTGCTCTGGGGGAGGAAGGACAAGGACAGGATGGGATTTGCCTCCGTGCCACAGGCAAGGGCAAGGAGATTCCCCCAGGGCTGAGCTGCAGCCGGGGCCATGCTGGGCTGGGAGACGGAGCAGCACAAAGGGGAAAGGGGCACTGACTTCCTCCTCACCTGCCTCAGTGTCCTGGGGCATCTTCCTCTTCCTCGCAGCATCCCAGGGGTTGGCAATGGGATATCCTGGTTTGGGGAAAACAAGGGATGAGCACGTTTGTAGGAGCGTCGGGGGGTAGGACGGTCGGGACGGACAGAGACGAGAGATCTCTGAAGCCAGGTCGTGGAACTTGAGGTTTATTGCAAAGGGCCTGGGTGCAGGGCCCTGCTTGGAGCTGCCAGCCACAGGTTGGAGCAGGCCCGAGAGAAGAGAGGGGTAGAGAGGATGAGAGGGTGAGAGAGTAAGAGGGGAAGAGCGTAAGAGAGTAAGCTTCCTGTTACAATACAATAAATCTTCTTCTGAGTTGAATATTCTATTTCTCACTAACCAATCTAGTACAAGATACAAATCCTAGAGCATTTACATACAGCCTGTAAGATTCATTACATCACCATACTGTGTTACATTTTAAACCCTAAAAACACTGCTTTGGACCCCTTCTGCTGAGCTAGTAGGGTCTGCTATGACCCCTGGGTCTGTCTGCACGCAGAGGGAATTGTTTCAACAAAAGGGGATTACCTTCAGTCAGGCCACACCATTGTTTTCCAGTTGTTCACTAAGGTATCTCAAAGCTTGCTTCCATCTCAATCTTGCTTAGAGTTTCAATATTCTCAAATTCTTTTGCCAGACAATCATATTTATGAGGCTTCCCTGTTTCATCTTCCCCAACACATGTTCAGTTTGAATGTCCTTCTGCCCAAGTCCGTCTCTACAATTCACTGGCCACGTGGGCTCCATAAAAACCTCCCAAACACCAAAATTCAGCCCTGGAATAGCCTCCCAGGAGTTCCCCATCGCTGGTCCCTCGCCTCTGGTGTTCGAGGGTTCCCCCCTGTCCCAGCTGCTGGGGTCATGCTTGGATTGGTGGTCCCCCTTCTCCTCAGTGCCTGCCCTGCCCAGGCTGCTGGCAGTCCCAGCAATGCCAAAAGTTCCCCCCTCTTCACTCTCCCCATTTCGGGATGCTGGGGCTGTTTGGGCTCCCGGGCTCCCTTCTCCCCTCATTCTCTGCTCTGGGCTGCAGCGGCTCCAAGGAGTCCCCCCTGCCCCTCTCCAGGCTCTTGAGGCTCCCGCCAATGGCGGCGCTCCCCCCTCTTTGGGCTCCCCACTTTGGGCTCCTGGGGGACACAGGGCTCTGTTCCTCCAGGCTGCCTCTGCCGGCAGCCGCCACCGCCACCCGCGAGGTCCCCCCAAGGGGCCTTTTCTGATCAGCCTTGGACTGCTTCTTTCTCCAAACATCCCCTCAAAAACCCAACCCAGGGACCCCCCGGGATGTCTGGGCCGGGTCCCCCTCCCCGCTAACGGGCGCGACGGGGGGGGGGGGGAACGATGATCCCACAGGTGGGGGCTACGAATTTAGGCAGGGCTGCAGCGCAGTTCCATCTGTTCAGCCTTGATCAGCCTTTGTCCCGCCTCTTCTTCCCGCTCCTCCTGTCTTATCCCCACCTCCTTCTCCTCCTCCATCCCTCCTCCCCTGTAACCCCACCTCCTTCCCTCCTCTTTCTCCTCCCGCTCCTCCTCTTCCATCCCTCCTCGAGCTCCTCTGTGTTATACCCACCTCCTTCTCCTCTTCCATCCTGCCCCTTCCATTCCTTCTCCTCCTCCTCCTCCCTTACCCCTCCTCCTCCTCCCCCTTTATCCCTGGCCTTCCCTCCCTCCTCCTCCTCCCCCAGCAGCAGCCACACCCTCGGTGCCCCGTTCCCGCAGCCCTGGCAGCCCGTGGCAGGAGCGGGGATGAAGCCGGGACAGGTCGGGATGGGCAGCGCGGGCCTCTCGGCTGCTCCCAGCCGCTGCGGACGGGGGGAGCCCGGCCCGGGCCAAAGGAGAGGCAAACTGGGCAAACTGGGGGCTGCACATCCAAACTGGGCCTTGCTGGGGACCCTGCCTGGCCACTGCCGGCCCTTGGGGCTCCTCTCAGCACATCCACCAGGGGGGAACGCACACAGGGCTGGGGGATCCCAGCAGTGGCAGCACTGACAGGGACTGGGCTGGACTGGGATCGTACTGGGAATGACTGGGACTGCACTGGCTTTGTACTGGGATCATACTGGGATCGTACTGGGAGTGACTGGGACTGTACTGGCTTTGTACTGACATCATACTGGGATCGTACTGAGAGTGACTGGGACTGTACTGGCTTTATACTGACATCATACTGGGATCGTACCGGGAGTGACTGGGACTGTATTTGCTATGTACTGACATCATGCTGGGATCATAGTGCCATGTCAGGCCAGACTGTGATCGCACTGATGGAGACTGGGATCATGCTGGGATCATACTGGGAGTGAGTAGGAGCCTGCAGGGAGCAATTGTGACCCTGTTAGGGAGAAATGGGATAAACTGGGAGTGACAGGGATGATGCTGAGTGTGACTGGGAGTAGCTGTGAGTAACTGGGAACATGCTAGGAGGAACTGGGAGTGACTGGATGCATGCTGGTGGTGATTGGAAACTGCTGGACTTCAACTGGGATGAACTGGGATCATGCTGGAGGTGACTGGGATAATACTGGCAGTGAGTGCCACTACACTGAGGCTGACTGGGAGTGCTTGTGAGCAAATGGGATCATACTGGAAGGAAGTGGAAAGATGCTGGAGGAAACTGGGGTACACTGGGAGATACTGGGAGTGACTGGAACAAAAGTGAGGGTAAAAGAGAGCAACTGGAACCATGTGGGGCACAACTGGTTCATACTGGCAGGGACTGGGAGCACACTGGGCTCATCTTTGGATCATACTGGCAGGGACTGGACTAATACTGGGAGTATCTGAGAGTGACTGGGAACACACCCTGCACATCATACCCCATACTGGGCCTGACTGGGAGCAACTGGGAGCATGCATGGAGCAAATGGCATCATACTGAGACTGACTGGGGTGATCTAGGAAGCAACTGGAACCATGCTGGAGGCAGCTGGGACCATACTGGGAGAGACTGGAAGCAACTGGGATTATACTGGGACCACACTGGGAGAGCTGGCATGTGAATGGGATCAAACTGGAGCTTACTGGGATGATACAGGGGTTGAAAGGGGGCAACTGGGATCACACTTTGGGCTACTGGGAGCAAGTGAGAGAGACTGGGATGATGCTGCAAGCAAACTGGAGGAACTGGGAAGGACTGGATGCATGCTGGAGGCAAATGGGATATTCTGGGCATGACTGGGGGATCATACTGGGAGAACTGACACCTTACTGGGGCCACTGGCAGTGCCTGGAAATGACTACAGACATGCTGGGGGCAACTGGGATATACTGGGAGTGTCTGTAACCATACTGGGGGGACTGGAACCACACTGGGAACAACTGGGACCATGCTGGGGAGAACGGGGCCCACACTGGGGGCAACTGGGAGTGAGTGGGTATAGTAGGAGTCCTAGTAAAATATATGTATTGCATAAGTGGCCGTGCCCCGATCCTAATTGTAAATGGGCTGCAGCTGTGATGTCCTTAATTGGGTGGCTGCTGTGGCTAATGAAGATAACTGGGATAAAAGGGAGTGGGTTGGCTGTGCAGAGAGAGTCTTGGAGGAGCCTTGACCCAGAAGCGACACTGCTGTGAAGAGCTGTGTGTGAGAAGACCAGCCTGAAGGTATGGGACTCTAGAAATACAACAACAGCAATAGAAGATAGGACAGCTGAGAGCTGGGACTCTAGAAATAAAATAACAGCAACTGGGACCATACTGCGAGTGTCTGTAACCACACTGGAGTGATGGAAGCACATTGGGAACAGCTGGGCCCATGCTGGGAGCAACTGGGATCACAGTGGGGGCACTGGCATCAGACTGGGAGTGACTGGGAGCAACTGAGATTAGACTGCAAGTGACTGGGATCATACTGGGATTATACTGGGAGTGAATGGAACCTGACTAGGGGTTACTGGGAGCTACTGGGCCCATGTTGGGATGAAAATGTGACACACTGGGAGCAACTGGGATCGGCTGGAAGGTTCTGGAACCATGCTGAGAGGACTGAGACTAGAATTGGGACAACTGGGATCATACTGGGAGCAACTGGGGCCACCCTTTGAGCAACAGATGGAAACTGGGATTGTGCTAGAGGAAACTGGGAGTAACTGGGAAAGACTAGGATCATTCTGAGGTATCTAAAACCTACTGGGAGTGTCTCTAACCATACTGGGGGGACTGGAACCACACTGGGAACAGCTGGGATCATGCTGGGAGCAACTGGGACAATGCTGGGGGAAACTGAATCTACCCTGGAGGCAACTGGGCACGACTGGGACTGTAATTGGGGCAACTAGGATCATAATGGGAGGAACTGGGAACATCTGGAATTATGCTGGGAGCAACTGGGATCAAACTGGGATCACAGTAAGAGCAGCTGAGTCCTTACTGAGTTACACTGGGACCGCATTGAGAGCGACTGGAATCATACTGGGATTGACTGGGAGTGGCTGGTTTTGTGGATTTTGGGGGGGTTTGAATTTTGGGGGATTTTATTGGCATTTTAAGTGATAGTTTTTCTGGGGGTGTTTGGGGGTTTATTGAATTTTTGTGGCTTCTGTTGAATTTTGGGGGTTTTACTGAGATTTTGTTGGGATTTTTTGGGATTCTCAATGATTCTGGGGGTTTTATTGGGATTTTTAGGAGATTTTGGGGCATTTCATTGGCATTGTGGAGCCATTTAGTGGGGTTCATTGGGGGTTTGGGGTTTTTCGGGATTTTTGTTGGGATTTGAGGGGTTTTGTGGGGTTTTTTGGGTATTGTCAGGATTTCTTTGGATCTTGGGGGAGATTTTGTGGTACTTTTTATGGTTTTGGGGACATTTTTGGGGGATTTGAGGAGTTTAATCAGGATTTTTGGGATTATTGGGATTTCAAAGGATTTTGTGGGCTTTTATTGGGATTCTAGGGTGTTCTAATGAGATTCTGAGAGATTTAATTGGGATTTAGTGGGTTTCATTTGGACTTTTGGGGGTTTTAAGGAGATTTTGGTGCCTCTAAGCTCTTCCCCACACCAAGCGAATGCCCCAAAAGCCCCCCAAAATTCCATCAAAATCCCCAATAATTACAAGAAAACCCTCAAAAACCCCAGAGAATCTCTGAAAATCCCAGTGGAACTCACCAAAATTAAAAAATACTCCAAGTAATTTCAATAAATCCTTTCTCAAGAAACCCCTCACAACACCAATAAAATCCCCCAAAATACAAAAGCCCAAAAATCACGCAATTCTCGCCCAGTAATTGCATCCCAAAACCTCCAATAATTCCTTTGAAACTGACAATAAAATCCCCCAAAGCCCAAAAAAGTCACCCCAAAATCCCCAAAACCCTCGCAAAATCCCCACAAACCCCCCCCAGAACCCACCAGACTCAGTGGGCCTGTCCTGGATCAGGGCTGTGAGATGCAAAGCTGTGTTTCATGTCAGGTACAAACAGGCAAAGCGTGTACTTGCGAATGAGAAATGTGTGGACATCGACAATGGGATAGTTGTGAATTCTAAAAATAACTGAGGAAAATAAAGCATGGAAAAAGGCCTTTGAACCTATCTTTTGTTTGCAATTAATCCTAGTTGATTTAGGAGCATTGGAATTAAGGTGTTAAGGGTGTTCCTTTTTGTGAAGTATAATTTTAGAATATTACTTGTATCCTTGAAACTATAGCTTTGGAATATATATAAAGGAAATATGCTTATCTCACGCCTTATTGAAGCAGAGAAAAACAGCTTGAGAAAGGAAGATGAACATCACCTCAAGAGTTTATAGTTTCAACCAAAGAGAAGCTGGACATCACTGTTATGAGATTTATAGTCTCTGCAATTAAAAGGTGGACACACATCTAGGGAGCTGGACCCCACCAGATGGGATTCGTCTTTCTTCTTTCGGAAACTAGACCATCAACATCTGGGGATACTCCTTTGAGATACATCCTGAGAAATTTAAATCACAATAGTGTATAGAATTGTGATGTAATAATTTGGAATAAAAATTGATGATGAGTAAAAGATTAGAAATAGAAACTACTGAAAAAAGCTGATGACTACCCCTATAAATACCTGTAACCATCAATTATCGGCATACAGTTAGAGAGAAAACTTCCCCCACTGTACCCGGTGCTGTATTGCTCATACTTTACCATAATAAATAATAAATTGATTGCTGCTTGAATATTGGTCTAGTCAAGCTTCTTATTCATAACAGGGGGCACCGGCCGGTAGAACAGGAGCCACTTCAGGGGGCGCTCGGAGCTTTTTGGGGAGGGGGCACCATGGGAGACCCCAAAAACCGGGGGGGGGGGGGGGGGTGGGAATCCCTGCTGTGCCCCCTTCCCCCCGAAACCCCCAGACCCCGGTTCAGGGTGGGCCTGGGACCCCCGGGACCCCCAAATCTTCCCCGGGACCCCTCCAGGAACCCCAAACCGCCCAGAGCCCCCCCAAGGTTGGCCCAGAACTACCCTGGACACCAAAACCTCCCCAGGACCCTCAGACCCCCCCATTTCCTCCGAAAATTTACCCCAGACCTACCTGAGACCCCCCCCAAATCCATCAGACTGCCCCAAATCCCACTCAGACTCCTCAATTCCCCCCAAAACCCTATGAAATCCGCTCAGACTCCCCCAAATTTCTCCCCGAACCAAACTCACAACCCCCCAGTTCCTCTCACAATCCCCCAAAATCCCCTCAGACCCTCCCACTTCCCCTCAGATCCCCCTAAACCCACCTGAGAACGACCCAGACTCGCTCAAGCTTCCCCCCGCCTCCGCCGCGTGCGCCGACGCCCCCAGCCAAAAGCGGCGCGTCCCGCCCAACTAATCAATCACCGCGCTGCACGGCCCCGAACTAACGAATCACGGCGCAGCTCCCCTCAGCAAGGCCCGCCTCCCCGGCGCCGGCCCAGCCAATCAGACGCGAGCCGGAAGCGGCGCCCCGTTCCCCGCCGCCGCCGGGACCCGCCGGGCTCGGGACAGGAGCGGGAGGGGCCTGAGAGGGGACCGGGGGGGTCCGGGGGGGCTTTGGGGAGGGGCCCTGGAGCATTGTGGGGGGACCTGGGGGGCGCGGATGGGTCCTAAGAGGGATCACGAAGCGGAGTGGTCGTGGGAGGGTCTGGGAAGGTTTTGGGGAGGGGTCGTAGGAAGGTCTTGGGAGGGTCTGGGGGTGTTGGGATGGTCCTGCGGGAGTTTGGGGGGGGCTCTGGCAGTGTGATAAACAGGGCCAGGAGAGCAGCTCCTTTCAAAAGGCCTTTATTAAAGACAGCTCTGGGTGCGGAACCTGAGGGGTCGCGCACAGCGCCGCTGCTCCCACAGGACCGCGCTGAGCAGGAGGAGGAGGAGCAGCAGCAGCAGCAGCAGCGCAGCTTTGTCTCTCGGCACAGCTGGGGCTTCCGTCCTCACCAGAGTCCTTAGGAAGGCAACGTTGGCTCGGAGCATAGGGGGATCCTCCAAGCTGAGCACTATTAAAATTATGGGGGCAGGACAGAATCCGGCTCTGCTCAAGGGTGGGTGATTTAGTGCGGTTCTGCTGGGGTAAAGTCATCGTTTATGTGCTGGTTTGTTGTTCGGAGAGGGTTCATGGAGTTCCCACAGCGTCTCATTTAAATTCAGTCTGGAACGGGAAGGGATACAAATCTGGGCTGAGACGGAAAGGGGCACAAATACAGAGTATGCCGGGGAGAGATACAAATACAGGGTAAAATGGTAACACTGGATAGCGGCAACTAAAGGCAAGTCCTAGAATTGTAACGTTCAATGTTTAACAACGGACCAACACTTCAAATTCAGACCCTATCAACTTCATTAACATCAACTAGCAATTACTGCTCTGAAAAAGAGCTCTCATCCCCAGGGTTTCATTTCTCAAATCTATTGGAGCAAAAATGAGCAATGTGCCCTGCTGGTGTTAGATGTTCTGAGTCCCTCAGCTGTGAGTTGGGTTCCTGTGCTGTCCTGCCTGGTGCTTGCTGAATGTGCTGGAACAAAGAGCTTGGGCCCTTGATGAAAACGACCACAAATGAGTTCATTGGGATTTACGGGGCTCAGAGTAAAAGGAACGAAGCTCAGGTTTGATCTAGAAAATGCTTCTTCCCTGTCAGGATGGTGACATCCTGGCTTCACAGATTGCTCAGAGAAGACAAGTAAATAAAGTTTCAGAATTCTTCATTTCTGTCCCATTCCTATTCCATAAGCCCAGGTTTGGTTTTCAGAGTGCCACCTTGTCAGCTGGTTGCCATTTGTGTCCTGCCTTCTTTCCTGCCTTCCTTTGCTCCTTTTCTCTTCCAGGGTCTCTCTTTACCTGTGGCAGCTCCCAGCCAAAGACCCTCCCCTGATTTTGTTTTTCCCTTCCCCATCCAGGTGCTCAAACAGCCCTGGATGAAGTACTGGAGGCTGGCAGTGAAATGTCTGTGTAAGATCTTGCTGCATTTGTGTCTTGGCCCCTTCAGGATTTGGCCTTGAAAGGCAGGAGCATCTTTTCCTTGCTGGCAGCTGGAATTGCAGCCCATGGCAGTGTGTGCCAGAGATGTCAGAGGGCAATTGCTGAGGCTGCCGGGGCGCTGCTCCTGCCATGCCTGCCAGGGGAGCTGTGCAGGGCAGGGTCAGGCTGCAGCAGCTGGCTGGGCTCCCCGAGCAGACAGCAAAGGTGGCTTTGCTGCACATTCTGCAGCTGGGAGCAGAGGGAAGAAGGGAAGGGAGTCCCTGACAGAATCCTGGAATGCCTGTGCCTGGAAGGAACCTGCCCCCAGACCCCAATCGGGCCCACCCCTGGATGTCCCCTGAGACCCCCCCAGATCCTCTCCCCAAACCCTTCCAGAGCCCCCAAAGCCCCTCCCCAAAACCTCCAGAACCCTCCCAGGACCCCCCAGAGCCCTCACCAAACTCCCCCCAGGACCATCCCAACACCCCCAGACCCTCCCAAGACGTTCCTACGACCCCAACGCCCCCCCCCCCCCCCCGATCCCCTCTCAGGCCCCTCCCGCTCCTGTCCCGAGCCCGGCGGGTCCCAGGGACGGCGTGAAGGGGGGGGGGGGGGCGCTTCCGGCTCGCCTCGGATTGGCTGGGCCGGCGCGGGGGAGGCGGGCCTTGCTGAGGTGACCGGCACCGTGATTGGTTGTTTCGGTGATGTACGGCGCGGTGATTGTTTGGTTTGGCGGGGTGCGCCGACATTGTTGGGAGTCCGTGCGCGCGCTGGTGGCGGGAGATTGTGAGGGGAGAGCGGGGCTGAGGTGGGGCCGGGGGGAAACTGGGGGGATTTGGGGCGGGTCTGAGGGGAAGCCGGGGATTTTTGGGGGCATCGACGGAAAATAGGGGGGTATGCATGGGTTTGGGGAGAATGAGGGGGTCTGAGGAGGCTTTGGGGAGCTTGGGGGGAAACTTGAGAGGGTCTGGAGCGTTCTCAGGTGGGTTAAGAGGGATCTGAGGGGAATTTGGAGGGTCTGAGGAGATTTGGGGGGATTTCGAGAGAAACTGGGGCGTTGTGAGTGGATCTGGGAGGTTTGAGGTGGCTCTGGAGACATGTGGGGGATTCTAAGGGGATTTCATAGGGTTTGGTGGGGATTGAGGGGTCTGAGGGGGATTTGGGGCAGTCTGATGGATTTGGGGGGGGTCTCAGGTAGGTCTGGGGTAAATTTTCGGAGGAAATGGGGGAGGGGTCTGAGAGTCCTGGGGAGGTTTTGGGGGCCCGGGGTGGTTCTGGGCCAACCTTGGGGGGGCTCTGGGCGGTTTGGGGTTCCTGGAGGGGTCCCGGGGGAGATTTGGGGGTCCCGGGGGGTCCAGGGCCCACCCTGAACCGGGGTCTGGGGGTTTCGGGGGGAAGGGGGCACAGCAGGGGTTCCCCCCCCCCCCCCCCCGATTTTTGAGGGGTCTCCCATGGTGCCCCCTCCCCAAAAAGCTCCGAGCGCCCCCTGAAGTGGCTCCTGTTCCACCGGCCGGTGCCCCCTGATCCAGGACGGCCCCACTGAGTCTGGGGGGTTTGGGGGGATTTGTGGGGATTTTGGGGTTTTGGAGGGTTTTTGGGAATTTCGAGATGGCTTTTTTGGGCTTTGTGGGATTTTGTTGGGGGTTTGGGGGGAATTTTTGGGGAGAATTATTGGGTTTTCGGATGGTTATATGATTTGGGGTGTTTTGTTGATTTGAGGGTTTTGGATTTTAGATGTTTTGTTTGGGTTGCAGGGGGGTTTTTGAGGGGGGGGGATTTATTGAAATTTTTAGCAGTTGTTTTAAATTTTGGTGAGTTCCACTGGGATTTCTGGAGATTCTCTGGGGGTTTTGAGGACTTTCATGTAATTTTGGGGGATTTTTTGGGGTTTTCGTGGAATTTTCGGGGGCTTTGGAGCATTCCTTGGGTTTGGGGAACAGCTGACAGGCACCAAAATCTCCATAAAACCCACAAAATCCCAATTAAATCTCTCAAAATCCCATTAGAACACCCTAGAATCCCAATAACAGCCCACAAAATCCTTTGAAATCCCAATAACACCAAAAATCCTGATTAAAATCTGCAAATCCCCAAAAAATGTCCCCAAAACCATAAAAAGTCCCACAAAATCTCCCCCAAGATCCAAAGAAATCCTGGCAACACACAAAAAACTCCACAAAACCCCCCAAATCCCAAAAAAACCCAAATCCCTTATGAATCCTACTGAATGTTACCACAATTCCAATAAAATGCCCCAAAATCTAAAAATCCCAATAAAACCCCCAGAATTTCTGTGAGTCCCAAAAAATCACAACAAAATCCCAGTAAAACAAACAAAATTTTAAAAAAGACACAAAAAAACTCAATAAACACCAAACTTCCCCAGAAAAACTACCCCTCAAAATGCCAATAAAATGCCCCAAAATCCAAACCACCCCAAAATCCACAAAACCAGCCACTCCCAGTCAATCCCAGTATGATTCCAGTCGCTCTCAATGCGGTCCCAGTGTAACTCAGTAAGGACTCAGCTGCTCTTACTGTGATCCCAGTTGCTCCCAGCATAATTCCAGATGTTCCCAGTTCCTCCCATTATGATCCTAGTTGCCCCAATAACAGTCCCAGTCGTGCCCAGTTGCCTCCAGGGTAGATTCAGTTTCCCCCAGCATTGTCCCAGTTGCTCCCAGCATGATCCCAGCTGTTCCCAGTGTGGTTCCAGTCCCCCCAGTATGGTTAGAGACACTCCCAGTAGGTTTTAGATACCTCAGAATGATCCTAGTCTTTCCCAGTTACTCCCAGTTTCCTCTAGCACAATCCCAGTTTCCATCTGTTGCTCAAAGGGTGGCCCCAGTTGCTCCCAGTATGATCCCAGTTGTCCCAATTCTAGTCTCAGTCCTCTCAGCATGGTTCCAGAACCTTCCAGCCGATCCCAGTTGCTCCCAGTGTGTCACATTTTCATCCCAACATGGGCCCAGTAGCTCCCAGTAACCCCTAGTCAGGTTCCATTCACTCCCAGTATAATCCCAGTATGATCCCAGTCACTTGCAGTCTAATCTCAGTTGCTCCCAGTCACTCCCAGTCTGATGCCAGTGCCCCCACTGTGATCCCAGTTGCTCCCAGCATGGGCCCAGCTGTTCCCAATGTGCTTCCATCACTCCAGTGTGGTTACAGACACTCGCAGTATGGTCCCAGTTGCTGTTATTTTATTTCTAGAGTCCCAGCTCTCAGGCTGCCACAGCTCTCAGCTGTCCTATCTTCTATTGCTGTTGTTGTATTTCTAGAGTCCCATACCTTCAGGCTGGTCTTCTCACACACAGCTCTTCACAGCAGTGTCGCTTCTGGGTCAAGGCTCCTCCAAGACTCTCTCTGCACAGCCAACCCACTCCCTTTTATCCCAGTTATCTTCATTAGCCACAGCAGCCACCCAATTAAGGACATCACAGCTGCAGCCCATTTACAATTAGGATCGGGGCACGGCCACTTATGCAATACATATATTTTACTAGGACTCCTACTATACCCACTCACTCCCAGTTGCCCCCAGTGTGGGCCCCGTTCTCCCCAGCATGATCCCAGCTGTTCCCAGTGTGGTTCCAGTCCCCCCAGTATAGTTAGAGACACTCCCAGTAGGTTTTAGATACCTCAGAATGATCCCAGTCTTCCCCTGTCACTCCCAGTTTCCTCTAGCACAATCCCAGTTTCCATCTGTTGCTCAAAGGGTGGCCCCAGTTGCTCCCAGTATGGTCCCAGTTGTCCCAATTCTAGTCTCAGTCCTCTCAGCATCGTTCCAGAACCTTCCAGCTGATCCCAGTTGCTCCCAGTAACCCCCAGTCAGGTTCCATTCACACCCAGTATAATCCCAGTATGAGTGTAGCAACTCCCAGTATGATCCCAGTCACCTGCAGTCTAAGCCCAGTTGCTCCCACTCACTCCCAGTCTGATGCCAGTACCCCCAGTGTGGGCCCTGTTCTCCCCAGCATGGTCCCAGTTGTTCCCAGTGTGGTTCCAGTCCCCCCAGTATGGTTACAGACACTCCCAGTATATCCCAGTTGCCCCCAGCATGTCTGTAGTCATTTCCAGGCACTGCCAGTAAGGTGTCAGTTCTCCCAGTATGATCCCCCAGTCATGCCCAGAATATCCCAGTTGCCTCCAGCATGCATCCAGTCCTTCCCAGTTCCTCCAGTTTGCTTGCAGCATCATCCCAGTTTCCCTCACTTGCTCCCAGTAGCCCAAAGTGTGATCCCAGTCACTCCCTTTCAACCCAAATATGATCCCAGTAAGCTCCAGTTTGATCCTAGTCACATGCCAGCCCTCCTAGTGTGGTCCCAGTATAATCCCAGATGCTTCCAGCCTCTCCCAGTATTGTCCCAGCTGCCTCCAGCATGGTTCCCAGTTGCTTCCTAGATCACCCCAGTCATTCCCAGTATGATGCCATTTGCTCCATGCATGCTCCCAGTTGCTCCCAGTCAGGCCCAGTATGGGGTATGATGTGCAGGGTGTGTTCCCAGTTGCTCTCAGATACTCCCAGTATTAGTCCAGTCCCTGCCAGTATGATCCAAAGATGAGCCCAGTGTGCTCCCAGTCCCTGCCAGTATGTGTAAATTTCCTGGCGTTCTTCTTTTCTCTTTGCTGGGCTGATTTATGTCCAGAGCTATTTCAGGGACGCCGCTTGTTAGTTTTCTGTGTTTTTTTGCTGTTTAGGTGGCCTGGAAAGGCCCAGGGATGGCCTTGGAGAGCCGACGCTTCAAAGAACGAGGAGAGACTTCTGATCTTGTCTCGGTCTCGGTGTTTATTAATTGTTTATCTAAAAGATTTTCTTTCAGCCCGACAGAGGTCTGCACAGCAAGTCAGCCATGGGCACACTCCCGAAGCCCCCGGGCGGTCACTTATCTTTATACCCTAAGTTACGTGTACAATATTTATCATTTTTCTCCAATACTTTCTACTCTTATTAACCTGTGCACTTCTAGTAATGACCAATCCCAAAGTGCCACCACCACCACAGAAGATGGAGGCCAAGAAGAAGAAGAAGAAGGACAGGACACGCCCCAATTCCTCCATCTTACTTCTCTAGACCCCCCTGTACCAAAATCCTAAACCCTGTGTTTCACACTTTAACTAACTTATCCCTTCACCATTCACCCAGTGAATTCCTCCTATCCTCATACAGGTCTCATCTCCTGTGTAGGATCAAAATCCTGCCACCAGACACTTCTGGCAACATTCCAGGATTCCCGAGCCCCCCAAGGGTGGTCTCGGCCTCTCTGCACCTCCATCCTGAGGTGCTGAGATCCCACATCTCCCCCTTCTGTTTGCACCAGGAAGACTTCCTTTGTTATCCGATTCATAGTGTGTTTTAAACATGCAAATATGCATGGGATGACAAGTATGAGGAATAGGAGAATTATTAAAACATAGAATCCTACTCTTAAAATTCCTCTCCATATGGGAGAGATGTCAAAGAAGTCTACCCTTAAAATTCCTCTCCAAATGGGAGAGATGTCAAAGAATTCTACCATACATTTTGCTTTGGCTGACAGATAGGTAAATTACCCCCATTGCTTATTTCAATGAATGAAAGAATGATGCGTATAAGCATCATAAAACCCATAATTCCGCTCCTGCGTGAAATTATTATTCTGTTTTCCATTCAAGACCCTAGAGAAGATTCCCCCAAAGTCTTTAGCTTCTTTTATTTTTCTTCTGAATCGTTCACTGCCGTCTGAGTCTCGACTTCCGTTTGAGTGCTCGTCTCTTTTTTTTTTTCTCTTGGATCTTTGTTCTGGGATCCGCATTTTCATGTTCTCGCACTCGAAATGGTTTCACGTGTCGTGCCGACACCCACGTCTCGATCTGTGGAGATACAAGCGAAACCCTTGCCCCCCACTAGGTGGCGCTGTCACCGGCCTCCCCAGCTCGGATGACAGCCTGAGCTCGACTGCCCCTGTCCTGTCGATTGCCGTGTTCGTGATCTCATTTGAGACCGTGTCTGCTTGGCTTTTAATTCAGCTGAAAATGGAGCTTGAACACCAGAACGTCTCCCTTGAAGGGAAGGGACTGGGACTCCGAGGGTTATACCAGAGGCATCAAGTCTGAGGAGGGTGTGGAGCCGCTGGGACATAGGATCCCGAGCACGGCCCCTCCTCGCCCGAGACGTCACTCTCTCCCCCTCGTTCCACCTCCGAATCTCCTCCCTTCGGTCTGTCCCGACTCTGTCTCCTCTCCCTCTGACGTTGTGTCCCTGGCTCCTCCCGCCGGTGTGTACAGCCCGCCCCCCGCCGGCACCCGGGCCCGCCCCGCAATTCGACCCGACTTCGCTCCCGGGTTTTTGCGAGTTTTGCCCGCCGCGCGCGTCTCCGCTACTCTGCCGGCCGGCCGGAGCGGCCGCCACCCCCCGGTGCCGCGCTGATAAAAGCCGCGTCTGCACTCATGTCTCCCTTTTCTGTCTCTTCACCCGCGCTTCCCGCCGGCTCCGTCGCTGCCGCGCCGTGCCCCCCGCGAGGAAGCGCCTCCCCCCCCGATCCCTTCTCTTCCCCCTGCACCCCCCCCTCCGATCCTGACTCCCTTGTATTCTCCGGAGTTTTAGGACGCTTTAGGAGCTTCTTGGGGTTTCTGGGTTTTGGGACCGGGGGCTTTAATATTATTTCCTGCTCTCTTTTCTCGAGAGCCCTTTCCCCTGGCTTCTTGAGGCCAGAACTAATTAAAATTTTTTCTTTTTTTTTTTTTTTTTCTCCTGGAGCTTTGCTCCCCACCCTCCTTCTGAGGGTGCCGGCAACTTTTCGTTGCTCTCCCAGTCTTTTCGACTGCGCCGAGATGATGCCTTTCTGGCATCAATCTTGCCGACGAGAGCAGCTTTAACGCTGTCTCGTCCTTCTTTGTTGCTAAAAAATATAAGTGCCTATTAATTTCCTGCCGAAACCCCACTTCGAATAGCAGGCATGTTTCGGCCAGTGGGTAATTAAGCCTTGCCCACAACAACAGCTGTTTTAATTCTTTCTTTTGAGATCCTTTCTGTATATGTTTGAGCCACGCCTTGTAAGGCGGACAAAATTTCCCGTTGTTTTTTGGGAGAGTGTGCAATTATGTTCTTATTTTTTGACCTTCTCACCGAATCTGTCGTCAGAGCTGTCCGAAGGCTCCTGTCTCTGTCCAGCAGGTCACAGGAGAAGGATCCAGAGGCGCCTTCTGGTTCCGATCCGGGCTGCTCTGCGAACTGCCTTCGGCAGAAGCTGAGAGATGGAATTCTCAGTGACTGCTGGTTTTTTTTTTGCAGACTCTTCTGGCTGTTTTTTTTTTTTTTTTTTCTTCTTTCTTCTTTTCCTTTTTTTTTTTTTTTTTTTTTTTTCTCAAGCTTCTCTCCTCAGGAACTGCTCTCTCGGCTCTTCAGCTCTTCAGCTCTTCAGCTCTTCAGGGCTGATCCCCCCCCGAAAGGGTTGGTGGGGGGTGCCCACGCAGCGAACGCCACTTGTAAATTTCCTGGCGTTCTTCTTTTCTCTTTGCTGGGCTGATTTATGTCCAGAGCTATTTCAGGGACGCCGCTTGTTAGTTTTCTGTGTTTTTTTGCTGTTTAGGTGGCCTGGAAAGGCCCAGGGATGGCCTTGGAGAGCCGACGCTTCAAAGAACGAGGAGAGACTTCTGATCTTGTCTTGGTCTCGGTGTTTATTAATTGTTTATCTAAAAGATTTTCTTTCAGCCCGACAGAGGTCTGCACAGCAAGTCAGCCATGGGCACACTCCCGAAGCCCCCGGGCGGTCACTTATCTTTATACCCTAAGTTACGTGTACAATATTTATCATTTTTCTCCAATACTTTCTACTCTTATTAACCTGTGCACTTCTAGTAATGACCAATCCCAAAGTGCCACCACCACCACAGAAGATGGAGGCCAAGAAGAAGAAGAAGAAGGACAGGACACGCCCCAATTCCTCCATCTTACTTCTCTAGACCCCCCTGTACCAAAATCCTAAACCCTGTGTTTCACACTTTAACTAACTTATCCCTTCACCATTCACCCAGTGAATTCCTCCTATCCTCATACAGGTCTCATCTCCTGTGTAGGATCAAAATCCTGCCACCAGACACTTCTGGCAACATTCCAGGATTCCCGAGCCCCCCAAGGGTGGTCTCGGCCTCTCTGCACCTCCATCCTGAGGTGCTGAGATCCCACAAGTATGAACCAGTTGTGCTCCACATGGTTCCAGTTGCTCTTTCACCCTCACTTTTGTTCCAGTTACTCCCAGTATCCATCAGCGTAGCCCAGTTCCCTGCAGCATGTTCCCAGTCACTCCCATTTGCTCCCAGTTGGGTTTTTGAGGGGATGTTTGGAGAATGAAGCAGTCCAAGGCTGAGCGGAAAAGTCCCTTTGGGGGAACATCGCGGGGTGCCAGAGGCGGATGCTGGCAGAGGCAGCCTGGAGGAGCAGAGCCCTGTGTCCCCCAGGAGCCCAAAGTGGGGAGCCCAAAGAGGGGGGAGCGCCGCCATTGGCGGGAGCCTCAAGAGCCTGGAGAGGGACAGGGGGGACTCCTTGGAGCCGCTGCAGCCCAGAGCAGAGAATGAGGGGAGAAGGGAGCCCGGGAGCCCAAACAGCCCTGGCATCCCGAAATGGGGAAAGTGAAGAAGGGGGAGGTTTTGGCATTGCTGGGACTGCCAGCAGCCTGGGCAGGGCGGGCACCGAGCACAAGGGGGACCACCAATCCAAGCGTGATCCCAGCAGCTGGGACAGGGGGAATCCCCGAACACCAGAGGGGAGGGACCAGGGACGGGGAACTCCTGGGAGGCTTTTCCAGGGCTGAATCTTTTGGTATTTGGGACCTTTTTATATAACCTAAATGGCCAGTGACTTGTAGAGATGGACTGGTGCAGAGGGACCATTCAAATTGAACGTGCTCATCCCTTGTTTTCCCCAAACCAGGATTCTCCATTGCCAACCCCTGGCAGTCTGTGAGGAAGAGGAAGATGCCCACGGACACTGAGGCAGGTGAGGAGGAAGTCAGTGCCCCTTTCCCTTCTGTGCTGCTCCATCTCCCAGCCCAGCATGGCCCCGGCTGCAGCACAGCCCTGGGGGATCTCCTTGCCTGTGGCACAGAGGCAAATCCCATCCTGTCCTTGTCCTTCCTCCCCCAGAGCAAGAGCTGAGCAGGGAGGACAAATGCCCGCGGCAGAACCTGGTGGAAGAGGCCATTTTGAGCAGCTCCACGGCGCAGGAAGCCAACGGGAGGAAAAGAGGAAAAGCCCCGGAGATGCTGCACGAGGAGGGGCTGCAAACGCAGCTGGCGGGGATCTGAGGGGGAAAGAGCCAGCCTGGGCCGGGAAGGCGGTCGGCGATGGAGCCTTAGCTTGGAGCTGGTGCTTCATGAGCAGCTCCATGATGGGGAGAAGCCCCACACGTGCGTGGAGTGTGGGAAAAGCTTCAGGTGGAACTGCGACCTGATCGAGCGCCAGAGGACACACACTGGGGAGAGGCCCTACGATTGAGGAGAGTGTGGGAAGAGGTTCAGCTGTAGTTCCAACTGGCCAGGCACCAGAGGGCCCACACTGGGGAACAGCCCTACAGTGTGATCAATGCAGGAAGAGGTTTCTGACCAGCTCTGGTCTCCTCCTGCACCATCGCACGCACACAGAGGAGAGGCACTTCCGCTGCCCCGACTGTGGACAGGGCTTCAGGCACAACTCCCATCTTGTCAGGCACCGACACATCCACACTGGGGAGAGGCCCCACGAGTGTGAGGAATGTGGGAAGTTCTTCAGGTATAACTCCAACCTGATCAGGAACCAGAGGACCCACACTGGGGAACGGCCCTACGAGTGTGGGGAGTGTGGGAAGGGCTTCAGCCAGCATTACAGTCTGATCTGCCACCGAAAGATCCACACCGAGGAGAGGCCCTATGAGTGTGATAAATGCAGGAAGAGGTTTCAGACCAGGTCCCATCTCCTCCGGCACTATCAGATTCACTCAGAGGAGAGGCCCTTCCGCTGCCCCGAGTGTGGGAAGGGATTCAAGCACAACTCTCACTTCGTCAGGCACTGGCGCATCCACACTGGGGAGAGGCCCTACGAGTATCCCCAGTGTGGGAAGACCTTCTCCAGCAGCTCTCACTGTACCTGACACCAATGGAGGCACCGGTAAGGGAAGCCCTGCGAGTGCCCCGAGTGCGGGAAGAGCTTCATGTGCTGCTCCAGCTCCATCTCCCACTGGTGGAGGCACTTTGGGCACAGCCCTGGTCACTCACATTCCCTGTGATCCATGTTGGGAATACACCTGGCTGCTTTTCCTTTTGATTTGGTCTTAATTTTTTTTATCTTCTCCATCTCGTTGCACTCTAAAAGCCAAGAGGGTTGAATCTGTCACCACAAAACCGTTCAAATCCCACTGAAAACTGCACAACCTTACCCCAAAAGGGCTCAATCCTACCTCAAAAAAAACTCTACCTCATGGCAAACTCACTTGATTCCACAGACACCCTGCTGAGATGGGGTTGGGAGGAGATTGGGAGAAGTGGGATCCCAATTTGGATCGTTGGGATACAGGGATTGTGTGGGGCTGGGTGTGTGGGATGTATTTGATAGCATATAAAACTTTGAGACTTAGTGATTTCTCTGTCGTTCATGTTCAGTCCGTTGCAATTCTGTTTGCAGAGTGCCGCCTCCCAGAGTGTCCCCTCACAGTTGCCGCCCTTAGCCTGAGCCCGCCTCTTTCCCCTCACGGTTCCGCCCTTTCCCTGCCCCCTCTCCCCTCACGGTTCGGCCTTCGGGAACGGGGTAGGAGGAGGAGGGAGGCAGGAAGAGGCCAAGCGGCCGCAGCACAAGAGGAGAGGGAGAATCTCGTGTCCCTGGTGCTCCCTGGACTCTCTGCAGTCCCGGCAGCATCGCCCCCTATCCTGCAGGTGTCCGGGCAGGGGGAGCTCGGCCCTAAGATGCCGTGGGGTGCCTGGGTTTGGGGTTTTTTGGGGGGGATGTTTGGAGCTGGCAGGGCTCCAAAGCCGAGCTGCAGATGGCCCTCGGGGGGGCATCGGGGGTCCCCGGGAGGTGTTTCTTGGGGGGTCCCAGGGCCAGAAGTGGCTGCTCCCAGTGTGAGCCCAGTTGGTCCCTCCGTGTGCTTCCAGTTTCCTCAGCACTTCCAGTATGAGCCCAGTTGGTCCCCAAGGGCCACATCCGCACAACTCCTCAGCACCTCAGAGACAGTGACTCCACCACCTCCCTAGGCAACTTCTTCCAATGCCTCACCCCTCTGTCAGAGAAAAATTCCTTCTGATATTGAATCTGAACCTCCCCTGGTGCCACCAAAGGCCATTTCCTCTCATCTTGAAAGAATTCCGCGCTGGTCCTTTGGGATTACATCCCTGAAGAATGGACACAGATGGGAGCTGTTGTTCCATGGATGTGACTGCAGGACTTGAACTCATACTATTCCTCCCAAACAAATTAAAGTTGAGTTTAAGAAATAGTACTAGTAAAAAACAAAATTAAAAAAACTTACACAAAAAGTATTTTAAAGAATTTAAAAGAAAAAGAATAGCAATAAGAAGATGAAGAAGAAAAAAATAATAGTAATAAATTTAGTAAGAATAATAAGAATGAGAATAGGAATAAAGAAGACGAAAAACTAGTAATTAATATGAGAATATTTAAAAAATAAGGATGACATAGTAAGCAAGCATAAGTGAATCAGATTAATTAGAAGGAGAAGAAGAATAATATTTTAAAGAAGAAGAAAGAATAGTAGCAATTAAGAAGAAGAATGGGAAGAAGAATGGGAAGAAGAAGAGAAAGAAGAAGAAATAATAGGAAGAATATTAAATCTAAATGCACATCTACACATCTAGAATCCCAGAATGCAGGAAAGGACCTTAAAAAGTATCTACTTCTAACTGATCATCTTCTGAGCTCTCTCTCTCCAAGACCTCTTTTGTACTTCGATCTCCCTAGCTCCCATTTCTTGTTCAGTAAAATCCATGAGCAAAACCATCTGGTTTTGTTCTCCTATGGTGTCATTTGTGCCTTCACTGGGGCAGAGGCACCTCTCCCTCATGGCACCTTAAGCCTGGATGGAACCATGGGCAGGTTCCTTCCAGCCACAAGCATTCCAGGATTCTGTCAGGGACTCCCTGCCCTTCTTGCCTCCGCTCCCAGCTGCAGAATGTGCAGCAAAGCTGCCTTTGCTGTCTGCTCGGGGAGCCCAGCCAGCTGCTGAAGCCTGACCCTGCCCTGCACAGCTCCCCTGGCAGGCACGGCAGGAGCAGCGCCCCAGCAGCCTCAGCAATTGCCCTCTGACATCTCTGGCACACACTGCCACGGGCTGCAATTCCAGCTGCCAGCAAGGAAAAGATGCTCCTGCTCTTCAAGGCCAAATTCTGAAGGGGTCAAGACACAAGTGCAGCAAGATCTTACACCGACATTTCACTGCCAGCCTCCAGTACTTCATCCAGGGTTTTATCACCTGGATTGGGAAGAAAAAAAAAAATAAATCAGGGGAGGGTCTTTGGCTGGGAGCTGCCACAGGTAAAGAGAGACCCTGGAAAGGAAATGGAGCAGACAAAGGAAGGCAGGATGCGGGGTGCGGAGGTTCAGAGACATCACACCATAACCAATATGATCCAGTGAAGCCAAATTTATTATCCCTAAAAAGACTCATTTCTAATAAATCTCTACTGTCCACGTGTCTCTGGCTAATACAAGATTGGTTAATCCTAGATGTTCACACATCTAAATTAGAATGCTGATTGGATCACCTAATTTTTCACACATCTTGCTGTGGTCGTCTGGCCCACCCATGGCTCGCTTTTTTCTTACATTCCCAAGCTCGCTGACAAACCTCTTGAGTCTTAACAACTCTTCTTGTATCTTTTTCAAGGATATACCAACCCCATTTCTGAATATGTCCATTATTCATTTGTGAATGTGTCCACTGTCCATTAGTACAAGCAGGCTGGATTGTGCATCGGCTGAATATGGCCATTGTCTAGCAAGAACTCCTCAATCTGCAAAAACCTCTCAGCAGTTCCCCGGTTTATCTTTGCACAAGCCAGACTGATTTAAAAGCATGGTCAATTATTTTCTGCACACAGCATAGTAAGCAAGGCACTACAAGCAGAATTGAAAAAAGAATAGAAAGTATCATAATACCAAAGCGTACTAAGTCCTTGAGCCAGCCTGTTATTCCCCAGGATTTTAGCCACACATCAAAAGAATTCTCAACAACTGTGAGCTTTCTCATATTCTCCTTAAGCAATGACAGTTTCTTGTGAATAGATTCAGAGTGGTCAGAGAGATTCATGCAACACATCCCTTCAAAACCTTCACACCCATCTCCTTGTGCTAGCAACAAAAAATCTATAGCAGCCCTATCCTGTAACACAGCATGGTGTATGCTACCAACATCAGTGGTGAGCTCATTCAGTATTGCAGATGTAATGTTAATTTGTTTTCCCGTCCAGCAAGCCAATTGTTTTAATTGTGTAAGGGCCTGTGATGAAGCTACTCCTTGTGTAAAAAGTGATGCTAGTATAACTGAAGGCCAATTCCACAATTCTACATTATCCTTGCAGTCTGAGCCTAATAGATGCACACTATCTTTTGGACACTGGAATTTGTGCCTGATGTCAAGCATCTCTTGAATGCTAGGGCAAACAGTGTCAATTTCCCAAAATAGCACAGTCCTCCTAATGCTTTCTGAGGAATTGCAGGCCAGGCTCTATCTCCACAAATGAGAAAAACTCCAGGAGTTAACATGCTTGCTGATTTTTGTTTTAGGGATACAGACCATGTCCGATTGGCACAGTATGCCGTGGTATTGTAATACCAGGAAGAAACAGGAGATACCCAAGTGCTATCATCTCCGGGTTTTCCTGACTTCTCACTAATCAGCTCTTTACCCTTGTAGTACTCAAAGAACAAACAATAATTCCTTGGCACTGATCTTAAAATATCCAGTTCCTGTGGTTCCTGACTTGTAGTATTTAAACCTTGGGTGATTGTAAATGCCTGAGTTCTTAAAGGATTTCTAGGGATTTTGTTTTTCACACCAATTTTCTGTGATCATCCCCTTTTGATTAGTACACCAATTTGACTAGGCCTTACTTAAGTTGCCAAAAATTTGAGCTCTGGTCCAATTTCCGAATTCTTCCATTGAGTCTTAAGGGAATTCCAATTAAACAGGTGTGAAACAGATCCGAAGGTGTAGCTAGTGATAAGCAGAAAGATTCTTGCCCTGTTCTGTTAGCCCATGTAACCCACATGTTAGCTCGCTGCTCTATATTGTACACTCCCTGCGTTTCCTTAATCACTGCACTGAGCAACATTGTCAATATTTGCCAGACTGCTGCCATTGTTTCCATTGTCATTGATCACGCCTGCTTCTTGCCCAAATTGCTTTAGCCCGTTCCCACTCAAAATCTCTAAAGTGATGTCTTTGTGGTCTTGCAATTCCTACTCCACATTCAGTAGCTATTATCTTGCTCTCTAGTACAATTTGGTTTACTATAGCAATTAAAGCAAGGTTAAACTGCACCCACAGTAACAATCTTTGCTCATATACCTCTATCAAAGATACACCCTGGAGAAAACTCTGATATCCTCCTGAGTTACGCCCTAAAAATTTAGCTAATGCTACTCTCAGGGTAATAGTGTTTAGTATGTGAAAGCATTTATTGCAAGTTAGGTTAATAGGCCTAAATTTTTGCTTTTCCCCTTGAATCACTGCTAAATTATTTTCTTGACCAACTTGTCGCCAAGATTTTAAGTTACACTTTATACAATGAACCTTAAGCTACGGCTTACATACACAACCATGCAGATATCAAGCATTTTCTATCTGATTTACAACTTGTGATGGAAGTGAGAAGTCTGTGTACATCTAAGCTGTGTGTATTAAGCCTATGTGGAGTTGCTAGTACTTCCTCAGCATACTCCAGCAAACTTGGTAGATATTCCGACTGTTGTTCAGCTGTCAGGTGTTGAAGGATTGAATTCAGGGCTGTCTGGAATCGGTGCTTTTGCCGACTCTCCACCTGTGGGCACAACATGGGTTGGTGATGGTGGTTTCAAATAGGGCTTCACCCACTTGGCTGGAATCCGATGAATGCCTCTATCTGTAAGTAAGCACATATAACCTCTTCCTAATAATTTGACTGTAGCTAGTCCTTGCCACACTCCTGTTTCTGGACTTTTGACCATGACCCCAATACCATCAGGCAATTCCTGACTTGGATTACGTGTGAGGGCATGATGCACAAGAATAGGTGGATCTTCCCTATGTCCTGTTGTTCTAAGGTAATTAAGCACAAAAATGGCTTTAGCTGTTTTTTCCTCAGGGGATAACCTTTTTTGCTTTTGCAGCATGCCCTTGAACATCTGATGGGCACGCTCAATAATTGCCTGACCAGTAGGATTGTGAGGAATACCAGTGTCGTGTTGAATACCCTATAAATTACGGAAACGTTTGAATCTTGAGGAACAGTAAGCAGGACCATTGTTAGTCTTAATTGCTAAGGGGATACTTAATATTGCAAAGCAATTGTACAAATGTTTCTCAACATGATGTGCTGTCTCACCTGCTAAGGGAGTAGCCCATAGAACACAAGAATAGTTATCAATGCAAACGTACAAACTTTTTCTGACAAATTCTGCTACATGAGTTACATCCATTTGCCATAATTGCAAGGGTTGAGTACCTCTAGGGTTAACACCATGCCTAAAACAATGCCATCTCGTTGACAATCAGGACAGGATCACACAATACCAGAAGCATCAGTAAAGGTAATACCAAATTGTTTAACTAACATTTTTGCAGATTGATGAAGAAATGCATGAGAAGTTTTAGCTTGCTGAAATTTATCAGAGTTTGGCATTGGCCAGACAGTGGCTACCAACCGATCAGCTCGAGCATTACCTTCAGACAGACCAGGGAGAGCTTGATGACTATGAACATGAGTAATAAAGTATTCCTGCCCTCGTTGATTTAGGTTTTTAAGCAATTGGCTTAAAAGGGAATACAAATGCTCATTACTCACCTCCTTAAGTACTGCTCTTTCAAGGCATTGGACACAGCCAACTACATAAAGCAAATCAGAAACAATGTTAATGGCCTCATTATTCCAATTTTCAAAAGCTCAAATCACAGCTTTCAATTCTAATGTCTGCAACATATCTTTTACCTCTCCAAAAATGACATGCTTTTTCCATACTTTGCCTTGCTGTCAAGTGCAGGCAGCCTTTTTTTGACCTTTTACCTGCATCTGTAAATACTGTCTGACCAGACACTGGACAGTCAGATCTCCAGGGTCTGTCCTCCAGACACTGATGCTCCAATAAAGATAACACCTGGTGCCGTGGATAAGTGTTATGAACCTTACCCTCATATCCGGCCAGAGCTATCTGTAACGAAACAGAATGCCTAATTCCCCATTCAAGATACCAGTTAGCCAATGGTACTACAATTGCATATGGTTCATGTCCCCAGATTTCCAATATTCTCCCTCTGCCCTTCATCATCAAATGAGCAAAAAGTTCCAGTCGAGGTAATAGTTCTAGATTGTTTTACAGGTAAAAATACCCATTCCAAAATAACTAAAGGATTAGCCCGAGTTTTAACCCATTGACAAATCAAGGCAAGAAGATGTTTGGCATAATTGATGATCATCAATTGAACTGGAACATCCTTGGATCAGATGCCTTGCATACCTTGGATCAGATGCCTTGCATACCTTGCATGCCATGTAGCAACCTTTGTGGCAATGTGATCCTAAAAAGGCTGTGTAACAATGGTAGCTTTTCACTGGCTTAACAGATCCCTACCAAGCAAACCTAGCAAAGTACCAGGAGTTTGCATGACATAAGGCTTTGTAGATACATTCACTCCATCTGGGAAAGTAAAAGTAATTACTTCCCTGCTCATCTGAGTTGCTTGAGTCCCTCCAATACCTGCAATGCCTAAAGTAGGATTGCCCAACGCCCAAGTTTTTGGCCATATTGTGTTTGAAATGATGGTTATATCTGCTCCAGTGTCAATTGTGAGTTTCTTAGTAATAGAAATTGATGATCATCAATTGAACTGGAACATCCTTGGATCAGATGATGTGCATGCCATGTAGCAACCTTTGTGGCAATGTGATCCTAAAAAGGCTGTGTAACAATGGTAGCTTTTCACTGGCTTAACAGATCCCTACCAAGCAAACCTAGCAAAGTACCAGGAGTTTGCATGACATAAGGCTTTGTAGATACATTCACTCCATCTGGGAAAGTAAAAGTAATTACTTCCCTGCTCATCTGAGTTGCTTGAGTCCCTCCAATACCTGCAATGCCTAAAGTAGGATTGCCCAACGCCCAAGTTTTTGGCCATATTGTGTTTGAAATGATGGTTATATCTGCTCCAGTGTCAATTGTGAGTTTCTTAGTAATAGAAATTGATGATCATCAATTGAACTGGAACATCCTTGGATCAGATGATGTGCATGCCATGTAGCAACCTTTGTGGCAATGTGATCCTAAAAAGGCTGTGTAACAATGGTAGCTTTTCACTGGCTTAACAGATCCCTACCAAGCAAACCTAGCAAAGTACCAGGAGTTTGCATGACATAAGGCTTTGTAGATACATTCACTCCATCTGGGAAAGTAAAAGTAATTACTTCCCTGCTCATCTGAGTTGCCTGAGTCCCTCCAATACCGGCAATGCCTAAAGTAGGATTGCCCAATGCCCAAGTTTTTGGCCATATTGTGTTTGAAATGATGGTTATATCTGCTCCAGTGTCAATTGTGAGTTTCTTAGTAATAGAATCACCATTAGGATGCGTCAGGGTTACCTGTTTGTCTGGTTTACCTCTTGGGATGCCCATGGCCCAATATACTTCTGGTTTACCTGTGGAACCAAAGCTTCCTGTTCCCCGTTCCTCATAGCCTGTACAGGGGACACAAGGCTTAAAAGGAACAAGCTGAGCGATTCGTGAACCTTTGGGAATAGATACAGGAGGGGAAAATATTCTAACCATAATTTTAACAACTCCTTGATCGTCTGCATCAATAACCCCAGGAATTACATCTGTTGCAGTGTGTTGTAAACTTCCTTCCCCAGGTGTGCCAATACCTCTCTTCCCCTTCCCCCCTCGCCCCCTGCTGGGCTGTCAATCAGGTTTAACATTCCATCAAGGCGTCGTGTGGTTGGTCGAGTTCAAAGGATGCCCCTATGCCCAGAGGTCATTGGCCTTTCTGGGTGTCATCTTCCCCTGAGACCCTGCCCCTGTCACCTGGTTGGTGGCTCACCTGTACCTCCCCTCCCCCTGTCCCTGAGCTTAAAAAGGTCATCCGGCCGGTATTCTGTTGGAGCAGTTGCTCACGTTCAGATCTCTGTAACCATGGGATAAACCTCTGGACATGAAACCCTCCAGCAGAATCCATCCTTTTTCTCTTCACCATCACCTGAAGCTATTCCTCCTGAGGTAAACGGGGTTCCTAACAAGCCTGGACTTGTTCAGTGCCCAGCTGCAACCACCAGCAAGCCAAGGTATCTCTGGGGTGATACACCGCAGTTGCTGCCTTTGGCCCAGCAGCGAGGGTCAGACTGGCCCAGGCACAATCCAACTGGTAATATTGGGAGCCATTTTTTCCAATATTTGGCGTCCCTGAGGCGGGCTAAGCGACTCTGCAGCCTGAAACGGACCTGCAGCACCTCGGAGAACCTTCTGGCAGCCGTGCATCCAGCTGAAAAGGGCTTTGGTTGCAACGCCCTCAGCTAGAGACTTAGGGAATATTCCCAGAAGAAGTTTCGTGGACTGTTCGGCACTTCTGGAAAGCCCAGCTCCTTTCTGGTGAGCAGATTTTCCAGAGGAAGAACAGGGGAGCCTCTCTTGCGCACAGAGAGGTCCTGTTCCGGTGAAGAGACCTGCCTGTACCCAGCCAGCTACAGCTTCCATTTCGGGTGAGTATCTCTGCTCTCAGTAGGGCAGGAGCTCAAAAACAGACTCTGCCGTGAGTTCTGTTCCTTTTGCATTTGCATTTTTGGCTGCGCAGCCCCACAGACAGGAATTCATTGTGTTCTAGCTATTAGCTTTCTGCCGCGTGTTTTGCTGTCTTTTAGAATCCGCGCGGGTGCTCTCTGCCCTTCCCCCCAGCTTTGCAGCCAGCGTGCTCGGCTCTCTGCACGTGGTCGGGGGATCTCTCTCTCTCTTTCTCAGCTCTCTGTGGGGGAAGGAGGGGTTCTCTGCACACGCGGCGCGGGGGTCCCCGGTTTCGGCTTGCCACGTGGCGTGGCTGCTCTCTCTGCTCCGTGGGGGGGCTGCATTCCACGGCGGGGGAGGCTTTGTTTCTGCCTCGGCTCGGCAGGGCGTGCCCTGCTGCTGCTGCCCGGGAATTTTAAAAGCAGTATATACAGCTGCATTGTGAAGCTTTTGTCGGCTCGTTATCGCTTTCCATCTGTGGTTTTTTTTTTGAAATCGGTAGCTGATTTTAGCTTTGTTTTTAGTCAGGCAGAATTTAGTACTTTGCTTTTTACATCTAACATGGGTTTGAAACTCAGCATTGTACAAAAAGGAGTGTTTTATAATATTGTTAGCATTTTAGACAGTGGTAATGTGAAGTTCTCAAAGGGAAAATTGAAACAGTTTATAAGATGGCTTTTCCTCCACTTCCCACAAATCTCCCCTGAAGAAATTCACAATATTCAATTCTGGGATAAAGTTGGAAATGAATTGATAACCTTAGGACAATCTGGCAATGCACCCTCAGCTAAATTTGTGTTTTGGAGTTTACAAATTTGAACCGCATTGCTCAAACAAAAAGAAATGGAGAATAAGCCAAATGTAAAGCCATGTCCCTCTGCTCTCCCTGTTTCTCCCTCTCCTAGCTCTAAAACCCCTAAACCTCTTTACCCAAAACTTGGTAAAATGCCTGAGTTGCCCTGTCCACAAGGCCCTGGCCAGGCTGCGTGGAACCTTTCCCAATCCCCTGTGTCCCCTCCTCTGAAATCCAGAGCACGTGTTAGCTTTGCAGAGAGTAGTGATGTCCAAAATGGCCCCCAGTCCCCAGGGGGTCCACAAGATGGTGGATGCCACGTGGCATCTTCCCAAACCTGGTCTTCTTCTTCCCAAAATCCTCTTAAGCATCCCGAAACTCCAGCCCCATCCCCCTCTCCTCCTGTTCCTCGTGACACCTTCCCTTCTCCCCCTCCCTTTCCTGCAGTACCCTCAGCTCCACCCCTCTACTCCTCCCAGGGGGCGTCTGCTGACGTGATGTCACCAGGTATCCCCGCCCCCTGCCTGCCCCTTGACTCCGCCTCTTGTTCCCACGGTGTCCCCGCCCCTTGCCGGCCCCCTGTCCCCACCCCCTGTACCCGTTGTGTCCCCGCCCCCTCCCCAGGTTCCCACGGTGGGGACACACCCACTGCCATCCCCCAAACCTGTATCTGTGATCCCAATGCTTCTGTTTCAAGGGATACAGAGCAGGGAACAGCAGATTCAATGCATAGTCCCATGTTGTCACTGGCTCCTGTTACCTTTCAGCCTGCAGCTCAGGGGGGAGCAGCTCCAACTGCTAATTGGAGTTCTTTTGGACGACAATTGATTAAAGAGATCTGTAAATCTCATAAAGAATATGGTCCACACAGTCCATATTTCCGTGGCCTTTTAAATTCTGAATTGAGTAGGACTGTAGTGATTCCACATGATTTAAAACAGCTTTTTTCCTGTCTCATGACCTCCACGGAATTCAAATTATGGGAAATAGCATGGAAACAAATGCTGAATGATGCTCTCCCAGGCTTGCATTCTGATCCAAACACAGCCAAAGACAACAATGGTAACCCTATCACCATTGAGCACCTCTGTGGTGAGGGCCAATGGTCTTCTCCCTCAATTCAAGCTACTGCAATTCCTGCAGAAACACTCGAGAAAGTAAAAGAAGCAGCTGAAAAAGCGTTCTTTTCCCTACAACCTGAAGGGCCTTTTGAGCCCTATAGTAAATTTAAACAGCTACCATCAGAGCCTTTTTTGAAATCTGGAGAGAGGTTAACTAGAGCTATTGAAATACAAGTTAAAAAAGAGAATGCTAGGGAAGCAATTTTAGAGGAAATGGCATTTACAAATGCAAATAAACAGTGTCAAGCAGCAATCCTAAGACTTCCTATCGAACCTTCTCCAACCTTAAAAGATATGCTCCTAGTGTGTAACAGGAAAGTGCCTCTGATGAGTGTGGCTGAAGACACCAGACCAAGGCTGCTGCCAAGACCACCTCAGCGTGTCGCCGTTGCCAGCCCTGCGCCTTTTCCCTCAGCACAGCAGTACCCTGGGCAGCAGCGGAGACCAGCAATGGTTGAGCCCACAAAACCATGCCTGCTTTGTAACAACCTAGGGCACTGGAGTAACCAGGGCCCCCTGAAAAGGGAATTTGATGAATTTAGAAATGGCAGGAGAGGAGAACTACAAGCCCTCCCTGGGGGTCAACAACAACAAAAAAACTGAAAGGGGAGCGCCGGCCTGCCAGGCGCACAGACACAAAAAGAGCAGGCCTAGGGAATAAGGGTAGCAAAACAAATCAAGCGCGCGATAATATTAATGTTTGTGTAAGTGAAGCAGGTGCTTCAAAGACTGTGTGTGATATAAGTGATCCTGTGTTAACCATGTCTTCTGTCAATGAGCCTTACAGGTTGCAGCTGACAGAGTCACTCCACCTGGAGGACACTGCCTAGCATTTTGTGTCTGTAAATCCTGAACAGAAAGGTACTTGGAACCGGATTCGTTGTAAGTACATCGTCATTGGGGACACCAAACACACACCACAAGAGATCGAAATTGCTCCAGGAATGACAACATCAGATCCTGAGCAATTCGTTCTCGGCCTGCATTGTTTCCACCCACCCGTGTTTCTTCCCAAGGGACAAATTGTTGCACAAGCTATCCCTGTGCCATCTTTACCTGAAAATATCAAAAAACAAGGGCCCACAGTCACCCGAGTACAAGTTATTGGGAAAGACAAACCCAAATTATGGTGTAATGTCAGTGGGGGTGGGGAGTCTAAACACATTGAGATGCTTGTAGACACAGGTGCAGACTGCACAGTGATTCCAGTACAAGACTGGCCAGCACATTGGCCTTTGCAAAATGTTGCTGGTCACCTTCAAGGTGTAGGAGGCCTGCAATTGGCAAGACAATCCAAAAGCATTATTCAATTTGAGGGACCAAACGGACAATTGGCAAATATCCGTCCATTTGTGTTGGATTATTCGGAACCTTTGTTAGGGAGAGATTTGATGGCCCAGTGGGGTGTCACAATTGATATTCCAGACTCTCCACAGCATATTTGTACAGCAGTCATTGAACAACAGCGCCCCATCCAAAAACTGAAGTGGATAACAGACAAACCAGTTCAGGTGAAACAGTGGCCGCTCAGTAAACAAAAAATAAAGGTGCTTCAGGAACTAGTGGAAGAGCAACTAAAAAAGGGCCACATTGTGGAGACCATGTCCCCATGGAACTCCCCAGTGTTTGTCATCCAAAAAGCTGACAAAAAGAGATGGCGGCTCCTCTGCGACCTCCGACAAATTAATAATGTAATTGAAGATATGGGTTCTCCCCAACCTGGTATGCCATCCCCAACAATGCTTCCCCAAGATTGGAAATTAGCTGTTATTAAGGATTGCTTTTTCCAAATCCCCTTGCACCCTGACGATGCACCGCGTTTTGCATTCTCAGTTCCTTCTATTAATATGGAATCCCCTATGAAAAGGTACCATTGGACTGTTCTTCCTCAGGGATTAAAGGTATCTCCAGCTATCTGCCAGTGGTATGTGTCTTCCCTGCTTTCCCCAGTACGTGCAGCCGCAGAGAAGGCCATTATCTATCATTATATGGATGATATCCTTGTGTGTGCCCCCAATGATGATTTACTCACTCATGCGCTTGACCTAATGATCGATGCATTGATTGTTGCAGGGTTCGAGCTCCAGGAAAAGAAAATTCAAAAGATGCCACCTTGGAAGTATTTGGGCTTAGAAATTGGAAATAGGACCATTGTTCCTCAAAAACTAGAAATCAATCCAAGGATCAAGACCCTTGCGGATGTCCACAAGTTGTGTGGGTCTTTGAATTGGGTAAGACCATGGCTCAGTCTGACTAATGAAGACCTTTCCCCTCTTTTCAATTTATTGAAAGGGGGAGAGGACCCAGGTGCTCCTAGATCTGTTACCCCAGAGGCACGGAAAGCTCTAGAAAAGGTTCAGATTGCAATGTCCACAAGACAGGCCAACCGATGCCGGCCTGACCTGCCATTCAAATTTATCATCCTAGGTAAGTTGCCACACCTCCATGGAATTATTTTCCAGTGGGAGGAAAAACAAACACCTAAAGCAAAGAACACACCAAAAAAGGACCGGGACCAGAGGGACCCTCTCTTGATCATAGAATGGGTTTTCCTCAGTCACAAAAGGTCCAAGAGACTGACAAAGCCTCAGGAGCTGGTAGCAGAACTGATCCGAAAAGCAAGGACCCAGATCAGGGAGTTAGCAGGATGTGATTTTACGTGCATTCACATTCCAGTTGAGTTAAAATCAGGTCAAAATACTATGAAAATACTGGAACAATTGTTTCAAGAAAATGAAGTGTTGCAGTTTGCTCTGGATTCCTACTCAGGACCAATTTTGGTAGCACGGCCCGCTCACAAATTGTTTGAACAAGATGTTCAATTTACCTTAAAACTGAGAAGTGCTCTAAGTAGGAGACCTTTAAAAAGGGCTCTGACTGTCTTCACAGATGCATCCGGGAGGTCCCACAAGTCCGTTATGACTTGGAAGGATCCTCAAACCCAGCAGTGGGAGACAGACATTGCTGAGGTGGAAGGTTCACCTCAGGTTGCTGAATTGGCTGCAGTTGTTAGGGCTTTTGAAAGATTCTCAGAACCATTCAATCTGATTACAGACTCTGCATACGTGGCAGGAGTAGTATCCAGGGCAGACCAAGCAATACTGCAAGATGTGTCTAACATCGCACTTTTCGAATTGCTCTCAAAACTGGTAAAGTTAGTCACTCACCGAGAGCAACCATTTTATGTGATGCATGTCAGGTCACACACTGACTTGCCAGGGTTTATCGCTGAAGGCAACAGAAGGGCAGATGCTCTTGCTGCACCTGCAGTGATGGCCACTCTCCCAAATGTTTTTGAACAGGCAAAAATCAGCCACCAGCTTTTCCACCAAAATGCACCTGGCCTGGTTTGTCAGTTTAACATCACTCGAGAACAGGCCAAAGCGATTGTGGCCACATGCCCAAATTGCCAACAACATGCACTCCCTACAGTGAGTACGGGAGCAAACCCAAGGGGACTGAACAGTTGTGAACTGTGGCAAACACATGTAACACACATACAGTCTTTTGGACGGCAGAAATATGTTCACGTTAGTGTAAATACCTTTTCTGGAGCGGTCTATGCTTCTGCCCACACAGGAGAATCATCTATTGATGCTATTAAGCACCTCTTACAGGTTTTTTTCTTTCATGGGCATCCCCAAGGAGCTGAAAACTGATAATGGGCCTGCTTACAAATCCAAGGAATTCGGGAGCTTCCTGCAGCAATGGGGAGTAGAGCACAAAACTGGCATCCCCTACTCCCCTACAGGTCAAGCCATTGTAGAAAGAACTCACCGTGATATTAAAAGGGTCCTGGACCAGCAACAACAGGTTCTGAAGGTAGAACCTCCCCACATCCGGTTATCCAGGGCACTATTCACAATCAATTTTCTGAATTGTTGTTTTGACAGCCTGAACCCACCCATCCTACGCCACTTTGGGGGGAACAGTCATAGGCTGATGAAAGAAAAACCTCCGGTTTTAGTAAAGGACCCTGAGACTTGGAAAATGGTGGGACCTTACAAATTGGTTACTTGGGGACGTGGATTCGCCTGTGTGTCCACCCCCTCTGGTTTAAGGTGGGTTCCTTCCAAATGGGTAAAGCCCTATGTTCCCAAGGTCTCAGAGAAATCTACAGAAGCACCCCAGGTTGCTCATGCTGCCTGGAGAAGAAAACGCCGCACGTGTTCTCTGGAGGAAATTCCATTTAAGCCTCCTATCTGGAATAGTTTGTAATATATGTTTGTTTCAAGTTTTTGTACCAGTTTAGATCCCACTGTTCGTGTGTAGCCTCGAGATGCCATGAGACCGAGCCTGCTTCTCGTCCTACTCGTGATCATCCCACCTGCGATCTCCTGCAGAGTGCCGCAGCCCAAACCACATATGGACTACCTTGACAAAGGCTCTCGGACATCAACAGAGAAACTGACAACTGGCTGAATGGACTGTTCAAAGGCTGGGGACTCTCGGGCTGGTTGGGATCTATTCTGAAAACTGTGTTTTAGTGCTGTTTATTTTTTCTATAGTTTTGTAGTTGTTAGCATTGTTTTTGGACTAATCAAACGCATGGTTCTCAAGTTAATTTCAAGCTCATCTCCCCCTCCTGAGGTCTACCATTTGAAAGCCCTCAGTGCTCCAATGGATGACCTAGAAGCCTCAGTGGAAGACACTGACCCTCCTGTAGAAGAAGAACTGATTTACCAACCATGGTTTGGCAATCATTCTGCACCACAAACACAGTCCTCTTCGTTTTAAACAAAACTAGGGGGAGATGTTGCAGTGTGTTGTAAACTTCCTTCCCCAGGTGTGCCAATACCTCTCTTCCCCTTCCCCCCTCGCCCCCTGCTGGGCTGTCAATCAGGTTTAACATTCCATCAAGGCGTCGTGTGGTTGGTCGAGTTCAAAGGATGCCCCTATGCCCAGAGGTCATTGGCCTTTCTGGGTGTCATCTTCCCCTGAGACCCTGCCCCTGTCACCTGGTTGATGGCTCACCTGTACCTCCCCTCCCCCTGTCCCTGAGCTTAAAAAGGTCATCAGACCATGCGGCCGGTATTCTGTTGGAGCAGTTGCTCACGTTCAGACCTCTGTAACCATGGAATAAACCTCTGGACATGAAACCCTCCAGCAGAATCCTATCCTTTTTCTCTTCACCATCGCCTGAAGCTATTCCTCCTGAGGTAAACGGGGTTCCTAACAAGCCTGGACTTGTTCAGTGCCCAGCTGCAACCACCAGCAAGCCAAAGTATCTCTGGGGTGATACACCGCAGTTGCTGTCTTTGGCCCAGCAGCGAGGGTCAGACTGGCCCAGGCACAATCCAACTGGTAATATTGGGAGCATTTTTTCCAATAACATCCAACCCCTTTTTACTGGCAGATGATCTCCCTAACAGAAAAGCACTAAGCCCATCCCCCAAGTGTCCTTTTACATTGGTATCTATCAGGTGCACAGCAGAGTCTGTGATGGCCACATCTATTGCGGTTTCCACGTCCACTCCGGCGCTTCCAATAGTTGACGATCTGAGTGAGTAAAGTCCTCCTCCTCCTCCGTGGGAGGCTGAGCTTTCCAGGCAGCTCTCCGTACTTGTTTTGTGATGCCCGGAGAAAAGGTGCTCCAAGACCCGTTTCCCTGGAACCGACATTCTTTAGTATTGTGGGTATCTTTTTTGCAGATAGAACAAAATTTTTTCTTCTTTTTTTTATCTCGTAGTTGCAGAGTGACACTGACTCCTAACATGTCGGATTTTACCACATCCAAAGCACTTAATGTTCTTTCCTTTGGCTCTCTTTTGCAGTTTAGAAAGCCATGGTTTTACTGCATCCTGTACTGCAGCAGCTACGTAGGCTGCTTTTTGTCTCTCCGTAGTTCTAGCCATAAGTTCCAGCATTTCAGTAACATCAGCTCCCTTCTTTAATGTTCCCAAAGTTCCACTCTAGGTCTTGCTGCTTCTTGAGCACACTTTTCCTCCCAACTTTTATGACACATCACCTGCTGATAGGGTTGCATTCTAAGTCTTATTAGGGTATGCACATCAGCTGGAATGAATGTGTTAGATGGAAAAATATAGTGCAGAAGTGACTGTTCAAGTTTGGATCTTCAACCAAATTGTGAAATTGCCGCTCTTAACCTTTCTAAAATCTTCCAATCAAAAGGTTCCCAAACTCTACCTGCAGCATTAGTTACTGCAGGAAAAGCCTCTACATCATTTGAGAGAAAAGTCCCTTCTACAGTAGCTTCTATAATAACTCCCTTCCACTTTAGTTTCTGAGCTACTTCAATTTCAGGGCCACATTCCAACTCTAATTCCACATTTTTTACAGCATGAGAGAGAGGATTTCGTTTAACCGCTCCAACGGTTAAACGAGACCCTTTGGCTCAGAGACAAACTGAGAGGGTGGTAACCACTTTCCTGGTTGTCTGTCTGAACCTACTATCATTGGCAAGTCCATTTTCTCAAAAGAATAGTCTCTTTTGGGGATGACTGAATCCTTTTGTTGAGTTACTAATTTTTGCAAATTGCCTACTAAAGATTGTAAATCTTCTTCAATAGAAGTATTATTCATAATAACATCTCCTTCCTTATCCTTTTCACATACAGCATATTTAGTTTCTAAGTTACTGTTATCAACAGCTTCTTCACTCTGAGTACAACTGTCCTTTGTTCTACAGACCAATTTCCCCGAAGAAGTTTTATCACTTTGAGTACCATTGTCTTTTGTTCTCCAGATTGATCCCCCCCAAAGAAAGTTTTTCACTCCGAGTACAACTGTCCTTTGGTCTGCAGGCTAACCCCCCCAAAGAGGCAGCAGCTTCCTCATTCTCACTCTGAGCTGGAAGAGCAGTCGGTGTAACGCTTGATTCTGAGCTGAGGGGCTGTGGGCTGCGTGAGGGAATGTCTAAGGTGGTAGAAAACAGTTGCTGGACTGAAGTTACTGGACATGCCTGAGGCTGTTCTGATTCAGAGGCAATGGCTGCACAAGCCGCAGCAGCAGCTTTCCTCTCTGCCTTTAAGGAGGCATCACCTCTACAACAGTTTTTCACAAAGTAGCATATTTAGATGCCTCTTTTGCCTCACTCCCGCCAGATGCAATACTGTCCCACAACATCCGCCCCACAGCTTCCCATGTCGAAATCTCAAAAGCAACCTGTGCTCCTGCTATGGGCTTATGGTCCCAAGCCCAGTGCAACAGTCCCTTTAAATTGGAAGCATCATACTTTAGTTCTCTCTTAGAGAGGATATGTTGGAGGAGTTTCTGAACACCTTCCCTTACTTGTTCAGACCTCATCTCCTGCCCGGCCGCTCACCTTGATCAGGGTGAAATTCAAGTCGTCTACAACTGGAGCTCCAGTAACCCTTTCCCCGGGGCAGTGAGGATACTTTTGACTGGCTTCTCTGCTCCTCGAGGGCTGGCTCCGATCCTCTGCACATCAGCCAAATTGCCAACCTCGAGTCCCTTTAGTGCTATGACATTGGGCTTGCCCGCATTCTCCACCAACAAATGCAGGACGCGGAGGTTCAGGGACAACATACCATGACCAACATGATCCAGTGAAGCCAAATTTATTGTCCTTAAAAGGACTATATTTATAATAAATCTCTACTGCCCACGCATCTCTAGCTAATACATGATTGGTTAATCCTGGCTGTTCACGTCTAAATTAGAATGCTCATTGGATCACCTAATTTTTCACGCGTCTTGGTGTGCTCGTCAGGCCCACCCATGATTTGCTTTTTTCTGACTTTCCCAAACTTGCTGACAAACTTGCTGAGTCCTGATGATTCCTCTTCTTGTATCTCTTTCAAGGATATATCGACCCCATTTCTGAATATGTCCATTATTCATTGCCTGTGTACGTGGCCACTGTGCATTAGTCCAAGCAGGCTGGATTGTGCATCACATGAATATGGCCATTGTCTAACAAAAACTCCTCAATCTGCAAAACCTATCAACAAAAGTCCTCTGAAAAACCTGCAGTGCCTGCAGGGAGCATGAAGGAGCACCCAGGGCCATTTCTGCCCAAGGCTCCCCAGGGACTCCTTCCAGTAGATCCTTGAGGCCACTGGGCTGTGGGCTAGGGGGGATGCTGAGGGCAGGGCTGACAGTGCCCAGCCTGGCTGGGGCTGTGCCAGGAGGCTCCAGGGCCTCAGGACAAGGTGTCTCCTCACAGCCCTTGGTGGCACAGACCCTGCTGTGCCCCAGGGCACCAAGACTTGGCTTCTCTTTGTCCCCACCTGTCATCACTGCCTCCACTTCTCTGCTCTGCCTGGGGCCTGGGGACACATTCTCAGTTGTGTTCCTCAGTGGGACCCATTACAAGTCCAAGAAACTTTGGAGTTGGATTCTGACTTGGAGTTCTGGAGAGGTTTCTTCAGCTCCCTCTAAGGGACTGATGTTGAGGGCCTGAGCACAAATCCTCAGAAGGTCATTGAAGTCCCTGTGGTGTGTCTGTGCTGCTGAGCTGGGCTGGGTTCCTGGAACAGAGGCAGCTCCTGGTAACCAAGAAGAGCTTCAAAAGCACATTTCTGTTGATGAGCAGCTCTTCTGCCAGCCCAGCAGGGCTGGGGCACTGCCTGCAGCCACCCCGCACACAGCACAGAGGCACAGAGAGCTTCAATCAGTCAGGGTTGGGAAGGGGCTGATAAGTGCCTGGGGCAGAATCACTGCCAGCCCTTGGCACAGGAACCTCTGGCTGTAGGACAATGCAGCTGCAGCTCCTGGAGCCATCTCCTGAAGCTGGAACATCCCAATGCCTTCAGACTCTGTGAGTACAACTCTGAGTATTTCTGGTGTGGGGGAGGTGAAATGCTTATGAAGCTGTGATGTACTGAGGGGTCCTGATCAGTCAGAATATTCCCAAGACAAGGATTTTGACAAAAATCCTAAGACTTTGTATTCAGTTCCCTTTTATTGGAGAATGGCGGGGAGGGGGGGATAAATATTAAAGGTTGATTATGAGTTAATAATTATGAATTGTGACAAGTGCCTGAGACATCCAAGCTGTTACTTTTAGTGATCAATAGGTGCACAGGAGATCTCTAATGTGCCTTCAGGCACTCCTCTGCCCATGGACAGCACCAGCATAACTTTGCTGGACCCATGAGGCTCAGTCTGAGCTGTCCTTTCTCCAAGCTGCAAACAGAAGATCCCCCAGCAAGTGTCCTGCAAACATGCAGGGTTCTGTAGGGCCAAGCAGAGTGCACAGAAATTTGGGGTGTGTGAGTGCTGGCACAGAGAGATCAGGCACAGGGAAAAACCTGCAGGAGGAAAATCTCCAGGAAGCAGAGACAATATCAGGCAAGGAGAGAAAATAAACACACTTGGATGCTCTGCAGCCCCAGGCCCAGTTCCCTCTGCAGAGCACAGGGCTGGGAGCAGCTGCCCGGCACTGGGGGCTCTGGCAGGGGGCACAGCTGGCTCAGGGTGACGCTGTCCTTAGTGCCCAGCTCTGGGCAATGCTGTCAGTGCAGCCAGGGAAGGAGCTGCATCTCCCTTCATCCAATGCCATAATAAGGACACTTGGAAGTCCAAGCTGGGAGCTCCAACCCAGCATGCAAACCTGTCCTAGAGCATCTCTGAGTGATAAGATCCATGGGGAAAGGCAGAGGTGTTGTGACACTGAAAATGCTGCTGGGTTGGTGGAATGAGCAATGCAAGTCTTTGCCTACAAATATGCAGCTGGGCTGGGGTGGATCCATCTGGTCTCAGCAATATCTGGTGATCTTAAAGGAAAACATGGGAGTGTGAACAGCATCCATTTGAGAAAAGTGAAAACCCAGAGAAACTCCAAACAGAATGAAGTGACAGACCATCTTCCCCAGTCTCCACTCATCATCTTGCCTCATTCACTCTGCTCTTCCAGAGGGCAGCAGAAATACTGAGGGCTTCTGATATCCAGGAATACCTGGAGACACATAGGGGGAAATTAAAAAAAAAAAAAATAAATTCTGAAGTCTTAAACAAAAAAGTGAATTTGTGTGTACAGTGGAGAGTGTATAGGAAATGGCTTTGATTTTGGTTACAGGGATCTCCTCTAACTCTTCACTGTCATTTATCCATTAACAGGTCCCCATGTCCAGCTCCAGCAAATGTGCAACAGCAGCTCCATCAGGCATTTCCTCCTGCTGGCATTGTCAGACACGTGGCAGCTGCAGCTCCTGCACTTCTGCCTCTTGCTGGGCATCTCCCTGCCTGCCCTCCTGGGCAACGGCCTCATCATCAGCACCGTAGCCTGCAGCCACCACCTGCACACGCCCATGTTCTTCTTCCTGCTCAACCTGGCCCTCAGTGACCTGGACTCCATCTGCACCACTGTCCCCAAAGCCATGCACAATTCCCTCTGGGACACTAGGAACATCTCCTACACAGGATGTGCTGCACAGTTCTTTATCTTTATGTTCTCCATCACAGCAGGGTATTCACTCCTGACCATCATGTGCTACGACCGCTACGTGTCCATCTGCAAACCCCTGCACTACGGGACCCTCCTGGGCAGCAGAGCTTGTGCCCACATGGCAGCAGCTGCCTGGGCCAGTGCCTTTCTCAATGCTCTCATGCACACAGTCAATACAGTTTTTCTTGCCCCTGTGCCATGGCAATGCCCTGGGCCAGTTCTTCTGTGAAATCCCACAGATCCTCAAGCTCTCCTGCTCACACTCCAACACTCTCAAGGAAATTGAACTCATCACAATTAGTGCCTCTTTGGTATTTGGTTGTTTTGTGTTCATTGTTTTCTCCTATGTGCGGATCTTCAGGGCTGTGCTGAGGATCCCCTCTGAGCAGGGACGGCACAAAGCCTTTTCCACCTGCCTCCCTCACCTGGCCGTTCTCTGCCTGTTTGTCAGCACTGCTGCATTTGCCTACCTGAAGCCCCACTCCCTGTCCTCCCCATCCCTGGATCTGGCCCTGTCAGTTCTGTACTCAGTGGTGCCTCCAGCCCTGAACCCCCTCATCTACAGCCTGAGGAACCAGGAGCTCAAGGCTGCAGTGTGGAGACTGATGACTGGATGCTTTCAGGAACATTAATCTGCTTACCAATTTCTGAAAATCACTTGTAATAAAAGTCATCTTTAATACTTCTTGTTGGTTTCAATTTGGTGGTTCTTTTTCTTTGTTTTAGTTTTTTTTAATATTGTCCACAAAGAAATGTCATTGTTTGTGCCATTTCTCTTATTTGTTTCTCCACCTCCTTCCCTGTGGCCACAGACTTTGTCAATGAGCTCTTGGTGCCTGTTGTATTGCCTAAATTCCTAAATAGGAATTTAGTTACACTGGGTGTTGGGGAAAAACGTTATTGGGTCATGTGAATGGCATGTTCCCCCTTTCACATGGTTCCCCTCACATAAACCCCTGGTTCTGTATGCCTTGTGGTCTGTCCCACAGATGGTCCCTCCCCTCATCCCTCCTGGATGTGGTCCTCTTTCCCCGCCCCCATCACCGCAGGGGGAGGCATGCTCTCTTTGCTGCCTGGGTGGTCGCAAACACCAGAGGTGATCTGTCCCACACGAATAAACTGGACACTTTGACCCATGTGGCAGGGAGCACTTCTCGTCTCTTATCTCGTTAATGCGGTTCTGTGTAGGCTTGGGTCCTGAGTGAGCCGGGTTTGGACTCATATAAGCCCAGAGATCCACGGATACTGCAGATGCCTTTAAATGAACTAAAGGATCTCTCCCAGCAAAGTTTTCTGCAGAGATGCCCTTTTGTTGCCTTCTCTGGAGCTGCAGCAGCAATGTCTGTGTGCAGAGCTGGGGGCAGATCAGTGCTGGCACAGCAGCTGTGCCCAGCAGCAGCAGCACTTGGTGTTGCCAGGGCTGCTGCCATGGCCCTGCCCCACTGCCCTGGTGGCCCTGGTGTTGCTGCAGGGCCTGAGTGCTCTCGGGGCTGGGCACAGTCCTGGGGGTGGCAGTGCCGGGGCTGCAGCAGAGACAGGCCATGGGCACTGCTGGGGCAGCGCTGACGCCTCAGGCCAGGCCCTGGGGGCTCCAGGCTTCTTGCCCAGGCTCTCTCAAGAACATGGCCAGGCCAATGCTCAGCACAGAAAAGCCCTGTGAGCAGCCCCAGGCTGGCCGTGGGCAGGCTGGAGTCAAACAGCATGGCTGGGGCTCTGCAAGGGCCCTGGGGCAGACGGGAAAGAGCAGCAGAGAAGGGGCTGATCCATCCCCAGTGCGCTGCACAGCCCAGGGCAGCGTCCCAGAGCCTCCTCATGGAGCTGCCAATGACATCCCCCCTCTGCAGCCCTGGCCCTTCCCTCAGCTCACACAGGTGCCCCATCCTTGCAGGCACAGACACAGCAGCACTGCCTCAGCAACCCCTTTTTGCATTGCACAGAGCAGGGGGAGCAACCCCATGCTGTTGGTGTGGGGACATGAACCTGAGGTAGCACAAATGCCATCAGCCCCTGGGGCCAGCAAGGGCTGGGGGACACCAGGGAAACCACTCAGCTTTGTCCTGGCCTCTGCAGTCACCCAGAAAGTTTGTTCCCATCAGCTGGGAGTTTCCTGTCGCACTGCAGATGCTGTTGCTCAGAGCCAGGGCTGTCTGGCAGCCACCCCCAAACTGCCCTGAGCATTTCCTTTCCTTCACCTTTGCTTTCTTTCCTCTTGCCTTGTACATACTTCTTCCCATTGCCCACCCCTGTTCCCTCCCCTGCAAACAGCTCATCCCTGCTTGCCCTTTCCTCTCTGGCCCCACTCCCCATTGCAGTTCCTGACCTGGCACCATGGGAACATCCCTTGGGCAGCAGAATCATCCTACAAGTGCTGCAGGAATTGTCTGCAGGCTCCTGTAGTGACTGCTGCTACTCCCTTGCCAGAGGCACCCCAGGCCACGGGGGCACATCTGGGCTGCTGTGTCTGGCTCTGGGGCTCCCTGTTCTGGGCAGTGAGGAGGAGCTGCAGAGGCTGTGCAGGACTGACAGGATGGGCTTTGGGGCTGGCAGGAGAAGCTGAGGGACCTGGGCTGCTGGAGCTTCTCAAGAGGAGGCCCAGGGCTCATCCTGCAACTGCTCCAAGGGTGGTTTCAGAGAATCACAGAATCAGCAAGGTTGGAAAAGACATTGGAAACCATCAAGTCCTATCTGTGCCCTGACATTCACCTTGTCTCCCCTGAGCCTCCTCCAGGATAAACAACCCCAGCTCCCTCAGCCACTCCTCACAGGACTTGTGCTCCAGACCCCTCACCAGCCTTGTTGCCCTTCTCTAGACATGCTCCAGCCCCTCCATGTCCTTCCTAAATTGGGGGCCCAGAACTGGATCCAGCACTTGAGGTGCTGCCCAAGCAGTGCTGAGCACAGGGGAAGAATCCCTGCCCTGCTCCTGCTGGCCACACCATTCCTGATCCAGGCCAGGAGCCATTGGCCTGCTTGGCCACCTGGGCACACTGCTGGCTCATGTCCAGTCTGCTGTCCATCACTCCCTGCAGGTCCCTTTCTGCCTGGCTGCTGTCCAGCCACTCTGTCCCCAGCCTGTAGTGCTGCAGGGGTTGTTGTGGCCAAAGTTTAAGACCCAGCACTTGGACTTTAAAATTAAACTTTATCTTACTGGACTCTGCCCATCCATCCAACTGCTCCAGGTCTCTCTGCAAGAGTCCTCCTGCCTTCCAGCAGATGGACACATGCTCCGAAATTAGTGTTTTCTACAAATTTACTAATGAAAGACTCAACACTCTCATCCATTTGTCAGTAAAAATATTGAACAGAACTGGCCCCAGCACAGGCTCCTGAGGGCAATCACTGGTGACTGGCTGCCAGCTGGATGCAGCAGCATTCACTACGACTCTCTGGGCCCGGCCATCCAGCCACTTGTAGATGTTTTGTTGATGCCCCTCCTTCTTTCCTGGAATATTTAAAAACTAAAAAATTTCATGGTCACTTTGCCCCATACAGCCTCTGACCACCACGTCTCCCACCAGCCCTTCTCTGTTTGTGACCAGCAGGAGACAGAGCTTTACTTGGGAGTGGGAATTGCAGGAAACCTCCCCCAAGAGCAGCTTGGAAGGTTCCGCCTGGAGCTAAGGAGAAAGCAAAGTCCCTCGCAGGGCAGAATGTTGGTGCTGGAGGTGTGGCAGCGTGAGGCTGGGCCATGGCCGGGCTCTGTGTGCCAGGAGCCGGCAGCGCTGGGTGCAGGGAGCCCAGGGAAGGCACAGAAACGCTGGGTGAGAAATGCTGGGGCACAGCGAGATGGGCGAGTGCAGCCGGCCAGGGCAGAGGAGCAGCACGCACAGGGGGCACAGCCTGCAGGACAGATGGCCAAGTGTGGAGAGTCAGGGACAAGCGTGCTGAAGAATTCGGGCTGTACAGTTAGATAGGACACCCCCCACCCTGCAGTCAGACCCTTGCTCCATGCCCGGCCACACCCAGCCGGACGTGAGCAGAAGGAAATGATGCTGACTGCCCAAGCCATTATAAACCCCTGAGACCCCTCAATAAATGCCATTTGCTGTCCAGCACGTGGGTGTCAGGAGCATATGGACCGAGTGACCCTGGGCTTTGGGCCACCGTGCTGGACTTAGAACCAGGTCGCCACGCCTTGAAGGCAACATCTGGTGCCATAACCCGGGAGCCGATCAGCGCCCGGGGTTCGGGGATATCCTGGACAGGGGACCGGCAGCTGCACAGCTGGCCTAGTGCAGCGGGGGGGACGCCCCCAGACCAGGGTGGACCATGGAAGCCATAGCGGAGGTTGTAAGTCAGATGCATGCGCAATGGGGTATTGAGTGTAAGCTTAAAGATCTATGTCTTGCATTACCGAGACCGATTAAGCTTGGGGCTATAGACAGCCCGATAGACATCCTCCATCCGGGGGTTTGGGATAATTGTACAAAGGCTCTGGCCGAGGAAACCATGTCCTCAGGCTCAGGGAAAGCCCTAAAATCGTGGGGCAGTTATCCAGGCTCTGCAAAAAGCTCGACAAGAGCAAGAAACCTGGAAAGCCGCGCGAACTTGTTTATTAGCCACACTGCAGCTGAGGGTGGGCGCGGCAACGCAGACCACGGAGGATTTTGATCAGATCGGCAGCGCAGAACCACGAACACCAGATTCCCCTGAGCAGACCGACTTACCATCCGAGGGGGGGGAACACGCGTGGGCGTTCTGGCAGGGGCTCGCTGAGGAGGTGCGAGAAGCGGCCGGATTGTCGGACCCCGTAGGGATCGATAAAAATGCCCCCCCACCATACGCGTTTGAAAATGGCGCCGAACCGCGTGTTCAGGGCGGAAAGGAAGATGCAGAGGGCGGAAATGCAGTCAGCCTGCTTAACAACGCATGCGCGGGCGAGCGGGGAGAAGGGGCGACCCCCGTGGGGGAGCATAAGACCAATCAGAGTGCTCAGATCACATTAGGTGCTTATAGGGCAAGGACCTCCCCCAGCAGGAGGCGGGGGGACCCCAGGGGGAGGGAACGGCCCGACCCCCGCAAGAAGGGGCGGGGTCGGAGCCCGAGAAAATGGCAAAGCAGCCCAGAAACGTCCGGCCAGTCAACTTCCAGCTCGGACTCTGACTTGAGCTCCAAACTCGAGAGGGGATCGGGGGGTTCCGACTCGGATTCTAGTTTTAACAGAAAGAGAGCAGCGGCATATAAGGTCGCTAGCCACAGCGCTCCCGTGTGGGTGAAGGGGTTATCAGAGAAAGACCAAACCCCGCTTACAGACTGGCAGAAAATAAAAATAGCGTGTGCAGAATGGGCTCTGTCGGTGACACTGGTGTTTCCGGTCCGGGTGGGGGGAGCAGGTGGAAACCAAAGGACCTATTCCCCGGTAAACCCAAAAGACATACAGGCAATTATTAAAGCGATTGCAGACAAGGGAATTAATTCTGCCATGGTTTCCACACTCATTGACAGTGTTTTTGGAGGGGATGACATGCTACCTTTTGATATTATGCAGACTTGCAGGATGATTTTCGATGGGGCGGTGTGGGATCTCAGCACCTCAGGATGGAGGTGCAGAGAGGCCGAGACCACCCTTGGGGGGCTCGGGAATCCTGGAATGTTGCCAGAAGTGTCTGGTGGCAGGATTTTGATCCTACACAGGAGATGAGACCTGTATGAGGACTGGGAGGATTCCACTGGGTGAATGGTGAAGGGATAAGTTAGTTAGAGTGTAAAACACAGGATTTAGGATTTTGGTACAGGGGGGTCTAAAGAAGTAAGATGGAGGAATTGGGGCGTGTCCTGTCCTTCTTCTTCTTCTTCTTGGCCTCCATCTTCTGTGGTGGTGGTGGCACTTTGGGATTGGTCATTACTAGAAGTGCACAGGTTAATAAGGGTAGAAGGTATTGGAGTAAAATGATAAATATTGTACACGTAACTTAGGGTATAAAGATAAGTGACCGCCCGGGGGCTTGGGGAGTGTGCCCATGGCTGACTTGCTGTGCAGACCTCTGTCGGGCTGAAAGAAAATCTTTTATATAAACAATTAATAAACACCAAGACCGAGACAAGATCAGAAGTCTCTCCTCGTCCTTTGAAGCGTCGGCTCTCCAAGGACATCCTTGAGAATTCCAGCACACCTAAAACAGCAGAAAACCTAAACAGCCTAAACAGCCGAGAAACAGAGCAAAAATGGCATTCCCTGAGCTAACTATCTCCGGTAATAAATCAGCCCAGCAAAGAGAAAAGAAGAACGCCAGAAAACCTTACAAGCGGCGTCCCTGAAATAGCTCTGGACATAAATCAGCCAGAAGAACGCCAGAAAATTTACAAGTGGCGTTCGCTGCGTGGGCACCCCCCACCAACCCTTTCGGGGGGGGATCAGCCCTGAAGAGCTGAAGAGCTGAAGAGCTGAAGAGCTGAAGAGCTGAAGAGCCGAGAGAGCAGCTCCTGAGGAGAGAAGCCTGAGAAGAAAAAAAAAAAAAAAAAAAGGAAAAGAAGAAAGAAGAAAACAAAAAAAAAACAGCCAGAAGAGTCTGCAAAAAAACAGCAGTCACTGAGAATTCCATCTCTCAGCTTCTGCCGAAGGCAGTTCGCAGAGCAGCCCAGATCGGAACCAGAAGGCGCCTCTGGATCCTTCTCCTGTGACCTGCTGGACAGAGACAGGAGCCTTCGGACAGCTCTGACGACAGATTCGGTGAGAAGGTCAAAAAATAAGAACATAATTGCACACTCTCCCAAAAAACAACGGGAAATTTTGTCCGCCTTACAAGGCGTGGCTCAAGCATATACAGAAGGGATCCCAAGAAAAGAATTAAAACAGCTGTTGTTGTGGGCAAGGCTTAATTACCCACTGGCTGAAACATGCCTGCTATTTGAAGTGGGGTTTTGGCAGGAAATTAATAGGCACTTATATTTTTTAGCAACAAAGAAGGACGAGACAGCGTTAAAGCTGCTCTCGTCGGCAAGATTGATGCCAGAAAGGCATCATCTCGGCACAGTCGAAAAGACTGGGAGAGCAACGAAAAGTTGCCGGCACCCTCAGAAGGAGGGTGGGGAGCAAAGCTCCAGGAGAAAAAAAAAAAAAGAAAAAATTTTAATTAGTTCTGGCCTCAAGAAGCCAGGGGAAAGGGCTCTCGAGAAAAGAGAGCAGGAAATAATATTAAAGCCCCCGGTCCCAAAACCCAGAAACCCCAAGAAGCTCCTAAAGCGTCCTAAAACTCCGGAGAATACAAGGGAGTCAGGATCGGAGGGGGGGTGCAGGGGGAAGAGAAGGGATCGGGGGGGGAGGCGCTTCCTCGCGGGGGGCACGGCACGGCAGCGACGGAGCTGGCGGGGAGCGCGGGTGAAGAGATAAAGGGAGACATGAGTGCAGACGCGGCTTTTGTCAGCGCGGCGCCGGGGGGTGGCGGCCGCTCCGGCCGCTCCGGCCGGCCGGCAGAGTAACCCGGGAGCAAAGTCGGCTCGAATTGCGGGGCGGGCCCGGGTGCCGGCGGGGGGCGGGCTGTACACACCGGCGGGAGGAGCCAGGGACACAACGTCAGAGGGAGAGGAGACAGAGTCGGGACAGACCGAGGGGAGGAGATTCGGAGGTGGAACGAGGGGGAGAGAGTGACGTCTCGGGCGAGGAGGGGCCGTGCTCGGGATCCTATGTCCCAGCGGCTCCACACCCTCCTCAGACTTGATGCCTCTGGTATAACCCTCGGAGTCCCAGTCCCTTCCCTTCAAGGGAGACGTTCTGGTGTTCAAGCTCCATTTTCAGCTGAATTAAAAGCCAGGCAGACACGGTCTCAAATGAGATCACGAACACGGCAGTCGACAGGACAGGGGCGGTAGAGCTCATGCTGTCATCCGAGCTGGGGAGGCCGGTGACAGCGCCACCTAGTGGGGGGCAAGGCTTTCGCTTGTATCTCCACAGATCGAGACGTGGGTGTCGGCACGACACGTGAAACCATTTCGAGTGCGAGAGCATGAAAATGCGGATCCCAGAAACAAAGATCCAAGAAAAAACAAAGAGACGAGTACTCAGACAGGGGTCGAGACTCAGATTGCCAAGACGACTCGGAAGAGAAATAAAAAGAAACTAAGGACTTTGGGGGAATTCTCTGTTAAGGTCCTGAATGAAAAGCAAAGCAATGATGTCACACAGAAGTGAAGCCATGAGTTTCATGATGCTTATGTGCATCGTTCTTTCATTCATTGCAATAAGCAATGGGGGTAATTTACCTATCTGTCAGCCAAAGCAAAATGTATGGTAGAATAGTTTGACATCTCTCCCATTTGGAGAGGAATTTTAAGAGTAGGGTTCTATGTTTTAATAATTCTCCTATTCCTCATACTTGTCATCCCATGCATATTTGCATGTTTAAAACACGCTATGAATCGGATAGTAAAAGAGATCTTCCTGGTGCAAACAGAAGGGGGAGATGTGGGATCTCAGCACCTCAGGATGGAGGTGCAGAGAGGCCGAGACCACCCTTGGGGGGCTCGGGAATCCTGGAATGTTGCCAGAAGTGTCTGGTGGCAGGATTTTGATCCTACACAGGAGATGAGACCTGTATGAGGACTGGGAGGATTCCACTGGGTGAATGGTGAAGGGATAAGTTAGTTAGAGTGTAAAACACAGGATTTAGGATTTTGGTACAGGGGGGTCTAAAGAAGTAAGATGGAGGAATTGGGGCGTGTCCTGTCCTTCTTCTTCTTCTTCTTGGCCTCCATCTTCTGTGGCGGTGGGTGGTGGCACTTTGGGATTGGTCATTACTAGAAGTGCACAGGTTAATAAGGGTAGAAGGTATTGGAGTAAAATGATAAATATTGTACACGTAACTTAGGGTATAAAGATAAGTGACCGCCCGGGGGCTTGGGGAGTGTGCCCATGGCTGACTTGCTGTGCAGACCTCTGTCGGGCTGAAAGAAAATCTTTTAGATAAACAATTAATAAACACCAAGACCGAGACAAGATCAGAAGTCTCTCCTCGTCCTTTGAAGCGTCGGCTCTCCAAGGACATCCTTGAGAATTCCAGCACACCTAAAACAGCAGAAAACCTAAACAGCCTAAACAGCTGAGAAACAGAGCAAAAATGGCATTCCCTGAGCTAACTATCTCCGGTAATAAATCAGCCCAGCAAAGAGAAAAGAAGAACGCCAGAAAACCTTACAGGGCGGGGATGATCATTTTTAAACAGGAATGGGAGGACAACTGTATAAAGCAGCTAGCCTTGGTAAAGTGAGCTGACCATCCACTGCACGGCCCAAGCATACAGAGGCTAATGGGCACAGACCCCACTATGATCACCCCCCAGTTGCAGGCTGAGGGCTTGCGGGCCCATGAGGTTATGACAACAACCCATGCTGCCCGAGAAGCCATCCATGTTGCTTCCAAAGTAATAGCCAAACCCTCCCCATGGTCAACTATAAAACAGAGTGAGAGTGAGAGCTTCACTCAGTTTGTGGACAAGCTTCAGGCCGCATTAGATTCCTCTGCATTACCCTCAGAGGCAAAGGGTCCTGTGCTGGCAGAGTGCCTATGCCAGCAATGCAACTCAGACACCAAGGACATTTTAAGATCACTGCCGCAGGGGTCTAATATAGCTGCCATGATCAGACACGTTGCAAAGGAAGAACATCTAGCTCCCTTCCAAGCAGCAGTTCACACTGCAATAACCAGTGTGATGGCATGCCTTAAGTGTGGCCAGGCAGGCCACTTGGCAGTAAACTGCCCCCAGCCAGGACGCCTACCAGCAGCTGCTCCACCACGCCAGGGGAGACTTAGGGGACCATGCTGGGCATGTGGAAGGAAGGGGCATTTAGCCAAGGAATGCAGATCCAGACCTCAGGGAAACGGGAGAGGGAGGGGGCAGCCGGGCCATATCCAGCCTCCTCCCACCTGGAATATGCAGCGGCCCAGCTACAGCAACCCCCAGTGGGGCAGGGGACCCTCATACCCCATGCCCCCTCAGGGAGCAGTCAGTTTTGCACCCTTGCCAACAGCACAATGGCAGAGTTGCACAGCACCGCCTGCAGTACTTTCGCACCCCCCACCACCACAAGCCACACCGGTGTCACAGGGCCAGCAGGAGGCGCCCCAGAGCGGGACCCCTGGGTGGCCCTGGCCATGAAAATAGGGAAGGAGCCCCTCATGGTGTGGGGGACATGCCGCCTTTATGGCAGTCAGGATCCCCACGTCATAGGGCTTCAGTTTTGGGCGGACACGGGATCAGATTGCACGATTTTTCCCCAGGCTCATTGGCCCGGACATTGGCAATTCAAAGAAGTCCCTCCAGTGAATGGAGTGGGAGGGCAGTCCCGGGCATGGAAAAGCACCCAGCTGGTGGCTACAACATTTCACACGAAAAAGGGACCAGAACAGACAGTAGCAATCTACCCCTACATTTTGCAAAATTCTCCACCCCTGATAGGAAGGGATGTCTTTGCTATGTTAGGAGTCAGGGTCACAAATTTATCATGAGGGCCACTGCCGTACACCCTCCACTGCCAATCAAACTGACTTGGAAATCATCAGACCCCGTATAGTTCGAGCAGTGGCCCCTGTCAGAGCCTCGAGTGGCAGCCTTGCTGGAACAGGTCGACCGCGAACTGCAAAAGGGTCACATAGAACCCTCCATCAGCCCATGGAATACCCCTGTATTTGTGATCCCCAAAAGGTCTGGAGAAGGTTACTGCCTCATCCACGACCTGAGAGAAGTGAACAAGACAATCCGACCCATGGGTCCAGTTCAGACACTGCTACCCACGAACTCAGCCATCCCCGCAGGGCAGCCATGCGCAGTGCTGGACATCAAAGACTGTTTCTTTTCGATACTCCTGCACCCTGAGGACAGAGAATGATTTGCCTTTTCTGTTGTGTTCCGAAATGGCAAGCGGCCCAACCTCCACTTCCAATGGAGAGTATTACCACAAGGTTTGGTAGACAGCCCGACCATATGCCAAATCACCGTGGACAGAGCACTGATGCCAGTCCGGCACTCCTACCCCACTGCGACCATCATTCAATACATGGACGACATCCTAGTCGCAGCACCATCGGCAAGCCAAGTAGATCACCTGGTGTCCACAATCACGGAAACCCTTCAGGCCAACGGCTTAGAGATCGTGAGCGCAAAGATCAAGAGAGGACCCTGTGTGACCTTCCTGGGAGTGGGGATCACAAGCTCCTACGTGACCCCCCCCCAAAGTGAAGGTCCGTCGAGACATCAAGATGTTCCACGACATGCAACGCCTGGTGGGATCGCTACAGTGGCTTCGCAACATCGTCCTAATTCCTCCCGAGGTCATGGACCCTTTATATGACCTCCTAAAAGGAAAGCACCCCTGGGAACCCAAGGAGCTGACACCGCAAGCAACAAGCTGCCTCGACTTCATAGAAAGCCAGATGTCCACTGGCACACTTGCCAGGTGGAACCCAGCCATGCCGCTGGACCTATATGTCCACTTTACACCGAAGGGGGGAGTGGGAACACTGGCCCAAGGACCTTCCGAAAAGGCCCGACCAATCCAATGGGTGGTCCTCGGAAGACCTGCTCGTGCATTTTCCCTGGGAATCAAATGCATCGTTAACCTCATCATGAAAGGCAGGAAACTCCCCTTGAAACACCTAGGAACCGAGCCGACAAGAATCCACCTTCCTTTCCTCAAGCAGCCGACCATGGAGTCAACCACAATATCGGAGCGTCTGGCCCTTGCTCTCTCCGGCTTCAGAGGAGAAATTTCCTACTCCGCCAGACCACCCTGGATTCAGCTGCTGACCACTGTCAACATGGACATGCCGCCAAAGGTCATGGACCGACTGCAGCCAGGACCAACGGTCTTCACAGATGCTTCTTCCACTACTTCAACCGCAACAGCAGTGTGGCAGGCAGGAGAACAATGGCATTGCGTCAAAGCATGTGACCCCACACTGTCAGTGCAACAACTGGAGGCAGCAGCAGTGGTCTTGGCGTGTGGACTCTTCCAAGATGACCACCTCAACATTGTAACGGGCTCTATATTTGTGGCCAAGCTCTGCCTAGTCATGTCCGGACCAGGTGTGTCAGTGTCTACAGTGGCAACGATGCTGGAGGAAGCACTCTATTCACGGAAAGGCACCATATCAGTCATCCATGTCAACAGCCATGACCCGATCAAAGGATTCTACTAAAGAGGCAATGACAAGGCTGATGCTGCCGCAAAGGGTGTATGGACACTGAAAGAAGCTCGTCAGTTGCACGAATCCGTTCACATTGGAGCTAAAGCGCTTGCGAAAAGGTGCGGGATTTCTACCACGGATGCAAAGCACGTCATCGCTACATGCCCCCACTGCCAGAAATCGCCACTGTGGTCGAGTGGCGTCAACCCCAGAGGCCTCAAAGCCTCAGAAATATGGCAGACAGACTTTACACAATGCCAGCTGTTGAAACCCTGAGCGTGGCTCGCAGTTACTGTAGATACGTACAGCAGCATGATAGTGGCCACACAGCATCTCAAGACCGATTCCACAGCAACCATCCAACATTGGCTAACAGCCATGGCATGGCTTGGAGTGCCAAAACAAATCAAAGCAGACAACGGCTCAAACTTCATTTCAAAGGTGGTCCAAGCATTCGCCTCGAAATGGAACATCGCCTTGGTGCATGGCATCCCATACAACAGCACCGGACAAGCCATCGTCGAAAGAGCAAACCAGACTCTGAAAACTAAGCTGGAAGTATTAGCAAAGGCAGAAGGCTTCACTAATGCCATTCCCCTGGGTGACCAGGCACGCATACTGTCAACCGCACTGCTAGCGTTAAATCAATTCCCTAGGGAGGGATGAAACAAACAGTCCAGCCCAGAGACACTGGGCCACTCGAGCACTAGAGGAAGGTCCACAGGTTGTGATCAAAAACGAACTAGGGGGTTGGAGACTAGTGCTCACGGGGCGGGGATATGCGGCCGTTAAAAAAGACGGGGACGTTAAATGGTGTCCGCTCAAATCTATTAAACCAGACCTTCAAAGAGAAACTCATGAGAATTGTGAGACTTTGTTTGCAGGACTGGATCTTTGGACGCCCCTGCAACCCATATGCCCCACTACCGGGAAAGAGAGAGAGGCCATCAAGCGACCAGACATCCCCTGAGAAGCTCGCACCATCAAAATCAAAGCAGTAACGGTATCTCTGTGTGATCTTGTTTCTAGGGTTAGTAGGCGGAGGACAGGCAGACACAAAATATTACCCTCATCGGCCATCAGGTGATGGGGCCATCAAAGAAACTGTTACAGCCGACAGGGAACCCCAGATTTCACGTCAGACAATCCATGCCAATGCAGATGGGACACCCCCTGGAGAGGCATTACTCTAAGTCAGGTTATGGGCCAGGGCAAATGCTTTGGCAATGCAACCTTGGCAAAGCAGATGGGCAACATCTGCCGGGAATTTGTCAGACTTAAGGGAGGGAAGTTCCAGTGGGTGATCCCAGCTGCATCAGGAATGTGGGTCTGTCAACGATCCGGAGTAAGCCCATGTGTACGCCTTGAAAAATTCGATCATTCTACTGACTTTTGTGTCCAAGTTCTACTTGTCCCCAGAGTCCTGTATCGCCAGGAAGAAGAGGTGTACCGCTTGTTCGAGGAACCCAATCGGCTCTATAAACGAGAAGTGATAACAGGCGTCACCATCGCAATCCTCCTCGGTTTAGGAGCTACCGGCGTTGCCACAGGCATCTCGGCCCTTGCAACACAACATCAGGGACTGGCACAACTGCAGATGACTGTCGACGAGGACTTGCAGAGGATCGAGAAATCCATCTCTTCCCTAGAAAAATCCCTTTCCTCACTCTCAGAGGTTGTCCTCCAAAACAGGCGAGGACTGGACCTCTTGTTCATGCAGCAAGGAGGCCTGTGTGCCACCTTGAAAGAGGAATGCTGCTTTTATGCAGACCACACCGGAGTTGTCAGAGACTCCATGGCCAAACTGAGAAATCGGCTAAACCTAAGAAAAGTGGATAGAGAAGCTCAACAGGGCTGGTTTGAGTCGTGGTTCAACCGGTCCCCATGGCTCACCACCCTGATTTCTACCCTAATAGGCCCAGTCACTATAATCTTACTAACCCTAATCTTCGGGCCTTGCATATTAAACAAACTGGTGCTATTAGTTAAAAGACGTTTAGAAACGGCTAACATTTTGTTTCTCGAGCGCCGACAATTACTTTAAAGTGTGCCAGTTACTAACACACTTGCAATTTTACACTAATTCTACTAACCCATGAAATTTTGTAACCTCTATATTTTATAGCTTTGTAAGATTTTTACTAATCATGGCGGGGGGAAATGTGGAGAGTCAGGGACAAGCGTGCTGAAGAATTTGGGCTGTACGGTTAGATAGGACACCCCCCACCCTGCAGTCAGACCCTTGCTCCGTGCCTGGCCACACCCAGCCGGGCTTGAGCAGAAGGAAATGACACTGACTGCCCAAGCCATTATAAACTCCTGAGACCCCTCAATAAACGCATTTGCTGTCCAGCACGTGGGTGTCAGGAGCATATGGACCAAGTGACCCTGGGCTTTGGGCCACTGTGCCGGACTTAGAACCAGGTCGCCACGCCTTGAAGGCAACAGCCAAGGGATGGGCAGGGCTGGCAGGGCCACAGGCACCCAGGCCTTTGTGCCCTGGGCTTGGGCAGCACCTCTGGAGGCCCCACAGGAGGAACTTTCCTGGCAGGGGCTGCACTTTGCTTCTCCCTCGGCCTCCCTGGGGAGGCTGGCAGGGGCTGCAGGTTGATGCCATTTGTCCTTACTGCCCCTCACATCCCAGTGCCCCACAAACAGCCCTGAGCCACCCGTGAGGGTCAGGGCCTGCTGTCCCAGGCTGGGCTCAGGGCTTGGCCTTCTTGCTTCCCCCAGCCAGCCCAGGCCTTGCTCAGCATTGCAGTTCCCTGCTCAGAGCCTTGGGCTCCCTGCAATCCTGGCCTCAAGGATCTGCTCTCACCAGGCCCTGGGCAGCCTTTGGCACTCCCTGCCCTCAGTGGGGCCCAGTGATGCACCAAGGGTCTTGGAGTTTGGCTTCTGATTCCTTGAGCAGCGCCTTCAGCCTTCTCTCAGTGCCTGAAGGTGCTGGACTCAGACCCAAACCCACCATGGGGCTGATTAAAATACAGAAAGCTCTCAGGAGCTCTCTGGCTCTGTTCCATTGTCTTTGAGTCTCCAGGCCTTGCGTGTTGATTTGAGTCAGTTTGGAGTCAGTTCAGGAGGAAGATTCCAAAATGCACCTCATGATTTTTGGTTTTAGTCAAGGAAATATTTTTTTCTTTTCATTTCAGAGAAGAGCTGATAGAAGCATTCCCCAAGTCATCCTGATGCTGAATGTCTCCTTAGGAGGTCTGGGCACAGAGAAGAATGAGCCCCTTGCAGGCTGAGCCTGTTTGGACAACCTGCTCCTCACCCCCAGCCTCACCATGTCTGACATCACCCATCTGAGACAGACATCCAAAAAATTAAAAAACAATATTAATTTTTCTCTATTAAAAACATTTAATAATTAATTAAATTATAGTTATATTTTTCTTATTTATAAAAATATTATTCTGGAGTTTTATTAACTTATTTTTATGCTTTTCTTAAATAACTATACATTTTTAGCAACCAAAAGGTATTGGTCATTGGTTCCGAGCAACACAATTCTCTTAATTAATTCATCAAGATCTATTGGCTATTAATTTCTTCCTTTTTAGAGTAATTAGTAATATTTGCAGACATTTTGTAATCTTTTTTTATATTTTTCTCACATAGGGTAAAAGGGGCCACTATGTCCCTGGAGACATTTATGGGGCACATTTGGGGCAGTTTTGGATCTGGGGAGGGAATTCAGAGAGAACTTGAGGGTCTGGAGAATACTTGGGGGAGCCAGATGTTGCCTTCTCAAGGCGTGGCGACCTGGTTCTTAGTGCGGCACGGTGGCCCAAAGCCCAGGGTCACTTGGTCCACATGCTCCTGACACCAATGCGGTGGACAGCAAATGGCGTTTATTGAGGGGTCACAAGGGTTTTTATAGCTTGGGCAGTCAGTGTCATTTCCTTCTGCTCACGTCCGGCTGGGTGCGGCCGGGCACAGAGAAAAGGTCTGACGGCGGGGGGATGGGGGATGTCCTGACTGACTGTACAGCCCGATTTTTTCCACACGCAGATTCCTGACTCTCCACACTGTAGATAAAAATAGATACTGGCAGGTGAAAGAAGCAACAGGAGGAACCATACATTTCAGAGAAATGTTACTAATTGACACAGACTGCTGCTTATCCAAGGCCATCTTAAATCCCTGGGCTTAGAAAAGAAGAATAGAGGTACAGAAAAAAAGAGGGGTGCATATTAGGAGGGGATATGTATTAGGTGATTTGGGAAGTCTGTACCTCTCAAGTACCTCAGCCAGTGGGGAAAGATAGAGGGTGATGTGGACAGGAAAACAGTATTGAAAAGGAGGTTGTGTCCTCAAAAAATTGGAGAGACCTCAGGGTAAACGTGTCATGGCCTCTCCCTTTACTCGAATAAAGTTACAGGACCCTTTTGTCTCCTTTTTGGACATAAAAGTCTGGCATTGTGAAGTTTGCATTGCACAGCTGGCTTGAAAAAGGGGCATGTTTCACAAGTCCCAATGACACTGACAGTTGTGATGGAATCGTCATTTAACTTCCCTTGCAGGGTATTTAATACAAAATAACCAGCTCCTGTTACCAAAACTCCCAGTTTTTCCTTTCCCAGTGTGGTTGTTACCACAGGCTCTGCTGGTCCCCTTCACAAATACCAAGCTATTGCCATGAGGGGCTTTGGAGAAGTCCTGGGTTTTAGATGAGGACACTTCTGCTTCCAATGTCCATCCTTTTTACAATATGTGCACTGATTTGTTCCCATCTTCCTAATGAAGTGAGGAACTGAACCCCTTCCCCTGCCACAAGACGCCCCTCCCCTTCCTCCCTGGGGGCAGCAGTCCTTTGACGATTCCTTTTGTTGGGGAAGATGAAACATGAAAGTCTTATAAATATGATTGTCTGGCAAAAGATTTTGAGAATATAGAAACTATAAGAGAGATTGAAATGAAAGCAAGCTTTGAGATCCCTTAGTTACTGAACAACAGGAAAACAATGATGTGGCTGACTGAAGATAATCCGCTTTTGATGAAACAATTCCCTCTGCTTGCAGGCAGGTCCAAGGGTCCGAGCAGACCCTACAGCTTGGCAGAAGGAGTCCAAAGAGAGTTTTTAGGGTTTAAAATGTAGCACAGTATGTTAATGTAGTGATTCTTACAGGCTGTATGGAAATGCTATAGGATTTTTGTATCTTGTACTAGATTCATTAGTGAGAAATAGAATATTCAATACAGAAGAAGATTTATTGTATTGTAATGGGAACTTCGCTGTCTTAGCTCTTACCTCTTGTCTCTTAGCTCTTGCCTTTGATGCTCTTACCCCTTTCACTCTCTTATGCTTTTACTCTCTCACCCTCTCATCCTCTCTACCCCTCTCTTCTCTCGGGCCTGCTCCAGCTGTGGCTGCAGCTCCCAGCAGGGCCCTGCACCCAGGCCCTCTGCAATAAACCCCAAATCCCAGCAGGGCCCTGCACCCAGGCCCTTTGCAATAAACCACAAGTTCCACGACCTGGCTGCAGAGATCTCTCGTCTCCGTCTGTCCCGACCATCCTACCCCCGTCAATCCTACATCCTTTTTCTTCACCTGGTATTATTTTCTATTCAGTCACTTCTAGCTGGTTTCCCTTTGATTTGTATGTACTGCCCATGCAATGCCAACTAGTTTACCCATATCAAAAGCACCTGTTTCCCGGATTTCTTGTAGTTTTATTCAATTATCAAGGACTATGCTATGCAAATAAGAGCCAGACAACTTTTACCTTCCTCCTGAACTTTCTTTTACCTTTATTGCTTTCTTATCTGTGCCTGCAGCTGGCCTTCTTAGTCCTCTGTGCACTGGGCTTTGCAACTGCATTTAAACCTCCTTTCTCTTGATACTCTAAATGCTTAGAGCAGATGTGTCTCATGCTACACATATAACAACAACATTTAATATTTTTCTCTTTATTTTCCTTATCCAAAGCCTAAACGAAAGGATCTGAAGGTGCTATATTAATACCACAATCCTTTTGCTATCCAAGGTGATTTCTCAAAATGAGAAACATTTCAGTATACATGACTAAATTTCATTTTCTTCTTGATGCAAGAATAACATCAGTTGTAGCAGGATGTTATTGTCCCATCACCCACCACTCACTGTTCTGATGAGTTCCTGGGTTCTGTGAAATTAGATTTTTGTGTTAATTTTAAACACATGGGAAGGAATCGGTCTAAAACTTTTAAAATGTTTCTCCCTATCACCCTGTGCATAGGAATCAAACCTTTTGGTACAATTACACTTCTGGGAGCCTTTCTAAATCCAGGAATGTGGCTGCCATCAGGAATGTTTTTAGTTTATAAACTAAATATATGATATGGTTATATATATGGTAATATATGTGGTATGTCTGCAGTCATCCAGCCGTTGTTCTCACCACCACAGGCACACAGCACTTGCCCTGGTGGCTTTGGGGTACAGTCAGTCTGTCAGGCCTCCCCATACTTGTATTCCAGCCCTCCCCAAATAGGTTTTTGGACGATCAAAAACTCTAGTTTTATATTTATGAGCCCAAATCCTCCTTAAAAGAGTGTTTCTCAGCTCCCTAAATTGGTATTTCAGACACCAAAATATCCTTAAATGGCTGTTTCTGAGCCCAAAATCTCCCCAAACAGCTGTTTGTGAGCTCAAAATATCCCTAAATTGCTTTGAGACTCTGAGCTCCCCTTTTTTTTTTTTATTTTCCGAGCCAAAAAACCCTCCCAAAATCAGTGCTCTGGAGCCCCAAAGCCCCCAGAATTGCTCATTCTCGGCCCCAAAGCTCCTGCGCTCACCGTTCTGGCCCCGAAGCTGCTGGCACAGGGGTTTCTAAGCCACGAAGTTCCCAATATTAGTGTTCCAGGGCCCTGACGCCCCTAACTCAAGCCCTGTGCCCGGTGTGCCTTCAGCCCTCGGGGTTCATCCCAGCGCTCGCGGTGCCCTCCTGGTGCCCTCCCGGGCCATTCCCGGTGCCCTGGGAGGCTCCAGGAGCCGGGAGGGGCCGCTGGCTGCGCCCATTTCCCTCCCCCAGCCAAGGAGCCGCTCCCTGATCGAGCATTTCCACTTTCAGTTTCCAGGGAAATCAGCATAAAGCCGAGAAAGGTTTTACTGGGGCGGGAACGGGTCGGGCACAGTGAGCTAGCGAGCTGTATCTATCCCGGTTTTTAAGCAGTGCTCGCGCCCCAGCGCAGAGCGGCTCCTTCCCAGACCTGCCCCAGGTAAGTGCCTGCCCCTTGCTCCCGTGTTTCCTCGGGGCTTGCTCCTTCTGCTCCCGAAATTGATGTTTCTCAGCCCAAAAGTTCCGTAAATCGCTGTTTTGGAGCTCCAAAGCTCCCTAAATAGGGACTACAGAGCCCAAAATCAGCTTAAATTGGGTTTTTGGAGCCCAAAAGCTCTCTAAATTGTTATTTTTTGCTCTGAAAATATCCCCAAATCACTCTTCCTGATTCCCAAAGCTACCAACATGACTTTTTCTCAGCCTTGAACTCCCCAAATCAGGGTTTCATAGGCCTGTGTGTCCCTAAATTGGTCTTTAAGTTCTCTAGTGTTCCCTAAATCCGTATTTCTGAGCCCAAATGCTGTTTCAGGTCCAAAAAAGTCCCCAGGCAGCTGTTTCTGAGCCTCAATGCTTCTGAAACTTCAGTATTCTCAGCTGTGAAGTTCCCCAAATGCCCAATTTTGAGGCCAGAAGCGCCTTGAAATGGTATTGCTGAGCCCCAAATTATCCTAAATTGCTGCTTTTGTGCCCCATGTCTCTGGACACTGATTTTTCTGAGCCCCAAAGCTCATTAAATTGGTGTTCCTGAGCCCTGAAGCTCCCCAAGTTGCAGGGGTGTAGGGCTCTCCAGAGAGACTTGGAACGTCTGGACAAATGGACAGAATCAAATGGGATGAACTTCAATAAGTCCAAGTGCCGAGTATTGCACTTCGGCCATAATAATCCCCTGTACCAATACAAGCTGGGGATGGAGTGGCTGGATAGTGCCCAGGTGGAAAGGGACCTGGGGGTGCTGGTTGACAGTCGATTGAATATGAGCCAGCAATGTGCCCAGGTAGCCAAGAGGGCCAATGCCATCCTGGCCAGTATCAGAAATGGTATGGCCAGCAGGAACAGAGAGGTCATTCTTCCCCTGTACTCGGCACTGGTGAGGCCTCACTTGGAGTACTGTATCCAGTTCTGGGCCCCTCACTTTAAGAGGGACGTTGAGTTACTTGAGCGTGTCCAGAGGAGAGCAACGAAACTAATAAGGGGCTTGGAGCACAAGCCATATGAAGAGCGACTGAGGGAGCTGGGGTTGTTCAGCCTGGAGAAAAGGAGACTAAGGGGTGACCTCATCACTCTCTACAACTTCCTGAAGGGTGGCTGTAGTGAGCTGGGGGTCGGCCTCTTTCTCCGGGCGACAACGGATAGAACAAGAGGACACAGTCTCAAGTTGCGTCAAGCTAGATGTAAGTTAGAAGTAAGAAGGAAATACTTCACAGAAAGAGTGGTCAGAAACTGGAATCATTTACCCAGTGAAGTGGTAGAGGCATCATCCCTTGAAGAATTTAAAAAAAGACTGGATGTGGCACTTGCTGCCATGATCTAGCTGAACAGTTAGAACATCGGCTGGACTAGATGATCTTATAGGTCTCTTCCAGTCTTGAAAATTCTGTGATTCTGTGATTCTGTGATTTCCTGACCCACAAAGCTTCCTGAGATCCCTTTTTGAGTACTGCAGTTCCTTAAACATGTGCTTCTGAGCCCAAGAGCTCCCTAAATTGGAATTATGAGCTGAAAAGCTGCCTAGAGGGGACTTTCTGGGGCCAAAAGTTCCCCCAATCAGTGGTTTTGAGCCAAATGCTCCCTAAATTGGTGTTTCTCAACCCCAATGCTGCCTAAAGTTGAGGCTTGTTCAGAGCCCAAAATCTTTCTAAATCAGTTTTTGGGAGCCCAGAGCTCCCAAACTTGCAGTTTCCTAGTCCAAATGCTCCTGAGTGGGAGTTTCTGAACCCCTGAGAACCCAAAATTGCTTGTTTTGCTCTCAGAAGCTGCCTACATCATTTTTGTTCAGAGCCAAACCCATCCCTGGATGGTTTGGAAGGCTGTGCCTGAGTGCTGGTGGAATGCAGTGGGAGAGGCTCTGCCAGAGGAGGGTCAGAGAGGATGAGGATGGGAGGTGTGAAGAGCAGCTGGGACACCTGGAGATCCTCAACAGGATGGGCAAAGGCTGAATTGTGTGAGTGAGCAGGGGAGGGGTCAGAAAGGGGGGACGCTGCCTTGGCAGCTCAGAAACCCCCTGATCATCAGGGAGAGTGGGCAGAAGAGCTCTGGGGGCAGCCTGGAGCGGTCTCAGGCCAGTGAGCAGGTTCCCATGGGAATGGCAGCTGCCCTGGCATCCATGGCCAGGCAAAGCAAAGGGCTCCAGCAGCGCGGGGATCCGGGAGCGATGGCTCAGCAGAGCTGCCTGGCGGGTGAATGGGGGATGCTCACGGGGAGCTGCTCCTGCCCCACAGGGAAGGGCGGGCCAGGGATGAGCTCCTCAGTGCCAGCCTGGGCTGTCACAGCCGGGAAATAGCGGGGTCCAGGCACCGAGGGGCAGGGACTGAGGCCGGCACCAGAGCACACAGCTCGGGCTCCAGAGGAGAAGGCTTTGATGGGCTGAACCAGCAGCTGCAGAGGGTTCCCACCCCCACGGGCTCCTCCCTCCCCCCCAGCACCTCCTTTCTCCGTTTGACACTGATTTCCCATAAATGCCTATCAGGAAATATGCTGAGCTTTCCAGGCCAGCCTCTTCTGAGGGCAGGAATGGTCTCTCCAGGAGGCAGGAGTAAAGCACTCCTCTCCTGAGGCTCTCAGCTGAACTGAGCGAGCACCAGGGTTAAAAGGCAGCGCTTGGGAGAGGGAGCACACGGGCCAGCAGCCAAACAAAGCAGCAGCACCCGCGGCTGTGTGAGCAGGAGCCCAGCCAGGGGAAGAGCTGACCTCTCTCCCCAGCACGTTGACACCACACCTGCCCAGCCACAGGGGGCTGAGGCACTCAGGAACCACTGCCCTGGTGGTCACTGGGGTGGCAATCCTCCTCCAGCTGTCCTTCAGTCCTGGTGGAATTCCCTAAAGAATATCGGTGTCTGCAACAACAGAAGCGTGACCCTGCCCAAACAGAGCTGTCTGCAGCAGAGCAATCAGCAAGCTGCAGCCGCCCCTCTGGGCAAGGCCAGTGCAATCACTGTTGGCCATGCACAGCAGTGCCACCCCCTCCTCTCAAGGCTTCCCGGGCAGTGACCGTCCCTAGGCTGGACACTGCTGAGGGCCCTCACGTGCTGAGTCCAGTTCTGCCACAGGGGATTGAGTGGGAAAAGCTCCCTGGACCATCCTGGGGCCTTCACTGGGCTTTGCTGAGGCCTGAAGGAGCCCTGCTGCCCTCCAGAGCCCCCAGGGCTTTCAGTGTCTTTGCCTCATCAAGGCCCAGCTGTGCTGCAGAGAGTGGGGGACCAGTCAGGAAGGGTTGGAGGGGAGACCACAAAGTTAATATTTCATAGAATTCCTATTCAAAGTCGATTGTCCCTTCCTGCCCACAGTCTACAGACACTAACCCAGTTCCTAATTCATTCCTACATAGAGAAAAAATGGTCAATTCAGGCCTTACTTATTTATTTCATGGGTTTTTTGTCTGATAGCAAAAATTGTTACCATGACTCTTGCTACACATTAAATGGGAAAAAAGTTAAAAGTAAGTAGCATATTGATTAGGCACAGCCTGGTTGCCATGAATACGCTATGGATAATTGTTTGTTTCTTTGATCTTGGCTGATCGGAAAAATTTTTAGTCTGAATATAGAATGAATAATTATTTCATGGAGCGACTAGAACTTATTTTAATTTTTATATTTAATATTATTAGCTCACCTTAGCACCCCAGAAAAAGCATAATGAGATTTCACCACCACTCATACAATCCTCCTGCATTTAACTCACATGCTGATAATAATGTTTTATTGCACTCAATGCATAATTCAAAATGTCTAATTTATTGGACATCTGTTGGCAGACCAGACTCTTTTGGTCTCTGGGCAACAAAGCCATCACTGACAATGTGGCAGAGAGAGTTTCTTCTTTTTTTGTTTCTTTTATTTCTTTTTTTTTTCCATATTTTTTCTGTCTTCTCTTACCCCTGCCTCCCCCACCCCCTTTTCTTTTTTTCTTCTCCTCCCTTCTCCTGTCTTTCCCCCTTCCTTTTCTTTTTCCCCCTGAAAGCTTCAGCTTTGGCTCAAGAGTACAGATCTGGCCCTGCACAAAATAATTCTCCTGTCTAAAGCAGTTGTCAGGGCTCCTTCCAAATATGAGAGACAGAGAGGACAATGTGTGTCTGACTGTGAGAAGTGGGGTGACCCATCCCTGGAAGCACAACCATCTTTCCATGAGCGGTGATCTGAGCTAATGTCTGTGCTCATCAGTGATCAATGGCAGAGGCACATCCAGGACAGCTCCTAGTGCACAGTATTCATTGTTACTGTTTGAGAAGCCATCTCGCTATTGCTCTGCTTTCAGGAGAAAACCCCTCAAACTCTGAGCATTTTTTGCCATTTATATGCTTTCCCTCCTTTCAGACCAGAGCAAAACAGCAAAATGTAGTGGGAGGAAATGGAGCAGGGTTCATTCCTGGGAAATCACCCCTGGCATTTCCTGTCTGATGCCTTCAGTTAGACCCGTGGGACAGCCATGGGCCCTGGGACTGTGACTTCTCTTGGGTCCCTGCTGGCATTTCTCTATTTCTAGTCCTCCCCTCTTTTCCTCACCTGGGTCTATTCTCCCCTTGAGCACCAGGAAAGCTTTCTTGACATGCAGCAGCTTTTGGCAAGGGGTTCCTTAATTCAGTCCAAGTCCTCCTCCTTCTCTGGAACGTGGCCAAAGAAAACAGAAAGTCCCAAGGAACAGACAGCACAGGGAAGTGGAGTGCAAGAAAGAGGGAGAGCAGAGCACAGCAGCGAGCTGTGCCCTGAGCAGACCTTTCCTCACTCCTGAGCAGCCCCTGTTTCTGCCTTCACCTCATCCCTGCTGCTCTGATGGATGTGCTCAGGAGGGACAGGTGGCTTTGTTGGAAGGGTCAGCAGGGCCCTGCTTTCTGCAGCCAGCTGTGCAGAAGAGGATATTTAGGAAACTTCCCAGTCTGACCCTTCCCAAGGCTCTCTGGCCATCACACTCCAGCCACCGGAGGTGTTCAGTGTTGGGAGAAGCCCCTTCACAGCTGTGGCTGCAGGGCCCCAGTGGGCCCTGCTGGACTCCCCACACCCAGCCCCTGTGTCCTCCCTGGTTCCAGCCCAGGTTTCCCAGAGCAGCCTCAGCTGTCTGATTCCATAAAGCCATTTAATCCCAGTGCAGTGACACAGGAATAGCCTGAGCTGTTCCTCCAACAGCCTGAGATGTTTCTCCAAGCCCCTCAGTTTTATCCCCTCAGTCTGCATGCCCAAGGCTCGAGTCTGGCTCTTCCTCCCGGGCCCTCAGCTCCTGCTGGGTCTCTCGGTGCCCCTTCCCCAGCGGTGCCACCACTCTTGGTGCCCTTTGTTGGGCTCTGTTGGCCGTTCATGAGCTCTTGTCTGGGGCTCCCACCTGGAGCTCAGCTTGCATCAGGCACTGCAGCTGCCCCAGCCACCTGCACCAGGTGTGTTCACAGCCAGGAGAGGGGAGAGTGGGAGCAAGGTGGTTGCAGATTTGTCTTTGTTACCCGGCTTGCTGCTGTATTGGGAATTGCTGAGAAAGCAAAGCAATCGACCGCAAGTCGAGTCTGGTTTGCCCATGGTGGCAGCTGGAGAGGGATATCCCAGGCTTTATGTGAGCTCTTCAGTTGTATTTTTTTCTCCTATCCAGTTGAGGAGGAGGAGTGAGAGAAGTTTCATGGGCATTTGGCAGCCAGCCTGCAAATATTCTCAGTTCAGTCAGAGAATGAACAGAGACAATTTCTCACAAACTGAACCTAACAATCCTAGAAAAAAAAAAATCAAACTATTATTACCGCTCTTTCTATAACCATTGTTTATAAAAATGGTTTGCTAGAGTGTACTATTCATAGTGCATAAATAGTGTGAGAGGTTTTCACCTTAAGACCAATCAGGTCTTAGGTCCACTACTGTTCCTATAGGAACTGTATATTTCTTAATACTATACACGAATAATAAAGTGTCTTTCATGCCTTCTGCATCATGGAATCAGTGGTAATTACTCTCTGGTCGGGACACCTCCTGCATCGACACCAGCCAAGGTCACTTGTCCTTTCACCATAGATTTCTTCATAGCTGGTCAGGATAACCTCCAGGATTTGAGTCTGAAGGAATGGAAAATGGTCCCTTACCTCTGTGGAAAATATGACTGGGGTTGAACACCAGGTTCTGCACTCTGCAAAAGCAGAAGGTCTTAATTTTTACCAAGGAAGATAAAGTGTGTGTCTGTGAGAGTTCTCAGAGCTCCAGGGCAGACAAGATGGGTTAGGGACCAGCTGGGAGTGCAACAGAACATCTTATCAACTGCCTTATCTTCTCTAGTGCTGAGATTTTGCTCACCACAGAGATTTTGCCCCTCTTTTCCCTTGCATTGCAGAGTGAACCTAGAGAAAATGATACGGGAGACCAGAAGCAAGGACTGAATATCTTGGAAAGAGCTGTATTCTGTTTGGACAGTGATGGAAGGGAAAATCAGTAAATTAAAAAACCCTCAGTAGATCAGCCGTTTGAGTAGTGTGAGGAATATATGTGTCACAAAAAAGCTCTTAAATGCATCTTTTTAAAACCTAAGGGGAAATATCAGAGTGAAGCTTCCTCTTTTTAATTTTTTTTTTCTTTTCAGGTGAACCTAATGGCCACAAAAAAGGGGAGTTCATGGGAGCATGACCAAGGAGGCCAATTTGAGTCCATAAGTAAGTGTGGACTCATGGATCCCATTGCTCATTGCCTGTGCCCATCCTTGGGATGGGATGGGATGGGATGTGTTATCCCTGAGAGAGGTGAGGCCAGTGGAGGTCTCTCCCCGGAGCACGTTGCCTGCAGAACCCCTTCCAGAGCCCAGCAGAAGGCCTGGCCTTTGGGCTGGGATCAGTTTGGTCAGAGGGGTGACCTCCTTCGACCAGAGACACATCCTACTCTAGCAGGGGGTGTTGCTGAGCAGGGCTTTGAGGGTCAGGCTCTGAATGTGCCAAGGGACAGTGAAGGGGCCTGGGAGGTTCCTCTCCACTCTCAGAGTGTGAGGCAGAAGAGTCTCACCCTCTCGTGGGTGGCTGTGCTCTGGTGGGACTGGGGCACCTGTGTGGTGCCTGAGTGCTGTGCCAGCTGAGGCAGCTCCCTGGCCCAGGAGAGCCTCAGTGGGCCTGAGGGTCAGGAACCAACCAGCACTGCTGTGGGGCTCCTGGGCCAGCTGTGGGATGTGTTCTGCCCCAGAACCTGCTCAGTGCAGTCCTGGAGTTCCCTAGGGAAAGGTCCTTGTTAAATATCCTGTCTTTGATTTTATTTTCATGTGCACCTGATGTCCAGTGTCTGGCTGCTGGCTGTCTGGCTCAGAAAGGTGTGGAAGCGCTATTTGACGCAATCAGTAAGTGTGCTGGATCCCATTGCTTGTGTCTGTGGCCATCCTGAAGGCTCCTGGGCCAGCTGTGGGATGTTTTCTGCCCCAGAACCTGCCCGGTGCAGTCCTGGAATTCCTTGGGGAAAGGTCCTCCTTAAATGTCCTGTTTTCATTTTCATTTTATTTTCATGTGTACCTGATGTCCAGCATCTGATGATGATGATGATCTTCCTCTGAAAGGTGCAGAAAAGATACTCTGCAATACCTGTAAGTGTGCTGGATCCCATTGCTTGTGTCTGTGGCCATCCTGGGAACCCTTGGGATGGGATGGGATGGGATGGGATGGGATGTGTTATCCCTGAGAGAAGTGAGGCCAGTGGAGGTCTCTCCCCGGAGCACGTTGCCTGCAGAACCCCTTCCAGAGCCCAGCAGAAGGCCTGGCCTTTGGGCTGGGATCAGTTTGGTCAGAGGGGTGACCTCCTTTGACCATAGACACATCCTACTCTAGCAGGGGGTGTTGCTGAGCAGGGCTTTGAGGGTCAGGCTCTGAATGTGCCAAGGGACAGTGAAGGGGCCTGGGAGGTTCCTCTCCACTCTCAGAGTGTGAGGCAGAAGAGTCTCACCCTCTCGTGGGTGGCTGTGCTCTGGTGGGACTGGGGCACCTGTGTGGTGCCTGAGTGCTGTGCCAGCTGAGGCAGCTCCCTGGCCCAGGAGAGCCTCAGTGGGCCTGAGGGTCAGGAACCAACCAGCACTGCTGTGGGGCTCCTGGGCCAGCTGTGGGATGTGTTCTGCCCCAGAACCTGCTCAGTGCAGTCCTAGAGTTCCCTGGGGAAAGGTCCTTGTTAAATGTCCTGTCTTTGATTTTATTTTCATGTGCACCTGATGTCCAGTGTCTGTGGCTGCTGGCGGTCTGGCTCAGAAAGGTGTAGAAATGATATTCGAAGAACTGAGTAAGTGTGCTGGATCTCATTGCTTGTGTCTGTGGCCATCCTGGGAACCCTTGGGATGGGATGGGATGGGATGGAATGGGATATATTATCCCTGGGAAAAGTAAGGCCAATAGAGATCTCTCCCCAGAGCACATTACCTGCAGAAGCCCTTCTGGAGCACAGCAGAAGGCCTGGCCTTTGGGGTGAGATCAGTTTCATCAGAGGGATGACCTCCTTTGACCAGAGACACATGTTGGTGTAGGACACGAAAGAACACAGGCGCACACCACTGTTCTCAAGGTGAAGAAAAAGGGAAGTTTATTTTCTGACTCCAGCATTTATAGTTTTCCAAGAGTGACAGTGGATTGGAGGGTGACAGTGCCACCTCTCCAATGACACTGGACAAACCAACAGTCTCTCAACCTTCTCTTTTCTATAAAGGAATGCAAAACAATGAGTTATTTACAGCAAGTGTGTGAGAAAGCTCGGTACAAGAATGTCAACGTCAGAAGGCTTAAAAAATCTTAAAAAACCAGGGTGACAGACACCTCCTACTCTAGCAGGGGGTGTTGCTGAGCAGGGCTTTGAGGGTCAGGCTGAAATGAATGTGCCAAGGGACAGAGAAGGGACCTGGGAGGTTCCTCTCCACTCTCAGAGTGTGAGGCAGAAGAGTCTCACCCTCTCGTGGGTGGCTGTGCTCTGGTGGGACTGGGGCACCTGTGTGGTGCCCGAGTGCTGTGCCAGCTGAGGCAGCTCCCTGGCCCAGGAGAGCCTCAGTGGGCCTGAGGGTCAGGAACCAACCAGCACTGCTGTGGGGCTCCTGGGCCAGCTGTGGGATGTGTTCTGCCCCAGAACCTGCTCAGTGCAGTCCTGGAGTTCCTTGGGGAAAGATCATTGTTAAATATCCTGGTTTTCTTTTTCATTTTATTTTCCTGTGTACCTGATGTCCAGTATCTAAGGATGATGATGATGATCTTCCTCTGAAAGGTGCAGAAAAGATACTCTGCAAAACCTGTAAGTGTGCTGGATCTCATTGGTTGTGTCTGTGGCCTTCCTGGGAACCCTTGGGATGGGATGGGATGTGTTATCCCTGAGAGAAGTGAGGCCAGTGGAGGTCTCTCCCCGGAGCACGTTGCCTGCAGAACCCCTTCCAGAGCCCAGCAGAAGGCCTGGCCTTTGGGCTGGGATCAGTTTGGTCAGAGGGGTGACCTCCTTTGACCAGAGACACATCCTACTCTAGCAGGGGGTGTTGCTGAGCAGGGCTTTGAGGGTCAGGCTCTGAATGTGCCAAGGGACAGTGAAGGGGCCTGGGAGGTTCCTCTCCACTCTCAGAGTGTGAGGCAGAAGAGTCTCACCCTCTCGTGGGTGGCTGTGCTCTGGTGGGACTGGGGCACCTGTGTGGTGCCTGAGTGCTATGCCAGCTGAGGCAGCTCCCTGGCCCAGGAGAGCCTCAGTGGGCCTGAGGGTCAGGAACCAACCAGCACTGCTGTGGGGCTCCTGGGCCAGCTGTGGGATGTGTTCTGCCCCAGAACCTGCTCAGTGCAGTCCTGGAGTTCCCTGGGGAAAGGTCCTTGTTAAATGTCCTGTCTTTGATTTTATTTTCATGTGCACCTGATGTCCAGTGTCTGTGGCTGCTGGCTGTCTGGCTCAGAAAGGTGTAGAAGCGCTATTCAAAGAGCTAAGTAAGTGTGCTGGATCTCATTGCTTGTGTCTGTGGCCATCCTGGGAACCCTTGGGATGGGATGGGATATGTTATCCCTGGGAGAAGTGAGGTCAGTGGAGATCTCTCCCCAGAGCACGTTGCCTGCAGAACCCCTTCCAGAGCCCAGCAGAAGGCCTGGCCTTTGGGCTGGGACATGTTCTACTCTAGCAGGGGTGTTACTCACAGTTGGTAACAGTTTCAAAGACACAGCACATCCCTTCTGGGATTTCCTTTCCTTTCTTTCAGCACTAAAGGAGGAATCTCGCCCTGGGCTTAGCTACAGGGACAAAAGCCAGAAGCCTTTCTGTGCAGGTGAGTGCCAGTCCTTGCCCACACTACCTGGAAACTGTACCCTGCCAAGCAGGAAGGAGATCCAGGGGTGAGGGCCTGGTGCAGTCAGATTGAGCAATCCCACCTGTTCATAAATTCCCATTTCCAAAGGCCTCCAGCCAGTCCTTTGTTACATTGCCCATCCCTATGCAGATGCCCAGGATGCCAGGGTGCAGAGATGTCCCAGCAGGGGGTTTTTCCCAGCACAAGCAGAAGGAGAGGAAACAAAAAACCAACCTGCAGAAGACCTAAGAAGAGACCTGTGGGAACCCAGAACATCTCTCTGGCAGTCCAGGATGGCCAGGACCCCTGCCAGGGAGCTCAGAAGCCCCGGCACAGAGCCCAAAATGCCCCTGCGGTTTTGATTATGACCCATGGAGCAAATTACGGACCTTATATGAAGATCAGCATATCTGATCTTCATATAAGGTCTGTAAGCCACAACAGTTTAGGTAGAATAATAGTAAAGTTATCATGGGGTGGAAAAGTAGATTTTGGAGTTTTTGGTGTGGGGGTTCAGGAGGCAAGATGGAGGGGACTGGGTGTGTCCAGCCTTTCTCCTTCTTCTTCTTGGCCTCCATCTTCTGCTGTGATGTTGGCATTTACCGATTGGTTTAGAGTAGAAGCTCACTGTCTAACATAGGTGATAGGTATTGGAAAGTAATTGTAAACATTGTATACGTAGTTTGTAGTATAAAGACATAACACCACCCTTGGGGCAGGCAGAGTGCCTGGACCTGTCCTACTGAGCTGACCTTGGCAGGGCAGGAGAAAATTTTTTATAGATAAGATAAAAAAAAACCTTGAGACTGAGAAATGAAGAGCCCTGACTCCTTCTTCAAGCGCCGGGCTGGGAAAAGAGACTTTGAACTTTTCTTGGGGTCACTCTGAGCAAGACACTGAGACATTGGCGTCCCTGGTGGGTGCTCCAAGAGGGCACCCAGGTGGGCAGTTGGCAAGCAGCCACGCCACAGCCATCAGCCGCTGAAACCCAGCCTGAGAAGGAAAGAAAACTGGCACTCTCAAGGGAAAAATCCAGAAAGAACATCTCAACCTCTGCTGAGAGGATCCGTTTCAAGCTTGACCCGGAAAGAGGAGGACCAGAAGCGCCCCTGGAAACCCTCACCTGCGAGCTGCTGGACAGTGACCAGGGCAAACTCCGGACTAACCTTGCAGAGGATTCAGCCTTTGTAAGAAAGGTCAAAATTGAGAACATGGGGGGAACATGCTCCCAGGAACAACCCAGCATCTTGTCAGCTCTACAGGGCGTGGCAGCCACACACCCTGTGAAAATCTCTGAAAAAAGATAAAACGGCCTTGAAGCTTTTATCCCCAGCAAGGGTAATGTTAGAGGCAATTTCGTGGAATTCCGCGGGGGCTGCCAGCTATCAGCAGGCAGCAGTATTCTCTCGAGGATGGGGGAAGGGAAATCATCCTGCCATCAGCAGGCGGCAATTGCCCTTACCGACCAGGGAGGGGCAAAGGTAATCCCTAGCAAACAGGTGTGGGAGGAATTGGCATCATCTCCAGAGTGCCCAGGGTCCCATGGGCCCCCAGAAACCCCAGAACTCTCAGGGGGAGGAGGGCGGAGGGGGTCGGGGACCCCAGGGCAAAGCCGCTTCTCGGCGACTGGCGAACCCGTGCCACGGCGGCGCCGGCCGGGAGCAGCCCGGGGAGGCCGCAGTGGCGGCCGTGGGGGCTGCGGAGGCCGGCGGAGGCCCACGGGGGCAGCGGGGCAGTCGCAGGCACAGCAGCGGCGGAGGCGATAGCGCGCACGGTGGTGCCCGCGATCGCAGCAGCGGGCGGTCGGCAGCGTGCAGGGCACGGCCGGCGGCTGCGGGGACAGCGCCGAGCGAGGCCGGGCCGGGCGGAGCGCGGGAAGCGCAGGGCTGGCGGCGGCAGGCGCATGCGCGATGGCGCCAGCGGCGGTTTCACGCAGGGGGGGCCAAAGCCGCGCGCGAAGGGCACAACCCGCGCGACTGCGATGGCGGCGGGCGGCGGCACGTGGGGAACGCGCACGGGCCGCGGCAGCCGCGCCGGGCGGGACTGAGGCGGACGGGACGGGACGGCTGCAGCGTCCCTGCCACCGTCGCGGAGCGCGGCAGGCGCTCGGTGATGACGCACAAACCCGGCAGCCGCAGCGGGGCGGGTGTTTCTCCAGTGCGCAGACGCGGCAGGGACACGGCCGAGCGGGGACCGGAGCCAGAACGGGACCGGGACAGCGCCGGTGTCGGTCACGGGCACAGGGGGCGTTCCCCAGACCGCGCCTGCGCCGAGAGAAGCGCCGGGGAGGTGCGGTCGGGGCCGGTGCATCCGCACTCCCGTGAGGGCACCGGCAGAGACCGGGCGCGGTCTGGGTGCAGAGGGTGCCCGAGTACCGGCCCTGCTCCGGTCCCGCGGCAGCGGGCACACAATTTCAGCCTCCATCAAAATCTCAAGCGGGAGATTTTTCGGGGGTGCAGCGCATGTTGTGTGAGGCACGCCGAACTCCTCAACAGCCCGGTCCCACAGAAGTGACGGAAGCAGCATTTACCAGATGATCAGGCTTCAGATGCAAAAGATGGACATGTAAAAAACCTGTCCAAAATCAGAGTGAAGTGAAAAAGCACACAGGCTTTTGCCCAAGATACAGAAAAAAGGGGAAACCAGTGCAAATCAGTGGTACTCCAAATATGATGTAAATCGAAATCTTCTATTGTGAAAAATGCCTCTCAGGGAGGGAAACTGTGGGATCTCAGCACCTCAGGATGGAGGTGCAGAGAGGCCGAGACCACCCTTGGGGGGCTCGGGAATCCTGGAATGTTGCCAGAAGTGTCTGGTGGCAGGATTTTGATCCTACACAGGAGATGAGACCTGTATGAGGATAGGAGGAATTCACTGGGTGTATGGTGAAGGGATAAGTTAGTTAAAGTGTGAAACACAGGGTTTAGGATTTTGGTACAGGGGGGTCTAGAGAAGTAAGATGGAGGAATTGGGGCGTGTCCTGTCCTTCTTCTTCTTCTTCTTGGCCTCCATCTTCTGTGGTGGTGGTGGCACTTTGGGATTGGTCATTACTAGAAGTGCACAGGTTAATAAGAGTAGAAAGTATTGGAGAAAAATGATAAATATTGTACACGTAACTTAGGGTATAAAGATAAGTGACCGCCCGGGGGCTTGGGGAGTGTGCCCATGGCTGACTTGCTGTGCAGACCTCTGTCGGGCTGAAAGAAAATCTTTTAGATAAACAATTAATAAACACCGAGACCGAGACAAGATCAGAAGTCTCTCCTCGTTCTTTGAAGCGTCGGCTCTCCAAGGCCATCCCTGGGCCTTTCCAGGCCACCTAAACAGCAAAAAAACGCCGAAAAACCTTACAAGCGGCGTCCCTGAAATAGCTCTGGACATAAATCAGCAAGAAGAACGCCAGGAAATTTACAAGTGGCGTCCCTGGACATAAATCAGCAAGAAGAACGCCAGGAAATTTACAAGTGGCGTTCGCTGCGTGGGCACCCCCCACCAACCCTTTCGGGGGGGGATCAGCCCTGAAGAGCTGAAGAGCTGAAGAGCCGAGAGAGCAGTTCCTGAGGAGAGAAGCTTGAGAAAAAAAAAAAAAAAAAGGAAAAGAAGAAAGAAGAAAAGAAAAAAAAAAACAGCCAGAAGAGTCTGCAAAAAAAAAAACCAGCAGTCACTGAGAATTCCATCTCTCAGCTTCTGCCGAAGGCAGTTCGCAGAGCAGCCCGGATCGGAACCAGAAGGCGCCTCTGGATTCCTTCTCCTGTGACCTGCTGGACAGAGACGGGAGCCTTCGGACAGCTCTGACGACAGATTCGGTGAGAAGGTCAAAAAATAAGAACATAATTGCACACTCTCCCAAAAAACAACGGGAAATTTTGTCCGCCTTACAAGGCGTGGCTCAAACATATACAGAAAGGATCTCAAAAGAAAGAATTAAAACAGCTGTTGTTGTGGGCAAGGCTTAATTACCCACTGGCCGAAACATGCCTGCTATTCGAAGTGGGGTTTCGGCAGGAAATTAATAGGCACTTATATTTTTTAGCAACAAAGAAGGACGAGACAGCGTTAAAGCTGCTCTCGTCGGCAAGATTGATGCCAGAAAGGCATCATCTCGGCGCAGTCGAAAAGACTGGGAGAGCAACGAAAAGTTGCCGGCACCCTCAGAAGGAGGGTGGGGAGCAAAGCTCCAGGAGAAAAAAAAAAAAAAAAAGAAAAAATTTTAATTAGTTCTGGCCTCAAGAAGCCAGGGGAAAGGGCTCTCGAGAAAAGAGAGCAGGAAATAATATTAAAGCCCCCGGTCCCAAAACCCAGAAACCCCAAGAAGCTCCTAAAGCGTCCTAAAACTCCGGAGAATACAAGGGAGTCAGGATCGGAGGGGGGGGTGCAGGGGGAAGAGAAGGGATCGGGGGGGGAGGCGCTTCCTCGCGGGGGGCACGGCGCGGCAGCAGCGGAGCCGGCGGGGAGCGCGGATGAAGAGATAAAGGGAGACATGAGTGCAGACGCGGCTTTTGTCAGCGCGGCGCCGGGGGGTGGCGGCCGCTCCGGCCGGCCGGCAGAGTAGCGGAGACGCGCGCGGCGGGCAAAACTCGCAAAAACCCGGGAGCGAAGTCGGGTCGAATTGCGGGGCGGGTCCGGGTGCCGGCGGGGGGCGGGCTGTACACACCGGCGGGAGGAGCCAGGGACACAACGTCAGAGGGAGAGGAGACAGAGTCGGGACAGACCGAGGGGAGGAGATTCGGAGGTGGAACGAGGGGGAGAGAGTGACGTCTCGGGCGAGGAGGGGCCGTGCTCGGGATCCTATGTCCCAGCGGCTCCACACCCTCCTCAGACTTGATGCCTCTGGTATAACCCTCGGAGTCCCAGTCCCTTCCCTTCAAGGGAGACGTTCTGGTGTTCAAGCTCCATTTTCAGCTGAATTAAAAGCCAAGCAGACACGGTCTCAAATGAGATCACGAACACGGCAATCGACAGGACAGGGGCGGTAGAGCTCAGGCTGTCATCCGAGCTGGGGAGGCCGGTGACAGCGCCACCTAGTGGGGGGGCAAGGCTTTCGCTTGTATCTCCACAGATCGAGACGTGGGTGTCGGCACGACACGTGAAACCATTTCGAGTGCGAGAACATGAAAATGCGGATCCCAGAACAAAGATCCAAGAAAAAAAAAAAAGAGACGAGTACTCAAACAGGGGTCGAGACTCAGATTGCCAAGACGACTCGGAAGAGAAATAAGAAGAAACTAAGGACTTTGGGGGGATTCTCTGTTAAGGTCCTGAATGAAAAGCAAAGCAATGATGTCACACAGAAGTGAAGCCATGAGTTTCATGATGCTTATGTGCATCATTCTTTCATTCATTGCAATAAGCAATGGGGATAATTTACCTATTAATCAGCCAAAGCAAAATGTATGGTAGAGTTCTTTGACATCTCTCCCATTTGGAGAGGAATTTTAAGAGTAGGGTTCTATGTTTTAATAATTCTCCTATTCCTCATACTTGTCATCCCATGCATATTTGCATGTTTAAAACACGCTATGAATCGGATAGTAAAAGAGATCTTCCTGGTGCAAACAGAAGGGGGAGATGTGGGATCTCAGCACCTCAGGATGGAGGTGCAGAGAGGCCGAGACCACCCTTGGGGGGCTCGGGAATCCTGGAATGTTGCCAGAAGTGTCTGGTGGCAGGATTTTGATCCTACACAGGAGATGAGACCTGTATGAGGATAGGAGGAATTCACTGGGTGTATGGTGAAGGGATAAGTTAGTTAAAGTGTGAAACACAGGGTTTAGGATTTTGGTACAGGGGGGTCTAGAGAAGTAAGATGGAGGAATTGGGGCGTGTCCTGTCCTTCTTCTTCTTCTTCTTGGCCTCCATCTTCTGTGGTGGTGGTGGCACTTTGGGATTGGTCATTACTAGAAGTGCACAGGTTAATAAGAGTAGAAAGTATTGGAGAAAAATGATAAATATTGTACACGTAACTTAGGGTATAAAGATAAGTGACCGCCCGGGGGCTTCGGGAGTGTGCCCATGGCTGACTTGCTGTGCAGACCTCTGTCGGGCTGAAAGAAAATCTTTTAGATAAACAATTAATAAACACCGAGACCGAGACAAGATCAGAAGTCTCTCCTCGTTCTTTGAAGCGTCGGCTCTCCAAGGCCATCCCTGGGCCTTTCCAGGCCACCTAAACAGCAAAAAAACGCCGAAAAACCTTACAAGCGGCGTCCCTGAAATAGCTCTGGACATAAATCAGCAAGAAGAACGCCAGGAAATTTACAGGAAACCATCATAGAAAGATAGAAGTATTAGTAATGATTCAATTACATGAAATGTCTCTGAAGACAGAACATTTGAGAAATATCAATCAGATCCTATCTGTGGGGTCACCAGCTGATTCTCCAATGATTCAGAGTTTTGTTGGTATTGAGTTTGTAACCTTTGTTATTTTTGGATTTTATAGGTGATACTGATAAATAAGCATTGTTATTAATGCTATATGAATACTTAAAAAAAGTTGTCATAACCCCTTCAAGCACTTCCTGTTGATAAGTTGATTATATAATGAGAATTCTCAGAATTTATAATAAAAATTATTATCAAGGTATTGTAATATTTACAGCCAGCTTTCATGTGTTTCACTGTCTCTTTGTGTGATCATCTACAAGACATGGGTCTCTTCAGAATCTTGTCTTTTTGTTTTTTCACTACTCATGTTTTTTAAGTTTCCTTTAAATCCAGATTGCCAGTTTCGTGGTTTCCTTCAGTTATTATTTCTTCAGTTATTATTTCTTCAGTTATTATAGAGTACTTCAGCTGAGAATTCAAGAGGTTTGCTGTGTTTGAAGAATTTCTCTCCTGACAGAAGTTTTGGAGGGATTCAGTTCTTTAATGGTTTGACTGATCTTTAATCCCAAGGTTTCCTATTCATAATTGCTGTTTTTAAGAGTCTTGTTTTAAAATGTATTAAGTGATGTCCATCAATTAGATTTGGAACTCTGGCCAAGTTCTAGCTCTACTTGAATGGAATGATTGATGAGCCCAGATGTTTTCTGCATCAAAAAGTATCTAAGTCCTTTTGGCTTGGCAATTTGACCATATATGATAGCTGAGCCTGTTTTCAAAGGGAGTTTGGAGAAACATGAATCCGGACATGAGTTCTCCAGCTCTCTGTTGTTTTAAGGTTCATCAGCTGTTGCAGACTCTGGGATGACAGTTCAGTGTTGTAGTGACTGATAATTGTGTGATTGCAGATGTGTCATTGGTTATGTGTATTATCTGATTGATTTCTAATTGTTGTTATCTTACATTTCCCTATGCAATATTGCATAGAGACTGAAACAGAACAGACCAATGTTTTATTTTCATATATGCAAAAAGCCAGTCATATAATGTGCATTTTTCACAGTACTGGTAGCACATAGCTGCGACCCAGCTTCATCTCCCCTTCCCAGGGAAGTCCTGCTCCATGACCTTTATCTGCCTCCCCAGCAGCTCAGTGGTAGGAAAAGCCACTTGAAGTGGCTGGTGGATTCTCCCTCAGTTTTGGCAGAGGCTTTGAGCCAGGAGGTTCTCTTGAGGGCTGCTGGCTCTGGAAACCTCTCCTGAGCTTGCAGGTGTGGAGTGAAACTCCCTGCAGGGCAGTGAACAACAAGTTATCCTCTGATCCATCTGGAGCCCCCATGGCTGGGGGTCAGCCCTTGCTGGGGAGCTGCTGCTTGGGAGAAATAGCCACTCCCTTTTCATAAGTTTAGAAAAGTTTATTCAACCTTATCAAAAATACAAGAGAAGACTGAATGGAGAAAATGTTACGCCAGGAGCAAAGTATTTTCCCCACCATGTGCTCACCCACACAATGGAGGTTTTGCCTTTTAACCCTTTAGCCCCTCCCAAAATTCTGTCCATTGACCCCTTCTTCACTGTCCAGTGGTGGAGTTTACTTCCTCAAATCTTGATTGGAGGTCAGATGTCCCTGTAGTGACAAGGTGACCCTCCCAAATATCCCAACCCTGGCTGTCCCTTGATAACAACGGAGGGGGTAAAAAAATTTTTCTTAACCTCTATACATGGTATTTGTCTGTTAATTGTGAGAGTCAATCATTGTGGCATTCACATTCTCTGAACAGAAACACATAATTCTCTCTCAAGGTTTTTTTTTCCTAGAGAAGCACAGAGAAAAGAAAGAAAACAATTCTTATCTCTATCATGTGGAATGTGTTAGGAAGATTATTTACCTGAAGTGATTTGTCAGTTGGGTTCTGCTGAGGATTGTTTTGTTTCCTTTGCCAATTGGAAAAAGCTTTGTCCTGGCTGTCTGGAGACAGTCACGAGTTTTCTTTAGCAATCTTTAGTATTCTTTGTAGTATAGTATGCATCTTTAATATAGTGTAGTACAATGTAATATAATATAGTTTAATAAAGCAACTGTTCAGCATTGTGAATCAATGGAGTCAGCTGCCAATCATTCCTTGCAATGGGGCACCCTGCTTTTTGATAAATCATCGCATTACTCATCTCTCACACTGCTGCTCCTCCCCAGGTGCTTTGCTCTCCTGCACTCACACTTCTCTCTGCCAATCTGTGGCTTATTAAACCCTCTGCTGGCTTTGTCTCTCCTGTGGCTGCAGGCAGCATCGATTCCTGCGGACACGGAGAGAGCTGTGGCTGGAAAAGTTAATGGAGGGGAAAGAAACAGGGAAGGAGAAGGGCTCTGGTGAAGATCGCACTGCCTTCCTGGGGCTCCCGGGGCAGATGGCAAAGCTGCACCAAGACCCCATGCTGTTCTCCAATGACATTTTTTTCATTGAGCCAATGGTAAGTGATAGCTGAGACCTCATTTTCTTCCTCTTCTTCCTCCTCATCCTCCTCCCCCTCTTCCTCCTCCCACCCACTCTACCCCCGGCTGTGGTCACTGGGCAGATCCTCAGCTGGCTTGATGTGCTGGGAGGGAAGACATTGAGTTTCTGGTGCACCTGCAGAGCTCGCCTAAAAATGCCAAATGCTAAAAGCATTTCTGCCTTGGAGGCTCAAGGCAGGGCTGGGAGCCGGACAAGGCCAAGCTGTGCTGCCAGGGCCTGAGCTCAAGGGCACTCTGTGCGTGTCCCTGCAGTGTCACAGGGAGCCAGTTCTTGTAGGTAGGGGCCACAGGTGAGGTTCAGCAGAGGCTGTTGGAGCACTGCCAGGCCACATTCTGACCTGAAACTTGCAATGGTTTGCTGGGAAAGTGAGGCCAAATTCAGCCTAAGGCTAATCATAGAAATGCCAATCCCCTCCTGTAATCACGCCTTGCACTATTTCTGAGTGTCCCTTCCAGTGTCCTCTGTGAGCCTGGACACAAGGGTGGAAGGTTGAAATGGGCCTTTGGAGTTGTCCTGCACACAGGGACAGAAAACCTTTTCCTTTTCTGGTGATGCAAGCAAACTGCCACATGCTCCCATCAACCAGAGCCTTGATTCTGAGCACTGGCATTGTGAGAGATGATGAATGCCTGGTGTCTGCACAGTGCAACATCCCTTCTCATCTTGGATAAACCCTAGAATAATGCCAGCCTCTGCTTTCTTTCAAAACAGGTTAAACTAATATTTTTTATTTCCAAGGTTCTGGTTCCGGGCAAATTTTGGAGAGAACCCCCAAAGGGGCTCCTCTATGAAAGCAGATTCAATCGGCCGCTACCCCCAGCCGGTCCTGGAGAAAAGACCTCCTTGAAGTGGAAAAAACCTGTTTATTAAACAATAAACCCAAAACAGTATTAATCAATAAAACCCCTTGCTGCTCCAAAAGAGATGACAAACTGAGAAAGTCCCTCTCCAGGTTGCAGCTCAGCTCACTCAGTCTCTGATCAGTCCCTCTGGTGCTGGAAATGTTGCAGGCCAGGCCTGGCCTGGTGGCCACAGGTGCAGCTGCTGGTGCTCTTCTGGTGTTCAGTCCAGAGCAGGTTTCAAGAGGTCCAAAGAAAAGGGAAAAAAACCCACAGTCCAGGGAATTTCTTTGCCTCAGCTAGCTAAATTAACTAAAAGCAAAGGAGGGCTCTGTCCCGCTATCTGTCCATCTGCAGACAATGCAGTCCAGGAGCAGGAATGTGGAGGAGTGAGTGCAGTGTCTGAAAACAAACTGCTGCTTCTTCTCTCCCCGATTCACTCTCTGCAACAAGTCTTAAAGGTGCAAAACTTATTTTTCAGCATAAACAGAACAAGACGATTTGGGATAAAAGCATCATATAGTCAACCCAGGACAGGGATCATGTTCTCTTCTTGTGAAGAGCCACGAGTGCACAGTGGCAGTTGCATCCCACTGTAGCTGACAGCAGCATGATGTGACCAAGAGCCTTTGTCAGAGCAGCAGGAATATTGTGGAGAGTGGGAGCTGAACAGCTGAGCATTGAGGGCTTCCAGCGCTGTGTTGAGCTGTGTTTGGAGTGTTTCCTTGGCTCCTTGTGTTGTTCACTCATTACTAATGAACAAGCCTCTGTAAGCCACTGAACAAAGGCTTACAGAAGTGTGGTTGAAAACAAGCAATGTGAAGTTTGCAGAGCAATGTTTTGCTGTCTCTTTCTGCTGTAGGAGGGAGAAATTGCGCCGAATTGTTCAGCTGAAATCAAGGTGACCTTCAAACCCCTGGAAGCACTGGAGTATGGAAGTGTGGCTTACTGCAGCATCTCAGGTGCAGCTCCTTTGCCCTGCCTCTCTCCCCCTCAGTGAAGCCATGGTGCCAGCCTGAGCCCACTGGGCTCCCATGGAAGTGCTGGGAAGGGTCCCTGGTCAGCAAGGCAGTGCTGGCACATCCCCCCTGGCCCTGCAGCTCCCAGGGAGTCTCCCGTGCCAGGCCAGGGCTCAGAATGCTGTGTGTGCCTGACTGATCCCAGAACAGCCCAGGCAGTGCAGGGAGAGGTTTTCATGCCATGGCTTTGCCAGCATTCCCTCAAAGGCCAGAGAGCTCCAGAGCAGAACAGCTTTAGTGAACAAGCACTCAGCCCCTGCAGGCCCCTGGCCTCCAGGATGGCTCCATTTGCCATGGATCCATCATCAGGCAGCAGGAGCTGAGTTGGAAATGGGCTGTCTGAGCCTGGATCACCTCCCAGTGCCCAGACAGCAGCAGAGCAGAGGTGGCCGAGCCTCCCTGAGCCCAGGGTGTGGGTAGAAGGAGCAGCCTTGGCCAGCACCTGCCTCTCTCCCTTTGTGGGAATTGACCCCTTGCAGCTCTGTCTGTGGAAATAGAACACAGTGCTGAGTGTCACAAGGGGAGTACTTGGGCAACAAAGTCCTGTGCTCCTGGGCCAGGGAGTTTGGGAATTGCCAAACTCTTTATGAGCTCTGTGCCTTCACTGAATGGATTTCAAAGCTCCCCTAAGTGCATGGGAAGGAAAGCATAGAACCAGAGTATGTTAAGGATGGAATGGACCTTAAAGGCCTCTGGGCAGGGACACCTCCCCCTAGAGCAGGTGTTGCAGGAAGGGGACCAGGACACCAGCTGGTTCATCACAGGTCCAGTTTATTGAAGAAAGCATCAAACACTTATACAGCAAATAATAAGCTTATGAATATTTTGTAAGCCAAGCAATCTATTGGTTAAACTATATCATTAACTCTTCCTCATTCCTTAGGGGTTACATCTCTCTTTTCTCATGTCTCTTTCACTATTTGTTATCCTACTACAGCTAAGCCCAAGGACACACTATCTAGCAGGTGCACTTGGAATGAGTCATGGCTTTGTATTTTTCTAGTCTCTAGTCACCTAAATTTCCCAACACTTCTCCTGTTTTTATTTTTTATGAAAAGCAAAATTCTATGGGCTATGTCACACTCTTTGCAACACAAAAATAGGCAATTCTAACCACTAAACAGTATTCTCAGCTAGCAAGGTTTCTCTGTTATAAGGGATCTAAGCCAGGGAAACAAACTGAAAAGGCTATCACTATTTATAGGATATGCTATACGACAGATACAAAAAGGATTTTATGTGCTACAAGGCTCAAACAAAACTCAGGTGTGCTAATACAACTTACAAAATTAAGCTAAAGGAGTAACATGTACGCAGGTTTCACCTGCGTTGATTGTCTGGTAAGTTTGCTTTCTATTTTCAAACAGCAGATATACTTCAAACAGGAACGGCTCTACTCACAAATGCTTCTGATTGTCCTTTTTAACTAAAGTTTCTCTGATGTTCACAACAACACTTTGCACACAAGTCATAAAATAAACGTCTATCATAAAAGCATAAATCTATCTAACCTCACTTAAACTTAATAGTACCTAGACTTAAAATACTTAAAACATTTAAACTTAACAAAACTAAACCTTAACAGTATTTAACATTTAACGGCACTTAATAGATAATTTAACTTAAACTACTTAGTAACAAATAAAACTTACTATAGAAATAGAATATAGCATTTACTATAACTTACTTACAGGCCTGATTCTAAAATACTAAGCTAAAACAACTTTCTTCACGTGTTTGCTGCAGCATTTTTATACTTGAATGCACTTAAATATAAGGAGTTTATTCAAGGTATACCTGTGGAAAAATTATTTTGAATTCAGTGCTTGCTTTTACATCTATCACATCTAAACAAATCTAAAAGAATACAAAAAGCATACTCATTACATCTTACTTACACAATCTTTTTAACACATCTTTAACATTTTTAAATTTTTCAAAATATAAGTTTAGAGTCTGATGTTTCACCTGCGGGGGACGGGACAGGCATAAGTCCAATTGTGTCAGGAACCCACGTCTTAAAAAGGAACCTACTAGGCCACGGCAAAATATCCAAATATGGATAACATTGTAACCAGACCAGTGAAGAGATTTTTGCTTTTATTTCCAGCACATCAGTCTCAAAATACAAAATGGAGACATGACAGCTCACTGATCCACACCAAAAAAATGTCTCCTCCAGCAGCGCTGGTACAGAAATACATAAAATCATCTCAGACTAGAATTCAGCCAATCAGACACAGAAAACACGTATTGACAAGCATTCTATCCAATCCCACAAAGCACACGCAATGATAGTTAAAACAAAGACTAGTTCATAAGAGACAAAGAACAAAGTTCTATTCATGCTAACCTTCTAAAGATATATATTAAATAACCTTGTTGACATCCTAAAGCCAATTCTACAGAAGCCTATTGTCGTTTGTAACGTCCACTGCTTGGGAAACTTTTCTGCTTGCATGGGAAACTTTTCTGCTGTATTTGCAATGCTAACAAAACTTCAGTCTGAGGCCTACATACTTCTTTTAACCATTTCTTAAAAATCCTCTAACCTTATGGATTCCAACATCACCGACTGAGTTATTTGGGCTTCTGATATTTAAAGTCTCTTTTACAGTCTCTGCTAGGAAGAACAAAAAGTCCTTTTAACTTAGATGAGAAACGTCTTGATAGTAATGGTCCTTGGTGTCGCTTGTTTATTATCGCTGGTTTCTTAATTGCAGTAGGGATCTTTTGTTGACCAGAGTCCCATTTATTATGGCTGTTAGGTCTAAAGCTGAAGCTTTTGCCGGCTGCGAGGCGGAGGGAGAAATGCTGGCGCTGGAAAAGCGCTCTGGTCCCGCAGCGCTTGTGTCGGAGCGGGGTGAACCCCCCGCTCTGGGCTCTTTGTTCTGCGAAACTCGCCAGCAGGCTGAATCACTGCGTGCGCTGCACCTGTGGCCACATGGGTCGCTCCCCCCGCGGCGGCTCCGCTTGCGCCGCTGCTGCCGCCGCTACCACTGCTGTGCCCATGCCGAGTTCGGAGCATTACAGCCCCGCAGGCGCCCCGAGCTGCTTTGCACCCAGAGACATACTGAAGCAGTGTATTGTATATCACCCGCCATGGCTTGCTCGGTTTCTTCACTGTCTTATAATCTTCTAACACTGCTTCCAATAGCATATCCCCAAATTTTCTCCATTCCAAGAGTTCATGGACCATATGAGAGTTAAGGAAAACTTCTTTAGTGTATACGTAGGCTAATAACAAATCTATCCCCTTTACCCATCGCCATTCTAGATATGCGGCGAATTAATTATGTGCTGCTTGCCTTTTCATACCTATTTCATCAGCGCTCTTTGCAGCTTTCCAGGCTCCGGCAGACACGTATGGCTCAAGTCACCGATGTGAACCCCGAGGGTACTTCAAAATTCCGGCACCGTCCTGGCTGCTCAGGACCCAACTCCAACTTCCTCCACTGTGGCGCATTCTCCCCCTTTTTTTTTTAGTTCGAGACGAGAGGTCAACGTTCAGGGTAAACTATTTATCATAGTAAGGGGACCAGGACACCAGATGGTTCATCACAGGTCCAGTTTATTAAAGAAAGCATCAAACACTTATACAGCAAATAATAAGCTTATGAATATTCTGTAAGCCAAGCAATCTATTGGTTAAACTATACCATTAACTCTTCCTCATTCCTTAGGGGTTACATCTCTCTTTTCTCATGTCTCTTTCACTATTTGTTATCCTACTACAGCTAGGCCCAAGGACACACTATCTACAGGTGCAGGACTTGGAATTAGCCACGGCTTTGTATTTTTCCATTCTCTAGTCTGCTACATTCTCAACAGACACCCTGCCTGCAAAAAGACCTCTACCCTAGTTAGGACATCTTTACCAAATTTATTCAGCTCTGTCCTCTCTCCTCAAGCCACTCTGAAAAAACTCTCCACGGGAGGGCACATGCCCAGCCCCACAACAGCTGGCCTCACAGCCCTGACAGGCCAGGACCAGGGTCCCACGCTTGATTCCAGGGGGTCCCTCCAACGGGCCACCGACCTGAAAGCGCCAGAGCAGCCGGCTGTCAGGATCAAGGTGGCTGCCAGGGGGCTGCTTATGGCCTCTGACAGCCAATTGCTCAAGGCTTAGCAGTGCCTCAGCCCCTCAGGGTCTCCCCCAGCGTGGCCAAGCTTGCCGGCAGCAGCGCCGCAGCCCCACAGCAGCTCCAGAGGAGCCCCATCCAGAGGCGCCTGGGAGCCCTCAGCAAGGCAGCCAGCAGCACCCGGGCAGGAGGACACGATGGCCCTTCCCGCCTGGCACAGGGCTTGTGGCCATCTCCAGGCACCGCTCTGGCAGGGATCCCCGCAGCTCCGGCCCCTGCCCAGCCGCTCTGTGGGCAGCACAAAGGCTTCAGCAGAACCACCAAAGGCCAAGGGGCTTCTGTCCATATCCCCTACAACACTGAACGCCTGGGCCGCTGGCTGTGCACAAGCACCCTTTTCCCCCTCTTCCCCTATGCCTTCTAGACCCGGTGCAGGAAAAGAAAGATCCTGGGACTCTGTGTATTGAAAGATATTCTATATTGACATACGCAAAACCAACAAAAATAAAAATACAAAAATCTTGAAGAAGAAAAAGAAAATTTCTGCTGGCTCAAATGGCCTCAGCAGACAGTCTTTCAGATCACCTCTCCGGGGAGCTCCAGCAGAACAGCAAGGCAGTGCCGCACAGACGAGGCCATTTCCTCCATGCACTGCGGAATCGATCTCGCAGCCTGCGCCATGGGGAGTAGGGAGCTCTCTGTACAGCCCGGAGAACTAAACAAAATTCAACTGCAGCATCTCTGATTGCAGGACCGCTGTCATATGCCATTTCTTCAAGGGCTGCAAGAGAAAGGAACAGAGGCAATGTAAGATCCCACATGTGCAGGAAGACGAGGAGAGCCCCCTGCCAGGGCCATCCCGGCCATCTCTTGCCATGGCCCGCAGGGAGCAGGGAGCAAGGGGATCAGCCCGAAGGTGCTGGCCACGAATGGCACACGTGGCCCTGAAATCTCACGGGAGCAGAGCCCTCCGCAGCCGGGGCAAGGCTTGCAGCTTCCCCCGCCAGCCCCCGCGGTCAGCCCGCTGCCCTCTCTCACTCACCAGTGCAGATCAGCTGGAGCTCTTGCTGCTGCCCCCTCAGGTGCCGCCCTGCCATGCCTGTGAACACAGAGCCTGTCACGGCGCCAGCGGCACAGCTCCCTGCCAGCGGCACTGCCGGCGCTGTGGCCACACGGGCTGCTGGCCTGGCAGGGCTCAGCCCGGCCCTTGCCGCACGCTTCCGCCCCAGGGCACGGCTGCCAGAGGGCGGCAGCAGCAATGCCCAGGCTGGGCGGGACTCCACGGCGCCGGGCCCGACTGGCGCTGCCGGGGCAGCAGGCGGGGCCAGGGCCGAGATGCGGCGGGTCGGGGAGGGAGCCCGGGCTCGGGACTCACCCATGAACCTGACGGCCGCCTCTCGCAGGGGCTCCTGTGGGCTCTGCAGGTAGCGCAGGGCCCGGCGCAGGTGCTCGGCCGCTCGGCTCCTGTCCTCTGCCAGCTGCAGAGAGCGGCAGGAGGGAAGGGTTGGCGCGGGCTCAGCCCCTGGGCCGGGCGCTGCCTGCGCCCAGCCCCGGCCTCCCCTGCCCGCACAGCCCTGAGGCGCGGCCAGCAGCCGCTGGCCAAGGGCTCCCGGGGGCAGGGGGCAGAGGGCCGGCTGCTGCCCGGGGAGCCGCGGTGCCGCCCCGCAGCCAGGCCGTGCCGGGGTTCCCTGGGCACCTGGCTCTGGCCCACGGGAGCCTGGAGAAGAGCCCGCCCGGCTTCTGGCTGCAGCAGCGGGCACAGCTGCCAGCCCCGCACGCTGAGCACCGCCCTCAGAGACCTTGGCCATGCTGAGGCTGGGGGTTCTCGGCTGCTCTTACCAGGCACTCGCTAAAGCTCTGATCCTCATGTAGCATTTGTTTGATATCCCTCCTCTTCAGGAATCTGGCTGAGGAATGCAGCGTTTCCCGGGAGGCCTGGAGAGCAGCAGAGATGCACAGATGGCCCCAAAGTCCAGGACACAGGAGCATCCCAGTGGCACAGGCTGGAGGACACTGCAGCCCGCAAGATGCCAGGGCAGGAGGCAGCCCAAGCCCCCGCCAGGGGGACAGCAGCTGGCCACGAGGGCTCACCTCAGCAACAATCTGATTCTCATCATGGCAGTGGAAGTAGAGAGGGAGCAGGCTCTGGCGCACGTGGGATTTGAGGGTCTTTCTTGCCTCTTCTGTTAACAGGTCCAGCATCTCTTGAAAGCAAGCCATGGAGCTCAGCTGCAGCTGGATATCGTCCTGGATGAAAGGAAAGTGCAAAAGACCTGAGCATCAGCTTCAGGCCCCCCAGGGCACAGGCCTGCATCTGCACAGGGCACCAAGTGTCTCGGCAGCAGCCAGTGGCCGTGGCTGTGGGCACAGAGCCTTACGCTGTCAAAGAGTGGCAGGAGCGCCTCAGCCAGCTGCAGGGCCATGGGGGTGGCTATGGGGCCACATTATCCAGGAGCAAATATCTGAGTAGAAGGATGGTCATCGTGATCATGTCGTTGTCATTTTCCTCCAGGAGCTCCACAAGACTTTCAGTCAGGCTCTGTATTTTTCGGCCTGTGCGGAACACCACTTTGTGAAAGGCCGCCCTGCTGCCACAGGGCCCAGAGGCCAAAGGCCTGTCCCGAAGCACTGGGGCAGCTGAAGCAGAAGGCAGGAGAGCTGGGAGCAGCTGCCCCAGCGGCCGAAGCCCAGGCAAGGCCAAGCAACAGCGTTGCCCAGCCCCACGCTGCCTGCACGGCTTCAGCCACTGCCCCCTTCTCACCATCAAGGGATTCTTGCCCAGCACTACAAGGCCTCGGAGTGCCAAGTAACGCCTGGCCATGTGCTCGCTCTGCAGGTTCTGTGCCAGGATCTCCAGAATGCTGTCACTGCATTCGCTCAAGTCCAGGCACTCGAGGACCTGAAAGGCACAGGGCAGTGACAGGGGAGCCGGCCGGCAGGAGCCCAGCAGCGCACAGGGCCGGGCCCAGGCAGCAGCACGGGGCATGGGCACTGTCCTGGCAGCTGTGGCTGCGAGAGGCCAGAGAGCTTGGAGGCAGCGCAGCCATGCAGCGCTGGCCTCGAGGCTCACCTCCACAAGGAATGCCAGGGCAGGGAAATCCCAGTATGGCATCTCTTTGCCGAGCAGGGCGAGCAGGTAGAATGCAACCATGGAACAAAAGTGGATGGCTAAGCAGCAAATTTCTCTGAAGAGGGGAAAAAGGAAACAAGAGCCTGAGCCAGTGAGGCAAACCTCTCCCAGGCGTGACTCATCCAGTTCTCATCTTTCCCCAGCAGCTTTCCAGCAATGGGACGTGGGCTATCTGGGAGTTGGTTGCTCATGGGCACCCTCCTCTGCCAGCCTTTTCCAGTGTGCTTGGCCAACCCTCAGTGACAAGGCCCTCTGGCCCATGAGCACAGGCACTTTGTGGGGCACCTGGGCACAGAGCAGCAATGTCAGAGGCAGTGGGGAGAAGGGGGTCTCACCTGGCCAGCAGAGCCACGGCAAAGTGGTGAGTGTCAAGAGAGAGCAGCATGTCCCAGGCACACCTGCGCTCCATTGCCACCACCACATCCTCGCAGCGGAGAAGGCAGAGCAGGGACTTCAGGGTGCGCACTGCAAACCTGTGTGCAGTGTGACCTTGGCAAAGCCCAGGTCACACTGGCAGCACTGGCTCCTTGGCAGGCCATGTGGCTGGGACAGGAGGAGTGGCATGGAGCACCTGTTTGGGCTGGTGGCAAAGCCTGCTCTTCCTGGCATCCCTTCCAGAAGGTGTCCACCGCCTCTGGCATATCCAGAGTGCTGAAGAACACTTGGAATAGCAGATGCACAAATAGGCGGGGGAAATACACCCTCAAGATCTGTGGGAGACAGGGCACCTGGAGGATCTTCCACATCACCACAGTTGCCTGCAAAGGACAAAGCCCCCCGAGACAGCGCTCAGTGCCGAGGTGTGCGTGTGGCAGGGCCCGAGCGTGGCAGGGAGAGGCCCGGAGAGACCTTGGCAGGGGGAGCACAGGGCCTGATGGGCCTGAAGCTGCCCCTGGGCCAGGTTTCAGGCCGGTGCCTGAGGCAGGGAGATGCAGTGGGGGAAGGAGGATGGAGAGCTGCTGGAGAGGCAGTCTTGGGGCCAGCAAAGGCCAGTTGCAGAAACTCACAGCCAGGGCAAAGACAGCCGTTTTGTCCCCTTTGGAGGTGCAGGTGCTGTACTCTGGCCAGCTCCCCAGCACATCCAGGTGGATCAGTTGCGCCAGCTCCACAGTCCTGGCTGAGCCCATGATGGTCTTCCACATGGCCATGGCAGCTCTTCAGGGTTAGAGCTGTGTCTCAGGGGGGTGTCAGACACAGCAGCAGGGGCAGCTGAGCTGGCTGCCATTTCTGCCTGTGCCCACTGCCCCCCTGCCAGCAGCAGCCCGACAGCCCAGGCCTGTGGGGACAGAGCCCTGAGAGGCGGCAAGGGAGCATGGCAGCAGGCTCAGGGGCTGGCCTGGCAGGGCTGGGAAAGGCAGCAGCCAGAGGGCCCTGGAAGTCTCTGTTGCTCTGACACCTGGGGCAGGCTGTACAGGGTGATGGGTTGGGGAGGCCTGAGCCCTGTGGGCAGGTGGGCCCCATACCTGTCACAGGACGGGGCCACACGCAGGAGTGTCATGACTACGTCATTTGGCTGTGCTTCGGTGAGATCCAGCAGGGTCTTGTCCAGCCTGTGCTCAGCAGAATCATTGGCCATGAGCCACTGGTGGATATAGCTCACCATGGCAGGCACCTGGAGAAGGCACGGGGAGACTTGGAAATCTGCCAGAGGAGCTGGGAGGTGCTGCCAAAGCTGGGAGGCAATGATCAAGACAGTGAAAATAATCTTTAGAGGGTTTAACTCTCTACCTCTCTCAAGGCCCCTTGGGTTGCATCCAAGGGCCGAGATGTAGATCTTCTCGGTAGCAGAGTTTATACATTGGGATTTAGTCACTGATATCTTTTTTTCATTTTTGCCTTTTGCCTCATGAGCCTTCACATCTTTATTTATCGTGGTTGTGGCCCGATTCTTTTTAATTTAGGCTAATTGGCTCTTAAGTTCAGGGGATGTGCGACTACAATAGGGTTGGTGTATGTGCCTCCTCCTCTTCCAGCGACACTTGGCTTCCTGCCACTCTTCTGCTTTAATTTGATATTCGTCCGGTATCCAATTGCTCTTGTTACCCTCTATTTTTTCTATTTTGGCTTTTGGTACTTCTTGCAAATCAATTTTACTCTTGTTCTGTGTACTGCAGCCCACAAAGTTTTATCAGTTCCTTTCTTTATTTTTTTTCATACAATTACAGCAGAGAGCATTATGAATCTGTCCCCTTGGTCGGTTTGTATACGAAAATTCTTCACACTCTATACACTTAAAACAACCCCATGGATAACACTTACAGTTTGAAGTAGTACATTCTACCTCTGGTGAGTACAATTGGTTTTGCAGCTTAAGGTAGGAGTGTTTTTGTGAAATACATCAGTCTCTTTTTAACTTGATTTTCAGTTCTCCGGGGGCAGATGCATTTCTCCATTGGGATTCAGCAGGCATCTCTGTCGGTGGTTCTGTCTCTGTCTGTGGTCCTTTGATCCGTGATGTGTGGGTCCAGCCTTTTACCACAGTTCGGACAGCTGTAAATATGGACCTTCCCACCTAGGAGACAAACTTTCTTCTTTCCAGCTTTTAATCAGCACCCAGTCACCTGGTTTTATTTGATGTATGCTAAATCTGAGAGGGGCTGATTGAGCAATTTCCTCTTTCTCCCTTAGTTCTAGGACATGTTTTCCCATCTTCTGGATGTATTTTTGAATAGTCATATCGGCTATGACTACTGATGTTTGGGGTACTTCCTGGGAATAAGGCATTCCATAAAGCATCTCATATGCAGAAAGTCCCGTATCTGCATTTGGAAGTGTCCTTATATTAAGCAATGCTAAAGGTAAACACTTTACCTATGACATTTGGGTCTCAGTCATTAATTTTGTTAACTACTGTTTTATAGTTTGGTTCATTCTTTCAACCCTCCCAGAGCTCTGCGGGTGGCAAGGGGTGTGATATTCCCAGGAAATCCCCATGGCTTTTGTTACTCCTTTTTATGATGCTGGAAGTAAAGTAGGAGCCCTGATCAGAATCATTGGCCCTGATAACCTTAAATTGAGGAATGAGTTGTTCCAACAATATTTTAACCACAAACTTTGCTGTGGCTCAGGCAGCCAGGTAGGCTTCCACCCAATGAGTCAGTTGATTTACTAATACTAACAAGTATTTCCTCTGCCCTCCCTTGGTAATTCAGTATAATTTACCTAAACCCTTCCAAATGGTTGGTAGGCTATTTTTCTACCGCCGGCTGGAGCTTGTCTCATTACCTTTTTTTAACCTTTTGACATGTCAAACACCCCTGTGTTATTTGTTTTGCTATTTCAAAAATTCCAATACATCCATAATATTTTTAAAAATTATCACATAAGGCTCTTGTTCTCTGATAAGTATGTTGGTGCAACTGGCTTAAATTCCTTCTAGCATAAGCTTTAGGTAAAATTTCTCTCTCATCTGATAGTATCTATTTTTCCAGCTCTTTCTTAGCTTCTTCCTCTTGAGTACTATAACTTTTTGGCAGCTTCTCTTGAATTTCCGCTATAGTGTTCAGCTGGATAGTCTCTTTTAGTTTACAAGCTGCCTCTTTTTCTTCTTACTAAGCAGCTTGACCCTCGTTTATGACCTCTTACATGTACTACAGCTATTCTCTTAGGTCTTTTCAGGGCTTCAAGCACTCTGATTTTTAACTCCTGATGGATCAGTTTCTTCCCTTGAGTGTTTATCAAACTTCTTTTTATCTAGATGTGTGCACAATTCCAAAAGCATATTTTGAGTCTGTGTAAATTGTCCTCACCTTATCTTTTCCTAATGAAATAATCAGGTCCCTTCCCAAAAGATTGCATTCTGCTTCTGAAACTAGTAATAGATCACTAATATCCACTTTTCCTTTTGCTTCAATTAGTACTTGTTCAATAATGGGAACCTTAAAGGCCTCCCCTTTTGCTTTAATTACTTGAGCTGTTTTCCGGCTCATTTTGCATCTTTTTGGTAATCTTTGCACTGTTGATCTTTCAGCAGCCGTATCTACTAAAAGGCTGACTTCTTCACCTTGGGGAACTACTCTTAATTTTCCTCTACAAACAGTTTTTGATCTGCCTCTAACTTCCTGCAAACCCTTTTAACATGTCCTTCCATACCACAGTATTGGAATATGAATCCCAATATTACCATGTAGATTGTGCCTGGGCCAGTCTGACCCTTGCTGCTAGGCCAAAGGCAGCAATTGTGGTGTATCACCCCAGAGACACCTTTAGCTTGCTGGAGATTGCAGCTGGGCACTGAAACAAGTCCAGGCTTGGTAGTAACTCCATTTACCTTAGGAGGGAAGGTTTCCAGCGATGGTGAAGAGGAAAAGGAGACGGATTCTGCCGGATGGTTTATATCCAGAGCTTTATTCCATGGTTACAGAGGTCTGAATGTAGGCAACAGCTCCAACAGAATCGTGACCGCATGGCTTGAATTCACCTTTTAACCTCCTGGGGGAGTGGGAGGGAAGGGGCAGGTAAGCTACCAACCAGGTGAGAGGGGCAGGGTCTCAGGGGAGGATGACACCTAGACAGGCCAATGACCTCTGGGCATAGGGGCATCTTTTGAACTTGACCAACCACACAACGACCTTCCTGGAATGTTAAGCCTTATTGACAGGACTCACTCAGCAAGGGGGAGAGGGGGAAGGGAGAGAGGTATAGGCACACCTGGGAAGGGACCCGGAAGTTTAAAACAGGCTATTATAACACACTGCAACACCACAGTAAAAGCAGGTAGGTCTTTTAGAACCCTCACCTGTTATTTTTCTCATGCTTTTAGCATTACTTGAAGATGCACTACTGTTCTGAACCTCTTTTACTGCAGCCATGAAAACCTTAGCTTTAGCTTTCGCCTTCTCTTCATCTCTCTCTCTGTGCTTCCCTTAACAATTCTTGCAAACCTCTCTCCTGCCAGCTGTCTAACTTTCTAAGTTTCCTTCTAATTTCCTCCCATGATTTTGCCACAAACTGAGTTTTGATTAATGCTTCTCTCACTGCTGTATCAGGATCTAATCCCGAATACATTTGTATACTCTTCCTTGCTCTTTCTAACCAATCTATGGGTGACTCATCTTTCCCCTGACGTTCATTCAGGGCCTTGCTAATCTACTATATTCTGCCTATCTTGGTCATTGTTATGGTCCCAGTTAGGGGCTGCCAGGGGCCATTTCATTTTTCCTAAAGGTCCCTGCTGGTGGCCCCTATCCCAAATTCTCATGCCAGCCTGTCTTATCAACTGCCTCTCCTCTGCTGTAAATAAAATACTTAAAATTGACTGAATCTCCGTCTGGGTCTTAGAAACTGATCTAGCCTTTCAGACACCCCCAGAGGATCTTCAAGTAACCTTCTCATTTCTTTTTTTAAAAGCCCTTACATCCCCAGTGTTCAGGGGTTCTGGCACATACCCAATGACCGGTCTCCCTTGATTTCCTAGTAATGGTACTTCCCTTAATGGGTACAGCACCCCCCTTCCCTTCTTTATTGCTATCCGCACTGCTTTCTGCTCGTGCCCTTTCCTGACTTCTCGTTCTGTGTGCTGGTGGTGAATCAAGTACCGGGAGCGGAGCCACCGGGGTTTGTGGCAGTGGGAGTGGAACCACCAGGGCTTGCGGTGCAGGGGTGCTGGAATGGGTGCAAAGGGTGCCGGGTTAGGTGCTGGATGAGGCACCTCTGCCAGTGCAGCTGGCTGTGGTACATAAGGGGGGGAAGGTTATCTAAAGGTCCCACTGATCCCTTTTCTTTTTGGTTTTTAATGCATACAGGGGAGTAGACCAGGATCATGCCATAAAGCAGCATAATCGCTTTCTTCTTGGTTAATAGGGTCCTTTTTATTTACATAGGCATTCAGGACCTTACAGATCCACCCTTCAGATGACCCGTACATTGGCCAGTATAAATTATCAGGTCATACCATTTCCTTAGTCCATTCTACCATACAATATTGTATCATTTTCTCTTTACTTTTTCCTCTCCTGGATTCACATTTGTCCCACAATTTTAACATTACCCCAAGGGGGCTGTCCTGGGGTATATCTGGCAAAATGCTCCCTCTTTTTCCAGTACCTTCAGTGCCTTTATTTTCCTGCTGGTTTATACCAGCTCCTGGGTATTTGCTCTGGCATTGACCCATTTTTCCACTGAACAGGTGTTCCCTCACTCGCTCTGATCTCACTTGTTCAGACCTTAGTCCTTTCTTGTAAGGAATTTCCCTAATAACAAGTCCCTTCTAACACCTCCCGCCTCTGATTCTCTACCGGGAAAAGAAAACAAATTCCTCTCCGTAATTATTATCTCACCACCCCCGACCTTTTACACATAGAGAATCCTTTTCCACACGCTTTGTGCCTTCACCTGCCGCGCCCCTCGCGGGGTAGCAGAACCGAGGTTAGAAGACCTCCTCACTCGTGTCGTGACTAGGTCATGTCTCATACACACACCATTCACACTCTTAGACACCTACACCCGTTCTTATCCCACCAAACCAAGCGATACTTACAGCCTCCTTTTCTTGCCTAGGTCTTCGTGCACGAGTTTTTACAGGTGAATTTACTGCAGTCTACTCCGGGAGCTCAAAATTCATTGCTCATAATTTACCTTATGGATTTCCTCTTCCCTGAGAGATTTCCCCGTCATTCAGGGCCACTGGAGGCAGAAGCCTCCAAGGTGGGGCACCTCCCTGAGATCAGGAGTCTCCCTCAGTGGATTTGGAAATTCCCGGCCAACACAGCAAATTTGTTGTTGAAAGCGACGGAAGCCAACCCACCTTGTCGTTGATCAGCATTGACTTCCATTTATTGACCAAATCAGCCACTTTATAACAGTGTTAATTAACTTCATGCATATTGCAAAATTTGAGCTCATGATAGGTCACAGAGAAAACTCTAACCCCTCCTTTTGTTTACAATACCCGTGGTTGTTTATTGAAACCAAAATTAGTGTTCTCACTGTGATATGAAAAGTTCCCAAAACCTTCATATCTGTTCCCAGAGCAGCCAAGGACTGTTATGAGAAGCCTGTCTGAGAATCTTATTGTTTATAAAGTGGTGCTTGAGAGAGCCTAATTATTTATAGAATCAAGCCTGGGAAATGCTTTACAACTACCTTTTACTTTTCCCTCAACTGTATACCTTCATGGCCTCTTTCTTTAAGCCATGCAAGAACCAGACTCTCCACACTTCCCCCGTTTTTTTTTCTTTTTGAGAAAGGAGGTTAGTTTGCCAAGTTTTCTCTGTCATCCTACCAACCATATTTTGGATACAACTACAAAGACAAGGTAAAATAAGTAAAAGCATTTAAAAGCACACTCAGTATCTCTATAAGGTTCCCCAGCCACGGTCTGAGCAATGGCTTTTATCCCAAAGGGCTAAAACCACCCCCAGCTGAGCCATGATGTCCGGCCTTATCAGGCATTGCACGGTGGGTGGTAATTGGACTAAGAAAAGAAGGCTGTTAGCTGTTTTCATTCATGCGAACCTGGAGAGGAGGCGAACGGCAAGCCTGAAAATGATCCTTTCTGTCCTTGAGATTTTCACATCCACCCCCCTCCTGGGTCTCTCAGAAAAGTTCAAAATCAGTTTTACAGTCTGTAATCCTTTAGTCATTTGGCTCAAATGGCATCAGCTGGGTGATTCTCAGTCCTTTGTTGATTTGGAGTGGTGGGAAAATAGTATGCACTTAAAACACTTAAAATATTTAACTTAGCAGACTTATTTTCAAATCAACAGAACTTAACTGGCTTCAAATCCTACAAAACTTTAAACCTAAATATAATTTAAACTTAACAGACCTCGAACTTAACAGAAAATAAACTTAACAAACTTAACCTTAATAGTATTCAACATTTAACGGCACTCAATAGACAATTCAACCTCAATTACCTAACAACAAATAAAACTTATAAAAATAAAATACAGCATTCACTATCACTCACCCACAGGCCTGACTCCAAAACACTAAACCAAAACAACCTTTCTCACGTTTTTGCTGCAGCATTTATACCAAAAAGCATACTCATACAATCTCACTAATACAACCAATACAACACATCTTAACATTTTTAAATTTTTCAAAATATAAATCTAGAGTCTGATGTTCCACCGATTAAAGTCTGTGCTTCTGATGTTTAAAGTCTCTGTTAATACAGGTGATCTCAAGACAGCACAACCAATGCCGAGCCAAATCGGCTGAAATTTGACTCCCGCATTCATTCATGCTGATTTCTGTTTCACAGTCTGTGCTAGGAAAAACAAAAGGTCTTTCTAACTTAGGTGAGAAACATCTCGACAGCAATAGTCCTTGGTGTCGCTTGTTTATTTTTACTCGTTTCTTAATTGCAGTAGGAATCTTTTGTTGACAAGAGTCACAATTAATACGGCTGTTAGGTCTCACACTGAAGCACTCCCGCCGTAAAAGCGCTCTAATCCCCTGGCGCTTGTGTCGGAGCGGGCGAAAACCCCCTCCGCGCTGGGCTTTTTGTTTCGCAAGATTCGCCAGCGGGCTGAATCACAGCGTGCGCTGCAGACACCGCTGGTCGGGTCGCTCCCCCCGCGGCGGCGCAGCTCCCGCGGCCACGGCTCCGCTCCCCTCCCGGGGCGGCGCGGCTCGGCTCCCGCACGGCGGCTCCACTCTCCCCGCCACTGCCTCCGCTCCCGCCGCTACAGCGCAGGATTTCAGGTGGTCGCTCGCCGCGGCTGCTCCCCATGGCGGAGCGCCCGTGCAGAGTTCGGAGTAGCACAGCCCCACAAGCGCCACGAGCTGCGGCCGCTGTCTTGCACTCAGAGACATAGTGAAAGAGTGCACCGTACATCACCCCCCATGGCCTGCTTAGCTTCTTGACAGTTTTATCACTTTCTAAAGTAGCCTCCCATAATAAATCACCGAATTCAGGCCATTCCGTTAACTCCTAAACCATATAGGGGATAAGGAAAACCCCTTTACCGTAGCCGTAAGTCCAAAGTCCTGTTAAATCCTTTTGCCAATCTACCCCCTTAATTTGCCTTTTTTGTAAAAAGACAGTCAATAATTCATATGCTGCTTGCCTTTCCTACCTAATTAATCAGCGCTGAATGCAGCCTCTTCAAGGTCCATGCAGCATGTATCAGTCGGGCTCGTCTTTACAGTCACCTGAGGCACGATGCGTCTTCAGCTTCTTTTTGCGTTTCTGCCGTCCCGCTGCTTAGGACCTGACCCTTGCTTCGCTTCTTCGTGGTGAATTGCTGTATCACATCCGGGTGTCACCATTGTGTTGAAAGCGAAGGAAGTCAACCCACCTTGTCGTTGATCAGCATTGACTTCCATTTATTGACCAAATCAGCCACTTTATATAACAGTGTTAATTAACTTCATGCATATTGCAAAATTCGAGCTCATGAAAGGTTACAGAAAAAACTCTAACCCCTCCTTTTGTTTACAATACCCGTGGTTGTTTATTGAAACCAAAATTAGGGTTCTCACTGTGATATGAAAAGTTCCCAAAACCTTCATATCTTTTCCCAGAGCAGCCAAGGACTGTTATGAGAAGCCTGTCTGAGAATCTTATTGTTTATAAAGTGGTGCTTGAGAGAGCCTAATTATTTATAGAATCAAGCCTGGGAAATGCTTTACAACTACCTTTTACTTTTCCCTCAACTGTATACCTTCATGGCCTCTTTCTTTAAGCCATGCTAGAACCAGACTCTCCACAATTTGTTATGAATAAGAAGCTTGACTAGGCCAATATTCAAGCAGCAACCAATTTATTATTTAATATAGTAAAGTATGAGCAATACAGGGCTGGGTACAGTGGGGGAAGTTTTCCCTCCAGCTGCACACCGATAATTGATGGTTACAGGTATTTATAGGTGTACTCATCAGTTGTTTTTCAGCAGTTTCTATTTCCAATCTTTTACTCGTCAGCAATTTTTATTCCAAATTATTACATCATAATTCTATACACTATTGTGATTTAAATTTCTCAGGATGTATCTCAAAGGAGTATCTCCAGATGGTGACGGTCCAGTTTCTGAAAGAAGAAAGATGAATCCCATCTGGTGGGGTCCAGCTCCCCAGATGTGGGTCCACATTTTAATTGCAGAGACTATAAATCTCATAACGGTGATGTCTAGCTTGCCTTTGGTCGAAACCGTAAATCCTTGAGGTCATGTTCATCTTCCTTTCTCAAGCTGTTTTTCTCTGCTTCAATACAGCATGAGATAAAGCATATTTCCTTTATATATATTCCAAAGCTATAGTTTCAAGGATACAAGTAATATTCTTAAATTACACTTCAAAAGGTTATTATTGCAGAACTTTTTATGGATTAAATGCAAGCAAAAAGCAACATCTTTACAAATTAATTCCAATGCTCCTAAATGAACCAGGGTTAATTGCAAACAAAAGATAGGTTCAAAGGCCTTTTTCCTTGCTTTATTCTCCTCAGTTATTATCAGAATTACCAGCTCTCCCATTGTCGGGGTCCACACATTTTGCATTCACAAATACACAGGTTGCCTGTTTGTACCTGACACAAAACACAACTTTGTATTTCACAACAGGATGCCCCAGTGTCCCCAGTCTTCCCCACAATGTTGCCAGTGTCCCCAGTTTGTCCCAGTATCCCCCAGTATCACTCCCAGCACGTCCCAGTATGCCTCAGTGTACCCCCACAGTCCATCCCACTCAACCCAGATTCCCCCTCAGCATTCCTCTTGTTCCCAGTATGTCCCAGATCTCCCCAGTATTTCCAAGGACAGTTTCATTTCTCATGGTGGCCGTGGCAGCCAAACCCAGCAGTGGGGTCAGTGCAGGGCCCATGGCCACAGCCCCTTGCAGGGGCCCAGTGCAGCTTGGGCTGATGATCCACCCTCACAGCTGGCCCAGGGCAGCTCTGCAGTGGCTTTCGTGGCACCTGGGGCTGGCACACACCTGAGCAGTGTGTCTGTTTGCAGTGGGGAAACTCAGGAGTTTCAGATTGCTTCACAAAACCCCAAAAAGGAAAAACCCCTCTTAGGCTGAGTGCAGCCATCTCTCCAAGCACAGCTGGTCCCAGGGGAGTGAGGAGAGACAGGATGGGGCTGGGCAAGGTGGAGTGAGGTTGTCCACGCTGGGTCAGAGCTCCAGGCACAGCTTCTGTGAGCAGGCCAGAGCTGCTGAGGAGAGACCCTGGGTCAATATCAATCACAGAATGATGCAATCATCTCTGCTCGAAAGAGAAATAAAATAAAATACATCTTTTAAAATAGGAATGCGTATTTTTTTTATGTGTTTGAAATCTTTCTCCATCAATCGACTAGGAAAACTTTAATGACCCTCTCAGGGCTTTGCTGTTGTTTACATCAGACTCGGTCCCTGAGAGAGTGTTCAAAAAACTTCTCAGCGACTCAAACTTAAATTGAAACTTCAAATTTTCCTGAAGTTTTATGGGTCCCACTGAGGGACACGACTGAGAAAGTGTCCCCAGGTTGCAGGTAGAGCAACAGAACACTGGAGAACACTGGAGGCAGTGATGACAGCTGGGGACAAACAAGGCAAAGGTGTCTGTGGTGCTGAGCAAACATGGACGTGTTTGAGGAATGCAAAGGGCCAAGGCCTGAGCCCCAGCCCCTGGCCAGGCAGATTCTGTCCCTCCCTCCTTGCTCAGGGCTCTTGCCGGGATGGGCACTAGCATGTGGGGATGTGCAATGGCAAGGGCAGGAGCATGGGGCGGCCCCTGCCAGGCTGCTGGGCAGAGACAAGGAGGCAATGAGGCCCCAGGCCTACAAGGGTCACTTGTCTCCTGCTCCTGCCTCAGGCCCAGTCCCAGCAGCCACGGCCAAAGTGCTGCCCAAGTTGGCTCTGGCAGGGTTGTCTTGCAGCTGCTGCCCATCCCTGTGCCCTGTGCAGCCCAGGCTGTCCCACGGTGTCCCTGCCCTGTGCCTCTGTCCCTGCAGGCTGTCGGCATCCCCCGGCTGCCCCTCCTGGCTGGGCCCTTCCTTTGCTGACAGCTCTGCCTCCTGCCTGCCTCTGCCTGCCTACACAAAGACCTGCGCTGACCCAGACTCCTTCTGGGGGACAATTTCCCTGTCCTTAGAGGGAAATTTCTTTTCCCCTATGTCCAGTCTGGATCTCCCCTGCTGCATTTGTGCTACCATTTCTCTATCTGGCTTTTTCCTACTATGAAGAATAAGCTTCACCATTTCTGAATCCACCCTTCCAGCCCTGCCAGGCCACTCCTGTTCCATCCTCAGTCACTTCACAACTGAGCCCTGGGCCCTCAGCCTCCATATGTGGGTTATGTTCTTGAGGCCTGCAAATCCCAGCCTGGGAGATCTTTGGGCCCTCTGCAAGGTGCTTGCAGATGAAAACATTCTGTTCGTAGTCTAAGATAATCATCAGAGGCCAAGGCCAGGCAGAGCCGTCTATCTTGGCAGCTTTTGCCTTAGAGCAATCCTGGGATAGATGGAATTTTGGCAGCCTGATTCCAATTTCTGCCATGGCCCCTGGACAAGAAAGCCGGTTCTTTTCCATAGGAAGGAAGACACAGAGGCCTGGTGGTTCCAAGGCAGATGAGATGTGACCACCAGAGGCCATGGCCAGGCAGAGCTGGCAGGTTTTTTTCTGGGTATCTTTCCCTTGCATACAGGAGACTTTTAGGAGGGAGTACCAATTTTCTCCATGGGCGTGTGAAATGAGAGACAGTTCCTTTCCATAGGAAGGAAAGCATGGAGCCCCAGTGGTTCATGGGCAGATGAGAGGCAACCTTTGACATTCCAAGATCAGCCAGACCTGTCAGATCCCCCCTGGGAGGCCAAATCAGCCAGATGTGTTTCATATTCCTCTCATTCCATGGGCCCCACAATGCCCCAGTGGTTCCTTGATTCTGAGTCCCTGAGGTGTCACAATGGCCCCTTGGTTCCACGAGGCCCTGAAGGGTCCTAATGGTCTCCATGGTTCCATGAGGCCCCACAGAGCCATGGTGGTCTCTTGGTTCCATGAAGCCCCACGGTGTCACCATGGTATCCCAAGTTGTCACAATGGTCTCCATGGTTCCACCAGGTCCTCACAGTGTCACTGTGGTCTCCATAGGAAGGAAACAACTGAGCACCAGTGTTCCAGGGGCAGACAAATGACAGCCAGATTAGACGGTGCTGGCAGATTTTGTCTGGGAGCCATCTTTGGATATAGGGAATTTTAGAGGCGGAATACCAGTTTCAGACATGGCTACCGGACAAGGACAGTTTTTTTCCCTAGGAAGGAATGCATGGAACACTGGTGTTTGAGGGCCAGATGAAAGGCAGCCATCAGAGGCCAGGGCCAGCCAGAGCTCTCTGTCCTGGCAGCTTTTGTCTGAAAGCAGTCCTTGGATATAGGGAATTTTGAAGGTGGAATCAAAATTTTGGCTATTTCTGCATTGATAAGGACAGTTCTTTTCCATAGGAAGGAAAGCACAGAGCCCAAGTGTTTCAGGGGCAGAAGCAGAGAGAGAAGGCTCCTGAGAGGCCAAGCCAGCCAAACCTGTTTGTCCTGGCATCTTTTGTCACTGAGGAATTCTTGGAGATACGGAATTTGGGAAGTGCATTCCCAACTTTGGCCATGGGCACCTGATAGAGCTGAATAGTTTTTCTCATAGGAAAGAAAAGTGTGAAATCCAAGTTTCTTGGAAGAACATAAGAGGTGACCACCCACAGGCCAAGACAGACTGATCTGTCTCTCCTGGCACCTTTCATCTGGGGGAAATCCTTGGACATAGGAAATTTTGGACATGGAATCTCAATATTGGCTGTGGTCATCAGGACAGGAAGAAGAGTTCTTTTCATTAGGAAGGAAAGCACAGAGCCCCAGTGTTTCGTAGGCAGTTGCGAACCAGCCCTCAGGAAGCCGAGGCCAGCCAGACTTGTCCCTCCTGGCAGCTTTTGTCTGGGAGAAATCGCTGGATATAGGGAATTCTGGAGGTCGTTTCCCAACTTTGGCCATGGCTGTCTGGATATGAAAGATGCTTTTTTCCCATAAGAAAGAAAAGCATATGGCCCTAGTGTTTCAAAGGCAGATTAGAGGTGGCCCCTGCGTGGCCAAACCAGCCAGATCTGTCTGTCCTGGCAGATTTCATCTCGGAACAATCTTTGCATAGATGGAAATCTGGAGGAGGAATGATTTTGGCCATGGACACCTGGAGGAGAAGGACAGTTCTTTCCATAGGAAGGAGAGCCCAGAGCCCCAGTGCTCCAGGGGCTCATAAGCAGCAGCCCTCGACATGCCAGGGTCAGCTGGACCTGTCAGGTGGCCCCCAGGTGTCCCAGCCAGCCAGGCCTTGATGCCTTGAGAAGCTGCCTAGAACAGAGGCTGGACAGTGTTACAGGAATAAAGTAGGGATTTATTGAAAGGCCTTCAAAGGATACACCTGGGGCAGCACAAGGGCCCAAATGAGGATACACTCAAGATGGACAACGGGTAAAACATTTTCACACTTTTATAAGTCTTAGTCCATTTACAGATTGGGGTTAGTTATCCAATTACAGCTTCAGGTTGTGAAGTCCCATCCTCCCAGTCTGCTCTCCTCAATTCACTGTTTGCACTTTTTGGACCTGAAGCTGTCACAGTGTCCTTGGCTCTCCTAGGTTTCTAGGTTTCCTACTCCAGTTATAGAGAAGTATTTCAAAGAGCTTCTAAAAAATATGCACTCCTATTTTAAAGGGTATGTTTTATTACTGCTGTCTTTGGAGCAGAGACAAATGAATCATTCTGTGATTGATATTGACCCAGGGTCTCTCCTCAGCAGTTCTGGCCTGCTCACAGAAGCTGTGCTTTGAGCTCTGACCCAGTGTGGACAACCTCGCTCCACATTGCCCAGCCCCATCCTGTCTGTCCTCACTGCCCTGGGACCTGCTGTGCTTGCAGAGCTGGCTGCTTTCAGCCTAAGAGGGGTTTTCACTTTTTGGGTTTTTTGAAGCAATATAAAACTCCTGAGTTCCCCCACTGCAAACAGACACACTGCTCAAGTGTGTGCTGAGTCCAAGCTGCCACCAATAACATTCCCCTCACCCAAGGCAGAACTGTGCAGGAAATGTTTTAGACCTTTGCACTCCATGGTTCCAAGGGCCTTACTCTGTGGCAATGGATTTTTGGTTCCATGAGGTTCTGTACTCAACAGTGGTATCCTTAGTTCCAAGTGTCACCATGGCCCCTTGGTTCCACAGGGCCCTGCTGTGTCATAATGGGCTCCATGATTCCATGATTAATGCAAAAGCTTTGCATAAACCATGAGCAACACCATGGTCTCCTTGGATCTGCATTGTCACAACGAACAATGGGTTCCATGAGATCCCAAACTGTCACAATGGATATTTGGCTCCATGTGGCCCCTCTGTGTCACAAAGGACCCTTGGTTCCATCAGGCTCCAAAATGTCACAGGGTTTTCCCTTTTCCTGCAGCAACCAGCAGCAAACCCCAGTGCCAGGGTCAAATGTCTGGCAAGAAGGAGCAAGGGGTAACATTTGGAGTGATGGATTTTGCCTTCCCAGGTCACAGTAACGTGGGATGGGGCCCTGCTGTCTTGGAGATGGCTGAACACTAGCCTGCCCGTGGCAGGGGGTAAAATACAATGTAATATATGATAGGGATAATTCATGCTATTAATGTATGGTATAAAATATTGTGAAATCCAGAAGCATGTCTTTGACCATCCCGGCCAGGAGCAGCTGTCTATTTAGATTCAACAAGTTTCCGGACACAAGTTAAAATAACAATTGACGCCTTAGTGTAAGAATAGAAGCTTCCAGGGCGATGATCACCGGTATCCCGAGTCATCGGGAGCCAACCAAGAGTGATTTTTGCCTTGCCGATTGCATCTATTAAGATAGTCAGCAGCACCAAACTGATACATCTGAATACACAGCTTCCCTGGAGCAGATTGATGCCAGTGGCACACCTGGACCCAGCTTTTGTCCAGCTCTGCACATGGAAAGAGACAGCAATACATGTGAAGAGATACAAAGGAAATTTGGTCATCTTTACCTCGAGCGCAATAAAGTGTATAAAACCTCGCTGCAAGAAGCAGCATTCATGAATGGGGGAGACTGTGACACTCGGGAGGTCAGATCCAGGTTCACCCAGCGCCAAACCTGGGCTGGATGCTGTCTCTTTAAATGTGGTAGTTTTGAAGACCGGAATTTAGTCTCGCAGACAAATTAATAAATCTTTGCTAAATTTTTGATAATTTTGGCTCACAATTTGATCATTTATAACAATCTGGTGGCAACCTGAATTGATTTAAATTTGGGGTTCAGGGGTTCAGGACCCCTTCCCACCCGGAAGGTGCTCTGCTGATTTCAGCAGTCTGAGCGGGATTGGAGTTCGTGAGACCAATCAAAAATCACCAGACCGAAACCAGAGCCACAACCAAAGAGGGATGAAATGGGCCCAGCTCTTGGAAGCTCGGCAAGATCCAGGGGATCTCCAAGCCTGAGATGCTTTTTTTTTCCACTTGGAAATCGAGGTGCATGAAGAATCCACGCGGGAAGAGGAACTGTGAGTATCACGTGGTTGAGTGGGGTGTGACCAAACGCGTGTGTGTCACATGACTCTCTCATGGGGCAAGTGCAGAACCCTGTGATCGCGGTTCCACCATCCCGCGAGGGACATGGTCGGTCAAGGGGAAGCGGATGTGGGACCTGAGACTCATAGGGAGTTTGAGGGGGGAAATTAGTCACAGTTGGGTCAGGAAGGGGAAAAACACGGTCCTGGAAAATTGCAGGAGTCCATCTGCCTTCTGATCTGGAGAAAACAGGCAAGAAAACCAGAGATCAGTCGAAAAGTCCGTGGAACAGTTCTCCGTTTGACTGACTAAGACTGGTGGTGTTTTGCAAGCTCAGGAAATCGACATCGCACAAAGAACTGGGACTCTAGACGAGTGTCCCAGCCCAAGGAGACAAGGTGAGGAAATTTGCAGGAGGGTTTTTTGCAAAAATGGGGCTGGGAAAGAGCAGGTTCCAGAGAAAACCCCAGGAGAATCTCCCCAGGATCCTGGGAAAGTTCTGCCAGAAATCCCAAGAGATTGTCCATTGGGGTGGATGCTAGAACATTGGAATGAAAGCCCCAGAAGAGTGGGCAGATCCAAGGAGAAAATAATCCATTTTTGGCACATTCCAGGAGCACATTGGTGCTGCGAGTATGCCTATTGGAGGCGGCGACTTAATGAACTCCCCACCCTGGAAGCAGAAAATAATGAGAAAAATCTTATTGTGGTTGGCACATCCCTGAAATTTTGGAAAATACAGGTTTATTGTATTCCGGCCTAATCTTTTCCCTGTTCTTTTTGTTTTAATTATTGCTTCTTAACCAGCTAGAATGGAGAAATGGCATTTAAAAGGAGACAAGCAAACTCTGTGAGGCTATGGGTACCAAAGAAACTAAAAGCACCAGTGACTAGATCCTGGGATATTACCTTTGCTACTAAGAAGACTGGCATCTCGGCCCTTGGTTGCAACCCAAGGGGCCTTGAGAAATGTAGAAAGGTAGATTTCCTGAGGATTATTTTCACTGTGATCATTCTGGTACCCTGGGCAGTTGGCCAAAGACAGAGAGCCACACTGGACAGAGTTTCGGCAATGAAAAAGCAAACAAAGCTAAAACCAAGTCCCAGCAATTTTAACATTTGTGACTATTGCAATGAACCTGTGTGGATTAAGGACAAGGTGGAATCTGTGTTTGTAACACACCCATATATTAGTTCTGCCTGCTACAATTGCAGCAGTATTATAGATGTTTGTATTAAGGAGGGAAAGATGTATTGGGTAAGGAAAAATTTGGGATATAATGGACGAGCTCCTTATCCCCATGGCAATCAGATTAGCCATCAATATGAAAGGTTCTTTTGTTTTGAAAGAAATGATAATAGAGATGATCCAAGTATAGGAATACGAGGCCAGGCACTAAGAGAAAAACAGAGAAAACCAAAGAAGAAAAGAAAACAAAGGAGAATAGAGACAAGAACAGGAGAAAAAAGTCAAAAGAATTGGCTGAATTGTATAAACAGCTAAAACAGTGCTCCAAAGATTGGGATCTGCCAGCCTTGAATAAGAATCTGTTTGTAGGATTGATGCAAAAGATTGCTACAGAATTGGAATTATCCAAATGTGGGATTTGTGGAGGTCTAAAGATGGCTAAAAGATGGCCGTGGAAAGGTGAGAGCTTAGCTCGAGAGCAATTTTAAAAGTGGAATCATGATGGAAGTGAAGGGAGACAAGCACATCCTATTGATGATCATTGGTCTCAACTTTATTGATCCGGCTTACATGCTTTATAGTAGTGTTAATTAAGCTCATACATATTGCAAAAGCTAAGCTCATCATTGGTTACAGATTAAATTTCAACTCCTTTGTGGCTACATTCTCAAAATACTTGTGGTTTTCTTGTTGAGGCTAATACTTGTTTTTACATCCTGCTGTTGACTACAGTTATCCATTCAAGGGCACCATGTTGTTGTTTTCTTGTAAGGAAAAGGCTGAAAACTTACTTCTTACAGCTGTATTTTTTACTGCTTAACCAGCTGTATGTGATCATGGCCTTTTTCCTCAAGCCACGTCTGCACAAAACTCTCCACAGAATCACACCCAAACTTCTGGAACATTGAAGAGACCTGAAGAATGGATTTTAAACCATCAAGTAATTGGAATCATTTGTATAACTCGAGAAGGAAGGAAATTTATTAAAGTAGTGGGGCATACTCCTTGTAAATCCACACTGGTGGTCAATAGGAGTAATCGTTCAAAAATTTAGCGACCTGAAACCCCTGTTGGATATTGGAGACCAATAAAAGAGATAAATTATGAATGGGATGAACAGATTAATTTATGCTGGTACAGAAGTCCTGGAGCTAACCCCTACCAATCCATCAACAGCCTGAGGTCTTATTGGGAACAACCGGAGAGAACTGATAAGAAATGGAAAGCCCCAGATGGGATATATTGGATTTGTAGGCAACGAGCATACAGTGAGTTACCTCAAAAATGGGGAGGAACCTGTACTTGGGAACAATACAACCCTCCTTCTTTGTTCTACTGAGGTCTAGGAGCAATGTGCTAGGAACTCCACTGTATGAAACGCTGCAGTGGAATAAAGGAGATTTGAATTTTGATTTTCTAACAACAGGAGAGAATCAAAAATAGGGGGAGGACGAATGGCCTGCAGAACAAATTATAGCAAATTATGACCCAGCAACATGGGCTCAGGATGGGTCATGGGGATATAGGACCCCAATTTACCTGTTGAATCAATTAATAAGGCTCCAAGCAGTAGTGGAGGTGGTGTCAAATCACACCTCTGGTGCCTTAAAAATGTTGACCAGGCAATATACACAAATGAGGACATTTGTGTAACAAAACAGGATTGCCCTAGACTATCTGTTAGCAGAAGAACGAGGAGTTTGTGGAAGATTTAATGAATTTGAGTGCTCTGTAGAAATTGATGATTGTGGGGAAGCTATCACAGAACTTGCAGAGGAAATAAAGAGTGGCTCATGCGCTGGTATAAAAGTGGAATTCAATCTTGAAAGCAGATTAGTGGGGTAACCTCTTTGGAAGTGTTTGGAGGAAGAAGTCAGAGTTCATGTTGTTATGCTCAATTCTGGGACTTCTGTTTCTGCCTTGTATGATTTTGTGTTTTATTAGGCTAATTCATTCAGTGATTCAGAAGATGCAGATTACAACAATGTCTCTAGATTCAGAATCAGCAGAAAAAGGAAAACCAAGATCTATAATGGCATTAAAAGCTAAATTGACCCTTGTTAAAGAACAAGGACCTAAAAAGATTGAAATAGACCAGGAAATGCTAACCGAAGTTGAAAGAGAGTGTGAAAGACTAGAGGCAGTAATAGAAATGCAAGAAAAGTATGAAGCTGAAAAGAGACAACCAGAAAACAAAAATTCTGAAAAATATAAAAGATATCAGGGCACAGCTTTTTAATAAAGCACGAATCATAATGATCAAAAAGAGAAATGGGGGATTTGTGATAAATAGGTATGATTCGTGCTGGTAAAAACTGAAATGGTAATCAATATTGATACAGCAATTAATATTTAGGAATAATAAAATAGTTAAAAGTTGTAATGCCAAAGAAGAGAGAGAGAGGAGGGGCTCCACCCCCACTCCCAGCAGATGTTCTCAAGGACCACATGAAAGAAGCCGAAGATAAAGTTGCTAAAAATGAGCAAAAGCTGGTTGGGTCCCAGAAAATGCTAATTATAAGGTCTTTATTGCTTTGATATGTAGATCAGTGATATGTTAGTCTTGGCTTACATTGTATTGGCTTGGTGTGCAGGTGTAACCCAAAGGTGAATTAAAGGACACAGAGGAAGACTACGAACTCTTCATCAGACGATCCCCAAAAGACTTGTGTGACCACCAAAATGAGTGGTGGCACATGCGTGGTAAATGTGGTGATGAGGGCGGACATAGAGGTGTGACGAAGCGAAAATGGGAGGAGATGGCGTTTGCACATGGCATATGCAGAAGACTCTTTATTTGACAAGCTTGTACATGATGTGGCAAGGGTCCAAGAGCCCTGCACTCGGTACCCCGCGGTTATATTTTGCTTATGCACTATTTTTGGAAAAAAATTATCCCTTATTTTAATCAAGTTATATTGTATCCATTTATTTTATTTTTTTTTTTACTATTCAATTAAAATTGTTACTACTTTTAATATTGTTTGGGGTTTTTTTATGATGGGATAATTGGGCAAACATAACACCCGGGTGCTGGGAAACACAAAGGGGCAGAACAGAACAGAGCGGTACTGTGAGAAGCCCCCGCACAGTGCGCTCGTTCGCGTCCCACCCGGAGCTTTTCTGAGGGGTTGTTCCGGCAGCTGAGGTCGAGGCCAGACCACAGGACTTGGTGACCTGTGGTCTTCCCGAGGCTTCTCTTCTACAGGTGCCCTCGAGGGCAGAGCGTGGGACTTGGTGCCCCAGAGGCATCTTCCATCTCTGCCACCAGTGTCCTCAAGGCCCAACCACAATCCTTGACAGGAGTCTCCTGTCCTTGTGGCAGGAGCCCTCGAGACCACAGGGCAGGACTTTCTGTCCTGTAGCCTTCCCGAGGCTTCTATCTTGAAGGTGCCTTTCAGTCAGGACTGCAGGACTTGCTGACTCAGAGCTTTGCTGAGGCATCTCTCCTGCAAGTAGCCACAAATCCTGTCATTATCATGGAGCAGAGACCCCTGAAAGCGCCCAAGGTGGCCTGGGGGGAAGACGAGGAAGAAGGCCCTGGAGCTGCCCCAGCACATGAAACCAAATGGGTGGTGCCGTTTGAGCTGCCGCAGGAGGGTGAGTGGCAGAGCGGGGCCACAGGGTTGGTGCCTGCAGCCAACTTGGTGCCATTCCATCCCATCCCATTTTATCCCATCCCACCCAATCCCACCCCATGCCCATGGACAGGACAGAAGCGGGGGAAGGGGGGCAGACACCCCACAGTGGCCGTGCTCCATCCCCTGAGTCATCCCACAGCTGTCCCTGCCTGGGGAGTGCAGGGCTGGGCCGTGTTCTCTGGCCTCTCCCGCAGCCCCTCAGCTCTGGCTGCGCTCCCTCTTTGCCAGGTGCAGCCCTGCAGCGCACACAGGAGCAGGACCCCGCCCATGGCCTCTTCCGCAGCACAGCCCAGATACCTGCAGCCACCCCCACCTGGGCTGGGCCTGCTGGCACTGCACTTGGAGCATTCCCTGCAACATCCCTGGCTTCTTCCTCTTCTCCTACAGCTGGTCTGCCAATTCATCAAGAAAATTTGGCAGGAAGAGACCAGCACCATGGGCACTGGGCTCCAAGCATATTCGCACATCTTCAAAACCAAGACCAGTGCTGCCCTGCTGGATATGCTTGTAGAGGAGGGCTTTTCCAATCCAAAGCAAGTAAGCAGCCTGTGGCCAGGGTTTGATCCTCCCAGGAATTGCTTGGTCTCCCAAGCCACGCCTGCTGGTCACTGTAACTCTTTGAGGCCATGACAGTGTGGTGGGAAGGGCAGCACTTGTCTGGGGAAGCTGGTGACATTCCTCCCTCTGGCAGCTTTCCAAGTCTCCCTGTGCCTTCTCCAGCTGCCCACCTGTCATGGTTTGGGACTGGCACAATGCCAGTGACCCCATGAGAATACCCTCCCACTGGTGTCTGCTGTGAGATGTGATCAGGAATAAGCAAAGCAGGCTTCTGCTTAGAAATAAAGAAAACTTTATTAACTAAACTACAAGAAAAGAGGGGGAAAAAAAACGCACAAGGAAAATGAAAACCTTACAAAAGCATTTTCCTCCTCCCCCCCACCAAATTTCCCAATGCAATACATTCCCCCAAATCACCACATCTCAGTCCAGCACCACCCTTTAGAATACTCAATCTTCAGTTCATGAAGAGGAGAGGAGTCCTTCTTGCACCATAGGCTTCCCCTGGAAACAGGTTGAAACCTTGTGTGCTTCCATGTCACTCAGCACCACCCGGAAAGTCCTTTGCCATTCATGACACCTTCCTTCCATGCCCAGTGCTCTCACCACTGTGCATGGACCAGAGCTGCTTCTAGGGTTGTCTTTCAAGGATGCCTTTTCTCACTCCAAAAGAAGGCACAGTCTCTCCTTTGGGACATCTGACCCCACAATTTTTTCACCCCCTGGGGCCGAGGGGTACCCACACTGAACCCTCCTGGTTCTGAGGCACTGCCTCCCCCTAAATGCAGTCTCTGTGTCACAGGAAAATAAAAATAGTTCAGTCTATGGCTACACAAGAAAAGTCCAGCCAAAAGGCCACTCTGTCATCTCTCCCCCCACTCGATAGTCTTCTCAACTTCCCTCGTGGCCTATTCCTTCTTATTTCATTTCTTATCTCTCTTCTCATTCATCTTCAGGAGGATCAGCATTTTCAAGGTCTCAATCATGCAAGAAAAGGGTTAAAAAATTCAGTCTCTGCCTGTCCGGAGCTCCAGAACTCCCACACTGCCCTGCGGACACCTTGGCATCTTCTTGACGCACTCCCACCCCTTCTCCTCCTGGGCTGGCACCGCTATCAAATTCAGACGCTGCCGGCTCTCTCTCTCTTCCCTGGGTGGGAGGGGGGTGGACGGGGGATGGCTGCCTGATGTCTCTTGGTGCTCCTCCCCCCTTCCATCCTCAAGGACCTCTTCACCTCCCATCTCTGTCCAGGCCCAGGCCTACCACAGCGCCTGCCCCTCCCCCCACCCACCAGCAGCAGCTGGATGGGGGAGGGAGATCCGACCTCTTTCCTTCTAAGTCCCAAGAGAGCTTGCCAGGGGCGCAGCTCTGGTTTTTAACCCCTGGTGTTTTCTCAGAGGCAGATCTAATCCTCAGTGGTCGTACCGAATGCCAATCTTAAAATCTGAGCATCCATTGGTGGCCTGATGGTAGTGACCACAGCATCCCAGAAATCTCATTTCCGGTTGAACCACCACAGAGGGTCAAGCTGCTTCGTGAGAGGAAACAACACAGCTGACCAAGCCGCTAAAGATGCAGCATATAAATTAAAAGAAACTATCCAGCTGAACACTACAGCGGAAATTCAAGAGAAGCTGCCAAAAAGCTATTGTACTCAAGAGGAGAATGCTCTTAAAAAGATTAGAAGCTAAGAAAGAGCTGGGAAAATGGGTACTACCAGATGGGGGAGAGATTTTACCTAAGGCTTCTGCTAGAAGGATTCTACGCCAGTTACACCAACGTACTCATTGGGAACAAGAGCCTTATGTGATCATTTTTTAAAATATTATGGATGTATTGGAATTTTTGAGCTAGCAAAACAAATAACACAGGGATGTTTGACTTGTCAAAAACTTAGCAAAAAGGTAATGAGACAAGCTCCAACCAGTGGTAGAAAAATAGCCTACTAACGATTTGGAAGATTTCAGGTGGATTACACTGAATTACCAAGGGTGGGCAGATGGAAATACTTGTTAGTATTAGTAGATCAACTAACTCATTGGGTGGAGGCCTACCCGGCTGCCTGAGCCACGGCGAAGTTTGTAGTTAAAATATTGTTGGAACAAATTATTCCCTGATTTGGTGTTATCAAGGCCATTGATTCTGATCAGGGCTCCCACTTTACTTCCAGCATCATAAAAAGGAGTAACACAAGCCATGGGGATTTCCTGGGAATATCACACCCCTTGCCACCCCCATAGCTCTGGAAGGGTGAAAAGAATGAACCAAACTATAAAACAGTAGTTAACAAAATTAATGACTGAGAACCAAATGTCACAGGTAAAGTGTTTACCTTTAGCATTGCTTAATATAAGGACACTTCCAAATGCAGATACGGGACTTTCTGCATATGAGATGCTTTATGGAATGCCTTATTCCCAGGAAGTACCCCAAACATCATAGTCATAGTCATAGCTGATATGACTATTCAAAAATACATCCAGAAGATGGGAAAACATGTCCTAGAACTAAGGGATAAAGGAGTAATGGCTCAATCAGCCCTTCTCGGATTTAGCATACATCAAATAAAACCAGGTGACTGGGTGCTGATTAAAAGCTGGAAAGAAGAAAGTTTGTCTCCTGTGTAGGAAGGTCCATATTTACAGCTGTCAGAACTGTGGTAAAAGGCTGGACCCATGCATCATGGATCAAAGGACCAGTGGAACTGTCGACAGAGATGGAACCACCGGCAGAGACGCCTGCTGAATCCCAATGGAGAAATGCATCTGCCCCCGGAGAACTGAAAATCAAGTTAAAAAGAGACTGATGTATGTCACGAAAATACTCCTACCTTAAGCTGCAAAACCAGTTGTACTTACCAGAGGTAGAATGTACTACTCCAAAACTTTAAGTGTTATCCATGGGGTTGTTTTAAGTGTATAGAGTGTGAAGAATTTTGGTATACAAACCTACCAAGGCGACAGATCCCTAATGCTCTCTGCTGTAATTTTATGAAAGAAATACAGAAAGAAACTGACAAAACTTTGTGGGCTGCAATAAGGAAAGGATATATTAAAAAGGTGATTAAGATTGGTGAAGAACTGGGGTACATGGAGCAAGAGCAGGAATTGATTTGCAGGAAGTACCAAAGGCCAAATTAGAAAAAACAGAGTGTGACAAGGGCAATTCTATACCTAATGAATATCAAATTAAAGCAAAAGAGTGGCAAGAAGCTAAGTATCACTGAAAGAAAGGGAGGCACATACACCAACCCTATTGTAGTCACACATCCCCCCAAACTTAGGGGTCAATTGGCCTAAATTAAAAATAATCAGGCCACAACCACAATAAATAGAGATCTGAAGGCTCATGAGGCGAAAGGCAAAAATGAAACGAAAGATATCAGTGACTAAATCCCAAGGTATAAACTCTGCTACAGAGAAGATCTACATCTTGGCCCTTGGATGCAACCCAAGGAGCCTTGAGAGAGGTAGAGAATTAAACCCTCTGAGGATTATTTTCACTGTATTGATCACTGCCTCCCAGGCAATGGGCCTTAATAGCCTCACTCCTGAACTCCACATAATCCACGAGCGAGCTGTAGGATCAGAGCCTATTGCTCTGGCTGTCTGTGACAAATGCAATCACACTGTCTGGATCGGGAAAAGAATGGAATCAGTGTTCATGGCCCATTCCCATGTTAGTGAAGTGTGCTATGACCATAACCAATTAAAAATGTGCACTATGGGTGGCAACTTATACTGGGTTGGAGAAAATTTAAAACACGGACTGAAGGTTTCTCCCAAGGATGGGCCCATGTTAACCAACCTTCTCAAGGATGATGATGAACGAATTTGTCTGTGATATGCCAAATTCTTTTGTTTAACAAGGGGCAGAGAAGGAAGAGACCCAGAGAGTAGAATGAAACAAATGACTCAAAAACTACAAAAGCAAGAATCAGAAGCAAAAAAGAAAAGAGTAGAACAAGAAAGGCTAAATAAATTAGGTCAACAATACAAACAGTTAGAACAGTTAGAACAGTATTTTGATCGGGGTTTTCTGACTTCAAATAAGAACCTTTTTGTAGATCTAATGCAAGAAATTGCCATAGAATTAGAGTTATCCAGTTGTTGGACTTGTGGGGGATTAAAATCAGCTGAAAAATGGCCATGGAGAGGTGATAGTCTAGCTCCAGAACAATTCCTAAAATTGAACCATACTCAAATTTTCAAAAGATTGAAATGGCCTGAAGGATGGATTTTAAATCACCAAATAATTGGAACAGTTTGCATCAGCAGGGAGGGGAGAAAATATACTGAAGTGGTAGGGTATACTCCCTGCATGTCTACTTTAGCAGTAAGTTCAAACAATAACACTAGAATTTGGCAGCCAACACCTCCTGCTGGATACTGGAGCCTAATTAAGGAGAAAAATTGTGAATGGAACAACCAGATAAAGCTGTGCTGGCATAAAAGTCCTGGAGCTAACCCTTACCCATCCCTGGAGACCCTAAGAATGTACTAGGAAAAACCCTGAGGCTGTAAATGACCCATAGAAAGCCCCAAATGGTATATATTGGATTTGTGGGCAAAAAGCTTACAGTGAACTGCCCCGTAGATGGAAAGGATCCTGTACTTTAGGGATTATACAACCCTCCTTCTTTGTACTACCAAAGTCCAAGATAACCAAGAGTAAGGAGCACCCTTATATGAAAACCTGAAAAGAGAAAAAAGAGAATTAAAACTTGAGTTTCCAAGGGCAGGAGGGGACCATAAATGGGCAGAAGAAGAGTGGCTAGGAGAAAGAATAATAGATTATTATGGGCCAGCCATTTGGGCTCAAGATGGAAGCTGGGGATATATGACCTCAATTTACCTACTGAACCGATTGATTAGACTACAGACAGTGATCGAAATAGTCTCGAATCACTCCTCGGAGGCCCTGGACTTGTAAAGCCAGCAGCACACTCAGGTGTGGGCTTTTGTGCATCAGAACAGAATAGCATTAGACTATTTGCTGGCCGAAGAAGGGGGAGTGTGCGGGAAATTCAATGAGTCTGAGTTCTGCATTGAGATTGATGATTATGGAGAAACCATCAGAGGTTTAGCAGCAGAGATCAAAAGGGTGGCTCATGTCCCAGTCCAAAAATGGAATTCCATCCTTCAAGCCTCATGGTGGGACCAGATGCTTGGAGGGGGAACTTGGTGGAAGAAAATAGGGTTCCTGATATTGTGTTCATTAGCTGGGTTATTGTTTCTACCTTGCCTTATTCCATGTTTTATCCAACTAATCCACTCAGTTATTCAAAGCATGCAGGTTGCTGTGGTAGACCTGGAATTGGCTACGGGAGAGATTGGCCAACTTGAGAAAAGAGCTAAGATATAAAAAAAAAAACGAGATTAAAGAAAGAAGATGAAAAGGGAAAAGCTTCCAAAGTTTTGGCCAGATTTGAAGCCCAGACACAAATGAGTAAGATAAATGAAAATTTATACAAGTAGGGGGGGGGACTGTGAAATACAAAGGTGTGTTTCGTGTCAGGTACATACAGGCAATGTGTGTATTTTTGATTGCAATATGGAGACCAACAATGGGACACTTGCCAATTCCAATAATAACTGAGGAAAGTAAGGCATGGAAGAAGGCCTTTGAAACTATCTTTTGTTTGCAATTAACCTTGGTGTATTTAGGAGCATTTGAATTAAAGCGTTAAGGATGTTGCTCTTTGCTTGTAGTTAAGCCTTAAAGAGTTCTGCAGTAAAAACCTTTTGAAGTATAATTTTAGACTATTGCTTGTATCCTTGAAACTATAGCTTTGGAATATATAAAAAGAAAATATGCTTATCTCACGCCTTAATAAAGCAGAGAAAAGCAGCTTGAGAAAGGAAGATGAACATGACCTCAAGGATTTATAGTTTCTACCAAGGAAAGCTGGACATCACTGTTATGAGATGTATAGTATCTGCAATTAAAAGGTGGACCCACATCTGGGGAACTGGACTCCACCAGATGAGATTCATCTTTCTTCTTTCGGAAACCAGACCACCACTACCTGGGGATACTCCTTTTGGGATACATCCTGAGAAAAACTAAATCACAATAGTGTATGGAATTGTGACGTGAAAATTAGGAATAGAAACAGCTGATGAGTAAAAATTAGAAGAGAAACTGCTGAGAAAGCTTATGTGTACTCCTATAAATAGCTGTAATCCTCAACTATTGGTGTGCAGTTGGAGGGAAAACTTCCCCCACTGTACCCAGCGCTGCATCACTCATACTTTAATATATAATTTAATAAATTGATTGCTGCTTGAATATTGGCCTAGTCAAGCTTCTCATTTATAACAGGTGCAGGGCAGAGACACCGTAGGACAGCCTGGGCTGCACAGGGCACAGGCATGTGCAGCAGCTGCAAGACAACCCTGACAGAGCCAACTTGGGCAGCACTTTGGCCATGGCTGCTGGCCCTGGGCCTGAGGCAGGAGCAGGAGACAAGTGACCCTTGCAGGCCTGGGGCCTCATTGCCTCCTTGTCCCTGCTCAGCAGCCTGGCAGGGGCCGCCCCATGCTCCTGCCCTTGCCATTGCACATCCCCAAATGCCAGTGCCCATCCCGGCAAGAGCCCTGAGCAAGGAGGGAGGGACAGGATCTTCCTGGCCTGGGGCTGGGGCTCAGGCCTTGGCCCTTTGCATTCCTCAAACACATCCATGTTTGCTCAGCACCACAGACACTTTTGCCTCGTTTGTCCCCATCTGTCATTGTGGCCTCCAGTGTTCGGCTCTAACTGGAACCTGGGGACACTTTCCCAGTTGTGTCCATCTGTGGGACTCATTAAAACTTCAAGAAACTTCTGAATTTACTTTTAAATTTGAGTTCTTGAGAAGTTTTTTGAGCACTCTCTCAGGGACCGAGTTTGATGTAAACAACACCAAATCCCCAAGAGGCTCATTAAAGTCCTTGTGCTGTGTCTGTGCTGCTGAGCTTTAAAGGAACAGCTCTTTCTAGGGCCAGCTCCTCTCCCAGCCCAGCAGGGCTGAGGGCTCTGCCTGCAGGCACTGAGGGGACAGCAGCCAGGCAGAAGGCAATCAGGATTGGGAAGACATTGAGCTGAGACCTCACTTGTGGAAACACTTCTACAGTCCTGTGCATGGTGAGTGTGTGGGTGCAGGGCAATGTCCCCTGTGCTCCTGGAGGGATCTCCTGAAGCTGACCTTCACAGGACTGATGTGACTGTAAGGATGGCTCTGCTGCTGTTTCTTTTTGGGGGAGGATGTGCTGCAGAGCAGGGCTGCCCTGGGCACCGTCAGAGGGACAGGGCAGGACGGCTCCTGCTGTCAGGGACGGCTGCAGGGGGTGAGGCTGGGGCTGCAGCCAGGGCTGCTCAGAGCTCCAGCTCATGCCCAGCTCATTTCTGACGGGACTTTTCATGTGCTCATTCAGGGCAGGAGTTTCATGCTTGGGTCTCTGCTTTCCTGAATCTGTGCTCCCACTTTTCCCTGGCTCAGCTTGGTGGCAATAGAAAATTAACTGTGCAGGGTAGAGCAGGGGCTGAGGCTCTTAAACCATCACACTGAGGATTCCTGGGCACCTCAGCAAGTGCCTGCACCTGCCAAACCTCCAGATCCATGCAGCATCACCTTTCCGTGGTGCCCAGGCTGGGGGAGCTGTTCTTTAATCCCTGCAGGGCCAAGCAGCTTCAGGGCAGGGCTGGCCCAGGGGCTGGGCTGGGCTCTGGCAGCTCTGGCAGGGAAGGAGCCCCATGGCCACAGGAGCAGCTGGGGCTGGCACAGCTCCAGCAGCGGAGCTGTGGGCAGGGAGGGAGGGAGGCAGTACTGAGGGGAGCCCTGCTGCAGGGCAGATGTGGCACCTGCCGGGCTTGCCCTGCAGGGCAGACACTGCCCTGAGCAGCACAGCTCTTGTGTCCCCTCACAGCCAGCACGGCCCTCAGCCCAGGGGCTCGGGGCCCTCAGTCCCTCCTCGGTCGGCAGAGCAGCCCCAGAGATGAAGGGCATCTCTGTGGCCATGTGCCCATTCCCTGCTGACCAGGGCCTGAGGGCCACTGTCCTGCCCTGCTGCTGCCTGGAAGGGGCAGGGCAGGGCTGGGCAGGGAAAGGCTTTTCCTCAGACCCGGCTCTCTCTCTCTCCTTGCCTTGCCCAGGTGCTGCTGGCATTGCTGAGGGGCTCTCTGCAATGGCAGTTCCAGCTGCAGGGCCAGGCCCAGCCCTTGGGCTTCTCCTGTGCAGGCTGAGCACAGCAATGGGGTGTCCCAGCTCCCTGTGCCCGGGGAGCTCTGGGCAGGGCAGCCTGGGAGGCTGGCAATGAGCCCACACTCCTGACTCTGGGAAAGGCAGGAGCCACTTTGTGTGCCAGGGATCCCTCTGCTCTCAGCTGTGTCTCCGGGCTGTCCATGGTAACACAGGAGTGGATTTCAGAAAGGTGCAAGTGTAGGGCAGCTGGAACAGGAGAAACGGACAGAGCAGCTCCCCTCAGTCTGCACTAAGTCTCAGACAACCCTCCTGCCTTGCTGGACAATCTGTTCTCCACAGATGCAACAGAATCTCACGTTCTGCCTTCTGTTGTCCCCATCCCTCCACGCAGGCAGCTCCTCTGCCTTACTAGAAGATTTTTTGTCCAAGTTCAAACACCAGGACTGGACCTTGCTCTCACTGTTCCCCTGCACTTACTGGGGGTCAGGGCTGACTCCCTGGTGTCCTGCAGGTGAAGGTCCAGCTCCTGACAACGCATTGGCCAGCAGCAATCAGGGCTCCAGGAACAAATGTGAAGGAAGGTCTCCTAGACATAGACAGGGGGAGGTGTTTAGTGGCAAGAAAGGTTATATGACAAAGGGCTTTGACTCTTCTGGAGAAACCTCCCCTCAATTATCACTGTGATTCCTTCTTCAAAAGCTTCATATGGCGAGAGACAGCAAGTGTCCAACAGCAGCTCCATCAGGCGCTTCCTCCTGCTGGCATTGACAGACACGCGGCAGCTGCAGCTCCTGCACTTCTGCCTCTTGCTGGGCATCTCCCTGCCTGCCCTCCTGGGCAACGGCCTCATCATCAGCACCGTAGCCTGCAGCCACCACCTGCACACACCCATGTTCTTCTTCCTGCTCAACCTGGCCCTCAGCGACCTGGGCTCCATCTGCACCATTGTCCCCAAAGCTATGCACAATTCCCTCTGGGACACCAGGGACATCTCCTACTCAGGATGTTCTGCTCAGCTATTTCTGTATGTGTTTTTCATTTCAGCAGAATTTTCCTTCCTGACCATCATGTGCTATGACCGCTATGTGTCCATCTGCAAACCCCTGCACTATGGGACCCTCTTGGGCAGCAGAGCTTGTGCCCACATGGCAGCAGCTGCCTGGGCCAGTGCCTTTCTCAATGCTCTTCTGCACACAGCCAATATATTTTCCCTGCCCCTGTGCCATGGCAATGCCCTGGGCCAGTTCTTCTGTGAAATCCCACAAATCCTCAAATTCTCCTGTTCTAAATCCTATCACAGGGAATTTGGGCTTCTTGTGTTTTCCATCTCTTTAGGTTTTGGTTGTTTTGTGTTCATTGTTTTCTCCTATATGCAGATCTTCAGGGCTGTGCTGAGGATCCCCTCTGAGCAGGGATGGCACAAAGCCTTTTCCACCTGCCTCCCTCACCTGGCTGTGGTCTCCCTGTTTCTCATCACTGCCATTTCTGCCAACCTGAAACCACCCTCCATCTCCTCCCCATCCCTGGATCTGGCCCTGTCAGTTATGTACTCAGTGGTGACTCCAGCCCTGAACCCCCTCATCTACAGCCTGAGGAACAAGTAGCTCAAGGCTGCAGTGTGGAGACTGATGACTGGATGGTTTCAGAAACACTAAAGAGATGGGCAATTTCTGCAAGTTATTTATAAAAAAAAAAAAGTCCTTTATATTCCTTGTTCATTTTATTTTGGAGCTTCTTATTGCTTTAGTTATAATATTGTTCACAAAGAAAGGTCATTTTTTCTGCCATCTCTCTTTTTGTTTCTCTTCACATTTACTGTGACCCACTGACTGTGTCAATAAGGAGTTTTGCTCTTATAGCAAATAACTTCAAAAGAACTAAAGGATCTCTCAGCAAAGTTTTCTGCAGAGATCCCTCTTTTGTTGCCTTCTCTGGAGCTGCAGCAGCAATGTCTGTGTGCAGAGCTGGGGGCAGATCAATGCTGGCACAGCAGCTGTGCCCAGCAGAAGCGGCAGCACTTGATGTTGCCAGGGCTGCTGCCGTGGCCCTGCCCCACTGCCCTGGTGGCCCTGGTGTTGCTGCAGGGCCTGAGTGCTCTCAGGGCCAGGCACAGTCCTGGGGGTGGCAGTGCCAGGGCTGCAGCAGGGACAGGCCATGGGCACTGCTGGGGCAGAGCTGATGCCTCAGGCCAGGGCCTGGGGGCTCCAGGCTCCTTGCCCAGGCTCTCTCAAGAACACGGCCAGGCCAATGCTCAGCACAGAAAAGCCCTGTGAGCAGCCCCAGGCTGGCCGTGGGCAGGCTGGGGGCAAACAGCATGGCTGGGGCTCTGCAAGGACCCTGGGGCAGATGGGAAGGAGCAGCAGAGCAGGGGCTGATCCATCCACAGTGCGCTGGACAGCCCAGGGCAGCGTCCTAGAGCGTCCTCATGGAGCTGCCAACAACATCCCCCCTCTGCAGCCCTGGCCTCTCCCCCAGCTCACACAGGTGCCCCATCCTTGCAGGCACAGACACGGCAGCCCTGGCTCAGCAGCCCCTGTTTGCATTGCACACAGCAGGGGGAGCACCCCCACGCTGTTGGTGTAGGGACATGAACCTGAGGGAACACAAATGCCATCAGTCCCTGGGGCCAGCAAGGGCTGGGGGACACCAGGGAAACCACTCAGGTTTATTGGGACAAACCTTTGATATCATCAAGTCCAACCACCTTGTCTGCCCTGAGCCTCCTCCAGATTATTAAACCCCAGCTCCCTCAGGTCCTTTTAACCACACTTCTCTTCCAAACCCCTCACCAGCCTTGTTTCCCTTCTCTGGACACGCTCCAGCCCCTCCATGGCCTTCCTGAATTGGGGGCCCAGAACTGGGCACAGCACTCGAGGTGTGGCCTCACCAGTGCTAAGTGCAGGCAAAAAATCACTGCCCTGCTCCTGCTTGCCACACCATTCCTGATCCAGGCCAGGACCCATTGGCCTCCTTGGCCACCTGGGCACACTGCTGGCTCATGTCCAGCCTGCTGTCCATGAGTCCCTGCAGGTCCCTTTCTGCCTGGCCACTGTCCAGCCACTCTGTCCCCAGCCTGTAGCACTGCAGGGGTTGTTGTGGCCAAAGTGCAGGATCTGGGACTTGGACTTGTTCGACCTCACCTTGTTGGATTTGGGCCCTGGATCCAGCCTGTCCAGGGCCCTCTGCAGAGCCCTCCTACCCTCCAGCACATCCACACTCACACCCAGCTTGGTGTCATCTGCAAATTTGCTGATGCTGGACTCCTGTTTTACTTCCTAGTCAGTTCCCAGGTGTGTCAATACCTCTCTCCCTTCCCCCTCGCCCCCTTGCTGAGTGAGTTCTGTCAATCAGGCTTGACATTCCAGCAAGGCCTCGTGTAGTTGTTCACTTTCAAAGGATGCCCTTCAGGCCTGGGCTCATTGGCCTGTCTGGGTGTCCCTTGTCCCCTGGGACCCTGCCCCTCCCACCTGGTTGGTGCTCACCTGTCCCTTCTCCTCCCCCTGTACCGGAGCTTAAATTGAGCCAGGACCATGCGGTCGGTATTCTGTTGGAGCTGTTACCAAGATTCAGACGTCTGTGACCATGGAATAAAACTCTGGATATAAACCCTCCAACAGAATGCGCTCCTTTTGTCTTCACCGTTGTCTGAAGCCTTGCCACCTGAGGTAAACTGAGTTTCTAACCTTGGCCAGACTTGTTCCAGTGCCTGCTGCCACACCCAGCCAGCTAAAGGTGTCTCTAAGGTGAAATACCAGAGTTGCTGTCTTTGGCCCAGCAGCAAGGGTCAGATGAGCCCAGGCACGTTCTACCTGGTAATATTGGGATCTTATCGCAATAATACTTGAACAGAAGGACCCAAAGACAGAGTAAGCAGCAAAGGAAGTGACCGAAGAACAACCTTGGGTTGTTTTCCTTCAGAAAAGCAAACTGCAAGGTCACAGTAGGGGAATCTGATTCAAACAGCCTGAAATGCATTGGCAAGATCACCCATGTGTTTGAGCAGAGACAAGGACAAGGTCTGAGAAATATCTGAATTAAGTAAAAAAAGATCTTGAAAATTACCTGGACACAGGCAGACAGCCCTAGGAAGACAAGCAGCAAACAACTGTGGTCCTTCACAGCAGGGAGTCCATTTGCTGCTGCACTCTAGGTCAGCTGCAGCTATGGGCAGACACAAATTACTGCCTTGTTAAGAATTAATATTCAAGAGCTAGGTCTAAGTGCACAGAATGGGCACTGTCGCTCAGCAGTTGCCACAGATCCTATGAAAAATGGTGCCGTATCTGAGGCTCCCTGACATTTTCTGTAGGCAGAATCGCGAGTAATGCCACTTCCTGCACATTATTGACTCAAATCAACTGCATGGTGCCACATTTTGGGGCTGCCAGTGCAGTTTGCTGAGGTGCACAATCCCCTCACATCACCGATGTCATCTCCACGTACAAACAAGAGCAGCTTTGTTCCCGAACAGAAAAACCAGGAGCAGCAATTCCAGCACTACCTAAAACAGAACTGCACAACACACATCACAGCTCCATCGAAGAATTAATCGTTTGCTCTTCAATTTGTGACTGTCACGTAAAGCTAGCTGGTAAAGAGGTAATTATTTGTGTATTACTGCCTTTAAGACACCGAATATTTGTCACTTACTAAGTTATTCTCCTACTCCTTTCGCTCTTCCTTCTAGATGATGAGCAGCTCTGGAGCTTCCTGCAAGCCAGGCTCCCCAGACTGCGCCATCTCAGCAGCTGCTGCTGCCAGATCCACTTCCTGGATCCATTAGAACATGACCATGGCACTATGATTGGGTTCCTGCAGGATAACCTCCCTCTGATTTAGTGAGTCAGGCTGGCAGCTCACATGTTCAGCTTCCTATATTAGCTGAGGTGCAATTATGCAACAGACAAAGTCCCCTTTAATGCAAATGTCATCTCTTTATGATGCTATATGTGTGTTCATTAGAACTCTTGGTATCTGTAATATTTTATGAGTGTTATAGTTCCAGGTTCTCAATGAGAAGTGATAAAATCATAAAAACTCTGGTATTTGATTCCTTCTTCTCACCTTTCATCTTCTATTTACATGAGGTTGCACTAATGCCGTCAATTATCCAAGTATCATTTGGTTTTGGGAAGATGTACTTTTCCTACTTAGTGCTTAGATAAGAGAAATGCTCTGAACTGTATCATTTCAATTCTTTACAGCATGCATGCAAAGAGAGAGAGGTTATTGCTAAATTTTAGGACAGTCCTGATTTTATTTATGACTTCAGTACTGCTTTCCATTGTCATTTTTATTGATAACAACTTGCTATCTTTGATAGGAATTCTCAAGGTCCTTTGTGAACTCTTCCTTGCTATGGTCTCTTGGACAAATTAAAAAATTCAATCCTCTCAATGCTTTACAAACAAAGCTACCAATTAAAGTCTCATACAAGCTTGGAAAGGAGCTTATTTCAACTAAACCACTGGGAATATAAGCACTGGACAAAACATAAGGAGGCTGTGCTTTTTCAGTTGCAGAAATTTCCTTCCCAGTGACGCCCTGCTGTGATGCACGGTCACCTGGGCCAGCGCAGAGCTTTGACTACAGACCAGCACTGATTCAACCACTGCTACCACACCAGGAGGCATCAATGAAAACACAAGTGCCCGAATTATTTCACAGCAAAGACCCCACCAACGCATTTGATGCAATTTTCAGATTACCAACAAAACTGCTTTCTGTAAAAGCAACTCAAGTTCTTGTTTATATGTAAGTATATCCATGTTTTGGGCACAGACTGTGATATTCTCATTCGCCAAACATCCGGCAAGATGTTCACAGCCTCTGACCCAATAAATAATGTTTCCATATAATTTTACTACCATTATAAAGTATTTCAACTTTTAATAAATTTAAGACTCACTGAACTGTAAACAACCTATCCTTTACTTGGATACAAGTATCTTTTCCTGCTGCAGTTAAAATTATTAAAATTCCACAGGGACTAAATTCAATACACAATAAAATGAGAAAAAATTTGTCTATAAAAACTGCCTTAACTGGCTCTTGTCAAAAGTGTTGTAAAAAGTTCGTGATATATTGTCAATGGGACTCAAATGTTGTACAGGGGCAAATTATAATAATGCTTCATCTGGACTCTCCAAAGAAAAGGCAGATTTTTAGTTGCTATCATTGCTAGTGGTTGGTTTCTTCAATGTCAATACACCTAGTGCTTTGAGACAACAAAGCCAGAACCAGTAGTAATCCTCCTCAGTATGAAATGCTATCATCCTGGATTAAACCAAGTAGAAACAAGAGCTCCAAGAGCTTCTTTCTACGAAGACAATTACCAAAATGGCTGAAATCTGGTACTTACTTATGAAACAGCCGTCTCAAATAATAAAAGCGTAATTTGCTTCCAAGAGAGTCCAAGTTAGGCAGGACTCCAAAGACAATAGTCTTTGGACTATGATGCTTACAAGCAGCCAGGGAAAGAACACCAGGGAAGGATTCCAATTCCTCGGAGCATGGTGCCAACTGAAAGCATTTTGGGACTGCTGTCCCCAGGGGGAATCCCAGGGGCCTGAGCTCAGGATCTGCACTCAACGCACAAGAGCAAGAAGAGGCGCCCCCTGACCTCAGGGATCAGTCAGTGCTGGGAGCAGTTTGCCCCCGACCCCTGGCCCAGGATCCCCCTGCCCTCTGTTCAGAGCCCATCCCTGCCCTGCAGCACTCAGCCATCCCTCCAGCAAACCCCGCCGGGTTCTGCCAGGAGGAACCCCTGCTTTGTGCTCAGAGATGCCCGAGGGCTCAACTGCTCACACTTCCCAAGCCAGCAGGAACCCAGACATCCACGCACTGGGAGTGCATCCCTGAGTGACAGGTACACGCCACACAGACAAAAGCTGAAACAAACTCATGTCTAAAACTAGCAATAAACAGCTACTAGGATTTTAAGAAGTCACCAAAAGTATCAGTCAGATAATTCCAGATATTTCCACTAAGAAATAATGATGCAGCTTTTGTTAGGCACTCTAAAAAAAAATATTCGCATTATTAAAGCACCTACCTCACCACATTTAAAAACTCTTACTCAAAGTCAGTAAATCCCTTTATGAAATAGGAATAACCACCAGTTCTATATTCCAACCCAGGCTGATGCAATTAGTGTAGGACTTCAGTAGTTTGCATTACCCCTGTAATCATAAATTATGTACCTATCTTTTATTACACTTACTATGGTGAGGAGGTTACAGGAATTACTACAAAAGAAAACAACAAAGCCCCTCCAAGCCAGAGCTTGATATTTTGTCTCACTATCTGTGTTTCTCTCATCCATACTGAAAAACACTTCAGAAAATGAACTCATTACCTCTCCTTTCCAAAGCAGTAAGTATGAGGTACACACAGGAAGAACAAATTTTATTATATATTTATGTGCCAACTCACCTGGAAACATCAATGATCTTTGTGTTGTGTTTCCTCCACCCTCCCCAGCCATCAGGGGAGGGTGGAAGATTCTGTGTTTTTTGACACAGAATCTAAACCTTAGAAAACAGCATAAAACCTAACAGTTACTATAATAATAAACCAGGCCAAACTGCAAAGGGAGCAACTCAGACTTCTTAGTTTGTGTTCCTTTTTCACATAGCCATTATTAGGTTCATCACCTTCAGGATCTCCACATAAGCAGGCAACAAAAAAGAAGCTGAGGAAAACCAAGGTGATTCCTCAGGGAGAGCTCAGGGCACCCTCCTCACCTGTGTTTCTTTCTCCCCTTGGAGGGTGAGAACTTTTCTGAAAGGAAGTGAGTGCCAGCAGCTGCTGCTGCCAAGGCAGAAAACAGCAACAGGGGAGAGCTGAGAGAACACAGGACCAGCTCATGGCCTGGAATACACCCTAAAAATCTGTGGGGAACCAAAAGGATACAAGAGCCAGCTGTGGGTGCTTTTGGTTTGCATCATGGGGTGATCCTGAAATGAAAACTGAAATGCAGGAACATCCTTGTGACTGTAAGTACTTCCCCCACCAGTACTAAGCTTTTTATATCCTCAATATTCTTGACTTAAGCCCACAAAAAAAGACACAAAACTGTACTGAAACCTATCAGAATATATACCATCCATATTATATTCTAACTACAGTTGCTGAGGCTGAGTATTTGTTATAATTAATTTTGCTTACTAAGCACCACAGTATCTTCAAGCCAAGTTTGGTCAGTGACCAGCCAAAACCCATTTTTAATGCTGACTCCATTTCCCACAGTACCTCCATGTCTGCCCTCTCCCCAGTGAGCCCTCGGGGGCACTGAGGGCTCTGGTTTAAATAAGACCAAACAGATCAGAGCAGTAGATGGATAAATTAGATAAAGAGATTCCCAAACAGATTCCCTCCCTGTACCAGGGCCTGCGTGTAAAAGGCTGTTTTTGGGGGGCTGTGGAGGTGGAGTTTTTTTGGTCTTTTTTTCGTGAGGCAGATTTTTAATTAAATGTCAAATCCAGCTTGGCACTGGAAACATACTGTATGACTCTAATTTGAGGAAAAGCTGTCAGCTTGTCTCTTCCCCAGTCAAACTCCATCTGCTCTACAGAGATCAGTCTGGGCTATGGATCACCATTTGGCAGCGTTTTGTTCTGTGCATGGCTCTATAACACACAATGCAGGGCACAAAAAAAGACCACCATCTATTTTGGAGTTACAGTTCCCAAAGTATTGAGGGTATTTCAGCCGTTTTCTATGCCACTAAATAACAATAAATGTAAAATATTGCCTAGCTTTAGAGCAAAGGCACAAAGAGCAAATCCATTCACATCTGCCACTCTTCAACCAATTTTCACTATGAGTTGAGCTGAATTACAACCAAACCCTGCTCTTCCTGGAAGGGACACCTCTATACTCCGGTGGCCTAATAGACAGAACAAGGTTTTAAAAGCTGGTCTTCCTGGTTTTCTTGAAAACTTCTGACTTCACACTGCACAGCCTCAAGGACATCACTTGACTTCATGAACTCTCAGTTTTCATTCTGCTAATTTGTTATTGCTTTGCACCAACTCCTCACCTGCTACTTAAATTCATTCCTACCCGCACGGATGCACTGCATTTGATTAGTTCTGCTACTAGGTTTTGCTAGGACCTAATTATCTGCCTGAACTTTTCTCTTTATCTAATTTATCCATCTACTGCTCTGATCAGCTCTGCATCCTCTCCCACAGTGCCTACAGAAATCATATAACTAACTTGGGGACCAGAAGAAAACTTGGTCCCAGCTCTGAACTGCAGTAACAGGAGTTAGCCTGAATGGATTATTGAAATAGCTGCATGTTGTATCAGTATCAGTACAGCTTGTCTCCACTGGGCTATGGATCTTTCTGCCAGAACACATTAAGGTTTAGCACCTCTCTTTGATCCACTGGCTGTTTCCCCCTCAAAGACCAGAAGCCAGGATCAAGCGAAGACCCTTGGATAATCTCACATCACAGCTCGTGGCTCAGGGAAGGCATCTTTGAAGGGTTTAACAGGAATAAGAGAAACACAACAGGGACAGCTCATGTGAGAGGAGAATGGAGTCCAATTTGCTGCAAGATTCTTCACCTGTGCCGAGCTAATTAAGACCACTAAGCACAGTCAATTTACCCTGAAGAGAAGAATCCTGCATTAGGCACAGGAGTCTGTCAGAGCACATTCTGCATGCCATGGAAGAGCACAAATAACCTAAGATAAGCTGGCTTTAAGATCCAGTTGTAACTAGGCCATACAAATTGCTCCTTAAGCTCCAGCTTTGATCAGAGGGGTTCACCAAAGTCAGGATAAACCCCAATGTAACTGATACAGAAGTGGAGCTCATAGCAATTGCAAGTTGTTACTGGAACTCTCCCCTATTAAGATGTGGGCATGCTACCTCAAAAGAAGCATTGACAAATATTCAAAATAGCAGTTTTATTCTTAAACTTTTATTGGGAAGTGGAAATAATTCAGCAGTATTAATACTGCAGTAATGCATTCTTTAAAGAATAAATTAAAGTAGTATATTAATTATATTTTACAATCCAAAATAATATTCAAGAAACCAATTTCAGACAAACCACAGGACAGGAAAACTTAAGCAAATGTGAAAAGAACTTCTAAAGTGTGCTAAGTATATAGAGATGCATATATTTACTCAATATTTAAAAGCCAAGAAAAAGCATGCATCTCTGCCTCAGAAAATGGACTGAAACTGCCCATTCCAGAACCTACTGTGAATGAGGGTTGAGATCCAGAGTTCAATTCCATGCCTGGCACAGTAACACCCATTTTAATGTAGGAACTACTGCATGTAGGTGTAACTTACAGAGTACCATGAGTAGCCAGTCCTGCCGAAGGATGTTTACTGTGCTCAGGATGAACACAAAGGTGAGACAGCTTCTAATTAGTCTCCAAAGTTCAATTCAAACTTCATTTGAACATCTAACTTCTCTAGCACCGAGTGGACATAACACCACAATATGCAACATATCTTGCAACAGCAGAGTTCTACCTTAGGGCCAATACTCTATTGTTTTCAAATATTTACTCCAGTTTTGTGTGTTCTGCAGACCATCAGCCATGTGTTGAAAAAACAAAGCAGCTCACATGCTTTTTCATTTACATTGACACTAACTTGTTTTCTTTCCAAATTCAGAGTGACAATAAAGTAAACATAAAAGACAGCTGCTTATTCTTTGCATTAGATGTGCACTTTTCCAATCTTCTACCTCTTTGTCCCTCTAACAAACAACAGGTTTTATACTCTGATAAAGTTGGCAAAAATTAAGATGTAGATATTGCCAAATTGTATTCTCCCTGTAATTAATCTGCCCTCTTAAATCTCCTTAAGGTGTGAGACAACACACATACATGAAAAATATGTGAAAATTATTTCAGAAAGTGTCCACGTGTAAATAGTCAATTAATTAGTTTTTCATGTCTGAGAAGTCACCAAACATGAAAAACTCCAGCTAGCTCACCACACCAATCACTCCTGTACATTTACTGAGGAAGACTCAAACTTGTGAAGGAATGCAGATCTCTTCATTCAGACTTGGTATTTCTCAAAATATCCAGTGAGCTCTGAAGTAAGGGAAAGCTTCCATGCTCTCTGCCACTAAAATCATGCCTGCAAGACATTTACATATGGTGAGCAGGAGAGTCGTAGCTAGTAAAAGCCTGAAAAAACTCCAGCGGCACACTGGGCATCCCATTGATTGTGCTGGACATATTTTTAAAAAGAGGGCAAAACGTGAAAAGCAGAGGAAATCATCTGCCACCAATACTGCACTTCACAGTGCAGTCCACATTCAGGTCAAATGTATTCTGTTGTGAGGGCACACATCACCCTGAGCATTTCCAGCAGTCACTCTCACATTATAAAAATAAATAAAAGTAAATAAATAAAAATACCCAAGCATAAATAAAAATACCCAAGCTCCACTTAGCACACTGGTGAGGAGATGCTCCCTGCAGTTACACCAGTGGTAAGGGTGAGGACAAAGCCATCTTTTCTTTAAGCAAGCACACTGCCCCGCGGTGTGGGTGCCGCCCAGGAGTGAGAACCTGGTGTTCTGGGGCAGCTCTTTGCACCCCTCACGTCCTCTCAGCAGAGCTGAAATCCCGCAGGGGCCCGAGGTACTGGAACACCTTACACAAACACCAGCTCCTTCAAAAACACCCATTACAGCAACCCAGCTCCTGTGTGCTGCTTCAGATGCAATTCAAGGGTTTACTTGCCACCTAGATTTGAGCCTTTTTGCATCCTTACACACAGGAGTTACCAGCTAAAGATGCCTCTCCCAGATTTCAATTGAAATAAATTTAATTTCTGTATTTATCAATACAGAAAAAAGGAGGTAAAGCAGCCTGGCAATGCACAGCCATGCATCCAATCTACAAAGTTGAGCACTTTCAACTCTTATTTCCAATTTCATGACAAAGAAAAGGTCTTTTCCTTATTCCAATAACATACTGCCTCTTCCCCTTTCATTTTAAATTTTCTGTGTAAAAGGTATTTTCCAGATCTGAATAAGTCCTATTCTATTTCTCCATCCACTCCACACTTATTTTACTCCTGTTTTGTACAGGGAATTTCTTACTCCTAGCTCAAACAGAAGGAGATAATGGGGAACTTGTACAGTAAAATATAATGACATTTTTAATTTTGAGGTTAGATTTTTTTGGTTGGTTGGTTTTTGCTACAAAAACTGTTGGATTTCTTGAGGTTTAATCTCAGACCCTGGTAGTATTAAGTCAGAGGAGTTTTTTAAAAAGTACTTTTGTACCCAGAATGGATTTAGCACACCATAATGAAAATGGCTGGCTGGCTATTTGTAGGTGTTTGTTTTGAGTTCAATAAAAACACCTGTACTGAGACAAAACCTGAAACTCCTTGAAGGACTGGGTACAAAGGTTTTATTTCCAGGATTTCAGAAAGAACCTTAAACTCTACACGGTTTTTGTAGCTATTAAGCTGCGATCATGCACCCACTCTTCTCCATTCCCCTTTTTAAATAAGTGTTTCCAAGCAATTCCCATGGCAAAGAGAGAATGAGGACCAAGGCTAAAGCAACAATAGTTTCTTTACTGCCTGTGAGCAGTGGAAGACAGAAAACTTGGAAGACAGAAGACAGCCTTGTCACCACATTTCTTGTGCTTCCAAACACTGCCCTGATCCGTTCTGAAGCACACTGCCCGAACTGAGAAGCAAAGCCTGCATTTTCAGGAGCAGAAAGGAGAGGTTTGCCATGTCTGAGAGAAGGTTTCAAACACTGCACAAAGGATGAGTGAAGGAAAGCAAAGGCTCCAGAAGACATCAGAGCTCTCCTCCCCGCCAAAGCCAACAGCACTTGAAAGAGCATTCCCGTTTCAGTGGAGACTTACAACATGTGCTATGACTCTTTTTATGGGACCACTGCTGTTTTCAACAGACTTCTCATGGCAGCAAAGGATTTTTCCTGAAGGGCTTATTCTTTCTAGGGGGATAATTATTTTCTGTGACCCTCTCAGTTCCTGTATCAGGACTCATTTCTAGAAGAGTGATAGACCATTTCTGGGATTATTCCAGAGGTGTTATGCTTTGGTGGTGGTAAATCTGCCCTCTAACAGAAACAGGTCTTTATTTTGCAAGTGAGCTTTGTCTACTATGGGTAACTGACTGGAAGTCAATTTGGACAAGAGAAGAAATAATTAGAATTGCAAATTTTAGACAAAGCTTTGCGCTCCTAATTTGTATTTGCAGGGTGTCACTCAAGAGAAATTTCTCTTATCCTCCAAGCTGTCAGGTTCTTTTCAGCATTTCTTCAAACTACCGGTGAAACCAAATCTTAGAGTGTTAATACTGACATCAACTCTTTTATTTTTACTTTTATTAAATATAAGTGACTGTGGAATTTTACAAAACATTTTACTAGAGTTTCACACAAGGTTCTTAAGTCTATTGAACCTTAGGAAGAGATTATCAGGTGAGGACAATACACCAGGTATCATGTCCAGCTGGATTTATTAGCAAGCTCATTATCTTTAGACTTGGAATAAAATACTAAATAGTCATGTTTGATTGCTGACCATGAGATGCTAATGTAGGCAGATGAACTGCACATTCACTCGGTCTCCTTTCCTGCTCACGTCAGGCCTTCCCTGTGGCTTTAACACATGATCTGATCTAATAGAAAAAGAATTGCCTGTAAGCCTTGTTTTAATCAACTAAATAATAGAATATCCTGACTTTGATGATCCTTGTGGGTCTTTTCTAAGTCCAATTCCATGAAACAAGAGATTATGTTTAAAAAATTAAAGATCTCAAGCCATGATGTACAAGGATGATGAAGCCATCCCACAGAAGAAGTGCGGCTGCACATCAGTAGCCTCTACCTTTAAGCAAACACCAGAAAAAGGAGCCAAAGGGTAGAAAAACCCTAAGACTCTGCATGAGGCTAAAAGCACAACTTGAACCACCTTTGTCTCTGGACCCAGTATAACAGCTCTGCTCATAAGAGAGCCAAGAACATTTAAAGTAGCAATTTTTGCACGTAAAGCACCAAGTGTTTTCATGTAAGCTGACTGTCAGTAAGATGCATTCCTAGCACACTGTGCCATTCCATCTCTCAAACCTTTCAATAGGAGACTGCTCACCCCAGGCCACCCAATGCAGATCTGTACCTGGCCTGGCAGACTGTCACAAACACTCCCTGACCTTCAGGGATGATCTAATGGTTCCTGTCTGCCCACACAGAAATAAAATATTACTCCACAGCCATTAGAACAGGGGCATATTTGGCAAATGATGGCTAAGCAGAAGGAGAACATGAGTCTGAAAACGCACAGAGAGATGAAGATAAAGTATTTAGTGCTCTATATGCAGTAATAGCAAAAGTAAGAAAAGGAACACAGCATGTCACATCAAAGAAAAATATTTTAACAGACCGTGGAGAAATTTTTCCAGAGAGATTTCCAATTTAAATGTCACTGCTTTTAAAGTGAGCATAGGAAAGTGTTAGGAGACAGTCTGAAAAAGTAAAAACTGACTCTATGTGAATGGCCAGCCACTCCCAACTTCTGGAGTTGAGAGTGAAGCACACACACCAGAACAAACCCACAAAGGCACCCCTGCACCCCACCCTCCTGAGCCCCCCTCATGCTTACAGCAAAGGAAAGGAAAACTGGCATTCTCGCAGATCTGAAACAGCTCTTTGAGAGCTTGTTTAACATATCCCACTGCCTCATTGTCAATTCCTCTAAGGATAGAACACTGATGCAACAGAAAACAGTGCAAAAATACCAAAACTTGACAAGCTTTCATCGTAACATTCTAACAGAAATGCTCCCTTGCATGTGTGAGCATACACAAATGCTCAAGTGTGAGCACAATGCACCCCTGAGACTTTCATTCCCATTAGCTGTTTTATTCTACAGAAGGGAACTATCAAATTGTATCGAGATATTAAATTCCTTCCTGGTACAACTTGCACTGGTAGAATTATCTCAGGATATTTCTGAGCAGTTTTGCTGAACTGACCTTAAGGAAGGACCCTCTCTGCTTAGCACAAATCCAAAATAATCACTTGAAATAATGACTTGCTCTTCCTCCCTAACTAGTACTATTCAGTTTCAGATTGGAGTGTAGTACCTTGTCATGGTGGATACAAACAGAAATAAGCAATACAGGTCATAGCAAAACTTTGCTGTGCACTTAGACTATGTAGGAATACACTTACAAAATCACGTATAGAAATAAGAAAACACATGCAATCAGGTTTTGGTTTATATGAAACTATTGCCATGTTTTCAAAGATAAATGTCTCCCTCAACTACACAGCCTACAATTTATAAGCCTACAATTTATATGGGACTACTTCCCATAAAAGTTTGAGTATCTACCATCATTTTACCAAACTGCAGTCCACCATCCCAGTATTTTGATTCTCTACCAAACAAGTAACTACAACAGAACTGAGTTTCAGGGAGACAAAGCTTCTCTGCCTGCCATTGGTGTGTCTGTGCTGCACAGCCCTGAGAAATCAGGATGTCTGGTGATCCACCGGATGTCAACTTCTGGGCTGCCACCCCATCTACCTGTGCTACCAATAACATCCCTGAGATCTCCTCTCCAGGATTTCCCAAGAGCATCACAATCTGTCACGCTCTGCGCACAATTAAGAGCACAATTAGGACACAGAGAACAGACAGAGGGTGAAAATATCTCATGGATTTCTTCTAACTATTCCCAAGTCTGTCCCTACCCTTGATCAGAACTGCAATTCCAGGAGAAAGAGACTAACAGAAGAATTGGCTGCAAAATCTGGGTTTGATGGAGAATATGTACACCCAAAAATGTGTTTTCAAGCCTGTGACAGGGATGGGTCCCTCTTGATCCTTTATCAAGAGATTTTAAAGGCTTGTAAACAACTTCATGAATAAATCTCTTCAATCCAGTACATTGATACTTCCAGGATTATACCAGAACAAACGTCCATAAACATTACAGGCTCAAGTTTTCCATCTCTATATGCCATGTGTAAGTGCATTTCCTCTTTGAAAAGTCTAACATACTGCCTTCCATTATCTCATCTGCAGTAACAAAATCTGTGTAAAACCAGAGTGACCTGGTGGTTTTCCTCCAGATACTGTTCAGGTTTTCTTCCAGATACTGTGAAGAAGTTGCTTTAAAATTCCAAGTACTCATACAGATATGTTGGCAAAGCGTGCCTATTCATCTGGGTTTGCTTTTTTTGTTTTACATCAAGCAATGGTTGTCGTTACTGTAAAAATTATGACATATAAGGAGGTTTTCCAAGGCAGCTAGAAGAATGAGTCAATAAAATCCACTAATGGCAAAAGGAGTATGACATACAAGAATGTCATGAAAACATCTGAAATGAAATAACAAAAGGAAACATGTTACTTTAAGAAGAAAAAAATCCCACCCAGAATTTAAATATACTGCTGTCTTCAACCAAGTTTTACAGTTATAACAACACATCAAGACTAATAAAACATATCCCCAAATCTAATGTATCCAATGCACAGATGACAGGAGTAAATCCCACAGTACAATAAAAGCGTTAGTCTTGACAATTTGTCATTCCTTCCCTGCTGTAACTTCTGCAAGTTTCAGGCCACACATATAACACATTTGTGAACTGTAAATTCAAACTCACAACTGACTTGGTTTAATCTCTGTTACTCTTAAAGATTAATGAGTCTAAAAAAGCTTGTAAGAATAGGAAAACACAAATCCTCCGTTACAATAGAAGCAAAACCCAGGCCTGAAAACTTTGGTTGTGTGTGGGTGATATATCCTGGAAAAGCCAGAGAAGTCTTTCCAACGAATCCCTTGACATAGCTAAATATCATGGCACAAGCTGCAATAATATATGCATTACTGTCCCCTCACTCAGTTCCCAAGGCTCACATTGCTATTCAACTCTGCCACTTGGCACGCTAATAGGAGTCCAGAAAATGATAATTACCCTTAGGGGCTACATTCAAAAGCTGCCCTTCCCATTAAAGAGGCTCGTTCATAGCCCAGGTTAGTTCACATTTGAAAGGAAACCTCATGCCATTTGCCAGACTCCTGAGACTTCCAAAATAGCATTATTTGATTAACAACCTTGACTTTTTATTGCTGTTGATTCTTGAATCCAGAGTAAATAAAATAACAAAATATCAACAGTGTAGTTCCAAAAATAATGTAATTAAAGGAACAACTGCTATCTGTTCTGAGGAAGACTGGAATGCTAAATATATTTTAAATATCCAAACAAATATGAACAGTGGAAAGCTGCCAACTCAGATTCTATAAATATGGCCCAGGCAAGGCCAACCTTTGATTGGCTCTCTCTAATCCGGCCACATCACTGCCAAAAACAGCAATAACAACCAAAGCAAAGGTACTTTTAACATAAAAACCCAGGAGATGATTGCCAAAAGCACTCTGAAGAAGCAACATAGTCAACCCCCATCTACTTGCTAGCATCCACGAGACTTAACAAGTCAGGTTAAACAATCTCGTAAGCTGTAAATCACTTGTATTTGTGAGACAAGCTCCATGTGGGGATTTCTTTCCAGGACAAACATAACCAAGGAAAGTTGCAGCCATCTTAAATTTAGTCTTAATGATAAAATTACAGTTACTTCTCCCATGTAATTCTCAGCCTTTTGATCCTGACACTGGCAAATTTCTAATTCTGCACAGTCACCACAGAAATGTGACATCACAAACACACGCTCAAAATTTTATGAAAAAAATTAGTACCTGTGCTTAAACTTAAAAAGCTTTGGAGATTCACTATTATTCCCCAAAATACCTCTTGTTATCAAAATTACCAAATTAAATGTAATTTGAAATCAAAGTAGACATAAAGCAGTGTTTTTTATTTAAAAAACTTATAAATCAGGTTTGCAGTACTCATTTGTAGATGATGAAGCACCGTGAGCATCACACAGGTGACTAATGATTACTGAGCACGTTAGCTTGGCCAGGTACCTTATTCAGCTGCTTCATCTATCATCCTCTATCTCCCTCAAAATAACATGACTTCATCTTGCATCTCTCATAGCCTCCCCTTAAGTTAATCACATGTAGTCAAAATGCAGACCATAAAACACAACTGACTAAAAACCAAATCAAGGCTCACATTTCTCCCCAAGTAAAATATGCTGTTAAGAACACCTTGTCTCCTTCTAATCTGATTTTCTCCAGAAGCACAGGCAAAACGTACTAAATGACAAATAGAGAGTAAAGGTGCTTCATGGGGAAAGTCTGTAAGACGTTGTCTTGGGGAACCAAGCTGCCATGAAAAAACAGTAAAATTTCTAAAATAACGTCCAGAAAGAAGTTTATTTAGTTAGAGGTGAAGCAGAAATTCAATTACTGATAGGGTCTGTTTATGCATTTTGAATAATTTGCTATTTTCATGAAATCTACCTGTAAACAAACGTGCTACTGTAGAGGGGCACAGGACAATGACCTTTATTACCAAACTCAGCAATGCCAATGTCCAACCTCCCACAGGACAGACCCTTGGCTTGTTCTGTAATCAACTCTCCCCTTGTTTGTCAAATCCCTCCCTGTCCTCACTTCTGCCCTTGGGTCGCTTCATGGACTTCCTAGGCTTCTCTTTGTTAATGCTTCATTCTCTTAAACCACTGAGAACATGCACAACTGAAGAAAAAGAACCTTCTCATTTACAAAAGGGATCTTTTTTCCTGCATTCTTACCTAATTTCTTCAAGAGGCCACATATCCTCTGAGGTATTAGACCAAGCTCAGCAGGAAGTCACACCAGAAAGAAGAACCTGTTCTTATCTAAGGCTGTGCAAAACCCAAAGGTAATTTTTTATGATACTTGTCCTGAATTAAACCCACAGGGCAGAGAGGCAGACACCACCTCTAGGAGAATCACTTCCATCTGAATGACCATCCAAACTGCATCCTTACTGTAAAACCTGCCCTTATAACTCCATTTTGGTTCTGGTTTCTGCATCTAAACAACATCCTGGTCCACAGCAAGAGTTAGGAATTTTGCTGCTGGCTTTACTGAACTATGCTGGTCAACCTCAGAAGTAGGATGCTAAGCTTGAATTCTATGCTAATGTCTAACTAAAACTGTATTCCTTAGCTTCTGATAGCACTTGGCTGTAATGCTTCTAATGAGTTCATCATTCTAAAGCATGTCCACTTTAGGACTGCTTCCAATGGCAGTAAAGAATGGTCACATGGGGTTAATACTGTTCTTGGTTGAGCTAAATGCCAAACCAGCACTTAACTGCAGAGCACAAGAACGTAACTGTACAAGATCATATCAGTGCTTGTGGTCTTACACAAAAGCTTGGAGGATCCTGAACTAAACAGTTCTGACTCAGCTCATTCATACTTCACATATTTATTTCTGCCCTAAATTCATCCTGCTTTTTCCTGCTTTCATCTTTTTCTATGTTTTTGTAGAACTATCTTGCCTCACTTCTTGTTTATTATAATTACAGCAACATTATGGCCATGTCACAAGCAAGTAAGGAAAATACAAATCAAAGTTGAATCTAAAGTACAAGAGTAAGGCCCTAACCTATGCTGGGCCAAATGCCACTGATATTAATTAAACTCTCCGTGTTTGAGCTACAGTGCTCTGTCCTTCTTGGAATGGATCTTTTCCAGCTCATTCGCTGCTGACTGAGCGCACAGCACACCAACCCTCCCCTGCTGCAGCACTCATCACCTTCTCATCAGCGGCCATTAAACAACTGGTATGCAACGTACTGGGCATCTCTCAATATTGAATTTATTCAACTCCTCTACTTCTGTTTTACACCATATCCTCTCCAAATTAACCATACACTCCCCTGTTTCACCGTGATTGCCATTCATTATAATACAGCGCTTGGGTTTTGTTAACATGACAGCCCTGTAGTTCTACATCATTGTTGTGATCCATGACCTTATTATTTAGTCCCTAATCTCAAACTCAGCTTTACTACAAGAAACAAGCAGCCTGAAATGTCAGTAATTTGCAAAGTGAACAAAGATCAGATCCATCAAGTACAACATGTGCAAAACAAACCGTGACATTTAGGTCTGTGAACTAAATAGCAACCATAATACACAAATGTAATTTAATAATCCATCTCAGAACTAGAAGTCTAGAACAACACTCCAAAGCCCTCTCCCAACCATCCTCCGTCATTTGTGTCGTCTTATTCCCTCTTCCCTTTATCTGCCTCCATCTGTCCCCTTTGCTCCATTTTCTCCGTGTCCTACCTACACTTAAGAGTTAGACCACACTAAGGTAATTTGTCAGCCCACTGAATTCCTGCTGCCCACATCAGCGGGCTGTCTCACTCTTGAGCTGTGCTCCATGTGTTGCAAAGGAACACTGTAAATAACAGTGCTGCCTGCAGGCAGAGCTGTCCAGGGGCTGGAACAGAGCCTTGCTGGGGCAGCTGCAGCCTTTTCCTTATGCCCCATTCCCGTCTGTTCTGTGCTGCACTGTCTGCAGCTCATCCAGAGTGGGATTCTGCTCTTTCCAGTGAAAATCTCAACTACACAGATGTCCTTGAACTTCAGAGAGAAACACATGTTTCTAAAAGACCATTTTCTTTAAAGCAGAAAAAGAAAATAATTTGGATAAATTGTATCCCAGAAGAATCTAGTCCTTCCTCCCAAATACAAAGCTCATAATTACTGCTTTTTATGTAGGCAATTAAATGTTACAAGAGATGGGAAGATGAAACTGAATTCTATCACTGGTTTCTCATGAAGAAAAAACTGGAAATCTTCATGTGCTTTGGTATAAGATTTTCTAGATTTTGTTTTGCATGTAACATGTCTAATAAGCACAATTCCATATGTTTCAAGTAGTCTGTGACAGAACAGTTTTCTTAGAGATGAAAATTTGTTTTTATTCTGATTGAATGAAAAATAAACCTTGACATGTTTGAAAGCTCTCTTTTAATTGAACTGGGATAAAAATGAAGATAAAGAACTGAAGGAGGTACAAAAGGTAATGAAAACCTACACCACACTGCAAAAACCAACCACATCTGCAATACACCAACCAACCAGGGAGCACTTAAGTGATACAGAGGATTTATCATAGAGTTCCATCACAAACATTATTTCTCAATATATTCTTCCCCAACAGTAAGTTCTACACTTGCTGTCAACAGCTTCCAAAACTGTAACTTTTAACTCTACTGCAGCTTTTCCAAAACCACCAGAACTGTCTGGCAACTAAAGCTAACAGTAACTACTCTTTCCCATATTAAATGTAAAAAGAAAACTCTACAATTTTCCGTAATTATTCAACTATTTAATCAATAGAACAAAAGAGTTAACAATTTTAACACCGTTCACCAGGTCATGCTCCTACTTGTTATACTTTACCCACTTAACACCTATGGTGGACTGAATGTAAATTATGTTTCACTTGCATAGTTCTAGCCCCATTTCTGACAAAAACTTATTTCTCCTAAAGTAAAATATATGCTGAAAATAACAGGAATTTTTCTGAAATTCTGAAGAAACAGTAGCAGTTTTACGACTCTGAAATGACCAGGCTATCACCTCTTGATAGCCTGAAAGATTAAGAATGCTTTTCAGGTATGTAATGCAATTTACAGAGGTCTTGTTACTTTTCATTAGGTTAATCATCATTTTTGTGGTGGTTGATCTATCAGTTGCCAAAAAAATGAATGAGCAACAACAAAACTAACTGGACAGCAATTCTACCATTACTTGGCTTATCCATAGTATGACACCCAAGTACTGCCATGGAGGTAAGTGCTTTACACTCTATTAAAGAACACCAATTTCAATGCCATTGATGGAATGAAGCAAAGAACTAAGCCTACTGAAACTAAAACAAAAAAGTACAGAAAACACAGGAGCAGCACAACACACAACAGTCCAAAAGCCCCCGCTCAAAACCATGTCTTACTATGGAAAAATACAGGACTTGCCTGGCAGTAATAATACTGTGTTTTCTTGTGTACTAAGATCTGTATGAATGACAAGTACTCTAAGAAGAGGAAAAAAATGGAGGAATTGCAGCAAATTACTGCAAGCAAGAGAACTGATCAAATTTGTGCCATATGGAAACTAAGCTACCTAGCAGCACCTCAGGTAAATTAAAAAAGAACATTTCATAATGCTGAGAAGTCTGTACAAGTCTCCACTCAAAAAGTGGATTTGATTTTTCGAAATCAACCCAATTAGTTTAAATTACACTTGATGTAAATCCTCTTTCCTAAAACTCTTCAAATTAACTTCTCTGTTTTACTAAATCACACACAGATACTGTGCTCTGCATATGAATCACTTCATATGATGAGCTGTCTGCATTAATTTTATTTCACCAGATTAATACTAATACTCTGTTTTGACAATTAAACAAGCTTACTCAAAGGCAGAAAATACAATACATTAAAATGTGTTAGGTTATCCTGGCATCTCCAAACTTCATGAAGACTACCGTTCATTTCGGGCATAGAAAATGAGCATTAAAAATATTTAGCCTCAATAATATAAAACCACATTATAGCTCATAAGAACCAGTTTTGATTTGTACAAACTGTTGGTTGACTCTCAGACCAGCAAGATACCATTCAAGTATTTTTCTGAGAATGCCTACAATTCTTCAAATTGAGCAGTTATATGTACTTCAGAAGGTACATTTTAACTTATATGTACTTCAGAAGGTACATTTTAACTTAAAATGTAAGGATCCAGTGGCTGCTAAGCAGAAAATAATTCATTTGGACTTTGCCTGCAGATGTTCCAGTGTTGCAGGGTCTAACTCAAACACAGTATTTACGCAGGTTTTAATTTGCACAACCAGTTCACATCTTTAAGCTTTCAAAGCCAACTGGGCACTTGAAATATTTTGACACTAATGATTTGAAATGTGCTTTCTTAGTGGCTAATTAATGAACTGAGTATCAGCTTAGGCAGAAGTGTGACATAGGATATGGACCAGTAGTCTCCCCATCCAGGAGTTTCTTAAAAGATGTTACAGAACAAAGGCAGATTGGTTAAAAACAGACAACTACATGCAGATACGGCTCCAGTCAGCATCAGCTGCAACTCCATTTAGTACTGAAGGATAGTTATTCTGTACAGTCATTGTAGTTACACAACCTTTAACTGCACTTAGTTAGATTTTAGAAAGGGCTATTAATACCATAGTAAAGGTACTTGCAATGGCAAATCAGGCTCAATGAGCCTGAAACCCAAGTTTTAAAACAGATATAAAAGGTGCCACAAAAAAAAATCTGGTGCCTAGTAACATTTCATCTTCCCCTATTTAAGTGAGGCGTAATCTTTACAGACGAGCCCCTCTGATCTCCTGTTTATTCAAAGGCCAAAGCTCCCAGGACTTCACTTCTCTAGTTCACTCAAGCACATGGAGAAATGTCAATGAAAACACCCCCAAAACTCAATGTTTATTTTCAACTGCTGATAACCTGAGCAACACATTATGCACATTTAAAATGGTAATAATCTTGGATTTTGGTCAATTTATCTGTGTTTCAGAGACTGTGCCATCTGACCATCTCCCAAAATCCTGCACTCCCAGCATCACAGCACAGAACACCATTACTGATAACCACATCTCTCTACTGGAGAGAAGGAGAAGTTACCTTGTTTCCCTCAGTCTGGCTGGGGGGGGCAGTTTATTTTCTTTGCCCTCTGAACCGAAAGCAAGTACAACAAGTGGAGTAAGAGCAAAATTTTCCAGTTTCTATCCTTTTGAATCCTGGAATGAAGTTTCAGGTGCTCACAGGACTGTTAACATGTGAGCAACAAAGGGCCCCACTCCAACAATACTCCCCGGTTTAGCTTTTTTATATTGTAGGAAAGCACAGAAGGATTTTTCACACTAATGAACATTTATTAGCTAGCACAGGAAAGCATCATAGCTCCATTACATGAAAGGTGGCAACGAATTGCAAGATTTTTGGAACAGAATGCTTTGTTTAAAAATAACGCTCCTATTCCTCGTTGAACTGCATTTAAACTTACTGCAATGTTTTCCTAATCAAAGCTATCAAGTGTTTTTAAAAGGTGTTATGGAAAACTAATAAAAGCTTAATGAATATACAAATTCAGGAAATTTTAACCTCACAGCCAATATCGCAATGAATAATATTTATCTACAATTGCTTAGCCCCATATTATTGCCAGTTAATTTAAGTTCAACACTTTTCTTGGTGCTGTGGCTGAATAACTCATCTTCCACCAGCTTGGTTCTTATCTCAGTTTTTAGCCATTACAGCACTGTACTTGCCTCAGACCAGACCAGGGAGGCAGCTGCGTGCTGAAGGAGTCCCCGTCTGTTGGCTCCTTATTGTGCTGCAGTTACACAACCTCAGAGACACCTGTGATTCCATCCTAGATGACTCTCTAGCTTCCCTCATTGACAGCTTCATGATCCTTACAGAGTCTGCTGCTTAACTGGAATAGCACAGGGTTTAATTCATGCCCTCAACTATTTCTCTCCTGATGAGTCTCGCCTGGAAGGAATTGTTGTGGATTAAAAACAACTGAATGAAAAGTCCCCACCTGCCTTCACAGCAACTAACTTCACACTCAGTAGCAATCTTTCTGAAAAAGCTGTGAGAGGAAAAGATCCTAAGGGATCTTTCTAGGAGACTTAGTTCAAACTTGAATCATTGGCTCTGATACATGGGGGCTGCCAGATAGCTTAAAGCACAAAAAACCAAAAATATCATTGTTTGCTTGCTCTGGTGGATCAACTGTGGGGTAATTTGGCTTAAATCCAAATTTAAAGTAGATCAGGATAACAAATGCAAGGAAAGCATCAGTGAACATCTTACAACACCTGTATTTTAAACCTATGACACTCAACAGAAGACATAAAAACTTGATGTGCAGGCAGCTAATGTTCCACAAATTTCTACAACAGCCCAGTTTCAAAAATACCTAGAAATAAAATTTCATCAGGTTAATGGTAAATATCAAAGAAAAATTTAGGAACGTGACCGTGTTTAAGTAGATACATGTAAAGAAAAGAAGAAAAGGTAGACAACAGCAAGCTTATTACTTTGAGGCTGAGGGATTTATTACATCTGAAAGGAAGGAAAGCAGAATTTGCCAGCAGAGAATTTGGACAGCGGGTCAGCATTGATGGAAAGTACAAAGACTTCAGAGGAAAGGAGAGTCAATCCCCCTAGAGAATGCAGAGGCACCTGTTGGTACTTAAGCAAGTAAACTAATCCACAGCTGGGAGTCACTCTTGTCTGATGAAACATTACCACCTGTCTCCTCAAAATAGGGAAAAAAAGGACACAGAAAAGCAGCTTGGTGATATGGAAACAAAGGGAAAATTGGGAAGAGCGTGAAATGTGGTATAAGGGTACTAAATGGAAGAAAAAATTCAAGTTGCAGACCAGCGCTGACAAAATTCCACTAGGGTTTATGTCCAAGATTGCACATGGTGGAAATGGAAGAAAACACTTCTCTATACTTTCAAAAAGCCCATCACCTATTGAATAGTACAACTTTCTGCATTGGCAGTAACTATAGCAACTAGGAATAAATGTAGGGAAATCATCTGTACCCACAGCAATAAGAGAACATCTGTGCATCAAGCTTTCAAATTACCAAATTCTCAGTTCTGAAGACAACTGAATCATTAAAAGACTTATGACACAAAGAACACCATCAGAACCTGGAAGTTTTCAGATGACATCTAAAATACTGCATGACGCTTTGAGAATTAGCACCACTCTTCCTACCAGAACAAACTATAATCTTATAAACTATAATCTTCTAGAAGAAACTATACATTTGTGAATGCACCTCAAAGCATGTCAACCAGTAGTATTTCATCTACAACACCTCTTCATAATGGCAAATTTACTGTGGTCAGGCTAAACAGTAAACGCAGCAGCAAAAAAAGGGTCTAGGCAAAGAACATTTACAGGAGACAGCCAAAAGAGAAATACATCTTTTCTATACTGAGGTTTTCAGTACGGAGTAGGAGTATGTCCCCCTCACATCCTGACAACCTAAACATATAGCATATTGCAAAGCAGCCAGAAGAAAAGATTAACTGGAGACCCCCACAGAAATCAAGTATGTGAATATTCACCATCCTTGAATTTCCAAGAAATACTCTAAATTACTCTGCAGTTCATAGGAGAGAGAATATTTGTTACCAGGCATCCTAAGCGTTCAGCTATTAGGTGGCAGCACTCCACTGCAGTTGCTTCCAGCAGATCTGTTCATTGTCTTAACAGCCACTTTAAGCCTAAATAATGTCACTCCTCTGCCCAAAAGGAGAGACTCATGACAAGCCAGTTTTCCTAAAATCCCTTCGGAAACAGATGTGTAACACCTTCTCATGAGGTAGAAGTTCTATAAATAAGAGGCATAACATCACTGAAATTCTATTGTGCCTACACTATCAGGATAGAGAGATTTTAAACTACATAGTTATCCCATTCCTCCTCTGCCATTAAGGGATGGACTCGGGGCAAATTACAAGTTTCTGTCTCTGCCATCTTTTTCACTGACAGGTCAATCTCTGCAATTACAGAGGAACACTGGCAGATGTGGCCACAGCACTCGTAAAGCACATTGATCAATAAAGCAACCTTTGGACTACTTGAGTGGAGAAGGATTATTTTCCCCCACAAGTGCTGTATTTAAAATTCTGAAAAAACAGCAATTCCTTGTCAAAGCATTGGGACTCACAGACCATCCCTGTTTCCATCCCACTCTCTTTGCTTTATTTCTGGGATCAGTGCATTCCTCTATATGCATCACCCTTCAAAACTGCTCCAGTCTTCCTGCAGAGCGTCAATAACAAAGTGTTTGGGAAATCAAAGCTAGCTGTTATGTTCACAGGCTTTCAAAAGTCAATAAGTACCTCATGTTTTTAAAAGCATTATTGATACAATTAGAATCCCTTTACAGAGATTCTGATGAAACATTTTGTTTCATTTTTTTTCCTATTGCCTGGCAATGTGACCTGTATATTCTCTGGGTGAGCGACAGGAAAAACTATTTTTCCAGTGAAACAAAGTGTCTGATGTTGGCTCTCCAGCATTCATATCAAGGACTACAAAAACTTGTTTCAAACTGGTCTTTGCTTGTTAGTGAAATTGTCATCGCACTGACCATTTTACTCTACAGACCACATTTAAAAGACTGCACTGACAGCACAGGGCATTTCCAACACCCTAAGCACCACGACTGCCACCTAAGTAGCAGCTGATTCTGCCTAAAAATGATCAGGGTTACTCACAATGAAGAAAGAGCAGCAATTTTGAGTATGACCTTGATGTTTTTTCCTTGTGGCATATTACAGTTGATAAAATAAAGGTCAGGCTGGAAATACATATCTACTTCTAAATGGCTAAAACATTACTTCATTCTGCCAAGTACAACTCACCCATAAAATACAAATGCCTCCTTTAAACCAGTCATGTACCTTATGAACTATTATTGAGGACTGCTCTGTGGTCTTCTCAGTTAAGGTTATTCATCACATCCCAATTTAAGGCCTTGAGCCTATGCAGAAAGGACACGTACTGTAGCAACCCACATCAGTTGAACCCTGGTGCCACCGGTGCCCTGGATTTGGTTGCTTCTTGCCCTCAAATGACTTAAAAACCAGCAGGATTTTTGCATCTACGGAGGGGTTAACTGTTCCTGAAGCTAACTTAACACAAAATGAAAGTTTGACACAAAGATGAACCAGTCTGGTTTGCTATAACATCTGTTCAACTCTAAAGCAAGTAAAGGACAATGCAGCAGCTACAACTTATGCACAATCCCATCAAAGGATCATCATGTCAAAAATCAGACTAACAATAATGAGTTAATAAGTTCTCAATTTAAAATTTACAGTGAGCATAATAATGATATTTCACAATCTTGTTATAAGCAAAAACAATTATGCCTTTTGGCATAACGGCCTCAATTCTCCATTTGGTTACTGCTCAACCTCTTCAACTTTCTGAGCCTAAGTCATACCCTCTTAGACAACAAGAAGACAGGTGCATCAAGGCCTCGTTCATTTTTAAAAGAAAGTACAAGCTGTGATCTGTAAAAGGCACGTTCTTTCACTATTCTGCTACCCAGTATCCATGTACCTTCAATGCAGAAGTTAGCACTGAACTAGCTGTTCATGCCTTGTGTCAGCTTTTAACACCCCAAGCAGGAATCAAGACATCACATGCAGTCTCCAGGAGAAATATAAATACATCATGTTCCAAAAACTCCAGGCTCTAAATTATCCATATAAACTGAGGTGATTTAATCAATTAAAGCAAAACACACATAAGAGCATGGTCCAAAAGAATGAGAAATCAGCACAGAACACTAGCACACATCAGCACAGACACACAAAACCACCATGCTTGTAAGCGTATCCAAAACTCAAGATCCTAAAAAGCAGCACCAAAGAGACCAGCAAGCAGATATGTTTGTGCACAGTAAACCGCACAGACCTCTCTCATTCAGACAAGAGCATTTCAAACCATGAAATCTGAAGCAGAGTCAGACACACATTCCACAACTGCAGGGCACAGGTGGGGCTCTAATGCACACTGAACATCAAGCTGCTCCATCAGGAACAGACACTGCAATGTGGCACCAGCAGCTTGTGCGAGAATTTCAGTCTTCCTGGTGCCAGATGCTTACTTAATGACTTGAAATTTCTTTCTTACAGGTGAGTAGGGAAGCTACATTTGTGAAGGTTCTAATCCAGAGTAACATGTGGCACTTCAACAAATTTGCTCACAGAAACTTTTTTGCATATGCTCAACTTGGAATTATAGACTGAGCATTCTTGATTTAAAATATTAGGAAAATAAACTAGATTATTACTGCCCAGCTCTTCCTTTTTTATATGCAATATGTGTGTGTTTGTACAGTACACTAAGTTAACACTAGTGCAGTCACAGTATGCATCAGGATATTACACATCATTACACAGACACTGTGCAGTCTCTACATGTGCATGGCCATCCTCACAAGCAGCTTCTGTTTGCTTTCAAATGGGAGCTGGAAGCTGAGGCAGCTGGCTGCAAAAACGCGCTCTGCTCTTGTGATGCTTCCCTTTGGGCCACCTCCCCACCTGCCTTTGGCACAGAGGCATCCCTGCCTGGTGCCTCCTGAAGACCAGGTGACCTCAGCTTGGTGCTGTGCTGGAACGGGAAGTGGCCACACGTGCTCTGCTTTTTGCCAACACTCAAGCAAGACTCACACTTGGCATGAATTTGAGTCCCTCTCTACAGCTTCCCCCAGAACTCCTTTCATCGGCGGACTTTGATGTCATTCTTTTTAAAAATTATTGCATTAATGCTCTGAGCAAAAAGACCTTGGCAGGGAATAAAACTAGTTCCAAGGTTCCCCCGTGCTCATTAGCTTCTTTCTAAATATTTCCCATTATCTTGTGATTTCATTAAGTACAAACCCTAACACTGCACATAACTACTTTATACCATCCCTTGCCTACTAATAGGATTATAATTATTATGAAGAACTAAACCACAGACTATCAGTTAGACAATGGCAAAGAGAAGCAAAACAGACTCTTCTTTCTTTCACATTTAAAAAGAGACAACTACCATGGACAATGAAACCTACTACAGACTTTAAAGCCTTTCTACGTAAACATATATGGGGCCAGACACTGCATGAAAATCCAAACTGTTCCATGACACTGTTATACACACAATACAGTTTTTCTGGCCAAAAAATGTCCCAACTTCCATTAAATAAACAACTCGGGCTCACACAAGCTTGAGGATGAGGCTTTTCTGCCCTGAATTCAAAAGCAGCCAGCCAGCTCTGGCATTAACTACCCCAAAACACAAGGCACCCAGTAAATAACAAGACTGTGCTTAAAAATTGATGTAATCTGACACGCTCCTCCACCCAGTTGACTGTAAGGTGCTGCTTTGGTTTCCACAAGTAACACCTGCCAATATTTCAACAGTTTGTCATTTTGACTATCTTTCAATGAAAAAAAACAGGAATTAGAACTACTATGTGTTTTCCTGAACCAAATGACAATTTTAAAGACTTGATACTGTTGAAACTTAGGTTTAGGAAACAGGAAACCTCCTGTTTAGGTTTCCAAATGTGCTGTCTCTGTATGTTTAACTATATTCTTTCAGAAATAACCCCTATTACACACCAGCCCTGTTGTTCCAAAATAATATAACAGTATGTTATTCAGAGGCACACAGACAAAAAGTTAAAACTATTTACTGCTTAAGGGCAGTGACAGCAGAGCAGGGTTAAAACTCAGCAAAACACTCCTCTCCCAGTCATTTCTGCCAAACTTATCCTTCTGCTCAAATGCCCACATGACAAAAAAATTCAGTGAACAAATTATCATAGCAGTGACAAGTGAATGACTTGCAGCTGATGTCCTCTCTCTGCTGTGGTTACCTCTAAGTCTCCGAGTCTTGGTATTGGATGGCCCCAAAAATGCAACAAGTAAAGGCACTCGGCAGCTTAGGGGTCAAGTCTACATTTTGCTGTTTTTCTGGTGAAGAATAGCCAAGGTTATGCAGGCAGCACTTCCCAGTCCTCCTGCTTTTCTAACAGTGTACCAGGACCTACCACAGCAGCTCATCTACACAGAGGAACGCAACATGATACAAATGAGTCCTTTTGGCTGGATTTACTTCTGACCCATATTAAGCTCTGTACCACGACAGTTCCAAAACCATAATTGTCACCTGTGAGGCTCACAGAACAGGATACAAATTCTGGCTGGCCAGAGTAACCCAGCTAAGCTTACTTTCCACCTACAAGGCCTCCCTCCCTGCTTCTCAGCTCCTCCAAAAAACTGGCCTGCAGAGACACTTGAAGTCAAGTTCAGAGCTTGCAGACAAAACTTTCTCTGGTTGTGAGGAACTCTGCATGCAGGGCTCTCTGCCATCTCATCTGAAAGGAGACTCAGCAAGGCAAAGAACAACATCGAGATCAGGGCGCTATTCCTAAGCGCTGACAGCTCTATCAGAGCTCTCAACCTCATGGTCATCAGCACAGCAGATGTTCAAGATTTTTAATGCAGGTCCCTGCAGTTTTATTTTTGCTACAGCTTGAAGAAATTAATGTCCAAATGCAACTTGTCAAAAACTAACTGAAAAAAGCCAAGTGGAGTGAAACTGCATTTGCTGAGAATAAACTTATTGCTAATATTAGATTTGGGTAAATATTTCTCTCTTGTACAGATAATCAATTCTCCACATATATATACAATAACATTTTAAGATATACTAGAATCCAAAACTGATAAAGACTCCAAGCCAGCAACAGCTGACCATGTTGCATAAATAAGAACAATACAATAGGTAGCTTATAGCACATTACTTTGTGCCACCATCAGCCATCTCAGACAACTCACAGGTAATGGTCACTGAGAGCAATTGGAGGTGTTTTTATCACAGCTTGGCTTCTCCCTCTATGCAGAAAACATGTGATTACACTGAAATTTATTTCTACATACATTACTAAACCCACCAAAGCACAAAGGATTTTTTTTAGTAGAGCATTCTCCAAGCCATCCAGATGAAACTCAAGGGTAACACACAACTTGCATCTTGAGCTTCACTGTAAGATTTAGTTGAGAGCACATCAACACTCCAAATCATATTATTTTTATTTGCTCTTTTCTGATACTACTTCTACAGTCTCAATTGAATCACTTATTTCTTCAAGATTAAGTACTCTTAAAGGCTAAACTAATAAAAGGGAATTGGTCACTGGGTAGATGCAAAAGCTAAGCCTCAGAGAAAGGGCAGAGGGGCAGTTTGACAGTAAGAGTTAAACAGGGATGAGGAATAACCTAGAAAGGGACTGTAAAGCCATGCACTTGGAACTACATCACAAAGCACAAGCAATCTCATACCCAAAGAGCCCACAGAATGAAGGTGACCAAGCCTACTGCACACATGCTAATGCCATCTGATAACCTGTAACAACTGAAAACCCCCTGAAAAGCTCATTGCCCCTTTTGTGCAGCTGAGCAGCTGGCCCAGACAGCCATCACCAGCTTCCTGCATTGGCTCACTGAGCTGCCAGCAGCTCAGAGTGGCTGCAGCTGCACTTCATTCTGATACCCAGACTTGACACCCTTGTGGTGGCCTCATGACTTTTTAAGGAATGAAAACTTGTCCTCATGCTCAGCAGAGTCTGGAAGTGCACTAGCATGTTGGTTAAAATTGCAGATGCTTGAATAAGAACAAAGAACAGTAAGACTTAAGGAATAGCCCTGTTTGGTGTAAAGCCATACATTTTTTGCTTACATTCACTTATCCTGATTAGTATGGTACCACACAACTAACCAGAGTATTAGAAGTTACATTCTGCTGTTTAAGAGGTTACTTTAATAAAATTTATTCCCTCCTTACATTGTCAATATGGCTGGACGGGAAGAAGCAGTATCTTCCTCTAAGACAGCATCTTGAAAGACAGGAGAGAGCTTTACTGTGTCTCTCAAGATCCATCTCAGATAGGAATATGATATGCAAACACAAACCATCCTTAAACCAATTGGCTCTGCCCCATCCAACACTTACTGGAAAAGGACAGTTTTAGCAATTAGTAGAATCCAAATCCCATACTCAGAGGAGCAACTCTTCAAGAAAAGACAACACAGCCTTCCACCTGCTATCTCTGTGCTGCCTCTGTGTGGTCACAGTTACAGAGCACCCACAGCTGTGAATGATGCTGGCACAGACACTGCCTTCATCACATCAGCAGAGATGGCACATACACTGTGATACCCAATACACTGTAACTCTGATGTGCAACTATCAGGCAACAAACTCTCTTGGTCGTATCAAGAATCACTGGCAATGAAGAGCAATAAAAACTTGTTTATCTTTGCTTCACAGTCATAGGACAAAGCGATTTAGCACATCCATGGAAAATAATGAGGTGCTCGGCTAGGAGCCTATCACTGGGATGAGACCTCACCAAGAAGGAAGTATTGGAGTAAAGGGACTGCGAAGGAGAGAAGGGGAGCTGTGCTCATCTACATCCACTGCTCACACCCATCCTTAGACAATCTGCTTGTGATCAGCAACGTCCTTTAAGCTTCTCAAGGGACACTTCCAATACAGAGATGCTGAACAGAGTTTGGGCAGGCTTGGGCATTAAGAAAACACAGCACCAAACTTCAGAAGAAACACATCCATATCGAATACAGAAACACACACACAAAACAGATTAAATAGAACTACTCCTCAAGCCACAGTTTGTCCTCTGTTTAAAAGCGAGTCTCTGAGGTAATTTGCTGTCACCTCAAACCCACTGCATAGCCACTACTATTGTGCCTACAACAAATATCGTAAGAGAACAACAGAAAGTCATCTCACTCAGCAGCGAACTCATGAGCTTCTTAAGAAAAGAATTCTGAAGTCTTTTTACTGTAATAAGAAAATATACATTGCTGTAATTGCTGGGCTGTTCATTTTAGTCCCCTGTTGGCATTTACTAAAATACCATCAATTCCAATTAGCTCTCATAAACTCTGCAGTCTGGGATATGGAAACAACATCCTCTTCCTAGTATTCTTTTTCTAATAAACAGTGAATTAATTAATTAATTAATTCATTAATAAATATATGATGAACAGAAAAAGCAAAACAAACTATTTATCCATCTCATTTGTTCCAAGACAATTGATACCAACGATTACACAAACTGCACCTATTAAGGTCTGAAATATACATGAACATGATACAAAGTCATGTATTTACCACACAAACAGCATCATGTAAAACCAAACCACTTTGCAAAAGGTATCTACCAAGTAACTCCATCCTGGAAAAAAACACCCCTGTAAGCCTTTTTCTCTCGAAACAAAATGCAACACCAAACCCCAAAATAAAAAGGAACAGGCTCCACAGAAAATCCTCCCCAGCTCCTCCCTAGTTTTTTCATTTGAGGAACACAAACCAAAAGCCACAGACCCCTAATTTCATTCAGAAGATCACCAGTAACCACTGTTAACATTTTAGCCTGCTGCATTTGAGTTTCACCATCCACCTTGGTTTTCTATTTTATTTCACACATGTTTCATGTCACAAGGAGCACCCTTTTTACTTGCCTACACCAGTAACATGGAAGACAACTGGGTTGATTACAAGAACCAGAGACTACCAAACACTGACAAGGCCACAGAACACCACACAGTATTTACTGCTGACAACAAGCATGACTTCCATGTCCCCCCGCCACCTTCCCCACAAATTCCTTTCCACCAAGGCAATTAATCAATATGTGTCACTGACACAGCAGAAGCTGTCACCCCTCCTGGTTGTTACTGCTGCAGCAATCAGCCAGTGTAGCTTCACCCAGAACTGACACCTGAGCTAACTCTGGGAACACTGCAGCACTTGTCAGTGGAGACAGGATCGAGACCCACCTGCTTTGCAATGCCTTCCCCTTCATGCGGGGCAAGACATTTCCAGTGATCCATTACAACTATGGGTGGTTTTTCAAATTTTAGTTCCCTGTTGCTTAAAGAGATTTTCCTTACTTCCAAAAACCACTTATTTCTCTCTCCAAGAATGATTCAGTGGGTCATAAGAGGTGCTTGAAGATCAGTCAAGCTGTATGTTGTGATTATTTCCTACAGCATTGGGCATACAAAATCTCAGGTTTGTTTACTGATACCATGATTCCCCAAGCATTTCTGACTCCATTTCTTCCACTGAGTCATAAACAAAACAGAACATCATTATCATCTTCCTCTTTGGAAGACTGATCAAAAACATACCAGATGACTTGCTACAATTGCATCAGAAAATTATGGCACTCTCTGCAATAAAACTGAAATTTAACTAATTTCGAACTTATATCTTAATATTAAGTCTGCTTCCCTCACCTGCTGTTCTTACTCCCTAGCTCAATGATCCAAACTGAACAAGCCAGAAGTCATCTCAAACCACATCCTGAAACTCCAGTTCACACATGGGCCAGCAGGCCAAAAGTGCCACAGGAGCAGAGTATCCCTGCAAACAATAGGTAGGATATTTTAAAACTGCACAACAGACTAATGTTCTTAGTGCAAACTTCACTTATGTAGAAAGAAATTATAAAGCCACAGTAGGAAACTTTGGAAACATATACTACCTCAAGAAAAGATTCTTGAATCAGAGAAGTAAATTCAAGAATGAGAAAAGTCTAACTTCAACTGCAATTAAAAACTGCCAGCTCAGCCTCGCCTCCTTTCCTTGGTTCTACTGGTAGGGCCATTTGGCTGCAACAAAGAAATGCACAGCCAAGTGAACAAGGTGTCAAAAGGTTTTCAGTTTCCCTGCAACACTGCAAACATTTTTTTCAACTCAGAGTAATAATCATTACCTTTTCAAAGAAAAAACACAGCACTGACAGGAAACAGAATTGTTATACTGCATTTCCACTTGCCTAACTTAAATGCAAGCCTGTGATCCTGGATGTAAATACAGGCCTCATCCCAATCTATTTTCCAAGCTACATCACTGAGCTATTTTTCCTAATGCCTTGAAAACAACTCAATCTCAGAACAGTGTCGGGTCTGTCCCACCCTCCAAACCTCCAGCCTAACATCCAAATGCATTCCAGTCCTCAGTCCCTCTCATAGTGTACCAAGACAGCTGAATGAGAAAGCTGCAATGGTAAACAACAGCAGCACTTTACAACACAGGCTATCAACAAGTGAGCTGGAAGCTAGAGAGGGGGAAAAAAACCATAAAACAGTAACTGGTAGCTGATGAAGACAGCTCCTAGTGAGCTTGTCATCTATAATCAACTTCAATAAACTTTCTTTAGAAAGCTCTAAGATTTTTCATTACTCCCCAGCATGGTCTCCCAAAAATAATACACTTCTCTTCCTGCAAAATCCACCTGTTGGCACACAGAAAATACAACACCTTCTATCAGTTTAGAGGCCTGTCAATCACACCATACAGCAGATAGACAACTGAATTCTGCCTTTTTCCTCACTCCTCCTAACAGAGGAATAACTTACAAGTAACAAGAGTATTGCTTGACTCTGATATGCAACAAACTCCAAATGGTAACAGTTCCGTTCCAAGCATTATTCACAAAAATGCTCTAACCACAAGAACTCGCAGGCTGTCAATGGGAATGACAAATTCAAGTCCTTGACATTCACCATTCTTCAGTCAGTCCCTTGTGGTTGTGGCTTACATGTGGGTAAACACAGAGCTATTCCCTCGGAGCATGTCTAGAAGAATACTGCTGATCACTTGATTATTCTAATTGAGAAAAAGCAAGACCCCAAGTCAACATTACTACACTGATGTAAGTAATGTCTTAGCTCAACAGCACGGAGCTCTCAAAAAACAGCAGAGCCTGACCAAGTTATGATCCACAAAATTTGGTCTGGTAGCAGACAGCTGGAAAACCTGAATTTGAGAAAAGTCTAGCTGCATTTCATTAAGGGACTGGCACTATGAACTTCTTACACATCGCTGCATCATGAAGTGCTATCTAAAATTTGGGGGATGAGAACCACTACACGTGTCAAGTGAAAAGCTTAGTGGTGACAGCTGTTTAAACACATACAGGACAGTTTGCCAGTCCACTAGTGAAGGACACGACCAGAACTCAGCCACACAAACTGTCCTACAGCAGCACAGCTCCACACACTGGAACATTTTAAACCACATCTTGGACATTCCTGTACATATTCTTGCCCCCTCTGTTAATAGGGCAGACACAGAGCTCTTCAGTAAGCAGCCATCTTTACACCCACACAGTTCACCTAAAACAAAGCAAGCGACACTCATGCATGCCAAGCTCAGGAATCACATGCATGAAATCTGTGCAAGCCAAATATTTAAGGATGAATTCCAATACTGATTTACACAGCATACTTATTCTGGCTCTGATTTATATGAATTTGGCAGGCATGTAGGCTGTACCATTACTTTAAAATTTTTTTATCAAACTGCAGTAAAAATTTTTTAGCATGTAAAAACACCAGTTGTGGCCCCTCCCCAGCATCCTGGGGGAGTGAACTCAAGGCTGCTTACACATTATGCCTAATGAAAAAACAAATACAGCTCCCTGGAAGACAAATTAAAGCCCTCCAAAAAACTGTATGACAAGCCCCTTGGCATTCAACTGCTAGAAAAGGATTTCCTTTTTTTTCTCTCACTAAAGATTAAGGCAAGACAAAAGGCTGTGAATACTTGTTGCTTGGCTGGTGTCCTCTCAGAAATGCGTTCCTCAGCACACAAACTGTACTCCTATGTCATAAGTAGTTTAACTTGCAATTATTTAAACACGACCTTTCTGTGAGCTCATTTCCTAAGCTATTCAACTAAATCATTTCCTAGAAGTTGGCTTCATAGTCAAAAAAGAAGCAGCAATGGATTTTTCATTATTGCCTTCCTATATTCAGATTATTTGCTTAAAGACAACTGTCTCCCATCACTGCTTCCCTCAGTCTCACATCCAAGTGATGAACTCCCATGATTTGCTATCTCACATTTCCCTGATTTCACAGATCAGCTCGGGATGGTACCACTCTGACACCCAATTCAGCTGTGTCCTAGTTACCTTTCCCTCTCATTTAGCAATGGGTTATTAAGCCTATCTCTTAGACAAAGAGATAAATAATAGCTGTTGAGTTTACTGTATTTGAAGGTCATTTTTCACTCCACCTTCAGCAATGTCTGTTCACAAGCTGACCAACATCTGTTGTGCAGAAACCATGAATTCTTTATGGGGAAATAATTGAATCACTAGACAAAAGAATACCAATATGAAATACATTGCCATTAATTCCCTTCTCCACTTCCAAAGTTCACAAACTGCTGGGAAAGGTTTGTTACAATGATGTATGCATTTAATTTAATCCAAATGGGAAATACAATGTGTTCCAAAACGGTAAGCACACTATGGCCATTATTACCACATATTAGCTGTGATCCATCATATGATCTCATATTTTCCCAATAATATATGGATTTCTCTTTCTCCATAATGTATTCTTTCTCTTCTCCCACCTTAATTCACACATAGCTGCCTATATCTTCATTATACAACATGCAGAAGAGAATGTTGTTCTCTATCCTGGCAGCCCCTATGACTGCTTTCACACAGGCAAACACTGGAGATCAGCACAGCAAACAAAGTTCATCACTGCTGTAAAACTCCACCCCTCGAGAACAGAGCTGCTTCTTTTTCTTGGGCTGCTGGATAGTGACGAGAAAGTAAAGAACTCTGGCATCCTTTTGTAATTAAATGAGCTGGGCAGAAACAATTCATTAAGCTCCCTCGCACACTACACAAGCAACAATATCCTAAGGCTGCCCACGCCACAGTTCAAGACCAGTTATTGCTTTGCAACTCAAGCACAGAATACATCAGCAGGTGGTGAAGTCACAGAAAACATCAGCAAACATCTTAAGTGTTCAGACAGACAGCTCCTGTTCTAAACTGCAACCCAAAACAACTGACAGCAAACAGCAGGTTTCAAGGTAAACATCACTGCAAATTGTGAAGGAAAAAGTACAGGAAGGATGGATGACCAGTGGATTACAAACACTTCTCAAGAATCTGGGATGAGACAAGAAAGTAAAGCCCATGCTAAAATTAATACTGAAGATATTGGTCTATATTTTACTGATTGTATGTATCATACTGATAGTATGATAACAGAAATGCAAATGATGACTTCTTAAAATGAACTTGCACAAATGCTTTAGATCCAGATTACCATAGTTTCTAAAATGAGCTTTAGAGCCTGGAGGGACTTAGATACACATCAGCTGCATCAGGATCTTGTCAAACACTTCTGGATTGTATTGAGTGAAAAAACAAAGAGCCTAGAACACTGACTGCCAGAATGTTGAGAAATACCTGACGGGGATTTTGGCTCAGGAAGTACGGACAGAGGACACAGCAAGGTTATCGAACCATCTGTCAGTTCCCAAAAATATTCAAAGGAAATCAAATATCAAGCTCCTTATGCTGAGGGGCAGGGGAAACAAAAAAAGGAAATATTTACTAAAACTAAAACACAATAGGCTCAGAAAATAGTGTTCACCTCGTGCCTAACAGAACTAATCAATAAACAGTGTCCCATGGATAAAATGCTGAGGACAATCTATGGATGGATAAAATGCTGAGGACAATCTATGGATGCTTTGGGAAAACACAAGTAAAAAATGAACTAAGTTACATAGCTGGAAGAGACTTGGACAAAAAGAACCACTGCAACTGCTGTGTGATCAATTACTTTGAATTTATGGGTACCCGATCTGGCTTACTCAGCCCAGACTCAAAACACAGTGCTTGTGCATGAAAAAGGCAAAAATCTCTGGAGGGAGCTCAGAAAATTCTGTGTGGTCTATATAATTCATCTCTTAACCAATTTATTCTCTTTCAGATGGTACTACGGTCTCAGTAAGACTCAAGTTTAAAAAATCTGATGTTAAACAGACAGTCTGAAGTTGTAACTGTCCAGTACCATGAGAATCTGGCCATTTTCCTCTGAAAACAAGCCAAAGAAGCAAAATTTTGCCTTCCTCGTTCTCTCCAGAAATATTATTGTAACAGATTATCAGTAACCTTTTTTAAGATGAAAAATAAATCCTTTCCCTTCAAAGTTGTGTTTGATGTTAACTTTTTTCTAAAACTTTATTCAAAGTGAATTTGATTCAGAGTGGGGGTTTTTGCTATTCATATTAATTCAATTTGGACTAAGAGTCACATATTTCTAAATAAAACAGGCTATATGTGAATATGGATCATTATAATCAAGTTTAATAAGGAACTAGAGCATTGTTCAAACAATTTGGTTTAATGCGCCTTGCTCACAGGGATTTACTGATGAATCCTTGTTTTCATGTAAAAAGCAGAGGCACAAGCAGAAGTCACCACATGTAAAACCACACAATGAGCCTGACTGCAGGCAGCATTACAACCCCCTCACCCCAAGTTCTCCAATCCCTGTCCACCCCTACTTTAAACCACAGCTCTGCTTTCAGCTACTCCATCACTCTTCCACAGGAGGAGAAATGAGAAGTGTCAAGAGCCACTGAACACCATTTTCACAGCTGGTCAGCACATCAGGGCTCAAAACAGCTGTTCTTATAATTGTGGTGCCCTGAAAAAGTACATTCATTAGCCTCTAACTCTTTTAGGCCGTTATCATGTTAGACATAGCTCTTAAGCATCTAAAATTCAGAGCTTTAATTTCTTACCACTACGGCACCATATAAGCCCCAACATTTCCAAGGACAGACTCTTAACACAATTTCTGTTGCCCAAGTCAGAGAACCTCACCATTTATGAAAACAGGTGAGATTTTTGAGAATTAGAACGCAGGAACAAGATTCAAAACCAACTCAGAGCTCACATCTATTCTAATACTTCTGAAGGCATGAAGTTGCTGTGGTTTGCCCATCCCTCACTATTATAATCATCATAGTCACCTTTCTCCTATGAAAAGTGGGAACTTTTCCTTTCCAGTGTACATCTAGACCACAAGAAATACCACAGGGGAACAAACTTCCAGTACACTGAAGGCATCCACTCCTAAAGAGCAGGGCCGTGGAGGAAGTCTAACTCTGTACTCCAATCAACCCAAACTGGTCTCAAGACCCAGAGCCTCTGAAGGAGAACCTGAATTACAAGTGGCTGGAACACTATGCTCCCCCAGAGCTCCCTGTCTGCTGACACAAGCTTTCCCTACTTCATGTCATAAAATGAACACTGCTCCACACAACATTATTTCTAAGACAGTCCTGCCCACATTTTCACCCCTTTTGTTTGACCACATTTCTAAAAGAGGGAAAAAACTTAAATAACCTAACAATCTTGAATCTCTTCAGCATTGCGCACACTATCCAACTGGTTTCAGTTCAGGTTAAAAAATATAATTATAAAACGAAGCAAAACCCCACAAAACACAACGAATTCCAGAAACGATGAAAGTGATATCAAAGGTGGGATATCTGTGCATGACAGATCAACAGCAGCTACATGGCTCAACAGGAGCGGATGACCAACTCTTCCTCTACCTCGACAGAGTGACACCTGCAGAACTGTCCCTGGCACTCCACTGCCACAGCAGCTCCACTCTACAGCAGCTCCTGCAGGAACAGACATTAGGAGCTCATTTTGTGTGCACTGGTCATAAAAAATACCAGATGTTTCAGAAGGAGGAAGAACAACTTGGACAGAATGCATTTCAACAAGGACAGTGTTTGAGGCAGTGAGCATCGAGGACATACCAAAACACTGTGTGGGTCTCAGCTGGTGTGACATTTAATGCTGCAGCAAGGCCAGCACTGTGCAGAGCAGCTGGCCCACACATCCTGCAGCAGGACAGCCTGCCAGTCCTTCCCTTGCAGACTCCTTTTTGCTCCAAAATCCATCACAGAAGCAAACATCTGCCAAGTATGTTTCTATTTTGTGCTCTGCTCACTCCTGTCAGTACTGACACATTGTGATTGGGCTTGTTGTTTTTATGACCAGTCAACAAGAACGTCATTAGTAACCTCACAGCTCAGCATAGGGAAAACCATCAGGATTTCAGGAACAAAGACACAGGACAGCACCCTAAACAATTACTCTAGGTGACAACTCCCAAGATATGACAGTCGGATGACAGCGCAGTGCCATTCAAAAACTGCTCAACTGCTGCAAGTGAGCTGTGTCAGACACTTGAACAGCCCAGGCTGCAGCAGGGATGCCACTGGTTGGACAGGGAAACCCAGGATGCACTGGAAAGCTGCCCCCATGTAACACCACCTGCCCGCCAGACTGAGACGGGATTTCCTCCAGCCACAGATACAATGTAGTCACTTATAACTTCATTGTAATACTGCTCGTCATGTTGAAAATACTAGAATAAAATTTCCTTATCCTAGTGAGCAGGAAAAAGGCTCTTGATCAATGGATTTGGCTCAGTCTTCTTAGCTTGACCAACAGTAAAAGCTCTACACTCCTGAGAAAGAGAACATGCTGCTAAGAGACAACAGCTGCACACACGATTCCAGCTCCACTCAAAGGAACCTGGACAAAACCCAGCCTTTGCCCGACCAAAACAAACCAGGACTAACACTGAACTTGATGCATTTTGCATCATCAACTCAATTTCTTTCAGAGCTATCAACCTCTGAAGAACTACCTGTCACTTAGGTTTCAGTTTACTCTTCTCAGTTTATGATAAACCCCCATAAAACAAGAAGCTTAATGTTATCCATAATTTATCTTTTAAAATTTCACCTCCAATTATGATTAGAAACCACTGATTTTCAATTTAAAAAGCAGATATGCATTTTATTGCACATCATGTAAAAATAGAGGAAAATAAAGTGGAAGAGAAAAAGAGAACAACCTGCAACCATCACTGACAAAAGGGAAGTTCTCTCCCCTGCTATTTGTATGCCCCCCAAACTGTTTCCCACCTCCTTCACTGGAAAAACATTTGGCAAAAAAAACCCCAAAAATATTTCCACTGCATTTTTCAGAAGACAAGAGGAGTATTCCTTTCACAGTCTCTCAACCAACATCAGCAGGGACTACCACTAGTAGAAACATCTGAATTCACAGTGAAGAGATTGTCTCTCACTTCTGTTGTTACTTCTAAGAGATCTTGAGACTGAAGTTTTGGATGCAGCTTTGCTGGTTTGTTTAGAAATGCATTTAGAATCTGTTTTCAACACTGCTGCCCACTTTTCCTTCTCTTTGGCACAACAAGCAAACGTAATCTGAAAGGATCCAAGCCATGCACTATTGACATTTTCTCCAGTAGCTGCCATTGCTTTTTTGGTGTTTCACCTACTACTCTTAAATCCCCTGTTCCCTTCATGACCTTTTCAGTTCCCCTCAGTGTGTCACTGTGCACGCAACAAGATGGGCTCAGGAATTCTGGGTGCAAGGAGAAACATTCCAAACCCTTGACTGCTCACCGAGGTCACAGCAGGCAGCCACTGCGCTGTCACAGGGGGGAGGGAACACCACCTTCCAAATCATCACCACAGCACACAGCTCAAACTGCACTAACTGAAAAAAAAAAAACAACAACAAACTAAGATTTTCCACTGGGTCTAGGTAAAAGTCCTTTCTGCCCACTTGTCTGTGTCAGACAAACTGCTTAGACAGAACTGACACCTGAGTTTCCTCAAGATATAAAGCAAAGTGCCTTCAAATGATTACTTGTGCAGCAAAGGCATGCCGCTTGATCAATAATTAGATAAACATGCATGAGAGACACTAAAGGTCCACGTTACCCATTTTAACAAACACCAGCCTGTCAGAGGTGCTGGTAAGGTACATCTGCAGAAAGGTGGCAGTAAACACATAAATAAGACATAACAACCAGGCATTTATCCCTATGTGCCTAACATTATAATAAAAAATAAAACCGTTCTTCCCCAAACTGGGAAAACCAGGAAAAAGTAATTCAGGGTTGCACCTTTTTTCTCTGTATTGTTTAAATGGAAGCCATCTTACATTGATGAAATACTAATTCTAAAGCACACAGTAGTCTTCATGCTCCCACTCTCCAAGGAAAGAGCTCTGGCACTGAAACTTCAGAGGTGAGCGCCCAGCAAGTGATGATTACAGTGGCACAAAATGCACAAACCACAATATTAAATTGTGAGCCATGTTCATCACCTTAAGAAATAAAAAGCCCCTAACAAACCACACAACTAAAAGTACAAACTATACCAAATAAAGTTTTTGTCTGAGCAGAAGAAATGCTCTCAACACCTTTCCAGCAGATACCCATGACCCACTGAAGGAAAGCAGCCTCCTCCCATTCCCTGACAGTGCAATTCAGGGTCAGCTGTGCATGGGAACCACCAAATTATCATAAACCTTTTGCTAAAAATATAAGTTAATGAATTTATATAAACGTGTTCATTTGATAGTCCAGTCAGGCCCTTGCTACTAAGAGGTCAGGAAACTCGCACTGTGCTTCCTGCTCTCCTCACCTGATCCTCACCAAACCCAGCAATAATCACTATAGAAACACATGAGTTTTATCAAGTAAAATAATGCTGTGTAAAATACACACATAAGTAAAAAAATATAGTCATTCAGTTAAAGATTTTATCATCTTAGCTGCAACCAATTTTTTAAAAGTCTCCAAATCCTGTGAAACACAATTTGTCCTGAAAAACAAAAACAAACTTCCATTGTTCAGGGTCTGGGCCACAGCTTAAAGTCTGCTTGAGTCAAAATACTCATATGCCTACTTATACTCACCTTCAGAGAGTGATACCTTCTGTGACACCCCTGTAGGATTCTGCAATACTTAGCTGTTGTGGTGTGTTGTAATGTCCTGTTTTAGACTTCCAGGTCACCTCCCAGGTGTGGCAATACCTCTCTTCCCCTTCCCCCTCGTCCCCTTGCTGAGTGAGTCCTGTCAATCAGGCTTAACATTCCAGGAAGGTCGTTGTGTGGTTTTTCAAGTTCAAAAGATGCCCCTATGCCCAGAGGTCATTGGCCTGTCTAGGTGTCATCCTCCCCTGAGACCCTGCCCCTCCCACCTGGTTGGTAGCTCACCTGCCCCTCCCCTCCCCCTGTCCCAGAGCTTAAAAGGTGAATCAGACCCTGTGCTCCGATTCTGTTGGAGCTGTTACTACGATTCAGACCTCTGTGACCATGGAATAAAGCTCTGGATATTTACCCTCCGACAGAATCCGTCTGCTTTGTCTTCACCTTCGCCTGAAGCCTTCCCTCCTTAGGTAAATGGAGTTCCTACCAAGCCTGGACTTGTTCAGCTGCCCAGCTGCAACCATCAGCAAGCTAAAGGTGTCTCTGGGGTGATACGCCACAGTTGCCGCCTTTGGCCCAGCAGCAAGGGTCAGACTGGCCCAGGCACAATCTACCTGGTAATATTGGGCTTACCCATAAACACTTACCATACAACGCCTCCAGGTACCTGACCTTTGTTTCACCTCCGTTTTTCCCTCTGTACACACCTGACAAATTTTGTCCAAACCAAAAGGCACATCACAAGTAAAAAAACCACACAGTTTGCTGAAGAAATCTTTATTGCATGTTTACAGCATGTTGACCTTCACAAGTATTCAGCTGACTGAATTCATCTTCTTTCTTCCTGTTGTTTATAGGTTGTAAGCATGTTTCCATAATTATTTTTAAGTGTTCTTGAACACTGATGACAATCACATTTCTCAGTGTTTAAATTAATATAATTAAAAACAGGAGTGACTGCACATGATGTGCCTCATGGGCTGCCCAAGTAAACAGTGGTAGTTCATACAGAATCACAGAAATTCTAGGTTGGAAGAGACCTTTAAGATCATCGAGTCCAACCCATGTTCTAACACCTCAACTAGATCATGGCACCAAGTGCCACATCCAGTCTTTTTTTAAACTCTTTGAGGGATGGTGTCAGTAATGTGTCAGTCATTGTTACTAACCCCCCTTTTTTTCCACAGGAAAGCGTTTGGGATCTGCTCACCGCACTGCTGCCTCCATCGGCACGTCCTGTTCTGCCCTATCCTGTCCTTCCACAGCCCTCAGAGTGGGAAAAGCAGCTCCATTTTCTCCTCAGAAGCAACACAACCAGAGTTAGCATATTTAATTGCCTTCCCTTAATCACGTAGTCCCCAAAACCTGTTTCTCCCTCTGCAGCCCTCATGGCCTTTATGTTCCTTTCGGTCCCCACAGGAGCAGTTTTTATTAAACAAACAGGCACCTTTTGCCTCCTCCCAGTGAAATAAACAGGGCAGGAGACTTTTTCTCCTTTTAATGCCTTTATTAAAAGTGATCAGCTCAGGATGGGGCAGCTCGGTGGGTCTGCAGCTCCCCGTCGTCTCTCCCAGGGCAATGAGGAGGAGGAGGAGATGCGCAGCTTTGTCCACCAGGGGCAGAGCTGGGCGTCCGCTCCTCGTGGGAGCCTTTAGGGCGTGGTGACCCCTCAGATGTTGCTGTTTGCCTCTTTGCCCCGTCCGCTCCCGGTTTCGGGACGACTCCCGTGCTCAGGGTGAGAGGGACGACGAAAGTGTTCAGCATCTCTGCAGGCTCAGCACTCCGTTCCTCATGTCCAGACATCACTCCAATCTCTCAACTCTTGGTTGGCTTGTTGTTTGGAGGTCTTTTTTAGCAAGCTAGAAGCAGTAGCTTCTCATGGCATGCTGGTCTTGGGGTTATTTTGCATGTCTCGCTCCTCTCCTAAGTCTCTCCTCCTCACTGTTTGGGGAGGTCCCCACCCTTCACTGTCCCAGAGAAGAGCCATTAACTCAGCTCCAGCTAGGCTTTTACTGATACAAAAACAACTATTAACGACAATGACCCATAATTACCATAACACACAAGCAGCACCCCAGCAGCAACACTGGTAACCTTTTTCTCACAAAAAAATTGGCAGGTTTTTGTTTATAACACCAGTATTCGCACTAAGTTTTTTCAGGAACAGCACAGTTCACCAGCTGTAGCTTTCCGAAATGGCAAAAGCCCACCCCGTTGCTGCAGCCTCCCCTCACGGGTCAGGTGCGGCACAGAAAACTCACCGTCTCCTCTCAGCTCTCCCCTGGCCAACCAATACCTACCCTCCTAGCTATTTCTTCCCTTCTTGCAAAGCCAAGATTACACATGAATCGTCCCCCGAGCTGCAGCGCCTTTTCCTGCCCCCTCTCAGTGCACGGAGGGCCCCGCGCATCCCTGGCCCCTCAGGAGCCCGTTCCGCCATCGCGCCACCTCGCGCCTCGCTGCTACAAAATGGCACCGGCGTCAATGTCGCCCCTCACGGCGGCAGCTGCAGCACCCCCTGGCGGAGGGACGAGGAGCAGCAGCTCCGGTTTGGTGCCAATCCCGCCCGGCGCAAGAGCGGGAAAAGCCTGGAATGGCCCAACAGTGGCCTGAGGGCCCAAGGCACTGGGGAAAAGTGGCTTCCCCCTCATGGCACCGCTCTGACAGCCGAGCAGCTCAACTCCTGGAGACCCTTTTCCATCTAAACAACCGATAAACACACCTCTGATAATAAACAGCCCTCAACAAATCTTTGTCATAGTGAGAACACATAGAACCAATGAAGAGAAGCCACAATATTAGTCTTCTTCCATGAATTGACTTCAAAAGAAACAAACAAAAAAGGCAGCTGACACATAGGCCACAAGTTAATCCAAGTGACCAGCGATGCCGCTGCTTTACATCCCAAGGAGGCTGCTATGTGACAAAAAAAAAAAAAAAACCAAAAAACCCACAAAACAAACAAAAAAGATAAAGGCATTGAGGTTTTTCAAAGGACCATTTCAGCTACAAAATACACACTCCTATTGGGAAAAGACCACTCTGTCTGTCAGCCTCGGGGGGATTGCCGCCATGGCAGTACCACAGTTTTGCTCTTCTGTACCCAAGCACATCCATCGCTTTTTAAAGCCGTGACAAACCACTCAGGTCCAGTCTCCCTACTTGCAGACACAGCTGGGTCAGCCTGGGGAGGTAAACAACATGTTGACAGGGCAGTATTCATCTCAACACGATGAGGAAAGGACAGATGGACTCACTTTTCCTCTGAAGGACAAGTGTGAGGTTGTACCAGGCAGCTTAAATCACACAAAGGAAAAAGCAACAGAGAAGAGGGAAGGAGAAGAAGTAAAATAGACAAGGTAACTTACTATCTACTCTTTGTGTTTCAGGTAACACACCTCATCACTCTAATAAAGCTTTCAAAGTTTCCCAGATGCTCTCCAATGGAATCCTGGCATCAAGGGATTTTTATCCATGAACACATTACTTTCTCTTGGTCTGCCATATATTAAGGACAAACTGAAACATGCTCTACCAAAGCTCCTACCTCCTCTCCTGGGCACGGATGAGACAACGCAAAGTAACACTCTACAACAGCAGCAGTCTTCAAGAGACAAGAAGTAGCAGAGCAATCCTAAAAGCACCCAGTTCCTTTCTCCTTGGATTAGGTAGATTCGTCTGCCAGCTGAAATACTGTTGCCTGTAGTACACCACATTCTGGCTTGAATGCTGCAGCTTCTATTTTTAGTCCTACCAGGACAGATAAAAATGAAGGAAAACTGGACTTTCTACTTCAGCAGATGGCATCTTCCATCCTGACTCTGGGGCTGAACCAGGGCTGCCAGGCTGTGGTTCAGGGCATTTGGGCGCCAGGACTCGCCAACTCTCAAACAGCGTGAACAAGAACAAAGCGTCTCAGCCACGTGTGTCCTTGGAAATGTCCATGTTTTTTTTGTAAAAGACAAGCAAGAGAAATATTGCCTCATCTTGGGAGTTGCCCAGATGGGGCAGATGGAATCCTGTCACTTGGCTTGCACAGTTATTCACATCCCCTCCTTGGATTCAGCTCCTCTTTCCTTTAAGCACAGACTGCAAAGTCGTGTCCTTCAGCAGATTCACCTCACACAGTGAGACACATTCACTGAGCTTTATGTTGATGCCTTGTCCAGCTCCTCAGGGGCCTAACACAAGACCTCATCAATATTTCTTTAGTAAAAATATGGGTTTCTAACCATAAATCTGAAAGCTTATCCAAGGAATATAACAGTGTCATTTTCTTTTGGCCAGAGCACACAACTCCAGGGAGATTTGTCTGCAGAAGAGGTCACATGTATAACGTGTGCAAATTCAACAGTTCAACAGTTTTTTTGTGCAATTTCATTTTCCAAAAGAGACAGCAAAAAACTGGTACCCCAAGTAGTTTCAAATTTGAAAGCATATTGACTGCAGTAAAATCTTCACACAGCAGAACAAAAGATAAAACATATTTTATGTGTCTGACAGCATGTCAGGCAAAGATCACAAATACAAGGAGACTGATTGCAACAAGGAGAGGACAGACCCCAGAAGCCTGCACTGTTCACTAAGCAAAACCAAAAGATCTCCCCCAAGGTACAGGAAATCCCCTAGGACAGTGACTTGACCTTTCACAGGTGCTGTCACAAAGCCAGTGGACACCTAGTTTCTTGCATACTTTTTTTTTCCATGAGTTTTTCTGCTCCAGGAATATTTGGGCACCTCAGTAAACAGAGGGTCACTGTACTGGCATCTTCTGATACTGGGCCAGCCACCAGCAAAGTGAAATGGAGAACTAGCAGATTCTAAGACTTTGTTGTTCTATCATCTGTTCAAGGTCATATTTAAGAAACTAAGACCTCAGGAGATGCCATTGGGACCATTCAAGCATGCCCTGAGCAGAAGACAGCACTTGGCATTAATGTAACGCTCTGAGAAGACAGCCCTCTAATAAAACAAATCAACAAACAGCTACAACATTTTAAAATGGGGAACAAGTACTCTGAGTAGAGCCAAGTTTTAAAATTTCCAGTGTACATCTCTGTTCAGGGACAAGGACACTTTAATAGAAATGTGGCAGTGTTTCTGCAAAGATCAGAACTAGAGGCTGCAGTTACTTCAGATGCTCTGCCCACAAAGAACCTTTTCATTTTTTGCTTTATTGCATGTGAATATGAAGTGAGTTTTTTAAAAAAGGAAATCATTAAGAATTCTGTTTGAAGTTCTACTTGGAAATAATCATACATTATAGCACTTCTGATGGATCAATCATTGACTACATATTAATGTATTAAGATAGATATGTTAACAAGATTTTGACACAAAATTGTTAAGAGTATAGAGCTTGCCATTCCCTATTGATTTCCACTGAGTACATTCAAAGCAGTACTTTCTCTATAGCTAAAGCTTCCTTTTTGTTACACTAACTTTAACTTCTTGATTAAATTTCAGATGGGTGCACTGCAATCTCTCTCTCCAGCCTTCTCTGCCAATAGAGCTCAGAATCTTTGTGGAAACAAAACCTTATTTTAAAAGCTACACCACCTACTGGGACTTGTTCTTAAGTACCTGCCTTCTGCCAGCCAACAGGTCACACTTTAGACACAGCTGGGATCTCATTAAACACCCCTGCTCTGCCTCACTTCAGCCAGGAAAGCACTGAAGGGATAAACACCATAGAAATCTTCTTTAAAAATCATGTCATTTTTAACTATTGATGGATTGTCCAGGAAGTATCCATCAATAGTTAATATTAACTGCAAGATCCTGCTCTACATGCTGGAGCTGTTGAAGAATTGTTGGCCTCAGCCTGGTTGATGATGACTGAAGTATCTCTATAGGTTCTCTTCACTGCAGTTACTTGGCTGCACCCCTGACACCACTTGCACATCAGGCTCTAAGGGCACTCTGGCTGTGCTGGCTGCTGGCAGTCACTGCAGAGCAGCAATAACAAAGACCAGCAGTGTCTCAGAGCACCAGTGAGGTTGAGATGGGCCTGAAACAAAAAAATTAAACTTAATAAATTTCAACTGGACAAATAGCCTAAACATGTACTGGTGTTGGGGAAGGCAGAAGTGCTGAGCAATTCAAGGGGGAGAAAGCAGATAAACCTGGGAATGAGCTCCAAGGAAAAAGGTACGATGATGATTTCAAATCATGGAACAAACAAATTGGAAATACCGCAAACACATGCAGAGCAGGGGGGATGCCATCATACCCCGGTCCTGGCAACTTGTGGCTCAGTACTCTTCCTGTCACTTCAGTGTAATCCAGATAACAAACACACAGCTGGCTGTTAGGCTGTTCTCCTCCCACACCATCAAGGAATGGGTTAATTGGAACCTTCCAACAGGGGAAGGTGACAACATTGCCTGAAGAAAACTATTTTAGCTACCTTGAGGACTAACAATACATTTTATTCTGCTTTTGGAGAAACTGACTAAAGCTCCAGTGCCATTCAGCATCATCTTTCACAGACAAGCCATTGTCCTGGACCATTAAACACCTGCAATACAGAGCCTGGTGACAGTCTCTTCACTGCCATGTGTCTCTTTCACTGAGCACACAACATGTTGAAAGGTGGAAAACACAAAACTTCTTGGCTTAGAAGAGCCCTGTGTGAGAGTCTGTCCAAATTTTCCCTCATCTGCCTCACAATAGTCCTTGGGAGACCACTGAAGAGGAGATCCCCCCTGTCTGGAATATCTGGCTCTGAAGGAGAAAAGTCACACACCACAGGCCCTGAGACCTGAAAGCTCAGTGTTAAGCTATTGTTTTCACAAGTGTGTTTGCTGTATGCTAAGAAGGGGGCACCATGCCCCATTTGCAACAATAGCAGCTCTGGAAGCTGTCCCACCTCTCGGCCTGGCTGGACTTCTCCTCAGTTTCAGGTGGTCTCCCACAGAAGATCCTCACCTTCTTTACAACCACCGTGACAGACAGACTGAGATGTAAGGAACCTGTCCACCAAGGACTGAGACATGAAACTCCTAAAAAGCCCCTCTGCTCCTTCCAAGGACTGGGACTGAAACCCCCAGCCCGGGGGAGGTGTGTGGGGAGGCAAGCTGACCGAAGAGAGATGTTTGCCTGCAGATTGTGACCACTGGAGCAAGAAAACAATGGCTCTCGTGTACTGCTGAGAACATGGACTACCTGTTACATCTGTTCCCTATTGTATCTGTTTCCCCCCCTCTCACAATTTTCAGTGATACAAACCTCTGAGTTAGCTAGAGCCTTTGAGATCTCCCCAGCATAGTAGGTGGACCCTCGACTGGACTGGACCAAAGGACTTAGTCTCTGCGTTGGTAGCTATATCCTCTCTCTCTCTTTCTCTTTTTCTCTCCCTTAATCCCTCTATCGCATTTTTGCTGTAGTTATTTCAATAAAACCACATTTGATTTGATTATCACTGCAAACCCCCTTGTACTGTGTTGGTTTTGCACTCTGAGATTATTCCTACGAACCATCAGGGTATCTGTTCACTAGGACGGACCCTGACATTAAATTGGCATCACGGACAGGATTCTAGTAGACAGAGGGATTTGCAGGCAAATCTCATGCTCAATTGAGTGCTCTGTCTCCGGAATTGGTACAAAAGATCTCTCAGTGCAAAAACAGGGGAAACTGTTACTGTCATTACTGTTGCTGATCTGATACCAGCACTGACACCTACACTGATACTGCTCCTGATCCTGATATTGATGTTGATACTGATATTGATATTGATGCTGTTACTGTTGTATTTGAGTTGAATCTGAACCTGTTATTGCTGTATTTGTGTACCTGGACTGTCTAAAAGGGAAGAGACAGACCTGAAGAAATTAAGCTGTACCTTTTAGACAGATATTGTCCCTTCACCTACACAGGGGAGTGAGGGGCAGCCCAGCAAAGGCTGAGAGGTTTTCCTCCTGTTCTAGGTTCTGGTCCCCTCACAAAGAAAACATTTGTGTGCATGTGAGTGCGTATCTGTACTGTCTGGGAAGGAAGAAACAAATTTGAAGCAACCAAACGGAGCCTCCCAGACTGATTCTGTCTCTTCAACTACCCAGGGAAGCAAGGGGACAGTGGAAAGGCTGTGTGATTTGTGTAACTTAAGTTAACTCTCTGGTGTAGCTTTGGTCCCCTCATAAAATGACTAAAAACTTCAGTGCAAAAGGTAAAGCTGAATTTTATGCTCTGCTTGCTAAATACAATGCCACACCTTCTCCAGGGGGAGAAGAATGGGCAAACTGCAATTGGTTTAACTTAGAAAATGTTATTGATTGTTATTTGCAACATGAAACAAAATTCAAACTGGGCACAAATAAAACCATCCTCTGCTCAGTCTTGGCAGCCTGCCTCGCAGCAGCCATAGAAACTCGCTTTGAGCAAAAAAGTGAGGAAAATGCTATCATAGACTCCCTCCAAAACCTAATTGAAGTTTTGCAAAAACAATTGGATGAAGAAAGAAATGTAAATAATTTGTTACGGGCTGCCCTGAGAGAGGAACATGTTAAAAATTCACAGAACTCCGATTCCTCAAAAGAAACAGAGAAGAAAGAAACTCCTCACATTAGTCAAAATTGTTCTCAAACAGAATCAGCCCTGATGAAAAATTGCGGGAAACACTGTTGTAATAGCATAAAACCTCTAACTAAAACAGAATGCAACTATATCAATAATGAATATCTTGACCTGCACAAAACCACTAAAGAAATCCCGTACACTGCTACTGAATTAACAAAACTTGCAAAGCAGTATGGGCTTCGCCCCCAAAAATCTGAAACAGAAGACATTTGCCAAGTGTCTCTCACTGGGGGAGATCAGATTCTTTTGTCAGAACAAGGAGCCAGTGGGTGCTGGGGACATGGGGTGTTCCCAACAACAGCAGACAGACGCATCCCATGGTCCCTAACTCAGCATGCAGCTCAGGGGCAGAGGGGCTTAACCCCTTGGAAAAAGGAAACCGTTTGGTTGGTACCCCTGACCAGCTCCTGGAAAACATTCACAAAGACAGCTGCCTGCAATCGATTCATGAAAATAAATTAATTCCTAGTTTTGAGTCACCAATCCAATCACCTGTAAAGCCTGAAATTATGACCTCTTTAATTCAAGGGCTTCCAGGAACACTTAAATCTACAGCAATTATTCTTCAGAAAACCATAGTAGCTATGTCTCCTTGTCCTGGTTTAGGGCAAATTTGTTAAAGAATCTGCAAAGGAGGGCCCCTCCAGAAAGCAAACCCACACGGCCCCTCCCCCCAGCTGGTTTGGGAAGAATTCCTCGGAGATAAGTGGAAAGAACCTGTTTATTTGACTGGCACAGCACCCCCCAGCACACAAAATGAACAATACCAGATGACACTGCTCTGAGAAAGATGGCAAAATCAGAAAGTCTCTTTCGGGGGTGGTTGCTCTGTTCTCAGTCCCTCCGGCACTGGGGCAGCTGCTGCAGCCAAACGGTGCAAACCCTTGGTGTTCCCAGGTCCCAGTCTGGAGCAGGTTAGAGATGGTCAAAGAAAAGGAGAGGAAAAACAGTCCAAGGAGGAATTTGGACTGTTTAGCTAGAGCTAGCTAATAAGCAGAAGCCAAAGCAGAGCAGAAACGAGAGCAGAAAAGAGAGCAAGCAAAGCAGCAAGCCGAAAGCAAGAAGCGAAAACAGCCCTATGTACTGCTCCTCTCTGTGTCCCTGATAAGAGAAACCCAAACAAACTTCCACTCTTCAGAGCCGGTCTTAAAGGCACAGGACATATGAATGGGGATACAAGCATCATAACGTCACCCCAGGACACTCCTACAGAAAGACCAGATAAACTTCTTAGTAACCAGAATGACCCCTTTGTTCCCCTTTATGACTTGCTGAGAAAAAGAATAAAATGGGATTGGACTTCTTCTCAGAAGGAAACATTGCAATTGCTGATTCTTGAAGTGACAGCACACCAAGCACTGGACCCTATCCATCCCACAGACCCCTTTCAGGTGGAGTGGGGATTTGCCTCCTCACAGCTTTCAGTATGCATTTGGCAGCAGGGTCCTGAGGGTCTGACAAAGCCTGTTGGTTTTTATTCCCATGGTTTCAAAGATGCTGAGAAAAGGTACGCTACCTGGGAAGGGGTGTTTGTGGTTGGCTTGGCTCCCAGAGAGGTGGAGGAGAACTGGGCAATCCAAGGAACTGGGAGCTTGGGTAGCAGCCAAAATAAACCTGCCTCTGTGACTAAAGCAACCCCTCCTCTCTCCCCTGCTTCTGCTAACAGAAAAGAAGACAATGCCTAGGTTGGGGAACTGTTAACTGTTTGGAGTATTTTCCAAAGTGAGGGACAGAATTGCTTTCTTGTCTCTATTAACACCAAGTCCTATGCTATGTTTATATTTGGGTTGCTCCAGGCTGATGCTTTTAAAAGAGCTGCAGGAGATAATACAGTTAAAGCAATGCAAGGATGGTTTGGGATTTTCCTAAAACCACAAGAAATTCAATCTGATAATGTTTCTCACTTTACTTTCAAAGGTGTGCAGGATTGGACAGAAGGTGAAAAAGATCAAATGGACTTCTCATGTCTCTTACTTGAGATGGGAGGTAAATGAGTGTTCCAAAATCATTGCTTTTTGCGTGACAGTTCCAAGCATAATTCCTTCACTACAGGGACCAGATGATTTCAAGAACCCAGCACATTACCCTAGACAACCTGGTTTTGGTGGACCCTCTGCTGCTGTAGGGGAAGTACCACTGCTGTTCAAAACCTCTCTGACTATTCCATCGTTCTAACTTTTCCTGCCTCTTTCGTGGCAGAGTCTGTTGTGTTTACTTTTTCAGAAGAACTCCAAGGGACATGAAGACCTGATAAACCATGATAACACTAGTGATGGACAACAGAAATAATGTTTTCCCTTCCCTTTATGGTAACACCAGGTGATGATATTATACCTAACATACAAATTACTTGAACTTGAATAAATTGCTGTCACAATTAGAGATTTGATCAAATTACAGTAACCACTGTAGTCATTCTTACTGGCTTTTGTGAACCCACCAGTGGCTGCTATCAAACATATTACCGAATTGGGAGAAGGTAAATGTAAATGATCGCAAATTGATAATTGATACACTTAGTGCTACACAGAACAATGTTTCCTTAGCCCTCAGCTGTATCGAGGCACAATTGTGGATGCAGTCAGTCTCTGCTGCAATTATAAGAGAGGGCGAGGAAGGCACCTTCCCCACAGAAATTCGGAAAATAATTTGGGACAGTGCCACTGAATTTGAAAGAGAATTCCAATCCTGGTAGAACCTGGTGAACTTTACCTATGATCCTATTTCAAACACAGCCACTGCTTTTGTTTTAACCATACACAATGCTTCTGTACATTTGGTCTTCCCTGTTATTGCATTAGGATTAAACCATGACGGAACTGTTCTCCATCCTACTGAACATAGGGGATGGGCCCGTCGGGTCGATGACAAATGGCAAACTGTTAATCTGGAATCTTGTATTGTATCTTGAACAACAATCTTGTATCTTGAACAACAATGGTTCATCTGTGAAAGCAATGCAATCATAGCTCAAGACATTTGTTAAGACATAGAGCAAAATATCTGTCACTTTGAAATTTGTCCTAACGAGAATTCTGAAACAGTTCTTATACACATAGGCAATAGATGGGCATGCTTTAGAACCATTTGTGATTTTGTTCTCATATAAAATGTTATAGTAGGTACTAAAAATCATTCAAATTTCTGTGCTTGTAAACTTTACTAAAATTTCAGGATGTGTTTTTTTTTTTCTTGTGAAGCTCCAGTCACTTCTCACTACCTATTGCAATACAACTACACACTGATTCACATACAGATGCCTACTCCTATTGAGATGGATCTTACTTTGGTAAGAGAACTGCTGCTCCATCAGAACTTGGTTGAGATCCTCAAGAAAATCAAGGAAAGCGGACAGGAGACCCTGGTGACTGTTCATCACAATGTAAGACAGATACACCGTGTCATGGAAAGAGTGAAAAAAGAAGCTGAGCACAGGTGGTGGGATACACTTTTTAGGTGGTCTCCTACTGTCATGAGTGTCTTGAACAGTGTGTGTCATCCCATTGTTATCCTTTTGATTTTAATTGTTTCGTTTTATTTTATCAGTAATCCTAGTCGTTATGAATTAGAAGATGGTGAAACAGCTGACAAGATTGTCGTCCATAGTTAATGCACATAATTTGGCTGATGTCCCCTGCACTGTGGAAATCCCCAAGACATTTGATACAAAGCAATTATGAATCAATCATATGTGTTTTGGAGTAATCCTGATTTTCTTTTATGATTTTGTGAAAATTACTTTGGATTTTTAGTGTATTGTTTTAGAAAATTATTTGAAAGATAATGCTAATATTATGATTTGTTTCTTGCTTTTACTTTGATTATTTGTGATTTGTTTCACCCATTTTTTGGAACTGTTATACAAATAATATTGTTTTAATTAATTAACAATTTCTTTGAAATTGTTATAAAAAGAATATTGTTTTAATTAATAAACCATTTGTGAAAGTTGTTATGATATTCAATATTAATTATGTTTGTTTATTGTCTCCCTTTTCCCCCTTCTTTTTCCTATCCTTTCTTTTCCTCCTTTTCTCTTTTCTCTCTCTCTAACATACTGTCTCTGCTTTTCTGGGTATGCTACCAACATACGGCAAGATTGATCAGCAACAATCCAGAACCCTGCTGATGAAGATCCCTTCAAGGCAATCGTGAGTCACAGGGTCGTGTGAGAGTCTGTCCAAATTTTCCCTCATCTGCCTCACAATAGTCCTTGGGAGACCACTGAAGAGGAGATCCCCCCTGTCTGGAATATCTGGCTCTGAAGGAGAAAAGTCACACACCACAGGCCCTGAGACCTGAAAGCTCAGTGTTAAGCTATTGTTTTCACAAGTGTGTTTGCTGTATGCTAAGAAGAGGGCACCATGCCCCATTTGCAACAATAGCAGCTCTGGAAGCTGTCCCACCTCTCGGCCTGGCTGGACTTCTCCTCAGTTTCAGGTGGTCTCCCACAGAAGATCCTCACCTTCTTTACAACCACCGTGACAGACAGACTGAGATGTAAGGAACCTGTCCACCAAGGACTGAGACATGAAACTCCTAAAAAGCCCCTCTGCTCCTTCCAAGGACTGGGACTGAAACCCCCAGCCCGGGGGAGGTGTGTGGGGAGGCAAGCTGACCGAAGAGAGATGTTTGCCTGCAGATTGTGACCACTGGAGCAAGAAAACAATGGCTCTCGTGTACTGCTGAGAACATGGACTACCTGTTACATCTGTTCCCTATTGTATCTGTTTCCCCCCCTCTCACAATTTTCAGTGATACAAACCTCTGAGTTAGCTAGAGCCTTTGAGATCTCCCCAGCATAGCAGGCGGACCCTCGACTGGACTGGACCAAAGGACTTAGTCTCTGCGTTGGTAGCTATATCCCCTTTCTCTCTCACTTTCTCTATCTTTTTCTCTCCCTTAATCCCTCTATCGCATTTTTGCTGTAGTTATTTCAATAAAATTGCATTTGATTTGATTATCACTGCAAACCCCCTTGTACTGTGTTGGTTTTTGCACTCTGAGATTATTCCTACGAACCATCAGGGTATCTGTTCACTAGGACGGACCCTGACACCCTGCAAGTCTCTTCCTTTTCTTTCCTTCCCTTTCACAGCTTGTTGGTACTCTGAACAAGGTATTGGCAGGTGTCTGGATAGAAACACCTTTGTTCTCATCAGTGGTAAATATTCTATCATCATCTGCAAGATACTTGCCCTAAACTCTATTGGAAACCTTCACAGAGGAGAGAACCAGAATCCTGGTCAGACACAAAGAGCCATAAGCCATCTATTTCCATGCAGATCTGAAACTTTCCATCAGCACTGAGCAGTAAAAATACATATCCCTTTCTGATGAAAGATGTGACAAAAATTCCTGTCTTTTGCCCCAAGCCAAAAATTGACTTGCCGTGATTTTTCTCAAGTTTGTACTCCTAATGAGACATTTTAAAAAGTGATTAACCTGAAGGACTATGTCTCTAATTATAATAACCTTTCCTATCCTTTCAGAATAAATTTTGTTGAACACTTTTCATGTGATTTGCTTCATTACCTTTTCATTTCCAACATCTTTGATGGCACACCATTTAATTAGGGTTATTGTGCAGGCATGGATGGTTAAACTTGTGCATTCAGCACATGCATCCCATTTGACTAATGTAATATATCTTATTCATGTCACTGTCACCATCCATTGCAAAAAATAACAAGGCATCTTCCAGTTAAACTAAGTTTGCAAAAGGTTGTTTATGAAAAATTTTTCTTTCACAATATTATAGAACCCCTATTGAATGATTTTGCTGCTGTTCTGTGATCTTAGTCATAAATATTTACTTGTCAACATAAACTGTGAAATTTTACCTTCCAGGGAGTCCGCCAGTGTTCTCCTCCAGTCATAAATATGATTCCCTCTGTTGTAGTATTATTAATGTTGCATTTTTTCCTGTTAAGAGATTTTACAGCCAGGAAGAGAAAGCAAATTGTCTCGTAGTTAATAACAATCATTTTATACATACATAACCAAAATCTCACATAAGTTACAAATTTACTTTTGCCTGCAGCAAGAGGTGTATATTCACATCTTGTTAAATCTGCAAATAAATATGTACTCCTGTGCACAAACTTCTTATTGTCAAGATATATTGTTCAAAAGCTTAAAAAAAAAAAAAACAAAAAACTATTGGCAGAATAACTCAAAGCATTTGGCTGTGACCATTAAGGGTCCTACAAAATCCTTTCTGCTCCCAGTATTTTTAACAGCTGCTTGTCCAACTGAAACAAGATCTGCAGGGAAGAGTCACCGCTTTCTTAGCCCAGCTGATACAATTGTCAGACAGCACAAAGTCAGCCATGGCAGGGCATTTGGTGAGCACCACTGAACTACTGAGGCTGCTGCTGAGCCCCTTTCTAGGCCCATCTGCTCAGAGAGGGCACAAGGCACTAACGCTGAGGAGCATCACAGGACAAAACCCTCCTGGGCTGACATCCCAACCAGAGCAGCAGTGCTCGCACCTGGAGGTGAGCTCCCTGGAGTGTCAACAGCCTCCCCCAGGACAAGGAGCTGCTGTGCTACTCCTGCAGCAGATTCTAGCCCAGGATTCTGAGATGGCTCAGATGGTTTCCCAGAACTAAAAACTATCTAGTCATTAGTATAAACCAGTTCAGCCACAACAATTCTTTCCCCAGAAAAGTGCCTCCACCACTGCTCTGTGCTTCACTTCCAGGTTTTTTTTCCTATAAGCTGCTACACTCAAAGAAAAGCAAAACTTCTGCACAGCAATAAAGAACAGCCTTGTTCATGGTGGATCTCCTCTCCAAGGACCATGCATTCCATGCCTGTTTCATCAGGGAATATCAGGCAGGTGTCCCTAGTCAGGTCAGAAATGCATGGCCCAGATGAGAACAACACCAGGCATAGAAGATCTTTTAAATTCCTGCAGAACATCTGAGGGAAAATAAATAAGAAGGGCCAAGGGCTGGATATTCCTTCAGAATAACAAACATAACAAATAACAATAACAAAGAGCTCTTCTCAGGCTTTGTGACAGTAGCCAGGACTGTCATGCTGAGGCGTCAGCAAATGAGAGGGTGCAAATGCTTTGAAAGAGGGTGTCAGTCACAGACAATGTCAGTAAAGCTGGAGCATCTCCAAAGGAAAAAAACCAGCCACCACTAAGTCTAAAAATCATGGGGAGATTCCAGATTAGCGATGATAGCTAGAGAAGAACAAGTAGATCAGCTGGGTATTAAATCCATAAAAATTTTAATGGTGCCATTTCCTGAGTGCTCTGTTTTGTACAGTACCTGAATGCATCTGTGGTTGAAATACATAAATACGTACTTAAACAGAAAAGGTGTTTCATAGTCATGCCCTATTTTTCTCTTTTGCTTTGCTGCTCTGATGGTAGCTTGATCTCTGAAATCTATACATGGACAGTCAGTTAAAATTCTAATTAAACTCATGCATTTTTAACATTTAAAATGCTAAAGACCCAACAGGAATGGATAGATGAAGAAAGAACACAAACTGTCTGAGATGGTGAATTTCATAATTCATGTCTTTTCAGCACTTCATTAGGCAAATCATGCAGCACGTGCCCCATGACCAGAACAGCTTCCTCATTGGAATGTGTCTTTCTGCTATTAAATTCATTTTCTGTGTCTACTTCCTTTATACTCTCATTTTACTTGTTGTCCTCAGCATAAAACATGAAAATTTAGGGTCAAACTAGAAATACATATATATAGACTTAAGTCTTGTGCTCAGAGAAAGAAGGAAAATGTAAAGTCTATGTACAATGCAATGTAAAGTTTATGCCCAATGTAAACAAGCAACTATTATCTGTCATCATGAAAGCTCTCAAAGACAAAAGCACAATTCTATTTTTTTAACCTCTGTATTTTACTGCCAGTTGAGAAAAGATAAAAAAAATCTCCTGTTTGTGGTAAAAACCAACACTTGGAGGTCATACTTTATAAATGGAAATAAAATGCCTAACTTTCAAGTTTTTAGTGGGTTTTTTTTCCCTTTACCTAGATTTTCATGCAGTGTTATTCTCCCTCAGGCTACCTACTTTTTTCTTGGTTGGTCTCCCTCTCACTCCAATATATTTGGTTACTTCATGGAGAGTGTACTTCACCCAGCTGTTTTTATTCTAACAGCAGCAACAGCAAAGAGACATGAGCTTACATTTTTTTTAAGACTGAAAATGATAATCAACCTCTGTAGCAATTGTTCTATTTGCAGCAGAACCTAGGCTGTACAGGGAAGGTGAAAGATTTCCTGTTTACCCTCCCATTATACATTATCCAACTATATACAGCTTGTGTATAGTTGGATCAAAAGAGACAAATCCAATGCTACTGGTCCCCATATTTTCCTGAACAAGGATTTGAGGTTCAACTTCAGTTTTGGCCAGACAGGTAACCAACCAAAAATAGCTAGAATGGTTAATGTCATCTGCACTGTCATAACTATGAGAAAAGACAGCAGATAGCAGTGGAAAAAATAAGAAATAGCTAAAATAAAAAATTATACTTCATATTTAATGATACCGTGAAAGGGTAGATGTTATCAGTGTCCAAAAATCACTTAAAGCTCAGACTGAAGTCCCTCCAATGTGTTTTCTCTAAATGTTACCTGTGTGCCATTTACAAAACATACTTGAAAACATCTTCTCTATTTTTGGGGGGGCTATTTAAAATATATTGTTGTTAAAGTGTTGAAATACTTGGTTCTTGGGGAATTTGATTTTGACACACTTGTTTAAAAAAATTGTTATAATAAAAAGGAGCATGACAAAAGACACAATATTCAGATAAAGCCAAAAAAAACAGGGTGAAAATGGAAATCATCCATGTCCTCAATCCTTGTCTGGGTTCATACAACAAGGAACACTGACCTCTGGACCGATAAAAAGAAGCCTGACCCTGATATCAGCCACAATCTTATTGTTATTATTTCTGCGACATCCCTGTTATTATCTCAGTGGAAATAAGTTTTACACACTCCCATTCAGTTTGCCCTGTGCCCTCCTCCTGTCTCAGAGAAGGTTTTTCCCATTTCCTCCCACCCACATCACCCTTGGCTGGTTCTGACAGCAGTTCAGTCTGTGGGAATCCACTTAAAACTCCACCTTAAAAACTCTTACCTTAAAAATCCCTTTCCTGTTACTTCATCTGATATTTTTGGGGACGGATACTCCATAGAGGACCTAAGCTATCCAATTACTGCTCAAGGATGGAGTCAAAATGAGGAAAATGCACACAGATACAAATGACTAGATTGCTGTAAGAGCACCTTCAAAAGGGAGTTTTGTGTTACCTCATGTCAGGAGCAGGAACTGAACACAACCCTTATTCAGCGGCATCTACAGAGTTGGTCTGTGGGTTTTGCTAGAGCACAGCAGTACAGTTTTGTTAACAAGGGTATGTAAGCTGTCCATGTGTAAGGAGAGAGCTGAAATAACAGGCTAAAACAAATTGAAGATATGGGCTAGAGTGCTTCTGTTAGGGTGAAATTATTAAAATGAATGCTTTCAAAGATTCAATAAATCAACTGGATTATGAATCTTTTTTCATGTGTGTCTCTGCTCACCTAAAGCTCCACAGGGCAGTCATGAAGAGTATTTAAGGACACCCATAGAAAAGTCCACTGTAAGGCTTCAATTCCTTTCAGTCCCTATTGAAAGAATTCCAGCTGGCCTTTCTGTCCCATTTAATCCCTATTGGGTTTTCATCCAGAACACTTCCCTAATACTTAAGTTATACACAAGGGAATCTCAGCAGATTGCAGCCACTTGCCTCCTTGCTGCTGTAATACATGAATTTCTCACCTCCCTCTTTGTCCACAGTACAGTCCTCCCAGTTTCCATCATCCCAAAGATTCCAGCTGAAATGGATTTTCTGCTTGGTCACACACCAAGGCTTACTGAGCTATCAATGAGCAGGGCTTGGCTATGCCCCCCAAAAGCAGGCATTTAACATTTGAGTGCTGCCAGCACTGCCCATGGAACAACTCCCAGGAGTCCAGAAGTGTATCCTGGCAAAGCACTGTGCATCAGCACACTGACATATGCCTCTGTTCCCCACATTCTTCCCCACAGAAAAGTTGGGAACAAGAGCGAGCTGCCCCTGTGCCGCAGTGCCCTGGAGCTTCCACGGCTTTGCTGCTCTCTCTGCAGTGGAACTGCACTGCAGGATTTGTCCTCAGGCATTTCAAATGATGCTACAGCCTTCAGTGCCCCTGCAGGGGACAGACTGTTTGCCACTGCAGAGTTCAAACAGCCACAAAAAAGCCAAATAACCTTCACAGTAAGGCTCAGCCATTTAATCATAAAGTCTATAATCAAGCAGGCTACTCAAGTGAGAACACACATGGAGCCAGCTGGGAATAGAGGAGAAAAACAACCTAAGCCTTGCTCAAGACTGTCAAGGCACAGTGCAACCTCCAGTTCCACCCCCCTTCCCAGAATCTGCCCAACATTAACCTAGAGCTGAAATTACTTGGGCAAAGAGTTTAACACGTCACGGATACCACAAAGCCTGGGCAAACACATGGCTATTTCTCCAGGATGCTTCATGGACATTGCTGAATCCCCTTTGTGCTGCCTTTTTCTTATTGTAAACCAAGTTCTAATAAAATGCAGGGGTAAGCAAGGGCATCCAGGGTATCTGTAACAGGTGAGGCTGTTTCCTTCTGCTTCCTAACTATGCCTCTTCCTTCTCAACTTGCTCTTGAGCACTCATTTAAATGTAATTAAGCAGGATTTAATGGATGCCTGCTACATGCAGATACATACTTTGAACAGCATTTCACTGCGTTTTTCCATAGCTGGCAGCAATGGATGGATACCTGTCTGCCTCATCTTCCAGCAATTTAGTAATGATAATTCTGAGCAGACATTTTACTCATCAAAAGTACCTCTGTTCAAATCTACCCTTCCAAAAAGCCCAGAATGAACACTTGAAAATAGCTCACTATATTCTTTGCACCTGTTTTGAAGGATGTCACCATAAAAGACAATGCACTATATTTGCATCACAAAGGAGATGATGGTGCATTGCTGCATGAATTAGCCTTGAGACCTCTGATTTTAAGGAAATATGAGCACAGATGCATCCTTTCCCTATGTCTCCAAAGCAGCGAGAGGAAGAAAGAACCATACAAATCTCATATGCAGAACAAATTTCTATTCTACCAATATAAGTTAGCTTATTTCTTCTGTGATTTAAGGGCCAGATTTCCCAGTCACAGCATAGCACAAGAACCCTTACAGCAGTTTTACAGCAACACAAATAGGTCTATTAAAAATGAGCAAAGAGGGATCCTGAGAACACCACAGCAGTGACCCAGGTGGAAATGCAGGGTACCCCAGTTACCAGTCCTCATACAAAATTCCTTGCTGTACATCCCACTTGCAATAAACACATTCAGCACATAACAGATTTGTTATGCCCTTAACCCTCATGGACCATGAGTTAGAGCTCTGACCCAGTTTTGCCCTCAGGTGCATGATTCTCCTGTTCAATCCCAGGTTATTCTCCCTATGTTTCACACAGTTAATCTTTATACTCCTGTGGTATGCCTTAGAACCTTCAAAAAGTCCCTGGAATACTGCCAGTAAGTTAAAGACAGGACCATCATCATCTGGTGAGAGGTGAAGTAGCTCCAGAGCTGTTCTGTGCTTTAAATGCATTTCATTTGAGACTGCTATTTTTCTAAAGGGAAATAAACTCCTGCTGCTTTTCACTCTATGATACAGATATTGAGGAGTGGTGGGTTTTGTATGGATGTGCTTGCTTCTTTTTAAGCTGCATCTCTTCCAGTGCCTCAATAAAAGCAAAGTATGTATTCCCAAAAGGAGAGAAATCAGCTGCTTACTAAGAACATGGAATTGCAGAACAAAGGTTAGTATTTGAAGAAACCTTAAACACCATCTTGTTGCACTCCCCTGCCATGGACCAGGACACCTTCTACTGGACCAGGTTGCTCCAAGGCCCCTCCAACCTTGGACCCTTCCAGGGATGGGGCAGCCACAAGTTCTCTGGGCAACCTGTAATAGTGCCTGGATAACTTAGGAGGCAACCCTCCTGCAGTTCTTTAGATTCCCCCCAAAATCTTTTACAGGAACACTTCAAAACATGCAAAATATATAATTTTGACAGCTGCAACATTTGTACTGTAACACAGACTCAAATCTTCTACAAGGTTTGTCATTCAGAACTTTTTATTTGCCTCCATAAATCCAGATGATTTTACTATGTTTTATAATACCATTTCTAACCCAATGCTTCCCTCCCCATTATTCCTTTCATTCTGGGGTGATTTGGAAGTGTTGATTGTCAATAGCTCTTCTCAGTAAAACAATCCCTTGTCCTTGACCACACTGATCATTGAGTGCCAACAAGGAAACCCCATCCCTTTGAACTGAAGGCCACATTAGAAAACCACTCATTTTTCACAAGGTCAGCTGCTAGTTAAGCTAAGATTCCATTTGAGATTTTACAGAAACTATTGTGACCTTTGTTTGGTGTTCTTATTTGTGGGCCAAGATTTGATTATCTTTCCCTATCTTTCAGCCAGAGAAGGAATGCTGGTTGTCTCTGCAAGCAATTAAAAAAACCAATTTAAGGAATATCAGTCTGTAAAATCAATTTGAGTATGATGCTGATCAAATTTGCACCTTTGAACAGCTGTGAAGGTGGTGTCAAGGGTGAATGGTGATGCTGTGTTTAAAAATCAAACCAAAACAGGTAAATAGCATTAACTGCTGAATTTTAAAAATCATCCCAAAACACTAAGCAAATTATTTATTTAGAGACAATCCTTCGCCAGCCATTTCAGATGACCATACATGTGTGCATTACCTTGTAGCCACATGCAATTTGTGTTACCTTGATTCCTGGTCCTGTGAGGTAACTTGAAAACCATGAAAAAGCAGACAGGTAATCCAAATTAAATATCTATACAGCCACATACTTGGAAAACATTCAGGGTAATAGCATTTGGCTAAGTTTCACTTTCCAGACGAGAAAAAAAAAAATCCAAGAGCTCCAAAAATTTATGATCATTCTTTTGACTCACAGAAGCAATCATCTAAAACACCTCTCTGAATAGAGATGCATAAAACATCTTTTCATACAAGCAAATCAACATGTTATGCGTTATTGCAAGGACAGCAGCTGAGATGACCTGAACTTTGTGTCACTAAGAGCAGCTACACAAAGAAAGCACTAAAGGAACACTATTACCCACTAAAGGAACAAATTTCCTCTGTTCTAAGTGCACTCTATTACATAAACCACAAAAAATGTCAATATGACTCCGAAAACAACAAGTGTGTCACTTGATATTTGGAATGATCACTACAGCAGCTTTTGAAGGACCAACCTAACTTTAGGCATCCATACCCACATTTAAGATATTTTAAGTATTTTCCTGTGGATCACTAAGGAGTGTGGCAGAATGTGTTAACAAAGACGATTAAAATTGTTTGAGCAAATATTTCTCTCATAGTCCAGAAAACTATGCCTCCATTCAGTCTTTGTCATTAGAATGACTTTAGACAGGAATGATTATTCCTTTTTACCACACAGACCATTGCTTCCTGCATTACATTGCTTCCCACATTTGAATTCTACCCAAGGAAATCATTGAGGTGTATTGATTTATTGATACAAGAACCTGATCTAATTTGCATATGTAAATTAGCAGCAAGAACATTTCCCATTACTTTGCTATATGACTGCAATGACTGTTGACTTAATTTCCTGTGGCACAGCTCTGGTTTTGCAAAATGCATTTGCAACCAGGGTGTCAGCTCAGATTTAGTTTCATGTTACATATGCTTCATAAAAAGGTGAAGCAGTGCAAACACAAATAGCTGGGAATTACCATTTGCTACCAGGCATAAGACTCTCAAAACAGAACCCATCCATCCTTTGGAGCATGAGTTTTTCCTCTACAAATACTAGAGAAAACTTGAGTCTTGAATTTTCTTAAGATGAAAGGGTTTTCATCGTTTTTGATATAATTACCTTTAAATTGTCCTGTACACATCTAGGTTCTAATAGCTTTTTTATCCTTGTAGGAGGTGAGAGATTAAACCAGCTTGAATATGAAATAGCACATCTGTTTCAGAGCCTTTTTCATTTACAAAAAACAGATATTTGGACACTGTGTTACTTGGTTGCTCTAATTCAGTTGGACTCTGTCAAGTCCAAACACAAACTTACAGTCTCACACCGTATCTCTCTAACAGCTGCTGAGGATTCAGGTGTTTGCACAGCTCTAGTTCCACACCAGCTTCCTGTCAGAATTCCAGAAAGAACAAACCGGGGAAGCCCATTTCACTGAGGATTCAGTGCAGTGCATTTCCAGTGCTGTGCAGTGGGAGCTGACCCAAAGGCTGCATTATATTCCAAAGGGTTTCCTCCTTCAAAAATGTGGCAAAACACAGTAAGGCAACAGGCTCCTGTCAGAAATTAACTTCCAAGAAGTGACTCTGTTTTTTAATCAGACACATAGCTGCATAACTCTTTATTTATTGATAACCTGGAAAGGAGGAATAAGAAAGTGAGATAGTTCTAGTGGTGTGACTTCATATTTTATCTCCCCAGAAGGCTGTTGTGAAAACAAATGACTGAGGACACTGTGGCTGTTACTGATCTGTCCAAAACCCATCAAGGTCACACCTGCTCTGAAGTGGAAATAGAACAGGATTTGGGTTTTTCTGTACTGAGCAGCTTGGAATGCTTTGTTTTCTTTCAAGAAAAGTTTGCTCAGGAGTCACAACAGAGAAGAAACACTCCCAGAAGACAAAGCTCCCTTCCACAGGCTGTCTGTCATGAGATCTGCAGCACAAAGTGCCACATCCAAGGTCCATGGCAGCATGAACAGCAATCAGGACACCAAATTCAGGGGGCTTGCATTTAGGGATTGAAAATCAAGTAATCATTATTTATGCATGGTATGCAATATCACACTAAACCACTTTGCTGGCAGAACACTAGGAGATGACTAGAAAGACTTTTAAGCATAACTCAAGGGAAAATTTCTCCCAAATTAATATCATTATTTTTTATTGATATTTCACCCAGCTATTCTAAAATCTGGTCCAAGGAAATCATTAGAAGCTAATAAAAAAAATGCCAAATTAGCAAAGCCACAACAAATAGGATCTGTTACATAGCAATCAGCACAGCTTATATAAATGCAAGGCATGTATCAACAACATATTGATTACCTGTGTAGCCAAGAACAACATGTCTAAGAGGTGAGGTTAATACACATACATGGATTGCTACAAGAATCCTTCAAAGTGCTTCCAAACTGGCTGAGCAGTCACTCATGAGAAAGAAGGTTCTCACATGAATAAAAATGCTGATTAAAAAAGGAAGACATTGCAGGTCAGTGTAAAAGCCATTTCTCTCTCCAAACAGAGCTACTCAGCAGAGTCTCCCAGGATTTAGGAGACATCCTGGTGTTCAGCATGTTTTTAAGGTATCTGGAAAAAGGAGCAGAGAGTGTGATGACAAACTTTCAGGATTCTACTGTTATTCATGGTGGTAAAGAGAGGAATTGACTGAAGAAGTGCAAAAAAACCTTGCAGCCAAGGGATGGGAAGAGATAATGGCAGATGAAATTCAGGAAGGATTGTTGTAAAATGATGCACAAGGGAATACAAAATTAGCTCCACAGCGATAAGCCAGCCACTAATACGTAGGAACAGGGTGTTAAGGTCAGGGTAGGCAGTGTTTTGAAAACATAAATCCAGTACCCAGGAGTGCAAAACCAGACCTGAATATCAGCAATTACTAAAAAGGGAGAAAAAAAACCAAACTGAAACATCATTAGCCCCTTGTGCAAATCCACCACACTGCTGCATCTTTAACTGGATGCAGTTTTGTCCTCCCCTTGCAGGGAGGCTAATTCAGGATAGAGTGATACCCATCAAAGGAGCCACTGGCTACTTCAGCTCTTCCCAAACCTCAAGAAAATGGGTTGCCAACAACTGCCCTTTCACTGCTGCTGTAAAATAGAGGGAATTATGCAAAGTCTAGAACATCTTTCAGTGGTTTGAATGGTTTGCTGCAGTGTGGGGTCTTCTGATTTTGATAAGGAAAAATAAAATAAGCTTTCAGGCTTGAAGATGGTAACAAACAAGGAGAATGACTGTAGTTCACTGAACAGATACTGAAAAAACTAAAACCGACCACTGTGCATCATCTTTTTTTCTATGTAGTTGAAAGAAGAACATTTGAATTTATGGGAAATGGCATTTACTAGTAATCCAACATGTTATTTCTCTTACTTATTCTAATTAACTTATGAAGTTGGAGGAGAAATTATTCCTTTGACCTGCAGGAAATAGCTATAAAGAATTTAAGCAGGCATTCCAAAGAGTAGAGATCAGGAACTAGTTGGATTAATACTGCAGGAATCAATCCACCAGTGCAATACAGCAACACACAGGTATTCAGCCTCCAGAGCCCTAATGTCAGGGAATCAACCAAGTGAACAATCAGCTTGCAAAGGGAATTTTTTTCTGTAGGAACCAGGAAGCTGGGACAGAACAATGCAGATCACAATGTAACCTCATTTAGAGTGGGGCCTGCAGGAGCAGAAGTAACTGCCTTGCTGCACCTATTGTCTTCTTTCCATTCTGTCATCCCATTGCTTTTCCACACATGCCTCCCAAGCGTATCAAGTTGTGCCCAGTGAAAAAAACACTACCAGAGATTCCAAGAAACTGGAAATTAATTTCCCTTTTAACATAAACAGCTATTCATCTAAAAAATAAAAGAATATATTTTGTAGAGATATCCTGTAGTTCCAAAGTGTTAATATAAATCAATTATTTCAATAAAAGCAAATAGCTATAGTAGCAATTTATTACAAAGAGACCTAATCAACTGAAATCCATGTGTAATACTGCTTTTTAATAAGACATTATATTAACAAAAGTAACAACCACTAAATGTCTTAATCAGAAAGGAGTGAAAGCAGCTACATACAATGTGGGAGGGAAGCAAAGCATGACTCAACTCACCTAAGCTGGATGCTTTAAGCTTCAACAGTCCATGTCACCTTCATTACACTAATAAATATATTTCTGTATATATACATCCACACAAGCTCTGCAGCAAGTTACACAGGTAGTCTTCACCAGCTGACTTCTCCATCCCATTAAATGACTGCTTCCCTCTCGCCAGGTGTAATGGTGTTCCTGCCCTCCGGCTAAGTGATAATTGAATCTGCTAAACAAGTGGCAAGGAGATGGGAAAGAAATTAATTATGCTTCTCCAAAGAGGAGGGGCTCAATTAACACTTCATTTAGGAATTCAGCTATTCGAATTTAATCATAACTCAGATGTAATCTGAGCTCCAAGTTCCCTCCATCCCTCTCTCCTGTTTGCTTCGGTTCTTCCTCTCAGGTCCTAAATCTCAAACAGGAATTCCTGCTTGGAAACAGGAAGGTCAAAGAGGAAAGCAAAGATCTGAGTAATGGTCTGTTCACACCCAAAGGTCATAACACTAAAATACCTGGGAGAAAAAAGATGCAAGGGCTGCACAGGGTCTCTATCCAGGTAGCAGGGAGTGTTACCAGGAATGGAAATACAAATTCTACTGATACACCTCTACCTATTAAGAAACCCTGAGAGCATTTGAGGTTGCCTGCACTATAGGAAAAGTAACTCTAATGCACATTACCACTGATTTGCCTCTCCCCCTCCCACCCCCATGAAAATCAACTGAGGAAACAGGATTTGTAATTAAAATTGTTCTGATTGCCCTCCTCTATCCTTGGAATAAGTACAGAAAATCCCACTTTTGTCAAGGAGATTAAGGCACATTTTACTTCCAAGTGGCTGAGAAGCATCATTGGGTTAAATATTCTGTCTACAACAGGGGAGAAAACCAGTTTTCAGTACAAAAGATAAGGTATTTAACTAAAACAAACCCCAACCAGTTTCCAGTAGCATCATCAGGGATTTGCATGCATTAGCACTGAACAGGCACAGAAACACACAAGCTGAAATGGAGGTTTATTGGTCTAGGCTGGGCTCAATCAAGTAACAATAAATTACTCTGGTCCTGATAAGAAGCAGGTATTAACCAAACAGCAAAACAGTTCTTGAAACTCCTAAATTATTCCAACTTGGCAACTTAAAAACATCATAAACAGGCAAGAACTATTCTTCAAATCTTAGTCATTAGAAATTACAGCAAACAGACCAATACTGCTATCAGAAATACTAAAAATGTGGATACCATGCAATTCCTAATCTCCTTAGGTTCCTTTCATCTGCTCAAGTTGTTGAAGGACAGACATAAAAGTGTGAATAAAATCTTCTCAAGAAAACCTGTCCTCTAAGTTGGAACAATTGTGGTTAATCCTCCCACAAGTAACGCTAAAGATCCGAGGCACTTATCACAAAGCTGAAACCTCACAAGTCCTTATCTCATGTTTCATAAAGGAGCTTTTGTAGTCAGGAAAAAAAAAAGGATGGGAAAAAAAAAAGCCATTGATATTGTTCTACTCTTGGCTTGTGGTGTGGAAACCAAAGTCTCCAGCTGAACTCCGGTGGTTTGGAAAGCTGAATGGCGCCAGTTGAACTCCAGCATCAATCACCCTTTCCCCAAGGACTGCCCAGATTGCCAGCCTGCCTCAGGCCAAGCTTCACTCCACTCCAGAGCTTTGAGCAAATCCCATCTGTTGTCAGGGATCCATTACCACCTGAAGCTCAGAGTCCATGAAACTTCAACAATTCCCAGGAAGAACAAGTTCTGAAACACAGAGCTTCTAACAAATGGTGCATCCCTCCCTCCCGAGGGTGAATCTCACCATGTTCCAACAGGAATGTCTCACAGAGGGCAAACAAAGGGTTACTGTAACCAAGAAACAATTTCCTTTCCCTGCACCACCCCGGCAGGAGCTGAAAACTCCCAGTCACTTCCAGGGCAGATCTCATTGTGCTGCACAGCAATCCCAGAATGGCCTCCCCCACAATGCTCACACTATTCACAAGAATGGATTACAACCACTCCTACAGCCTATCACATTCCAGTGCTCTGGCATTTATTGCCACAGCTTTTCCAACACTAATACACACCCACCTGCTCGCACAACCCCTGCGTTTGGTTTTCCAAAGACCCCTAATGGGTCAAACCTCTAACTGGGGGTGCAGATTGCTGTTTTGAGTCACAAGACAGAAAGAGCAGGCAGTGTGCAGAGCACTGATTCTCTCTGAGCCCCACTGTCAGCGCAGGGGAGGGGTCTGGAAGCAGCCCCTGCCTGCCCCAGCACAGCCCATCTGTACCTACAGCAGGTTACCTGCTGCTGCAGCCTTGCACTCCCTTCACTGTGAGCTCTCACAGTTCTGCAGGGACCATCTGGAAACTAAAAAGTAATTTTACAGGTTTTGACACACCTAATTTAAAATACAGCAAATCAAACTAATTTAGACCTTTTGATAATGCTTCTCAGTATCATATTCACTGGTTAAAAAAAAAAATAAACCAACAAAACTACTAACAGTGGTTGCCGCTAAGGAACAGGCTCCTGCTCTTCTGGGTCCATTTAAACCAAAGTGTCATTAACTATAACTAGTTTTATCACCTGAAGCCTGACACTCCATCTTTGACCTGATAACTCAGTATATTAAAGGCTTCTATAGCTATCCTAAACACGTTTGAAATTATGAGCATCAGGCACATCATATTTATTCCTGCTATCTTTAATCCATTGACATCATCCCTTGGAGACTGCCTTGGCCATTTTTCTAGTCAAGAATTCCACTGTCTTCCTCCAAATATTTATCTCAATGTTCTCAGTACATTCTCTCTCAAAAAAAAATGGTTAACAAATACTGAAAACAAATTACACTGGCTTCTTCAAAACAGTAAACTCTTGACTTCATCTGGTTACCCATGACCTGCATGGGTGGAAATGATTAGGGTCGACTGCCATGAGATGCAATTTTCAGATCAGAGACTAATCTCAATTTTAAACATGGTAAAGGACTTAGACAATTTCAAGATGCACCTTGTCAGTCTGGTTCTTTATGTCAAAGAACAAAGATTTGCGTAAAATTTAAAAACCCACTCATACCTAAAGCGGATGTGTAAAATCAATGCCATTGGAAGAAGTCAAGTCTGTGTAATTGTTACAACAATAATATTTTTTAAAGACAAAACACCAACCCCACCAAGGACAAGTAGGAGTGATCCATTAGTTTGTTATTAAGGCGTGGAAACAACATGATTGTAGGAGTTATGTTTTATCTTCCTCTAACAAAGGAAAGCTAAATTGAATGCTATACGAGACAGTTTTAAAAAGATCTGCAGGTAAAACTAGACTGAGGCTAAAATATGTAAATTGCTGGAACGTGATTCCCAAATTGACAAAAGTGAAGGGAGACGAGCACACATCCGATTGATGAGCATCAATCTCAGATTTATTGATCCAGCTTACACACTTTTATAGTAGTGTTAATTAAGCTCACACATATTGCAAAACCCGAGCTCATCATTGGTTACAGATTACATGCCAACCCCTCCTTTGTTGTTAATACCCGTGGTTTCTTGTTGAGGCTAATACTTGTTTTCCTCATCCTGCTGTTGACTTGTTATTGAGCACCCTCAAGGACTCCATGTTTTCCACCATGTTTTTCTCATCACTTAGCCAAGGACACAGTGTTTATTGTTTTTAAGGAAAAAGCCTGAGAACTTGCTGCTTACAGCTGCCTTTTACTTCTTAACCAGCTGTATATGATCATGGTCCTTTTTCTATAAGCCATGTCTGAACAAAGCTCTCTACAGCAAATACCATGAAATATTTAAAACAAATATTTGACACTACTTTTTCTGACCAGTAAATCAGTTAAAACAATTTTTCCTGATCAATAAACCAGTTAAATGCACTGTTGGGTTTTTTCTGTTTAAATGAAGCTACTCATCATTGAGTGAACTCACACTTACCCAGTAGTTACCCAGTAATTCTTAGAAAAACTGATTTACTGCATGTTTAGCAAATGGGAGAGAATTCAGCCAGGCTGCAAACAGCACCAACAGGTCCTGAAGGAATTAATTCTGTCCCTAACCCCTCCCCACCCACCACATAAGAACAGCCATCATCAGTTCCAACAAACTACGAATACATCTCTAAAACTCTTATTCTGCCAACTCTTTTTTTCTTTCGCACTCTTTAACCTCATCCAGTAACAAATGGAAACAACTCATCCTGTAAGTCTCACGCTCAACAAGGTTTTAGAAGCAGCAAATGTGACACAACAAAAATTGAAGGGATGAAGTAGACAAGAGCCAAACAAACAACTGCAGTGTTGGGCCATCTCTGTGCTCTGCAGAGCACATAACTGAGAGAACAGGCCGGCTGCTCAGATTAGCTGTTCTTCCAAGCTGCTGTTGATTATCCAGTTGGACCTTTTCAGATCATGTCAGAGTTGCATACTCATTTCCACAAACACGTGGCCAAGTAGCATTTTTTACTAAACACACAAAAATCCTCCTTTGCCTACATTGGATAAGGGGAGAAATGCTTTTGTCTGGAAGAGAACAACAAGGAAATGAAGGTGAAGTTTTGTACACCTGCCTGCAGACAGGATGCACCTTGTTCTCACTCAGGGTTTTACTTGATCATCAGTTGCTTGATCGAGGCAAAAAAAAAAAAACCAAAACTTTTTTATCTATCTGGTCAAATTTTCTTTTCTACTGAATTTTTTAAAAAAACCCACCAAGTACAGCAACAAGAAAGGGGGGGGGGGGGGGTAGGAGTAAAGAATCCAAATTACTCCATTGGGATCTTGAAAATTACTTTCTGAATAAAATAACTGGTTGTGCTATTCTAGTTACCCTTCAGTAACACCACAGATGAAGGACGACAAAAAAATACATATGGTACTTAGAGAAATGAGCCACACTCCCACTATTGAAGGCTGTCCTCTTCTGGTTTAAGCAACTGGAAAATTTTGCTTGGTTTACTAAGACATTTCCAACTCACTGCAAACTTTCACAAAGAATAACTTAGGAGCCCTGCACTTCACCCATCTAGCTCTCCTTCATTATCTTCAGTAGAGATCAAAAGCCATTTCCTCCATTACACTTGGAGCCCATTGCCTCTTGTCCTGTCCCTTGAAACCACTGAGACAAGCCAGGCTTGAGCTCTATACATCCACAAACATCCATATTTTGGCAATGCAACCACATCCCATTACTGTATGCCTCCTAAGATGTGCCATATGAACGCTCTGCCAACCAGATCTGTCCTCAGCCTTCTCCTCAGAAAGCTGAACAGCCCCAGCACTCTGGCTCCCCTTATTTCCCATTTGTTTCAGCCCCCCTATTGCTTTCTGGTAGCCCTCCACTATAACCTGGGGAGAAACACCCAAGAAAATTCCCAGTAAATTCATTTCCTAGTACAGGCTAAAAGGAAAGAACTCTCCAGCCATGGAAAGAGCAGCAAGCAAACTTGATGGAAGTGCCCACGGAGGCAACGAATTAAACATCCAGGTTACCTCTGTTCAAGTACAGTCAAGTGGCATTTTAAGAAGACTGAATAGGAATGAGAACAACATGACTAAAAACCAGAGTCACAGAGAGAGCTTTTATGAATGGCTGAGTAACAGTACACAAAGAATCATCTTGTTTTGAGAACAAGGAAATATTCTGGCATGCAAACGAGCCCACAGAGCAGTGGGGGTACCAAAAACACTGGGGAAGGTGCCTGGCTGGCACTTAGGGGCTCCAGGGTACAGAGGAACAAGCTCTGTGGGATTGTGCAGCTATTAAAGGCAAAATAATCTTGAGAAATAAAAGGAGATGAAAAACAAGTCAAATGCAGAAGCCGTAACAGATATGCAAAATAGTCTTTGTAAAAATGATAACAGCATGAACTGAGTTCCAGGTTTTAAATGAATATTTTAGCGTGGCTTTCCTTGTTATGGATGCGAGAGTAGGCAGGACTCTGGTCTAACACAATGCAGTGGGTGTTGGATTGTAAATAAAAGCCACCACTGGTCCAAAATATTCCCAAGAGAGAAGGATTGCTTTGGCAGCCGCAGATATATGGTATTTCAGGTTGTGACTGCAAAAAGGCCACTTTTCAATAGTAATTATAAACCACCTTTCCAATATCTGTCTGTGAGAAAAGGAAGCCACAAATAAAATGTGTTAGAGCTTAACTTTGGACAACAGGAAGAGTTTAAACTTGAGGGAGACAAAGGAAATCAAAACCACAAGCAAAAAGATAAAGCAAGACATCACAGAATATGTTGAAAATTGACCTAAAATAGCCCATTAGCACTTTGCAGAAGTTGAGCAAACATACAGGTGTCAAATGAAATTATTGCCCTGCAATGCTAGAATTTTAGTGAGAAAAAATAGCTGGAAGTAATCCATAATTTGTATTTTACAGAGCTTGGTAGGTCCTATTAACTTGTACATAGCATTCAATGCCTGATACAGGCCATGTCAGTCCACCTCCATGATGACATCAAAGTTTAATAACACAAGCGCTACTAGTTTCAATTAAAATCGTTCATCCTTGTGGCTTGCTGTTTTAACTTAGTATATTTACTTATTATTGCAATAAACTCATTATAATGACCCCCCCCCCCCCCCATGCCAATGACCAGGACTGGGATCAGGGATCAATCTCATGTACAGCAGCAAACTTCCACAAGGACCTGAAACTCTTTCAGTATTGATTGACCTCAGTGCATCTGGAAGCCAGATGCATTTGTTATCAAACCACAGTTCTTCAAAATCTTCCAATAAATTATCAGCTCAAGTATTTCTCATGCAAGAGTCACAATTATCAATTATAATACCCAGGAGCATTTTTAAATTAGGGAGAGAAGAAAACATGAATTAATAAGACAATAACTAATGAAGGCTAAGCAAAACCAAAGCAGAGCCAGGTTAGACAGAAAAGAGGGATTTGGAAATGAAGCACAAATCACACAGTTTAATATGACCAGGCAAAAAAAACCACAGAGGAGAAAACCCCCACAATCCAAAGACTGGCCAACCAGGGGAATACTACCTGTAAATAGTAAAGAAAGAACCAAAACAACATGGTCTTATGACAAATAGCTGCTAACCAGTTTGTTCATGATCTTATCTGTTAAAACCTTCTCTTTTAGCAGCTTTAAGTAAACTATAGGCCCAGTAAACTTATCTGTGTCTCCAAACTGGAGAGGGGAAATTTTAATACAGAAAGACTGGTTTATTATAAAGAACATTTTTGTTCTACTGCATAGAAGTTGCCACTGATCCATGCAGACAGATTAGCAGCAAATGAGCTAGTTTTCCAAAACTCACATTATTTGCAAGGGGAACAGCTGTAGGCATGAACATACAGACACAAGACAATGGCATATTTGCATTTATCTCAAATGTATTTTAGCTGAAGTCTGACTGCAGTGAAAAGCAAGGTGCCTCACAAAAAACTTCTGCAACTGTTGGCTCTAATCCAAGCTCAGAGCCAAGCAGAGCTGGCAGAGCTCTTTCCATCTGCTCACTGTCTTTTCCCCATCATGGATGGGATTAAGAAAAATTCACAGTGCAAAGAATAACAAAGTGGCTTCTTACATTTTTGTTACATGGGTTATCCATCATATTTTCATGGCAGAAACTTCCTCTTCAATGGATGAGTCCCTTGGTTTATCAGCTAGCAATATGCAATTTATTTTTTCCTTAAAGTGCAACTCTCATTTCTCTTTTTGTGAATGCCTCTGGGCCAAATTCACACAAGAAATGCTTGGGTTGCAGAGCTCTCTCCAGGAGCAAACCAACTGCCAGCCATTGGCATCCTGTCCCTGTGAGCATTGCAGCCTGGTTTCAGAAGGCAGCAGACTCCACACTGGCTTTATCCACCCCTTCACTCATGTGTTTGGGTTGTCTGGTCAGGCATAAATGGATTTACCAGCCACAGGATCTACCTGAGCTTCCATGAGAAGCCCCTCAAAGCTGCAAGGAAACAAAGCCCCTTTAGATAAATGTGCCAATGCACAGTGATTGGCAGGCCTTACTGGGGAACAAGTTTCGATAACTCCTTGCCTTCAAATAAAAAAAATATATCAAGGTTTAGAGTGCAGGTCAGTCACGAATGGTCTAGTAACAAAATCATTTTAAGGATATGTCGGGAGTTTAGTTCAAGCATGGCTTAAAGAAAAAGGCCATGAAGCCATGCAATTGAGAGAAAAGCAAAAGGTAGTTGCAAAGCAGTTCCAAAAGCAGTTCCCAGCCTGATTACTATAAACAATAAGACTCTCTCAGGCATCACTCTATAAACAATAAGGTTCTCAGACAGTCTTCCCATAACAAGTGTAACACCCTCTCTGGGAAAAGATGGCACCCTGGGAACAGATGTGGAAGTTTTGGGAACCTTTCATATCACAGTGGGAACACTGGTTTTGTTTTGTGTAAACAATTGTCGGTATTGTAAAACAAAAGGAGTGGTTAGAGTTTTCTCTGTTAGCCTATCATAAACCTGGATTTTGGAATATGCATGAAGTTTATTAACACTGTTATTTAAAGTGACTGATCAATCAATAAATTGGAGTTCGATGCATTATAGGATGGTCGTTCTCCCCTCACTTTAACAAGAATAGTCCATAGCTTTCCTGTTCCCCCTTCGCTCCAATCCTGTTTCCTACTGCTTAGGAGCCATCCCACATCTACTCTCAACATATTCACCTCTGCCTCTTCTATTATTTCATTCAAAAGCCAAGGAAAACATGCAGAGAAATTTCAGCTCATGGAGCTGTTGCCAGTGTGAAGACTTGAGACAATTAGCAACCATTTTAGATCCTCTATTCTGTGAGAACTTGGTCATGGGAAGAGCTTTCACCTGTACCTGACCCCTTTGGCAGCAGCGAGTTGTGAGTGAGCAGCTCAGTGCTGCTGCTCCTTTCACAGCCATGAACAAAGCACTGGCCCTGCTAGAGGGAGGTGAAGGGTTAATTGGAAATTCAGGTAGTGCTGGACTGAGGCTTGAGGATAACTGGCTGCTCTGAATATGCATTTCCAGGGCTTATCAGGAAATGGAGTGGAAGATGCAGAGAAGGCAGCTGGAGGAGCTGCTGAGGAGGTGGGAGTTACCCAATTCATTTTCTGGTGTGTCTGCAGCAGTCTCACAGCTCTTGGAAAGTGGTTTGTACTTCCAGGGATATTGTTTAATTAAAGAAGAAACAATCTCTGAAAGGTTACCTAATTGCCGCCATGAAACTGTTGAGTTTAAAAAGCCAGGCTGGGGTAGAGCAATAGGATTAAGCACTAAATGCTCACATTTAAGGCACCTACATTCCTGACTGCATGGAATAGAAATTATAATTAGACCAACAATTAAGATTGTCATTTAAGCCAAAACTAAAGACTGACAGCTCTATTCATTGGCTGTGCTATTATAACAGATGTGTAACATGACTATCATCCTACATGGCCTGAGAAATCCTTAATTTAGGTTTCACTCTGACCCTTGCAACAATTCAAGCACCCCTGTTCATGATCAGTCACTCACATTTCCAGCCACATATGTCCAGATGCCATCACTGTCTGCAGTGTTTTACACTGGAATTTATGGTATTGCACTGCTGCTGGCAGTTTGCTCCTGGAGAAAAACTAGGTTAACAACAACAAAAACAAACAGTTCCATTTTTAGTTCAGCGAGTTTGGGCCCCTGTCACATCAGAGAGGTGGTGATGGGACATTGCCTGTTTTTCCTCTGGGCCAAAACACAAACCCCAGCTGAACACTCTCCCTTGTTCGCTCTTGTCTACATTTTTTCTAGTCCATGTTGAACAGGGAGAGGCCATATGCATGGATCAAACCCCCAAAATCTGACAGTGAACCTATGGAAAAATGCTGAATTTGAGACCTGGGAAGCTCAAGACAGCCAGTATGAACCAACACAACTCCCCAGCCTCCACCAAAAAAGAGATCAAATCTCTTTAATATCAGTTATTCAAGAAAAAAAAACTCCATAAATTATTCAATAAAGTGAATTTTCCCCCATAAATGAAATACATTTTGCTATGATACTTAACTCTCAGATATTAAGCAACACTCTTCCTAAAAAACTTTGGCATATCTCTTCCTTTTAAATTACATTCAGATTTTGTTGAATGAATTTGTTCATAAGTTTAATTTTCTGCCTTGAGGTTACTTCCATCTTCAGATAACAAAACATATTCTGTGCAAATTTAAAATGTAGTTCAGTAGTATCCTGTGAACAAAACAGTCAGCTAGGCTAGAATTCTTTTATTTGCTATGATTTGGAAACAATTCCCACTACCCATCAAGTTCAAACATGGATCAGTGATAAACAGTCGCACAGAATTTTTTTACCCCAATTTGAATCAGAACTGTGACTCAGCAGACTGAGAAATCTTCTGGACATCAAATGAAATACAAGGCATAAGAGACATCTGAAAGCTACTTGGAAGCTGGAGCTGTTCTGCAATTTCACAAAGACCAGGCTTATCTGGAAGATCTAGGAAGGTTTAAAGTCGGACACCTGAGAAGGCTGACAGCTGCTGTCCTTGGTTCTGATGACAATTGCCACGAGTTAGGTACAGAAATTCCATAAAGGTCGCTGCCACGGGTAAATCAAAGACTGGGCAACATTTGCCAGTTTCATTTGGAAAGGTGCTGGAAAATTTTCACCCTTGGCATTTTTTAAAGCATCAGACAAGTGTCCTTTTCTCCTCCTAACTCTCTGAACACACAAGTCATGACAAATAATTTTTGGGTGTACCAATTGAATATAAACTCAGTAAGTCATGCATATTCTAGGACTCAGATGGGGAATGCTCACTAATACTCCCTGCCTAGGCCTGGGGAGTTGTTAGAATCTATAAAGTTAAAAGATTTTTAAGAAATAGTTAAAAGAAGTATATAAGCTTTAGATTAGAGTTTTGTTAGCATTGCAGAAAAGTTTCTCATGCAAGCAGAAAAGTTTCTTAAACAGTAGAGCATACGTGACAAATAACAATAAGCTTCTGTAGAATTAGCTTTAAGATAGCAACAAAGTTATTTAATGTATATCTTTAGAAAGTTAGCATGAATAGAACTTTGTTCTTTGTCTCTTATGAATTAGTCTTTATTTTAACTATCATTGCATGTACTTTGTGAGATTAGATAGAATGCTTGTCAATACATGTTTTCTGTGTCTGATTAGCTAAATTCTAATCCGAGATAATTTTATGTATTTCTGTACTAACCCTGCTAGAAGAGACATTTTTAGTGTAGATCAGTGAGCTGTCATGTCTCTATTTTGTATTTTGAGACTGATGTGCTAAAAATAAAAGCAAAAATCTCTTCACTAGTAGTCTAGTTACAATGTTATCCATATTTAGATGTTTTGCCACAGCCTAGTGAGTTCATTTTTAAAGACGTGAGTTCCTAACACAATTAAACTTATACTTACCCCGTCCCCCACAGGGAGTTACTATCACCCTTATTACTCTATAGCTCTTATTAATGCCTGTGCAAAGTGTTACAAAGGTATTAAATATTTTACTTACATTATTTGGCAAACAACTGCCAGAATCTTAAAATGCCTCGAGTTCTCCATATGAAAGAATATCAGAACAATTAGAGAATATTAAGTTTTGCTGAAAGCTATTTCCCTCTCATCCTGGCTCAACACTTCTGCTCAGCAAAATATTGCTAGAAATTTATTTTGTTTGTTTAAACAAAAGTGCATTTAAGAATGGATTTATAATAGTATCACACAGTATGGGGGAGAGGTAGAGGACTGGGGTTATCAAGGACATAGCAGAGCTGCAGCTGGAGTGAGGCTACCAAAGGACTGCCAAAGTAAAACACAGCCTGAAGATGTAGCATAATCAATCTTTGATCTAAGTGAAATTACTAATTTAAATATTTTTCAGTATATTGAAGACAAAATTGTAAAATGGGTTTCTTACTCTCAGGTGAGCTGCCAGAAAAAAACTAGAACCCCCAAACTGTAGAACCCAGAGGAAATGAAAGACCCTGATCCAAACTGCCCCCTATGGCACTACATCCACCAGTAAACTCCAGGGATTTCCAGCCCTTGGGGATATTCCCAGTTCCCTCCTGTGATGTGCTTGGATATATCACACAACCCAAACACAAGGATAAACACAATGACACAAGTAGAAATGCTGACTCTCAGGCTGAGCCAGTTGTTCCCATCTGAAACAGCTGAGGGCTGAGCAGAGGCAGAGCAGAGGATCTGCCACATGCCAGCACAGCACCAACCCCGTGGGCTCCTGGAGTTTCCCACCCAAACTCCACTCACAGCCTAAAGACCTGGAGCAAGTGACCTGCAATTCTTACAAGTGACACCTGAGAGCACATCAGTTAAAGAGACACTCCTTTGACTGAACATTAGATTGCAATAAAGAATTGAATGCAGTGACAGGAAGAAGAACCCCAGACTACTATTTTGCTTGCAATCAAAGAAAAATCACCAGAGGCCAGCATCACTTCCCTGGCCACCTGGGCAGGCACAGGTATCCAGAGCTATGACAGTAAGGGGGACACACACAGGGACTCCCTGAGGTGCACTTGGCACAGGGGGAAATGCCAGCACAGCCCTGTCACCCAGTGTCCCACTGCAGCTCCATGCCCAGTGACACAGCAGCACTGAGGAAAGGCTTCCAGCTCCCAGAGGAGCAGGAATCAATGATTTACTGAACAGAGGCAGAGGAAAAGGCTTTCATTACACTTGGGCAATATTCCTCAAAGCCTCTGCTGCAACAGCAGCTGCAAGAGTTGGGAAATGAAACACATGCTCCATATCTCAAACTTTTCCACAGAACTACCATTTGTTGCTTAAATCTGATCTAAGGTTAACAAAAATCTGTCAATCATTTGCAACTGCATTTTGCAATTACCCTGCTACAGAAGAATGTATGCAATGTAATCTATGGCTTGTTTCTTTGATGTTCAGATTTTGGTAACAAAAAATGATTACTCCACAAAAGAAATTTCTAGTGCTGAGTTGAACTCCAAGTACAAACCTCCCAGATGTTCTGCATCCTACTTTCCTGGTTTAAATCCATGCAGTTTTGGCCTTCCAAAAACTATTAAACTAGTTTACATCTTTATTACATGTTAAGGTTATTGAGCACTTCCAGTCCTCAGTGCAGCATGAAATCCTTCATTTAAAATACCTTGAAGATCAGTGCTCTCCAGGACAATACATTTCCTGCAGCTGAGATGTCCTTTGCATCTGACAAAGCTGCTGCCCAGGGAGGCTGCAGAGGCTTCACCCTCAGAGGTTACTGCAGTTACTGAGTGGGAAAAGCCCAGAAGAACCCTTGCTGATGTCAGAGTTTCCCCTGCTGTGAGTAGGGGGCCAGGCTAAAGATCTGCTCAGGTCTCTTCCACTTCAGATTAACCCAGATTTAGCAAAACAGATAATTCATTTCCACTTGACTATGGACTAAGAAACTTGGGACACCCAAGCAGTGCACCAAACCCTTTGAGAGCAGTAACCAACAACTCTCTGGTGAATTCCAACCAGGAAAATACCCATGCCACAAACTAAAATAAACTTCACCAACAACTCCCAAAACAACAGGGAAACACAAACATTAAGATATTTTCACCATCAATTAAAACACTACCTTGAAAGATTTCTATCAATTTTAACAACAGAACAAGGGGAGGAAATTGCAAGATAAGTATCCACAGGATGCAATTTCTAGACTGGCAAGAAGCCCCCAAACCAGAAATGTCAGGCTGTGTACAACACACCATGAACAAAGCAATGAAGGGAAAAAGGAGTTATTTTGTTTAAGCATTACCTTTTCTCACCTATATTTATCTCTAACCACCCACTACAGTTGTTTTCTAAATTTTTTTTCACAAAAGGAAAATTGGCACCCAGTTCTTGACCTTCAGAACAAACAGGACAGTAATTTGTTAAACACCAATTCTTCCTGGTTCTTCTTGCATAATGCCTATGGATAAATGTCAATCAAAGCAGCAAAACAGATAAAAATGCACTTTCTAAGGTACATAAATTCTTAGATGCTTTATATGCTAAATAACAGCTTTTTCTTTTTATGTGTTTATTTCTTCTTGGCTTCCTTCCACAAGTGTATGCAAAGGTCCTCCCTAGCAGGAGAAAGGAATCCAGAGCCAGCAAATATCTGGGGAGGCACAAAGCAATGGATTTTCCAACTCTGTGGGCAACAGAGGATATAAAAGCCTCTCTTTTACCTCTCTAGAATCCCAGCACTCTGAATGAGAAAGCCAGCCTTTTAAAAATTGCTTATTTGGGTACTGTAATGCAACACACTTTTGCCATCAGTTCCTCCTCTACATCTCCATTTGAAGGCTTAGAGATCCACCTTGCCCTTCCAAAACAATTGGTATTTAGTGCTCCCAAAGCTGAAGATTATTAAAGGCACGTGCTGGACCCTCTCATTAGGAATACCATAATAAGGCTAAGCTGGACCACTCACAGTAATTTAATTTACAAGCATGTCAGGGTGTGTCCTGCTTGCCTCAGGCCAGTTCAATGGATTTGTGCTGAACTCCTGAATCTCTGATTAGCTGGAGCCATCATGAGAACCTTTGGGCTGGCAGAAAAGTCCTACACCAGACAAAGCAAGAGAAATCTAACAGAGACTTGGTGAAGGCACAAAAGGCTACAGTGCGTGAAAGCTGATGCATAAAATGTGTGGCATTTGGCCAGAAGAGAATTGCACACCACTGCTGCTTCTCATAGCAATCAGCCTTATTCCCAAACCTGAAATTGCTATTCTTATTACAGGCAGCACCCACGTTTCAAACCTGCATCATTGAATTTCAGAACCTAGTGAATTTTGGCCACCTTAAATTTGCAAGAGCCACAGCTACAAGCAGCCTGAGAGGTGTGCACTCATCCATTTCAAGAGATGCATTTTTAATTACCTCACTCCTCCTCAGGCATGGAAGGAGATTACAGGTGTTGATTTGGACTAAGTTGTTGCTTTTCCATGAAACAAGACACTGACAATCAAGTACTTCAGTACAAAATTAGGAGACAAAGTCAATCATGGGATGGACTAATGACTGGCAGTGAAGCAATGAGCTATTTAAGAATTATCCACCTCAATTCCAGCAAAGCTGAGAAATTCAGGACTACACTACAGCAGGAGTCCAGAAATCAAGAAAAGCGGAAATAAAGGGCAAAACCAGAGGACGAGAACAAGAGTACACAAACCCCAAAAAATACCTTTTCTGCCTCAAAAGACTACTCTATTCAAGTGTGTTTATTACTTAATACATTTCTCCCTTTCATACATTTTAGTGTGGCAGAAGCCCAGAGGGTTGCTTGCTCTGTTAATGAAGTTTTGCTACCATCCTCCCCACCCAACGAAAATAAAGGCAGTGGGTGGACTGATCTTCTACAACAGCCTCGACAAGGACTTTTGGGCTCTCATCTAATTCAGGGGTTTGAAGCACTCCTGTCTTTGTTTGGTAAAAATAGACTGTGACCTCCTGGACTGCAAGCAGAAGAAAATATTATCTTATCTGAAACAATGATAGAAAAGAATAATTAATTCCCCAATATTCTCTCAAGACCTTGTTATCTATTATGTATTTCTCCCTTTTTTAAGGAATAAAGTAGCCTTTAGAAACAATTAGGACTTCCTGATTCTAACTGCTGTACAAGCAAAAGAAATTTATGCTTGTGATTTCATAAGCCAGAGTTATTTAGCAGTGCTTATTATGAGGTGCTTCAGATGATCCACTTCCAGACAGAACCAGGATTTCCCAACAAGGATCAAGTCTCAATCATTGCAAAGTGTCTCCTTTCCATAATCTCGTTTAAACCCTAGCCACAGAGAAGTGGAACTATCCTCCCATTAAATACCTTTGTGACAGTTTGTGGAACAAAACATGAATTCTCTTTTGTCCCTTTCTCTCTGTATATGAGCAGATAAAATCTACAAGAGTAATTAATTAGATTGAAAAGAAACATTACAGACTCCTCAAATAACTCAGCAGGGTAAATGATATATTTTGCTAGCAAAAAAAGACTTTGACAAATGTCAGTCACATACTGAAAACCACTTGAAAAGGAAGCCTGAAAGCTCTAGATACAAATGTCATCATAGTTAGGTACTTGGCATTTTCCTGTCACTCACAGATAAGCATTTCATTAGCACTTCTACAACCAAGCAGGCTGTAATCCAAACCATTCTCTGCATTTATTTTTAAGTAGATATATTATACAGTCAGAGAATGACAGGGAAAACTCAGTTGTTATATGTTGCAAGTACTAATTCTATTTTTCTCTTTTCTTGTACAAGTCTTTCTTTTATAAACTAATCCTCAGATCACAAGTCTGTTACAGTCTAAAGACATATTGAAGTTGTCATTGTAGGTTGAAGTAGCAGAACATGCAGGTTGCTATTTTTCAGGTGTATTCATTTTCCCCTCCTCTATCCCACATGGAGCCCAGCCCAGGAGGGCTGCTGCCACATGGCTCTACAGAAAAATGCAATCAACTCTGAATATGTATCAACACGAACAACTGGATTTTCTGAAGGTGGTAAAAGCAGGAATGTGATTTTTAAGCATGACACAGTAATGAAATAATCTTATTAGATATCACATATACCCAAGACCACAATAAATTGCCTTGGAGACTTCCTTAAACCTACTGCTGTCCATTGACAGCCAACACAGCAGCAGCAGACTCTGCACCCCAGCTAGATGATCACAAGTCTGCAGTGTGCTGCACTTACCATGACTTGCACTGGCAGCCCAACAAGAGATCATTGGTGTATTCTCCAAACATCCTAAAGTAAAACACCTAATGGCAGCAGCAGGTTTCACACAGCTCTTGAACAGCTGCCAAGCCGATGTATACAGGAGACCACCACATATTTGCCTTTCAAAAACTGAGTCTTACTGAAGCCATAATATTTGATTTTCACAGTTTTGTCCTCTGTTTCATACAGTCCCCACAGACGGTGGCATTTCCCCAGTACAAGTAGAAAAAGATGAAGCAGGGCACCCTCAAAAATGCACATCCTCACAGACAACAAATCTGTGGCAGACACACAGATAAAATAACATCTGAACTGATACAACTTGTTGGAGAATTTTGCTCAGACGTGGCTTGAAGGAAAAAAGGCCATGAACATATACAGCTGGTTAAAAAATAAAAGGCAGCTGTAAGCAGCAAGTTCTCAGGCTTTTCCCTTAACAACAGTAAACACCACATCCTTGAGGAAGAGGTGAGAAAGGCATGGTTGAAAACATGGAGGCCTTGAGAATGATAAATAACAAGTCAATAACAGGATGAGAAAACAAGTATTAGTCTCAACAAGAAACCACAGGTTTCGGCAACAAAGGAGGGGTTGGTGTGTAATCTGTGGCCAATGATGAGCTTGGGTTTTCTAATATGTATAAGCTTAATTAACACCACTATAAAAGGGTGTAAGTGGGATCAATAAATCGGAGCTCGATGCTGATCAATAAGGATGTGGTCGACTCCCTTTACTTCCTCAACAACCCCTCACCCTTTGACATCCTCAGAGGACAGACATCATCTTGGATTGAGCTCACAGACTGAAATTGAAGGAGAAGTTCACAGAGAATGTTCACAATTAATCTTCAACTCACTGCTCACAAAATGACTATTACACACATCTCTGGGGTAAAACTCAGCCCAGCACAGGATGAAAACTGGAAAGCAGCCCTGGCAAGGAAGATGCTAAAGAAAGATACAGAAAAATTCTGTTTAAAGAATTTTCACAGAAACTGAAGAAATCACATGTAAATTGTGTCTCTGTAAAACTAAATGACCTAAGGACAAGGATTGAACCTGATTTAGTGCAGCTCAAGGAACAATCTCTTCTACTGTGCTCTTCTATCACTACAGACTGGTGGATTGATCACATCTTGAGCTGAGCTTCACTCACCAGTGAGCCCCCAGTCACCTGTCCAGTTGGTTTCTGTGGCACAGCCACTGAGCACTAACCAGGTGTGATCCATGTCCCCTGCAGTGCCCAGCTCCTGTGTTTAGCCTGCCCCAGACCTCAGGAGTGACAAATCCCTGTCAGCACCCCTTGGCACCAATGGCCTGAGCAGTGGCACAGCACCTCTGCCGAGGGTGGATCCCACGGCACAGCTCCATCATGGGGTACTGGGGAACTTCCTGGCACTTTGGCTCCAGCACAAGGAAAGGGTCTCTGCCAGAGGAGTCCTGCAAGGAAGGTGTTACTGGGATTCTCAAGTTTTGCAGGCCCAGCTTTTTTTGCCACTACTGCTGCCCTAAAAATACCTATTGTTATAAGTGTGGTTAATTGTACTGTATCTCAAACCCATACTCAGAATCACACCAGGGAAATGCCTCATTATCAGAATATTTCACAAAACAGCTAAATGGGAGCTACCAGGCTGCACTTTATAACAGGTATGAAGTGGTGATGATCCGGAAAAGAGAGAGGAGCAGCAAAACAGGGACAATGAAGTTATCAAGCTGCCAAGCTGCTGCTTGGCATTTGTCTGCAATTCTCAAACTCAATCTGCTACAAGAACTGGATCTTGGATCTGCTACAACAGGACCTTGACGTGGCTTTTGCTTTGGCTGTGCTACTCAGAGGCTTGCAGTGGTTGTTATTTGGAGTTACAGAATGCAAGGGCAGGCAAGGCAGCATCTTTCCTCCAGCTACTGCTTGGAATCACAGTGGAGCTCCTGCTGCAGCTGAAGCAGCAGTGGGCTTGTGCAAAATGGGCTTTGGTGACCTAATATAAAAGGTTTTCAATTAATAGAAATCTCAAAGCTGAGTGGCTCAGAGTGATAAAACTGGATTGAGAAAGATTTTGTCAGGAACAAAAATTTTCTTGCTTTTTCCCCCCTTTTCTATCCAAGAGTGGGATAAAACAATTCTTTCAAAATGCCAAGGCTTCAGTGCTCCATAACAAGTCCAGCTCAGCTGTAACACACTGGATGGCAAAACAATGGCATTACACAGTCTTTGTACCTCCTAATTTGTGTGATAAGAAATGAAATTAAACCCTACATACCATAAACATATATTTATTTTTAGTGAACTAAACAAAAATATTCCATAAGGATTCATACAGAACTGCTGATGGAGAGGACTACCAACCACCAGACCATCAGCTCCTGCATCTTATGTTTGCAAATCAAACATGCTGTGTAGAAGTGATTGCTCTGGAAGTTACTGGTACATTTGAATGCAAACTACCAAACCATGAAAAATGAGGCATCCACTTGCTATAAAAATAAATTAGGAGGCAATGCTTTGCTGGCAAAGCCATTGGAGTACCACAGTTCATAACTATTCATGGTATCATTAACAGATGTCTTTGCTTATACTGTGAGCAGTATTCTGATATTGCCATATTCAGCAGTACTTTATATTTAAAGTGAGTGCAAGCAACTTTGTTTTAGAATGTAATAAAACCTTGCTGATGCAGAAATCCCCTGGGAAATTATACAATAATATTACCTACATAACTAATTTTCTTCTTATGAAATCATGATTCCCACTACACTTTTAGAGCTATTCCAAGTATTGTTTAACATCATGATTTCCATGTTAATATCTCAATAAATCACAGAAATACAATACTTTATATGAAAAGTGAGCTACACATTTGGGACCATAAGTTTTCCTTTCTAAATTAAAAGGGGAATAAATTGATGCTGAATGTACTGAATGTTGCTCAAGGGTAGTAAAAGCACCCAAATGCTCCTAACAAAGCAAGGCTACTCACTGTGCACACACACTCACACCAGGTACAGTGGAACATTCCTGAACAATTTACCTCTGTGCCAGGAGAACTGGGGAGCTGGAAAAACAACCCCCATCCCTGGTCCTTCAGAGATCACTCAGAACTAAAAGCAAATGGTTAACCCAACTGAACTTCCCACCTTGAAGAACTTGTGAGGCTGCTGTTTCATCTTTTGAGGAAGGATTATTTGGAATCAGTACTGGAGCAAATGCACACCAGGACTCTCACACTTCTTAAAAAATACTCAAATAATGGTGAATTATTTCATATGTTGTGTCTCAACCACTGCCACAGTACATCAGTGACCTACTCCTCATCCCATGCCTGCATCCATCTGTGTTTAACTTTTATACCATTAAAGGACACTTTCAAGTGGAGGTTAATTGTCCCTCATCCCTTCAGACCCTCACTGGAATTCCCATTCACAGCATGCAGACTTGTAGTTAAAACTTCCTTTCTACCCTTTCTCTACAGCTCCTAATCAGTGTCCCACTCCCCAGTGCTGTTTCCCAGGCAGGATTTGCTCGGGGAAGGCTTCAAACAAATAGGCAAAGGAAACAAGAGCTGCACATACATAAAGAAGAGCTATACATACATCAAGGAAATTTATTGTCAACTTGTGGAGAAGTTATGTATTCATTTAGGCTTTGTTTCAGTTCTGTTTAAAATACTTTCGAGCCCTGTATACTGTTGTCATCACATTGCAAAGCTCTCATACCTTCTCATTGATTCCTCATGGGCACATCCTCACAGCACTGACTCCTTCTTCACAGCCAACAACTCCAACTCTCTTCACAGCACAGCCAACTAACTCCAGCTCTCCCCTCACCCAGCCAACCCATCCTTTTGTAGAACTCGTCTTCTTGCTGGACACAGCTGTGGCCTGTTAAGGGCAGGGCTGTTCCCGATCTTTGGTGATTGGTACAGCTGCAACTCCTCAGGGTGAGACTGCCTTCTGCACTATTCTTTTACATTCTATCTCTCCACAGTGTAACCCGCTGATCATCTCTGTGCCGAGTTACACAAATCCATTACAGCCACCTTGCTCCCTTGCAGTGGGACAGCGTCCTTCCCTTTCTGGACTTGTAAATGACAACCAGAAGCCTAAGGAAGAGCTATTATTTCCACAGTAAGAAAGAAATGCTCCAAGCAGTATGATGATTATGCCTAAATGTTAGATGGGTGAATACTGCCATGGGCAGGGAGAAACACTGAGTCTTTAACCAAAGCATAATGCCTGTAGATAGCGCAACCTGCTATTTCCATACCCCACCCTGTCTATCTCTCCACAGTGATCCCCAAAACATCACACAAGTGGGAAAGCAGCCGTGAAATCAGGTCTGTGGAGACAGGAATGGGCACAGCTGGGGTCCATCCCTGGAGCTTCCAGCCCACAGGCAGATGGTGTCTGGATGGGGGGTCCCCAGTGAGGATTCTCAGGACAATGATGGCATTTTAGTGCCATCCCTGACAAGCCAAGGCAGCTACCATCCTTCTCCACAAAGAGCTCTTATCCCTTGGCTGCTTCCATTCCCAGTGGCAGTTTGGGGAGGAATGTTGTCCAAATGCTTTCTGGTTAACTGAGCAGGCTGCATCAGCTGGCACCAGGCTTGGCAGCTGCCTGAAAGAGCCCTGAAAGCATCACAAATTTCCCTTTTCATCAACTATTTTAAGAACTTTTCGCCACACATATTTACCCCCGTGAATACTAATTAAATTACTGCATATTCTATTTGATGGCATATCAATTATGGCATCAGGCAAAGGCATATTGATACACAGCAATGAGGGTGTCAGGCTTACTGGCTGCTTTTTTGAAGATTTGAGAGGTCTTGCTGTCATTCACACCACCTGAGGGATTTCTTGAAATCACAGCAGCTTTTCTTTGTGTGTGCTAAAACAATTTCTCACCCAGCTAAAGCATCACATCTTGTGAAAATGGCCGATTTAAGTTGGACACAGCAAAGTGGGGAACTGTGAGACCTTCAGCAACCTGCCAACATCCTGCACCAACCCAAGCCGTGTCCCTCTCCTCCCTCCCTGTATGCCTTTATTGTCTGCCTGGAATCAGGCTGGGTTAATTTAATGACATATATTGGCTCTCATTTGGTAAGACAAAGCAGCATGTTATAGACAGTTACAGAACTGTCACAGAGCAAGATCAATGGTGCTCACTGAACCCAAAGCCATGGGGCACAAGTAAAATGCCCTTAAAGCTCCCTAAACCTCATAAAACGGACATTTAAATACACTTTTAACATCAAACTTAAAATACAGTGTGAAATCTTAAACATATTGGTCTGGATCACTTATTATTTACACTTTACAAACATTTTAGTGTAAAATACAAATCTTCCCTGAAAATAAAAAAGCACAAATATGTTGTTTCTGCTTTACACCACAAGTGAAATTCAACCAGAAAAACCACACCCTGCCTCCAGTTTATTTTCATTTCCCATGGAAATTGTCTGAAACACTAAGACTACACATCTGTGTCATCTAATTCATCAGAAGTAAACTTCCTTATAAAAAGAACTCCCTGATTAATATAACCCAAGGAAAAAACATTATCTGAGGGGAAAAAAAAATAAAAAAAGCAGAACCTAGGTGAGTTTTTTTTACATTAACTTTCATCTTCTCACATGTTTCAAGACCACAAAAAATTCTACTCACTTCTAGGGACCAGCTATTATTTTTCCACTGGCTGTTTGCCCCACATGATTTCTGTTTTCCCTTCATCATTTCACGCACACTTGGGCAAGTCTGTCACTTCATAATGCCACAAGATTTCATCTTGCCCTCTCCAGTCCTTTCCTTTACACACATGTGAGGCCAGCAGCCACGAACCACACTTGCTGGTTTGTCAACTCAGTGGAATTATTTCACCTTGGTATCTTTTCACCCCTCTGACTGCACCATTTTCTGGTAGCTCTATGTCCCAAAACTCACATATCATTTGCAAAAAGTCCTTTGTTGATCATCTGAATTGAACGTGCAGATATTTCCACGCTCAGAGCATTTGTTAACCACTTAAAAACCTCAAGAATTTACTGACCTCTTCCTGAAGCCAGAAAAACACACTCCTTCAGACAAACCAAGCAGCCAAGGCACTCCAAAGCCAACACTCCTCCTGAAGAGCATCTTGCAAGACTGTTCTTCCAAGCCAGAAAGAACCCAAATCAAGGCCCATAAACAGCTTTTATGCACCTGATACTTGTAGGAGTAGATTTTACACACCTGATGCTTGTAGGAGTAGATTTTACACACCTGATGCTTGTATGAGTAGATTTTAAACACCTGATGCTTGCATGAGTCAGTGAAAAGCCACAGCTGCCTCCAATTCTGTAGTGTTTAAGAAAATCAAAGCAAAATGAGAGACAGCAGAAAATAGTTCTAGAAACTGAGGGTAAAAGAAGGATTTCTGTGAAATAACCTTCACATGGGCTCACTGTGCTCCCTCTCACCTGGAAGAGGCATTAATGATGTGTTCCATGCACATCTGGCTTTGATGACCGCAGGGATTTGGAAGCTGTTCTGCCCAGTAACTTTCTGCTGCTTTTTATTAGAACAAATTCACACTTGTGCCAAGCAGAAAGCTCTCACCTGTCCACCACCTTCTTCCAGGGTGAAATCTAAGCTGAACAGGAGAAAAATGTACAGTGTAAAACTGGGCCTTCTTCTGGAGCACTCCACCACAGAGAGAGAGCAAGAGAGACCGGAAAAGGGAAAAGCAAGGTAGAAAATGGAAGAGAAAGGTGATTTCCATTTCCCTTTCTATAGACATACCTTAGGTCTCTATTGACACAAACTTTCCTGTAGCCCCTAGAGGAATGTCTCTTATAATTCTTCCCTACCTACAAACTCCAGGGCCCTGGCACATCATGTTGATAAATGTCTATGCAACAGAGAATTGAGGAGTAATTAATTGTAACACATGAATCTGGATCTAAGAGAAGACAGTAGAGTAAATCTGCTTGATAAACATAGCCTAGGACCAACTGCAACCTACCAAATTATTTTCAATTGCCATTTTGTAAACATAATTATCAGTCTTTATTTCAGTTGCTATCTTGGTTGAATAGGCAATGTTGGCAATTAATCATTGGTGTGCCATAATATTCTGGAAATCATTGCTACAGATCTGCTCTTGGCTAGCTGCATAAGAAATCATTTACTCTGTGATCAACATGGAAGATTAACCAAAACACTTTCATCTACAATGTTCTGCATCCTGTAGGGGAAAATGTCTAACATCATGGCCCTTGACATTGCTGTTCAGGTTCTAGCTGAGCTTCTAAATAAACTTCTCAACAGGGGTCAGAACAGTTTGCTCTGATAAATCTGAGGTTACAGTCGTGCATGATCTGAAATCTCAGCATTCTACATTTAGCAGCTTGGACCTCCTTTCAATCATGATGCCCCTGGAAGAGGGTGATCCAAACTCCCTCTCTCTCTCTCTCTCTCTATATATATATATATATATTAGTATAGCCATAGCGGTGTCTAGTTATGCTGGCACCAATTTTTGCTGTCTCTTAAACTTTCAAATTCTTTGAAGTCCTCTAAATCAGGGCTGCTGTTTGTTTTTTTAATTAAGAACAAAAGAGATGTAAAGTTGTTGCAAATAATCTAAAACTTGATTCTATTGCTGTTGCATCCAGATCCTTCTGATGCTTAAAATTTATTAGTAGTAGCTGATTAAGCATTTATTACATCACTCAGGTCAGAATGCAGCATTCCAAGTTCTCTTGGTATTTCCTTGCTAAATCTTAGGTTTTAGGGGTTTATTGTTTCATTATCTTATATCTCACTAAACTCATTTATAATAATAGGGGATTATCCCTGAAACTTAAGGAGTTCCATTTTTATTGATAGCACTTACTAGCAAGCCTTCAGTTTCTACTCTGCAGCTGGTGGATAAAGAAAATAAAAAACACACTGTGAAATTCAAAGAGAAAACATTCTTAAAACAAAATTCTATCTAACAGCATAGAAAAATAATCAGAATACCCTTGAAAAGACCTGAAGTCTCTTTTTAGGGCAAAGATGCAAAATGAAGCAGCGATTGCACATTCAGTGTGCTGATGGGGATCTCCAGAGCCTCTGGTAGGAGATTCCCAGCTGTCACTTGCTGGCAGAAAGCAGGATCAGTTCCTCTGGGGAAAGCAGGCATCACCTCCCTGCAGGGGAGGTTCTGCACTGAGCCCACACCTGACATTGGTGAGTCTTGTAAGAGCCTGGATCCATCTGAGCCAAAGAAACTGACAGAGAAACAAATGTGCGTTTGCTCTAAATGTACTGTTTTGCCTCTACATAAAACATGATAAATGCTAGATCCAAATAAATCCAAATGATCAGGCTGACACCTTGAAAATGTACAGTCTGCCATGTGAGCAGAGCTCTGAAGCCACAGGAGTGACTTCTTCCTTTTGGCAATGGAAACAGTTGTGCACATTGCCCATAACTGGGGAGCACTTCCCCACTGCTACAGGGGCGTTTCAGCTCCTGTGTCAGCACCAAAGATCTGAATACTCTCCTGAAGGTGCTCTCAAAGCAAGGATCAGAAGAAAAATTCCCATTTCAGATGGGGAAGATGCACTTAGTGTTCAGAAGTGCATCTTCCCCATCTGAAAAGACCAATATTTCCTCTTGCAAGCTGATTAGCAAAGGCATAGAGAGAAAACAGCATTGTCTGTTGGATGAAGAAGTTTATCAGGCAAGGGTATAATTCAACTTATGAAAAAAAACCCAAATATGGCTTAATGCCCATAGATACTGTACAACAGGCTGTGACTCTATTAGAGATGTGTAGGGGATTGTCTTAAAAATAAAATACTGGAGCAAACTACAGTTTATTAACTTATTTCAAATTAACTGCAACACAAGACCTCTGAACAAGTCTATATACATGCCAATAACTTTTACTTTTTGGTACTGATGTAAAAATGGAGGGGAGAATTGCCTCATTCCCTTAATAAGGCTTCATGGATTTATGAATGCAGTGCTGAGGGAGAAAAACTGTAAGAGTCCCAAAAAATTTTAAGTCCTGCACTCAGTACAACAGAGCTTATGCAGAATAGTCATAAAGGTACTTTGTTGTGGTTTTCTACACTCTCACAAAGTATTTTCCTCTTTTGAATTTGTAAAATGACTCCTGTACATTTGCATAGGGAAGCACAAAGCCACTGTTATTCCCAAACTCAGCCCAGCTGCATATTTGGCCCTGCATTGCCATGCACTGCTCTTCCATCCCTGTGCCCTCTCATGACTCAGTACCTCCCTGCAAGCACCACTCTGCAGCCTTTGTCTAGTCCCACTGATTTAACTACAAATACTTTCCTCAACAGCTACACAAATGATTTTGTACTGCTCTCTGCTGAGGAGTTGGGAGTTTTCACAGACTCCAGCCTTCCCTGTGTCTTTTTTATTGCAGCATGGAAACACACGGCTCAGTTTCAAGTGTCTAATTGACAATATCTACAAGTGCTGCTGAGAGGTTCAATTGTATGTGTAACATCTGATAATCTGATTGTATTTTATTTAAGACTCGAGAGCACGTCAGATGTCAACAGATGGCAGCAGATATTCTTTGGAGGAAAATCCCAGCCCAGTAAATCTGTTTCTTTTAGAGAGTTGTCTTGCCATTTATTGAGGTAGAGTTTGAATGTAGGGGCTGGAATGAAATGAAAAAAACACTTAAGCAGTTGCAGAAGACTAAGAGTGGATGGATTTGCTTTCTCCATCAAGAAAGTTTTGGTTAATTACAGATGTGTTTCATGCAGGAGATTCAGGTTTCATAATCCATGTACTGGATATAGAAACAAAACTACTCTTCATACCCTATCCTGCAAAAACATTTGCCTTAATGAATGGGAAAGGCTTCACTTCCCCACTGCAGATGAGGTTATAATGCCATTGTGGGATTATACCTTGGAATACAGACTCCAAGTGATTTTGATTATTTAGATCTTAATTGGCCTCAAGAGAGTTTTGATGTCCATAAAAATAGTAAATCTTAATTGCTTCTTTTGGTTAAGAATACCTTGAATAACCAATGGATTCAGTTGGAGCAGAAGAGATTAGCTAAAGTTTAAATGCAGGGCAAAGAACTTTTTCTTGTCTTATAATGGAAGAGCATTATTACTGATAAAAATATAAAGCGGTTCTGTTCTTACAGTTATTTCAGTCCTTTTATCTGTGATTTTTTTCATAACCGCTCTAAACCAGAAGCCAGTTCAGCTTTTAATATTAATGCTTTCACAGGAGTGGAAAGAGAATGAAACAGAACTTCTCATTGTTTAAGAGATGTGTTCCTCCACTCCTAGTTTCTTAATCTTAACAGAAAACACCTTTATTGAAAAGATGTGTTTCATTACAAGGAAAGAAAAAATGAGAATGTTCTTTGAAATGATCCTGAAATTCAAGGTGTGCTGTGAGAAGAGTATTACATATATCCTCAGCTCCTGCATCCAATCCCAAATTGCCATCTGGTGTGCATACAGTGTGCACTTGTACAATAACATGCAGAGCTAGCATTGTTCTAAAATAGAAGTTATGAAGGTTCAGTAAAAATGATCATAGCTGCTGACTCATTTTTCCCTGCAGCTTTTGAACAGACATGTTTCCATTATCTTCATCTCAGATTGTAGTGTTCAAAAAGGAAGATGTACAGTGTGAAAATGAATTAAAGAATAATTATCTTCCAGCCCTTAGTACATGACTGGCAGGGATAAGATCCAAGTCGACTACAAAATGTTTTTGAAGCCTTCTCCCTCCTTCTGTTCTGCTGCTACCTGGTTTTATCAATGAATCAAGCGCTTGGTGGAGGTTTGGCCAATGGATGAATTTTGTCTGCAGGAAATCCATATGGATTTTGTGGATGCTTACAAGATGTGCAAGGGGTTGATAATATGGTTAACATACTGTTATCCTTATAATAAAGATAACATATATTAAAAAGGCAGAAAATACAACCTGACTCAAATATGCCAATTTATATCAACTCACTAAACCTTGACTTAAGCAGCGAAGCCATTTCAATACTGGTGGGGATTTTTTTTCTTTTAACTGTTTGGTGAAGGGGCAACAAAATTTATACTGCAAAGTGAACTGAATTCCTACTCCCAGGGAATTTAAAACAGTAGAAGGAATTACAGCTGCTTCAACAGTGCATGTTCACCATCATTCCTTACACACACACAGGAGACACCAGGCTATGAGGTGCTTTTAACATTTTCTGAAGCAAATCTTCAATAGGAGAGCTATGTGTCTTGGTAGGTGCATAGAGATTACTGATAGTATTCAAAACCAAATTGCATTTCATACATACCCTTTTTTGTCTTCATTTAATTCCAGTACTCTAAAAAAAAAAAAAAAAAAAGAACAATTCAAGCATTTTACAGTATGAGCACTATGTTTGTTACTGGGCTTGCAAGGGTCTTTCAGGGGTGAAGAGATAGACGAGAATCTTGATCCATGAGTAGAAGGCTGGATTTATTAATTTATGATATATAATACATTAAGACTATGCTAATAGGAATAGAGAGACAAGTTCAGAAGCTGCTAAGCTAAGAATAGAATAAGAATGAATAACAAAGGAGCTCTCTCTGATCTGTCCCAGAGAGAGCTTGGTCTTTGATTGGCCCTTAATTGTAAACATGGAACATGGGCCAATCACAGGCGCACCTGTTGCATTTCACAGCAGCAGACAACCAGTGTTTATGTGCTTTCTCTGGGGCCTCAGCTTCCCAGAGGAGGGAAAAATCCTAAAGAAAGGATTTTTCACAAAAGATGTCTGTGACACCATGTTCTCTTTGAGAATGTGCATATAAATGGAAGAGAGAAGAAAAAAAGTAAAATCTATTTATCTGGGGAAACAGTAATGCATTTAGCAGTGGTTATTGTTCAAACACAGATTCTGCTGCATACCATTATGTAAAATAATAATATCATTTTCCTTTTAAAATTGCAAGAATTAGAAAGAGATTATAATTAATGCAATGCTTTGACTTCCCAGTTTTTCATGATCCAAACAAACCAAGGCAAAACAAAGATTCCCACATGAATTGTAGCAGATCCATTCATGCATCAGCAGAAAGCAACTTCCACCAAATTCAGCATCTCAGCCCTTTCCCCTCAGCTTTTCTGCAGCTCTTTTCTGGGCATTAGAAGAGGGTCCCATGTTCTGTGCTGGCCTGACAAGGCAGGATCCCAGGATCTCAGGAACTTGCCAGCCATCTGTCATATGAGACCTTATGAAGTGCAAGTAGACCTTGTGCCTGGGGGAAGGGGTTGCTCAGTGTTTGTACTTGGTGTGACAAGGAAATCTCAATTCACATAAATCTTGTACACTCTTCTGTAGGGGGATACAATAAGAAAATAAAGGTAGTATAGAAAGTAATCTTAGCCCTTAAGGAGTTGCAGCTGTAGCCAATAAGAGGAGTGCTATAAAAGAGTGGATTGGTTGGTTGCTGTGAGAAGAGTTTGTGCTTTGAGGAACTGCCTATGAGAAACATCAAGGAGGCATGGAACTCCAGCAATATGGAACTTTTGCACTGTAATAACAATAGAACTCTTGCAATGTAATGACAACACTTTTCCATTCCTGGGGGGTGTGAGCAAGGGGCTGTGTGGCACTTACTTGCTGGGTGGGGTTAACCCATGACAGCTCACATTTAATAGTCTCCTTTCATACCCCTCATTTATTCTTTCCAGTTCTGAAACATATGTTTGGGGGAATATGGTGTCAGATCAGTATCAGTTGTCAACAAGTCACAAGAAAATATGAAATCCTTCTTCAATATGAAATATTTACTGAAGGCATCAAAGCTGAGCTTTATATTTGTTTAGATTTGGATCTGCATTCGTGATATGATCCATGTGATAAAGAGATGCTACATCATTGCTGTGGCAGACACTAAATTATAGAAGGGGAAGTTGTCCAAAGTAGCCAGGTCAGTTTTAAACTTTCAATTTGGACCTGGAAGTGGGAATGGCTTGCACTCACTCAGACAAAGAAACGAATTCTGATTATGACTGGTCACAAGTGCTGTTGTACAATTCATTAGTTCATTAGTAGTTTCCTGGCTGGAATACTCACATCCAGTCAGTGATTTCCTATGCTTAGCCTGAGAGCAAGTGAACTACTGCCAGTTGCAGGTGTTTAACACTGTCCATCCACCCAACAGTCTTAGTTTCAGAAATGCTGCTGTAAGCCTGATAATTCAGGCCATTTGATGTTTTACATAATCAATTAATTTGCCAAAATAATTTGTGTACCTTTTCTGTAAGCTCTGCTTTACTGTCCTGCAGAAGGTTCTGGTTCAGAGATGAACACTCAAGTATGCACGTGGACAACATCCAGCACTCCAGTTGGAAGAGCCAAATGCTTTGTGAATAACTAGTAATTCTATTAGTATGGAATCACACAGCCTATTCCTGAAGAAAATGATCAAGAAAGAGGAGATGCATCAGTGTCTGCACCTGGAACTCATCGCTGTCAATGTTTCCAGGAACATTCCCACCCTTTCCCCTAAAGTGTGTTGGAAAATGTAGAGAGGTAAAGAGCTGCTCTGAAGCAACAGAATGGCAAAGTCCTGAAGGACAGCAGATGTCTGATTTAATTTTAGAACAATTTTCAAGTCTTTGTGTACTTTTAGCATAGAGATTTATTCCTCCTTCCCCATCCCTCAGATGTAAATAGAGTAACTGAGTGTAGCAGAAGTAGTTTTGAGCCCAGGATAATGGAATGAATGTGAGAGAGGAAGAAAACTCCACAGACTCCTAAGAAATGGTGAAGTACCAGGGCAAGTATTAGTATTTTTGAGAAAGGATAACAGTATTTAATATAAATTAAAATAAGAAATATCATTGTGACAGAAGAAATGAGGTCTTATGTTTCAGATTCCTTCATTTTTTTCTACTGAGGGGTCCTGTTAAAGGCAGGGAACCTTTCACAGCTGACTTATTTCATTGTTAAGCTTATGGAATTTTTTTTAAGCAGAGATTCAAACAGCTTTTTAAACTTCCTTAAGTAGTGCATCAAGTACATTTCCTAAGATTAACAAGCATTCTCTGCTATGAATTAGGCACTTCTGAAGGTTTATTTGCAATTTCACCATAAATTGTTCTTTTGAAAATTTCAGACAAAAAGATTAAACAAAGCCTGTATGAAACCAAGCAGGAAGTGCTGTGGTGTCTCTATGCTGTGAAGTTGTGTATGGCTCTGGAAATGAGAGACCATATTTAGCAGTGATCGAGGTGGTATTTGAGCAAGGAACAGCAGTTGTGAGAAATAAAGATCAGGCCTTTAGGGGGGTAGAGAAAAGAGGATGGAGAATCCTGCATCTTTTTTTTTCCCTATCACTGAGGAAAATATTGTAACAAAAAAGAATGTGGTTATCTTGTTTCCTTAGAATAGGAGCTGGTACTTTAAAGTCTACATATATGTATTGGTTACCAGGTTGACTTCAATATCTGAGGCAAATTTATCCATGTCAGAGTTCCAGTGAGGAGCACCAAGGAGAGGTACGTGCATAACAGCTGAAGATTTGCTGCTACATCCCTCTTACAAAAGAATCTCCCTGGAAACTTCCTCTTGGTAGGGAGAAAATTGTTTGTTCCACCTGAGCTGACTCTGGCACATTTTTGGGAGGGAGGACACAGCTGAGCAGGCCCTTGATCTGGCAGGCAGCCAGGAAAAGCACCTGCAGGATCTGTAGCATCAGTGTCTGTTCCTGTTTCATAGAACCCTTGGCAAATAATCCTGGAAAGGGCTTTATTTCTTCTGCTCCAAACCTCAACATTTCCTCATTCAAAAGCTTGCTTTAGAGGAGGGGTTTCAAGATGTAACAACTCCCAAGATTCTTTTCACAAAGTCATTTGCTACTAAAGCAGTGACTTCCAAATCAAGTCTATATCATTAACTCCATGTCGCGTTTGTATAAACTACAGCCAAAATTCCCTCCCAGAGCTCAGAAATGTGTTAGAAATGGCTTGAATACTGTGGTCTGTGTGGACTGCTGTTGTCTTGTTCTTTTTCAAGAAGCCAATAGCATCCCATTCCTTCTTGTCCTGTGCTCTGATGGAATCTGCCATGATCTGTCTCCATTCACCATGGCTGACTTGGCTTCCTACCCTCACTAAGGTTACACAAACTCTGCTTTTGGTTTCAGCTTGGCTTGCCCTAGTTCAAAAGAGTGCAAAGCACTCCAAGGAGACCATGTTTCTGCATGCCCAAGAAGCTCCTGTGTACCAGCTCTGCCTTTCACACTCAGAGCCAACAATCCCTGTGAGATGCTCTCCTCTGAAGGGAAGGCACCAAAACTCCAACGCTGTGGTGGTGGAGCTCAGTGGAGCCCCTGGCACTGTGCTGCCCCAGGGAAGCTCCCGTGCATTTCCAACCCAGCTCTGCTGGTTCTCTTTTCACAGCTTTGCATTTGTATTGCTTTTCGCAGACTGATGACTCCATCTGACAAAATACAAGCATCCTGTTATGACTCACTTTGTGTATATTTCATTCTCATTGATTTTTATTTTGTCCTTCATCTTTCTCTTTCCAATGAACCTTCCTTTCAATATCCACTTATCTGTTTTCCTTTCATGACACATCTCTCTTTCATTCCTGACATCCATCATTTCTCGTACTTTGTTTTAGCACTGATTGCTTTTTCTTTCTGATTTTAGCGTTCCTAGGTATTGGCCTCCCTACACTTATGATGCCTCTGTGGTTCCATGGTTTCTAGTAGATCTTGGTAGTCTTTTATTTTTAAATGAAGCAAAATTCTCCAGAATGAAGAAAATTCTCCTGAATTTTCTTTCATTTTCTCTGATGAAGGCTGACCTGAATTCTTTCACCTGATTAAGAAATTTGTGCCCACTTTCACTCTAAGCACAGATGTATTTTTATGAGTAGCATACAATGCATGTTGTTTGGCTGTGTGGGAACTGTCATGAGAAGAAGGAAAATGGAATGAAAGTTCTTCCAGTTGAGTTCCAGTCATAATAAATCTCTATTTTAGCTGTGATTTGGAACTGAAATGTTCATCTGTATTAAGAATTTGCTCAGCTGCAAAAATCTGTAAGCCATGTTAGATATTTCTGTTTGGTGCTGAAATTGAGAACAACACTTGTGAGAGAATGACAGGAGGTGAAAAATCAAATTTGTGTGTGTTCCTAATTTTCCCTCTCTGAAAACAGGTCACAAAATAAAATGCTGACATATCCAATGTTAGCCATTTCTTCCTGATCTGCTTTCTGCTTTTCCATGTTAAGCTGGTTTTGCTCTGTTCAGGTAAACCTGGATGCTTCAAATGTGTAAGAAAAGTGACTGCTCTGGGACACTCCAGGAAAACACAGCCGTGCTTGTGGTTTTGCTCTTCCCACAAATAGGAAATGCATTTTCATCTAAGTCGATAATGCCTTTCAGTTAACATTAAGTGGGGCCCTCAGGAGTAGCAGTAATATGCTATGTATCATGAAATTATGGAAATAGAAATCCAGACCAGATGTGAACAGCACAGCTAAGGATAAAATTTTAAATGAACCTTTGTGTTCCACAATTTTAATTTCAAAATAAAGTCTTCTAAAACTTTCCTTTGGATTTTCCTTTCAAATAAACACTGAAATCAATATGTGATTTCTGAGAGTTTGGCATAAAAATTTGTTTTGGGGAAAACCATCCCCTCAGCTCAGCTTGAACAGCTCATCGTTCTCCAGGAGGAGCAAATAAGGGTGAGGACAAGCATAAAAATTTGGAAGCGCATGTTTGGATCTATTTTTAAGGAATTTTATGAATCCAGTATGGAACAGGGACATGATGCTGAGCTGTTAGTTTGACACAACTTGAGATTTTGTGTTCAATAATGGATATTATTTACAATGCCCAAGGGAGCAGTTGGGATTAAAATTAATGGGTTCTTGCCAGACTCAGAAAGTACCTGGGGCTGAAGAAATACAGATAATGAGCATTTTGAGTATCCCAGATTTCTTCTTAGGTGCTTTCTGTTCAGAACTTCTCTTTGAGTCCAATAAACAATTTTAATTGAAAAATCAGTATTTATCTTTTATAAATTTCATCTGTGGGCTCCTGATGGGAGAGGCTGTCACATGAGGTTGTTGGAGATTTGAAACAAGTGGCTGTCACATTTTTCAGCATCTGTTGGTGGAACTTTTCCTCATTAGGCCTCCTATGTGAGAAGTGTCTTTCTTTGTAGCTTCCCTACAACTTGTCTGATACTAATTGGTGTTATAGCAGTAAGTGAAGAGAGTGTTCTACCAAGAGGCAAACATTGTCTGAAATCCACATTTTGTGAGCAGACTTAAATGGCCAAAGCAAAGATCCAAGAGAGGCAATGGCTTTTCCAGGTTACACAGCAGATCAGTGCATTGTGAGAGCTCAGGTGTGCTGACAGCAGCAGTTGGAGTGTGCACCCCATGAGTTCTGCCTATCTCATCTTTATTAATTGGAGATTCAGTCCTGTAAGGCCTCCAGCTGGTTTCCATACTTCTCCCAAATGAAGCTGAGTTGGAAAGTTGACCTTGTAATGGCTGATCATTTTTATGTGCCAGGCAGCATAAAGATATGCAGCATCATTCCTGCGTTTGCTCCTGCAACAGGCATTGATTCCCAGGCTGAGGGAAAGCTGGCAAACTCATTTATTTAGTATGACTGTTATGTGAGAGTATATATACTATCCTGTGTGTTTCTTTTTGTACAAAATCAGGCAGGGGGAGGAAGAAAAGGCAATCAGAGAGACTACTGTCCTTAGTGTGGGGATAATGCCATTTATTTCCCCTATCATTTTTTCACTGACAGGCTACTGTTTCCCAAAAGGTTTTATTAGGCTTTTAGTTAACTTGAGCTGGAAGTGATGTGACCTCTAATTAAGTTTATTTTGTTTCTTCTGGCAGTATAATAATGAATGTATTCAAATGAGACTTGCAGATCAACACACCCAAGCAAGTTAGCAGCTAACAATGAAGGTTGTCAGTAGATGTGAAAAGGGCTTTAAAAGCTAAGATTTTAGCCTTAAAATTCATCTGGTTTTGTGAGCAAAAATTACTGAGGCGAGTTCCCTTCATGTCTGCATGGCAGTACTTGGCCCAAATCACTGCAACTCCCCAATTAATGTCAGCTCAGTGCCTCACGGGCTGGCCAAGTTGGAGTGTTCACTAATGTGTGTCTTTGTGCCAATTATTTCTCTGGTAGTGATTATTGCTGGTTTTATGAGACCACCCAGGCATCCCAGATAACAGGATGTTCCCAGGATCCTGAGCACAGGATCTGATGGCAGAATTGATTACAAAGTTGTACCCAACAAGTTTAAAATCCAGCTGGATCTGGCTTCAGAAGGAGATTGGAAGGAATGAAATCCTATATTCATGGGTGATGAGGACTGACTTTTCCAGGACCACAAATGAAACCTGCAGCAGTTGCAGGAAGGAAAAGAACTTTGAAATGCCACAGGAACATAGGATTTCTGACGTACAACATTATTCTTCCTTTTCTAATTTCTGTGTAACAAGTCTCTAAGTTGTATCAGGATGGAATAATGTTTTTAAAACTCATATACTACACTAAAATATAGATATTCCATAGCTGTCAATGTTGCCACAATAATTTTCTTGATGAATGTTATTTTAAGTGTGATGATTGAGGTGAATGAAATTGAAGAAATAAAATTTTGAAAGGTGGGCATTTTTCAGATTCTTTTAAAACTTAGTTTTTCTTTTTTCCCTGAAGAGCCTTACTTTTACTGACTTGAACAGACAAATGGTTTCTGTGGGAAAAGTATTGCAAAGGATTGGTGCTGTCACTGCAAAGTTCTACAAAATGTTCAGTAGAACAAGTGCATAGGTTTTATCTTCTTGTTGGTGAGGGGTTTTTAAACATTTTTTCCCCTCCAGATAAATTTGGAAAATTCTCTTCAGAGAAACTCTGTGGAGGGATAGAATGTGAAAAAATAAAGATAGTCTCACCCTGAGGAGTTGCAGCTGTACCAATCACCAAAGATCAGGACCAGGCCTGCCCTTAACAGGCCACAGCTGTGTCCAGCAAGAAGACGAGTGCTACAAAAGGGTGGGTTAGCTGGGTGAGGGGAGAGTTGGGATTTGTTGGCAGTGAAGGAGTCAGTGCAGTGAGGATCTGCCCATGAGGCAACACTGAGAAGGGATGGAGCTTTTGCAATAAGATGACAACAACAAAACTCTCACAGGAGTTACAGGGGCCATAGAAACGGGTTCAATTAGGTGGGAACAAACCATTAAGACTGGAAGTGCAGCACTACCAAGGCCGCTCCCTAGCCCTGTCCCAAGTGCCATATCCACACTTTTAAATCCCTCTGGGAGCACTGACTCCACCCCTGACCCCTGGGAAGCCTGTTCCAGGGTCTGACCAACCTCTCTTTGAAGAAATGTTTCCAAATAACCTAAACCTCCACTGGCAGAACCTGAATCTCTTTCATCCTGAATCTGTTACTTGTGAGAGGACTCTATCAGGACAATCGCCTTCCTACAAGGTGGCTGTAAAGAAAAGAAAGGTAATTGGAACAGCACTCTGTAAAAAATGGCTGGAAGAAATTCTACAGTAAAGGAAAAAATAAAATCAGGAAGGGAGCCATGACAGGCTGAAATGGGAATGAGCAGATAGGTGAGGAAAAAGCAAAAACCTGTTTGTGAGGAAGTCAAAGATGGAAAGCAAATGGAGAAATGTTCAAAGGAGAGAGTAATCCAAATAGCAGCCCTCATGAGGCCTAAGAAATAGAAACCAATGCTACAGCTGGTGTCTGTGCAATTGAAGAATGGAGACATATTATGGGATGAATTGGTATTTCTGCAGGTTTTTTTGTAGTGTTGTGTTTAGTTATCACTTGTTCTTACTTACCCTGAGTCCTGAAAGACTGACAGAAGAACATCAGTCCTTTGGGGCTCCCATATGTTGGGTCTGTTTCACCAATTTAACAACTGTTTAGCAAATGAGAAAACAATCTTGTTTTCAGCAGAACAAAGGAGTCGTTAATTCATATTGCCAGTGGAAAAAGAAATCATATTGATAAAGCTAGGCACATTTGCTTGATTTAATTTGAATTATGTATTTATGAACTTTTCTATTTTGTAGCTACTTTTAATAAAGTTAGTGAAACAAGAATGTTATTATGTCAATATCAATAATATTTTCTCTGCCTATCAAAACAAAATGCCAATTGCTAAAGCACAGCTTGTTGCATAAAATATTAAGACTAACCTGATCATATTTACATAATGTTGGAATTCTGTTAATCATGCAAAAGCTTGAAAGCTTTTAACAATTACCCCACCATGCCAGGACACATAATTAAGCTAGGGCTACATTTTCTTGCTTCTATTAGACATTAAGTTTACTCCCCCACTGATTTTCTAAAAGCTTTTTACTGCAACATTTGGCTTCTGGATTTTCAGGATAAACTATTGTGCTCTGAATTGTTTTTCTTTTTTTTTTTCTGGATGTCATCTAGGCACCTGCAATGTATATACCTGGATTGTGGAGAGAAAATGCAAATAGAATTCTTTCTGTCTTTTAACATAACTTCAGAGTTCAGGAACATGGGAAATATTTTTCATTTAATGGAATTACACTGCTTGTGTCATGTCTCATTTTGCTTGCTGGAGTAGAACACTGCTGAAAGTAGCACAAAGTATTTAAAATGTCACTTATTTGTAAGCTGACATTATTTTAAAAGAAACAGAAGTGGTATCTATTGGTACCTTTGATTAAACATTCCAGAAGGTGTTGGGGATAAATCTTGCAAAAACATTACCAAGTTTAGTGTTTTTCCATGGAAAGTGAAAGGGAGGTTTGATTTGTGGGAAGGAAAATTTAGCACACAAAAATAGAGGAAAAATTAATTTTGTGTTAAAGGATAACATGCATGGGCAGGGAACGAAAATTAAAGATTCATCTTAACTGTATTCATTTTAGAGTCAAGAAAATGTAATTGCCTCCAAAAAGGACCATATTATCAATTCATTAGTATTGAGTTTTTTGGCCTGGAGTTTGTGAAGTGCCTAAAATTCTTTGAAGCAACTTTTAGAAAAATAGATAAAATCAGGACGTGGTTCTTTGAAGAGACTTGCACATCATACCTTTGATTCCATTGAAAAACCAGCTATTAAAACAAAAATACACTTCCTCAAGCACACGGTGTTGCAAAGACATGGGCATAAAATATAAAACTTTGTGTTTTGTTTCTTAACAAACAAGAGGCATAAAGACAATTTTCAAGACCATGTCTTTCAACTTTGTATTTTGCAACAGTATTTTTTAGCAACTGTAGCTTTTGGATCAACAGTCTGGTGTAAGTTTCTGATTTTATAAATGAACATGAAAAATTGTTTGTGCAACTTGAATATTGGAAAATTCATTCCACTTCTTTAAAGTTAAAAAGAGCCTGCTCAGCTCAAAATGCCAGGACATCTGAATTTTGGTGATGCTATATTAAATCAGGTAAATGTGTCTGTATTTAATGATCGAAAAAAAAAATAAAATTAATCAGGGAAATAATTGAAACAAGGAATTCTTTTCCAGCAGCTTCAGACAGGCACCTCATATCTTTAAAGCAATGGTGACCTATTTGCTGTCTCACACCAGGAATGTGGATCTATCTTTTTTCCCATTTAACTGAGAACATTCCAAGGCTCTCCTGAGAGCTGAGAGGGAAGGGAGAGAGTCCTGCTGAAGGTGATTCAGAATTTATGGTCTGCAGTGCTCTCTAGAGGTCCTTTTTTCCTCCACTGGCTATAGAGGGAGTCCAGAGGAAGCTGATTGAAATGCCTCAGCTTGGGGCTTCCAGTCATATGGGAAGAGAGGAAAAAACCATAAGGGATAGAAATTGTGATGCAACTATTATATAAATACATATATATATATATATATAATTATATATATAGTTACTTTTTAAATTAGTCTGTAGGGTTGTGTTTATTTTTTCCTCTTAAAAACATTGGGGAAAAAAGCCACCAAAGTTAAAGCATTATTTCACCAGAACACTTGAGGTGAAACGGTAGACTATTCAATTTTTCTCAAAAATTAGATAGGTTTTCCTCTATATCCCATTCTTCCTCAGCATTCTGAAGACAGTAATTTAATTATTTCAGGTGTTATTCAGGTGTTATTGAACACTAAAATTTTCTTTTTTTTTCCTTGCAACTGTGGGCTGTGAATGCAGGAAAGTTACAATTTTTGCCACAAGTAAGTCACACCCTGTAAACTCCCTATTTTTGTGCTCTTTCCTTGTGATCATAACTTGCAGTGTCTTCCTAGCTTCTCATTGGTTTTGGCCAAGAAAAGATGAGTTTTTTATGTGGGTTTTGGACATGCACTTGCATTCTGAGCTAACTTTCTAAAGGTCAAATGTTAATTTGGGTCTGCTCAGGAATTGGAGTCACAGGCTGGAGGAGGCTGGCAGGTGAGCGTGTGGTATGGAAATGAGGACAGGCTTGTCAAGCAGTACACTTGAAATGAAAGATTGAGAAGCCTGTCTTTAGTCAATGAGAGCCCCTGGCCCAATAAATCCCCTTCTGTTAGTGTCAAAACATGACTTGATTGTTTCTACTCAGATTTTGCTATGGCCACAGTGAGTTTCTGCTAAACTAAGGGGTCTATGGCAGCAGAGAAATTTTAGGTAGCCTGCAGATAATCAGCCCATGATAATATATACAATGTTAGCTTTACATGAGCCTTAATTTGTGATGACTGCATTAAATTCCATTCATTCCACCTGTCTCATCTAATTTCTGCACTTGTTGTATTTATCTGAAAACTTTGAAGCATGGAAAGAATGAGATTTCTTACAGAAGCTGTAAGATGCCTGTAAGTGTTACTCATATCTCTGGATACTTTACTTTACTCATATCTCTGCACACTTTACTACCTTGGAAAATTCCCCCAGCTGAGTGTAAAACAATCCAGCCTGCTGTGGCTCAACACTCACGCTGGAGTTTCAATGGATCTTCTCATGTTTGTGCAGTTTGGTTTCTAAATCTGTGTCTGCTGACATATCACAAAAATATTTTTTTTACTAGTGGAAGTTATTTTTGCCTTTTCTTCTTGTCCATCCAAATCTGGGGCCGTGCAGCTACTGGGCATCACACTGAGCCAGGGAAGGGAGGAACTGAGGAACTGCTGTTTAACAGCTGCCCCAGGCCCCTCAGACTTCACTCAAGCTGCTACTTCATAGAGCAGGAAAGGCAGAGGGTTTTGTGTACATCACCTTTTTTTTTCTTTCATGTAAACTCTTTCATCTGGCTGAAAAACAAAAAAGCTTTCCCAGCAAAACAGATCATCCTCCATTTCATTGTCCAGAGTGAGCTGCTTTTTAAAACAGTCACCTGCACTGCTTTGTGTTTTAGCTTCTCCTTTGCATTCTTGAAGTGGCAATTTTTCTTCCTTTAAAAATGTTTATAACTCAGAAGGAAACACCTCAGGTTTTTAACATCCAGCTAATCTTACTGATAGTAGAATTTAGAACCATGACAGGAAAATCCATTTTGCATCACCATTTATTACTGGGAAATGCCTTCCTTCTCCTGATAATGACAATGAAAAATCCTCTTTCAAGGGCATTGTTTGACTTCTGATCTAATGTAAGTCTTTTTCTAAAAATCCACAGATCCTGCTTTGTTTACACAGTATCATCTATTTAACATCATTGCTCTTAACAGGTTGCTTTTTGATACATTGGACCAGATATTTAGCATTTGCTTTTGCTTGTTCCAGCTTCTCTACGTAATTGTATCATGTGATAGAAGGCTCCATGAAAAAAGAAAATGCCCCTTGGATAAGGACTATCATCACTTTCCCCCTCACTTATTCTGCTTCATTTTTAAGAGGAAGCAGAGCTGCTAGAAATTTCCTTCACCAGTGGCGCTGTTTTCCAGTCCTGCTTCCTATTTGGAAAGGCAGTTCTTCATATTTGGAGCATTCACAGTGAGATTAAATAGAAGTCATGAACAAAGATCAGTGCACAAGTGAAACTCCTAACTCTTCATGATTTCTGGTTTTACTTATAATTTATTTAGCATGGAGTCTGTGCTTGATGGAAACGTTTTAATGGATTAAGTTGGCTTTAGGTAACATCAATTCCATCCTTTTCCCACAAAGAAGAAAAGTAAACTAGCAATCAGTCTGCAGTGTAAATTTCCTTACCTTTTCTTATACAAAGCACTTGCTTTGAGACTTCATGAGGAAAATAATACATCTTCACTAGAAAGAGAACTGCTGTGTAGATGTGGAAAATCTGAGTGGAGGGCAAATGTTTGCATTTAGGTAAATCTGCACATTGCTGGTGAGTCTTTGGTTAAGCCACAAATTAAAAAACCAGTCTTTGTTGGGAGAACTGTTTCTTACACATGTATCTGCACACTCACAAACACGTAGGTCTGCTCCTGGGAATCCTTCAGAGACATCCAGGGAAACTTGAATTACTTGCACAGAAAGGAACAAAGTGTATCAGAAGCCTACTGAACTGGCATACAATAGGCACACAAGAGTAACTGTGGAAATCTGTTGCAGGGAAAAATAGCTTGTGCTATGTTGGAATTTAGCTGGCTTTTAATAATTCTTTCTGCGAGGAGACTTCCCTTTTCTCTATTTATGTAATATACATGGGATATTATTTTCTGGATGGAAAACTTCTGGAGCATAAAAGCAAAGGCAATCCTCTCTTGTGGAATTTTTAAGAAGGGTTAGACCCCAAGGGAACAGAGACACATTGGATGATTAGTATATGTAGGAAAATTGCTATTTCATCTTAACCTTAATGGGGAGGTCTCCATTATTTTTTGGTCAGTTTAACTTGGGCTGAATTGTATTATTTACACAAAATATTGACCTTTAAATGACTCTTCAGGACCCTAAGGAGTATGCCCACTTAAGCATGTCTAAACAGCAGATAAATGACAATCATCCTTCTTGTACTCAAGAGACTGTCATAATTTTTGTGTAAGAAGAGGCAATTTGTGCATCTCCTTACTGTGTTAATGTGCTCTTTCAAAAGGAAAGTTATGGGGTAGGGAGCAGGTGAGACAATGGTGACTTTTAAGGTAAAGACTCAGGTAATAGAGAAGATGAAAGTAAAAAATAGCCCCTGCAATGTCTTTCATCTTCTCAAGATCAAGGGGATTTGCCAGATTAGCATGAAAAGAAGCCTGTACCTTGTACATTGTGTAGCAGCAAAGGCGTTAGAACTTCAGAAAGGTTATTGCAACACAGTTCTACAGTGCAGGCATGCTTTAAATATTTGAGTATATCTGCTAATTTTTAAGACTTGTTTCTCTTTATGTATCTATTTTTTTTTTATCCATACAGGCAAAGTAAATTTTTGCTGATTAGCAAATTTCAACAATGAAAGGGAGTTTTTTACATTCCTAGATCCATGGTTAACCCTTTTTATCAGTTTCTCTGATCTGTGAATCCATTCAGTTCCATACTTGTTGATAAAACCTTTCCCCCCAAAATGATTACCTTAGTGTCAGGTAGTGGAAAACATCACATCTTCCTGGGACAGCCTACACAAGGGAAGTACTTGGTGTTAAGATAGGATGACTTTGTGAGACTCAGGAATTCCAAGCAGCCATGACCAATTCAGAGTTGTCTCAAAATAAAATTTTAGTTTAAACTTATTATTTTAATTATTTTTATTATTTAAAGAAAAAAAACCAAAACCTAAACCCACAGGTCTGGAAGGTATCAGGTAACATTTATTTTCCTCAAACTGAGAACTGTGCTTTGACATAAGATCTTCACCTATCTGCCTAAGAGTGAGGCCCTGCAGTCAGTATTCCTCCTTAAATTTCCCTATCTGATTGAAACACTTGCTGAAATCCCAGCTTAAATCCTGCAGCTTGACAGTTGCACAGAGAGCTCCTAACCTGTGCCATTCATCTGCCAAGGCAGCCTTACAGCTCACAACTGTGACTCCATGAAACACAAACCCCTTTTTTCAATATCCCAGCCAGCTTTGTATATTTTTGTTCCATTATGTTCATGTTTCTTATTCTCTTTCTCCCTTGCCTTCTTTCAGACCTTTACAATTACAGGTTCTCTTCAAAGTCACTTCTGTGTTCTCTCTTTGACAGAGTCTCATGACAGGAGAGGCTTTTTCCCACTTTATGACAGTTTAATAATACAAACTGTGAAGTCAGAAGAGCTTGTCTGTGTTTTCTGAAATATTCACTGGCATCCAATATGTTCAATATTTAAAATCTCATATCTCAGTTAAAACATTCCAAACAATCTGTGGTAGAGACAGAAAGTGTATAATAACCATCGTGTTTGAAATGCTTTTTATGAGATACTATAAAATTGCCTTTCCCACTTGAAATGAATAATTCATTGGGCAATAAAAGCCAAAAGCAATTTACTATTTAGTACATGAAATAAAAGCAACAGGATTAGAAGAGCTGTTAATTTTCGGAAGACCCTATACCTGAATGCTCAATTCCTTTGAGCAGTATTAATGTAACCACTGAAGAAAACAAAGGATGATTTGGTGCCTGTTTTCAGTGGACACATGAGCTGCACCTACACCTGCACATCTGAAATCCTGATCAGCCCTGGAGCATTCCTGCTGGCTGTGTTTGCTGGAGAGCACTGGCAGGGTTTAGACAGTTTAGCTACAGAGGATCAGCCCAAGCAGGTGATAGAGGAGAACTCGTGCATGGTGCCAGTTCAGTGTTGTATTGCCATTTAATGAGACAATTAAAGACAAGGCTCTGTGAAAGAGAGACAAAGTGCTGCAAACTGCAGCTTGTCTTGTCTGCATGGTGAGATGTGAGAAAAAAGCAGGACATTTACTTGCCTCACTTCATTTTCACTTTTCCAGTCATAATAAAGCAAATATATATGAGTTCCAGGTTTTCATGCAGGAGAAATAGTCTTAATGTCATACACCTACATTGTGCTTGTAGAAAAGTTGTTAATAATGTAAATATTATCCTTGGCTTTATCTTTCTTGCTTTTCAAGGAAAATACCGCCTTCGCCAACTTCTGTAACGTTCTGTCTAGCACAAATTATTATTGGGTTATTTCCCATGGACTACTGTAATACTGTTAATATACTGAATAATTGTCACTATTTTCATTTAAACAGAGTCTATTAGAGAGCATTCAACTGTAAAAAGTAAGGTAAATATTATGCAGTGCAAAGAAGCAGAATGAGATTTTCCCAGGCTGATGCATCATGTCTGTGTGAGATATTTCACAGGATTTTCACTTTTTCTGGAAGCAAATACATTGTGATCAAAACAACCTCACCTGTAATGCTGAAAGAGCAAGAGCTGCATCCTTTGATCACTGGGATGCACAGTGAACTATGGAGGTGTTGGCAGAATCCTTGGGCCACTCTGCTTTCTGAACCAGGGATACCATGAGCAAACGCATAAGGTTTGTTGTTTGTTTGCTTTAAATTTACATGATTTTGAGATATTGAAACTCTATTTAATGAATGTAGAGGCGTTCACTAGGAGAGGGAGTGAAATGCTGTTAAAAGGAAAACCTGCTGCAGGAAATGCACATGATAACGTCTGTTTCGGCAAAGAAGTGAGACCTGGACATGCAGTTATCCTGAAAAGTCTCCCTCACAGCCCTGAGGAAAGTGTGGTTTTGTTTGTAAACACGTGCTCAGAAGTTTCTCCATATGGACTGAGGAGTAAGTCTCACAAAACCATATGCAGCCATTATACTCCTTATGGAAGGGCTGGAAAAGACAGCAGATGAGACCATGTCCTCATCTGCTGCTCTCCGACAGGAAGGATTCCAGCGTGAACAGGTTCACCTGAAACCAAGCACATAACTGCAAATGGGCCACCAGGGGGAAAGGGATTGAGAAATAATGGCCATTGTCCTCTACCTCTACAGCTGAGAGTGTATCCAGAACCCACAAAATGGCATTCAATCTTCCAGGGAAAATCAGTGACCCAGACAGAAATCAACAGAGCACTGTGCATGCACCAGCCCAAGGCGTAGTAATTCAGACTGCAATAAATTTTGCACTTAAGGAGAAACTGAATCTGCTGCTTCTCATTAATGATTCAGACCTGATGCTGGAGCCTGGCATTTGTGGGGGCCTTTTTTCCCCTTCCTTTTTAATACGTAGAAGTGCAGTGGGAGGCAGAGCTTTCTGCAGCACTGAATGCCATTATCACCAGTGCTTTGCAGTTCTCAAGTGCTCAGGGCTGTAGCACCAATTCACCAGGGATGCAGAGCAGCAGCAGCAGGGCAGGGCTACACAAAAAGCCGGGAGTGCCTGAAACATTCCCTTGATCTCGCTCAGCAGGAGGTGCTGCTGGATCTGTGCAGGAAAAGGACTTTGAGGACCCCACCTGCCACTCTCCTCTCCTTCCTGGTGTGTGTGGAACAGTGCTGGGAGCCTGTAACAGACATCTTTTGCGGAAAATCCTTTCTTTAGGATTTTCCCTCTTCTGGGAAGCTGAGGCCCCAGAAAGAGAATGTAAACAATTGTTATCTGCTGCTGTGAAATGCAATAGGTGCACCTGTGATTGGTCCATGTTCCATGTTTACAATTAAGGGCCAATCAGAGACTGAGCTTTCTCTGGGACACAATCAGAGAGAGCTCTCTTGTTTATTCTACTCCTATTCTATTCTTAGCATAGCAGCTTCGGAACTTTTCTCTCTATTCCTTTTAGTATAGTCATAATGTATTATATATAATAAATTAATAAATCCAGCCTTCTGATCATGAAGCCAAGATTCTCCTCTCTCCACCCTGAAGAACCCTTGCAAAGCCATGTAGCAGGAGCCTTGCTGCAGCAGGAGATGGCTCCACTGACTGGGCATTGCCTGTGCAGAGGAGAGGGTTAGGGTTAGGATGGACAGGCTGCTGTGTGCCTGACCTCACCCTTCCAAACTGGGGGTTCTGCTCAGGCCGCCCTTCCCACTGGACATAAATTCATCTCTAAGAGCTACCCTTTCAGATGTTGTCCTGGTTATCTGATAGTTTGTAATACTGCTCCTCGATATAGTCTACAACTAGAAATGGAGCAATTCTGATGTAGGCAATGCTTTTAAAAACATGTTATTCTGTTTATTCCCAGAAGAAATGAAAATTTCATTACACAAAGTCAATTTACCTAAAAAACTCAAATTACAGGACCTTGCAGGTGAATTAAAATCCTCTCTTTGTGTTTCAGAATTCAAAGGAACAGAATGATGTTTCATGGACTTGAAACCCATGCGAACGATTTTCTCCACTTTTGATTCTTGGCTAAGAAGTCCTGAAAGGAACGCTCTGACTCAAGGTGTTTAATCAGCTTTTGGGTCTGTGCAGCTCACAAGCAACAAAAAGCTGCAGGAAGAAGGAACTTGGAAGGGAAAAAGGAAAACACATTCCCAAATATTTTTGAAGCTACTCAAGTGAAAATCCATCACATGGGCTCACATGCCAGCAGATCAGTTTTATCCAGGCAGAACACATAGTGTTGGATATTCATTAATGATTTTGTGACAAAACAGATGTATTTTCATCTGCAGGTATAAATACATCACTGAAGATTTCATTTCTCAAAAAAAGCATAGAGTGCACAAGGATCTAAAATTTAAGTTGGATTTAGTTTTTCAGCAAGCCTTTGTGCATTTCATTTTCAATGAGCTCCTATTTGAAATGCCATCTCCAGAAGGCAGCACCTTTAGATGCTGTCATTGCCAGCATCTGATCTCATAGCAGAGAGCTCACTTTTTATGTTAATATCACATTCTCCAAACACATTATATGTACTGAATCCCTCAGGAAGGCCTCACTGCTTCTAAACTCAGCATATGGTGAGCAGTCAGTAAACTGGTCATATTATAGCAGGCTAAGCTTGGAAGAGTTTTAACACAGAAAGGAACGGGATGTGAGGGCTCCTTGTCATTGTGCTGCCAGCAGGAAACATCTACATTATTAACAATTCATTACTCATCATTTTGAGCAAGCGGCACTGATGCTGCCTCACAAAGTGAGCAAAGGTCTGTCTCAGCACTATTGGGAGGGATTTAATGGAGAATCAGCTCTCAGGGTACAGCAAGAGGCTCCAGAGCCTGTGCTCTGCCAGCACTCCTAAGCATATCTGAACAGCAAGTGTTTGCAGACACACAGATTTAAATTGCTCTGAATTGTACACAAAGTTAAAAACTTCTTGAATACACCAAATGAAATAAGTTATTTAAAACTAACACTGTCCCTTTTTGTGTGGCCAGGAAGGGAATAAGAGGGGAATCACACCAGGAGAGCGGCCTGCTGTGAGAGTATTCAATATCCAAGACAGATTTTACCACAGTGCTTTGACTTGTTTGGCGTCTGAGCACAGGAAGAAGCTGGAGCAGATACTCAGTTCCATGAGCAGTACAATCACTGTAACTTAGTCACCCAAAGGCAGCTGGCTGGTTTCCCCATTTGAGGGAAAAATTCATCTTCATGTCATGCAAAAAGCATTTATTTTGCACTGCTTATCATTTTGTTTATTTATGACTAGATATAAGTTTGGGATATTTGCTGTCATGTGTTTTTGAGAGGATTCATTAATAAAAGTGAATTTTACTTGGTAATTCCAAGGCAGTGGGAACTTGGCTGCTGAATATAACAGACAGGTTGGAAGCACTTGGTGTAAGAGAGTGTCTTTGCTGTCACACAACATCCTTATCCTTGCTCCCCTCTTTGTGCCTGTTTTCTCTGCAGTAACTCAACTTTCTCAAAAGCACAACCTCTATTTGAGTCTGGGAAAATTTCCTGTAGGGCCCACAAACAAAGAAGCTGAACAGTTTCCAGAGAAGGAGCCAGGAAGCAAAGCTGGTGGAAAGAAGCATGGAAGGCAGCGTGTCTGTCCCTAAAATCCTCAGCACAGGAGGGTTCCTTGCAGCAGCCCTCAGCTCCCAGGAGACAGAGGGGCTCATTCCAAAGGCAGGAAGGACAGGGCCACACTGAGCTTGTGTTCCTCGACCTCCCAGCTGGGTAGTACTGGCCTCTCATTTTGTTTTTGATTTTAACTTTGCTGAAAAACCTGTATTCTTTGGTTGCTCTCATCCTCAGGATAAGAATAGCAGAAACGGAATATTAGAAACCATATTTCCCAAGTTCTATTGTGAAATCACATAACACTATGCAGAACTAGCTCTACTTTCCCACACAAGGCCCTTGTTGCACACTTTTCACCCTGTGGCTGTGAGAAAGCTCCTTGATTTTAAGCAGCCTGAACAGCTCACACACATCTGTGGGACAGAAGGATATTAAAACTGAAGTGTGTTTGAGAAGAAAATCTGAGTGGGACACAACATTTTCTTTATCAGTAATCAATTTTTGTAGCTCTGTTAGAAAATTCTTGGCCCTGTTAATTGCTTAAAAAATTATTTTTTATTGCTTGAAAGATCTCTTTTATCATGGAAAACTGTAGAGCTCAGGAGGAGAAAAAGGAACATTATATTAATGGGAAAAACAGAATGATTTTCTTAGTCTTGATGTACTTTGAAAGAATTTGAATTGAGCCACTGATACTCCATCTGATTTTCTGCAGTGCTGTACAATCTGGTAAGTAAGTGCTCAATTTATCTGTTTCTGTATGTGTGCTGAATAATCCATGGCCATATATATAAAAATAACATGGCATAAAAATAACTGAGTGAACTTCTTACTGACATTTGGATAAAATCATTTAACCTTAAAGTGATGTGATAATTGCTTCTTATCATAGAAAGTGTCTAGTTTTTCTAGACTCCACTGAAAATCTGATCAGTGGATAAATATAAATGTAACTATAAATATAACACAGTTGTTTACTGGTGTTTCTGTGTTGAAATTCTGTATTCTGGAGACTTTTTAAATGATGACAATTTGACCTTTATCTTATAGGCAAAGACGGTGGGTTTTGATACCTCTTTCTCAGTTTAACTGAATCCTAAAAAAAAATGTAGACACATCTTCATGACCTGCAGACCTCATGGTGCTTCATAAAGAAGTCGCAAGAATTTAAAGCCAAATAGATAGGCTTAATTTATATTCTTCCCCCTAAACAGATCACAGCAGAAGAGTGATATAATGTGGGATTCTCAGTTCATAGTTGTAAGCAGGGTATTTTTATATTTTCATGGTTTTAATGATTCAAGAAAAGGGGGTGGATGGGAATTGTCAGCCTTGAAGAAGTAGCCACACTGAGATTTAGCTGTATTGCTGTCCCACATGCCCTGCACTGGCCTGTTCAGTCTGCCAAGATAAAAGTATTGGGAACCCAATGCACTTAAAGGACATCTGATATGACCTGTAAGCAGCCTGGTATCTCTGTGCTTAACAGTCCAGACAGCATGAAAAGCAGAGAAGAGAAATTCTGGATTAGAACTATTTTATAAGTAGCAGCATACACTAAAAGCACTTGCACCAGTTGGTGGTGTAGTACTTGTGGTACTTATAGTAGCAAAAGTAGTCATTACTTTGGAAAATTGGAGACAAGCACCTAAAATCAAAGTTAGGAACCCTTTTAAGTCTGGATTTATAATGTCTGAAATTATGTATGACAGGTCCATCCTTTCATATGCTGTAAAATTCCCTGTTGGCACCAAACCAACTCTGTGAGGGACATCACACACCAAGGCAATCCTAGCAAGGAGACATGGGCAGGTAAAGAGAAATAGCAAAGCCAGGGATAGTGTCAAAACTGTCAAATTCAGGATCATTCAATGGATCATTCACAAAACCCCTGCCAAATCTTTCAGAAATGATGGGTTTGATCCACAGGTGTCTGAACACCGCAACTCCTCTCTTGACCACAGACATAGAGGACTTAGAGGATCCTTCACTGAGTTGAATTACAGCTCACATCAAATACTAAAGGCAAAGTTTTCAAGCAGACGTTGCTTTCTGCAAGGGTCCATATATAATAACAGGAATTGCCATGTTGCTAGGTTTCTATTCCCTCTTCCATGCAATTATCAGTCAAGTGATTGTTTCATGTAAAAGATTATAATCATTATAATCAAATATAATTTAAAACTTATGCTAGGTGGGCTGATGTTGCATCAGAACCACTCTCAAAGCCACAATTAAATCTTCTGTCAGTGTTTTTCTTATAAAGTCTGGTGTTCATTGGGGTTTTCATTTATTCATGAATGTTTATCTAAACTTCAGATGCACTTGTGCATAAATATAATTAAAACATGTTTATTTTATATGGAAGAATACGAAAGTAATTAGTAATGTAATGAGTTGAAGATCAGAGCAATCACAGGCATTTTTATTTAGTTTGTACTCATAACTGTAAATATCTTTGCACATGCACAATTTCCTTGTAGCTTTAGCATGCTGGCTTTTAAAAATGCCGTTTTTTCCTGTTTTCAATTTGCACCCTCCCTTCAGGCATTTATGAATATTGACATGATCCCCATTTGGTGCAATCAATAGCTGGAACTACACAAATGATTTTTTTAAATGTTAAGAAGCATGGAATGTTTGAAGTCATGCCTGATACTCCTTTCTGTACATTAATGGATTGATTGGATAGTGATAAGTGGTCTGAGGGGCACTGACAGAGTTATTCCCCATCAGTTTTAGTCCAGTTCATGCACCTTTGATAATTACCTGGACTATGACTGTACCAGGCTGTGAGCAACCCGACCCAGCCAGCTCTGCTCTGACTTGGTGACCTCCAGAGAGCTCACCAGAATTTTTCTGGTGTTTTATGGTGCTATTCTATCACACTTTATATCATCACAAAACCCCTTGTGCTAGAAGGAAAGTTGTTGACCATTACCATGCAGCTCTTGTACTGTGAATTTCTCAGTGCCCATATGGCCTCCCACGTTAGCAGCAGCAAAAGGACAGATGTTTTTGTTATCACAGCTGGAAGATGAGTTGCTCAATGAACAACTGAAAGCAAATCATTAGACAACAATCCTTAATGTATAATACAAATCAAGCAGGAAATAAGTAAAAATTGTTTGGAATCTCAGTACCATGTGATGTTTTTCATGCAGTCTAGAAGAGTAAATGCTACAGAAACACTCCTTAAGGTGTGCAAGCAGTGCAGGAATCAGAGGCCCTGCTGCCTGAGGTTTTGGCCCTATGCAGCCTTAAAGAGAGGCATGTTGGTCTTAGGCAGGATCTGCCAAGGGGAGAGGAAAACAGATTTGCTCTTGAGAGTTAACTCAGTTCTGGTAAACTATGCATTCCATCTGGCAGCAGGAATATAGTGTTCTGTGATACCACAAAAATGTGTAAAAGGTAAAGTATGTTCTTAAAAATTGCACAAAGCTGATGCTTGAAGGGTGAGATTCCCTCATCCATGTGTGATGGTGGAGCCATTGGGCTCTGTGGCACCTGCTCCAAAGCCAGAGGGCATGGACAGAACTCTGTGAGTGACCTGTGCACTGTGCAGAGCTCTGAATTCCCACACCCTGGAGTCCTGCTGCTCCTGTTTCCATGCACACACTTTACTGAGTGGTCTAAGTTTGGTCTGGGGCTCCACTTGGGAACTGCAGGTACGATTTTTGTTTGCTGGTAACGAAATCCACTTTCCTGCTTTTCTTTCACAGCCCCTCATGATCTGAACCTCGAGCATGGCACAAACCTTTCACTCCTGACAGGACCCTCCTCATGCCCAGGGAGCAAACTGCTGGAGGACCTCATGCCCACCCTGAGACTGGGGTGCTCCAGGTGATACTGCAGGAAACAACTCCCACCTTTCCTACTTGGGAAACTGCACTCATGGCTTATTCCAGTGAACACAACTGCTGTGTTGCCCTAAGCAACTTTATTAGTAAGTGTGTGATATTAATAGTTAGGCAGGCAAAATTAATGCTGAATGGAAAGGCCTGAGGCTTGGTGTTTTCTTATAAAAAAAGTGATTTGTGCCAGATGTGGCATCTTTGAAAAATCTGTAATCCCAGTGATTAAAAAAGACTGACTTAAGAAACTGGGAACTTGACCACAGAGAGATTTGGGTGAGGTTTCTAAAACCAAGTGATTCAACACTTCTGCTCCACTGCTTTCTGGGCATCTAAATGTCTTTTGCAAATGGAACTTAACTACATTGGAACATTAATTTCTGATCATGGGAATGGCAAAATAAGGAGCTAAGCTTGGATCTCCTGCAAGTCAGTTCTCTACCATCCCAATGTTAGCTGGTGAATGAGAACCAAAAGATGAAAGGAAGTAGCACTTATGGATAGAACTGCAACGAGGAGAAATATTAGAATTCAGTAAATCACAGATAAACTGAAAACTAGATCACATTTTAAGGAAATATTTTCTATTTTACCATCCAAAAGTTCCAGTAGTGATCAAAATACAGAAATTAAAGTTTACACTGTTCCTTGCTTTGTGTGAACTCTTTCATTGATTGCAGGGCTCTAGAAATGAAGAATTGGTTTGTTCACTGTAACATTTTCAATAAATCATATTTAAGGTGACACCCTGGTATTATACTTGAAAGCCGTATAGCAGGGAAACATAATGACCTCTCTTGTAATCCTGGAGTTTTCAATGGAGTGTCCTCATACAGCAGTAATTTGATATTTTGCAGTTTTAAAATGTAATTGAAAGCACTTTTATTAGATGTGTTCTCATTACAGAGCCTCCCAGCCTTCATTTGATAAAGCTGTTCAAGAACAGACTGAAAATGAATGACCAGTCAGAAGGGAAAAAAACCCTGACAAGAAAGGGAAAATAAAAAGCCTAGAAAAATTTTAATCACCGTAAATGTTGAGATAATGGCAATGCTCTTTAAGGTATTGTGATTTTTTCTTTGCCAGCATTCAGAACCCTCTGTATTACATTAAATGCTTCACTGCAGTCTTGCAAGGTTTCTAAGATGTAAACTGGCAATTCACTGAAGCCCCAGAAGCAGTAGCACTGCCTCATTTTCCCTGGGTGCTACCAGACTTCTCCTTTTCCTTACCTGTTTGCTTTCACTTCCACTTTATTTGATATTGCATCTTCATGTGAGCTCTGAGCAGCTTTGGGAAGTACTTACAAACAATAAATAGAAGTGAATTTGGTTTTCTTTGCAGCTCTTACTTCTAATTTTCCTATGTGCTGTTCAGCTTTCCTGATTCAGCAAAGCACCTGGCACTTGTTTTATGCCTCAAATTCAAATGAATGAAGTGGAAGTTAGGTATTCAGTAATTATGGATGATGTGCATTTGAAAGTTGAAAAATTTATGTCATAAGAACCAGCTAGGTTTGACAACTGGTGATGGGCTGTGATTTGCTTATGTAACTCAAATAGAATGGAATGATGCCAATAACTCAAAATAGAAAACTTTTAAACTGCAAATTTTTTTACCTACATAAAAAACTGACATAGATAAGAACCACAAAAGTGATCAAAAATAAACAGATCATGAGACTCATCCTGCTTCATTTTTTTCCCTAAACTGTTTGTAGGCTGAGAGGTTTTTCTCCATGCTAAAGCAAGCAATGGGAATTTTGAATTCTTGTGCTGCTAATCTCTAAATGGTAAATGTCCCTCAGTTTTGTAAATTTGTTTCAGCAGCTCCCATGAGACCATTCTGATTACTACAAGCATGTTTTATACTGATTGATTCAGAGACAATAGACAGAAAAGGTATAAACCCATACAGCTTATAATAGAAAAGTAACTTTGACTTTTGTAATTAAGGACAACACTTCTCTCACTTAGCAATAAACTACATTTAGATTTTGTCAGTAATTGGCAAAAGAACAAGTAAACAAAATCTACACATTTTTCACTTAAGTTTCATGTCTCATCTGTTCTAGAATACCTCTATCTGTCTTTTTTGATGTGGGGATTATGAACAGTTTTAGGGTGCTGGGAAGCAGAAGGAAAAAAGCCCAAACTATTTATCAGAGAAAATCTTCTGCTAATTTGAGCAACAGAAATGTAGCAATGCCTCAATCTTAATTTCAAATTCAGTTTAGTTCCTAAAATATATAGCTTCCTCTCAGGCACTTCTCAATCTTTCCTTGTTCCCTGAAATTATTGCAGTTACCCAGTGCCATTTTAGCCCCCTGTGCTCTAAAGATTTCTGCTTTCTACTCCCTTTTCATTTGGTCCATGTATATTTTTTCCTTCACCTCTTTCATCAGTGTCATGCTCAGGCTGGAACTCTAAATAGGTCTTCAGAAGTGCCTTATCAGTAAACTGGAAATCCCTTCCAATTTAATTAAGGGACACAAGTGTCAAATATTAATTTTCCTATCATATTTCTTTCTGATGTTTCAAATACTAAAAATACAATGCAATTAATCTAGTTATTTCAGTTTTTAAAGGAGAAAAATTCTAATAAATAATTCCTGCTTAATTCCTTTGAAAATTATTTTTTTTTTAATTATTCATGTCAGAGGGAGGGAGAGATAAAGCAGTGAGATAATCTACAGAGAATACAGCACTGGAGGATGCAGCTGCACAAGTTTCATACAATGATACTGAATGCTTTCTATTACCTTTCAGGATATGTGGATTAATTTAGACCAGCAATTAAGACAATAGATCGGAACTCCCTGTTTAGATAGTGGCTGTAAGATTATTATGGAGGGTTTCTATTGGCTCATTTAAGTGTTTGCTGAGATCAGACATTTGCCAAAACAGCCAAATTCCAGGATTCATTTACATGCCAGGGTTCCCAGAGATCCTACTGAAGATCCAAATGGAATTGAAATCTGTATCCCATTGTGTCACATGTCACAATCGTCTGTAAAGCAAATAATGAAGGATTCACAAGAAGTTTTGATATAATGGAATAGAAAAATAGCAGTATGAATCTTTAAATCCTCTGTTTGGGAAACAAGGATACATGTCATAATTCCAAGAAGCAATATCTGATATCTTCTCCAATTTCTGATTCATCTCCTTTGGTTTTAGTATTAAATATTTTTTGCTTATAAAGGAATGTATTTGAATATAAGAAAGTGTGGGGAAACAAGGAAAAGGTAAAGAAGGAGAGGGCAAAGAAGCCTTTGATACTTGCAGATAAAGGAAAAAAAGGGAAAATGTAACACAAGGAGATTTAAACTTTCATATAACCCTGGGTTTTACAAAGTATTTTACTAATTCTCTCAGTATTAGCTTTCTAGCAAATACCATGGACCTGAACTATCAGATGAGAAGAAACAGGCTGAGCTGTTTTCTGCTGCTCCTCACACTGCTTTGACACAACTGGTCAGCATGGGGAGGAAATAGCCACTGGAACAATGTCTGGAGAGAGGAAAAATGATGGGCATTAGAGAAGGTTTAGGGGATTTCTGCTATTTAAGAATCCTAAGAATTACTTTGTTATTAGAAACTGATGCATGATTCTTATTTTGTTTCCACAGTGTAAAGTGATTTGCTGCAATAAAGCATTTCAATCTGCAGCACTGATTTATGAAATCCAGTTTGGCCATCCTGACTTTCTTCCCAAATATATATGAAAAAAATATTTATACAAAGATATCTTAATTTTTCAAGTGTACTCACTCTGATTTTCCCCTCTGAGATATTTTAAAAAATACCCTCTCCTTTTCCCAAAAGATAGCAGTGAATGCAGAAAGGTATGGATAACATTTTGCATGACTTTCTCTGAATTCAGAGACTACTGCTGAGTATTTAGGAGAAATCATTAATAAGAAGGTTTATTCCAGTCTGGGGTATTTTCTATTTAGAAAAAGTGATTCCCAGGAGATGAGATGACAGCTGTCCTGTGGCAGCATTGGCAGTGTACTTGCAGCAGGGTTTTATGGATAGATGTTTTGCAGCTTCTACTTTCTCTCCCTATGCAGTGTTTGCTCCCTCACCTGCTGCAAAGGAGAGAAAATGGAGTGAAAAATAGCATAAATACACCCAGAGTTAAACGAGGGTACTCCCTGAAGGGACTTAAGTTACGGTTTTTCCACAGGGAAAAGTCTAAGTACATGATATGATGTCCTCTGCCCTGTGCAGGTCCATGATGCTCAATAAATATTTCCTCAGTCAGAAACATAAAATCAGAGTGTTGCACCTATGCGAGGAGCAAATGGTTTTTTGAAAAATGGAGCTCTTACACTGTATTATGTATAACACTTCTCACCATCGCCGTTCATCCATCCAGACAAATTGGTACCTCTTTCCTCTTCAAATGTCAAATATGTAATAGATATTTGTAAATGGAAAGGATACCTTAGGGTACATGCTAATGTACTTCCTTCAATTAGGTTTTATGATTATGACCTTTATTCCAACAATAATTTAATGTTTCAATTAAATTTGCAACAATTTTCATTGCTGCAAGATGTCCTTCATCTCTCTTTACTGTAATTTAATGAAGTGGATTTTAATCACCATCAGCAATATCTAACAAGAAGCTTTAATATCGCTTTTCAGGAATCTAAAATGGATCTTTCATGTTTTAAAACAAACTTCATACCAGTGCTATCACAAGGAATAATTCCAACCTCTACTCTAAGCAAATACACATTTTTAGTTTTGGCAACAAATGTGGAATATTAAATGTTAATTCCAAAAAGACAATAATAAGACCCTTTAAGTAAGAATGAGAAGAGTTTAAAAAACCTAAAAATTAAAGTGTTACAAATATAATAGCACCTTGGTAAAGAATACCCATTGGTAATTACAATGTCTCTTGACTTATGACATGTTTCTTACTAAACATCAAAATCTGGATGCAGGTTACTGAGTTCAGTCTTCATATATCTTTAACATCTCAGAATTTCAAGAATCCATTTGCTCAGAAAATATCCATTGACATTTGAAATATTAATCATGTTTTAACACCTTTTGACAATATTGTGATCTGCCTGGACACAGACATTCATGAAAGGAGTGACTTACACAATGCAAAAGACTTCTGGAAATACATTACGGCAGAATATTACTTGTACACCTACCAAAAATGTTGAAAAAAGCATTCATTCTTTTGAAAACATCAGTCAAGCATTTAATCTTTGCAGCAATTTCTGCCCAAATTCAGTCTTCTTGTTTCTCTACAGATGATTTCTTTTCAACCTGGGTCATGTTGCCTACAATAGCAGCAACAAGGATGTCCAGCAAAGGGGAAAAAAACACCAGAAAAAAAAATGTACAGAATATTTAATTTGGAAGGAGAAAATAAACTATTGCTTTGCATTCTTTATATAACAGCAGCAACTCTGCACACATTTGCACAGAAGGGGGAAGAACAGCAGCAGAAACAGGAAAACAGTTATTATTAACTCATCACCTTAGAAAAATAAAAAAAGAAAGAGTATTTTTCTCTTTCTTGTGCATAGATTTAAAATTTCCTGGAAGGACATCCTAGACTTGCACCTCTTCTTTGGGTATTTTAACAAGAAGCAGGGAAATCTCAGCTGGTTTCTAGCTAAAAAAATGTATCACCTTGGAAATAAAGCATGGAAATCAGAACACCTAGATCTAAGGAAATTTTGACAGTGTCTGCTAACATGGATTACATGGATTTTTAATTCCAGTCACAATGCCAGACCTGAAGCCAAACCTGACAGCCGCTGCTTTCAGTTCATGTCTATATACTGGGCACAAGAAGAGGTCTAGTCTGGGGCTGTAGATGTGTTGAGGCTTGATGGTGGTCAAGACCACCGGAAAGTAGCTAAAGAACAGAACTGTAGCAGTTTGCAGAAGTAGGATGAAAGATGAAGGCTTTCTGAAGCAGGGCAGGGAACAGAAATGCCAAATGGAAATGAGAAGCTTCCACGGGAGGGAAGGTGTAAAGCAGGAAAGCAATGGTACATGTGGTGACAGGAGAAAATCTGGGCTGCAGTGAAAATGAACAGAACAGAGTCAGAATCTCTGTTCTGATAAAGTCTGAGGAGATGCCAAGAAATATAACCTGGATTTTGAGAAAGCCGAATGAGCCTTGTAATGCTGTAAGCCCTATATAATGTCAAGTATTTTTTCCCCTGCATTCTTCTAAACCTTCTGTAGAATGAAGGAACCTTCTGCCATGGATCTCTCATGTCCCTCTTTCTTGGAAGGTGGTGAGTAAATTTTATCAGTTGCATCCATGCAGCCTGAATTTGCACAGCAGTGATGTGGGATGTGAACCTCTGGTGGGATTTGATACCAATTGCCCTGGCTGGGTAATGAGAAAGAGGGCTGGAAATTACTGAGTTTAGTTCTACCCTGACAAAAAGCACTCAGGAATTTACTGAAGCAGTCATTACTTGTGGAACATTCTCTATTCATTGTGTGGTCACTGCTTTCAGTGCAATTATTTCCAGCCATAACCTGGTAATGAATGAAGAGGATTAATTGCTGTTGTGCTTTAAAAGTTTCAACTGTGCTCAAAATTCTTTTCTGTCTCTTGGCGGACAGGGAATGTTTGGCTTCCCAATGGGTTTGAGATGTGCCCATATCTGTTAGCAAATGATCATCACTCCTACAGCTTCTTGATTTTAAAATGTATACAGCTCTCAGCCTGAGATTCCTTTGGTTAACAACATGAGTGATTTACCAAGTGTCTACAAATTGGACTGCTCATCTTGACTGATGTCATGAGATAAAAGTGCTGCTTTTGACAGAACAGCATGACATTTTTCTGAACAAACTCAAACAGTGCTTTGCCTGGCCATGTGCATATTTGGATTATTTTTTGTGCCATCATTGGAAAATATTTTTGTCTTTATGGCAGGTTTATTTTATATTTCTGCTGCCTCTCATTATGAAATTCTCCAGAGAACCATTTACATGAAACAAAATCGATTCTCAGAAAATATATCAGAAATACCAAAGTAAAGAGAATGCATAATCTAGTGTATGAAAAATATAAAATACCTTTTCTACTCTGTGTCATATTCTGGCAATCAAATTATTGTATTTGCAGTATCCATCTCTGTCTGTCAGTGTAGAATGGGTCACTGGCTTCTGCATTTAAAATTCAGTTTAGCAAAATCATCACTATTTCTCAAAAAAACAAAGCAGAACAAAAAAAAAATCATAACCCAGACTTCTGCTAGAATGCTGGTTGCTAAAAACCAGCCTTGGTGGTTTTATTTAGTGGCTGATGTTGCTTCAGAAGCTGAGTAAAAATGCCTCAAAATATTTAAATTAGGGCCTTATACTTCATATATTTCCTCACCTCAGTTTTTCCATATCTGAAATAGTCACATTAGTGGGGTTGGAATGGTTTAGATGATTCCATCCCCTGGCTGCTAAAATGATCAGAATATCTCCTTTTGGGAGCTCTGAGATGACTTCAAGTTGTGAGAACAACTTCATCAAATTAGGAAGTACCTCAGGAATCAAAATAACGTTGAAAATTAAATGCATATTATTATTAAAATCTCAGCCATAAAGTGACCCTGGAAAAATGAGCTTTACAAAATGCATGAGATCCAGCTTAGCAGTACACAGTTGGTTCAGAGGTGCATTCCCAGGAAGAAAACAATCTGTTTAACTTGCAATTCTAAAATGTACATGGTTGTTTTATCATGTAATGGAAAATAATCTGCAGGTAAAAATGGTGAAAAGGTGTTTTGGAACTGCACTAATAACAAAAGATGATAAACCCAGAGTGTCTCTGTCCCTCCAGGAATATTTACTTGAAATGAAAATGCCAGGAGTGTCAGTGGATGCCTGTAGGACAGTGGCACCTCAGATTGGTGTTTCCACCATTGGCTCACCTCCTCCCTGGCTGTTACACTGAATTTAATAAAGCACAGGCACTACGGAGCTCAAGGTTTCACTAAGGAGCACCTGCGAGTCAGGTCCTGTGTTAGGGGGGTTTGGGCACACAGAATGGCTCTGTGTATCCTTGTAGCAGGGTTCCCTGGAGAAAAATGAGTATGGGGGAGATCAATGACTTGCAGACCATTTTTAGGGTTCAATAACAGCGTTTTCAAACCATCTCTTACTGAGAGACACATATATTAGAATATTAGCAGGAGGGCACAGCAAAGGAAGTGATGTGCACAATCTATTTTTACTTATTGTAGAGCTTAGGCAGAAATTTTTATGCTCTTTTTGAAGTCATGTAGGACAAATGAAATCACTATCTTTTCAGGAAATTATTTGTCTCTCCCTCTTGGTGTGGTTTTGTCCCTTTGAAGAAATCTATCTTAAATATACTTTATTTTCTTTCTGTTTAAACTTGCTGTTAAGGCATATGCTTGTATCCCAGACACTCTTCATTAAACATTCCTGTGCTGATGCACAAGCATCATTACTCCCAGAAGAGTGGAGAAGTTTTAACTACCTCAAACATCATGGCAATTAAGGAGATCCACGGCTACAGGAGATCCACAGCACCTTTTCATTTTGAACATAAAGTCTCATTATTCATATGCAATCAGCAAACCAGGTCATTGTTGCATTTATCCAACCAAGTTCTTGTCAAAGGGTGGGAAGGAAATTTGGAAAGGCTGAACTTGGGGCTCAGGAATCTGCTCCCAGACTGCCTTCTGCTCCAAGTCAAGCTTGAACACCAGACAGTCACTGGTTACCCTTCAAAATGAAGGTTAAGCTAATTAGTTGAGAAGATCTATATAAGCATTTTATAACAACCAAATTAATACTAAATGAGTTTGCAATGATTCATATTATTACTGAACAATTAAAAATTATAGGGCCATTATTTAAAGTCTTGGTCCAATTTGCAGCTACCTATCCCACACCAGAAGATGTGCTGCTGAGCTAAAAATACATTTCATCATTGGAAGCAATCAATCTTGGGAAAAGTGGTATTTAAACCATCAGATATTTATGAGCAGCAAAAAGTGCAGCTCAGTAAGTTTTCTGCCCTTTGTAGTTTTCTGCTCTATGTAACAGATAAACTTGGAAATCCTAATCCCATTCTCTTCTGTACAAGTCTCTTACAACTGAAATTTATTTATTGATTTTTGTTGCTTCTCACCAAACTGGGGATAGTAAAAACTTTATGGTTTGCACTTAAAGTCTGAATAAATTGGACTTCAGCTCCTAGCCCCTGAATCTGGTTTGATAACCAGAGATAATTAGTGGCTTACATTTTTAAAACAGATACAGTGAAATCAACAATGTAAAAAATATTCACTAGGAATTTACCTGGTTTTCAGATCAATTTTTTGTTTTGTTTGGGATCTGTTTGTTTGTTTGTTCCATAAGGGATAAAAGACTTTGTAAGAAATTCAGACCCATATAATGTATTTCTCTTAAATACAACATAACTCAGTAATTCTAACTTATACTATATCCATTGCTGGTTCAGATTTTGACAATTTTTTGCAGCTCTAAATAATAATTTTGAATGCAATTCTGGTGTCTCTTTCTTAAGAACACTTTTATTCTTTCTGGCAGGTGGAAGGTTAGTGCAGCCTGCCTGAACAGCAGATGGCCAGCAGCAAAGCTTTTCCCTGCTGACATGATTATAAAGGGAGCACACTGCTATAAAACTGAGTTTGCTACTGCTCATAATTACAATCTACTGATTGATTTATAAAGCTTCACCTGAACATTTGCAGAATTTTACATCAAAGACATTTTTTCTTTCACATAAAAATACAGGAATTATTCCGAACAAAGCACGATCCTGCAACACAGACTTTCAAAAGCATCCGAAGTCAAATCCCAAATGTTCCTGGTTTCCATCAGTAAAAATTTTTATTTTTCAGTAATACCTACCATGAAGCTGCCATTAGTTTTACCAGTTCTGATACTGATTTTCATGGAATTTTAAATAAAACTGAAACATTGTCCTGTAATTTTGCTTCTCTCAAGTAGTAGGATTAAAAACCATATGATTATACATGTGAAAACATTATGTTCAACTCTCAGTCACCCATCATCCTTTCTCAAGTTGCTGTTATGTGATGTGGTATTTTGCTACCATGGAATATCTCAAATTGGAAGGGACACAGAAGGATCAAGTCCAGTTCTGTGCTCCTCACAGGACTACCTAAAGTTAAGCAGCATGACTGGAGCATTGTCTGGATGCTCCTTGAATTCTGACAGGCTTGATGCCTATTATATTACAGAATATATATTTTAATGTAATTTGCATCAATGTATACTACAGATTGATCTCTAAGTCTGACCTAATTGACAAATATGGTATCAATATTCTTCTGATTTATTATAAGAAACATTTTGCAAATGTTGCTCACAAAAATTTAAAGACAATGTTAGAGATTCCAATAAAGCTTATTTTTAGCAGCTATGTCTATGATTTAATTTCATATTCTTCTAAAGCACCAAGTGCCCTGGCCTGTTCTGTTTTCTTAGGAATCTGTGGAACACTATATTATTCATAAAATGTAATTAATTTTCTTTCAATCTGTCCATTCATGGTGCTCAAAAGAAAAAGCTATAGTCCACCTTAATGCTTTTGTTGCATGCTCACTATTTACATTTTTCTGTAAAATCTCATTATTCAGACTGCTGATTGAATAACTTTGAAGTGTTTTGTGTCTCACTAGCAATGTTGTTCATTATGCAGGGTATGATGACTAATGGAAAGCCTTTGCCTCACAGCTCTAGGTGATGGAGATTTTTTTTATCATAAGCTACTGTTCAGACATGAAATTATTATAAAAGTAATAATAAATAATTTAAAACTTAATTACAATTTCCTTTCAAGGGTTGTCACCACTTTGCCGGTGTTTAGGTTTTGTTTTGATGCTGAAGGTGGGTGTTCCCTTCTAAATGTACATAGCCTGGTATGACAAATATCAACTCCAAAAATGATACATTTATATCAGTGACACAAAGTAAACAAGGGGGAGAAACCTCTGACAAAGGTTTTGAAAACACTACAGTCCCTAATCCTTTAGATCAACACAGGCCAATTCCTTCAAAGTGGGAATCCTAACCTTTAATCCTAATTTAACCCTAATAATGTTTCCTTTAACCCAAATAATGCTCGAGATAGCCTCAAGATATGGAAAACTTGCATACCTTACATTAAAAAACACAATATTATTTTTTTTCTTTTTCTGCATGGAAAAATACATCCCAACAAGGTGATCCACACAATAGTAATAATAAAGGGAAAACCTCAGCCCAAGCAGAAATATATACAGTTACACATGATCTTCAACAGAATTCATGTGTATGATTTCTTCACACCAGATAAATAAGGAATCCAGTGGGGACATAATAAATGCTCTGGAAAAAAAATCACGATTTGCTTTTCCTGAAAGGTCAACCATGACTTCCTTATCCATCAAGTTTGTAATAGATTGTGAAAACAATAATTTCCAGTCGGGTTTCACAGCGTTTAGTGCATTATCCAGGGTTTCAGCTCTGTGATTGAGAAGATTCAATTTTGCTAAAATATCTCTAATTTCCATCATTAGGAACAGCTCCTTTTTAAGAAAAGAGGTGAATTAAATTTTGTTTTGCTTGTTTGTTACATATAGTAGTTTTTGATTAATAGCTACTTTACACACAAAACATTCAGTGCCGTCCCTCTACAAAAATTGCATCATTAAATGCTTTTAAAAATCATGGTCCCTGGAAGAATTTGTCTACTTGTATTTTATGAACTATTTCCTGAGTTAAAATGAAAACTAGAGTTAAGCTGTCAAAGAAAAATGAAAGACATCCTGAAAAGACACAGAACTAAAAGGAGCTTATTTTTAGTTTAAAGGAAGTACAAATGTACCACACTTGAATCATTATCCTCATCAGGATGACAGGTGATGCCAGGATAACAAATAAAGTCTCTGATTAAATATGAAATTGCTATGACAGAATCTAAAGGCCACAAAGCCTTCAGATTCCCCTCCTCTCTGTCCTCTGCATACATTCTTCCTCCACAATAAACTGTCTATTCATTCAAATTCAAGGATACACTGCAGGGAAGAATCAGCAAAGATCAACATCAGAAAACAAAGCAAACAAAAATAAGATATACAGCTGTCAGTATAAAATTTCCTAGCTACAAAGTAAGCCTAAGGAGGAGACATTAACTGTGCCATTGAGATCACAGGAAAGCCTTTTGGCAACAGTTGGTTCTGGTTCACCAAAACACCAAAGTGAGAAGATTTCCACTCTGTGCTACACATCTCCATTCTAAATCAGGAAGTACAATAATAACTTCAAACACACACTGCAGATTTCCTTCTCAGTTGTAGAGGAGAACAGCCCTGCTGCTATGCTGGTACTGCAGCGATAAAAGGAGCTACCCATGTAGGTCTCATTTTCAGGAAGCCAAATGCAATTGCAGGGATATTCCAGTAGCAGCAAGCCCAAGCAAATGTGTCTCAAATTATTCTTCCTTGGCTGCGTTGTTTATGACTTAACTGCATCACAAGTAGCAGTAAGTGCCCTTTGAACAATCATGTGACAATTAATTAAAAATAACCATTGTTTACATGTAAATCAGGTACTCATTAGAGAATTAGAAAATCATTTCTTTTGAAGTGGGATTATTTTTTTCCATTTGACTGAAAAATTTAACTCTTCGTTATATTATTCTTTGCCATCTAAATTAGTATCAGTAGGATTTGATATGACCACAATACACAGATTGCTGCAGAAGCTGAGAACAGAGACCACCTTCTTATTTAAATTGAAGTAAGTGAAAATACTTCTTCCGTTTCTCAGATTTTGCCTTCAGGAAACACAAATCTGCAAGTTCCAAAGGGTTAGATGAGATTGAATGTATATTGGGCATCTTTGACCTAAGGTGTGGGCTTTTCCACCTATACTGCAGGGTAGCTTTGCTTATTAATTACATTTACAGCCCTTTGTAAATGTGTTTTAGGATTGCTCATTTCCACAGTCTAGGGCTGGAGAAATGAAATCACAACAAACTGATATTTTGTGCCCCACCAATCAATAATGACAAACCACAGAAGTCCTTGTACTACTGGAACGCACCAAGGGCAGTCCTGAGCACTCAGCCAAGCTGCGGCATGGTTTAAATGGCTGCCATGGTAAGATCTTTGTGCATCCCTTTATTTTCCTGATACAGACTCCTGTAATCTCTGAAGCTCATTTGTCATAAAACACTTGTCTTCTGCCTCAGTGTGTCCTACAGTACCCTCTTCTCTCCTAAGTATTTATACAAGTAATGACTTGAGGGGCAGAAGGAGGCAGAGATTTTCCAATGCCTTTATTCTTCTCTGCCTGGGTTACAGTTTCAGCCAGCAAAGCAAGGCTTGTAACAGAGAAAGTTCATATGAATTCAGTTCCATTGTACTCCACCTATCAAACCTCAGGTCCAAAAAAAATTCAACCTAATTTTTGAATATTCTCTCCAAAGCTCACGGTGCAACTTTCTTCATTCCTCAGTTCTCAGAGTAATAAAACTCAGGGGTATTTATTGGCTTGCCTGGAGCTGCTCAACTTTTTCTCGTTTGGTTGCTATGGGACTTTAAAAAGTTTTCTTTGACTTGAGTGCAGAATTTGTACCTTTACTGGCAATAGCAATCTACAGCCAGATATATATAGCTATGATGGTAATTTCAATAGCTAGCCTATTTTCTCAGTTTCATAATATTACTCTGTTATTAAACTGTTATAGCAGAAACTCTTAAATAAGTATCTCCAGCATTTCTACACACCTTAGAAAAATGGCTCTCATAACTGGATACTCAATACTGTCACCTATCAGAATGTGGCATTGTTATTTCTGTTTGATTCTGTTCTATTTTGCTCTTTCTTTGTACATTTACTTATTCTACAGCTACACAAAATATTATTATTACCACCCCTCCCAATGTTGTGAATCTAGGAATTCAGTCCAAAACCACATCATGTTGCTCCTTTCATGGCCTGCCCGTTAGAATGTAATTTGCTGTGAAATGCTGGTAAGAACATTAAGAGTTAATCATTTGTCCAGCCATCTTTAACAGCCTAGAAATATGGATGGTACAGATATGACCTATGTGCACTTGTTGACTGCTGAGAAAAAATGAATTCTTGTCCTTAATACATAGGACTTACAAAGGAAGTGGAATTAAGGAAGGAATCTGACTTGGACCTGAGGCCACTGCCCTTTGTGTTCAATGATTTGGCTTGATTTTATGCTGGATGTCTAAGAGTCAGGAGCCCAATGGTGGCAGCTGAGCCAGTGGCCTTTTTTTTCAGCTGAGTGGGTTAACAGCATCTGTATTTTTTTATTTCATAAAATAAAAAATTTTATTTTATGAAATAAAAATATATTTATTTTAATATAAAAAATATAAAAATATAAAAATATAAAAAATATAAAAAATATTTATTTTATAAATGAGGCTAAACCAATTCTATTTTGTAGCCAACCTGCAGCAAGAAGACCTTGTCCAGGAGCAGCAGAGATTCCCAGGCAGCAAACTGAGAGCCAGTGCCTTCCCACAAAGGTGTACTTGGCACAGATGAGTTATTCTGTGCACTGCTGACTGCCTTAATTTGCTGTCACTTTGCAGCCCCGTATTAGAAAGACATTTTACTTTTCACACGACATCCACTTTACATTAGTGGAGAGCAGGTCTCTGAAACTTGGAACATTTCCCAGACAAAACACAATGCACAAAGCTGTAACTTGTTCAAGAAATGATAGCAGAAGTTAGAATATGTTCCTGATGAAGCTGTAAACTTCAGCTGGTAGACTTCTCAAAACAGGGCTCAATGCTCCTGCTTAGTGATGAGTGAGGTGAAGAGCACTTCCATCTGTTGTATTATGCAGAAATAACATAAGCTTCAGAGAGGAAGCTCTTAACCTGTTTGCTTTTGCTGGAATGAAAATACCAATTCAGCAATTCATATTTGGAAACAAGTCTCCAGTAATCATAATATTTTTTTTGGATGCCAGATGGCCTGGCCTGCTCTCCTGGTCTGTGCATCACAATAACTAAATGCTTGTATTTCTTGACATGTCCCTTTAGGGGTGAAAATTAAAATATAAACTCATGAAAATTAGAAGCTCTGAGATGAAACCTCAATCCTGCTGAACTCGTGGACAATTCTGCCATTGATTCAGCACTATTACATTTTCGTCACTGCTACATCCCAGAGTTAAAAATATGTCTGGTTTATTTTGACAATGGCATTTCCAGACAGATAGATTGTTTCCTCATATTATTGCTTCAACAGACAATCCTTAGGAACTGAGAGTGCTCTAAAAATCATTTTATGACAGTAGGCAAAGGCATGTCCAAAGAGGCAGAATCAACCTTTTTATTTTGAGTGACATATTTTATAAGGTTTTCTTTGTTAACCCGTAAACATACATACTGCTTTCCTCATGTTTACAGATCAGTACCTATGCAATATACAATTGATAACCTGTAAAAAATCAGCTTCCTGAAACATAAGTTTCATTTCAAATGCTTCTCTTAACAATTTCTTGCAAATGAGCATCATAACCCACTCATCTGAAAAAAATGTAGTGTTTTGGAGGTGTTTACAAATGTACCCAGATTTCACCTAAATTTTAAGCTCCCTAAAGACTGGGGCAATGAAAATAAATGTGAGAGTTTCATAGGCAGTCAGCAGAGTAAGACAGAGATGTCTTTGAAAACTCCTTGCTGTTTACTGTGGAATACTCTAGAAATTCCTATTAGACTTCAAGAAAGAGAAATTTAGCTACCTACATTAGTTTAAAAGGTTCTTTCTTCAGGATTGTACCTTCAGTAAATCAGTACCTCTTTCTTCTTCTTCTGAGAATTAATGTAGGGACAGTAACCACTAAATGGGTATGAATTTATGGTGGTAAATTGCAGTTGGGTTTAATTTCAGCCAAGCTCACCTTTCCTCAGTGTAATTTCATTGGCTTAAATAGATACCCCTTTCCCTCACCTTGTATATGACACAAAGACTCTGTGGAAGTATTTCTAGATCATAATGGCCTTACCCATGGTTCCTGTCTGACAGGACATGTTTGGGCTCACAGCATGTGACATGTGCCAAAACACAAAGACCTCCACCAGACCAGTGCTCCCAGTACAGCACTCACCATTATCCAGGGTGTGCCTGTGAAAAGCAAATGCTCCTGACACTGCACTCTTTCCAAATAACAAGCATTTTAATACTGATTCCAAAGGGACTGCAAACTGGACTATGGAATTATACAATCAACTGCTGTCATTTTTGCCTATTCTTTCAGCTAATAAGACAGTGCTAGAGAAGGATTGTGCACATTTTCTTGTCGTGCTGCACTGTTACCATCTGGGTTGTGGTGCTGATGTAGCATTGAAGATGAGCTCAAGAGTGACTGTTGTATATTTAGAAAGAATTCTGTGGCTAACTTTGCTCTAAATTGGGCATGTAATGAATGCATTACTGCAAAGCAGGGAAATAACACCTGTTAGAGGCTAGACATGAATCATCACAATGGAAAATCATTTTTTAGCTGCAGTATTTTCTCTGTTATTGCTTTGCTTTAAACTTTAGTGAAGAGTAATTACTTTATTCTTTCTCTTTACTTTTATTGCTGGTGATTCTTATGCTAATTTTTCCCTCTATGTTTGATTTGATTTTGAAAAGGCTTTTAGAATTGAAGATTAAATTGAATTGGTGATACTGCCCTACTATCTTCACCTCCTACCTTTCTTATCTTCGACCCTCACTCTGGGTAATGAATAATTCTTAAAAAACAGACAGAGCAAACTCAAAGCTATCACATTTTAGAATGTTTCTCATTCTAAATAAATTAGACAAATCAGCATCCTCTAGTCATCAAAATAATAAAACTTTGGATTTTTTTTATTCTAAGCCTATTATTAATTTAATAGTTTAAAGAAACAAAATTTCCCTGCATTTGAAGTGTTACCTATTTGATTTTTTTCCCTTTGAAGAACCACACATCTCCTGCAATTAAATGAAATGTATTCACTTGTGGTAGCTTGGTTGTTCTATGCCAGTGACTTAGGTCTGTATAAAACATGTAAATCTTTTCCTTACAGTGAATTTAGTGAACAGAATGTGCTGCTTTTCAGAGGTGTCAATAATTGCTTCAAGTAAACAAAAAAATTTGAAAATTAACACCTTACCATTGTATCCACAAACAGCGGTAAGTTTTTAATCATACTTTTTTCCTTGGGCTACAGTATTTTACAAAAAAGGATGCCTATTTTTATCAAAAGTCACTGTCAAGACACAGAACTAGTGAAGATTTACTTTGTTGAACACTTAGAGCAGAAATTAAGGAAAGAGCTGTCCAAGGTCCCCTGTGATCAAATGGGAGAGAAACTCTAAGTGCCAATCTAGAAAATCATCTGTATTTGTGATCTTTGTATTAGTTATAGTTAGGTGAGATTAAACTTCAGCTTGCCTTAAACTAAATGAATTTATCAATAGCATAACTAGAAGAAATCTGCATCACGTGCCTACAATGACTGCAAGGGTGCTTTCAATTTCCTTACCTCAGGAAGATCAAATGATGCAGAACCAGAAATGGAAATGATTCTTTCCCTAATGCTGGATCAAACATAAAGGCAATATTTTTTAGAAACCATCAAATGTTACAAGCAAGTAATAAAATACCTTCCTGTAGGCTTGGGGGCAATCTTTGATGCAAGCAAACCTGAAAATGTATGAAAAAAAATCCTCGAAAAAGGCTCCTTGTTTTTTCTCCCCTTTCCTGGATTCTGGCCTGAGACACCATGTTCTATTTACAGCTGTAATGTCAGCCAACACTGGGCTTTCATTCAATTTATTTTGGAAAATTTAGAACAAAAGACATATTCAGACTCCTTGCATAGGCCTCAGGCAATTGTGTGTATTTCATTATTTCAGAGCAGACATTGCAGGTTAGCTGGAAAATTGCAGTAAAAATGATTGTCCCAGTCACAAAGGTGGCAGTGCCATATCTTTTCTTTCTTTCCAAACAAACCCAGGTGATTTAAAAATATTAAAAAATCCTTCAAAATTATTTATCTAACAAAGTCTAGGGACATAGGTAAGGCTTTAATTTTTTATGCCTTTGAAAGCTCAGAAAATACAGCAATACCCAACAGCCATGGTGAAAAAGAGAAATATGCACTTAACATTTTAAGAACTTCTGTCAAGTAAAAATCAGACAGTATTTTTTCATTTCTATTAACAGAAATTTCTTTAAATCCTCACTGCTAGTTTTAAGATCAAATAAAAGACATTGTGACTGCCAATAAGCCAGGAGATAAATGATTTAAAATAACTCGCTATTCTTACTGTTAATTTAATTAATTTGAGCATGGTACATGGAATAACTAATTCCCAGCTTCTCTGGCTGAACAAATGAGTCACAGTTTTAGAAAACAGCAGAGTCATTTAAAGCTGTGATTCTGACTTAATGTTTCTTAAACTGATTAAACCCTGAGCATTAAGCAGTGGTGCTCAATGTATTGTCACGTGTATTGAATCCACACAGACCTACATAGAAAGCCTGGTTAAAGTTATACTAAAGCAGGCATTGCAGCAGGTAAGGAGTTAATGTGCAAAACATTAAGAGCCCTCAAGTTCCTTTCTGTCAACAACATATAGGCTGTCCTTTTGAAACGTTCCAGTTGTAAATAGCAGGTCTGACAGGAAGGAGAATGCAGCCCAGGCATCTTGCACTGTCTCTCCTGTGCACTTGAAGTCTTTGAAGGCTGGAGGCTGTGCAAAGAACTGGCAGAGATTACAGGAGAATTTTTCAAAGGCGTGAAGAGTTCTGAGGGACCCAGCTTCTATTCGAAATCAATGAGTGCTGGACACCTAATTAGCAAGGGTACTTTGAAAATCTCCCCCTCCTTCTCTTTTATGCAAGTTCCTTGCTATAGAAACTGTACTGAAATAGAAATCTAATTGGGAAACACTGTGACCAGGAAACAGAGGTGAGCAAGTGGACTAACTGCATATATCAGTACAAAAACTGTGTCTCAGGCATGTTTATTGTACTTTTGGTTGAAATCAAAATTAGCATCTTCACCAGTGTGCAAATCCTTTTATTTTTCTCCTTGAATTTCAAAATTTGGACTCTGAAGATATCTTGTGTGTTATTTTTCAGCAATATTATTTTGCTTTTTGTTATGTTGATATTAGTGCTGTTTTCATTAAATAATACAAAGGCCCATATCTGTGTTTAGAGGGCAGGACATGTTCAGCTTGTCTGTGCTAGGCCTGATGAAATCATTCATTGACGGGCACAAGTCCTGTCTGATTTGACATTACAGGGTAACAGCTACAAGCAGATGGATGATCACTACATTCCCACCACCCTCCCTTCTCTCCCAGGTTTGAACTAAGGTCAAGGAATGATTGGCCAACCACAAAATTGCATCTCCATTACCTTTCAAAATGTAAACTCAAGTGCCAGCTAAAACCAGTGTGAACTGGGAGCTGGAAGCTGGGAATAGGAGAATGGAGAAACCAAAGATGGTTTGGCAAGACCTGTTGTGTGTGTGTCTGCATTATTGTATTACCTACAGTGATAAACTAATCCTCTCCAGAGTTTTGGATATTGCTGGCCTTGGAACAGTGACTTTTTCATTTCCATTATTATTTTCCTAACCATTCTCCTGTGCTATTTCCTACATGATATTGCAGGCAATTATTCCAAAGCAATACATATTGTGTGCCACCTATGTCAGCTTGGACCACTACAATAATGAATTTGAGTCTAACTTCTCAAAGTTTTCCTCATTTTCAGGTCAGGTACTCCCTCACTGAGGCTCTGATTTCTGAAGTGACCTATATGCTTGGTGAAAGTAGGTCTTTGTATAACCACTTACAATTGCTGAAAATATTTTATTTCTATTATTTCTTGCTCTCCTGATAAATGAGGATCAGCAGAGTCACCTGACAGTAAGGAAGCTTGCCAAAACATTATATCATTTTATTGTCATATGCTTTGAGAAAGGACTCAATTTTCTCCCTTGGGGAGTTGAAATTGAATAGAAGTTAAAACAGATCAGGCACATAGGCTACAGAATGGTTATTAATTAAGAGTTTAGAAATGTTTACGCACAAATGGAATATTTCAGAAAAGAACGAGGAATGGTCATTCTCATGGAAGTTATTAGAGAATTAAGGCTCTTTTGATGAGAAGGACAAAGGCCACAGAGGCATGTATGACTCCACAGCAGAAGAAGCTGTCACAGCCACACCACACGTGCTGGTAGCTGAGAGCAGAGATGGGCCTTTACATCTCCTTGGCAATAGGTATTTCTCTTGCCAGAAATCATTTTGATCCTTCATCCAAGAGAAACTTTACTTCTTTCCCTTAAATATAATTCTGCTTTTTGTCATTCTGCCAGCTGATTCAAAGTCTCTGGCTTAGTGCCTAGATATGACACATTTTCATCTTGCCAAAAAGAAAACTCTTCTATAGATCCACTTTGGTAAATAGCTACCATCATGAAGCAAGAAAATCAAGGTTCCACTTGATATATGTAACTGATTTTAATCAAAGTATTAAACTCTAATACTGATAAATTGGCCAGGAATTGCCCAAACAGTGACTACTGCTACACTGCCTGTGTAACTATTAGCTTAATGACATGAATTACTGTGTTGCAGCATGCCAATTTCCCCTTTGTCTTTGCAAAAAGAAAACAAAGTAGGCAATACCTAAACCTTTGTTAAATAACTTTAAAACTTCTGAAATGCTTTAAAATACTTTTTGTTTACATTCCATGTAATTTTTTCTCTCATCACTCAAATATCGTACAACTCTTAATTAGGATGTCTTTCATAAGGGGAGTCATCCTGAAATTATTCCTTTCATCCAGCTAAGAGTCTTGTTGGAGAATTTTGCTCAGAAATGGCTTATAGAGTTTTGTTCAGACATGCCATAATCATATACAGCTGATGGAAAAGTAAAAGGCAGCTGTGAGGAGCAAATTCTCACAGCCTGTTTCTGTAAACAGCTAAGTTCTCAGGCAGTTTTCTCATAACAGGTAAACATTCTGTCCTTGGCTGTTTTGGGAACAGACATGGAGGTTTTGAGAACCATTCATATCAGGGTGAGAACACAAATCTTGGTTTCAATAACAAACCACAGGTATTGAAAACAAAAGGAGGGGTTAATGTTTAATCTGTAACCAATGATGAGCTCGGGTTTTGCAATATGTATGAGCTTAATTAACACTGTTATAAAAATGTGCATGGTTGATCAATAAATTGGAGTTCGATGCTGATCAAAGGATGGGTCACCTCCGTTCGCTTTCTATAGAGTCTTCCTTGTTTTACGTCATGGTTTTCTCACAGAAACATTTGAAGATATAGAAATATCAGGACCATAATCCAGCATGGATTTATTAATTTCTTTCACTTGAAATGTGTTTTCACACCATGAGTTATGGTTCTGATGGCAATCTCGCATCTTTCAATACATGCAACTCATTGTACCCTGTGAAACAGGTAAGTATGTCAAAGTTGTCTGACCTTTTAGATTCTTTATTAAAAGAATAACTGAAATTAAAAGGGCACTGGCCTGCCAAAAAAGCTTTTATTTTTAACAGAAGGATTGAATATGTGAAATTTGGAAGGAAATGCTTGCAGATCCCAGCATTTCCAATACAAGCATAATACATTCTGATATGTGTAAGTCTCACTCTTAGGAAGGTCCCTACTACTGAGTGTGACTATCTCACCAATGCATTATCAGCACAAAGCCTTCAGGCAGGCTTCAACAGCTCCTCTGCCTTACATAGGCCAGCAGAATTTTGATCAGTGAATTCCATTAAGAATTCCTTGTCATGGTGATATGCAGCTACATTTCATTTACCATAATTTTATTACAGCCTCCTGCAGCTCAGTTCCCTTTATTATAGTTCTGTATGCTGCTACATTTTGCCTTGAAAGCTGGAGGGTAGCTGAGTGTATTCCCCACAATCCATTAATGTAGTGAAACTTCTGTTTCTCCCACTCCACATTAGTGAGGGAAAAAAATTCTGCCATGTGCACTCTCTGCAATACAATAGATGTTAATGGGTCTAACTCAAGAATACTTCTTGCCAGGAGGAAGAAAAAGGAAAAAAACTGAACTGCTTTGTAAAAGTTCTGTTTCTTACAAAAATTCTGTTCAAGAACTGGAACCATTAAAACAGCAAACACATGGAAAGTAGATGCAAAAGAACAGGGGGTCAGATCTGGATCCATTTTTACTTACACCAAGTGTTTATGCAGCCAAGGAACTGCAGCAGCTGCTGTTAGAGACAAACATCTATCAGACTAACACAGGCCAAGTTCTCTGTTTCACACATAAGATGTTTAGCTTTAGACAGAGGGAAGAGATGGTGTCTGCCACTTCTTTATGCTGAGAAGGCTTGAGAATCTGCATCATGCTGCTATACAGGCCAGTTTTTCAGAACACATCAGATGGCAAATCTGAATCTCCTAATATTAGTGACCAATTCTGAACTGTAAAAATGCTCAGACCATCAAGAACTAAGAACCTTCAGTTGAAGCAAGCAAAAAGAATTCAAATATTTTCCTTTTCTATACTTGCAATTGGATTTTGGTAAGGAAAACAAAACACTGTTCTCTGATGTGCCATGCACAGAGACAACAATTTATAACTTGAATGCCTATAAATAGTTTGTCTTGTCATCCTTCCAGCTTCCTCTCTCCCTCCCCTCTCAATGAAAACAGTACTTACAGGAGCTAAGCCAGGAGTCTTTCCAGGAGCCTTTTCAATCCATTAATTTACCTTTCTGATGTGAGGTTGTGGTCTAGGTCCAACATGGCAGGTCAGTGTGGTACTTGAGGAAATAGAAGAAAAGAACACTGAGAAGAATGAATCTCTGCAAATGGCAATCCTCAGAGGGAAGACAGAGTTTCATCTGTGAACTAATAAGCAAATTAACACATGTAGAACACGTGGAAATGTGTAGGAGTAATTTAAACAAACAAGGGAACGGTAGAGCAAACACACTGCCCCTAAGGTGAAGGCTTTAGCTGAGATAAACCATTTATACTGTACTCTGCACTCCTTGCAAAGAAACAAAGATAAACTCAGGCACTCTGCACTTTCCAGATCTTAATACTAAACTCAAAAACACTGAAATTAATCAGTCACTGACTTTAACCAGTTTTGAATGAGACCCTTAAGGAGAAAAAGTGTATCCATGAGGATATTCCCCACCTTCAAGCAGTTTGAACATTCGCCTTGACAGAGAGTGTAACCCATCCAATCACCCATGCAACGCTGTACATGAATAATTATCAGTTTATGCTGATAATTAGAGTCCCAGAGAGTCCCTGCTCTGACCTCCAGTAATTATACTGTCAGCAAGCAGAGCTCATCTGTCACTCCCCAGCCCTGTCTGCATCTTGGGGAATAAGAGTTTTGCTTACCTCTCCTGGAGTGACTGGAGAAGTACAGAGCACATCTGCAACATTATTTAAATTAAAACTTGTGGTTCCCAAACTCCACTTTTTAGGTAGTGAGAAGAGAAAAGCTGAAGAGTTGAACAGGATGTATCTTTGGCACCCTGAATATTTCTCCTTCAAGTGTTTCTGTCATTCTCAATCATTAACACAGACCTACTTGAATACAGAGCTGTTTAAATACTTTTAAATGTTAGTTGCTGTCTTTTCTCCGTTAGCTTTTGGCAATACAGGAAAGAACAGGAGAACAAAGGTCTGGAGAACTTTGATCCCCTCAAACACTACAGGCTTGAAACACCACATGGACCTCCTGATACACTCCCTTCAGCTAAGATTGTCTCCTCTGACTGTTCACTTGCCAGAATGTTGTATTCAGCTTTACATTTTATATTTCACACTGTCATAACAGTGATTTTTTTATTTGTGCTTGGCCTGTAAAAGCATACAGAGATCATATTGTTTGATATTATTTTCTCTTCATATTTCACTGAAATCTCAGCTGCCAGCTTCCTGGCACTGAGCACATTATCTATGAAGTGCAGTGTACCTTCTAACAATCTCTTATTTCAAAGCTTACATTTCCAGTCATAACTCAAACCTGCTTTTTTCCCTGGGGTGCTCTCCCTCTGCAGATTATGGAAGTCGAGTTCTATTAGAGCATTAAAGCATTCATAATATTTATTTACATCTGCACTGATATAATTTCTGGGCAGCTTTACTGAGAATACAGAAAAGTTCCTTTTCATTGAAAGGAACACTCAGGGAATGAACTTTGAAGGGCTGTGGAGTTATTTGGTGCTGTTATCCCTAATCTGTGTGATGCAGGAAGGTTCCCACTTTGATATTTCTACAAGTAAAATCACTTAAAAGTACTACTTGGCATTTTGGGGTTTTTAGGACCTAAGTTCATCCTGAGCAGCATTTGCCAGTAACAAGAACCTATCTGAGAAAATATCAAGGTCAGTCACAACACACAAAGAAGGGGCAACTTCGCAGAGACAAGAATTTAAAATCACAGTTCTCCTGAGAATCCCGGAAATCGTGGGTCTCTTAGAAAATATTACTGACTACTTTCCCTTGATTTTACTTTTCCTTACAACAATTCCCAGCTAAATCACTCACTGACAGATCAGATTTGATACATCAAGTCTGTCAGCACTGCTCACATGACACAGAAATCTGTAACAAGTATTCACTTGGTAACCTCAGAAATAAAGGGAAAACTTGCAGTTTAACCATCTCAGTAATTCCCCACGAGCTTTTCTGTCTTTGCTATACCCAGCGAGCCTCAGAGCACCATTGACACAACACTGGGAATTTCTGGGAGGCCACAGCACCTTCTTATTTCTGTAAAGGACAACAACACTGAATTTTATTTTTCCCCTAGTTAGTTTCCAAGTTTAGCTGTTTAAAAAATGGCATTAAAAATTAATAAATTTCCAGAAATTGCTCTCAGGGCTCCAAAAGGAAGCACAGACAGTATTTTCTCTCCATCACAAACCATATTTGTCTTCCTGTCCAGGATGCTATCCAGAATAAAGGAGGGTGGTCAGAAAGGGAAGAAGGACAGCAACTCCATACTAAAGGAAAACTACAATGCAAAATGAGGAAAAGGCAACAGATGGAGACAACTGCTGTTATAGATCTACACTGATTCCTCTACTCCAAAAGAATATTTATTGACCACCTGCTGGCTAAAAAGGTGAGCATTTCCTTCAGAACCTAAAATGAAGGGGAAAAAAATTGAATGGGATTTCCCAGTGCTTCAAAACCAAAATGAAGCACACATTGAGGTTTATTTATTTTGTTCCTTCCTTTTTTTTTTCTATTTTTTCAGTGAGGAGCCAATATGGACCTACCTGGCTTTGCCCATTAGAGTTATCACACACCTATCATTTTAGGGGAAGTAATGCATTTCAACCATTGTAGGAGCAAAGGAATAAATGAAAGAGTCAATCTTTCTCAAAGCAACACGAACAAACATATTGTTGACTTAACCCTTGTTTTCAGTATGAAATGCAGCCTGAAGAAACCCAGTTTATAAAGACAAACTACTAATGAAACACAAACCCATTATTTGAATCTTTACTCCAGGAGGATGAAGCCTGGCTGAATTTGTACCTCCTTGGATACCAGCCCAGCCTCTGGTTTTGTACTTCCAGAGCTGGGGAGGAGAAGCAAAGGTATGGAAGAAAACTGCTACCCAGTTTAATTGGGATTTCATCAACTGCAACTGCTTACCACCTATGCATGTTACCATTCTCCAATGTCTCACTGACTGCTCTGGGGAGGATAAAGTATCACAGGCATTGGGAAATGGTTTCCATGCTCAAAACCTGGACATATCCAAGCAAAGGTTTCATCAAAGTTCTCAGAATACTTTGCCCCACCATATAACTTACGATTTGGAGGGAATTCTACTCAGACTGAGCTACTGATACTCTGATACTGAGCTATAGAATATCAGAGCTGCTCAATGGAACTGGAAGGAAGATCAAGAGCTTCAGAGACCTGAATCCTTGAAAGTTCTTTTTCTACTGAGAATACGATCTCAAGACTGAAAAACTGTCCAGAAAGACATGAAGACCTAAAACCATCTGCAAATAATACTCTGATTTTCAAGCCTCTGTGACATTTCTGCATGACTATATTTTAGGAATCTTTTTTGAAAGTAACTTTTTGGCTACAACATCTTGTAGTGGCCTCAGTCTCACACAATATTAATTATTTAAATAGAATCTACACAAAGCGATTTACCTGCCACTAAAATGCAAGTCCATGCAAAATGAGCTTCTCAGCTGCTCATCCTGGCCTTTCAGGTGTAAAGCATAAGACAAATAGAGAATATAGAACCAATTCCAGCATAACATGAAAAAGCAGACTTCTTAAAACATTTTTGTATCTATAAAATGCATGCACTTCTGTAAAGTGACACAATAACATCTACAGAAAAAAATAAACACTTGCTTATGTTAATTAGATCAGAGTGACATAAAACCAAACAGGTTTGGGTTTTTCCTTTCAAATTCACCCATAGGTCTTCCATAGCTTGTAAGAAATTATTCAGGGAAATAGCAGATATTTCAAATGGTTAGTCTGTTATTACAGTTGAAAGAGCAATCATCTTTATTAGATCATTTTCAAGACACCAGTAGAGCTGCATTAGGAATATTTCAAAATACAATAGATTTTAATTTTATAGAGACAATTTTTTGCATTTGCATCATCTGTATCATTTGCAATGCTAACACTGCTTGTTCAGAAATTAATACAAAAATGGCTATTTGCTTCCAGCTAACTACCCAGATAAAGTGATGAACATGGATCATCACTGGATGTGAAACATATTTAAAAATATTTTGTTAATTTCTACTCATCCACAAAAACAGATTAACAACTCTAGAATATATTTCTTTCTATCAAGTTCAGAAATAATGGAAACATGTATAACCTTACAAAATCATTCTCTGTAAATGATGGAATTAAGAGGATTTGAAAATTTCTCCAAACCACTAGTAGCTTCTTCTGTAATTTTGAGAATATCTTGATATGCAAGTGAGTTGTGATTTTTGGAATTATATCAGAATAAGCAAGAGAAAATTAAAACAGAATAAGCAAGATAAGATTAGAAAGATTTTTATACTGAAAATTACTTAGACTTTTTTTCTATTATTGCAAAATAATGAAAAGAATAATGCATGTGTTTAGGTTCGTGACACAACACATTCTCTGGACAGTAAACCTCAGTAAGGAATCAAAGAAAAGTTGTCAAGATGAAAATTTAGATCTAAAAATTTAACACACTGGAAAGCAGAAACAGAGATTCCATTAAGTGGCAAATACTGTTTTGCAACTCCCTGATTTCTTATTCTGATTTCAAGAAATAAAATGATCCCATTCCAAATCCAGACACTTCTGCTGGAATAAGTACTGATTCCTCAGAAAATCATACTGTTCATGAGCACTGAACAAGGCCAAGAGATTTTTTTTTGTGAGTAACATTGAAAATAAACTCAGGTGAGTGTGTGCATACTTAGATAAGGAAATATTTACATGTTCTTTTCTTAAAGCCAAGTGGTTGCAATATATCAGCACTGTGAATTAATTTATTGATTCCTATCTCAGAGGCAACATCTTGAGATTAATAAATTTTGAAACCAAACTTAGTTTTCCATGACCTTAATTAAGGTGAGGGTTAAATTTCAATAATTCACTAAAGAGTTGATTCAGTGGTCATTTTAACACAGCTTGAGAATATCTGTCTACCTGAAATGTGCTACATGTTAGCGCATTATATAACTTTTTAAACATTAATCTATGCCTTATTGTCTTTTGAGTTTTAGAGGAAGAGGTGAATTCATTAATGTGTGTCAGACAACTGATTGTCCTCTTGGCAAGGACTGATATCAGGGGAGGAGAACTGGAACATGCAGAGCATTAGACACAGCAGGAAACAGCACAAAGCAAGGCTCAATCACTTCAGCAATAGTCCCAGCACACTTTTTATAGTTTAGGTACCACAGAGTACAATTTCTTGTCTGTGAAGTCCTTATTGGAGAGAATAGAAAAGAACAGGCTGCTCACTTATCCAAGTGATGGATTATGCGGTGCTATCTACAATACCTGCTACACCTTTCCTTCTATCTATCTTGAAGTGCTGTAAACATCCCTACTAAATCCTATAATCCACTGTTAGGGCCTACGTAGGGCATAATGGAAGAAGGATGATGGTTTCCTTGATGGAAGCTCATCATCTACCTCCAAGCAAACTGTGATGTTAGTTGGGAAGAGATTTCTTCTTGCTCCCATGCCCTTCATAAGCAATTAGCTTTTACTCTTTAAAGTGATAGCATGCTCCATATTTCAGTTTACATAACTTTAAGTGTTAATTATTGGTTATAAAATTGCCCTTCTTAAAAATTACACGTAACTATTTCATACTATAAACTTCTGCAGCTCTGATTTAAAAAGATGGAGGCTGAGCTATGGAGCATCCTATTTATTTTTAGATGCAGCTTTATTTTTTTAAATTTCAGTCTTGAGTTTCAGGATCAAATATGGGTATCTGAGTCTATATCAGTACCAATGGTATAAGAACAGCAGGTAAGGTCTTCGCTAACAGATATATTTTCTATAGTCCTGCCACAGCGAAGTCTGGAAAACACAAGTATACTGCTGCTCTGAATTGTCTCTGATTGTGCTCCCAAATCACAGAACCTTATCTAAGCACCATCTGACTGCTCTACAGCTCCTTTAAGCCCTGTCTGTACACAAATATTTTCAACCGGCTGCTACCTTTCAGGGCAGAACACTGGGTTCCACTGTGTGAGCTATGTTGATAGGGCTATTTGGACGCCATTGTGCATGGGCAGGGATGGCAGAAACCTCCTCTCAGAAAGTCAGCAAATCCAGACTAATTTACAGCAGACAGGAGCTGCTTCTTAACATACTTAGCTGCTTCTTTACCTGGTTTATTTGTCAAAGACTCAATAACTCTATCTGCTGAAAATGAAAGTGCACATATCAGCATAACAGAACAACATAGACATTGCTATTACAGCTGAGATGCCAGATTCACCAAGATCCATGTTCAGAATAGGATGTTTGTTAATGAAATACCTGGGCACATGGCTAATTTATGTTTCTCAAGCAACTCCTGTAGCCCAGCTACTGTGACTGTCATGAAATATATAGTTGTGCAATTTATCTGGCTAGATTAAAATCATGAGCGCATAGCACATCAAAGACAGCTTTACACTTACACTGTGGGTCTGCACAGCAGAGACAGACAATGTAATTTCACTAACTCTTATTCAATTAAATAAAGCAGAAAGGGAAACAAGTGGAACTGTTCTAAGGGTATCAATCCCACTTGACTTAGAGAACTGTCATTAAAAGCCAGATTCAGTGCTAAGCACATCAGAACTTGCTGACAATCAATTTGGCTCACTGGCATTCCAATAGGCAGAACAATCTGTATGAACTTTCCTGTTGAAGAGACACTGCACAACCCCCTGTAAATTATTATTTTCCATAGTATAAGACACTGTCATAGTTTGGGCCTTGTTGCAGTGTGTTGTAAACTTCCTTCCCCAGGTGTGCCTATACCTCTCTCCCTTCCCCCTTGCCCCCATGCTGAGTGAGTCCTGTCAATCAGGCTTAACATTCCAGCAAGGTGTCGTGTGGTTGGTCAAGTTCAAAGGATGCCCCTCAGGCCCAGGGGTCATTGGCCTGTCTGGGTGTCATCTTCCCCTGAGACCCTGCCCCTCTCACCTGGTTGGTGGCTCACCTGTACCTCCCCCTGTCCCTGAGCTTAAAAGGTGAATCAGACCATGCGGTCGGGATTCTGTTGGAGCAGTTGCTCACGTTCAGACCTCTGTAACCATGGAATAAACCTCTGGATATAACCCTCCAGCAGAATCCATCCTTTTTCTCTTCACCATCGCCTGAAGCTCTCCTCCTGAGGTAAACGGGGTTCCTAACAAGCCTGGACTTGTTCAGTGCCCAGCTGCAATCTCCAGCAAGCCAAGGTATCTCTGGGGTGATACACCACAGTTGCTGCCTTTGGCCCAGCAGCAAGGGTCAGACTGGCCCAGGCACAATCTAACTGGTAATATTGGGATTTGTATTCCAATAGGGCCTGGCACAATGCCAGTGCCCCCATGACAATACCCTTTCCCTGGCGTCTGCTGTGAGATGTAACCAGGAATAAACAAAGCAGGCTCCTGCTTAGAAATAAAGAAAACTTTATTAACTAAACTACAAGAAAAGAAGGAAAGAAAAGTATAAGGAAATTGAAAACCTTACAAAAGCATTTTCCTCCTCCCCACCACCAAATTTCCCAATGCAATACATTCCCCCAAACCACCAACTCTCAGTCTGGCACCACCCTCTAGAATACTCAATCTTCAGTTCATGAAGAGGAGAGGAGTCTTTCTTGCACTATAGGCTTCCCTGGAAACACGCTGAAACCTCGTGTGTTTCCATGTCCCTCAGCAACGCCCGGAAAGTCCTTTGCCATTGTGACACCTTCCTTCCATGCCCAGTGCTCTCACCACTGTGCATGGACCAGACCTGCTTCTAGGGTTCTCTTTCAAGTATGCCTTGTCTCACTCCAAAAAAAGGCAAAGTCTCTCCTTCGGGACATCTGTCCCTCCCACATTTTTCACCCCCTGGGGCCGAGGGGTACCCACACTGAACCCTCCTGGTTCTGAGGCACTGCCTCCCCCTAAATGCAGTCTCTGCGTCACAGGAAAAAAACTGGTTTAGTCTATGGCCACACAAGAAAAGTCCAGCCAAAAGGCTACTCCATCATCTCTCCCCCCACTCAAGAGCCTTCTCCACTTCCCTCGTGGCCTATCCCTTCATATCTCATCTCTTATCTCTCTTCTCATTTAGCTCCAGGAGGATCAGCATCTGCAAGGTTTCAATCATGCAAGAAAAGGGTTAAAAATTTCAGTCTCTGCCTGTCTGGAGCTCCGAAACTCCCACGCTGCCCTGCCGGGCACCTTCTCGCTGCACTCCCCCTTTCTCCTCCTGGGCCGGCCGCTATCAAATTCAGACGCCGGCTCTCCCTCTCTCTCTCCTGGGGAGGGGGAGGGGGGGTGGCTGCCCGATGTCTCTTGGTGTCCCTCCACGCTTCCATCCTCAAGGGCCTCCTCACCTCCCATCTCTGTCCAGGCCCAGGCCTACCACATGGCTGCCCTTTCCCCTGCCCAGCAGCAGCTGCAGCTGAACGGGGGAGGGAGATCTGACCTCTTTGCCTCTGAAGTCCCAAAAGAGCTCCCAGGCCCGCAGCTCTGGTTTTTAACCCCTGTATGTTCTCAGAGGTGTGTCCGAATCTAACTGGCTACATCAGGTGCCAATATTAAAATCTGAGCACCCATTGGTTTGACTACAGCATCCCAGAATTCCCATTTCCTAGTCAAACCACCACAAACGCCTAAGCAATTCATATAATTAAAAGTATTTTAGTAAGCTGTTCCTCAGCTAGAAGGACCTACAGTCCAAATGTCATCTTCAATCTTATTTCAGTAACAGGCATCTTCTTAAAAAATATTCTACCTACACTTCTACAGCAACAAATTTGTTTCTGAAGGGAAAGAAAGAGGCAGGGAGATTATTCTGATCACAAAAAGACTAAATGAGATTTTGTTACAGGTCTTGAGCTCACCTCTGAAATCTAATTCAGCAGACAGATACGTGCCAGTAATGGCCATGAGCAATCACAATCTACAGGGCACTGGAGAGGATGAACATTTACAGTGAGTGAAGAAAGCCAAGTAAACCTTAGCTCAGCCTCACAGTGTCACTGGTTAAAGGGACTGTCTCACCCGAGTAACTTTCAGAACATTTACTCTGGGTGTTCGCCCAGTGCAGCTGTGTTTGTGCCATTATTGCTACCCTGGCATTCCCTTGCAAAGGCTCCTTTCAGCTGCTCTTCACAGTTGATGAGAGTTACTAAAGAGTGTCCATGATCTGTCCTACAGGGAATGGCTCATCAGGCACAGGCAGCCCAGGAGAAAAGTGCAGCCAGGTGAGGTGGACTCTGTAGGCTTGGGCAGAGCTAGAGCATGGTTAAGAGCAAATGACATCAACAGGCTGCTGGCTATTTCCAGGTGCCACTCTGTAACACCTTTGCCCTTTCTCTCCCTCTTTTCAAGGCGTGGCGACCTGATTCTTAGTCAGGCACGGTGGCCCAAAGCCCAGGGTCACTCGGTTCATAAGCTCCTGACACCAACGTGGTGGACAGCAAATGGCGTTTATTGAGGGTTCACGAGGATTTTTATAGCTTGGGCAGTCAGTGTCATTTCCTTCTACTCACATCCGGCTGAGTGCGGCCAGGTACGGGGCAAAGATCTGACTGCAGCGGGGGGGATGTCCTGACTGACCGTACAGCCCGATTTCTTCCGCACGCATATTCCTAGCTCTCCACATTTCCCCCCTCCCTCATGATTAGTAAAAATCATATAAAGTTATAAAATGTAGAGGTTGCAAAATTTCATGGGTTAGTAAAATTAGTATAAAATTGTTAGTGTGTTAGTAACTGGCACGTCTTAAAGTAATTGTCGGCGCTCAACAAACATAATGTTAACCGTTTCTAAACGCTTTTTAATGAATAGCACCAGTTTGTTTAATATGCAAGGCCCGAAGATTAGGGTTAGTAAGATTATAGTGAGTGGGCCTATTAGGGTAGAAATCAGGGTGGTGAGCCATGGGGACCGGTTGAACCACAACTCGAACCAGCCCTGTTGAGCTGACTGACTGTACAGCCCGATTTCTTCCACACGCATATTCCTAGCTCTCCACACACTGGAGACAAAGGGTTCATTGCAGAGAGTGAATATAAATACAAATTTGCATGTTCTGATACAAAAATCTCCAGATTCTCTCAGCAGTGCTTGCATACTTTACATTATGATGACAGAAAATTTTTATCTCAGAGTTCAGAGGCCATGGCAGCCCTAGACAGAGGCAATTCATTTCAACAGTGACACTAATAACATCTGCCCATGTCAGGAAGAGCTGTAAAAGACCTTGCTGAAACTCTGAGGGGCATAAACACTGCTAATGGCAGAAATTTGAGCTCTGTGACAAGGGGACAGTACAATATATTCTATCCAGCCAATCTATCTGAATGCTGGTGTTTCTCAAAGCACAGATCCCTTCTTCCAAAAAGAAATGAAAAGTTCATTGACCTTCAAGATTGTGGCTTCGAATGAAAGACTGTGGATTAGATTGCGGTCATTTTGGGATAAACTGCCCAGAATTATAGATTCTGGGGACAACCCACCTGCTCAGTGACACTGGTGGTCTTGTCAGCTTCTCAGCAGTACCTCTGACAAGAATGGCAATGAGACAGCAGGGCTGCTTCATTATGTGTTTTGGTGGTTTGGAAACAGAATTCTACCTGCTCTCAGTTAATAGGAAAAATTGAAATGGCAACTTGGAGCAGATCTAGACCAAAATTGAAACGAGTAGAAATGTAAATTTGCTGTGAAACAGTAATCCTGTTCCTTCCATTTGCTTTATTTTTCAGATCAGTAAGATCTGTGGAAACAGCAAGAACAAATTCCCATATCATCCTGCCATAGGGCTGGGTAGAGTTGCAAGTTGCCAAGTCATGTTCTTGTTCTCATGCTGAACAGAACAGAGTTTACCCATGTCAACAGGAAATCACATTGAAAAGCCAAAGAAAATAACCCACTTAGCTATGTCTACTCCTGAAATTTGAGGTCTTTGCATGAATGTTTCCGTCATATTTACATGGCAAACAAATTGTTTGCTTGTTTTGAATCATATTATGCTTGGCTTTTGCTATTAATTAGTACAAGAGATTGAGAAACATAAAGATAACATTCACAAAACCTCTAAGGGAAAGATTTCAGCAGAGACTCCTGCAATTATTACACACTGATATTACAGAGTACATCCCACACACCCCTGTGCAGAAGATTGGGAAACTTAATTTGCTATTTCTCTGGATCAGTGGAACACTGCTCTCATAATGAGTATTGGCATAAGGAGAATATTACCAGTAAGTGTTACCATGCAGACACTCTTTCACCTGAGAGCCTTGGCAACTTACCCAACCTACACAGATTTTCCTACCAGATCACGACAAGGTGTATGGCTTACTTCAGAAATGTCTCCTCAAAGAGACATTTCAAATTCTGGTCCCAGAATGCTGAATAGCTTCAATTTAAATAATATTACTATAGCATTTTCATCCTGTGTTTCCAGGTGATGGAATGGTTGAAAATTCCTAGAGCACTGACACTTCTCCCAGGCTGTGGAGACAAGGCCTTGCCACTGGGGCAGCACAAAACCTGCACTAACACCTGGAGCAGTGGGGAAAAAGCTCTTCAGTCACAGCCCATCTAATCCTGCATGAACATGTAGCCTCACTTCCACCCAGGGCTTCAGCACAGCAAAGCACTTGAGGAAACATTAAAAAAATTGCTTTGAAAACCATAATGTCAAAGGTTATAAGAATCTAAAATGTAGGATTTACAAACAAGTTAATTTTGTCGGGGTGCTTTCACTTATTGGACAATAATATTGCTCCCAGAGACAGATGGGAGCATCCCAAAGGCAGATGATTGCCTTTCAAAGGAATTCTGATGTCCTATTTGTAGCAGGTAGATTTTAATCATAAAAACAGCAATTTTTTCATGTTGCCTCAAGCCTAAATAGCCAACACCATCTCAAGGAGGTATTTAGAGATGGATAAACTCTATAACCACTAGCTTTTGTAAGCTGCACAAATCTGAACCTCTGGAAATTTGTTAAGAGGCCAGTAGCGATACAAGAACTTCAGGTTGGTGTGATCAAGAAAAAAACTTAAAATCATGGTTTAGTATTATGCACAGGTTTGGATTGTTTAAAAAGATATTATTTTGTTAACTATTTGGTTCTTTTATGGAATTATCATGCCACATTAGAATAAAGATTTATGTGGCTGTCATTAGCTAGGAGTTACTCTCCTACTGAATTACTCAAAAGCCACATAGATGTGGCACTTGGGGACATAGCTTAGTGGTGGGTTTGGCATTTCAGGTTCAGCACACTTGATAATCTTAAACTGATAAAGCTCTTTTCAAAAGTAAATGTTTCCATGGGCTGGAACGTGGCTGAAATATTAACTTACTCATCACTGGAAACACCCCCTAAAGATCATTACTGGTTTAATGGGCCGCCCTTCCCTTTCTTAGGAAGCTCTTTATTCAAGTGTTCATTGTGCTCCTGTACCACAGTAATATCACTGTGAATATATAACCTACACACAGTGTATGTTTGCACAACATATTGCACAGATCAGTGGGGGATTTGGCATGAAATAGAAATACATAAGCCCTAAAATTTCAAATAGAAAAGTTATTCATTAAGTACTTGAAGGAAAAGAAGAAAATACATTGCTGGAGCAAATTTATCATATGTGCATTTTAGGTAGGTCTTACACCTTTTTTTAGGTCCTTAGTCTTTATTCCAGGGAAAAGAAATTCAATATACAATTTCAGTTTTATTACCTTTGTACTATTCCCATCAAATAAATCTAGCTGTATGAAAGTCTTTCTCTGTTTTTCAGAAGATCATTCTTGAAATGAAACTTTCTTTTCATTTCAGTGTAACGCATCCTGTTTTAATAAAGAGTTTTGCTTCCTATTGAGAGCATTTTGACAAAATAATAAGGCTGCTTTTGTTTGCCATTTAATTTACCAGTGGATCGATAGAGTTAGACATAACTACTTCTGGTATTAAAACTCACAAATTTCAGGGGAGCTGGAGGTTAAATCATAAACAAAATATTTCATTGGCATTGATCTGAAAAGCAGACTGACAGCATTGCCAAAATTCATCAGCTTACAATTATAAATCTCCCCAAACTGACAAGAGACAGATTTGATTATTTTGCTTTGAAAGGGTCATTCCTTTAAAGCTGCAAGAGTTTATCAATTTATGAAAGATTCAATGAACCACATTTTCCTTTAGTTCCTGTCACAACTCTTCCTTGTGATTACCCAGGCTAGGTCAGCTTATGAGAGTGACTGATCATTTTGCTCTCTATTTAAGGCAACCTCAAATTTACAGGATTTATGACCCCTGCTAGATCATTTGTGATCTAAAGATTACCAGTAACCTGAACTTACTTTATGTATTGTGATATCCTGCCAGAAGTACAGCCACTCATTATGCCACAAGTGTATGAAAAAGTGCCTGAATTTCATCTTCCTTTTGGGCACTATCCATCAAAGTTAGTGACAGCTTATTTCTTTAAATAAACAAGAATTTTCATGTACACTGTAGGTGACATAAGTACTGCCTTCTTTACCTGATTCACCTCCCACACCTCTTTCCTCTTGCTCCAAGAAAAATCTGAGTAGGCCAGGTCTTTACACAACCTTGACCATTCTATTTCCATCACTGATTGTGCACATGTTAATTGCCAGAGAAAATGAAACATTAGCAAATTCCAAAACAAGCACCAGGCCTTATAAACCTCTGAATGGAAACTATGGTAAAAGAGAATCCTTCCCTGAAAAGCACCTTTCAGATGTTCATTACTGGGATTCCCACATTACCAAACAACACAACTGGGATTCTATTTTGACTGCTGATATCCTTGTCCCTGGATCACTCTGACCCCAGCCCCGGAGATCAGTCCCTCTGCTGTGCTGATGGCTGAGCTCCCAGTAATGACAGAATTCTCTGTCTGGTGCCAAGAACCCAGGAAGCACAAACTTCTCTCTGGAACCAACATTCCTCCTGCAGCTTTGACAGCCAGAACAAAGGCAAGGATCTGTGGCAAGCAGGAGACAGTAAGCATGGTGGGATAAGAGCTAAACTCCAGCTCCCCGTGCAGGTGTGTGCAGCCTTCAGACAGCTGCTCATTCCATTGATGAATTCCTGCAATGCTTTCCTGGGAGCTCACAGGGCTAGGGAATGTGTGGGGGATTTTTTGGTGGTGGTGTGTGGGTAAGCATGAGTAGGAACCAAGCCTGAATACCAGTAAGTAAGAGAAAGCTAATGAAGTAAAATACAAACACTGCTTTTAAAATTATTTTCATCTGTTCCTGCACATGAAAAGTTAGCATGCCTCCACCTCCTGTAGTCTAACTACATCTTAAAAAAACCAAGCAGACAAAATTTTTTTAAATGGTAACACTTTCATAACTATGGTAAGGTTGTAAAGGTAACTTGTTTCTTAACCTTGTACCAATCTGCATTACCTACCAAAACCAGAGCTGTGCTCTTTTCACTCAGATTGTATGCACAGTGTTAATTAATTTATTTTTTTGGTCAGGTTACTATATCATTTAGAATAAGGTACTGCACAACTTTCCTGGGTGTCTGTTACAGCCATAAATAAAGAAGCATGGGTATGGTGCCATATGTACAATGATAAACAGGAATATGGAAAAGAAATTATTATTATTGAAGTTATTATTATTGGAAAAATGAAAAAGTGCAATGGTGGGTTGAAAGTGAATACCTCTAAACTTTGTTTAAAGTACTAGTGGTCTTTTAAATATATTTTTATGAATTGAGATTATTGTTAGAAACTCTTTTTCCTGATTTGGACAAGGTTTGTCGAAGAAATATTTTTTAGAAAGACCAGGACAACTTATAGTCATTACTACCATGAACATCATCTTGCAAATGAAAATTTCAAATTATTTCTCTCACCCTCTTCCTGAAAAGAAAGCACTTTTGCTACGCAGACAGTTACCAACATGTACAGTTAAAATCTTGCTAGAGCACTTCAAAGGAACCTTAGTGACTTACTCTGGTTTTTTTTCTTCTTTACAAGGAGAAACAAAAAATCATAAGAGATACCTTCAAAGATATTTGCTTTTCTCAAACTGACATTCTAGTCTTGAAACTTACATTAAAGCAAACCCTCTCCTCTAAAAACTTCACTTCTACTGTTCAAAATGTCCTTTACTTATATTGAAATAAAAGATGTTATGCTACAAAACGTAGTTCTGCTTTACTTTTATGCACTAGATGGTTTACAGGAATTCAGTCTAATAAATGTCAGCTCAGTAAAAGGATAACTTTACCAGCACTTTAATCTGCCTCTTATTTTAAGCTTTATATCTCCCCTTTTATGAATCAAATGCCTTCCAGCCATTCTAAGCACTTTTGTGTCAATATGTCAAAGTTCACTGCATTCTAAAGAGCTACAGATGAAGTTGGTGCTTTATAGCACTATGTTATCAACTCATCAATTTTTTTATAATTATTTCCAGTAGTCTGCTCCCATCACTCCACGTGGAACTATCTATCTGCCTGAGGCCACCACTCAGAACACTGTTATCTTAGAGCATGGGTGGGCAAGGCTTTGCTCATTCTTGGCCAAATTTTTTTCAATTGCATTTCAATTTTTTTGCTTAGTCATCCATGAACAGGACTCTATTAACAGTAGTTTTGAATAACAAGTAAAAATGTACAATATTGCAATATTTGCTAACGTTACAGCTTCACATTTACAAACATGGCTCAGTGCAATAGGCGCAAGTCAGAAACAAGTAGATACCCCAAAAAAATCCATAGTTTTTTACTGCAAATTACCCCATACAGGTTTTGTTAAAAGGATCAAGCTTCAGTGAGAAAGCAGAAATCATGAAAACAGAGCAGTAAAGGCATACATACTTCAAGCAGTGAAAGAGAAGGAGTGATGCCGAATTTTGCCCCAAAAGGCGAGAATAACTGCTTAAGAGACTCAGCCTAAGTCAGATAAGCAGGAGGTATTTTATTACGACGCGTCGGAGAAATCACAAAATGGATTTCTGAATTATGTACAGCAAAAGCGGGTTTTTATACAATTTTAAACAAGGATTATATCATTTATTACATGCATATTCATAGGCAGGCGGAGTCTTCTGGGAATTCTTGGTCTTCCTCAGTTAAATTTTAAGCTTTTCCTAATTTGGTCTTCTTCCTGTTATCCTTGGCATGTTTTTCCATGACTTAGCTGAAGTAGCTGTTGTACTTGGCTTGATCCTAACGGGTTGGCAGGTCACTTTAACTTATTGGCTTCCACTTCTTCTTCTTCAAATATTCTAATTCCAAAGTCTCTTCTGTGAGTGTATTTTAGATTACCTATCCAAATATTGTGAGTGTATTTTACATTGCCTTATCTAAGTATCTGATCAAAGTTATTCCTGTATTTTAGGTTATTTATTAACTGCTGTAATTCCCTTAATATATTTTTGAGTGTCTTTTAATTCTTTTATTTTTCAGAAGCTATTAACCATTATAATAAATGGCTTCAGGAGGCTCATGCTTGGCATTGGCAAATAGCAAATAAAAAAAATCAGCATTGATCTGGAGGTTGTTACTCACCAGCTCAGCCCTTGGTCAGAGAGGAACAGGACAGCAGTTGTTCTTTGTGGACTTTTAAACACCTAAGATGTCATTTTTATTTCTTATACACAGGTTTCTATGGACTTGAACAAAAATAATGCTACTCTGCACAGTCCATTCCAGAAGCAAACTTTGACTTCTGATCTCCAGCCTGAAAGTTAGTAGTTTTTGCTTTTGAAAAAGTGTGTGAACAGGCATCCACCTTCCTACACACACTTTACTGGGATGCATAGCACCATACGCTAAAATCCAGAGTTTTTGTACTTTTATAAATTAGATTCCTGGCACAAGAATTGCTGATATCAACTAAATTTCATTCAACAATTCAATTGGCTAATATAAACAATATTTGATCATCTATGGCTCTTGAACTCCCTAAAAGAGGCTGTTGCTCTTGCTCATGTAAATGCATTGCCAGCCACAGGAATCAGTGAGCCAGCATAAAGGACACGTGGCTGTGCAGCCACCCCTCGTGGTGCCAGCAGCACTAAGGGAATGCTGCCACTATTTCATGGCTCTGTGCCACTGGGAGATTTCCCAATATCACTAAAGTTGTGATGGCCCCAGGAATTGAAATTACTTGCTTTCATTCATTAATTCTCATGCTGGCTGAGAATATCTTGGTGCATTTTTGTGCAAAATTAGAGTAGTAACATGCTTGAGTTCCATCAATCTGGAAACAATATACATTTTCATTTAGGTATAATCACATTTTAATGACAATTATTAAAAGTACAAATGTGAGACTGGTAAGTACGACATTTTGCAGAGTCATCCTTCTGAAGATGTTTTGTTGTCATTATACTGCAGAGGTTCCACATTGCTAGAGTTTGGTACGTCCTTGATGTTTCTTGTAGGCAGCTCCTCTAGGCACCAACTCTTCTTTCCTCTCACAGCAGCCAACCAACCCCAGTTCCCCTCAACCAACCAATCCACTCTTTTATAGCACTCTTCCTATTGGCTGCAGCTGTGGCCTGTTTAAGTCACGCCTGTTCCCAATCTCCAGTAATTGCTCAGCTGCAACTCCTTAAGGGGTAAGATTACTTTCTATACTACCTTTGTTTTCTTATATTGTACCCCCCTACAATGCATTTTCTGGTTAAATTATTTCATTTCTATCAAGCTCTCCAAGCTTACTGTGACCTCACTTCCTGCCAGTCAGCAAAAGCAATAAACAAAGAAGCTTTGCACAGCACATTTTTCTTTTCACTTAACTGCTAACAGAGCTCTCATCCAAACATTGTTTTGGAAACAGTTGTCTGACTCACTGAAATAGAAAGGAAGTTTTCTCAAGAACAGGAGGGAGAAGGAGCACCACAACATGCAGTTGCAGCTGGGAAGAGATGGAGTAGCTTCTGAAACACATCAATGCCTATGGTGGTGTCTGCAGACTGACAGACAATTGACCTTAATGAAACAATTAAACACCAATTTTAAAATTACTGGTGCTATGATTGGGATTTTGATTAATATAAGTAGGTTTGCAGACAGCAATACAAACTAATCCTCTGAAGGAAACCATAGATCTGAAAGCCTTTTACAAAGTAAGCAGCATCTGTATCAGTACTTTATAAATGGGGTAACTCTGGCATAAGATAATGAAATACTTAGGTTATTCAACAGGCAAATTACAGACTTCAAAATAAGAGCTTAAGCCTGTACATCCTCTATCAGCAATGAATTGATGTACTTTCTCTATTAAAGACATTAATATGATAAAATTTAGAAAGGTTCAATTAATCTCTCTGTGGCTGGGGTTTGTCTGTTTATTTTTTCTTGAGGTACATGTTCAAGCAGATATTTAGAAAGGAAACATGAGTTTTCTCCCTGGAACAGGCCAAGGTTTAGGAATAAAAGGCAGCTGAAAGCAGAGTGTGTGTCTGGGACAGAATTAGAATACCCTGCTCTTTAACAGGCAGGTTTCCAGAACAACACTGGGTTTGTGTGTGAGGGAATGGGATCCAGGTAGGCTCACTTTGAAGCAGAAGCTGGTGAGAATTTGTGTTTTGCAAAGCTGCTGTGAGAACAGCCCCATCTTTCTGCCCCATGTGCCGGAGTTACACTTGCAAGCCAGAATTGGATTTATGTGCACACAGCAGACCACTCTTATACACAGACTGTCATTTAAATACTTCTTATCACTGTTAATTATTTTTAAAAATTACCAAATTCTTGACCTATATCTAATGTAACAGCACATCCTCTTCAGTTCTTGATAATTCTTTAAACCAGTTTTCTTACAGAAAAGACTCTTTCTTTGACAATACTATCAAAGCAATTCTCCTTTTTCACCAATTCCCCAAGCTGATTTCTCACTGGGAGCTCTGTAGATCAGGCTGTATCAATCACATTACACTACAATGCATCATGCCATGCACCAAGGCATGAGTGATGTAGCTAAGAGGAGATGTCACAAACACTCATATTACTGAGATGCTTGAGAAGTCAGAAGATGAAATTCTTGCCTGATATGAAGTGGCTAAACTTGATTGGGAGAGTCTGGGAGATTTTCTGTTTGGGGAGAAACTCTAAGGCAGGATTTGCTTTATCTGCCAGGATTACACCATTCCTTTTGATTGCATGTCATTTGCTGTACCACTCTATTGGTCATGTAACAGGAGCACATTCAGCCTGTGTTCCTCCATGGGTATTTGACTAGCATGGAAAATCACCTCCAAGAAGAGCAGCTGGTGGAAACTGATCTAAGCAAAAGTGAAATGGTGGTGTTTGGAAAAGAAAATGCTTCAGAAGTTTTCCCAAATCTTACCATTTATATTTGTTAATCCAGTGCACATGCCTGGGTCTTGTTGGGTCCCTCCCAAACTTTGACAATTAAGAATCATCAGTCTCCAAAACAGGCCTTTGCCCTTCCATTTTATGAGTTTAATTCTGCATGAGGACAGTTTCCCATAGCAGGGTCTGTATTTGCCATCACATCTTTGTGTCCAAATCAAGAAGAGGCAGGATGACCTCCCCACTCACTGCAAGCCCATGCCTGTGCTACTTACATAAATCAGCTGAAGGCATTCCATACAGCATGGCAGCACAATCTAACAGCTTAATGAGAAAAGAAAAATCCTAGAATTCAGTATTTCTGTTTGACAGGGAAGTCTAGAAATGCATGAATAAACTGGACATAACTTTATGCCTCCATGAGGAGTGAAATATGTCATTTGTACTGTCAGGTAAGTGAGAATACAAAAAACCCAAGAACATATGACTGTCAAAAATATGACAAAAGATCATTAAATATTATCAGTACAAAAATGTAAACAAAGAGATAGGAACAGTCTAACCTTTCCCTTTTTTTTTTACTTTAGAGCTAAGTTTATTGCCCACTGGAAAAATGTTCATCACAATGGACTATAATACTATAAATACACATGCAAGTCATACTCTTTGATGTCTTCTATAGATTAATATCTAAATAAACCCATCAAGATTAGGTGTGATGGCTTTATTTCTTTGTGTAAAAGAATCTCTCATGATAATGCCTTATCACAAACCCTTTTGAACTTCAGCCCAATACACCAAATAAATTAACACAAATTCAAGCTCCTGGATTCTCTCTCCAAATGATTCTGCATTTTTGTAATCTGATTCAAAGACCAATAGCATCAGGTTAGTCAAAAGAGCCTAGGACATGAACAAATACTGCAATGGATAAAGATGCCTTACCTTGGCTACTTCTCACAAAAAAATTAATTAAAACTTTGACAGTTGTGAACTGCAGTTGCTCAGGCACTGTGCCTGTCTGGACATCCTGGAGTCACTCCTGCACTGGGTCTGAGGCCCCTTCTCACCTGTGCCCTCCACACTCACAGACAGAGCAGGTCTCCTCATCGGCTCGACCCCAGGATCCCCACAGTGGAGTCTCACACGTCATGACCCTTAAAATACTTTATTCATGGTGCAATAAGAAAAAGAGCAGCTCCAGTTTGGTGCCTGGAATGAGGAACCACAAACAAAGGAACTCCTGGGTTTTTATACCCCCACAGTGTGAGTGCTTGACAGTCTGGAGTCCTCATCTCCTGCTGTGCCTGTGCTGGTCACCTGCACAGATTGCATTCCTCGACACTAGGAAGTCACCACTGTGTGTCACATTCTCCAAGCAGCTCTAACAAAGCAGTTTGCCAAACAGATCTGGGATTTCTGTGCCTTACAAGGGTCTCATTTTCACTTGTGATGAGTTGTTTCTTACACACATTGCTAGTGACTCTCATAATGTTGGTGCTTAGGTTCTAGATCATCTATGGAGGATGAGCACCATCCACCTCCACTAGGGTTTTTATTGTGTAGAGAAGGCTCCGAAAAAAGAAAAAATGGGCCCCGTTATACTTACCAAGGAAGAAAGGAAAATACATCTTTTCCAAAATATATTGTTCAATAAAAGTCAAATAAATAAATACAGAACTTTTTGTGCAAAAAGGAAATAGGAAAGACAACAGCACCATGACACCTGGACTGTGTCAGAACACACATTCAAGTGTTCACCTACCTTATGCTGTGTCTCCACTAATAACTAATAACTATGTGCATGAATAAGACATACAGAATGTGCCAAAACAGTGGCAAAGGAGGCAGCACCTCAAATTAATTTTCTAAAATTTTACCTTCTGAAATGTAATCATTTGTTGAAATTCACCTATTAATTCTAGTGTTGAAATATGGAGTTAGAGTAAGGATGCTCTTGTGTGACACTTTAAATTATGAACATTTATGAATGGCTTCTGTTTCATTACTCTGTGGCTTCCAGTGAGGTGCCAAGGATAAGTCAAATAAACCAAGTAATTGCAGATCATAAAAAAGAAATAATTAGCTTTGTAATGGAAAAAAAGTCTGTAGTTAGTGTAGGATGCTAAAGCCAATTTTAGCTTCATTAATCGAAGTAGTTATTCAGCATCCATTAATTCAGAACTCAGAATTTAGAAGTGGCAACTAATCAATAAAAACAAATGAATATTGATATGGCAGGACCTGTGCAATGTAGTATTTATAGTGCCCCTGAGGCAAGCTAGATCCTGCATTAAAAGATCCATAAACTGATGCAGAGGCTGAGGCCCTGCATGCAGAAAGCCTCGGTGGTGGGGGATCAGGGAAGGAAGGTGAACATTCACCCCTGTGCTCCTGATGGCATTACAGAGCTCTGCTGGGACTGAGCCCGGACATGGATTACCTTTCCGGCAGAGCCCAGTGCTGCTCCACAGAGCTCGGCCAACGTCCGTCTGTCAGGAAAGGGCTTCCCCTTCCCAAGGTTCCAGCACTCCCCTCTTGTTCACTGAGAGAGAAAGAGAAAACCTCCTCTTTTTATAAGCAACAACACAGCTCTGTAAGCTTTGAGTACTGCACGACTCATTGCTCTGCTCTCAAAATGATAGGAGAATTAGAATAAAATCAGATTTCTTTTTACCTAATTTATAAAAACAAAAAGTATCCCCAAAATCTAATCAAAACTAATCAATGAAAATTCCAGGCCAAATAATGTCATACAGAAATTTCAGTAACAGCTATTAAATAAAAAATCACAGTCAGCACCTTGATCAAATGCTAGATTTTCTCTGAAACATATAACACAATGTAAGGACATAATCATACATTGCAAAAAACCTGTATTACTGCAAAACTGACTCAGGGTCTCAGAATTTAAAGCAGGAGTGTTAGTACTGAGAGACTTGGGCTGGTTTTATTTAAGGATATATGAGAAATAATAAATGGTTTTTGTCCTAAAAAATGTAACCAGATAATGGAATGTCAAAATAAGCATTATTTGATAAAACCACATAATTTAAAAAAACCTGCTTCACTTTCTTATTACTTTTTTCCCCCACATATTTTGTTGGATTAAATTTGACTTGAAAACATCCAAATCTGAAAATTTACTACTGTAATACATGTGTTTTACTGTTGTTCATGAAAAGAGAAGAAAAACAATACGGAAAAAAAAATCTGTTTTCTATAAATGGATATTCTTCACAAGTTGTTTTTCAAAATTATTGTTTCAATAATTTAACCCTCAAGAAGACATTCTTTCTAGAGTTTAAATCAGATTATTTAAACAAAATTATTTTCAAGCTTTTCTAGTAAAAGACATTTCAGCCCTGCCTACTCTACAGTTCGTCTTCCCCTGGGCTTTATTTTCTGTTTTCCTTGTTTTGGCTCAGAACCTGGATTTCCAGGTTGATGTGTCAGCAGCAAGGGTGACTTAGTGAGGTGACATTCTTCAGTTTCCTGGGCTGCCTTCCAGTCCACACTATGAAGAGATTTTAAACTGTCTCTCTCCCCTTAACTGCTGATTTAAAGGCATACACACAGTGGAATTTCTGATAAAAATATATTCCTGCAGAGTTTTGTATGTCTCAGGTTTTGTAGTACCTAAAACAGAACTACCTAAGCACACTAATTTGGCCTTTGTCAAAATGACTGAACTAACACAAAAGCATTAATATCAGTGAAGCAAATAGAAATAAGCAAATCAAAGATTTCCTGGCACTTCAAGCTATTTTTCCTTGGGATCCTATACCCTCTCTGTCGGTGTTAAAATTGGCCCTTCCCTCAAATCACAAGTATTTTTCATTTTCAAAGCAACTGACCTGCCTGAAGGTTTCACTGCACACCTGATGTACACACCCAACAGCTTTGATTTCCTGCACCATTGTGCCAGTTTTTAGCTGGGATACAGTTTGCATGATCTCTTGTTCATTCAGTATTTTACAGTAGAAGTTATTTTTTGCAAAAACTATTCTTCAATGGCTATTTTTAGGTAATTAACTGTGATAATAATAAAGATATTTATGTACATATGAACTTCTCAGGCAGCCTGGTCAGCAAATCTTACTTATTAGTACCAGCTGTGTATGGATTTGCCAGCACTACCGAGTTTAATCAGGATTTTTAGGTAGCTGTGATTAGAGACCAGTTCTCATGGCCGGGTTCATTGGGTTTTTTTAAACAACAAGAATTGACACCTCTGACCTCACCTATTACCACACCTGAGTGGGCGCAGCTGGTAAGAGAGAGACGGTGAATCTTGTTTCTTGAATCAGAAGGCTTGATTTATTAATATATATATATATAATACATTATGACTATACTAAATAGAATATAGAGAGAGGTTTGCAGAGCTGCTAGCTAAGCTAAGAATAGATAGAAAAGAATCTACAACAAAGTTGTGCTCAAGGACTCAGTCCCCTGGCTTGCACTGGTGATTGGCCCTTAATTATAAACATAGAAAATGAGCCAATCAAGGTGTTCCTGTTGCATTCCCCAGCAGCTGATAATAATTGTTTACCTTCTCTTCGGGGGCCTCTGGCCTCCCGAAGACGCAGAAATCTGAAAGAAAGGATTTCTGTGGAGAAATGTCTGCGACATCTCACCTTTCTAAATTGTATAAAATAAAAGAAAAATGCTGATGTGGAATGAACAGGAAATTCCTTCACCTATAAAATATAGAAGACTAACAATTCACTAAAACAATCCTACAATATAAGAAATTTGCCAAAAACAATGCAAAGGAAATTGAAGTCCATGCAGCTGAGTTTCAGGAACAGTCCAAGAGCCGAAGTTGTTTCCCTTGGAATATCTGAGAGTCCTTTTGGTCCTGAAACAGACTTCTGCAAAAGAGTTCCATCAATAGTTATCAAAAACCATTGACAGTCTTAATACAATTTTAAACAATTTGTACAATTTTGAAATGTCATTTCTGCTGGCCTTTCAGTGCTTCAGCGCTTCAGAGCTGCTGCCCAGTATTTTCAATCTCTTTTATTTAATTTTTAATTTTTTTTTTTTTTTTTTTTTTTTTTTTTTTTTTGATCGAAAAGCAAAAGAGCAGCAGCCGGGCAGAGCAGTGCCAGAGAAGGAAAGGCCCTGGGGGCCCTGGGGCATGCTGGACCAGGAACCCCAAAACTGGCTCACAAAGGGGGGACCCGGACCGGTAGGACAAACCAGAATCCCCAAAAACATAAGGAGGCCAAGTGATGGCCCTGGCCCAGGAACCTCCTGAGCCAAACGGCCCAGGCCAAACCCATAAGGAAGGCTCTGCATTCCCGCAGGCCTGAACCCTGCTGCCAGCACAATGGCAGCACAGGTAGTGAGATGCTTCCTTTCCTCTAAACCACTGAGGCATGCCAGCAGCAGGGAAATAGAAGCCTTCCCCAGCAATCCCATCTGGGGTCTGGAGATGTTTGTTTCCCACAGCAAACCAGCTATGGTCTCCTCCAACTGTGCCCTCTTCCTCCGCAATGCATCGGGTTTGTCTCTCATCCACCCCGTGGCATCATCCCCATCCCCTCTGGGCTGGGGATCAGAGGCAGGGCTCTCTGGATGCACCTGCCCCCCCCATGCCACTAGGACACAAGAGAGGCGGCGGCCTCCATGGGACAATCCCCGAAAAACCACCCACCAAACCGCCAAGAATGCTGATCTTAAAAACAGGCAGCTGGACTGCCACAACAGTGAGCTGGCGGGCAGCCCCCGCTCCACGGAAGGAGAGACCCCCCTCCAGGGCGGCTGCTGGGATGTGCGGTGGAAGCAGCAGGGAAGGAGCCGAAACTGGGGAGGGAACCGCGCTGAGCATGGGATCCGCCACGGGACGCTCCGAGAGTCCCGCAGGTTCAGCTCCGTTTTCAGCCCCATCCTGAACAGGAACTGTCTCGGCTGGAGGAGGCGGGGACGCGCGGGAACATGCTGTTGCTGCGTCCCTTGGCTCTGAAAGCGGCGGCAGGCACGGCAACAGCGGAGCCGGGAGAAGCGGCGGAGCGTCGCTGTTGCTTAGCAACAGGTCAATCGGCGAAAGTGCTGTCTCTTCTGCCTTCTCTGACACAGGCTCTGGCGGGGGCAGGGAGGCCGGTGCAACCGCGGGCGGGACCGCCTGGAGAGGTGGAGACGGGATGTCCTGGAGTGACGGCTCTAGCAGGGCCATGGAGGAAACCTCAGAGACCGGTGCCGCCCCCATGTCTGAAGGCGGAGTCTGAGAGGCCGGCTGTGGCTTGAGCGGCTGCTCCCATCCCCCCGGAGAGAGAGAAGGGGGGGAAGGAGAAAACTCCATCTGAGCATGCTCCGGAGCAAGAGTAAAAAAAACTTCTTCGCGCCGCGAAGTTTTGCCCCCCCCTGCCGTGAAGCAGGGGGGGGAAAAAAGCCCAAAGTCATCACCACCGGGTCTTCTGCCAAGGGTGGTGGAAACGGAGCCTGGCCATAACAGTTAGAGATCCATTGAAAACAAGCTGCTCTGCGTTTCAGGACAGGGAAAAGCTTTATAAATGCTGGGTAGATAGAAGGCAACACGCGTCCCTCAATGTAGACACGCTGGATAATGGAGTCCATGCATTCCCAGACAAAAGCATCTAAAGCATATAAGACATCAGCAAAGAACCCAAAAAGCTTTGCCCATCGAAAGAATTCATAGATATCTGTTTCTGACAAAAGGAAACCGTCTTCCCTGCACCAATATTTCCAAAGGGCCATGAGTTTCTTCTCTGAAGGAGTAAAATGAACCACGTACTTCAAAGGGTATCTCCCCCATAAAAACAGCCATAATTTTCTTGCGGCTGAACCCTCAGGGATAGAAAAATGAACAGTACCTTTTGAAAGAGTCCAGCTTGCTCTGGCCAGCTCTGCAGGTATGCTGCTCTTGTCTACCATGTTTCCTGAAGGTTTTTCAAAAGAAGGTTCTGTTGTGGTCAGCCTTGGCTGTGAGCTCTGTCCAAATCTTCAGTTCTTCAGCTCCTGGCTTGAGTCCACTTTCTGATCACTTCAGAGCAACCATCAAATGCCACACATACAGGATTTTTACCCAGTGCAGCAATTTTGCTCCTCTGGTCTTATCAGATTAATTTTTGCTCTTACACGAGGGGTCACCAGATATTACCACACCTGAGTGGGCGCAGCTGGTGAGAGAGAGACGGTGAATCTTGTTTCTTGAATCAGAAGGCTTGATTTATTAATATATGATATATAATACATTATAGTTATACTAAAAAGAATATAGAGAGAGGTTTGCAGAGCTGCTAGCTAAGCTAAGAATAGATAGAAAAGAATCTACAACAAAGTTGTGCTCAAGGACTCAGTCCCCTGGCTTGCACTGGTGATTGGCCCTTAATTATAAACATAGAAAATGAGCCAATCAAGGTGTTCCTGTTGCATTCCCCAGCAGCTGATAATAATTGTTTACCTTCTCTTCGGGGGCCTCTGGCCTCCCGAAGACGCAGAAATCTGAAAGAAAGGATTTCTGTGGAGAAATGTCTGCGACACTCACCCTCTTTATTTTGATGACCATTTTATCTGTCTTTAAAAATATCACTTTTTTTTAAATAAAGACTTCCAATTTGTGCCTGGAAATAATGCAATCAAAGGAAAAAGAATACAGTCTTTGCTTGAAATTCCAATGTTTTGAGATGATATAAGAGCTGATTCTGTTCCTAAATGCTGGTACTGAAATTAAGATTGATGAGTAAGAATTAGAAGAAAATAACTTTGAGTTACATGCAATAGCATTTAATTGCATCATTTAAATTCTTAAGCATTTCAATTTTATTTTCATTCAGTTTTTTACATAATTAATTTGCAGATTTCCAGAATGCATTAGGATGAAACTTCTAAATGGCTGGATCGTTATTAATGGATGATATAAATATATTATTCATTAATTTTGGTTGTCATGGTAAATGGCTCTGAATACTTCTGACTGAATATTAAATTAAACATCATCCTGTGAATTCAAAAGCAAAATGCATCCCCAGTAATAATTTGTTAAAATATAGAATACTTGCAGTGTCATTTCGTAATAAATACTCTGTAACAAAATGTTAAAAATGGTTAATGTCACACTTTGCTTTTCTCTAGAAAATGGCAGGATCACCCAGGCAAAACTGAATTTCAAGTAGCCAACCTTTTCAAAGATGTCAATGCCACCAGATCTACTCCAGCACAGAAATAAATTCTCAAAGCTCAGATTAACAAAGCAATGCTAAAACCTGCAGCCCAACTGATTGCTGTGCTAGAGAATAATTGCATTTATACCAAAAGCACCAGAGAGCATGTATGAGAATATTGCCTGAGAGAAGCTCCACTAACTCAGGAACAAGCCATTTGTAAACCTCTTACATCTCACAGTCTGTAACGAACAGATGATCACCCTCTCACTGCCAGTTTTATGCCCTAATTCTTCTCCTTTAGAGCATGGCCAAATGTTTCCACAAGCTGCCCCTTCTGGCCAATTGATCAATCCAGCAGTTTGGCATTGACACAGTGGAGTTACGCAGTGCTTAGAAGGCTTCTGTGTGATGATGGCCTCGGTGCCCTGGCTGCAGGCAAAGCCTTTCCCTCACCACCAGCCTTCAGGGACTTCCACAGCTAAATCCAGAGAGCTGTTCCTTACATTCCCACTTTCTCTTCTTCTCCTCCTTCTGGCACCACCTCCTTCACTGCCCATGTCCACACTCCTGCCCTTTCACCCCATTTATGAGAAGTCACAATGTGTTTCCCAAACTTTAAAGCTCCTTCTCCATAGGAATAACCAGGATAATCACTGCTCAGCGAAACACGCCAGGAGCAAAACCGGAATGTCACAAATGCTGCTCCAGTTACTGCTGGCTTGCACAGACTGAGCACAGCACTTTTCACTGAAGGGACAAATGCGAATGTGCCAGGTGAAAAACCTGCTGTACCAGTGACTGTTGTGGTTTCTGTGCACAGGACATGTATCCAGCAGACTGACAGGGCAATGCCACTGCTAATCTGCACAGGTCGCTCCAGAGGGATGAAATGGTTACAGGTCAAGCCTTCACACAAAATTATCTCACCAAGACTTCCCAAAAAGCCTTTCCTGAGCCAGGGGATTCCAACATGGAATTCATGGATAGGATTTCAAAAAGACATTACATATCTGTTAGTACATAATAAGGTTTTTGACAGAACTGATAAGCAGAGGTAGACCTACTCTGTAATACATTAATTTTAACCCAAGTTTTTGGTTTTGTGAATGAAAAGCAGGGTGTTGAACCCAGTTATCAGTATAAAGTTGATCTAAAGGTTTTTCAGAACCTGAGAGAGTACTACAAATCTCCTAAGATCTTTCCTCTGCAGTTAGATGAAATTCATACTCTAGATCAGAAAGTTTCTTCTCTGGAAACTTTTCAAATCTACTAAGAACCTTTGAAAACATACTGGAGTTATTTAGAATGTTAGGTCAGCAACATGCAAGGAAATAAAAGCAAAAACACACAAACAGAAAAAAAAAAAAGAAAAGCAACCCAAACAACCCAAACCTTTTTTCCACACACTCATAGATGACAGTGAACTTCTTTAAGAGTGAGGAATTACCACAGACTTTTTAAAATGGGCTTTTTGCTTTAAACTACCAGACTTCCCATCTGTTCTGTGGTCATTAGGAATGCAAAGAGAACACATCTCACAGTTCCATCACCACAGAGTAAAACTGAACTGTTTAAATGGCTGGGTAGAAGCTTCCCATGTTCCTACAATGGTATTTCCAACTGTCTTTGCCATGTTTGTGACACATACAAGGAAAAACGATGCCCTGAACGACAGGGAAGCTTCAGAGTTACTAAAAGCTTCTTTGTATCAGCTATCAGACACAACGATGTGTCAGTGTAGCACTGCAGCTCATTCTCCTGAACCTGGACCAGGAGCTCAGCGCAAAAGTGAAGAGACAGCGCAAAAAAGAACAGTGTACATTTATTACAAGAGCAACACCTCGGGGTAACAGAATCGACTCCATCTATCATTAATACCTCAGCTGCTAGAAATGAGTGTCAATTTTATGTACCAAGATATTACTTTTATTAATACCTCATAAATCTAACAGGTGCTGGGGAATGCTGAGGTCAGGAAATGACATCTGGCTGGCAATAATCACGAATAAAACTACCCCTTTAAAAAGTAAAGTTAGTTGGGTATGAATCGGGAAAAAACACAAATGCAGAATATAATGGGTGAAATACTAACAGAGATATTCAGGAAGCAATCAAAAGCAAGAGCAGATTTTTAAATACATTAAAAGCTGCCAGACTGAAGTAAAAAGGATTTGCTTGCAACACTATCAGAGAAAAATGGGACATGCAAAACAATTCCTTGTCTTTTACTAAAGATGAGATACTGTGAGACTGCAACAAAGCAACTCTGCCAGGAGACTTCCAGACTGCTGGTGGTTCAGACTGAAAATGGGCACAACTGTGGTTTAAATAAGATGATTTGTAAGCCATGTAGAAGAAATTTCCTAGAATCCTCCAGACTTCTAACAATATAGCAGTCATTAAACGTGTAGGAGATAGATAATAGATGGCTCATTTAAAAATGCGTTGCTTAAATTACATAGGAAAGCAAACATTGCATAAGATAGCATTTGGTGCTGGAGATCCTACGTTAGATTTAAAGAAGACTGTCAGTTTCTACTTTTCCCCATTTCTTCAGGTTTTAAAAATAAAGTTCATGCTTCATAATAATAACTTGCTTTATAAAAAACCCCTCAGAATAAACACCTTCACACATTCTATAAATTAATCCATTTCTTTTGTAAGTTTCGTGCCAATGCTGCCATGGTATTTCTTTGTTCCATTTCAGCAATTACCTATAGCAAAGAAATCCATTCACAATTTTTCTAGTGGATCTTGTACAAGCAACACAAGGCTTTCTTATCTCTCCTTTTATTTTCTCAGAAGTTATTTCGACTGAGAATCTAGTGATGCCAGCCTGGTTTTAAACCACTTTTTGTGCTGATCTGCCTTCTACCATTTGAGGAATGATATAATATATATAATATATATATATATATAAAATACAGTTCTGGTATTTGAGGAACATCAGAAAAGATTCTCCTTAAATATTCTAGGAACACTGAAAAGCCCGTTCTGATTTCTGTGGTAAATGGGGCTTTCTGAGGGTGTTTTATTTTGGTTTGGGGTCTGAGGGAGGCAACCCATGGAAGGGCTGATTCACCTTGACAGCCCCAGCAGGAAATGGACATGGCTTCCCCCACAGGGCTCTGAGGGAGCTTTGGAGGACAAACATAAAAACAAAACCAAAATTCAAATGCACAGAAACAAAACACTCAAAAAAGATGGCTAAAAATGGACTTGCCAAGCACAGGCACCGGGAAGGCTCTGCCGGTCCGTGTCCACCTGTTCGCCGGCCCTGAGGCAAGGCTGAGGGTGGGAACGCTGCCCCCTCACGGCTTCCCGCCCTTTTTCAGGCCTCGCAGGGCGGGAAGAGCCTTCCCCTCACGGCTTCCCTCCTTCAGAAATCCTCAACAGGGTGGGAAGTTGTGGGGCGCAGCTGTTCTTCATTCTTTTGAGGACTTCTGAGGGTGGGCAGCGGTGAGGGGACAGCGTTCCTGCCCTTTTAGAGGCTTTTTAGCCCCTTTGCTCAGGGCTGTTCGGCTGTGAGGGTGCGGTGGAGCCTCTGCTCCTCAGGGCTGCCGAGAGGTGCTGGCGGTCTCCAGGTAGCTTGGTAGGTCTTGGCTGGCTGTGACCGCAAAGTACTTCCTCCCTCCCCTTTCTCAGGAAAGTATAAAATTTTGTGTTTTAAAAGGAGTAGAGCTCTGAGGGGCTGTTTACAGCCTATCCGTGCTGCCTCCCCTTGTGGCTCCTTTGCTTTCGGCTGTGGTACTGGCTGAGGTATGAGGTAACGCCTTTCTTTCTGCCTGTGATTTTATATTTATATATTATTTGTAGAGTGCATGTGTATATCTATGTATGCTCTATGTTTATACCTACATACATATTTGTCAATCTCTAAGGCTGAAGAGAAGACCCTGCTGAGCACTTTCAGGGAGGGGAGGGTTAACCCTGCTTGTGGACCTGGTGTGTGAGGGATAATGGTTTAACTTATATCATATACTTAATAAACCAACTGTCAGGGTGCTAATCAAAGAAATAGCTACTACTAAAGCTTTTCTCTCTCATAGAAGAAAACAAGGCTATGATTTTGGTTTTATCAGACCCCAACATTGCCTTGAGGGAGTGGGGTGGGTTTAAAGTAGCTATTAAAATTATTGCTCAGGAATGAGATTTGATTAAAAAAACAGCAGCCCCATGGCTTTACAGAAGCCTTTTGGTAAAATAGTGCCATTTCAGGTTGTTGTTTGAGCTCTGGGCCCTGCTTTATTGAAGACATTTACTTAGAATGTTACAGATATGAAATGGAAAAGTGCCTCACCTTTTATTATTTGTTATTTTAACAGCAAATACGGGCCACTAGAAGGGAAAAGATTTGCTTGCCCCGCTGTTAAATGTGTATTATTTTTGTGGCACATGAGAGATGGCTCTTACACAGCAGTATGATGTTATTTTTATGATTTCAGGGTTTTGTTTTCTTTGCGATTCCTTCTGGTGATTAGAATTCAGCAGAGACAAGTGCGTGTGTGTCTGTGTTTTGTTTGAGTTTTTGGTTAGTTTGTTTTGGAAGGGGGCCCAAACGTGTCAATTGCTGGTACTCTCTCCCTGAAACTGGCTTACCAAAGCATTCTTTGCCTGGAAATAAACACTTGTAGTTGCTGACAGCCTTCCAGGGGAAGGTCTGTGGTAGCCCTTGACCCTCCCAGAGTTCACAGCTAAGAGGTGTGAGAAAGGCCATCTCCAGTATGGTTTTCCTTCTACAAAAGCAAATTGTAAGTAATAGATATAAGCATTTTATTTGCTGACATTTATTAATCTGAATAAAAATTCATGTTAGAAGGAGAGATTAGGGGAACTGCTTGAAAGGAGAAAGTGTGGGTTGAGAATAAGCATCAAATGGTGTGTAACTTCCATACACACAAGAAATAGTTATATTAGATAGTATTAATGACTTCAGGAAGGAAAGTTTCAGACATGAGCACCACATGTGCATGTGTAGATGGCTCTTATGGCATCAACCAGAAAACATTCAGTGTTAATACTTTTATTACATTGAATTTATAGAGTTATGTTCCATTAAGGGCTTAGGGAAGCTGCCAATATTTGACATGACTTGTGTTTTGTTATGATTAGATCAAGTTTTTAGTATAAAGCTCAATGAATATTGCCAGGATATGTGGCTCCTCTGATTGATTAGTATCCCTCAGTTTTCTCATATTCTTTTGTGTGTTGTAGCTTTTTTACCAAATGGGCTTAATTAGTGCTAATGAAAGTGAGACAAACAATCATGGTCCATTCTTTGTTAAAAGTATTTGTTTTAAGTGGTAATGTGAATCTGTGTGGAAGGTAATCGTGCCCATTGTCTCATTTCAGAGTGCCTGCTTTCAAACAGCTCACTCGGCTTTCAGGAGAATCCTGCTTTGTGCCTATTGAAGGCACTTTTTACAGCCTCTGCTGGCCTGCAGTTTTCAATAAAAGCACAGAAAGAAATGAGTTTGTCCCACGAGATTCAGAACAGCTGAGGTTTGACCCCATGCTTTACTGAAAGTGTGTCCTGTACTTCTTGCCTTATTCATGCTGTGATTTTGTGTGCATATAACAGCCGTAACTCCTCAGTGTTACTGTAAACATCTCAGGTAGGTGCCAACTTCACCACTTGCAGTGTTTGGAAGGAGAGCTTTGTTTATGTTTCTTTGTTGCTCAGCTCCAAAGTTAATACAAAATAACAGATAAAAATGTTTGTGTTCAGCCGCTGTTCCTGGTCTTACAGGGTTACTTCTTTATCAAGGGGCATTTCCATATGTACTGTACATAGATGTGATCCCAGAGATATGGGTACGCAACCAAGAGCGTTTGAATTTTATATTCTTAGAGTTTTTCAAACACTTAAACAGCTCCCACAGCCATGTTTTACTTGCCTATAAGCTGCTTGGAACTTGCTGGAAATGGCAGGCTCCGAGGCTGGAGGTGGGCAGGAAGCACAGCTGGGCCACCAGGTCAGAGGCTTGTTGTCAGTTCATTCAGCGGTTACTGCATTGGTTATTCCTTTTGTGAGGGCGCCAGATTTGGGGGCCCAAACCCAAATACCAAGCTGGGTATTTAACTCCAGGCTGTGAGTGCAAAACCTTTGACTGGAATGCCAGATTTCCTTGTCTTGGCTGTATGATGGAGTACAGTCAATCTGTGGTGCTTGGTAAGATTTGTCCATGATTGATTGTGCCTTTCAGAAAGAGAACATGCATTTTTAAGACTTGTTGGTCTTTGTAAATCTATAGCTTTAATGAATACTGGTTCTTTACCCATTTATGATGTTTATGCATTTATGCCTCACTGTAAATCAATTCAGAGTTATTCAGACCCATTAAAGCAAACCCAGACCTCTCTGGTTTGTCTGCTACAGAAATGGAGACTGGCAGGTCAGTAATGGAGATTAGCTCATTTTCTCCACATAACAGGTTTTAGGAGAATTACATTACATCATCCTGATGTATGGTGACTGATTTTTAAGTCTGGTGTAAACCATGAAGAGTATAAAATCCTTCATGTTTACGCTTCTGTTCTGTGCTGACATACATTAAAGCTGAATATTCATTACAGCTCCTCCCTGAGAAGGATGCAAGTATGTTGCCAGTTTAACACCATTTCTCAGCTGCAGTTTTGGGCAGAAGGATGATCATATCTGTGCGTGCAACATGAGCTTGATGTTGTGTTGCAGACCTTGTTTTGGCGACATCAAATAAGGGTGAATTTCTACCTGTTTTACTTCTCCCAAGTTCGAGGAGAGAAGACAGAAAAAGTTAAGCATTAAAGCAGTGTTTATTTCATCTTTATAAACCAGCAGATAATCCCTTTCAGGTTGATACTTGAAAAAAATGGCTTTAGTGGGTATGTTCTCTATTGAGTAAATAAAAAAGTTTATCTGTTTGCTGAGAAAAGAAGTTATATGACAGAATCTGAATCAGTTCCTTGCGCTTTTTTCCTGGCTGATGGGTGTCTGGCAGGACCTATATTCTGTCTTGCCCATGACTAAAACACAGAATGATATATTGTCTTGTCTTTTATGGCAAATATTTATTCTTGTGTTATTTTATTGCCTAATCTGAGCTGTGCTGGCTTTGCTACCTTTTCCCTGGAGCAGGCATCTTTGCACAGCTCAGCTGAGCTGTTTTGGCTGAGCCAGGCAGGAAGGAAAAGGAAGCTGAGACTCTTAACCTTTTTCTTATCCCACTACAATGGGGAGTGTCCTTGCTGTTCCATCAGGTCACTGTGCTGGACAGAAAGGATGGGTACAGATCCTCAAACAACATTGGCACACTTGGATCCAATTCCACATAGGCTCTCCTCAGAGACATCAAGTATCCAAGGTCTAAATTCATGTAGGCATGGCAGTCTTGTATTATTTCTTAGATTTACCTAGGAATAGGAAAGAGTTGTGTAAAATAAAAACACTAAAAACAAAAAATTGGTGCATCTATTATTGCCCATATTGTGGGGCTGGCTGGTAATGCTGTAATTATCTCATGCATAAAAATCTTGCTTTCAGACAATTGCACACTCTTTCAGCCCTGGTGTAATGCATGAGACTGTCACAAATTATGGGACTAAACTAAATGTGAAATGCTAACTTTTAAAGGAATTGGTTAGCTCTATACAGGGGCATTATTTAATTAATTTGAAAGCATAATAAACCTTTAACTTCTACGATAAAAATGCCTCTGCATAATTGCCAGCTGCTGTTGGGTGTTTTTCTTCAACAAAGCAAAAATTTCTAGAATGTCTAAATAATAAATGTTTTCATGGTTAAGAGCAAGGTTGGAATAAGGTTTGGCATGGTCTTAGTCTTGTTTTGAACTCAGGGTCTAAAACTTATTGTTTCTTTTAAGAATAATAGGCAAATTTTAAATGTACTTCCAGGACAGTACTATTCAAACGTGCTTTGCCTGATTTTTTCCCTAATTTTCTCATTTAAAAAAAAGCCAGATTTTTTTTTTTTTGTTTGTACTTTATTTTTCTCTTAGAAATGCTGCTTTTTATTAAATCTAGGTGTCTTTACATTAGGCTCACAGATGTGCTAGGGTTTAATAATAATCATACAAATGTGTATGTTTTCTCTAACTTGATTGCCATTAAGGATGTGACTATTTAGGGACTAGTTATGAGTGTAATGATTTCTCTAACTTGATTGCCATTAAGGATGTGACTATTTAGGGACTAGTTATGAGTGTAATAGGTGACGGAGTTTTTCTCATGGATTTTGCTATTAGGAAGGAATAATACATTGAATAATGGGGGTACAAGCAACAGCTTTATCTTGGATGCCGTAATTTCTACTTCACTTGGGTTTGCCTGTTGTGCTTTGATGTTATTTAATAGAGATAATTATTGTGGTGCTCAGTGTATTGCATGCCTTGAATGACAAGAGCCATGGTGTATAATGTAGTACTTAGGAGCAGCTTTTGTGTTGTGAAAGTGCCATGGGGGAAAGCAAACCCACTGTAGGAATAAGGAACACAGAGGCTGACATTAGAACAGGTTACATGGCTGTTGCCATTCTCAGCAAACAGAGAAATTTCTGTTCAAATAACAGAATTTTCCAATTGGGGGAACTAAATGTTCTGTTTTATAACTAAATGCACCACAACTATGACTGTAACACTGGAAAGAGAAAACCAGCCAGCTTTTCCAAGATGTGGCTCATGAATCCACTGGGTTAAGAATAGCTGAGTGAATTTATTCTTGGGACAATCTGAAATGAACAGGGAGTTGCTTATTAACAATCCTTCATAGCACACTGCAGAAAAGAGCCATTGTTGATCTGTGTAATGAATCAAGTCAGATTCTGTTGAACAGGTTTGTATCTTGAAATTGAACATTCATCAACAACTGTTTCTAGTTATTCCACACATCAGAGAATGGTAAAATGCCAGTAAAAATTGAGTGATCTGTGATGAACAAGACTCATTACAATATGGTACCTTCTTTATTTCCCTGACTTTGCAGGACTGTTTGTGCCATTATTTCCCTGGATATATTTCCTGTGTTCTGTTCTTCCCAGGCACGGATGTCTGAAGCTGTTGTTTGTTGAGGAATTACCCGGCCTTGCTGTAGTAAGGAGACACAGTTACTGAGGTGTCTGTAACTTTGTTCAAGTCCCTCAGAAGGCTTATTTTGTACCCAATAGTAGAATGTGGCTTTTCCTCCGTGAGAGGCCTCCTCCTTTCAAAGGAGGAATATGCTGATTTACATTTAAGAGGGGGCTCCAGGCTGGGAATGAAGGCAGGATGCTTTGAGGCTCTCATGAAAAACTCATATCTGAGAGTAAAATTTTTCTGGTTTGTAATCTGTCTTAATTGCAGCTCAGTGGCTCCATTCTTGGGTAATACAGTCCTTTCCTGATATAAATATTATATTGCTTTTGAAGTGCTCTTTGTGTTGCTGTGCCACTGAAAGAGGCTGATGGTCCCTAGATAGCACAGGTGGGGTAAAGGAGCTCTTGTGTGATCTTCCAGTCCCTTTGAATCTTGTAGGAAGGATGTGACATGTTTAAATTATCCTGCTGCTCTGGTGATCTTTGGCTTGCAGGCTCTGCTGCAGCAGCTTGGAGTAGTTGAATGCTGCCCACCCCAGCCTAAATAACAGATGTGTGCTTACATATTGGTGATACTAATTGTGAGTGATTTCTTGCTATGGTAAAAAAAATGGGACTGGATATGGCACTCTTTGAATGCAGTCTGTGCAAGAACAATTTAAAATAAATTGTTCTTTCTACCACAGAAGAAAACTGTAACAAAAAATGGACACATTTCACAATATTTTCATCAGTTACTGGCTCCTGTGAATAATTTTGAATCAATTCTAACAACTGAATGTTGGAAGACATGCTGAAGTTCTACTAGGTTCCTGGTGGGTTTAACAAGAAGGAATTTTATAGTTAAGAAGATAAAGTGTATAGTAAAATTAGCCTTTCCTGCAGCAGTCTCCACTACAATTAGGTGTCATTAATAATGCAGTGTTGGAAAAGTTTGCATAAGAAATCCAGAGCATTAATATTTTATTGTCACTAATATGCTTTGATTTCAGTTCATGTTTTCTGACTGGAGCAAGGGAAAAGTGGTTTCTAACAGTGTTTTTTCCATACGAGTAGGCAAATATTAATCACTTGCTCAGGAAACCCCCAGGGGAACTTGCACATGGGCCAAGCTTATTTTCAGGTTTCTTTCTCATTCAGGTTTGCTCTGATTAACATCATGTGAGCCTTTTCCTTTAAATTCAGCATGTAAAATCTTGTTCTGCCAAAGCCCGAGGCACAAATTCCCTGGTTGCGTTTGGAAAGGAATTCTGACCCTACTAATAATCAAAGATTTGACAAATGCCCATGTGCTGAACGTGATCTGAACACAGAAGCTCATTGCAGGTAAGTAATTCCTAACAGCTCATCACTGGAGCCCTTTTCAGCAGCTGGAGGCCTCCCAGCCTCAGGAAATGTTCACCTGTAGAACTTTATCAAAGCAGTCACATGGACTTTGGTGAGGACTCACAGTGGCTGATGGAATTCGACACAGTAAAGGAATCTGTCAAATAGAAATCCAGGCAGAAGGGAGTGGGTTGGTATTTCAGAGTAGAGCTAAGGCAAGAAGATTTGTGCTCTGCTGCTGGATGTACATAAGCTGGAACCTGGCTATGGAAAGCATCAGCAGAAACCAGTACCTTTGTGAAACTAGAAACAGTCATGGGTGTGAGCCCCACAAAACCCTGACTTAAAAACAGGCACAAAACTTGCTTGAGGTCAGCAGGTGTGAGTCATTGGCACAAACAGTCGGCTAGTGTTGGTTTTTTATATTATTAATTTATTCCACACAGGTACTTCCAGTGTTTCCTTCCTTGCTGCGTACTTTGTGTTCAGATGACTTGGAAATAGTGTTAGCTCTGTAATTACCTGCTCTGATCACCAATAAAAACAATAGTCTTATGTCCTATAGTAATCTCAGTGAAGCTATGATTTCATAGCTTTTTAACTGTAGAAAGAGTTAGTGAGACATGGTTTATGGAATTCTACTGCACTCATAAACAAGGCCATTTCTTTGATAGTTAAAAATGTTAGTGCTTTGAGTTGCCATTGAAATGCGGATCCCTTTTCACTGCAGTGATAACTACAACTTATAGTCGTTTACTCTCAAAGTCCTTTGTTACCTCCCCTCAGTTTTTTTAGGGTGACATTTTGTAGAAATAAGTAACAGTCAGAGATCTTTGTGCCAGTGTTAAGCTGTTCTAGCAAGTATTTGATTAAGTTCATGTAGTAATAGTATGTCCATTTTTTTGCCTTAACAGTATTATCTGGTTAGCCTTTTACTGTGTTTCCTTGATTGAAAAAAAATCTTAAAATTTTTACATTACTAAAAGTATTTTTTAGTAAAAGCATGCCACATTAATGGTCTTAAAATGTTATTGTAGAGGGCAATTACTCTAAAGATTTATTTACTCCAAAATGTTCTACATTACCTAATTCATTATTTCCCCCCTTATTGGTGGTCTTGTCAGCATTTAAGGCCAGCATGGCTAATCAGATGTCAACAAAATGTAATTACTACCAAGTGAAAAGTAGTTTTCATCCTTCTGCTTGTAATGAGCCGGATGCAAAGCAAATTCAGCTGCAATTGCAGTGTTCCTCAAGTATGCACCATGAATTTATGGCTTGGGCTTTCCATCACTATGACTGCCTTGGAGAAGGGATTTGAGGTACTGAATGACTTTCTTTTTTCTCTTTGACTCAATTTCATGGGTTAGTCAGCTCCCTGTAGAACACCTGTTGGTTTTATTGGTAATGACTGAACAGTTTTCTGAAGTAAAAAATTGAAATATTAGTTTTTATTAATCTGTGCCTGGTTAATTTTTTGTCAAGTCCTCTATTAGTGCATTAATAGCAATTCTATGTTTTTTATTTCTAACTTTACTTTTCAATTCTGAATATATTTCTTTTTGTTAAGAAAAATCCCTAAGTCCAGCACCTTTCTGAGCTTTTATTGAACAGGGAAATCTGTTTCTCTTTGTGGAACTGTTTTTAGTTATTCTATAGTTTTGGGGACTGAAGGAAGTGTTGAAAGCTTAACAGCATGGGATGTTTTTGAACATCATCAGTTACTGAATCATATATTGACATTACTGGATGGACACAAGGACACTGGAACTTAATACTTGAACTCCTTTGCACTGTGACTGTGTCACAGCCTGTCCAAGAGCTGGGCGTGCTCCTGGTGACTTGGTGAGCTCACTGACATTTAGGAGGTTCTCAGTCATTTCTTGTCCATCTCTGAACAAACCCATTTGCTACCATAAGCCTGTAACCATGGAAAAAGAAAAGCTAAGAGCTCACAGATAACACCCTGCTGATGTATCTGATGCTTTTGGAGGTAGTGCCAATGAGTGTTTCTAAGCAGACTGAGGCACTGTCAACTGAGCACTTGAACAAGAACACCCCACCTATATGAAAATAATCAACTTTTATCTCAAGGCACATAATTACAAAGTGATACACTTGCTTGTAGCAGGATGTCTTAATGATGACAACTTGCTCTTATGGAGCATTCAGAATACATAAGTTCTCTTTGTATTTTCCCCCCTCACTGTATCCATAGGAGGTCTTTCAACAAAAAGAATATTGTGACTTTCAGATCATACCTTACAGCTGGTACAGGCTATTGGCCAAGATTTGGGAAATTACATAAATGAGCTCTGAGATGACAAAAAGAGGTGTGTGGCAATTTGGGTGCTGGTTTGCTAGCACCACTGGTGTGTGTCAGGAGTTCAGGTCAATGGAGGTGGAAGGAGAGGAGTCTGTGGGGGCCTCAATATCCTGCTCTTAGTAAAATATGGAAAGGTAAGAAGATGGTTCTGTTTTGGTTTTTTAATTTTTCTGATTTACAGTCACCTGCTGCTCTTTGTACTTATGTATATTTTGCTTCTGAGCACCTTAAATACACAGCCCAAGGTTTGCTGAGTCTTTGAGCAACAATAACTATGCTGTCTGGTTTTAATAAGTGCAATTAATCATCTCTCCAGAGCATGCTGTTAAATCTATCGCTTTCTAGCTACTATGACTACTATTTTAAGGTGAGTGCCATTGTGAGTGTGAGCAAAGCTCTGTTTTCTGCTTGCCACTGTTTTTAATTGCTGTAGCTGTGCCAGAGTTGACTTCTGATGTGATTGTTTCACTGAAATGGCTTGTGTTATCCCCTGTTTCTGTTTTGGATGGCCAGGCTAGCCTCAGTATTTTATTGAGGTTTTATAAGCTGAACTGTGTTGTCTAAGCTGAAGAACTGTCACATGAAATAACATTGTGCACCTCACTGGTGGTTACCAGTAAGAAGTTTCTGGAATGGGAGTGTGAGGAAGAATGGCAACTATTTAAGAAAATGCCTATCTCCCCTCACCTGCATACTAAGGGCCAAATATAATTGGGTTCAGAAGTTGTGTATTAGAGAATTGCTCTATCAGAGTCAGTTTTGCAGGTCTTTTCTGAGTCTCCACGCTGGTCTCCCCAAATTTTCTCCCTTTATGCTGCTTGCATCTAACAGTGTTTTACTGAGTGCTACACTACTTTTTAAGATGATGAACAGAAATTAAAAGAAGAATTATTGCAGTATGACTACATAAGAAATTGTTTTCCACCCATCTTGTGTAGTTAATATTTAAAAAAAGAAGTGTGTGTGTTTTCAGATTTCAAAGCCACCTAACATGTGAAATTACGACTTGCTGGTATCTTGATAGAAACTCATTCAGTCAGGCAGCTGAATGACAGCTGAACAGAATTCAGCTGGACAATTTTCACTTGGAAAGTAACCTGAAATCCTACCAGCATGTCACAAGAATTGTAGCATCATGTGCAGCAAGATGTTTGTTTTTATTTTTTGTTATGGTAGAGGTTTAAAAAAGTCTTTTCACACAGACTGTTAAGTCAGGCCTGCCAAGCAGTCCTGAGGTGCTGAATACCCAATGTAGGGGAATGTAGGAGCACAGCTTGTGGTAACTGGGAGTGGGGCTGGAGCCTCCTCCCCAATGGGCTGCAGCTGTGCCAGGCAGGTGAGCAGCACTGAGGGTAAGGACCCATGGAGTGCCCGGGGCACTGACCAATCACCCAGGGGAGCAGAGGGCACACAGGTGCTGTGCATCAACAGGAGGGCATTAAAGGCTGGGCTGAGGAACAAGAGGGGCAGATCCTTGCAGCCTTTGGGAGGGATAGTGTGTTGTTGTATGGTCAGATGCCTGAAGCCTTCTGATGAGATTGGTGTTACTCTGGGTGGGTGAGTGCTTAAAGCTTTCTGAAATTGTCTGCTGATTCTCTGTGTGTTGTGGCTGTGTGCTGCAAGAGAGGAAAAGTATCCAAAGGAGAGACACCACACCTGCTCTTCAAAGAACAAGAAAGGCTGGTAGTAAAGGTGGAAACAGAGTGCTGTACTCTTTTCCAGCATTCTGTCTTTGTTTAACACCTTGGAGATCCCAGTAACCCAAGATAAAAAAAGTTAATTCCAAGAGTGTTAAAGGATTTTTTTTCTTTGGTTTTACCCTTCAGTTAGGTAAAATGAGGAACTGGAAGTTCACTGAACGCCATGAGTTTGTTTGGAGAATGTGTAGAAATATTGAGTTCAGCTTTAGATGCTCACCAGATCTTAATGAGTGTTATTTGTTGTCACATTTTGTAGCATATTAAATTATTGCTGTGGTGGGTTGTAGAATAGAAGTGCTGGAGACTGGCAGAAAAATGGGAGAGAGAAAAGAATTACAGCTTTCCAGATGAAAAACCAAATATGTGTGTCCTCCTTCCAGAGAATTGTACAGTTGGTGAATTATAATGAATTGGAATTGTAATTATCATCCTGGAGTCTCAGTCCAACAGGAAAATCATAATCATCCCATTCATCTGGAAGTAATGAAATTAGAATCAATTTCAGATTGATTCAAATTGACAATCAATTTCAGATTCAGGATGGCATGTTGAGCCACTCAGATACCTTTAACCTCTTATGTTTCTCATAAGGCATACCTCCAGAGTGTGTTACACACTCGTGGATTTAGAATTATCTATGTAAGTTGAAGATCTGCTTTTATATTTTTTCCAAGCATTAACTGTGCAGTTATTAATCAGATAATGGAGAAGCACAGTACTGCTTAAAAACTGTTTGCTGTGGAGTTCATACCACTTTGCCAGTGTTGGCTTCTTCTGGTTTAAAACTGCCTCTGATTTTCCTGGGCAATCAGATGAGTCCCCATCTTACTGAAGAGAAACTGGCCCCTGTGCTCTCTCTCTTCCCAGCACCACAAGTCTCAGCTGGGGAAGGCAGAGAAGGAGATCAAGCCAGATGTTTATGCTCTCTAGCAAAGTGCTGTAAGAACTTGGGAGAATGTGAATACATCTCTTGTGTATTGAACAGAAAGCAAGTCAGTCACTGTTTGTGTGCAAGAAGGCAAGTATCCCTTAGTCCCTGCAGCAGAGTGACCTTATGAAGTGCTGGGATTCCCAAATTCCCAAGAGGTACAGGCATTGTTTTTCCTCCCTGCTCAGTTTTTCATGTTGCAGGACTGAAGCATGTCATCCATGGGTGCATGCTACATATCCCTTACTTTGGCATTTTCAGTGTGTGGAAGAGGAGGGGTTTGTGTACTGACAATGCCATGAGCTGAGCTGCTGAGCATTGAGTCATATGTCAACATCTGAGTGCTCACCTGAGCATGAACATGAGTAAAATGACAACAGGTGCCTTAGAATGAGAGAGGCTCAGTAGGGTGCAGTAAATCATCTTTATGCAGATGGCTAAAAGTCATCCTGTAATCCCATTTTGGGACTCATTCACTCAGTGCTACTCTCCCTTGGTGTACACTGACCTGCTTTCTATCCGAGGCTGTATTTTCTCATATGATCTGGTCTGAAGCTGCTGTCTAGGCACTAGTGGGCTACTTTTTGGGAGAGGCACTGGGAAGGAAGGAAAAGTAGATCAGCTGTGTTTGCAGTCTGTCTCAGTGACAAAATGGGCTGCGGTGTGTCTGAATTGCTGCTGGGTAGCTGTGTAAGGCAGCAGCAAGGTGAGCAGGCTTAAGTGACTGCAATGTCACTCAATGTGGTGCCTCTGAGCTTTGATGTGAGTGGTCTTCCCAAGTGTGATAGCAAGTCAGGAGCTGAAACCTTTGAAACTATTTCCCCAGTGTGATACATCTCCCAAGTATCTGGGATATCAGATATTAATATTAGGTGTACTGTCTCAATGAGCTTGTTCAGATGCTCAGTTTGCTTGGGATGATGAATCATATTCCTTATGATGCTGAGGTGTACATCAATGTTCATGTGTAGCTTACATGATATCAGCAGTAATACTTCTCTGCTTTGCGTCAACAGACAAAGAGCAACACAATGGGGTTGAGGTTTGCTGCTCATTACAAAAGCTAAGTGCTCTGATTTAAGAGATCCTTGGCTTTTACCAGGTGCTTGGAAAAGTGATAGGCAAGAGGCTTCAACATTGCCTGCTCCAGGAAACATTTGATTCTTAACATGAGCAGTGCTCCTTTAAATCAAGTCCACTTGTGTTTTTCTTTTCCTCGGTCTTCCTCAAACATGGTTTTGTAACTTGTGTCTGGTCCATAGCGTTAGCTCAGAGGTTAAGGTCTCCTTTTAGTGTGCCCATATAGTACAGGGGAAAGCTGACATCCCATGTATAGTGTTATGAACAAAAATTCTGCTAATTTTTTTGTGAGAAAAAGGTTACCACTGTTGCTGCTGGGGTGCTGCTTGTGTGTTATGGTAATTACGGGTCGTTGTCGTTAATAGTTTTTTTTGTACCAGTAAAAGCCTAGCTGGGGCCGAGTTAATGGCTCTTCTCTGGGACAGTGAAGGGTGGGGACCTCCCCAAACAGTGAGGAGGAGAGACTTGGGGGGGAAGATATGCAAAATAACTACAGGACCAGCATACCATGAGAGGCTACTGCTTCTAGCTTGCTAAAAAAGACCCCCAAACAATGAGCCAACCAAGAGTTGAGAGATTGGAGTGATGTCTGGACGTGAGGAACGGAGTGCTGAGCCTGCAGAGATGCTGAACACCTTCGTCGTCCCTCTCACCCTGAGCACGGGAGTCGTCCCGAAACCGGGAGCGGACGGGGCGAAGCGGCGAACAGCAACATCTGAGGGGTCACCACGCCCTAAAGGCTCCCACGAGGAGCGGACCCCCAGCTCTGCCCCTGGTTGACAAAGCAGTGCATATCCTCCTCCTCCCCATTGCCCTGGGAGAGACGATGGGGAGCTGCAGACCCACCGAGCTGCCCCATCCTGAGCTGATCACTTTTAATAAAGGCATTAAAAGGAGAAAAAGTCTCCTGCCCTGTTCATTTCATATAGCATTTGGTTGCTGTTATAGGGAAACCCCTGCTAAATACCAGTAAGGTCAGAGTAGTGTCTGTTTGAATGTATGCTATAAAGCAGTTGTTATAATTGGTACTCATTAGACTCTCTATTGACAGAGTTGTGAAGAAGACAAGTAAGATTTTTTTTTCCTGTTTTTGTGGTGTCCTTTGCTGTGATAAAGCCATTGGTACATGGTTGGTACATTTGCACTTCTTAATTTTTTTTTCCAGGCCCTTCAGCCAGGAATCTTTCACCAATGTACAAAGTACTAAAATACTTTCTAGAAGAAGCTATCAAACAAAGAATGAATAATTTACCATATTAGACAATTATCCTGCCAAGGCCATTGTGTGATCAGACACCTTGCTTGGCAGGAGTGTCTCCACTTGATAAGAAAGCCAATTGGGTGTTCTCTTCAGCACCAGGAACTTGTTCACGGCAGAATAAGAGTAGTTGAATATAACTGTACTCAATAGTAAACCTTATTTTGGGTCATAATCCTATAAAAATAGGAAAAAAGGCATCTGTACACTTTCGTGTCAGATATAATTCCAATTCACTAATATAAAATAAGTAGTTGAGCTTTCATGACACTAAACCTGCAGCTGTTTGCTCTCCAGTATCTTAGATTAACGCTTGAAGAGTTGTCTTTGTTACTTGGTAATGTTTGCATCCTTGAGTTCAGAAGGTTTAAGGTAGCCGAAGGAGGCGAATGAAGCTTAAACTGCTGGTATTGTTTGACTTGACTCTAAAATTGCAGAACAGGAAATATTTGGGCAAATGGAAACTGGTTTTGTTTAGTGTTGGTGTCTTTGCTTGTATAAACTACCCTCCTTTTCAGACAGTAGACTGCTGAACTTTCCAGCATGTGTGCAATTTAAAATTTTCTTTTTTCACTGCTGTCACTGATGGTCTCTAGTATTTGTTTCCTGCCTGCACCCATTTGTATTTCTATAAAAATTCATTGATGTGTTTTTTCTTTGTACTGCCTGTAAGTCTACATCTTTCACTTTAATAAAGTGCAGTACTTGAGGTGACTAGGGAAGGTTACAGAAAATCATAAGTGGTGTTAGCTTGAAGGTACTTGAAGGCTGTCAACAAATCAGTACAATCAGTGGAGCAGTCATGCTCACTCTCAAGAAGGTGCCATTTTTAAAGTATTCTCCTGGCCTATATTCCTGCCAAACAGTGTAGAAAGGAGTAATTGTTATGCTGAGCTAAATTGTGGCTCTTAACATGGATTTTCTCTTAACATTGCTTCACGTAAGGTGGACGACGTGCTAAGATTTTGAAGCCAGTCTGAAAGGGAAAAGCCTGGTTTAAACAACACTGATTTGTCAGGGACTGGTGGAAATAAGTTTAAAAGGCTGTATGAAGTGTAAGAATACCAGGCAGATTTCAACAGTTCTGAAATTTCAGTCTAGTTGAGACTGAAGGTCTCTGGGGTTGGTGTGTTGGGTGTGTTTTGCCTCTTCCTAATCTCAGTTTAAATGGAAGAGAAAATTTCTGCTCTTGGTGACTGCGGTCAGTGTGGTTTTGGTTATTCATGCAGCTGCAATTACAGAGCTTGTGTAGTTTCAGATTTTAGGGATTGACATCCATGTCTACCATTGCAGTCACACTGTTGGTGTAGTCACTAAATGTTTACTGTAGTCCCTGTGACTTTAGGCTGTTGCCATATCAAGACAGTAAGTACTTTTTTGGTGGCTTACAATTTTGATGCAGAATTGATTTGTTTTCCCCCAAAATTAGATTTTTCTTTTCTAGCTTCTCCCAGTTTAAGTTGAGCTCACTTGGTTTCTTGAATGAAAATTTATTAATTTTTCCATACTTGGTTAAATGCAAAAAAGAACAGGCCTAGCTGTACTGGGACTGTATATATAAAAAAAGGATTTGATATTTAAGTATTAAAGTTTCCAGTAGAATCTGAATGGGATTTTTTGATTAGTTGTCTAATTAGCTGGTTCTGCCACCTGAGAAAGGAGGTATTTTGTTTGCTTTTTCATGTAATTACTGAATATGATATATCCGGAATTATTTAGAACAGTTTTGCTGGCTATTGGTTTCAAAAACAGTGGGTATAGTGGCAGAGGGGCATTCTTAAATAATAAAGTAGTTCCTTTTATGATGAATAAGAAAAAAGGGACATTTCTGTTTACTTCCATTTTGTTGACATGTTACCTGAAAGAAAAGCATAGGGAGAGGGCTTTTGCCCCTTGTCACCGAGCTTATATTGAGTAATTTATTAATATAAGCCCTTTTTGTTTGGCTGATGTCTGCTGCCATGGATTCTATAACCACTTCTGGCCGATTGGAAGGGAAGTGTGTTTTGGATCTTTTCCTTTCTGGTAGACAGGTATAAGAGAAAAGTGGGGCTGGATTATTGTTTTTTAGCTACATCGGTGGTGGTGAGCTCTGACCAACTGCTGCATGCCTTGAGTTAGGAGGAAGAAGGGATTTATTCTCTTTGCTTTGTTTGTCTTAGGCTTTGAGGACTTTCTGTGCTCTGATGCTGCTTTGTGTAATGCCAGGAGAAAGGGAAGTGGTGGCTGAGTGTGGCAAGTTTTGATCTTGAATAAGGTCACCACAGTTACCAACAGATCCTGAATCCCCAAAATGTAAGGTACATGTTCAGCTGATGTTTTATAACATCTTAGGTTGTACCAGTGAATAATGAAGGAAGCTGGCACTGAATTAAACATTTCATGGCATAAACATTGTCCTTTATGGGAAACATTGCAGAAATGTATGGTGCAGTTCTTCACAAGCTCCTGTTTCCTTTTCATGATGGTGGCTGTGGAGAACTCCAAGTTTTAGACTTGATTGTCACACTTGTGGCTGGGGTTTGCAAGAAATGACTGTGGTTGTGTGCATCCCTTTGCAGGCTGTAAACTTCAGAGCTTTATCTTTTCCCATACTTCGTTGCTTATGATAAAAGAAAGAGAAATGTGTTTTTGCCAGGCACAATACTGTATAGCAGATTAGGCTGATAAAAAATTCAGTAACATGGCATCATCTCTTTTAAATATTGGAGATGCCATAATGAATCACTGGATTTCCTATGTAAATTAACAGTGTATTTTCATGTTCTATCCTTGTAGCTGTGACTTATCTTCCAACAAGGATAAAAATGGGAAAGAATTTTGTTTGCCTTTTTTTAGCATGGCCTCTCAGCCTGTCAGTTGACCAGCACTAGAAGTCCTGGGATGTAATCCAGGTGTTCTTAGAACACAAATCTCTTGTAGATGACAAATGCTTAAAAAGCCCCTGAAGGCAGGAGGCATAGGAGAAATTGACTTTTTTTTTTCTCCAGTTATTCAGGAAGGTAAGTTAATGTGTCATAGCCCCTGTTTCATAATCTACCTTTAATTACCATGGTACATGTAGTTTTACATGAGTTTTAACATGTTACTTCTGCTAAAGCAAGCCCCAGTACTGAGTGATAGAGCTCTTGCCTTGGGAGCCAGCTGGTTCCTCAGGACAAGGGCACATCACCCCCAGACCATGAATGCTTCACCAGGAGACGTTATCCTGCTTACTGGGCCTTCTGGGCCTTGACATCCTTACAGCAGTAGATGGCTGTGCTTGTCAGTCCCCTCTGATGTGGAGAATTATGTGCAGAGGTGTAAGTTGCTTTGAAGATGGAAAGGCAAAAATGTAGTGCCCTCTGACCTACAGAGCAGAGTTATATTTTCCTGGAGCTGTAGTTATGAGGTGTTGCTCCTTGATGAGGATTTTGAACTGCAAAAAGGGGTGAATATTCCAGCAGAGATGACTTTTGAACTGTAGACTGCCCATGTAGCAAGCTCTGTGCATCTTCTGATAAGCTGAAGAATTTGAAGGTAAATTCCCACCTCCTTTATGGAACAGAGATCTGAGTCTTCTCATGGGTCTTCTGCCATTTTACTTTGTGGACATGTGTTACATGACTTGTGAGGGTTCCTCAGGGTGAGCGATAGACGAGAAACTTGCTTCATGATCAGAAGGCTGGATTTATTAATTTATGATATATGATACGTTAAGACTGTGCTAATAGGAATAGAGAGAAAAGTTCAGAAACTGCTAAGCTAAGAATAGACTAGGAATCTAAAAACAAGAGAGCTCTCTGTGAATCTGTCCCCGAGCTTGGTCCTGTGATTGGCCCTTAATTGTAAACATGGAACATGAGCCAATCACATGTCCACCTATTGCATTCCACATCAGCAGATAATTATTGTTTACATTCTCCTTCTGGGGCCTCAGCTTCCCAGAAGAGGAAAACTCCTAAAAGAAAGGATTTTTATGAAAGAATGTCTGACAGACATGTTGCTGTTCTGAATGTTTGCTGAAGTTTTAGCTATGGCTTATATTGTGTGAAAAAGCAATTTTTTGTGTGTTTCCTTTACGTAAGGAAATGCTTTGCGTGCTATTTGTCAGTGTGTTTAAAAAAGTTAAGTTGCTTTAAAATGAACTTCATATATTCGTGCTACTACATCATTCAGAACTTGTGTTTTGGTGAACCTTGGTTTCTTTCAAGGAATTATTTTTCATCTTCTGGTTAAAGTGTGAGAAATTCAGGGTAGAACCATCCTAGAAGGTTTTCAGTGACTGTCATCTGTAGAACTGGAGAGGTAAAAGCTGATACCATGCACATTTCAAGTGATTCTAAGAGTAGCGTACTTCATCTTGAGATGAATAAATTATTTTCACGTGAAGCCTACCGTGTAACTGCAACGTGCAGTGGGTTAGCAGCACGTTTGGTGCCTACCCTTGGCAAGACCCATCTAATTGCAACAGGCGACCTATTGAGATGAACTCAACCTAGACTCAAGTTGCTGATTTTTTTTGTAAGTGGAGAAAACGTGGTTTTGTTTTTCTCTGGAAGACTGGAGAAGTGCTGCTGTCATTGCCAGCACTATCAAGGACATGTCTTGTTCAATTTGTGACTTGTCCAGCATTGAACCAGGCTCTTTGAAATGATTGACACCTGTAAATTAAGTCCTTGTGTTCTGAGCTTGTACCATCACTGGTAATTTAATTACATAGAAAGGTAAGAGCTTGGTTGGAGAAATATTAAGATAGACATGAATGGAGCAGTGAGATTTTTGTCACATCACATTTTTTCTGTCTCTAATTCATCTCAAGTTGTTATCACCAGCCCTATCTTGACACAAACTGCTTAGAGTAATTGCCAGAGTTTGGCTGCTTCATAGCTCTGTTTTAATGCAGTTTGGATTACTGAGGTTTTGGATGGTTTTCAAGATGGTGTCTTTCAGGAAGTGTGTGCCAGAATAATTGGTGCATTATTTCTGCTTCCAATCCAATGTTGTCTAGGTCTTGCAGATTTAAGGAACTAAACTTGAGCCTAAGCTTGTGTGCTCTTTCCAGGGTGAGATCAAGTGAATGGAATGGGTTGAGACAAGTCCATGCCTTAAACACATGTGAAATCCTGTCTGTCAGACATGGAATACCAGGTTAGCCTTTGGAGGGACCCATTCCTGGTGTATCCCCAAGGGCTGCAGCCCATGGGGAGGACCCCTGCTGAGGCAGAGGCAAAACATGAGGAAGGAGCAACAGAATAGACACTTGACTGATTAATCACAGCCCCTCATTGCTCATGCCCTCTGTGCCACTTGGCTGTGGGAGGGGGAGGTGAAACAATAGGGAATGAGGGATTGAAATTTGACCCGGAAAGAAGGGATGGTGGTTGGGAAAGGTATTTTGCTTTTTTCATTTCCCCTCATCATCCGTCTTTATTTTTAATTGGTGGTATGTCAAACCCATTTATCCTTACATCTGTTTTGCCTGCGATAATAAGTGGAAAAGAATCATCCTGTGTTTATCTTGACCCATGAGCTTTTTCATGTTATCACCCTGTTCTGCTGTGGAGAGGGAGTGAGAGAGCAGCTGGGTGGGGTTTGGGGGGTCCTCATATCTGAACAGGGTCAACCCACCACAGCCATTTGAGGATGAGATGAATGAATATATTTATATAGGGTTTTTTAAGGTATTAGCCCTTAGATTCAGTGTACTCCTGCTTGGTAGGCTCAGTGTCACAGTCATAACTTCTTTTTTTATTGCTGGTCCTAAAGGTGTAGCCTTGAAAGGAGAGAAAAATCCCACCTTCCCTGAGCAGACAAGTGTAATTGGAAACCAGGTGATATTTACTGTTCTCTGCAGCAGGAGAACTTTGTCTCCCAACAGATCTGCAGCCTCATGACAATCAGTAAATTTATCTAAAATTATGATTGCCATTTCTTCAGTTACTCTGAAGCAGGAACTAGTTTCTATGCAACACAAGTGGCATGGGTGGTGAAGTTGGCATCCAAGCAAATTTTAGGTGTTTATAGGGTTTTTGTAATCAGCTAATTGTCAGTAGTTTTTCTGAACAGTAGTCAAATGTGTTCTGAAATTGTGTTGATTTTTGGAGTAGTGCACCTTTTGCAAATTGTGTAGCACACAGCAAGTGCTGCATGGGAAATTGAACATTAGGAGCTGCAGAAACTGAAGAGAAGATGTGGCATTCTTTTTGTTGTCAAGGCACCTATACTGAGATTGCCTTTATTCTGTTGGTGCAGACTGAGCATGGCTGTGAAACACAATGGAATGGGGCATTAACTGGATGATGAACTGTTGTGCTGACATGCCAATACTAAAAAGATGATTCCTCTTATGTAGTTCAGGATAATCCTGGAGGTTTTCTGAGCAATTACTGGATTCCCACATTCATTGCTTATGTATGGCACTTGCCTCAGGAAACTCCACAGAGATCTAATGAAATGGTGAAAAAATAATTTATGCCTACCACATAATATAAATTATTGTGCAGAACAGCCATTCAGTTTTCAACAAAAAAAAGAATAGTTCCTATTTAAAATACACAGTTCTATGAAAACAGTGCTTTTGAGTGTTTTCTCTCACTGAAAGGAAATTTTAATAATTAGCTCAAAAACCGAAGTTAATATTTTTGTGTTGTGCAAAAGAAAAAAGAAATCACATTAGGGGTGCACACTTCATTATAAAAATGCTCTCTAAGCAGTTCATGCTCCTAAAATGTAAAAGAGGAAGTGGCCTATATTATCAAGTTCTTCACAGCTCTAGATAGAGTAAAAAAATTAATATTTTTGCCAAGGCTTAATGCTGTGAAAAGTTATCTTGATTGGTATCACCTTTTCACTTCGGTTGGAAGCACATCCACAGTAGCTATTAATCTCTGTTTCATGGTGGTTTAAATAATAAACTTGAAGATGTAATTGTTAGCAAAATTTCTGCTGTGTCTCTGCACAAGACTGCTACAGCTGAACATATGGTGGCATTTAAACAATTGCTTATTTGTGCATTTCCATCAACAACACCAGCAAAGCACTTAAGTGATTGCTGAAAAAGCATTTAGTATTGAAAACTAAGAACTGTGACAGGACAGGAGTGTTGGAACTGGATGGTTTTCAAGGTCCGTCCCCACGCAAAGCATTTTAAGGTTCTGTGATTCAAGTCTGTGGATATGGGAAGAGCAGTTAGACCAGTTATACCAAGAGTTCCTCGATGCATTTCTATGAATGTAGATTACCAGCCTATTAACTCCCCTGTTTTTCAGTAAGTCAGGCAGTCATCTTGTGTAGTATTTTAAATTGCAGCAGCCAAAAGTGGTAAACCATCAATAAGGCTTACTGTCAAGCTGGGGTATGAAATGGCAGGTTATGACTTGCATGTGAAGATACAGGTTTTCAAATTTAAAGACAATATTCCCACAGGCAAACCAATATAAAACAGCAAAAATCAATTTTTCTTCTATGTTTTTTCTTCTCCCCTTTAAAGTGAAACACAGCCCTTGCCTTCAACAGGCAGAAGTAACTAAGTTGGTCAATACCATAGCACTGTTCTAATGGTACTCTTTCAGAGCCAGCTCTGTGATAGTTTAAAAAGGGCGTGTACTTATAGAAGGATAGTTTCCTGAGTCTAGTGCATTGTTTGATTGTACGCTTAGCATTAGTGGGTTAGTGCATGCTAATTTTCAGGGAAAAGACAAGTCAGAACTGTTCTTTAATGTTCTTGAAGTGAGGAACTGAAATCCTATCGCAGTTCTGTGGACATCCAGACCCCTTTGAAATCTCAGTTGACAGACATATCCCTGGGGAGATGGCAGAAAAAGCTGTTGATATTCTGAGTGAAATATAGGAAAATGTGTCAGAGCTGGCTGCAGGTCTGTGAGTCACCAGTGAGTAGTGAATTGCTGTGTTGTGATCACAGCAGTGAACGAGCTGACTGAAAACCTGTGCAGGGAGATGAAGGGAATATAAATGGCATCATAAAGCAGCCCCTCAGAGATGACAAAGCTATTCCTGAGCCAAGCAGGTCATGGAACGCAGGCACAGGATTGTTCCAGTGCAGGTGTAATGTTCCCCCTGGCCCAGGAGGCAGCCTGGGTTCCCCTGCACTCAGGTGTGTGGCCAGGTCCTATTTTGCATGGTAGAACAGGCAGGAATGTCCACCCTGTCCACGTGGCTCTGTACCTTCACAGAACTGGCAGCTACTCTGGTACCTGCCTTAGTGGTTCCCTGCTCTTAGCCCAGGTGTTAGCAGGGAGCTGAGGCCTCAAGGGGAAAATGAATGTGGTGCACTGAGCCACTACTTTGTCTGATGAGAGGGCATGGGTGTGGCTACTGATATGTAGGGACAGCTGAGTACCCAAAATGTGAAAGGAGGCATAATGGGGTTTGTTTGTAAGCTACGTCCTAAAGTGTTAATCCTAAAATGCACTAAACTGATTACTGGCAAGTAAATGGTTTTGTGATCAAATGGAACACCCTTTGGACAATATACAGGTGTATAGAAATCTTCAGACAATATAGATTCTTTTCAGATTTTATTAAGACAATCTGAAGGAAGAGCAGGATGAATTCTTGTTTACTGAGGTGTTCATGCTGGCTTTGTCTTTCTCTGCTCGATTATGTGCATTAAAAACAGTCCTCATATTTTTCTGCTAAGTTCTGGCTTACAGTACCTTGTGTTATACAATTTTACGGTGTTGCATATGTTCCTCTACTGCCAGTGACATCAGGGAATTGGAAGTGTTACACAATGCTGTCACCTGGAGGTAAGGAATGATGGTATTGGAGGCTTAGAGTTTAAAAAGAAGAGGTTTTCTCTTTTATTTTAGCTGGTCTTAATGGCACATCTGACTTTGTGTTTGGATTTATTTTGTTATATTTCAGTAAAATGGAACACGGAAAATCATTGTTTCCCCAATATTCAGGTAGTAGCTTTACTGTTAGAAGACTGTTGTTGAGATCCCTCACTTGCATAATTGAACTTCTGTCATGTGCATGGCCTCAGCTGCAGGTTTGGGTGTAATTGCCTTATCCAGGATCAAGAGATATTTAAACGAAAGATTAGGTATACATTCTGCAATTTTTAACTGAGCAATTTAGTTACATCTGGTTCTGTTAGTTATGACAAACATAGGAGATGTCACTTCACCTACATGATTTGTACACTGTTATTTTTTTGAGGTGATCCATTAAGGAGAGAATTTTATTATTGTTATTGGCAAAACCTCCAACCTATTAAACTAGAAAAACAGGGGGCACTCGTGCTGTGTGAGAGACTTTTAATAAGAAGAAAAAAAATCAATCTGGAACTTCACAGGAAGGCACCAAAGCTGCACATAGTGATCTGAAAGGTAGAAATGGCAAATTGGTTTCAAGGAAATGAAATAATTCCTTCCCACTTTGAATATACTACATTATTATTGGGAGTTGAGAAGTCAAGTTATTTAGCTGTGTTAGGAAGAAAATACTGCATCTTTGAAAGTTTTGTTTTTGGTTTTGCTTCTTTTTCTCATTATTGACCTAAACACCTCAGCTGCTTTGTAGTTTTACCTCTTGTGAAATCCTGGAAAAATTTATCCACTGTTCAGAACTTCAGATGAGGAAAGAAATTACATGTCCTGAATAATCCCATAATAAACCAGTGAGAATCTAAGAAGGTAGCTTTTGTTTAATGGAATTAATGGGTTTCTCTACTGAGACATATAAGGCAGATCTTTTCCCAGGTATGAGCTGAAGATTGGATTCACTTCGGTTAATGCTGCTGAATTTGGTCACAGCGATTACAGGAGCCTTCCAGGTGGTGGCCAAACCAGAAAAGGCTTTAACATTTTTCAGGAAACTTTTATTGATCTGCACTGAATTATAACATCCTTTGAAGGAAAAAGAATTATCTAGTCTTCTTCCAGATGCAGAGTTCTTCCAGAGTTACTTTAAAAGGTCCAGGTATTAAATCTGGGGATTTGAGAAGGTGTGTGAGGCAGATACTGAATTAGAAAAATGTTTCCATCATCTGATTAAATGTACTTGATGTTATGGTTGATTTCCCCATGATATTTAAAGTTCCTATTTCTGGTACTTTATCAAGTTACTGGAATTGCTTGGTGGGAGAAGTGCGCAGCAATTTGGCAGTTGTGCTTTCACAGAAAGCACTGTCAACTTTTTCAATTCAGAATGAAGAAGACAAACGGCAGAGGTGGCAGAACTACAGGTTTGCTGGAGCTCACATTTTTCCATGCAGTTCACATTTAGCCTGCTAATCCTCAGAAAAAACCACAGGTTACTGAGCAGTGTCCTGTGGACCAATACACAGTGAAAAGCCTTTAATAAGGGGTGTGTGTAAATAGCTGTGGCTTAATTCCCATACGGCAGCATTATAATAAATTTTTTCCCTAAGGTATAACCTTGTATGTATATATCCTAGTCTTCCTTGATTTTTAAAATATGGGGTTTATACTTTTCAGTTTAACTATTAAATTAAGGCATTTATTTTATCTTTTCCCAGAAAAATGTGGAATATCACATGTACCTTATGGGGGCAGAAGCAAGCTGGAGAGCTGCAGAGGCTATCACCTTAGATTTCAGCAGAGATAAATGTGCTATGTCTTCATCAGAGATGCCAACAATTCAGAGGAGAGGAGTCTGTCACAGGCATTGGGATTTGAGGTTATTATCAGACAAAGACTCCTTTAGAAGGGTTGGCAGAGTGTGAAGGAAATTATTTTCCTAGTGACAATTAATCAAGTATCAGGACAAACTGCATCAGGGTGGGATTACCTAATCCAGAGGTACTCCTCTGCTTTCCAGCTTTCCCATCAAGAAGCAACCTTAAAGAAATCTCTTCCTTCCAAGTGTTTGTGCATTAAATCACTGATGTAAGTGTTCTGTCCCCTTTAAAAAAAGTGTGTGTGCTGACCCTCAGAATGCTTAGCTCCCAATGAAGGTAGAAGTGACAGAGGAGCTTGTCTGAAGCCACCAGGAAGGCAGTTACAATACTTATTTCCAGCCTGGAGTGGCCATGCTCTTTTCAGGAAAGCTGTGGTCTACAGGGAAGCTGATCTTTGCTTTCCCTTGCAGGGAGGGAGGTGATTTAAACTGTTTTCTTGTGTGGGAATAATTCCCAACAGCTTTAGTGTACCCAGTTAGATTGTATCACACTTATTAGTGGAGTTTAGGCTTAGGAGTTGTCTGAATTACAATAGTGATTGTTTATTCTCTGCTGCTTGTAACAGCAAAAAAATTCTCAACAATTTCAGCGAATGTTATTGAGTTCATAGACTATACAAAATGTGAGGGGTGATGAAAATCTAACCTGCTCACATGTGAGTAGAAAATTGTTGAATTTAGCCAATGGGGCATGCTGTGTAAAAAGCTGTATCTCTAACTGCCTTTTAGTTGAAAAATGACTGTATAGGAGAAGGGACTTCTTCAAGCCTTGTGAGGAAAACATTCCTTTAATTGTTGAAAAATTAAAGTTAATAATGTGTAGCTCATATGGCAACTTACTGCCCCATTTGTGCAACTCCCATGCGGGAAATACTTATCACAGTATTTAATTTCTGATGTTCTCAGTCAGTTTAATTTCTGTTACATAATTGGGTGTTTCACATGTTCATGTAAGCCAAGTGAATTAGACATAAGTAGAGAGGGGGAGAGGAGGCTCAGTGATGCCACGGTCAGACACTGTTTGTGGCAGTGGTGATGAGAACCAGCTTTACACTCCTGTCTCCTTATGGTCAGTTCTAGTCTTGGTTCCTTTCTAAACCTCTAACTGGCAGCTGTGGTCATCCCAGAAAGGAGCTTATTCTGTTTTTTATGTGGTGGGAGGGAGGAGATCATGAAAGTTTGTTAAAAGAGGTGTAAGATCTTGTAGAGATGAGAATCAGAATAGTGGAATGGCTTCCATGTGAGGAACAGCTGCTTGCCATCTCTTCAGTCTGGAAATGCAAGAATTGGGTGGAAAGCAAAGAGGACAGAAGGGTTGAAGAGATGATGAACTCAGGGATGTGGTAGCTGGAGGGCCTCAAGTGAAGCAGCAGGTCCTGGGTTTGAAACCAAAGAAGGTATACTTCACACAGGGTAGTTGATCTGTGCAACTACTTGGAATGGAGTTTTGAGATGAATCCCCATGAAATCTGAGCTATGGAGCTTTGAAATGAAACTTGACTTTGTTCTGAGTAAGGTAGCAGTGTCACACTGTGGAGGATTGGGCTTTGAGTGCAAAGAATGGGTACCAGAAGCAGCTGTGGGGCAGCCCAAGTGATCAGCTGTAAACCAAGTACAGGAAGCAGCAGTCGAGTTCTACTGTGCTTGCCTTGTCACTTGGAGGGGATGTTTGAGTTTTCAAATGGTGTACAATAATACACTTAGACAAGTTTCATTGTTATTCAGCAAGAGGATCCTGTTGGTACTGCCTCCTGTAGGAGCTCTTGGACACCCTAGATGTGGGAGAGGGAACATGAAGGTCACTGCATCACATCATGATGTTCTGAGAACTCCTCACTGTGCATAAGATCAAGCTGTGTGAGAGAAGAGTCCTGAGCTCTTTGTCTTAAAAATTCTATAGACATGGAAAGATGTTATTACGTATTATTACTGAATAGAAACCTTCTGGTTGCTAAAACCCACATTAAATTTGAATGTTATGACAAGTATCTAAGAGTTAGTGTTTAAAGTTTCAAACTCTCATTTATCCAAGTATTCAGTCCCTCAAACTCTGATAGAATGATTGGCAATATAATCCTTCCTAGGAATCATTGTCTAAATGAGTCTTTTTGCCAAGTTTAATTTTTCTCTTGTGACCTTGCAGCATTGGGTACTGAGGGTATCATGGTCAGCTTCTGCTTTCTTCTCACCTGTCTCTCCTCTGGCTCAGTCTGTGCAAGAGGGAGTCACTTCTGGCTGAGCCCCAGCTGTAGCTCTTGGCTCCAGTGAAATCCAGCCCAGCAGAGTGTGCTGAGCCAGACAAGGGGGTGATGTCGCTAGTAGGGATGAGCTGGAGATCCCTGGGATAAGGGGAGAATGGGAGTAAGGTTTTGTGTGACAAGGTAGAGGTGTCATAACAAAATGATGCTTGTAGGTGATTTAAACTTTGTTTAAAATTATCTCCAAGTTCATCAGACATGACATACTGGAGAGAGTGCTGGTAATTACAGTTAATAACCGTTTTATGAGCAATTGTGCGATACTAACCCTAATAAGTTCTGTTTCTCCCACACTGAGGTCGCCTTCTCCCTCTCTGTTACACATTTTATAACTAAGTTTTCTTCAGCTGTGAAGTGCTAGAAAATACAGGAGTGATAGCACTGGAGATGGAGTAGAAGTGCTTAGGAGGAAAAATAAATGAAGAATAGATAGTGTTAAAGGCAAATAAATAGGGTTATTACTGTACTCTGTTTTTAAGGATTGCACAAAAAAAGGGGTGAGTAATATTTGTAGACCTGTTGAACTAAAAAAGTTGGTTTGGTTTAATGTTAAACACAGTGAATGGTGGAGTCCATAGCTCCTTAAGAAAGTTTCATGAGGAGTAGCTCACCAAAGGAAATGTTAATTAAGCTGAATTGTGGCTTGCCTGCTTAATACACCCCAAAGGTGGAGAGGCTGGGGCTGTGGCAGGTCAATAAAGTCAGGAACAGTTCAGACACTTGATGGCAAGTAGCATCTTCTTTCAGATGTGTCCTGACTGAATCTAAGGCACTGCTGTTTTAAATAAGAGTGTGAGATTCACTGGAGCTGTGTGAAATAAAACCTTCCAAAAGACAGCAAATAAAACTGCTCTGCTGTGCACTTGAAGCAAGCAGGAGGTTTTTCCTCACTGGGGTTGTCACTGCACTGCTTAGGCTTTATTTCATAAGCTGATACAGTCCTAATTTAAACTTTGGCTTGCTATTACAAAATATAAATCAGAAGATTGAAAACCTCCCGCTATAGATTTTTTTAATAGAAAGTGACAGTTTAATTTGGCACAGTAGAGCTAAAAGGATGCTTAAACCTGGTTAGAGAGTGCCAGCATCAGCAGCTCCAGAGTAGCTGGAAATGAAAACAGAAACATGAATAATTAACAGATAAGCCTGAGCTCCTCAGATATTTTGTCATTACTTACTTGAGAAAAGTTTACTTCTCCATTAAATCCTGGAGATGTATTTCTGTAGTAAACCTGGTTTTGCTTAATGAAGAAGTGAGTGTGTGTCACTGGTGCTCAACAGTGAGAGTTAGGGGTTTGTTGTTTCTATTTATTTAATGAGAAAGTGTAGGGAAGCTCATTTTTTGACCTATATGTAATTTAACTTCTTGCTGTCATATTGGTGTTTCTTTCCCAAAATACAGCAACCTTTGAAAATAAATTAATTGGGGTTTGTTGTGTTCCTTGAGGTCCAAGAACCTTGAGTGTTTAGGTGCAGTAAGGAATTAATGAGCAATTGTGGCCCTCTTGGCAAGGCATTCCAAACCAGGGTGCAGATTTATGTAACAAGAAGCTGTTAAACATCAGAGTTATTCCATGTGCTTATGGAAAATGGCATTGAGGAAATGACCATCATGCTAATGGCACAGAAAGTACTCTTATTTTAGTATTTATACCACCTATTTTACTAGCTGTGAAACAGCTTCATGAGGTGGAATATGGTTCAGCCAGATGGTGGAATCAAAGCAGCCAGTTTGTCCTGCAGGGAAATGACTCTGCGAAGTCCTTGCTTTGCAAGTTTTTATATTTCAGCCTAGAGGAGATTTTGTTAACCTAGATGGAGATTTTGATTAATAAGTTGGTTTAGAGCATTTTGTTGGTAAAATCTAGGCGGTTTTGCTTTGAGAAAAAAAAAAAAATTAACGCCTGCAAGTTTGTCATTTTCCCCCCACCCCTTGTGCCACCTTACCAAGTAGGATGACAGTCTGGTTTTGTTCCAGTTTCCTCTTCATAATATTCTAATTTGGAAAATGTTTCTTATTTGAGGAAGGTATGTACTTTTTATAGGAAACAAATTGAACTTGGGTTCTGCTGCTCTGATTTCCAGTATAAGTGTATTTGTAACAGCAGTGACCAAACTGAAATTGATGAAATTGATGCCAGTTTTTGTGTTTTATGCAGAATTGGTTAATATTTTTTGTATTAAAATCCTGCATTTGATGTTTACCACACTGCCTTCCATCGCCCTTACATATCAGCATGTTCAGATATTCCCATTTTATACCTGCTCTGAATCTCTCACAAAGGATTTGCTTCCCAAAATGTTTAGAAAAGGGAGCACCCTGTCTCTTACTGCATGTATCTTTTCGGTATTAGTGATTTTTGAGTAAAAGCACAGTAGAGTCAAATTGCTCCATCACTTTTAAGGGTAAGGAATACTGCAGGAGCAATTCCAGCAGGATTTTTCTCCCAGGGTAAGAAGAGAAGTGACTGAGGTCTCAGGCATCCTGATGATGACATCTCTGGTTTCTCTCTGACATGACTGGTGTCATTAGCGAGGCAGGATCAGGAGGTGCTCTAGAGAAGTGTTGGGAAATCCGCAGTAGCAACAGGTGCTGTCACTCTGTGATTATCCTGAGGCATAAAGTCAAAGGACAAATTAAAACAAACAAAACCAAGCAGACAGCCCCCAGGTATGTGTATTTATCAGCAAGTCAAAGCAGCGCAATTTTAAACTAAGGGAAGGCGTTATTTGGCTGCTGACAGTGTGAAGGGTGTTTTTTAGAATGTGGAATTACTCAAGTATAATACGTAGTGTTTTCCAGTTCTAATACTGCTTATTTAATACCATAATGAAAGGAAACTAGAGAACTGAAATGCTTTCAGGCTCAACATAATGAAGTAGACAAATGTTCTTGTTGTTTTTTTTAAAAGTCAGATTTGGTTCGCATTATTTTAAGAACTTCTGTTAAGGAACAATTGGTCAGGCACAACTTCCAGCAGGCTTTTTGGTCCATAAGCATTAGCTTCTCTAATGCTAATCCCAACTGTATTTTATTACCATTTCTATTAATGCAACAAGTATCATGGTGTCACTTTTCTTATTTCTGCTGTCAGGGAAAAGGTTACTGACAAAGTACAGCTCTTGCTGCTTGTGTTTTGTGACTGTTTGCAGCTTGAACCTTCAGAATACATTGGTGACATTGCTTAAAGCTGACTGTATTACTGCAGTAAGAAAGTCAGGTTTGGGACTGGGGAATTTGACATGATTTTTTAAAAATACTAAGAGCTTTGCATTACTGAAACTAAAAAATTTCTTATTGTGTTTGGCCAGTTAAAAAGGATCTGTTTTATTGCTTTAAGAAGTTCCTTTGTAGCAGGTTTGAACTAGAGAAGGTGATTTTGAAAGGAGGGGTGTACAACTCCAAAATCCTGTAGGAAATCCAGTTAAACTTCATCAAGTACTTGATCAAGTTGAGACTAATCCAAAGTCAACAATATTTGATTTTTCTGTCCTGAAATTTGTAAGCAAATCATGGTTTTAAAGGTAACATCTACAACTTCAAAAGATGGAGGAAAATCAAGAAGTTAAATCTATTGGAAGGAATCTTGTGTCGAAATACGTAGATAATAAGATAAAGATCAGAAAACATAGGGAAAAATACAATTGGTGTCACCTATTAAGTGAGTTTTGATGCAATATTCAGTGTCTTATAAAACAGTTTCTAGCAGGGCTTTGGACATGAGTTACTGCTTTTCACCTGTACTTAGGACTGAAAAATAGAATATCCATGTTATGTGAAATTCAAGCAGCTTACTAGCAAATACCAGGAGTTTGATTTTGATGATAGTTCATGGTACCTTCATCACTTCTTTCTGCATAGTGTGGTGGATGTGTTACATCTCCCATGGGGAGTGCAGTCTGTAGTGTGGTGTAGTGACTCCATCTGTGAGTCTGTCTGAAAGCTGGATCATGGGGTGAGTAACAGAATGGCATCTGCTGTGAGTTACTGAGGTACTGTCCCTACAAGAATGGCCCAAATGTAACTCTCATTCCTACAAAAAAAGTCTTTCACAGCCTTGTTATTGGTAGTGGTAATGTTCTTTAGCTGTCCATTGTCAATAAGTGTCTTTTTTTTGAACTTAAGCCTCATGCCTGTATTTGAATCTTATCTAGACCCTTCACCCAAGAAGCAAGGCAAGAGGGTTTGTTTTCTTAGTGGAAGGATTCAAAAACAATCAACAGACAGTGTTTTGTTTCTTTTAACTTGCTAAGTAGCTTGAATTGTTTCTCGAGGGGATAAATATTTTTTAATTTTCTTTGTGTATAAGTTGTCCCGTAAGGGAAAAGCAGAATACAATCAATCTGCAAAAATTTGAAGAAATTTTGGTTAATTTGCTGTCCAACAAGAATTTCTTTGTCCAGCTTGTCAGTGGGGGAGCAGGACACAATCTGGGACACATTGATAACACATGGCAAAGAGCTTTTAGTGTGTTTGATGTGTCATGCAAATATAAACAAATGCTGCTGCAATAAAGCAGGAATGTATGGCAGGGAGGTGGGAAACTCTCCCCCAAAACAACAGAATAAGCAAAAGGGCTGTGTTTAGCTTCACTGTCCTTTTAAGCTGTCTGAGGATGTTGTGCAAAACACAGCAGCAGTCATTCCTCAACTGAAATATTAAGTGTACCATGTGCCAAGTAAACACTGAACGAGTGCCAGGAGCTTCCAACAGCAGTCTCAGGTTTACGCCTGGTGAGATCGAAGTCAACAAGGATCTCATTAAGCTGCTCAGGGAAATGTTGAGGCAGGTATGATGCTCAGCAATTTGTGAGCATGGATCTCATAAAGCCAAGGATGTATCTACTTATTCCAGATGACACCGAGGCAGCCGGGTAGTGCTCACCAAACCAAATCAATTTACTTCAGAGGACTTGGAGGGAAAGGCATTTCGTCTGTTGGTTGTTTAGAAATGTAGCTGAAAAGTACTAGACTGGCTGTTTTTTCAGTATCAGACATTCCATTTGTGCTTGAGAGAAGATTAGTTTGGAGCTTTTTTTTTGCTTTAGGGAGAAAACTCATTCAGTGTGTAGCAAGTTGCTGAACAAATACTGAAACATTTCAAAATGGGATTGACATGCAGATGTTGCGGCACAAGGAAATGTAATGCAGCTGTACCTTTTGATATGAGGAAAAGAAAAAGAATGTTATGTTGGTTATAAGAGCAGAATTCCACCCTTTCCAGGAATGACATGAAAAACGTGAAATTTCTGTGACAGGCTTCATCAGTATGTAATCAAAATGCAGAATTTGCCTCAAGTTCAAGACTTCTGGTTTTGATACAGGAGCTTCCCTCAGCAGCTAACAGAGTAAAGGGAGAAGTGCCTGCTGGTCTGTGTGCAAGAGATTGGAGCCTTTTGTTCAAATTCAGGAAACCAATGCGGAAGTTGCTTTCTGGATGTCACTGCACCACTGCGCTTATCAGCTGACAAACACACCAGTCAGTGTGTGTGTTAATAGCCACTAACAATATGTGCTCCCAAAGGAAATGTTATCAGTGGCTTCAGCATATTTTTTCAGGTGTGAAAGAGAAGATGGATTGAAACAAGCTTTAAATACCAGCCAGTGTGTGCATTTCCTGTCTCTCTCTCTTTTAGTACTAAATTCTTCTGTTAGGAGACTAATTCATGGATCATCTCTCCATATCTCTCCAAGCACCCATCCTGTGTCCCACTGAAATAGACATTAAGCTCATCTATTGTGAAATAAATCCCCAGAAATCTCTCCAGAATAGACTTACAGGTGTAATGGATTGAATTAAAATTGACTGACATACATGCAAAAAAAAACTTGGTAAAACAGTTAATCCTGATGAAAGGTATAAATACCTTGCCTGAAGCAGAGATAACTTTGGACTGAAAATAATGCAATACATTTTAATCACTTTTACTGCAACCATTTTTATCTATGAAATAAGCTATCTTGGAAGCTCTTTTCAAGTAAAAGAAGGCTTGAATAGTATTTTAGTTGTGAAATCTGCTTAGCTTGGAACCTGGGGAAGCTTGCAATGATCTCTTTCCTTCTCTGTGTAACTGCAGTTGAAGAAGTACTTTCAGTGCCACTTTAGACAAGTTCTCAGGAAGTCTAAGCTTAGATGTAAGCTTCTTTGTTGTCACAGTAGTGCTGAGGAAATAATGTAATATTTGCCAGAGAGACAGTAAAATTTTAGCAGGGAATCACAGCATTAGGTACCATTGGGCTGCTTGTTCCTGATTACAACAGAGAGGTGGTGCCTAACCAAAATTAAAATCACTGCAGCCAATGTTGTCAGAGGTTTTGCAGCCCATTCAGTGTGTCTGGTAGTTCCAGCTCACTCTCAGCTGTGGATCCTGTTCCAAGGCCATTACCCAGCATTTCAGCACCCTCTCTAATGAGGCTTCCTGGGTCCCAGCCTGGGGCTCTGGCCAGGGACCGGCCCCTGGTGTGGAACACTGGGGTCACTGGGATGGGGGAGAAACCTCTGTTACTGCTTGCTGTACTTTTGTCATGTCTAAACTGGCCTGTTCTCGTGAGGAAGCTGGCAGGAGAGTGATTCCCCTGAAAAGGAGGAAAGCCTCTCGGAAATGAAAAGCCTTTGAGAGTTATTTTCAGATGACTGTAATGTTTTCTTTTCTCTGCCTTCTGTGGAGTCCAATTAGCCTTGTCTTTGCCATCTCCAGTCATATGCTGGGAGGTATTAAATACCCAGGTAGAGAGATAGATAAAATAATAGGGCACCAAGTACATTTTGACCCAACTCTATCTATATCCAAGGTGCTTAATTCAAAACTCAGCTACAGGTATATTTGTAAAGAAGTTTAATCTGTAGCTGATAACAGTGAGGTACTTGAATGGGCAACAGGAGTATGAAACTTTTTCCTTTATCAATGCAGACTTTGTGCAGCTGCACTACTTCTATTTCTATTTCTTCTTCCCCTCAAAGTTTTAGAATATTACTGAATTGGTGGCAGAAAAAAAGCTACAGTCACATCCTTACAAAAAACCTGCTGTGTCCATGGATAGGTTCAGACTTCCCACTTGGTTTAATATGAAGCAGTTTTCCAGTTATAAAAAGCCCTAGACATGTGCTCTTGGCATACACAATGTTGTGGCCTGGCTTTCTTGGTCATGATTTTATTCAGTAGTGTCTGTAAACAGTGTTGGGACCTGGATTAAGTAAATATTGTTAAATCAGGATATCTTTCACCTCTGCAGTCTCTCAGAACAGACCTACTCTTCATGGAAAACTCATAACTGATCATATGTTAAGCACAAAATGTGGTGGTTTTTTTGTTTTATTTTTAACTCCTTCTAGCATAACAGCATCTTTTCAGGTAATACTGATTTTCTTTTCTTTTTCTTGCATAGAGTGCACAGCTGCCAAAGTGTCTTCTCATTTAATGCACTGTACAAATAAACACTTCAAGAGCTGAAATGTAGTATTTCAGGGGTTTTTACCTGCACATATTTCATTGTGAAGGCGCTGTCCCTTTTCAGCCTGCTAAGCAAACAGGAAACTGCCTCTGAAGCAGAGTCTCTGGGAAGAAGCTTTGACGTTGTGTCTGTCACCTGGTGTTAATTGTCTTGTGGCAAATGCTGTTTCTAGTAGTATTAAACACATTAGGTGAACTAATTGTCAAGAAACAAGACAATTATCATCATTTGCCTTGTGCTTTGCCTTTGGGGAAGTATCTTATTGACAGGGTTTATTTGTTTAAGGTCAGTGTTGAAGTGTGAGTTCAGCATTGCTCTCCTTTGGCATTCTGAGCTGTGCTTACACTGACGCTGAACTGCCATCTCAGTCTTCCTAGTGCCAGCTAATGGTATAGGTATTATCTCTATATGACATCTTCAAGAAGTCTCACAGGTAAGAAAATGGGACTGATGTCCTAGGAAAACTTCTCCAATCTTTGGCAGTGTTTTAGTACCTTACTTCAGCCACATTGACATGCTTCCTGGGAGACCCTTACCCAATGCAATCCGTGGGATCTCTGTGTGCTGAGGGTGAAGGGATGGGAGATGCTTGCTAGTGGTGCTTCAGTCAGTGTTTTACTGGCATTCCAACTGCCTTTTTTCCAAGCTGTGCATTCTAGAAAGTACTAAATCACAGGTGTCAGTCTTTTTTTTTTGTTTTAATGCACTAAGCTAGTTAACACCTAGTGCCTCAGGAGGAAAGCGCTGTAATGGTTTTGCTGTAAGAGAAAATCATTCCCCTATTGTTAGTCTGTCTTCTTTAATAGTCCAGTGAGACACTGCACCTCACTTAGACAAGAAAAGCAGCAGCGGACATGGCAGAGCAAGGAAAGTCAGCACTTTCCTCATCTCATGTGCATTCATTATAAGATCAATACAAATGTAAGTGCTGTGGAACAAAGGTGAAGCAATCCGAGGAGTGTAGTTCTTCCGCCTTTCAATTTTAATGACAACCTTTTTGCAGCAGCTATAATATAGGTTCATCCCAAAATAGACACCTAGAATAGCCATTTTTACAGAAATAATGTCACCCGGAGGAAGGAGAGAGTTTAAAATACCTACTATGCAGAGCTCACAACAGAGCAAATGCTGACTCTACTATAAACTGCCAGGTAACTTTATTAAGCAGCATTTATTTAGGGACAATGAAAGGCAAATGTTAACCTTAACAAATGAGGTGTCAAATAGATGGGGTTTAACATGGAACTGAAATGGTAAAATGCTGACTTTCTTTTCTTTTCTGCTATTCCAGTTCTGAAGGGAAAAGGGATTCATTACTAAGTTTTAAAGCTTTTGTCAACTCAGTAGCCTTAGAACTAAACAGAACTACAGTCCTTAGGTAAGTTCAACACACTAATGGAGTTTGTCTCTTCCACTTGCAAATTTCTAGCCTGTAGTCTACTTGGATGTTCTTTCTCTTCTTGTATTATCTGAGGTCCTGGGAGATTTCTCATTTGTTATTTGATTTATCATAGCATAATGAGCAGTCTAATTGACACTGAATAAACTAAGTGATAGTGAAATAGCTCTGTTGACTTTCTGAAGGGGAAAAGATGACATAAAAATTAGTATTTTCTCCTGTTGTTGGCCTTATCTCTTTCATAAACAGCACATGCTTAGCTTTATCTGCTAATACATCATGCTCCCTGTTATCCTGGAAATTCAGGGCAGTAAAATCCTGTGTCACACAACTTCCTAGAGAAAAGGCCTTTGTTTGTAACAAAATGCCAGCAGGTAGTTGTGTTCATTTGCAGTCAGCTCAGGTGCCTGTAGAATTTTGATGGAGTCCATTTATTCCAAAAGCAAGGGATTTTCACAGTTTATGCCAAGGACTTCTGGATAATTAATTGTAATGGATACTGTAAAGCTGAAAGCACTTTATTTGTGCTGTCATGCGCAGTTTGGGATAGGATGAAAATAGTTCTTCTTTTCATGCATGATGTAGGGAATGAGAAGATGGCTGGCTAGCATGTCAATGAGATGGGTTTCTGCCTTCAGTGGAGCAAGAGGCTTCCCACCATAAAGCCACTGGTATTAAATTGTGCAGAGGCACTACAAGAGTGCTTAATCCAAACTCCTAATGGCATAATTGTCAAAATGAGGCATGGAGATTTGCTGCAGCCAGTACCAAAAAAGGGTTCTTGAGTTGGAATTTAGACTAGAATTTTCTAAACTGAAGTTCGGTGCTGCAGGAGTGGGGCACAACCGTTTTTATTTAAGGTTGTGTTTACAAGGCAGAAAACACAGTATCTGTTAAAATTGGTGGAGGGTGTTACATAATGTCAACACCAACCTGGTTTATCCTTCTGTTGTTTTTGTACTTGTAGTAATGGGCAGATGCCTTTTCTTCCCTCTGTCATTACCATGGCATGTGGTTCCTGAGCTGCTTTCAGCCAGAAATGCCAGAGAGCAACTGATCTGTCATTCCATCTTATTTACAGGCAGTCAAGATTTATATTGGTTTTTACCTTCTGTGAAACTTTTGTGGTTCTGATGCAGCAAGAGCTTTTTCAAAAATGTGCTGCAATAAAAGAATTCACTTTTGATGCAGTGCGTTAGAAGACAGCACAAATCTACGAACATCCCATGTAAGCAAAGTTCCCTAAGTGAGCTTTGTTTGCCAGTGCTGGGCTGGAGATGAACAACGTGACTGCAAAAATGTTCTTTATACAGGCCATGGTAACCAAATTTGTATGCTGCATTGACTGCAGAATATCTGAGGAAACTGTATCCCTCTGAAATAAGGAAAATATCAGTCAAGTAGTATAAAATTAGAAATGAAAATTTCATCTGTTTTAACCGTAACCATCGACAAATTCACTGATATTTCTTTGTTCTCAGAAGATTTTTTTTTTTTACTTTACTAAAGCCTTCCCCTAGACCTGTAAAGTGTTTTGGGGATGCTGAGTTTTTAGGAAAGTTGTAGGTAGGTGCACTACCAAGGCCTGTGTAACCTGAGGCCAGTCCCAGTAGCAGCACCAGTGGCAAGCAGTCAGCCTGAGCCCCAGGGCTGAAGGGGAACAAGCAGCGTGAGACCCCAGTCACGGTGTTTTCCAGAAGCTGCTGTGCTGACAGCAGCATGGAAACGCATCCTCCAAGCAAGGCAGATAGCAGCAAGGCAAAGCTGGTTCTGGAGAGAGACAGAGTCCGAGCTCCTACAGCTGCTGGTCACTGCAGAGGCTTTGGTGGTGCACACCATCTTTCTCCAAAGGCCATTTTGGCAGGGGATTCAAATGGTGACTTGACACCTTCTTTTGAAAAGGAGTCACACAGCAGAAGATCCCAAACACCCGCTGCTGCTGGGCAACAAAAGTGCCTTTGGCCTGGCAGTGGGAATTCAGCCTCAGAGATGAGCAGTAATGTCACTTGGAGGAGGAGAGCAGGGAGAATACATTTAGGGAGCAGTGTGCTAAACTCAGGTGAGGAGTTCAACTGCTCAATTCCTTCCCAGATACACAGGAGAGTCTACTACTGATACATCTCTTCATTCCCATTGGAGAAGTGCCCCACAGGATGGACTGTAAGCCATCTTGCCCTCTGCCGGCCCCGGGCTTCCCTTCAGCACTTTGGGAGGAACACCTCCAATCCCTGCGGGCTGCGCTGGGAATCCTGGGCGGCAGCATTGCCTGAGTTCTGAGTTTAGTGTGTGTCCTCATGGCTTGGGAGAGACGTGCAGGGAGCCATGGCTTCAGGAGGAATGTAGACATTGGAATTATGTACAGCTGATAAGTACAACTGGTCCCACGGACACGTACATCTGAGTGTTTGATGTGGTGTTGTGCAGTCCTGCTTATCTGCTCTGTGCAAAAGGCAACTCCTCCATGGCATTAAGTATTTTGATGTTCTAGTGCTATTCAAAATAATACTTTAAATGTTGCTGTTAAACTATTTAATCTGGCACCAAAATAACTGATTTTTTTTTTTTTTTTTGCTGTAACCATGAAGTAAAATGTAAAACTGTAAAAGCTATAATAGATTTTTTCAGATGTGTAGGTGTTCTAGAGGTTAAACCATGATTCTTAAAAGCAATATTTCACAAGTGTTCTTTAAAAGCAATATTTCACAAGTGTTCTGCATTTCTTCAGGAAGAATATGCATATAATATTGGAATAATTTAAATTAGAGTTGCTTTCAGGTTGTTAACTATGGAGTGCACTCAGTAGGCAGTGTCTACAGTACAATGGAGTCCATGTGCCCAGTGCACACTACTAGTTACAGGGAAAAACAGCAACTGGTTTATCAAGGCACAGCTTTTTATCTTATAGCAGTGGCCTAGGGGTGGCTGAGTGGCATGCTCAGTGGAAAGCCCAAGAGAGACCACATTTTTCAAGAGTTTGTTCCCTTCTAACTGCTAGAAGGGAGAAACAATCCAAACTACTAATTGGGCATAATAGTTTCAAGGATATGTAAATAGACCAGAAAACATGCAAGCAGCTGCAGTTATGGGTTAATTATCTGTTTCCTATTAAACAGGTAGTTTCTTGAGCCACAGAAGCAGGAAAAACAGCTTGGAAGGGGTCTTTATTTAGACAGAAATCTTGTGTCCACATGGCTCTTTCAGAGGACTAATTAATTTGCAGATTTGTGTGTCAGACAGATAAGAGCATTGTAAGGTAAAACTGCGATGAATTTGAGAACAATCTGATTTTTTTTTGTACTTTATTAAACATAATTCAGACGAACAAAAGAATATAGTTAAACTCTTTCAGATGTTTGTAGCTCATCATTCCAACACCAGGCACTCCAAAATTCTGTAGCCTTCATTTGTATGTCTTACTGTGTGTGCTCCTTCAAGATTAAAAAAAAACTAAGAAGGTATTCATAGTGCACTGCATGAGCCTTGCAGTGTCAGTTTAAAGAGGAAATTTGTCGCTGCTTGCGCTGGTCAGGCTGGTGCTGAAGGAATGGGGCAGGGCTGATCTCTGTGTCAGGAGAGGAACAGTTAATGCCAGCATGGTGGGAGGGAAGCAGGCTGAGTGAGCAGCTGCTTCCCTGTGGCTGCAGGGAGAGCTTCCCGGGGCAAATGGAGCAGCTGCACGTGGGGATGCTGCGGAGCTCTGCAGGATGAGCCCTGGTTCTAACACAGATTGTTCCAGCAAGACTTAGTGTCTCTGAGGGCATCCTTTGACACAAAGGCCTCACTGTAATAATGATGGTTGCTCGTGAACGAATGTGACATCATTAACACAATTGTTAATGGTTTTTTGTTGTATGTCTTCGAGTTTGTCAGCCTGAGGGAGCCTGGTGAGCAGAGTGTCACTGTGTGACCGATGAGCTGTCTGTGGAACAGCTGCAGTCTCCACACTTGCACCTCCACTGGCAATAATCTGGGAACTTCTACCTTAATGAAACTTGAAACCACACAGCTAGAAAAGGTTACCCTGTCATTTCTACTAAATTGGCTGCTGGGTTATTATTTTACTTTGCTTTTCTTTAGTGCTTGGACAATTCTGATCTGCCACCACCTCTTCAGTTCTGTTCTGCCCAATTTTGCCTTGACAGAAAATCAAGTAGAAGTGGTACTTCTAGACTTGATGCTGCACTGCGGCGAGGATGTATCTGGCCTGGGATGGTCAGTGTCTGGCTAGCAGTGGGCAGGCCGACACCCTGCTGCAGTTCAGTGCGAGCACCCCTTGGCATCTGAGGGCCTCGGGCTGTGCTCGCACTACGGACCAGTGTCACCGCCAATGCAACTGCGAAAGAAGGAGCTGGACTCTCGGTGGGGTTAACTCCGGTTTAATGAAAGAGCCAAGATGACATCCAAGGAGTAGCCACAGGGAAGGAACCGAACGAAGAACCCCAGGTAGAGACCAAGAAATGGGGGTGACATGAGGTTATAAAGGAGGTGGGTGTGCAAAGGAGGGGTTTACATTAAACCAATCATGAAGGGTGGAGGGAGGAACTTAACATAATTGACATAAAGGGGAAACCAATAAATACAAAGTAAAGGAGGGGCCCCGGGACCACAGCCAACCACAATCCCCAGAGAGAAGATTCTGGAAAGTTGGGAGGAGTGGGGGGTGATTGACTGGGCCCAGGGAGGAGAGAAAGCCTACAAATAAGGGAATAAAGGGGAGGAGGAACTATATAATTTAGGTGACTGACACTAACCACGGGCAGGGGTAACCATAGTAACATAACTGTCAGTAGGGCTAAGGCGGGAAAACTGGGGAGGGCAGAACCATTTACATTGAATAGGGGGAAACAATACATAAAATGGGGGAGCAATACAAGAAACTTAACAACACACTACAACACTGCACTAATTCTAATTTCTTTCAAGTTCATTCTTGTGCCATACACTGTCTTCTGAGTAAGTTTTTTGATGTGACGTTAACATAATAATTACCAGTCCTTAAATAAAAACCAGTCTTTAAAACAGTGATAGTAGAGTAATAACAAAGACTATTCCTGCAGTCAAGGACTCACTTGCCCTTGGGTACTGTATGGCAGCGCCAGGATGTAGCGCCAGGATGTGCAAGTGTGATTGTGGCATTCCATTGATATTGGTTTGTGATAGAATCAACACAGCAGAGCTTGAAACAAACACTGAGAAAATGTGATTTGTGGATGCATTGAAGCAACTGAATAATTTGGTCTGCCCTAAAGCTGAAGTAAGACTAGAAATATTTTTTTTATTTCCAACCAGGGAAATGTTATAAAAAGCTGTCAGCCAAGTGTACAGTCTAGTTATCTTGTGTTATTGCGTCTTGCAAGTGTAATCAAAACTCATCATCACAGATGATCACCTTTTGCTGATTTTACATGTAAGGAACAACTTGCTCCAGGTCAGTTATGGTCATTATTAAATGTAAGTAACTGGTGCTAATATTTACATTTTTATCAGCAATAAAGGCCTTTGACTGTAGAGTAAGTGTTCTTTGGACTAGATACTGAAAGCCAGAAATTATCTCTCAAGCAATTTATTAGCACACTGTAAATTTCTAACCATACAGTGCAGATCTTATTTCTGAGGAGTGCAAATTGTTGAGTGATTTATAGGGCTGACAACACCAAGTTCAGCAAATGCATTAAGTTCTGCAACTTCCTTTTGAGAAAAAAGTGCTTTACGTTATCAAAGAGTCATAAAACTTGTAATCATAAACCTATCTGTTGCTGTTAGCTAATCAGACTCATTGTTCCATGGATAATATTTTCAGGTAGTGTTTTAGTAAATTGCCTCTTTTATTGCTTTTGTAACTCAGTAACCATCTTTTCCTTGATGACTCACCAACAGGGTACATGAAAAGTCCCTTAAGAATATGTCAACCTTTGAAGTGAGAACATGTCCCCCTCTCTCACTGTGTAAATCCATTTAGAAACTCAATTTCATTGTTAATGAACAGAATAAAAAGGAAAATTCTTGAATGAGGAAAAGAATTATGGTCAAGGTCAGAATGAGTACCCAAAGCTGTCAGCAGCCCCAAAGACATGAGATTTGCATCAACACTTCTGCTATTGCCAGTTGCCATTGAGTTGCTTTGTAATTCCTGTCCTATGGTATTGCCCTGGCTTTCAATTGTTGAACTTCTCCTGGAAAACTGAATGCATCCAGCAGACAGCCAAACGAAGGACTGAGCTAGGCCAGGTGTGCTACAGCAATTGGCTCACTTCCTTTCTTACAGAAAAGTGTTGGGACAACCTAATAGAAAATGGAGACCTGCCTGGTGAGCAGTGAGATAAACTACAAACAAAAGGTGCTGTACTATAAACTATTCCCTTTCTTCTGTTATCTCTCCCATCTTCTTGCTTGTCCCCTCTCCTGTGACAGGGACAAAGATGGAAGTGAAAGTCAAGTGCCAGCCTTTGACTGCTTTACTGAATGAAAAGGATTCTGAGTGCTTGAGGTGAAGGAAGCCAGCAGGAGAATGAAAGGTATTAAAAGAAAAATAACAGTGCTTCTGTGTTCATTCTGAAAGCCTTTATTTAATAACTTTAAGTTATTAGTGCAATTGTGTCCATATTAAAAATAAGTCATTTTATTGACATTTGATTAGCAAATCAGCTTTATTAGGACTGGGAATAATTGTCCCAGGTTATTTATTTCGGTTTAGTAGTAGAACAGCACACGTATCTGTAGTGTGTGTTCTCATTATTAAAGACTCTTTGTACAAATATTTAAATGCTAATAATTGGGGACTTGACATTTATTAGAGTGTAGGCTTGAGGGAGGCTAAATAATGCTTTTTAATGTAACTTGACAGCACTAAAATGCAAGTTTTAATTCCATTATTGTACTGCCGTAATGCAAAGTTATAGAGAGATGCAACTTGAGTTTCTAATTTACTTCCACCTTCCGAGTCTTTAATGTATTATGGTTACATTTGCTCAAATACATGGAAAAAAAGGGATCTTGAATCTTGCTATGTTTTTTTCCCCTTCCCAATAAAGGGCAAACAGATCTGAGTTCATTTACATAGCAACATCCAAGTCTCTGTGCTTAGACATAGAGTTAGTGCTAAATGAGCCTGGCAGGTGAATAGTCACAGAAATTCTTCATTCTGGAAAAACTCAGAGCAGAATCCCAGAAACTGAAATTCAGGATAAAATGCTTCTGCATGTTTTCTGGTTTTCTGCTCCCAGACAGGATGGTGGGCTGATGCAGAGTTCCTAAAGAATCTCCCATGCCCACAGCAGGAGATGCAGATAAAAGCATGTCAGGGGTTTTATGCTATTTTTTCCAGTTAAATTTTGAGAGATGGAGTTCTCTTAGCCTGCTGCTCTGTGGAAGAGCACATATTGACAAATGACACTCTTTTAATGCTTTCTGACAATAACAGCTCTTCCTGCCAATTTCTGCTGCCAATAATAATGACTGTCTGCTACAGCAAACAAATGAATGTCTCCAAATGACCTTTTAGCAACTACATGAACTACTCTGCAGCATTTCCACCTTCCCTGGAGATTGCTGGTCTTGCATCTGGAGTGTGTGAAGGTAACTGACAGAAGGACATCAGGATCTGCGTGAGTCTGGGTGGCATTGCCACTGGTCTAGTTCTGCATCTTGTGATGAACACTCAAGGTTACAGTGACAGATGATCTCCAGGGATGGGGAAAGGTGCTTGCCTGCGTGCAAGTTTGTCACATAAAGGAGATAAAAAACACACAGGAGTTGTTCTGACCTGTGCAAGGAGCAGGGAATGAGCTTTAGAAGCCACTGGATCACATGAAGGTCATGTTGTTCAAGGTCCTTAGAAACAACTATAAGCATGCAGCTTCCTAGAAAACACAAGGAAAAAATAACGTACAGGAAGTGAAGCTGGTATTGGGGAGTTAAAGTTCCTGATGAATGACAGATTTCCTGTGGGACTAATTAATCCTCAGTTAATTGTGTAAACGAGTTGTGTAAAACATGGCTTCTTGTAAGAGAGTTATTGCTTCTTGGTCATGGTAGTTTTCTGTTCTCTGTGCAGTGTGACCCCATCCAATTCCCAGGCAGCTCTATTTAGCTTCCAGCCCAAAATGCCAAGACAGTACAAATATTTGAGAGTAAGGAATAAGATCCTTTGGAGTTGAAAGAACACAAACACCTCATCCTATTGCTCAGAGAGCTGCTCTCTTGAGGCTTATGTCAGAGGACCACTCTTTTAAAATCTCTATATGTGTAACATGTATTTAAAAATTGGTGTGAAAAAGAGGTTGCATAACGTAGCTTGGGCTGCTCTAACGCTGCTCTTGGAGACTATTTTTCTTACAGAGCTGAGAAATTCTTGTTCTTTTTGGCAGAAAGAGGAAAAGAGCTGGCCCAGTGGATGGAGAAGATGGGGATTACAGTATCAGAACCAGACCTCATGGAACACCAGTTGGCCTACTTGGTACCAGCGCCTCAGACTCAGGTTTGCATCCTGGCTTTTTATGCTCCAGCTTCAGAACCTCTCTGCTCTGGATGACACTTCCCAGCACAAGGCCTCAGTAATTCACAAATATATCACAGATCTCAACTGTGACCCTCTGTAGGGAGCTGTAATATAACTCAATCCTTACAGCACTGCTTGCTTCATGGAAGTTGTTCAAACACTTCTGCTCTTGTAATGTGAGGCAGCTGTTGGGCACAGAAATCTCATTCCTAAACAGTTAAATTGAACAGCATTTTAGTAATTAAAAGGCAGTATTTTTGGTGCTTAATTTTAGCCTGGTGTTGCTATGGAAAATAAAGAGCTGTGCCTTCCCTTCCCCCCTGGTTCCCAAAGAGAAAATTGAAAGCCATTGATATTACTTCTCTATGCAACATAAAGCAAGAAAATTCCCAAATAAAATGGCTTTTAGTGTTGTGGTACACAATATAAGAAAGCGCGCTGTAAATTAATTATTCTCTACAGACTACATTATTATGAGATTGAGATAAGCTTTGACCTTTGCTGCATCCATTTGCATAATGCAGCACACAGTACCGTGCCATTGTGGATTTTTCATCGTTGCCTTGTGCTGCTACTGATACTGAAATGTGTTCACTTCAAATACTCCATTGTGTGAATTTTAATTGCAAATATACTCTTTATGTTAAATGCTGGACTAAAGTAGTGCTGACTACAATTTATCTCTTAATACCCACTGGCTTCTGGTATCTGAAAGACAACCAGGACTGGAATTGGATGTTGAAAGCACAGGATGTTGATCTTTAGAAGTCCATAGAAATATTATGCTTAACTGGGGAAATTCCTGCAGAATAAAATGTTGGCCCTAATTTTCACTGATTTCACTAAAGAAGCTTTTTTTTCCTCCAAATCCAAAAGAGGAGCACAGTTAGACTTTCAGGAATTAATCTCCTTTTTATGTACATGACTGACTTTGAAAGAGGTGGGTTAAATGATGAAGTTATTAATCAGCATGTGCAGACAAAATGAAAACAGTTAAGAAATATTCTTTATTAGTAGGATATCTTAAATACAGGTAGTAAAATGACGTGCTGGGCTGGCTGCTTGACAAATAACCAGAACGGACAGATGATTTTTCATTATCTGTTATATGGAAATACAAGGTTTGTAACAGTGTGTTTTGTATTGATGCTTATTCATTTGTGAGAGAGCAATTTTCAGGCTGCTTGTTCAGGAAACATTCTGCATCTTCCTTTGCATCTGCAAAACAGCTGCTTAAGCTAGGATTGTCAGTGTTTTATTTCTGGGAAGCTGCAGGCTGTCCTAATGTCTCCCAAAGCAAAAGAAATGAGTATAAAGTAGGATTTTGGGGCTGGGATCCAGGGTTTACTGTCTATAAGCATTCTTTGTTTTGCTGTGTAAAATCTTACTCCATACTCACTCTATTCCTGCTAATATATGATGTCAACAATTAGCACTGAAAAAAAACAGTTTCTCTTTGTAACAGTTTACAAATGGTGGGGGATACATTGAGTTTAGGTAGTCATGGAACCAGTATGTTTGCTGAAAAGGAACATTGTAAACAATAAGGCCATGGTATAAAATCTTAATAGCAAATAGGTGGTTACTCCGGAGAGGGAGGCTGAGGATTTCACATCTACAAGGCATAAAAATTAGAAGTTGTAAATTACCGTGTCTGTTTCAAAGCCTCAGCATGGAAGTTGCACTAGATAAGGTGCAGGGTTCAGGTCTTTTAGGTCATCAATATTTCTTTAATTTCTCACGTGCCAATAATACTGGTATTTTTGTCCACTTATGCCACCCCTTGCTGTTGACTTCCACTCCTTCTGATAGCTATTGGAAGCATAAACCCACGTCACAAGCTTTGAGAGAACCTGTGGAACAGTCCCATGGTTGCCTCATGTTTATGGCATTTACAGGGGCTGGAGAAAACTCAGGATGAATCTCTCTGAAGCACACACAGGTATCCCGTGTGTGGGGCAATACCAATTATTATACAGTATTTTTCACTTTGGCAACTTCATCCTGGTGTTAATTCTCTGAGAGATACTGAAGATGAAGAGGAATATTTTTCACATTACCATGCAGTAATGTGAATGTAATGTGTTTGTTTTTTTCAAAACATCACTCAATATGAGTGTATTCTATTTGCTAAAATCAGAAAAATTTCTGCAGCATGATCATTTCACTTTATCCTGTTCTCTTGGATAATTTCAACAAGATGTTATCCTGATGCAAAATTTTCTCTAATGTGGTGATTTTTCAGAAAAAGATTTTTAAGTCACAGAACACTGTAGTACTATTTTCAAAATGGTAAATAAGTGTAGATGATGAAATAATCAAGGTCAGAGTCAAGGTTTTTTTTTCCCATTTTGGGAAGGTTTAACCTTATTCCACTTGCAGACTGTGTGTTTCAATGGATGTTGCTCTTGAGAAGAAATGGTCACTATTCTGACCTGAGCTTTTGTATCTGTTGGATAAAATTATCTCCTCTATCTGTCTTGGCTCAGCAAGGAATTTTAGTTTTTCTGTGAACCCTTCTCTTGTGTTCAAGGTTTCATTATTTCCATCTTTGCATTACAATGAGCACGTCCTTCCACCTCTTAACTTGGTCAAGGCTCAGCTTATAAGCATGTGGAATGAAACATTCAATCATGCACACCTTACATCTTAGAATAAAAAAAACCCTTTTTCCTATGAAATATTTTGAAAATTCTTGGGAGTAATTTTCACAATTTGAAATAGAAGAAAGAGCCAGTAACACAAAGTAGATCAATAAATTAGTGTTATAATATATGCTTTGGAATGAGGATTAGCTTTTCTTATCCAATATCCTGTGAAATCAGTCTATTTGTACACACGTATTTATACTAATTTATGACAGTTATATATGTAGTTACAAATGCTATTTGATAGAGAATATTATACGCAGAGTGTACCACCAGTTTCATTAATCCTTAGAAAAACCAATACTGAAAAGGACAGAAGGGACCATTTCATGCTTTTTTCAAGATGCCATTTTATAGTGTTTTGCTCATTCCCTTAACTGCATAATGACCAAGGATATTGACTTTGAACACTGAAACAGAATTTTGGCAGCCTTTTGTGAGACAAGGGTTTAACTTATACTTGAAACTGCCTCTGATCAGAGCGTTTTACTTTTTCTGTTGGATGTGTGCACACTCCTTAGACATGTATTTCTGTCTATGATTACAGGATGAGGAGATGAAATTTGTAGCTGCCATATGTGGTTAAACGTTGTTTTAAATGTAGTGATCCTCAAAAGAAAGTTGTTTCAGAACTCATCCTGGTGTGAACATTAGACAGACTTCCTAAATGAGGGTGGTACTTACCCAGCCATTTCCTTCTGTGTTAATTGGAATAAACAACTCATCAAGCCATCCTGAACTTTTAAGGTAATGACATTGCTCCTTCTGGAGGTTTTCTCAGCATGATGGGTACAGGCTTGTGGTTATTAGTACAGCAGATAACTGAGTTTTCTTGACACTTATTCCAGCCATTTGCTCTGCTGGAATTTTACAGATAGATATTACTGCCAAGCACTATTACCACCCTGAGAAAGTCCTGGACAAATTATCCTGCCAAGTCCATGTAGAAAAGGGAGCTTATCAACTGATTTCACTTCAGTTCTGTAATCTGACTTTTTCTGTTGTTTATACAGGATAGTTGTGGAACATAAGGATCTTAAGAGTGTTGGATCAAGAGAAAATAAGATGTTGTTAAAAAACAGTTATTTTTATTTTGCTTATTTTATTTTTATAAAAAAATCACTTTTGGGATTCCATTGCTGAAATTCAGCTGAATTATCAGTCTGGTTTTTGTGACAGTGTGCTTGTATTCCGTCATGCTCTTCTTTCAAGGTAGCCTAAGTGCTCAAAACCAAGTTTGTTTGCTATGGAGCAGAGAGTCTGGTGAGGTTGCTCCTCAAGTGCAGATTACCAGAATTCTCTGAGTACACTTAAAACTTAAATATCCTCAGGATTTGACTTGTGATGTGCCAAGCAATGATCAATAAGGCTCAAAAATTATTCAAGACCTTGATAACATGATAGCAGATGCTTAAGGAAGTAATGATCACAAAGATTAAGAGATGCTGATTACTTTTAAGAGCAACACTGCAGCAGTCAAATGAAAAGATGCTAAAATTGCAAGGACTTGAGGCACATTAATTTCTAGCACTTCCAACAGCAGAGTTATTTTTACATGTTAATTAACTCTTATTTCAGGTGTACCTTAACTGAAACTAAATGTAAGCAATTCCTCACTTTCCAGTTCTTATCATTTATCCAAAATTGGTATGACTGAAGTCAGTGCTTCCATTTAAGTGGCATTTCATTTTTTCTCTCCATTTTTAAGTAAGCACCTATTCCTTTTTTATTTCATTTATTGATTGAATTCATGGCCACAGAACTGCAAAGAATTTCACAGCTTTGTACCTTGGACAAAATTTCATTTTGCATTTTGAGTTCAGTTTCATCCAGTGGATTTCACACAAGTAAGCCAAGTTAGCTGAAGATGTCTTTTTTGAAACCACTCTTTGAATGATGGTTTTTAGCATCATTTCAGATGGTATAAATAAGCACAGACTTAAAACCCACACTGTCACCATTTGAAATCTTAAATCAATTTAGGTATGGTCCAGTGGCTGACTGTATTGTGAGCTGGATTTAAAAATTCACCTCTTCCAATTTTTTTCTTCAAAAAGTGTGTTTCTGTGAATGCTATGGTAGCTGGGGGACATTGAGATGACTGGGGCTGACAAATGATTGTCCTGTCCTGGGTCTGAATCTTTGGTCTGTGATGTGCACAGAGCCAGTTTAAAAACTGCTCAGTACAAACATCTGCTGAGGAAAGCAATCGGCTTCCCCCCAGCTGCTCTGTGGGTGCTGCGGGTTGGGAGGAGAAAAAGCCATTTCTTGCACTGAGCAAAGGTCATTTCTTGCATTGAGAACCACACTTAGTGGTGAACACTGAGCAGAATTTCTCCCTGAACACACCTTAGTGGTAGTTCTGCCTGGTTGCAGAATTGGCAATTATAAAATGCACTTGTTTGGCTTTATCTGCAAGTGCTTTCTGCCAGTGTAGCATCCATTACATCTTTGAGCAAGGCAAGGTGATCCCTTGGAGAATATGCAGGAGGAAAAAGCCAGAATGCTCAGTTTCAGAAAATATCTTTTTAAACAGTCAGAATCAGGAGATGGTGGCTGTTTCATCATTTGCTGTCCTTCAGTGAAGTACTGTCTTCTCAAATGCACAGCCACCAATTTAATGCAAAACTGTCTTAAATTTGCTGAGCTTCAAAATGGCCAATTATTTTTATGAGTATCATTAAATGTTTATTGTTGGCAGTTATTGTTTACTGTTAATGATCGTGAGTCTTTATCTGTCTGTGGAGAAACAGCCACAATTATTTATCCTGCTGTGTCGGTTTATCCTGTGGTCAGCAGAAACCAAAGTGGAAAATAGCCACTAAACTTCTATTTGGAGAAAAAAATGTTTACTTTTACAGTAACAGGGATAGAAACTGTTCTTAGACATTGATTATTAGAATTTTTAATGGTTAATATACATGAGTTGTCATAATATGGAGTGATATAACCTCTGTTTACATCAGTATTTTTTAATGTTGATTCACAAAAAAGAAAAAATTAATGTAATTTTTGTTACCATTTTTGTTTTGCAGTTAATGTAATGGAATTCGATATTTTTTTATTATTCAGAAAATTTAGATTTCCTTTGAAGTACTTTGCGAAAGACTAAAAAATGAGGGATGTTGGGAATTTAGCTGCTAGAGACTGGAAAAATACAAAACCGTGGCTAATTCCAAGTTCTGCACCTGCTAGATAGCGTGTCCTTGGGCCTAGCTGTAGTATAATAACAAATAGTGAAAGAGACATGAGAAAAGAGAGATGTAACCCCTAAGGAATGAGGAAGAGTTCATGGTATAGTTTAACCAATAGATTGCTTGGCTTACAGAATATTCATAAGCTTATTATTTGCTGTATAAGTGTTTGATGCTTTCTTCAATAAACCGAACCTGTGATGAACCATCTGGTGTCCGGGTCTCCTTCCTACGACAGAGGGAGTTTGTAATTTAACCCAAAATGAAATTAATGAGGTTCAAGAAATAGAAAGGCAAAAAACTTGCTGAATTCTTAACACTTTTTTTCCTCAAGTTTCAGACAGCAAATTTGTTACTCTGACAGTACCAGAGTCCTTTTTTGACCCTCTCTGATAAATATAATCTTTATAAGCTTGGGTGCTGAGGCAGTTTTCAGTTACTTATTCCTAAATCTTACTTGAAATTTTTTGTACCTGGATAAAACTTGCATAACTCATCACAGATAACTTCACTGCTTTAACAAATGCTTTAAATTGTATTTAAAAGTTTCTGCAACAGAAAACGTTTAGACAGCCCTTGTGGTGAGGAACTTTTCCCTTATATCCAATCTTTAATGACAGAAGGAACACAATTAGATAATGCAATCTGACTGCTGAACGTCTTAGAATGATGTGGAGTTTTGATCAAAAGTCATCTATGATATTTTTGAAATTAGTAGTTACAGAAATAATAAAAGCTGAAGCTGCTTTTTATTTATGAAGACCTTCTAGTGGAAAATCAGAATGAAGGGATTTTCAAGGACCACCTCCCATAAGAACATTTTGTAGTCTCAGCTTTAATCAGTGCCTCTGTTTTTGTTTTGAACATGGTTGTGGAGAGGAATATCTTCATGTCCTCACATACTCACTGGCTTCAGAATTAAGACTGGTTTTGCATGAACAAAGTCTGCAGGGACAGCCTCTGTGAGATTTTGCTTTGTTTCTGTGCAGCTACCACACCTCAAAAAGGGAGTGTGACCAAATTGGTTTTTTGCTTTAGTTTGGCCATTTAAAAAAAATTATTAAAAATTAATGATCCCAGAGGGAGATTTTATAGCCTTTTCTTTTACATTTTTAATGGTAATTGACCAATTCCTATATGAATGAAAACTACTTGTAAAGAAAACAAGGTCATATTTTCTGCAAGGAGCAAGTTCCTCATATCATCTTTCCTACCTCTGTGGGGAGAGTATAGGTCAAGTTTTCTACTTGTTTGTTCTGCTCCGTCAGTGTCAGGGGACACAGCCTCCTCCTCTCTATTGCTTTTCTGGTTTTCTGCTAGGGATCATAGTTCATTGCATGTTCTTCTCTCTGCTCTCTTCCATTTGCCTGCTCGTGGTATCATGTATCAGGAAGGGTTTTGTCCACTCTTGCTGGGTGCTGCTGTGCCTTATCTTTACTTCAGTTGTCATTAAAATGTTGGTGCTATCTCCAAAAGACCTGTGATACCAGACTTCATCATCCACTTATTAATTGCTGCAGAAAATATGCTGATTTCACCATTAGCGTTGTAAATCTCTAAAAGTTGATTTAATCACCCTCCCTCAAATCTTTTCCTGTAACTCTTCTCTGGTGTTATTCCAAAAGAAGCCATCGCAAAGCTCTATTGGCTTCTATTTGAGACTGCATCCCAACATTGTGACCACAGCTGTCTGAATTGTTTTGTTCTATTTCCTAATGCTTAATTAATTCTTGGCATGAATTTCAGATTGCAAACTCTGCAGTGGTGACTAATTTTTTGTGGGATTTTACGGCAGAGTCCAGAACTGGGAATAGACTCAAATGATCCCAACAGTAAAACAGGCAAGCTGAGGAACTCTGTTTTAGCTGTGATAGGGGAATTCCTGGGACTAGAGCTGCAGTACTGGACCCCTGCCTGTAAGAGTTGTTCATCTTCTTGTGGATATTTAGTGTCCTCCAGCCCAGATATGGTTTTAGCATTCCATATTTAAATATGGAATTAGTTCAGAACATTTCCAAGATAAAGCAGAAGTTCTTAATTTAATGTCATAAAGAAATTAACACCTTATGCCATAATTGTAGCTTATCTGGGACTCAAATGTTCCAAACAGACCTCCCCACAGATGAAGATGGGTCTTCAAAGTGCAGAACACTTTGCATCTACAGATGTCTTGGAGTGTCTGGCAGAGTCCTATTGCAATCTGAGGGCTCTCAAAGTTCTGTGTGGGAGCTGTGCAGTCACTCTGTGTTGGTACTGCTGCATATTTTTTTTTCCAGACTCATGGACTGTGACTTATTGCTCCAGATAATTGTGGCTGTTGTGCTTTGAGCTTGATGACTGAAGACAGTCACTGCAGCACTTTCTCTGCCAGAGCAGATTCAGAAACCCAAACCCTGTTGTTGGGATGTAATTCCTTCAGTGTAAATTCAAGTTCAGGTTGATGTCATCTAAGCTCCACTGTTATCCTTTCTCAGTCATGAGCCCTGCAGCAAGGAGCATTAGGAAAGCTTCACTTGATCCCAGCTCTTGAGTCTGTGGGGAGAACAAATAACAGAGGATTGAAGGCAAATGTGTGTTGTTGGAGTTTGGCAGGACAATTTTCAACATAAAGCTTAAGAAACTGTTCTTGATGAAAGACAAGGAACTGGATGTGTGTTTGTGATTGAAAGACAAGAAATTCTAATGCATTTTTATCCTTTGGTATCCAAAAGGTCTGCTTAATACTCAAGTTTAGCACAGAAAAATGTGATGGAAGAGTGATAACACTTAGGTTAAAATGCTGTTGCATTGGTTCTATTTCTTGTCCCATTACTTCTTCCTTTTAGCTTGGTAACTGCAAGAGAATTTGGGCTTATCTCTGTCTAAGCTAAATGCAGTGAGACAAGCAGACTTGGTGAATTCTCAAATAGCTGAGCTTTTCTGCCTGTCTGTTTGCAATCCACTGTTCCCTGCAGCGAGAGATTTCTTAAACCTCTCAGCAAGACTCCATAAACTCCCCGTGTATGGCAGAATGGTGAATGCTTCTGATCTCAAGGAATGGCTGAAGGGACAGTGAGACAGGAACCTGCACATCAATGTGTTCAGACTGGTTTGATATCTGTGCTGCCCCTAAAGTGTTGATAATGCAGCATGAAGTCTGTGTGTCAGACCTCAAAGCGTGGGGCTGCTCTGTTAGATGGAAAAATCATCCAGGGACTCAGCCATTATCCTGTGGTCTTGAAATCATCTGTTCCATTAAAAACATTTGGAATGTGCTGATAACTATCTTGTATTTTAAGCAGCGTTCTGGTTATTTACTGTCAACTGATGAGGACTTGGAAGTCACTCAAAGCATGGCAGAGCTAATCATTGCATTGGCCTATGAAAGTGCAGTGCAGAAATGGTTGTTGAAATGTCATTTGTATTTTTTTCCCATCCGTTGCTAGATATGCCTTAGAACAGTGCATCCCAGCCCCTCGAAGCTGTAATGCAAGGGGCTCCTCCATGTGCTCTAACAGCCCCTGCTTCCTGAATTCCCTGTTGCTGCTGAATGCAGGGCTTGGTGGATCTTCATTTTGTAACTCTGTATCTTGCACTGAATGAAAATGTTGTCAATGCAGCGGAGTGCAAGAAATTACACGAGTAATTCTTCAAGAGTTTAAATGAACTTGGTCTGTGGCTATATGATTACCTGTAAATAACATCTGATAGGATTTAAACTCAGTTTAAAAAACCTGATTCCACGAGCCTTGCTAATTTAACCACGCAGCATATTTCAACCTGCAAAATATGCTTTTAACATTAAAGAAATTCACTTTTTTGAATGACCAGTTAAAAATAATTAATTTCCGTGTAACATACAGAAGAACATGACTTCAAGGGTTTTTGCCATAGAATTTGTGGAAGCTAATTGTAGAGTTATTTTTTGTGAGCTATTTGTAAGCAGTCCACAGTCTCAAATGTGTCTCTGGGTTCATGTATCTGCCATAAAATCTCAAACTGTGTGTAGCTACTGTCAGCTTTATGTCTACTTGTGTGATAAATCAATACCTGAGGATCACACAGATACTCAAGGAGATTCCCACATCCCATCCCTTGGCTTGGATGCTCTATGGCCATGTGCAATTCAGCTCATCAGGATGTCTCTTGATGCCCAAGGATGATCAATATTCATTTCTCTTTCACATCATGAAACGTGTCATTTATGCCCTTTTCCAGAGCCTGCCTTTCTCTTGTTCTGCCCTGTGTTTTCTCTCTCTTATCTCTTTTCTGGGAAGTTCTCTCTCTCATGACCCTGCAAGTTTGGCCCATTGTCAGGAAAATTCATCAGAGGACAAAACACGGACTCTTGGAGGGGGTTTTATTACCTATTGTTTTTCAGTTCAGGTATTTGTGTAAACAAATACAGTTTAGATTCTTCTCCAAACCAGGGGTCTGAAAGACAACACAGATATTGTACAAACTTGAACCTAGAACAAATCCACTTTGCTCTTACTTTATCCTGTCTTGGACAAAGCCGTGAGTAGTAGACACAGGGCAGGGAATTTTTAGTCAGCTACATCCTGAGGAAATCAAACTGATTGTCAGGAAGTTTTGCAGTCTGCGTTGTGGTCAATTCTAGGAAAACATCCTCACATCCCAGCCTGTGCTTGCACATCAGGAAATGGGGCTGCTTCCCTGCACGCCTCTGGAGCTGGGCTGGAAATGGCACTGGCATGTGTTGAGGTGATGGAGGGATTTGGGGGTGTCTGTTTTGCTCACAATTTCACCCAGACGTGATTCAAATCTCAGGAGTGATCATGGAAAAGAAGAATCATTATGAGCAGTTCAGGCTGCTGGAGCAGTGTGCAGAGACTGCAGGAGATGAGGGCAATGGGCTGGGATTTGATTTGCACAGCCCATGGCAATCCAAGGGTTAATTGCCTGTGGAACTGCACACAGGGTTATTGGAGCAGATGAGATTATCATGATTAGTGGTGCCTGGGGAGCAGCACTAAGTGATTCACCATTCCAACAGGTTTGCTGCTGCTAGAATGAAAATAACCTGTGCAAGAAAATGCACTTATCATTGCTGAGAGTATGGGTGTAGGTTTTGAGGGATGACCATGGTTCTCCAAAGTCTAATTCAACCCAACTAAAACAGTTTACAAATTTATCCTGAACTCAGAAAATAGACATGAAAATTAACCCTGAGGGGCTGCATAGAGCTCAACTATCTGGAATATCATATTTTAAAATAAGGGATTTGAAATCTTCTAGTTGGTTGTCTTTTTTTCAGGAACTTACCCAAATTAGATGGTGGTGATTTAAAGTAAATAAATAATTGGTTTTAAAAATAATAGCAACAATTGCTTAGAGCCACAAAAGCAGAAATGCAATGGAAGCCATGATTTTGTCCTACATTTTTCTCAAACTCCAAGTAGAAACTGAGAGGCAGGACAGTTTCTTGTCTGTGTTGTCAGAAGGAACAAGGGGCACTTGAATAAGTTCTATGTAGCAGAGCTCTTCACATTTGTCAATTTTTATCTGAAATATGTTTATGAAAAATGATGTTTGCACTATCAACATGTGTTAACTGTAGGAGTATTTTGTGTGTTTTACAGCAGTAAACTTCTATCTTTCCAAGCTAACGCTTGCCATTAATTCCAGCTCTTAGTTATGCCCACTGCGTGTTTTCTTAAACCAAGCATTAATCAGACAAGTTAATTTGTTATTTAGCAATTAATGCTTGGATATTACAATTAGACCAACTCTTGAAGTCATAACACTTATAATGGCAGAACCTGTATATTACTCTTACTATGATTATGTAAGTTAAATTGTAGTCATTTAACTGTACATAAGGTCTTTAGTGGTGCACTTACTTAAAATAAGTGTCCTAGAAATTGTTTTTCATTTTAGATGGAAAATTGTTCTTATTAAAGTTGATTTATTAAAGCTTGGGCAATTATAGTTAATAACCAATTGTCCCCAGTGACATTAATTATCAAACAGGATTCACTTAACACTCTATAAATAACCTAATAATTGAATGTAAATATATATATATGTGTGTATATATATGTATATCTGGTACTTGGCAGTACATCAATACTTTTTTTTAATGAAGGTTTTGTCCTACTGCTTCAAATGTTTCTTGTTGTTTCTTAAACATATACCAAGCTACCAGCTTGTTATTCTAAGAAAACCCTGTGAGAATAAATTATTTTTATAAATATTGCATGTGTCAAAACCTTGCAGTCAAACAAGGAGTGCTCATTGTCTCCCTCCCCACTGATGCTGTTATAGGAATTGGAGTTACAAGATTCAGACATCAAGTGAAACAGTGAAAGATGATAAGAAAATACTTATTTTTCACAAGGTGTTTCTTGCTAAAAGAGATCATTTTGCAGTTTTGATTGCTCTTGACACTCTTTTGACTAAACCTGAGCTTCTGAGACATGCTCAAGGCAGTTAAATATTTATACTCCCCAAACTGTATTTGTAAAGCACATTTTCTGTTTACAGGAATCAGGTTTGCTTTGGTTTTATAGCTTTTCTTACAGTTATAACATAGATTATTTTTTGGGGGGGGGGGGGGGGAAATGATATGTGTTTCTATGTTTGTAAAGACTTTGCTCTGCTGAAAAATGCAATAAGTAACATGAGTATAACTTTGTGGTCTTCCATATTTCTGTTTTTAAGTCCTAATACCTGTGGTATTTTCCACTTTGCCTTCTATTAGGCCTGAAATGGGAAACCATTTAAAACCAAACAAATCCCAGAGTTTATCCCTGTTCTCTGAGTAGCAGCAGGAGTGTGGCTGCAGTGGTTTGACATGGAAATGAAGAACAAGCTCTGTTCCCCAGCAGGTGCTCCAGTGGAGCTTGTGCAGGTGAGCTCTCAGCAGCAGTGAGACCTTGGCTGCTGCCTCTGCTGCTCCTGGCCTCCAGTTCAGGATTGGGCAATGAAAAATGGGGATGGAATCAAATTACTTTTGTTTTTAATTTAGGACAATTCTGTTTTTAAACATACCTATACTTTTCCAATGCTTTCAGTAGTCAAGGATGAAATTTTGAGCAGACATGAACTCCTCACTTTTTTTTTTTCTCTGAAGAATAGAATTTGGACTTTGCCCACCAGAACAGTCCTCACTGTAGGCAGATGTTTGTTCTGTTGTTCTTACAGCAGTAGAAGTGGTTGGACACTGATCCTCAAAGGAGAGGGAACTGAGATCCCTGACCTGGATAAGCCCACAAGTGACTGCACTGGAGAGGTTCTTCCACCAGAACCAGCTCTTGGTAGGCTTGGCAGCCCTTGAAAGGAAATAGCTGATTCCTGCAGAGTGCCACATGAAAACCACCAGACTGAAGTGAGCACCCTGCTATAGCAAGGATTTGGGTGTGGTGCATCACAATTTGCATGGAAAGTTAATCTGTGCCAAATTGGGGGCTTTTAATTTTTTTTACTTGACAAACATCACATTTTCATAGACAGACCTTGTCTAGCACTTCTGCTGTGGAGACCTGAATAATTCAGCTGGTCAGATGGAATGATTAGGTAATAGAATCCAGATGCTGAAAGGATTTTTTGGATGATTGTCTTAGGTTCAAGCTGAAGACCCTGATTTATGCAGGCTTAGAAGTACCATGAAAGCCTTTCCTGTGTAAGAAATTGTGTTTTATATAAGTAACTCACTGTGTGGTAAATTACAGAAAGGCAGGGAGTCACAAAACTTCCTAAGACTTTAAAGCTTCACATTTGGTGGGACTGTACAGGAAATGCTAGAACACAATTTTTAAGAGTTGCTTTCCTTTAAGTTCTTTGGAAGCATTCACCCACTGTTTAATGTGCTTTTATTGTTACTCTCCATCATTTTTCCCTGTTAGATTCTTTTTGATTGGAAATGGTTTAGTGAGCTAGCTTTTTCCATTGCAACACAGTAAGAAGCCATAACTAAAAAATGATAATTTTTTGCAATTCAAAAATGATAGGAGCTTTATTCAAATAGAAAATATTCCCAACTCTCCTCTCCTTTCCTTCCTTCAAATACTGTTTTAAAAGTATAGAACTCTGAACTCTCTATTACAAAAAAAATCCCTTCCATAAAGAAAATGTAGACATCTACCTGGACAAATCTAGAAATGGCTGTTCTTTGTCATCTTCAGTGATGTTCTTCACTCAGAAACCTCAAAGCACAAATCCTTTTAGTGGGGCAGGTAAGAGAAGCCACTTGGATTTTCTCTTCCAGTCCAGCAGCTGCTCCTGTAGCTCATGTGACAGTGGTTTGGGCAGGAACACAAGAGGTGAAACTGTGGGGTAACTTGGCTTCACCTGTCTCTTCCTGTGCATCTTGGAATGCTCTCAGCCAAATGGTGAAATTCAGCCCAGTTCAGTGCTTGGCAGCAGGGCCAGTTTGCTAAAGCTAAATTGGCAGTAGCAGTAACACTGGAATATTGTGATGCTGGTGCCTCTTATGAATGATTTTAAATAGCAGAAGAAAATTAAGCTGCAGCAGTAGTGAAATATTGCAGTACTGATGCATATTACAAACACTTTTAAATATCACAAATAATTAAAATGGCTAACAGAAGTCTAAATTCCAAAGTTAACCTCCAAGGTTGCAATTTTTAAGGACTCAAATTGTACAGGTCCTTAAAAAACTGGGAATTAATATTTCCTTTGATTTTACGTCAGGAAGGCACATACAGTGGAGCTGTTTGTGCACTGAGGGCAATCTCCTTTGTGGTTTTTTTGAGCTCAAGTTCTTGAAGCTGAATTAGTGTGAACAGCAGCAGCTTAAAGCACTTTCTAATCTTAAAGAGAGCATCAGTAACACACTGCTTTAACAAGGCGGGTTTGAATGAGATTCAGCCAAGTGATTTGCCTTTTCTTGTGTTTCAGTTTTATTTTTGCTTAACACTGAATTGTTTTAGCACTGAAATGGTTTAGAACATTCAGCACTTGTATATACAGTTTACCAGAGAAAGTAAGTATAAGGTCTCTAGCGTTTTGTTCTTAATGTGTTCATTGTAATGTGAGTTATGTGGCTCAACCCACAGAAATTCCTTCAAATTTTAAATTCTAAGAAGTCAAGGATTAGGTTTTGGGTTGGCTCTATTATTCTGATGCAGATGGGAATGATTTGTTATGACTCTGTCCATCTGTAGTCAGTGAATCTCAGAAGATTTTAGGATTTATTTTGAGTCAGTTTCAATCTTTAGTATAATTCCAAAATTATTTGTATCTAATCCCTGTAGACTGAAGCATCTTTGAGACTAATTACATTATATGTTTGGGATGAGAAGAAATGGGGAAAATAGGTGAGAACTGGGGAGAGAAAACTGTCTTGCAATAAAGTAACTACCAAACCCCAGATCTTGTCATACATTAGGAATGGTAATCTCGTTTTTGCTACAATCCTGTTAGGTATTCAAGACATTGTGGTTGGTAAAATGAGCTATGGGAGTACTGTTTTATGAGGTACTTTTGTACCAGAAGGTGGAGTAGGAGAGCCTGGATTCAGGATCTCAGCAGGATCAACATCCTGTTGGTAGGGCTGACCTGGCTTTTGTGATCTCCATGGATGAGATCAAAGAAGGAAAATTGAGATCACAGCCATTTCACAATTAAATATCCCTGTAACCATTAAAACATGGTAAATCCAAAATAATAGCAGAGCCCAAGTGAAGTCAATTTAAGCAGTTAAGGAGCAAAGACACATTTCAGTGGGAAACATCCATAAGGTAATTCAGAACTTTTTTGTATCCAACAAATACTTACAGATTAATTTCAAATTCCAGTGTGACTGGTCTCAAAGGTAAAGCTGAATGTGATTATTAATGTAAGATCATTCATAGCTGATTCCCTGCAGGACTTGAATTATGCAAAGCAAGGGATATGGTTCTGCAAACTTTGTCACAGGCAGACCTCGTACAGAAACTGTTGCGGTGGAACTTTGAAGCAGGATGCCCAACACCAATTAGTTTGAAGAGCTAAAGCATGTTTGGATCCTCTGATAGATGGCACGGACTGAGGTTCAGCATTTTGCAAACTATTTTATACCTTGCAGAGGCATGAAATATGCCCATATGATTGCCATTTTCAGGGCTTCTAAGCACAACAAAAGCATGGACATTTTATTAACGTAGATGGAGACATTTTAAAGAAGAATTCTAATCGTTCATAAACATTGCAACTTCCCCCTCTCCCTCCCACTAAAATAGCAGGCATTAGAGATCTAACTAACCCTGCAAAAATAACCTTAGGGAAGGGTTGAAACACAATTGCATAATTGCCTTTTTTTAATAGCACCAGATGCAAATCTGTACTTGATGTTGCTGCCACTTTATCCACTTATTGCAAATACTGCGTGCAAATCTGTAGGGTTTTTTCTGTTTTCCAAACAAATCTTCAATGTTGAAAAGCACTCTGAAAATAGGTCCTATTTCAAAATTTAGCTTAAAAAGTAGCATATTCTGTCACTTCTTTGTGCACAAAATCATCTTTGTTTTATTGAGAACTCCTCGGGAAGTTTTGCCTTGTTGGACAGGAACTCGTTCCATCTTCCAGACAAACCAGTGCTTGTAGTACTTGTTTAACTTGAGGTTGCTGCTGGAGTAACAGCTCTTGGACTTCCCACAGGAAACACCCCTGTGTTTCATAATCCTTGTCTTCCATTCTTCTTCCTAGCAGCCATTTGTGCTTTAAATTATTGTAAACACTAATCATGGCAAACAAAACACCAGTAGTTCCAGTACCAGTGTCTGGTTTCAGCTTTCAGGGTCATGACATGGCAGAGTGGGTGTGACTGCCTGGTGTGCTACTGCAGACTTTTGAAACAAGCAGGGCAAATGATATTTGGTCGTACTCTGAAAGAAGTCATTTTATGTAAGAACTGCAACCTTTGAGTCACTTTTCAAAATGGCTTGAATGACTTTGTCTGTCACGGACATCTTCTGTGAAAAATCCTTTCCTTAGGATTTTTCCCTCTTCTGGGAAGCTGAGGCCCCAGAGAAAGAATGTAAACAATGGTTGTCTGCTGCTGTGGAATGCAACAGGTGCACCTGTGATTGGTCTTCTGTGAGTGTTTGGATTTACTGACCACTCACAGGAGAGCTGTTCTTGCTTTCTGCCCGGACACAGAACTTTGTGGATTGATTCCTTTTCTATTCTTAGCTTAGCAGCGTCTGAACTTTTCTCGCTATTCCTTTTAGTATAGTCTTAATGTATTACGTATCTTGAAATAATAAATCCAGCCTTCTGATCATGGAGTCAAGATTTTCATCTCTCTCTTCACCATTGAAAGACCCTTGCAAGCCTGGTAACATTTGTGTGTTTCAGTTATTTCACTAAGTGCCTAAATGTTTCAAGCATCTCTGCAAATGAACATGACATTGCTATTATATAGAATCTGTTGCTATGAATGTTCTATCAAATGGGGTTTTGTGAATGGTTATTACTTGCATAGAAAAATCAGACCCATGCACTTGAGAGGTCTCACAGGTGTAGGGGCTGTAGTTCCAGAACTACAGGTGCCTACTTTGGATATTCCCAGTGGCACCCTGCCACAGTTTTAGTATGTAAAACACAATCTTTCATAAAACCCTAGTCCCTTTGCCTTTTTTATTTACTTTGGAATAATTAACATGAATGCATCTGTGTGTTGTATCCAGCCGCACATGGGATTCTTGCTAGATGATTGTAATTCTGTGGTAAGCCCAGAGTGTGATTATTAACAAATAATAGCAAATGTTGTGTTGTGATCCACAGTAAACCAGTGGGCTTGAAAATGTGAGAAAACACTTCTATTAATTTTCTGGGATGTAAAGCTCTCAGGTAACTGAGAAGCCCTGGCTCACAGGAGTAGCAGAGCAGATTTATTCAATAGGTCTGTAATTTACATCCACTCCTACTAGACTCCCTGTCCTCATGTGTAATGTCAATAACTTCCTTCTGCTTATTAACATTGGTTAATAGGCAAAATATGGGGTCAGGGGATGCAGAACTCACCTTTTAATCTACCCCCCTGATAGTCAAAATACTGTTTCCTTTTGATGGAGAAACTAATGATTTTACATCTTGTAGTTTTGCATAAAATTGCTGCATAATTTCTAAAGGCTTTGCTGTTTCATTAATTCTTCTGAGAATGGGTAGTGAGGTCTCAGGTCTCTTCTTGTGGGTCTGGTGTCAGAGCCTTGCCCACAGAGAGCAGGAATACTCCTCAGCCATGTGGCTAAAGGAGAAACTGCTGGAGTGAAACATCATCTATTCTGTTTTTCCTTGGGGAATAATCATTCAGTAATGGAATCTGCTCTGGCCTCCTAAAGGGAATTCCTCCCAGAGGATGAATACCTTCAGTGGGATGGAGACCCACAGAACAAAGATTTATGCTCACCTTTTATGAAAAACCAAGGAAGATAAGAATGTGGTGAGAGTTTTCCTGTTTACAGTTTTATCTTGTTGAACTAATGTTTATTTAAAGGCATTATATTCCTAGGGCTATTACTCTAAAATTTGAAATAAGAACACAATTAGCTTGTTACCTCATTATAACCAACACTGCATTTGCTGTTTTCCTTTTTTTGTAGTTGAGACTAAATTGGGTGAGAAAAAAAGCTGATCTCAAAGGTGATTGGATACTAAATCTTGCAAACCATTAATAATCTGCTGAAGCCCACAGTGCTTTATCTTATGTACTTTTTGTCAAATGGTGATGCTCTTCCAGACATTGTCTAATTAGCCTCTATCCATCTCCTATCAGTTTTGTTTCCCTGTGCTACATTTAGCTCTCACATTTCAAATCCTGTGTTTTTATGCTAAATGCTTCTGCTGCATAATTAATTTGTCTTAAAAGATAGGGTGTACAAATCAAACATTAATATTCTTCCTAGTCTTTCACAGTCAAAATTTATTTTGGGAAATTATTAAGAAAGATAGTCTCATTCTATTTCTGTCCTTGAATATAGTTCCCCAGGCTAAAATGAATATTTTCTGCCTAGAGGTGGGCAAAGATTTCAGTTGTTGCTGCAAAGTCTCCTTAGGCAGCTCTACAGTGTACAATTCTGTGTAACCTACTGCATGCTTGAAATATAAAGGTTATAAACAGCATTTCTGCAAGAGCAGAGGAAGTAGAGTAGAAATTGTAGCTTCAAATAACAAAGGCTAAGCCAAGTGTGCATCTCTCTTCTGTAGCTTCCACTCTACCTCAGTTTAATTCTAAGTTCTGCACAGAACAAAAGAATCATGTGAGTCTTGGTGTGAGGCCACTGAAGCAGAGTTTTCTCTCTGCTTTCACTCCCCTTGTCATTCACAGGATCTTATCAGCACACAAGATCAGTCTTTCAGAATAAGTCAAAACTCTTGCTTCTCTACCATAACAAGTGTGGAAGTCACTTTCTGCTGTTTCAGTTCTGATTTGTTTGTGTGGAATCTGCAGATCCTCAAATTGGTCAGTGTCCTATTTCATCTAGTTTATCATGTGCAGGTGCTAAAGATGCCCTTTTCTAAAATGACCTTGTGTAGGAGTCATCCTTTAGTCTGGACTCAGTAATTGTGTGATTCACTCAAAAGGCTGTAAACATATGACAGAAGAAGAGCAATTAAATATCAAAATTGTTCAATTACTCTTAATGTAAGGTTTTAAATGTTTTTTGTTGTATTGTAGTGCTTTAGAATATTTGATGACACTTGCACAGGCATAGAGTCTGTAACCTATAAAACAAGCAAAAGGCCTAATTGCTCTGTGCATGGATTATTTATAGCTATACGGTCTGTGAAAGAATAAGAGTCCATAAAAAGAATGCCACTGAGTGCTAAAACCAATCTGCTTGCTGCATTTTAATTGGAAAGAGAGTCTAAGCTCTTAGATATCAGAAACATTGCATGAAGGATTTGGTGCTTGCACAGCTGGGCACAGGATTTGTGTAAGGTTGGCAAATGGGGATGCCAGAAATGCAAAATACATTTCATTTCATTGACTGCATAAAATAATTTCTTCCTGAATTCCCTTAAGGGACACAATTTATCCCAGAGTCAAGTTTTACATCCAAGTTGGTACAGGAATAGTAATAATTCAGTCACATAATGGCTCAAACAGCACTGTTATAGTGCACAATTAAAATCTGTCCCTGCAGTGGTACTAAAATCTATGATCACCCTTGAAAGCTGCTCTGGACACCTGGCACTAAAATTGATCCATTTATCTCTTAGTGGTCACCTTTTGCAAACCTATTGGCTACTTAGTCCCCTTTAATTTTCCTCTTTAGTGAAGCACTTCCAGTGGTCTGCGTGTCATTATGGTCCAACATCCATGCCCTGTCAAAAACTGCATTTTGGGAAGCTTGTGCTGGTTTCTGTGTGGGAGAAGTAAGGAAATTGCTGTTAACTATGATAACTATCCAGAAAAGGAAAAGAAACCCAAACCCCCCACAACTGATGCACTGAATCTGTCTGATTTGTATTTCTCTTGAAATAACATTTGTTACCTATGCCTGAAGGGAAACAAACAAAACCTACAAATGAATAAAAGTTCACAACTGCAAGAGATGTGAGTTGTGAAAATTAATTGGAAAAAAACTTGGAGCTGGATTAGATAAAACAGGACCAGGCTTGCTCTGTTCCGAGACTGAGGAATAACAGAGGAGATGAAGGGTAACCTAAGCACTCAAGGGTCAAGAAGGAAAAATGTTTATTCTCCTAAACAACATCTTTTGATTATGGCAGAAGATATATCCAGCAGTAACAACAAATCTGTGCCATATTCAGTTTAACCATTTCCCATACACTGGAAAAAGAAATGCTGTTTCATAAGGACAAAGGAGGGCAAAATTGTCATTTCAAACACTTTTCCCTCCTAAATCAAGTATGTTAAAATATCTTAGAAAATAAAATACTGCTTCTGCAGAGTATCCTAAATATTACATAGTTGGCTAAATGTGTATATTGAAATAGCCAGTAACTGTGCACTTACAAAGCTAATCATGTTCTCCCTGGAAACACCAGGGAAGCTAAAGAAACTAAGTGGTTATTTTGCTTGGAAAAATATAATTCACCTTCAGCAAGTTGTCTGCTGATACTGAGGATTCTCAAACAACCCACACCTTCCCATACCTTGTCTACCACCTGCCTTGAAATCCCATTCCAATAAGTTTCATTATCCTACAAGTTAAATAAGAGAAGCTGAAAACATAGCCAAGGTTTAGCAGATTGTAATGATACATGTGAAGAGCGGTTATTTTTCTATTTTTCATTAAAAATTGGACAGGCTTTGAAAAGAAGCAGCCCATCCATTGTTTTGAAGCTAACTGCAGGATCAGTACATTTTGCAGTACAATTGTTGCTGGGCACTGTTAGGTAGGGACACAAGAACTGGGTAAACTGTGGGCTAAACTCGAACGAGATGGGTTTCTCCTCAGTTCTCTTGGTGGGCTCAGCGAAATTAACACTTTGCTCGCCCAATATGCAGTAGAAGAAAGTTCCGCTTCTCCCGAGCCAACCACTTTTTCTAATTTGTCCAAAACAGCACTCCAAAACCGCGGATCTCTAACACTTTCTGGGGAAGCATAAGGGAACTGGGAGAAAACCCATCTAACCAATTTTTTCAATTCAACCTTGGGGATTTCAAAACCTCCCCCAAATAAATAACCTTTAACTTGATACTTGACTCTCTTTTGAGTCGCGCTCAGCTTAGCACCCATTGTTAAAGAGCGATGACTCTGATGTTATTGCTGCTTGCTCAGGGAAAAGAAGCAACTAAAACACAAACGCGCCTGCCACTGGCCCTTGCTAGGGAACTGCACAGTTCGCTTTAAAAGGGGCAGATGGTAACAGGGGAAAATGGCAGGCGGCGCCTGCTGGGCTTCCTGCGGCACGTGATTGCAACGCGGGAGCTCGGAGCCGCTTGTGAAACGGCGCACGCGAAAAGCGGCAGAGGGAAATGCCGCACGGCACCAGAGGATAAAGGTACTGAGGGGTAGAAAAACTGTCCCCAAGTCTGAGGTTTCAGTGGGAAAAATTAAAAGGGCAGGAGGGTAAGATAAACTGTCCCCAAGTCTGGGGTTTTGATGAACTTACCTAAACCAATGGTGGCAAATGAAAATCCTGGGCAAGCAGGTCTCGCCAGCAGAACCCTCCTCGGGTGCACGGAGTTCCGGTCCTGCGTCCCTCAGGAGCGCCACTCCTAAAACGGAGTCTGCTGCAACTGAGGGTAGTTCGGCGGCCAGTGAGATATAGTGATCTCGTCCGCGGGGTCCAGGTGTCCAGTCGTCCAGTTGGGCCCCACACTTGGGTGCCAAACTGCAGCGGTCAGCAGCCTTAAAATAATGTCCGTGTGGCTAGCAGAGCGGCCAGCAGGCTACTGCAGCAGTGGGGAGTCAACCCCAGTGGCAGGGCCCCAGGATTGCTCCTACGGACACCCCTTAGCGGCGGCAGGCTTCGGGCTGTGTCCGTGGGGACGAGATCACGCTGAGCCAAGTATCAAGCTGCGAAGAAATGACGAGACGGAGGGACGGACACTCTCTGGGGTGAGTCAGGTTTATTGCCTGAAGGAAGTCAGCCAGGGGGTAACCCCTAGGACAGGACAGCCAGAGAGTGATGAAAATATACAAGTGTCAGGGAGTTATAAAGGGGGAGGAATCCAGGAGAGGGGTTTCCAACAGAACCAATCCAGGAAGGTGTGGGAGTGAATTTAGGATTACAGACATTAAAGGAAAACCAATGGATACATAACAAAGGAGGGGCCCCGGTCCCACAGCCAATCATAGCTCCCAAAACGAAGAACATTCTGGAGAAATAGGTGGAGTAGGGAGTGACTGGCAGGGCCCAGGGAGGGAGGAGTATGCTCCCATGTAAGGAAACAGGGGGAGGAGAACCGAGAGTTACATCATAAAATCAGGGGATTGACAGAACTTGAGGCAGGAGTAACCATGGCAACTGAATAACTGACATTACTTAGGCAGGAAAAATAATGGAGGACAGAACCACAATACAAAGTGGGGGAGCAACTGAACAATCTAACATGACACACTACAACAGATGTTCCAGATAAAAGTTTGTCCCAGGTGATAAAGTACACTTCAATTTTCATAAGTCTTCATGTAAAAAACAGATCCTAAGCTGATGGACTTGTACAATTTTATGAGTCACCCTTAGTCACTGAAGCTTAGGGAATATATTCCAAAAATGCCACGGTACCAGTGGGTTGTCAAGTGATTTCTGATTTAGCCCCTGGCTCTAACCAGATTGTCCTGCTTTCTGTGAGAGTAATAAAAAGATAAGCCTTGAAATAGTTGTAGGGAGGAGAAAGAGCTCATTTGCATTCAGATGAGCTATTCTTCCAGCCTCTCTATTTTATCTTATAAAAATGAGCATAGGTTTGATCAAAAGCTGACAAAAGACACATAAATCCAAAGACATGTTAACAACAGAGTTTCTTATAATGCAACTCCAGTAGAAAACTGATGCACAGACCCATCTTTCCACTCACTGGAATCTGTGTACAGTGCATCATGTTCTTGATCAGGAGTGTTAGATGTGACACTGAAATGTCAAATAACTTCACAATGAGCTGCAATAGAGAATTTCATCTTAATAAGGCTTCCTGAAAATGCTGATAGGGTCCCTTAGCTTTGATGACATTCTCAAGTTTCTTTTTGGTCAGCATTGCACATGGCATGCAAAATATTTTATTGCTAGGAACTCTATTCAAGGCATGCAGGAGGGTGTTCATAACACAGATACCATAGGATATCTCCAGCCATATAATCTGATAATGCTCCTAAAATAAAGCTACTACCTCAAGCCTGTGGGGCAATCTGTTTGGAAATGTGTATTTCTAACCTGCTGGTCATGTCCTTACATTCACTGGGTACAAACGAGGGCACACCCTCAGTGGTACGAAATCGCTTTGATCCACTAACCCAAGAACACCAGGCAGAGGCACTGACCAGTGCAGAATCCTGCTGGGATGCACAAATGGAGATCTCTCTCAGCCTTCCCCAAGGATCCTTTAGCCTATGTACGTAAGATTATAGGCCAGGATGTAAAATTTAGAGGCTGATTGCAACCACTGCAGTTTCTTCCTCTCAGACAGACTGTCAGGGGGAAGTTGACTTGTGGTAATGTTGTTTTGACACAAGAATTAAAAGTTAAATTTAGAAAGTAAGTACTTCTGAGAATATATAATCTCAGAATGTGGTTTAACATGACAGATTTACACAAGAAGCAGAGCAAGTATCTTTCTTTAACATTTTTGTTTAAAGGCACCAGGGTAAAAAGGCTCCTATGTTCTTGTTCTGTATGAGACTCTGTTCTCTCTTGTTCTGTATGTTCTCTCTTTGTGCAGACTGGGGAGGAATGGACCCAGAAAGGAGTTGGGGAGGAAGAAGGACTGAACTGCTCTTTACTTTTACCTGTGGAGGATCACAGTTGTTGATTGAAACCTACCTCAGCCAAGCACATTTTCAGTTTGTAGCAGCTTGTTCCATGATGAATTTCTGTCTCTGGGCTAGATACTCAGCATCCTGCAGAGCAGAATCCTTTCTGGTACCGTGGATCCTCACCTTCTCCCTGGCACCACCACTTAAATATTTTCCTTTCGTTGTACAGTGAGTGAGATTTTACTCAGGTGGGGTTTTGCTGTGTTAGGGAATGAAGGTTTTTTTATGCCCCTTCAGAGCCTTTCCTAAGGGCTTCTGTATTACACAGAGGCCGCACATATTTGGTGCAGCGAGGACTGCAACCTGAGACTCATTGACCCGGCTAGTAGAAGGGGCGGCCAACAGCCCCACTGCAGCAGGGGATGTCAGTCCCGGTGGCAGGGCCCCAGGACTGGCAGCTTCAGGCACCCCTCGGCGGTAGAAGCCTTGGGCTGTGCCTGCAGGACGAGGTCTTGGTGTGAGGCTGCTGAATAGGGTGGAGTAAAATGAGAGCCGGACACTTCCTGGGGTCAAACGGGTTTAATGTCCCGGGGGGCGACCAACAGGGAGTGACAAAAAAAGAGGTAGGGCATGAGATTATAAAGGGAGGTGTTAACTAGGGGAGGGATTTACAAAGAACCAATCCGGGAAAAACAGGGGACGAGCTTAACATAATAGACTGTAAGGGAGAACCAATCAATACATTGTAAAGGAGGGGCCCCAGGACCTCAGCCAATCACTACTCCCACCGAGAGGAACATTCTGGAAGACTGGGAGTGGTGGGGAGTGATTGACTGGGCCCAGGGAGGAGAGAAAACTATACATATTTGGAGATATAAGGCGGGGAAATTACGTAACATGGGAGCAACCATAGTAACTAAATAATAGACAGAAACTAGGGCGGGCAAAACTGGGAGGACAGAACCATCGTAACAAAGGGGGGAGAAACAGAACATACCAACACACCACAACATCTCCCCGTTTTTTGTTAAATAAAATTGAAAAGAACCGAAAAGTCTATGCTTAAAAAGTTCAAAAGGCTGAATTCCGGGGCTGATCAGTCCAGGAGATTTCTTCTTCATAGAAGAGCTCCTGGTGGTACAGGGGAAGTGTAGTGAGGTCTTCTTCATCTGCGGATCCGTCTGCCTCTGAAGGGTAGGTGTCCACCTCCGCAGATTCTCCTGCTACCACCTGGTTTACACTCGGAGCTGCGATCTTATTAAGGAGTCTTTGGACCAGCCCACGGATCAGTGAAAAGCAAATTAAAAGTAAAAACAAAACTAAAACAACCTTCAGAAAAGATTCCAATACAGAACTGGCCCAACTGCCCAAGCCCCAACCCTTAAAAATGTCCCTCAGCCAATCTGATGTTTCTTGCTCCATGCGGTGAACTTGGTATCTCATGCGCAGGATAGTGTGTCTGACGTCCTCGGCTCGTGAGGATAAATTCATGCAGCAGAGGCCCTCGAACTCCTCACATCAGTAGTGGTGGAGCAGCAATAGAAAATCTATCGCTACCCTGTTTTGGAGTGTCACCTTCCTTGTTATTTCCTCGTCTGTGAGGAGGTCGTATATTGCAGCTAAAGTCAAATTGGCTTTTTAACCACCCAACACTCTAGGCGGCCCAATTCACCTAGAGACTTCGCCACTGATACCCACGGCAATAAAATGGTAAAAGCGACGGTTTTGGAATGTGACCAATGTGTAATTTGATCATCACAGTCTTCTGGGAGATCTTTAAGATCTCTTTTAGACCTAGCCAATTCTGCTGTGATGTTCGTCCTTTTCCAATTAACAATTTGTGTCATGTTGGGGGTAAACAGCGTCAGCTTGCCAAATGTGCACGGCCCTCCGACCAGACCAGAGGGGATGCCTGCCCACGCTCGGTCGCCACAAATTAAAAATGCTCCCCTAGGAAGGGCGTATGGGGTGTGGCCAGTGCTGGTGGGACCGCTGATCTTTAAAACGGCCTTGCACCACTGGTAAGCTTGATATTCAGCTTTATTTTGTTGCACAACTTCGTTGCCCTTCTCAATAGGGGAAAAAGTGTACTCAAATTGAAAACAAATAGAGGAATTGGCAGAACCGAGTAGGTGGAGTTCAGTGGGCTCGGAGGGTAAAGGATCCAGCTTGACCACTCTGTCTCTCCAGGCGTTAATGGAATCGAAACTAGGAAGGATTGTGAGGCTCCGGGCCAAAATCGGGGAAAGGGCTGACTGAAAAGCGGGGGGGAACTCGCCTGGAGAGAAAGGGATCCCCACAAGGCACGACGACATCGGGTCCTCTGCTGATCCTGCGTCGAGGCAAATATGGTCCTGCCCCAACTCTTGAGCCAAGGTACGTCAGACATTCATTTTCAGCTGAGGGACGATCCACGCCGTCCAAGGTGGCATGAGGAGGCAGAAGATCATAAGAGGCAGAAGAACGCTTGGACGCTGCCACAGTTGAGGGCTGAGCTGGGCCATTCTTGTGTTACAAGGGAGATTAACTGAAAGAAGAAAATAAACATGGTTACAACTTAAATTCTCTCTTAAAGGGATGGTTCTGTCCCAAAAAGTAAATTGAGTTCGGAGCACGAATCTGAGACAGGGGAGGAGGGTCGGGAATCAAAGACAACTCGGAAAGGGGCACGGATCAATGGAGGTGAGGAAGGGGACCCTGTCGGAGGGAACCTGTCAAGAAGATAAAAATGAGAGGAAGTGTGAGGTTTGCTCCTCCGCCGCCAGCATGCCTCCTGCACTTGCGGTACAGCCTCTGATGTCTTTGCCTGCTTCGGTAGGAAGGGCTTGACCCATTTAGATGGTACCCATTTCGGCCCTGAGGGAGTGGACACGCAAGCGTATCCCCTCCCCCAGGTAACCAGGTCAAATGGCCCTTCCATTCGCCAGGTCTCCGGATCTCTTATCAGGACCGGAGGCCTGGCCTTCGGCTGCAGCTGTTGGTGACTGCCGAAGTGTCGGACAACTGGAGGATTCAGGTTGTCAAAAGAGCAGTTTAGGAAGTTCAAGGTGTACAAAGCTCTTGACAACCGGACGTGGGGGGTCTCCACCTTCACCGCCGCGCGTTGTTTTTCTAGGGTCTTTTTCAGGCTCTGGTGGGCCCTCTCCACCATGGCTTGGCCTGTCGGGGAATAGGGGATGCCGGTCTTATGTTCTATTCCCCATTGCTGCAGGAAGCTCTGCAGCTCCTTGGAGGTATAAGCTGGGCCATTATCTGTTTTTAGGGTCCTAGGGATGCCCAGGACAGCGAACGCCAGAAGCAGATGTTTCTGGATATCTGCCGCCCTTTCACCTGTGTGGGTAGAGGCAAAAATAGCTCCCAAGAAGGTGTCAATGGAGACATGGACGTAACACAACTTCCCAAAGGATGGGATGTGTGTCACGTCTGTCTGCCATACTTCACAGCTCGCCAAGCCCCGGGGATTTACCCCTGACACGATGGTAGGCATCTGATGGGCTTGGCATTGGGGACATGTGGCCATGATCGCCTTGGCCTGGTCCTGCGTAAGGTGGAATTGCCTGACCAGGCCCGGCACATTTTGGTGGAAACGCTGATGGCTGATCTTAGCCTGGCCGAACACGTCGGGGAGCGGGCCCACCGTGACAGCAGCCGCAGCCAAAGAATCAGCTCGTCGGTTGCCCTCCGCGATGAACCCTGGCAGATCGGTGTGCGATCTTACATGCATCACGAAAAACTGGTGCTCTCGGTGGGAGACTAATTCAACTAGCCTTGAGAGCAAATTAAACAACTTTTGGTTGGAGACCTCCTGTAGAACTGCCGATTCCGCTCTAGATACTACACCAGCTACATATGCAGAATCTGTGACCAAATTGAAGGGACCAGGAAACTTCTCAAATGCTCGGACGACTGCGTCCAACTCAGCTACTTGTGGAGAAGCCTCCACAATGGCAACATCAGCCTCCCACCGCTGAGTCTGAGGATCCTTCCAAGTCATCACTGACTTGTGGAATGCTCCGGAAGCGTCGGTAAATACTGTCAGAGCATCTAGAGGCTTCCTACTCTGAATCCCTTTGATTGATAATTTAAACTCCAAATTAAAAAGTTTATGGGCCGGCCGATCGACTGCAACGCGGCCAGCGTAGCTATCTAATTCGAATTGCAGCATTTAATTGGTTTCCAGCAGTTCATTGAAGGTCTTTAATTTGAGTTGGCCCGAAACCAATTGAATTGGAAGGTGAATGCATGTAAAATCACAGCCTGCCAGCTCCCTGATCCGAGATCTTGCTTTTCGGATCAGTTCGGCTATCAGCTCTTGTGGCCTTGTCATTCTTTTGGACCTATGGTGGCTGAGGAACACCCACTCTGTGATTAAGAGGGGGTCGCCCAGACCCTGGTCCTTTAGACTCTTGTCCCACTGATGGATCAAGCCGTGAAGATGTGGCAGTTTCCCCAGAATGATGAATTTGAATGGCAGGCCCGGATGGTAACGGTGGGCCTGCCTGGCCGAAATGATTTTTTGAACCTTCTCCAGGGCTACCTGAGCCTCTGGGGTGAGTTCTCTAGGAGAACTCAGCTCCTCTCCCCCTTTCAATAAATTGAAAAGGGGGGCTAGGTCTTCTGTTGGTATGCCTAGCCAGGGTCTCACGCAATTTAAAGACCCACACAGTTGATGGACATCTGCGAGGGTCTGGACTGAAGTCCTTATTGCCAATTTTTGCGGCACAATGGTCCGCTTTGTGATTTCAAGGCCCAGGTATTTCCAAGGTGGCATCCTTTGAATTTTGTCTGCTTGGAGCTCGAACCCTGCAGCAACCAACGCACTGGTTGTCAGGTCAAGCGCATGGGCAAGTAGATCATCTGTTGGGGCGCAAACGAGGATGTCATCCATATAATGACGTAACAGGACGACATCCCCGAGGGCTGTACGAACAGGAGACAGCAGCGAAGCGACGTACCACTGACAGATCACAGGGCTGTTCTTCATTCCTTGTGGAAGAACCCGCCAGTGGTAGCGCTTGGCCGGGGACTCACGGTTGATGGAGGGAACCGTGAACGCAAAACACGGGGCATCATCAGGATGTAGGGGAATTTGGAAGAAACAATCCTTTATATCAATAATGGCCAAATTCCAATTTTGGGGGAGCATTGTAGGGGATGGCATCCCTGGTTGGAGGGGACCCATATCAATTATCTGTTTGTTAATTTGACGGAGGTCGGTCAGGAGCCGCCAGTTGGGCCTCTTAATGACAAACACTGGGGAGTTCCAAGGTGACATGGTCTCCACCAGGTTGCCTTTAAGCAGCTGCTCCTGAACGAGCTCGTTGAGCGCCTTCAATTTCTGTTTATTGAGTGGCCACTGTACTACCTGTACTGGCTCATCTGATCGCCAATCTAGCTTCCAGGTAGGGCGCTCCTCAGTGGCCACTGCCCGAAAAACCTGGGGAGCCTTTGGGAGGTCAATTCTGGCTCCCCATTAGGCTAGCAGGTCCCTTCCCCACAGGGGCTCGGTATAATCTAAAACGAATGGGCATACTGAGGCCAATTGCCCATCCGGCCCCGTAATTTGCACAACGCTCTTTGATTGTTTTGCCAATTTAAGACCCCTTACACCTTGAATGTGTCTGGCAGCGTTTTGCAAGTCCCAATGTGACGGCCACTCCCTAGAGGGAATGATCGTCACATCCGCTCCTGTGTCCAGTAACCCCCACACGATCTTACGGTCTGCGCCCAGGGACAGTTGACATGTCAGCCTGGGCTTTTCCCTCCCCACAACCTGGGCCCAAGCAACCGTTGGAGGCGAGGACCCTGGAGATGACTTGGAGTCCTGCACCTCCTCCAGCACCGGGATGGCTTGGGCGATGACTTGGCCCCTGGGGAGAGAAAGCGGGGGCTGGACGCAATAGAGCCCGAGTGCGAATCTGTCCCGGTCGGTTGTCACCAACCCCGGGACTATGTGTAGATCTATTGGTGTATATTTGGTGTCCCCAACAATGATCCACCTGCTACGTCCAAGTCTCCTCCAGCTGCCGGGATGTCGGATGTCGGCAGTCACCAGGTGGAAATCTCTGTCAGAAAGGCAAATGTCTTGGGTCAGCTGCAGCCTTTATGGAGAGAACGCAGGAGTAGTTGTTAAAGCAGGCTGAGGCAGTAACCAACAAGTGCAGTATGTCAAGTTCGGGAAAGAAAGGTCACGTCCAGTTGAGGCATGTGGCAGATTTCCCTCTGTTCCCTCCTCCCTGCCTGGTGTTGAGTTGCCCGCCTTATTTATGTTGTGGCGCAGGGAGGGGCTGCGCTTGCTGCCTAGTTTTTTTGTTGTTTTCCCTCCTGCATCCCTGCAGGACACTCTTTTCTCCTGTACTTTAGGAACTCCTCCCGCAGGGGGCAGTCTGGCATCCAATGCCCAGTTTTTCTACAAAGGTGGCATGGGTGGGTGCCTGGGCTTCTTCTGGCTGCTCCTGGTGTTAAAGTCTCAGCTGCCGCTGCGCCATGATCGTCGTCGTCGGAGATGGAAGGCAACGCGAATGCCACCGAGCTCCGTTTTCCCTTAGATTTTGCATCCGTCGCTCCTTGTAGAGGGACCTCCCGCGCCATGACCTCCATCATTTGTTCGATGGTCGGTCGTGGGCTACGGGGAAGGGTCCGGATGGCTCTCCTGCATTCGGCATTGGCGTTCTTAAATGCCATCTGCTTTAATAATATCTCCCTCTCTCCTTCTTCAGAAGCCTGAGTTTCTACATATCTATAGAGCTGCTCTAAGAAAACCAGGTATGGCTCCTGTGGTCCCTGCCGTGGCTCTTCCTCGTCCTGCTGAGAGAAGACAGCTGGGAGTTTAAAAAAAGAAAGCCCTCTCTGCAGCATGGCAGGACTCGGTGATATGAACAGGGAAGAGCACCCGTGCTTGAACTGCCCCACCAGCCCACGCCCCTGTACTCACAAGATGATCTGTGGATACTAGCTGGCCATCTGCATCATGTGAGGTCGCCAAAGAACTGGGAGAACTTCAGTGACCTCCCTCCCCCACTCTACCGCCCAGGCCCTAAATTCCATAGGGCCTAAAAGGCTAGAGAAGAGAGTTCTCAGGTCAGTGGGGACCAGATCCCGGTGCAAGAGCCGAACAGAGGAGCCCCCGGAAATACTCCGATTCCCGGGAGTACTCTCTCTGGGCCTTGCTCAGTTCCTTAATCCGGTCCTGTGCTATTGGCACCCACTGTGCCTGGGAACTCCCCTCCCCGCTCAGGCAGTAGGTAACTGGGGCGGCTTCAAAAACTGGGGCTCGCTCCGGCTTCCGGTTACCCACCCACCCCACCCCCCCCCCCCCGAAACAGGAAGTGTGGGAACCGGAAGGGAAGGCATGGGAACCGGAAAGGAGGGAGGCAGAGGTGGGGCCTGGCACCTGGGAGGAGCAGACTGTGGGGCGGGGCGGAACAGGGGGTGGCACTGGGAGTTTCTCCGCCTCCGAGGTGGAATCCGGAGGCGGGGCAGAGGCAGGAGGTGGGGTGAAGGAGGAGTTACTGAGGGGCGGAGCGCAGGGAGGAACAGAGGGTGGAGGCAGGGAAGAAAGGGGTGGATCTTGGGGTAGGAAGGGGTTGAGCTAGGGAGAGAAAGGATTATGGGAAGGAGAAGAAGAAACGGCGGGAAACAACACGTGGCCGCCTCCATCTTGGGCTCCATAGCAGCCATCTTGTGGAGGCGGAGGGACATTAAACCTAACACTCTTGGGAGTAGCAACTGGGAACTGGGGAGGTTGGGAAAAGGGGTAGGAAAACCTGCTCCGAGGAGTCTGGCCAGGATCTCCTCGGAGTCCTCCTTTAGGAGGGCCAGGTCGGGCTGATCGAGAGGGGGCAGAGGGAGGATGGAGCCTCTGCTGTGACCTGGCCTTGAGGACCCCCTTCAAGGGCTCCGACCGAGGAACACGGGGAGAGGTAGACGGGGCAGGGATAACAGAACTGGGAGAACTGGGGTGCGAACGTGATGCCGATGGATTTTTTCACAGTTCCCCCTCTGGAGACAACAGCTGCAAAACTTTACTCGCCCAGTAAGCGGACGGGTAAAGTTTCGCCTCCCCAGAGCTGACCTCTTGATCTAATTTGGCCAATACGGCTTTCCAATAAAGCGGGTCTTTAACCTGCTCTGGGGTAGTGCTAGGGAACTGGGAAAAAACCCACTTTATCAACTTCTTTATATCAACTTTTGGGGGATCCAACCCTCCCCCCATCAACAAACTTCTAACCTGGTGGTATGCTCTCTTTTGGGGAGTACTCTGCCGCGTACCCATCGCGGAACTCAAGAAAAAACGAGAGAGAAATAAAGAAAAGAGTACCCCTCCGATGACAAAAACCGCCCAAACCGGAACAAAAGCAACTAAAACAAGAAACTGTCTGCTCCCACGCTGCTGCTTGCCTAGAAGACCGGTCCCAGAGCAGGCATGAGCCCCCCAGCAACAAGACAGCAGGAAAGTGGTTTTAGGGAAGTAGGAGCTTCTCTAGCAGCGGTCCCAGTAGGGCATGACCACTAGGCTACCGGTCCCAAGAAAGGCATGAGTAGCACTCCCACCGGAAAGCAAAAACAAAAAAGGAAGAGGTGTAGGGAGAAGAGGGGTTGGGAGCTGTCCCAAAAGCAGGGCTCAGGTCCCGGGAGAGATTAAAAAGGTGGAAGGGAAGACCCCAAGGCAGGGGCTTACCAGTCAGGCGAGGGACGAAACAAAATCCGGCAGGGGCAGGACTCCGCCCTCGGAGCTCTCCCTGGGTGACGAGAGTTGTAGCTACAGGTCCACCGGGAGCGCCGCTCCTACAACAGAGCCTGCTGTGACCGGTGGTAGATTAACGTCCAGAGGTCTGATGACCTTGTCTGCGGGGTCCGAGCGACGGCCCAGGCCCCACCTTGGGCACCAATCTGCAGCGAGGACTGCGACCTGAGACTCGTTGACCCAGCTAGTAGAAGGGGTGGCCAACAGCCCCACTGCAGCAGGGGATGTCAGTCCCGGTGGCAGGGCCCCAGGACTGGCAGCTTCAGGCACCCCTCGGCGGTAGAAGCCTTGGGCTGAGCCTGCAGGACGAGGTCTCGGTGTGAGGCTGCTGAATAGGGCGGAGTAAAATGAGAGCCGGACACTTCCTGGGGTCAAACGGGTTTAATGTCCCGGGGGGCGACCAACAGGGAGTGACAAAAAAAGAGGCAGGGCATGAGATTATAAAGGGAGGTGTTAACTAGGGGAGGGATTTACAAAGAACCAATCCGGGAAAAACAGGGGACGAGCTTAACATAATAGACTGTAAGGGAGAACCAATCAATACATTGTAAAGGAGGGGCCCCGGGACCTCAGCCAATCACTACTCCCACCGAGAAGAACATTCTGGAAGACTAGGAGTGGTGGGGAGTGATTGACTGGGCCCAGGGAGGAGAGAAAACTATACATATTTGGAGATATAAGGCGGGGAAATTACGTAACATGGGAGCAACCATAGTAACTAAATAATAGACAGAAACTAGGGCGGGCAAAACTGGGAGGACAGAACCATCGTAACAAAGGGGGGAGAAACAGAACATACCAACACACCACAACAATTTGGGTCTCAATACTGGTGCAGTTCTAATTACTTTAAAAGTGAACCACTTTAGTTTGTATGGAAGGCAGCCATTCTCCCTGTCAGGAACCTCCTAAAATAGTTTCCTCAGGTTGAAGAAAAATCCCTCTTGGAGATAGTTGAGAAATTGCATCATGCTGAGCACAGGGATGGATAAGAAGACCACCAACTTGCTCATACCATCACACTTGAGGTCAATATGCAGGCTTGTGGTTATAATTTTAATCCACGGTAATCTACACATTTATCTAAAAAAGTCAATACTACAAACTTGGAAGCAAGTTGAAGTTGGAGGAGTTGAGTTCTTAAACACTCTTGTTTACAGCAGGATTGGAGAGTCTTTGTCTCTTGTCACAGTTTTTAAATTTGTGGGGAATCCTGGCCTAGGAAGTACAAATTGGTGGCTGCATTGCTGCCCTTCCAGCAGGCACACAACACCAAAGTATGAGTGCTTTGTTCTGACTTGTGTGGAAGCAGTCAGAATGCTTCCTGTGGCTGCAAATGCCATAAGGAAGCGGTGAATGGCAGGACATGGGGTGGATGCTGTTAGCCCACAGTCTGAAAGGACTTGGGAGTATGTTATAGCCACATCAGAAGTCCATTAATGTAATTAAAAATCAGTTCCAGCACTGTCTGTGCTCCTCTGTTCTGTATCAGCCTGGTGACCAGGTAGATGAATCTGTCAGGGACAAAAATCCACTTAAATTGAAAGCAAAGGAGTAGCTGCATTGTAAATTATGAAGATAAACCCGCAGGGCTATCAAATAAATCTTTCTTTGGCTTTTAGTAATAATTTAAAATGGGTAACAAATACATGCTGCATAATCTGCTTTTAATGTATTTACTTTGGAACATGTACATATCAGTGTATTACATAACTGCAGCATACTCACATATGCAATTTCACCCTCAAATGGCCACAGGAAATATGATAGCTTTTGTTTAATAATGCTTCAAGGTGTTTCTCTGCATTTGTACACAGCTGTCATGGCATTAGAAAGAGAATGTTCTAAAAACAGGAGTAAAAAACGCAGAGAGCTGCTCTTTGAGGCAGACACAGACAACATTTGATCTGAATTGTTTTTGCAAAGCATCCTGATGGAGAGGCAGATATCAGGAATGCAAACTGCAGGGCGTGTGGGGCTGCTCAGTCCCTCGGGATGGGTTCAGGGAGGGCAGTGTTACAGACAGAAAAGCCAAAAGCTTTAATCAGCTAAGCAGGAGCCACCAGACAGTGAGGGGGTGCACACTGCTGATCCATGTCAGGGCAAGGCAGGAATCAGGCTCTTCTGCTAATGGAAATGCAAGTTAGAGCTTCAGCAGCCCAAGGATATGCAAATAAATGGCTTATATAGATTGCAGAGTATTAAGCATAAAGTTTTGGTTTCATGCAGTTGTTTGAAGGCAATGTGGGACTCCAAAGCTTGGTGCTGGAATTGCAACTTTGATTTCCTTATTTGCTGCTATTTAGACTGTTCTGAAGTAGTAATCAGAAGAAAAAAATGAAAGAAAATGTAATTTGACAGGGACTGTGGTAAGGCTTTCTTCACAGACTTGAAATGGTTTTAATTCATTAAAATCTTCATGTGAGGGGAAGATTGTATCTATTCCTCTCTTTTAAAACCAGATTTTCAATGAAGGATCTAAAATTGCATTTGAAGGTTGTGGTGGGGTTTTCTTCCTTCTTTTGTGCGCAATCTAAGAACTCCAATTTTACAGGCCTATTTAACATTTGATCCATAAAAATCAGTCCTTTGCTGTGTATATTGGGAACTCCTTTATCTTGGGAAATTTGTAATCTTCTCAGGGCACTGAAGGTCAATCAAACGCTGCAGGTTTCATTCTTCCTTTAATATGATTTATGTATTAGGGTTTGACTCTTAGCCAGAGATAATTTTATTGGCAGCCTGGTAGCTCCACTATGGAACAGTGTGCAGGTAAATTCCCTTGAGAAAGATGAGTAAATCAGCTCCTGGCAGATGGGCACTGCCTGGCCCCGATGCTACAGCATGCTTGGGGTCAGGCTGGCTGTCTGACTGCCTAATAATAGTGCATAAAATAATGTAATTCAATATTCTTTTCAATTGGTGATAAATAAGTTTTTTCAAGTCTGTGTCATCAGTGACCTCCCTGACTTTAGCCTGAGCTTTCCAGTTCCTGCTTTGCTTATTTTCTCTCCTGTCCTTCTGAGAGGAAGGGATGGTGGCTGGAAGTGTGCAGCCAGGGGGGCCAGGGCACCACAGCAACCCTGCACACTCAGCCTTGGAGATCTGGTCAGGAATCTGTGCTGGGTCTCAGCTTTCCACTGCAGAGCCTGGCCATGCTGCCATCCCTGTGCCACACCAGTGACTTTTCATCTGTTTGGTCAAACTCACACCAGCCTTCATTTCAAAGGGGAATTCTTTGTGGACGGTGCTGTGAAGAATGTGGTGTTTACACTCGCCTCATATTGGCAGTAGAGCAGAACAACTCCTGACTGATTTGGCAATAAAGATCTCATTTTTTCTTCACTAAACCTGCCCTAGCAAAATTCACAGGCTGGTGATAGCTGTCTCTACAGTGGAAAATATTTATTGACTTTATTTACAATTTAATATACTTTGTCAAACTTTATTTTCTATTGATCCTGAGACACATGGGGCTACTTTTGCTTCCTAAGGGATTAAACTGGCAAGCACTTAGAATCAGATTTGGGGAAGATGGGTGCAGAAAACTTTACTTCTGAAAAGCATAGTAATAATTAATATTTCAGATAGAAATGATAGCATTTAACAAAATATGTGAAGTTTTTATTATGAGGGTTTTTTTTAAATCCGGGATAAATTAAATGAGGCTTTTGGAGATAGCATGAGCTGGATTTTAGATTGAGTTTGATAACCTCTGATTCTGCTCTCCTTTCTCTTTCTGGTGGAACCTGTAGCGAACTTATTATGTCAAAGTATAATTTTATAATAATTATTTTTCAATTTGAGCCTTTCCCACTTGATGTTGGGGAGGGAGGGGAATGGAGAAAAAATAGCTACTTTCACAAATGTAATTTGAATTTCATACTGATGATTTGGCCCTTTCTAAGATTTCACTGAGCACTGGGTCTGGTTGGAACTGAGGGGACTACTCATGACTGAGGTATGAAAACTACATTTCATTTCCTGTATTAGGAGTTTTCTCTTGCCCACAAGGAAGTTAAGGGAATAAAAAGAGAAATGGGTTTAAAATTTCCTGTGCTATTTTCAGTTTGCTCATCTTTCTGGAGATACCTTAGCAACTGGGACATCTGAAAAACTTTGAACTGTATCTTTATTTTTGAGGCTCTGTTGAACATTACTTTTGTTATGATGTTCTTGTGTCAGTATTTGAACTTAGCCAAGTAATGTTGGTATCAGCAGTGACTCTGATAAAGCCATGCCCTTCTAATTAATAGTGCATTCTTAATGAAACAAAGAATATATTTCCCCATGTTTTTTATAATGTGATGAGTCTAAGACTGAATGAAGTCAATGCCAAGGAGCTCTAAAACAAAACAGTGGGTTTTTTTACTGTGTTTCAGTGTAGGTTATGCAAAAGGAAATAGACATTTATTCTTAAATTTCAGCTACCTTTAATTATTTACTCTATGCATATTCAAATTCAGATTGATGAACGCTGAACCAAAAGCAGACCTAAAATAGTTAATTTAAATTCTCCTAATTCAGAGGCAAACTATTTTTATAGCTTTGTGTTGAGGGTTTTTGTGTTGAGGGTTTTTCTGGTAAGGAAATGGCAAGTATTTATTTATCCAGCTCTCTCCACATTTCCCACCATCATTATTCCCAGTGATCCCTGCAGGGATAAGTGGTCTCTGACCCTCACCAGGGAGAGCTGCAGGAGCCTTACAGCCGTGCCTGTGATTTCTCACAGTGGCAGAACAACTGCAACAGCATAGGCACGTTTTGCTAAAAGCTCCTATTGTTCCCAACAGGTTATTATACAGGCAGAATAAAATGCTTTCTTATGGACCAACCACATTTTTGTCTGCCTGAAAGGTCACATTTGTTTGGATTTTTTTCTCTTGTTTAGGTGAGAGATAAATAAATGGAGACTCAGAGGAAATGCTGAAAACACCAGCTGGAAGTACTTCTGTGTGAGTATCTCCATTTACACCTCACCTTGCTCTTAGAGACCTTTGAATTCTATTCAAAATGCATTTTGATAGGTGGTGGCTGCTGACTATCTGCATTTTTTCTTCCATTTGTTTTCTGTGCTTGTTTGGTATTGCTGAATGTCACCAACAAGGAAACTGATGAGGAACTAGCTGTTGAAATTGTCAAGCTGATCTGTAGGGTTTTTTTCCTATTGGATTTGTGAAAATGGGTACATCACCAAACATTCTTGAGAAAACAGCAAGATTATCCTCCTTGCAGTGAGGGATCTGTATTTTAACAGAGGTGTTTGATGGTGCTGTAAAGGAGCAAGATGCAGAATAAGTCACAGAGAAGTCATTTAAGCTGAGAGTAAACATGGTTGATTCTTAGGAATAAAATAAGTTAAACTTTGTTTTGTAGGAAAATGAAATTTAATCCCATTTTGAAGGTCAATAGGATAAATACAAAGAACTAAGTATTTTATATTAAATAAATATAAAAACCCCTGTATGAACAGGACTGAGCCTCACTGGACCGATGGCGGCCATAGTCCAGCAGTCCCTGGATGTCTTTGCCTGCCTGAACTCAGCCCTTGCCTGGGCCCCAGCGTGGGCTGCTCTGGGTATCTCTCACAGCATTCCAGGGATGATCCTGCTCTTTCCCTGGTGCCCCAGAGCCCTGCAAGCACCTTCTGAGGCCACCCAGACACCTCCCAGGGCCTTCAGGGCCCTCCCCCCGGCACAGTGCAGATAGGGATGGACTCCAATTTCCTTGGAAGGAGGAGGCAGGAGAACATTGCCTACCATGTTCTCTGCAGCTGCCATCCACACTCGTGCAGCGCCTGCTGGGGCACTCAGGCTCTCCATTCCAGCAGGCTGGAGCTCCCGTGCAAACCCAGCACTCTCCGGGTCCCCTCTGGGATGGAATGTCAAGGAAAGGACACAGCACTGCGTAGAAAACGTGAACTTTATTCTTGACTACTTGAACTTGACTACTCGCAAAATCTACAATAGAGGGTGACTAGAAGACTACGGGGTACGAAACTTATGCCTAAAATATTTCAACTTTGAGAACGGGAACGCCGAGGGAAATGTCAACTTCTTGGGGGAAAAGTGTCGGGGAATGCTATGACTAAGGGCGGGGTGTCTCTAACTCCTAAGATGGGGATGTCCCAGTGCCCGTGCTGGGCGCTGGTCACACATCCCCGCAAGGCTCCGCACCGCGCTGGGGCTGGAGGTCAGCGCTGAGGGAGGCCGGGATCATCTTCTCTCACCGGGCCCTGGTGCTGAGGGAGGCCGGAGCCTGCTCCTCTCTCACCGGGCCCTGGTGCCGAGGGAGGCCGGAGTTTGGTCCTCTCTCATCCGGCCCCCAGTGCTGCTCTCCCGGCTCTGCGTCTCTGCCGAGGGCGGTGCCGCAGGCAGAGCCGCAGCAGGGCGCGGTTTTGCCTCAGCAGCTGGAGCAGCTTCCTGGGGCAGCCGCGGCCCTGGCAGCAGCGGCAGCACCGGGGCTCTGCCCGGGCCGAGCGGCTCCGGAGCTTCTCCTGCAAGGCAAAGCACGGGGATCCCGATGGGAGGGGCGGAGCGGGGCCGAGGCCTCTGCCAGAGAGGCTGGGGCCCGGCTGGGCTGCCCGGGGCAGAGGCTGCAGCGAGCCGAGCTCCGGCCGCCCCTGCCCGGTGCCGTCCCTGAGCTCAGACTTGGGCCCCGTTCCTGCCCGGAGGCTCCGCTCCCCTCCGCCGCGGGGCCTTGGCCAAGGGACTGCCCAGGAGACCCATCAGCTTCGGGATCTGCCCTGTCCTGCCCCCCTCCCTCACCTCTCTCCAGCGTCTCCAGAGCCTTCTGCCAACGTAGCATCCCAGGACAATGCCCATGATTAGCAGCTCCACCTGGAGGCATGTCCAGGACACCAGCGCCAAGTCCACCCACGGGGCAGCCTCAGGGTCCATGTCCTGCAGCTCCAGCTCCTCAGGAAGCAGACCCGAGGTGCCCATGTCCCACTCAGGACGGCTGGAATGGTCGAGTGGATGGACCAGCAGCATCAGCAGGTACACCTGCAGTGTCCAGGAGAAGCCCTGGCCGGCCATGGTGCTCTGCACGAGGAGCTGCCACCACCACGTGAGCTCTGGACGTCGCTCCACACCGAAGTCTGCCCGGGCTCTGGGCACAGAATGGCTGGGGACAGTTGCCAGCCACCGTGCTGTCCCCAGAGGCTGTGATGTCACAAACCTCGGAACGCACTGCCTTGGAAGAGCCCTGCGAGGTCAAGTCCAGCCCATGGCCACCTGTGACCAATGGCCAGCACACTGGAGCCCGGAGTGCTGCTGCCAGGCTTCCCTTGAACACCTCCCGCGATGGTGACTCCACCAGTGCCCCCAGGGCTGAGCATCCCCATATCTAATGCCCCATTCTGGCCCAAAGTTCTCCCTAATGTCCAGTGTAGACCTCTCTTGGCACAGCTGCAAACCCTTGGTGGCATCTGCTCTCTGGTGTCCTCGCCCATCTCTGGGAAGGCTGGCGCTGCCGTGTTGGTCACTTGCTGGGTGTGGAGGAGAGGCTGTGCCAGTGAGAGCTGCTCAGCTTTTAGCCACTCTAAGGAGCATTGGGTTGTGCCTGCAGTGCAAAGGAACATTCGTGCATGTTGCCATTTCTTGCAAGTTTTACCCCAGATTTTCATGAACAGCTGTGCTAGTGAAAGCAAGTCTGTTTTCATGAGTATTTGAAGGGTAATAGAACACAATGTCATCTCAGGGAAATTCTGCTGGTTTCATTTTACTGAGGTTTTGAGATAAGCTGCAAATCCTGAAAACTTTCTCCTTGGGGAGGTAGTAATTTCACAGTTCAGGTTGTGGGGATATTGACTGCCCAATGTTGATGACCTAAGCTTTCAGCACCAGAAATTTTAAACATCCAGTGATTGTCCTTGAAACAAAAACATTTTAACTCCTTTCTGCAGACAGGAATTGCTTCTGTGTTATTTCACATAATCCATTAAAAATTTCATGCCTGGAACAAGTCTGTAGTGCTGTGTGATTTCTTTGGTACTGTTCTTTGGAATGGTTTTGCCCCCATTATCTGGAGCTGCCCACAGACAGGTAATAGATGTCTGAGAAGACAGGTAATGAGATGTGTGAGAAGTTCTGGAAGGCAAACTGGTGTAGGTCTTGGCCTCCTGTTTAGAGTCTGTGGTGAGCTGTGACTCAAAGAGCTGATTTCACACCATGTTGAAAACACAATTTAACTTTTTTGCAGCAGGGTGTATTGACAGAATCAAAGCAGAGCATGGCTGACAATAGTAAATGAATTAATATGCATATCTGGAATGTGTGTATTTGATTGTTATGCTAATATTGTGGTAATAATGATAATGTCTGAGTACTAACCAAGCTAACACCTGATTCGGAGTTGATTTTCTGTCTCTAATGTAGGGAATAGGTTTTTAAAAATTATGCTTTCTCTCATAGCTGAGCAATGTGTTGTTCCCAGGCTGCATCTTAATATCACTTTGCTTTTGCAGAAGAGCAGTTTCACCTGAAGATGATTTTCCTTGCCCTCACTTTAATTTTTACTTGATATGTTATTGTCTGGCAGGTTGACCTTTTCAGATTGTGTGCTGCAAAATGTTGCTAGTAAGGATAGTTTGTGCTTTTCTAGCTTTTATTTCAAATATTGAAAGATGAAAGGTTTCTAATGAAGTTAGTTCCTGCATATTATCAGGAACTGAACTTCTTCGCTGCTTGCATCTAGAAAAACAGGTTGGTGGCAACTGAACACCTGAAATATTATGTAGAGATCAGGAGTGTCCACCCCAAATGGTATTCAATTCTGGGAAACATAATTTTTTTTATAAATCATTTTTGCTTTAATAATGCCAGCCTATTACATGCCAAAACTGGCAAGCTATGTCCTTGACAATCTGCATTTGTGTTATATTAATCATGGGTTTTTGTGCTAACCATGGACTTGAGTTTCCTGTCTTCTTATCACTTCTTCAAGCACCAGGTTTGTACACTTGCTGGCTTGTTCTTTATATTTAAAGACGGTGTATCTTAGGCACAGATCTCGATGTTATTGTGAACTGTGAAAATAACATTTCTGGTCTGTCTTCATTTGGTTGAGTGATTCCTGTGAAGGGACTGGGGGATTTTGTGGTTTAAGATGTGAAAGAAGAAGTTGAGCAGCCTTGGCAGGTAAGTGTGCCAGTGGACAAGATGAACAAACACAAACCCCTGTGCTTTGGCCAGAACATGCACTATTGGGGTTTGCTGCTGCTGCTGGGGTGTTTGGTTTTGTTGGTCTGTGAATCCATGTTCCACACATGATCATTTGTCAGAACTCCATTTCACTTTTACAGTCCCTCTGCTTTCCCATGTCTGAATTATGGTTTCCTCTGTGCCTTTTATATGGGGAATTCTTGGTGATATGCGCTGGGGCGTATTTGGCCCTTATGTCCGGCTAGCCAATGCGAGAGGGAGGTGGCCGACACCCCCGGCGCATGTACTGCCAGCCCCCCTCGGCGTCCTGGCCTTGGGCTGGGCTGGATGCGCGGTGTGGATGAGAGCGCTGAAGGACGAAGAAAGAGGCGTCCACAAGCTGGGGGCTAACTCCGATTTATTGGAGGTATGATGACACAAACCAAGAGGGAGGGTGCCAACCAGCAAGTGGCAAGGAGTGAGGGGAGAGGCAAGGTTTTAAAGGGAAGGGGTGGAGAGAGGAGGGAAACCCAACTAGCCAACCAGGGAGAGGTACAAACATAACTGGCATAAGGGGTTAACCAATTAATACAACATAAAGGAGGGGCCCTGGGACCACAGCCAACCACAGCCCCCAGAGAGGCAAAGTTTCTAGAAAGCAAGGAGGAGTGGGGGGTGATTGACTGGGCCCAGGGAGGAGGACAAACTTACATATAAGGAGTGTAAGGGAGGGGTAATTACATAACAAGGGGAGATTGGCAGTTGAGGGGGAAGGGGGTAACCAAGGAGACCAACAGTCAGGGGAGGCAGTGGCGGGAAAATCAGGGGAGGGAGGAACCATTGTACAGAAACAGGGGGGAGAATACATAAAATAGAGGAATAACTGGGGAAATTAAATGACACAACACAACAGTGATAAAAATAATACATGGTCCATAATGTTTTATGTTTCTGATTGGATTTTTTTTTCTAGTTTTTAAGTAATTGCCTGTTGTTTCTGTCCTGGGGCAGAATGCATTTACAGTTTCAGTGGGTTTCTCCACTTGCTAGTCCCACTCAGGCACTGAATAAGGAAAAAAGATCCCCTAGTTTCATAGAAAACATTCTGTGTTCTTGGGTACCTTTAAATTAGTTAAAATATGGTTATATTGCTCTCTGGTTAATTTCCTAACTTAATTTGCTAGAGTTTAGAAATCCCTTAACATGAAATAGGTGGTGTAGTGTGACGGTGGTCACAAGGGTTTTCAGGGTGAGAGAGAAGTGAGAATGTTGACTCCATGTTCAGAAGGCTTGATTTATTATTTTATTATATATATTACATTATGACTATACTAAAAAGAAATAGAAGGAAAAGTTCTCAGAAGGCTAGCTAAGCTAAGAATAGAAAAGAATGAATAACAAAGATCTGCGTCCTGGCAGAAAGCGAGAACAGCTCTGCCGTGAGTGGTCAGTAAATCCAAACATCCACCCGAGACCAATCATGGATCCACCTGTTGCATTCCACAGCAGCAGACAACCACTGTTTACACTTTGTTGCTGAAACTTCTCAGCTTCAGCAGGAAAAAATCCTAATGAAAGGATTTTAATGAAAAGATGTCTGTGACAGTGAAGAGTGCCTGACTTCCTGTGTTTAACTGCTGGGTGAGCATCCCAACTTAGTTCAGAGATTTGCTTTTAAACATCCTAATTAATTCCTTCCAAAATCTCTCATCTTGCTTGTTTGTAGTTGTGTTAGAACATAAAGAGGAGGGAGATTATCCTGAAATATTTTTTCATCTGAACTGAATTTGTACCCAAACCCCAACAGTGACTGCGCATTCATTTTCTCAAGGCATGAAGGACACTGGGAATTTCTCCCAGACTCCTTTTTTTGGGACAGCAGCCATTTCTGCTTGGCTCCATGAGAGGCTCTGCACAGTAGTGCTGGAGCTCTGCAGGGACATTCCATGAGGATGAATAATAAATCATTGCTATACCTTGCACTGTTTCCAACCTAACACAGCAGAAGGAATTGTTTCCCTGATTAGCAGTTTAATGGTGCTCCTGACAAGTTCTGCTGTTGAAGAGCACCAGCCCAGGGTGTGTGAGGGGTTTCTGTGCAGGAGAAGAGCTTTGGGACTGGACCTCTCTCCAGTGGGCAGCCCTGTGGTTTTAAGCAGGAGGGATCTGGAATTTAGGAAGGATTTGGAAGATGAGTAGGTTTGTTGCTGGAGATGTGAGGGGGGAAAAGTCCTCTACAGTCCTGGAGCAGTGATTAGAGAAGGTACTGGAACAGCCCCTGAGGAGGGTGCTGCTGCCTCACATGATTCTCCTGGAGCTCAGCTGATGCACACAAGATTTGTTATGACTAAAAGGATTGCAACTAAACAGAATACAGTCATTTTTCTTGTCATTTAGTGAGGCATCTTTTGATCCATGATGAGCTGGGGGCTCACTGTGCAAGGCTGAAAGTAAATGAGACGCTCTGAGGAGATTTTGGTCTCTGTGACTTATTGAAGGTGTATAGGACATAACTCCTTTACTCATTGGGGCTGCATAATTTATTTTTATCTGCTCTGTTTCTTAGCAGTGCTAAAAAAATGTTATTTCCCTCAATTTTGATGGCAGCAGAGGCTGAGCTGACTAATATGAATCTAAGTAAGGTTTCTAAAAGAAAATAAATAGTCTGAAATCCTGTTAGACAGCCCTATAGACAATCTTACCAGAAAAGGAAGAAGCTAAACTTCCCTCTTAACTTCAGAGATGATTCCTCTGTCCTGCCTGCTTTTCCCATACTGGGTATATAACCACCACAGTTCATTTTGATCCTTACCCCTGCCTGCACCACCTCACCTGCCTTCTGCTGCTCACCTTTGCTTTCTAATCAGATGGAATCACTGAGAGAGAAAAGATGGCCTTATTTATTTTCCTTCATTAAAATCTCCTGGCAATCTTTAAAATCCACTTTGCACTTTTATCTTTGGCTGAATGCTGGTGCTAGCTCATTCCTAAGGCAGCAAATGTGGATGGAAATACTGTACTGAACATAATTATGTTAGGAGGAACAGTGATTGCTGCACTGGTAGGATAAAGATTAAATTGAGCCTGTGGGACAATATGCCTGATTATACTAATTGGTACCTGTGCTTGTAATGCTCAGTTACTTTCTTCCCTCAAAACAGTGGAAGAACACTCGGCTATCTGACATGGCCATGCCATTCCTGCAGCTCCACGTGTCCATGCTGGGGTGTGTGTGAGTGGCCAGGTCAGCACTGAGCTCCCCATTTATGGCTCTTACAGCCCCTTGTTAAGGAGATGTCCATTTGGGATGAGAGCACACCCACCTCAGAAAAGGCATTAGCAGAGCTGTTAAGGTTTCCAGAACATTTGCTTTTCCTGGGTGCTTTAATGAAATCTAATGATGAGCTCCCTTTTCTGGGAAAGAATTTAATTTCTTACCCTGGGAAGGGAAATGTTCAGTGTCTCTCACACCCAAGGACATTGGCAGCTTTGGCACAATTTGGTGATACCTGAATGAGTCCTTTTAACACAGCAGCATTCTTTCAGATCACTTCATTGTTTCTCAATCCCTCAGGTAGATCACTAACCCTAACAAGTTACTGGTGGTTTTTGATTCTCCTGCAGCCAGCAGCACAGCTTACCCCTCTCAAAGAGGTTCCAGCAGGACAGAAGCACAACTCATTCTTTTCACCCCAACATGTGGACAGGAAAACCTTTCACAGCTCTCATCCCAGCTTCTTATGTGGACCAAAACAACCTTGTCTCATCACAACAGATCAGAGTTCTCTTCGTCAAAGTTCCATGGACAGCTGGACAGAGCCTCTTCCTTCAGTGCTTGCTAAGTACCAAGGTCAGCATCTGCTTTTTCACTTCTGCTGTACCACGACATTGCCTTAGAATATGGGGTAGCTCAGTCTCACTCCAGTTACAGTTCATCTGTCTCACTTGCTGCTCCAAAATTGATTTATGCATGAAAATTAACAGAGTCCATTCTTGCAACTGGTGCCTAGCTTCTGCAACAGATGAAGAGATCTATTTTAAGAAGTTTATCCACAAAAGAGTATGGTTAGTTATTATACTAATAATAAAGTTTTCGTTGTGTTCATTTTGTATTTTTATCTCTGATTCAGCCTACAATTAGCCAAAATTACTAGAAACCCCTAACAAACTGACTATGTCAGTTACTTATATGATTGAATATTGAACCAACTGGCTGTCAAGATCCCATTACCTTGGTTCTCCACTCCTTGGTGTGAGTCTTTAATTTCTCTAATGAACTTTTCCCAGGCAAACAGAGCCAGCTTACTGGGACTGACACCTTCTGTCCCTTGACATTTGTTACCTTTTGAGGTAATGCAAAGAGGCCCTGTGGGAGTTCCAGTCTGCTTTAGGCTTCTCTTAATTGATTTTCAGTGAATTTTAATGATGACGCTTCTCAGATTGCTGATCTGAGTTGTGAAGGGAACTGGGATGATCTGCTTCAATTAATGCAGCATCTTCAATTTCCCATTATTTACTGACAACTTGATGCTGAAAAGTCCTCTTCATTTGGGACCAGAAGTATCAGACACAAAGCAAAAAACATCATTCTCACTCCTTACTCCAGTGAAAGGACATGTGGCATAGAGGGCAAGAGATCTTGTCTTAGACTGAGTCAGAGAGGTGATAATAATCTAGTGAGGCCAGTTACTCCTCTTCTCCCTGTAGCCCTTATGCCTTAGCAGGCTGAAAAACTTCACTTTTCCCCTACCTGACTTTGAAGACAATTTCCCAGTTGCTTGCCTGTAAAATTCCTGTCACCCTGGGCATCTGGCTTTGTGTGTATTTCTGTCTGGATGCTCCTGAATCATTGGGAGGCATTCCAACTCCAACGTGGCTGCAAAGCAAGGCCAGAAGAGATTTACAAGTCCCGTGCAGCAGGATGCCAAGCCCTATTTCTAACACTGCATGTGTTATGGAAGTCAAAGTGTCCATTAGAAAAGCTCGCCTTTTAAAAACAAACACTCCTCCCTCAAAAGAGCCATGCAAACAAAGAAACAAAGCCCCAAACCCAAAGCAAGATATTCTGAGAAAGTATTGTGATTGTTTCTTTGTTGAAATGGTGCCTTTCCACTTCAAATGTAAGGAAATAATCTGAACCCTCCTGAAAAACAGAAAGCTTGCAGACTTCACTGTATCTTCAACTAGAAATAAATAGAGGGTAAGTGGATGAAGAAAGGGTATTCAAAAAGGTTAAATGAAGTTAAAAGAAAGCAGTCAAAAGGATCTGGATTTTTATACAATTTTACTAAAATGTTGACTGTGTCATTAACAAGTAAGTCTGTTAATCTGTAAGACTTGATTCCTCAGATAAAACTGCCTATTTAACTGTAGTTTCATCACAACTCATTGCTGAAGGATAGCATAAAGGATGGGAAACTGGATATATAAAGAGCCACATCCTCCTGTGAGACTTGGAATACATTTACTGGGTCTTTTTTCCTGTTTGTTCATAACGCAAGACTCACAATACAGGGCCATGGTACATGCCTTCAATTGTAACTCCAGCAGAGATATGAGAAAGAAAAGCTGTTGTCTATGACTTGTTGCAGTATTTCAGGCTGGGCTATCTGTAGGCAAATCTGGATCTTCACTGCACAGACTCTGAGCAGTGGAGTTTGGAAGGCTTGCACCAAGCACCTGAGATGTATGTGTACACTTGCCTGTTTTCTAAGGGCAGCCCTTCAGCTGAATATTCCTCAGCCTTTTCTCTCTCCACCATGCACTGCTGAAACCTTCTGGCTGTTTCAAACAGTTTGAAGGGTTTTTTGCCATTGCTTGGGGTTTTTGTTCTGTTTAGTTGAAATAATTTTAAGCAGCCTATGGTGGTTTTTTTGCAGAAGAGAAATTAAATTGATGGAAAATTGCATTATTTGATAGTGTTTGCAGTCTGTAGCTATAGCAGTGTGCAATATTTAGGTCAGATTGTTTTTAAGCAATTATTTGTCTGCCCAACTTGAATGCTCAAGCGTAATCAGGCTGATTATGTTGAAGCAGTTGAAAGTTCAATGTACAGTGAGAACCAGGATAGCAATTATCTTCTAAATTCCTTTATATGAGCCACAGGAGGTACTTTTGCTCAGGACTGGAATCCTGGATAATCTGTATCATCAACACAGTTCTGGTTTTAGTTCCTAACATGTTTCTGAGAAAAAAATCAGCATGCAAATAATTGAAGTCAATTTTTATGTTAATCCTCAGGCAGCAATGAGTGGGAGACACCTGTGATTTCAGACTTCTAAAACAAAGACAAGTTCAGTAGTTAAAATTCTGAGCCCTGAAAGTACAAGAGAACAGCTTATTCCAGGTATTCATTAAAACCACATTCCAGCACAGCTCAAAGAAAGTGCCTGTGCATTAAAAGTTTGGCATTACATGAGGCTTTCTAAACACTTTGTTTTACTGGCTTTGAATATATGTGATTTTTCAATGTGATATTCATATTTCAATATATGTGATATTTCAATGTCTGGTGTATGTATCATTGAAATCCCTAGTTCTTTTATCTTTTAAAATATGTTCTTAAGAAGGCTCTTTTCCAAGATGTATTTGGTGCAAGGAATAGGCTCAGAATCAGTAATTTGATATTAAAAGTTATTCTCTTGGTTTTCTAGAAATGGTATGCAGACAGGTAAGTGAGGAAGCTTTTCTGTCAAATGTCCCCAATCTGAAAGGAATTATTTCTTCCTCTGGGTTTTGGGCAGAGGTGCCTTACTGAACACCTGGGGCTGTTGTGTTTGGCCATTCTGGCTGATGTCACACGGATTCTCTGAGCACAGCTGAGAATTACAGACGCACAGTAGAGAATTTTTATGGTCTTGAGACTGTATCTGAAATACAGAATCAGCTTCTGCTTAATCAGCTTCGTGATGGGTGAATATATTCAAATAACAAATATGTGTAAACATTATTTTTCTGAATCAGTTTAATTTCCTTTTCAAGCCGATCTACATCTGTTGATTTAACCTAGAAATGAAATTTTTTTCCAATCAGAACTTTAAAAAGCTATCATTTTTCCAGTTTTCTTGTAAAGCAATATTCTCTTCAAAGAGATGACACAAATGCTCTGTAGCACTGAGGTCCCTGTGCATTTGAATTAATCCAATGGCATTCTCATTGTGTTGTTGGGTAAAATCACAGCCATGTGTTAATTTTATTTGGTTTGAGCCACTTTGACCTGGTTCACTTGGAGTAGTCTGATAGAATTCAGTTTAGACACAAAACAGAGGTAAATGTAAAAGAAAAAGGAAACCCAAGCTCTGCTTTTTGTCAGTGCATCTTTATGATCTATCCTCCACAAGAGGCTCATGCTCCTCTGATAATGTGGGATGATACCTAATGGGGGAATTGTTCTGCTGCTGAGCTGATCATAAAAACAGGAGGAGATTAAGGAAGTCATCAAACAGGTTTAAAACAGCAGCTTTTATTTCACAGCACCTTTAAGGCAGTGCTTCAGAAAAACTCTGAAATCTGAGCTGCAAAGCCTCAAGATGCTGAAGAAGTAAATTGCTTGAGAGGTTTAAACCCAGCACTTGTTTCGGCACACTATATACAGCCACGAACAGGACGGGACACCCACAGTCAGTGCCGTGAGCTGTTTATTTCAGACATCAGTCTCAGTACATTGTTAGGACAATGGAGACAACAGATGTGAACAGCTCGCTGATTCACATGGAATGCCAAGGAAACGTAACATTACAGCACAGCATAAAGCCATCTCAGTCCAAGTTTCAGCCAATCACACATAGAGCAAAAACATATTGACAATGATTCTATCCAATCATATGAAACACACGTAACTGTAGTTAACACAATAGAGACTTCTTCTCTAACACAACGGCTCGTTCATGAGAGACAAAGCACAGAGACTCATTCATACTTCTAAATATATACATTAAATAAACTTGTTGCAACCTAAAAGGGCAAATCACAGAACCTTATTGTTCTATTTCTCACCTCTGCTCTACAGCTTAGAAAACTTTTTCTGCTGCATTAGCACTGTTCACAAATCTGCTGTCTGAGGCCTGTCTTTCTTACCAGTTCCTCAAAACCCTCTAATTTTATGGATCCCAACAGTTCTGTGTTTTCTAGACTGTTCTTCACTGTTTTCTGAATTCTCCCTGATGATGGCAAGTGCCTTGGTAACAGTAGGTGATGGCTGGTTGTGTGGAGTTTTTCCCTGAAATTTGTAATTTAAACATTATCTGTGACAGACACAGACTCCTGTTGGTAGATATTAGTTCAAGGGAGATATCATATCCATCCTCAACACCAAGATTATTTGTTTTAATGGGGCATTCCTCTGCAATTTTACCTTAAGTTCTCCTTCCTCACCTACTTGTATTTCAGATGGGTGATCTTTCTAACTAAAAATTCATTTCCCAGAGTCCTCTTATTATTTCTCCAACTTGGGGATCTCCTAAGCCTAAATGACCACTCTGACATGGGTCTTGCCATGTGTTCCAAAGCTGTTTTGGTTCAGTGCAGGTTTTATTCAGTGAGGAGGAAATGCCTCCTGAGAATCATTCAGGGGCTACCCCAGCACCTACAGAAAGAGCCCTCCCCTTCAGAGCTGGAAGGATCTCCCTTCCTTCCAAGAAAGCCCCATCTGAAATTGTTTCCCCACACAAACCTTGCCCTGCATTCTCCATCTCGCTGGACAGGCTCCAGCACCTGCTGTGGGTGACACAGCTGTGCTGAGAATACCAAGTGCCCCCTGTTCTCACTCACAAAGACACTGGCAGAGACTAAATGGTCAAAAGGAAATTTCTTAAAACATCTTGATAAGTAAAATAGCAACAACCATGACAGCCAGATGGTGCTCACAGAAAGCTTGAAAGAATTAATCACTGTTCTGTAGTAGCTTGAAAGAATTAATCACTGTTCTGCTAGCAAAAATATGTTTGCTATATTTAAATGAAGACAGTTTACTGAAGAGTTTCAGAGTAATTAGGATTTCCTTAAAACTCACGGTCAAAATTGCATTGAAAGAACTGTGGGCCAGATAATTCAGACCCAAAAACTTGGTTCAAGCATTAGGTGCTTAGCCCAAATGTTCTTCCTTTCCTTGTCTTTCCTGATGAATATTTTAGCCCTTGTGGCTTCATTTGGTGAAGTATTTGATAGAAGATTTTAATTCAAGTATCAAAGAAAAGAATAAAGCCACATTGGGCAGTAAGCTGCAAACGAATATATTTTAGTGTTTTATAAATTGCTGCTCTGAGCCCTGATCTCAGTGACATCCCCAATGGTTTCAGCTGAGCCATGACTCTTAGCTTTGGGAATCCTATTTAGTCACTCTTGCTTTCATTACCAGATTACAGTTTAAGTGGCTGCGAAAAACTTCTTCATGCTTTAAGACAGCTTTCTGTGTTTTCACCTTTAAAATGTATTTAAAGACTCATTAAACAATTCTTTGAGAGTTCTGCTACAATAATGTGGATGCTTGTGGTGCATTTTTTCTCCTGCCACATTTCCTCTTGTTTTAAAAAAAGTGGTATCATTATTCCATTTTCACATTTCCCTCTCAAATCAGTGAACTCTGCAATGAACTCTGCATTTCTTGCAATTAAAAAAAAACTAAACCATCAGCAGCCAACTCCAACCATGCCACATCTTCCTTTTCATAAATGAATGTGAGTTTCTCTAATTTACTCTTGAACAACTTGCAAGGGGAAGGAACTAAAAGAAAAAGGCAATGGCTGATCTTTCTTCCTTTTCCTCAAAGGAGAGGACAACAGGATTTCTGATAGATTTTCCCTTGGAAGACAAATGAGAACATTCCAGCTTTGTGGATTGGAAATCAATGTGCATAAAGCAAGAAAAATGGGCAATGTTATCAAGCCCAGAGTTTGCACAGGCAGTGAACTCCAGAAAAAAAGGGCCATTTTCCCATATCTGTCTGAGCTGGCAAGCTCCAACAGAACTGGCTTCATCTGTGATTGCCCCTCCTGCCCCAGCACACGGGGTCTGTGCTGCCTTAGACTGACCCACCTGGATCCTGAGAAAGCTCTGTGCAGTTTTTGGGATTATCCTGTGTTGTGTGGGGTTTTTAACGTGTGGTCATCAATAGTACTTTTCTTCTGTTTATGAAATGGTTGCCCACACTTTGTCATATTTAAATCTTTCTGTTCTAGAACTTACCCATAAATTCCCTCTCTTTGCTACAGTAAAGTTCCATAATGGCAACTGAATTAGGGAAAATGTTTGTAGCTAAGAGCATCCATCCAAATCCAATAGACTTCTGTGGTGATGCCTAAGCCCCACAAGCAATTTTAGGACAGAGCATTAATTGTTCTTTTCCATCAGGTACATGACATCAGCAAGGTTTTGTACCAATCCATTGTGCTTTTTAAGTATGAAAGTGGCTCTTGTAATTCTTACCCATTCTGTCCTGGCATATTCCATGTGTGGAATGTAATTTGGTTTATTTGGAGGATTCTACAGAATGTCTGTATAGGGAAAGTGTGTGGGTGGGATCCTGGCCCTGTTACAAGTTTCCATTGCCTGGAATGAAGTTCCAGTTTTTAACTGGGGTTTTGTACATGTGAGATAAGCAGCAGGCAAAGCTCCTCAGTTGTGGATATTTCTTATCTCAGAGAAAAGTTGTCATAAGTAATAAAGTATTTAGAATCTTCTGACATGTACATTGTTGTCAATTCTCAGAGTGGCAAAAAATCTGGATAGTTGAAAAATCTGGATAGTTGTAGCATGGATCAGGGGTACATCTTTAGGAAATACTCCTTATAGTCAAACTGAACAGGATTTCTGGGCACTGAAGCTCTCATTCTGTATTGGAAAATGTGTTTCTTCATTTATATAAGATAGGAATTTAATGAAAATCTCTTTCCCTGGAGAAGATGTTCTTTCATTAGTGCAGGAGTAACTGTAAGTTAATTTTAAAGGTTTTTGCGTCAAATTATTCTAATCTGACAGAAAATTTACCTGGATATATATGAAGACATTTCCTATTCACATTCATTTGAATAACACAAAGTCACACTATTTTCTTACCTAATCTATGAAGCAATATTCAGTCTAAATCCCTAAAATTGCACTGCTGCCGTAAAATGTTCACATTATAAAGGAAATCAGAGCTGGGGAAAGTACTGGACTCTTCTCCATGGAAACAGCATTGGCCATTGTCCCTGGGATAGTGAAGATTTTAAACCAAAGGAGCTCTGCCCTCTCTCAGTATCCCAGTTAGGCTGGAAAATTTATGGGATAAAGTATAGATAATCAGTCACTTTTATTTCTTTGCTTGTAAATAATGCTACAATCAGCTCCACAAATTGAGTTCTATTCTCAGCCTCTCTTCCGTTGTCAAAAGAATTTAAAATCTGCCAAGCAAGTAAAGCACACTTGGCTTCTTTTGCCTTGGGTATGTAATAACTTTGCTCAGTCTGCTGGCTGTGCCACTCTGAAATAAATGACACCTGTTTTTGCAGTAGAGGAGAGTATGTGTTGATAGTATACCATCTTGTCATCCATTGCAAAAACATTTGTGGCTGCTGATAGCTCTGGAGTCTTGAATTTTGATTAAGGAGTTCAATTTTGAAATGACTGCTTCCCACTTCTCTTGAATTTCCATTACAAAAGCCTTCAATGCAATTTGATTTTAGTTTCCTTTGATCACCTTCATCAGTTAAAGGTAAAAATGCAAATCCATCACTAAAAGCCATTTGGAAAGGAATAGAGATTATGAAATTACATGTCCACATCTAGGACCACGTGTGCAGTTCCAGTTTCTTTATCTCAGGAAGTGGATCAGAAGTAGAGAACAGTTTCTCCTTTGTATGTAGGACATGGATATGTGTCCATGTAAAGAGATTTTTACTGACATTGAGGGAACAGGAGATGGGAAATGAGCAAAGAACAGAACAGGAGGCAGACTGGAGTGCAGAGTGGGGCTGGTGATATGCCAGGTCCAGAAATGGGGAGATTGTGTTGTTAAATAAAGTCACATCTCTCCCAAAAGACATTCGAAACAGAAGTGACCACATTTTTGTAGTTTTCTATGAATCAAAGAAAACAGATTTCCATCAAATCCTGCCTGTTCTTTCATGAGTCTGAGGTTCTAGCGAATGTCTCATTCCTGTTTGCTGCTTTGGTCAGTTTTGTGTGTTTTGTTGCATATTTTGCTGCAATAATCTCAAGATGGAAATGGCAGAGATGGATACTGCAAAGATGATCATCACAGCAGGCAGCTGGTAAGAGACAGCACACGGGAATGAATAACGAGCCCAGTAATGATGAGGAGAGAACTTAAAGAGTACCAGAGAAAAATACCAGCCCACACAGTTCAAACCATGGGGACATCAAAGAGGAAAGCAAATCCATGGATATTTTCCAGCTGTTACTCTTCTAATTTAATTTAATTCTCTACTCCCAGTGTGTATATGAAAATAGAGCATCTGGCACTGGCAGAAATTTCCTTTGCCTGTGTTAAACATTTGTGTAAAAAAAAAAAAGGTCAATATTTTATCTGGACTGTCTTGTACCAATTTTCAAAAAATATAATTTGTTTTCTTTAAAGAGGAAAAGTTAGGTTTTACTGAGTGATCAGACCAGACTCTATTATCAACATTGCTAAGAAAGAATCATTCTAAGCTGAATTTAGTGGTAAGGGAACCTAACAATGCTGTTTCTCTGATAACAGAAAAATTGTGCAGAGATCAATGTGTTCACAGGCAATTCTCTTACTGCAGTGTAGTTTTGCTTTGTTGCTGATATTTTTTTCTCTGCTCTTCTCACTGGCTTTCTAAATACTAGTGAAAAAGAATCTTTTTCTTTCACAGATAAAATTATTTTTCAGCTGTAAACAAAATGAGATTTTTTGTCAAGATGAAATAGCCGGAAGTTTGTTGGTTTATTTCTAAATGACACTTTGAGCTCTGACTTTGGCCTGATCAATGCATTGCTGAGCCTCCAGCTCTGTGCTCCTGCCTGGCCTCAGGTCCCTGTTTGTGTGACTGGATGTCAGCTTTGGGAAAAGCCCTGGCCTGGCACAGGGCTAAGGGGTGTGTGCCCTGTTTGGAGATAAAGGCTGGCAATGGGGAAAAGCTGTTACTGATTTTTGTGCTTGTTTCTGACAATAGGAAATGAAATATGTCTGTATGGCAACATGGAACCAGAATAACCTGTTAATGGTGAGAAGGGTACTTGGATAAATAGGCCCAGCAGTATCACCAGGAAAAAGAAGCCGCTTTTAATTCAAGGAGCAAAGTGGAGGCACTTGGTAAATTGATGAAAACTACTTACGTATTTATACTACTGCAAAAAGCAACATGATGGAATAACATTCACTCCACAGCATGAAGGTTTTGCATAGTACAGGGAAGGAAAATGACAGTCATAAAAGTATACAGAATCCAGATGAAAGATGAGTTGGTTCATTGTAAGTGAGAGCTGTAGGCAAAAACATATCTGTGACTGAAATTATCCCTTTTAAGAGGACATATTTTGGTTCACAGGAGTTTTTAGTGTGAAGTCCATTGTGTGGATATAAGCGGGGAAAAACTTTGAGTTAAAACAGGAAAATCTATCACAAATGTATCTAGAAAGTGTGGAAAAGGGGAGAGAAAGTGTATAAAGAACTCTAAAAATAATGAGAAGGTTATTTCCAGAAAAGTGCAGGATTCAGTAAGAACCCCCAAAGACTTAGAATGAACGGATTGATGAAGAAAACTCAAGTTTTAGAGATCAAGAAACATAGGGCTAAAACCAGATTTGACAAAAGTGAAACAAAGTCGTATTTTACAAAGATTATTAAAATATGTTTTTAAGTTGTTTTGGAGTGATTCTGATGGCAGCCTGCTCCAGGATCCTCAGCTTTCTGCCCCCAGTGGCTGCTGATCCTTAAGGCCCGGGCCGTGTGTGAGGGGCCGGGCCCGGGGCTTTGGGCTCTTTCGGTGGAGCTTTGGAAGCCTCAGGGCCCAGCGGGGACTGCGGTTTGGCTCGGCCAGCTCGGTTTTATTGAACCGAGCAAAAAGCTTTTCCCTTCCTGGCTCGGAGGAGCTGCAGGAGCGATCTTCCAGCAGCCTCCGGGCCGAGCCGGGGAGGGAAAGCACAGGGAGGGAGAGAGGGACAGGAGAGACACAGGGAGAGGCTCCAGCCCCGCTGCTCCGCCCGCCCTGGCTGCCGGGAGAGGAGCTCGACAGCAGAGAGCCCCGGCAGGTGCTGGGCTCGGGCTGGTGCTGCCCTTCCCTCAGAGGGAAAAGGAAAGCTCCGTGCAAGCTCCATTTCCCTCAGAAGGAAAAGGGAAACTCAGTGCAAGCTCCATTTCCGGAACTCAGATGGAAAAGGGAAGCTCCGTGCAAGCTCCATTTCCCTCAGGGTGAAAAGGGAAGCTCCCTGGAAGCTCCATTTCCCTCAGAGGGAAAAGGGAAGCTCCGTGCAAGCTCCATTTCTCTCAGAGGGAAAAGGGAAGCTCCGTGCATGCTCCATTTCCCTCAGAGGGAAAAGGGAAGCTCCGTGCAAGTTTCATTTCCCTCAGAGGGAAAAGGGAAGCTCTGTGGAAGCGCTGCTTCCCTCAGAGGGAAAGCCGGTGCATCACAAATGAGGAAGGGAGATTCCTTCAACATCTGCCGCATTCTCTGGCATTCTGTTTTAATAAACTGTTGGGTTTGGGTTTGGTTTTTTTCCCCTCACTTCATTAGCATTTTCTGTCGGTGGAAGGGAATTGTTCAAACTCTTTAAAGAAGAGTACTCATTGCAGGGTGTCCTCTCTTTTGTGTCCAAACTGAGACACAAGTGTATTCTAATCTAGATAAAATAAAAAGAGAATAAAATCTGGGACATTATCAAATAGAAAATTAGCAAATCATTCAGGAAAACTGAATTATCTTCAAAACTAAAATACTGGGATTTATGAAATGAGGCAATATTTTCTTGATGACAGGTAACAAGAATTTACATCAAGAACTGAAGAAATGAACTGGAGGAAATTATAGAGATTGAGAAGGACTAGCGATAAATGCCAGAAGGCACACATCAAAACAGTGAGGAAAAGGCAGATGTGGTTGTAGAGCACATCCAGCAAGGTAATTCCTACAGAAAAATATTGACACTACTGGGAAAGAATGATGGGATCTCACCTGGGAAGCCGTGTAGAGTCTGAGTCCCCCCCACAGGAAGGATGGGGCTGGAGGGATGCAGAGGGCCCAGGAGGGAATGGAAAATGAGCAGAACAGTGTTTGATAGGCTGGCACACAGGGGAGACAGACAGACAATATTATACACGTGTTAAAACTGCATCAGAAGTGTAGATACTAGAGGCAGAAGAACTAACACCCTGTTTTTCAACAACTAGAAAAAAAACAGTTTTTCAACTAATTCTGTGTAAATCAACTCTGAAAATTAGAAGTGGGTTTCTGATCATTAAATGTGGCAAAGTTTGCAGCAGTCCTCAAAAAAGAGCATTGAAATAATTGCAGGAATTGACCAAGTCTGAAGTTCGCAGTAACTGAAAGGTTTTATATTTTGCTAAGTAATTGCCAGTTTCTTGGTTTAGCTTCTCTCACTATATATATTTAACCTTTTATGAGCAGTGACTCAAAAGTTAAGCTTTTCATCTTGTGAGACTCATTTTCAGGCCCTTGTAGTCAGACATGTATTCATTAAATTCTGTGATGCCTCAGAGCTACTTGTCTGCTCTGGATACCATGAATACAGACATTCACCATCAGGTTGTTTGCAGTGTCAGCCCTGAATAAACATGCAGGAATTACCAGGTGGTTACAGTGTTTTAGGCGTGACACATCTATGGCCTGGTGTTCCTCGTTAATTATCTGTTTATTTTAAGACGCTTAATTTAGTGCTGGGGGAGCAGACTCCTTCGAAGCAATAAACATCTGTTGCTGCTGTTACTCTGAGCATTTGCAGCCCATAATGTTCTTATGCCCTCTGGCAGCCGAAGGTAAATAAGGGAACATCACTCAAGTGTCAGTGTGGGGGGACACGGGTTAGGAGGGGGACAATGTGTGACTACAGAATTAGGTCTGAATTCTCTTCCTGAAAACATTTTTTCCGTGGAAGTTCACATATAAATTACATGAAAATTGGAATAAACAAATAAGTATTTCAAAATGCATATATTAGTTTTGCATAAGTATATTTCTGAAAAAACCCCAAGCAAACCTCCCAATAAACCAGGAATGAATATTGCTGCTTTGGGTCAATGCTTCCTAAACTGCAGTCAGATTGCCACTCAGTTTAGGCTGTTTCCTTTCCGCCTTTGAGTGTGAAAAGATGGTGAGGGTTATGTATTTACATCAGGTAATTGGTATTCCATGGATAGGGAAGGTGGGCTTGTTAGTGCCCCTTACTGTCACCATCCCCCAGCACATGTTACTGTAGGACCTTATTTTCAGGTAGGTTTGTAGCTTCAAAGTACCTGCGACCTTCCCTCCTTCCCCTACCACTGTCTCCTTTCAGATAACTTCTCCCTGCTATTGCAGCTGAAATACCATTTTCTGAAACTGAATTGAGGAAAAATTCTTACTAGCCATGCTAATAAAACCACATAAGCATTTAATCCAAATTATCTCATATCCTCTGCACGGTGGAGCAGAGGCTTGAGATCAGAGGAACAATCTTTGCCTGGGATGAGTTCTTTCTGTCTCTGTGAAATTTGCCTATCAGGTCACCAGCCTCTGAAAAATCCCATTTTACAGACATTTACTAGAAACATATGGATTTTGGCAGGTGAAGTCTTTGAAAATGCCCTGGGCACTAAACCTTCTCCAGAAATGCAGCCTCTGAGTGAGCTGCTGCTGTTTTCCCTCCTTCCCTCTGCAGTTGTTCTCCTGCAGGGACTGGGACCCCAGGGGCTGTGACCCACCTTGGCTGTTCCTGCTGTCACCAGTTCTGGAGTACAGGATGAAACATTCAGGGTCTAGTTTGGATAGCTTTGGATGCCTTTCCTTTTTGTTTTTCTTCTGCAAAACACTTCTAGGAAAGGAAAGGAGAACAAAAGTCTGTTCTGGCTTTATTATTTTATTTTTAAGGAAATTTATTTTCTATAACATTTTAATTGTAGTGTTGAACATGACAGAAGAACTTGAATGACTAGGAAAGAAATGGAAATACAAGGCCTTTTGTTCAGGCCTGTGTTTAGGCACAGAGTGAGGGCAGGTAATGAAACAGTGAAGAAGTGCTCACTTAGCACCCCAGGACACAGACATGAAAATACTCTTACAGTCAGAGCACCTTCAGCGTGCACCTCCTCACACTGCACAGCTGGGACACCTCCATGTGGTGTTGTGCCATAACAAATGGGAAAATAACCTCACTTGTCTGCCCATTCATTTTTCTTGCCTTCACCCAAATTATTAAACAGAAAGTGATAAACACAGCAATTTCAGCATTCAGTGAAATTGCAGTTTTTTCTTACTCCATCTTTCTCTGTGGGATATTTCTCAAGCCCCAGTTTCTTTATACAAGTGGAAAGAATTCAAAGCATAAACCATTCTGAATCCTATTTTCTAAGCCTTTTTGTCATCTCTGTTGTTCTCATCTGCTTGGATTTCAATTTGTCTTTTTGAAATGTCCTGTCCCAAACTGAATCACATCAGTGCTGCTGCTGAAGCCTGAGCATTGCTGAGCAGAGCGGGAGGATTATTGTGCTGGTTGAGACAAACTGTTGTTGTTAATATAATCATTGGTAGCATTTGTCCTTTTTGTGTAAGCATCTTAGATGTGAATTGCAAGCAGTTTATGATTTACCTTCTAATAACTGTGTCTTGCTAGGAGTGTTCCTTGGCCCACATTGCTCATAAATACTTGCTTTGGGTTCAGTAGTCACTAGCATTGCTGCAATCTTCTGGACTGTAAAAAAAATATCTGTTTTAAAGAGTACGTATAAAATGTATTAGGCAATGGAAGGCTGAAACAAAATGGCTCTCTGTGGCAGGGAATATCACAGGGAGTATCACAGAATCATAGGGAATTTTTGTGGCAGCCCAGCAATCCAAAGGTATTTTTTCATGGTTGTTTAATGAATCTGAAGTAACTGGATTGTCACTGGGAACACAGCCAGCCCTGAGTGCTGCATTTTCATCACCCTGGCAGACTGCACAGGGCTCAGGGCCTTGGCTGTTAATTCAGGGGAGAGGAACACACTGATGGTGACACTTGGAACAGGAGAGACAGAGGCACTTCAGGGCAGAGTTCAGAAATGTGCTACCAGGATGTCACAGCTGCAGGTAGCACCTCCTGAGTGTTGAAATGGATGTGGGAATCAGCAGCTGAAATAAATTGAAACTGCTACTTTAGGTCACTTTACTTTCTCACTGCCTAAATATTCAGCCTTGTTAATATATAAGTTCTACAGATACCAAACATTGTCTGTTTTTTCTTTTGTGACAACATTGACCACATCTTGTCAGAGAGAAAAAAAATACTAGAGCTCTTCAAGTCCCTGGCACCTCTCAGAGCAGATTATATACAATTTTAGTAGTTTTTCCACAGATCAGAGAAAAAAAATATTTATCTTTTCTGAGACCCTCAGCATTCAAAGTGGTAGATCAAGAGCTTGTGCTTGGCAGGGGAAGGTAATAAGACACTCGGTGCTCAGATGTTAAAAATATGAGATCATAAATATGAGGTAACCACTCATTGACTGCTGCTAATGAAAAAAAGCCCAGTATTTACTCAGAGGTTAAAGAAACATTTTATCTAGAGTAAAATGGAATTAGTGCATGGGTCCAGCTATAAAATATGGAGCAGCCCCAGTTCCCATTGTGTGGCAATTCTGCAGTAGCTCCACTGTGGGCACAGTAATTCCCACACCAGGAATATTTTTGTATGGACTAAATGTGGGCCACACAGGGGTGTAGTGGAGAACAACTACAAGACTTGAAATTCCCTCCCTGATTTATCCCCCCATGGCTTCCATCTGCAGACAGTCTGGTCTTGTTCCTTATGCCTCATTTGTGCAAACTACTGCAAGGGAAGTCAAGAGAAGAATGAGAGTGAGTTAAAATCTCAGAATGTGGATGATCTCTCTGAGAGTTCTTGAGAAATGGATGCTCAGGGTCCCTGTTGCTGTAATTCTGTTAGGGAAAATGGCTGGAATATGAGGGAAGCCAATGTTACAGGAACACATAAAGTAGTCCTAGCGCTATCCAGTTTCCCTTGCTGTTCATTGCAAAAGCAGTGAAGTCAGCTTTGCATGGCAGTTTCAGCACTGTGGAAAGAAGGGTAAGGCATCCACTCAATTCTCCCCTGGACCATTTTCTCTGGGTGAAATTCAGGAAAATGATTTCTGCAGAGGAAGAGAATCCTCGAGAGCAAAAGCTCTGCCTGGCAGTGTACTCAGCTTGATTCCAGGGGGGAAGAAAGTCCACGTGGGCTGGGAAAATGGGCAAGGATGGGTGATTTGAGAGCTGGTTTTAGTTCTGTTCTACACAGACCTGCAGTGGAGTTTTGACCTCTGCAACCACAAGAGAAGCCATGGAAAGTCATGGAAAGTCAGATGAACTATTCTGAAATACATACAGAAAAATTCTGATTATTTATTGCAAATGCCTAGTCCCAGAATTGCCAGAGCCTGTGGTCAGTGGTTAGAGGGTGAACGCTGCTGTGGGAGAAGGGCTAATGCATTCCATCTGAACTGATTGCAGAGGTGCTGTACACAAAAGCCCAAATTAAGGTTTTACAATTTTAGGTGTGGTGTGCCCAGTCAAAATTCTGCCACATGATTACGGTGACAAGTAACATTTTATGATAAAGATAAAAAAAGAAATCCTTGTAAATTGATCTGTTTTGATAAGAAGGTGAATATCCTGATTTTGGTAATGTTAACCATTTAAACCTCCCATTTTTGGTGGCAATCCATGCAAAGCCAATACCCACTCAATGGCCCTTAGGAGGTTCTGAGCCTGGACATATTTTCAAATGTAGATATCACGGAGAGGACTATAAAATACAAATACTTTTTCTGTCACTAGAACTGAAGTTGCACATAGTGACAATCTCAGTTAGAAATGATGAGTTGATTTTTTTTTTTAGATTATGATTTAAATAAATCTTTTGCCATTGCATTCTGTGTACTTTGAGGAGGGATCATAAAGAAATAGGAGAAAGTTATAAAATAGAAATTGATAAAAGGCTTATTTGGTGTTTGGGAGTCCTGTGCAAGCAGCTGAAAAAGCCTTTGGAACAGAACCAATCTCTGTGAAAGCTTTATTGATTACACAGAGAAAGTCCATTTTAAACACTTTCATAGCCCTGTGTTGCCTGAGGAAGCAAAATCTATTACAGTCAGATTATGAACTTTTTGTTTATGAACTCAGCTGTCTTAGCGGGCAGCTGGAAGAAAGCAGCATTATTATTTCTTCTGTCTCTGAAGCAGAGTTATCAATAATCCCACATTTCCCCATGTGTCTGCCCCCGCTGTTCCCAGACCATCCACAGTGTGAGGTGCTCCGGCACACGCTGCAGCTGGCGCTGGAATGGCCGGCCCTGGAATGGCTTCCAGGTCAGGGAGCCTCTCGGGTGCCCCCACAGCTCACGGGGCAGGATCCGGGCTGTGCTCCCGGATTGGCGTCTGTGTCATTGCTCTGCTCGCTCCGGGCTTTTTTCGGCTCCGGGCTGTTGTGTTGCGTTAGGAGAATGACTCGGATCTATCCGTGCTTAAATAAGCTGTGAAATCAGCTGCCCAAAACAACTCTCACTCATGGGGGCGGTCATGCTGCTCTAACGAGGATCTCCACCTCTCTTTGGTCTAAGGAAAGGTCTAAGCCAGAAAGATGGGAGAGGAAAAGTGATTGCTTTTCTTTGCCTTTCCTTAAAGGGGTAAATGTTAGGCTGCAGCGGAGGAGATCTGGTTTGGAAGGTGCCAGAAATCTCCAGCTCCTGGGGCAAAGGGCAGAAGCTGCGGGAGGGTTGGGCAAAGGCGAGCAGGGCGGGGCGGGCTCAGCCGGGCAGCAGGAGCAGGGGAGCGGGGTCTCTGTTTCTCTCTCTCAGGGGAGCGGTGTCTCTGTTTCTCTCTCTCAGGGGAGCGGTGTGTCTGTTTCTCAGGGGAGCGGGGTCTCTGTTTCTCTCTTTCAGGGGAGCGGGGTCTCTGTGTCTCTCTCAGGCGAGCCCAGCAGCGCTCTGGAGCTCGGGGCTGTGCGGGGCGGCTCCGCCTGCGGTGTCTGGGACTGAGCCCGGGGGGCTGAACTGACTGAGCAGGAAGGGCAATTTTGTGTGTGCTCTGTGCTCACGTGTTCCTTCTGGCCTCCAGGGATGGGGCTGACATTTGGCATCTTGCTGAGGGTGACATGATGTGACTTGCTTGTTCTAGCACCAGGTCTTTTATCAGTTTGGGCTCATAGCATCAGTCCAGCTGAAATTGGTACCTGTGAGTGCTTTCAGTCTCAGGAACTGTGAAGTTGATTAAGTTGACTCTGAACCAGCATCTTCAAACACTTCTGCCTGTCCCCTCCATTCCCCCAAAGCTCAAAGCATGCAGAGAAAAGGGTAAAAATGATAAAATGCCTAACTTAGTTCTATCTAGATCTTTCCTTGGAGCTTACAGTTCTTTTCTCTCCAACTGACCCTCATTTCTGACTGTGAGAAACAGACTGTGCTGCTCACAGCATGTTTTCTCTCTTCTCCTGTCATACCTTGCCAGCCTGACAAGTTTTAATGACTCCTTCACATTTGTTTTTTATTTCTTTCAGCAACAAAATAGAAAAGGATGTGAGAAAGATTTCTCACTGGTAATGTCAAAAGTTAGAGCCTGTTCATTTGGCCAACAGCACCAGGTAGCTGCACTTTTACCACTGATTTGTGTCTCATGAAGATGTGGATAAACACAGAAATACTGGGGAAACGCCTCAAAGCACTCCCAGTTCTATTCTCTTTTACTCAGCTTCTCTTTTCAATATAGTTCTGAATGAAAGCTTTAGCAGAAGAGTTCTGGAAGATTGTCAGGCATTTAAAAGATTAAACTTCTTTCTTAGACTGAACATTGCAGAAAAGCTTTGCTGGAGAATTAGAAAATAATGCAATGAAATTATAGAATTCTTGCAAATTTAACAAACTCCCTACATATCAGATCTAGGCATACCAGCTGTAATTTCTGTTAGCTGTAATCTTGCATGGTTTTTGTGACAGTTTTACAGTGGTAAATTCAAAATATAAAACATTTAAAACTTTCCAACACCAGCATGTGAGGATTCTGCAGCACTTTGCTCTGTACAAGCCCCAGCCAAAATTAATCCAAATGTTCACTCTTGATGTGAGCAATCAGGGTTTGCAAAAATTACTGCAAGTGTAGCAAAAGGTGTAATTGGATGAGTGGGAATTGTTTTTTCTTTCAAATGGCTTAATTTTGGTAAGTTTTTTACCAGCAGAGACTCAGTGAATGTGCACTGGTACCTGAAAGTAGTTCAGAAGAAATTCCAGATCCTCCATAGTAGGCAGTGTGGGAGTCACTGATTTTTAGGGGAAGATCAGTCCTGGTTTCAGTGAATTAAGACTTTTCAACTATTAAAAAATAATCATTAAAAATACATATATATAATTCTGTGCTACCATATGGGTGTTATTGTTTCATTTCTGCTGCAAGAGTGTTTGGTGAAACTTTTAATTTCATTCAGCCATATTTCTTTAAAGGTGCTTTACTCCAGTTTAGAACTTAGCAAGTGCTTTATAGCTGCTGAAACTGCTCTGTGATTAAACAAGGGCCTCTAAATAAATGGTTGTGATCTTTAAACAAATTACCTTGATTGGAGATTTCTGTCTGACAACACCTGATGTATCTGTGTTGTCTAAAACTGTGCTGCCTGAAAGGAGGGATGGTATTGACAAGCTTTAAATGGCTCTGTTTGGTTTTGCTGAATTCGAGTTAAAAAAGAATTGGAGTTCTTTAAAGTGGACATTGGAAAGGAAGATTATATTGGTGAAAAATTACGTGGGTAATTTACAAATATGTCTTCTAATAGCAGCCAGACATTTTCAGTGCAAACCAGACTTAGCAGGCTAGGTTTTAGTCAAATTTAATTAATTTGCTTTCATGTATCTGTTGGCATATTGTTCATCTTCTTCTGAGGTTGACACAGCTTTAACAACCAGAGCAGAAGCACAGCTCTGTGAGCAGGAGCTGTGGGCTGGAGACAGCTTTGAACACCAGGTGTGTGCTGACAGGGAGTTAGAATGGCTCTAATTCCTTCTCTGAGCCTTTCCTCAGGAAGGGAGATACTGGCCTGGAATATCAGAAATGGGCAGAAGGGGTTTTACCCAGACTTTGTGCTCCCTGTAGCTCAGTCTCCTCACCCATATAAGCACATGCATCAATCCCAAGGGTTTGCCCCAAAATTGAGGGAGCAGCACAGAACAGGGCACAGCCCAGAGCCCCTCTGCGCAGCAGAGCTGGTTCAGCTGTTCCGAGCAGGTGTCAGTGTGAGGCCTGAACCAGTGCCCTGAAGGTTTGCTGTCCTTTTTTCCCAGGAAATGCTCTGAGCTCATTACTTTCAGCTGGTATTTTTTGTTCTATTTGTAATATCAAGAGTCCAGGTTAGAGTTTGGTTTAGTAAGTGAGCAATGGGACGTATGCTGTGATTAAAAAAATCCCACCAGATTCAAGAGATGAAGAGCAGCGATGTAAGTAAGGTGAAAGGAAAAAATTGGTTTCCATTTCTCTCTGCATGCAGCGAACGACCGTGGCCTGAGACTCGTTGACCCGGCTAGCTATGAGGGCGGCCAACAGCCCCACTGCAGCGGGGGGTTGTCAGTCCCGGTGGCAGGGCCCCAGGGCTGGCAGCTTCAGGCTCCCCTCGGCGGTAGAAGCCTTGGGCTGAGCCTGCAGGACGAGGTCTTGGTAGAGAGCTGCGAAGATGGGGCGAAGCAAATAAGGGACGGACATTTCCTGGGGTCCAAACAGGTTTAACGTGCCATGTGACGACCAGCCGGGAGTGACCGGAAAAAAGGGTTGAGCATGAGACTATAAAGGGAGGTGGTAACTAGGGGAGGGGTTTGCAGAGAACCAATAAGGGAGAGGCAGGGGACGAGCTTAACATAATAGACCTGAAGGGAGAACCAATAGATACATTGTATAGGAGGGGCCCCGGGACCACAGCCAATCACGTCTCCCACTAGGGGGAACATTCTGGAAAACTGGGAGGGGTGGGGAGTGATTGACTGGGCCCAGGGAGGAGAGAAAATGACACATTTTCTCAATAGAGGCAATAGAGGGAGGGGAAATTACATAACATGGGGGAAACCATAACAACCGAATGACAGACATAAACTGAGGCAGGGAAAACTGGGAGGGCAGAACCATCATAACAAATGGGGGAGAAACGGAACCTACCAACAAAACACACTACAACATCTGCAAGTTTACTTGGCTTTTTGTCTGCGCAGACTTTTGATAGATTGTAGCCCTGGAGCTGTAAAAATAAAACTGACTTACCTGTTTTATCAGCAATGTGTGGTAAAGGCTTGCTTGCCCCCCTCACCTACCATATCTCCTCTAACTTATTAGCAACACAGAGCAGTCTAGATCTTCCAAGGAAGTGTTAAGTTTCTGTAGCCATGCCAATTTATGCAAATTCTTGAAAATAACTTCAAAAATCAAGTTGATTTTTGAATCAAGTTGATTTTGAAATTAGTCTCATTAGTCTGATCTCCTGGATATAGACCATTATAAATTATAAATAAAATATTTTAACTACAGCTTAATTAGTTCCATTTGTGGAGCATTAGCTAAATATGGTTCTGCTATTATAAAAATAATGCTAAGATAGCCATAATATGTTTAGCTAGATAAGCTAAATGTTTCAGCTTCCCTTTTAAATGGGCACCTTTATGCCTCATCTCTGATCCCTTTGAGGCTGGACTTCACTCAGCATCTTTATTCCTAGTGTCATTTCCTTACTCTGTTATTGTTTACTGCAGGAATTCATGGGGACACTGGTGTCTTCAGGACACCTTAATCCCATCTAGTTTATTAACATTTCAAAGGATCTTCCTCAGAGTCACAGGTAACATCACCTCTGGGTGAAAAATCTGATTTTCTGTATTAACTTCCTTGTTCGCTCTGCTCAGAAGCAGTAACAGCTTTTCTCTGAACCAGCAGCTTGGTTTCCAAATTTCATCTGTAGTGATTCATTTAGAGCATCAGAAATGAACTGCCTGGATTAGAATTGTCAGAACTGACATCCTTGTGCTAAACTCTGGACAAAGGGATTGCAGGTGCTGTTGATGTGAAGAGGGAGAAGGTCTCATTCCCAGATTGAGCCTCATGAGGCACCTCAGTGCAAACTGGAGGGGAATGAGAGAGGCTCTGCAAGGAGGAGTTAATGAAAAGCCAGGCCACTGCAGGATGAGAAGCAAAGGTGAGCAGAGAGAAGTCAGGCCAGCAGCAGAATGAAAAGAAGTAGAAATAAGGTAGAGAAATGTTAAGAGTGACTGCCGGCTCAGAGGGTGTGGAAACCCCCAGTGATGGGTCAGAGGCTGGAAAGGAGAAGTCCCTGCAGGCTGCCAAGAGGAATTTCTCTTCACAGCTGGGTTTGGGCTGCTGTGGAGGGGAAGGGGCCTGGGGCAGTTTCGGTGAACAATGAGCTCCCAGGTGAGAGGGAGAACAGAGATATTTAGGATATTTAATCTGCGGGGAGGGTGGAGCGTGGGGCACCAGTCCCTGCATCCAAACAGGCCAGGGAGATCCCCCAGAGCAGCAGGGGTGCAGCCTGGAGGAGAAAAGCTGATTGTGCTGTGCCAGCTCATCTGCACACCCAGTTCCAGCCCAAACAGAGCAAGGGCTGCACAGCCAGGGTGCAGAATGTGACTGGGGAATGCAGAGCTGGGGTGAATTCACCAGCTGGCTTTGGTGTCAGGGAGGCACTGCCAATGTCAGCTGCACTTCCACACTTGAGGGAAGGTGATGCATGGAATTTGATTATTTTAGAGTAAATGTAATCCATGGACACGCATTTTATGTGTTATGAATATAGTAAATGCATTTAATGATGCAAATTGAAGGAATGGCTAGGAAGACATGCCAATATTTCTGTATGAAGCAGGTTTTTATCTTTGAAACTATTATCTGAAATACTGTGAAAATAAGTTTTTTTCTTGTTGCTTCTTAGTGATGGATGCTTTTTTTTTTTTTCCTGGAGGTTTCAGATATCAAACTGGATTTGTGGAGAACTGTCATTCTCCTTTGTTATGTGGATTTTTAATGAAGGTTCTAGGTGGTAAGAACTCTATCATGTCTGCACAACCAGATCACATTAATCTCTAAAGGGCTTTTTTATGTATTTCAGTAACATGATTAGAGAAGGGAAATGCCAGAGCTATATTTGTCCTTTCAGAAGACACCAGATACTAAAAGAAAGCCTTTTTAGCAGATTAATTTCTATGATGTAAGCTGGGCATGAATTCAAACCACTATTACACTTGGAACATAAATGTGTTAAACTGAAATAACAAAATTAGAGCAGGCAATAAATAAAACTGGGGGGATGTGCTTTTACTGCCTCGGCACAATGAACTCCTCATAATGATGGAAATTATCCCAATATCACTAATGGGAGGATCTGTCTGGGACACAGAGCAGACTGTCTCATTCCAGGACATTCACACATTATCCATAGGGTCCAGTCAGTGGAAGCCATTCCTTTATCTGTTGCCAAGTGCCCCATACAATTGGTGATATTTATACAGTGCTTGTGATGGAAGCATCAGCAGCAGCAGCAAAGCCCCAAAAGTCACCTCCAGAGCAAATCCCTCTCAATTCATTCTTGCCTCTGGAGAATGGCACCACCTTCCTGAACGGATGGGGAGCATTTGACATTATAGTACAGTTTAAAAATCCTTAATCAAAGAAGAGTACATGAAAAGAATTAGAGAAGGTTAATACTAGTGCCTTAATGCAGGGGAACAGCTTTTTTACTGAATTCCTTTGGAACACATTTTGCCCTTGTGCACACTGCAGCATGCAGCATTAGCTGAGGGAAATTGTGTTTGAGAGCAGGACAAGGACAGGACAGGCAGAAGGTGAAGAAAGAACTGATGTCAAGAGAGACCCAAGCATCACTTCCTTGTCAGGCTGAGACTGGGATGTGTTGCTTGATAATTAATTGTAGAGCTCTTAATTAAAAGCATCCTCCCATTCCTTTGGATGCTGTTTGCAAAGGGGATGTTTGAACTCGTTCCAGGTGAAACCAGCAGAGCCTCCTGATGCTGTTGTGTATGGCTGCCAGATCAGAGTCTCTGTGGATCCAAATTCTGAGGAAGTCTGTTTGAGAAATGACCAGGACACTGGGATGTGTATTTAAGGGTTTTCCCCATGAACAATTGGTGTGAGAAAGAAAGAGGGCAGATGTGAGTGTAGATTTAAGAGATGCATTTCCACTGAGTTCCTGACACCTGTTCTGAACTTCTGTAGTGTTCCTGGCAAATCACATCAAGTAAAATATTCCTTTAAAAGTTCCTCTTGTTTCAGGACTAGTCTATACCTTTTCAGCCTCCTATTGCAGTAAAATGTTGTTCTATTTTTAGATCCTGCTTCCAAGCATCTGCTATTTCTTATTTTCAGAATTTGGATGGTAATGGCAAAACACTAGAATAACAGTCCTTAAAATTAATTTATTCTTATTTTTAAATTTTTTATTACTTGTATACTGCATTCTTTAGGAATTAAAAAGTCCTCTTTTGTTGCATATTTCAATTTTTATTCCATAGCAGCTTTTGCTTGGTGTGTGCAGGAAAGTGCTGGAAATTGGAATTTATCTGTTAGATGTGTGAGCCCTATTGATTGTTTCTAATGCTTCTCAAATGTACAGAGCATGACTAAAATCAGGTCAATCTAGATCTGTGTTATTATTTTCATTAAACCCAGGGTATTGTTCATCATGGTTTTTCTTAAATTTCCCGAGAGAGCACACGTAAAAAATGAATATAACATTTACTTTTAACAGCTGTATAATCTGAGTAATACTGGTCAGGAGAAACATTGCTGAGATTTTTTCTGTACATTTTTTGTAGTGACTGTGGACATGCACACAACTGATTGTCTGTGATTATGTGAACTGCAAGCATCTGTTTCCCATCTCTTTCACTGACTTTCAGAAAGAAAAGACAAAATAATATTAGTGGTGTCCATGGATATTAAATGGCTACATTTTGCATCTGAAAGTTTAAAATGAAGGAACTATTTTCGGTATTATTAACTCCGTAGGGTTCTTTGCATCTGTGCCTGATCCTGACTGCAATCAGTTCTGGAGTCCTGTAGAGGTGCTGGCCACAGAATGTGACTTTTGGCTCAGTCTTGTCTGTGGGGATCAGTTTGGATCAGAGCCTTGCCTGGTTTCTTGTGTTACCAGTGGCTTTTCTTTTCATTCACCTGCTTTGTCCAGAACTGGGATGGTCAGGAGTTGACGAGTCCCATACACAGTGTATGATTTTGGAGTCTGTGTGAGGCAATCCTCACCAGCCACATTTTTGAGCTGGCATTGCTGGATTCAGCTTGGAATTAAGACCCACCAACTGCAGTCCTACCCAAAACAGAGGCCAGCTCAATTGAAATAAACTGTGTAACAGTCTGGGGGAACTGACACACCTGTGCTACTCCAAAAACATCTGGTTTTTACACAGCTATGTAAACCCCATGGAATATGCATGGGTGTGAAGGTGAGCACATTTTGTGATAAAGAAGGAGCCCTGATGCAGAGGGAACTACCATCTGAAATTCTGGCTGAGGCTGAGGTTTCAGATGCTACACAAGAGGGATATTTCACATAAGCAGGAGATTTAATATCTGTGCCTCATTGACACAGATTTGGGTGGTTTTGCCTCTGTGTCAGGACAGCCTGGAATCTCAGTGCTCCATCTGGGCTTAAAATAACTTCTGAGAACTGAGTGAGTACAGAACAAATTGCTTTACTTGACCTGTGGTAGAAGAGGACTTTCTGGACTTGCAGCCTGCATTTGTATATGTGACCAAAAAAATGAAATTACTTCAGCCTCCTTGACAAGGAGGCAGAACAAGGAGCAGGCAAAAGGCAGAAGATCCCCCAGGCTCATGGAGCTGAGCTCTCCTCACAAACAGGGAGGTGAGCCCAGCCTGCCTGAGGGGAAGGGGCCCTGCAGTGTCCTGAGAGGCCGAAATGCAGCTGTGGGCACTGCCAGGGTCAGGGCAGAGGAAATGTGTGCCAGGGTCTGCCCAGGCCCTGCCCTGGCAGGGCTTGGCTGCCAGCACAGCACAGCTGGGCTGGGAAGAGGAAGGGAAAATGTTCCTCCCTGGATTGCAGCTCTAAAGCTTCATTTCCCCTTGGTCCTGGTGATGGCTCTCACCATCAAATGAACATCCCTGATCCTGGTGATGGCTCTCACCATTTAATGAACATCCCTGATCCTGGTGATGGCTCTCACCATCAAATGAACATCCTTGGTCCTGGTGATGGTTCTCACCATCAAATGAACATCCCTGATCCTGGTGATGGCTCTCACCATTTAATGAACATCCCTGATGCTGGTGATGGCTCTCACCATTTAATGAACATCCTTGGTCCTGGTGATGGCTCTCACCATTTAATGAACATCCCTGATCCTGGTGATGGCTCTCACCATCAAATGAACATCCCTGATCCTGGTGATGGCTCTCACCATTAAATGAACATTAATGCATTTCCTCTCCCCAGAGTTGCTGGTGGGGGACAAAAAGAAGGGAAGGTGCCTGTGCTGTGATTGTTTCTCCTGTGGAGCAGAGGATGACCCCGCCCCGCTGCCTCCCAGCGCTCTGCAGGGACGCGCTGCCCGCGGGGAACGGTGAGTCCAGGTTTGTGTCTGACAGACTTTAGTGTGGTTTCCTGTGGAAACAAGACTTGTGGAATCATACAGGGCAATGGCAGAGGAGATGGAGCAAGGGAAGGGGTCCATCTGTCTGTGTGACCACATTGTTGTGCCACTGGCTGTTCTTCCCTCTTGATTGAGAGAGGTCCCTTTTTCTTCTGCAATGGTTGGGAAGATGTTGGCCAGACCTTTTCTGGATCTGACATAAGGAACAAGCAGACTAAACTCAGAAGAGACTGGACTTTGTTAATTCATGTGTTGGCAGAACTTTTTTCACTCTTTAATATCTTTTTTTCCATGGGAACAACAGTAAAATCTATATGAACATGAAAAAAAATGTTTTTTTCTGAAATAGCTTTCTCAAATGCAAAGCCTTCAGCTGTTAGACTGTGAGCAGACATGTACACATGTGCACACAGACAGGCCAGCTTTTTTTTGTTAAACATATGCACACACATAGACACAGGAGATGTTTTTATCTATGGAGAGAGTTCCACAGTCTAAAGTAACATAATAATCCCCATTATTTCCTTGCTAGAGTTTTCTTTCTCCATCTGGTAGACTGGCATTCTGCAAAGTGGTTTAAATAGCCTGGCTTTTAAAAACATTTTGAATTGTCTGGTCTGATAGACTTGAGCTGAAGGTAGAAAGATTTTTGAGATAATCAATTACTGTGCTGGGACACAGCTGAAATTCAATCCAAATGTCTGAAAGTCCAAATCTCTCTAGACCATCTTGTTGATTATAAACACATCACATTCAGAACAGCTTTTTCTTCCCATAAATCGACAGGATTTTATAAACAAAGGAAGAGAAAAATAGCCAGATTTTAAACTGAGTGTTGGAAATCCTGGCTTCTCCCCAAAATAGATCCAAATTCAGTCCTGTAGATGGCATTTCTTGAAAATGGATGGTGCCCAGATGCAATACCACATTTCACAGGTACTGTGCTGTGTTTTTTAAACGCTACACTGTTTTTCTAACTGCAAAGATAATATTTAAGAGTGGAAAAGAAAGGCAGACTTCCCAGCCCATGATGCTCTGTTCTGTCCTTGCTAAGAGGAGAAATAGAATTACAAGTGCATCTCAAATGTCAGTAAATCTGGTTTTTTAGGTTTTAGTACAACAGCCTATATTATTTCTATTAGAAAAAGAAAGTCAAATTCATATTGTTTACCTTCTGTAGTTATCCATCTAGTAAAAGTAGAAAACAGTTTTGTTACATTGCTTTGAATAAGTAGTGGAGCTCTGATGGAATGAGAAATGACAGAGGTGTTACATCAGGTTTGGAGGTCCCTGGATGGACAAATCTGTGTACATGTAAAAGTTCATGATGCAGCAGAGAAACTGCAAATGCTTTCTGGCTTATTGAAGCAGCATGTTAGACATAAAACCAGACGAGTTTTAAGTAGAAGAATAACAATACTGAAACCTTTCCACTATTGAAACCTGGTTTGTGATACAAATGACACCTCTTGGTGTGATTGAATTCTCAGATGCTGTGTGCTTTGTACCACTGTACAGAGGGATGGTGGGAAAATACTGAAATGAGTCCATGAATTCTTGAAATTGCAGAATTGTGTGGGGTTCAGGACCCGCAGGGCTGTTGGCAAGTGTTAGACCATTGCTCAAATACCTCACACCTGAGTTACCAATGAAGCCAGAAATGAACAGGGTTAAAAAAGTCTTTCTTCCACACAAAAGATGGGTAACATTTTAAAATAGGAGAAAATCTCTTGAAGCCACTCAATTCTCAGGGAGGCTTCCCATGTTAAAAATCCTGGTGTAAAATGATGGGGGGCACTTGTGAGAGTGTTTTTCCCAGATGTCAATGGGCACCTCCTTGTTTGTTTGAGTGGCCCTGAATCCTTCTGGGTTCTGCATTCAGGGCAGTGAACAGGGGGAGTGAAGGAAGCCTGGGGGCACCCATTGAACACAGAGAAGGACACTGAGCTCTGTCTGCCTGGAAAAATTTGTCTGAGCATTGACCTCTCCCTGGGCTGAGCTGAGCACAAACCCTCTCAGAGAGTTCTGCCCCAGGCAGTTAAATTTGTGTTTAAGGTACCACAGGCTCCCCACATTTTGCATTTCCTGGTGTTTCAGCTTGTGTTTGCAGCATGTTTCGTTCCTTGATAGGGTGTGTTGGAGGGAAAAGGGATGGGAACTGGGCTGTGGTACTTCCTGGCAGTCTGTTACTAATTCTGTCCCTGAGAGATTTGGGCTCTGAGAGACTTGGACCTTCTGCAAGGCACAGAGGGGCACGGGGCTGCTCTGTGCTGCAGGAAACCTCTCTGCAAGGAGAGGCTGAGGCTGAAGGACAGATTCACTGGCAAACCAGAGCACTGTGACCTTCCTCCTGAAACTTCTCAGTACTTGAAGGAAAAGTCACCTCAGGAAATCCCATCAGGCTCTGTGTCTGGCACGGTGAGTTTGCTGACCCTTTGTACAACAGAATCCATGGAATGCTGGCTTTATGATGGAATTTGGAGTCAGGCTCAGAATGGGGATGCAGAGTTACTGGAGTGCATCATTCTGCTGTTAAAATAGAGTACCCTGATACAATCTCTTGCACAACCAGTGAAATACACCTGCATGTCACAGTGCAGTCACACTTGCAGGCATCTACCAGTGACTCTGACATTACTTTAGAGCACAGCAATGATATTTTTCCTTTTCTCCTGAGCCATTCCCCTTTCTTATGCCTGGTGCAGTGTGATTTATAAGGATTGAGATGTCTTCTAGTGATATGTGGTAACACACCATTCAGCAAGGAAGGAGAAGTTTCATTTTGTTATTATTCCATATTTCACTTGGTTGGCTTAGTGAACCCTTACAAAATTCAGAGATTGTGCCTGTAGATGAATGTGGGGATAGAATGAGCAATGGAACCAAATGCAGAATGCTAAAAGTGATCTGGAAAAGGTTTCAAATTCTTCATTTCTGTGACAAGAATTACAACCAACTGGGAAAATGGCACCAGGTGAGTGAATTGTAGTGACACTGAACTGTAACAATGGAGAGGAAAGGTAAAAATTTTAGTCATTATTTTTAGAGCTTCAAGGTCATCGTATGTAAGTTCCTGTCAGATGTTGCAGCATGGAGAATTAAATAATTGTACCAAAACTAGATATACATTAGTTAATTTTACATGATTTTTCCCTTAAGGTTACAGTTCTCATTACTAGAATTGAAATTTAGGAATATATTTTTTCTATTAATTTCCTTTTTAAGACTATCAGCAAATATTTTACACTGAGCCATAATAATTTATTTTCATTCTTTCTTGCTCTGCCTTTATTTGAATGATGAAAATCATAACCTAAGTAGAAAACAGTGTGCAGAGGTAATCCATTCTTCTGTCACAAGTCATAAAAAGAAAAAAGTAAGGCAACAATTTATAGTTTTGACATGCCTAAATTACTCACAGGAGTAAATACCTATTTTTCCCTGTCAAATTCGTGTTTGAATCTCACAGTGGTTTATAAGTAATTTATGTGCAAAACATTGTAGCAGGCATACAAGGCAGTATCTAATTATTCCAGTTAGAAAAAATTTAAAGCTGCAAATTTTAGGCCTTCAAATGTGCCACATGTTATGGTCTGGCTGCAGGGTACAGCAAAAATTTTAGAGACGCTGATTTTATAAGTTGAGGTTTTCCAGCACAGAAATGTTGTAGGATACACAGTGTTTAAAAAAAAAAAAAAAAAAAAAAAAAAAACATTAAATTTGCAGGACTGAACAGACTGAGCACACAGAGGTGTGGGAGATCTGCTGTGTGCCAATCAGAAATAGGAGATTTATCAAACCACTACTGTAGCTTGAATTAAAGTGTCACAGAATGTGCATTTTAAACAGCCTTACATGGCAATGTTTAAATGCTTCACTTGAAAGAGCAGAAAGCACCATTAGATTGCTCTTGAGCTCTGTCACTGCAGTCAGTTTGACATCACTCACATTTACATGGTTTAAGTGCTGCCTGCTCTTTAATCCTCATTTCCCCCTAAGTGCTGTTTTTAGTGGAACCTTTTTTTGCATTTTCAGGAACAGGCAGAAGCCATTTTTAGGTCAGTGAAATGCTAGAAATGCTGTCAGACACAGCAGAGGGAGAGCAGCAGGAAAGTAGGCTGTGGCCGTGGATGCCATGTCAGAGATGCCATCAGTGGGGTGGAGAGAGCTCTCTGAAACACTTCTCTAAAATACACAGGCTCTGAGAAGGGACTCTGTCTCAGTGCTCCATCTCCAAGTGGGGTTCTGCTGTGTACAGCATAAAGATGGTTTGTGCTTGCAGATGTGCTGCTTACAGCAACTCTGCTTTAATATGTTTTTAATTGTCAGAGATAGAAGAAAGAGAAGAAGCTTTGTCTGTGGTCTGAAAGCCAAAGCTCTGCCTTTGCTGCTCCCTGCCTCATCAGCCATGAAGATTTTGCAGGGAGAGCTGAGTTGATGCCAGTGCTGGTGTTATAAATTGAACTGACAATATGTTAAGTAAAACTAATTGAGAATTTATTAATTACAGTGGGCAAGGCAATAAATAAATCAGCGCTGGGCGACAGGGGAGTCTCTGCTCTGCTACTGTCACACTCTTCTGATTTTCTGTAGAGTTCTTATACAGTCCTTCTTCTGCGTTGATGTGTAGTACTCTGCGTATTTTTCTTTTGTGTTTAGGTGGTCATAGTCTACTTTTCAGGGTCTGAAGATGAAGGTTGGTAATTTTCTTTTGTCTGATTTCTGGAATTTTTAGGCTCAACCTGTTGAGTTCTTGGAATTTTAGGTTTACTGAGCGGATAAGCTGATACTGTGTTATCAATCATAGCAAACTTCCCACTCATATTAACAGTTTACTAAACAGATAAACAAATGTTTGTGAAACCGATTGTCTTTTGGTTTCACCTTCTTTATCTTTTAAAGTCTGTAAATTTACTTAAACAAACTAGATGTGATGCAGCAGTCTTACTGGAATAACTTTGTCAGTTTTGATGAACAAACCCAAAGTTTTAACCCATTACAGCTGGTAAGCCAGAATTGAAAGCAGCTCCCTTTTCTAGGACTCCTTTGGCTGGGCAGCCCTGGCAGGGCAGGAAAGGAACAGCCATTTATTTCAGTTCCTGGGGAATCAGCCATGCCCATGGATTTACAGCCACAGCAGCTCAGTTGGTAACAAGGCAGGGAATGCAGAGTGGAATTGTGCTTGGATGTTGGATGAATGCAGCTCTGTTGGCTCTCACCTCTGTGCCCCTGTGTGTGCCTGCATCCATCACCAGGGCAGGATGGAGCAGGGGCTTCTTCACCTGGGCTGGTGCCAGGGCTTGGCAGGGCCCTGAGTGTGCAGAGCTCAGCAGTGTGTGTGTGCCCAGGGCTGCCCAGCAGCTCATTTACCCTTTGGGCAGGGCTCCCATTGCCAAAATGGATCTTCTCACCCTTCCTTAAAGTGACTTCCTTAAAACATCTGCTTGGCAGCCGTGGGGAATGCCAGATGTGCTACTAATGGAAAGGATCTTGCACTGACTCAGCTCCTCCAATGGGCACAGTCTGTTCTCCATATTACAGGCAAATGTTTGAGGATGTCCACCTTGCAGTCTGTAATATTTAGTCAAGGTTACTGAGAAAGTAATATCAAATTAGAAATGTGTTGCTCCAGTATGAAAATATTCTTAGTTCACTGAGGTTTCCCAATGAACACTGTAGGTTTCATCCGTTATCTTCATTCTGAAAGACATACCTGATTCATTCTTTTTGATATGCATGCCTTAATTTTCCTATCTTCTCAGAAGTTCATCTTGTGATCACAATGTTCTTGGTCTGCAAAGGCTTGATTTCAGCAACAGTACAAATCAGATGAGGATCTGTGAAGAGATCCTAATTTGAGAAAGAATTTTTCCCCCCACATTTACATTGAGTGGTCACCTCTTTTCCCTCAGTCTAAAAGCTCAGTCAAAGTAGAATAAACTGTATCAGTTTATACAACTCTGTTAATCTACTGAAAGAATGAAAAGAGAAGAAATTTAAATTGATTAAGGCACTGTTTGCTATACCAGTAAATTAAATACTTCAGTACTTTTACATTGTTGTAAGTGAAAACCAGTCAGATAACTAATTTGCATATTGAAAACCATATAATTTAAATCCTTATTACTTATCTTCTTGACTAAAAGTTAAATCAGCTAAACTACAGTGCCCAAAGAGATATTAAATCAAAGCCACCAGTGCCCAAAGAGATACTAAATCAAAGCCACATCTGAAGTTTCTCCCAATAAAATATGTATTGCTGTTTTCTGGCATCACATTTACTGTCTGAATTTGGGTTGTCTATTATACCATTGTACATATCACAACAGGACTCAAAGTATTTTTATGTCTGAATAAGTCATTCTATAATAAACATTAAGGATATGGTGCTGTAATGTATTTAATTTCTGGAGAAAATGAAAGGCAAGCAAGTAGAGAAGTTGCAATAGGTTGTTTAAAACTGTTCATGCTAGGCAGAATGAGACAGGAATCAAATGAGGTTTTATGGGGAAACAGTTAATACCCAGTGGTACAAAAGTTGGCTTTGCCAAGGACACTTCATCCCACAGAAACGTTCCACACCCCCTGTGGGATATGCAGAGCCTGGCCCCAGAGCAGCTCTGACTCCAGAGGAGCTCTGTGGTGTGGGTGGGACATTTGGGGGGAAGGGGGCTCAGAGCATTTCCTGCAGACAGCAGGGACTGCCCACTTCTGTCTGGGTGGGAAATGGGGGAGCTGCTTTCAGCCTGGGACATCAGGCACAGGAATCAGGGACAGGATTGGTGACCTGGGAACTCCTGGGAGCCTTAGCTCAGTTCTGGGTGTAAGCATTTTGTGCTTTATTTATTCACTTATGGACATTTCCCTCAGCTGCCTGAGATGCAGAGCGCCCCTGAGGCTGCTCCTGAGCTGCTCCTGGGTCAGGTCACTGTGCCCAGCCCAAAGTTCACTGCTGTGTACAAAGGTCCAGGTGCTCTTTGCTCTCTGCTCCAAGGAGATCCTCTTCACAGCAGGAAGCCTGGCCAGGTGGGTGAGGGATCAGCCTGGCCTTTGCTCGGGGAACAGAGGGCAGGTTTAGGGATCAGCTGCCACTCTCAGAGGCTGAGAACTAAATTCTCTGGAGGGAATTTAAAAAAAAAAAAGTCTTTGCTAATAGATTACTAGATTAGATGGGGGAAGTCTAGCAGGGCTGGAAGAAGGAACAGAGAGATGAAAAGAGACAGGAGTTCCCTTGCAGGCTTTTGTCACACAAATTCCCTAAAACCGTGCTTGCTTCTGGAAGGGACAGATGGGCTGGAAAGGCTGGAGGCTGAGTGCCCACAGAGACAGGAGCTGATTTCTGTCACAGCTTCTGCCTTGCTGAGTGCACCTCCAAGGGAGGCTCTCCAACCAGCAGCTCTTCTTAAGTGAATTCTCTTCTCTGGTTTTCCTACATGGAAATCTAGCCACAGGGCAAGGAAACCCTTCCAGCTGCTCAGGCCCCAAACACTGCCCTAACTCTGAGAATCTGTCTCTGGTGGAGCTACTGCATTCATCTCCCCTTGTAAAGCAGCAGCGCAATCCATCCTTCCTTAAGATCCATCTTTCCAAACCAGACCTTGGAAAGAAGGGTGATAAAGCACAGGTATGCCTTCAGTTAATGGCAGGGTGCTGCCTCTCCTGTTGGGATTTTTCTAGGATAGGGAAAGCTCCTCCTTAATGTCTGTTTTCCTTCTGCCTCTTCTTTTGGCACCCTGTAGAGCTGGCCATGGCAACCTGTCCCTAGGCTTTCAGACAGGTCAGATTTGTTATCAGTGCTTTTGCTGAATGATAATTTGTTTATGATTTCTTGGAAGATTTCACGGTATGAAAAAAAAAATAGTACAGGCATATTTTAAAGCAAGTGCTAAAGATTCTATTTATACAAGATCAGATCTACAAATTGTGCAAAGCTTGAATTTGACAAAGCTTTTATTCTAAAATGTTTTAATGAAAACCTACCTTCACCAATATTGTATAATTTCTTTATTTTGAGACCCAGGAGATCCTCAGCGGATTTAACATAGGTTCAGTTCAGATCACCACTAATCTGTCAATTCAATCAACAGGGTCATCCTGTGAGACTTAGCTCTTCAGTGAAACCACAAATCCAGAAGAGTGGGGGGAGTCCAGTTCAGGGAACAACATCTGTTGGGACCACTGAACAAAGGGTAAGGAAAATGTCTGCTGTTCTGGAAAATAATTATTCCTCTCTCTGCACTTCAGTTAATCATTTGCCATGGTGTAGTTGGTTTTGAGATGTCAGAGATATTTCAGAGGAAGACTCTTTCATGGTGTTTCTGATGGAAAAATCAACACTTTCCCCCCGCTGTTTACAATGTGACATCACTGGCCAAGCATCATCTGTTCTGCCAAGGAGCTCCCATGGGCCGCTTTCCCAGGTAAGTGGAAGCTGCTTGGAGCCTTCCAAAGGCACTGGTGAGGCAGAAGGGGAGGTTTGATGTCAGTAAGAGCCAGACTGCTGTGATTAGGGTGAGCAGTATTTACAGCTGGATCAGTGTTTACAGCTGGACTTTTCCAAGGTCCCAGCATAGGTTGACTTTGAGTGAACATTCCACAGCTCTCTGTCCAACAATGACCCCTGAAAATGCAGAGCAGGAGTTACTGAGGTAGTTTAAGGCTCCTGAGTAAATGGTTACTAACCTGATGAATTAATATTCTCAATCATACATAGCAATCCAGTTCTAATTTTTATTTTTGTTTTTAAAAAGTTTCTGGCATGGGTTGTATTCACTGCAAAAAACTTCATTAAAATATATGACTACTCATGGCATGTGAATGAAATCTGAATTAGTACAAACCATGGAGGTGAGTCAGCAATGTAGATTTATGTCTGTTTTAATGTGGTAAGAAGTACCTTCTGTGAAGACAAAAAAAATTACATATATAGCCATAATTTAAGAAGTGAAGCCCCTTTCAGCAGCACTTGAATATTTTGAAGGATATACATGAGGACTTGTCATAAATTACCTGATGGATGTAAAATAAAGGTTATTCAGAGTAATTATGCAGGGCAGTCTAATACAGTAGGGCTGTATTGAGTCCATTAATATCATTTGCGTCATGTCAGAGAAAAATCGTTTAGAGGTGTACATCAGGGGATTGCGCTTTGTTCTGAAAGGGTGGAGTGTGCATTAAATCCCTCTGGATGTGTGGGCCAGCTCCCTCAAGCCACTGTGTTTTAGTGGATTCATGTGAACTGAGCTAACTGGGCATGGTCATTTGGTGCTGAGTATCTAAATGTCAGCTACAAATCATTTATGGGTGTAGCACTTACTGTGCGTTTCATCCTAAAAGGACAAATAGCAACAATTCCCCAGAAGTCTGTGGGAAAACAGGGATTATACTTTGTAAGAGATAGGCAATTTTTTTAGGGAATGAGGAAAATATGTCACTCTCTCCATTCCATCCATTCCATCCATCCTTGTTTATTTCTTTCAATGTACAGTGTATTTTATGTGTTCAGATAAGTTAGTATCAGTGTAACAGACGAGCTAAATAAAATGATGCTGTTCTCTGGTCTGCCATTGGAAAACACCATTAAGACCATAATTGATTTTGTAATATGTATTTGCTCATCTTAATTCCATTTTTGAAGAGCCTGTAATAGAAAAGTAACTTTTCCAAATGAGGAAATAAGCTGGAGATAATGATATGATAAGATACTCATACCCCAATGGAAAATTCCTTCTGTTCTACTTCTGAAACTGCAGAGAAAAACTCTGTAAAATGCAATTGTCTTTGTCACTCTGAGAATCTGTATCACCTGCAGAAATGAGTGTCTCTTTTTTTCCTAACCTGTGAAGTATACTTTCACTTGTTCATCTACAGAAATTGTCTATATTTTATGTCCCACCAGAGAATCCAAATATTTCATACTAATGGAGGGATAGGGTATTTTTGGGGAGGGGCAGCCTGCAGGAATCCTAGCTCCCTGGCAAACAGGAGCAGTTTATTCCAAGTTCTTGGAAAATAATGACAAAATGTGCTTCTTAGCCTAGATCTTTATTGAAGGGATTCCTTACTGGGGTGTGGGCATTTGGTCAGCTCCTCTGAGGGTTTGCAGTGAGCACTTCCCCTTGATGAGAGCTGCTCAGTGCCCAGTCCAGGTTGCTGTGTGCCCCCAGGTGATTTTCTGGAGCTGTTTGGGAGGTGTTTGCACTGCTGGTACAACAAAATCCAGTTCCTTGATGGGAGTGATCCATAGATGGAGCCATTGATGAGCTGGCTTCTCCACCTGTCCACAGGCAGGAATGCACTGTTTGGCTGGCAAAACACACCTGCCAGAGAGCCAAGCCCTTAGCTCTGTAATCCTTAGCAAGGCTGAGTTTGACTTGTTGTGGACTAAAATGGCCTCTGTCACTAAACCTGGTTCAGGTGGGGCCAGAAGAGCGGCAGCTTCAGGTGAGTGTCTCTGTTCACACTGTTCAGAGCCTGGGGCTGTGCTGTTGTGCCAGGGGCATGACAGAAAACCATGGGCATTTTAAGGTTTTGTGGCAGGTCCTGTTTGAAATCCTGAAAGGCAAATCAGCAGTTGGCATTTGTCACTTGATGGGTTTTGTCTCAGGGATTCTCTCAGTTAGAGCCTTTGCTGGTGTTGAAGAACCAACCCCATTTTCATCATGTGTGACATCTGTGTGAATGCTTGAGTTCACATCTGTCAGCTTAGCATGTTCCAGGTCCTAATCCTGCAAGGTCATGTTTTCATTTATGTTTTCATACTTCTTGGAGGAAATTTCCAGTTCTCCAGCCTCTTCTTGTGAAATGATGTGTTGTATTTGCAGTGCACTGCCTTGTATCTTGTTTAATGAAGCCTGCAAAGAGCTTTTTTAATCTAGTGTTATTCCCATAAACCTCTCCATAAATCCTGTTTTATAAGCAGAGTTACTGGACAGTGATTTAGCTGAGTTCTTATCAAAACATTAAATGAGTGATGAAATCAGCAGATGTTTTTTACTCAGCTTTCTTCCTCTGATGAGTGGCAGCTGCTATGCCTATAAATGCATTGTGACATAGCAAATACCACCACATCTTCCAGCTGCACTTTCATTTCCTTACAAGAGTGTCTCCCATTTTAGCAGCAGAATTTTTATCTTCATTACAAAGAAAAAAAATTATTAAGTGTATTTTTGAAGTCTCATTTACACATTCTTGAGGAAAGCAGAATCACAGAAAAAAGTTTAGGCATTACTGAAGCGTCTGATTAATTGCAGGCCTTTTTCTCTTTTAGTTGCACATGAATCCTGAATTGCTGCCTCAGTCTTTCTGGGGCTGCAAGCTCCCCATTCTCCAAGGGACTTTTCCAGCTCTCTGTGTTGATTGCACAAATGGCACTCATAGGTCTGTGCTAAGAAGCTGCCTAAATCTGAAAGCAAACAGCACAACAGCCTCAAGACAGAGCCAGAACATCCTTTGGGGCTGCCTAATCCATCACTTGCCTGTGAGAGGAATACAATATTTCCCCACATTTTCTCCAGAAACAGGAATTTGTGTGTGAAGTCTCAGTGGGAGGAGTTTTGCTGTGACTCCCAGCACGGACAGGACTGGAGTGTGCAGTCGGAGCTGATGGACCCTGCTGCAGACAGGATGGGAATGTGGCTTTGGGTCCTGCTGGGGCAGAATGAGGCATTGGCAGTGTCACCTTCAGCCCTCTGAAGGTGACATTTGTGTCATGGAGAAGGCTCACCTGCCTTTGCGTGGGCACATGCCAGGTGGTGTCTGTGCTGGGACACAGGGCCAGGAGTGCACTGCAGGGATGTGCAGGGAAAAGGGCAATTGTGGGAATGAGTGTAATTATAATTAGCAGGCTTTCCCAGGTGATTCGTTTGTATTGCTGTCACTGTGGTCCCCAGCAGCCACACACACTGAACCTGTGTTTGGGGGCTCCTGTTACACCTGCAGGCAATCTGCTCTCAATAAAGGGACACATCAAGTCTTCAAATGAAGAGATGTCTCTTTACACTGGTTAAGGCCTGAGCTACATCTACACAGTTAAATTAAATTAAAAGCAGTGTGTTTGTGATCTTTTTGTTCCATACGTAGTAAATTCTTGAAAACTGGTGTTAAATGTAATTCCTGGACCTTATTCCTAGCAGCATAAGTTCATTATTTAGACCTGCTTCCAGTGAAATCAACTGAAATTTAGTTTCTGCTTTCACTGAGAGCAGGATTGAAAGACTCCATATTGATGTGGGAAGTGAAGGCAGCCACATGAACATGTGTAATAAAGCACATTCATCCTAATAGGCATGATAAAAAAAAATTCATACAAGCCTACAAGTAATAAAAATGAATTAAAGTAATTTAAAGGCAAAATATTTTAAAAGTCACAATAATAACTTAAAAATAACTGCTGTGACAAATTTTAATGAGATAATGACAGATTCATTAGCTTTTAAAATGTGCATAATTTACAGGAATGTTGTATTAGCACTGAGGTGGCATTTCCTATTTTATTCAGATTAAAACTGTGTAAATAGGCCATTTGAAATGCTCCCATTGTATATTAGAATTAACTATCAGGGAATTAATTCTTCAGCTTCTCAGGAGAGTTATCCTTATTCACACAAGAAGTCCCATTGATTAAGGATATTTTTCAAGCATAATCAGATGACATTGGGACAGGTATAAGAATTACTCATGTGAAAAATACCAATCCCATCCTTCTTTGTTGAAGTATTTGCTGATGATGGTTCTTTTCATGCAATTTGCTATTCCAGTGTTCAGTGCTGCACAGCAGACATTGGGAAATTCCAGCCATCTCCTACTGGTTTGCTTGAGGGGTTGTGTGTTTTAGTTTTAGTCTCTGGACAAATAATGCTTGTTTTTATGGGCAAAGCCTTTCCTGGGACTCCACAGGCAATCCATGGACATCCAAAGGTCTCTGGAGCACAGGCTGGAAAACAGTGGTTTAACTGCTGCACTGCAGCTGATTCAAACCCCTTGTATTCCTTTATCAGCACTGGATAAACTTATTGATGACCCAAATGTGGGTGCAGAGCCCTGGCCTTTATTGAATAATTTATTCCATATTTCAAATGTTTCCTAGTTTTCCTAGCTGTGCTTTCATGCAGCTGTTGCTCTTTGAGCTGTTCTTGCTCACACACAGCATCCTGCTTGCATCATTGTTTGTGTGACTCATTAAAACGCACACATGTTTGAAATGAAAACTCTCCTGAGCATTTAAAACTCGTCACCTGGCAGTGTATTGGACAGGATTCCTGGGACTGATGAGAAGCACTCGATGAAATATGTCAGCTCCTCATCCTGGAATTTGTGAACAGATGACCCTCATCAACAGGAGAGAGGGAAATGCTTCCTACAGCAATTTTGTTGCTTTTGTAATAGATCAGATTTGTGCAATGTGGTACATAATTCAAGAGAATATTTGAGGAGTAAAGCTATAGATCCTCTTAAATGACCCTTTGTTCTCCATAAGTCTGGGCTGAAGGCTGTCTCATATCCTTCTCCAATGATATCTGCAATACATTCAAATACTTTGGAAAGTTTTTTTGCTCAAGACCAGCTTTCTGCTCTAATCCTATGTGCTCAGCCTTCATAGTTGATCATGAGAAAGAAGGTTCTGCTTTTATTATTTGCTTTTTTGTCAGAAAGACTTATTTCTTAAAAAAAGTAAAGTATTAGCAAGAGGAGAGAAGAGATTGTAATAGAATGAAAATGGCACTGGGGCTCTGTGTGTGAAGCAATATCAAAGTCAAAACACAGAGCCTTGTGTAAGCAGGCCAAAACTTACCTTTCAAAGGTGAATTTTTAAAAAACAGGATGGAAAATTTCTGATGAGAGTTGAAATCACTTCTGTCAGCTAAATTAATCTGCCCCTGTGTCCTGTAAATGATTTCATGCTGCAAATAATTGATCAGCAAGAGAAATTTGGGCTGTGATGTAAAGGGAATTAATTCTTAATTAAGTTGGCTTACTTTGGATTTTCATCTTTAGGGAGAATAGGCTGCTAAGCATTCCTAATATCTGCCACTTAGTTGAATATTAGGAAAACCCTTCACAAGAAATTAAGGAACTCTTCATGTGAAGGAGATGGGAATTAAGTACCTGAATTTAAGACTAATTTAGGGGTTTGGTGTCATCTACAAGGTGAGCTTCCAGTCATCCCATGAAGTGAGCTGCCAGTTATCCCATGAAGTGAGGCAGAGCAGCAAGGTCAGGATCCTGTGTTTGCAAGGGAAGCAGGCAGTTAATCCAGAAACCTTTCCATGGTGATCGTCCCTCTGCTCTATTTCTCTGATACAGCTCCTATCAGCAATGTCCAGGAAGAACAATGCAGTCCCTTCCTTGTCACTAATTGTAGGGTCTTAGGGGAGCTTCCTCCTGAGTATTCCTGGAACTGTGTGTATTGTTTCAAAGTGCTGCTTCCTTCTCTCCTGTGTTAATTCTGTCCTGCTCCTGAGTTATTCCCTTGTAGATGGATGTGTTCACAGTGCTTTAACACAGTGTGGAACATTAGTTCTGAATGTCATTTTCCATTTTATGTTTTATGTTGCCTTAAGAGGTCTTTTTAAAAAACCTGAGTGTCTGTTTCTGCCACTGGAGCACTGTACAATCAATTGCCTCTGTGTGTGTTGGTAAGATCAGCGGGATGCTCTTCCTTCCCCAGTGCATTTCAAACCCTGTTTCCTCCTGGCGACTTGCTGTATTTGACAATGTTCCTTGATGAATTGCATGAAGTGCCCTCAGCAGCCAGGAAATGAGGCACTGTGGTCAGTGCTCAGATTTTATTGCAGAGCTTGTGAAGTCATGGAGTTGGCTGAGTTTCTGCCTCTTTGTTTTCAGCCCTTGCAGCTACAGGAAAAAGCCAGGAAATGTGACACAGAAGGCTGATGGGAATAGCAAGCATCAGGAAGATTCAAAATACACACCCCTCATGGTTTTAAGGCAGTCTTGCTGTTTCTTAGGGTCTGGCTTGCAATTTGTCAGTGTGAGGGTAGGTACAAAAGGAGAAAAGTAAGGGAAAAAAAGGGGGGTAGTAGAGAAGAGCCTGTCCTTGAAAATAAGAGAGTGAGCTGTGTTATCTTTTTGTGTTGCTCTTCTGGCAAGGTATTTTTCCTCTTGACTGGCAACATTCTTGCATTTCCCTTGGAGTGTATCTGTTCATTAGTGTCTCCAGACAGAGGTAGTTTAGCTTCTAATTAAAATACAATTTGCAGGTTTTTTAGTGTGTTAATGAGACAGCAAAAATGAATTCATTGAAAGAGGAACAGCTGTCTAGGCCTTACAGCAGTGAAAGTTAGAGCCTCATTAGTAGCTAATTATGCAGCACAGTATAGAAATAGAGCTGTTGTGGCATTAAAAACAGCCTCAGTGCCTTACCTAATGACACAAAATGTTTACAGTCTGTTCTGAGTATGGGCTAATGCCTTCCTGAGGTAATTAATGGCATATTTAACAGTGACACAGCTGGAATCACAATTGCTTTGCAGGTACAAGTCCAGGGCAAGGGAATGCATTAAAGTCTTTGAGGAACAGATCATTTCTCTGCTAATAAATATATAAAAACCTTTCAGAAGATGCAGGAGGAGCACAGGATTTATGCAGGAATTGGGAAAATTTCTGTGTCTGACAAGGACAGGGTGCACTGGCCTTTATTTTCATGTTCTCCAAAAGGGAGCAGTGAGATGCCAGAGCTCCAAACTGGCACTTCCAAAAGGGGAATAAGAAGAAGATGGTCAGTATTTTGAAAGTCCTTCTTTTTTTATATAAAATGGCAATCAAGGCTGATAATACACCCAAGATGGAACAGAAGGGATTTTGTTTCCCTGTGTGGGCCCTTGTAATTAGATACACACACTCAGAACAGTACCTTAGTAGCAAGTTCAGTTCTGCTTTTAATAAACTGAAGAATCCATATGATTTTTTGCTCTGCCTAATCAGATCTGCATGTGTAGCTTAACAGCTGATTCTTCCAAGAATGGGAGCAGCATCCTGGCCCAGCACACCAGAGGTGAGCTGAGGAATGTTCATGCTAATAAGAGAGGCCTGTAAAATGGTCTGTGCATTAGTCATGATGATTCCAGTTACTGTGGTATTGACCAGCAGCCACAGAGCTGAATCAATTATTCCTTTAAAAATACAAAAGGCTCTTTCCTGCTTCAATTTGTTCAGCAATCAACAAGTTTAGCACTTTTTTCCTGGGAAATGATTTTGATGTGATGACCAAGTTAGAGACTGATTAATGTTTAGCTGGGGGTGGGTGAGTTGAAATGACTTTGCTGTCAATCCAGTGCTTTATCTTGTAGTCGTGATGCTCAGTGAAATAACACAGAGCAATGGAAAACATCATTATTGCATGTGTTAATGACTTTATCTAGTGGGAGAGGAGTTAATGACCTGCAAGTTTGTGTTACCTGCAGATAGGAAAACAAGCGTCTTGCTAATTGTGGTGGGATTGGTTCAGTTCATTCATGAAAATGACTCTTTGTTCATAAAGAGGTCTGGGTAGGCCACTGCTGAAAGCCTGAGAAATCTGTTCCACATGGAACGGGTGCAGCTCAAAAACACCAGTGCCACCATTGCTGAGAGCCCACAAAATTGCCTGAGCCCTAATTTACAGGGCCAGCTCTGTGTGTGCATGAATTATTGCTGCTGATCTCTGAGTCTGAATTGTTTAATTACTCTGGTCAGTGTGGACTGATCAGATTTGCTGTGTTAAAAGCCTTAAATTTCTGCATGGGTATTCTCTGATAGAAATCCATCAGCCTTGTCCACAGAGAGCGCCACCAGGAACATTTGTCTGGATTTAAAATAGTTTATATTTCATTTCTATAATCAGGAGGGCAAGCAGGGGACTTAGAAACTTTCCAGATTAAAAGATATTTCTTACAGTGCTGCAGATGATTCCTTTATTGTTAGAACCCTGGGATCTTATTTGGATCTGCATGAACATGATTGGAAAGACACTATTAGAAAACAACCATTAAATCAGGGGAATAGCAAGTGCAGAAGAATTAAAGAAATGGGTAAGGGCTTTGTCTGAGTTTTAGGTAATTAGCTGGCTGTATAGCAAAACATACAGGACAGAAGAATTAAAATGCCCTGTTTTGTGGGAAAGCAGATGAGGGATGGAACATTTCATGTTGTTAAAATAGAATATAAGCTGTAAATGTACCTAGTGGAGAATTTTTCAACCAGGAATAGAGAATGCTGTATGGATACAAGTCAAGTGGAAATCAAGGAAGTAAGAATAGTTAGAAGGGGCCCAGGGGTTACTAAGATATCCATAATCCCTCTCAAAATGTGTACTCAAAACCTCTTCTTGGATAATAAAATACAGCTTCAAAGCCAACCCACACAAGCCCTCACGTTGGATCTCAGCAGAGGGACATGTGGAATCAGATGTTCTGTGGCTAAATTTATCCTTAGAATGTTAATTAGCTCATTCTCTTTTTACTTTATTTTTAATCTTGTGCTTTAGCTGTTCTCTTTACCTTGCAAGTTTTCACTCCTGGATCCACTGTTTTCATGGAGTACTTGTACTTCTTTTACTTGCACACAGGAATTAGATTTTAATAGAGCCCAGGAATATAGTCCATGAAGCTGTGCATAAGCTATGACATAAAAATTAAGCAGAAGAAAGTGATGGCATATGTTCTTTTCTTTTTATATTTTGTCCCTACCAGCTCAGAGAAGTATCCTCACAATTCCTAATGATGCAGGGGGGAAGGAATGCTTTATTGGTTAGATTTCCTAAAGCCTGGCTTAATTTACACAATCTGAGAATTCCTCTGAAACCATTAGATTTGCTTTACCAAATATGTGTAGTTAAACTATTTTACAGCTATTTAAATGTGAGGCTTTAGAAACCCTATAATATCAGTTTCTGGCAAGGTTTTGATATTGTTTTGCTTTGATTATAAAAGAAATAATTGATGTGATATTGTTTGTGTTAATGTAAATTGCTTCATGTATCAAATCAATGATGGAATCATCCAGTGGAAATAAAGTCAGGTAGATGAATCTTGATTAAAACATTTATGGATCAGAACAGTTTCAGAGACTATACTGCAGTGGGACAAACTTTGTCTTTATTTTTATAGCTGGTTTTTAATTGAAAATCCTACCTAAATTGTAATTCAGAAACTTACTTTTCAAATTTACTAAATCTTCTATTTATTAAGGAAAATATGCTTCTTTAACATGGCTGTGGAAGTACTGAATTAATTCCAGATGAGCCTTTAGTGAAGATGGGGAAATGAGGGTTCTGGGAGGCTGCTCTGCAGTTCAGTTCTGCTGTTGCTTGGAAGTTCCTGAAGAAGGAACCCAGCTGGGCATTCCTGCTGAAACAGGGCCAGGAATGATCTTTGTTCAGCAGGGGAGGGGGGACAGAGCCCTGGCCCAGACCAGCCAGGTCCATTCCCCTGTCTGAGAAACACCAGAGGTGCAGATAACCCAGCTGCGGGCAGTGCTCCGTGCCTGCCATTGCAGAAGAGAGGGAATAAAAACATCTCTAGTCCCTGGCCTGTTGAACAACAATATGCAGAATTCAGCAAAAAGAGGCTGGAATTTCCTTCCCAGCCCAGCCCATAGTTAGTACCTTGTCACTCAGGGATTGGGATTGCCTGCAGCTGCCTGGAGCCCACTGGAGCACTGGCTGGTGTTTTCCTGCCTTAAATGTCTGCCTCTTCTGGAAGTGCTGCTGAGTGTTGCTAGTGATTGCCTGAAGACACAAAGCACTGTGGAAAGTAAACATTCATTTAAATTTGCATTCTTTCTTGTGTTCACCTCTTGAAATATCCCAGTCCTCTCCCAGTTGTTTCTTCCTGTGCCAATCTCTTGCAGGTCTGCCCTAATCAATTTATTCTCCATCTCTGTTGTCTCTTCTGTTTTGACATCTACGTGCCCACAGCCTGATGTAGCATAAGTGAAGTAGAAAACAGCTCAGGCAGACATGGAAAATCAGATTCTATTCCTGACATATGGCCAGAAGTGAGCTCAGTTATCACCATGAGCAGCCACAATGAATAGTTTTTGCTCTGTTAGTGATACAAACCAACATGCCCTTGGCTCACACCCTGAGCTCTGAGTAAGGGCTCCTCACCTTTGGTGATTCAATGGTTTGAATGTCTTTATATGTGTGTGAAGGGTTTATGCTGCTGTTCCCTTGGGTTATAAATTCATTTCCTGCAGCTGCCATCATATGAAATCTATTGGTGCCTTTTCTAGGTGGGCTTTTAGAGCTTCCATTTGTGTCTTCCCCTGCCCCCTTTTTCCCTTGTTCTGTTGTTAAATCTGTGGAAATGTTTCTCTCTCTGTGGTGACTTACAGCACTGGGATCATTCCTGCCAGGAGCCCCAGAGGAGAGCAAGGTTTGTCACATGCCACAGACTGAAAACAGTGGCCCCTGGAAAATGCTTTTGCTCCAAAGCAGCACCTTCCATCTCCAGTACAGGGAGCTGTGGCAACACAGTACTTGGTGACATGCACAGAAAAGACTTCATCTGCTTTATGAGCTGTATAAAAATATGATGAAATGTGCTGTCCACTAAATGGGAGAGCATTGGGATTCCAGCCAAAGAGTAAGAGGATTAATCTCAGGAACATAAAATGTGCTCTTTTAGTGAAATGTGAATCCTCCCTCTCAAACAATTGCAGCAGGTGTGCAGCTTTTGCTTGTTTCCATCATATCTGCTTAGGCTCCTCTGGCAAACATTTCATTTATTCCTACATATATAAAATAAATTAGTATATTTATTACAGCAAATCAATTGGCATGGCATGATTTCCAGGGATCTGCTTTAACAGGCATATCACTGACTTCAGCATTTTATCAGGATTCTTGACTTCCATAAGCAAAAAGAGCAAGGGGGAAACACAAAAACTGGCTCAGGGAGGTAGAAAACTCTGAGATAAAATGGAAGTGAATTTCCTATTAAATGTGACCAGGTATTTAAATTATTAATTGCCATCTATTGTTATTTCAGTCTTGGGTGCCCATGGAACATGATGAATGAGAGCATGAATGACAAAAGGGTTTGTGAGAGAAATTAGATGGAGGTGATTTCTTGCTTCATTTTTCCACAAAATATGTCTGGGGAAAGTCCATTAATTCAGACAAAACTTTGACCCACTGAGGGAATGGGAATCAGCTTGGAGAATTCAGAAAAATCCAAAGACTTGGCATAAAAAGCTACTTCATAGGTGGTATGACAAAACTTAAAAGGCCAATGCCTTGCTGAATCCCATTTCTTAGATTCCAGTTTTAATAAATAGATTTTTAATAGATTTTTTTTAATATAAAGCAACAGTGGTGCTAATCTAGTCGTTACTGGAATTAGATGAATTAAGATACAATTAATAGTGTCATTTCCTGTAGTGATAAATTACCTGAAGTAGCTTGGTTTTGTCTTTATTACAAGTCTGTCCCTTTTTAGGGAAAAATTGTTCTCCTTTTTTGTTTTTCCTGAAATTGTGAGTTGATAATAGGTAGCATTGATAGTATTTAATGATACTGTCAAGTGACGCTGCTTCTCTTAGAAAGAAGACCTGAAGTAATTCATTTTAATGTCCACTATGAAGTTTTATTTGTGTTTAGCTGTATCCAAGTTATTCCTAAATACGTCAAAATTTCATTTATAAATTGAATATAAATTTATAAATGAGGGCGTGTGTTCACTTCTTCTATTCAGTAAACATATAAATGAAGGGGTGTGTTCACTTCTTCTATTCAGTAATTTCTTGCAAAGAAACAAACGTGTGTATGCCAAGTTGGGCAGCAAAAGCATTACCAGGAAGTAGTTCTAGGCCAGCTTTTTCTGCTTCATTTATATCAGATTCATTTGGTCTGTCTTGCTGGAATGCCTTCCCCAAATAGTGCTCACACTTCCTAAGCTTGGGACAGAAATTCTCTTGTTATATGTGAGATTTATTGAAATATTCTACATTAAAATAGGATTTCAGCCTAACCCAGAGCAGCAAACTAGAGATGCAAAGCTGATGGGTTGCATTCACAGGTAACTTACTCTGGGTTTGCAGAGACTCCTCTTATCCATGTAACGAGGGAAAAACAGATGTTCTTGCTCAGCTCAGACCCATGGGAGACCTTTTAACCCATGGCCACCATCAAGCACATCTGCTGCAGTGTTCCCTGCAGAGCTGCAGGCAATGGATGGAGAAACTCTGTCAGTTCAAGGGGACTCTTGGAACAGGTTGGTAAAGCAGACAACGATGTAGTCACTGGGATCAATTTTTACAGTGATATTCAATAAGTCATTAACAAGATTAATGAGCTCTAATAAAAAATGCAGGCTCCTCTGCCACATTTTACTCAGCTCACTGTAGCTTAAAATTGTACATCATTATTTTATTAGACATATTACTTAATTTTTCTCAAACTGGCCATTTTATTTAGGTTAAAACTTATTAAACCGGTTTTTTTTACCCGACACTGAAATAGGATTTTTTAAAAATTACTTTGTATAGTAAAGTACCCTCCTAAAGTAAATAGGTTTGTGATCAATGGGCTCAGGGCTGCTTTGCTGCAGCAGCACGAGGCTCAGATGGGCTCTGCCAGTGGGAGGGTGCAGAATTCCACTGCCTCGGAAAAGGGCGGAATTGCACTGCCTCGGAAAAGGGCGGAATTGCACTGCCTCGGAAAAGTGCCAGGGTGGGAGCGTGTTACATCCCAACCATGCATCACCTGGGGAAGATGATTTCTTTGGGGACTTACACACTGGGGGAGCCCTGGTGAAGCTCTGTTCAGTGCTCCTGCTGAGGAGCACAGAGTGGCTGTCCCAGGACACCCAGGAACAGCTCAGTGAGCTCCAGCACAGAGTGGCTGTCCCAGGACACCCAGGAACAACTCAGTGAGCTCCAGCACAGAGTGGCTGTCCCAGGACACCCAGGAACAGCTCAGTGAGCTCCAGCACAGAGTGGCTGTCCCAGGATACCCAGGAACAGCTCAGTGAGCTCCAGCACAGAGGCCCAGCCTCCCAGGGAAGGCAAACCCGTGGGAGGAGCCCCTCAGCACAGCTTGTGTGGGTCACAGGGTGTCTCTGTGTCCCAGGGAGAGGCACATTCCCTGTTCTTGGGAACACTTGTGAGGTTTCTAAATTAATGAATGGGAAGTGGCTTAAGAGAAATCCAACCCAGAAGACACAAACAAAGTGGTCTTTGTCAGTGATCCAGAGTGAAAGAGGCTTAATAACCATGTTCTTGCATTTGTATCATCTCTGACCTTCTTAATTCTCATCTATTCCATTTTTGTGAGTGTTTTGTCTGGTTTAAATAATTCCAGCTTCATGCAGCACCTGAGAAGCTGCTGCTCTTTCATATCCTACTGCTTAGTGCTCTTCCACCGAAGATTTCTCCTCGGGATTTATTGTAGTGCTACTCCTTTCACATCCCTTTGTAGTCTGCTCTCTCTGGAGACTCTCATTCTTCTAAAATAAACCCTAGGGAAATCACAGAAGTCCAGGTAGAAGTAAGAGAAGTTTAGTGGATATAGTGTCCAGTCTTTCCAAATGCAGTTTGGAATCAGTTACTGTGCTGAGGTTTGTGATGCATCCTTTTGTGCTCCACTGATTCTTCTGAGCAAACTTGATGGAGAGAAAGTGGCCTGTGTCAAAACACAGTTGGTCACCATTTATTTTTCCCTTTGTGCAAGTTTTACTTAAAAACTACCTCAAGTCTTTCACACAGCTGTGTTCTGGAGACCAGATTCAAGACAGGGCACTTCTGTGATTTAGAAGTTAATTTAAAGAACATTCAGGCTGTAGCAACATGCAGGAGTAATGCTTGTTTTTGATTCATAGAAGTGCTAGTTCCTGGATTGATTGGTTCAATAACCTTTGTTAATAAAGCAAACTGAATGCAGCTTATTCCTCTCGGCTTGTGGAGTAGAGAAGAGGAAGTTTCAGTCTCTCAATAACTTGTTGGCTTTGACTTGATAGAGCATATTAGAGTGCTGTGCTCTGCAATTATTGCTTTATGAACACACCTCTTGCTTGAAAAGACACCTCTGTTATATTTGAAAATGCATATATTTACAGGGTATAAGTGAGCTTTCAAACTTAGCTCTGAAGCTGGATATGTATTTGAATGATCCATTTGGAGCAGTTTTTTTGCACTTCCAGTGTTTTGTCTAAGGGATCTGTGGTCCTGAGGCAGTACTTCAGGAAAGCAATCTCACCAGGAGAAGATGATGAATAGCACACTTCAGCAGGGTCCTGAGTTATGCGTCAAGTTAAATGTTTGTTTCTTAGTGAAATCTCACAAAAAAAAATCATTTTCAGCATATACTTAGATTCTTCATCCTATTCCATTCAACTGTTTCCCCTTCTGAGAGGAAAGAGAGGCTTGCTGCAATTATGTAAATATTATGGTAAGCCATCTGGGAAGCTGCTGACTTGTCCCAAATTTAAATTCACTCTGTTCTTCTCAGAAAACATCTAGAAAAGCTTTTCTTTAATGCATTCTGGGAAGGCCTTTAAGAGGTGATGAATGTGGGCAGTGACCTTCAGACTAGAACTGGCTTGGGATCTGAAACTTCATTCATTTTCAGCAGAGCAGATGCTTCCAAATGTGATGAGAAAAATCAGATGAGAAAAACTCCTGTCTGCCTGAAGTCTGGACATGATTGAGAGGACTATTTCATTTTACTGAGAAACTCCAAACGAAGTTTCTCATTTAGGAACCTAAAAAGCATTAGTAATTAAAAAGCATTAGACAGCATTTGTTAAGTCTAAAGGGATGGCTGTTTCTCAGTTTCTGGGGTTCATACTTGTACACAGTTGTATGTAGTGTTCATACACTAATATAATACTCACTTGTATGTAGTGTTCATACACTGTATAATGCACACTTTTATGTAATGTTCCTACACTGTATAATGCACACTTGTATGTAGTGTTCATACACTGTGTAATGCACACTTGTATGTAGTGTTCATACACTAATATAATACCCACTTGTATGTAGTGTTCATACACTGTATAATGCACACTTGTATGCAGTGTTCATACACTGTATAATGCACACTTGTAAGTAGTGTTCATACACTGTGTAATGCACACTTGTATGCAGTGTTCATACACTGTGTAATGCACACTTGTTATGTAGTGTTCATACACTGTGCAATGCACACTTTTAAGTAGTGTTCATACACTGTATAATGCACACTTGTATGTAGTGTTCATACACTGTGTAATGCACACTGGTATGTAGTGTTCATATACTGTGTAATGCACACTGGTATGCAGTGTTCATACACTGTGCAATGCACACTGGTATGTAGTGTTCATACACTGTGTAATGCACACTTGTATGTAGTGTTCATACACTAATGCACACTTGTATGTAGTGTTCATACACTGTATAATGCACATTTGTGTGTAGTGTTCATACACTGTGTAATGCACACTTTTAAGTAGTGTTCATACACAGTATAATGCACATTTGTAGTATGTGGTGTTCATACTTTCTGTGTACCAGAGGATCTAGGGAGACAGAAGACAATCCTATGAAACTTGGCAATGAATATGCTCCTTTATAACATTTTTATGCAGAATTCTATTAAATTCTCTAATTACAAGATTGAGGAGAATTTACTTGCTGTTGTACTGCGCAGCAATGAAGGTTCATTTAGACAAGATAACACAGTTGTGGTTGATCCCACATATTTAGGAAGAAAAGGTTCTGTTGTTTACCAACATTTTTTTTTTCTACTGGTGCTATGGTTTGGGAACAAAAATCATTAAGACCCTTCTGTCATTTAGAGAAAGAGAATTTAGGTTTAACTTTCTTGGTATCCTCTGGAAAGCCTTTGGATAATTCAGACACAAGCAAATGTGAGAATTCAAATGCAGAAAGAAAGAAGTAAACAGAAAGGGGCAAAGCAAAAATGAAAACTCAGGTTGAAAATCCTGTATATTTTGAAAACTTCTGTTCTAAAAAAAATTCCTATATATCTTTGTTCTCTTTCATTTGCAGTGTGCAAAAGCAGAGTACACGGGGGCACATGGGAACAGCAGGGTAATGCCACCAGCCTTGGAAGGATGGCTGTTTCCTTGTAATTTATTTGCCAAAAAGGTCAGCTCCAGACACAACATCTGTTTTCACTGTGATCTCTAGCTCACCCCATAGTTCTGTATGCTGCTGAAATGTTCAGGGAAAAAAATGAGATGAATTAGCTGTTTCAGTGGACTTCCAAAAATATTCTGAAATACTGTTGCCATTATGGGCACATAGCATTGCTGTGGATGAGACTCAGGGAGAAGTTTGGGAAGAGATACCATGAGGGGAGAAAAGAGCTGTCTGAAAGGAGAGCCATGATGGGACAGGACGTACACAGTCACTGTGTTTGAGAATAAATCCTTCAGGAAGAGAGGGATCCAAAGTGAGTTTATGGCCTGAAATGTGTTAGTTAATATTTATAATGTGCATCCCCCTTTCTCTGTGTCTTGGCTGTGCACTGGGTCCTGGCTGGTCTTGTATCAAGTACAAATGATGATATTAAACCAAGTGACTAATGTCTGTTTGAGACAACTGGGAGGTTATTTCCAGCTTTTACAGTGCTGCTCTTTGTGCAGCACACGAGCACAGCATATGAGGTACTTGGCTAACAGCACAGAGGTGTTTTATTGATCTCCTCCCATTCCACTTCACCTGCCAATTTTCAGCCAGGCACAGCACCGGGATAATGGAGTCAACATCCACTGCAGCTGTCTGGGCTAGCCAGGTCTGGGGAAATCAAAGAAATTCCAAAAGTTATGATGAGGGGAAGAAGAAGGGGGGAAAATCCCCACTTCTGAGGTAGTGGGGTTAAAGGGGTTTAAAGCTGATTGGAGGCCTAAAAACAGGAGCTTCCATTTAAAATGGCAAATGTGAATTGTACTCTGAAATAAAAACTCAGAAAACTCAGATTTTGATGAGAGTTGTATGTTGTGCAAAAATGAAGAGAGAATTACTGAGTAGAATGGTGAGAAATAAAGGGCTTTTGTCTATATACATCTTCAACACTTCCATCCACTGGAAAAAATAATTTCTATATAAAAGTGTCATTTCTTGGTAAATATTGAAAAAACATTAATACCTGAGCTGGCTGGAAACAAAAAACTGTGATTAATATCTGATTAATTATTAAGTAACAACTTTAGTAATACATTTTCCCCGTAGACACAGTCATAGTTGGTATAGCCCATATTAAGATAATTCAGAAAAGCAAGTCTATGTACAAGAAATATACATATTATCCAAATGGATTCAATTAAACCCATACCAGCAGTCAATGCCTCAAAAATTAGGAAATAGCTGATATTAGCTGTTCGAGGGCATACTTAATTTATTCCCACTTGGATTTTGGCAATATTAATTTATTCTGTAGCAAATACTCTAAGTGTACAGTAATTTTACAGTGGGTTGCAATGCACAAAAGGGAATGAAACCAATTAAGCGAGCAAGAGAATGAAACAAAAGCGACAAGGAAACTTTTCTCAGGAAGTGGCCTCGTTCTGGTACCTCATGATCAACTCCTAGATCTTGTATTTATATTTTTCTTAACAATCCTGTGAAAAGGCAAAGGGAATATTAATTAAATTATTAATTAAATCCAGAGTTTGTACTGTATTGTGAAGCACTAAGATAACACTGCCAAGAGAAATAAATCCATTAAATGGGACTCAATAAAATGAACAATAGTGAAATGAAATGCATTCTATTCCATGATTTCCCTTATTATCATCCCATCGTGGAAACAACTTCTGTAAATGTGCCTCATGTGCCTGATGAGCTGACAGCAGAACAGTCCTGGGAAGCATTTGTACCCCCTTTCACAGAAGGTGTGCCAAAGGCACGGAGATACAAAGTTATCAGCCTTTCTGGAGTACTGGAGGAGGAATTTCTCAATAACATGCATGTTATGATAAGAATAAGCCAAATTTACTCTAAAACTTCTGTTCTGATAAAGCCTCTCTTAGAATAATCTATGATATTCAACACCCAATTCAGTACTTCCAAGATTAAAATATTCCTCTCCTGTAAATGAGATAAAAATATCAATTAGAAATTTAAGATCTTATCCATGTTAATGAGGAGTAGCACTTGGACATGGATGGTCTGTGCAGACAACAGATTTACTTTCATGACTGTCAGAACACTTATATTTAAGGCAAAACAGGACAAACTTGTCCTTGTTTGCTGAGGCTGATTTATTTTGCCTTTTTTTGTTTTCCAAAGGTGCTGCTGCTCTGTGCTGGTTCCCTGTGACCCATTCCTCATGGCTGCTGATATCCATGGGTACCAGATGTGGTTTGTGGCCACGTGGCTGTGCTGTCCCCAGCTTCTGTGCTTTTGGGTTGGAGGGTTACAATTGATTGCAGCTCTGTCAGGAGCACTGCAAATCCCTTTGGATTCATGTAACTCTTGCCCATTTTGAGAGAGAACATTGGTCAGGTACTTCCACCACCAGGCTGCCTTAACTGCATTTTTTTATCAATTGCACAGTTCATATGTTATAATGGTTTCCAGACAGGTGCAGAGTTTTTTGGTATGTGTAATCTGCATTTTTTTAATATGTTGTTGTGTAAATACTCAATTTACTGTTTAGTTAATAATGCTAAAGAAGAAGCTTAAATAAAGGTGCTGTTTTAGTATAATTAGCACAGCTGTTTCAGATACCAGTGGTGTTTATTTCATGACAAAGATAAGACAAAATGGAGCTGGGATTAGCTTGAGAATTCCAACCAAAGGAACTGCCTCAACAGCAGTTTCTTGTCAGAAGTCAAGCAGGAAGGAGGAATTCTTAAACAAAGCAGCCCATTGCAGCATCCAAAGGTGCTTCTTACTTCCTAGGAGAAACAGGCCTTCATGTTTTGGGGTTTTTTCCCCCTTTTTTTTGGTCTGGGTAAAGCAGACTTGGTTTGTGACTGGAACCCCTGGCTCGAGTTTTGAAGTTTAACAGATGAGACTTGTCTGTCTGCAACACTGTGCAGATAAAAGGCACCTTTCAGCAGCCCAGTCTCCAATAATCAGTACCTGAGCTTCATAAACAGCTCATTTTATCAGTGCTTCTGTCACCATCCACATGTGAAGTCAGGAGCTGCTCTGGGTGTAGGCCATAAATGAACTGATAACATGAACTGAATGGGATGTAAATCAGGGCCCTATAAAGCTTGTCAGTGAGCAGGAATCAATAGGAAGGAAACAGTAAAATTTCAGCTATTTTTGCTGTGATAAATAAATTGATTACTCTGGGCTCTTCTGGGAGGAAGCACAGCACTGGAGTGGAAACCTGGATCTCTGCTTTTCACCTTACTCTGCTGCAACACAGTCACAACACCAGTGACTTACATTTGACTGAAGCTTTATCTATAAACACAGCCCTCGTGGTTTTATATCCTTACATCTAATTTCAGTTATGTTCATCATTTACAGGCACATGAATGATACACCCTGTGTATAATGAATAGAAATATTTATAGTTAATAGTTTGGGGATTAGAATAGCTCTACCTTTTAATGTGTTTCTCTTCTACACTTGCCCAGGTACCTGAATTTTTCACCACTCCAGTCGATGCAACAAGGCATTGTGTCTTGGAGAAAAGAGCCCATTATTTCTGTTTGGGAAAGCTCCCAAGGAGCACATCCTCTTGCCCCCAAGGCCAGGATGATCACCAGTGTCAGTGACCCAAGGCTCAGACACACTCCGGTACCAGGTACAAGGATGTCACCTCCTGTTGCCACCATCCCTGTGGTTTTCCCCTCTGTTGCCCCATCCCAGAGTGCAGGGTGCACCTCTGCTGCAGCTGAACAGCCACATTTATTGAACACATTTAGCAAGGCTGTGGTCCTGCTGTGACCCTCCAGCAACAGACTGGGATTTAAAAACAATTCTCCAGCAGCACCACGCTGTGCCTGAGGATCCAGCAGTCCTGAAACATTTCCTGGCACTGGGAAAAGAGAAGACTTGTTTGCCATATTAAAGTAACAGCTGAAAGAACCTGCATTTTGTCAGGGCTTATTTTCTTCCTTTGTCTGCCCTTTTCTACCTACCTGTTTTGGTTTTTTTTTAATTTTGAAATAAAGTTCTGATTGTTATGGAGTTTTCTGAAAGGCTCTGGAGAAAACATATGTGTTGAGTAAGGAAACTTTTGGAAATAAAGGTTTTGAGAGTAGAAGTGGGGTTTTGGTCAGTGTTTAAAGAAATGCAGAAGAAAAAAATAAAAAGACAATAAAACAATCCCAAAATACAAAGACATTGTTTTAAGGGCAATTTTGATCTCTTTAAAGAAATTCTTCAGACTTAGTGATTTCATTTGAAAACATGGAAAACCAGACCTTCTGTTTAGAATAATTTTTAAAAAGGTGGTTGATTATACATTTAAAGCACTGTTCCATAATACTTTTAAGATATTAAGAATTTTAAAAGTCATTTATTGAAATAGCCTGTACTTTTTTTTCAGGACCTAACCTAAAGTTAATTACAGTCAAAGGTGGAACTGCAGCAGTTGTTAAAATATGCTAATCTACCAACCTCAGTTAAAATGAGCAATGGAAGGAAAGAAGATTTCGGATAGAAAAGAAAAAAAAAGACTAAATTGCAGCTAAGAGGAAATTTTGGAACTTTGAGGTTCAGAAATGCCTGCATACCAGTACTTTATTATTGCCCGCAACATTGTCACAGCTTAGGGGTATGAGCCCCTTTTTAAAAGCATATTCCCTTTACAGTGGATCTGAAAGCCTGTCAGGAAAATCAACCCTTTTAGCAGCATTTACATCTGTACTCAACCTTCATTGTTGCTGGATCTCTGTGGGACTTAAACGTATCCTTAAATGCTGCCCTTGGAGACATTTTCCTGAGAAACTCATTTTCTGAAACATGGCCCCTAAATGCATGGAAAACCAGCAAAGCATCTCTGTCTTCCCATTTCCTGAACTTCAGCTCAATTATAAAAACACTGATTTTTAAAAGTCCTTCCAAAGGAGCTCTTTTCTTGTCACCATGTGTCGCTCTGTCAGTCATACTTCAAGCCATGGATTTGAAAACCGACCTGCAGAAGCAGCTGCCTTTGTCAGAGATGTAACTTGACAGCTTCTCTGGGGGACTTTCAATTAGGATTTTTTTTCCTAAGAAAAAAAAAAAAAAAAACAAACTGAAAGTGTCAGTCCAAATGCAGTGAGAAAATGCTGGTGTAGGGGAGGCTTATACATACTGCCTTCTACTTCAGGATGATCAGGAATATAAAATGCCAACTTTTTTAAAAGTTCTTTTAAAAAACTTGTTTCAGGAACATAGAAAGAGCAGTTTCTGCTGTTTGATGGGCTGAGGGCTCAGCCCAGCTGGCAGAGAGGTGGCTCTGTGACACCTCTCGGAATCCCGTGTTTTCCACTTCAAACTTGGGAGTCTTGATGGAGGAAGTTTAAGAACCCCAGCAAATTTCAGTGCTGGTTGCTGAAAGCTTGGATTCTGAGGCAGTGGGAGCTGCTGTGGCTGGAAAGAGCCGAATCCTCGGGCCGGCTCGGAGCCGCCTCAGCCTCGAGGGCAAAAGCCCCTCCCGTGAAAATGGGACCGAGGTGTGGGAGCTGCCGTCCCTGGCAGCTCTGCTCCCGGGCTGCCTCCCTGGAAACCTCATTGCTGTGGATGTGGGGGATCCCAGGATCCTGTGGAAACCCTGGCTGCCCTTCAAACCGCCCCGAGCCCGTCCGGCCCTGCCTTGGGATCGCCGCCATCACCGCGGCCCCGTCAGCTGCGGTCAATGTTACAGCCCCGCTCTAGAGAGGAAATTTCCTCGTGAAGTGTGGACAAAAAGTATACCTAATTGAGTTTATAGCTCGCAAAGTGGTAAAACAGCCCTTGAAGGACTCATTGAATGTGAATGGACTCAATGATTTCTGCCTGAATCATCAGCAAGCTTTAAAGACGCACAGTGTGTGTGCATGAGGGGAAGGCAGGAGCCCCGGCCGAGGACTGTTCATGAAATCCCACTGACTTTGTAGTTTTTGTTATTTTATTTGTATTTGTCACTGAAACCTGACTGGAAAACTGATGCAAATGCTTTGGATAGACCCAAGGGGTGAAGGTGCAAAGGACCAATGATATCCCACACCAGCGTTCCTCATCCACTGCCTCTGCCTTCTGCTGAAGCCAGGACTGTGACACCGTGACCGGGTGTGTGCTGCGTTTTTAAAAAATACTTTGTTTTTAGAGCTGTGAATTATAGATGGGCAACAACTGAGAAAGAAAGCAATTGTAAATATCCACTAACTTCAAAAGTTTGTTGGAATTTTTCTGGTCTGTAATAATTCTGATGGTTTTGTGTGATCTATATGATAATTATTTTGCAGTAGGAGAAAAGCTTTTATGAAAGTGTTTCAATATTATGTCTCCATTTGGTGTGGGAGGGTTTGAGGGGGGCTGAGGGTGATGGTAACTTGCAGCCCTCAGGTGCTCTCAGCAACTTTTCCTTTAAGTGCAAGGTTTTTGTCTAATTCATGGAATGTGAACTTCAGGTAGCTAGAAAATGTCGCAGGCTTTAATTGCCAAATTGTCTCCCAACCCTAAATCTCCAACAAACAGCCAATGTAAACTACAGTTTAAACAAGGCTGACTAAGAAACAACGTTCCCCTTTCAAAAATATCAAGAGATCTTTTTTCTTCCCCTAGAATTGATGTTAATGTTTAAACCAAGTGTTTCCATATAATATTTGTACTTTGAGAAGATTTTAAATTAAGCTTTATTGTGTAAATGCTTGCTCTGCCCTTAGTATGTCACTGTTTTGCACACAGTGGTCCCTGCTGAGAGCCAGTGGTTGGGAGCCACCATCTCTCCTGGCAAGGCTGAGAATCACAGGCTGGGAAAACATGGAATCATTATGGAAATTATTGATATTTAGGGGTTGTTCTGAGTGCATGGTAAGAAGGTAGAAAAAAGGAGAGGTCACTTTTCCCTAAAGAACTTATGCTTGCAGAGTGAAATCTTGCCCTTTGGGATTTAAGGTTTTATGCAGTGGGTGTATATGGTGTGTTAGCACTAGTGCCAGCTCATAGTTGGCAAAAAGAGGTGACCACAGGTAAGTAGTTGTATTTAAAATTAACTGGAATCCTGTCAAAGAATCCAACTATGAGGGAGGACTTCAGAAAGGAGGAAGGCACCTGATTCGTGACTCTGCGCATCATTAAGGTAAGAAATTCAATGTTTTTGTGTCTTCAGGAGCACCTTTGTGGGCTTTTTAATACAGTTGAAAGAAAAATAACTAGCAAAAATATTTATTTTTATTTTCTTTTCTGCTGCATTTCTTGACATTGTGTTATATAGCTTTACAAATGATATATTTAGAGGTGTTCAGCTAAGTGATGCTTTTCTGTTTGTCTGTAAAACTGTGAAAAATGTGGAGTAGCAGAGCTGGGATTTCTGAGTTACAGAATTCCAGTTTCACTTGTTGATACAGAGAACTTAGTGGCATTTTCTTAAAATGAGGGCAAAGGAGAAGCTGGGGCCGTAGTTGTGGGTGTTGGTCACGGAGCTCCCAGTGGGTCCGGGGCTCTCCATGGGGCTCACCCACACCCCATGGATGCTCACAGAGCCCCCAGTGGGTACGGGGTTCCCCACAGGGCTCACCCACACCCCATGGATGCTCCCTGTGCCTCTCTGGGATGTGCGGCTGGGAGAGCACGGTCCTGCTTCTGCCCGGTGCCCATTTCGGATTCCGTACCTGAGGTAAAGGTTCCCTGCTGCTCCGCACCTCATCCTGACCGTTCCCAGCCCTTCCCTGCAATCCCCGCCTCTCAGAGCCGGCAGTGCAGCCGCGTTTGGAGCCTCTCCGCGGGCCGGCTGTGCCGAGCTGGGCTGTGCTGGATAAACCCCCGTGATGAGCAGGGTTGGAGCTGCTGGAATGGTTCAGGCACAGCTGGGCTGGGAGCGGTTCCTGAGCCGTGACTGGGCAGCTCTCAGCCAAATAATCCCTTTTGCCTTTGCTGGGGCACAGCCTGGGGCACTGTCCCCTCCTGACTGGGACAGGAGCTGAGAGGGGGAGGTGGCATTGAACGTGGGAAGGAAATGAAGGGCTCCTGCCACATGGGAGACTGCACACAGGCTGAGAGATAAATACAAACCAAACCTAATTAAGTGGGTGCAGGCACTTGGAAGCATATCGGCACTTTCATGCCCAATCAGTTTAGTTGCTGTAAATTTCTCTTGAGGGAATAAATTACTGAAAAACATCCCTTCTCAAATATTGTATTTAGTGAGGGTAACCAGTAGATCTTAAAAGAACTGCAGTAACCCAGGAAAAAATTGCATGTTCCCATGTAAAGGATCATAGCATTTCTTTTCCAACAGGGAAGTTGTTTTACGAGGGGAGAAAGGGAGCAGAGCTCACGTGTAAGTTTCTCTGCTTTGGTGGTACAAGAACTGTTCCTTGGCTGGCAGCAGCGGTGGGACAAAGGAGAAGGGAACTGTTTGTGGGAGAGCTGAGCTTCTCTTTCACTTCTGTGTGTTGCACTTTGTGGCTGTGTCTGAGTTACATGAACAGATTTTTTTTTTAAAGCTAAACAAACAAACAAACCTGAGAGTTCTTGAGCACCTGGGCTGGGGAGCAGATGGGCAGTCATCTGTTGGAGCCTTCCATTGCATTTTCCCTGTAATTAGCTGTCTAATTGCTTGTCCAGAGCTGTTGCTGTTGCTAATCTATTTACAAATATAATTAATTCTGGTTTTAAAATAATCACACAACCTTCTCAGGTTGTTTGTTCTTTGTTCTTAATTTGTGGAATGTCAAACTATCATGCTGGTGAACAATTGCTGTGTTTATTTATGGACTACATTATGACTCCATTCTGGATGTGTCCATGGAAGGACATGTGATAGCTAATTATTTCTCAGGTTTAAGGAAATAATGAATATCAATTGCAGCTACCTTCAGCATGGCAGGAAAACCTCAGGAGTACCTCCAAGGCTCATGCTGGCTACCCATAATTTTGACTCTGTTTTCTAAATTAAGAAATGGGACCCCACTGATGTGGCACATGATGTTGAACTTCCTGAAATTGAATCTGGAGAAGGAAACAGGGCTCACTGGTTTTGTAGGACACCTGGCAGACCGGTGGGAGTGGGTAAAATGTTGGTATTTGCCATGAGAGAGCCTTGCTGTGCTGAGGGCCCAAAGAAGAGCTGTGCAGGCCTGTGAGTGGTGCCTGGTGCTGTCACAGCCTCAGTGACACATGGGACAGGGCAGCTGTGTGTCTCTGATGCCAGGAGCACAGCCTGGTGCTGTCACAGCCTCAGTGACACATGGGACAGGGCAGCTGTGTGTCCCTGATGCCAGGAGCACAGCCTGGTGCTGTCACAGCCTCAGTGACACATGGGACAGGGCAGCTGCGTGTCCCTGATCCCAGCCTGGTGCTGCTGCAGCCAGGGCTGCTCGGGGCTGGCTCTGAGCTGCCCTTACAGAGCAGTGCTTGTGAGGGACAGAGGGGCAGAGCAAACTCAGTGTGCTACTGACAGTCCATCTGCACACACACAAACTTCTAGAAGGGTGTATCTATTTTTAAAATAGCCTAGTCTATCTCTCTGAATATTTCCTATGCTGTTAAATAAGTTTAAAGTGTGATTGATGATCTCCAGATCCAAATCTGGGTTTCTAAACCATCCAGCTGCATCTGCAGCCCTGTGGTGAGAGCCCCTGTCATCAAATGCCAGATCTTTTCAAGGCAGCTCACACATTTCCAAAGCTCTCCTTAGCAGTTAAATGACTTTGTCACTGTTCTAACAAATGTCACTCCTTTTGTTAATGACAGCATTAGGGCAGTGTTTCAGCTGAGCTTAGCAGGCAGTGCTAGTATGTTTTTGGATTCTCAATTTTAATTTTTTTTCCTCTCTTTCTTTTTAATTGGAAGTTTAAGTTGAACATAGAACATAGAATGTGCAGGGTTTACATCATTGCTGAGCATTTGAACATTTCTTTGCCTTCCCTGCAGTGGCCTTTTCACATCTGTGCCCAACACATTCAGTGCAGAAGTCAGGAACACATTAAAGAGATGGGTGGGGAGATATAGAACATTAATGTGAGGTACTGGTGGAAGCTTGACAACTGTCAGCTTTGCCTGTGTGCATTTACCTCATCCTCTGTGTTATTTATTCATCTGAAACACTTTTGCAAATGAAGCAGATGAGAGGGAACCTAGGGTAAATGAAGCCTGTTTAGGGCAATGGAGATGAGAAGGAGCTAAAACAGCAGCAGGAGCAGAGCACCTGGGTGTTGGTGGCTGCTGCCTTACCTGAGGTGTTCCCCTGAAAAACATGGCTTGAATTATTCAAGAGTTACCAGCATCTCTAGCTCCAAAGCATCTTATTCTTCTGAATGTGTACATAATAAATATTTTATAGTTTAAACATCTGAGTCTTCAAATGATTAAAGGTGGCAAAAGGAGAAAACAGAAAAAGGAGAAAAGAAGCCTCCGTCTAAAGAGAAGGAAAGGTGAATCCAATCTGTGCATTCAGGCACCAGCCCCACATGAAGAGAACAGAAAATGCAGCCCAGTCCTTATGCTGTGTCCTGGTACCACCTACCTGGGGACAGATGGTGGCAAAGCATTCCTGCAGATCTTTGCAGGCTGAGTGAAACCCCAAAGTGAAACTATGGGAGTTTCAGATCTTCTCATCTCCTGGCTGTTTGAATTGGGTTTCACCTGGCTTAGCTCAAGGCAGGGGAATTGTTTGGGGAATCTGTGTTCTCCAGCTGCTGCTGGGAGTGGAGCTGATGCGTTGCCACTGCTGCTAGATGTTGCATGAAGGATGGGGAGCTGACCTCTGGCTGCAAAGCTTTGTGCTGTAAAGGGTGTTCACCTCTGTAATTTGCATTCCCCTTGCTCAGTTTTATCTCTGCTACGTGGTAATAAATGGCCTGGGGAACCTGGGGAGAGTTGTATTAATCATAACAATCATAACAGAAACAAAAGGGTTCTGGCTTGAAAAATCAACATTAAGTCCACCATGCTGAATTTCTTTTTAAATGGCTGGTTAGCTAAGCCAATTAAGAGCTCCTCCACTTATTATTTTGCTGGTTCATTTATTTGGGCAGCAGGATTTCAGGCACTCTGTGCCATACAAGCAATGTCAGTTTGATTTGGTCCCATCTTTTCTGTCCCCTCCTACCACATTAGGACCCCACTGCTCTTCACAGCTCCGTGTTGTCTTAGGAGTTCATTTGCAAGCTGGAGATAATCAGCAACTCCTGACTCTCTAGGGCTGGTTTGATTATTGATTGGTGAAATCAGCCTGAATATTGCACAGTCACAAACCTCACAACATAAATCAGCTCTTTTAATGCTTGGGGGTTTTTTATGGAAAACCAAGCAAGCCTTTGCTGACACATTGCTGACTGCAGGTAATAGTGGCATTTTTGGAACTCTGTCAGGATATGGGGTGCATATTGTGTCTCTTGTCCTTCAGTTTTTGTTGCTCTTAACACCACCTTTGGAGGTAGGAAACCCTGTCAGAAATACCCAGGTAGGTTTTCAAAGGGTTGTTTGGCTCTGTTTGCAGTGAGTGCACCCCAGGCTATGTAAAATATGTGAATATTTGTTAGGACAGTGGGAATGAATGCTGCAGTCAGAGAGATCTGTGAGACAAGGGAAAGATGTGGATTCCAGTTGCCTCTGCAGTTAATACTTGACTTTATTGTAAAGCAGGAAATGCTGGTGCATTTCTTTCAGCTGAGTTACCAGAGACCACGTTCCTGCCATGCTGTGCCCCCTCCCGTCCCTGAGGTGAGGAGGGAGTGTTTGTGTGCAGGGGTTGCTCACAGGAGCAGCCCTGGCTGTCTGCACACTTGAGCTGCACATCAGTACCCAATCTGGCTGGCAAAGGTTGTTTCTGGGAACTGGGCACTCTTGGGATAGGGCAGCTTTTGAGGGTCTGATCAAGGGAATTACGTGCTGACATTCACTGTGTCCTCCTTGGAGGTCAGGAACTCACTGGACTTGATGAATTTTGACTAAGTGTATCTTTTTGAGAAGGAAATTGTTTCTGCATTTCAGTTCTAGAGATGCCAGAATTCTTCAGGCAGTTCAATATGGGAAAAATGTATTTTATCATAAGCTTAATTTGTTTTGCTGTTATCACCAGCTCACATCTCTTTGACTGCTTTTTGCAGTATGGACAGAAATTCAGATATTCAAAGCATGCATCACCATTGCTGCTGTCTTGGGATGCATGAAGACTCCTGCTATCCTTTAGGCACATTTCTGTAACTCACATGTTTTTATGAAATTTCAGATGAGACCTTTTTTCAAAAAGACTTCTATCTCTGTTAATGTGTAATAAATATATGTGGAGAGCTACATCTGCTTTTGTTCAGTTGAAGAGTTACAACATTCAGTGGCCACAATTTAGTTTCTGAATGGCCTGAAGATTTTCTAGCATGGCCCTGAAGAAGCCACTTCAGAGAGCAAAAAGGCTTTTCCTGTCCTCTTGTGCTGTGATGGCACTGATGTGGTTTTTGGGTTTGGCATTAGTCCTGTGATTCTCTTTCTGGTTGGAATTGCCACAAAGGGCTTGAGACTTTCAGAATACCTCAGTTATTGGTTAGTAATTGCAGAGTCTTAGTTTTGTGCCAGTGACAACAGACTGAAGTATTATTCCAATAATCTTGTTGTTTGTTGTTCAGAAAAGGGCTTCTGGCTAAATGTTCGTTACCATTTTTTTCACATCCCAGCCAATATAGATCATGATTTTATGGGTGCACTTTAAAAAATGAACCGTTTAAAACTTTCTGAAGGCTATTCAAAAAGCTCTCTCATTTGTTGGGTGATTGTATAAACTGTGTATGCAAAAATGCAAATCTCCTCTTGTTTTTTTTAATTTGAAGGAGAATGGCAAAATGATGAGTTGTGATGAGTGGCATTTCCCTGTGCTGCCATCTCTTTGTAATGCCCTGAAAGGCTGCCCTGCCCACATCCATTCCTCTTTTCTCATGGGCCAGTTTAGGAACATCTGTAGGAGTGTCTGTAGGAGTGACGGGGGTCACGCACGGTCGGGACGGACGGAGATGAGAGATCTCTGCAGCCAGGTCGTGGAACTATCAGTTTATTACAAAGGGCGTGGGTGCAGGGCCCTGTTGCGAGCTGCCAGCCGCAGCTCGGAGCAGGGCCGAGAGAAGAGAGGTTTAAAGTGTAAGAGAGTCAACGGCAAAAGGTTTAAGAGCGGAGAGCATGTAGAAAGGAGGGGTGAAGAAGTGCAGAGGAGAAGAGGAAGAAGTGAGCAAGAAAAGAGAGGTGGAAGAGAGGAAGAGGAAGAGCGGAGGAAGAGAGGAGGAAGAGAGCGAAGTTCCCGTTAAAATACAATAAATCATCTTTAGTGTTGAATATTCAGATTCTGATCAACCAATCTACTACAGCATGCATATCCTATAACATTTCCATACATCCTATAAGAATCACTACATTGCCATACTGTGTTACATTTTAAACCCTAAATCTTACTGTTTGGGCCCCATCTGCCAAGCTGCAGGGCCTGCTCTGACCCTTGGACCTGCCTGCTTGCAGAGGGTATTGTTTCATCAAGAGGGGATTACCTTCAGCTGGCCACACCATTGTTTTCTAGTTGTTCAGTAACTAAGGGATCTCAAAACTTGCTTTCATTTCAATCTCGCTTATAGTTTCTATATTCTCAAAATCTTTTGCCAGGCAATCATATTTATAAGGCTTTCCTGTTCCATCCTCACCAACAGCCCAGTTCTGCTGTTTGCATCCAGGTCAGTCCCTTAACCAAGCCCGTGGATAATTGCAGCAGTGCAAGCCAGATATTGATCACAGAAGTGTAAGGAGGGCTCTTTGTTCCAGTGCAGCCCAGGCTGGCACTGCCCTGCCCCAGGGGACCATTAATTCTCATGGGGAGTTTGTGTCCCTCAGCAGCACTTCCAGGCACAGCGTGCTCGGGTCTCGGCGATGGGGTTGGATGGGCAGCACTGCAGCCTGAGGTGTGGGATGTTTATTTCTGTTAGTGCCAGGTTTTAAAAAAGCATTTTTAATAGCTATCACTTGCTTAATATGCTGTGAAATTCTAACTGAAAGATGCTTAGAACTGTGTTTGAAGAAAATAAAAACAAAAAAAAACCACCTGGCTCTGGCCAAGCTGATGATCTGCCCCTGCAGTCCGGGCTCTGGGAGCTGAGGCGGGGCAGCCGCAGAGCCCTCACGGCTTTGCCGATTGTGCCTCCCGCAGTTCCCGTTGCAGGGAGTGTCCTGTGGGGCTGGCACAGAGGGCTGGGGCCGAGCTCAGCGCTGTGCACAGGGAGGAGGAGGAGGAGGAAGGTGCCTTCCTGCCGGTCCCGTTTACTGGGAGCAGTGACTTTCACCTCCAGTCTGTGCACACAGCTGATGCTGAAGTAGCTTTGCATTTGTGATGTTCACCTTTTCCCCTCTCCTCTGCTGTACCAGGGCTGCTTAAACAGGACTTTGGCTTAGTTGGATCCGCTACCAGTTACCGAGGTGCAGGTACCATTAGGCAATAAATTTTGGTTTATTTTAAAGGAATTCAGCAATGTCCTTCAGTATTTCAGCTAATGGCATTATGTGCCCGGATTCCTCAGTGTCCTCTCAGAATTCTTCCCCTGCAGCCGAGCACTGTAGGCGAAATTTTCCCTAATGAAACCTCATCATTGTGGATGGCTGCTGTTCTGGGAGAGGAAACTTTACCTGTAGAAAAGCAAGTAGCACAATTCTGCACAGAGAACAGTTCCTCAAAACTTGTCCTGTGCAACGTCAGAGCACAAGCTTTAATGAATGTGGTGAAACCGTGGTTACAGGTATTCATTCTAAAGGAATGAACATGGAAACAATTTATTTTTTATGATTCCGTTTATTAGCACACAGTTCCCTGTGCAGCCAAGCCTAAATTAAAGCTGTTTTGGGGCTTTTGTCCATCACTTAGTGAGGGTTCTTTGAGTTGCCATTCAGCTCAGCAATGTTCCCAAAATGCCTCAGTTCCAATTTCACTTTGTATTTCCATTCACAAGGCTTCACCCTCCCTCCCCCTGCCCTGTACTCTCTGGAGATCCTAAACAATCTACAAAAATTCGATTTTATTGCCCAGGTAATGGTGTTATTTGAGGATTCAGATTGTTTAGGTGCCTCCCAAGCACTTGGCAAGTGCTGGAACTCTGAAATTGTAGGGAGATGCAAGGCAAGGCCCTTGCTGCTTCTGTTCCAGACTAAAGCTGAAATTCTGATGGCTTCTGACTTTCCTGACACTTCCCTGGGATTAGATTGGTACGAGCAGCCCAAATAAACCCAGTTCCAGGTTAGAGAGACATGCAGGGTCTCTGCTGGTCCATCTCAAATAAAGGATGTAGTCAAACACTGTTGGCACGTGCCTTCATGGCAAATGCAGCAAAACCACTTTCCCTTGGTGGCCTTTATGACAATTATGGCACTAAGTATGAAACCTGGATATTGATGTGACAGCTGGGCTGGGCTTTTTAATCAGCTGGGACAACTCAGAAATGTCTTAGTGACAGGGTTGGTTTTTTTCCTATTTGTGTGTGTGTTTCAAACCAAGTCATGAGTAATGTCTGTGCTACCAACACTTAACTCCCACTTGTTTGTTTTTAAGAGTTTTTGGTTTTAAGATTTCTGGGCAGAAAAACTCACTGGGAATCCCGAGTTCCTGCTGGTGGTCAGGATTTTGTAATGCCAATTTGTAATGTGTTTGTGGATACCACATGTAAGGAACTGCTCCTTTCAGATTCCTGCAGGCAGCCCTGCCTGGGTCAGGGCTGGTGTGGAGCAGCCAGCCCTGCTGAAATCAGTGATCCTCACATTGCACAGCTGGTTTCCATAGGGAAAGCCCCTTTGTGTTTGCCTGAGGTCCTGGCTCCCTTTCCCCATGGCTGGCAGGGTATTCCAGTGCTGTTCAGTAAATGTTAACTATCACAAATAATTCATATTAGGCACACTGGAGAGCACCTGGGGGGAAGTGAACTCTGAAATAGAATGGAATGATTCTGTAACGTGGTAGGGAAAGGCCTCCCCTGGATAATGAGCAGGAGAAGAGCAATTTCTGCTGCAGCATCCATGGGTCATTCTTCTCTTTAGAAAAGAGAAGGTTCCCATGTCTTTGAGGTAACTCGAGTGGCCTTTGTGGTTTTTAATACAGCAGGTAAATCTTGCAGGAAAGCTCACTGTTTACTGGGTGCTTTGTCTGCAGAAAAGGTAACCTAACATATTCAAGTGGAGCAACCCAATTTTAAACATTTTCCATAATAATCTAGTATTAGGAGTATTTCTAGGAAGTGCTGACAAATGCAGAGCAATAGTTGGGTAGTCTCTAAAGTACAATTAGTTAGCATTAGGCATGTAACTCTTCAGTTCAGAGGCCAGATGTGTGTTCCAAAGCTGTATTTGCTGTGCTGGGACAGTCCTGAGACAGTGAGGCAGGAGAAAGGTATTCCCAGTGTAGAGGGGCTGTTCTTCCCAGCTGGGCCAAGGAAATGGCCCCTTTTTCTGAGCAGGATTCCTGTGGCTAACACTGAGAGAGGCAAGGCTGTTAACAGCTCAGGAAGCTGGAGCTGGGTATGGAGCCGGCACGAATCCATCTGTCCAGGCAAGCTCCAAACACAACTCTTGCCCTGGCTCCTTTCCTCCTCCTTTCCTGGCCTGTCCATGGTGGCAGAGGGGCTCAAGCTGAGCACAGCCCCTGCAGCCTCAGGCCACTTCTGCAGGCACAGGGACAATGGGTGGGAGCTGCAACTGCTGTAGGGAAACAGAATCCCTGGTGTAGGATGTGACTGGGACACTTGGCAGGGACCAGGGGCAGCAGCTTTGTCTCCATGTCCCACTCAGTAAATGAGGTCCTGGCAGTCTGGGCTCCAGCTGCCTGCTCGATGGAGCTGTGATCCATTGGCACTGTGGGAAGGAGCTGCGGGGACTCCTGAGCCCAGGAGAGATCCCAGAATTTATTTAGTGGAAGCCTCACGTGCCCCATAAATGCACAAATATCCGGGCACAGACGCTGGCTTGGTTCTGGAGAGCTTTTAATGCATTCAGATTAAAAGGGAGTGAGAGGCCAGGGCACACTGAGACTGCTCTACCTTGCACAGCACTGTCCATTTATTCTGCAGTTTTGGGGTGATATGGGGCCCTTTCAGCAAACCCAGGGTGCCTTTGTAGCCCATGGCCTAAATCCCAGTGTTCCTGCAGGCTGTGGTTCTGAGGATTAGCTCTGTGAAAGTCTTACCCAAAGGAACACCAGCCAGGAGAGCTCTGGACTGGAAATTTGGGTTCCTTGTGGGGGCATCAAACCTGGGTCTGATTCTTTCAGCCCTTTTTATGGGAGCCCTCTAACAGGGAGGTGCTTGGGCCTCCTCTCATCCCAAAGCAGCAGAGGCACTGCTCAGGAGACAGAGCAGCTTCCTGTTCACTCTGTTCCAGCTCTCCAAAGTCCTTGGCAGATCCGTAGCAGGGATCACTTCTATAGACAAAGAGAGTGTGGCTGGTCCTTGGGGGTGTTGGAAATCACAAAGCCTTGGCACTTGTATTTCCAACAAGCACATTATCCTGAGGGGTCCTGAAGGGTGCTAGATGGGAAAGATGCAAAATGGTGCACATGGGGTTTGAGACTGGTTTAACATGAAAATCAAGAATTTTTCCTTTTAAGAGTGCCAGTGTCTTCATCCCAAGGGAAGCTCACTGTTCCCAAGGAGCAGTTATTTCTCCTTTCATCCCACACCTTCAGCACTGATGGACATAGCTGGACATCCACCTGCAGAGGGGTGCTGGGAAGTTCCAGTGGAATCTTCAAGCACAGAGGAGCCACTGACCTCTCTCCTCTCAGAGCTTGGGAAAAATAAACTGGCACAGTTAATCCATGGACAGCTGTTAGGGAAGCCTGGCCCTGATACTGTGGGGATGGGCTCTTGCTTAGTCTGAATCTTTGCTCCTGTAAATGTTGGAATATTTACAGTAGGTGTGCTTCCATACAGGGTAAATGCTATGAATCCCTCTTTTGATTAAAACTGGGAATATGTAGGCTTGAATACAGCCAGTCATGCTCTGAAATTGCATGTTCTGGAAGGTTTTACTGAAGTATTTATTTTTTTCTGTAAATATTTCATTGGGATGAAGCAGCCCAAGGAAGCCCATGGTCCCTGGTGTGTGCTGTGACCAGCAGTGACTTTGTTCCCTGTTGGTTTTGCTCTCTGGTTCCCCGAGGCAGCTGCAGGCGGGCTCTGGAAGCAGCTGGGACCCACCGCCCTCACTTAGCCAGCTCCAGCAGCTGGAGCCATGGCAGAGCCTGGTTCCATCCCACCTGGGGGTTTGGCAGAAGGACAACAGGACAGCAGGACAGCAGGCAGGGAGCCAGGGGCAGAAGGAAGCAGCAACTGGTGGCATTTGGGTGGGTGGTGCTGTTGGATTTCTCTTTAAAGGTGTGGGCACGTGTGGAGTTTGGGAAAGGGAGGAAAAGTAACCAGAGCTGCTGTTGGTGCATCCCCACTGGAGTCAGTCCCCCACTCCGTCTCAGCTTATGCCCAGAAAAATCCCCTGGCTGCTGAATTTCTCCGGAGCAACAGTGACACCTCGTGGGTCAATTTTAATCGTGTTCCACGTGGAAATGTTTGTGCCACCTCCTCCACCTCTGCCTGTGTGGAAACCAGCAGTTGGAATTCAGGCAGCATCCTTGGCCATCTGCTCAGCACATCCCTAGACCTGGCAGCACAAGAACTGATGGATGGCAGAGCTGCTCATGAACCAGGGTGCCAAGGGCTGCATGGAAATTCAGTTAGCAGGATCATATTATTGGGAAATAGGGTTTTAATTGGCAACTGATTGGAGATTGGGTATTGCACATATTTCATTAGGAAGGCACAGAGAAAGCTTGGTTGTGCATGGACGACAGAAGGCTGAGGCACTTGGTTCCATGCAGGAGTTTAGGGATGGCAGTGTCCTTGTTTTAATTTGGGAGAATGCAATTAATTAATGTGCTTCAGGTCTCCATTCCCACCACGGTAACCTCCCCCTTTATATTTTGGTTTCCATCTCTGAGCACAGCTTTTGCTGCTGTGTTTGCCAGTCTGCTTGCAGGACTTTGTTGGATTCAGACCTATATTTTTTTCTTGGCATATTGAATTTGTTGCTCCAGAGGATTTTTCATTCCAGCTGGGCTCCAGTTATTCTCACATTCCCTCAGGCTCCCTTCTGAGTCCTGCTGTGATTTGCATTTGTAGCTTTTCAATGAGTAAACATCAGAGCTCCTCCACCTCTGTGCTGGCACATCCTCTGCCTGGCACTCAGCTCCTGCTGGACTTGGGAAAATGCTGGATGCTTTGCATAATGTTTTGTATGACATTCAGTTATGGAGATCCTCACATTTATAAAAACATGGAACTGGGAGAAGAGCGATCTGCTATTAATTAGCTGTCTGATGCCCTGGACTCACGTTGCTAATAATGGTTCCCCTTGGCTATGGTTTTAGTAATGTATAGGAAAACATGCCATTAGGGATATTAAAAATTCGTTTCTGAATTTCTACTGGCAGCTTGAAAAGTGGCATTAAGTCTTTTAATTTACTACTCTTTTAACAGAGCAGTTTTAAATAAAAACTCCAGATCTGCAGTACTTATTTCCAGCAAACTTGAAGTTAACATCTTTGTGTGAGCACATACTTTGCACACATGCCCTGCAGTGTCTGCTTAAAGGAGCTTTGAGATCTCTGTTACTGAACATCCATGGGCATCCATGGGGATGGATGAGGTTTCTAAAGATGAAGCACCCAGGCTGATGGTTCAGGTCCTTTCCACCTATTTCTTCCTGATCCACAAAGCCATGCCCAGACATTTCTGCACATCCAGGCAAACTTCTTCAGTGGCTTTTTGGAAATGAATGTCAGAGGCACACATCTGTTCATCCTCTCTCCTTCCTTGTCTCCCTGCACCATCCTCGTGTTAAATCCAGCCCCTGCCTTGCCATAAATGCAGTGCATTGGTCTGGATTTAGGACTGTCCTGCATCTTCTGCCTGGCATTGCTTCTCCCAAGGCTTCCCTGCAGGCTGCCAAAATACTCCTGGGAAAGAGAGAACCATGATTTTCTGTATCCCCACACATCACCTTTCTTTTAAAAGCAGCAACATCTATGAGGATTTTCTTCTTGGAATCACAGCTTTAGAAGTGAAGAAGTAGAAAATAGAGCCCACAACCTAATAATCTTCTAATCTTGGGAAGTGGCAATTCATCCCAGTGCCATTATTTAGGAACATTCTCAAACAAATGCCTTCCCTCTACCTGTAAGGGTGCCTGTGCAGATTGCTGGGGTTTAATTTATTGAAAAGAAATTAAGGGAGATAAGAACCCAGCAATCTGTCAGTTCCAAAACTACATTCTGTTGGGCATTGAACATTAGTTAATAACATAATGCAGGTAGAGTTTGATTTTTCAGTGCAATCAGTGCTTTAGTTTTATAAATTTGTAAGGATTGTGAATTCTGTATTTTCACCCTATGTGCACATTATCAGGGCCAGGGGATGCCTGTCAGAGCAAGATGTATTGCTGCATCATCCCTTAGAATTTATTCTGCTGCCTTTGGAGGAACATTATTTTTACCCACAGTGCAACTATTGGGTTTTTTACCCAATTTGGTTCTTTTGGCCTTATTAGTTTGTGTTCATCCATTTGCCTTCCTGCACTTTTGCATGTTTAATAAATCCCAAGTGTTTCTTGGGTGTAGGAGCACCCTGAACCTGTGAGATGTCCCTGGGAAGGGAGTTCCTGATCTGCAGCAAAAAGTGCTGACATTCCTTTATGCCCAGTGGTACCCCTCTGTGTGAGCTGTGAGGGCAGCAGCAGCAGCTTCTGAAGGTTTTCTCCAGGTGTGTTTAGGTCTCGTTCCTTCTTTCCTCAAACGGTTTAAATGTGTGACTGAGGAGAGCTTTGTTCCAGAAGGGACCAAAGGCAGTTCCTTGCTGCAGGAACGCTGCTGGCACAGCCACTGCTGTGTCCACAGCTCTGTGCAGCCAGCAGCTCTGAAACCAGGCCTGGCTCTGGCATGAGGATCCAGCTTCTGGAAGGGTCCTTCCTTTAGCCTGTGCTCTAAGAGGTGTCTTTAACTAAAATCCCTCAAAATGATGAGGGAAGATACTGCCCAAGTGCTTGCAGTTTATCCTGAGGGTCTGTCCAGCTGGCAGGCTTTCCATACGTTTGGAATTATTGGAGCATCAAACTGCATTTTTCAAATTATTTTTAATGACATGAAAGCTAACTGGAAGATTCAGATATAAGTTTTTCTGAATGTGAAAGTTTCCAGTTACACTGCAGTGAGTGAAGCAAATCTCAGCATCTGTATTTTTTTCAGTAAGCCTCACACTCTCACCTTCCCATATCCTAAACTTTATTACATGTGGTGCTGAGCACTTTTCACACAATTTACCCTGCAGTTCGGGGAAGTTTGGGATTTTGCCTGGTGTAGCTGAGAAAAAAATTGCCACCTACATGGGAAATGCAGTGAATTAAAGCAGCTCCTGATATTTAAAAGGAGAAAAGACACTGACAGGTACATCCTGCAGACCTTGCTAAGGCTCCTTAATAATTTGCCTGGATTTCAAGAAATGCCAAGTGCTTGACAGGCGGTGAGGAGCGGCATTTACTGAAGTGACGGAAAGGGATGGAGAACCTGGGAGTTCTGAAACACAAATGGGGATTGTTCTGACTGCAGCCTTTCTTCATGTCATCTTCTTAAATACATCATCGAGTGAAAACTTTAGATACAAAACTGAGCGACAGCATCTTCTTATTGCAAACTTTAAGCCACTGGATGGCATTTTGCTGGGAGGCAATCCTGAGCTGGTTCTGTTCTGTTGCCAAATGGCAGCTCTGCCGAGGGGGCACAGCAGGGACATTGCCAGGCTCTGCCAGGGGCTGAGAAGGCGAGAAGGCCTCGTGCTCAGAGATGGGCTAAAAAAGGGAGAGCAGCTCCTCCTTCCCACAGAAGTTCCTGCGGACATAAAAGCTGGAAAGTTAGAAAGTACCTTCAACAGCAATAGCCATGAACGCCTCAGAGGAGGGTGCACATGATTTGGTGTGATTGAAAGATGTCTGGTGTAACATTCTGGGGGATGGGGCTGGTGGGTTTTCCCCTGTAAACGAAGCTGTGGCATTTGAGGAGCGGCACGGAGGAGGCACGGCTGGGCACGGCCGTGGGTGCCGCTGGCGCCCGTCCAGGAGCGGCGGGAAGGCGTTTCTTCAGCCTGGCGCTGCGGGCAGGGCTGAGCCCGCACCCCGGGGCTGGGGCTGTGCAGGGCGGGCCCTCAGCGGCACCAACAGCCGCACCAACATCTTCTGTGCGAGGGCTGCCCTGGCAAAGGGAAAAGCAGCCCGGGCCGGTGCATCTTTGGCATTTACGGAGAGAACATTCTCCTCCTTGCGAATTATTCCTCTGCAGCTGGGCCATGCATACAGAAAAGGCAGGATGTGTCTGCGGTGTCACCAGAGACGCTGTCATTGCCCTTGGGTGGTGGGACCACAGCAGCTGAATGGGATACGGGCTAGAGAGGCTAGAAAAGGATCACGGCTTGGAAAGTCTGCAAGGAATTCTGCAGGTGTTGGTGGCAGGGTGCAGGATGGGGCAGAAACTCAGAAAAGGCTTTGAAGAGATGTGACAGTCAATGTTTATTCTGAAATAGCTGTTACTCATTTTTTCATGTTTTCTGGAAGAGGGTTTGAATCCAAGCTACATAAGCTGGAAAATGAGGAGGAGAAATCGTGGCTAAAAGTGAGAAATTGAGGGATTTGTGAGAAAGACAAAGATTGTTTCAGATTTTGGTTTGTTTTGTTTATGAGGAAGGGCTGACTGGTTTTTGGAGAGAAACTGTGAGGCACAGCCAGGGTGTGCTTTATGGCCTGTGAGCTGAATACACAGAAGCATTAACAGCACCCTGCATCACCCTGTGGATTTGTCAGATATGTGACATTTTTGTCACTGTGCTCCTGGTTTGAAGGCACAGAAGAAGCTGGGAGAGGTATTGAGACAGCTGGTCCTTGTTCACCTGGGAATGGAAAACTCTGCTGGGATGTGTGCACATCCTTCATCAAGAGATTATGAAAATATAGCAAGATTTCTGATGCTTGCAGTAACTTGTAGGAGTTGCCCACATTTTTTTCTTGTTCTTTGTATGTCACGATTCCAGTGTGTTTCATGTATGTGGCACTAAGTGTGGTGTAGTAACTGATTTCCCCCTCACCACTCCATGTGGACATTTCAGGGGCAGGAACACATATTTCATCAGGCAGTTTGAATTTTGACGAGAATTTGAAAAGTGTACAGATAATGCAAAAGTCACTCCTTGTAGTAAACCTTGTGTTAAGAAGACTTCCTGTGTTTTAAAAATCTATTGAAGCTGAAGGGTTATGCTAAAGTTAGCATTACAGCAAGAGCTGCAGTAGGAACTAAAATCTTAACAACTGAAATATTTATAGCTAAATTCACATCTAATGCATTTCCCTTTGTAGGGAGGTGAGGGAAAGGAATTTGTGAAGCCAAGATTTTTTGGGCCCTATTTTTCTGTAAGTCAACATAAAATCAAAATACTTGGTCTGGACACAGCAAATCCACAATTCTGAGTGCAGATGCTTTTGATAGGTGTGCTGGTTTTGGCTGGGAAAGAGTTCCCTTTCTGCACAGCAGCTGGCACAGGGCTGTGGTTTGGATCTGTGCTGAAATCAGTGTTGCTGATTCAGTGACTTTGTTATTGCTGAGCAGCACACTCACTGTCACTTTTCTGATTCTTTCCCCCACCCGGCTGAGGGGGATGAAGGAGGGGCTGTGTGAGCCTTCCTTGCTGGCTGGGGTTAAACCAGGATGTGTTTAAGGTCTGCCTCTTTCTGTACCTCCAAGAGATAATTTGTGCATTTGTTACAACGTTGTGATTTCTGGAGCACTCTCTGCCTTTCCTTGCCTGACCCCAGCTGCAGCAGTGCCTTCATGCCTGTGCATCCTGTTATGAACAAAAATTCAGTTAATATTTTTTTCTGTGAGAAAAAGTTACCACTACTGCTGGGCTGCTGCCTTTGTTATTGTAATCACGGGTCGTTGTCGTTAATGGTTGTTTTTGTATTAGTAAAAGCCCTGGCTGGGGCGAGTTAATGGCCCTTCTCCTGAGACTGTAACGGGTGGGGACCTTCCCAAGGCTAAGTTGTACCTTTCCCAGAATAGTGAAGACACCTGAGAGGGTGGGGGGGGTTATGCAAAGTGACTCCCAAGACCAGAATGCTTTGTGGAACCCCCGACTCCAAACCCACGGAGAAACCCCAAAAACAACGAGCCACCTAAGAGTTGAGAGACTGGAGTGATGTCTGGATGTGAGGAGCCGAGTGCTGAGCCTGCAGAGACGCGGAACACCTTCGGACCCTCTCGCCCTGACCATGGGAATTGACCCCGGCGGTGAGACCAAGCTGACGGAATGGGAAGGGTACCATCTGACGGGATCAGCAGGCCCTAAAGGCTCCCAAGAGGATCTAATCCCCAGCTCTGCCCCTGGTGGACAGAGCTGTGCATATCCTCCTCCTCTGAGTTGCCCTGGGAGAGATGACGGGAGACTGCAGCCCCGCCGAGCTACCCAATCCTGAGCTGATCACTTTTAATAAAGGCATTAAACAGGAGAAGAAGTCTCCTGGCCCTTGTTTATTTCACATCCCACACAGGGCTCTTCTCACTGAGCCCTTTTCCCTCGCTGGCCAAAGGCCCTCCTGAGCCTCCAGGCTCCTTCAGCAGAAGGAAGCTCCAGGGCCTCCTTCTTCCTTCCCAGCCTCTCAGTGGATCCAGTGGAGCCTTGAGCATGGGATAGAGAGCAACGCTGGGCCATGGAAATCTGGTGGAAATTCCATGTGCAGTTTGGAGGCACTCATCAGCATGGTGGTAAATGAAAAATAATAATGCCAATCTCTGTAGCACAAAACCACAAGGAGCACAAGATGCCCGGTGTTTTCCTCAGCCTCGTTTCTGATTCCTGTTGGTAACTGCTGGTGCCATTCTCTGGCACCTGGCCAGAGACCATCACTGGTCCAGCTCTATTTATTCATTTTATTCATTTCCCATCCCTGTGGCTGTGGGTTACAGAGGCTGCAGAGTTCAAAGCTGCCTCTGTTGGCTGTGATTTGTCTGCAGCGTTACTGAGGGATGTTTTCAGAGGCTGAGCTGGGCTAACAGGGCCACTGAGTGCTGTCAAGCTGCATTTAGCAACAGGGAAAAGGACTTTTTTTTGTTTTTGTTTTTTTTTTGTAAATCCTGAGGAGCTGGTAACAGGCTGCTGGTGGGAGGGATCCTTTCTGTGCTGTCTGTGGTTTGCAAACTGCTCCCTTCCACTCAGATCAGCAGCTTGACTCACGCAATTAATGGCCCCAGACAGAATTTGGTGTTGGCCTAACGCAGTTATTGCCATCCAGCTGCTGGTTAAATGTGTAATTTTTCAATTCCATTCACTTCTTTCCTTTCTGCTGGTACCAGCCCGGCAATCACTGCAGTGATTTCCCTCCGTTTGCTCCATGGGCTGCAGTCCTGGGAAGTTGGACAGGGCTGCATCAGGCACTGAGTTCAGATCCCAGAACTGCTCCTGAGAGGGGCCAGAGGCAGTTTGGGAGCTGTGGGCACCACCCTGGAGCAGCACCTTCCATCCTCTCCTCTGCTCCCTCCCACAGCAGCCGCAGCAGCGCCAGGGTCAGGGCTGTTATGAATAAGAAGCTTGACTAGGCCAATATTCAAGCAGCAATCAATTTATTAATTAATATGGTAAAGTATGAGCGATACAGCGCTGCGTACAGTGGGGGAAGTTTTCCCTCCAACTGCACACTGATAATTGAGGGTTACAGGTATTTATAGGGGTACTCATCAGTTTTTTTCAGCAGTTTCTATTTCCAATCTTTTACTCATCAGCAATTTTCATTCCAAATTATTACATCACAATTCCATACACTATTGTGACTTTAATTTCTCAGGATGTATCTCAAAGGAGTATCCCCAGGTGGTGACGGTCCAGTTTCCGAAAGAAGAAAGACTGATCCCATCTGGTGGGGTCCAGCTCCCCAGATGTGTGTCCACCTTTTAATTGCAGAGACTGTAAATCTCATAACAGTAATGTCTAGCTTCCCTTTGGTCAAAACCATAAATCCTTGAGGTGATGTTCATCTTCCTTTCTCAAGCTGTTTTTCTCTGCTTCAATAAGGCGTGAGATAAGCATATTTCCTTTATATATATTCCAAAGTTATAGTTTCAAGGATACAAGTAATATTCTAAAATTATACTTCAAAAGATTATCATTGCAGAGCTTTTTATGGATTAAATGCAAGCAAAAAGCAACATCTTTAACACCTTAATTCCAATGCTCCTAAATCAACTAGGGTTAATTGCAAACAAAAGATAGGTTCAAAGGCCTTTTTCCATGCTTTATTCTCCTCAGTTATTATTAGAATTCACAGCTCTCCCATTGTCGGGCTCCACACATTTCGCATTCACAACTACACACATCGCCTGTTTGTACCTGACACGAAACACAGCTTTGCATCTCACAGGGCTGGCGGGCAGAGGGGCGGGGCTGCCATGTCCGTGATGGGCAGGGAAATGCTGCTTTTCCCTTCCAGGAGAGAGCATTCCCAGGCAGGAGCAGGCATTCTGCCCTGCTCCCAGGGGCTCTAGGAGGCTGCAGATGCAATGGCCACGTGCTGTGGCTTGGGCCTGCAGGAATATTCACACTCTGGGCAGGATTATTGTTCAGCAGGGCAGGCTGGGCCCAGTGAGGTGGGGCTGTTTTAAAAGGGGCCCCTCAAACACCAGCGCTGCTTGGGCAGCCTCAGCTGCACACATTCCACCTGCACACCGAGGGGACACTGCAGGGAATACCTGCAGCAGCACTGGCATCAGCAGTGCTGAACTGGGCCCCAGAGAGAAATCTGAATGGGATGGGGCACCAGCCAGTGGGGTTTGTTCCTCTTGGAACGCCAGGCTTTGCTTTTCTTCCCTTCAAGGAGCCCCTGTGGAATGGCTGCTCCCAGCAGCAGGGCCCGACGTCCCAGCGTGCTCCCAGTGCCCAGCAGGGCGGTTTGCCTGCAGGAGCTGTCGGGCAGACTTTCCTGGGTTTGTCACAGCTCTGATTCCTCCATCCCCCAGAGTGGCCTTGCTAAGAGGAAGCATTGATTGCTGCCAGCCAGCACACACACATGGGAATGGGATTCACTCCAGCCCTGTCCTCAGAATAACTTGTGTGAGCTGTTATCCCTGCTAAAATGAGCCTTTTCACAGTGCTGTATTTCCACCTAACACGCACACAGTAAAATTAATAGAGGGGAGCTAAACTTCCCTTGGCTTGGGAAGAAATTTTGTGGTGTTGTAGGGGACTCTTTCTGAAGAAACAACTGAAGTTCTCTTTATACTGCAGCAATTTATATGTACCCCCAGCACCGTGTTTATTTGGTGTCAATATAGGGTCAACAGAAACCAGCACAGGCATCTGGAACTAAAGGTCCTCTCGTCCCATTTCACAATATTAGTGTTCAAAATGTAAGCTAAAGGCCAGATTCCACCCCAGTAATCTGGCTAAGATAATAAGGGCTTATTCAATAGTAAAATGCTACCCTCAAAATGTTTCTTTGCATTAGGATTTTCCCAAGTATCTCATTTAGCTTTTGTTAATGGATTAAAGAAAGGGTGTTATATTTCGGTAACCCTTTTTAAAATGTACATATTTTCTATGTTAAATGGGTAAACAGGAGTGCAAACCCCTATGGACGAGGGCTGCTGGAGAAATCCTCTAAAATTGATTGTGTCCTAGAGACCTGAGTCATCACTTTGTCCTATTGCAACATGTCTTATTCTTTCAGTTCAGATAACCTGCAAACAATTCAAAACCTTTGGAGCTTTAATATTTCTAAAGAGACATTCATGTCCAGAAGGTGTCTCAAGGTGTTTGTGCCATCAGGCTGGGTTTGATATCCTGATTAAAAATATATATGGCTCACATGATGGGAAAATCTTCTTCAGAGAGAGGAATTTTTCTTCAGCTTGAAATCTGAAATATAAAATTGATTATAATAAAGTGAAGAGGCAAGTCATGATGCAAAGGATAGAAAAGAAAAATGGCTATGGACATGTTTTACTGAAACTGCTTGGATTTAATAGGAAAAGTACAGCTAAATCCTCAGTTAGTGAACCAATTAAATTTATTTATTGCATTGAGGGAGTTTGAGCCAAATCTGAAGAAATAATTTGAAGAAAGAAACTTGTTTGAAAACTGCAGTCATGGATGTTCTTTTTTTGACTGAGTAATGAAGAGGTGAACAGAGAGGGCTGCGATGGCTTTGGGCCTCGTGTTGTACCCAGGAGCAGAACGGGCTCCGGCACAGGGGAGAGGAACCAGAGCACTCAGGCTTTGGTTTGTGCCTGGGCACAGTGACACCGATGGGCTTTGGTTTGTGCCCGGGCACAGTCAGTGATGGGCTTTGGTTTGTGCCCGGGCACAGTCAGTGATGGGCTTTGGTTTGTGCCTGGGCACGGTGACACTGATGGGCTTTGGTTTGTGCCCGGGCACAGTCAGTGATGGGCTTTGGTTTGTGCCCGGGCACGGTGACACCGATGGGCTTTGGTTTGTGCCCGGGCACAGTCAGTGATGGGCTTTGGTTTGTGCCCGGGCACGGTGACACTGATGGGCTTTGGTTTGTGCCCGGGCACAGTCAGTGATGGGCTTTGGTTTGTGCCTGGGCACGGTGACACCGATGGGCTTTGGTTTGTGCCCGGGCACAGTCAGTGATGGGCTTTGGTTTGTGCCCGGGCACGGTGACACCGATGGGCTTTGGTTTGTGCCTGGGCATGGTCAGTGATGGGCTTTGCTCTGGGCAGGCCCCGGTGGCACCGAGCTGGGGGACGGGGGATGAGGGAGCCCCGGGCAGGAGGAGCCGAGCAGCGGTGCCAGCTGTGCCCCCAGGCAGGGCAGGAGGAGCCGAGCAGCGGTGCCAGCTGTGCCCCGGGCAGGGCCGGGCCGGGGGCGCTCTCTGCTCTCTGCCCTCTGCCAAGGGAAGCACTGCACATCCCAGCCCTGCGGCAGCCAGGAGCTCCAGCTGGGAGCCCGGGTTCAGCGGCGCTGCCGCGGATCCTTCCTGCACCTCTGGGAGCGGGGCTGTGTTCCATAACGTGGCATCAGCGAGGGCAGATGTGTAAAGGATGGAGCTTTGACACGTTTGTCTTTTAAAAATCTTGGTGCTCGCTTTCCTTCTGTCGTCACAACTTTGCCCTTAACTCCAGCGGCTGCTGGGTCGGTGTTTTGGTTTGGTGCCTCTGCTTCCTACAGAAGAAATATTTTGTAGCTGCAGGTTTGGAAGGAGAATAATCTGTGTTCTAATTTATTTTTGAAAAAGCTGCAGAGAGCAAAGATTCAAACAGCATGGGCCTAGGACCCTGCTGTTGCAGCGGTTCCTGTGGAAACCCAGGTAGGCAGGAATGGGCAGGCTGCTCTTCCAGCTGTTCTGAGCTCTGGTGCCGGGGTTTGAGCACGCAGGGGTGGGAGTGGTGCTGTGCCCGAAGCAGTCTGGGCAGGCAGAGGTGCCCTGGCTCTGTGTAAGTGCCACAGCACTGCAGTGGTGATCTCCATCTCACCACTGTGACACACTGAGGATGCGGGGACACCCTCTGGCCTTTCCGCTCAGAAAACTCCATCCTGCATCTTCTGGCCCAGGCTCAGAGCAGGCCCAGCAGGCAGAGGAATGGGGTGGTTGTGCACATTTGGGATTCAGTGTTCACTAAGAACCACAATCAGTGCCAGAAGTTGAAATGATTTGTCAGTAGCTCAGGCCTTCCCAAGAGCTGTGGATTTGGGTGTAGGTGAAAATCAGTCCCTGTGGTTTTGTGTTCCCTTGCAGGAATTCACAGCTAGCCCTGGGCTGAGGGCTGACCCTCTCCAGGACTGGGGCTCCTATTTGATTCCTGGGCAGAGGATTGTCTTGGGGGCGGGTTTGGTTGGATGAGGAGGTGTGTGGTTGGTGTCTGTGGGACACCTGTGGGACACCTACTCAGATGTTTTCAGATTTGACATTGAGTTTCTCGGGGGTTCTGAACCAGTGCTGTGTGAGCTTTAGCAATAAAATGTTTGGTCACCCAAAGAAGCAAACAGTAAATGATAATTCAGCAAATTTGGAAGATGGGTGCAGTTTGTCAGATAGACAAAGCCAGGACTTTCACCATTCCATTTGATCATGGTGGGTGATGATATGAGATAAAACCTCACCACTGGTATTTCAGCCCTCATAGATTCTTTTCTAGAAATACTCTGCAGGGGAATTTTCAAACCTAAGCCCTTCCCAAGCAGCACGTAATGGGGTAACAGCGAGTGCTGCTTCCTGTGTAAAAGGAGAGGCTCAATCTTTCCATTCCAGGAGAAGCAGATTCTGTCCACAGAAACCTGAGGGTGTGTGGAACTCGGTGATAGCTGAGCAAGGAGAGCTTTTCCCTGTCAGTTCCTGTAACTCACCTTACAGACTCCCCAGGGCACACAGCAATCCTCAGTGCCAAGGCTGGGATCTTCCAGGGCTGAGGTGACAGAGCTGCACAAGGTCAGGTCCCTTTGACAGGGGACAGAGCTTTGTCTGCACCACTCATTGTTTATTGTCACCCCTCCTTGCAAGCGCAGTAAAGTTCACCAAGATATATTTGAGTAAAGCAGGGATTTCTTAGTGTTCACCACTGCTGTTCCTGGCCAACGGGGTCTTCTGGGGGGCATGAGGAGTGATCTCTCTACAGTCTTGGAAACGCTGTCTCACAGCTGGGTTGAGTTTCTGATTCATTTTGACAGCACCTGACACATTCCTGCCTTAAAGGCCAGAGCTGCTCCTTGCCAGCCCCGTGTGACAAGTGAGAATATCCGTGATGGGTTAATCTGCTCTTCATCAGCTGAGCCTGAGAGCTGCTCTTGGAAGGGGACTGGGGATGTTCAGCACAGGCACTTCTGGGGCTGTCAAAAGCTCAGCCTGAGCTTTGCTGAAGCAGACCAGAACTTATGGATGTCATAGCTGAGAAACATTGGGGCATCAAGGCAGGTGCCAAGTTTTCCCAGTCACTTGGGATTACTCTGTCGGTGAACCTGACTGCATAACTAAATCTGCACAGGTGCCCTCCAGACAGAACAGGTTTTGCAGGACCTCACTGGCAAAAGAGCTCCAAAAAAGGTACTTTGTGTTGTTCTAATCTGTGTTTCTGGAGCTGAAAAATAGACAAAGGAATTTTAAAATATTTTGAAAAAACCCTGAACCAACTCGGTTTATGTCCACAGGGGCACCGCAGGTTTGGCTGGAGTGTTTGGCATAGTAAAATTAGCACAGATACAAAGAATGAGAACAAGGTTGATTGGGATAAGGAACAGGAAGAATAAATGGCCCATAACTTGTGATGAGCACCATCTCCAGGAGCAATGGTTCCCTGTTCCCTCAGTTCAAGGGCTTGGGTCAGCAGCTGAAGTTACCATGTGACAGTTTGAAACCTGAGAGGCCCTTAACCCTCTGAAGGTGGCACCACAGAGTGCTGCTGATGCAGGAAGATCTCAGGAATGCAAAAAACAAATCAAGCATTCATGGGCAGGGGAGAAAAAGAAGTCAATATTGCTAAACAGAATTTTCTGCCATGGCCCAGTAAATTCCCAATAAAAAGGGAGCTGTAGCCTGGGAGAGAGCAGGCCAGTCCTCACAGTCAGGTGATTTTAGCCTTAAACTCTCCAGATCTCTCTTAGGAGCCAGTTCTGGACTTGTCCCTGGATTGGGCAGAGGCAGTGGTGAGGCTGGCTGGTTTTCCATGCTTCTTGTGGCTGCATCTTACTGCTCTGGTTTAGGACGGTAGAAGATGTCAGGTAAATTACAGCTTTTGAATAGGAATGCACATGCCTTTTATATTGAGCAGAAAATAGTCCATCTGTTGGGGGAAAAATAATGTAATTTACATAAACACCCCTGAAAGGTACTTTCTCTACATGAGATCTGTTTGTCTGGATTCCTCTGAGTTTGGGAATGTGGAATCATAGAATCGTTTAGGTTGGAAAAAAACCCTTATGGTCACTGGGTCCAGTGGTGAAATTCTAAATGGGCTTTGGGCTGCCCCCAAAGAAATTATTGCTTTGGGTCTCGGCAGCGCCGTGCACTTGAGGCTGTTCAAAGGTGAGCCCAGCTCAGGAGTGATGTGACACATCATCCTGTACAAAACATTAATCTAGCTCTACAAAGTTTCAATCTAAAACTGGTACACAGAAAAACCTCACTGGGCCACTTGATAGGTAACGCTCCAGCAAACCAGGCATCCATTGGAATTCCCTCCTGTAGCAGAGCGTTCAGGGGGAGTTCGGTCAGAGCTGTGCCCCGGTGCCCAAAGCCCTCAGGCAGAGGCCCTGAAAGCGCTGGATGGGCTCCATGGAGTCCCTCTGCTGGTGAGGTGACCCCACACAGGCCTGTGGCAGTGAATGCCCGCAGTGTCAGAGCCACCGGGGACCGGGCTCCTCTCCCCTGGCGCAGAGCTGTGCCGGAGCTGCAGGGACACCGAGCAGGTCATTGGTCATTGCCCCGTGCCACTCCCGCCCAGCCCTGGGATGTGACACCCAGCAGGGCACGGGAGCTGCAGGGGGAGTGAGGGCTCTGCTCTGCTGGTCACAGCCACAGGCGGGGCCTGTGGGAGCAGCAGGGGCTGCTCCGGGACACAGACACAGGGGAAATAGGGAAGGGCATCCTCTCAGCAATGCCACCGAGTGCCCCTTCAAAGGAGCGAGCTTGGAGAGGCCCAGCAGCCCCTCAGCCGTGCCCACTGAGCACCAGGGGTGGCAGTACAAGTCACCCTGCCAGTACCTGGGCAGCACTGACACTCCAGAGGGAATTCCTGTCCTTGTCCAAGTCAATTTAGTTGATTTGGATGAGGGAATGAATTCCTCCTCCGAGTCCTCCTCTGTGCAGTCTGTCACAGTTGCCCACGGTCTGTCGTGTTGCTTACAGAAGTGCCAAAAGCCAAAACCTTGAGGAACAGACCTGAATCTGACTCTATAAACAGTTTTAATAATCCCCTCCTTTCTTTTTTTTTTTTTTTCTTTTTCTTTTTGAGGAAACCCTAATTGACTTTGGTTTTATATAGCCAGAGTTAATCCAAAATCTGTCTCTTCAGGCCAATTTCTGGCCTTGCATAGACCACAACACACTTTTTCCCCCCTTTAATGTTTCTCCTTGCTGGTAAGGAAATGAAAGGAGTGGGAGATGATGTGAGAAGAGCTCAGTGAGGGGCAATTGCAAAGTTCCTCACTCTCACCTTTGAAATGAGGAGGGGAGCATTGCCCGGCAGGCAAACAATGGAATAGTGGGGATGCCTTGTGAGGGAGGTCTAAGGAATTAATGTCCGTAGAAGCCAAGTGAGTGCTGAGGCTGTGACTGGGAGATGCACGACAGCCATTCTCCCCACAAAGGGAAGGGGCAGTTTCTCCTATTTCTGGGGAATACCGGGGTGGCTGTTACTGCTGCTGCCACTGTAACTCTCAGCCCAGGGCTCAGGCCATCAGCAGCAATAATTTCTGCCAGGTCATGGCGACTGCTGAAAGTCTCCTTTGCTGCTCACTGATGCTCAGCAGTCTCAGCTCTGGTCAAAATCATTTCAGTGGAAACTATGAGGCATAAAAGTACTGACACCAATTTTCACAGAGTCACCTCTCCCTGGGAGTGCAGGGTGCAATCCCAGCAGAGCAGGGGCAGCTCTCCCTGGCTGTGCTTTCTCTCAGGACCTGAAAGAGCCTCAATGTTTGGCAGGAAAGGGGCTCCAGTAAACTGCCTCCTTTCTCCTCTTATTGGAGTCCCAGCTGTAGAAAGAACTAAGCAGCGGGGTGAAATCATTGTTTGAAATTACTGAGAATGAATCTCGATCACAGCCTCAGAACTGAGCCACGATCACTGCATTTGCCTTCTCCTGAATGTGCTGCAGTCGCTGCTGTGCCCCAGAGCAGGGATTTGTGTGCCAGCCTCACCAGGCTGAAGCGCTGGCAATCTCTCAGTGGGCAGGAATGGGCTGCTGCCTTGGCTGCACCTGCTCCTGCCGGCGGGATCCGATCTCCGTGGGGGACTCTGCGGTCACCGCGTGCGGCAGTCCCGGCCCTTAGGACAGGCTCCCGCCTCTGCCCTGGGAGTGAGCCGGCAGCTCTGGGACACCAAAGGTCGGAGCAGCCCCCTGACCCTTGGCAATGTGTGCAGGGGTGAGGCTTCCCTGGGCCAGGGGAGGGAATCCCTGCTTGTTCACGGCGGGAATTCCGGGCTGGAGCAGCTGGGAGGCGCGGCCGATGGAAAGGGACACGAGCTGAAGGCAAAGAGCTCCGGTGAAAGCAGCGGCTGCCGAGGGAGCTGAGCCAGAGGCAGCCCGGGCAGGGCAGAGGATGGGAATCCTGGAAAGGTGAACGTGCCAAGAGTGGCAAAGGGCAGGGAGCAAAAGTCTGAGCAAGCGAAAGACAACAGAAACCGTGGAGATAAAAAGACTCTTTAATTTGCCTGGAACAGCACAAATAAAAGCAGTTGGAAGGATCATGTCAACAGGTGGGGTTTTGCTCACCTCTGCTTTGCTTTGATTCCACTACAAAAGATCAAGACTTATCAGGAAGATCGAAATTAACACATAGGTTGATCCAAGAGAAGTGAAAAGTGGGAATGAGACCCTTTTAGCCCCGTGAATGGCTCTTCCCTTGTGCGCTCAGAGAGCTTCAGCAGCAATTCCTGCTTTGGCGATATTTTACAACAATGTGTATTTTCTACAGGGGGAGACTTGAAAAAGAGCAGCTCCACGTTCGGATCATGCTGAGAGCTGCTCATGAGTCTCACAGCGGCAACTCCCCAGAAGTTGAACTGTTTATTGCAGAAAGAAGGAGAGGCAATTGGCTTTGCCATGATCAGTGTGGTAACAATGTGTGCCATGCAAACGTCACGAGCAGAGATGGCAGCAGGCTTTGGTCTGAGAAGCAGAACAGGTTGGATTTAGGGCACCCTGATGAGATTAGAGTGAGACAAAGTCTGAGATAATAGGAGCAGAGGAGCACGTGGATCCATCCAGGGATTTCTGTAATGGAAAGCTAAATACGCAAAGATCTGGCATCAGGTTAAATTTATGTCCGTCATCTTTCTGCTTTTGAAATCTAGTCAGTGGCATGGTATTGGCCAGAGTTTTAAAAAGAAAATGGCGTCAGGTGTTATTAATCTTACCTACGTGCAATTGCATAAAGAAGGAAAGGAGAACAGCGTTGTTTATCTTTGTTTTGAAGCCTGCAGACATTGTGGCTGTTCTGCATCATGCACGTTGGTATCGGTCGGTGTGTGATAGTCTGTAAAATGGATATTAAAGCTTCTGGCCATCCCTTAATCCCGCTCAAGGAACACAGAGCAAATTCTCCCCTCAGGCCCAGCCCTGTCGCCTGGCAGTGCCGGCTCCTCCCGGGCACTCCCATCCGCCTCCTCCACCTGGCGGAGCCCGAGCAGAGACCCCGAGTGCCCGTGCGGGACGCGAGTCCCGGGCTCGGGCACGTCCCTCTGCTCCCGCTCAGTGCAGGGGGCTCCGTGCCGGCTGCTGCCGAGCCCCGCCCACTGGAGCTCCGGTTCCTCTCCCAAAGCTCACGCTGTCCCTGAGAGAGGCAGGGCAGCTGCCATGGCACGGGAGCGCGGCTATCCTTGGGGAGCTGCAGGTGGGAGCTCCCGCAGCCTGAACTCAGGGCCCGGGCAGGAGCGCCCGGATCGTCACCCGCTGCTGCCGCTCCAGCCTGGGCACCGGGCACCCCTCCGGTTCCCCCGGGCCGAGCGGATCCGGGGGTGCTCCTGCGCCGCGGGAGCGCCGGGAGCCACGAGCGGCATCGCTCCGTGAGTCGGAGGCGGCACAACAAACCCGGGGTGGGGATAATGGGATATCACACTGCTGGGGTAACACGGTATTGCGGATAGGCTGCATTTTATGGCATCCTTTCAGGAGAGCCTTCCTACCTTCTTATCCCATATGGTTTTTTGCTAGTCTGAAGCAGTTCTCACAACAGAATCAAATGTGAGAGGTCCATTCCCTGTCACCATCTGTGGGGATGTCTGCAGTCAATTCCACGACTCTGTGAACTGAGACTAATAAGTTGGGCATTTTTCTGGTCTCAGAATCGGAGTCTTAAGTCCTGTGGGTTGTTCTTTTTTTGTGGTGGTGAAGGTGAGGAGGGCTCAGGGACAAAGTCTCCGCTGCTGGGACTTGAGCCCAGTCCCATCTGGCCAGGCCCAGGCTGTGAAGCGGGGACTCGAGCCCTGTGTTTGGGGAGTGCAAAACGAGGCTCGCCCAGGCCTGAGCACAGAGGCCAAGTGCTGCATTTTGGGCCCCGGGGACAGAGCCCAAATCCTGCGTGCGAGTGCTCGGAACGCGGAGCCCCGGCCCGGCGCTGTCCGGGCCCGGGCCCGGCCTCACGGGAGCGGCTTCGGGGCTGAGAGCAGCGCTCAGGCGCTCCCTCGTGGGGCTCCGCAGCGGAGCCCGAGCTCCGGCCGAGGCTGTTCCCGGAGCCGGGACACTCGCGGGGCCTCTCCCCGGTGCCGATGGGTGGCGGATGACGAGCCGGGAGCGCGGCGTTGCGGGGCCCGTGGGGCCGGCGTTCGGGGCTCGGGCCCAGCCCCCGCCGCGCTCTCGCGTGCCGGAGGCCCCGGGGCCGTTCCCGGGCGGGCGGGGAGGAGCCGGGACGGGAGCCGCGGTGTCCCCGGGCCTGGGCGGGTCCCGGCCGGTGCTCGGGGACCCCGGTGCGGGCACGGCGACCCTGGGCCCGACGGAGCGGGCCGGGAACGCGGTGCCGGCGGTTCCCGCTCCCTGCCCGCCTCTCTCGCCCGCGGCGCCGGGACACGGAGGGTGACACCGGGACGGGGCTCTGCGGGCTCAGGAGAGCCAGGCTCCTCCCGCCCCATACCGATCCCGGTCCCGATGCCGACGGGGGAGAGGCGGCACCGCCCGGGACCCCCGGCAGACCCAGGCAGCGCTCGGCCCCCGCACCCCGGGCCACGGTCACGGCCCCGCCGCAGCGCCCCGGGCTCCGAGCGGTCCCCGGCGGGAGCAGCCGTCGGGCAGGGCTCGCACGGCACAGAGCGAGGCTCCCGAGCGAAGGCCCCGGGACCGGCGGGGGCAGGGGGGCGGGGCCACGGAGCGCGGGCAGGGGGCGCCGCGGCGGGGCCGCCGCCACCGTGGCCGGGGTGGGGGGCAGAGCGCCGCTGGAGTGTGCCGGGCGGTGCCGCCTCTCCCCCGTCGGGAGGATGGAGGTGGCACCGGGCCGGGGATCGGTTTCGGGCCCGTGACGGCCGCGGGCACGGGGCGCTGCCGGGTGCGGGATCGCGGCCGTTCCCCGGTGCGGGCGCGGAGCCGCCGTGTGAGGCCGGGACCTCGCAGGGCGCCCTCTGGCGGACACGGAGCGCGGTGCGAGCGCGGCGCCCCCGCGTGGTGAGGGGGGCGTGGCCTGAAAGAACAGAGGGCGGGGCCAGGGGCGGGGCCAGAGCTCAGGTGTGCGGGGCGGGCAGAGCTCAGGTGTGCGGGGCCCCAGGGCGGCTGCGCGGGGCGGAGCCGAGGCGATATAGACCTCGGAAATCGCCATTTGCTCACTCAGAGCACGGTGCGGACAGGAGCCCTCTGTGCGGGCTCCGCAGGTGAGGCGCGGAGGTTTTGGCCTCCCCTTCTCTCCCTCTCTCTATTCGTCCTTCCTTCTCTGCGTATTCCCTTTCTTCCTCGCCCTGAAACGCTCCTTTCCTCTCAAACCTGATCCCCCTCACTCCTTCCTGTCCTGTCCCTTCGCTTCTCCTTCTATTCCTCCTCTCTCCACCGTCCCTCTTCTTCCCCTCGGCCTTTCCCTTCCTCTCCCGCTTCCCTCCTCACTCCGACCCCTCTCCCTTCCCGTCCTCACCACCCCCATCTCTCCTGTCTCCCCATTTCCCGCTCTCCTCCTTCCCTCGCAGCCGCGGGGCTCGGGGTGCCGGGCATTAATAAAGCCCTGAGGGCCGGAGCCCGGCGCCCCCGCCCTCGCTGGGGTCCCCCCATTGCAGTGCAACACAGCGCCCCGCACCGCCGGGGCTCCGGCTGTCCCAGCATCACACTGTGGGGTTCTGGGGTGGGGGTCCCCCTCCTCCAGAGGCGGCCCAGGGGTTGGGGGGGGGGGGGGAGGGGGAATCCCTGGGGGAGGGGTCCGGTCCCGGGGGGGTGGGGCCTGGGGGGGTAACTCCCTCTCCAGGCCCCGCCCTTCTCCCCGGATCCTCTCCTCCGGACGGAGGAGCAGAGGGGGGGCGCGTCACTCTGCAGCGTAAACAGACAGACATAATAAAAAAAAAAAAAAAATTGCCAGACACACGACCGTCCCTCATAGTCCAGGCCCCTCCCCTTCGGGCCCCGGTCCGGAGGAGGGGTCCCCGGGAGGGGGCAGGGCCAGGACCCCGTCCGGCGGAGAGGATCCGGGAGAGGGGCGGAGCCTGGAGGGGGAGTTACCCCCCCACCAGGGACACCTTCCTGCGGAGGGGACACCTTCCTGCGGAGGGGGCCCCTCCTAACCCCCCCCTCCCCCCTGGGACCCCCTCCTAACGAGGGGGCCCCTGTAACTCGGACCCCCCCAGTGTGGTGCTGGGACAGCCGGAGCCCCGGCGGTGCGGGGCGCTGTGTTGCACTGCAATGGGGGGACCCGCAGAGCGGCTCCGGCCCCGTGTGGGGACCCCAGCGAGGGCGGGGGCGCCGGGCTCCGGCCCTCAGGGCTTTATTAATGCCCGGCACCCCGAGCCCCGCGGCTGCGAGGGAAGGAGGAGAGCGGGGAATGGAGAACAAGAATAGGGGAGCGCAGGAGGAGGTGTGGAAAGGTGGGGAGAGGTCGGGATGTGCAGGGCAGCAGGGGACGGGGCTGAGGGGAAGACAGGGTGGAGAAAGGAGCAGGACTGAGGGCAGGTGGGGAGCGACTGGCGGGGGGGAAGCGGAGCAGGGAGAGGGGGCAGGGGGGAGCCCGGTTGGGGAGGGAAGGAAGAGGGAGAGGATAGAGGGGTAGGGCAGGGTAAGGGAATAGGGAGAGGGGGCGGGGGGCAGCCGTAGGGGGGGGAGAGAGGGAAGGACTAGGGAGGGAGAGGGTTTGGGGGGGGGGGAGGGAAGGGTGTAGGGGAGGGGTGGAAGGGAGAGGTAGAGAGATAAACAGAACAGAAAAGAAACGTAGGAGGAGAGAAAAGAGATACAGAGCCCCTGGCAGCAGCAACCTCTCCCACCGAACACCGAGGTGCAGATGGTTCCGCTGGGGCCTCCCCGCGCCTTAAGGCCCCCCAAGGCCCCGCCCCGCGCAGCCGCACTGGGGTCCCTTACACCTGTGCGGGCCCCGCCCCTCGCACCTGTGCCGGCCCCGCCCCCGGGGCCCCGCTTTCGGCGGGGGATGCTCAGCTCGCGATGGGCGGGAGCGTCGGTCGGAGCGCTGTGCGGAGATCCGGATCGGGGAGTGCTGCTGCTGCGCGAAGTTCAAGACGCTCAGGAGTCGGGATCTGGGCCCAGGAACCCGGGTCCGGACCCTGCCGGTGTTTCCTGTGGGAGCTGGGCCGAGCCGCTTCTTCCTCGGTGGTCAGGGTGTGGGTGCTGGGGCCGGAGGATGGAGGTGGGATTGGGGATGGATCGGGGCCGGCATCACCGCGGGCAGGAAGAGCCGCTCCGGGACAGGCGCTGCCGCTCCAGCTGCGGCCGGCGCAGGGCTGGGTCCCGCCGGGGCTCCAGGCCTGCTCCGGCTGCGGCGGCAGGGAGCCGGTGCTGTGGCACTACCATGCCCGCCAGGAGGATGACGCTTCCCGGGAGCAGCCTTTTGATCACGGCTGGACGCGGGAAGGACACGGAGACCGCCCGTACCGGCCCCGGGACCCCATCAGTATCGCCGCTCGCTCAGCGCTGCTGCTGCCCCCGGCCCGGTAACCCCGGGGGGACACAGACGCCCCCGCCGGCCCGGTAACCCCGGGGGGACACAGACGCCCCCCCCCCCCCCCCCGGCCCGGTAACCCCACGAGCCCCGCGCTCCCCTACGAGCCCCAGCGCCCGCAGCCCCTTCTCTGTGCCCGCACCCCGGGGCTGCAGCGCCCCGGCCGGGAGCAGCTGCTCTGGGACGGCCGCTGGGGCCGAGGCGTTGCTGCTCCTGCTCCAGTTGTGCCTGTGTGGGACTGGAGCCCCAGGGAAACACAAGGGAAAAACCCCCAGTGTTTAAAAAACCAGTGAAAACTGTTTGTTCTTTATTTCCAGAGCCGTGAGGATCATCGAGTCAAATGCTGAGAACTGACTGGCCCAGCTGCACATTGAACACAGAATTTTGGTCCTCTCAGCACCCTGCTTCAAACACCTGGGCCAATCCCAGGGCTGTTCCAAAGGCCCTGTGTGGGATGGGAATGACTGCTGCCAGTAAGAGAACTCCTCTGCAAATGCAGCTCCTTCCCTTCTGCTAATGCTGCTTTACACACCAAACCCTGCAATGGCCGTAGGGCACAACTGGCTGGCACTCAACATGTCAGCACCAAACCCTTCCCCATGACCCTGATTTTTCTGCCCTTTCCAGGATTTACCCAGCAGCTGTAAACGTGCTCACACAATGTCCTTCTGCTTCCCCAGAAGAAGTGAACAAGACAAGTCCTGAGGGTGACCTTGCTCCGTGGCCAAAGCTCCTCTGGAGAGTGGCAGGCGGCGTTTCCTGCAGGTGAGCGCCGCCAGGCCAAAGCGATGGCGGCGGCCGAGGCCGGGGCTGTTTCTGGCCCAGAGGCCTCGGTGTCTCCTGCTCGATGCCAGCCGTGCTCCCTGGTGTTCCCTCAGCGTGTCCCAGCTGGCTGGGAGCGCAGGGCAGGAGGAGCCAAAGCTCCTGAAGGCAAGCAGCCCCTCGTGTCTTTGGGATCTGCAGGAGGAGCTGTGCCTGCACCGTGGCTCCTGGGCCCGCTCTGAGCAGGCACGTGGAAATGCTCCAGCCTGCACAGAGAGCACCAAGAGCCCAGAAGGACCCCAAGGAGCAGCTGGCATTACCTGGGAATGGAGGCACAGGCTGTTTGCAGAGGGGCTCACACAGCAATTCCCAGTTCAGAGCTCCCACACAGCTGCAGGTATGTCCCAGCCACCCCAAATCCCTTCCCTCCTCCCCAGCCTGAGGCCATCATCCATCAGCAGCATTAAAGCCCAGGCAATCTTCCCCCACAGATACTGAATCCCAGACAGGAGCCCTCAGAGATACCTGAAAATCAGTGGGATGGAGTTTGGAGTTTTTCAGGGATCCAGCAGCAAGTGCACAAGTGAAGGAAAGCTTTCACAGGTAGGCCCCACTGGAGGTGTGCTGCAGACAGAGCTGTGCATCCCCTTCCTGAGGGAAAAGAATTTGGAGAGGCCACTGCTGAGGCTCTGAAAGGAGCTGAGCTTCTGCAGGGAGAGATGTCCCCCCCGGGCACAGGGGCTGCCCCAGCACAGGCTGGGGGCACATCTGGCCACTGCCTTCTCCTGCTTTGAACACCAACTGGATGTTCTCCACTCTGGAGCTCAGGGGGGTGAAATCAGCTCAGTTCCAGGCAGCTCTGTCCAGTGACCCCAGGGACACCACTGGGGTGAGGGTTATAAACAGCCAGTTCTATGGAATATAACCCTGTCCTTGTCCCTGTGCTGCTGAGCTTCCTTGGAAGCTCTGCTGGCTCCTGGCACAGCTGCTGTCCAAGGCAGCAGCTCTGCATGGCAATGCCCACACTCCATAGGGCACTGGGAGGTTACTGCAGCGGGAATGGAGCAGGGAATTTGGGGCTCTGGGAATAATTCATCAGAATTAGCACAGCTGACATTGAACCCCAAATCTGGGCCCCACACAGAGAACAATCTTTGTCCTGCCCTGTCAGCTCAAACCCCTGGGCTGGGAAGTTTTGGGAATAGAATAAATGGAATTACACAAATCACAGCAAGTGGCATCACCCAAAGGGACAATCCAGGTCCCAGACAATTCCTCCACAATCCACTATGGGGGGAAACACCCTGTGCCTGCCAGGAGCTCTGAGTCTGCTTTTCCTACCAGCTCCTGAGCAGTGTCAGGGCCACCATGAGAGCTTTAAAATCCAAATAAACCCCAAATCCCACACAGTGAATAATCCAAATAAAGAAATGCATTCTTGTCACCAAAGCTCAAAACTCTGTTGGGAGTTCTAACAACAAGTTAATGGGATTCCCAGGAATCTCATGAATGCTCTTGGTTTCATTTTTATGTATTTTTAATCCCTCAGTGGGCAGCCTGTACAACTTACCCTGGGATTTAGAGGCTGAGCAGGGCTGGCTTTGGATTGACCTTCACCTCTGGCCCCAGCCTGTGCAAACACACCTTGTGCCAGGGTGGGCGAGCTCATCACCTCAGCTTTTCCCTCCTAAATACCCCCTGCTTATTTCCCTGCAGATTAACTCACATTTGCCCCAAACCATCCACTCCTCACCTCCATGTGGCCTCCAAGTGTCCACTCTGTTCCTCACAGGTGCCCTGGTGGCACCACATTGGTCCCTTTGCCTTTCTCCAGCCCGAGGCCGCTCCTCTGCTTGCTCTCTCCAGTCTCATCCCACAGGGATCCTCTTCTCCCTTCCCTGCTGGCTGCTGCCAAGGAAGGAGCACACAGTGAGTCTCAGGGCTGCCCCCTCAGCCCTGGAGAGCCCTGGCTGTGGGCCCTTGGATTTCCCAGGGGAATTGTCTGCTGCTCCCCCTTCAATGACCTCAGCAATTCCCTCACAAATGCCACCTCACTGCCCCTGACATCCCCTCACATTGCATTTTCCCACACAAACAGTTCTTGTAGCCCCTCTAGATTGCCCCAGGTTTGCAGCTACATGAATGGCATCATCTGTGCCCACTGCTTGTTACTCACCCAACCAAAATCAAGAGCAAATGTTGGTTGGGCTTTAATAACAACTTGAAATAACTTTAAAGCAAAACAAGTCACCTTTTTCTTCTGTGTTTCTGGACTTACCTCCGAGGATGTGTGCTGAGCTCTGGGTGGAGGGGCCTGTCAGGCTGAATGGCTGAGTTTGTGTTCTTCTCACTGGGGCACCAGAAATCCCCCAGTCCCTTTTCCCAGGCTGTTCCCAGGCTGTGGCAGCACAGGCAGATGCAGCTCTCAGCACTCCCTGCTCCAAACACAACTCTGGCCTCCGCTGCAATCTGTCTCTGCTGGGAGGCTTTCTCCTAGAGAAATCAAAGGATTGCTCATGGCAACTGGGAGAATGAATTTGCACAAAGGGAAGTAAGGAATAAAATCCTGCTCCAGGAGCCCTTGGGATCTGCAGGGCTGCTTAGGGAAGGGGACAGTCACTCCCTGCAGTGCCCCCAGCCCCACCTGCAGCACCAGCACAGGCTGCCAGCTGGGCTCTGCCAGCCCCTCTCCCTGTGCTGCTCCCTCTCAGTGCCCTGGGCAATCCAGCCCTGAGCCTGGGCAGCCCCAAGCTCTGGCTGGCAGCCCAGGGACAAAGGGACACTGCCAGGGATGAGGCACATTCCCAGCAAACGCTCCCAGCAGAGCACACAGGCACCCCTGGAGCTCCTGCAGGGGCTGGCAGGAGGGCACAGCCCCCGTGGGGCGGCAGTGGCAGTGACAGCAGCAAACTGCCACGGTCTGGTGGCACAGCAGAGACACCAAGGGCAGCAGTGCCCATGGGAGGGGCACAGTTAATGCTGCTCCCTGTGCTGCCCCATCCCAGCAGGAAAGCTCCAGGGGGATGGACACTCCTCCCCTTCCCCCAGCCCCAGGTAAGCACTGCTCAGTTTCACACAGCCAGCTCTCACCTCCAGCTGCTCTGGGGCTGCTGCCACATCCCTGCCAAGGTGCCAAAGCCACTTGGGACAGGGCTCCCTCCGTGTCCCAGGGCTTGGGGATGGCAGGGACCAGGGTGCTCCAGCAAGGACAGCCTGAAACCAGAGCAGATGTCTCAGGGTCAGCAACAGGCTGGAGACGGGAGTTCTAAACCCAGATTGCTGAAAACAGCCCCCAAAATGTTCTATGATCACACCTTTAAAATGGCTCCAAAGGGCAGCAGCTCTGGTCAGTACCTGCACGATTCCCTGTGCCAGCCCTGGCTCACTGAAAAACAAAACAGATCAACCATCACACAGGCCCTGTTTGCAGAATTCCTGATCCAAACCCTCACCTTTCCTGCCCAGCACTGAGTGGAATCTGACACAGCACTAATAAGTAACCTTTGCTGAGAGCAGCCACCACCCCAGTCCTCCAGCCTTGGCAAGATCTGCAGTGAATGGACCTAAGTTCTAATCCTGAACCTAAATTTCTGTCAGTTTTTGTTAGAAAGATACTGGACAGTAAATCATGCAACGGAATTTAAAAGTTGCACAAGGAATAACAAGGCCCAGAGTAAACCCAACCACCCCCATCACTGCTCCACCCCGTTTTGGGAGAAGTACTGATATCATTTCAAATACTCCCCTTCCCTCCCACTCAGTCCTTCCCTGCACATCCCTGGAGAGGATTGACTCCATCTTTTGTTCCCAAGAGCCCCTCTCCAGCCCAAAGCCCACTTCTCACAGACACAAACTGAGCAAGCCTGAGGCATTGCTCCCAGCAGCAGGTGCAATTGCTGAACTCCCTTCTCCCTGGATTGCTCCTCTAAGCACTTGCAGGAAACTCACCTGAGCCCAGAGCCTGTAGTGCTTTCCCAGAGGGAAACAGAGCCTGATGGGCCACAGCTCTGGCCACATTGCCTTGTTCCTGCTGACCTGGGAGGCCACAGGTGAGCCCAGTCCCTCAGAGCCCATCCCTGGGCACCAGGAGAGCTGGAGCTGTTCCCAGATCCCAGTGCCCTGCAGGGCTGTGCTGACAGAGCACAGGCTGAGCTCTGTGCCCACACCATCCCTCATTCTCCTCCCACTGCTGCCAAACCCTCCCAGCCCTGCCCCTGCATCCGTGCCAGGGCCAGGGCCTGCCCCAGCAGGAGCTGTCACCCAGCCCAGCCCAGCCCCAGCAGGAGCTGTCACCCAGCCCTGCCCTGCCCTGCCCTGCCCCAGCAGGGGCTGTCACCCAGCCCTGCCCTGCCCCAGCCCCAGCAGGAGCTGTCACCCAGCCCTGCCCTGCCCTGCCCCAGCAGGAGCTGTCACCCAGCCCTGCCCTGCCCTGCCCTGCCCCAGCAGGGGCTGTCACCCAGCCCTGCCCTGCCCCAGCCCCAGCAGGAGCTGTCACCCAGCCCTGCCCCAGCCCCAGCAGGAGCAGTCACCCAGCCCTGCCCTGCCCTGCCCCAGCAGGAGCTGTCACCCAGCCCAGCCCTGCCCCAGCAGGAGCTGTCACCCAGCCCTGCCCCAGCTGCCCCCCCTGGCAGAGCTGGGAATGCACTGAGAGCTCCTGAAGCCCAGAGCAGTCCTGGGGGCACGGACAATGCCCAAGCTGCCCCTCAGGGCACAGCGAACACCACAGCTCCATCATCCCCAGGGAACTCTGGCATTTGTCCCTTCACCTCTGCCCTTGTCCAGCAGGCACAGCTGGGGCTGGGCTGGCACAAATGGCATTGCCATGGCAGGCAATGCCAGCAGAGAGGAAAAGAGGAGCCCTGTGTCCCTGTGACTCACCCCACAGCGTGGGCAGGACCAGAGCCCTCCAGGGCAGAGCCTGGTGCTGAGGCCTCTTGCCTTTGGCTGCCCAAACACCAAAGCTTCTGGCAAAGATGGGAGGAGCTGGATGATTTTTCCTGCCCTGAAAGAGAGGAGAAAAGAAAATTAAGTCCACTGTGGAAGTCAAAGGATCCTAGCTCTCATACTTCTGCTCTGATTGCTCCCTACGGGGTTTATCCATGACAGGTGGCACCAATTCAAACACAAATGTGTCCTTTGCCAGCATTTTTATTCCTGACTATTTCAGACAATAACAGGAAGCTCATTTTTCATATTGCATTCTCTGCCCAATTTGAACAGAACCATTTTTATCCCAGACCCCACATGTCAGTCATTCAATCCTTCACCACTGGACTTTGCACAAAGGCAGGGACACTTAGGGTGCTGCATCACAAGAAATCCCAAAGAGAATCCCCTCCAAAACCTCACAGAGAAAGGATTTTTGCTTTTGGGACACAAGAAAGGCCTTTGACCATTTGCATCCACGTGGAAAGCCCACACTGAGCACTTGGCTTTAAAGATGTTGCACTTGAAGTTACAGACATGGAATTGCTCTGGGATTTGGCATTTCCTGCACCCACACAAACATATTAAGAGAATGAAGTGCAGAGTCCCAAAGTTTGGTTATTCCAATGCTGCTTTGGTAGTGCCCCTTGACACACCAAAATCCACAGCAACACTTCAAAAAATGAAAAGCAACTTTCACCCCACATCCCCCTTCCTTTCGATTTTGCAGTTTTGGGCTCCTCTTAAGAACAGGTTAAAGGAAAGAAGAGAAAAGCCCAGGACCTGCTACCAGCCAGTGCACCAAGCACCTGTTTCCCACAGATTCTCCTGACAGCTGATGGCTTTTCTAGGAAAGCTTCAGTTCCCCTTACCACAATCACCTGCAGCACTCAGCGCCAGCCCCAAAGGGCAGAGCACATCTCTGAGCTGTCCAGGAGCTCAGTCCCTCTCTGTGGGACAGAACCTGCTCTGGGCCCCAGAGCTGACTCCAATCCCTGCTGGCTGAACTGTCCAGCTGTAGGATCCAGCTGGATGCTGAGGGGCAGAGCGTGTGACCCTGTGTGAAAGCCAGGCTCCAAAGGCAGCCCTCGGTGCCCAGCACTGCTGCTGGCAGCCCTGGCACAGACAAGATGGGGCCTCCCCACAGCTCCGTGCCCTGGCACCGAGGGTGGCACAGCAGAGGCTGCTGGAAGTGAAACCAGCGCTGCATTTCCATGGACACTGACGGCACTGAGAGCCCAGCCCAGAGCTGCTCCTGCCCAGCACAGGAGCCCCAAGTGCTGCTGCAGGCACAGGCTCTGAGGGAGCCCTGCAGCTGTGACAGGCAGGCAGCAGCAACAATTCCCAGGCACAGAGATCCCTCCCCAGCTGCTCCAACAACCGGACCTCTGTGGCTCAGCCTCAGGGCTGTCCCTGCTCCAGGCAGGAGGAGCCACACAGCCCCGAGGCTGGGGCACACCCTGCCCTGCAGCAGGAAACAAGGGGTTAATGAAGCTTTGGGGACGCGTCCTGTCTCCAGAGGGGTTTGAGAAAACATCCAGCACTGTGCATCTTTAATAAGGACAGCTTGTACCTATCCTTGCAACAGACTCACCTATGTTATTTCCTCAAAGTTTAAAATCTTTTGCTACTCCAAGTGTGTAAACAAGATTGACCACGAGCTCTGCACCCTGGCCATGCTCCAAGGCCTAAGGAAGAGCTGGACATCCTCACACCCATCCAATCCGAGGCGCTGCTGCAGCGCTAAAACATTTAAAAGCCACCCCTGCCCCGAGGGTGCCAGCCCAGCGCTAGAGATGGGACAGCAGGAGCAGCAGCGACAGCCACTGCAGCCTCGGCACCCTCAGCGCTCTGGCTGCACCGTCCTCATTGCCCAGCGACGCTCGGCTCTGTTCCCAGCAGCCCAGCACGAACCTGAGGGCCCTTTCCAGACGCAAATCCCCAAAGAGCCGCTGCTCTCCCCTCTGCCCACCCTCCCGCCCCAGCTCTGACCCCTTTGACTGCCACCACCCCACCCAGGACACAGAGGAGGCTCTCGGGTGCCAGCTGAGACCCAAATCGTTCCAGCGCCTCAGGAAATAAATACAAAGAAACTCGTCCCTTCTAGGGTAACAAAGTGTCTCGGTGCCCAGCTCCCGTTTCCTAAGGCAGAACACACGGAGCAGGGGAAATGCCAAGTCCCAAACCAAACAAAACCTGGTTTTCCATGGGTTTCCATCAGGACTGCTCAGGTTTCCCAGCGCCCCCCAGCTGCAGCCACAGGAGCAGCTTCTCTCTGGGACCCCGGGGTGGGCACAGGGACCCGCATCCCGCTGCTTCCCGGGACACAGAGCCCAGCCCAGCCCAGCATGAAACCTAACAAATGCAGTTATTGCCTCTGCCATTCGTGTATTAGCTCTGGCACAGTATGAAACCTAACAAATGCAGTTATTGCCTCTGCCATTCATGTATTAGCTCTGGCACAGTGGTATTGACCACAAAACTCCTGAGACAGTACAACCTGTAACTACTGCTCTTGATAAAAGCATCATCTGTAGTTCATGTATGCACTGCAGAGCTTTAACAAATAGCAGTGCAAGAGATACTATTTTAGACTGTAGCATAATAGAAACTGTGAAATGGTAAAATGCTTTTACATGTAAGGAACTCAGAATATGGTGTAAGATAATTAGGTGATTTCCCACATTTGGGGACAATCTTATCTGAAACACAAGATAACAGAAACAGAAACCAGAGCACCGAGAAAAAATGAAAAAATTATTGACCCTCGTTATCAAATACCGAGGGAGTGAAAATAAAACAGGATGGCACCACAGGAAGAAATAAAGTACACTGGTTTAATCCACAAGATGGCACGAAGGTTAAGACCAAGCAAAAGAACATCTAAACTCCAAGGACTATTTGAATATGTACAAACTCGAATGAATATGCATACACCACTGCAATGGAACAGAATCTAGAGAACACGGTTTAAGGTAACCGGCTGCTCCTGGCAAACAGCCCAGCACCCCAAGCGCTGGCTTTTATTCCTTAACAAACGTGCAAAAATTCTAAGGAGTGAACTTTGTTTCTCACACAACAAAGCGCTGCTCCCGCAGCCGGGACGAGCCCCAGCTTTATTCCACGGAACGCGATCCCAGAGAGCCGCAAGGCCCGGGACAGCCCCGTCCCACCCACAGCGGGTCCCCCGCAGCAGCAGCGCCCGAAGCAGCCCCGGCCCGCTGTGGGTGCCCCGTCCCGCTGTGGGTGCCCCGGCCCGCTGTGGGTGCCCCCGTCCCGCTGTGGGTGCCCCGGCCCCCTGTGGGTGCCCCCGGCCCCGCTCCCTCCGCTCCGGCCGCTCACCTGAGGGCACCGCCCGCCGCCTCCCGGCGCCGCTGCCGAGCCAAGGCCATTGGCCCCGCTCCTGGCTCCGAGGCCGCGTTCTGCGCTGCACGGCGCGCTCCGGGGGACGCGGGCCCGGGCAGGGCCAGGGTGACCCGGGCTGAGGCGGCTGTGCCAGCGCTCTGTCCCCTCACGGGGCTCAGGCCGGGCAGCGGGGCCCCGCCACCGGCCGCCATTGCACCGCGGAGCAGAGTCAGGGACGGCCGAAGAGCCGAGTGCGGCCGAGTGGAGCCGAGAACAGCCGAGTGCGACCGAGAACAGCCGAGCGTACCCGAAGGGCCGGCTCTGGCCGCGATTTGCCGAATCGATCCGAGTTTAGCCGAGGTGAACTGAACGGAACGGGACGGAACCGCGTTCAGCCGAACCGAACTAGATAAACCGAACCGAACTAGATAAACCGAACCGAACTAGATAAGCCGAACCAACCTGAACATTACGGGGTCGTTCATTCACTCACCCATCTCTCAGTGTGGGCAGGCACCCTCAGCTCCAAGGAGCTGCGCAGAGCGAGCGCTTGGTCCCTTGGGAAGCACGGAGTGATCAGCCCCAGTGACAGGAAAGTACAGACAAATGCCATGGTCAGCCCTGAGGATTCAGAGCCAGTGGCCTAGAACCTGCCACAATTACATCTACAATTGCAATGCAATTATGGTGTGACAGTGCAAGGCTGGAGTTCAGAGAGCTCAGCCATTCCACCGGGGCTGGGGACATTACTGAGAGGGTTTTGTGTCAGTCTGATGGGTCTGAGCAGCATCAAGAACTAAAAGGAAATTTTACAGAAATGTTTTCAGACGGATTGCCCCAAAAACTGGGGGACAAAAGATTGAAAAAGATTTCTGTGGAATTTCTGTCAGAAAGTCCAGACCCACCGGTTCAGCTATGGAAGGGATGGGTATGATGCACCACAGAAAGAGACAAAACTAGAAAGGTAAAAAGTCTATCTCCCATCCTTCCCCAAACACGCTCCAAGGAAAAAGTTTCAGACAATGAAATAACAAAGAACTGACTCCTACCTCTGGAGTTCAGTCCTACATTTTGTCCAGGTGCTGAGCGGGATGAGTGGCAGGGCTGTGCAGTCCTCATCAGTGGAGACTCGCCCCTAAAAGCTGCCACCCACACATCAGGTGGCACCAGGCACATCTGCAGGAGCAAGGTCTGGCACAGAGCTGGTCTGGAAAAGGAATCACCCTGAGCGCAGGAGACAGGAGCTGCCTGAGCAGTCCTGCCATGCTCCTGCCTCTGTGGGCACATCCATGGCCTCGTGCTGCGGAGGACTTGGATGGGTCAGACACTGGCTTAAACGGAGTCATGTGCTTATCCAGATGTGGGACTGCATCTACATCCCTGCAATAAAAGCATTGGCATATAAATTCTGTTTTGTAGGAGGGTAACTACATACTGAAGTCATACAAACATGTAAAACTTACACTGTCCACAGAAAAAAAGGAAGCACTGCCATTACTGTCAGTAATACAGAACACGAGAATATGCACCTCACCTGTCAACATCTAAAGGGAAGTGCTTCCCAGATGGATCCTCTGAAGATTTATAGAAGCATGCTGAAGTAAAATACAAGCTAAACATATTTGGGGTGAGAGGACAAAAGAAGGAACTAAGACAATTATTCCAGCTGAGCCCCATCTAGTGTCAGTTCTGGGTCTTAGGTAGATCTGGAGGAGCCCCATTTCTGCTGCAATCCTCTTTCTGCACGGCCTGACGTGGTGTTCTGTGGCTGCCTGGAAACTCTGCTCCTTCTGGGCTTTGACTGAAACACTGCACAGTGTGCAAGGCAGCAGAGACTCATCCCGAGACTCCTGAGTTATTCCTGTTCTGCTGGAAGCTGCCATTGCTCTGACAGCCAGCTCCTACCTGCTCTATGCTCACAGTTTTTCAGTTTCCCATCTTAGGGACACAGAGCAAAACAATGCTCTTTTCTTTTTCCTGGCTTGTGTTCTTTGTTGATTTGTGAAAACATCTCTCGGGATAATTGATAACTTCTGGCTTTGTATTGCAGGCACAGTTTTTCTCCTGGTATCAGCTCCTTCAAAGCCTGAAAGATTAACTTGTTTTCCCTCACTTGCTAACTTCATGGAGGTTGCCTTCCTGCTACTCAATTAGATTGCATTTTTGCCATGTCGGATAGACAGGAATATAAAGGAAAGAAAGCAGAAAGAGCCCCAAACCTGCCACTATTTCCCAGTTTTGGAACTTCATGTTGCAACAAAATCAATTCCCATAACTCCATCGTGGCAACACCAAAAATCAGAGGTTCATCTAAGCTCCACTGAATGAGAATTAGAAAGAGGGAGTTTAATTTTAATGCAATTTTAGGACTGAGACATAGGCTGAACTTACATGAATCTGGTTGTTTTCAAGTTCCCTGATGCATGAGCCTTGACTTTTCACGTGACGCGAAAAGCTGTCATTGATCTTTACTTCTTTATTTTGCCCTTCAGCCAATTAGGTAATATGAGCTCCAAATTCCAGAACTGCAGCTTTTTGCCTTAATTTAGGGTCAACAAAATTATGCTGCAGCCTCTGACAGTTTAGTAGAGGTTACTACATGAAATGAATGACACAAGTGCTCAGGCAGAGTGACATAAAGGCGAATCAAAACATTTCATCTATAACCTCTCCCCCTTTACAAATCATCTTGGAAGAATGCAAATCACCCTGCACTGCAGCTCACTTGTCTCTCAGCTTCTGCCCCATAAAACAGTGTTGTGTCCCATGAAGTCTCTTCCAGTTTCTTACACTTTTCACCCTTCCTTCCTTCCTTCCTTCCTTCCTTCCTTCCTTCCTTCCTTCCTTCCTTCCTTCCTTCCTTCCTTCCTTCCTTCCTTCCTTCCTTCCTTCCTTCCTTCCTTCCTTCCTTCCTTCCTTCCTTCCTTCCTTCCTTCCTTCCTTCCTTCCTTCCTTCCTTCCTTCCTTCCTTCCTTCCTTCCTTCCTTCCTTCCTTCCTTCCTTCCTTCCTTCCTTCCTTCCTTCCTTCCTTCCTTCCTTCCTTCCTTCCTTCCTTCCTTCCTTCCTTCCTTCCTTCCTTCCTTCCTTCCTTCCTTCCTTCCTTCCTTCCTTCCTTCCTTCCTTCCTTCCTTCCTTCCTTCCTTCCTTCCCCCTGTGTCTGCTAGAACACCACTCTTCCTGCTCCATCACTCTCCTCCATCACTCTCCCTGACAGACTCCTGCCTGCAGCTCTGGCAGAGCTCTGCTTTTTGTTGTAGCTCATGTGATCTGTTTTGGTGCCCAGGGTGTCAGCTTGTTCCTGACAGGACAGATCTGATGAAAGTGAAGATCTCTGCTCCCTGAATTCCTCATGTAAAGAACTCAAACTCTGCCTGTGGAAGGAGTGGGAGCCAGACCTTCCTCTCCTTTTTCCTTCACTGTGCAAGTAGGAATGTGGGTGCTGACTCCCAGAGATGGGGACAGAGGGACAGGTTTATATCAGAGCAAAGAGAAGTAAGGTGGGAGGAGGAGACTTTTCCTGCCTGACCGTGGCTGGACCCTGTGAGAGCGCTTGCTATCAAAACGTTCCCATCTCCGATGAGTCTGAAAATATTCAGCCCAGAAAAGTGGCTGTGATTTACCTCTAAATGTGGCAAAATATTTTAAATACAGGGCAAAAGCCTGTCTGCTCTTTTTATTGCATAGAAAAAAGCAGCGTGAACAGATAAAATGCTCAGGCAGCAGATGAGAGCAGACAGAGCCAATAAAAAGGGAAATAAAGAAGGTGTTTTACTGTGCTCTGTGGATGGTGAAGGGTGTCTCTGGGATCTCTCTCACCTCCCTGTGCCCAGGCTGGTGCCCAGCAGCCCTGTCTGTAATTGCTGCCTCATGCTTGCTGAGCAGCTCCAGACAGAGCAACGGGGCAATGGCCTCTGGAAAAGCTCTGCAGTGGCCGAGTCAGGCCCAGCACTGAGTTCTCTGACAGGGCTGTAACCACTGCAGAAGGAATCACAGCACGTTAGGGCTGATCCCAGGACATGCAGCACACCCTCCATAAAATCAGCCAGGTGCGAGCCCCTTTGAGTGCAAGCAGATGGGTGGCACAGGAAAAGGTCACGGGGATTATGCAGAGTAAGAGATTTTCTGGGCCCAGGATCATCAGATGATTCAGACTCAGCCCCTGTACAACACATGGGCAGTGACCCCACCCTGTGGCCCTGGAGTCCCTCAGAAATGGGCAATCAGACACTGCCTTTAGAATGGTGTTTTGGGGATAAAATGGGCATTGTTACCTCATGCTGAATCAATTCAGAAAGTTTTGAAGATCCCTTTGTCTGTCTTGAGACAGTGAAATACTCCAGCGAATATGCAGGAACGACTTGAGGTGTTTAGGCCTTACTGAAAAGGAAGAGCCCTGGGAACCAGGAATGCTGATTGCTAAAAGGAGCACCAGGACTCACTGCAGAATTGATTTGTCCTTCCTGAGATCAGTCTTCAGGTGGTGACCCATCATCCTTGGGAGGACATCCTGCCCAAAGAGAGGGAAAAGGGATTTTTCTGAATGGCTACTCTAAGTTTTAACAAAAGCTCGATCATATAAAAGGAGAAATACCAAGAGAGTAGGGATCGTTCTGGGGGGGAAAAGAGAAGAGATTGAGCATTCCAGGCCAGACACTGTCAGAACAGACTTGGCCACCAAGTTCTGCTGCAATTGCAGCAGTTGAATTTGCTGGATAAAATCTACTGTGCAGGAAAAATCTCTTCCCACAGACTTCTGACAGAGTTTGTGTTTTGCTAAGGACAAACCCCCAGAGCGTGCAATATGCCCTGCACGTACATTATACGCGGATTTTGTAAACCTATTTCAGACCAACACGGAAGAGAAACAGCTTTGGAACCTGAAGCACCAAGAGAGAGCAATTTGCACAGCAGCCTGCTGCCCTGAGAGACTGCACAGCCTGGGCATGGCCCAGTGCAGGTGCCCCCATGCTGCTGAATGTCACTGTGTGCTGGTTTGACTAGAACTAGGAAACAGGAATTCTGGGATGCTGTGGTCAAACTAATAGATGCTCAGGTTTTGATATTGGCACCTGATGTGGCCAGTGAAGTTTGGACACACTTCTGAGAACACACAGGGGTTAAAAACCAGAGCTGCAGCTCTGGGAGGCTCTCTTAGGACTTCTGTCAGGAAAGGCTTCGGATCTCTCTCTGTGTCTTAGCTGCTGGCTGGGCAGGGGGAGGGGATAAAGCCACGCTGCCATGAGGTAGGCTTAGCTCAAGGATGGAAGGGTGGAAGAGACCAAGAGACATCAGGCAGCCCTTCTTCAGGGAAGAGAGAGAGAGAGCGAGCCGGCATCTCAATTCGATAGCGGCACTGGCCCAGGAGGAGAATGGGGGGGAGTGCCCAGCAGGGCAGCGTGGGAGTGCCAGAGCTCTGGGACAGGCAGAGACTGAAATTTTTAACCCTTTTCTTGCATGATTGAGACTTTGCAGAAATGCTGATCTTTTTGGAGCTGAATAAGAAGAGAGATAAGAGATGAGATAACAAGAGATAGGCCCGAAAGAAGTAGAGAAGACTGACTGAGTGGGGGGAGAGATGATGGAGTGGCCTTTTGGCTGGACTTTTCTTGTGTGGCCATAGACTAAACCAGTTTTTCTCCTGTGACACAGAGACTGCATTTAGGGGGAGGCAGTGCCTCAGAACCAGGAGGGTTCAGTGTGGTTACCCCTCGGCCCCAGGGGGTGAAAAATGTGGGGGGGACAGATGTCCCAAAGCAGAGACTGTGCCTTTTTTGGAGTGAGACAAGGCATCCTTGAAAGACAACCCTAGAAGCAGGTCTGGTCCATGCACAGTGGTGAGAGCACTGGGCATGGAAGGAAGGTGTCACGATGGCAAAGGACTTTCCGGGCGTTGCTGAGTGACATGGAAGCACACGAGGTTTCAGCGTGTTTCCAGGGAAGCCTATGGTGCAAGAAAGACTCCTCTCCTCTTCATGAACTGAAGATTGAGTATTCTAAAGGGTGGTGCCAGACTGAGAGTTGGTGATTTGGGGGAATGTATTGCATTAAGAAATTTTGGTGGGGGGGAGGAGGAAAGTGCTTTTTGTAAAGTTTTCATTTTTTTTCCCTTATAGTTTTTTTTCTTCTTTTCTTGTAGTTTAGTTAATAAAGTTTTCTTTATTTCTAAGCTAGAGCCTGCTTTGCTTATTCCTAGTCACATCTCACAGCAAACACCAGAGAGAAAGTATTCTCATGGGGGCACTGGCATTGTGCCAGGGCTAAACCATGACACACTGTCAACTCAAACCCAACCCAACAGTCAGGACTTGCCTTCTTAAATCCTCCTCTCAGAAATGCATCCATTTTTCACTTCTAGATTGTGACAGCAGATTTTCATATTAAGGAAGCACTTGCTTCCTAATAGGGGATATATTAAAAAGATTAATTTGGGGTATTTTTAAAATATTTGTATTATTGCACAATAATTTATTATCCTACACATTCATTACTGATATCAAAAGACAGAGAAGAGATTGATGAAGAATTAGATTGGTCCAGCAGAATCCAGTGACTGCATTTCCAAGCCCCACTTGAAAGTTATGGCTGTTGACATTAATCCACCTGATTTGATCTAGTGTGGAATTTGGCCTCTGTGCAGCAGCAAAGCCCTTGGCAGGCGCAGGTGTTACCGTGTTGTGCAGCAGCACCTCGGGTGAGATGAGGCTGCTGTAACATGAGCTTGAGTTTGCTGCTGCTGAGAGCCCAGCCCGCGTCCCCAGTGACACCCAGGAGCTGGATTTGCTGGGGCAGCTCTTCTGGAGCTGTGCCAAAGGTGGGGCTTGCCAGAGCTCTGGGTTGTACTTCCACCAGTGCAAAAAGAAAAGAGGGCTTTACAGACCAGGGCACTGGGGAACAGTGCTGGGAGCAAACAGCCATAAATGCAATCCATCATTTATCACCCAGGAAGAATTTGTACAGACAGACACTAACCTAACTCATGTTTCACTGCTTTTTTCCTTTTCCACAAGGGGTGAGGCAAATCTAAATCTGGCTTGGCTACCAGATGTGAAGAGAAGCCCTGAAATGCTGGGTCTGTGCATGGGTTTGCTCACAGCCTGCAGGCTGTGCACTGGCTCTGAGCTCACTTCAGGGTTCTGCTCACTGGTTCCCTACAAACACCCCAGCTTCTCAAAGTGCCACTGCAGCAGCCAGAATGTCTCAGTCAGTCAGTAAATCCAAGTTGAGAAATAAATATCCATACTCACGATTGCAGAAGGGGCTTGGGGCATTTTCTGATTGTCTGAGGAACTTAGAAACTCTTGGAAACTCTCCCATTCCTGGCAGGGACCTCAGAAATGAGGAATGGCTCTTCGCAAGTCATTGACAGGTACAAGGCTTTCCTTTGGCGGGTCTCTGAAATAAAGCACAAGTCAGGTTTGGTGGGAAGCAGTTACTGTGATTTACAAAGCAACATTTAATATTAAAGCAGAACATGAAACTCCTTGTGTTTGTTAAGCTGTCAGATGGAAAAATTCTGACTGAGCTCTACTGAAACAAGATTTTGACCATTTTGTAACACCTTTGATGCTTCTAAAGGAGAACAGATCTAGAAATGACAACTTAGATGTTCTACTTAGATCTAATATTCAGGAACATTTTTATATAAAAACACGTAAAATTCAAAGATCCCTCAGTAACTACTGAAAGGATTTGGCATTTTTCATTAATTCTCCAATTAAAAAAAAAAAAATCTCAACTCAACCAGTCATGAATTCTCTGCAGAAGGAATGTTTTCTGGTGTCTGTCAATAGCACTTCAGTGCACAACAGTGCTTAAGAGTTTCCAGCAGTCTTGGAACATGGTAATCTTTTTTCCTCAGATATTAAGATAAATACATACTGAAGTGTTTATAAGTCTATATATATTTGTATATGTGTGTGTGTGTGTGCTGCTGTGCCAGATTTAACAGGCATTCAGCAGCCAGCCACAGCACATTTTGTGACCTCACACCTCCACTCAAAGCAGGAAATCTCATTTGACCTCACTCCTGTCTAACACAGTTATATCCTAAAGGTGTCAAAATGTGAAGGAAAACTTGGACAAGTAGGAGAGGAAGACAAACAAAGACATTCTTTGAAATAGCCCTGTAGGATAAGGGCAGCAGTTCAGCTGTCTGATAGTTGCCTTGCCATGGGAGACGTTGTGAGCGAGGGATTTGTTTGGGCTGTGTCTCACCTGGAGCTCCCTGCAATTTAGAACAAAACCTCTCAGACTGGGAAGGTGATTCCAGTGACCTGTGCTGGTGAGAGGAAGGTTTAACATCAGCATCCAATTCCCTGCCACAAACCAGGAGGACGCATCACCCCAGTCCCAAAACTGAAAATCTCCACTGGCAGGAAAAGGTGTTCTGTGCTATAAAAAAATTCCCTTGTCAAAGGGCTCCTGCTGAAAGGATGCCATGAAATTTCAATGCAGTGTAAACAGAACATGGACTGGGAGTCCCTCACGGCGGGTTTGATTTACCTGGATGGGTTCCAGGGAAAAATAATAGAACACAACACGGTGTATGGATACATCAGTCTGCTGCGCTTAGCACATCTTGTGTGGAGTAATTAAAAACCAACCCCTTGTAAATTATGCAGCAGGAGTTTTGTACTGCAGGAATTAAAGTGCAGTTTCACACACTTTTATAATCCTTGCTTTCCCAGTAGCTACAATCTGACAGCACTAAGTCACATGAAGATGAGGAGAATTTGAGTCCTTGTCTTGTTTCCAAGGTGGGCCTCCTGTGCACAGAGTTGTTGGGAATGGGGCTGCTACTCCTTGGTAGTGAGTTGATGTTAGCAGAGCAAACAAAAATATCCTCCAGAAATAACTTTCCATGTCTGTTTTTAGCACCTGCCACCCGGGGGTGCCCAACCTCGGTGGCTCCTTGTGGTCAGACACAGAAAGTGTCTCCCTCCCTCCCTCCCTCCCTCCCTCCCTCCCTCCCTCCCTCCCTCCCTCCCTCCCTCCCTCCGACATCAGTGCAGCTGCACTGACTCTGTGATCTCTGAGCTGCACAGAGAGCAGTGAGGGAAGAGCCATTCCCTGGGAGTGCAGTCCAGTTGAAGGGTGGGCTCCTGTCCAGCCACTCACCCCCGTGAGCTCCGTGAGAGTCACGGAGACTCCGGGTGGGAATCCAGGTGGGATCCCGCCCATCTGGGAATGTGCTGCCCTCCTGAGAGGAGACAAAGCAAACCTGAAGCCCTGCCAGCCTTGGAAAAGCATTCCCATCGTGGCATCATCTTCTAGATAAAATAAATCATAGCCTATCTTTTTGGAAATTGACCTGTGAGTTCCTGGCAGCAAATCAATAGGATACAAATGAAAAATAACAAGGCAATAACAACACTGTGTATTATCCCAGGTCCCAGATGAAAGCCTGGGGAATGATCAATATGATAAAGATTCAGCACTGCTGCTCTCTTAAAAAGGAATGGCAAAGTAACAGACTCATTTCAGAAGGCAGCTGTGAAACACACCAAACCCACCTGCCACGAGATGCAAAGAAAACCCCAAATATAAAACACTTCCTTGTTGGTTTGTCTGTTTCCTTTCCCCCAGACTTCCATTAATTTGAACTGGAATTCAAGGGAGCAATTTTTTGTCCTTGTTTGGAGGAAAAGCAAGGAAGAGAGAGAATCATCCATTTATCCTTAGCCCAAAAGCTCAAAGACAAAAACTCACTTGCACACCACAGGAAGGTGAAAAGGGGAGGTTTTCCCCCAGCACCTCTGTGCACTTTGTTTATCTCTGATTTTAATGTCAGTTTTAACTGCCAGGGGACACAGCCCAGAGACAGCCATGCTTAGGGGCATGGCCCATGCGTGGCACCTCCCTGCAGGCTCACAGGGAATCATTTCCAGTGCCAGCTGCGGGGCTGGCTGGGGCACAAGGCTACAGAGCCAGCCCTAAGGCCAAGGACTGACCAAGCCATTGATACCCAGTGGTGTTTGTTTCTCCCCGTCAGTTTGCAACCTGCTCTTTGGACAGGCAGCACAGCACAGACTTCCCAAGGTCAGACAGTTCAAGGAGAGGGGATGAAGGCAGAACTGAGGGAGAAGAGGCAAACCCACTGAGGACAGCAGCTCTGCAAACAGCCCTGCCCATCCAGCCTGTGCTCCTGCCAGAACAAGCTGCCTCAGGCATTGCTCTCAGGATCTACCCACTGCCACCTTACTGGGCAAGGTTTTATAAATGAGAGCATGAAAAGATGATGGCAACTTGTGCTAGAATTCCCAGAACTATGTAAAATAACTTCCACAACCAATGCAAGGTGGCACATGGCAGCTACCCTTCCATCTCACTTAGATTTTCATTCTGGATTACCAAGGGCAGGGTGAAAACAAAATGCGTTTCCTGAAAGGCAGCCAAAAGCCAAGGTTTTTGAATTCCAGTTTATATTCAGAGCTTTATCACAATTTCACATGAATAACAATTTCATACAAATAAGTTGTTGGCATAGAAATTTCCACAATTGCTTCAGGGTGCATTTAAAGCCATTTATCTCTACATGGGTGCACTGCTATAAGAACTTTAAGACTCAACTCAATATGAATCCACAGTTTGGTGTTACAAGGACAGAGCAGAGATCCTCACGTAGCTTCAAGACAGGCACCACCCATGGGGTGCCAGGGGACAGTCCCCTCCTGATCCCATGAAACCACGAGCACTGAAGTTACTGTGCCCTTCCAAGTGAAGGGTGCAAGTCTCACTGGGTGTGATGGCTTCCAGCTCCTGGGGCACATCGGCCAAGGGAGGTGTTGGAAAGTGCTGCTGCAAGGCTCTCTCTGTCAGGGTGTGGTCCCACCTTAATTCTGGGCATTTTTCAGCAAACTCTCCTTGCATGGAGTTTTTTACCCTTTACAGTGTCCATCTCTCTGACTTTTAAATAGCATTTGTTGCAAATCAGAACCACCTCAAAACTGAAAAATCTCACTTTGGGAATTATCTAAAAAAAACAACCAAAATTCTTTATAGAAATCAGATGAAGTTTTTCAGACAGCTGCAGTTCCCAGCTGTTTGCAGCATTTAGGGAAAGAAGCACAGAGGCTTTTTTCCCAGATGTGCCAAAGTGATTTCTGCATTATTCAGTCCTTCTGTTCTCCCTCAGCAGCTGTCACTGTCAAACCTGAAGGGATGAGTCTGAGGGGATGCACCTTCTGAGCCCCCAGAACAGTCCCTTTTCCATGCCCATGGCACTGTCAGGAATGCACTGAGACACCCAGGGAGCCGCAGCAGCAGCTGTTCCCACACCCTGCTGGGCAGCAATGCCCCCACAGCAGCGCCAGCAGCGGCCTCTGCTGAGCCCTGTGCCAGCCCCTGCTGCCCCTCAGTGTCCCATTCCCGCAGGGAAATCTGCCCCAGTGCCTCTGGGAGAAGGCTTGGCTGGGAGGAATCCGCTGGCACCTCTTGGGGCGGGAATGCGAGGCTGGAGCTCGGCCTGTGGGAGCCCAGGGATCCGTGCCTGAGGCGCGCACAGCGCCAGGCTCGAGCTGCAGACGTGCAGGGGAACAGGGACTGCTGTCAGCCCCTCCTGGCAGAGACACGGATGCAGCACTGCTGCTCCCTGCCCCGAACTTGAAACAGGGAAAGAGGAAAGGCTGCAGGCTAGGTAAGGAAAAGTCTTGCAGTGGTAGTGACTCGGTTTCCATTTTAAACACCCAGGAAAAGATATCCTACAAATACTCTTTTCTACAGCCAGGGCTGCTTATTACCTTGAATGCTAAATCAGAGCCATATATATTTTCAAAGACCAAAAACCAACTCTCTTCCTCTGCCATAAAGCTAAACAGAATTCTGCTCTCTGTTTCCAAGTAGGCTAGTAAATCACACAAAGTAATTTTTTACTGGTTTTTAGCTGCTGTCCTTTGTTTCGTATGGCTCATGGGCCCTGAGCAGCCTGAGCTCAATGACACAGGCAGGCAAACACTACACAGCCCTCAGTGAGAAGCAACAACTAATTGTGAAATTTCCTACAGGATTTGTAATTATCAGAACCTCATTCCTACAGCTGAGGTATCTCAGACCTCAGGTATCCCATTTCAGGATCCATAATGTTTTCACTCAAGCGGAACAGTTTCTTAATCTCGATTTTTTGTGCTCAGGTGTTTATATTAAAAGCCTACTTAGTCGTAATGTGGAGCAAAACAGGGATCATTCCAATCATACATCTAAACTCAAGGAAAGTCAGAGGGGAGGAAAAAAACCACCAGACACGTCAAAGCCAACAGGGAGTGAAATATTTGGAATCAATCCTCAGCCTTGCTAATTTTAGGAGAGGACACAAAACCACAAGGGTAAAAATACACCACGTGTAAGCAAACAGCTGCCTGCTCTAGTTAAACACTGTGCAAGGAAACATTTCCTTGCTTCACAGTGTGCCTTCTTTTCCACTGAAAGTCTGGAGATCTGGAAGACCACATGGTAATCTGCTGGTCCAAAGTGCTTTAAAAGTAGAACCCACACTACTGTCCTAAAATTAAATACAGCTTCTTCTTGCCAGTATCCATTCAACATTTTGTTTAAGAAAAATGTGAATATGTTGGTTGGATCTTCAGTCCCCTACCCTCAGACAGGAACATTCATACCTTGAGCACAGAGCTGACAATTAAGCTGTGGATATTCTCCCGAGGTAGGAGGGGACCATCCTGGCTGCAGCCCAAATCAGGATCTCACCACAGCAGAGGGGATGGATCTGTGCAGAGCTGGGGGCCCCAAGGAGAGCCACAAAGCAGCAGCTCCATGTGGAATACCACATGTATTGTCAGCCTCACCCTTCTGAGGGAGCTGGAAAAAAAAAAGGTCATGTTTAGATTAAGAAAATGGAAAAGGGAAGAGCAAGGGAAGATATTTTCTGAAACCATTTTGTATTTTGTCTTCAAACATAGGTGGAACAAAAGCGCTGTGTAAAAATCACAGTGTGAAATGATGCCCCAGAAAAGAGCTGAAGGCTGTGCCTCCCTTCCTTTAATTTATTGCCAGAGTTATTCAGAGTGCAGACACTTAATCCCTATTGTAAACCTGCAGGCAACATTATTTATCTTTAGGAAGACCTGAAGGCTAATGCAATTCAAACTGGGATTTTTGTCTTTTCATTGTGTGGGGTGCAAAGGAAAGATGGATTAAATTGCTTTCTGCAGGTATTAATATGGAGTTTAAGGAGGTGGAGGGGCTGGGATTCCTTAGAATGACTCAAGTGCACATTTGCTGTCTCCAATGAAAGGAGTTTACAATGGACAATGACAGAAATATGATCCCATCGTGTTGGGTCTGTGGCATTTGGACTTGTTTAGTGAGGCACCTAAAGGAGGCATTTCTTTTCAGCAGGGTGTGAAACAACAGCTGAAAGAACCAAGTGTATGTGTGCAATAGTAGAGGGCTTTCCTGCCTAAGGGTGATTTTATGCTACAAACAAATGTTCATGGTCATAATGAAAATGACTCTGCATTCCTTCATAGTTATCACATTAGATAGTTTTCATCCTTCTTAATGAAAAAACTATTAATGAGAATGAAACTGGCCTCTAAAGCATTTCATCCCTGCTTTCAGGAAAATGGATCAAGGGCTGGTTCTCATTATTTTTCCAAACAGAGAAGAATACATTTTAATGAGGCTGCTTTAAGCTGTCCTTCTTCTGTCTGGCTTCTGCCATTCCATCTCATGGCATTTCTGTGCTGAGGTCACAGCTGCCTTAGCAATATTAAACTATGGGATGCATGCAGGCCTGAAACACACGTGATCCTCCCTTAGAACAAGTTTAAATTTTAAACTTGTCGGAATGCGTGATCCGAGTACCTGGAACAGCTTTCTCAATAACCTTTCCACAACAAAATGGAATCAAAAACATCCAGTGGGAACAATTCCAGCTCCAACCAATTCTTCTTCTTTGACAGTGTGTGACTGGGGCTGGCACCTTGTGCTGCCCAGGGCGAGCAGCCTCCAAAGCCACGAGTTCCCCAGCCTCTGCCAGGGCTCCATCCTCACCCCAGAGAGACACGGGGCCGGTCCCAGGCAAACGGGGCCCTGGGATGGCAGCTGACCCTGGGAGCACAGGGACAGCCCCAGCCCACAGCACCTTCAGCCCCAGGCACCTGCTCCTGGGGCTGAACGTGAATTCTCCTTCTCATGGTCCTACAATGCAGCCTTTTCCCAGAGGTAAAGAGAGGAAAGGGCTTAGGTTCACGCCCTCCACTTGCAGTGCCTGCTGCACCCAGGCCTTGATATCAGTGATCTTTCCCTCTGCTCATGGTGCAGTGTCCTGCCAGCACCATTTTCCATGCCATTCACTTCTCTTTTCCCTTTGCCAGCTCCAGCTTCTCTACTGCAGTAGGTAAAATTCATTCATCCTCACTTTAAAGGTTCTCTGCCCTGCACTCCTCATTCATTACCTCTCACATGGGGTCCAGGGAAGGACCTGGGCACCCCTGCAGCACCCTGGGACAGCAGCCAGCCATTTATCCCCTGTGCTTGGGCTCTTCTCCATGCCTTTGGCACAGGGGCATGCACAGATGGCCCTGGAGCCAGGGCTGAGGCACTAAACCCCTTGGAGGGGACACAATCTCCTGTCCCAGGCCTGAGAAATGATGTGCACAAAGTACCCACAGCCCTTTTGAGCTAAATAACAGAAGGAAATAAATAACAGGGAAATGAAGGACAAGAGAGGACAAGCAATAAGCAAACATCCCCTGATTTCTGCAGAAAATGTCACCCCAGTGCCACTGGGCACTGATGGATGAGAGGAGTAGGGCAAAGCAGGAGGTTTCTTCCAAACCTTTGGCAGCCATCCGTTGTCCAGAGCTGGGAATGACACCCTTGGTGCAGCTCCTGAGGCCAGGGCTCTCTGAGCCACCCACACAGAAGATGGATCCTCAAACAGCAGGCACAGGTGACAAGGTAAGGAGCCCAGCACACCATGCCTAAGAGATAAATGGATCCATCTGTCAGCAGTTACTTCACAAGTGAATTGCTCCCAGTTATGCTAGGAACAGCTTTTAATGAAACACGGATCTAAAGTACCACAGAGAGGAGGAAAATGTGCCAAGGAAATTCCTGCTATAATGGAAATTGAAAAGAGCACTGGATTCTGCTATTACAATTGCAAAGAGAAGGGAGGGTTTGATAGAGGTGACAGTGGAACAGCTTTTGGGGTATTATTTGGCTGGGACAGCAATCTTCTCATCACGTGTCCAGCCTGTCCCCAGAGGTCATTTTCAAGGTGCACGCTGAGGTGAGAAATAGCAGTGGTGTGTGACAATCTCTGATGGCTGCAGAGAAATGTTCATTGTGCTGCCTTCCTGCCACAGAAGGGACAGCCACGTGTCAGATGGTGGGAGGGTGTCAGTGAAACACTGGAGTTTGGGTACTCTGAGCTGAAATCCTTCACACAGCCCACACACAGCCCTTTCTCTTACGACAGCGAGTCAATGAACCCATATCAAGGGGCAGGCGAATATTTCCCTCCCGCCCAGTTTCTTCTGGGTTTTGGTGTGAGACACGTGGCCTGCACAGGTGGCCCCAGAGCTGCTGCCCACAGCCCTGAGGGAGTGTGACACATTCCTCTGGGCTCCAAATCTCTTGGAGCTCTCCCCACAGCCTGGCTGCTGGAACACACCACGCTTGTTTGGCAGGCACCAAACTGAGCCTCACTTTGTGCTATAGCCCCAGAGAGGGGATTCAATAATGCTGAATTTAAAGTGATTAGAAACAGCATTGCTGTCACAAGTACACAAATACTGAATTACTGCATCTCTCTGAGATGGGCTGAATTATGAGTAGTGCCTCACTGACTGATTTATGCTGGAAATCCACATTTACAAATTACATTCACCAATAAACTCAGCTTTGGTGTGGCACAGAAGTTATTGCTGTTACTTGGGAAATGTTTTCTGCTTTGGCTTTTGTTCCTGGGCATGCTGCACACCAAACAACGAACTTCCCACATCAAACAGCTTCCCTGAAACATCTGCTGCCCGAAAGTTTGTCTGAAACTTGCAATGATGGATGACTTTTTGACAGGTAATTGCAATTCAGATCAGATGCAGATTTAGTACCCAGAAGCTCCCAGTTTATTACGATCACCACTGATTTATTCAAGCACCCCCCTCTCTTTTCAGCACCATTCAGAAATGAATCACTTGGCTGTGATGCTCAGGGCTCATCCAGCTGCTCATAACACAAAACGCATCAGCTGAGCCCAACTTTGTCAACCTCTCAGCACTTCTGAAGGACCCATCACCACAGCACCCAGACACCACCAAACCTGACATCTGCATTTAGCGTACACCAGAGAAATCCAACCATTTGGATCAGTTACATGCTTCAAACTCCTCAGGCTTACTAAAGCAAATTGTCAGCACTGTTCATCACACCTATGGAAATTATGTTTCTGTGACACAGAAATATATTCCCAGTACAGCTGTTCTGGGCTGTGCCAGCTTTAGACAAAGGAAACTTGCATTCACCTCCTTAGGTTCCTGACAAAAGGATGGATCACACCCAGACATCTGATTTTAGATCCAGGTTGGTTTGACTAATGTTATTGGCACATGGCACTTGCACTTTCACAGTCTTCAGTGAGGTGAGCAAAGATTCACTGTAGGCCCTGTACTCAGCTCTGGCTGTTCCCAGACAGATTTCCATCAAACCTTTTGGAAAGTCAGACATTCACTTTCTTTGCAACTCACATCTGTTCCCATAAAGAATTAGTTATGCATGGATAGCAGCCATATGACCTCCAGCTAATTTTCTTACACCTTTCCCAGACTAAACAGAGCTAGGGAAGTGTGGGACATGCTTGGAAAAGAGCCACAGAAGGCTGAGGTGAAATGAGCATGGCAAATGCAGACACCTAAAGCACTTCTGCCTGATTTAACCCAGAACTGGCATTGCAGTTCTTTCAGAACAGCCACTGAAGTGGCTCAAGCAGAAGAATGGCAGAAGGTAACAGATGATACCATGCCTTGAAAATAACCTAAAACCACACCTGCCAGCAGCTGCTCTGAGATGTCAGCATTCCCTCCTGCTGTGGGCACAAGCAGACAACCAAAGCCAAGTGGGACGGAGCAGTGGTGCTCCTCTGAGTCCTGTTCCACCCGCCAGTTACTGCCAGCCCCCAGGGACTTTCTCAGCCAGATGCAATTCTGTGCATTTACTGTCAGAGGTAAGTACCATTAGGCTCATGTGGATACAACTGTCTGCTCCAATTTGTTTGTCACTTAAGGTCTATTTGGGATGCTGCTCTTGCCCTAAGCCATTGAGTGTTTCTTTTATTATTCCATATGCCAGTAAGTGGAATAACTTCAAGCAGGAACCTGAAGGCTCCTTTGTTTCCTTTGGAGCAGGCAGCACGGCCTCTTGCTGAAAACAACAACCAGACTTGTTTTAGCAGTGACTCTCAGACTGGTTGGGCTCTCTGCTGGAGGGAGCAGTGTCCACACCAATGCTCTTCGTGTGCCTGACCCGGTGAGTTACAGACACATTAATGCCCACAGAAAATCCATGGCAGTCCTGCCACCACAGAGCTCTGGGTGCTGCCTTTCCCATCCTGCCCACCTCCCTCTTGCTGTCCCACACTGTGGATTGCAGAGCTCGGATTACTCCATGCCAGCACCCATTCCTGGGCTGGCTGTGCCTCTCTGCCAGGCTGTGTGTCCCAGGCCCTGCTGTGGCTGTTTGAGCCCCTGGTTCTGGTTCCTTGTAGCTGACCCAGCTGACTGTGCCAGCCCAGCCAGGGAATACAGCTTTGCCAGCTGTTATCACTCCTCACTTTCCTGCACTGAGTGGGACAGGAGAGGAAGGATATGATGTTTTTACCTATGCTCATCCTCTCTTTAATTACATGGACTGCTGCAGAGGAGTCATTCTTCTGCCAGAATTTTCCACCTATGAACATCTGTCCATCCTTTAATGAGTTTAGATAGAAGATGTGGATTCCCTCTCTCGCTTATAAATAGTGGTTGAAATCTTTAGTAAGCCAATATTTTAAGGAAAGAGGGCCCACCGTGTCTCTGACAAAGCTGATTATAGAACATCACAATGAGGGTACACCTCTATTAAAAAAGTTTTATATGGAGTGAAGATTTATAGAGGTGTTCTGCTGATTCATGAGGAGTAGATATGGAAATGCATCTCTGGCAGCCACTCAGTGATGAAATATGTAGCACATAATGCATTTGTCTGTAAGACAAATACGTGTGTTGGCTGATTAAAAAAGATATACACACTTCTGCAAATAAAGAAGAGGAAATTCTTCTCCGGAACAAACCAGCTAATTGTAAAACCAACAGGAAACAAAATGTGTCTGTTGAGTAACTACAATTTTTGCTAAACAGGAAACTTTGAGTATTAATCCCTAATGTGCTTCATATGCAACCTCAGTGTGTGAGGACCAGTATAAACTCTGACTACTTGAAATGCACCATTCTGCTGGTTGTAGGCCACTTCCAGGGTCTGTGTGGCACAGCAGGCACACACAGGTGGGTCAGGGGTTTTTGATCACTTTTTTTTAAGTTACTGGCAGATCCCACGAATCCAAGAAACAATTTATTCAGCAAGAGCACATCAGCTTCAAGCATCCAACAAGTGAAAAATGAAGCTTTTCCAAACCAGAAGTGCCTACATGTGTTGATAAGGCAGTATGTGAATGCTGATGGATAAATGTCATCTGCCTGAGAATGCCAAATTTCAGCTTGTGCTCACATGGAAATGATTTGCATTTGTCCAGATGTTCTAATGTTACATGCCTTTTGGAGAAGAAAATAGAAATGCTAAAAAACAGCTTCTCCCTATTTATGTTTAAAAATAAATGACTCATTGCTCTGTCAGGTTCAGAAACTTGAAGCAATTGATGCTGTTGGAGAAAAAACTATCAGGATATAAATGATCAAGCTTCTAATCTAAATTTTCTGAAGTCCTTTGGCAAAAATAAGACCAAATTGTGTCATGGGCTCAGGCACAAACTCCTGAGAGATGAGGGCTTTGAAATCTGTATATTTCCCTGAGACTTGGCGGTTCCAAACATATTCTCCCAAGTTCCAGCTCTGCTAAAAGGAGAGATAGTAGATCTGGATATGTCTTTTAATTCAAAAAGGAAGATGGGGTGATACCTCAGAACTGACAACATTTTGGATTTTTCCCTGGTTCTGCTGGGTTTAATGGAATGCACAATGTTCAAAGGATGTTCTGCTTTTCATAAATCTTTTTTGCATTTTCTCTTCTATCCCTTAAGAAAAAGGAAGGAAAAGATAAATGGCAAGAGGGAGAGGAGCGTTTGTTGCTTTGTGGTGTACAAAAGAAAGGGGAAAAAAGAAGAGGAATGTGGAACACACAGAAAATGGTTGTTACAAATTTCTGTGAAGTAGGAGCACTAATTTTAACAACTGCTACATAAAACCCTCTATGCTGTTCTCCTTGCTCATCCATAACCTCTTTTATCTTGTTAGGATGGGATACAAAAACACGTGGTGCTAACCAAAACTACAGAGCAGCAGAGCTGCTGCATTACATTGCAGACACTTTCCAGTGAGGCATTCTGAGGCAGCTGCAGCCTTTCAGGGAAACTGCCAGTGGCAGAGCTGGCAGCAGAGCCTGTGCTCCTGTGCTGGGGATCAGTGGTGCTGCCCACAGGGAGGTCCAGAGGGGACTCTTTGCTGTTCCTCACCTCTCAGACCGAGGGGACAATGCTCAGCTTGGAGCCAGCCCGGGAGGCCGTGTGAGGACCATTCCTGCAGCGAGGCAGAGCAATCCCAGGGCAGTGCCAGCTTCTCCCAGGAGCTGCACCAAATCCAAGCTCTGAATATCCATGGGCACGGGACCAGGCACTGTTCTTTCAGCACAGGCAGCCATGAACTCAAGTTATGCATCATTTTGACCTTTCTCATCCTCTGACATCACATCTCCCCCTTCACGTGCCCAGGAAGCTCTTGCCTGACCATCCCTCCCTCAGCCATGGGCCAGGGTCACCCTTTGAGCTGCACTGCCCTTGGCAGCTCCCCTTAATTTGATCCCCAGTGTCCATTTTGTAAAGGTCACACCCAACAATCCTGTTCTCTTCTAAAACCATGGCCGAGTCCCCCTGCACAGTTGCTCACCCGTGACTTGATTCAAGGCTGGAACTCTCCTCTCCCTGCTCTTGGGCATGAAGGATCCTTAGGATCAAATCCCCCTGGGCAGTGTTTGAGTGGCAGCTCCTGCCCTAAGGGGGGCAGGACAGGGGAGAGGAAAAGGCAGGGCAGGGGAGGACAGAGCAGGACCAAACCCCTTCAGTGCATGGGGGTTTCTGCATCTGATCAGAGAGGTCACATGAGTCGGGTGCAAATACACAAACCCCAGAATTCTCTCACACTGAGAATTTGCTGTTCACCTGGTAATTCTTCCTCAGCCTCTCAGTAGTGGGGATTAGAGGCTGGAACTTCCTAACTGCACAAAACTAGCTTTGTTATACGAAATATTTTAGTATTTAATAAAGTTTTACTCTCTTGGTTCATCTACTCTGAGAACACTGCATCTGTTCCATATCCCTTGTTGGCACCCTCTGGATAACATGAAAATTCAGCAGCAGCAATTCCCTGTGTCACACTTAGGGTCTCCTTTCAATTAAAACATTAAAGCTGTGCCAAAACCCTACAGAAACCTGGAATAAGATTTCAGTGGCATGCTTCACTTTTTGCTACCATGGGCCCTTGAATCCTGCCATGCTCCTGGAGCCATCCACAAGCACTGCCCAGGATGGAGCCTTGCTCAGTAACTGCATCCTCTTTTTTTCTTCTTTAGCCCTGCAGTGATTGGATGGAATTACCCAGCCTAATTATTATCCTGCAGGATATCCTACAGGAATCCCAGATAAACAAATTGTTTTAACACCATAAAACATTAACACATCCCAAAATATCTGAGCCCAGGGCAGAGGTACAAAGCCAGCTGTGCCTGCACAGACTCAGAGGGCTTTGGTTACTCTGCTCTGCTGAGGAATAAACGTTTTCAGTTGGATGAGCTGAAATAGGGAACTGAGGGAAGGAGATGTTGATGCCACAGCCAATATGGATCGAAGCTGAACTCACCATTTACATGATTCCCCGTACACATACAATAAGAACAACTGAAAGAATGAAATCCCAAGCTCTGAGGCATTGAGAGAAGTATGTGTATGAAGTGTATGAAGTTTCTGTGTAATGCCAAATATTCCTTGTAATCAGGGTATAGTAAATAGTTGATTGAAAGCAACAGCTAAAACCTTTTGTTTTTCATAACCAAACCTTTTGTTATTCATAGCAGAACTAAGCCTAAGGGATCTGGTGTGCAGGTGAAAGATCAGCTCTAAACCTGTTCTACTTCTCTGCAGAGCTGACAATCTACAGAACACAGCTCTACAAATAAATGGGGCTGATCCTATTGCAGGGCTCTCTCATTAAACTGCACATTAATATCATAAAAAGATGCTGCACCTTTGGTAAAACACAACGTGCTTTTTATGTGACCACTTTTGTGTGTAATGCCAGAATTATCTGGAGAACAGTAAAAAGATTTTTTTTTTTAGGGTAGAGAGAAGCTGAGAACAAATCCCTCTGATGTCACTCTTTTAGAAGTTGTCCTTCTGTCAGGTATGGTTAAATGCCGGAATTTTGAGCAGAATCGTTCTCAGTGCTCTGATGGCTACCCAGAAAGGACTAGAAAACAGAGGTTTAGTGAAGTATTTGACCCGCAGAACAAAAATAGCCAAAAGTATTCAATGTCACACCTCCACCCCCAATGAGAAATCCGGTGACCTAAACTGTAAAATCATAGGAAGACACAAAGAAATGCAGAGACAGTCACAGGCAGCTAACACCCATCAGCCTCAAAGACAGAATCAAACCCAGTAATGTGTCTTCACCACTTCACCAGTGGACTTTGCCATCAAGTCCTAAATGGTGAAAATTTGAGAATAGGTTCAAGTTGAACTTTTTACCACAAGGAAGAAAACCTAACCAAGGTTTGCAAAGAACACTTTTATATCCATAATTCTGTTTTAAATATCACTTCCCTTACAACTCTTACTTTACTGCAAAGTGCATTTTTTCCAAGTGGAAATAAGAAATTAAATGGGTATTCTTACTGAGAAGATGGTTTGCTATCTGTTGAGAAATCTGGGCTATAATTTACAGAAAATAGGTTACCTAATAAAAACTCATTACAAAAGGAGCAGGATTGGAAAGGACCAGGACAGGTCATTTCTCACAAGGAAGTGATCCATTACTGATTCCAATGATGTCAAAAAATCAATAGTTCTCTTATTTTTGCCTTTCCTAGGCTGACAGATTGGTAACACTTTTTTCTCCCACCTGTGCTTCCAGGCCCCAGCTGAGGGAGTTTCCCTGTTTCCCTTGGAAGTGGCTCCCACTCTGGTGGCAGCAGGCAGGGGATGGATGCAGGGATAACCTGGCCTGCCCCAGCTGTGCCCCCCAGTCTGAGCTCAGAGCCCACCCAGAGCCATGGAGAGAGCTCAGGGCTCTCCCCTTGGCATCTGCTCTGTGCTGGGTCTCGTTTCACACTGACGGGATCAAACCCCTGCCCAGCCATCCATACCCCACATCCTGCCAGCATTGCTCACTGCCACAGCCAAAAGGCCTTTCCAAACCTAAATCACAAAGTGGCACCAACTGTGGAAAAACCAAAGGACTCTGCTACAACTGATACCCATTTCCTCCAGCATTTTAGGCCACTGGTAGGGATGGAGGTGTTTTGGGGTACTGCCTGTGTTTCACAGGCTGCCAGCTGTGGGAAGGAGCACAACAGGTGACCATGAAATGCTGTTTGTAGCAGGGACAAACAGAACCAAAGAAGTTAACATGGTTTTATGTGAAATCTAATAAAAAACCTCAAAGCACAACAAAGCCCAGGTAAATTTACTGCAATTGGAAAGGTTAGAAATATTATAAAAATTATCTAAAAGGCTAATAGAATCTAATGATGTCATTTTAGGTGCCTCTCACAGCTTGTCCTTTAAAACTCGGCAGCATCACACATTTGGAAGGTCAGGAGGAAGAAAAAAAGGCACCTGTGAACTATCTCCTGCTTGTTTCCCATCTCACTGCTCCCTGTTTTCTTTGCAGTGAGCTGGTGAGAGACATCAGCCTGAAATGTGAACTCCAGCTTCAGAGTCAGAATTGCACTGGGACGGAATCACAGCCTGGGACTTCAGTTTGCATTACACCCAAGAATGGAACTTCACAGTCATGGAAAATAAGAAGGAAAGGAGCACAAGACCATGAGTAGACAATGAGCACTTTCTCTCTAGAAACTTGTTCATCAGGCAAGTATTTCTCCTCTAGTAAAACTTAATTCATGCTAAATCTGCAGGGAGTGCAGTCACACATCATCTATTACAAATCATGCACCACCCCTACTCCATAATGTCACTGAAACCAAACTACAACATTTTACATTAATGCAACTCAAACAAGCAATCAACAGCATATGGTAATGTTAAATCAACATGAGTCACTGTAAAAAAGAGGATTTTTTTCCACGCAGAGGAAGGATTAAGCACATCTTTAGCTGTAGAATCATGAGAACACCTTGAGCACTCAGTTTAAATGCAGCCCAAACCCACTGGAGATGCACAGCTGGGCAGGCCAAGGCCAGGGGGTGCCCTGCAGAGGGCCTGGGGCACCCCTGCACACAGTGAGGGTGTGAGGGGCTGCACAGCCTCACTGGCTGCAGCAGCTCATGGGGACACTGGGGTTACAGCCACAGAAATGTTCCTGGCACAGCCCAAACCCTTCCTGTTCCAATCTGTGGGACAAACAATCAGTGAGGATCTGCAGCAGGTCCCTTTCCTAAGCAATGGGCTGGGATCAAGAGGGGACTTTTCTCCCCTGTGCTCCTTTCCCTTAGACAAGATGTGCTGCAGCTACCAAAATGGGGAAGGAAAAAAGATCCCATTGGGCAAAATGCCCAGAGCTCGTGAATGACAAAGAATTACATTGGCTTTTGAAGTAGTTAGAGAATGACAGAAGGAGAAAGATCTTCATACTGAGGGAGTTTAAACTAGAAAAAAACCCTGTTCATAATCATTAGTAACTATTTCACAGCAGTGTGTGGGGGTCAGGGGAGGGGAAGGAAGCAGAAGGCCCCAGCAGAAGCTGAATGAAGGGTAAGAACTGTCAGTTCCTGCCCTACTGAGAGATTTGAGGTGAAGCAAGCGCGACTGGCTTCCCTTCCTTAGGCATTCCACCACTGCTCCAGGTGTTCCTTGTCTTCTCTTCTGTCCTGTCCATAACCACACTGTGATAACACAAAGAGCACCTCGTGCACAAGCACGGTACAGTCCTTATTTCTTCAGATGTTTTGAGAAACAGTCACACATTGCCTCCATGTATTTGCTTTTATTCTGATAGCTCCTGATTAAAGACAATTCAAACTTCTCCAGGTTGCTCCTCAGGGTATTCTCCCTTATCATCTCACATGGATTCTGCTGTGGAGTAACAGTGTAAATACGGCACCTCATTTATAAGGGTGTCCAGTCTGTTTATTCTTCATCTCTTTCTCCTAGACTTTTAAAGAAAGTGCTCACTATAACATCAAAACATTTGACAAATGGGCAGATACTAAAAATTGCCAAGCCCTGATCCAGTTATAATCAGTATAATCCCACAGAAATATTGCCAAAGCTTTTATAACAATGCCTGAGTTCACGGTGGAAAGACTTAAACAAAATCCACTGTCTTCAGATGCTAAAACCTACGCTATTTGATAAACAGGGATTTAGTTCCAATTAAACAGATGATTAAAGAAGAAAAAGCTCAGAGAATAATCAGCACTAATTATACTAGTGCTGCTGGTGTAAATAATCAGTTTTGTGACCTGCAGAATTGAGATAAGGAGCTACAAGATGTGGAGATGAAAACTTGCTGTGTAGAAACCAAGGATCATCATTACCCAAACTAACACATAAACACCAATTGCTCCTGGGGATGGGCTGTGTTTGGCCCCTTTCTCCTGCCTGCTCTGCTCTCCCATGGTCCCAGGCGCCCATGGAGCTGCAGCCACTTCAAATACCTGCCGTGACCTAAAAGGACAAAGAACATGAACCTAACACTGCCATTCACACCCCTGTCTGTGCCTCAGAGAACCCCCATCACAGCCTGTTGCTGTTTATGAAGCTGTTTTTCAAGAGCATATAAAGTTCTCTCACACCACGCGCCGGTAAAATAAACAATAAAAATAACTTTACAGTGACTGAAAGCCATAAATCACTAAGTCAGAAATTCATGGATGCACCTCTATCTAACCTGCTGCCCTTGAACCTCACTGGTAAGCATTTCCTATAAGAACACAGCACACAATCCACAATAATCTGTGATTTCACATGCTAGCTGTAAAGGGATGGAATAATGGATCAGTAAATGCTCTTTATCTCAATTGTGTTTCAACATCAGTTTTAAGTTGTCCTGGCCCTGCAGGTTTAGAAAGTACCCTTAGCACTACTTCAAAGGAGTTTTTGTGATTTAATTTCATATTTATGCCTTTACTCAGCTGCAAGAGCTGTTTCCAATAAATAAAGGGAGCAGCTATGAATCTTCCATCCCAGCTGTAAATTCCTGCAGCAGATACATTTTTAGGGATGCCAAGGCTGGCGCTCGCAGGCCTTTTCTCCATAAATACATCAATGTCTGTCCGAAGCCCTGGTGGAAATATGGCTTCAATTTTTTTCTTAAAAATATGGATCAATCATTGTTGCCCTTGCCTATTCTTTGCTGTCAAACGCTTCAGATGTGCTGGAGGATCTGTAAAAAGTTTGAGAAGGACTGTGGATACATGCCTTACCATCCTATTGTGTAACACCATTTAACTTGGGACAGCTCTTGCTGTCTCTGAGCTGCACAAGGAGCTGCTCCCACTCTGAGATCAGTGTGAGTGATGGCAATCCAACAGGTTCAGCAGATTTCATCCAGCAGTGGAAGGGCCTTTCCTGCCTGCAGAGCACCCTGAGACCAGGACCTAAGAGCTCCCTGTGCCTTTGGGCTCTAGGCTACATATTCTGTGTCCAGGGAAGAAAGCTCAGTGTCCTACCAGCAGACACAGAGCAGAGGAGGTTTACATGTTAAATCAGCCTTGTAATTTGGTAACATTTAGAATTTTTAATTACGTGAATAAATTAGCATTAAATAAATTACCAATCTACTTCAGTCAAATTTAAAAAGTAAAATTTCCTGGTTTACTGCACTGGCTAAAAATGTATAGGCAATTTATTCTTTTTTTTTTAGATAAGTAACCCTTAGGAAAAAACAAAAGCAATTCCAGACCAAGGAGATTACTGGAAAGCCAGTCAGAATTAAACAGTTCATTGTTTAACATTCTATTTGGGTCTTGCTCCTTAGCAATGAAGGGGAGCCAAGCATCTCTTCTGATGTCCAAGTCTCTCATCAGAGCTATATCAGCCCTTGCAGTTGGATTAAAACATAACTCCTTTGAAACTCCACAAGTTTGTGACTCACTGACAGGAAATGTAAAGGATAGATGTGTGGGAGGAGTGAGCTTCCCCTCCTGTGGAGTTTGCCACTTGAGCTTGTTTGCCAGTGCCACACTCACGTCCACGTGAAATGTAACAGGAGGAAGTGCCTTTGATCCTTTCCCCTAATGATCTGCTCAGGCAGAACCCTGTCAGGAAAATGTGACACCACCATCTTGCTAATGCCCACCCTCTGGAAGAGCTGTTCTTTGAATGGAAGTATCAAAGATCCTCCCTAACCTGCTTTATGGGAAAGTCTCTATTTTATGGCCATATGCAGTAAAAAGTACCAAACCCCAGAGTATTTCAAGTTCCAGCATTGCACAGCTGAAGCCAGCCCAGTATAACCCCTCAGTGACTGCTTGGACATGTTCAAAGATGACAAAAACTGACAAAAACTGCTTGCAAAGCATTGTTAGAACCACTGCCTTTTCCTCAAGAAAAAACCCAGACTGATTTTTTTACTGGCATTTTTCTGGACTCATTAAAAGGCCAAGCCCAGCATTGTGAGCAGGAGCCAAGAGCCCGTGTAACAACACCAAGGTGCCCAAACAAGACCCTTCGGCACTGCAGTGCAGCCCCTTCTGCAGGAGACGCCCTCCTGAGGCAAGGAGCACATCACAGGAGCCTGAGGAAACCCCTGCCTGCCTGCCTGGCACAAACAGCCTCTGGGAAGAGACCCATGTGCCCACATGGACCAGGATCTGGGAGAGCTGATGGCCTCACACACTGCTGGCAGGGCTGCAGCACGCTCCAGCCCAAGGCAGCAGGGCCTGGCTCCAGAATTCAACAGGAGAGGCCAGGAGCTTGGCTCAGCAGGAGAGCTGTCACACCATCAGACCCTGCAAAAACACCATTTGTTCCCAAGCACAGGCTCCAGACACGTTCAAGGATCTCCACCTAGCAACAGGAAAATAACTGTGACTCCTCTTGGGCAATACTTCACAGCACTGCAGTCATTCACGTTGCCTGTAGGAATGAGAGAGCCCCGCCTTTGTCCCTGCCCCACAGCACACGAGTGTTCCAGGCACCCCATCCCTCCTCCTGGCTCTGATGCACTGATGTAAAATGTCCCGCAGTTCCAGCAGCATTCTGCACAAGGCAGATACTACCTGGAGCCTCTCAGGGTTTCCAACGTGCCAGCAGAAGTGAAGCTCTGGAAAGGAAAGGCAAAATGTTGGGGTCTTGCCTGGTCTGAGCCAGCCTGCTACAGCCCAAGCTGCCTCAATCCCTCCTGCATTGACACATGGCAACATCCATGGCAGGAGCTTGGCATTTCCAATGTCACAACAAGGCACAGGTGGCTCTGCTCTTCAGCACATAGGGCAGCCAGAGCCACGCAGGGACAGTGGGGACATTTGGCCAGGCAGGCAAATCTCACCTTTGCACTCAGTGCAGCGGCTTGGGATGGTGGGATCCGTGCTGCAAAAAAACCAGACTCAGATCAGGAAGAGGAAATTGTGAGGTTTCCGTGAACTTCTGCCATATTTCTCTTTTACAAGGCATTAGCTCTACATACACTAATACTGTACTGCTTAAGTAGAAGAACTTGAAAAATGTAAGAGAAACATAGAAGTCCTCAGAATTTCAGATCCAGGTTGATCTTCTTTCCTCCCCCCCAATGCCCCCAGTTGTCTGATTTTATCCATTATCCACAGCTCATAAGGTGGAGGGTACAAGTCCCCAGTGCCCACAAATCCCTGAGCAGGCTCCCAGGTTATGGACCTCACTTCAGTTTCTAGGCCATGTTACTCGCTGTTCACGTGCCAGAATTCAAGTCCAAAAGTTACAGGAACTGTAGAACAACGCACTTGTAAATAACATTACCACTTGGGAAGCAAAGACATGGAGGGCCAAAGGAAGCCAGAGAAGCAGCTCTAGGATGTTCTGACTCTTATGAGACACCTCAGCCCTTGAATCTTATCCAGCCTCTGTCCACACAAGAAATGACAGAGTAACTCACAGCCTGACACAAAATGGTAAACTAATCCCATGGCTGGACAAAATGGCAGAGTAATCCATGCCCTGACACAAAATGGGAGAGTGCCCCACAGCCTGACACAAAATGGTGGAGTGACCCCAGAGCCTGACACAAAACGGCAGAGTGGCCCACAGCACCACACAAAATGGCGGAGTGCCCCCACAGACTGACACAAAATGGTGCAGTACCCCACAGACCGACACAAAATGGCGGAGTGCCCCACAGCCCAACACAAAATGGCAGAGTACCCCACAGCCCCACACAAAATGGCAGAGTGCCCCACAGCCCAACGCAAAATGGGGCAGTACCCCACAGCCCCACACAAAATGGCGGAGTGACCCCAGAACCTGACACAAAATGGCGGAGTGCCCCACAGATCGACACAAAATGGCAGAGTACCCCGCAGACCAACACAAAATGGCGGAGTGCCCCTACAGACCAACACAAAATGGCGGAGTGACCCCAGAACCTGACACAAAATGGTGGCATTACCCAGGCCTGACTCAGAGTAGGGCAGAGAGCCATGGCCGCTCTGAAGCAGGGCCCGTTTCTGGCGCTGGGGAACAAAGGCAGGGACTGTGCCAGGAGCTGCTCTCGTGCCCTGGCTGCTCCCTAGCAGCCGCTCCTGCCCCATGGCACCTTTGTCCCGGGAGCAGGGACAGCAATGGCAGCCCCAGCTGCGGCTGCAGCGTTCCCTGGCTGGGAATGGCACAGCCAGGGAAGCCAGGGCGCTGTGGGAATGCACACAGAGGTGTCTTCTCTTGTGGAGGGGAGACAACAAACACTGACAACTCAACCTGGAAATCAGGGAAATGTTCAGTTGCTCTGTACTTTTGATTCCAGTAATACAAAAATGGAAGATACTGTTCTCTATTAATCCATGTCCTATGCTGTTATTTCAGACAGGTTCTTCTCACACAAAGCCTCAAATCAGTCCCCAGCCCATCTCCAAGGCCTGATGCCCAGGCTCCAGGACTGCAGGATTACCAGACAGCCTGAGAGCCAACTGGATTTGGAAATAAAGCTAATTTGGGGTGGGAGCTAAGGGGAGGGAGCACATGAGCATCTGCCTGCAGATGTTCTCAGTGCTCAGCTGCAGAAATGCCAGAGCCACATGACATGCTCTAACTAACATCCAAAACACACCCAATATCAAACAGGTACCTTCCAACAAAACCTCATTTCTCACCAGACAAAATCTGCCTGCACCTTAGGAGCTGTTCAGTGCTGGACACACACAGACAGAAAAAATTTTAATTAAAAGAAAGATGCAGTGAGGAATGTAACTACTGCTTTACTAAAACTGCAAAGAATGAAAAAACAGATGTCAGTTGATGTGCTTGTTGACTTAAAATCTGTCCTCAGTTACACCTGGAAGGAGCACAGCTGCTGTAGGGGTGCAATGAGGGCAGATTTTGGATCACATAAATTTAGATTTTTTCCTCTTAGCAACTTAATGCTCATGAAATTATATAACAGACCTACAAACCAATTACCAAATGTCAGAAGGTGCCCTGGTTAAAATATACACATCCCCTGGAATGTGCCATATTCACAAATTAGCCATGTGTTATTTATAGCTCCTCAAGGCACAATAATGAACAAAGTGGTAATGAAAGCTGAAAGCCTGAATATCTCCCATACGCCAGAAGGCAAATCCCATGAGATCCATCTGTAGCCCAAACTGGGGGAAAGAAAATATCCTTCCTAAAACAAACAAAACAAATGCAACCAACCTCCCCCACCTCTGCAGTTTTGTATTTGTTGTTTCATTTTTAAAATTAAGCTGCAAATTAAAACCATACCATACTACTTCCATTCATTTAATCATAATGATACCTGGAAATTCCTTATTTTTATTCTCCAGCACCACAAGGTGCATCCCAAATGCTTTGAAGAGACAGTGTCCTCTTTACTCCCCCTGTTTCTGTCCATGGAAGGCTGAACTCATGTGCACACCAGCTCCTGCCCAGCTTGCAGGGTGAGATTGAGCTTTAACTCAAAACTCTGATTCCTTCACATCAAAAATCTGCATATTTACACCTACCCTGGTTTATTTCTTCACTGGTTCAGTTTGCAACACCCACATGTCAGTGTCTGTGAGGCCTTTGCTCAGGTGTCTCTGCCTCTCTCACTTGCCAAAACTGACTTTCTGCTGAATTATTTGTCCCACATTTTCTCTCTCCACTATGGATCAGAACTGTTACTCCGCTTCCCATGTGTGCTTTCCCTCCTTAAAAATAATGTATTAATATTCTTTTTTCTTCTTTACTTGAGGTCATCTATACATCATATCCTGTGCAGGAAACCTTCTGGAACAAAGCTGTGCTAATCACTGCACTGAAATATTTTACCCTCAGCCAGTTTGGTGCAGCCAGGCTGCAGCACTGTAAGACACAGTGAATTTACCACACTGGAATGTGAGTTCCAAGCAGCACAGAACAGGGATGAATGAAGGGCACTGCCTCTTCTTTGGGCACATGGAGCAGGTATGAGGAATGAGTGGGGCTTCTTCATGGCAGATGCAAACACCACCCAACTGCCAAAAACATTTGAAGGTCCATCAGAATATCTGCATGGCTCCCAGTGAATATTGATACAACAATCAGTACCACTGCCTTTCCACCCCCAGCTCAGTAACATCCTGACCTTTCCAGCAGAGCCTACATCCATCCATCCATCCATCCATCCATCCATCCATCCATCCATCCATCCATCCATCCATCCATCCATCCATCCACTATTGGCTTTTTCCCTCCTTTTTTTAATCTGCCTTTCTGCCCCCCTGCATTCATTGCCCATTTTCTCATATTGTTGGAAAACTTTTGGGCAGTTGAAAAATTCTTGGAGGCATCTGAAGGGGCAAAACCATCAGAGCAGACCAGGAGCTGCATCTCTGTGTCACTTGTGCAGACCTGGCTCTCAGGCAGAGGCTGAGCAGATGGGCCTGTGCTGTCAGAACATGCTCTGAATTTAACCAGAATGACACTGGCCCTTGCTGGCTGCTGGCACAGGGACCTCTGGAGCCATCTCTGCCTCTGCCCTGTGCTCAAAGGTGAACTCCAGAACGGTTTCATTTACTTGATTTAAAACTTCCATCTATGTAAGAAATGTGGATCACAAAAACAAGTCCAAAAACAAATGTATTAATTTTTTTCCTCATCTTCCCTAAACCTCCTTTTCTACAATTCTGTTCTTTATTATTCTGGACTTTGAAGAGCTTAGAGATACACATTTAAAAAATATTTCTAATGAACACAACCCTCTGACCTTTGTTTTTGAACACAAATGTGTAGCTGTAAGTGGTAAAAACACAAAAAGTACCCCTCCAAAATAAATACTTTTGTCTCAGCTGGTTTCAGCCTCAGATACAAGCAGGAGACTTCCACAGAAAAAGCCTCCAGAACACAGATCCTATGGAGATGCAACAGTTGAACACAAAACCTTTGGGGTTTGATTTTAGAGATCCATGGATATTTCAGACTCAAAGCAGACTTCATTCACCACTCCATTTTGGACTGAGTACCTTTGGGAGGGCTCTGGGCCTGTGCCTTTTGTCCCCTAGGGATGGGAAGTGTCTCACAAACCTCGCCAGGGCCAGCTGCTGCAGGTCCCAGGCTCCCTAAAGGGGGAGACTTCCCAGGAGATCCCTTCCTGCCTTCCCACAGACAGTCCCCATCCTGTGCTCACTGTGCCACAGGCAGCCAGGCATCCTTCAGCACTGGGGTGCTGGCAGAGACTGGAGGCCTCTCTTTGTATGGAGAGGTCAGAGTTCAAGTGTCTTGACTTCAAATTACCATTGCAAACCCAAGCTTTTCCTATTTTGGTCATTCAAGTGTTTTCAGACTGGATGGAGACCCTGGGTGCTAAAGATTGCCTTTGTTAGCAGACGCAGACTCTATAAGCCATGGTGCTGTTAATATTTCCAGTTATCTTAGCTTCCTTAATATCATTCAGCTATTTCTGTTCTTTATGGGTGCCTTACTCTGCTTGATTCTGTTTCACTTTGAACCTCCACTGATGCTGAGGGTTTCACACATTTTTTATCATACTGTACAAAATGCTGCTGGAATCTTTGTGCAGACTCTCTGGTGACAGAAAAAGGTTATTATTGCCATCCCCCTTGTATTGTGTCTCCAGAAATCTGTACACATGCTGTGTAGCCACCCATTCTGCACTGGAACCTGAAGAAATCAGGTTTTGTTGTACTGACTACAAGAGCATTTCTAAAAGAGGTGTCTTTCTAATTGTCCGTTTTTAGAGCTGGTGCATGCATAATGCAGAGCCTCCAGGAGGGTTTGCAGTGATTTGCTCCAGTTATCTGTGCCTCAGCACTGGGGCTGCTGCCTGGCACAGAGGTGACACCATCCAGGCTGAAAGGAAAAGGCTCTGTAAGGTTGGAATGCAGAGAGCAGAGAATTTCATTCACTGAGGGCAGGGATGGAAGAGCTGCATCCACATTCTGTTCCAGTCACTCAATTTCTCCGTTCCTGCCATTCTCAAGGATCTTAAACCCACATGGAGCTTTTGTGACCCCAATCCTCCATCTATAGAGGCAGAGGACAAAGAGTGAGCTGGCTTTCCTTCCCTCTGAACAGTTTCCATACTTCCATTAATTCCATCTGCTTTTTCTCTGCTGTCCCACCTTCCCAACAGTCTGTACCAAGGATCAGCAACTGCCCAAACTAAATGGCCACTGAGTGCCATTAATCAGAAATATTTCTGTGTGAGCAGCAGGTTCACCCAGGGCACCCCAGCCAGCCCTGCAGCCGTTCCCCACCAGCACACAAAGAGCAGCTGGATATTGAGACACAGTTGCGATATCCATTACTGCCCATAGGCTCACTTTGGAGAACCTGGGGAGACTTGTGCCTTGTAAACAGGGTTAAATGGAAATGATGAAATAAACCAGAAAAAGAAAAAGCCATCTAGTGAGTCTATCGGCTCATTGTGCTCCATATTCCTAAAAACTCACTTTGCAGTCAGGAAGGACATAGGGGGTTTGAATCATTTTCTGCCTTTACACCTTCCCTGCCACCAGAAGTAACATGGGGATGTTCTTCAATAAACAAATCTGCTCTTTTCTCTCAAGGTTTGTGCACACTCTGAGTGCATTGGTGACATCAGATTTTTCACCAGGGAAATGAAAGAAACCAACAAAACCAAACAGCCCACATTGCTGAAAACCCAAGAAGCTGAGCTGGTCACGTCTCTGAAATATGGTATGAGCAAAAAGAGAAATACAATAAAAATCCCCATCCAGCACAAACTGGGAAGTGATGGAACCAGGGCTTTCCTACTGAGGCTGTCTCCAGTTACCACCCTTCTGAGCATTGTCCATTATCCATTCTGCACTGAGGAGGCTCTCAGGCCAAAATTTAAAAAGTGACTGACGAACACAGGAGGCCAAAATGAAGCAAAAGAATCACAAGGAGAGCCTATGGAAGAAGCCTTCTGTAAAACACGAGGGAGCCCTGAGCCACATTAGATTATTTACCTCTTTTTTTCCTCTTTAATTCTCTTATAGAAGACAATATTTCTATCCCCCCTCTTCTGAGTCTCTACAACATGCAAGCTCTGTGTTGGGATGCAGTCAGGCTGAGAAGTGCAGCTGTGCGTTAGAGCAGCTGAAGCTGGGAGGCACATTCTCAGTGAGTAAAAGCCACACTTCCATCAATGACACACAAAAACTGCATTCCCAAACCTCACCACACGTGAAACAGATCGCTGGATCAGTCCCATCTCCAGCCCTGCTCACTGCTGTGCAGGCCTGTTGGCAGTACAGCTCTGGGACACAGCTGGGACACAAGGGACACTCTTCCCATGGTCTCACAAAGGCCCCAGGCTCAGTGTTTGTCACATTCTGCACAAGCCTGGGGAAAAACCTCGAGCCCATCACCTTCACTCTTCCAGGTGCTGTCAGGTGGTTGGAGAAGGGCAAAGCTTCCTTCCACCTGCAGGAGCAGCCAAATCTCTTTGGGAGAGCAATCCCATCTCCACAGGCACCTCCTGCCTCTGGATTCTGTGTATCCTTCCTTCCAGCAGTGAAATACCTGCAGGGGACACAAACAGCAATTACCTCTTCTGCAGGAAAAGCCCATCCTGCCCCTCCAAACCAACCTGTCCCTTGCTCATGTATGGTACACGCTCATGGTTTAGCTACTGTTACTATTTCCATTAGAGATTACCAATGTTTCCAATAGAGATGGGCTGGAGACAAACCAGGATTTAATTATTAATTATATTTTGACCTGCATGCCCAGATGGGTAGGAAAAATGTTCACTCGAGAGTTTTTCCTTAACTCCAGCAGACCCTGGATTTTCCACTGAATGTTTTCATTTTCGGCTGCAATCACCAGAAATAACATTAATGACTTTCAGTGCAGGGCAGAAATAATTAGAGGCAGAGCAAGTGTGCAGCTTACATGCTTATGCTAAGAAAAAACTGAGAAAAATCATGGCAAAGCTTGATAACCTGAGGGGAGAAAAAAGCAAACAAGCTCAGGGGTGAGATCTAAACCAAATACGAAGCAATCTATATTTTCCATTAAAGCCATTGTGGAACCGGGCATTTTGCAAAGGTCTTGATTGAAAACCACGGCAGAGTTAATGGGTTTGACTCAAATGATCCTCAGCACTTCAATAAGGAACAAGGAGAAAGGAGGCCCACGAAAGCAGAACTTGAAACATTAGTGCAAAACCATACAACAGAAAGGAAACAATTTCAATTGCTCTAGGAAGGACTATAAATTGCCTTGTTCTCAAAACTAGAGGGAGACTCAAGAGTGCAGAATCTCATTAGAATTTCAGCACTGGATTTTTTGTATAAACAGCATATCAGTAAGATTTACCAATATTGTCTCAATATACTGAAAGCTTTATTATTTATTCTTTGACAAGTGGCACTTTTCTAATTCTTTACTTTTAATAAAAACAGTAGAGATGTGTGCTGAATTGAAAGCTAATTAGCACATTCATACCTGTCAAAAATTCAATAACTTTTGTACGCGTATTTTTGGGTTCTTTTATGGTCAGTTTAATTAAATTTGTTGATTAAGGAGGATATAAAAAAATTAATAGCTTAGGCTAGGTTTTTCAAAGGCAATTGCTCTAGTAGTTAGAGCCCATTAAACTAAGGAGGGAATCAGATCAATAATTTCTAGGGCCTTTTTCATGTTACCCTTGAAATTTTAGTATAATCAGGAAAGGACAAAGAGCAGTCATGATCCAACAGAGTTTCCAGGGATCCAGGGACAAAAATATTGTTGAGGTGCTGAGAAACAGGAGTTCAGAGCTGCTGAGGCTGCTGACAGCCTCTCACAGTGGGTGCTCTGTTTCAGAAGCTGGGATTTGAAGAGGTGGCAAAGTGGGTCATAAATGCCACTGAGAGCTGAAAATTAGGAGATGAAAACCACTCCAGAGCACTGAAGTGTGGTGGTCTGATTACAGCAATCAAAATGCTGTCCCATTTTGCTACAGCTTGTCTTGAACAGCAAGGTTAAAGAAAAAAAGCCCAAAAAAGAAAACCCATATGATCCTAAACTGTGAGTATGCATGAATGTTACAGCCCTGCCAGGGACTGCATAGGCAGCTGGCCCCAAAGGTAACGTGGGATTTATCTGGGTTTGTGCTGGCAGCCAAAGCCACTCCTGCTGCTTCAGCAGGCCTTTCCCTCCTGCCCATGCTCTGAATCCCCGTGGGTTTGGCACTGAGCCCTGACTGCTTCCCACCAAACATCTGCACAACCAGTTCCATCCTTGACATCACCCTGAGGTGCCTGAGTGTGTGCACTGGCCTGGCCTGCCTTGGCACATGGCCAGGGGGATAGCAAAGGAACATTTGTCCCCTCATGACCCTGGGCAAGCAGAGTGTGTTCAGAGCACCTGGGCATAGCCTCCTGTGGGAAACCTTCTCCTGGCTGAAGAAAGCTCCAAGGACCACTGCATAAACCTCTGCAGCTGCCCCACAGAGTGCTAACAGCCCCACAAACACACAGTGACAGTGACATTGACAGCTCCATCCAACCAGCCCCCTGGCTCTCTTGGAGCAGCAGAGGACAGGAGAACAAACAGCAGGTGACAAAGGCTGGGTCCTGCCCACCTTGAGCCCAAGTGACTCCAAAGTGCTGCTGCCAGACACGAGTCCTCTCCTCCTCCTGCCAGCTGACTCTGCAAGCTCATCCCAGTTCATCTGGGAGCTGCTGTGCTCATGAACTGGGGAGGGCTTCAACAAGGAATCAAGTGGGAGATGTTAAAGGCACAAGACAGCAAACAAACAAACCCACAAAGAAAAGAAACAAACCTGAGTACCAATAGCAGTGCCCAGTGCAGATTAAAAACACAAACAAACAAAATAACTTCATGTGGTTTAAATCCTAATCCTCGGGGATGAGTTGAGCACCAAGGTGCACAGGCCTTGTTTATTATCCTGTGAGCTGAAAACTGAAATAAAGTCTTACAGCAAATAATTAGGACAAGATTTAGTGATATGGAGTGTTCACTGCCAGCCTTTTAAAACCTGATCTACCTGCCCCTGTTGCTGAGGAGGTTTGTGCAATACCCAGGTTCCACAGCTCCTTCTTCAGCAGAGAAAGCCACTGCTGTTCCACCCCTGCTTTTTATTACACTCTTCCATTTCTTTAAGCAGCATCATATAAAGCCTATTTTCAAGAGTGAAATAAATAATGGGATTGAGATAAACTCTGTGCAAGGGGAGGTACTGGGCAGTGCTTCTGAGTGCCACAGTCTGGGAGAATCCATGGAGGCATTTCCATTCACATACCAGAAAGCACAGAGGGCATCAGCAGTTGCTGTAATCCCCTCTCCCACAATGACATCACTGCTGTCCTCTGTGCTCTCCCCTGCTCACACTGCCTCCCTTCCCTTCCCTTCCCTTCCCTTCCCTTCCCTTCCCTTCCCTTCCCTTCCCTTCCCTTCCCTTCCCTTCCCTTCCCTTCCCTTCCCTTCCCTTCCCTTCCCTTCCCAGCTGGAAATGTTCCATCACACTTAGGTGCACACCAAGCAGGGATGTTTTCCATTTTGTACTTTAGGAATTTTTGCAGGCTTAACAGTTTTAAAACAGACATGAAGCTGCTCTTTGTGTTTTTTCTTCAGCTGTGAAAAGTCTTTAAATGCCCCAATATGCACCATGTGACCCTGAGCTCAGTCCTTTAGTGGTACAGGCCCTTAAATGTGAACTCAACAGACACTTTAGGTGAGGTGTCAGCAGTGCAGAGGCAACAAACTGACATAAATCCTGAGGAATTTAACTTATTAAAACTTTAATTCCTTCTTTACTCCAGAAGGATCTTTGGAACCTTTGCACCAGCTTTACATGGCTCCTTAAGCTACATCAGCAGGATGTGCAGCAGCTTGCAGCAATTAAGTCACAAGCAAATGCATGTAAAGACAGTGTAAGGACATCTCAAAAAATGGACTTTGCAGAAAATCAATACATTTTCACTGGGGTGCATCACCCAGCATCACCATCAAATGTATTGCACTAAACCAGCTATAGCAAAAGGAATCAAACCCAACCACCACCGGGGAAAGCAATTCTATTCATCATAAACCCACAGGGCCATTTCAAACAGCTTTTCCCAAACAGCTTCCACACTCCTTGGAGTCCCATTTGGATCTCAGCTCTGTCACTCTGCACTTCCATCTCTGTATACTCAAAATAATAAGAAGAAAATTCTAATTCCTGGGGGGAAAAGGGGATTTTTGTTTCACCCAGGCTGTGAGTAGCATTATCCCAACCTGAGGTGAAAACACCAATGAATCAACATTTCCTTAACTGACTTCACTGTAGTCCTGGTATTGCACTGACCCCTGAGGAAGGGAACCTTTTTCACTGGCTTCAGCAGCAGCAGCACAGGAGCACCTCTTGGTGTCTCTCATGAAGTGGAGAGAGACTTCCTGCAGGTTTTCAAGCACAGAGTTGAGGTCTGCCTTTAAGAGCAACAATTACATATGGATGAGTATTTCTTCCTGAGGCACACAGCATTTTACAATGGAACTTAATGAAGTAGCTCCAAGGTATTTCCTGCAACATATTTCAATAAAAGAAAACATAAACCACTAAAGTGTCTCATGTAAGCATTGAGGATCTAAGGAATTAAGCAAACAATGAATGCATGAAGCTATTAACCATCCTGGAGAATTAAAATCTGCCCCGACGTGATGAACCAAAAGCAGCAAGTCATTTCAAGTCTGCAGGATTGATTTTATACATGTGACTGAAATATAATCACAGAAACATCAAACTGTGCTGTAACTAGAGAAACCTAGCCTAGACTTCTAGACCATGAGCACACCTCTGCAACAGCTTTTATTTGGTCCATTTGTTACCTCCTGGCAATGGTTTGAGCCAGGGTGGTTGTAATGTGGTAGTTACCCCCAGGTAAAGGCACAGCATAGTGAAATTTGCGATTTTTTAGTTTTATTTCATTGCAATATTCGACTGTACTGGAAATATTAGGAGGATCAGCATGACTGAATAAAATTTTGCTCAAGCACAGCTTATTGCATAAGAGCAGTAGCAAGCAAAGAGCCCTGATACCAGACTAAAGTGGGTGCAGGTTATCTCTGGGTGTCAGGTATTTAATGGGAAAAGTTATAATAGGAAAGGCTTAGAAAATTTAAAACATTTTCTCTCTGAAACAGGTCACTGGAATGTTCTCTGCTTAAAGCAGCTGCAACACTGATACTGTGAGATGAAATAAAACACAAAAGGGATAAAAGAATTACCAAATATTTAAAGAACACACAAAAAGCCCAAGGAGCAGAAATGAGAACAAGGAGAGGCATTTTTTCCACTCACTGAAGTGTCCAACCCTTTAAGGAAGCCCTTCCGGTGTCCTTTTGCATGTCCCTGGCTTTGTGTGTCCCCATCACTTCATCTTCCATTGGCATCATCATTACCTTATTAGCACCAAGGTGTCGCTGTCAGTCAGCAGCTGAGACCTTTGGGATCTCTGAAGACAGTCACTTGGCCATCAGATAATTCCAAAACATCATTACCATAACATTTACCAGTTTGAGCTTTGGTTGGGTTTTTATTTAGTTTTTACCAATATGTTCAGCTCCTGAGCTATGTTCATTTTACTGCTAATGGTATCACACAGTGCCTGTGCACTCCCTACACAATGAACACCATTTTGTGTCTGCATGGAGAGGCCCAAGAGCTGCTGCACACGTGGTAATTAAACACCATGGTAAGGAGATGTGCAGCTTCTCAGGGCTGTGTGCAAAGCACAGCTCACTGGCAGCTTCTAGGAGGTGAACCATAACAAGCTGAATTTTAAAGTAAACTGAGATGTATTTTTTCTCTTAATGGAAGTTCTTTCTGAATGACCAGTTTAAGCATTTTTCAACCCCTCCTACTGAACACAAGACAGATGTACCTGAACAGGTGAAAACCTGGGCAACCTCTGGAGTTTAATGAGCCCCTCTGTATCCTCAGTGCCCGTGAAAGCTCAGTAGGGATGGAGACAAATTGTTATTTGGAATCAGCCCTGAGCTGTGTCCTGTCTCTCAGAGCACTGACAGAAGCAGCTTTAGCCCAAATCCATAACTGAGCACACCAAAGCCACCTTGCTTGAGCAATGTGACACCAGCACAAATCAAGGCACTGCTGCACATCAGCACCCAGGGACACAGGACAGAGCTGGGACCTGGTGTGAGGCCTTGGAAACTTTCCCCTGGTGAAAGAAGTGAGGGGCTGGACCCTCAGTGTGACACAGACAGAGCTGGCTGTTAATTCCCTTACACCACCTGATTTCTCATGGATTTTACTGCCAAGTCCCACCAACACAGGATCCCAGAGATTGCACAGCTCACTACCAGCTGCAGACTGCACCAGGAGATGATCAGGACTGGGACATCATCAGGATGTGGCTCAAAGTTCTCTGTTTCTGTCCAGAGAGGCCAAACTTTAGGGGTGTGAATGTGCATCCAAGAAGCACAACATGCAAAGTGAGGCAGCTGCTATAGTAAAGGCTTCAAACATTTCCATCTGTGATAGCACAGCCTTATATCCAATTTTATTCATTCTGGTTTTAACAAATCTGCCTAGCTCAAGCTGAGACATTTTGAACTAAATCTACCTCGGAGTCCCCTCCTCTCTCTATCAGACAGAAAGAGGAACAATCACAATTACAAATACAAATTTGCAATAATATCAACACCAGTCTGTGGGTGAGGTTTTAGTGTTGGCCTGTACATCAGGAGATGGGGTTTGACTGCAACAGCTCAGGGATGGCCATAGTGAACAGCAGAGTAAAGGGTGACTTACACTTCTCTACTGAGAATGTGTCTGACACCAGAGTGAACAAGGGCTGCTGAAACAAATACTTAACTCAGCACATGAGGAAAACCCATGTCCTGTAGTCAACAGGACTGGGTTCTGCCTAGGAGTCAGCAAAGAATAAAAGGCACCCCAGAATGGGAGCCAGCCACTCAGCCTGACAAGAGAAGTTTTGCATGACAAGGGAAAAATAAGGGAAATTAGGATGGAAAGTAAGTACAGAAAGACAATATTTTCTTAGCATAGAACATTCCAGTATTAGTGCATATTTTATAAGCACACAGCAGCATTTCATTGTTACAACTGTCCACCTATAAACAAAACCCATGAGGAGCAAACAGTGTAAGAAGACAGATAAATTAACGTTTGCCCCTGAAATCACACACCCTCAGCTGGAAGGGAAGATTTCAGCACACCCACGTGCTGCTAACAACAAGCCCTTTTGCTGCCTGATAACACATCCCCAAACCCCTCTGCCTTGGAGGGCAGGAATGGGAGCAGGAAACTGCCTGTAAGTCTCAGGCTGTGATCACCTTGCCCACAGCAGCTCTTTTCACACTCTATAAACCAGGGCTCCTGGCTGTGTAGCACAAACCTTCCCCCAGCCCTCTCCTACACTGAGTGCATGGTAATTCCAGTATTCCCATTCCCTGGGAACAGAATGTCACTGCTCATACATGTCAGGGGTTTGGGCCAACACACACTTGAAGCTTTAGCCTGCAGAAACAGGTAGTACACAAACCCAGCCCTTGGCCAAATCTTCCACACTGAGCCAATCTGACAGGGGAACCACTGGTGCAGAATGAATGCAAATCAGGGTGCCAGTTTATTTTGCAGTCAGTTCTGCACATAACTAGAATCTAATCCAGTTATGGTAAACAGTGAAAATCTTCATGTAAGGGTAAAACATATGTAAATTGCCATTGTGATTTCTTAAACTAAACTTGGATCCAGCAAACGCATCTCGCTTCATTATTCTCTGTACAGAAAATTCAGTTGCCAAGAGAAAATTAAAAATAATAATAATACCAGGAACACATATTCCTCAAATGCATTCTGCATCTTGAAAAATAAGGAATTTAAGAATTTAAAATTGTCTCCAAGTTTGGACGTTTTTAAATTTCACAGCACTTTAACAGCAACTCACTGTTTTGTTAGAGAAAATGAGATGATGCCTAGAAATATAAAGGATTCCAAAAGCATAGCAAGGACAATACAGTGTTAGCTCCTGAGCCTCTTCTTGCAGAACAGAAACTTGTTTTTCTATTATAACCCTGTTACACAGAAAACAAAAACCGATTTGTGAAACCCTTGCTAATGTGTGTGCCTACTGAGCCACTGCCTTTGTCTGATGTATTTTTCTGTATTGCTCTCATTTCACACTTCCTCAGTTCTTTGCCCAAAACCTGCAGAAGCCAAACCACAGATTTTCAACAGTTCTACCTGTGGCCCTCAGGCTCCTCCTCCTGTCATCATCTGTTTTAGGATCCTGCACCGGACACTGTCACACAAAGCAAATTATGAACATTTAGTTAAAACTCAAGAAACTGAGAAATGACTCTGACCATGACAGTGCAGGATATGCAGAACAAATGACAACACTCACCTTCTGTGGCTGTGGGTCCATCAGCAGCAGGACACACGTTCATGAGAAGTGCCCCCCAGCACCATATTTGTGACCATCACCTTGTGGACTGCAGGGATGGCTCCCTGCTTGTGCAGCAATCCTCACTGGCTTCCAACAGCCACAAATTGAAAGGTTACAGGGCTTAAAGCATTTCCCAGTTATGATTTGTCTGTCAGGCAGCACCAGCTGGGCAATCACTTTTAGCCATAAATGCTCCTGAGACTGAGAAGTTCACGGCCAAAGCCACAACCACGTGGCATCAACTGATGTCCAAATGCCACCTGGGCACGCTGCTCCCTCTAACCCCAGCAGTGCTTCACACTGCAAGGTGCTCACCAGCACCTCCAGGGTAAATAACACCTGCTGAGGGCAGCTAGGATGGCTCCCAAAGGCTCCCTCCAGTCAGCTGGAGATCTGTGGCCTCCTCTGAGCCTCCAGCACTCCCTGATTCCATCCCCGTTCCATGGAACACTCTCAAAATCACTTTAGACTGGATGCTGACATCACTTAGCAGCAATAAAAAAGAAAAGTGCCACAGAGTTGAATCCCATTTTGCTCAGCACACATTTCTAAACTATTACCAGTGTGAAATGAAATCTAATGTCTCCCTTAGCAATCCCATCTTCTTTGTCCTTTTATATCTCTAAGAGCGTTGTGATACACTAAATCCATTTGGACACACTAGTGCACGGGTCACACCACACATTGTAAGAAGAGTTTTCCAAATGTACACAGCCACTGCAGCAGCTGCTTTTCAGCCATCCCACTCTCACATAAAAATCCACTAATATAAGCAGAAGGAGACAATGCAAACACCTCAGTGTGCTGCTTTGGGCTGGGGCAGCTCCCCTGTCTTCCCCAGCAGCTGGTATGGGGGTGTGATTTGGATTTGTGCTGGAAACAGTGCTGAGAATCTGGGGATGTTTTCAGTGTTGCTGGGCAGTGCTCACACAGAGCCAGGGCCTTGTCTGCTCTCCTGTAACCCACCTCCTTCTCCTTAGGTTGACTCTCGTGCTGTACAAAACAGAAAATGGGATTGAATCACTGCAGTTCCATCTGATGCCCTCTTCAGGGATGGGAACTCTGCAGTGGCACAAACACTGAACAGAAAGTGGGACCTGCTGGGATCCAAATGCCTCTTGGCTTGCACGGGAAGAACAGGGCAGCTGCTGTGGGGCTGTGCTGTCAGAGGTGCATCCTCCAAGTCCTGTCAAACGCTCCCTGATACTCAGCCTTCCTTTCCTGCTGCTGGTGATGCCACCTCTTTCTCCCAAACCACATCTCCTCTTCCCCAGCCCTGGAAGTTTGCTGGAACAGTGCATACAAGGCAGGTGACTGATGTGCAGAGCCTAGGAAGTGATGGATGTGCAGGGCAAGTGAGGATACAGCGTGCCCCAAGGAGGAGTTTGGGGGAGGATTTCTGCACTGTCAATTACTGAGAATAGATGTAGCTTACAGAGCTTGGGAGGAAAGCTCATCTGATTGCTCTTGGCCAAATTTAGATGATGGCCAGTCAACAAAATGCGATGCCCAAGAGACTGTGAAACTAAACCCTCTGGAAACATGTCCAAAGAACAAACCAAGTGTGAGGCAACGCTGCACCAATAAATCAACGGAGCCCTCAGCAGTAACAGTCAGATTTGCACATAACGAGGCTGTTTGAGCCTCTGAGTGCCCTGTCAGAGCTGTTCCATCACAATACACACAACTGCTGGCATTAAACAAAGCACAGTCAGCTGCTAGTTTCTCTCAAGTTTAATAAAGGCTATTACTTCCTGCAGTCTCTCTAGGTAGCTGCCTGGTGCAATGTCTTGTTGGATTGCATTTTTAACTCCTCACTATTATTTCTGGAGTTCCAAAAATGTCACAAAGATGGGATCTGGCACAGGGAGCCTTTGACGCAGCTCATCAGAATTACAGGGTGATGGTTACAAACTAAAAACTCCTCAACAAAAATAAAACACTGTTGGAAGGGAAGCTTGCTAAATATCTGCACTGCTGATTTTGCTCAGTCAGTAAGGATGGTGTATGAAACATGGAAGTATAAAAAATACCAAAATAAAAGCTAAAGGTGAATGCTACTTAAAATATATCTCTATTCTACAGAGAACAACAGGGAATAGATTATTGATTACAAGGCAGTTAACTATTTCATGGAAAGATATGTGCACAGGTTTTCTCCATCTGACTTTCAGACAGAGCATGTCAATCAGTGCTGGAGCAGAACACAAAGCTTTTGCTGGCATTAAACAGCATCTTATGGTGTGGAGCAAGGTAACATTTGGCAAGAATAACATTATCACAATTTGTCCTCTCATTCATGTTCAAAGTTCAGCAGAATCCTGCAGGAAATTGTACTTCCACCATTTTGTTTTCCACCTGTAACATAAAACTGTTGCTTGAATGAAAGCACTGAACCCTGCTGCCCAAAAACACTTTGGATGGGGAAATGGATAACTTCAAAACTTTGTACTGAGTTTCTCCCAGTTTTAAAATCACCTGGCAAAAGGCCTGTCTCAAGCAAAGAGAATTCCCCCACCAAGGCAGGAAATGGAACAGACTGGCCCATCTGGCACTGAACACCAGAAGCAGGAACAGTCGGGGTGAAGCTCTGCCCACAAGGGCAGCTCCCAGCCACAGAGCTCAGAAAGCAACAGCCCACACCCCACTCACACTCTGCAGAGGCTCCATCTCAGGCAGGGGAGCTCCCTCTGCCCATTTCTCATCCTGCACTTCCCCTTTCATTCTCCATATCCCAGGTGACAAGAGAGCTTTTCTCTTTCCCGAGATGGATTTCCTTTTCCCATTATTTTCTTTAAACAAACAACAAAATCAAGAAAATTAAAGTCAGTACCAAAAAGAGAAAAAGAATTCTTGTTTTCTAGCCCAAACACAGATTGTAGAATGAAAAGTAAATGTTTGTTCCTAATTTTCCCTGATTAGACTTGAGATACTGGTATTAATAACCACTGCAATCTGCAGTTAGTTCCTTGGAAGGAAATTTCACACAGAAGTCATTCATCTTTCTTTAGTTTTTCTGTTTCCACAGGCACTGAAAGCAGCACAAAAAGGACTCCTTGGGTGAGAAACAGATGGGTGGAAGGACAGGTAGAAGGTGCCTTTCTGCAGTGCAGGTATGAGGTTCATTTGTGCACAGGTTCTCTCCCTTTCCTGGCCACATTTGCAGGAGACAGACGTTCCAGCTTCATGTATGGATTTCTGCACATGTATAATCTGGGTGAAAACCTCTTGTCACCATTTATATATTAATAACATCCCTACTGCAAACAAAGGTGAAAAGCTCTTAGATGGAAAAATATTGTTCCTCTGGGTACAAAAGTCAGGCCAGCACTAAAAGCCCTGGGTTTTGATGTTTCCCCCCAGTCAAGGCTGTGTTTGTGTCTCTCAGTTGAGGTGTATGGCAGACAAGCATTTCATGTCATCTACAGGCTGTGTATGTTATAACAGCATCCTAATGCCAAAATTAAATTTATTTTGTGAGACACTGCTTCTTAAAGTGCCTTTTGCACATAAATGTGAAGGGAGACTCTTAGCATGGCTGTTAGGCCATCATAAAGGATGATGCCACATCCTGTGGCAGTACAATTCCCTTTTCACCCACAAACCATGCTCATGACACACATATAGTGCAGTAAAAGTGATGCACATAAGAGGAATGGATCACATTAATCTGTGCAATTGAATCAGAGAACAATGCAACTCCAGAGAATTTGCAATTCAGGGAGCCTCAGAAGATTTGGAAAGGTCCTGTTGCTGCCCATACCTCTGGCTGTTTGGTTTATAATTTACAGCAGACATGTTTTCTATAAACTAGCAAACATGAGACAAAATGTAGTTGTTGGGCTCGATTTTTTTCCCTAAATAAGTCCTTATATCCTTATCATTAGAAAGCCTGTGCTCTCACCTTTTTTTTTACCACACCATATTGACATACAGCTGTTGAAATGGGAACAAAAATCCCATTGTTGTCGGCCATGATTTGTACTTCCATGACAAGCACTCGTCTGCTGAGGTAAGACAGAACTGGGGACTGAATTCAGTAACATTAACGATTTTTCTTACAAAAGAAATTACTCTTCTGGACCAGAGAATACTCTATTAAAGCTGGAAATGCTGGGGGAAAAATTAGAATGACAACGTGCTCCATGCTGTTGGAATCTGCCTTGTCCCACACTTATAATTGCAATGCAGTGTTTTGGTCTGTACACAAATGTTGACAACTTTGTTTTTCTCTAATCTGAATAATTTCACATCGATCTGAAGCAGCAATATCCTCGTGGGAATTGGCTTAAAGCAATGAAGGGAGCTTTTACCAAATGCTCTCCAAGAAAAGCTGATGTTTTGAGGATAACTGGGAGACAGGCACAGCACTGAACCAGATATTCCAGGTTCCACATGGTGCAGTCTACAGAGACACAGCAGATGTTTAGCACTACTGTTGATACCCTTGTGCCCATGGGGAATTTTGCCATTTATTTGGAAAACAGTTTATTAAAAACGTCAAAAACCCCAGCACATCAGCAGCTTTTGGATTGTTACAGCAAATGTACAACCTGAAATGTTGGAGAATATCAGATTTCTCATTTAAAAAGAAGAGCTTAAAAAGCATTCAAACAGTTCAGCTTTAAAAAGCACAGTCTTTGTTATCTAAAATAGACTGGGCTGCTGCAGCCCAACTATTTCTGAATAAAAGCAGGTCATTATTAAAAAAAAAAGGGATTTGTAACAGCAGCCACATTACAAAAGAGACTGTCAGATACAAGCATCCATAGGAATTATGTGTGTGAACTTGCATGATCAAGAATAACTCCCACAGGATAAGGTGAGGAATATGCGGTTGGACTTTTTATGCTTTTTCTTCTGCATGAAGACATTAACTCTGAATTTTGAAAGTATGAACTTTTCAGCAGGCTAAAGGTACCTACAGTTTTTACAAGTCACTGGAATTGGGTGTTCTTGAGTCTTCAGGCATCTTTTAAACAGACCAAAGCAAATGACTGGCACTGCAAATGGGTCTCCAGTGCCACCGGAACACAAAGATAACAGCAGTGGCTCTGGCAGTGGCAGCCACCAGGCAGCAGTGACCCTGGTTCCAGTGCCAGCAGCCAGAGCCATGTTCTGTACACACCTCCCACCTGCTGCCTCTCTCTCCCTGCTCTGGAAGCTCACTGCTGTTTGCTATGATCCCTTAGCCCAGCCCAGCTCCATGGAGCACCAGGCTGGGAGGGAAGTTCAGAGAATCCCCCCTGGGGAAGAGAGGAGGAGCAAGGACCCTGCTGCTGTTCATTGTTGTGCTGTTCTGAGTACAAACTCACCTGCCCTGGGTACCTGTGGTGCCTCTCAGCCCCTGACACCCTTAACAGCCCTGGGTGCTGTGGCTGGCACACATCTCTGCATGGGCTGGACACCACTGCACTGCTTTAAACATGATATGCTGGGAACCGGAGCAGGGATCTCCAGTGGCCTTTAGCTGTTAACCTCAGGAAGCAGCTTGAAAAATATTATTATTCTCGTTGGTAACAGTTTCCAAAAGGATGACTCCCAGGAATGCAAGAGCTCATTGACTTCACACATGCACATCTTTCTCTGAGGTTAAATGGGAATGGTTTGTGAGCGCACAGTTGAGAGCAGAATTACCTAATGAAGTGCACTTGCCTGAGCACAGCCAGCTCACACAGAGCTTTCTTGCAAACACAAAAAGATGCTTTTAATGTGAAAACCTGCTTTTGTTCCCAGCTTGGGAATGTTGATGGGAAATTGTGCTTCTAGGCTCTGGGACACGTGTATGCATAAATGCACAGAGCTCTGTTAGCATTTGCATCATTGTGGTCTCCAGAGGGAAAAGGTCTGAAAAACAAACCTGTTTTTACACAAGGACAGAAATGAAATTATCCAAGTTTGGGCACATTAGTAACAGTGACAGCCAAACAGACTTACCCAGTTAAACCCACTCTGCTGAGAGGCTCCCCGTGGAACAAGGCACAAAAGCCAAAAGGAGGCATCTCCAAGGCAGAGCTGGGCACTGAATCTCTCCACTCTGGTGATGAGAAAAGAGGGCATTAGGCTACAGCATGGAGGGGGGAGCTGCAGAGAAAAGGGGATGATAAAGCCATGGGCAGTGTAATGTCTGGGGTAGCTAATGTGATGATAAGACCATTTATTCTCACACCATCATTCCACATCATATGAAGACATTTAATAAGAATTCCTCTGAAAATCTCAACTGAAATTCCAGGTGTGACTCTTTTGACTTAGCCAGTAATTTTTCCAACCACCTCTAAGAGCAAGGCAGACAGTATTTTTATGTTTTCATTAGATCTATGGAGTATCTTTCTGTGTACAGTGCAAGCTCCCTTTGCTCTCTTCCTTTCTCTTCTGCTCATAGGTGGGACTTCACTGGAATATCCATCATGGATAGAAGTTAATCCCCTTCCTAAGAACCTCTGTTAGCTCAATGTGCTCACCTCTTACACAAAAGAGCCCCCAAGTGTACAGAAGAGAAAACTGAAGAGAGACAACCACAGCTGGCCTGGAGATAAGATTTATGGTCTGCAACAAATCTTTCACATGATGCTCAATTGCACATTAAGAGAAGGAAGAATTAAGAAAGAAAAACATTTGTGTGCTTCTCATCTTCTGGGAGCCTGACTCCCAGACTGACTGACAGTTCCCCAGAAATGCATCTCAAGAGCTTAGTGAACCCCTAAGACCTGCTCTCCTGCCTTCCTGCACAACACGAGCCATGGAATTTCACCCAGGCATCGCTGTCTCCACACAGAACATGGTCTCACTAACAAAATCCAACATTTCTGGCTGGATAAATGCCAGCCCCCACCTTGAAAGTGTAATCAGACTGGATTGCCTACCAACACCCAGAATATAAGCTGGGAAAGATCCTGCTAAGCAATGCTTACCATTTTAGATTTGTATTTCTGGAGTTTTTCCATCTCTTATTGAGCTCTTGAGAACATGTAAGACACCAGCATTATCTTCTGCATCTTTTCCCACTATGCAACAACAAAAAAATTGTATTAGCACCACTGTAATGAACTGGTACAAACCAGAAGATTCCTACATGATTGTCTATGCTCAAAACATGAGGCAGTGAAATACAAAGACAAAAGAGACATCAAGTCAGTATTATTACTGGATTAAAAAAAAAGCAAGCAAGCCCTTCCAACCTGTTTGTTAAGCAATGCTGTTTGGGAATACTCTCCTTGCTATTTTATTTGCTTCCCCGTTGGGAGGAAGGTGGAATGCATGTGTTGATAAGACTAAAATTTCCTTCTAGAAGGGCTGTTTGACTTCTAAGTAACTCTGAAACACAAATAACTTCGCTTGATTTGCATACAAACTACTCTGATGAGCCACACGCCTTCCCCTGGCAATAGCTGAAGCAACACAGGCTGTGACTGAAGCTCCTCAGCTGTCCTGCTCCTTTCCCCTGCTCAGGCACTTCACATCCTGCAGGGAATGTGGCAACTATTACTCACCATCAGGTTGGGCAGAAAATTTAGTAACTTTCAACTCTTTAAATGTCCAGTCCCAGCTTCTTAACATTTTGCTTCAGCAAAGTACTTCAGTGTTGATGACAGTGAGGGGAGCTGGTGGTGTTTGTTCTATGCTTTCTTTCAGTTATTCTGTGAAGTTAAAAAAGGAAAAATGTTTATTGGTGCACAGTCAGTTTCCATCTAAAAGCTGAATCTGATTGCATTTTGGTTTCACTTGGGATAGATCTCTGACAGAAAATGCATCTTTGTTTTTAATTAATCCATTCAGGGACCCTAACTCTGCACAGAAGCTCACACTTTTTATGTAATTACTTCTAAAGGCCTTTTTCAGCACAGCATGGCTGTCTCTTCAGATTACTCATTATGTTTCTTTTCCTTTCTTAGTCTTTGTTGGCAGAATGTCAGCTTTAAGTGGTGAATTCTGTAGGCAAGGCTGCCTGTTCCTGGGAACCCCCTCTGCAGAGGGAACTCAAGAGTTTCCCTCTCTCCTCAGAGAGGATCTGTCCAAGCCAGACAGGGTTCCCAGCTCAGTGCACAGGCACAGAGCCTCTCCATCCTTCCTCCTGCTGCTGAGAGCTGTGTGATTGCAGGCACAAGAGGCAAAGGTGTGCCAAGAGCATTCCCTCAACACCACAAGTGTAAAAAGAACGAGCACAAGTCTCTGGTGCATCAGCTGTGACACTCAGGAACCACTCTGTTTAATATTTAATCCTAAGGCTCCTTTAGCAGCTTGTTCAATTATGGGAAGGAAGGAAGGAAGGAAGGAAGGAAGGAAGGAAGGAAGGAAGGAAGGAAGGAAGGAAGGAAGGAAGGAAGGAAGGAAGGAAGGAAGGAAGGAAGGAAGGAAGGAAGGAAGGAAGGAAGGAAGGAAGGAAGGAAGGAAGGAAGGAAGGAAGGAAGGAAGGAAGGAAGGAAGGAAGGAAGGAAGGAAGGAAGGAAGGAAGGAAGGAAGGAAGGAAGGAAGGAAGGAAGGAAGGAAGGAAGGAAGGAAGGAAGGAAGGAAGGAAGGAAGGAAGGAAGGAAGGAAGGAAGGAAGGAAGGAAGGAAGGAAGGAAGGAAGGAAGGAAGGAAGGAAGGAAGGAAGGAAGGAAGGAAGGAAGGAAGGAAGGAAGGAAGGAAGGAAGGAAGGAAGGAAGGAAGGAAGGAAGGAAGGAAGGAAGGAAGGAAGGAAGGAAGGAAGGAAGGAAGGAAGGAAGGAAGGAAGGAAGGAAGGAAGGAAGGAAGGAAGGAAGGAAGGAAGGAAGGAAGAAAGGAAGAAAGGAAGAAAGAAAGAAAGAAAGAAAGAAAGAAAGAAAGAAAGAAAGAAAGAAAGAAAGAAAGAAAGAAAGAAAGAAAGAAAGAAAGAAAGAAAGAAAGAAAGAAAGAAAGAAAGAAAGAAAGAAAGAAAGAAAGAAAGAAAGAAAGAAAGAAAGAAAGAAAGAAAGAAAGAAAGAAAGAAAGAAAGAAAGAAAGAAAGAAAGAAAGAAAGAAAGAAAGAAAGAAAGAAAGAAAGAAAGAAAGAAAGAAAGAAAGAGATACAATTAGACTAGAGTTCCCATCACCACCACCATTCATCACCAGCCTTGAGAAATCAAAGCTCTTTATTCTCTCCCACTCATTCCACTCATGTTTAGCACGTCTAAGTCAAACACAGCAGATTCCAAAGGAGTGACTGAGAAATACTTTTCCTTGAGTAGCCCAACAATTCGAGTGCTGCTGTGAATGGAAGGAGCTCTCTTTGCCTGAGCTGAGCTACACTCAAGCACTAAAGCAACACACTCGGCAAGGCAGGGGAAAAGCCTCCCTCATTCTCTGCAGGTTACGACACAAAAGGTACAAGGAAAGGGCTCAGCTCCACACTCCAGGAAAGGCTGCTGATCCCACCAAGGCAGGAGGGGACACCTTTGTGCTGCTCTCAGGGAGCCCGCAGTCTGCAGGGGCAGCTGCTGATCCCAGGTTGCTCCTGGTGGATCAGGACTGCAATGTGCTTCCCTGCGGGTGCTTTCACTTCTGCTGTCACAGAGCTCTGCTGCTCTCCCTCGTTTCTCCACCAATCCCCACTGCTGGCTACATCGCCATCTCAGCCCAATGCTCTCTTCCAGCTTTTGCAATATTTAAAAAAAGCTTTTCCAGAGAGCACACCAATCTAAAGCAATGTTACAAAAATAGGCCGGTAGCAATATTTACAGATTTACAGAATAAAATGGCTGTTGTGCCTCTGGGTTAAAATCCAGAGGAGCAATTACTGTCTGGGCTCCTGCATTCCCACTGACCCATCCAAACCCTGCCAGCAGGGATAGAAGGGAACAGCCCAAGGTGGGTAAAAGCTCACTGGAGTGGGTGAAGTGGGCAGCTGTTGGGCACCCCAAGTGCCATCCCCTCCCACCACCATCCTGCCCCAGCCCACAGCAGGAGCACTCCCATTTATTTGATTTCCAGGCATCAGGCTTGCAGTTGTTAACCACTGTCACTGCCTGACTGGACACTGAGCAGTTCCAAAAACACCGGTCTGGTCTGGGGGTGACAATTTTCTGTCAGTGTGACATCTAACATCTTAGGGAATAAATGGTGCCTTGACACATGCCTAAGACTTTTAGATATTAGCACCAACAATTATTTCTGCTTCACTTCTTACACTTTTTGCGAGTTTTAAATATTTAGAGTTCCGCTTGTTCAAAGCTTTATTTTATTTGATTTTTGATATTTGCTTTTTAACTGTCACACCTTCTTTGTCACTGCTTTCAACACTCTGGGGACTCACATTTCTAACTTCCTGAGAAGGCATCAAGGGGTTTGGTGCTGCTTCTGCTGCACAGATTCACTCACACCACAGTAATTTTTTTCTCACCTTCAAACGCCATTGAGATGCCCTGGTTTCTGTGCTCTCCTCCACAATCGCTCACGTTGCCTGACTCTCTTTTTCTAGAATAAAACCCCCAAACAAACCAAACCAAACTAAACCTAAAACCTAATTATTTTGCCCTTTTTTTTTCAGACCCAAGGGACTTTGGCTGTGCAGAATTGGTGACACGTGGGTCCTGAGCTCCCTTTCCATTTCAGGCATGCTGCATTTCTGCTTATTTCACAGAAAACTGTGCACTAGTAGCTGATTTCCTAGCAGTAACCCACCAATTGCACTGATCTGTGGTATATTGCAGTCTGACAGAAGGTCAGCATTCCAGCCTCACCCCCCTTACACCCTCCTGGACACTGAAATGTGGAGGGGTGAGGCTCTGGCCTCGAGGGCTGGCCTGCTCTCCCTGCAGTGCATAAATCAGCCCCAGGCCTGAGGCTCTGTGCCAGCAGCACCCTGTTATCTATGGGCTGCAGACACGGCCCAGGTGCAGGGCGAGGCTGAGAGCAGATGAAGCTGTCCCCACAGACACAGCAACTCTGCAGAGCGAGGCTGCTTCAACAAGAGGGCCTTGGGCACTCAAGGACTGTGCAGCCCAGCTTTGGTGAGGGGTCAGAGCACTGATTTAAAGGTGCTCACTTTGGCAATGTTGTCTGTGTTGGGGGCTCCTGGGCACCACCATCACCCAGACATCACACTGCCCTTCACACACCCGCCCAAACTGCTGCTGGGCTCTAAAGCAACGCAGGGCAGAGGCTCTCACAAACAGCTTGTGATTAAAATAGAAAATAACATCACCTTACATGAAAATATATTTCAGTGCTTGTTTGATATTTTGTTTCTACTCCAATAAAAAGGCAATCATAATCTCTCACAGATTGTTGCTCCCCAAAAAAAGCAGATCACAATATGCACTGACTGCAAATGCCAGATTTAAATATTCAACACAGCTGTACTTGTGGAGAGCTGACAGAGAAAATTCCCCTGCTCTCCCTTCCTCCTCATTCAGCAAATTAGGCAGAGGATTTCAAACATAAATTCAGAAGGTATTTTCATAAACAGAATATTTCAGCAGTTAAGACTGAGGTTTTAAGCAGTTCTGTCTCTCTGCACCTTCTCTTTCTACGCCTTGGTGGAAATGAATCAAACTCTTAAGCTGCTGCAATAATCTTTAAGAGACAAAACAGATGGAAAAAATAATGGGATAAAGTACCCTATGAGCAAGATTTTGGCAACACAAACCCAATGCTTCTGTTCTTTACCTAAATGTTTAGACTTGCAGCAGGCAAAACCAAAATAAAATTGGTTTGGTTTTAAATATGTGGCACATTTTATATAGAGCACACTTTTCACATTAAAAAAAATGTATACTCTGATAGAACAAAATACTTCAATATTATTCACTAGGTTTTGCCAAGAGCCCCCAGAAAGAAAGAAGGCCTTAGGTGCATGTGCAGACATTGCAGTGCCCCAAGGCTGCAGCCACAGAGCCCCAGCCTGAGGCAGAGGGGCCTGAAGGGCTCCTGGTAGAGGGCAGTGCCCAGGGGCTCCCTCCATGGGCAGCTCCCTCCATGGGCAGCTCCCTCCATGGGCAGAGCTCGTGGGGATCCCCCGAGGCCAGGGAATGCACACCATGTCCCTCCTGCATGGAAAAGCAGATCAGGTGGGATCACAGTGGGAAAAACTGCATGGATCAGGCATGGAGCTGCTTGCAAGGAGCCTGGAGCAGCACCAGTTTCTGTTCCTTTTATTACCTGGTCTGCCATTACACTGTCTTCTCTTACCCCAGGGGCCCTGATTTTGCCATCCTAATTCCCCCTTTTTGATATTTATGATATTATTGAACATTTTCTCCATCATCTGCCGCAGCAGCTGCCTGAGTCCTCATTTTTTAATTAACAAGATTTCTCCACTTCTCACACTGTTAATTTGTTATTGCAGCCACAAGTGAGCGTCAGCCTGGACAGCCTGGACATAACTTTCTCTTTGATTTCTGGACGGTTCCTGCAGTTTCCTGTGTCTCTATTCTGTTTGTGCCACTCTGTGGCCACGTGCCTGGGCACTGTTGGGTCTCAGCAGCCTCTCCTGCTGCTGTCTCCAAGCTCACAGTCAGGGCAGGTTAGGTGTGTAACTCTAGGGGGCATTATGAACTTGCAGCGAGCGAGATGGATCCACTTGCTGAAGGAAATGGGACTGAAAAACAGCCAAGTACCACCCAAGCATCCCTGTGCAACCTCAGACCTACAGACTGAAATTTCAGCAGAATGTTTAAAGAGATGCAGCTAATACCTTGAAAGAAAGGCATTTTAGGGAAGCTATTTTGACTAAGAAGCAGGAAAAAAAGAAATCAGAATTAGGGCCATGAAAGCCCATGCTGATATAGAAGTAAAAATGTGTGCATGTTTGCATGTAAAACCATGCAGCTTAAAAGCACACACAGCTTTGGGGGTTTTTGGTTACTTGGTTTTAATCTGTTCCAAGTCATGATCCTCAAATTGGGTTTTCGATAATTGGTTTTAGCTGAGCTATAACGTATTGAATTTAGAACCCTTAAATCTTCTACATCTTACGTTGTTTTTTGGAGATGAGCATTACAATAAATTTCATTTCATACTGTAACAAGTGCAAGACTTGAACTAAATATTTACTGTTAGGAAAAACATAATGCTTTTCTTTTTGAGGCAGAGCAGCTACAACATCTGTAAATGTTTGTCCTTTCTATTTCAGCATTAATAACCACATTTTTATGACCTTGTTCAAGAAACCCACAAGAAGCTGGCCGTTCTATTTCTATCATGTTTGTGCCCTTTACATCATTTCCTACTTCCAGTGACTAATGATGATAGGTAATTACTTAAGAGATGGTAAAAGCTCTTTAACCGCTTTTAAGGGCTACTGAGCTCTGCTGCATTTTGGGAGCATTAACTTCTGTCCCTTTCCATCTTCCTCAGGTCATTCCAAGTTTGTTCAGCCATCATTAGGTACTCAAAGGCTTGAGAGTTTTGTGTTTTTTAAAATTCAGAACTGGGGGTCAGTAACACACTACTTCAAACCATTGTTATTTCAAACACTTCTCTTTTGTGAGGCCACTGCTAACACTGAGACACCAGGAGCCCTCTCTGCTCCCTGTGATGAGCACAGCAGCCCAGGCAGCCCAGGGCCTCTGACCTTTGCTTACCACAGATGCAGATTCTCTCTCTCTCCTGCAGCACCAAACTGGCACATCATTAACAGAAGACTGGGGGGAAAATTCAAACCTTAAAACTTTAAGGGGTTGGTCTCATTAATGTCCTTACACTGCATTTACGTTTTCTCCCGAGTTACACAAGCAGGAGAAATTCCCCATCAGAGAGGGCAGAAATGAGGGATGAAATTCCCAGCTGAACACTCACAGGAGTCAGTGACCCTCTCCACACTTCCCTTGCACTTGGTGTAAGCTGCACTTGAACCACAGTAAGTGCTGGCCTAATTACTGCAGCTCCACTGTACAACACCAGCAGCTCTGCTGCTGCTTTCCCAGTTCTAACAGCTGTTTGCCTCTATGGAAATGCCTATGAGGAGCTGTGGCTAAAGAAACAAAATTGACTAAAAAAAATTTACTGCAGCACAAATTAGCAAAGACTATATCTAGAAACAAATAATTCATTTTTATGATTGCTGCTAAAATAAACTCTTGCATTTTGCATGAGACTGTTAAATTGGAAATAATAAACAAATAAAGTCAGTGTGATTTCTTCAGCTTTAGGACCAAACAGCCCTCCTGGTATATGGCTATAGTTACACGTGATTAAGTTGTACATTTCTCATCTGATGCAAAGAGCTGCACACAGATTACTGGACACAGCACAGATGATCTCTGGTTAAGTGTGCACAGAAGTGTGATTCACTGCTAAAAATAAATGTTCATAACTGATTTATTACTTAAAATGAAATGGATATGTAATGTAACAAATGGATTCTAAAGCAGAGGTCGTGAAACTTCTGTTTGAAGTGAATATTGTGAGTACCCCTCTCTCTTTCTCACCCTCATGTGTCAGTGTGTGTCCTTGCTGAGAGAGGAGAGAGAGGAGAGAGAGGACAGAGAGGACAGAGAGGAGAGAGAGGAGAGAGAGGAGAGAGAGTGCATCCCTGAGTGGCACTCAGAGGCACTGCCACCTCTTGGACCTTTGCTCAGTGATTCACCATTCAACAAAGAGCTCCTGAAGTTTTCCAATAACACCCTTGCTCCCACAGCCAAGAGAAGCTTGTGGGAAACAAGAAACATTGTGACCTGCTGATGTTCCTGTGCATGGCTCTGCATTGCTCCCAGCACAGGTACCAACCTCCCATTTGTGTGCACTGAACCCCAGTGCCTACTGCAACTCTGCAATTTTAGCTGGGATTGAGAAGGAAATGACAGTGATTTGCCCCATGAGAACCCAAACGTGACCTCCACCTGTCCTTTGTTCAATCATCTCCAGCACATTCAGTAAAATGCTGTTTGGAGGAGATTATGTTCACACACAAAGTGATGCTTATAATCATCACCATACAAAATGGACCCTCTGGGTATTAATTTTTTTTATGTACTAAGCACCTCCTTTGCAATTCCATTGCCATCCAGCATCCCTGTTCCATAAATTCAGTGTTGCTGCATTGTCTTGTACCATGACTCCTTATGATCTGGCAAGTCTAAGCAGACACAGCTGATTGTAGGAGCCATTTGCATTTTCTGCTCTTTTAGAAGATAACAGATACAATCCAAAAACTTTTAAAACAGCACTATCTTTGGACAACTTAATAAATTGTTATGAATTTGTTGCAGTGTGTTGCAACTTCCTGTTTTACTTCCTAGTCACTTCCCAGGTGTGGCAATACCTCTCTCCCTTCCCCCTCGCCCCCTTGCTGAGTGACTTCTGTCAATCAGGCTTGACATTCCAGCAAGGCCTCGTGTAGTTGGTCACTTTCAAAGGATGCCCTTCAGGCCTGGGGGTCATTGGCCTGTCTAGGTGTCCCTCGTCCCCTGGGACCCTGCCCCTCCCACCTGGTTGGTGCTCACCTGTCCCTTCTCCTCCCCCTGTCCCGGAGCTTAAAAGGTCCATCAGGCCATGCGGTCGGTATTCTGTTGGAGCTGTTACTTGAGATTCAGACCTCTGTGACCATGGAATAAACTCTGGATATAAACCCTCCGACAGAATCCGCTCTCTTTTCAGTATTTTTGTTGCTGTTGACCCCCAGGGAGTACTTGTAGTTCTCCTCCCCTGCCATGTCTAAATTCATCAAATTCCCTTTTCAGGGGGCACTGGTTACTCCAGTGCCCTAGGTTGTTACAAAGCAGGCATGGCTTTGTGGGCTCAGCCATTGCTGGTCTCTGCTGCTGCCCAGGGTACTGCTGTGCTGAGGGAAAGGGCACAGGGCTGGCAACGGCGACACGCTGAGGTGGTCTTGGCAGCAGCCTTGGTCTGGTGTCTTCAGCCACACTCATCAGAGGCACTTTCCTGTTACAGACTAGAAGCATATCTTTTAGCGTGGGGTGAGGTTCTATAGGAAGGCTCAGGATTGCCGCTCGACACTGTTCATTTGCATTTGTAAATGCCATTTCCTCTAAAACCTCTTCCCTAGCATTTTATTTTTTAACTTGTATTTCAATAGCTCTAGTTAACCTTTCTACAAATTTCAAAAAAGGCTCTGATGGTAGCTGTTTAATTTTGCTATGGGGCTCGAAAGGCCCTTCAGGTTGAAGGGAAAAGAATGCTTTTTCAGCTGCTTCTTTTACTTTCTCGAGTGTTTCTACAGGAATTGCAGTAGCTTGGATTGAGGGTAAAGACCATTGGTCCTCGCCAGAGAGGTGCTCAATTGTGATAGGCACAGCATTGTTGTCCTTTGCTGTGTTTGGATCAGCATGCAAGCCTTGGAGAGTGTCTTTTAGCAGTTGTTTCCATGCTAATTCCCATAATTTGAATTCCATGGAGGTCATGAGACATGAAAAAAGCTGTTTTAAATCCTGTGGGACTACTACAGTCCTACTCAGTTCAGAATTTAAAAGGCCACGGAAATATGGACTGTGTGGACCATATTCTTTATGAGATTTACAGATCTCTTTAATCAATTGTCGTCCAAAAGAACTCCAATTAGCAGTTGGGGCTTCCCCACCTTGTGCTGCAGGCTGAAACGTTACAGGAGCCAAGGATGAGGTAGGACCCTGTGTTGGGTCTCAGGTTCCCTGCTCTGTATCCCTTGAATTGGAAGCATTGGGATCACAGATACAGGTTTGGGGACAGGCAGTGGGTGTGTCCCCATCGTGGGAACCTGGGGAGGGGGCAGGGACGCAATGGGAACAGGGGGCGGGGACAGAGGGCGAGCAGGGGGCGGGGACAGGGGCAGGCAGGGGGCAGGGACACTGTGGGAACAAGGGGCGGGGTCAAGGGGCAGGCAGGGGGCGGGGACACCTGGGGACGTCATGTCAGCAGACGCCCCCTGGGAGGGGTAGAGGGGCGGAGCTGAGGGTACTGCAGGAAAGGGAGGGGGAAGGGGATGTCACCAGGATCAGGAGGAGAGGGGGATGGGGATGGAATTTTGGAATGCTGAAGAGGATTTTGGGAAGAAGAAGACGAGGTTTGGGAAGATGCCACATGGCATCCACCATCTTGTGGACCCCCTAAAGACTGAGGGCCATTTTGGGCATCACTGCTCTCTGGAAAGCTGACACGTGCTCTGGGTTTCAGAGGAGGGGACACAGGGGATTGGGAAAGGTTCCACGCAGCCTGGCCAGGGCCTTGTGGACAGGGCTTCTCAGGCATTTTAACCAGCTCAGGGAGTCGACATCACAACGAGTGTGCTCTCTTTAAAATACCAAGTTTTGGGGTAAGAGGTTTAGGGGTTTTAGAGCTAGGAGAGGGAGAAACAGGGAGAGCAGAGGTACATGGCTTGACATTTGGCTTTTTCTCCAATTCCTTTTGTTTGAGCAAGGCTGTTCGAATTTGTAAACTCCAGAACACAAATGTAGCTGAGGGTGTGTTCCCAGATTGTCCTAAGGTTATCAATTCATTCTCTACTTTATCCCAAAATTGAATATTGTGGATTTCTTCAGGGGAGATTTGTGGGAAGTGTAGAAAAAGACATCTTATAAACTGTTTGAATTTTCCTTTAGAGAACTTCACATTACCACTGACTAAAATGCTAACAATATGATAATACACTCCTTTTTGTACAATGCTGAGATTCGAACCCATGTTAGGTGTAAAAGGCAAAGTACAAAATCCTGCCTGACCAAAAACAAAGCCAAAATCAGTTACCGATTTCTAAAAAAAACCACAGATAGGAAAGTGATAACGAACAGACAAAAGCTTCACAATGCAGCTGTATATAGCGCTTTTAAAATTCCCGGGCAGCAGCAGCAGGACACGCCCTACCAAGCGAGGCAGACACAAAGCCTCCCCCGCCCAAGAGTGCAGCCCCCCTGCAGTGCGGAGAGAGCAGCCTCTCCCCGCGCCACATGACAAGCCAATACCCAAATCGGCCTGCGCTGCGTGTACAGAGCACCCCCCGCCCCCACGCCGAGAGAGACCCCCCCCCGGCCATGGTGTAGGGAGCCCCCCTCCCTAGCACAGAGAGAGAGAGAGCAGCGTCCCCCGTGGTGAGAGAGCTCCTCCTCCCCCGCCGGTGCGAATTCTAAAAGATGGCAACACACGCCGCAAAAGCTAAAGCCTAGAACGCAATGGTATCCCGTCTGTGGGGCTGCGCAGCTGAAATGCAAAGGCAAAAAAAGGAACAGAACTCACGGCAGAGTCTGGTTTTGAGGTTCTGCTCCACCAAGAGCAGAGATACTCACCCGAAATGGAAGCTGTTGCTGGCCAGGTCCAGGCAGGCAGGTCTCTTCACCGGAACAGGACCCTTCTATGGGCAGGAGAGGCTACCCTGTTCTTACTCTGGAAAATCAGCTCACCAGAAAGGAGCTCACTTTCCAGAGGCGCCGAGCAGTCCACGAAACTTTTTCTGGGATTAATCCCAAAGTCTCTGCTGTGAGCATTGCAACCAAGGCTCTTTCAGCTGGGTGCACGGCTGCCGAAACCTGTCCGAGGTACTGAGATTCCTTCTGGGGCTGCAGAGTCGCTTTGCCCCACATTGGGCGCCAAAATATTGGAATATGAATCCCAATATTACCAGGTAGATTGTGCCTGGGCTAGTCTGACCCTTGCTGCTAGGCCAAAGGTGGCAACTGTGGTATTTCACCTTAGACACACCTTTAGCTGGCTGGATGCTGCAGCTGGGCAGTGAACAAGTCCAAGCTTGTAGAAACTCAGTTTACCTCAGGAGGGAGGGCTTCAGGTGATGGTGAAGAGGAAAAGAGAGCGGATTCTGTCGGAGGGTTTATATCCAGAGTTTTATTCCATGGTCACAGAGGTCTGAATCTCAAGTAACAGCTCCAACAGAATACCGACCGCATGGCCTGATGGACCTTTTAAGCTCCGGGACAGGGGGAGGAGAAGGGACAGGTGAGCACCAACCAGGTGGGAGGGGCAGGGTCCCAGGGGACGAGGGACACCTAGACAGGCCAATGACCCCCAGGCCTGAAGGGCATCCTTTGAAAGTGACCAACTACACGAGGCCTTGCTGGAATGTCAAGCCTGATTGACAGAAGTCACTCAGCAAGGGGGCGAGGGGGAAGGGAGAGAGGTATTGCCACACCTGGGAAGTGACTAGGAAGTAAAACAGGAAGTTGCAACACACTGCAACATGAATTAGCAAAATCCCTGGTTATGTTACACTCTAAATTAGCCTGGGCTTTACATGAGTTTGTAACAGATAAGGAAAGAAAATGAACAAAACTGACCACAAACCAAATATAAGTCTGGGAAGGTTCCATGTGAGACGAAGCTCCAGAAGTGTCCATGCCTGAAATGCAAGGGAGAGAACTTGTGCCCCAAGAATTCTTCCAAAATGCCTTTTTTTTTAAACAATCTCAGAAATAATTATTTTTAAGTACACTGGCAAATCAAGAAAATCATATCATGAAACTGCACAGACAGGAGTTAGATGTACTATATACACTATACATTATTTACTCCTGCAGCCTGAGAAAAGAAATGTAGTTCCTCTTACATATCAGATTTTCAAAGCTGAAAAAGAAGAGAGATCCTTTCCCTGCCTGAAAAAATGTACAAGGGGTACTGCTGAAAACAGAGTTCTCCTCATGCTCTTTGAGTGCTCCAAAATGCACTAGAAGCAGGCACTTTGCAGCAGGCTCCCTAAGCTGACAGGACTAAACCCAGGAAGGGTCACTCACCTCAGTTCCAGGCTGTGATTCCCAGTCCCAGCAGGAGCACTGAGCTCAGTCCCAGCAAAGCCTGGGCCAGCATCAGCTCCAGAGTGCCAGGTCACAGCCATTCCTGAGACACAGCACAGCCCTGAAGCATTCCAGCCTTGCCATCCTGGGTAAAACCAAGCACAGGGAGGAAGGGGAAACAAAGAAGTTTAATGAAGGGTTGAAAAGCCACAGGTTTCTTCTGATATTTGAACTAATCACAATGTAAAATTATCATTTGGTAGGATTTTTAGATTTGCTGCAGTGTCATGGCTCTAGCAGAAAGCATGCATAGGAATGTGTTCTCAAAGTTCTTGGCTAATGGGTTTCTGTATGTCTTTACCATATTTATTTGGATTGAAACAATAATATTAGAACTGCTTCCACAGCCTCTGGGAGCTCCAGCACACAACTTGCACTACAGTAAAACTCTCTCACTACTAAAACAGGAACCCTGGCAATCAGTAGTTATAAAAAAGTGTATTTTCAGAAGGCAAAATAAGCATGTTGATGTTAGTAAACATGACAGCAGGTCAGTCTGGGGACAGGGCAAACACTGAGCTGGATTAAACCACAGTAAATAATCCATATTCCCATCACCTGTCCTGCTAAAATTGGTTAAAGCACTGCTGGAAGTCATCTCTGAGCCAATGGTCTGGTTTACTCTAGAGAAGACAAGGGAGACATAACCACCTGACTGGCAGAGCCCCCAGTGCATGTTCCAGAACCCTCTCCCCACACCGGGCTTGAAGCAGACTTGGATTTGCTGCCTCCTTTCCAAGAACTTGTGGGAAGTGAGAGCAAAGGAGACCTCACCTTACCAAGAGCTGATTCACTCCAGATCTCTGCATCCAGGGGCCCTCTGGAGTTTGCTGGTGCAGCAGTACCCACGGAGAGCTGGAACAGGTCCTGGGGACCATTTCATCCTGAGAAGGAGGATGGAGATCAAGTCAGTATTCAGGGGTTTAACAGAAATGAGAGTACAGAATGGCTGTTTTTCATCCTTTGGTTGGAAGCAAAGAATGCACCAAGTGGATCAGGCCAAACTCAATAGACCCTGTTAAGACTTTTGTCCTAATGACCACTCATGAGTGAGTGTAAGGAAATACATAAATAATGCTGCTGTGGAAAGGTATCTGAGAAAAATATCAAGCACTGCTGCCAAAGTACAGTGAAAGTTTGCAAACCCAAATGAGTTTGATAGAAGACTGCAAGACTGTGAAATAAACTTTACAGCATTTATTCATCATCCCAGTAATCCTCAGAGGCTGTGAATCTTCTGCACACTGGGAGGTTAAGGAGAAGAATAAAATGTTGGTAGTAATATCTGTTTCTTCTACATTTTTATACTATTTTGAATTCATTTTTTTTTTTTAACTTGACTCCACTCTAGTGGAAGGGAAAATAATTAGGAAGAGGAGAAAATCAGCTTAAGTAAAATCAAGACTTGATGGTTAGGTAGCAGCTGGGATTCTGATGGTCTGGTGCACAAACCTACACGGTGCCTTCAGGAGCTCCACAGCGCAAGCACCATCTGCAGCTCTGGAGCGAAAGGAACAGCAGGATGGGAAATAAATGAGAGGGAGCAAAGAGAACTCTTGGTATTAAGAGTTTACCCCCTTTCCTTTCTCTGTTTAATTTTCTAGGGGTGAAGTGACCAAAGAAAAGATAGAAACAGATTGTCATTTATTCTGGCTGGGATTTTTCACAGCTAAACTAAATGTTTATAAAAGGTTATAAAAAACACATTATTGTTGCTGCGTCTGCACCAGCACCACCATCACCTCACTGAACTGCATCCAAGTGCATTTACATTTAAAGAAGCCATCTTTCTTACCCTGGTGCTCTGAAATAACAAGCACTCTGGAATGAAATGGCAGGTTTTTATTTCTGAACACTTGCATGTAACATTACATCCCCAACTCTTAGTCTGTACAATTAATACTGTTCATCTGACAAAAGGAAACTCTGTTTTTACTGACAATAACAAAGAAATTTAGACCAGGATAGTGCAATATGCATCTTTGAGAAAGGTCCCAACCATGGATGAGAATTTCTTACTATAGGAAAAGGTTCCTAAAACCTCGTTACTGAAAAGAACAGTTATCTTGGAAAAAAGGATCAGACAATTTCCTTTAAAGCTCAGCAATTATGGAGTGTGTTTGGGGTGTTTTTAATCCTTGGAAATCCACCTTCTCCTCTAGCAGCTTGGAGCTTTTTTTCTCTTTATATTAAGTAAGGACAGATTTTCCTACTTATATCAAAAGCCTGTGGAAAGAAAAATCCTGCTTAATTCTGCACAGCAGATCTTTGAGCACAGACTTGCACAGAGCAACTCTACACTGCTCTGAAAAATGGGAATGGAGTTCTGGGTGCAGCTTACAGACTTGGGCTCTGTCTAGAGAGATACCTTAAGCAGATAAAGATGAATTTCATTAAGCTAAATCCTTTCATTTCTGCCCTTGGACTTTGGAACAGGTTGAATGTGATTTCAGGAAAGATCATATCTGAGCTTTGGACTTTCAAAGAGGTGAGAAAAACACACGTGCCCACTTCAAACCTCTCTTTGATCTGGGAATACAAACCCTGGCCTATGGCACCTTGTGAGCAGAGGAAGGGGCACAGGGACACACCTCTGGAAACAGCTGGAGAAATTTCAGACTTCTGTGCTGCTGAAAAGAGTAGTATTATTTGCCCAGGGGGTGCTTAATTTTCTGTGAGCAACACTGCTGTTCTTTAGCTGTCTCCAGCATTTGATTCAGGAAAATGAACTACTGGGTGGCTGACAGATGTTTGAGGGAAATCATGGATCATGATTTGGGGAAAATGATGGATAACACTCTTCACCCATCTACTTAAGGTGCTTCTTCCTCATTGAAAATCTGTCTCAGGCAAACTGAGTGCACTGTATAATCTTGCAGCTATGCAAGTAAAATTCCCTTTTGGACTAAAACCACATCTCACATCTCTCAGTTGCATGCAGAGGCACAGAGCCATCTACATTGTCAGCTTTATCTGGGGAAAGACACAGGGACCAGGATGAGGAGTGCAGAATCCCTGCACAGACAGGTGCACTCTGGCTCTCCTGGAGACTGGGGAAAAGAACACAGGCTCTTGAACCTCCTTCCTGCAGGGAGTGCTACCTGTTCTGCCTCCTACAGATCTTAGCAGCAAACCCAGGCAAAGTCTCCTGCATTCCAAGGATTCTGTTGGGTAACACCAACCAGACCCATCAGCAGAGATCAGTTCCTCACCTTCTGGCCTCTGTCCCTTGGTGATACCTTCCCTAGACTTGCATTAAACTGGGATTTTGGGAAGCTGGAGTTATCTTGTAGCCCTGGGTGGGGGCAGGCTGTAGCCCAGTGGGGTCTGGCAAAGATTCCTACTTCTAAAGCCTGAATTAATAATATCAACAGGTTTTTAACTGACCACTGGAGAAGGATCCAGCAACAAGTCAGCCATTCCATAATAGCACACAGAAATCATTACCCTCACACGTTTCTAGCCAGGGAAAGTGCTCTTTAAATCTCATGGAAGAATGGGTTCTCTTAGGCTGCAACACCCTTCTGCTAATTCAAGGCTCACAGGACTCAGACAATACTGAGTGAGAGTGTCCAGCATTTTGCCATCCTCTGAACTGAGCCAGAGAAGTGACAATACTGGCTTGGCCATGAGCAGGCAGGGCATTTCCCCTGACTGCTCACAGATCAGGTGTCACAAAAATGCATCAGTTCTGAGTGTTTCTCACTGGAGCATCATGTAAACACTCCCAGAAAGGGGGAAGCAGGAAAACTTTGAATTATAAAGAAAATAATTTGAATAATCACAATCAAGATTTTAAAAGCTGGGCTTGCAAATAAGCACAAAATATTTCCATATACACAGGAATTCAGATGATAAAGGGCTCAGGAATGTTCTGCCAGAGGGCTCTGTCTTCCCCTTCAAGAAGTTTTGATACATCAGCAGCCATATGCCTTAATTTACTGGTTTATGCTAATTTCAGTGACATTTTGCTTCTGATGAGAAAAATCTAAGTGATCTAAAAATCTATGTGATGTTTCAAAATGTGTTTTCACTTAAAATGTATAATACATAGACAGAAACAGGTTTTGGTTTTGTCAAAACTTCTCCAGCAATACAATAACAAGAGGAAAATAAGAATGAGCCATGCAAAGAGAAGAATAAATTGCCACTGAAGGAGACTGGGGCTTGGGGTCATGGAAAACCTTCTCTGTCATTAGACAATTACCTTTGCCACTGGCCAGGCACCATCATTGCTTTTGGTCAGCATGTGGGCATCAGCTGTGCACGTTCTTCATTCTGCCTCACTGAAAGGGAACTGAAGGACTAAATGATCTCTTGAGACAACTTCCAGCTACAAATTCCTTTCGTTTAAAGCTTTCTATAGGAAATAACCAAATTCTTCAGTTACTGATTTCACAGACCAGCTTTTGGACCTACTCCATTCAAACAATGGTGATTAGAGAATTCTGAAATTTTGTTTCCATATAAGCTGGAGATATTAAAATAGACATGATCAAATACAGGATACTATGAACAAATTAAATTCGGTTGTATGTACAAGACTGCACTAAAATATTTGCAGTGGCATTAGGAAAACTTTTGGGGAAACCCCCAGGCCAAGCAGGGATGCAGGACTCCCTGACTCTAGATTACAGTGCAGTTGTGATAGTCTGTTTGTAGGTGAGTATCACAGCCAGGTCATCAGGAGCAAGTCTCCAGCCAGGTTCCAATGAAGGATTCACAGACTTGAAGTGATCCTTGCTGCTGATCCTGGTTTTGAACCTGTGGAGCCTTTCAATGCATGGCTTCAAGCAAACCTGGTGCTGCTCTAAGCAACTCTGGACATCAATACTTTTGAGAATGAAAAAGGGACATTGTCCTTTGCCCCTGATTTATGATTTACTTGCACTCTTTTTAACCCATAAAGAGGGCATTCATTTTTGCCTTGCAGAAGAAGCCAATGATGACATTTTTCCAGGAATGTTCTTTCCAAGGAGATTCAGCTACTGCCATCTATTGATCTGTACTGTGAAGGGTCACTGTCAAAGTGCACATCTTCCCTGTACCTTTTCTAGGAGGACTGTAAAATATCAGGGGTGAGAAAAGGACACTGAAAGAATGCTTCTCCTTTCCAGCAATGAAAAGCAGGGATTTGGAACAGGAAGAAAGCATCAGGAGTAGTTTGAGGGTGGGGTAAAGGCACAATGCAGATTTTATTTTACAGGTAAATTCTCCAACAAGAAGGGTAATATCCATATGTATGGGGTGATCTGTCACTGACTGACTTCTCTGAAATCCAGTCTGAGATGTGCAGCTGTGCTTTCCTCATCAGCTCATATTTACATGAGTTGACCAACGTTCAGCTCTTTAACATCAGTCCAACCTCACTGGACATGCAAATCATCCCTGCCTTTGGACAAGAACCTGTTTCCAGCCATGTGTGAAAGGAAGGCACTGACCTGAACTAATTAACTGAAATTAAGCCAGGTTTTTCAAGGGGTGAGGCCAAAGCAGGAGATGCACCGAATCACAAGAAGTGAGCTGTGACTTGCAGCAAAGCCCTGCCTATGTGCCAGGGAGCAAACTCTGAAATTGAGGAAAGCAGCTTGAGCAGAGTGAGTTCATGGGAGTGGAGGAGAAAATGGACCCTCAGGGAAGCAACCAAGGTGGAATTTAGTAATTTCCTGATGTTTTGTGTCCCAGCAAAATACTGCCATCCCTCAGTCCTTCTTTTGATTTTCCTTGTGTTGACCAGCAAACAGCCTTTATCTTCTCCAGTCTAAGGCCCAGGCCTGATAGCTGTATAACATACCTAAGGGGCTTCTACCATGTTATGGCTTTCCCCTTCTCAAATAAACAACTTCCATGAACATTTCTTCTCTCACTGCCTCTTTCACCTTTGATCTTGCAAAAAATAAGAATTTCTCCTTTCTGAACTTACCTTGTCTAAACAGAAATCTGCTTTATTAATGTTTTCAGCTGAAATACAAAATATCCCCTGCACACTTCCTGCACTATGGCAGCATCTTACTAATTACTTAAATAATACAGTTTTCTTCTTTTTTTCTTTTTTTTATGAGATATACTGGGGAGAGGCAGAGTCTGTCTTCAGTTACCCATTTCATGTATTCAAATTATCAATACTTTCTAACCCAGTACTGCAAAAAAAGTGCTCAGGGGTAAATTTGGAAGTCTGTTGTGTTAGGATCCCCTAAGTACAATGCAATTAGAGCCATGCTATGAATGACTAACACTTGAGAAGCAATTGTTTCACAACGAGGTGAATTTCCATCTCACACCAAATATTTCTCAGGTTTTTGTGTGCGGTGCTGGAGAAGATTAGAGAGATTAAACAGGCATTTATAAGCATGAAAGGAAACCAGAGAGATCTTACTCCTGTCTGAGGCAGCTGGGCTGGGGATGTTGGGGCAGGAAGGTGACAGAAGCCTGAGGGCTCCCTGTGTCCCCTGGACCAGGCTCTCCAGAGCTCCTTGATCCCCTCGGCCATGGTCAGGCTCTGCTGGATGAGAAGAACACTGAGTGCAGTGTGGCACAGCCATGATGGGCATGGAGAACATGAAGGGAATCAGCATTAACAAGGCAGTGAGCTGCTCTGTTAGAGTGCTGAGGGCATGGACATCCCGTCTGATGTCAAGACTGTTCCTCAGGGAATTACAGCCCCCTATTGCCTACTAGGAACACACAGGTCACAGGCATTGCTACCCAGCTTGGCTGGTTTTTATTTGTACTATTGCTGCACTTTGCAAGGTGTCACAGCTCCCAGAGCTCCTGGGTTTCCTTGTGTGAAAGACATAAATGAAAAGAAATAGTTCTTTATTGCTGGTTGCATCTTCACTAAAATGCTATGCAAGAACAACAGGTCTTTTCCCCTTGAAAACAGAGCTCCACACTTCTGGGGTGGCATTCCCATTCCAAGGACTGCAGGCTCACCACAGGCCCCTTCCTCCTCTCATTACCACCCTGTTTCCCTTTCCAAACCAAAGTTACTATTGTAACAGTCTGCACACAATCTGCTGAGAATAAATACCCATGTAATGAGCCTGAAATGATATGGTAATTTCTTAATTCAAAATAATTACATGGCTATTTTGGCCCTCCAAAATAAGGTATTACTTATTCAGCCCAAACAAGCTGCTGTTTGCCCAGGTTTTGAACTCTGGTAAACAGCAGTGCAGTCATCTGCATACTGAATCCTGAGACATTTTGATGTTAGATGTTTACACACACAGAATTGGAAACAAATATTTGTCAAGGCAACAAGCAGCTTTTAGCAGAACCAAAGGGAAAAAACCAAAGCAAAAAGCCCTTGGAAACAGGAGTGAAAACACAGCCAAGCCGCGGTGCTACAAGGGCACCAGCTGGCTCCAAGTCACCCAAGTGCCCTCTAAAACATCTCACGAGCTTGAAAATGTCAGATAAGGGGATGGGAACTGTTCAGTTTCTTTTGGCTTGCCATGTGTGTCTGAGCCTAGTGCCTTTCTCCCTGTGTCACCTGGAGATACAGATGGGAAAGCCACCACAGAAATGAAGATGGAAGGAGGAAAGGAAAGGAAAGGAAAGGAAAGGAAAGGAAAGGAAAGGAAAGGAAAGGAAAGGAAAGGAAAGGAAAGGAAAGGAAAGGAAAGGAAAGGAAAGGAAAGGAAAGGAAAGGAAAGGAAAGGAAAGGAAAGGAAAGGAAAGGAAAGGAAAGGAAAGGAAAGGAAAGGAAAGGAAAGGAAAGGAAAGGAAAGGAAAGGAAAGGAAAGGAAAAAGGAAAGGAAGAGTGAGGGCAGACAGAACTTCAAGCCCTTGATTTCAGCCAGCTTTCCTCAAGTCAATAAAACATCTTCCTCTGGCTTTGGTGAGGGCTGAGCAGGCCTAGACTTCAGAGCATTAATGCAAGATTTAAAAATCGTCTTGTGAACACTGGTAGAGGGCTCTCCATGAATGCGAATAATGCAAGCTGGAGTCATGACCACTGATCTCAGAGGTAATTCCCTGCTCTCTGAGATTGCCAAAAGCACTGATAAGGAAGGACTTGGAATTGGACTGAGGCTGCTTGGTGGAGGAAGGCAGAGCCCTTCCTCACCCAGAGTGGGGATCAAGCACCTCACACACACCACTGAGTGAAGCACACAAATGGCCTACAGTGAGTGGGCTACTTTTCCTCTGAGATGATGAAATATTTGGGCCTGGAATGGAAATTAAATCCACACTTGACTTTCTACTGCTCTATTACACAGCTACACTTCAAACACACCACGATGAGTTTCATACCTGTATTCTTATTTTTGCAATTACTGATTGAAGGAAGTGGACACAGATGAAAGATCTGCATGGCATTTCCTACTTCCAGGGGAAAAAATAATGAAATAACTGAAATCTGGTTTGTCCTGACTAAGTACAACGTGGGTGAGAAATAAAACTCAGTAGCCCATGTTTCCACTTAAAAAACCAGGCAAACTGAAAAAGCATGTTCAGAGGCTCTCAAACTACAAAGAAATAATATATACTCTGTTTTAACAAGCATTTGCAACTTACAACAGGGTGGTCCAAAGGGAATGAACAGAACCACTGTTTGGCTTCCAGCAGCATTTCACATCTGCTAAGAGTCATCTGATGTTCTAAATCTTCAAGAAAGCAGAAAACATGATTTTCTAACATATATGCAAAAATACTAAAACTTCACGTGGCTTCAGTGGTAGTGTTCATTTTTATGCATACTTTGAAATTTTTGTTTCAGCATTAAGTATCTCTTAATCTATTCATATATTATAGTTGGACTATTCCAGTAGTGTCACTTAGCACTCTTGCTGCAGAAAAATCAGCATTATACCCTCTGCCTCATTTGCTGATGCTGTTCAAGGTGCAATTTGAACACTTGACCTTACCAGAAAAATTGCAGCTTCCTATGGCATCAATAGAGTTATCATTAAAATCCCCAACACTGTTTTTCATTGTTTGCAAACAAGCTGCATGTAAGAGCACAGCAAAACACTGTGCGCTCTGCTATTTATGTCATTGTTTGCCCAGAAACCACATTTTTTCTCTCATTATTTGTATTTCTCATGGCTCAGGAAGCAGACTGGCTGCAGTGGAAGGTTGCCTTCCTGGAAGCAGTTTTCTGCTTGCTTTCTCTGGGTTGTGCCAAGAGGCTGCAGCGTCCTACAGCCCCTCCTTGCTATGACCAGGTGCCTTCAGGCTGTTTCTGCTCTTTGTGCCAGGCCAGCTCCACTGAGCCTTGCTCTGTGCTGGAGCTGCTGATTTGAAGCCATTCTGCCAGCAGCACTGTCTGAGGTGCCCCTGACACCAAATCAGTGGCACATTTTCAGAGAACATTGTGAAGCTCTCGACAGTTCTCTCTATGGATTCTTTAAGGCACCACAAGAGGAGAAACACCCAAGCAGAGGCTCCAACATCCAAAATTCTGATACCAGCAGCAGTGCAGGCAGGTGCTGTTGCCCATTTTGAGTGATGATGTCCAAATTATTTTAAACACATCAGCTAAAATGTTGGCTTTTATTCTAATGTGTCATTAGATCCACTTGGATAAATTCATTTATCCATCTCAATGCTATTGCTTGTTTCAGCCTGCTTGGATTTAATTTAGGCCTGAGCTCTCTGTAATCATTTGTTTAAGTTTATGACACTACACATTGTTGATTAATAGCTTCATTTTGCTGACTTTCCATTTATTACTGTCACTATTACAGCAGGATTTAAATTTCTGTAACTTGCCTATCCTAGCATGAATGTGACTTCAGTGACATTTAACACTGATCCTGAAGGCTCCTCTTTGACTGTTTGTCACCTAAAGATCAAATACTTCTGCTGCTGACTTTTAAAACCAATTTTAATCTTGCAGGATTTGGCTCAGAGGATAACCCAAAGTGAAAGTCTTAAGAGAGAGAGCTTCCCAACGCATTACATGGGATTGATTTTTCATGTGCAGGAAAAAGAGGTCTGCTAAAAGGGAAAAAACCTAACAAACCCAAACTCCCCAAACCAAACAAAAAATCTTCAACTCAGAGTCAAGCCTTTTCTATGGTACTTGAAAAATATGCATAAATCTGTTTTTCAGTCACCAAAATTTTACAATCTGGTGTAAAAAAACTAAATACCCATCAATAAATCCCTTTATTTAACATTATGAAAACATAAAATATTTAAATGACAATTTATCATTTTAAACATAATATTTCTCTCTCTTCTTTCCAATATTCATCATTTCATAAACTGAATCAGAACTGAATCTCCAAGTTCAATAAAAATATTGAGGCAAAATGAAGTGCTGTGCTGGGTGATTTTCCATCAATAGATAAAAGCCTTCACTTTCAGAAGGCTCATTCCTTGTCTGTATAAATGACAAACACAGATTAATGGAATCTTCAGAAAGAGAATAATACAGTATATTAATGGAATGAGCAAATGTTTCATTGAAAAAACCCTTTCACAGCATGAACCATAATTGGTCTCTAAATTCCCAGCAAGAGCATCCATTTGCCTCACACTCTGAATTAGGCTGAGAAACATTTTAAGGCACTGAATTTGAAAACTGTTGGGGGAATTATTCACACGTGGGTAAGCAGGGGGCCACTAGAAGCAGATTTAAAGTAAATCTGTTTGAAGGCAGATTTTTCCAGGGTGCTGTAAACACACCAGGGACCAGCCCTGAACGGCAGCAGCCGGTGCAGGAGCCTCGCCGAGCGCGGCTCTCGCACCGATCGGTCGCGGGGCTCGGGGCAGGGGCGGAGCAGAAGCAGAGCCAGGGGGGGCCCTGGCGCGGGGCAGGCAGAGCAGCCGCACACACAGAAGGTGCCCAAGGGAAGGGAGCCCGGCCGGGCTGGCAGGGAGGCCCAGGAACAGAATGGCTCACCTGGGAGCAAGGTGTGGGAGCCAGGATCCCAGGATTGCCCTTCCCTGGCCTTTCCCAGGTGCACAGGGCTCCAGGTGTGTCCTCTCCTCAGCCCTTCTGCTCCTCAGCCTCTCCCGCCCATGCTGAGAACCTCCAAAAATGAGAACAGAGCCATTGCAGGAGCAAGCCAGCGCTCCTGGCGGACACAGGGGGACCTTGCCAGATGCATCCAGTGACAGAGAATTCAATTTCTGAACTACTAATGCACAGTTTTACCAAAAAATAACATCTCAAAGTATTTTCTTAATGCCAAAGCTTTCTCCAGAAAATTGAGTATTGGGGTCAGCTTTAACCACATTGGAACAATTCATTATATTAAACAGGACAACACATTTTGCTTTAAAAACAATGATTGTCAACTGCATGTTCTTAGAATGTTTCCGTCTGGGAATTCAGATGTTTTTAGCACAAGAACTTGAACTGCTGCAGAGCTGTGCATGCCATTCCCTAGTTACTCACATTCCAGTTCCCTCACCCTGGGAGAGCTGTTCCCCAGCCCCACAGAGAAAACTGGAGGCCAGGCAATATTGGGGATAGGAAGGCCCATGACTGAAAGAAGGGAAACCAGTTCACTTGCAGGAATGCAGTGCTTAAGTGCAATCAAAAATGTCATAACAATAAAATACGTCAAAATATGTTTCCAAATCAATGTTCTTTGAAATCTCCATTTGCCAAAGGCAGATGCTAAAATTTTTGTCTTTCTGGAAATAAAAACAAACATTAAAATATCCAAGGGGAGGAAAATCATCTGCTTGTGTCTGCTCCCCATTTTAGGACACAGTCTAAGCAATGGAGGCCCTTAGCTAAGGGAGAGGCTAAGGGTAAAATGGTTATAAACCCATAATTTGAGCTCCACAGGAAAAGTTTGTGTGACAGACAGGAATCTGAGAGCCCTATCAGTGCAATGGAAGCTTAACCTGGGGTAGAATCTTTGTAACTGAAATCTAAATACAGATACACATGTGTATAATGTAACTGTCCATGCACAAACAAGACACTAAAAGCAAAATCACAAAGATGTTCTGTCATCAGAGCTCAGCATTAATTTACTTTCAAATCCCAGTCAATTTGTTATCACAAATGCTCTCAATTAAAATGCTTTATTTGATACAGGGGGAATTAAAACAATCTTTTTATTCTGATGATAGAGATGCACTTAGCAGAATATAAAATAGTGATTTAATGGCTACTTAATGGTCTGAAGCTTAAAATGAACAAATCATAAATTAAGGCTTTTGTAGCCTGTTATGCTTTCCCATTTGGACCCTAAAAAACCATTTGCATTCATTCTGTAGGTCTGATACAGAACACCTTGCTCCCCAGTGACATTCAGCTGCATTCCAGTATTTGTCACCAGAGTGAGCCTGACATGGCTCTCTTTGGAAAAGCTCCTGGTGAAGGTGTGGGATACAGCCTCTCCTTGGACAGAACCATTTTAGCCTTCTCCAGGTGACTCTGAACCTGCCTCAGCACCCAGACTGAACCACACTAAATCCATTTCTGTGTCTGCAGCTCACTGCCTCATTTCAGACCAGGCAGGGGGGATGGATCTTTGATACCCCTTATGAAAACTGAGCACAAAACCTGCATAACTAAATGCAAAGTTTGTACTGAGACTGTAGGAAAGAAATTCCTTCCCAAAAGTGTTGGCAAACACTGCTATTTGAATCACATCCATGAGTCAGTCTCCCTTTCTTCCTGAGTCACTGTGATTACAACACATCACTAATTTAGCAGTTAGGAAAAAGCCCATTTGAAATAACACACACTCACACATATATTTATGTATTTAAAGATTCATCTTGAGTTAAAAACATAATTTTTTGATTACAGTATTTTGAGTGGGAAAAAAAATCTGAAAATAAATAGTCAAAGCTAAATAAAAAGAAAATCTCTAATTGTTTTCTCTCTGAATATAGTCTGAATGTCTGAAACAGAATTTATCGTACTTTGCTTTCAGAATACTCATTCGGTGTGTTCTACAAGCAGAAAATTTTTTAATTCTATTGCCAAAAGGAAAAACGACTGTTCTAACAATTTCATTCCATGGATTTTTTTTCTCTCTTCTGGGCATTCTGTGCCAATCCCTTTCCCTTCAGGTCCCTGCCCAGAGGGCTCAGCTGGCCCCAGTGGTGCCACTAAGGGGCACTGTCTGTTTGCTGATCCCATTCCCCCTGTGCTGCATCCTTAGTGCTCCCCCTGCTCTCACAGGCTCTGTCACCTCCAGGTCATTCCAGTCACTTCTGCCTCCTGTGCAGTTCCCTCCCATTAAGGAGCTGGGGCTGCAGTAATTCTCCCCTGACCAATTACTTTTGGGGGCACCATAGTGCCTTTCCTCTTGTTCCCTCTCTCAGTTCCATTTTCAGCTTTTCCCATGTCCAAAGCCTGCCAGGATTACATAATGACAAAGTTCGTATCTCAAATGGCACCTGAGAGCTTATATCCCCCTATTTCAAAACACCATTATATTTTTAAAAAATAATAAATAGCCCCATTTTAATGTCACAGAAATTTATATGTGCATCCTCTGTCACAAAAACCTGGTCCAGCTGCCTCTGGGGCTGTCAACACAGTAAATTGATGGCATCAACAAAACAAGCTCAACCAAACAACTTAATTATCCACTTTTCAGGAGGGGAAAGAAAAGCTGCAGCAGCAGCATCTCCTGCAGTCTGATTTTTTGTTAAAGAACCAAAACAAACCAGTGAAAAAACAACAACACTTATTATTAGGCCTTCAGAAGTCCATCTGCTTATGCTCTTCACATCTCTGTCACCTGCTAGGGACTCTGATATTTTAAATTAATTGGTCTAGGCTAGCCCACAAAAAAGAAATTGGCATAAAATCAAGTGCTATTAAATGTTCTGACTAGCATTCATTCACTTTTGCTGAATTCACAGATCACAAATTGTGGAAGGGACTAAGTTAGAGCTGTGACAGCTGCACTCCTATTGGGGTGTTCCTGCCCACCAGCCCTGTGAATGAGTTTTATGGAGAGGCTAAAGTTTTCCTCACTGTTTACACTCAGCAGGGCAAACTGCACATTTATGACTTGCAGATCACCTCCATGTGCTGTGCTCCTTTAGGCATGCAGTCCTTGCCTCTCCTCGGGAGGCAGCCAAGCCAGTGGTGTACCCACACACTGAATGCATCCTCAAACAGCTGCTGAATTCACTGCTGAGTAAAAGCAAGTACAAATATTGCTAAATTGACATAATGCATGTAATGGTATCCCAGCACATGAGATTTCTTCCAGTCAGGAGGAAATTTCATATAATGATACCTTGTAGATATGATACAACATAGAGTGTGTAATAAATGTGATAATGGGAAAGAATATTTCACAAACATGTCCATGTCCCTCTTGAGAAATTTTAAGTAAACAGAGCATTATCCACTTTAATCTGAGTTTTTATCAAGTTTCAAGTCAAAAGTTTAAACATGAGTTAGAAAAAATGGGCACTTTTTATCCAATATAAATTTTTGCAAAAACTTTATAAGGCAAAGAGATGGGTTTCTGCCCCTGAATTCCTTTAATCCACTTCCACAAAGTCCTGCATTACTCAAGGCATAACACTCTTATCAAAACCATGGTTTTTAGACTTGAGAAATACAAATTTTCAAATTGATCTTCCATGATCAAATAACAACCTAAAGAAAGCTACAGCTTTCCAAATTGATTTCTGGTGTTCTAACCTTTTGCAGATCCGCTGTTTGGTGCCTTTTTCTGTTTCACCTCAAAATACCTGCCAGCCTTGGAGAGACAGTGCACCACTGCACCATCAGGATACAGCTGTTCCCTTTGAGGCCTCTGTCCCAAGCCATTAACACCAGTGAAAAGTTTTTACTGATTGCAGTGGATGGCAGAACAAGATGTACCCAGGATATATTGCAAATTGCATTTGATGTGCTCTGCCTTTTTCCCTTTAGATACCTGTGTGATCATAGGGAAAGGCAGCTCAGCTTCATTTCTCACTGATTTTTAGAAGAGGGGCTTTTTTCCCAAACAATTGCCTAAATTGAGTTTCTCCTGATAGCCATTTTCTCTAATTCTGTTTCTTTTTCAGTTCATCAATTGTCTCTCAATGATGCTCAGTAGAGCCCTGAGAGACTCTGAAGATCCTGCCCTGCTGAGGGAGGAAGGTCAGTGAGGGAATGCACACCTGATCTCTTGTTCCAAGCTCCCGAGCACTAAGTTGCTTGCAGAAAATGATTTTTTAGCTTTCCCAGTGAATCAGTAATTGCTTCCCAGGTTAACAATTGCTGGGATGTGTGTGAGGGAGTGGTGGCTCCTGCTGCTGCCTGCCCAGCTCTGGTGCCACCCGTGGTGCACACAGGTAACAGCACACAGTGCACAGGGCTTCCAAGGTGTGCAGTGACAGCAGTGCTACATTCCTGCCCACCTTGCACCTGAGTCGGTGCCACCTCCAAAGCCATTAAACAGGATCTGTGCCCAGAGTGAGTCCTGTCTGCTTGGCTGTGACAGCTGAGAGCCAGAGTCCTTATTGCTTCCCTCCCTGGGACACTGAGATCCTGAGGAGCTGCTTTTCTCACCCATGTTCTCAAGTTCAACTGAGTGAGACTTTACTGGCCTGAAAATGCTCTCACCAAAGATGCCAAAGTGAATTCCTCATGTCCAGATTCTCAAAGACATAAAAGGTGAGAGACATACATGAACAGACAACATACTTTTTGGGTTAGTCTACGGAGGACTGGCTTGCAATTTCCCACACTTTGATCCAAAAGAAGAGTTTATGACTGCTATAATGTGCTTTCCTTTCTCCTCACTTGGGAGCTTTGGGAAGGGATGAACATGCTCACTCTGTAAACTCGATTTTGGATTTCCCAGTCCTATTCTTCTCTTGTTTGAATTTCCCTGTACTGGGTTTAAATTTCAGGATATGATGCCTGGAAGGTCTCCTCCTGCAGTACTGAACACTTGCAGGGACAGGGCCACCCCATTTTGGACATTTTGGGCCAAAGGCAGAAATTAACAGCATGTCCTCTAGGGGTTCCTGTTCCCTCCTCTCATTTCCACCTCTGGGTTTTTGCTGATTTTTCTGATTTACTCATCCCAGCATTTTCTCCACCTTAAGTGGAGCTGCTCTGCAACTTCACTGTGGTTCCTATTTACAGCTATCCTTATAACACTATTTGATAATGCAGGACAGATTCCTCAAACCTTGTTTTGAAAAGCTTTTTAAAGCACAGGTAAAAACTGGAATGCTGTGGCTGCTGCTTTTCATTCTGCTCTGGGATGCCAAACCCAGCAGAAACCTGAGCTGCAGCTCTCAGCCTGCACTTCCACCTTCCATCCTTCTCTCACCTTGCTCTCCAGTGCCTCCCCTCAGCTCCTGGGCTATTCTCAGGCATCCAACTGGAGCACTTCTACTTCTTCTGCCCAACTTTAACATCCACTGAACACACATCAGTGACCTGAAGTTCTTAGCACAAGAGCAATAGCAATAGCAGCTGGTTCCTGCAAAACTTTGGCAAATTTGCCACTTCATTTATTTAACTTTTTTTTGGTAGAACATTTCAGTCAGACCAAAACCAGTAACACGCTAGATTGCAAAATAATTTTAGTGAAGGTTTGTGATGTAATTTAGTGAAACAAAACACAAAGAAAACTAGGAAAAAAGTACTAAGCATTATCTTTTCTTTCAGTGTAACAGAAAATAATAACTAAAACAACTCTCTCTGAGTCATCCTTAATAAAAATGCTTTAAGTTTTCAATTTAGCAGCCAAAGAGATAAAACACTTCTGAGGAGCACTGAACAGCAGCAAAAGAAATGTTATGTTACCCTCAATTCTCCAATATCATGTTACCATAATTCTCCAATGACAGCCATCCTGATTATTTTCTTTCTGTATGTGCTTTAAAATTCAAGTACAGCAAGTTTTGTTTAAAAAACCCATTGGATATACATATATATTTAAATCATAGCTGTGAGCTGTAAGGACACACAAATAATGAGAGAATTTTGAGGAACAGAGTATTTTGGCACACATGTCCATTCTATCTTTTACATTTTGCCTAACATAAACATCATTTCTATTTCTTCCACGGGTAGAACCTGTAGGCACGTGTGACTGCAGACACACAGAGCTGGGACTTTGTGTCCTCAAGGTCTGTACAAAACACAGAGAAACACTGCCAAAGGTTAAATATTTCTTATCAGCCTCAACCTCTGTTATTGATCTGGAGATTTATGGCTAAACCTGAGTAAATGATGTGACCTTGCACTGGAGCTCCTTGGATTGAAAATGTAACTTGGCTCAGCCCTACTTTATATTTTATTTCATTAGACATATATTTTGACTTCTTACCATGTGACTTGCGTTTTGAGGGAGAGGATGAAAGGGACAAGTTGGGATTAAAGCTGAAAACTCACAGCGCTTTGTGTCATGCTGTTTGAGGTGGCCACAGACATTCTGGCCTGGTTTTCTTTTAATGCTCCCACAACCCCACAGAGATCCTGCATACACTTAATGTATTCAAAGGCTCTTACACAATGCAGTAGGAGTCTGACAATTCTGCTGATGTGTTTGTTCCATAAAGTGGAGAGCCACTCTAACACATCTCATTGGCCCAGGGCTGCATTTTTAAGGAAATGCATCGTTCTGACTGAAGATGGTTCATGTTTCAGAACAACAACAGCTCCAAAATGCTGTGGTGCCATGCAAGTCCCTTTGCACCCACCCAAGTGTGACTGTGACACAGCTGTGTGAGGGCAGAGACAGGAAATGCCAGGTTTGTTCACACTGACCTGGAGCCACAGAGACAGGAAATCCCAGGTTTGCTCACACTGACCTGGAGCCACAGAGACAGGAAATCCCAGGTTTGCTCACACTGACCTGGAGCCACAGAGACAGGAAATCCCAGGTTTGCTCACACTGACCTGGAGCCACAGAGACAGGAAATCCCAGGTTTGCTCTCACTGACCTGGAGCCACAGAGACAGGAAATCCCAGGTTTGCTCTCACTGACCTGGAGCCACAGAGACAGGAAATCCCAGGTTTGCTCTCACTGACCTGGAGCCACAGAGACAGGAAATCCCAGGTTTGCTCTCACTGACCTGGAGCCACAGAGACAGGAAATCCCAGGTTTGCTCACACTGACCTGGAGCCACAGAGACAGGAAATCCCAGGTTTGCTCACACTGACCTGGAGCCACGGCTCCTCCCAGCTGAGGCAGCGACGGCTTCAGCAGAGCTGGGATCCAGTGGAAAGCTCTGCTTGGCCCCTGGAGCCCCCCAGTCCTGCAGGCCAGGGCTGCTCTGGAACAAGGGAACATGCCATTAGAACTCCTGTTGAATGGAACCTTCTGCCTGGAAAATTAAATATGTCTGATGCTGCATTCTCCACAGGACTTGGAAAGAAAGTGTTGCAATAATGAAATATTAATATTTAAAGTAGAGAAGTACAACCTCAGAACACAGTTTAGTCACCAGCAATAACTGCTCTGCACTTGTGGACTAAATGTGCTGGGGTAAAAAAGGGAAACAGGTAAGCACTCTATTTTTTACTTCCACATATCTAAAATAAAATTAATTTTAATTAAAGTTTGATTTGTCTGTGACAATGGCTGTCTTTTTAATGGTTACTGCTCACCTTGAGTGTAAAATTTGCTTATTTTTCAAACCAAGCTCAGTCAGAAACTTTCAAAATAAAGTTAAGAAAGGAAGGAAGGAGGCCTGGATGCTTCAGGAAGATGTTCAGGTGCTGTTGTATTTATGGTGGCACCCCTGGGATTCCAAGAGATGCCCTGTCCCTGCAGCCATCCCCCCTTAGCTCAGCATGTCCTGGCTCACAGGGCAGAGCACAGAGCTCCGCTTCCAGGCACGGCCGCTGGAGGCGTTTCCCGCCTCTGCTGGGCTCAGGCGCTGCCTCTGCTCCTGCAGGGAGAGGGAACGAACCCAGCCCATCCTCAGCAGCAGTCAGGGCTTGCTTGGCACACAGGGAAGGATTGGGGCCAATTTAAATCATTTCTGTGTCAGCCCTATCTCAGCAGGGGGACTCCTCACAAGGTGCCACCTCCCAGCACCAGGGAATGAGGAGATAAGCCAAGGGCAGCTGTTGTGGCCACCCAAAATTTGGGTGACTAAAATCAGAAGAGTTAAATCCAGGAGGGGGATGGCAAGTGGGGTAACTGAGGGAAGGAGGGGTTCTGCCTTCAGCTTCTTGCCTAACATGAACTGAATGGATAAGAAGAAACTGCCTCTACCACCTCTGTAGTTCAGCCATCAGATTTGGCAACAGTTACACAGAAATTCCCAGCAAGCTGAGATGAGAGCAACTGGAGCCTGGTGTGGCTCTCAGTGACAGCTCAGGATCAGACACCGCCAACTCCACTGCTGAGTCAGCAGTTTCGGCTGCTCTGCTCTGAGCTTCCAGGGACTTTGTGCATCCCACAGGTTGTAAAATCCAGCACTGAGGGAGCCACACCCACAGAGACAGGAAGGGGCACAAGTGACAAGGCTAACACAGAACAGCAAGAGGATCAGACAAGAGAGACCAGGATTAACTCTGGAGTGAGAGGCAGATACAGCTGGGCTCAGCACAACAGTGATAAAGTTATCATCATCATCACAGAACAAGGGTCTGGATTTAAAAAATACACAACCAAGAAATGTCATCAACAGGCACTCTGGAAACAGAGAAAATCAGGAAGGGGAACATGGAGAACGCTGCAGCCTTTTGGAAGGTAATAGCTGTTGTTAGAGCTGTCAGCTATAAACCACTCAGAGGACAGATGCACTTGAAATGTCTTGTCCAATAAAGATCCCAAATGTCACTCAAAATGATCAGACTATTTATTCCAGACTGCAATGGAAACATGAAAGAAGGCATGGGATGACAGAAGAGAGACAGATGGACTCTTTGCTACATGTCATTTAACATCAATCAGTGACAAGAATCTATTAACACACTTGCTGCTTTAATGCATTGAACAAGCTTCAAAACATTCAAGGCCCTGGATGGTAAGTGATAATTAAAATGCCTGTCACAAGGCTTCAAAAGCTCTAATAGCCTGCTGAAAATATCCAGTATCATTCATTTATCAAAAAACCCCAAAACCTTAAGAACAGACCTCACCTGGTTTTTGAAGAATTAAGGTTGCTTCTCTATCAGCAGTCACTGGAAGATGAACTGAACATCTACATTTTACTGGTGGTATTGGTTTCTGCTTTTCCTTCACCTAACTCTGCTTGTTCCCTTAACTTTAAGCATGATCCTTGCAAGGACCCAATGGAAGCAGGACAGAATGACTGCCAACAGGACAGACCGAGCAGAGCTCTTAGGGAGGCAACATCAAGCTGCTGGTATCCCAAATATCAGGTGTTTTCCCAGCATAAACATCTTTCCACTCATGTACCCTCTATTTCTCAAAGCAGCTCTAATCCATCTGCACTGTGCATTATCCCATACTGCTTTTAGGAGAAATTCACCAAACAATAAACACCTGTTATACCAAAAAGACCACAGACCTTTGCTCATTCCCTCCACTGACAGAGCTCTTCCCCCACTTTACAGCTGCCAGCTCTGGGGAGCTCTTCTTTTTGGCATTTCCAAACAGTTGTCTGTAAGCCAAGCTACTTCTGTAAAAGCATTTTCTAGGGAAAAAAATACATGAAAAACATTTAGAAAAAAGAATACAAGGACTTCACTGTTTATATTTAATTTCTAAGCTGTTCTAAAATACAGGAATCTAAATAGCCATTTCCATTCTTACCATAAATGATGAATAAAAGTATATTAATACCTGACATATTTTTGTAACAGTTTCAATTATTTTATATAATTACAAAATCCTAAATTTCTCTGAAACCATCATCTTTTCATGGAAGTCATGTAGCAGAAACTCCAAATATTCAGTAGTGATCCCAAAAATACTTTGGTGTCAAGAGAGAGAGAATATATCCAGAAAAAAGAACCAGAAAAAGAGGAAAAGAGCCCTTTCCCCACCCTGCTCCTTCTCCCAGTATCCACAGCCTCCTAATGAAGCCTTTCAGCAATGTTTGTTCACTAAGACACTACAAAACTAAAAGGCAGAAAACAAAATCTCCAACACTTATTCCAGTGGGATGCTTGAGATGGAAAACTTAAAACCCTTGCCATTTTCACAAAGAGATATTTTTTTTTATCCAATTGCCACTGACAGAAGATTTAAGGCTGGGGTTCATTTCCTCCTGTGAGGAATGAGAGAGGCAAAATGCGACCAAAGTTTGTTGTGCCAAATGAAAAGGTTTGAGCTCAAGTGCTTACAAAACTGCAGTTCAAAACCCAGGACAGAAAGCAGCCTGAGATGTGCATAATTTGCTGCTTGATTAAAACACACAAGTCTTGAACCGTTAAGAATAATAAGTAGGTTCTCAGTGCATGATTTCTAATCCAATTATTTTTAAGAACTGCTAGAAATATAGCTAAGCATTATCACCTTTGCCCCCAAATCATGGTAGCAGCACAGCAAATGAATAATTCCAGCAAACAGTATCAGGAATTAGTTTATAACTGTTCCATGAGACTCTGCTGTAATGTATCACATAATGAACAGAAATAAAAAGCCAAGTTCCACAAGTGTCTCACCAGGCTGACACTTTGGGATGCAGTTTTACATGGAAGGATAAATATGCTAACATAGGACTTGAATATTTGAACCTCGTTGGAGAGAAAATTTATTATGGCTACTAAACAATATTTGTGCTGTGCCATCTGAAAGAACATTTTATAAATGTCAATGTTTTTGGAAAAAATAACAATTTTTAGCCTCAGTCTGTTAGATTTCATTTCCCAATGCCTCACGAGTCTTGTTTTTCACCTTTATGATTCCTGTTTTAGAGCAGGGCCAAGCTGGATCTGATACAGAGCATCCCAGCAGATCCCTCACCCACATATTGTGGTTAAATTTAGGTACCTTCAGCTCAAGGAAACACTTTGGTTTAAATAAAGTGACATTTCTCAATATTCTGTATTGATTGACATACCCCTATTTGGCTACAAATTTTCACCAAAAAGAATGGAGAAAAGGAAAGAAAAGCAGTGGCCAATGTTGTGAGCCAAGCTAACATTCTCAGAGCTATAGAGTTTAATCATTTGCATCCAGTGGGACATGGAACAGTTCAGCAGCACCAAGATCCTCTGTGCCCAAAGGCCACACCAGTGAAAAGAGTCACAAATCAATTTAAAATTGTACCTGTGCTGGCAGTCAGGGAGCTCCAGATTCCTCCTTTGCTTGGCTTGTGCACAAAGAGCAGCCCCTGCAGAGGCAGCTCCAGCCACAGCAGCTGCACCGGGCAGGCCCCGGGGCAGGGCCAGACCCTGCCTGGCAGCCGGGCTGCTCACACAGCCGGAAGGAGCCGAGGGAGCAGCCCTGGAGCAGGAACAGCACCTGGGCTCAGTTAGAGACCAGCAGGGAGGAGAAACCCTCGTGTGGGAAATGCCACAATGCTGCCACCACAGCACTTGGCCCTGAAACCGACTTCTTACTCAAGTCCTTATTTTACAAGTACATTGAAATGAATTCCTGCTGCAAAACCCCCACATTCCCTACTTTTTCTATTCACAGACTTGCTGACAAACTGTAAAAATGCAGAAGAGACCAAAGCAAGGCTCCCTGTATTGCTCCAAACTGACCTGAAAAACCTACAAGAGCTGGAGAGACAATGGCTGAGCAAATCTCAATAATGAAAAGAGATGTTAGCTGTTGTTTGTACTATTATTACTAAAACGTCCTGTTCAGTGATAACTTAGGAACAAAAGGATCAGATCAGAGCAAGGACATCACAGATTAAAAATGCACAGTAATCTTCAACAGAATTAAAAGCCGTAATTAACTGAAGTAGCTCAGTGCTGTAAATGCTGCCCCTCAGTGACCTTTTGGCAATGTGCCGAGTTCTGGCTCCATTTTCCATTCACAAACATTGTCAGACACTCCCTCAGCTGGCACCAGGTCAAAGCTGAATGCAGGGACTTACAGCATCCAGTGCCTGTGGCTCAAAACCCTTGCTGCTTCCAGAGCTCTGCTGGAAATTGTGTGGCAGAGTAGAGATCTGAGGCACAGAAATGAGGAATGGCTGTGTCCAGCTGCACTGAAGGCATCCTTTAGACATCCCTCATTCCACACGTTCCTCATGGCTCAGCCTTATCCTCTGTCCTGCAAACTTCCAGAAGCCAATCACACACAAAAAAGGCTCCATTTACTTCTCACCACAGGGTTAGAGACCTATCCTGGAAGGAAAGAAAGTCCATCAATGACACTTCCACATTTTGGCAATTCCACCCACCCAGGGTTAGCAGCTGGACCTCCAGAAATCATCCTGGGGAGGAGAAACTCACTTCTGTCTCTCTGAAGCAGCTCTAGCACTTCCATACTTTTCTCTGAATTCACAAGGACTAGATTTTCCAACAGCAATATTGAGAAAAAGCACAATGTCTGCACACACACCTTCTCCAAACACTACATTTTCTATTACAATTGTTAAGAAAAGCTGCATCATCCTCCCTGTTTTAGGCACAGATCAACTGAGAGGCAATAGGAGCACAAAAAGAACACAGAAATATTTACAAATTGCTGATACATTTTTCCATTTTAAACCATAATTTCTTGGGAAAGTGGCCTGTGTCACACAGATGAAGCCTACATGGACACTTGAAATCCACTTAACCCTGATGATGTTTAACAAGTGAAAACTCAAATGCCAAACAACCTGAATAAATGCTGTTGGCATTAGTTCTTTCAGATATTTTATATGAATACACAGACAAAATGTACACATGACCCAATTTTTTTCAGGTAGCTCAAGAGTGGAGAAGGTTTGGAATAAATCCATAGTAATCTAACAAGGCAGAAAAAACAAACTATCAAACAATATGAACATTGCATATGAGCCACTGCTTATGAACAATCAATAAGCAATTATTAAATTTAACCAATTTCAGAAGCAAATAGAAACATGAACTCAGAAAAAAATAAAAATACTTTAAAGCCAAGTCTTATTTTACATGTGAAAAGATTACCCCTTCTCTGCAGAGGAAAAAACAACTGTACCCTGAAATTGTTTCATAAACCAGTGCATCTCCCATTTGGCTGTTTTAGTCACTTCTCAATTCCCAATTATTTGTGCTAACATTTAGCTGTGCAACTCTGACCTTGTGCTGGCTGATCATAAGTAACTCAAATATCTGATTCCAGGCAAGGATTAATTCTGTAATCGTGGCAACTCTTTCAATACTAACTCATGTCAAGACTTTTTTTAAGGATCAAATCTGGAATCAAGTTCATGGCTGTTTAAATTCACTCATTCTGTTCCCTGGCTCCATTTTCTTATTAAAGATGTCAACTACTATTTCACCACTGGTGTGAGGAATGGCAATCTCTCGGGAAAATCTATGGAAGTCTCTGTGTATCTCAGGCTGCCAAGGCACCAGCAAGACCAAAAGTTGCAGAAAGACTTCACTGTTCCCAGACTTTTGATTATTCATCAAATATGACAGCAAAAAAAGTTTCAAATTAGCATAATTCAAAAGGATCAGAAAATACCTACAAGTTAAAAAGGAAGAGAAGATTTTCAAGTCTTCTACTGAGATGCCAAGAATGGAAGCTGTATTTCCAGTGCTGCTGCAGGAGCTCCTCAGATGACATTATGCCCACACTTCCATGTGCTCACCAAAAATCAAATCAATATGCTTCAGCTCATGGCAAACTCCCAATGCAAAAATATGCTGAACAGTTTTTAAATTTGCAATAAACTATATTCCTCAGTTCAATGCCCACTCTAAAGAAATCTGTGTTTGTTTGGTTGTTTTGTTTGGTGTTTTTCTTTAATTTACCTTGACATCTGTATACAGATCAATGGTTCACAGAACAATTTCCTGAGCAAGGAACGTTCTCAGCATCAGCAGATTTATGTCCAAGGCTGCCAACAGATGAAGTCATTGAAGGAACAAATTTATATTTATCAGAAAATGAAACAATCTTGCAAACCTCTTTCCATTTAATCCCACAAGTCCTGCTCTCCTGCCTATGATCCAAGCACCCATGGGGATTAAGCGCATTACAAGAAGAAACACTTCACCCAAACAAATTATTCCCTTACAAACACAGAAGAGAAAGAACACCAGATGTTCAAAAAGAATTGGGTGTAGATTTAAGAATCAAAAAGGATGATGAATATGGACCATGAAATAGAGCATTAAGCAATGTGATAAGCATCTGTTGAGTAATAAATCCGGTCCTTGTGTGGTTCTTTCTTCAAAGTGAATTTAATGGGCAAGTTTTTCAGCCAGAAAATACTGGTCCTTTAAAGAATGAGATTCTATGTGTTAATAATCACCTACCACCAAATAAAACACTATTTGTCTATGAAATAGAAGCCTTGCACTTTGATCAACTGATAAATAAATGGCTGCTTTTAAGGACATATAATCCAGATGGGAAGGCATAAGTGATCCACCTTGTGAGAAAACACAAGCAGAGACAGAATTGCACCCTTGGAAAACACGTGCACAGTGCATTTTCATCCCAGGTTTTTCCACTGAGGATGCACAGCTCGGGATGGACATCCTGGCCTCACTGCAGGGACCTGGGATAAGGCTCAGAAACCTTTGTGAATTACAAATGTGACCTCCTCAGCATCTTAAAAGGCATTTATTTCAGTACATTTGCCTTGTACTAAAGTTTTGAATAGGGAAAAATTAAAATCTGATCATCTCATCTTAAAAAATCAGCAAACTCTGCCTTCCTCCTCAGTTCACCACATAATTTCTCATAAGGAAAGCAGGACCATATGGCACATGCTATTTTAATTGTTTTGCATATTAAACACAGAATAGTTAATACTTTCTCTTTGTCCTCATAGGAGACCGGAGGGATGATTGAGTGGCTCCAAACAACCAGGTGGGAAGTGTGGGAGAACAGGGTGAGATCTGCATAGGTGGGATGTCACTGCTGCACCGCCACTGCCTGAGCCTCAATGAGCCTCTGTCCACACACACAAATGGAGGCGGCCGAATGCATGGCCTGACACAAAATGGCAGAGTGACTGCATAGACTTGTATAAAATGGCAGAGTGTCCCACATCCTCACACAAAATGGTGGGATGTTCCACAGCCTGTCACAAAATGGCAGAGTGACCCCACAGTCCAACACAACATGGCGGAGTGTCCCACAGCCTGACACAAAATAGCGGAGTGTCCCACAGTCCAACACAAAATGGCGGTCTGACCCCACAGCCTGATACAAAATGGCAGAGCATTCCACAGTCTCACACGAAATGGCAGAGAGTGCACAGACTCACAGAAAACGGTGGTCTGACCCCACAGCCCAATCAAAAATGAAGTGTCCCGCAGCCTCACACAAAATGGCAGAGTATTCCACAGACTCACAGAAAATGGTGGTCTGACCCCACAGACTCACACAAAATGGCAGTGTCCCACAGCCTCACACAAAATGGCACTCTGACTCCACAGCCTGACACACACCTGCAGCCCACTTCCTTCACACACCCTCACCCACCATGGCAGACCGACGCCGCCACCTTCCCCTGCCCTGCCCCAAGATGTCGGCCCATCTCCCTCACCCCAATGGCGCCGTGTGTCCGTGTGTCCCCTCAGGGCCCATCAAAGCGCGGCCGTGCCCGGGGAGCCACAGGGGAGCGGAGCAGAGCCCAGGACACGCCCCGAGCTCCCGGGGCTCCCCTGCCATGGATCCAGAGGCCCTCAGGCTGGGTCAGAGCAGGAGAATTTACCAGAGACCGAGATACGAAACTCCCACAGGACAAGCAACACAAGTCAGAGTCACATCCAGAGAGAGTAACACCAAGGCCTGTGGAAATAATGCTGATTTTCCTGGTGTGTGGTTTATCAGCACTTTGGGCTCTGGTTTGAAGTGGGAGCTCATTTGACTGATTGCTCTGGGTTTCTGTGGAAGCTGCTTCTCTGGAAAGCTTCAGGTGAAGAGCAGAATCCCTGCTTTTGTATCTGGCTCTGAGTGTTTGTGCTCTATTCCATCCCTGCTGGCCTAAGTGTGCCCAGCTCCTTTCTAAGGCTGAATTCACAGTCTGCATTTCCATGCTGCTGCTTTAGAACAGCCTTTATCTGCCCACAGCTGTACTCTGAAGGGAGCCTGCAAGCAAAATACTTGGGAAGTGCAGGGATCCTGTTCCTCTATCAGTATTTCAAATCACTGCTCAAGTTTTACTAACCCTTTGCTCTGAGCAGACTCTTCCATCTTTACCCTTTATTTTAATGACTGATTAGAATTTCTAACTTAACTTCCAACACCAGAATGTGTTGCTGTCATCTTTGACCTCCTCATCTTAGGATGTTCATGCATTATTTAACTTCCCACTTTCTTACTAATTTTTATCTGTGTTCTGCAGGTGACTAGACCGGCTTTGTGCATCTCTCAGTGAACTGCAGATCAGCAGCTGCTGCACTGCTGTAACAGATCAGTAAAATCATTTTCCATTATTTCTCAGCTTTTGGAAAATACCCACATCATGTGAACACCTCAGTGTCAGGACACAAAACCCATAATCTCCACAAACACAGAATTTAGCTGCAGTCCTGTTCCAGGTCAGGCCTCCCATTTTTTGCATTAATCGGGAACACAAACCCATGTGCCTGCTACACCCATAGCACAAGGTCTGTGATCCAGCCTGTCCAGGTGGGAGATCCAGCCTGTCCAGGTGGGAGATCCAGCCTGCCCTGGGCAGTGCCTGGCAGGAGAGGAGAAGTGTCCCATTCCCTGCAGTTGTAACAGCATCTAAAAATCACCCACTGCAACCCACCGTCATTAGGCTTGGGGGAATTCTGCACAATGCCTGGAACAGGAACTGAGCAGTGGAAACCACACTGGGTACAAACATTCTCTGACAGGACAATGTGACAGGACACACCATTTTGAAAGCAGAGGTATATGACAGCGACCTGAGGAGGTCGCTGGGGTGAGAGAAGGATGAGAATCTTGTTTCTTGATCAGAAGGCTGGATTTATTGATATATGATATATAATACATTATGACTATACTAATAAGAATAAGGAGAGAAGTTGCAGAGGCTTGCTAAGCTAAGAATAGAATAGAAAGAATGAATAACAAAGTTCTGTGTCCAGGGAATCTGTCCCTGAGCTGGTCCTGTGATTGGCCCCCAATTGTAAACATGGAACATGAACCAATCACAGGTGCATCCTATTGCATTTCACAGCAGCTGATAACAATTGTTTACATTCTTCTTCTGGGGCCTTTGCTTCCCAGAAGATGCACAAATCCCAAAGAAAGGATTTCTGTGAAAAAATGTCTGCGACAGAGGTAGGACTGATTTTCACCCCTACATTATGTCAGAAATCCAAACTCAGACTCTCCCTTTCTCCATCTTTCCTTCACATGCTGCGTCTTGCTCAGTCAGGGTAACAAGAGCAGAAGTGTGTTTCTAGCAGGCACAACATTTAAACTTACATCCTTCTAGAAATGTTAGAGCTCAGTCACAGCCAGCTGGCACCAATTACCAACTTGCAACGTCTCAGAGAATTCTCACAGGTAAACAGGGTACTGCAAAAATGGCATTGCCTCCTCCAATAATCAGTTGTTTAAATGCAGCAGATCAACATACATTTTACTCTAAAAACATCCTATTATTCTATATGAAGCCACAATATTATGCAGCATTTCTGGGGGTGGAATTAAATCCATAACAAAGCACAAAATCATCTAAGACACTGCTGCACAGTGAGGAGGACGTGCACTTCATTGAGCTTGAAGTAATGATCTCCAGAGGCTTAGGAGCAGTTGTTCAGTGCTGTGACTGTCAACTACCCCAGTGACAATTCCCTGCCTTTATTCCCACTCCAGTGGTACTGAGGGAGTGATTGCAAAGCCTTTGGTATCAATTTGCTGGGATACAATTAGCAAAGAGAGCAAGTGAATTCCCTTCCTTCACACTGCAACAATGAAGAATAAAGAACAGAAACTCATTTAAAGCATGACTTGCCTGAAGGATTACAGAAAATAAAAATACTCAGCCAAACACCCCGAAACACAACAGCACAGGGAAACAGGTGGAGATCCAGCAGAATCACACTTATCTGTAAAACTCTGGTACAACCAAGCACAACAAAGTGGATCCCTCTTGAAGGAAAATGTGCAATTTTGGAGTAAAAGCTGCTCTTTGACAATGGCACAGAGAACATAAAGCTGCAGTGAATGTTTAAATTTGAGTGCAAACTCTCCCAACTATCTTTTCCCTTTCCTTATGAGAACCATTTCAGATCCAGCTTCAGATATCTTTATGCCTTTTGAGGGCAATTTCAAGCAAAATAACTGAATTTAATTTTTTTTTACAAAGTACTTCACAAGTGAAAGGAAGAAAATGCTGGTCAATGAATACTTGATCTCGCCACATTTCCAGGAAACACTGAATTAAGTCTCAAAAAGCTAAAGAAATCTTGCTTGAGGGATGTTGCCCTTTATGAGGGTCACATGAATGCCTCATCTCTTTCTGGTATTTAGGAAGGTCATTTGAACAGAATTAATTAAATTTTTTTTTCAAAAAATTAAGAGTGCACAAGCACCACATCGTTTGCTTTTGTATTTCCTGTAATTCTTGCTAGATGCCAAGGTGTAAACCTCAGACAGAAATGGCAAATTGTTTCTGTGGGCAGAGCCTGGGTCCAGCTTCAGTGTCCAGCCCCCCATGGGAGCTGAAGCTGTCTCAGATTTAGGAATTCTGTGTGTCAGAAGGGAGCCCCTGAAGGACTGAAATGTGGGACACAGATTTAGTGATTCAATAATTTGCTCCTGTTAATGCAGCATGCATGAAAAGATAAAGGTTGGTTCATTCTGGGCTTTTAAAGAAAAAGGCTTTTTACAAGATTTTGATAGTGAAATTGGATTCTGTTCACACAGGAACCTAAAAGCTGTGCTTCTATTTATGGATCTTAGCATAATTACAGCATCATTTCAAATGTCAGGTGCTGTAAATGTGAATTCTCAAATCACACATGCAGGCACACAGTGGAGTTCTCCAAGTGCAGCTCAGGGCAGGCATGGCCCACACTCCTTAATGCTTTTCTCCCTTAAACAAGAGTTCCACCATAATTCTGTGGTTGACATTTTGTATAAATTAAATGCAGGAAAGCAAGAGCCTTTGTTGACATGAGCCCAGTTACACAAATAACTGCTGGTAACTTTCAGGGCTGGAGCTCTGAACGCTCATTTATAGCATGCATGAACCATAGATTCATTTTATTAAATTTTAATATTCATAAGAGTGGGGCTAAACATCAAATTCTTTCTACTGACTACTGCCTTCATGAAGAAGATGAATTAAATTAGGCTCTCTAAGGGCAGTGATTTTGTTTTAGAAGTCATTTGGAAAGGAATGGTCTCGTTATCCCCAAGTTATCTTTGGGCAGTAAATTCAGCAGTGTCACTGCAGGCAACACTGCTCACATTCAATTAATGCATTGGAGAGCTGATACTTCCTAATGAGCTAACACACAGGGAAATGATTAACTCAGGAGTTTGTTTTAATATTAAAATATGCTGATTTCTCCTGCAAAAAGGAGATGGCAAACTCCGCGAACCAGAAAAAAATTACAGACTCCCTGCACTGTGTTCCACAATGAGAAAAGGGCTGATAAGTAATGTTTCATAGAAAAATACAAATTTTTTAAATGAGATACTTCACCAGGATTTGAGCAAGTTCCTGGGCAGGACTCAAATGCCCTCAGGCTGATGGAGGAATTGAGCCCAAGTTTCCTATTTCTTAAACAAGCTGGCCTTAAAGATAACAGTGCAGTGACACTGCCATCCATGTGAGTTTGTTAAGCAAGAACTTGGCTCATCTGATTTAAGGAATGAGTGTTTTTAACCATGCAGCAAATATTTTGGAACTTTTTTTTACTTCATTTGTGCATTTACTTCATTTTCATCCAAAGCATGTTTAAAACACTTTCTCAAATTAATCTTTTCTATAAAGTTTTCTTTAGTTGATATGTGACTTCTTGCTTTTTCACCCTAAATCCTGATCCAGTCCTTGCTCCCCTCCTCTCCTCCAGTAACTCATTCATTCCTGCTCAGGACAGGGCAACTGTCGGGGTCCAGGAACCAAACTCCAGGTAAACTCAGTGCCCAAGTTATCAGGGGATAAACTTCAGAAAAGCTTCATTTCATCATTAGACAAATCAATAAACTTTTAATGCCTCCAAAAGTAAATATTACCTGGGAAAATAATTCCTTGTCCTCTTTTGCTGTACGTGCAGAGATTAAACCTTCCTGTAAAGTAAGGAAATTACCTACATCCAGCTAGGCTGACACATTTAAATACCTCCCAAATGTTGCTTTTCTGTCACCTTCAATTCCTGCAGCTCCACTTTTATTCCTCCTCCCTGCAAAGACCAAACAAGTTGCAGTGCCTGGGCCTCAGTACAGACTCATGCAGCATTTCATCCTGTGTTGGTACACAAGGAAACACAATCCATAATAGGATCCATCCCAAGATTAAACACTTGGCCAAGTCTTTAAGCAGCCCAGACACACAAGTCTGAGCCCAGGAAGGGCCTCCAGCTCATGGTCCTGTTCCAGTGCACACCCAAGGAACATGGAATGGGTTTTCCTCACAGGAAATCTCAGCAGGAATCTAGGCCAGCAGGCAGAGGGCTGAATATGGAATGGCTGGTTTTTTTTGACTGTTCTCAATGGTTACTCTTCTAAAATTTTCCTAATGCCAATTCCATCTGGAACTTTTATGGTGTGCAATGAGATAAAAACCCAAATTAAAAATAGTGCTACAACATAGATATAGATGTATCAGCAATTACTTCCATTTAAATAGCAGCTTCCACTGTTTATCATTCTCCTAGGCAGAACTGATTTTCCAGCACTGTGTACAAATCAACCTTTCTTAATGCTCTTCTTAATCATGTTGCTATCAAAGATTACAAATATGAAACTACTTTCTTTGAGGCATTACATTTTCATTTTGGTTAGTGGGAAAGAGATGGAGAGCTAAAGCTGAAATCCTACTTAATTCTTGGAAACATCAGCATTTGTATTCATTTCTCTGACATTGTGATGTACCATTTGGAGTTGAAATGAATTATTTTTTCAAATTATTATCTCTGTGCTTGCAGAACAGTGTATTGAAAACATATATTGGTAGTATTTTGTTTCCTAATGTATCCTAACATGTCACTACCTAATTAAAATAAAGCTTTATGTATCTAACCATAAAGATATTGGAAGCATTTATAAATTCTCAAAATCTGCCTATACAGGGAAAAGATATTCCACTTTTGTTGAATATTCTTCCATTCCCCTGGTGTGACTTAAATGCTCAAACTCCGGGTGAACCAAATTCTAGGCTTAAGTGTCCCTTTAAAGTCAAATTGACACAGTTAAATTAATTGATTTAAATAGATCATATTTTTCCTGTGAGAATTTCTGTTAGACTAATGTTGTGTTCCATTATGGGTAATTAAAGTGGCTCTAAAATATCATGCATATTAAGGGAAAAGTTAATTTACTGTGAATTTTTAACTAAGGGTCGCTCTCAATATTACTTATATAAATATGCTAATGGCCTGAAAACTAATTTCTGTAAAAAAAAAAATTAGGAAAACGTATCTTCATCTTAGTAGAATTTGAAGTCTAATTAAAAAGCTACAAACCCAAGACAAGAAGCTGAGATCCAAGATTCCCCGTGAAACAGTGAAATTTGACAGCTGGAATGTTTTGATGTGTTGGCTTTTTTAACGGTGCTTTTTCTCTTTTTTTAATATTCCATTTCAGAGTTTCTAATCTTTCTCTGCATTAACAAGTCTAGGTGCAGAAGCAGCTTGGCAGGCTGCACAGTGGCATTTAGCACTAACCTTTCCCAGTTTACCCACCATTACTCCCAGAATGCTGTAACACTCAGAGGTCCCTCCATTCTGGTCAGAGGCCATGCCCAGCCCCTGCAGCCCCGGGAGGCAGTGCCTGAGCTCTGCCCTGGCAGCAGCTCCCAGCCCCAGGAGAGCCCAGCAGTTCCAGCAGGGCAGGAGAAACTGGGAGCTCTCAGTCCCTGCTGCTGCTGCTGCTGCTCAGTGCCACAGCCCTGGCTGGCACAGAGCTGCAGGGACCGCGCTGCCAGCACCCCCCACTGCCACTCCTGCCACTGGCACCGGCCCCTGCAGGGATTTGGGGCACACCCTGCCCATGGAATGGGAACATCTCTGTTTTACCCACCTCGGCACCCAGCCAGGAGACTTTGCGTGTCTGGATGGCTCTGACTGCTTCTTCCTGCCACAGCAACTTGCATTAAAATGTCTTTTATGCTAAAAAACAAATCCGTTTCTTCTACTGCTTGGCCATGTTCTGGTCAGTGTGGCATTTATTTATACTCTGGAGGAATAATTACCAAGCAAAGGTTCAAGGTTAATTAGCAAAGCAAGTTGAGAACAAAGCATGAAGATGACTGACTGTCCCCTTTTCCTCTCTCACTGCTGAGGGAAGCAGCTGCACCCCCTGCCCTGGCCCGTGGGGCTTTGGGGTTTCTCTGCACACTGCAGGTCCTGCTTCACTTCTGTAGAGGAAAATTAGAACCCAGAACTAGAGCTTCTCAATTGTTTGGAAAATGTTGAATTTCATAAAGAGAATTCTGTCATGATTATAAATATAACCCATAGAAGGCAGTGATTTCACACAATCATACCTTGAAAACATGAACAGTTGGATTTATGGAGTGCATTATGGCTCCAGTCTGGATACATTCATGGAAGGAGACAGGATATCCCACTCCTAAATAAGGAAATAAAAGTAGCACTTCCCACCAAGGTCAGTGTTGCTGCCAGTGGTAGGCAGGGCAGGAATACCCCAGCAGGAGGGATGGGACTGAGCTGGGAGTCAGCCAGAATTTTTATTTACTGAAATTAACAACTGGTACCGGTTCTGAATGAAGCAGATTCAATAATTATTAAGCTAATTTAGTTCAGAAAACTGCAAATTCCAGAGGAGACCTGAACCCTGGAAGAAGCACCTGAAGCCTCCCTTACCTCACAGACATTCTCCTTTTGGAGCAATGAGAGGCTCCAGGATGATTTCCTGGAGTTTAGCAGCTTCCCAGAGAAAGTCACATGGGTATGACAGATCTGCCATGGCTCCTCTGTTCATCCGTCTTAGTGAAAAGGGAGAGAGGTTCCTCAAGTGATGGATGCCAAATTAGGTTGTTCTGTATTTTTCTGAATCTTCTAGCATGGGATTTGATGCTGAGGTTCAGTCATTTTTAAGACCAGATGGAATCACTCAGTGTACACTGCCACAAACCTTGACACCTGAACTGTTTTTCCTAACAAGCAAATATTTGTGAGCCAGGGCAATCCCATCTTTCTTCTGAAGTTAATGAAAACAGAATGGCAGAAAAGCACTTAAAGGCGGTTGTGCTCAACTGCTTTCTATTGGCTTGGGAAAGCGTAAAACAGAATTATCCCTCGTGTACAAGCTCAGTAAATAAACTCCATTCCTGGCTGCTGCCCTGGGCTTGTTTAACAGCACAGAAATGGACTGGCTGCCTGCAGTAAGGGGGAGTAGAGTTCTCTTACAAACACACAAATATTGTCACAGCCTCCTCCAAGAGACAATTCCATGTTTCTTCATAATACCTGTGCATGTATTTCTCCAATCCTGACTAAAATCATGCGTTGTATTTGCCAGAGTCCATGTGATAATACATATTAGGGAGTTTTTGCATAGTTGAAATGAATAAATTAATGTCACATCTCACCAAAACAATGAAAAACAAAAGTATAAAGTGAGCAGCAGGAGCTCTGCTGTAAATGGGGAATGATAGATCACATTAAAAACAAGTGCAAATTGCTGACATAACATTTTGAACATCTCCTCAGGATCTCAGCAGACAAAACCAGAACTGAAAAAAGAAATGAATTCTCCTGTCACCTTCACCAGCACCCTTAGGTCTCTTTAACCCTTCCCTAGCTGCTGGTTTCTGATCCCATCCCCTGCAGTGGCAGTACAGCAGAGAGGCTGCTGCCTGTGCTCACCAGTGATAAATGTGACAGATTTGAGTCAGTCTCACAGGGGGACAGGTCAGACAAATGACAGAGTGCTGAATGCACTGAACACTTCTTTCAAGGAAAAACAGAGATCGAGGAAAAACAGAGAGAAGCCCATAGTTGTACCTTCAGCAGTATCATTAGCCTTTCCATCTTGATGCCACAAGTGCACTAAGAATTATTCAGGAGCAAAGATAGAAAAATTTAAAAGATTTTATGCACATGCTGCTTTGCAGAAAAAACAATTAAGTTTAATTAATTCCTCAAAAGGAAATATTAATTAAGGTCAGATTTTGGTTTAAATAAATTCTTTCTTCAGCAAAAAACCTGGAAAAGTACTCATTCTATTTGGACCTTCCAAATGTCTTGGCTTTTAGAAGGGCAGAAGCCTAAAATTTAAAACCTCAAATCATAGAAAATTTCCTGAGTAAATAATAACATCAAGTAAATAGAAAGTGCTGGATGTACATGGTTCTGTCCAAACAAAAACTGAACATTTAGGAAATGCTTAAACATAGGCAAAAGAGCAACATTTGGAGTTCTAATTCTGGCAATTCAGTCAAATACTTCTTTTTTTGGCTTGTTTTCATGTTGGGTCATTCATTCTGGGCATCTGCAGGATTTATTAAATAATTAAATGCAACACATACATTTAAATGCTTTTTGAACCAGTGGCTTCATTTCTGAGTTGTTTCTGGCTCCTCAGTGAGATCCTGTCCCTGATGTTCTGACTTCCTCTTTCCCTCTCCGTTGCACACACCTGAATTCATGGATCAGTAAAACATGCTGCACTTGCAAGGAGTTGGGAGGAGCTGCAGTCTGCCTCTGACACACAGCAGAGCTTATGGAAGCCTGATCCTTACAAAAAGCTTTTTCATCTTAAGGAAACGAGTGCCTAATCTTTTAGGTTATTCAGAGTCAGTTCTAAGCCCAGAGAATAATGAAGAACAAAGAAGCCCAAACCACAACCACACAAAAATCACTCAAACATTCACTTGCATAAAGTGACAAGGCTTACAGTAACTTGGAAGGATCTTGCTTAACGGATCTGCAGCACCTCAGAGTGTGTAAAAATGGAGAGTTACCTTTCCCAAGCAGCTGGCAGCTCTTAGAGCCAAATCTTCCCTGCTGTCTGTGTCAGGAACACAGGGAGGGCTGCCAGGAGCAGCTGCTTGGGGCAGCCCAAGGTGAAAGCAGCCAGCAGAGCCCAGCACCACCACACTGACCCTGGAGAGGAATAACATCAACAGGCAATTACATTCTTTTCTCCCCTGCTCCTGTCAAAGCTGCCTCATTTCTAACATCTTTATGGAGTTTGACCTCCACAACCCTCTCCTCACTTACAAGACACAAAAGTCACCTTTTCTGTGTCACATTGCAGATGTTAACTGCAGCCTTGTTCCATTCACTCCTTGTTTTCTTCCTTGAGCCTCACACCAAGAGGAAGCCCCACACAGAATGAAGTGTCCACACCAAGAAATTCTCCTGCTATTTTCCGGAGACAAATTTTTCGCCAAATGCCTTGGCAACATTTTCTCCCTTGTTTCTCTGTTCTGCCACATCAGTCCATCAAACACAAGTGCTGGAGCTCACCACAGTGTGAAGCTGAGGATGCAGAGCCTCACTATTTTCTCATCAGGTGAAAAGGTTGACAGCCCCTTTCAGAACCTAATTAGCACAGGCATTTATTGCCAGGCAAATTTGCACTGGCACAAGTGAATGTTTTATGGGGCTCTGGCTGCAGGCCACCCCCGAGGTTTTCCATCACTGCAGGCATTTCACACAAATTATTCCTTAATAAGCTTGTGCTGTTCTTTAGAATGAGTGCTTAGCCAGGATGCTCCACTTGATTTATTCTCCAGCTGCCACTAAAACAGAGGAGAATGAAATTTATCCTCTCCCTGCTCCTTCATTTCTCCTCCAAAAATGTCATGGGACAGTGGCTGCCTCACCTGGGAACACCAGAGCTGCCCAAGGCAGGGCTGTCACCTCCCTGTGTCACCCCCTGTGCCCTGACCCTGCCAGCTCTGAGGGAAGTGTCACTTCCCTGGCAGCTCTCTGCTTACTGCCAGCTTTCAGTGGCTGCAGGAATTTCCATCCGCAGTTCCCTCCTCAGCAGGCCTTGCTCCTGCTGTGCTGCTGCAGACGTTTGAGGAGATTCAGCAGAGCCCTGTGCCAGAAGCCAAACTTCTCATGAGCATTTTCCAGCTGGCCCCAAGAGCCAGTTATGGTAGCCCTTCTTTAAAGCTCCTGAGAATGAAGAGAGCCCAACCCAAGCTTAATTAAACTGTTAAGCTTCTGTTCACATCACTGCCTGCAGCTGCAGGATAAGGCTCTTGAGTTGCTTATTTTTCCCCCCTCCATATTTTTCTCTTTATAAACACAGCTGTGTTCCTTGTTTTATTTAGAGAGGCACTGATGTGAAGCAAGGGCTCAGTCTGATCAGCAATTGCTCCTGGTTCTCCTGAGCTCAGTGGCACACACTCCATTGCTTGGCTCCTTCCCCTGGCTGGTGAGTGCCCTGTGATAGGTGGAGGAATGGCTGTGGTTATGTCACTGCTTTTTTGTTGTTGGTTTTGTTACTTGTCTGTCTCTTGTCAGCATTATGTAATTGATGATAAAAGAGGACATCAACAACAACAACAAAAGCCCCTGAGACCCTGAAAACTCAGGAAAAAACACACACGCATACTGTAGTGCCTGGTGTCTGACAGGTAAGAAAAACTTGGTAAGGTGGCTTTTTTAGATAATATTTCAAGCAATTAATTCCTCAAATGGATTCCTTGTGAGTTCTCAAAAAAGTTCTGGACATGCCAGCCTAACAGCAAACTACACCAGCTTCTATTACTCATGTTTAAGGCAGACATTTCCTCCACAGGAAGGATTTGCTCCAGAACTGAGAGCAAGAGCTGTAAATGCAGCTTCTCTTCCTGCTGGAGCCACAGCAGGAGATGCCTTGGGAAATCACCTGTCCTCAGGCACCCATCACTGAAGCACTGATATAAAGTGTTTATAAAACTACACCTGGAATAGCCCAGACCCTGTAAGGGTGTGAAATTCAGCTGTACACTAAACTCACCCCATAGCTAAAACCTGCTCCATCCAAGCTTCACAGCTCTTTAAAACCTTGAGGAAGACTTTAATTCCTTCAAGATGAGATAGATTATTTCTGCTTCCTCCTTGATTTGTCACTCTGCTAGCAGCAGGCAGCATTTGGACTCAGTACAGACAACCAGCACTGTCCATGTGCTGGTACAAGGCCAATAAATAATGAAGTAATTATGGCTAGGTTCCTCTGCCTCCAGGAATGAATTCCATTCTCCCTACCCTTCTATTTCTGATCTCACAGGTCAGTGTCAGGAAATCCTTTCCAAAGAGTGTCCCAACCATCAGCCTGGCAGAAGTCTGGATCTGTGTCATTTTGTGGCTCCTCAGAGCCAGAACTAAATGCATTTTCCTCCCCAGTCCCTGCAAACACCCCCAGAGAATTTCACAGCTTGCCAAGGTCCCAGTGGCACAGGTCAGTGACAGGAGGCTGAAAGCAGAGCTGTTGCCTCTGGGACCATGTCCCCACCCAGGGCAAGGCCCAGCTCCTGCTCCCCAGGAGGAGCCAACCTGAAGGATCACAAAGCCTTGAAGGGCCCTGCAGCTCCAGCAGTGAGGCTGAGCTGCCAGGACTTCACTCCAAACTCCATCTTTGTTCCATGTGCTCCACAAGGATTATTGCACTGAAGTTAAACCCTGTCAAATCCTTCTCTCTCACCCTGCCATGCAGAGTTCAGTGAAATACGAGAGTTTTGTGTTTCTGCAAACCTGTAGGGACAGTACACATGTGTAAATTCTTTTGTGTATTACTGAAAAAGTTTAACTCCAGGAAGACTTCAGGTCAGAGACCTTTAAACTTTCTTCTCTGACACAAAAATTCAGTAATACACAACATGGGGATATTTGGCATGAAAGGAAAATGGCCACAGATTTAATTAAAATGTAAGTTATTGTTAGCAAGAAAGGTCATGCTATGAAAATGTAATTTCAGGAGTATATTAGCAACAACACTCCACCGTTATTTGCATGTGAAATATAGATTTTGTACTTGACATTTCGAAAGGAAATTGGAACTCTCTCTAATGGATACTGGAACACTTTTGTGTTCTTGTGCTGCTTTTGTTCACATTTTTGTGTAATTGGCTGGATCTTACATACAACAGGAGTTACATTTAATTCTCTATGCCTGAATGCCCAGCTGATCTGGCAATTAGCTCACAAAGCTGATCTAAGTTGGAATAGAAAGCAAACTGCAGCATAATCCTTACAGGGCTACAGCTTCAGAGGAGCTCAGACCTTCACAAGAACTCCTCATTTTGGGGTGGTTCATCACCCACCTTCCCTGGAGCATTTGGGGTTTTTAACACCCCTCAGGCAGAGCGATTTCCATGTGATCAAGAGCCCATTTTGTTTATGGGGCACTGGAGTGCCTGTGGAGAGGAGGCAAAGCTTCTCCTTGGAGAGGCTCGTTTGATGATCTGCTAGTGACAGGAACGTGTCACACAGATCAGCCTGACTGGGCAAAGTGGGAGCTGAAGGCAGAAAGCATTGGCTCAGCTGAAAGCAATGGTTTAAAATCTCTCACTACAGGGGCGTGTACCTTGACAGAAACCCTAAATGCAGCCAGGCTCTGCTGCTGGCTGCCAAGAGGGTGAGCTCACTCACAAGAGCTTTTCACTGATTTCTGCACCCCCAGTCCTGCAGCAGCAACACCACAGTGAATGATTCTGTACAAATGCATCTTCTGCTTTATCCACAGCCCCCAGTGCACGGCAGATGTGCCCAGGTGCTGCTGAGAGCACAGAGAGCACTGCAAGCACTTGCTGAGATGCCATTTTGGCCTCCAGAACACACACAGCTGGAGAGGTTCTCCAAAAGCTTTATCAAGGCCAGCACTGAACACCTGGCTGGAAATGACTTAGCTGGTTTTGGGGGCATCTTCAGCTTCAGCTCTACACAGCAGAAATTACTTCATTGCAGGAAGCTAAAACTTTAGGTACAGTAGGATGGCAAACCAAACTACCTGAGGAAGAAGCTGCATTGTCAGAAAGTTGATGAGACTAAAAATAATGCTGCACATTAGCTTTTGTCCTTTCTACCACCACAAAACAGAGGGACAGGACACTGTGGGAAGCACGGACACACTACTGTCCCCAACACCTTGTAATGAGTAAAAAGCAGCCTCTGGTCTGAAACAAGCCCTCCAGTGCCAATGGAAATGGCCAAACAGGAAGATGGATACAGAGACTCCCAGGCAGCAGCTGGTGCCTGTGTTACAGAAGTATTTGCCCTCCAGGCTCACACTTCCCTTAACACCTTGGAAGCCAGCTGTGGAAACCCCTCCAGCCTGTTTCCAGGTCCTGCCTCTGCAGCAGAGGCTGAAAATCTCTCCAGCCTGTTCCCAGGTCCTGCCTCTGCAGCAGAGGCTGAAAATCTCTCCAGCCTGTTCCCAGGTCCTGACTCTGCAGCAGAATCTCAGGCAGCACAGCCAGGCTGTGAGCAGTGCCTCACTGCAGCTGCAGTTTCTGCCTCTGGATTTGGGTGATTTTTGAGTTCAGAAACTTAGAACATGACAGCAAATGCTCTGTAGGAGAACATCAGGATGGACTGAACCATCTGCTGGATGACAAACAGCTCCATGCCATTGCCAGCACTCAGTCTTGCACAGGGATTTCCTGCAAAGCCCCCCACATGCTTGTCAGCAGCTCAGCTTTTATTGCAAATACTGAAGGGAGCTTGGCCAATGCCAGCTGAGTCGTTTTGTACAAAGAGGAGGAACGTGTGTGATGGAAACACAAAAGAACAGGGTTGGTTTTCTCAACATAGGAGGATTACCAAATCAAGGTGTGAGCTTTAAATCTGATGGAAATAAACCAGAGCACAACATTCCCAACATCAGGGCCTAACAGCATCTTTACCCGCACACTGTGCAGTAGAGTGCAGCTGTGAAGTCATAAGAACAAGCAAAGGAGCAGAGTTAACAGACCCAAAATGTTGTGGGTTATCTTAAGTTTGATTTTGCTTTTGGTCATTGTTACGTTGATCCATGGACTGGTCAAGAGACTTGTAAGGAAACTTACGGCGCCAAGTGTCAATCAAGTCTCCGCTCCCTACAACGAGCCGCTTGAGATGGAGGACCTCTCTCCGGAGGCTGAGGGGGCTGTGGATGAAGAGGGGCCCACCACACTGCCTGTGGACCATCTGTGGGCAGACAGGCTCCATCTCGAGGGAGATGACACTTGGCCTGATCAGCCGCGGGTCCCAGTATTTTAAGTTTTTTTACATGGACATTTCCGTTCTCTTTTGTTTTATTTGATAAAAAATGGGGAGATGTTGTAGTGTGTTCTGTTAGTTTATTTAATCACTCCCCTATTTTCTGTATCACTCCCCCATTTTCTGTAATGGTTCTGCCCTCACCAGTTCTTCCCGCCGTGGTATTGTCTGTCATTTGGTTACCTTAGTTACTCCCGCCACAGTTTATGTCAATCCTCTCTGTTATATAATTTCCCCTCCCCTGTGTTTCCTTATATGTGAATTTGTTCTTCTCCCTGGGCCCAGTCAGTCACTCCCCACTCCTCCCAAGCTTCCAGAATCTTCTTCTACCTGGGAGTTATGATTGGCTGTGGCTCCGGGGCCCCTCCCTTATAATGTAACTATTGGTTTCTCCCCAGTGCCTATTATGTTAAGTCCACTCCCTTACCTTCCCCTATTGGTCCTTTGTAAACACCTCCCTGAGATCCCTCCTCCCTTTATAACCCTGTTGCACCCTTTGTTAGAGGTCACTCACTGGCTGACACATGTTAGATACCAACCAGGTTGTCACTCCCTGGTTGACACTTTGGGTTCTACAATAAATCTGACAATTCCCCAGTGAGTGTCCGGACTCTTTACTCTCGTCGGCCAGCAGCGATTCTGTCTGCTGTGAGCACAGCCCGAAGCCTTCTGATGCCGAGGGGTGCTCACACATTTGCAGTTGGGTGTTGGCCACCCTTCTGCCCGCCGGACACCTGACTTTAAGGCCAGACCACGCTGCACCAAAAAGTCAGGATTATGTGTTTTCTGACTGTGTAGTTTAAACCAAAGTTCCATGGTTGCCCATCTGATTCCTGATCTGACACAATGTTAGCAAACAGGCAAAATAATAAATCAAAATATTTTGCAACCGCACTTGTAGAGATCAATTTTTGTGCATCAGTGCATTCTAAGTAGACATGTGAATTACACCTAAAACTCGGTCTTGGAAAACAAAGGAGTTCTCAAAAGCAAGAAAAGCAAAGGTGTCACCCAGTCAGGTGCCTTCCAAGCCAGTCACAAACACAAGAAACTCTGCCAGGACATCCTGGAGAGATCTCTTCCAAACTGCAGGAAATTCCCACTGTTAATGAAATGCCTCTGTAATTAGTGCTGGGGATCTTTCAGACTTGCTTTTAATCCACTCCATGTGTAACTTGGCTTCATGCTACTTACAAAGGATGCAGGTGACACCAGTTCAAAGGCCCAACAGACACCTGAACACATTGCCACAGGTACCAGCTGCATTGCTGAGGCACAACAACATCCAGTTCTTTGGACAACCTGCAAGGTTTCTTCTTTATACTGAATTTAATTTCATTGATCACCTCTCTCTCAGACTTCTTCTCTCACAGGCACAGTGGAAGCATGGTGGTTTTTTCTCCAAATAACCTGTGTGGGCTACCATAAATAACCCCCTTTCCTCAAGGCATTTAATCTTGGGCAGAAGGGGTGAAAGAAAAGGCTGGGATGTGCTAATACAGCCAGGCTTCAATGTCAGATCAAGCCTGCTTTCAACACATCCAGGAATATCACAGAGCTAAGAAGAAAAGAAGATAAATACAGGGCAAAAATACTTATTGCTGGAGATCATGAGGGGGAAAAGTTACTTTTAATATACACTTTTATAAAGCAGCAAAGTATGCAAATATCACAACAATAATTGTGAAAAGTAAACTAAGTAATTATCAACAGCAAAACCATCCTTATTAAAATATTCTAACACTTAGGAAAAAAAGCAATACACACTGAATATTCACTCTGAGGTGAGTGCATAAAGAAAAAGCAAATGTTTTGGGGACTAAGTAATACTGGCTGTGCATAACAGGCAATCAGGGGAAAACAGTACAGCCTTACTTCATTTATGATGAGATAGTAAATGAGCAGTGAAACACAAGATTGTGTATGAAGGGGAAGTGAGACCTTTGAATGCTGCCCCAAATGTGCATTGCTGCAGGGCATTGCTGCCAGCCAGCCCCAGAGCCTGGCACAGATGGGTACCTGGCCAAGGTCGAGGGGTGTGGGAGTGCTGCCAGCCCTGACCATGGGCTGTGGACAGTGCTCCCTGCTTTGGGATGTACACACAAATACAGCATTTATTGAAAGGAACGAAAAAGGCTCAGCAGAGCCACTGTAGTCTGTTGATGCTGCTTGCTAAAAGGGTCTGAGCTAAAGCCATCTGCCTAAAGCCATCACTTCCAGACAAAACCAGGCACTTGCACTATTTCCTTCTTTCCTTCCTTCCTGCCTTCCTTCCTTCCTTCCTTCCTTCCCTCAGAACAAATCTTGCCTTTACTTTTTCCCAAAGGGAGGGAAAACTGCTAGCAGCAACTCCCATGGGACTGAGCTGATGAACTGATCAGCATCCTAAAAGAGATAGTCAGACAGGGAATTTTCTATTGTGGAGCAATTGCCATTGGAAAGTAATCTTGTTTATTAACTGCCTTTTTATTGTTTCTGAAGGCTTCCCTGACAGAAGATAATGGAATTTGCTCACTCTTTAGTATTTAAAACCATAATGATATCCAGAAAAGCAGGCATTTACTGTGTCATTAAACCAAGGTGGGGAGGACTGACTCAAAGAGTTCTTGATGCCTTACAAAGCTTTTTTATCATTTCAATTAACATTGCCAAATGTTCTGGCTTATATTGCAGGCATAAATGAAGTTTTACAGCCTTTCTAGGTGTGTTTATGTCCTAATTAATTTTAGCTACTGACATCAGTTTCACGAGTGAGACTGCACACAGAAATCTCAGGAAAAGCTGCTAAAGGCCAGGGCCATGAAAAGCAATTTAGGTGCCTCTACCCAGGGAAAGGTTCTCAAAGGCATCTGCAGTACAGGGCGTGCACAACTTGTTTGCCTGCTAAGTTCATCATTCCTAAATGTCAATTTAAGAGTTCTGCTGCTCCTTCTCCCTGTGCTCTGACAAAGGAAAAATGCCCCTCACAAAACCACGTTTCTGTTTCCTTATTCCCTGGGACAGCTGAACGGTGCTGGACCAAAGATGCCTCTTCCCAATGGCCAGTCCATCCATTTTTCGCACAGAGCAGAACCCTTTGAGCAGGATTTGGGGTGTTGGCTCCTTTGTTCATCACTCTGCCTCTGCAGGGCAGATTGAGCAGCAGGCTGAGCCCAGCAGAGCCATCCAGAGCAGCTGCAATTCCCTCAGCAGCAGGACGCTGCCTCCCTGGGGCACTCCCGACTCTGCTCCAGGTTCTCTCTCTCCCTGTGCCCTTCTCCATGCCTGCAGGTGCAGGGAATCCATCCTGCCCTGTGCTCCCTGTGCTTGGGGGTGCCAGGGCACTGCAGGGAGCATGGACGGACCGCAACAGAGTTATTGCTTTGCATTTGTTCTCATTGATTCACTGCCAAGTGTCGCAGACATTTTTTCATTAAATCCTCTCTTTTAGGATTTGTCCTTTCTGGGAAGCTGGGGCCCCAGAAGAAAAATGTAAACAATAATTATCTGCTGCTGTGGAATGCAATAGGTGCAGTGGTGATTGGTCTTCTGTGAGTGTTTGGATTTGCTGACCACTCACGGGAGAGTTTGTCCTTGCTTTCTGCTGGACACAGAACTTTGTTATGCATTCTTTTCTATGCTATTCTTAGCAGCCTCTGCAACTTCTCTCTTTATTCCTTTTAGTATAGTAATAATGTATTATATATCATATATCAATAAATCCAGCCTTCTGATCATGAACCAAGATTTTCGTCCATTTCTCTCACCCTGAAAACCTCATCAGATCGCAGTAATAGCCAAGGGCAAGATCCTGGCTTTTCAAACAAGGCAGCTGTGGTGTCTCCTTTTAACAAGTTCATAAAAGTGAACATCCCACAGCAAAGGCCTTGGTGATGGGGCACTGCTGGGTGCTAAAAGCTCTGCTCACAAGGACCTCCTAAAATGCAGCACTAATTTGTTTTTCTAAAGCAAATATTCATGTTTTCTGCAAATTCTTTTTCTACTCAGGACCACTAACTTTTTAAACAAAAAGAGTTAAATTTTGTTGCTGTTGGAATAAAAGTTTTATAGATATTGTGCTCCCCCTTCCAAAAAGAAAAAACAAAGAGCAAAATTTAAAATTTATGTGGAAACTAAAATTCCAAAATCATTCCCATTAAGAAATAAAAGCCTTTTCATTCATTAAAAGGTAAACTTGTTTCTTGCATTACAACTTCAGCAACAAGTCAGGTTTAAAACACCCTTGGAAAAATTCTGAACATTTTGAAAATTGTAACATACCCGCTTCAACTGTATTGAGAAGTTAATATAAAATTTTCTTCCACATAAATATATGTTAACAGTTTGCCATTCTTAGAATGAACATTTCCTTATAATAATGTCTCACTTATAGTTCTCATGAGCAGCTGAGGATTGAATAACTCATCTCAACAGTTTATTCCAGAGCAGAGCGTCACCCACAGCTGTTACTGTGGGACACCCCAACAAAAGGCACCCAGAGCAATTATGGCAGAAGCTCTGCTCTCCCTGTTGATGTGCGGTAATTCAATTACCACAGCCAAGAGCCAATACTGCCAGCAGGGCTGAAGCTGCCTGTGCTGTGTGCACAGAGGCCATGGCAGCACCCTGAGCCCCAGCCCTGGCAGCAGCAGGCACACCCTGCTGGCCCAGAACTGCTGCTTTGTGTCCCTGCCTCCCCAGCTGGGACATCAGCCCTGGGCCTGCATGTGCAGAGCCCTCAGGCAGCAATGGCACAGACTGGAGCGTGCTCTGGCTGAAATCAGGAATGGCCAATTTGAATTACAGGGCAGGAGCTTGGAGGTTCTGTCACCAAAGACCAGATCTTTGATGGATCTGGCTTTCCAGAACAGTTAATTTTGTATTTATTCTGTTTTGTAGGTAATTAAGAGCACATTTACAAAGCAATGCCCCTAAGAATTCCTTCAGTAAGAGATCCAGGTCAGCCCTTATCCAGAGGGGTGTTTTGCTGTACTGAGAGAGGTTTTTTCTCTGCATCTTTCCAATATGTAAAGATGTAGGGAAAGAAATATCAGCAATACCAGCAATAAATATCATCACCCCTGATTAACCAGACAGAATATCTGAAATGTGAACACAGCATGTGGCTGCACAACAGTATAACACAAGAGTTAGCATGGGTAATGAAAGAGTGATTCTATCCCATTTCTTGTGGTAACATGAAAGAACATAAAGATCTGTCAAGAAATCATCAGAATAAGCCACTCTGGGTAAGAGAACCAATTGTTTCTCATTTACAAGCTTCTCTAAGTTACTGGTTTTGTAGGGACTTCAGGCACTACATGTTAGAATTAGATTTATCCAGACAAGATGTCTAAGCTCCTTTCCAGGGAATTCAATCAAGAAATTTCAGTATAAATCCACACAGAAAATGTTATCTTAATTATTAAAGCCACCTTGCATATAAATCTTCTGTTCCTGACAAGTTATTTTTCATCTCCTTCAAGCCTGGAAATGGAGAAATGGGCTGAGAAGCAGCTGCAGGCTGGGGAAGGGGCTCCCTCTTACACCCCTGGCAGGATTTATCTGGGACAAAGGAAAACAAGGTGTTGGCACTGGGCCCGAATTAAGAATGAAGTACAGCACAGAAGATGTTGATATTTATTATCTAACCTTTATGGGAGCTTTCTTTTAAGGACACAAACATCCTGAGCTCTCTGACAGTTCCTGTAACAACATCAAAGCCCATGGGGCAGGTTGGTTGTTGCCCCATTGTTTAAGGCATTGACCATCCCAAAATGGTTTTTTCTCTTAACCCTTAAATGAATGTTGGGAAACCAGTGAGAACTGAAAGGGATTTCAGACCTCCTTCCCAGGACAACAAGTCCAGGAGAGGAGAGATTTACTGTATTTTATGTATAAAACAAATGTGATTTACAAGTAGCCACAGGCTGACACTGATGACTTCACAGGAGCCATGCAGAAACCTCAATGTGTATTTAGCTCTGCCAGAGCAGGCAAAGAAAAAACCATATTATTTACCCATATTTTTAAACATTTGGGCTTAAATCAGGGCAAATTAGACCAAAGGAGAGATTTCCTTTTGCTAAGTGAACTAGTTAACTTAGTATCTGGCAAATGATGGAGGACCTCTGTGGGGAAGGCAAGATATAATCAATACTTTTTGTTTAAAATCAGGTTTGAAAAAAACTTCAGACACTAAAAAAAGTAATCCTTACTAGGGAAAAAAAAAGGCAAGAAAAATAACCTGAAAGAAAATTAAAAGCAATTCAGAAAAATTAGAATGACAACAATGAACTCAGCAGTGATGCAGTTATTGTTTCACACTCCAAATGCCTGTGGGAAATTTTCAGTTGAATGTCTCCTTTTTTCATACACCTTTTTACTCTGAAAACCTACTGACCTCTCCATAATTCTCTGAATTTTCACTTTGCCTGCTAAGCTACAGGTAATTCATTTCACTTTGCAAATTCAGCCCTGTCTCCCCCTGAATAAAATGAAAGCCTCCATTCCATGTGCACAATGCTTTTCACAGCTCTAAAACATCTGCAGGAGCTGATTGATTTAACATTTTAATGTACAGGGAAGGGTGAATATGTAAATATTCATTCTGCCTTTCTCCCATATATTCTGCCGTGGCACAATTAAGTGTCATGTATCAAACTCATATAAAGGGAATGTTTTCTTTCTTTGCTTTGTTCTCATTGATTCACCAACAGTTTAGCTGCCTGTGGCTTTTTCAAGGCTGGAGCATTTCACTGTACTTTCCCTCAGTATGTACTTTGTAGTTTTTGGTTGTTTTTTTAAATGGTAATGTAATGACACTTAGTTAAAAACAAACAGAACTGATCAGCCAAAAGCTCCCCTGAAATCCCCAATGCAATTCTCACCGGTTTGCTTTCCTGAGAGCAGGAGTGGCTCTGGTACCTGCCATCCTGCCATCTGCTTTCCGAAGAACCTGCCCTCCTGATTTCCCCATGGGTGGCATTTCTATTGGCTGTGCTTTCCCATAAGGAAAGGCTGGGATATTTGAAAGGTTCTACTTGGATTAGAAATTTGCTTTTAAGAGCTGTGAGGTTCCTTGCTGCCTACCCAGTACAGTGTTGGCACTAAAGTTTTAAGAACTGCAGGGGTCACAGGGACAGCCCCTCTGCACAGCAGCACAGACCAACAGGCAGTGTTTAATTCAGGCAGTGTTTAATTCTGCCACTCAAAGCAAGCCAGGCTTTACTGCCATGAACTCCAGGAATCTCCTAAAGCTCAGCATCCCTCTCTGTGCAGTGAGCTCCTCTATTACAGTGTCAGAGTGATTCCAGCTGCTGCAGGAGCAATTCCCTTGTCTCCCCTCTATTTCAGCAGAGCAGGTAAATGACACAGCATGACCTGTCCATGGCAAGCAGAGCACTGGAGGATGGTGCTGCTCCCCTTCCTCCTGGGCAGGCTCTTCCCAGCCCTGCCTGTGAGATGGGGCCCTGCCAGCTGCTCAGTGCTGGGGGAAGGTGCCCAGGACCCACACAGAGCCCCCCCTGAAACTAAGGCTCCACACTGCCTTCACCCCACCAGCAGATTGTTTCTATTGCCCTCTCTTCCCCTCTTGCAAAGGAAACAGCTCAAGGCACTGCAGAGAGAGGCCACAAATGAATTCACTGCTCTTTCCCAGAGTCCATTCCTATCCATAGCAGCTGTTAGCCCAGGCCTGGGCAGTGCAAGGAGGCACAGTCAGTGCTGGGCCATTGCTGTGCTCCCTAAGGACTCTGGCAATGCCATGGGAGCCTGGGAAAGAGACAGCAAAACAGCTGAGTGATACTTGTGACATGAGGAGACAAAGAAATGGCTCCTTTACCTGAAAGGCAAAACTTTCCAGGTAAACTCAGGCTTAGAGAGAGAAAAGTGAAGGGCAGGAGCCAGGCTGGAAAATGCCAGCTGTGCCTCTTCTACCAACCTGGACTGAATGTCTTACTCAAGGAGTTACACTGAAATTCCTGTAGGAAGTGAATTCTTCCAATTCCTATTGTGAGAACTCACCCTACCTAATTAACAGTGGGTGTGTACCATCTAGGAAAAAATACTTAAGCAAAGTGCAAACCACACACCAAAATGAATTTCTGAATTGAATACTGAGGACAGAAGTCCCACTAAGTTGAGAGCCATTATGTGTTGGCATTTGTCTTGATGAACTGCCTTCAAACCCATTGAATCCTATGGCCAGGATTCTCATTCCTTGGGGAAATAAGTTTGAGTCCTGTACCCATGACCCAGAGCACAAAATCAGATCAGTTTTCCTCTCTTTTGCTAGAGTTTGTACTGTGACAGTTGGAATTGTCACATGCACATTCATTACAGATCTTATAGTCAAAAGACAACTTGTTCCCTATTTCCCTTTCCCCTTCCTCTCATGTGACTGATGAAGCAAAATGAGAAATCCAAGCCAAAAGAGCAGTCAAAAGTTTAAAGAAGAAAACATCCAGTTCAAATGCCTGTTTGGCAATCACAGACACTTGTCCATTTCTCTTTACAAGCATTAAATCAAGAGTTCTTTAATCTTGTCGCTTCCTACATAGATACTCCTCTCTCAGTGACTACCACTTTTGCTTCTAAGTAAACTGTGGAGATTTATGAAGGCAGGCTCAGGAAAATACATTTCCACAGGCTTATTCATTTCTTTAATCTAAAATCTAATGTCCCCCATTTTTGTATCTGAAATACACCTCTACCATCATAAAGCTGCTTTAGGAGCTTTTTCCCAGCCACAGCAATCTGGCATCCAATGATCTCTGCAAGTTGCACATTTAATTAGTCTGAGAAACTCATTAAGGTACTTGGAATACTGAGATGCCAGCATTGTTGTAAGCAGCCCAGTGCACACTCTAATATGGCAGATGGCACAGGCTGCTGCACCTGGGCTGCTTTGCTATCTTGCTGACAGACACAAACAGGCAGCAGTGTAACTGTGAGATACATAATCATAAAAAGGGTCTCAGAATAAAAGACCCATCAGATCCTCTGCTTCCTGGGTGCCTGCTGGTTTATCAAGAGGCATTTTGTGTTCAGTCACTGGGTTTGAAACAGGAGAAGCCCAGGCTGAGGCTCTGCTGTTGGCTCTTCAAAAGCCACTCAGGATTTTCTGCCCCCTCCAGGAGGAGCTGAGTGCCGGCTCTGGGGCTCAGGGGGAGCTTTATTCCATTCCCCCTGCCCTCAGTGCTCAGGTGCCACATTCTCTGCTGCTCCCCACCTGCCCAGACTCAGAAAGCACTCCCAGAGCTCCAGGGATCTGATCAGAAAGGGACAAGCTTTAGGATGCTGCAGCCTGTGCCTGCTTTTACCTCCAGTGCCAACACTGATGTGCTGGGAGCTCCCTCTCCTCCCCAGCAAAGTGCAGGGTGTTTTTAGGGTCTGGAGAGATGGGCATGGCCCAGACAACCCAAAGTTAATCAGCAAATCTTCAGGCACAGGGTGTGCCCCAAATCATACCCAGTGGGGAGGAAAATGGCACTGCAGGTGTGTGTGGGAAATGGAGTTTTGTTTGCACACCTGGGTAGGAATGATGGCCACCATCACAGCATCAATTGCCAGAGAGGGAGAGGAGAGTGTGAGCACTTGTGTCACAACGAGCTTCTACACAGAATCCCTGCCATTAAACATTTCTCCAATGCCTAAACCCTTTACAGCCAAAATTAAAAACATTTCCTCATCAAATCTCCTCAGCATTTCCAAGAGACCCCATTTCCTTTTGATTTGCTGCAGGTAAAGTAACAGAGGAAATAGTTCAGGGCTGCTTCAGCTGCCAGGAGCAGGTCAGGTCTCACACCCTGGTTTGGTGCAGAACCTGCTGAAGTGCCTTTCCAAAGGGAGAGGAATTCCTGGGATATATTTGCTATCATCCAGGTTGCTAGTGCAGAGATGAAATGGAGCATTACTCTCACAGAGAACTAGTGCAGTAAAATGTTTCTCTCCTGCACCATTACTCTTATCTATGAAATGATGATTTGTAGTTGAACTTTTAAAACCCTTTCACATAATTCCACGTGAAATTGTTCCAGAAGCTTGGATTGCTGCAGGCAGCCTTGTCAGAAAGTGAGCTGCAAGCTTTAGTGCTGCAGTGCTTGGGGTTATTTTTCATTATTGAAATCAGCCTGGACGCCTTCCACTGATCAATGCAGGAAATTAATTTCTTGTATTTCCTGGCATAAATGTGTCTCAGGGGCCCTGACTCTTTGTGCCACAGCCCCAGGAGGGCACAGCATGCCAGCCCAGGCATGGTGACAGATCGGCAGGGACTGGCAGGCAATGGAAACGTGTTTGAGGAAGCTGCATTTCCACAAAACTCTCAGTGTACATTTATGTGTGTGTGCAGATATATTGGTTTATTTATTTCTCTGTGCTGGCATCACCTCTTGTGGTGTTAATGGCACATGTTCCACTTCCCCAGCTGCACCTTTCACCTCAGGGCAGAGGTTGGGCTCACCAGACCCAACTCTTCTGTTCTCAAGTGTTCCTTCCCTGCCCTCTGGGCCAGACACTGTCCTGCAGGGAGCAATGCTCTCACACAGGACACTGATGGCACTTGGGAGAAAAGTAATGGTGTGATTTCTTTCCCTGAGAAGAAATTGAATAGCTCACAGCACACCACAACAATTTCTACGCTTAAAAAACCAAAATGCTTTAAAAATATCATATTACTGCCGTTTTTAACCTCCTGTTACTGCAGTACCTGTTTATTGAGAGCTCACAGAGCTGGTCCACCCAGTTAATTTAATGCCACACAGGCAATGCTAGCCCTGTGTGACAGGCTGTTAGCCAAGCACAAGTATCCACATCCCATGGGAAGATGTTTGAAACACAGAATTAAGAAGATTTTTTAATACCAACATACACAATTAGTACAGAATGTAAAGTGTTCTGTCAGTTCCAAGCAGATCTTTGGAAATATAATGAAAAAAATTAGGTGAGTTGGAAGCTTAGAGTAAATCCCTTAACTAAGCCAAAGAAACCAACTGGCCAGATGCCTGAAACATGTCCTCTCTCCTATCCCATTCCTGAGGCTGCCCCACAGCCCCTCCCAGGACAAGTCCCACCACCCTTGGCTGGACAAGCTTTCCTCCTGAGCTCCTTCCAGCATAAAGCATTATTTATTTTGATCAGATGTACAGAGGGAAAGGGAGAGGGGGCAGCTGCCAAGAAACTGAGTGCAAGCAGGAAAACCTGAGCTCTACCCAGACAAAGGCTCCTATTAATCTTTCTGCCCAGGGGGAAAGGAGAGAGCCTGAAAGGCTGCAGAAGAGCAAATGTCTGAAGAAAAGGAACAGCCCGTTCTCTCTACAGAACCAAAATTAAGGAATTCACAATTATCAGTGCTCCTGTGAGCACAGTTTCAATACATATGCTCCAGTCAGATTAGGCTGTTTCTTAGCACAAATTGGTGCTGCTTCACTTGGTACAACCAAACACAGATGAGATTTGTTGCCTGTGAGGGTGGATTTGCCAGTTGCAATGCAAACACAGATCTCCTCAGAAAGCCACCTCCTTCTCATGGGACATGGTGGAAAACACAGACTGGGAGGAAAAGGGGGCTTGGGAAAGGTTCTTCCACAACAAACCTTAGTTGCATCTAAAGCAACTGCCTGGATCAGAGTTCTCAGCTGTAGACACACAGGTTGGAGAAAAATCAGCGCTGAACAAAAAGACTCAAGGGGAGGCATAGAAAAACCTGCCCTGCAGGAAGGAAGAACTTACAGAGTTTCAGTTTTGATAAACACCAAAAGAAAATAAAGCCAGGAAAGACCAGATGATTCATCCCAGCCTTAGCTGTACATCCTCCATCCATAGGACATGCAGCCATCTCCCTTTTCACAGACACATTCCATCCTGAAGCAGGACTAGTATGTAAGGCTTCATTTTAATGCTGCATATCAGAGGAATTTCAGGGAGGAGAATTTCCAACTCAGAATTACTTTATTTTGGGGTACCATTTGCTCTGTAAAGGGTAAATTTTTAAAAATAATAAATTCTAAGTGGGTACCATACTAATGTGGGTATACAAAAAAATAATAAATTCTAAGTGGGTAAAATACTAATTCTCTTTGTGAGAGCTGCTGTAATTGCCATCTGTCCTTCCAAGAGAGCTGATTGCAGAGATGATGTTGGACACAGGCCTGAGGTGAGGGCAAACCCCAGCAGGATTCCATTAGCTCACTCCTCTGCCACATGACTTCCATGGATAGATTTCCATTTAAAGCTGCATTTTTACTCCAGGCTGGTGCAGTGGACAATCAGTCCCCAGGCACTTGGAAAGGATCTCAATTTGACAGCAGGACCTAAGTGGATATCAGCTTTCAGAATGGGAATGCTCTCTGGAGAGCCAATTCCACTCTCAGCACTTCAGCAGCAGACTCAGGAAAGAGGATTATATTAAAACTGAGCCTAGCAGGAAGCTTCCAGCACTGTATTTTGGATTTCTTTCCTGGTCCTCCCCATCTCTTGCCACCTTTATGGGTGACATGACTCTGCTGATTACTGCAGTCTGTTGGTGGCAGTCAGGAGTGTTACCAGTTGTGCACCTGAAGAACAGAAAACTCCAGCAAACATCTTTTCCTTTTCCAGGGAAATTATGGGTTTGCAGGCATACTGTCTTCTTCAGCCCCTGCTTTTACAACTACCAGAGCCTGAAGTAGAACTCTTCATACATTACACCTTCAAGGTTACCACCAGCAGTGCTCCAGGCATCATCAATATTCATCACTTGGCACTTTGATTTTCTGATTAGGGAAGGATTGACAGGGCAATAAGACAGCTAAAGACCAGGGAAATCACTAATCAGGACCCCAGGTATTGTCACATCTGGCTTCTGTCTTACACCATTACATCCATGCCCTGCTCCTTTCCCAGTCTCGTGCCTCTGGAAAAGGTTTTTCCCATCACTGCTGGAACCACACACCCCGTGCAGCTGAGCAGGGCTTCTCTCTTTTGAGGCAACACATCTGAGCCACAGTAAATTACAGACTTCATTTACCATTTATTTACTTGTTAAGTGACTCTGTCCAAGCCTCTCACATTTTAATTTCCAGCAGTGATGCCGTGTCTGGCTGCTCTTTACTTTCAGAGTTTTTCTGCTGAGTCACAGAGCTCAGTGCTGAGCTCCCGATCCAGTTTCCTATGCCATTCACCCTATCCTGATCCAGTCCTAGATCTGGATTCTCACAGAATGATGTGATTCCTGCCAGGAGGCAAGGAGGGGGAGAAGGCTGCAAACAGCCCCACTCAGATGCTCAGAGCACAAACTCATTTCCTGGGTGAATTCCAGTCATCCAAGTGAGCCAGACCCAGAGTTTGTCTGTTTGAAATGTGCTGTGCTGTGACTGACTGACTGAGGGCACCAGGAACTCCTTTCCAGTTTGCTCACATTTAAGGACTTGGTTGTTATCAACCCTTTTTCTGTTTCTGCTTTATTCTTAGATGCAGAACATTAATAGCTCATTAACAAGCTGTAAACATCCACTGTGACAAAATATGAGTAATTTATAGATGGATAGAGCATCAAGTGGGCTGTAGCCAGATTTTGGGGAGGTGTGGGAAGGTGGGTGAGAGCTTTTCCCAACCTGCAAAGAACAGATGAGTCTGTGCTGGCTGTGAAGTCCAGCTGCAAATCTTAGTGAGGTTTATTATTAGCAAAAGGACTGGATTTAGATTCTGACAAATCACGGTGGGGAGAAAAAGCAAGAGAACTAAAGGGATACAGCCTGAGATTCAGACACTGTATTTTATTAAAGATAATAAATGTCTGTATGTGAAACTCAGAATTCTTCCAGGACAAGCACTCCAATCCTTCATGGCCAGCCAGAGACCCATGTGTTGGAGCCCAAAACCAGGACAGCTTCTCCTGGCTTCCTCAGCCAGCTTTCCACCCCAAAAATGCCTTAAAAACCTGGGCCTGTCTCTGATGCACCAATGAAACACATCCCAACTGCCAGGGAGGATTCACACTTGCATGACAGGGAAGAGAACAGAGTGGGGAGTAGAACAGCACTGGTTAGAGACAAACACAGCCCACCCTGCAATTACACCCCATTTGTAAGGGGCTGTTGAGGCAATGGCAGACATGAGCCAAGGGGGAAGATTACTCCTATTTTATTATTTCTTTGGAAAATCAGCTTAAAACTCTCCTCTGTATAATTTCTTAATTGTGCAGTGTCACCCTTTCCCTTTAAAATAAGAATGTAAAAAACAAAGACAAAAGGCCTGCTTGTTAAGGCTTGCTTGCCATGGCTGAGGATGCCTCCAGAAGTCAAACAAAACCTCAGTAAATGCAGCAACAACATCAAAAACTCTGCTACTGCTCGCATCCTTCACTGGCTCCTGGGAGAAAAGAGCTGCCTGAACATCTTCAGCTTCTCACCTTGATGTGCTGGGCGAGACTGGAAGGGAACAATCCCTGCTGGCTCTGTACAAATGCTCACAAGTTCAGCAGGGCTCAAAGCCAGCAATTCCCTGCCCTGGTGAACTTGTGTGAGCCTCTCTGAACACTCTAACTAAAAAGGAAATTGTAAAATGCACAGCCTCAGATTTGGAGAGTGCCCTGTGAGCTGGCACCACGTGCCTGATTTGACTGGGCTAACAACTGATGAGCCAGGCCCTGCTTCCCAGAGAGCAGCTCATCCTCACAAGGAACACTCCAGCCCCAATGAAATCCACCCCCAGCAAAAAAAGGGAGGCTTTTCCTTCACATGTCAGGAAGGAAAAGCCTTGCTGTGAAAGGACAGGGAGTCCTTGCTGTGGAAAAGGACACAGAAACAAGAGATGGCATCAGAGAGCAGCCAGCCTGGTGATTTCAGAAATCCTTGGAGATATGGGAGAGGGATCTCAGCTGCTTCTTTCTCCTGAACCACAGCAGGGCCTCCTGTCAAGGACCTGAACCAGCAGCATCCTTCTCTCCCTTTCACTAATTTTACACAGTGTGGGCAGAAGCTTAAAAGCATATTATTCCACCACTGCAACTTCTGCCTGCTTTTGCAAACCACTACTGCAGCATCTTTTTCTGAAGCTACAGATCTACAAAACCTGTTGATTTCCTTTTTAACTTATGGTGTAAAATTCCCTTCCCTGCTACAATCCACTGTTCTTAGGAGAAGTGAGGACAGATGTGTGGAAACACCATTTTGTGGTGTTTTTGCTAGCAAACTCTTTTACAACTGCCTATTCTGGTTCAACCAACAACTCTGTATTGGTCTGGATTTTTTATTTTTATTTTAAAGGATGCTTATTCTTAAGTAAAAATCAATTATTTATGTATGAACCCTTAGAAGAACAGCTCTAAGTCAATTCACATTACTTAGCCCCAGCACGTGCACTTTGAGCACTTCAACATTCACTGGCTATTAGAAACTCTCAGTATTTCTACCACTTCACACGCACAGCAGCCAAGGTGCTTTAACACTCTGTTTTGTCTGGTAATCCTGTGGCTTCAGAATCACAGTGAGAATTACATCCCCAGTAAAATGTGTAAAAAGACACATTGATACTTTAGTTTTATTGAGGCCTATTTCCTGCAGAGCTGAATCTCCCATTTTTCCATGGGGAAAACATTTCACAGCTATCCAGAAAAACATTTGTTGTGAGCACTGTGGTGTAGGAGCTGTCACAATATCCCTGCCTGTTCCCCTGCTCACACCTCAGCCTTTTCCTGTACTTCTCAGTCACAACATGATCTGCAGAGTTCAGGATGCTCCAGGGCACACACCAATTTTTACATGTCCCAGCTTTTTCCTGACTTTTTCCTGCTGTGGCTGTTCCCTCAGCATGCTCAGGGACAGGGAGAGTCTGTTCTGACCGAGATGCAGCAAGCAAGGAACCAAAACAAACACTAATTGAATTTCAGCGAGAAACCCTGCATAAATGGTATTTAGTCCCAAAAGGTTATTCCTCTCCCCTGCAATAAAGCTGACGGGGTAGAAGACTGATTTTCCTTTGTCACTCCTCAGCAGCTGGGAACTCCTTGTTTCTTTCTGCACACACCTCAACACTGCAGGACACCTCCACCTGTATTTGGGGGACTTGTGCTCGTGCACAGCTGCCAGGCTGCTTTCCAGCTTTTTCAGCAGGCACAAGAATTCAGTCCTTTCCTGCCCAACAGCATTTGCCACATTTAAACTGCATTTAAATAGCAGGAGGTGGAGGGAAAAAAAACAACCACCAAAAAGTACAGAAGGGCAGCAAAGTTGAGAGCTGTGGGTCAGACTCCTGTGGCCAACAGGAGCAGCCTGTTCCTGGCATGAGCAGTGCAGCTGGGCAGGGGGGCACAGAGGGGCACAGCCAGCTGCTGGGGGCTGGAGGGCAGCAGGGCAGGGCCCACAGCAGCTGCCTTCAGCTCCTGCCCCTCAGCCCTGCCCTGGGTGGGGATCAGCCCCCCCTGCTCAGGTGGGGAAGGCACTGGGAGCCCCTGGCTTTGCTCCCTCAGGGCTGCCCCTGCTGCTCTCGGGATCAGCTCCTGGAGCCAGCTCAGGGCACCCCTGCACTCAGGCAGCAGAAAGGCAGATGACGTTTGGTGCAGGAATTATGGCAGGAGGACAACTCAAGCCATTTCCCTAAACAGCCAGCAAAACCATTTCATCAGAGGGAAAGGATTTCAGAGATTTAGCAGAACTCAAGAGCAAGTCCATAGGTCAGATAAGGAAGCTGCTGGGAGACATGAAATAAATTTAGATAATTCCCTTTCACCTACCACGGGGAAGGAAACTATAAAAAGAAAGCACTGCACAGCTATAAAAGGCCTTGTTAGGTTATATAATGGGTGACCATCAGCCATTTTCACATCTTACCCTTCACAAAGCACACAGTCTTTTTTCACAATTGCTGGCCCTTGATAACCCCACACCTGTGTATCCATTCCAATGTCTGCAGACCCCATCTCCCTCCTGCTGCAGTCAGAGCCATTTGCTCACTCAGATCCAGAGCCCAAACACCTTAAACACCTTCACCTTCCAGGTGGTCTGCTCAGCATAAATTACTGAACATACACTATCTACTTCTAGTCTGTAATCTTTAGTGCACAGGGTCATAATTTCATATCAGAGCCACTGATAGGTAGATTTTCTCCTCCACATACTCTTGTCAACATCTCAGCTCTAGGAAGACCTCATCTGGTTTGGAAGGATTCAAACAAGACAAAACCCAAAGACCCCTTTGGAGCTGATGACTCCCGCAGAGGATTGACAAAGGCCATAAAAAGTGAGAATAATGACGCTGCTCAGGTGGGTTGGAACCACAGAAAGAGAAGAACAAGACCAAGTGCCAAGGGAAACAAGGGCTGTGTGCCACAGCAATGGCCTGGCAGCAGGATAAAGAGAAACGTAAGCACAATGTCAGGAAAAACTGCATTAAAGAGTTCCACAGAGGAAAATGTGAAAGTTTTGCCACTTGACAATGGTCTTAAGACTGCACACCCATCTGGAAGAACACCAGAGACACAAATGGACACAGAGCACAGGACTTGATGGAGCCCTGTCCACGCAGGGTCCTCAGGCAACACAAAACCAGCACAGCAGAGAAATGGGAATTGCCCAGCCTGGACTTTTTTTGGTCAAGTTTGAGGTGCTCCTTAGCAGAACAATAGGGAGAGAGAAGAGTAAAGCTCAGCTCTGCAATGACAGAGCTCCTGCAGCTTCAGACAGAATTAAACATCAATATAGAAATCACCCTTATAAACTTGTAAATGAAATCTCAAATTTGGGATTAAGACATTGTAAGCTCTTCCCCAATTTTCTGCTAAAGGAGATCTTTTCGAGTTCAGGCATGTCAAAATGGAGCTATCTGCCTCCATCACAAACTAATTTGAGCCAGCACTTTCAGCCCTGTCTAGCACAGAGATTAGATAGGCCAGGCAATTTTTTACAGCAGGTCCCAAGCTGGAGAGGTCCAATTGCTCCTGGGGAGATTTATGGAAAGCCATTTCTGATTGGTATTACTGACTGACACTGATTAGTACTCCTGCAAAGATAACTCTTATTTACACCACACGGTCACAGAATATCAATTACAGGCAGGGAATGGCTGGGTTTACACATTTTCTCTCTCATTTCTAGATGGAGTGAAGCCATCATTCACCACCAGCATCCTGAAAAGCTGAAAGGAGCATTTTGTGGAACTTCATTGCTTCCACCAAATAGCTGCATTTCCCTTTTCTCTTTTGTCAGTCTTGCACATCTTCAGAGGCACATGAGGCTGTCAGAGCAGTTAAATGGCCCAGGCTGTAACTTCCATCCAAATTATAACTATTATTATAACTATTGTAACTCAGGCAGGCTGCACATCTGTCAAACAGGGAATTGAACATCCTGGGGCAAGAATCAATCCTGCCTGGAGGCACTGAGGGCTCAGCTGGGCAGCCCCAGCATTTCCTCACTATGCAATAATGCCCTGAGAGCTTTAGTGCCGTTTCTGCACTGCCCCTTTGCTGTGGGTCCCTGAGCACATCTCAGGTGCTCCAGATGACCCCTGCAGGGGTGGAAGGTGCCACAAGAGCAGCTCATAGAGCAGCTAAACAGCAACCAGGGAGTTCTGGATCCCAGTCAAGTTAAAGAAACTACTTCAAATCAAAATGGTCCTGAGCAGCCCCTGGGAGCATAATTAGTTATCTACAGGCTTAATTAGCAAAAACCCCTAAGTGTTTAAGTGCATTAAGCAGGTCTGAGATACCAGCAACAACTTTTCTGAGAAGTTCTGAATTTTTAATATGTGCATCACTTATATCCTTTGTGGAGAAAAAGCATGTTCTTTAAAACAAACTGAATGAACGTTTGCAAATAAATTATTTACTTGTTGTTTTGGACAGGAAAACAAGCAAACTAAAAGTGGTTCAGTAACAAGTCATTCACATTCTGCTTCCAAAAGGCAGAGCAGCACCTCTGTATGTAAAGAGGAAAGGGTGAACTCTGCTCTTCCTCAGAACAGAACAAAACCTCACTGCCTCATCCATGAACTTCTCACAATGTGGATCTAAACCTTTCCTCTAGGCATTTCACTTGCCAAAATGCTCCTCCAAGCACTAACAAAATTAATACAATCTATTTACATGAGGGGAGGTAAAATGTGACTTTGCAAGATAAAATAAAATGCAAATTCTTTATTTATTCATCCTCTCAGAACAAACCATAAGCCTGTAGCTTACACACTGTGCTTCACCTTGCACATCCATGTGAGTTTAAAAAGTGCAGTGTTGGCAAAAAGCTCTAATCAGGACTTGTTCAGCATTGATTTTCTGTTCTGCAAGGTCAGATGCCACGTTCTGTGAGCACAATTCCAATGTTGTCGTGCAGACACAAACTGCTCTTGGCCTCCAAGAGAGCTGCAGTGCAAGAGCAGCACGAGCACAGCTGGGACTCCTTGCTGCCTTCCACACAGGAGGTGGTTATTCCAAAGAGAAGATTTTTCCTCAAACACATCCACATTATCCACAGTCACACATTTGCCCATTTCCAGTAACTTGCTCTGAATCACACAATTTGCTTTTCAAACTCCGAGTCCCTTCAGGAGCACTTTGCACGTCCTTAGCAGGAGTTGTTTATTCCTCTCTGTTCACTTTAGAGCCAGAACCCACCCCCACATTACTGCACCTTATACACAACAGGAGCAGACAGATGGCCAGGTTGCACTGCAAGAAAAACTGCAGGTGGAAGCCCCTAAAAAGAACAAGACTATGTGAATAACCATGTGTTTTTCTGCATTTAAAGCCATTCCTGCTGAGATAGGTGCCAGCGCCTAGTACACTGATATCAGCTTCAGCTCTGGAAAACATGAGCACTGTCTCCAGTGCCAGACCAGCAATGCACATTCCTGCCCCTGAGTTGAGGAATTCAAACTTTTCCTTCTTGTGCGCTCATCATTTTCTGCCATGAACATTTTGTTAGGATCTTTACATTGCTGGGCATTGAATATGGGCCCTTTGGAAGAGGTTCACAGTCTGTGCTTCAATGAACTCATCTAAGAGAGAGGAAATCCTGGACTCCTCAGGTGGGTTTGGTTTTGATGAAACCTTTGCTGCTCACCCTTGCACCCTTCAGCATTACCAAGATCACCTTTACTGCAGAGTCTTTGGTGGGATTCAGCTGTTTCCACATGTACAACCTGAAAAATGCCCCATTCCCAGCAAAAGCCTCCCTCATGCTGACAGAGAAGCAGCAGCCTCTAATGGACTCCCCAGCTGCTCATGTCACTGTGTTGTGATATGTGTGTTAAGTTTATTGTATTACTCCCCCATTTTATGTATTGTTTCTCCCTGTTTAATGTAAATGGTTCTGCCCTCCCCCAGTTTGGCCCTGCCAGTTATGTTATTCCCATGGCAACTCCCGCCATTGGGGTTGTCAGTCCTTTTGGTTATATAATTTCTCCTCCCTCTCCTTCCCTTATATGTATATTGGTTCCTCCTCCCCGGGCCCAGTCAATCACCCCCCCACTCCTCCCCACGTGCCAGAACCTTCCACTGACTCGGGGCTATGATTGGCTATGGTCCCGGGGCCCCTCCTTTACTTTGTATCTATTGGTTTCTCCCTTATGTCAGTTATGTTAAGTTCATCCCTTCACCCTTTCCTATTGGTTCTTTGTGAATCCCTCCCATGTACAACCCCCTTTCCTTTAAAACCTCACTTCTCCCTCCCCTTCGGGTCACTCCCTGGTTGGTGTTTTGAGTCCTTTAATAAGCCTGACTTCACCCCCAGTGAGTGTCCAGCTCCTTTCTTGTCCTGTCGGCAGCGAGACCATCCGCAAGCCAGCTCAGCCCGAGGCCAACAGACGCCGAGGGAGGCTGGCCGTTTATGCAGCTGGGTGTCAGCCATTACCGTCTGCTAGCCGGACATTGCCCTTTTGGCCACATACACCTCGCTGCACACTGAATTCATGTCTGTCTCCAGTGCAGCAGAGCCTGAGCCCCAGTGAGTGGGAGCCAAACTCAGGTGCTCTGGGATGGCAGTGAGTGCCAGAACCTTCCAGAGGACTCCCAGGCACCCCCACCCTGCTCCTGGGGCCAGAGGCTGCTCCAGCAGCGCCCCAAATCCTGCCTGCCAGCTCCTGTGCTGCAAAAGGCTTTCTCATCCCCAGGAGTGCCAATTATTGGGAAGGAACGGAAGTTTTAGGAGCAAGCTTGCTTTATAAAAGATGTGACTTTTAAGCTGTATTGAAATACTGCAGCCTGAGCCAGAATTTCCAAATGCTCTTTTTCATAATTATCTCCATCATTTGTCACTGCAGTGCATGGTGGGCTCACAGACACAGAGTAAAACCCCACAGATTGCCTGCAGCTGATCTGAATATTGGATATATTCACCCCCACACCACAGAATTCCTGAGAGCATTCCCTTACAAAATTCCACCATAGATCCTGACTAGAATGCCACTGGAATCTCAAGAGATCAAAACAATTTGGTGTGCCTGTGAAAAGGCAAGAGCCCTTGTGTTAAGGTCTCACCCCTGGACTCCTAAAAGGTTCTAAGGGCCCAGTAATTTATTTTTTAAATTAATTTCCAGAATGTAGAAAAAACTGTTTTCCTCTTTCTCCCAGGTCATGGGAGAAAGCCAAGGTTACCACCAACAGATTCCAGCACTGATTGCTGAAACAAGAACTCATTCCTCCTGTATCCCCCTTCCTCAGGGATGGAAAACACCAACACACCTCCATCAGGGAGGTTCAAAAACTGAATCGTGCCTGCCAATGCCTTTCAATGTGCAAACAATGTCTGCTTCTGCTTAATATTTTCCACCAACAAATATCACCATTTCTGAAGTAAAATGTGAGAGATAATCAATTTTGTGACTTGCCTGGGTGGGACACCCAGGTACTGAGCACACCTGCTTCCTCCTCTGTTAGAAAAGTGATACTTTGATCTGATCAAATCCAGCCCACAGGAATAAAAACCTAACCTGTAATAAATTTAGATCACTTCTTCATTAGTATTCCCAGTTGATTACATACTTGGGATGAGTCAGTGAAGCTCTTTGCAAACAACTTCCAGACTGCAAGCATATGGGATGTCTTGGAGGAAATGGTGCCAGCTCCAGCCATATGCTGTGCTGCAGCAGCAAACTCATCCTGTGCTCAAAGAATCCATCCTGGAGGACTGGGAGATGATGGGGTTTGATCCCAGCAGCAGAGCTGGCAGCACTTCTGGCTCTGCCTTTGTGAGTGGTGGCTCAGCAAAGCCAGAACAGCTCCATCCCTCAGGCCCTGCCTCTGCAGGGCTCCTGAGCACCCCAGGCCCTCTGTGCTTTTCACAAGGGTCTCCCCAGACCTATGAGATTTTAGAACACAAACCACTCATTTCCTCATAGTCTTTCCTTCACTGTTTCATCTTCAAACAGCCTGCAAATGTCTGCATGCCCCAGCCAGCACAGGAAAGCACTGATCCCTCTGCTCTGGTTCTAGCACTTTGGATTCAGCAGAGCTGCATTCCCACCCCACACGCCTTCATCTCCAGAACTGACGTCACCCTTGTTACCACACCAGCCCTGACTGATCATGGTTCCATCTTCATGGTGCTCTGCCAAGTGGGGCAGTGAAACATCTGTGTCCTGGCTGAATCAGTGCATCCCCAGTGCCATGAGGGGCCGTACCCAGGGCTGTGGGAGACCTGCAGCTGAGCAGCAAACAGATCTTCTGGCTCCCACTGCAGCCTGAGCTTCGGTTAGAATCAGATTTTGCTTTCCAGCCAGGCTCAGCTCTATTTCCCTCTCCAGGAACAGGTCATTTATTTAAAGGATAACCACACTCTCAGGCTCTCATCACTTCCACAGAGCAAAGGCATAGGCTCCTGAAATCTGCTGATGTTCCCAGCTCCTGCCAAGTCATCAACACCCTCATTTCCCCCAGGCCTTGGATGCTCTTTGCCATCCTCTTCTGGGCAGTCCTTTGCTCCCTCACACCTCCTGGCACTGCCATGCTCTGACCTAGGCCTGGTCCTTTCCAGCCCCTTTTCACGGTGACAGTGACAGTGACAAAAGGCCTTTGAAGTCTGCACACAAACACTTGGGAGGCCAGAAATTAGATTTTCAGAGCCCCAGATCAGCAACAAGAGAAGCAGGTGTGAGTCTCTACTTATATTTACTTCTGGATGACTTTTCCTTTAAAATCTGAGTGAGTGGTGCCTCCAGATAACAATGAAGGAATTTTTTTCTCTTGACATGCACAGCCACTCAAAATAAAAACTGAACTGTAAATGCCTTCCTAGCAGGAACATCAGGCATGAAATAATAATTCCTCTTGATTGCTCATTAAATTTGCAGGCTAGGAACCTGCATCTCAAAGCTCAGTTATAGCTAATTCTCAAAACCCCATGGATCTTAGACAACTGCCTTCCAGACACTGCAGGCAATCCTTCACTTCATCTCATTGATGTTTCAGTTATGCTGCAACAGCCAAACAAAATTTGAAAACATCCTAAGGAAAATACTCCACACTACCTGTAAATAAATAATCCCAGCCCACAGACTGCTATTCACAGGGTTCTCTGTGGGCAGCACTAATTACTATCAGATAATTCAGTAATTTATTATTCCTTTAGCAACTATACTGAAGACTGAGTTCACACATAAGCAGAAGATCTATTTTATGCTGGCTTGCTGACCTGAAGTATTTTAGGAGGGATAAAAGTACTAAGTCCTTGCCTTTCAAAGCAATAGAGCAGAAAAGAACAAGCACACAGTGGAAATTAAAAAGAGAATGTCTCTAAAATATTGCATTCTTGGTTTAAATTGCACTATATTTCTTATTTTATTTTTTACTATCCACAGGTAAAAGTTTCTCTTAGGAGCTGGTCAGACAAACCTTGTTTGCCCCAAGCAGATGGATGAAATCAGTGGGGAGTTGTGGAAGGTGGAATTGCTTGTGCAAATACCACTTGTCCCATTATGCTTATTGAAGTACTTCAGCAAATTTTTAGCTGCTGTCTTTCTTCCCACCACAGTAATGCAGCACCCTGGCAAGGCCCTTATTGGTGTGTGTTTACTCACAGCCCTTTGGACACTTCCCAGGACTTGGAGCTGCTCTAAGTGAAGCAGATGTTGCTTTTCCTCATTGCTTTCATTAGCACAAATGTTAATGAAAACCGTATAACAGTTTTTCTTGAAAAATACAAAAACAGTTATGGGGGGGGGGGAGGGCAAAGCTACTTACTACTTTCCATCTTAAGGAAGGACAAAAGCCAGGCCTAGAGACACAAATTCATCAATTGTTCCTGTGGGGTGTAGAGCTCTCTGATGCAGCTCTGTTTACAGCAATATATTCCCATACTAAATACTAAAATATTCAAATCCACAAAGTTTAAATGCATGCCTGCTGCATTTTTCAATGTGATAGTTAAGATGGAGTCTTTACTTTATAAAATTACCTTAAGCTCTTCCACAAACCAGAAATTTTATAAGCTAATACCATTATCACTACCATTACAAAATTGCTTAAATTTCAGAGTATGAAAAGCTACCAATTGTAACAAATTGAATATTTCTTTTAATGAACACATTTCATTCAGTGAGCAGAATATTTTCAGTAGAATATGCCCACCTGGTTCAAATAAGCCATTAAGTTCAACTACATGGGATTTCCTGCCTCAAGTGCTTCATAATGAGCAGCAGTAATAAAAATGGAGATCAAGTGAATCAAGGGAATTTACTTCCCTGCTATGTTTTGTTTGCCTTTGCTTGCATCACATCATAAGGTGTGTTCAAAGGAATGACCAATTTTAGGTCAGAAAGGCCAGGGTTGATGACCATGAAGGGAAGAGCCCTGGGTCTGAACTGCTCCATTGCTCCCTGAGCACTGCACTCACAGGGATGGAGCAGTCAGGAGTTCCATGATCCCAGTAATTAACAGGAGTTAATAAAGGGTAACAAACCCCATTTTGTGACATCAGTTATGTCTCTGGACACAACAATGAGGAGGTTAAACAACAGACAGACACACATGGCCAGGTATGAGTTGCAGCCACTACCAGTGACCTCAGACACAGCATAATTCAATTTGGAAGATATTAATGGTTAAACTAATTCACTATAATTGCAGTCTGGAAATCATTTGCACTTCTAACATAAAGTCACATCTGTTTTTTTCAACAACAACCATTAATCATCCAGATAATGCAAGAAGAGACCCTGTTCCATTAAGAGTCATATAAACACAGATGAAATAGAAAGATTAATTCAGGAATCATGATGTAGAAACAAGATAAATCTTATTTTCCCTATTTGTCACATAATGGGTGACAAAGGACAATGAAAAACAGAGACATGACATCAGAACATTTACTTGTCCAGCCAGACAAGGTCACTCCCAAGCAATCCCAACCCCACTGCAAGTGCCCCACAGGACAAAAGCCCACAGAGAATTCTGGCTACGTGTGAGGAAACCAGGCTTCTCTGCAAAGCACCAGAAGCTGAATTTTGGGAAGCAGGAGCCAAAGAACTTTGGAATTGCCTCCTAACCATCCTTCTCATTAATGAGAGGCCCTGAGGCAAAGCAGAGAAACCATTTGCTTCCATGCCAGAAAGTGCCTCTGCACACTGTTCTAACACATCAATGCACCCTGTCCTTCTCCCAGGGTGCTCTGAAACCCAAGGGCAGAGTCTGCACCTCTTCACAACCCTCCCCCTGCCCATCTGAGAGGGTGAGAGACAAGGAGCAGGTGCCACCAACTCATTCATGTGCCTCTAAGGCTCACCTCTGACCCAGCACTGGATGTTTCCATCAGAATATTGGAACATTTGATTTCCACTGCTAATGACAAACTCAGAATCAGTTACTGAACCACCTGACCACCAAAACATCCATTTATGCTTCCATACTTGAGCCAAGCCCTGACCAATTGCAAATCCTCAGCTATAAAGGACTAAGGTGGGATGACAGACACCTTAAATTTATACTTAATTTCTCTTTCCCCAAAAAGCTTGCCCTGCACAGGCCTTGGCTGAAGTTCATATTTAAATTCCTACTAGTAAGAACTGATGTCTTCAGAGATCCCTGCTGTGGTAGATAGGGACAGGCGTTCGGAAAATCTCGCGATGTCACAGAAAGCAGCAGGATTCCTCTCCCCCTAACGCCTAGCGATAAGGGATCACCCAAGAATGTAGACCCCCCTAACATTAGTAACTTTCTACTCCTTATTAACCAATTACAGTAAGGTAAGACCCCCTGACGTAGAGAAAAACCTCCCCGAGTATAAAACCCGACGAGACGGGACAATAAAGGCCTTTGAACTGTCCACCACGTTAGTGCCTGCGTGTGTTCTTGGCCCGAGCGACCCTGGAGAGTTTGGGTCGCCGTGCCGTTTTCCTCAGAACCAGGTCGCCTTGCCTTGCATCAGAAGGCAACACCCTGCTCCCTGATCCTCTGGCTTGGCACAGGTGTGAATTATGAAAACTTTAATGCCTGAAAAGAATCACTCTAAAACCAGCAGGGAGTCAGATCCTGACTCAAAGTCTGGCCTAATCCCAGGTAGTGTTTTCTGTGGGTATCAATTAATGCAGGTTTCAGTGACAGTTCCTCATGTTCCATCAGCCTCTGAGCCCTCCTGCTGTCTCTCTTACCTCAAAATGAGTGCTGTACCTTTGGAGGGAGCTCAAGATTCCCTGTCCAACTAAAGCAGGTCCAGAAACAGCAGCCTGGTGACTCAGAAATGATGGAGAGGGCAAACAAGGCAGGGTGAGGCCCCTCTGTTCTCTGGGAAGGAGCTGGGGCTGGTGCTCAGTGCCTGCCTTTGCCCAGCAGAGCCTGGAGTGCCCAGCCCAGCTGGGACAGCCCAGCCTCCATCCCCACTCCTGCCAAGGGCAGGGATCAACCCCAGGGCATCTGCTGCCCCAAACTTTCCTCTGCACTGCTCAGCACAAAACACACAGCAGGAGAAGATCATTCCTGCCTCTGCAGAAGCTGCAGGGAAAGCAACAAACACCACTCTACCCAAGGCAATGGCAACTTGCTGATGACTTCAGTGGATGCAGATTTCATCTCCAAACATCTTATTTGTGTCTGGAAAGATGAAAAAAAACCTAACCCAACAGCAACAACAAAACCCCCAAATAAGCCCATAAAAATAGCCCTCAAACCTACTGAGGAACAAACTGGCTATTGGAATGGGCAAGATTGTTCCATTGGTGTTTAGGGATCAAACAGACAAACTGCTGAAATAAAAAAGGGGGTTCTGCATGATGCACTTCCATGCAAGATACAGAAAAGCTATAAAAAGGCATCGGAAAATCCCAATCAATAATGATATCTGCTATAATTTTGTTACTGTCCATGTGGTTTTGGCTGTAGCTCCAAGAATTCCCTTTCCCATCCATGAGGTATGAGGTAACCAAGCCTGCTGGGTTAATTTCATTTTGCCCATCATTTCCTGAGTCAGGACCTTATCCCCTCCCTCAGCTCAGAGCTGCTGTGCCTGGCAGTGCTACAGGCACTGGCACCCCCTGCCCCAGGCTGTGCCCAGCACGGAGCCAGCACCAGGAGGTGGCAGCAAGGACTCAGCTGAGCCCACGCAGCCAGGCCAAGCTCAGCCAGGATCCTCATCTCACACCTTTGTACCTCACTTTGAGTAAATAAAACAGAACTGTGACCCGTGCTTATCCACCCCTAAAGTACTCCCTAAAAGCTTGGGTGGCTCTGACTGTGGAAATCAAAATCTGATCACCTAAAATTGTATTTATGGTTACACTGAAGCTGTCTTGTGAATAACAGTTCTAGAAAGGTTAATAAGGGAGAGGAAAACAAAAGCATTTAAAGTTTAAAAAGTAAGTGGTTTAAATTACTGAGAATCAGGAGGTTTTGCTCAACAAGAATATACAAGACTTATATAACTGTTATATATGGTAGGTTGCTGTGCAATAATTTCTAAATACTTTTGGAAAGAATTGAAATAAGTTAAAGGCTGTTAAGGAATAGAAGCCCCATCCTGAAATCTGTTGAGCATTTACAGTTCCTAGAATCTAACTCAGTATCAGCAAACACATTTTAATAATTTCAAGTTTACAGAAAGGTTTAGCAGATAGAAGGCAGCAGATAGGAAGACATCTCCATTTCCCCCCCCCAAACCCAGTAAAAATGAAAGCTGACTAAATCACATTACTTTTTTAATGCTGTCTCGAGAACCACTGAACCTTTTTACTTAGGATATGAACCTCAAAGATGACAGCTCTGTTAAAGCCTCTGAGAAATTAATCCAATTTATCAAGTTCTCTGAAAAAGGGGTGAACAGGCAGTGGCTTACAGAAGAGCAGATGACATTCTGTGGCACTGTAGAACAACCAATTCCATTTCAGAGAATTCCTACCATATTCACCACAACCAGTACACACAGCAATACATGAATATGCTGCTATTAGGCACAAACAGCTGCAGGAATAATGGTACTGAAGATCCCACACACTCTGATTTCACTTGGAATTTTCCTCACATTTATTCTTGTTTGTGCTGTAGTAAATCTGAACTAAATGGAATTTGTTGCTTTCAGTGCTCCTGAACACCAGCCTCAGCAAATCTGGCTTTCACCCACTTGGGTGGCAATTCTGTTTCCAGCTGTCATCTACACGAAACCTTTATGCTGTCCACAGCTATCATGAAAAAGACTAATAAGACACATGGGCTATTTTTCTTCCTTTCCTTTATTAAAAAGAATGCTTTTTGTAGTCATTGAAGTATTTTAGCAAATTATTTTGGAGTTACAATAGCAGAAGAAAGAACATTGCCATCAAAAGCTAGTTCAGAAAGCCATTAAAAACCCAGGAAGAAAGTCGAAATCTTAATTCAAAGATGTTTCTGGTTTTCCAGATAATTACAGCTGCCAATTTTAATTTATTCTAGCTCAAGAGCATTCAGATGCAAAAAAATAATTCCCAAAACAACTGTGAAAAAATTGGATGCTTTGCTAAAATGTGCATATTTTGGTTCAATTAAAAATTAATTCCATTTTGAACTGATTCTTCACAGCACTTTTTTCATATCGTGCATTTCTTTGTAGAAATTTGTTCTTTCTTGCAAGGAAGAAAAAATCCAAAATGAACTGACTGATTGACTTATGCTGCAGCATCCATCAATCAAGATGGCCTCTCCTGTCAGGGAACAGACTTCAGTCTTTTATCACTGTAATACAAATAACTGTCCTGCTGAGGAAGAACAACAAAAGCAGCATTCACAAAGGTACCCAGACACCCTCACCACAAGGTTCCCCACAACATGATGGGAAATTTTATGGAAAACTGGAGAGGTTACAAGTGAAAAGAGATTTTCAGTGTCTCAGCCATGCCAAAGCAGTGACTACCAAGAGGCCACAGCCCAAATTTGGATGTGAACCAGGCTGAAATGAAAGGCTGCTGAAAGCTGGAGCTGTTCAGGTGTGGCTGTGCAGAGCATCCTCTCCAGCTTCTCCCCACCACATCTCCCCAAATTCCAGCAGCTGCAGCAGAACTGTGCTCCCAATATAATATCAACACTGGTGTCAGATGGATGATGATAAATTTATGAATTGTGAAAGGCTTTGTCTGTTTGGACTAACTGTAATTAACAAGGCACAAGGTTGAACTGCAAAGTTGTGTAAGAATTATTCCCAAGGGCCTTTTCATATTGACTATTATGCAATACACAATAACCAGACTCAGTGTGCTCTATCCATTATCATCATCCATTTGTGTTGTCATCTTATTGCAGGGGTTCCATACTATTGTCTCCTTATCACAAAAGCTTCAGACCTCCTTGGCGTTTCTCATGGACAGCCCCTCAGAGCACTGACTTGTTCTTCTTCACAAAGCAGCCACCTGACTCCAATTCCCCTCTCACCCAGCCACCCCACTCTTTTATAGCATTCTTCCTCTCACTGGTTACAGCTGTGGCCTGTTACAGTCAGGCCTGTTCCTAATCTTGGAGAATTGGCCCAGCTGCAACTCCTTAGGGGTAAGATTACTTTCTGCACTATCCTAATTTTTCTTATATTCTATCCCCCCCACACATTTGTTCCATTTTCTCTGTCTGCTTGGACTGCTGGCCCTCCTCAGCAGCGGAGTCCCCTACACTGTGTGTTGCTCCCAGCAGCAGCAGCATTTCCTGCATCCTCCCTGCTGCAGTCAGCAATCATAGTCCTGTTCACTTGTGGCCAGAAGTGACAGTGAAGGCTGAGAGAGCAGAACTGCCACATCACTCAAGTGCAGCTGTCCCAAGCATTCAGTGTCCCCTCTCCTGGGCACATTCTGGCAGCCTTGGGAGGCATCAGGGCCCAGCAGTGAGGGGCCCTGGCTCCAAATCTGAAAGAACTGGGTCACAAGCCCTGGCTGTCACTGCTGTGCTCCTGTTCTGGGCACATCAGCTCACCCTCTTCTGCAACCCCTGTCCTGTCAGATCCCAAGTGCTGTGCATCACTGTCTCTCACTATTGACACAGCCTAAATCCCATGGAATTCCATGGAAAATATCCTACATGGGCTCCAGCAGAGTCACGTCTTTAACACTGTGCTGATGCTGAGCACCAAACAAATCCTCACCTCCCCTGGGGTTACCAGGGCTGCTGCAGAAAAACAGCTGTGTTTGAGAAGAAATGTCTCCCAGGGAGTCTGGAAATAACACCTGAGAACACTTCACTGCAGCTAAAGCAGCCCTGTCTCAGCACAGACTGGTGACTGCACCAAGGAAATAAAGCCACCAGGGTTTGGGCAGCTTTGGAAACATTCTGAGTTAGGGGCTCCCCATGGTGCTGTGCCCAGAACTGTTCTCCTGGATGTGAAAGCGCATTTCCACAGCTCCAGCAAAACAGACTTGTTCTTTGAGGGGGGACACCAGGGAGCTGCATGGTGGGAATGATGGCAAACTACACCCAGTGGCCAAAAGGTAAATCGTGTCAGTTTTGACTTGGGACATCTGCAAGACCAGCACCTTTAAATCAGCCTCCATCCTTGGTCTGACAGTGGAGCTCATGGTTAAGGTCAGTTCCTTTCCATGCATTAACACCTGAATCAGCCAGGACAATTTATCATAGGTTAATTCTTTCTGATGCTGGAATAAATCCCAAATTTACTATAAACCAACACTGCAGTACATGGCATGCATGGAAAAAAAAGGCTCATCTGAGCCCTGCTGAATTGTACTCTCATTTCAAGAGATGTTGAAAAAACTTGACTCTGAAGTTATTCCTAACCAAAAATTCTATCAGTCCTATAAACTGATGAATTAAAACAGCTTGATTAGAAGTATTTATATCGGATTTTTTTCATTTCAAAGTGGATATTTCTGAGAGAAAATATCTTCATTAAATGTTCCAGTTTTGATAACATTTGCATCTCCCAAAAGAAAGTGCCTGTCACAGTTTTCCAATCCCCTCTATTTCAGAGTTTCAAGTAAATTCTGTGTATAGATCAGCAATTTTTTTTTCACTAAAAACCTCCTTCCTTGATTAGAGAGGCAGAATCAAAATACAACAACATTGTCAGAAATTAGTATAATGCAATCAGCTGAGAGCCAAGCTGGTCTCTGTGGTTCATGCTCTGCAATGAGATCTCTGTACAGAGAGACACAGGCCAGTGCACAAAGGAGGGGGAGGAGGAGGAGGTTTTGGAAAACTCAGGTTATTCTGGTTAATCAGAACATCCAGAAGGGTTTGATGCTGATCTGTGCAAAGGTCAGACTGTAAAGTGACACCCAAAGGAGCAAACAATGAAAAGAAAACCCCCACAACAGAAATAAGGCTCCTGGAGACATTTGCTCCTGATACAGGGAATTGGCCTTCCGTTTGTGGTCCTCTGAAAAATATTTGCTGAAGACCCAGACCACACAGACAGCTCAAAAGATAAGCAAGTACATTTTTAAATTAAGAAAACAAAATGAAGCCCCGGTTCTGGTCACACTGCACTTCACAGTTTAAGGTGATGATTTTGTTTTACATGATACCCAAACCAAAACTTTCATGCTCAACTTTCAGAAAGAGGAGGGGGAAAGTTCATTTGCTGTATAAAACTACTTAAATAAATTTTCTTCCCTGTTTTCCAACATCCTCTACCAATGACACCAAACAACACAGAACAGTCACACCAGCTGACTTTGAATTCATCTTCTCCCTGATGTTAGCACCAGGTGATAGCACAAACTGAAACACATCCACTCAGCATTCCTCATTTCATCCCTTTCCTTGGATTCTGCCTGCTCCTTGACAACCTGGACTTGCTCTTTTGCTCAGGTAATCCTGCCCTGAGCCCTTGGTCCCCTCTCCTGGGGGGATGTTCAGCTGTCCTGTTCCCTGCACTGCTTTTACTCTGCAGCAGCACCACCAGCACAAAGGGCCCTGAGGGACAGGAGAAGATCTCTGAATCTGACTGCAAAAATGAACAATATCACTTAGCAGTTCAAACTATCCCAGCTCTCCTTTTTCTTTCAGGATGAAGCCAGAGGGGAAGAATCAAAGCCTTTCAATGCAAAAATTATTAAACATATGGTGGGGAAAAAATTATTTACAAAGGAAAAATGTTTCCAGATGTCGTGGGTTGACAGCCTTTATCCCAATATCGTGTGTTGTGTCTGGCAGCTGTGCCTTTTCTCTCTTCCCCCCCCCCCGGCCGTCTTGCTGCGGCAGGGCGGGGAAGAGAGGGGGGAGTGTTTGACCAGGCCTTTTTGCTTTTGGCTTTTGCTGCTTGGCTTGGCTAGCCGCTTTGCTTGCTTGCTTTCTGCTTTTTTGTGCTGTTTTTTTCCTTTTCTCTTGCTCCCTCTTTCTTACCCTCCCCTGAAGATACTGGACCGGCTCCGGACGTGACCTGAAGACGTTCAGGACACCCGAAGCTTGCAGAGAAGCGCCGCGCCCTCTCAACACACAGTCTGTTTTTTCTGTTTTCTTTTCTTTTCTTGTGTTGGGGAGTGTTCTTTTGTTACTTGTAAATAAATAGGTTTTGTTTTCCACTTTGCTCCTCCGAGAAATTCCTTCCCGAACCCGGTGTTGGGGGAGGGGTGGTTGGAGGTTTGTTTTGTTTTTGGGGGGCTCCCTTTTGGAGATTTCCCCTAATTTGTCCTAAACCAGGACACCAGATTAACCGAATACTGAAAAAAAAACTTCTGTAAATACTCAGAAGTTTAATGGAAAAAAACCCTCTCTTTAAATATCTTCAGAATACAAATTCTGCACTTTGCTAACTGAAATACTCGTAAAGAAAACTATTCAAGGCTACAGAATTTATTATGACCAAAAGCAGGGAGATGAAACTGGGTGGTTCCCTTCCAGCAGTTATTTCACAAAACAACTTTACTTTCTATTTTCAAATTCTAATGGCAGAAGCTTTTTTCAACGGTAGAATTCCTGTTTGCAAATTTCAAATTTTGCTTGTTTAAAACAACATTCTACTATACATGGTTCCATGGAGTTTAGTTGGGTTTTTTCTGTAGCCTAGGAAAACTTCACTAGTCAAGGATCCATAGTGAGGGGAGTTTGTTTGAATTTTTTTTTTAATGAGTACAGAGAGCGCTCAAGACAGTAATACAGTCTAATAACTGGAATAGTTTAGTCCATTTGAGTTACAGTTTCTGTGTTGGACAAATAATTTCTGCTCCTGCACTCGACTCTGCTTCAATCTGCAGCAAATGAAAACTGTGTTCTTATGTTTAGTGCAAAACAAATTAAAAGGAAAAGAAGGTCAGACCAAGCAGAATTTACTCAGAAAGGCTGCAGAGACATTGGCAGCAGTGAGCTCAGACTCACATCCCATTGAATGTGACCCTGGAGGGCTGAAATTGCTGTCTGAGTGTTCCCATAAGGGGACAAGGAAAGATCAGAGAATGTTCCCAGACTTGGTAATTTCCCAAGCAGAGGTAAACTAGGCACACACTCACCTCCTGCAGAATGAGACATCCTCACCCTGTCAGACAAGGAGGGAGAGCCTGTGCTGAGGATATCTGTCTTCCTCAGCAGTGGCCATTTGTAAAAGGTATGTGCAATATTTACTGAGATTGATGTTTCTCTGCCCTTGGTTTAGCCTGAGGAAGAGATTTAGATACACTTGAGAGATCACAGCACCTTGAGCCCAGCCATTTGGTACTCATTTAAGGCCCAGGCATCACAGGAGTTTGATTAAAGCCTCTCCTGCCTCAGCTGCCAATCAATGAGCTGCAGCACACGGGGTCAAAGGCACAAGGGTTCAAGGGCTCCTGCAGTGCCCATAGGAGTGAGATTGATGGTCAATATGTGCAGTTACAGATCCTTTCTCCATGCATTGGTCAACCTAACACTTGGTTAGCACTTCCCTTCTCCTTGCCTCTGCTCCTTGCCTCCTAAAGAAGGGGAGCAGAAGAGGCAGAGGTGACTTCCTACCATCTGTCTCAGTACTTGTTCTGTGCCAGTGCAATGGAAGTGGCTCCATGTGAAATGGGATTAAGAGTGCTGAGAAGAATTCAAGCTGGACTTGGCTCAGCTCAGTGTGACCCCCTTGGCTTTGATCCCACACATCAGAGAGGCCCAAGAGTGCAGCAGGTCAGGAGATGAGGCCCTGATACTGTGAGCCCATCCCTCCCCTGGAAACTCAGAGAGGTCCAGCCACAGACTGGGGAGCAGCAGGACCATGAACTGCACTTGTGGTGGCTTTGGAGGGTTAAATATTTACTGTGCCTTGGCTGCAGATGCCAGTAAAATCTTAAATCAATGCTTTTTGTGTATTTCTTCATTACTTAAGTATGAACACTCTCTTCTCCTTACAATAAATTTCAACTTCATTTGGTTTTTCTCAGTTTGCTCTGAATAATGTGTTGGCATGGAAAAAACTTTTTTAAATCCATCCATTTGATATTAGAGTACTAAAACATCACTGGGTCATAATTTTATGGTTATGTTATATGCACAGTTTCAGGCTTGCCCCTAAAGCACACGATTGCAAACCATTATAATTGCAAAGCAAGTACAGAATTGCAAATGAGCAAAGAGTTTCAAAATAGAATAGTTGAAATTATAATGATGTTGATCCACTCAGTGTCATTCAAATAAATTCTTTAGAAAACTCTGTTCAGTTTCCAAAAGTAAAACTTTTCCCTTCCACGTGCACTGTCCTTTCCACTAAGCTGAAGAATCAGGATTTTTTTTTAGAAATCCAAAGCACTTCCAAGTTTGTATGATATTTGTGTCATGACACAAGTTTTGCCTTGAGATTTAGGCAGAAGCCTGGAGTTGTGAGAACATTTCAGACTTGTGCCCCTGTGCTGCTGCTGTTTTTGTGAAAGGATGGCTCAGCTTTTGCAGCACTGAGTTGGGCTGCACAGATCAGAGTGCAGCAGCATGGACAGAATCTCTAGGCATTACATCAGGGAATTCCCTGGGCTTTGCTGGAATTAGGGAAGCTCTGAGGTAGGGAAGGACGAGCAAGGCTGAGGAAATGTCTGAATCAGTCACATTCTCTGGGACAGGCTCACTCAGACACTCAGCTCCTGTGCATTTCCCACAAACCTAACTCCAAATGTCGGAGAACCTGGCACACAAAGACTCAGAAATAAACACCAATTGTCTCCTTTTGGACAGAAATCATGCCCTGACCCAAGCAAGCAGTAGGTGCTGTGCTCAGCCTTCTGACACAAGAGTGTTCCCCTCACATGACACTTCCACATCTTGGACAAAGAGAACAGAGCAAAAGAAAGAACGGGCACATTCCAACTCCTCAGCTCAGGTTTGGGGAAGGAAAAAAAGGAGGCAAGTATCACAACAGGGCAAGACATGCCAGTGTTTTCTCCCTTTTTCCAATAGATCAAGCAGCGTCCATACCTACATACACCTGAAATACATCAGCAGGTGACAGAGAGTGCAAAAGCCACCAGAACTCCCCAGCTTCAGACACTTCCACAGCTGGCAGCATTTTTGGATTATTTACTGTCTGGTCTCTGAGAGACCACAGCATCTTAAATATCACAAGAAAATTTAATTAAATCAAATATCTCCTATTAAAATGAATAATGCCTCAGAAAGGAACCCAAGTCTTGTCAAGACAGCAAAGGCAGAACACTTCTGCTTTATCAGGAAGTTTTTCTTCCCCATCCCAATTTCAGGCATTAACCACCAGTCTTAACAAACTGTGTTTGTCCACCTGGAGCAGGTGTGCTCCAAGTCCCAAATATGGATCCTTAAGTAATATCAGCTGAAGAGTTACCCACTGCCTGCATTATTTCTGCTTCACACTCCAAGGCAGCCAACCCTCCTGTACTCATTCTGTAGTCACAGGGATCAGACTGCTGAGGCTGAGCCTTTCCTTCTGCCCTGGCTCTGGGATTTCATGAGACACTTTTCAAGTGGCCTCCTGGAAGGCAGGAGCCCAGCACTGCCACAGGGACATCAGCAGAGCCACAGGGGCAGTGACCGAAGCCCCTCCTTTCCCCAGCTGTGACTTGGGGGTGCCGTTCCCAGGGGGTGTCCCAGGTCTCCTCCAGAGCCAGCCTGGCCCCCCAGACACCTCCCTTTGCTCTGCAGCTCTGGTCTCCAGCCCTCTGATGTCATCTGAGGTGACACAAAGGACTTGGGCATGGACGATGGGACGCTGAGCAGCACAGGCATCATCTCTCTCCCTTTGGAGCTCAGCAATGTTTCACCACTGACTTGCACTTCATGAAGTCTGACAAACAGCTTATTCTTAATTTATTTAACATCAGCTTCAGTTATTTTGTTTTGTGCTTTTTCATTAGTGAAATGCCCTCTGATGCTGAGGGTATCTTTATGAAATTGAATTCTATTGTTTCATGCAGGTAACTTTATTAAGCAAGTACAGAATCATTTCAGATATTTCCTGTTATTGATTACATTGCTATCCTGAGGTCTTTTTATATGCAGCTCCTCATGAGGCTTTTTACTCTTCAGTCAAGAATAAATGCAGCATAACCCATCTATAAGTAGCTGGTTTTGTTCTACTTAGTCTCTTATTTCTGGAATTTCTAAGCTTTTACTTTGTTACAACTCACATTAAAATTTAATGCCAGCTGATGGAGACTTCCCTCAGCTTCTTAGAAACCCGAGATGAATTCCATTAAATTTGAAAATGTGGAACACAGCTCCTTTGGGGTGGGAAGTTTATCAGCACCTTGATGAAATGCAAGTACTTGCTGCTACTTTTGGAATGCATTTGCATACAAGCCCTGGAATGCCTCTCTCTTGCCTTTTTCATTGACCTTTTTCCTCTCCCTACAGCAGGCCTGGGCAGGTTGGCAAAGACAACCCTTTGTGACACCTCTGTGCTGGCAGCCCCTGAACAACAGGGAGTGCACTGTCACTGCAGAACTGTCCATCTTTCTCCCAAAGTCCTCCTCCTGGCACTGTCACTGCCAAACACGGGCTGGGTGGGGCTGTTCTTGGGGACAGGTATGACTTTCTCTGACTCAGGAAATTTTGGGCAGCCAGGCCCTGCAGCCATGCTGTAGAGCATTTGTAATGGCTCACTGTGCATTCAGCACTCCTACAATATTATCATTCTGGAGCCAAGAATATGGTGCCATTAAAATTCTGGATTCATTTGTTTGCAGTTGTTTCCCTGACTCACCCCACTGCCACCTGAACATTCCAATACCAATGGCAGTGTCTCCCAGTTCTGATGTCAGGGTAATTCAGCCTCACACATTTCCATTTCTTTATGCCAATTTTGGTTGCTTCCCACAGCCCCTCTGCTGATGTGAACTGCACTGGCTCAGACAGTTTGACTCACACAGCCACCATTCCAGGGATACAGAACTGCAGGTTATTGGGCAGTACCTGGACTCTGGCCTGCCATTTACATCAAAATTAATACAAGATCATGTTAGTTGTATGAAGAAAAATGAATTCTATTGAGAGTAATTCCACTCTAAAGCATTTGGATTACAAGTCTGTTGTAAAGGAGGAGGGGAAATCACTTTACAGATCTTCAGCTTCAGCACATTTACAAAAAACAAAAAACAAAAAAAAAAAAAAAAAAGAAGAGATATTGTCACAGACATCTTTTGTGAAAAATCCTTTCTTTAGGATTTTTCCCTCTTCTGGGAAGCTGAGGCCCCAGAGAAAGAATGTAAACAATGGTTATCTGCTGCTGTGGAATGCAACAGGTGCACCTGTGATTGGCCCATGTTGCATGTTTACAATTAGGGACCAATCAAAGACCAAGCTCTCTCTGGGACAGAATCAGAGAGAGCTCCTCTGTTGATTCATTCCTTTTCTATTCTCAGTTTAGCAAGCTTCTGAACTTTTCTCTCTATTCCTATTAGCATAGTCATAATGTAACATATATATCATAAATTAATAAATCCAGCCTTCTGATCATGGAGTCAAGATTCTTGTCTCTCTCTTCACCCCTGAAAGACCCATGTGAGCCCGGTAACAAGATATGCTTTCCAGAGTTCTCTAAGTTTTGTAAAACATTTCAATAGAAAGATGTGCTTAGGATTGCAAACACATAGGTGAAAAATTTTTATATTTTCTCCCTTTTTACTGTATGAAGGACCTGAACATTCTTCTGCTTTTCAAAACATTTCAAACCAAGTTTAACCTCCGGAGCCCAGCAGAGATCTCCCCTCTGCAGAGAGGGTGGAGCCTGGCAGGCTCTGCTCCCCTGCAGCAGGGAGCAGTGAATCCCAGGGCTGTGTCCTGGGCAGGGACAGGGAACAGGAGGGCTCCTGGCGGAGGGATCGCCTGTGCTGAGCTCACAGCAGGGCCCCCCCAGTGCCTCACAGGGAACCTTCCTGCCCTGGAGCCTGCCCTCGCCCTTCTGCTCCTGCATCCCACACACCTCAGGGAGGGGAGCAGCCACGTGTGCCCCGCAGAGGGGAGAAAATCCTGCTTTTATCCCCAGAGCCAGAGAACCTTCACATACCAAAAGCTAGACCCTGCTTTCAGAACCACACCCAAAACCATCCCTTTGTGCCAGTAAGCGGCCACTCAGGAGCAGAGAGGGGAAAACCATAATTCTGTGCAATGCGGTAAGTACAGAACAAGAACTCTGTAATTGCCCTGTCTCAGCTGGCTCCAACTCCTGCTGCTCTTTCCCATCCCAGCCATCAATATTTAGAAAAGACAGATCAATAAAAATGAGGGTCAAATGTTCATTATGACAATAACAATCAATAATCATGTTATTGACCTGGAAATACAATTTTAAAAAATTAAATGCAAGAAACTCTTAGTGAATCTCTTTCATTAAAGTGCTTACTGCTATGCTCCTCCAATACCACTCGTCTGAACTGTCAGCTATTTTTACAGTATTACAGAAAAAATATGACCCACTTGTAGGTTTATCTGGAGTTTAAAGACATCATTTCTGTTGGCAGCAAAGAAATAACTTAAGTTAAAAACCCAAAAGCAGCTACATGAAAGAGCTCTAATATCCCAATAGATTGTTTTATAGGCTTTCTGAAAGTTTACAATCAACCTTTTTGCCTTGCCCTCTGTAAGTGGAGAAAACTCCAATTAAGAAAAAACTAGACACAAAATAAATGAAATTATTTGCAGCAAACTATGATGGCTGTCTTTGCATGACAGGTACCTTCCTATGGCTTTTCTCCTATTCTAGCCTCATTTGCTAATTTTCTGCTAAGTCCAGCAGTTTAAATGTGCTTTATCACAAATGTCTCCAAGTAAGAATCAAGCACATCAGGAATACTGTGCCAGTGTTCATAGGCTTGAGTTAATGCAGAGTTATAACCCACTGGAGAGCACTGATGCCAACACATCCCAGCCATGGAGCAGGGCAGAGTCACCAGGAGGGGCCTGCAGAGAGCCAGGTGAGAGTCACAAAGTGCCAGAGTGAGAGCTGTGAGTGCAGCAGCCAAACAGCTCAGCTGTGCAAGAGGCCCAAAGCAGCCACAGCCTATTCAGGACATAAAAGATGGAAGATGTTCACAATTATCTAAATTGGAAAATTGTTTTCACAAGAAAACCTGTCCAGAGAGAGTTGCTGAATAGCAGCATGGCCAGGTTACTGCTGCATCACTTTATACACTCAGTGTACTGGCACTTAATGCAATTAATTCCTGAATTGTTTTCATGCTTCTGTCTTTGAATGGAGACTCCCAAGGTCTGTTTAAGAAATATGGGGAGAAAAATCTGTTTCAAGAGTGAAAACTAGCCTGTCCTGCAGACAGCCATACAATTCTCTTTTTGCTATTACCATGTCCTTTTCCAGCAAGGACAGGAAAATTGCATTCTCCAGGTTTTTGGGCTGCAGCGCTCTCTGGGGAATATCTGAAAACGGATCCCTATTTCCATTACACTCCTTACACAGGATTTTACTCACCTTGCTGCTTTTCCTGCCCTCATTATTCACTCAGCTCAGGAGCAGGACAGGGGTCCCAACACTGGAGAGCTGGAATCCAAGGAGCTCTGCCTGAGCAGGAAGTGCCCTGGGGGAGCTGCACTCCCACTTTTACCTGCACACAGCCCTGCTCCTCTACTCCCTTCGGGGGTGGATGCCTGGCATTCAGCAGCTCCCTCAGCTTCCCTCCCTAAACTGGCTGCCTGTTCTCAGGGCCAGCAGTCCCCTCTCTGCACCAGCCTAAAATGAGGTTTCTTTAATAGTTCTGAGCACTTGCAGTGGCTGAACCAATTTGTCCCTGGCTAAATTTGGCTAATAAAGCAGTTTAGGAGTTCAGCAAGTTCAGCACATACTTACACCAACCTGCATAGGAACACAGGAACACCGGTTCAGGCTTTCCCCTTGCTCGCCTCGTAATCACCAAGTTATTTATCCCTTTCTGATTAGACAACTAAGAATTTTTCCTCCCCACTAATACAGCTACTTTCTGGCAGTTCTCTGAAATGGAGGACTCCTGATCAGTTTCTGTTAATTTGATAAATATAATCAAATAAATCAAGTATTAAAAAAGAAATTTAAAAAAAGACAAAATGCATCACTCTAAGTGCAGGGCCTTAAAAACTCATTTGGTCTGGGCACTGTGCCCACCACTGAGCTGCTGGAAGGGGAATCAATTCCATGCACCTTAGGGATGATCTTGTCTAAAAAAGCCCTGTGATATCAGGTGTTGTGGAATTGCTGCAGCTCCGTTCCAAATGATGAAATTAGGTGTTGTTTTCTCAAGTGCTGGTAGGTCTGCATGATCTGTTTTCATAAAAAGGGAAGAACCACAGGAAAAGCTGTGAGGAACAGGTACCAAGAAAACTCCTATAGGTAATCCACTCAAATGTCAACACCTTCTGAAAATATTTCACAATTTGAATTTCAGTGATACAGTACCATCTCCTTTCTAAATTTCGACATGAAACCCAGGAAAGACATGAACATCTTTGGCTAGCCAAAATTATTCACCAGGAATTAAGAAACCAATGCTTTGTGGGAAAACCTGATCTCAGGCTATAAAGGCACAACCTGGAATAGGCACAAAGCTTTGATACAGAATTTTTTGAGGCAAAACTGAACAAGAGATGTCTTTGCTCTCCTTTTTTGCTGTCTAGTCCATCAATATGCTTTTGTTAACAAATTCAAATAGCACTATATTAGTACCAGACTACTCGTATGCATCAATGAATTCGTAGAGATCCTGTAATTATCTTCAGCTGATCTGAAGGATGCTTCGTTTCTGAAATGAAATCATAGGCTTTAAGCACACGATACAGCTGAATAATCTAAATATGAAAAATAACACTCAGTGTTAGGAAAGGATCAGCAAAATGGAATGCTTAGCAGTGCCACCTCCTGCCTAAGCTGGCTCAAGATTTTGTCCTTCCTTGAGAGGATCAAGAGACATTAAAAAAAGCAGCAGATAGGGAAAGTCTCCACAGGCCCTGTTTAAGGAAACTGTTTTGGTTGTCCCAAGGCAAGGGAGGAAAGGAAACCAACGCAAACATAAATTAAACACAAATACAAACTCTGCTCTGTCAGAGCTGTGCCATCCATTCAGCCAGAGCATCCTTGGGGAAATCAGCTGTCTGTCAGTCCATGCTGGACGCTTTGGGAACTCCCTTTGATCATGGAGAAGCTGAAATCATCACCCGCCCTTCCCAGTGCCAGGGAGGCTCAGTCACCCCCTGGTGGCTGCTACCAAGGGCCCAGGGCCCAGCAGCACCCACTCAAGAGGAGCATTTCACAAATAAACAGGAGAGCACTGGATGGAAGGCACTGCAGAGAGAACCAGGGTCATGCCTGGCTTTGCAGGTCCTGCACAGGAAGAAAATCTTTAATACAGTTGCAAGAGAAGCTTTCCGAGCCAAGTCCTGCTGGGTTTGATTTCCAAATCCTTACTTTGGAGACTCCTTATGTGAACAGCATTCCTCCACCATCTCCCAGAGTGACAAACTGGGTTTGCTCAGCTAAGCCTTCCACAGCAATAACAGACTGAACAGGCAGTGCCAGCAATTCCTTCTTGTTTCACCTCTTCCAAGGTTTAAAACAGCTGCACCTACTGATCAAACTGGGTTACAGACATTGTTCTGCTTCTTTTACAGAAAAAGTATAAAGTATACATGCAGCTTCTTTGCAATTCTGCCCTTGGCTTTCACTTTAAGTGTATTTCTCATCTTTTTGAATATTCCAAATTACCAAAGCCACCATCCCTTTCCAGCCCCATTAGGTGTGGAAAACATTTGACAAAGGCCTGAACAGTAGCACTGATTCTGAGTTCAGCTTGCAGAGATTCCAGAGCCTCAGGACAATTCTCTGTTCTCAACCTCTCCCATGCAAAACAAGGACAGAGGGGATTTTAAGAATGCATTTGGGAAGACAAGTCTCAGCTACATTAATTCAGTTTGTTCAATTTTAGTTACAACATTTGAAATGAGATAACACAACACCATAGAGAGGAGCTCCAGCAATGTGCCAAATGTTTTTCTAATTCACCACAATATCCTTACATCCTGCTGTTCAGCTTACAGTGACTTTTCCTTTGCCAGCCAGTAAAACCACTCTAATCACCTTCTGTACTTGAATTTCCCCCTAAGAACTATATATTTGATATTATTAGTGCTCCTGTAGAAACCTGTAATAATAGTCCCATTTCTTTAATTTAATTTTCTATCTAGGAAAAAGGTACTTGAATGTGCAAAACCTGACAATAAATGCTGAGAATTGGGAGTTCAGAATGAAAACCCCCACCACAGAGAATTATTTGCTCAGTCAGTGAATTATTTGCACATTTCTGTGGGGGCTGACAGCCAGCAGGGCACCTGCTGTGATCTATCAGGGTGAATTACACCACCATGAGACCAAAGGCAAGAGAAAAACATATACAAAATGGAGGAAAAAAAGCAAAAATGAAGCAAAAGAAAGGCATGTTCCCTGTGAGCTTGCAAATTGCGCAAAGGAGAGTCAGGAATCAGGACCTTGGAGAGACTTCTGCCCAAATTCTGTTCTGGTTTCCAAGCCAGTACAACTTCTCACTATCAGAGATCATTTCCAGCCTGAGCAGTGCCTGTTGAATTTACAGAGCCTTGAGGAATGATGGGGCTTACCTGTGCACAAGTACTGCCATGATGAGGAGGCACAAAAGTTGTGCTTAATCTGCAAAAATCTCACAACTGTTTCACTGATTTGGATGGAATTTTTTGAAATGCTGCATTGTAAAAGCAACATTATTATTCATTTGTACCTACAAATGAAGTAAGAGCACAGAAATTTGTATGGTTCCTGGTCAAAAACAATGTTTGACAAATTTGATAAGATAAAAATCTGGACAATTAATATAAATGTATGGTATTTTTGGCTTTCTAATGGTGTGGTCCTAGCATTGCCTACTTTACATTACAGTCTACTTTTAAGTCCTGGAGCACAAGCCCAGATTTTATAACTTTACACTTACAATTGAACCTGCTGAATTCACTGCTGAAAGCTCTTTGGGCTGCTTTAGCAGTTGCAATCACTGCTTGGAAATATTACATGATCTATGAGGCACTCACATTCCTTCTGAAATATGAGCCACCTTTTATGTTCCTTGCAAGGTTCTATCTTTTTTTTAGCAGCTGAAGCAGTTTGCCTGAGATTTCTGAGATTAGTGCCTCAGCCCTGAAACAGAAAATACTGGACCTTGTTCCTAAACTGGCAGTGTTTGTCAAACCTTCTAAACCCAGTGCAGAGACTCAGCTTAAAGGATGTTGTGTTAATTCCTGACACTGACTGAGCTCATTACTCTGATACATGAAGTAGTGCAAGGCTTAGACCTGGCTACTTCTGGCTTTTCCTTTATTCATTATTCTTGTTTATCACACAGGTTTCCATGCAGCCTGAAGTACAGCTGGGAGACACCCTCTGTCTGGTTAAGCTTTTCTTATCATTTTCAACCGAAGTCATCTCCACTGAAGTCAGTGTAAGACTCACTTCACATGAAGCCCTGGATTTGGTTCCTAATTGTCAGAGGCCTTTAGTTCAGTTCCATCATTTTACTTAAAAGGCTCCATTCACTTTACATGTGCTGCCAAATCCAGCTGGCCCCAGCTCTCTAAAAGGTTATTTGTCTGAAATGCACCTTCTCCAATTTTCACTATTCAGGGTGCTTGATAACAGGTTAAATATTTACTTTTAGTAACAATGATTCCCAGTCCTATTAAAATACTCTTGAGAAGTTATTCCAAGAGTCATTTTACCTAAAAAGAAAAACTGAAAAGGTGTTTCTGCCATAATATAACAAGGACACATTTTCAGGTTATCAGTACCAAAGGTACATTTAGCTACAGCACCTGAAATTCTTTAGGACACTCACTGGATGATATTTTCAGCTTGAACAAAGAACTTCCTGCACATGCTCATATTTTTTAAATCCTTGAGCAACCTTATGTTACCCTGATACAGGTCTCAGCTGGCTGTCCTCCTCAGGATGGAATGTAAATGCATTTCTCACTGCACTAATGAAGGCAGAGCTGCAGGGCATTTGAAGGGTTGCCAAAGTGCCAGTGCAGGCCTTGAAACAAAATCATTGTCAATGGCCTGAGCCAAGGGCAGGGCTGTTCTGAGCAGTGATAAATGGGTACAAAGCCCTTGAGCTCTGTCCCAGTCCTGACCCAGACTTACTCCAGGAACACTTCCTGCTCCTCACCTTCAAGTCCTACCAGGGGTTCTGGTGTTTGATTCATAACTTGGGGTTTAGGAAGAGAAACTCTTGGGCAAAGGCAGCTGAGAATCACAGCCTAACACTTCCACCTAAAATGTCATTGTGATTATTTGGCAACCTAAAATTACTTTCTGGAAATGTTCCAATGATTGCTCCAGGCAAAGGCCAACAGTGAACAGGTGTTACGACAATTTGCTGCTGCCAGATTTGATTTCCTACATGCAAAACAGCAAATAACTCCTCAACTCAGAACTGCAGTGAAACATTGGGAGGTTCTTGAAATTGCAAGCCATCCTGTACTTTTGGGTTTGTCCAGGAGTGCTTTTAGGATCTTTAAGTGAGCAAAATTCCACAATATCTTGGGGTAAATTTGGAATTTCTTGCTAATGATAATAAAAATGGGTACCACTAAATACCATTTACTACCATAAAAGGCAATATTCCATTTCATTTCCTGCTAGCACTGAATAACACAGCCCTCACCATTTTTTGTACGCTGGATGCAATTTCAGCCCTGAACAAGTCAGAAGTCTTCCATTTGCCACTTACACAATAAATATTCCTATGGCAGATTAGCAGAGGATTAATAAAATAAAATGGGTCATTTTAGTTTTGCCTTTTGTGCAACAGTAGATAAACTTCTGAAAGAGGAGGAGAAAGAGAAGATTTGCCTAACAGGGTTTGTCAACTACAGTAATTATGAGTGTGCTCAGGCAGAAATACCCAAATACATTTACAAGGAAAATGAAAAATGATACACAAAATGTTGTGTATCTGTAATATCTGTGTTTATTATTAAATATATATATCTTGTACTAAATAAAAACATTGAGGTATCACTAAGAAAGTTTATTGCAAAATAACAGCTCCTATTTGGATTGAATTACACCAATTCCAGCTCCCCTTGGATATATTTCACCCAGGCTTCAAAGAAACTGAATAGAGTTTAAAAGGGTTTAATCTATCTTGGAGAAGTAATTTAATAATAATAGTAATTTAAATAGCTGTGTCACAGTAAAATTTCTGCTACTCAAATCATGAGTGGCCTCCCAGCTTTTGTACAAAGCCATGGTACCATAGGAGAAACAAAACCCTTATCTGAAATCATTTAAATGCCAATTAATTTGCAACCTGAAAATCCCAAGCTGGAGAGAGACACTGGCTCAAGAACATTCCAAGCTAATACTGGAAATACACGGATTTACACAGAGCATTGCAAACCCACTCATCTGCTCTATAAAACACACTCAGCACAAACATCTCTGGTTTGGTAGGAGGCTGTTATTAAACCAGATTGGTATTGACAGCTCTCTCTATGCAGAGTCATTACAGGTGAATTACAGTGACAGTTTTTGTTGGGACTGACTGTCATTAGAAAGTCTTTATTGGGTTGATTAAAACCCCCTGAATCTCCCACTCCATCACATTTTTCCCTATTGCTCTCAGTCTCAGCTTAAATATTTTTGAATAATTTAACAACTTATCCCCATCAGAAAAAAATCTATCTGTTCTCATTTTTAAAAGAGTCAGTACAAGAGTGAAGTTTTGGGTTGTTTTCAACTCATTTTTAAAACATGAGAGACATGGGCATGACCTCCTTCCCCAGGATTTTGTGCCACTGAATTCCCATTTGTAAGGACCTGCAGAGATACACAGAGCTGTGTCACACAGAAAATGACAGAGGTGGCAACAAACTGGCCAAGTCCTTGTCAGCCCTATTTACAAGCCCTACCGGTCTCCCTCAAAACTGGCATTAACACCTTGTCAGACGTGTAGCACTGAAAGATCTTTTTACAAGGCCAACTTTCCTGCAGAAAACACTCTGTCTTCTTACATTATTCACAGACATTAAAAGACATTATTAGAGAAGAACAAATCAAAGAGTGACAATTTCCTTCATTTGTTTACTATTGTATAGTCACTTCCTCCCGACCTCCCTGCACTTGGATCTAGGATTCAGTGCAACCCCATGAAAGCTCTGCAATTTCACATGGAGGAGCTAGGCTTGTACAACACTGTGCGACTGGAATGTCCTTAAAATCTGCAGCCCAGAAGATGTGAAGGAAGGACAAGTAAGAGACATTATTAATGTTACAGAACATGGACCATACAGGCAGCAGTTCCTGAGCCTCACCTGGGCCCAGCTCAGGCTCTCATAAAGGTCCAAACAGCAGCATTCCTCCACTCACAAAGAGAGCTTATAACTCAAGCGGTCCACATGTAGAAGCAAATTATGAAATAGTAAAATTAGAAGTTTTAAACCGAATTATTGCAATGTGCTTTGCTAGAATAAGGAATAATCTCCCCACCCAAGACCTGCACTGGTGTCTTTCAGCAGACACTTCCTGAGGACTGCAGGGGATGGAACTCGGAGCAGCCCTCCCCTGCTCACTTGGCAAACCTGCAGCTCAATCTTGTCTGGCTGAAGGCAGGAAAACAGAAAACTTCAAATCAAATCAGAATGTACCAGGCACCCAGACTGTTTGCATTTGCCTTTTCTCCTCCTCAGCTCTCCCAGGACAGACTTCCCACTGAGCTGCAGAGCTGAGTTTTCCTCAGGTCACCCCTGAGCACAGAGTGTTTCACATTGCCAGTAATGGGAATTCAGATCAGTCCCTGGGATTTCAGTGCCCAGGCAGAAATCTGCCATTGCTCTGAAGCTGTTTCTGCAAATCCCTGGCTGTTCACACAAGTGGAACCCTCAAGTCCATGGCTGCTTTAGCATGAGCAGATTCAGCCTCCTCAGATACATTTTGTTCAGTGGAAAGGAGCCCACATTTCTCTCCCTACTGCACAGATCCTCTGCGGATCAGCACAACAAACAATGGGGGGGATTCAGACCTTGGATTGGTGATAAAAGCAGGCTGCACCACTCCAAGGACACGAGTTCACAATTATCTTGCAGAAGGGAGATCCTGCAGTGCACATTGTGCACAGAGTGATGGATGAAGAGTTATGGATCTGGACGCTGCTGTCCTGAAAATGGCTTACTTTAAAACCCAACTACAAAAATAAAGGGCAAAAACACCCCGACATGAACAAACCCTGCATGTTCATGCCATCAATAATAGGAAGCATTCACAGGTTAATTATTTGGAGCAGATAGATCACTGAACTTGAGTGAAAACTGGCAATGGCCTCACATAGGGATTTTTGGTAACATCCTCTGATATTCATTTGCCTCTAAGGTGTGTTTAAAATGATGACCTGTCTCACCTCATGTTGGCTTTCTCCCACCTCCTCTCATGGAAAAGTGGCAAATCGGTATTTTCCTTGTCAAGCTCATGAGCCAGTCTAGTCACAAGGACCAGATAACAGAGAGATGAGAGGAGGCTTTCAATAATTACTTTGCCACCAACAGGTACTTGTACCTTCTGACTACTCAGAAATAGGGCCCTGTCCTTAAGTTGCTTTCAATAAACCGCATACCAAGCATTTACTGAGTATTCTGATACGCATGGATGCTCTTGGCAATTCAACTCTCCTGTCTGACCAACACTGTGGCTGAGGGAGAGGTCACAGGTACCATATATATATTACATATATATTAGATAGTTTATGTAACGTAGAGCCTGCCCAGGTCCATGCCCTTCCCTATCCAAACATCTCCACAAACAACAACTGAATGGAACAAATGAGAGCCTGCAGCACACATTGTCAGCATTTGAAGGATGTCCAGGGCCACAATGCAATGGATTTGTGGGCTCAGGACATTTCCAGCTGGCCAGAATCCAAGCTGTAAAAAGCCAAGACCACAACAAGCACTAAGCAACTTTTGCCAAGAGGCAAGGGCTCTCAAGAGGCTATGGCAGGTCTCAGGCAGTCTGGAGAATGTGCTCCTTGCTGCTAAATGCACCATTCAATTATTTAAATAAATCCAAGAGGTTTTATTTTTATTGTTCCAAACTTGATTCCCCCTTTGGTTTTCAGTGCTGCACTGAAAACCCCTTTGGTTTGCAGGCACTTCCCCTTCCCATAAAGTTCCCACTGGATTTTCAGGATTCCAAGCAAAGCAGTCCTGCCAGAGCTGCTTTCTAAAGCTGAGGCCATACTGAACATCAGAGTGAAACCCCCGAGGAGCTCAGCGCTCAGGAATAGGGATATCACCGGAGGGAAGTGAGGATAAGAGGGCAGAGCTAACACTGAGCTGGGAATCCCAGCTGGAGCAGTTTCACACACGGTGTCACAGAGCCCCTCTGAGCCCCAGTGCCAGGAGCTGATTCAACTACACAGGGAAGGATAAAACACAAAGCAGAAAAAGGCAAATGAAATGACTGTGCAGGAGATGACTTTATGGAGCTGGAGCTGCTCTAGCTACTGCACAGGGGGTTTTGGAAACACAGAAGTGAAACAGGTATTTTGGTGAGTACAACACAAAGGTTTGCATTTTGATACAGAACAAGTATTCATTCTAATCACTGCAGGTGCAGGGACAACATTGCAGGTACCTATCTTGATGACTTAGCAGTTAAGACATGTTCTTTTGATTGGTTAATACATGTTTCCTTAAGAAAAAAACCCAATAAGGTCACTCTTAATAGCCCTGGTCCATTCCATGATGAAAAGGCAGTTTGGTCCCAAGGCCCATTTGCTATTAGTAATTATATCTTTGTCATTTAATTAACACTTCATTAGTAAAATGAACAAACAATTATAATCTTGAACAGCGCATAATCCTAGATATAGATGGAGTGAAATAAGATGCAACTGATGCATTATTTGTCACTAAATATTCTTTGCTATGCTGGTACTCAATGCTCCTGCTGTGGTGATGAAGTTTCTTCCATTCCCTTCTAAAGACAGGGTACCCACAGCGTAACAACAAAGAAACAGAGAGAAGAAAATGAAAAGGTCAAAAATAAAAAAGAGAAAAAAATTACTTGGTCTTGGTCACTCTGTCCCAAATGGAAAGCTCAATTAAGCAGCAGACTGATTCATACAGGAAAAACAAAAACAAACACACAAACCCCACAGGTTTTAACTGGATGTGTTCTTCCCTCCTTTTCCAGGCAGGCTGCACTTCAGCCAGGGCCAGCACCATGACCAGGGATGATCCAGAAGGAAGTGCCCAGGTGTGGTGGCCAAGGCTGTCTTGGGCAATGACTGAACCCTGAAGTGCCCCCCTGGCCAGGGAGGGGCCTGGGGGCAGCCAAGGGCTGAGAGCTCTGCCTGCTGAGGGGTGAGGGTGCCAATTTTGGGCAGTGCTTATAACCATGACCTCCTTGAATAAACCCAGAGGTATTTTCCAGCCCACACACTGCAGCACACCTTATCCTCTGCCCCCAAAGACAACCAGCTGCACTTGGTTTGCAGTGACAGCTGCTACTGAAACAGAGGCTTGAGAATGGATCTGGCAGCTTTTCCACCTAGGAAAGGTGAGGGATGGATGGAAAGTGGATGGACTGCTGCTTCAAACAGGTTCAGTTTATGTCAGACACATACATACATACATAGATACATACACACACATTTTAACATGACCTATGAAATGGTAACCTGCTGTTTTATCACCTCTACCAGCTGGGTGAGTCTGCCACAGGCATCCTCTGTGTTGGACCAAAAGGAAAGAAAGATGCTGGAATTCTTTATATTAATTGTGACCTCAGCAGCCTGACTGCCACTGATGTACTAAAGGAGAGAAGAGCTGGAGCAGCAATCAGAGGTAAACAAGAGGCAAAATGAAAATCTCTAAGATGTGAACACAGATGAAAAAGCTTTCAATGTGCATTTCTCAAAGTGATTGGTATCAAAATGTGTACAAAGAGAATCCTGCCTGCTGACATAAATCCAAGTGTAATATTCACCTGTGTTCCTGGAGCACATCTCTCTCTGGATACCCCACACAGCAGGCTGGAAGCAGTTCCAATGCTATTTCTCAATATATTTCACAGCATTTTTTTTGTCTGTTGTTAATTACTTAAGTGCCTCCAAGTTCTGTGAGTTTATAACATATTAATATTCTGATTTTGAAGATATATTGTCGCCTTCAGATGCAAGGCGAGGTGACCTGGTTCTGAGGAAACGGCACGGCGACCCACTGCCCAGGGTCACTCGGGCCAAGAACACACGCAGACACCAGTGTGGTGGACGGTTCAAGACCTTTATTGTCCCGCCTCTTCGGGTTTTATACTGGGAAAGTTTTTTCCCTACGTCAGGGGGTCTTACTTTACTGTAATTGGTTAGTAAGGAGCAGAAAGTTACTAATGTTAGGGGGGACAACATTCTTGGGTGATCCTTTATCACTAGGAGTCAGGGGGAGAGGAGCTCTGCTGCTTTCCATAACATCGCGAGATTTTCCGACCGCCCGACCCTATCCACTACATCTCCCCCCCCTTTTTTACAAATGAACGAAGTAGTCATACACATAGGTACTGAGATGAGGCATGAGGTTGTCTCTGGTCACAGCATTTGCTGTCGGCCTATGAACAGGATGTTGGCCCGTTCTAGGCGGGTCTGAACGAATGAGACTAGTTTGTTCAGCAGGCATGGTCCGAAGGTGATAGCTAAAAGTAGCATTGCCAATGGACCAATTAGGGTAGAAATTAGGGTGGTCAGCCATGGCGATCGATTGAACCAGGACTCGAACCAACCCTGTTGGGCTTCCCTGTCTCTCTGTCTCTGAGCCAGTCTGTTTCGGAGCTCTGCCATGGAGTCTCTCACGACTCCCATGTGGTCTGCATAGAAACAACACTCCTCTTTCAAGGCGGCACACAGACCCCCTTGCTGCATGAACAGGAGGTCCAGACCTCGCCTGTTTTGTAGGACCACTTCTGAGAGTGAGGAGACCGACTTCTCTAGATAGGAGATGGATTTCTCGATCCTCTGCAGGTCCTCGTCAATCGTTGCCTGCAGCTGGGACAGTCCTTGGTGCTGGGTCACCAAGGCTGAGACTCCCGTGGCCGTTCCTGCTGTTCCTAGGCCCAGCAGCATTGCGATAGTTATACCTGTTACTATTTCTCTTTTGTGGAGCTGGTTGGGTTCTTCAAAAAGGTGATACACTTCTTCATCTGCGTGGTACAGGACCCTAGGAACAATCAGAACTTGGACACAAAAGTTGTTAGAGTCATCGAATTTGGCAAGGAACACACAGGGACTCACTCCGGATCGCTGGCAAACCCACATCCCGGATGAGGATGGGACTGCCCACTTATTGTTTTTCCTGTTGGGTTTGACAACATCGGTGCAGACATTGCCTTTTCGCTTAGCTAGGGTTGCATTGCCGAGGCACCTGCCCTGGCCTGTGACTTGACTCAGGGCGATCCCTTTGCGAGGGGTGTCCCATCTACATTGACTGGGTGCATCGGCTGTGGAGTAACTGAAGGGAGTGTTTAGAGCGACTCCTTCGTAAAAGGGGGGTTTGACATCGTAACAAAGCCAGCAGGATTCGGTTAGGTTATGGTTAGTTTCGTTCAGGGATACAAAGGTAGCTTCTAACTTACGAAGGATCGGATCTATATCCGACCCGGCTAAACGATCTATCTGAAAGGTTTCTACACGGCCAGTCGGGATAACAGCGACCCTTGTGGGCAAGGCTTTGGGGCGGGTCGCGTTTCTCCCTTTCGGCACACTTTTAATCACTTTGTTGGGTCCGACCGCTCGGGGTGTTGACGGTTGGAGCCTAATGATTCGCACATTCACCTTTTCTTTTGACCCTTGAAGGACTACTGTCCATGTTCTGCCTGTTGTCCAGCTGGGGTGATGTGGCTGCAAAACTGTCATGTTGTAGTCTGTGCATTTCTGAAATTCGGGGATTTTATGGCGGTTTCGGTAAAAGTTCCCGGGGAGGAAGAGGGGTGTTTTGCAACCGGTGGGTGCCCAGGTGAACTGTAAGAATTTGTCGGGCTCTTGTGGATCCCACCCAGGCCCCGACGGTCTGGCATCTGTAACAATGGTTTCGCAGCCCCAGTGCCCACAATGCCCCCACCCTGGGTGATTGCAGTAGTTTTTCCCAGGGTTTGAAGCTGGACACCAGTAGGATAGGTACATGTGTGTGGCGTGTGGGGAATAGGGGTTTACCCTTGGCTGTCCCGGAAACAGGTCGGTGATCGGAGCACGAAGGATGGGGCATTTGGTGTGGTGATTTCTTTGAGCACCTTGTCACTACTAAGGTGTTGCATGACCCACCTGAATGGCTGATGGGGGTAGTGATCTGGGCTGGCTTGCCCTCTGGCAACAAGCCCCAACAGCAAAATCACACAGAAACAACGTTGACGCTTGGGTTCCACCCGTGCGGGTCTCTCGGGTGCTGCCTGACGGCTTGATGGTCTGTCGTTTATCTCTGGAAGGGGGATGTACGCATCACGAGGACGCCCCACGAGCATGTCCTGTAAACAGAAACTCACAACTCTCATCAGTCTCATTCTGCTCGCTATGGAGGTCCGGCTTAATTGACTTAAGTGGACACCACCTGATTTTGCCGTCCTTTTTGACAGCCGCGTACCCTCGCCCCGTGAGCATCAACCTCCAGCCCCGTTCCCACTCTCCTAGCTCGTTTCTGATCACGACCTGCGGGCCCTCTTCTAGCGTTCGAGCGGCCCAGTGTTTTTGGATGGGACTGTTTGTTTCATCTCCCCTAGGGAATTGGTTCAATGCCAGCAGGGCAGTTGCCAGCATACGCGCCTGATCTCCTGGGGGAATGGCATTGGCAAAGCCCTCTGCTTTCGCCAACACTTCTATCTTGGTTTTCAGGGTCTGATTTGCTCTCTCGACTATGGCCTGCCCGGTACTGTTATATGGGATACCTTGCACTAATGTGATGCCCCATTTCGAAGCGAACTCTTGTACTGGTTTAGAGATGAAATTGGAACCATTGTCAGTTTTGATCTGTTTGGGGATACCAAGCCAGGCCATGGCTGTCAGCCAGTGTTGAATTGTGGCCTTGGAGTTTGTTTTGGGGTGCTGTGTGGCTACGATCATTCCGCTGCAAGTATCCACTGTCACTGCAAGCCATGCTCGGGGCTTCAGCAGTTCACACCAAGTGAAGTCCGACTGCCAGATCTCTGAGGGCTTGAGACCTCTCGGGTTGACCCCGTAGGTCCATAGGGGCGACTTCTGGCAGTGAGGGCATGTGGCTACCACATGTTTTGCGTCCGCTGTCGAGATCTCGCATCTCTTCGCCAGTGCTTTGGCTCCGATGTGGAGCGACTCGTGCAGTTGACGGGCTTCCTGCAATGTCCAGACGCCTTTTGCTGCGGCGTCCGCTTTGTCGTTGCCAATTTGGAAGTAACCTTTGATTGGGTCGTGGCTGTTGATGTGGATGACTGACACGGTGCCCTGTCGCGAGGAAAGCGCTTCTTCCAGCATTAGGGCTGCTGCTGATGTCGACACTCCTGGTCCTGCCATGGCTAGGCAGAGCTTTGCCACGAATATAGAGTCTGTTACAATGTTGAGGTGTTCATCTCGGAAGAGTCCACACACCAAGACCACTGCTGTTGCCTCCAGCTGTTGCACTGACAGTGTGGGGTCACATGCTTTGACGCAGTGCCACTGCTCTCCTGTCTGCCACACTGCTGCTGCGGTTGAAGTCGTGGAGGAAGCGTCTGTGAAGACCGTTGGTCCTGGCTGCGGTTGACCCATGACCTTTGGTGCCGTGTCCATGTCGACTACGGTCAGCAGCTTAGTCCAGGGTGGCTTGGAGGAGTAGGAGATTTCTCCTCCGAAGCCGGAGAGAGCAAGGGCTAGGTACTCTGATATTGTGGCTGACTCTGTGGTTGGTTGCTTGCGGAAAGGGAGGTGGATGCTTGTCGGCTCTGTTCCCAGGTGTCTCAAGGCGAGTTTCCTGCCCTTCATGATGAGGTTAGCGATGCATTCGATTCCTGGGGAGAACGCACGAGCAGGTCTTCCAAGCACCACCCATTGAATGGGTCGGGCCTTTTCAGAAGGTCCTTGGGCCAGTGCTCCCACTCCCCCCTTCGGTGTAAAGTGGACGTACAGGTCCAGGGGCATGGCTGGGTTCCACCTGGCAAGTGTGCCGACGGCCATCTGGTTTTCGATGAAGTCGAGGGAGCTCGCTGCCTGCGGTGTCAGCTTCTTGGGATCCCAGGGGTTCTTTCCTTTTAAGAGGTCATATAGAGGGTCCATGACTTCGGGGGGAACTAGGATGATGTTGCGAAGCCACTGCAGCGATCCCACCAGGCGTTGCACGTCGTGGAGTGTTCCGATGTCTCGACAGATCTTCGCCTTGGGGGGTGTCACGTAAGAGCTTGTGATCCCCACTCCCAGGAAGGTCACGCAGGGTCCTTTCTTGATCTTTGCGCTCGCGATCTCAAAGCCGTTGGTCTGAAGGGTTTCCGTGATTGCGGACACCAGGTGATCCACTTGGCTTGCTGATGGTGCGGCGATTAAGATGTCATCCATGTACTGGATGATGGTTGCATCAGGATAGGAGTGTCGGACCGGCATCAGTGCTTTGTCTACGGTGATTTGGCATATGACAGGGCTGTCAACAAGACCCTGTGGAAGCACTCTCCATTGGAAGCGGAGGTTGGGCCGCTCGCCGTTTCGAAACGCCACGGAAAAGGCGAACCGTTCTCTGTCCTCAGGGTGCAGGGGTATTGAAAAGAAGCAGTCTTTGATGTCCAGCACTGCGCATGGTTGCCCTTCGGGGATGGCTGAGTTCGCGGGAAGCAGTGTCTGGACTGGGCCCATGGGTTGGATCGTCTTGTTCACCTCTCTCAGGTCATGGATGAGGCGATAGTCTTCTCCAGATCTTTTGGGGATCACAAATACGGGGGTGTTCCATAGGCTGGTGGAGGGTTCTATGTGACCTTTTTGCAGTTCGCAGTCGACCAGTTTCAGTAATGCTGCCATTCGAGGCTCTGTCAGGGGCCACTGCTCAACCCATACGGGGTCTGGTGATTTCCAAGTTAATTTGATTGGCAGCGGGGGGTGCACGGCAGTGGCCCTCATGATAAATTTGTAATCCGGAATCCTAGTAGGGAAAGAACATCCCTCCCCAACAGCGGCGGAGAATTTTGCAGAATGTAGGGGTAGATTGCTACTGTCTGTTCTGGTCCCTCTTTCGTGTGAAGTGTTAGAGCTACCAGCTGGGTGCTTTTCCACGCCCGGGACTGCCCTCCCACTCTGTTCACTGGAGGGACTTCTTTGAATTGCCAATGTCCGGGCCAATGTGCTTGGGGAATAATCGTGCAGTCTGATCCCGTGTCCGCCCAGAACCGAAGCCTTATGACGTGGGGATCCCGGCCGCCATAGAGGCGGCATGTTCCCCACACCATCAGGGGCTCCTTCCCTATTTTCATGGCCAAGGCCACCCAGGGATCCCGCACTGGGGCGTCCCCTGCTGGTCCTGTGGCACCGGCGCAGCTTGTGGCGGTGGGGGGTGCGAAAGCATTACTGGTGGTGGTGTGTAGTTTTGGCACTGCGTTGTAGGTGGGGATGTAGAATTGACCGCTCCCTGTGGGGGCATGGGGTATGAGGGTCCCCTGCCCCATTGAGGGGTGCTGTAGCTGGGCCGCTGCACATTCCAGGTGGGAGGGGGCTGAATGCGGCCCGACCACCCCCCCCCTCTGCCGTTTCCCCGAAGCTTGGATCGGCATTCCTTAGCTAGATGCCCCTTCTTCCCACATGCCCAGCACGGTCCCCTGGGTTCTCCTTGGCGTGGGGGAGCAGCCGCTGATCGGCGCCCTGGTTGTGGGCAGTTTACTGCCACGTGGCCTGCCTGGCCACACTTAAGGCATACCATCACATTGGTTATTGCGGTGTGAACTGCTGCTTGAATGGGAACAAGGTGTTCCTCCTTTGCTACGTGTCTGATCATGTCGGCTATGTTAGCCCCAGGTGGCAGTGATCTTAAGATGTCCTTGGTGGCTGAGTTGCATTGCTGGCGTAGGCACTCTGCCAGCACGGGACCCTTCGCCTCTGGGGGTAGCGTAGAGGAATCTATTGCGGCCTGAAGTTTGTCCACAAACTGAGTGAAACTCTCACTCTCACCCTGTTTTATGAGAGTCCACGGGGATGGTTTAGCTACCACTTTAGAGGCGTCACGGATGGCTTCTCGGGCAGCACGGGTTGTTGTCATGACCTCATGGGCCCGCAAGCCCTCAGCCTGTTGCTGGGGGGTGATCATAGTGGGGTCTGTGCCCATTAGCCTCTGTATGCTGGAGCCGTGCAGTGGGTGGTCTGCCCCCGTTACCAAGGCTAGCTGTTTGAGGCAATTATCCTCCCATTCTTGTTTAAAAACAATCATCCCTGCACCATTAAGTATCATTCTACATGTCTGTTTAATGTCAAAAGGAAGTAGATCGTCCCCACCAAAAAGGCCGTCAGTGAGTGTGCAAACCATGGCAGAATTGATTCCCTTATCCGCAATTGCTTTAACAATTGCCTGCACATCTTTCGGATTGACCGGTGAATAGGTCCTTTGGTTTCCGCCTGCCCCCCCCACACGGACAGGGAACACTAGCTTAGCTGAAGGGTTGTATTCGGCGCAGGCTATCTTTATTTTTCGCCAATCTGTGAGCGGGGTCTGGTTTTTCTCTGATGATCCCTTTACCCGTGCGGGAGCGCTGTGACTGGAGACCTTATATGCCGTTGCTCTCCCTCTGTTAAGGCTAGAATCCGAATCGGAGCTCCACGACTCCCTCTCAGACTCGTCCCGGCTCGAGTCTGAGTCGGAGTCGGATGTGGAATGGTCAAGCACTTCCGGGCTGCTGTGCCTTTTTCTCGGGCTCCGACCCCGCCCCCTCCTGTGGGGGGTGGACCTTTCCCTCCCCCTGGGGTCCCCCCGCCTCCTGCTGGGGGAGGTCCTTGCCTTATACGGGCTTAATTTGAATAGAGCGCTCTGGTTGGTCTCACCCTTCACCGCGGGGAACGCCCCCCCGCCCCGCTCTCCCGCGCATGCGATGTTAAGCGGGCTGACTCCATTTCCGCCCTTTGTTCCCTCTTCTCTTCCGCCCTGACCATGCGGTCGGCCGCCATCTTCGAGCCCGTATGGCGGTGGGGAGATCTTATCGATCCGCGCGGTTTCTGACCGTCCCGCCGCTTCCCGCGCCTCATCCGCCAGCCCCCCCCAAAAACACTGCGCCCGTTGCTCTGCCACTTGCGCTGGGTCCGCGATCGGCGGGGGGGGGATAGGTAGAGGAGCCGCGGTTTTGTCGAGAGGCTCTGAGGGGGAACTGGGGTCTGGCGGGCTCCGCGGGGGGGTTGGGGGGTCTCCCGGGGGTTTTGGGCTCGGGCTCGAGGGGAGGTGGGACGCGCCTAGCCCCCGCACACCCCCGTCTGAAATCTGATCACTTTCCCGGGTGGTCTGTGTGGTAGCTCCCACCCCTAGCTGCGGAGTAGCTATTAAGCAGCTTCTGGCAGCTTTCCAGGTTTCTTGCTCTTCTCGGGCTTTTTGCAGAGCCCGGATGACTCTGCCCCACGATTTTAGGGCTTTCCCCGAGCCTGAACACATAGTGTCTTCGGCCAGGGTTTTCGTACAATTATCCCACACCTCCGGGTGTAAAATTTCCACGGGGCTCTCTATAGCCCCCAGCTTAATCAATCTCGGCAATGCGAGAGTCATATCTTTAAGCTTACACTCGATACCCCATTGCGCATGCATTTCACTGACTACCTTTGCGATCGCTTCCATGATTCCAGGACGTCCCCTCCACTGCACAAGGCCAGCTGTGCAGCCGCCGCCCTCTGGCCAGGTGGATTCCCGTTCCCCGGGCACTGGTTCGATTCCCGGGTTTCGGCACCACTTGTCGCCTTCAGATGCAAGGCGAGGTGACCTGGTTCTGAGGAAACGGCACGGCGACCCACTGCCCAGGGTCACTCGGGCCAAGAACACATGCAGACACCAGTGTGGTGGACGGTTCAAGACCTTTATTGTCCCGCCTCTTCGGGTTTTATACTGGGAAAGTTTTTTCCCTACGTCAGGGGGTCTTACTTTACTGTAATTGGTTAGTAAGGAGCAGAAAGTTACTAATGTTAGGGGGGACAACATTCTTGGGTGATCCTTTATCACTAGGAGTTAGGGGGAGAGGAGCTCTGCTGCTTTCCGTAACATCGCGAGATTTTCCGACCGCCCGACCCTATCCACTACAATATATAAATTAACTTCCCATGCCTAGGCCCCATATGATAAGAGCACCCAGGTACATTTTTTAAAAAACACTAACTCTCCAGCTCCAAGTAAGTTTGAAGAATTTTGCTTCAGGCAACTCAAGGATTCTCAGACCTCAGGCACACGAGCCCCAGCCTCCAATCCATCAGTGTTTATGTTATATTCCAAACTGCCTTGTATTAAGCCACTTGACAGGTAGCCCTGATATAATAACTTTCTAATATTCTACCATTCAGCACTTTAAAAAAAATTGTTATTTTTATTTTAGATAGTGCTTGTCTGTGATCAAAAGGGAAGTGTTCCTGCCCATGGCAGCACAACACCCTCAGCAAGGGCCAGCAGCAGAGCTCAGCAGCTGGCCCTGAACTTCAAGTGGCATCTGTGGAGCTCCCAATCAGTCGCACAGGCAATTGCTGTCCCTGCTCCAGGACAGATGTCTCCAAGTGGCCAGCTGCCAGTGGCACAGCACAGGTGAGGATCCTCTGCTCCCACTCCTGCCATGGGACAATCAGCACTCCCTTGAAAGGGGGTGAAGCATGGATGACAGTGGCTGGGCTGCCACACACACCTGGGAGCCCCTGGAATCACCTTTGGGATCTGAGGGTGGGCTTTCCTGCCAGAGAGGGTGGATATTGTCTTGGATAAAGTGATTTATCCCTAATCACCACCAAAATCTCCATGGAAAAAAGGCTGATGGAAGCTGTAAGTGCATGTGGAAATTGTCAGCTAAGGCTGGGGAGTCTCAGTACAGAAAGGCAGCAGGAAGCAAAGCTCTGACAGGCACAGCCTCTTCCCTCTTTTGTCCCTTTGCTGGGGAGCTGCAAAATGTTCCTGTTAGGGTGAGATGACCTTGTCCAAGTGATATATTTATTACCCAAGAGTTCATCCATAAGGACAGTACACAGATAAGGCCCCAGGATCAGTGGCAGCAGGGAAATAATGATTGGTTTCTATTTTTCTACAAGCTGGGGTGGCAGGTAGAGCTGTTGCACGCCTCTAACCTCTCACCAGCCTACATACACCTACTTCAAAAGGGCCCCACATTTCTTGTTTGTTTAAAAATAAGTGATAGAGTAGGCAAATTATTAGAATATTTAACAGAAAATGTTGCTGACTCATTTACATGGAAGCAGAGAGGGAAAAGGGAGAGCTTTGGGGAGGACATAACGAATACGGAGACATAAAAGCATAAGGAGGGAAAGAAGGCTGGACTATAAAGCACCTCATGTACATTGGAGGAGAGCAAAGAACCCTTCATTTGGTGTTTGACTGTCAGTGAAACCATAAAAACTCAGAGAGCTATATAATCTAAAATAAGGTGGTTCATCTCTTGCTTTATGGCTTTGCTGACAGGTAGAGCAGATTCAAATCTTTCCTTACAACAAACTGGGGATAGTTTTACAGCCACGCTCTCCTTCCTTCCTCCCTTTTCCCTGACACCCTTGGTTCAGTTGGTACTGACACTGACACTAAAAATGACTCCCTTGTCTGATCAGCATCTCCTCAGCCATGGAAGAGGAGGGGCCAGAATCCCTTCTCCCTTTGGAACTCCAGCCCTCCCACATCACCCCCAGCCTTCCTCTGCCAAGGGACACCAGGCTTGAACTTCCCATCACCTTTTATTACTGCCTAGCCATGCGTGTCTCTAACACAGAGAACATTTCCTCCATGCTTTTCCTGCATGTCCAAATAACATAAAACAGTCACAACCAGAAATAACAGGCTGGTGACCTGTTATTTTCTTTGGTACCTTGTGGAGAGTTTAGTTCAATCATGGCTTAAAGAAAAAGGCCATGAAGGCATACAGTTGAGAGAGCAGTAAAAGGTAGTTGCGAAGCAGTTCCAAAAGCAGTTCCCAGGCTGATTTATATAAACAATTAGGCTCTCTCATGTATCACTTTATAAACAATAAGGTTCTCAGACAGTCTTCCCATAACAAGCAAAATACCCTCTCTGGGAAAAGATGGCACCCTGGGAACAGATATGGAAGTTTTGGAACTGCTTCGCAACTACCTTTTACTGTTCTCTCAACTGTATGCCTTCAGGCCTTTTTCTTTAAGCCATGCTTGAACTAAACTCTCCACAGTACCTCTATTCACATCCCTCCCAGCAGTCACTCAGCAATCTGTCAGAAATCCAGGTGCATTGAGTGCCTGGATGCCAAAGGCTTCCTTGTGCAGGCTCAGGTTGCTCTGTCCCCCTCTCTTTCCAGACCAAGGCAGCCAGAACAAGGCAAGGCACGCTCTGGGCTGAACTGACCCAGTACCATGACTCCAGCCCATTCTCTAGGATTTCAGGCTTTGTCATGATGCTGGAAAGAGAATTGCTTTGCACTCCAAGGAGGGCTGCAGTGCAGGGAGTGCAGGAACAGGAACTGTCACACGTGAGCCACACCAAGACACACTTCTATCAGACTTTGTACCTTCAGCAGGACAGGGCACAAGAGTGCTTTTGGGAAAGATGACTGCAGGGAATCTGATACTGGAACAAGGAATGATGGCATTTACTATAAAACTTCTTAGCACTGCTAAACACCTACCTCATGAACACACACAGCCAGGAAAACAGGGATTCAGATTTACATTTTCTCAGGCTGTATCCCATGGCCACAACTGGCCAGCAGCAGAGTCAAACTGTCTCCAACATTTCAATAATGTTAAACCAAACTGAGAACCATATTACAAACCACACACACAGAGCAGGAGGTTTTCCAATTATTTAGCAGTATGGTCATTATGTTTTGGTGTCAGTCCCTGCACAAATGGAAGTTAGGTTGAGGGCAGTTTAACCATCAAAGAGAAAGGCAGAATGTCATTTGTTACTTCTAAGTTCTCTCTTACTGTAAACTGTCAGAAACCAAAGGAAAGGAAGAGAAAGATTTTTTTATCATGATTCTCATAAAATCCATTCTACACTGCTACTTCCTATGTTAGAGAGTGGCATGTACTTTATTATGGCTGACACATACAGGGATTACACATTTGTTCCTGACAAATAACAACTGGTGATCTAAGTTAGGGTGCAGTTAGTGAAAGCAGCTGGGAATGGTGACAGGGAAAGGGAGAGAAAGAAGAGGGGAGTGGAACACTTCCATCCAAATCCTACTCAGATCAACTTGAACAAAGTGTGTGTAGGGCTGCCTAGGTGACCAACATCATGCCTTTTCTTCCCAAGAGAGTCAGGAGAGGTGATTTTGAAATATAAAAGCCTGGAAACAGTTAATCTATGAAAGTGCTTCAGACAGGAGCAACACCACTGAAGAAAGCTGGAAAGGTACATATGGGACAAGAGGGCAGAGGGAATAGAAAAAAAATGCTGGAATTTCAAGAGGGAACAGTCAATACATGCCTCTACAGGTGAAAACTCCCTAAATATTTTTATGTGGAAACCTTACATTAAATACCTTAGAAAACAGTATCTAATATACAGAGCTGAAAGATTCCCAGTCAACTTTATCTTTACTACATCAGTCATTATTCACTTTTTGATATTGTTTTAGACAAGCAAAGCCATTGTCAATAAATTCTAAAATTATAAAACATCAGTTACTTAAAAAAAGAAGTATCTGTAACTGCATATGTAAAAACTGACAACTACAAACACAAGATATGCAAGATGGGGCATGCATTAAAATGGGATCATTGACAAAAATTAAGAGTTCTCCACACCTGCAGCAATACTTTTTCTATTTGTTAGGTGGTGTTGTGCCCTTCACACAGGTGTAAACAAGGCAGTACCTAATTACCACCTGTGCTCAATTCTCTTAGAACAAACACAGACTGTGGAGAGCACTGCTTGCAAGATTATTGTCACACCTCCAGAGCCCAGCCTGAAGGAAACCCTAATTAATCTCACCATCACTTGGAGAACAAGTGCAAGAGTTGCAGAACAACCATGAAGGCATCAAAAAAAGCCACAGAAAAGTTAAAGCATAACCTCTCCCTAGAGAAGAGATTTAAGGTAGCAGGCAGGCTGAATACACCTTTTCCTCTCCTTTTTATTTCCAGGAGTAAATAGTTTCTCCCTAGATGTCCACGTGGTAACACTTGGGAAGAGGGAATAAATCCTGTGTCTTCAGGGAAGTTGACAGGTTAGGGATTAGATTTCTGTGGGACTCTGCAGTTTGGGTGCTTTATCTATGATGGCAATTTCTAGGTTAAAGCCCAACTCCTTCCACACAACTGAAAGATGTTCTACAAGTAACAGATTGCCAGGTTTGTGTTGCAGCAAATACTGCAGTTGGGACAGCCAGGACACACAGAGTAACATCACACAATTTCAGAAGGCTTTAAGCACTCCCCATACACAGTAACTCCACACCTCATCAGAAAGCTACATGTTGGAGTCACATCAGGGTCACCATTATGTCAGGATGACAGCAGAGGCACGACCAACACTAAAGAAGGCTTTAGGCCTCTCCCCACACAGAGGGACATCAGGTCACCTCAGAAGGCTGCAAGGATCTGCCCCTCTTGTTCCTCAGCCCAGCCTTTTATGCCCTCCTGTTGATACACAGCACCTGTGTGCCCTCTGCTCCCCTGGGTGATTGGTCAGTGCCCTGGGCACTCCATGGCTCCTTACCCTCAGTGCTGCTCACCTGCCTGGCACAGCTGCAGCCCATTGGGGAAGAGGCTCCAGCCCCACTCGCAGTTACCACAAGCTGTGCTCCTACACAGCTATGGATGTGCTAGTAAAGGAAATTAAAGGAATACTTTTGGAAACATTTGAGACAATACTCAGCAAATGCACAAACTGACATGACCACACTTAGTGTAAGAGGGAAACAGGAATTGGAAGCAAAGAGCTCAGTCAGAGTGACTGACTTGGAGATACCCAGCAGAGAAGTGACCCAAGGAGCTGCACACGGGCACAGCTTCCCTGTCCCCCAGAACATGGTGCTGGAAGCTGTAAAGCTATTGCTGAGAGCAGCCTGGGCTCTATGAGCAGCAATCCCAGTGGCAAAATGACTTCTGACTTCAGCCAAGGGTTCTTCAGACATGAGCACAACCAGCAGTTGAAAGCCTGGTTTAACACCCCTAAATCAGGCACAGGCTGGTGCATGAGCAGTGCATTGCTATGACTGACACATGCCAAAGGTTGGCATTTACCAGCACCACAGTTCAGGGCATTCACAGCTTTTTACGGTCTGTGTTTGTTATCAGAGAAGCCCAATCACCCAAACACGATTTTAACTCCTGTGTAAAGTACAAGCAATGTTCCTACCTGACAAAGACATGTCATCAATAAAATACTAGCCTGCCCTAAGTGGCACACCTAGGAGCAAAGACCTCATCACAGCAAACACCAAGACCTTCCCCCCGCCAGCTGAAAGAACACAAGATGGCCCTGAGGAGAGCTGATGCCACACAAGGCTGGTGGAGCTGCCCAGTGAAGCACCCTGACCACAGCAGCACCTGTGCCTGCTGCAGAGGCACCAGAGCACAGAGCCAGCAGACACAGCCCCAGGCAGGATGGGCACTCACAGACTGCCAGAGGGGCCTCTGGACCCAACCTCCTCTCACCAGAACGGCCAGGACAGGAACACTCTGCTAACCAACACTGCCTGTGCCAATGGAAAGCTTGGCACCTTTATTCTGAGCTGCCTGCAGGGTTACCAGAAACCACTGTGCCATTATTCAGCTCCAAACCAGACTTCATCACTGCTCTGACATTTGATGACAGCACTTCCCTTCTGCGAGGGCTTTATGGAGGTGCAATAGAAGCCACTTATCCAAACACAGAATTCCTCTTCTGTTACTCAAATGTGATGTTGTTACAAGTTGTTGCAATGCCAGTTCACCTAGCAATAATAACTATGTAAAATTGCAATGCAATTGAATTAAATCAATCACTGGAGGATTGCTTTGGGGTTTTTTATTGGTTTGAAAGAACATGGGGGGAATAAAGGCCCAGATGCTAAACAAAATAACTCAGAGAAAGAAATTATAAAGGCCATTACACAGTGATGTAGACTGTGAATCTGACTTTAAATTGTTAGAAGACTTATTCAATTATCAAACTGTTCAAAGTGAAGCTAAGAATAGCTGTAGAAAGATAATTACATTCTCATGGTTTAGTGCTGCCATTTGATTATTTGAAATGTCCTTTAGACTTTCCAAACTGATGCAATATAAGAACAAAAACACTTATCTCGTACTCAAGTCAAAAGTGCTTTTCAAATATTACATGCTGTATAGTTTAGCATTTATGGAACAGTTATAGATCTTATTGAGCTGGAAAATAAAGAGACTTTCCTTTTCCAATTTGTTCTTCAGTTATTTTCCAGTCGAGTAACATAATCCTACTTTAAAACTTACAGTCAGTAAAAAGCAGTTGACTGTTCACAAGTTTTCAGCAGGACAAATTGACAGTCACATTTGATAAAATATGCGGCCCTCTGAAAGAAAGTTGTCTTGACAATTTTTAAAATATAAATTATGTAACTTCATGCATTTTATTGTATTATTTTCCTGTAACTGCCTTTTATATCACAAACTAGTATGTTTATATATTTACATGTGTTTGTGTACCAGTAAAAATGGTACTGCTTTAAGTGGAGAAAGAAATAGCATGCACACAAAAATAAAAAAAGTTCACATGTTAAAAGAAATCTACACATAAAAGAAATTTGTGGCTTAATTTTCATTTGCTTAATTGTAAATAAGCACGAAGCCTACACTGTGTATCGCTGATGCAGTCAGCACTTCTGTGGTAAATGGATTAATATATCATAAATAGTTTTAAATGTTATCCATTGTGTACATTATGGATAAACAGACACAGCAAAAACACCTCCAAGCAGTGCAAGATCCACCTTTGCTGAAAGGTTTTGTTTCAAAAGCAGAACCCTCAGAAATGCATCAGTTTTGATAAAGCTCTGAACATGAAGCTGTCCAGGGTGAACATTCCCTGGTTACTCCTCACTCAGAGACTCCAGCTGAAAACTTGACCTTTCAGACTGGTAAGAGACATTTCAACAGTTCCATTTCACAAAAATAGATAAATTCCTCTGCTTCATTCTCACCAAGAATGCTTGCCAAGGACAGCTGATGCTCTCTAAACATCAGCAGCCAGTCATTTTAACAAGGACCATGTCATATTCTTTACTTGTAACTTTCCAAAAAACTATCAAATGCTAAGATGATGGTATTTGAGTTTGGGGTTTTTTTTGGGCAAGGGAGGTTTTTGGTGTGGGTTATCAGGTTCATTTTAAATAATTCCTGTCCTTTACATTGTGGAGACATGCAGTGCTATAACCAGAAGAAACATCATCTCTCACCAGCTATCCAGGCAATTACAAAGGTGGGGAGACATAAATGAAATTTAAACTGTGAGCTGTTCCTCTCATTTGCAGTAGGAGTTTAAGCTAACCACATCACCTTCCCAGAGACCCAAATGCAGATTGCTGCAATGTGAGAACTCATGACAGCCTGGCACCAGGAAAACACCAGGTAAAGTACTCTGGCTTTGACTGCTCCCCCAATTCCTCAGCCATTCCAGCTGCAATGTGCATTGTCCATTAGGTCCATGCAATGCATTTTGGTGTCCATCCCTGGGCCCACCCACAGCCAGTCAGATGGATGTGGTCAGGGGTGCTGCACTCCTCCTGCACAGGCAGGGAGCAGCTGGCAGATATCCTCCATGGCATTTCCATCACTGCAGCCAGAACAGGCACAGCCCTCACACCAACAGCCAGAACAAAGCACAAGCCAGCCTTTCATGTCAGAAAAACAAACACCTCTTTCCAACACCAGTAAGAAGTTTCTGGAACAGTAAGGGCCTGTTAAGTAACCCAGACCTGAGCTGTGCTGTGAAGCTTCCATGGAACAGCTACTCAGCAAAGATGAGCCTGAACTTTGAAAATGACAAAGCCTTCGCCAGTGTTCAAAGGAGCTTCCAGGCAGAAGAAAACATTAATACCCTTTTCTTAAATACTACAAAGATCAGGCATATATATATGAGGTATATCATCATAAGCAATCTAGAAATTCTAGTATAGCTTCTTTTCTTCAGCAGAAAGGAAAATGTAAAGTCCCAAGGCAAAAGCCTCAGAACACAGGATTCAGCCAAGAAAGATGTGCAAATATTTCTGGAGAAGAGCAGGCTGCTAGTAGAGATTAACCAAATGCACCAAATGTTCACGTGGAATGGCTAAAAGAGTTTGCAATTGCTGTCATGTCACATTTCTTGTTTTTGTCATGGGCCTCCATTGTCTTCTTTTAGGCCAACCAAACTTCAGTAGGAGACTGTCACCACACTTGAACTCAGCTTCAATCTATTAGATACATCCTTGCACAAGTGTAAGGTGAGACAGTTTTGAAAGGAGATATTTTATTGCAAATGGGATCCAAGCTACAGACCGCCCCCTAGCCATGACAGAAATATATACATGTGTATATCTATATATTACATATGCACAAATGCACATATATATTTGCACATATGCATATTTTTAATATTTTATTATTACACATATACACATGACTATGTCTGTTATGAAGTTCTAAGCAGAGAGATTTCACTGGATCAATAGTTCTTATCAATTATTATCACAAGAACTGAGAAGAGAGAGTGGGACATGAGAAAACACCATTAACAGCCAGCCCCTGAATAATTCCCACAATTCAAGGGACATTCTTTGAAAGCAAACTCGAAGTGCCCTGCACTGAATTCACCTGAAATGAACACAAACCCCTTCAGACCACCCCAAGGGAAAGTCTGAGCAGAGAGGCCACAGCTGGTCAGGAACCCACCCCAGGCTCTGCTGCCGTTGCTTAAATGTCACCCTGTGACTGAGCCCAGACTCACCACAAGCCTGTTCTCCCCCTCTACAGAACAATAAATATGATCCCATTAGCAGCATCAATTAAGGCAGATCAAGTAATAGCCCAATTGAATGCTCCAGGAGGCCAATGGCTCTGCTCTCACTGATAATGGATTGCACTCCCTGCTCTGTGCTATAGAGCCAGACATGGGATCAATACTTCCTTCTGCTTAGGAAGCCTGCTTGCCTGGAGCATAATAGATATCTAATTTAAGAGTCTTTGCTCAGGCTTTCTTCTCTTAATCAAGGAATAATATATCATTTCTTAAAAAGTACTTTTTTTAGGGGTGTAATTTCCCCATCATTGCTTTTTAAGGAAGTTTTAAGTAACTTCTCCAGCTTTAATTCCATGGAAGCAAAAGGTCCATTTATCTTAGGACACATTCCAATGCTCCCTTGGTAAAGGAGATGCTGCTGACCAGCTCAGCTGCAGGAATGTGTCCCTGTCTGCAGCCTCACTCTCCCAGAAGGGCTCTTGGGGGACTGCAGAATGCAGAGTTTGCATTTTTACAGTTAAATTGTGGGGGAAATCAGTTTGGATAATTCCATTGTTTTTCTTGTTCAAGGAAGCATATGGGGTTTTTCTTCCTCGAGGAAGGCTAAAGTGAAAAATTTTGTAGCATTCCAACCCTGAATCAATGCAAAGGAGAACTCTCAGCACCAAAATGCATCAGGAGACTGAATGCATCCCAGAAAAATGCAGCTACATCAATGTAATTGAGAGCTCACATTTTCAAGGACAATAAATATACACTTGCTATTGATTGCTGGAGAAGTTTGTCATGAGCAACATGGAAAAACCTCTCAGGTTATTGTAGGATAGTGACCTTTGCTGCCTTTAACTGAAAAGATGCTTCTGCTAACAGAGAGTAACCAAACAGACTAAATGGCTGCAAATGAGGTTTCAAAATACTAAACAAATAATGGCATAATAAGATTTGAATTTAGTACTGAAATCAGTGAGTAGCTTTAGCAAAGAACAGCTTTTTTAGGCTGCTGATTCTGCATTTACCACAAAAATCAGAGCAATCATGCTCACAGGAGCCAAGGTGTGAAATTTGTTAAGGATAAGACAAATCCAAGGGGCTTTAGGACTCTGTCGATTCCTCAGAGTGACAATACTGTGGGTCTCTGGTGCCAGTGCCTGGTGGTGCCCAGCAGGGGATGATCACACTCAGTGAGAGCTGGAAGCAGGAGGAGCAGGCAAGAGCTGCTGCTGGCACCAGGTGCAGGCTCCAAGATGTGCTAAGGAGGGCTCTCAGAGAAGCCCTGGATAAAACAGGAATCCCAGAGCACACCCCTCTGAGCAGAGACAAGCAACACCTCCAAGGAGCCACTGCCAAGGAGGGAGGCTGAGCTATTTGGGGACTGAGAGCAGTCACTGACTTCAGGCAGTGGTTACAGATACCCTAAATGGGTCACACAATGTCATTTACCCACTGCCACCATGGCAAAGGGGGACTGGAAACTGCCTCTGAGACTGACATGACCTGATCCAGAGACAGCTGGAAGCAGCACTGAATGAAGCAGATCAGGTACCTGGTCCCAGAGTGATTCCTAAAGACTCTTCAACCATGTGCCTTTTACAGGTGTGCCATGCAATAAACATTTCCAATCTCTATTATTTAAAGCAGCCCCTCCAAATGACACCCTTTGCTACTCTGAACTGACCAGTCTGCATTATCAGTCATTCTCCTGAGGAATTCCCAAGCCCCTTCCACCACTGACTTGGGTCTGAAAAAGCTCCACCTCAGTGCTATCTGTATTAAATCAAGAGATTTAGCTCACAACTTGAATTACAGGAAATGCATATAAATAACTTCTAACACAGTAAGTCAATTAATCCAGAAACTTCACTGTGAAGGCTTCCCCATATATAAAATTCTGCTTTTATTGCAGTACCTAGACAATTTTCTGAACAATGGTTAAGAAAAAGGTTTTAAGTGTCAATACAGAGGAGTTGGGCAACACTTTCTGAAATATAAATAAGTATATATATATATCTTTCTAATACAAACACAGTAATCCCAGGAAATGCACACTGCTTCTACTGCTGCTTTTTACTCATGGACAACCCAAGAACTCTTTAAAAGCCCTCTTAAACTGGAAAACAAGGTGCCTGTTCTTGGAAGGAAAGTGCAGACAAAGCAGTCAGATATAGAACCTGGCCTCATGAGCTCAGACATCCCATTTCTGGTCTGCACATGCTGAGAATGGACACTTGCAGAGCTATATTCCATTCCTAAGGATGTTACAAATGCTCTCATTTCAGTGCAGAGACCTCTGAGAATTAGAATGAGAGACAAGAGGTGTGAGCAGAACTATTTTATTGCCATTTAGCTCTTCCCAGATGTGCCCAAGGCTTCGAGGCTTGTCTCCCCACAGCCAGTCTCTTGAAGTTCTTCAGCACATCAGGGTTTTTCAGTGAGCTCCCAAGGTTTACTTTACAAGGGACCTCTCTGATTTCTGCAGTCCTGCTCTAAATCCAGGATTATTTTGCTTTCACAGTCCCTCTCTGCCCATCCATGGCCCCCAGACACTTTGTGTTAAGCCCTTATAAATCAGAAGGGAGAGAGGTTTTGTTTTTCCTCTGCCACCATTCCACCATTCCTATCTGCACCCAGTCCAACAGCCCACAGGAAAACCACCCATCCTATCCAAGTGTGCATTTGTACTGCTCCTCCCTGAGGGAATTTCAGCTCCCTGCTCACTCTCTGCACACACAGCATGAGAGGAGGCTGGGCTTGCTTCTGCACTCAGGCTGCCCTTCCAAACTGGAACCAGTTCCTAGGGACTGTCAGAGAGCAGCAAGGCACTCAGGACTGCCCAGGTGAGAAGGGAGGATGCTCAGTAGGAAGGAGGTAGAGACAAATTCCTGGCGTGCCCAAACGAGGTGTACAAGTGACAAATTGGTCAAATGAGAACAACATCACTATCAGAGCTTACCCCCTGAATATTTCTTCATAAAGACATATTGCAGAAAGCCTGGCTAAACACATCCTTTGCCTGCTTTGAACTTAGCATTCTCAAGACACCAGCTGCATGTCATCCATGAAGCATCTTGTAATTCGAAAATTTAATTTGATAATCATTTCTGTCTCCTCTATTAACTCTAATGAAGCAGGCACATTAATTTTCCAACAGGTACTGCTTATTTCATCAAGATGATCTGTCAAAGCACAGCAGTGTGAGGAGGGCATTTCCTCCTTCTCCAGGCCTGCAGAAATTGCTCTGAAAGGCAAAGTGCACACCTGGGGTTCAGTCTGGGGTCCCAGAACAGTCACACTTTGTAAAGCCTTGCACAGTTATTGCTGCTGGACTGGAGACAGCAGCACTTCTGTGACACATGCAAGGACACCAAGGCAGTGCTGTTATCCCTCCTACCCCTGACAGATGAGGAGCACTCAACAGAAAAAACTGAGTCCCTTCTGATGTCTTAGCACAAGGCATATTTAAATGCTTAGGAGAAGACACCAGCTAGCTCTTTATCTCTGGGGAGTTAAAAACACACACATCAATTCTGTCACTTTATCTCAGGTAATAAAACTGCCGTGCATGAGTCACCCAAATCACAGCAATGGGGAACAGCCAAAAAGCTGAAGGCCCCAAAATCTCAACTACTGGCAACACCTCTGACAGGGGAGGCTGAATTTCCAGGAGAGAGCAAACTATGGACTGTGGCTGCATGCTGAAACAAGAGACATCTGTAAACCCCTGTAAATCAGAGGCTGCCAACAGCTTCAGAGGTTTTTATAGCAAGAAAAACCCCATGCTAAGTGGAGTTTTAAGCATCCAAAAAGGAGACTCAGAGAGCAGCATTCTGGAATTGGAAAGGCAAAAAATCATCGTGTTTCATATAACTAGTTCTGATTTCTCATTATACAAATGTGCCTTGAGGAGTCACATTACTGCAGGCTTATTACACCCAGTCACTGCTGACCCTAGGTCAGAAATTAAAATCAACCAGATCTACAGCTCTATTTAAATTATAATACACCTCTCATTTCATGGAGGAATCTCATCATGAAAATCATAATTGCAAATTGCCTACCACGCACATTAGGCAGAAACTGGATTTATTTTAAATTAAAAAGTAGCATTTCTTGTACCCCACCAGCATACTATAAGGGTCATTAAAACATTTTGGAAAACTCCAGTTTTAGCTTGCCTTCAGCTTTTCTGCAGTACAAAAATAAGTTCCTTATTTGAATTTACATTCTTGATCCATGATGTTAACTCTTTTCTGGCTTATCTTGTCTTGGGTTATCAGAAACAGTTAAACTCATCCCTCTACCATAGAACATCAGAAGAGTTTAGGACCCAACTGTTAAACATGGATTTAAAAAAAATATTTTGATCAGGTTAGGCTTTGTTCAAGTTTATGCTGCAAGGAAAGGAACATCTGCATCCAAATAGGCCATAAAAGATATTGATGGCACTGACCAAATGTAAACTGTTTGATAATCTGAAGTGTGTCAAGACAGGTAAAACTTTTCCACAAGACTTGGCAATAATACAAAATATTTCAGAGAAGAAAATATTTCATTTGGAAGGGAACCATAACAATCCTCTGGTCCAACTGCAATGTGTATCACCTGTAACTTTTATCCCAAAGGAGCTTAAAATATTTGTCTGACTTTGTGCATAAGAATCACTTAATCCACTGAAATACAGCAGCTAAATTAATTAGGGCTGGGATTGAAGAATAGGGATAAAAATTTGAGAGAACATTGTCACTGTTTGGAGTCTATAACATTTGTTAAAGGACAAAAAATCCAACTATGGAAGAGCACTTTAAAAAAACAAGCAGGAAAATAAGCACTAAAAATTAGATATGAAACTGAAGCTAGGTACTCTGGAATTCAGTTTCAAAGCATTAGAAGTGAATCAGTGCTTAACATCTTCTGTGGATTATATGTTTAATTTTTAGCAACCCAATGAGACATTTTTCTAAGAATGCACATGAAATGAGCGGGGCAAAATCTTATTAACATTTAAATTTCCAGGAAATTTTTTTCCATCTCTGTTTGGCCAAAACTGAAAAACATCTATTTGACACACAGTTTGACCCATCAGAGTGTGCAGGGTATGATCAATTTGTCTAAAAATTTTTCTTTTACATTATTGCTAAAAGTGTCAAGGAAACATCATATCCTTGTCTAAGCTCTCATGGTGTAAAATGAAATAAAGCACAAAAAATTGAACAGAAATCACAAATACCAAAACATCAGCCAAGTTTAACTCTACAGGCAAAATTCTGTTCTCCAAGCACCAATTAATTCCAAACAAAGGCTAATGGAAAATGAACCACCACGAGCTGTCAGCTCAATCCCTTTCTGGACAGGGATTGTTTGTGAATTGTCCCTGTGCTGCCCTGGACAAAGGTAGGGCACAGATTTCTCACTTTGGGAAGGGCTCCTAACAGGAACAGAAACCAAACCCCTCTGCACAGAGCAAACAGTGCTGCCCAGAATGTCCCTGCAGCAGCCCTTGGGCAGCCAAGGCCAGGTTCCAGACTCACTGCACAAGAGGCAGCAGGGAAAGGCAGAGCCAGGCAGAGCTGATGAACAGGGACAAGCTGCAGTGGCACTGGGAAATGGAGGGACACGGATCATCACGATGGACAGCTGACATGTACACGGGAGAGTCACTGTCAGGATCAGTAGCGTTCAAAAAAGGTGTTGGAGACGATGAAGTACAGGTGTTTCTAGAAACTTTGTCACATGCAATGTGGGGTCAATACACTGAAAAAGCACACAGAGGTGTATTTGAGGAAAATGGACCCAGGCAGAATCCAACCTCTGGGTAAACACCAGTGCAGAAAGGGGAAAGGGAAGGAAGATCCTCTGAAGGCTGAGGTAAAATGTTTGATGTGAAAGAAAATTGGGAGGCTGCAGAGGAATAAAAAGCAAAGTTAAAAATGATCAGAACCATCAGCAGTACACAATCTTTTGGCAGCACTCTCCAATCATACACGAATTTGTTACAAAAATTGGGACATTAAGCTTTCAAAGTCTGTTCAGGGAGCAATAGAGCAAAGCAACATCTTCAAGATGCTTTGGAGAAAGAATCTGTAATGGTTAGAGGCTGAAAAGACTGAACTAAAGCAACCCAAGGACCTGATAATGGAGCCACAGAGCACCAGAAAGGAAATCAGTGCCAGTGTCCCTCAGAGCAAAGGGCAGAGGCACAGCAACCTGTCCTGCTCATCCTGAGCTGGATCTAATGGCAAAGGGATGGGCAGTGGGGTAGACAGATTGAGATGTGAGCTCAGAGAGAAAACAATTCTGAAAGGGAGCTGTATCCAAGGGGTGCTCACATGAAGGAAATTATGTGCACATGCTCGCAGCAAGGCACGCCACTATACAGGCACAAACCACCCAAGTCACAGGAATAATATTCCCTTTGAGACTTTCCTGGTGCCAAAGTTTAAAAACATCACAAAGCACATCACAATATTTAGCCTGTTTTGTCCCTAAGAACACCCATAAATCCTTTCTCACCAGATTTTGTTCCCATCTCAGCTGGAAGCATCCTTTTCCCTTTTTTATTCTCCGCCAGTTTTATCACTGGATGACAACAGGATTACAGAAGGCTCTGATCTCTGCTCAAGTACCAGGCAGACAAACACTCAAAGTCCGCAGGGGAAATATAATTCTTACAGTGCTTGGGCTAGGGTTTATGTTTCTTTTTTACCCTTTTGGGGGGTTGCTGGGTTTTGGCATGAGTTTTAAAAAATTGTTTCATTTCTGCTTTTCTTTTTAAACCCAATTCTTCACATTCACGTGTTTGAGGCAGTGATTTTTAGGTAATTTCAGAGAGTTGTCTGAATTTTTCCAAAGTTAGTTAGCTAGGTAAGTCAGCACTCAAATGCAGGTTGCAGCAAGGGAAATGGTTTAGCTGAACACACAGACAAGATTTCCCAAGCATGTTTCCTGTGCAAATACCCAGCACAAGGAAGCTCACACAGACCGAGCTGGTTTCTCTGCCAGGCTTTATCCACACTCAGTGACTGAACTGTGGATAACTGAGTGGACCTTCAGGAGTACAAGATAATGCCCAGAGTTATTCTCTTTTGCTGCATATTTGCTTTTCATCATTTCCATTGTGGAACCAGCTAGACTGCTAACCTAGAGACAGTCCTTGTTTGGCTGGATAGACCCAAATATTTGGGTTTCTGTTTTTATGCAGCAATGGTTTCCAGTTTACAACCAACACAGCAGGCAGGGGACTGGAGAGGCTCAATTAGTACAAATGTTCTGGCCAAAGATTATCCATAAAGCCAATGCTGCAGAGTGCTGCAGGTTTCTCTTGTTTGTGTCAATATTCTCTGTGCAACACAAAGTTCACAACAAGAACAAATAAGAAAACTTGGCAATGAGGTATTCCACTGTTTATAACCTAGTCTAATGATTTAAATGAAACTTTAACTGTTTTCATGATGAAATGCCTTGTCAGTAACAACCAGGGCATCAAATTCAGTTTTATTTTCTCTAGAGGAGTGGCAGTGAGCTGTTTCAATTACAGTGAAATTGTTTTGTCAGCACACTGTTTAAAAGAGCAATAAGGCTGTGCTGTACAAAAATACAGATGCTGCTTACTGTGACTTACTAAACAAGAGAAATGGCATAACCTACTCATCTCTTCAGAGGGCTCAGTACTAGAAATATGTAAAAACTCCTGAAATCTCCATATTCAAGTATTTGAGAAGGTAGAATGTGAGTAGAAGACATTAACTCAAAGACATTACCACAAAGAGCCTTTGGAGCTACTTTTTACAATGTCATTCAATGAAAAGCTAATAGAGATTTTTATCTTTCCTTGATTACTAGATCATTACATTTAATAAATGTAATGGTGTTTAACCCTGTTGCAAATAAAATGTACTCTTCCAATGGCCTGAGTCATCTTGTGCCTTCAGCCTCCTCTTCAAAGCACCGCTTGCTTTGGACTGACCATTAAGTTCTGATTTCATCTATAAATAATTGAGAGGGAAAAAGCTCTGTTGCCACTCAAAAAGTAACCGAAATTTTACACTGAAAAATGCTAACCTGTCCTGTAATGCTCCCGTATCTATAAATAATTAGATCTCAAGTGCTTTCTAAAGGTCAGTGATATTATCTTTTCCCTCCTGAGAGGCAAACCAAGGATGCAGCAGAGCAATGTGGCTTCTCCAGACCCACCCAGTGGCAGACAAAAACAAAACCAGGTCTCCAGAGGTCCAATGGGCTGCTCCACTTTCAATCCTTGTCGTACACAGATGCACCTCAGGTATGTCTGTGGCTTTAGAGATCGAAGGAGTCAGCTCTGACTCATGTAACTTGCAGATTAAATGGAGCGTGTGAATTAAATGGAATACCTAAAACATTTTCAACATGTAATATGAAGCAGTGATTTCAACCTCCTAGAGGTGGAAAAATGGCAGGTGAATTTTTGTGCTCACAGTTAGGCACGGACTTAGCTGAAGAAATTAAGTCTGTAATTGAACAAGGCACAATGATGCATATTCTTAAACATCTCTTGAAAACATTTGATTTCATTTAAACCAACATTCTTTATTCCCCCAATTTTTTGCCTGTTTTGATTATTCAGAAGCACACACCACCTTTCCAGTTCCTGGGCTTACCTTGATCCTCTCAAATCTGACTGGAAATGTCACTTCAGGCATCAGCAGGCCAGGTCCTCAGAGCATGCAGTTTCCACTCCCTGCTTGAATTTAACACCAGCCTTCTCATTTGCACATGTTAAATTAGATTAGCACTTTTTTTACCTTTGGACACAGAACTCTTAATGAATTAGCCTGGTTACAGCCTCCTCTACCAATTTAACCATTGCATCAGGGTGGGTGGAACTGGATGATCTTCATGGTTCCAAGACTCATCAAGTCCATTTCCCATCACCTTGTACCTTCTCTCCTCCAATCGCCACCTCAAGCGACACAAGGGGTCAAAAACAGATCTACCTATGGCTCAGAGATCTTGGAACTCCTGAGACAGTTTGAAAGAGAGCAAGCCCCAGAGCAAATAGGGATCAAAGGAAAACAAGGTCTGAAATCCACTGTCAAACAACAGGACAGAATTAAAAAAATTCCCAGCAGGTCATCTGCAGAAAATGTTGTATTGGTACCAGAATACCAGAATGTGCTGATTGAAATAAATTCTTTTTTTTTAAACCAGGGAAATTCAAAATGCAGAACTCAGACTGTTTTTATCTCATCTTAAGCTTTCCTTTTTCTCATTTCAAATTCCCTTGTTCCATTTATCTTTAATCCTCCTGTATGCATTGATATGAATTATTCAATTGCAGTGAAAAATAATGTTTTCCAAAGTTCATTTGATTATTTTAGCCTTTCCTTGAAATATTTTGAGACTTTGATTTTTTGCTATACTTCAGAGTGAAACCACTAAATTGCTTGAAAATTTCCCTGTTATTTTTCCAGCTCATGAAGTAATAAAGTTATCATGGGGGAAAAAGCAAGAATATCCCCTCAACATGCTAAAAATCAAAGAAACAGTCTCCAACTAAAACCAACATGGTTTTCTAGCATGATGAAAACACCAGACTAGGAAGGTACAGCCCTCTGTGAGGTCATGGTACCTGAAGTTCAAATAAAAGCCAATAACATTTTGTGTTCATGTGTGATCTGCAGTACCCAATGGCCCCTCATGTTGTGTCAGGTTAGGAGGTTCACCCAAAAAGCATTGCTTGATAAAATACTGTGAGGAATTCTATTGTAGGGCAGAGCTGACCTCACACAGCCTAAGGGCAGGTGCCAGGGAAGCACTGTCACCACCTGAGGTGAAAATTCACCTCATTTCCTTAACAAACCAACCTGATTTACATCCTTTTTTTTTTTTCCTGGAGCTGTGTAAGAATGTCAGGAACTGACCTACTCTGAACCTGCTCCCTGAGGGACAGAGTGCCATTTTTTCTTACTGCAACTTTCATCTCTGACATGAGGAACAAACTAGTAGGGATGTCAGTTTTATGGTGTGTCCTGGAATTATTTGAGACAGGAAGCTCCTTTTCTGACATGAAAAGGCAGTTTTCTACTGAGTGTCTGAGGCCAGCAACAGGAAAAGGGTTATTAGCACAATAAAAACCATGAATGGTTGACAACCATATTCCAAAGCCAGAAACAGCATTTGGATTTATGAGTTATAAATGTTCTCAGAGTCAAAGGGAACCCAGCATCCTTTGGCTCTGTCCCTATCACTCCACCTTTTCTTCTGAGAAAATATGTAATAAAAATAAAATGCATAAATGGGTATGGAAAGGCTGGAGCTGCCCTTTCTTTTCCTGTAGGGTATGCAGCTGGGTATCATGGACAAGCTTCCTCTTTAATTGTTATTATAAGCCAGTACAAGTGCCACCATATTCTGGAAATTCCTCACACCCCAAAGTCCATCTGTTCACCCCGAGCAAAGTTCCTGACAGAAAGCCCCAGTCCATGCTAACAGAATTGGCATTGCAGGCTCCGTTCCCTGGAATTCAGCTCAGGCTGCTTTAGGGCCATCTGGGCACCCTGTCAGACCCCTCCTGATGAGAATTGCCAAATGAAGCTCTTCCTCTCAATTGTCACGAGTGCCTGATTCCAGCTGCAGCCTTGATTGCCCTTCAAGTGCACCAGGGAAGCATTGCTGTGCACATCAAGCAGGAAGATGGGAGAGTGCAAAACACAGATCTAGGGTGATTATCCAAAAACCACACTGCTGAGAAATGAAACATGATATCAGTTCAAGTGTCACTGAAACAGAGTGATGAGCATAGTCAGGTAAAACACTTGATAATTGCTTGTGATTTTCAGTTTTTGGAAAACAATTTCCTGGCCAGGTGTTTTCACATTGTATCAGACGTTTCCCTCCCTGCCAAGTGTTGTGCATTTCTCTCAGTTTATGATTCAAGGTGTTAATCACATCCACTCTTTCAAGATGATTACCTGGTAGCATTAACATACAAATGTACAGTGATTCTCTCTGCTTTTCAGAATTCTTTGCATTTCGCACAAGGAAAACAAATAAAAAAGAAATAAATCAGTCTCCTTCAAGTTGCATGATGCCTATTACAAAATGAAATCACTATGAATTCACAGTCTATGAAAATTAGGTATTCATCAACTTCAAAGTACAGAAAACTTTCACCTGAGCTTGAAGCAGCAACACAAAATTAGAGTCTTTCAACAGGCTGGAGCTGACAGGCATTACTGCCTCATAAAACAAGCACATTCCTTACCTCCAGGAATCATCCAGTGCTTTCATATCCTGTTGATCACACTTACCTAGGGCTGAGTATCTGCAGCCATTCCTGAGAAATATACACCAATTTATAGTATAAATCATATAAAATCAGGACACTATTTTAGAATGTAAAATACTGTTGAATCTCCAGGCTTCTGTCATGATACAGTAAAAATTAATGCAGTTAAATTGGGTCATGTTCAACACAACCTGAATCTAAAAAAAATAGAGGTTATGTACAAAGGAATTTGATGAAGGCAGTATGATGGGAATGCATCTCCAGTTTCCAGTGGTTTCACATGAAGTATCTAAATTTGTTCCTAGTGCATTAATACAGTCATTTTTCTGTGTCTGAATTAATTATGTGCTGCTGCTGAAAGCAAACAGGACCATCACAGCAACAGCTCTGTGTAGAGTCATTCCCAGACACATTTATGCAAGATTTGCATTTTGAACCCTTGTCTTGTTAGATTTCTGAATCACCTCATAAAATAAACTTTCATGTCCATAGTACAGTGTCCTGTAACAGTGAGATCACAGAATCACAGAATTTCTAGGTTGGAAGAGACCTTTAAGATCATCCAGTCCAACCCATGTTCTACTACCTCAACTAGATCATGGCACCAAGTGCCACATCCAGTCTTTTTTTAAACACATCGAGGGATGGTGACTCCACCACCTCACTAGGTAGATGATTCCAGTATTTGACCACTCTTTCTGTAAAATACTTCCTCCTTAATTCTAGCCTGTATCTCCCTTGGCGCAACTTGAGACTGTGTCCTCATGTTCTGTCTGTTGATGCCCGGAGAAAGAGACCGACCCCCAGCTCACCACAGCCACCCTTCAGGAAGCTGAAGAGAGTGATAAGGTCACCTCTGAGTCTCCTTTTCTCCAGGCTGAACAACCCCAGCTCCCTCAGTCGCTCTTCACACAGCTTGTGTTCCAAGCCCTCACCAGCCTCGTTGCTCTCCTTTGGACTCGCTCAAGCATCTCAACGTCCCTCCTAAAGTGAGGGGCCCAGAACTGGATGCAATACTCAAGGTGAGGCCTCACCAGTGCTGACTACAGGGGAAGAATGACCTCCCTGCTCCTGCTGGCCACACTATTCCTGATACTGGCCAGGATGCCATTGGCCTTATGGCCATCTGGGCACACTGCTGGCTCATGTTCAGCCAACTGTCAACCAGCACCCCCAGGTCCCTTTCCACCTGAGCACTGTCCAGCCACACTGTCCCCAGCTTATATCGGTGCAGGGGGTTATTGTGGCCAAAGTGCAGGACTCGGCACTTGGACTTCTTGAACTTCATCCCATTCAATTCTGCCCATCCATCCAACAGTTCCAAGTCCCTCTGCAAAGCCCTCTGTCCCTCTAACAGATCAACACACGTTCCCAGCTTAGTGTCATCTGCAAATTTGCTAATGAAAGACTCTAAACCCTCATCCATGTCATCAATAAAAACATTAAACAGAACTGGCCCCAGCACAGACCCCTGAGGGACGCCACTGGTGACTGGCCGCCAGCTGGATGCACCATTCACCATCACTGTCTGGGCCCGGCCATGCAGCCAGTTCTGAACCCAGCAAAGAGTGCTCCTGTCCAAGCCACGGCCTGCCAGCTTGTCTAGGAGTATGCTGTGGGAGACAGTGTCAAAGGCCTTGCTGAAATCCAAATAAACAACATCTACAGCCTTCCCTGCATCCACTAGGCAGGTTACCTGGTCATAAAAGGTGACCAGGTTGGTTAAACATGACCTACCCCTCCTAAACCCATGCTGGCTGGGTCTGATACCCTATCCATCCTGTAAATTCTGTGTGATGGCACTTAATATAAACTGTTCCATTATTTTGCCAGGTACTGGGGTCAGGCTGACTGGTCTATAATTACCAGGATCCTCCTTTGCACCCTTTTTGTGAATGGGTATCACATTGGCCAGCTTCCAGTCATCTGGAACCTCACCAGTGAGCCAGGACTGTTGGCAAATGATGGAGAGTGGCTTTGCAAGCTCATTTGCCAGCTCTCTCATTACCCTGGAGTGGATCCCGTCTGGTCCCATAGATTTATGAACATCCAAGCATTTCAGGAGTTCTATGACAGCCTCCTCTTGGATAATGTGGGGACCATTCTGCTCCCTGACACCACCAACCAGCCCAGGCGGGCGGATGTCTTGAGGGCAAGTTATCTTTCCACTAAAAACTGAGGCAAAGTAGGCATTAAGCACTTCTGCCTTCTCCTCATCTGCAGATACTAAGTTCCCTCCCTTGTCCAATAAAGAACAAAGGCTGGTCTTACCCTTCCTTCTAGCATTAATGTGTTTATAAAAACATTTTTTATTATCCATTACAGAAGTTGCCATTCTAAGTTCAAACTGAGCTTTGACCTCCCTAATTTTTTTTCTGCATGCTCTAGCAGCCTTCTTGAATATTTCCTTAGAGACCTGACCCTCCTTCCAGCTCTGATACATCCTCTTTCATTCCTGAGTTCCTCCAAAACCTCCTTGCCCAGCCAGGCTGGACGTTTACCCCGTTGACTGATCTTTCGGCACACAGGGATAGTCTGTTCCTGTGCCCTCAAGATCTCTGTTTTGAGGCATGCCCACCCTTCCTGAACTCCTTTGTTTTTAAGGGCTGCTTCGCAAGGGACGCTCTGAATAAGTCTCCTAAACAGGCCAAAGTCTGCCCTCCGGAAGTCCAGTGCAAGAGTTTTACTGGCGCTCTTCCTGAGATATCCAATGGCTCATGACAGGTGTTCAGAGGGACAGAGCACAAGCCTCCTTCACTCCCAGCAGCAATCAGGGCTGAGTCCAAGGGACCACAGCCCAGGGAGGAGCACCAAACCCAGATTTACACATACCCCCCACTAACATGGCCCAATGCCTTGGCTAACTCCTGCTGCTGTGCTCTGCCCACTGCTCTTGCTTCTGTTTTTCTGTTGGGCCTTTCATGCTACAGCATCAGGGCTGAGTGATTTAAAATGAAATAAATCCAATTAATCTTTCAGTCCCTTCAGTTCATTTTTATTCCTTTGCTCTCATGCTTGATACTCCCCCAGTCCTTTTGACCCCTCCACAGTTCACAGTTCTGGTACTGAAAGATATTATTTTCAAAGAATATGGGAGAAAAAGCCAGTGGGAAACATCAATGCATCCACATTTCCCTTTGTTTTTCCTCACTAAATTCATACATATTGGCACTGCAGATTAACAACCAGCTCCTCTTATCAGGCAGGAGCCAGGATCACCTATTCCAGAGTTTTTCACTATTATCTAAACACCTGGACTCAAAACCAGAACTGATAAATCATCAAAAGCAGCAAATTAAGGGAAATGCTTCCCTAGGTTCAGAGGAAAAAACATAAATGGGAAAGTTTGGATCAAATCAATCACAAATGAGTTGCAGCATTTTGCCAATAATTGATTAGTCCTGATTTCACTATGATGAGAGTGCACCTGCTCCTGCTCATGTCTAGTGCTGGTAGACATTTGCTCCTTCACACTGAGTGCTCTCTTTCTTTGCAAGCAAAGCCAACTCACTGCCAAGCCAGACTCTGAGCTCCAGTGGCACTGATGGCTCCAGGATTTTTGGGGTGAGGTGCCACCAATGTCATCCACAAGTCCCAGAAAACCAAACCTGTGCCTAAACCACTCTCCTGATCTCTGTTCCAGGCTGGTTCTCAGAAGTTAAGGTAAATTCCTGGTACTTTTGGCCATTTGCTAGTAACTTGCATGAAAACAGGATGTCACTTCAAATTTTGCACCTCAGAGCCTCATTAAACATAGAATCTGCTACTGAAAGAAATGCCATAAAGACAGCAAGAGCCAGAAGAATGAATCCTGGCTTTTATTCAAGCCACAGGCAAAAGGATTACAAACTTCATGATGTGAAATGATGTCTGCACAGCGTAGGAATGACAATTAAGAGCTGGGCAAGGGATTTATTTCCAACAGGCACAGTGATGATGTGCTCTGTCTAATGTGCTCAAGCCCACATTCTCAATACATCTCTGCATTTAATATTAATTTAACTTTTCTCTATATCAATTCCATCATTTATCTATACACATCTGATTTTATTTTTCTTCAATTTTTAAAGTCTAGCTAAAAAATAAAGCCTATGCAGAAATTGCACCAAGCTTTGCCTCCAGTGACTCACCAAAATGCCTGAAGCATTTAAGAAAACCTGCTCAAATCTTATCAGCCCACAGCATGTTCTCTTCTTGACACTGGGCTTTTAAACTTCTTCTGGTGCACACCAGTGTGGTCTGCTGAGTTATTACCTTAGAGACTGCATTTCCAAATAGAGACTGCATTTCCAAAGAAGGAGACTGACTTTTGCTTGGCTATAAGGCTTGCTGATTGACAAGAGGAAAAAAATCCCCACAGTGCTTTAAGAGCACAAGCCCCCATCACCACCTTTCCTAAACCTTGTTTACTCTTCCTGTGAGAGTTCCTAGAGGTAAATCAGCATCTAAGGAAAAGATGGAAGGATTTTTTTAAAAAGGTACCTCAAAAGAGGAACTATTGGCCCAGCAGATAGTCTTCATTCTCTACCTCATGTTCTGAATTATGCATCTTTTATTCCATATGACTGCTTTAGCTCTAAGAGCAGTAACATGTAATAAAACTGGAGGCAAACAACATTTACCTAGCTCCATTTTAAAGGAATAATTATTGTAACACAGAATATGACTTAGAATTTCAAGCACATTAATCTATATTGACACATGTTGGTACTCAAGATATTTTTCTGTTAAAATTTTACTGATTATTTAGAAACAAGGAGCAAAGTGAGTGTTATTCCTGGAAAATGAGCCATCTTCCAACACTAGCTAAGAGAAAGTCCCAACAAATGTAACTGTTTGAGGAGTAATTAATGCACTTGATGTCTATTTCTATTGCAGGACTCCATGATTAATGAGCTGTCATGTTCCTAAGGCATTCCCTGGCATGTTTCTGTGAGCCTGTTCAGATAATGAGCCTTAAGAGATGAATGAAGCATGTCCTGCCGTCCTGCTGGGATGATTTCCTTGTACCATAACCAGGGGACATGAACTATCTCAGCTATTCCTAAAACAAATCTGTCTGCTCATTAATCACATCCTGTCTCACACTGTGAGAGCCACGATGAAGAGCAGAAGCACATGACAATAATGCACACACAGCATCCAACAACCTGGACTCCTCAGCTGTGTGGGCTTCCCCAGCTGGAGGAAAGGTGCACACGAGGTGTTGTCAGTGTGCAGTGACCATCACCACAGATCACCTCAGACACAGCCAACAAAACTTACCTCAACCTGATCAACCATTTTCCAGCATCTTGGGAGCAGGACTTCAGTCAGGACACAGCATAGCCCTCCAGCCATTGTCCTTTCCTGTGGGCTTACCTCAGAGAGAGCAGGTGCACACAGGACACTGGGGCATCCCTGCTCCAGGAGTGAGTTCTGCTCTGGAAAGCAGCATCAGGGTGGTCAGCTAGGTACTCCTGGCAGGTTCTTCTGCAGACACTAAGTCAAGAGGTCATTAGAAAGCATTTTTAAACAGAGGAATTCTACAGCAAACACAGGGTACTTTTAAAGCCTCTTTGTCTCATTTCTGGGTGGTGGTGCAGTGTTTTGGCTGCTTTTCTTGTTTGTCTTTCTTCAAAACATAATCTGAACTGTGACTTCCCTGACTCAGATATTGCACCTAAAGCCACGTGGACAGAAGGCATTGCCCAATAATCTTTGCTCACTCAAGTTATTTGGCAAACTCCTGAAATGCACCTGCTGATACCAGGAAATTATTTGGATGGCTTTAAACAAGCATGGAGCTAGACACAGTGAGAGCTAAAACTTGTGCCCTGATGGTCCCCCTGTACCTACCAAGTGAAGGAGAGAGTGCAGCAGAAAAGCCACCCCTGCATCTACAATAGCAGCTCTGGCCTATTCATCACTAACACCAGCTACAAATGCAAAATGACCAATTAGAAGTGCAGCCCTATCACCTCCTGCGTTTCTTTTCCCTGCTGCCATGAGCAGAGCTTTAGACTGCCTGAACAAAAAGGAAAGCTTGTGAAACAAGCTGTAAAATTTCACATCACTGTCACATCCAATGAATTTAGAGAGAAGCATCTCGGCACTGCAGTGTGCTGTGAGAAAATTGCCAGGAAACAAAGTATTCCTCCTGTTCTCTCTTATGTTTCTCTAACCTGCTTTTCCTTTCCCTGTTCCCATTCATCAGATGCAAGGATTGTCCACCTCATTTTGTACCATAATATTTTGACAGACTACAGGTTTTTGACAGTCAGATGGTAACTAGCTTTACTAGTTTTCAATTGCAAAAGAAAATAAATCCCAGAACAGCCGGCATTTCTTATAACTTGTGTCTTTTCGTTCTATTTCTTTTATTTGCCAAGCATAAAACAAGGACTGAAACTAGAGTAAGTAATTTTCACAGTTTGTTCCAGCAGAGCAACAGCAACTTATGATGCTTTCTCTCACTTCCTAAAGACCTAGGAGACAGGATTTGGGTTTTATGATTTGTTGGTTTTGTTTAGGGCTTTTTTAAAAGAAGAATTAAAATCTGAAGGATTAGTTTGAACAAAGAGGTTTTCAAAACAGAAACACTTCTTGTAAGGTTAGCTGCAGAGAATCCTGATAAAGATCAGGGAAACTGGATGCAATGATTACAGCTCATCTCTTGACTGAAGTCTAGGCCAGAAACAGAAAACTGCAATCTTCTAACTAGACTGCTACTTTTGCAACACAATCATCCCATGCTGGTGCTCATTAAACATCAAAATCTGTCCACACCAACTGAATAAAATAAATTTCTAATGCCTGAGGAAACAAATAGAGGACAGGGGAAATCTCTTCCTATTCTTTTCTCAGCTAATTGGGGGGATCAGCTTTACTAGAAGCATTTTTGCAGTAACAGGTATGGCTTAGTAGATGATTGATTGCGATGCAAGGGAATGCACATCTAAGTTTGCACCAAGAATTAAGTCCAACATTATTGGATAATTAGTGTGACATTGACAGAGCAGCTTGCTGTATGCACACATTACTTAGCAAGTCTCAAATACATTTGTCCTTTTCTGATAAGCAGCTGTGCAATAAATCACAGAAGCTTTTCTGTCTAATTCTGCAAACTACAACTTAAGGACTGACAGCATTAAATCAGGTCACTTCCAGCCCCATGCAGGATCCAAGCAGTTTCCTGAACTGGGCATGGCCCCTATTGGAATTTAACCATGGCAGGCACCCAGGCCTAAACTCAGCAAAACATGGAACCACACAGGATATCACAAGGGAAATTAAATTCCCTGTGTCCAGCCCAAAGCAGCACAACCCCACACACACAATGGCAACACCTGTCAAACTGAGGCTGTCTCAATTCTGAAACCTCAATAGCTGAGACCTCCCACAGCAAGAGAGACAGGCTCAAGGAAACCAACCTCTCCTGTACTCAAATGACAAACTCTGGGTGATTTTGTGTGTGTGTGGGAGAGAAACAATGCTCCGTAGTCTGAAAAAGAAAACATGAAAGCAAATACATAGAAACATTGCTTTCTTTTTGGAATTTACAGGTGACTTTTCAGTAGGCTGCCTTTCAGCATCAAATGCTTCATTAGACTGAAAAAGTACTGAGGTGCTGGAGACTTAGGAAGCTTTTAAAAGAATAAAAACCAACCAAACAAACAAAAACATTTGCTAGTAAATAAAACAAGCTGCATCAGTTCTAGAGGGTAAAATAAGACACACCTGTCTGGGGTGGACACTGTGAGAACACTGTTTCTGTCAGTCCTCAGAGCAGGGTTACTCAGGACCTGTCACCAGAATCACTTCTCAATCAGTACCAATGTGCCACGTGCAACACAGACCATGTGGAGGAGAAGGAACAAATGCTGGAGAACATCAGAGAGCTGCTGTGTTGAGCTGCCTGGAAGGCTCAGATCTTGTTTTGCTCTGAGCAAGACCACACAAAGTCTGTTCCTAAGCAAGCACAAGTTTGGGTGTGCTTGTGGTTGCTGTGCTCTGCCCTACACAAACACACACAGCAGAAGGTAAAGCTGAGTTTATCACACCTTGTACCTCCCCGAACTCCCCCAAAAAACCACTGCCAGCGCAGGCTGTGTTCCTGGTGCCGTCTGCCTGAGCACAGGGGGCACAGGGAGCGCAGGGGGCGCAGGGGGCACAGGGAGAACAGGGAGCGCAGGGAGAGCAGGGGGCGCAGGGGGCACAGGGAGCACGGGGGCGCAGGGGGCGCAGGGGGCGCAGGGGGCACAGGGGGCACAGGGGGCACGGGGGCGCAGGGAGCACAGGGGGCACGGGGGGCACAGGGGGGGCACAGGGGGGGCAGGGAGCACAGGGAGCGCAGGCAGAGCAGGGGGCACAGGGAGCACAGGGAGCCCCGGGGGCACAGGGAGCGCAGGGGGCACAGGGGGCACAGGGGGCGCAGGGGGCACAGGGGGCGCAGGGAGCGCAGGGTCGGGGCCCAGAGAAAGCAGGGCCCTGCCGCAGGCTTGGAGCCCCGCGGAGGATTCAGGAGCCGGCAGGAATCGGGAACAGCCCCGCCGCTCCCGCTCTAAGTACCCGGCACTGCCCCCGATGAGCTGCAGCTGCTGACAGGTGACAGAATCATTTGTCTTTTATTCAGCTCCAGCGCTGAGTTACTGCGGGCTGGAGCTGTCTGGGGCCTAGAGGGAGGCGTCGTGCTGGAGTTTCATTTGCTGCTATCGAAGGCAAGAGGTTTATAAAAGTTAATGAAATACAGCCAGAAAAGAGGCTGCAGAGGGTCTCCATCTCAGCAGCAGCACACAGATGCCTCTGGCTGTTACACAGGGCAGCAAAAAGGCACCAGCCTTTCCAGGCTCTGATGCCAATAGAAAACATTTAACATTTTCACTGGAACTGCTGGTTTTCCATCATTTGACTAACTGCTAGAGCTGTTAATTTTCCTGATATTTTTTATATTTTAAGTCAAGCACAGCAAGCTTATAGAACAGACACTGAAATGAAGAAAAAATAGCCCAATGCTATTGAATATTTTCATGCCTTAAGAGAATCTCTCAAGCAGTCCATGGCTACAACTGGCACACTTCAATATCTGCAGTTAAAGATGTGTCCTGCACCAGCCTGTTGTTAGGGAGATGCTCTTTACCTAAGGAACGAGTCTCATGTGGACTCTGACTACAAAAAGTGCAAATCATTTCCAAAATACTTTCTGACAGTTCGAAATTTAATCCTATATGAGGCACAGAAAGTCACATAATCCTAGTGTAAGATGAAAAGCAATTTGACAGAAAAAAAAATTAACATTGCTTTAGAGTCATCACCAAAGGACTTAACACCTGTTTACAAGGTTTGGTTGTGTGGGTTTAAAATAAATCTCACTAATACTTTGGGAGAAATCATGATGCTATTTGCTTTCTGGGATATAAAAAGAGATTAAAGTGTCAGGAAAAGCATCACGTTTTCTAAGATGCACTGTTTACTGATAATGGCTAAATAACTTTCTCTCATTACAAAGGAAAATGATTCTGTAGCAAAATGTCCATGGATATCCAGTGTGAGGAACTTCGTCTTTAAAGCAGCAATGCTCTTCCACTAGAATAACTTGGGCAGAAGAATTGCTCCCACTTTTCTCTTTCAAATGAAACAAGGGCAGAAAGGTTGACCTTGAGTGTCACTTTTACTACAGCAGCTCCTCCAGCTCTGTCACAAAGCCCCAAGGTCAGCAGGGTTCTGGAACCCAATTTCCCTGCACAGCAGCACCGGCGCTGCTCTGGCTGCTGAGCACGTCCTGAGCTGGGCAGGGGAACACCAGGAGGCTCCACAGGAGTTTCCCAGTGCCTCGCCTATCACAACTCCAAGCCTGTCTTCTGTGCCATCAGAGCTGCTGCCTGCACGCCCGAGCAGTGTCCCAGGGAAGGTCCTGCCCCAAAGTGCACAACACTGAACTCCTTGTTCTTCATCCAAACTCTCTCTCCATAAATCTTCACACTCTGCCCCTTCCACAAGCACCACAGCAGAGCTCCTGCTGGAACACCACCCAGCCCCTTCCCATCCCCTGCAGCTGATTTTCTGGGGAAGCTGAATGTTGCAGTAATTCCTGTTCTGCTTTTGACCGTCTCAGTCAGAGAGGCAAATTAACAAACAGAACAAAACAGTGAGAACACAGGGGCAGATGTACAGGAGGCCAAAGGGGAGCACAGAAGAAAAATTGCTCCAAAGAACCAAGAGAGGGGAGAGGAAGGGAGAGAGGGAAGGAAGTGGCTGAGCAGCACCTCAGGTGAGGCTTTCCTGTTGCTTCTGATTTCTGCTATGAGCAAAGCTCCTCTCCAGTTAAAAAGGAGCTTTTTCAAACTGCTGCAGAATAAAGCTGTACCCACACAACCCCCTGAACTTCTCATTTGTCCCTGGGTGAGCTCTTAATTCACTGCAGCCAAGCACTGCTGTACAGCACCCTCCAGCCAGAACCCCTTATTCATACACAGATACAAAAACACACCAACAGTCCCACACTTTCACATTTATTTACAGCTCCCTTCAGTTTTCCTTCAGCAGTAACAGCAGTGAGATATCAAGCATTGTGGGTTTTACCTTGAAGGCTTCTGCATGTCTGAGCAGGCACACTCTTACCTGTAAAAACCTGGAGGCTGCTCCTCACCTGATAACATTCAGTGTTAGGCCAGGATGAAAACTTCCTTTGCAAAGAAGTCCTGAGGCAAACAAGCTTTATTTACTCACAGGAAGGTAACAGTGCATTCAGAGCTGAGAGAAGTGAAAGTTTTTCTACTGAAAACTGATGTAGGAACAAGTAAAACTTGAACAATGACTTCAAGGTTCTTTGATGCTCTATGAACTATTTTCTTTCACCATTATGCTGTGTTGCAGATTCATTTAGTACACACCAGCTACTCTTGGCTCTGTGGAAATGTAATCCTATTCCCTCCAAGTAAAACAGATTTTTTTTCCCAAGAATAAGCAGGATTGCACCCTTGCAATTACATCCCCCAGAGTTACCAATGTACATTAAGTACTCTTGCCAGAAGTACTTTTATCCGTCTGTCATTTCATAAAAGACCAAATGCTGTATAAATCCCTGGAAATGATTGTGCTGAACATTTTAATACTCTCTATACTCCATTTTCACTGCACTGAAGAATGCTGCCTGCATATTGGCCCACAGGGTTCTGCCTGAAGATACTCACTAGTTCTGCACTGGTGGAGAAACACACTCAGATTTCTGAAAAAAATGCTTCTCCTTAAAGTTTAAAGCATTTTCTTCTTCCTTGTTGTTCATTCTTTGATATATCATTTCTATAAAATACCTGCTTTTATGCTGCTCTCTAATCTTGTTCAAGCACTTGAACAAGTTGATTTTGGAGGAAGTTGAGGGGTTTTGTTTTGTTTCTTTCCTTGATCAGTTTGTTTATTTTTTTAGAAAATTTGTTTCGTTGGTTTGGGGATTTTTTTGCTGTGGTTTTTTTTTTTTTTTTTTTAATTTGTTTTTCCTTCTATTATCCCAGATTCAGATTTTTTATGCCAAACTATCTAGGTTCTCTTGTCTCACATTTTCCCCCTTTTTCCATCCATGGAACCAGACTGTCTTCAGGTTTTCCAAATGCCCCAGTAGAACCTCTGAAATCACAGAAGACTCCTGTGGAAGCTTTTGTACATTTGTGCAGAATAGTGTTTGCCCTGAAGAATACTTTGTTAAAAATTCTGAAGGTAGAAAGTGCTCAAAGCTGATATGATGTTCAATTTTTTTCTGCTAAGCCAAGCACAGAAACATTGAAATGCTTTTCAGATTATTGAGAAAACTGATAGTCTTCAACAAGCAGGACTCACCTTTCAGAACCTCACCATGAAAAAAGCTCCACAGGATTCCCACCTGTTTAGCTTGGCTTCAGAAGCAGGAAAGCCAAGTTTCTATAGCAGGAGCACAGCTTCTCTTCTAAAAATGACACAGGAAAACATGATGTGCACACAAATCTGAATACATGTCATCAACCAGACACTCTACACTGAGGCAGCCATGCACAAGGGATAAGTTTAGTCCCATGTTCCTCATTTTATCTTATTCCAAAAACTTGGCTGATGTCTAACTGTGGACATCAATAGGAAAACCAGAAGAAACCTCACAGCACAGATGGCAGAACAGGTAATAAAACAAAATAATAAATCCAAGTTTTTATTTCATGACCCCAGGGTTTAGGGCTGCTGGCAGTGTGTCCATTCCCACCCTGCCTGTGCCTGAAGGAGCAGTTCCAGGCCCGTGGTGGCTGTGCCATCCCTGCACAGAGGATGGAGTGCAGGGTTTCAGCCAGAGCACTCCCTGCTCCCTTGGCTGGTGCTGACGGACACCCCTCAGTGCTCCCTGCTGCTGACAGCTCTGCAAACCCTACACTGCCTGCAGGGCCCCAGTCCATGCTCCACAAGTGCCTCGGGCCAGGATTGCAGCTGCAAGTTCCTGCTAGAGCAGCCTGTCATTTCGAAGAAACATTATCATGTTCTCTTCCCCTTCTCTGTCCTTCTGCCCCCTGAAGACTTTGTTTCATCCATGCTGAAATAGGCTATTTTTAATCAGCTGTCATCAGATTTCCATACACCTGCTCAAGGCACTGGGGTTTGATGGTGATGCTAAAGGTCATCCAGCTGCACATGAAACTTGATTTTATGTCTATGAGCATCCACCTAGACACAGAAATGCCAAGTGGGGTTTTTTTGTTTGATTAGAAGTTTGGAGTCTACTATCACGGATTTCCCAAAGCACTAAGCTTTTAAAAAAATTCACATGCACTGAACATACAACACCTTGAGGTTAACTAACATTATTTGCTCTTGATTCTCCCAGGAAATGAGGGAGGGTCTTACAGAAAGAACTCCTGCATGACAACAGAACCAAGCAGAGCTGCACTTGCAGTGCACAGTACCACATCAGCTCATAGCTCCCACCTAGATGTGAGTCAGTGTTTCGGTCCCACCCCTGTTGGACTTGAGGAGCCCTGGAAAAACTCAGCTGTGGCTGCAGCCTGTGCAATGCTGCAGAGCAATGGCTGCTCACAGCTCTGTTCCTCTTCTCTCATTTCCTTCTTCTCTCTCCTTTCCCTGCCCTCACACCCCTGCTCATTTCCCCTCCCACACTGTACCCAAGCCCAGGAACAGACACACCTGATAATTCTGCACTGGGGACGTGCTGACTCCACACAGACTCCTCAGTGGCTCTCTGCCCCTTTTTGGAGCAATTTCAGGATCCCTGAAGGTGAAGAAGCTGAGAGCTAAGTCAGAAACCCAACAGCCAGCCTACTTTTCCTGTAGGATTGCTGTTCAGCCTGTGTGGGAGCTCCCTCACTGCACTGGGTTTGTGATTCTCCCACACCCACTGTCTGAAGCAGACTCCAGCCTTGAGAAATGAGGCTCTGCTGCAGCCCACACATGCATTAATTATGGGAAAGATTGCAGATTTTTATTATGTTTTCTCAGAGAAACTGAATGAAAAGTACCTGAGGAGTTTTATTAAAACCTTGCCACAAGCGAAAAACCTTATATGCCAGCAGAAAATGTGCTGGATTTCTCCTTTGTGGCATGCAGAGAGAAATGACAGAATGGTTGGGTTGGAAGGGACCTTAAAGACCATCCAGTCCGGCCCTCTGCCAGGGGCAGGGACACCTCCCACCAGCCCTGGCTGCTCCCAGCTCCATCCAGCCTGGCCTCAAACACAGCCAGGGATGGGGCAGCCACAGCTCCTCGGAGCAACAAACTGGGGAGCACCAACAGCACTGCAGAGCCCTCCACACACGTCTGCACAAAAGTCATGAGGAAAACTCTCCCCCCTTAAACCCTCCATCAAGTGCTACACCTGCTTTAACTGGAAGCCAGTCTCCCACACTATAATGGGCATTGAATTCTCAGCTCCTGCAGCTTTCAGACTCCTTGTCACAGGAGGGAACTCTCAGGGCAGTCACTCTGTGTGGCCTTGTGTGCATTTATTGGTTACAGTCTGGCATTGACAAACACCAGCGTAAGAGTTTATGAAGGGGAGGTCCCTGCACAACACAAATTGCCATTTTGGCAATTCAGAAAAGTCTTGAGCTTCAGCCCTGTTTAGGATGGGAAGTACTCAGAATGACAGGCCATGCCTTTCTCTGTTATGGGAACTGCTGAGGGAATGTGGTCAAGGAGCTGTCAGCTCCCACCAGAGGAGCATTTCTGCTGCACTCTGCTTGGAGCATCTCCTTTCAGCAGGAAAGAGAAAGGAAAGGGTCAGAAGCACCCACAGGTTTCCTCCAGCAGCTTTCCCAGGCAGGGATTTGGAGCATTTTGTCACCACCCATGGGCTCGGTCAGTACTTTGTACTTGGGCTCTCCAAGCTGTACCCAAAGGGAGAAATGTGCTCTCTTTAGATAGAGATTCATTTGCTGTGTCACACCCGAGGCCCTGTCCTGCTGTGCACAGATCTGAGGCTCAGCACACAGCGGGGTTTGTAACCCGATCTGACCTCGGGGGAGGCCAGGCTGCCTCCACAGGGACCCTCGGATTTGGGAGGCTGCGAGCCCGAGCAGCCAAACTCCCAAAGGCTCCTCCCCAGCATCTTCTGGACTGCTTTACAGATCTGACTTGAAAAGTCCCCAGCACGCACTGACAAAGGCAGCAATGAGCCTTTATGGGATGTGAAATGGTGTCACAGCACCCAGGGCCCAGACACGCCAAGGCCCCAAGATAGAGGCTGGCATAAAAGAAAATTTCTTGTCCAAAAAGCTTTAAAGGCTTTCAAAGCCTGCAGGAAATTTCTGCATTCGCTCCTTTCCCCCGTTACACACTGCAGTGACTGAGCCCCCTGCAGTTACCCTGCTCTTTCAATACTGTAGCAACAACTCGTTTCAGACAGAAACAGTTTCCCAGCCATCACAAAAACACTGTGTCTTCCTGCTACCGACACCAAAGCCTTGTCTGTGCTTACCCCTTCCATTTCCTTTTCTCCTCATTTGCTGTAGTTACAGCGTTGGACCTAATCCTTCTCCCTTTGCTTGAGGCAACACTTAACATCGAGGTATTTCCAAGCAGATCTTTGCTAGTTTACAGAAAACACAGAACCTCCCGAAGAACTTACAAGTATTTGCTTCCATTAGAGATAGGACTAGGCAAAAATGTAACTCAGGTAAGATACATGCAACTTGGTAAGTTTGTGCCGAAAAAACAAACATGGATTTTATACAGAGTAACCTTGAAATCAGCTGGAAAAGTAACAGTCCAAAGCTGCTTCACAATTACCCAAAAGAATGGTAAGAGGTTAAAAGCAATAAAGCTGAAATGTCATTATTTATTTAACATGGTAAGCCTCTTTCAAGAACATTTTCGTTTTTACTTTAGGAACAAAAGGCTCTCTAAGAAAAGATGTCAATACCACCATGCAAGTTTATCTGATAAGAATCGAGACAATGGTAATCAAAAAGCCAGGGAAAAGGAATTCCTAATTAGCCCTGTGTCCTTACAGCTGGAATGGCAGCCTGAGTGAACCCATGGGCCTGCTTTTCTCTTAGGTTCACCTGAAACACCTGGTGGGCACTTGAAAGCATTTCATCTCTCGCCTTCACAGCAGCCCAAGCACTTCAGCATTGAAGCTGAAGGAAGAGGCCAAACTTGGACATACACACCAGAATTTACATAGTACTGCCAACTTCAAATAAATCAAGACATAAATAATACTTTCTCTCGATGTTTTGAAATATACCTAACACATACAGTGACACATAACACATGTACTTCAGGGAGAACAGATATTTTGGAATAGGAGATGTCAGGCTGCCCCATGGCTGGAAGACACACCAGTGCCTGTGTTAGCTGGGAGCTGAAAGGAGAACCAACCAGGCTGTTCAAACACGTGAATCAATGGCATCCTCTCTATGCATTTTACATCACATATTCCCACAGCCATATTTATGACATAGCTATTCTGCCGCTAGGACGTATTAAAGTGGGAAAGAAGGAACCAAACTTTCAGTATGAAGCCAAAAATCTCAGTTTAGCCCCCAGGGAAGGGGACAGAAACCATATCAGCCCAGACAATCACAAGAGACCTATCCCCAGCAGTCTGGCAGCCCTGAGGGCCCCTGCCCTGTGGTACCACCAGGCTGTGCCCACCAGAGAGGCTCCCAAGCCCTCATGGCCTCCCCACAGCAACCTCCTTCCCTCAACACCGGCAGAACTCGCACACCAGGCTAATCAAACACACCTACCTACAGCATTGCACAAAGTCCCGTCCATCCTTGACTCTCCTCTGATCAGCTCCCTTTCCCGGCCCAGAGAGCCCCGTGTCTCGATGGTGCCCGCCCCGAGGGCTCCGCCTCAGCGCCCGGTCCCGCCGCCTTCGCACCTCGCCCCGCCCTCAGCGCCCCTCACGCCGCCCTATCGAAGGCCAGAACTCGCCAAGACGTGGCGAAGCTCATTGGAGCGGTTTAATACGTGCCTGCCCCGAGCCGCCTCGTGTCCATCTCCTACCTCGGCGGCTCTTACAAATAAATAATGCGAATTTACACCGATCCTCCCGCTCGCCTCCCGCCCCGGCCCTCAGCCGCCCTCGCGCGCGAGCCGCCAATTGCCGCCCTCAGGCGCCGCGCGCGGGGGCTCCCCCTCAGGTGCTCCCGGCCCGGCGGGCCCGGCTCAGGCGCTCCCCTCAGGGGCACAGGCGGGCGGATCGGGCGGGCCCGGCTCAGGCGCTCCCCTCAGGGGTACAGGCGGGCGGATTGGGCGGGCCCGGCTCTGCTCCCTCAGGGGCACAAGCGGGCGGGTCGGTGACAGGAGCTGGGCAAAGGAGAGCGACCAAAGACCAGAGGCAGCAGCGCTGACCCGAGATGGAGGTGAGGGAGCCCCGTCCCTGAGTCCCCGCTGTTGGCTGTAGCCGAACTGTTCCCGCTCAGGCCGTACCTGGTGAGGAGCTGCTGGCTCAGGTTGATTTCCAAGAGCGCTGTCCCTGGGATTTAGCGGGTTTGGTGGGCAGGCTGCCACTAGGTCTTTGAGATCCTAATTGTAGATCACAGCAAATACCACCAAACTGTTTTATTAAATCCCAGATAGATTTAAAATCACATTTCCTAGATTGTTATACCATGTGGTAATTAGTAATAACAGTAATCTGAATCTTAGTACCTGTAACCTCACCCATATGACCTGGAAGTGTGAGCAATCTCTAACTAAAGTTTGGTAAGTGGCAGCTGATTGCAAAAGAATTGATAACCCACAAAAATTAAAAAAGTCTCCGTGCAGCAAAAGAGCTCATAGCTTTAGCAGAGAAAGTTTGGGGAACACAGAAGGGTTTTTGCACCAGTGCGAAACCCAGTATATTTTGTACTCTGTATTTCGCAAAGCACTGCAAAATACAGAGTACAAAACATTGGAGAGGAGCAAAATGTTTGCCAGTTTCCAAAAGCTCCATCTTGGAAATCAGTGGTGGAAAAGCTAAACAGGATTATGTAGGCCAAAATAAACCCAAGAGAAATGTGTTATGGAAAGATTAGAAAAATTAGGCCCAGTTTTGAAGGAAAGCTTTACCAAACCTTCCATTGATGCTTTTCATGGCCATTACCAGCACAGTTTTTGTGAACATCTTGAAGATTAACTTCCCTCAAAAGGCCCATCCCATTTCTTTGGCAATAAAGCTGATGGGATTAAGAAAAAATCCATTACTGTGAATAATGCATGATATGAGGAGTTACATTGGCTGAGTCTGAGTACCCTCTCTGTCAGAGGTAAATTCAGCACAGAAACGCTGCCCACCCACTCTGCAGAACCCAGCTCAGCCACACTGAGCTGAATGTGTTACAGCAGAAGACACCGGGCACAGCTTTTCCAGCAGAACACCGTGCAGGAGGCTGCAGCTCATGAATGTTTCACACAGGTCAGGTTAATTGCAGCAGTAATAATCAGCTTTTTGTTGGTACGAGGCACCACAGTCAGATTCAGCCTGCCCTGCCCTGGCTGTGGGGACGTGCAAGGAAACATTCCATCAGTCAGCTCCCAGCAGGCCTCTGCCTTATCCTGTGTTAAACAATTTCCAACAGCCTGCTCCTAAGCACAGCTTTCTCCCAGCCTTCAGAGCAATCCAAACTTGCAAGCAAAGCAGGACTTTAGGGGTCAACAGTAATCAGAGGAAAAGGTCACCCATTGTAGTTGTTAAATGTGGGTTTGTTTCACTCTAATCACCCATTAATGGTGAAACATTCTTTGTGTGCCTCTATATAATTTATAATATATAGCTCTATACTTAATGCCTCTATTTAGACATGTATAAAGTATATGCATTTATAATTCATACTATATAGTGATATAATCAAGTTTAACTTCTGAAATTAACAGTTCATTTACATTTTTACCAGGTACCTAATAGAAATTTGGGAATGCTTAGATTAGCCTGATCCGCTCTGGCTCAGCTTGGTTATGGAATGAGTGGATGGCAGCAGGTATCCCCTGTGATGTGGAGTGCAAGGAAGGATCTAGCACACCTCAAAGTGATTTTCTTTAATTCATGCAAGTCCTCGGGTCTCAGGAATTGGTTTGAGGCTTTCCTGATCCAATTTTGTGTAGCTTCTTCCCCTTGTATGGTGTTAGTGTGCTCAAGGGGCCACAGCTCAGGGAAAAGTGGCTCTGTTCTGCTCCTGGCATTCCAGGCTTAAGGCCAAATGGAGCTGCACAGGTGTAAATAAAGAACAGATTTCGTTCCCAGTGTCCCTCGTGCAGGACTTGAAGCCTAACTCGAAAGGGAAAGGAACAAGTGGGCTGAGCTCCTGCCTTATTTAATTCCCCTAGTAACTACCCTGTTCTTTCATTACAGTTATGTAACTGCAGAACCCAGGAAAAGACTTACATTTAGTCCCTGTGACTGGAGTTTTTGCTTTTGAATTTACATCACTGGCTAGTTAAATACAGCCTGTAGTCGTACGGCCAGGAACTGAGTTAGTGTTGATCTGTTTGACATGATAATTACTGCTGTCACCGAGTTTACAGCTTCTCCTTGGAGCAGGGCACTCCAGAGCAATCCCTGCTCAGAGACCTTCCTGCCAGGCAGGGCTGTGGCTCAGCAGCTCTGCAGCACTGCTGATCCATGGACTGGCAATTAAGGGCTGGTAATTCAGGTACCGCAAGGCACGGGGTCCCTTCAGCAGCACAAGCACCCCAAGGTGTGAGTCTGTGCTGAACACACCTGATGGTCCTTGTTCATGGGTGGGCACAGGAGCAAATGTCCCTTTATTTTTCCAAAATGGAAAAAGAATCTTAGGAGAAACAGGCTCTTTTAGGGTTTGCCTCCCAACTATGTTTGACTTTTCAGTTTTGGAGAACTGATCCCATTCTTATTGAGGAAAGGAAGTTTAAGAGCAATCATTCTACATCTCCGTGCAACTTATCCTTGTGCCAGGTTTTGGTTCCACTAAAGAGGGAAAATATCCTTGTATTTTAGATTTGCTCATTAACCAGAATTATGAGATAGCAGACTCTGAACCTGAGCTGTAGAGGAAGCAGAAATGGCTTTGACAACACCCACTGCAGCAATTTTGCTCTGTGGGTATTAATTAGACAACGTGAAAAAAATGCTGAAAAGTTCAGGTCTGAACTTTTCTTGCCCAAAGAAGGAATTTAACTGTGAGAGCAATTCCTCACATTTCCAAAACCAACTCCTGGTCTGCACAGTGGACGAACACCATCCATGTGTTCTCTGGCCAAAGGGATGTGCTCTGATTTTCTCAATGCAAACTCCTCCAGTCTCCATGGAGCAGGACCTGGACTGCCTGGCACGAGAGCACGTGGCCTGGCTGTAAGGCAAGACATCTTCATCCCCATGCACACTGTTAATGTTTAATTTAGGCGTGCCCAGTGAGCAAATACATCAGTGCATTCATTCCTTTGCAGACTCCTGACGTGTACAGCAGCTCTGTGATTTGATTTGAATTGATTTTGCTGCTAACTCTGGTGACCTCCAACAAGAAATTGTTCCATTCCCCACAAAGTGATTTAGGATGGCAGAACTCTTTATTGTATAAATACTCTGCAATGCATTAGTCAGAAATCCACTATCTTACTTCATTAAACCAACAAATACAATCCATTCTTATCCAATTTACAGTTTTTATGCATGGAAAAATGATTTTACCTTTATGCCAAATGGAGTTGAAATGTAGCTCACACAGTAAGAAATGTCTCTGCCTCAGCGTGTAAGTGTCACTTATCCCAATCAAAGCCTGCAGCTCGGGACTGAGGCTCTGATCACTCTGGCTGGCACATGACAGCAGTGAAAAGCACATGCATGTTTTGGTAAACAGCGCTGAGCATTAGCACCGTGCCTGTTGGCAGCTAAACACCCACCTCGTTTTAATCACAATGGGAAATGAAAGGCGTGGCTGGAATGCCAGCATGGGACAAATGGCATTAGGAGACCAAGTGTTTACCAGCAGTACGTTATTAGTTACTGCCTCTCCTCTCAAACATCTCCCAGGTCTGTAACAGCTGTCCTGTGCATGCTGATATGTGGATCTTAAAAATATCATACACAGGAATCTCTTCAGTCAGACTTGAAATGCAGAGCCAGGACTTGCTTGCTGTAAGTATGCAAGCAGAATAACACATTTTCAGAAGTCATGCATCTTCTAACTTAGGAGGATGGATGTGCTGCTGAATCTATGGCTCCTTATTCCAACAGAGAGTCAGTGAAAAGAGCTCTCACCCAACTCCTCTGCAGTCCATCCCTAATTCTGCCAGAACCTCTAAACACTGCATTGCCCATGGAGTCCCTCTGTCCCAGTCGTTTGCATCATGCTCCAGGTGCTGCTGATGCACAGCCTTCCCCTCTCTCCCATACTGATGGGGAAAGGGCCCTGCCCATGGCTGCTGCTGCTGGGAGGGCTCTGCATTTCTGTGTCATCAGCTGCACCTCTGCAAAGGCACATGGCAGCTCCTGAAGGAACAATCCCACACAGATCCATTGCCTGATTCCTGCTCTTGGTGGGCACAGGTCAGACACCAGTGGGGCACTGTTAGCAGCACACTCAGCATCATGTCATTTGCTAGACAAATTATTTTTGAGCTTTTAGGACCCAACACTTCCAGTTCCACAGTAGGCTTTTTTCTGTAAGGAATGGCAGGACCCTGGACAGATGCCTGGAATGTCAGGGGACACTCACAGAGGAATCAATCTGTCTCTTTTTGAGCCCCTCAAGCTAGAGCAGTGACTCTGCTAGCTGTCAGGAAATCACAGCTCCCTCTCTCTCTCTGAAGCAAAACATCTGATCTTGATCATAAAGTCTGTGCCCTACATCATTAATAGGAAAAAATAATATAAAACCAGGAAACACTTGATAGCTGGGAAGGAGCAGAACCACAAATCCACAAATCTTTGTGGCATCTAAGAATGTTTTCTGTTCTCTCTTGATGCAAGAACAAGAGGGAAAGGATAAAAACCACTGGTATCAAAGAATTTTTCTTGTCAGAAAGGCTGCATGGTTGTCCTTATTAAAGGAATTCCAAGTGGCTTTGATTCATCTAGACAGTTCAGTGATATCTGTACCTGTCACACCTATGGACTTTTTCCAGCTCATACATTTTTTATCAGCAGGTAAAATGTTGCTATGTCTTCCAGGAGTTCCTAAACACTAAATTGCTGTTTCTGGAATCAGAGATCCTTTTGTACACGACCCAAGAGGTTGGATTTCCACTAGTTCTAAGAAACCTGCCCAATTACACTGCAATATACCATGAAACCATCTTCACAAAGATGGAATTAACAAAGATGAATACATAGACACAGCCTGACTTCCAGAACCAAAGTCCATTTAAGAAAATATTTCTCCCAGGCAAGGAGGTTTCTCAGCCTGATGCACTGTCAGAGCATTTTCCTGTAAGATTTTTATGGTAACTTCATGCACAACTGAGGGCACAATTCATAGGTCAAAACTTTTTGTTTCCTATTTTCTCACATGCTCCTTTTCCCTTTGCCCCTGTCACACCGTGGCACTGCAGATTGTGCCTGTGCAATGTCACAGGGGGTGTGCTGGGCTGGGACAGAGAACAGTGACACCTTCCTGGTTACAGGGTACCCCTGAGGAGTGGCCAGGTGTGAGTGCAGCTTTTTAAGGGCTGATCTTTGGAGAAACGTCAAAACAGAAACTTCTGATTTGGCATCCCCAGTTTGGCAACTGAGTCCTCTTGCTGAAAGGTGAGAATGAACAGCAGGGACAGAAATGGCCCCCAAGGCTCTTTAGGCTGGGCTGACCCGAGCTGCAAACACAGCTGCTCACAGGCACTGGGGAATGAAGAAAAGGAGTTTTATAAGTGCCACAAAAAAAGCCTTGCTGGTTGTTCCTCTGCCTCCACTTCTCACTGGTGGAAATCTGTGCCTGGGAATGGCAAGTAGTGCCTGAGCCAAGGAACTGACACCTGCCTGTGGAATGGCACTGGTGGAGGGGAACTGCTTCACTGATGAATTCATGGACAGAGTGCTTTTCTGGCTGAGCATGTGCTCCAAAATGGAACCAGGAATAAATAAATGTTTGGAAGATCCTCTTGGTTATGAAAAAAAATGAGAGTTTGCATGTGTTTCCAATGAGATGAAGGCTTATTTCCTGCCCATTTCCCACTGAGAGCCCAGTTGTAGGGATGTCTGCCCCTACCTAATCTTTCCAGAGTGGGAAAGCCACTTAGTTTTTGTACTTAAAACACCATAGCAAAATATTGGGGGGGAAAAAAAAAAAAAAAAGTATGACATGAGTTTGATGTGAGCAGCAAAACCCCAAGTATTCATTCTGTGAGCAGGTGAGAAGCTCTCATTAGCAGGTGCAGTGCTCTTAGAGAGAAAAATGGCATTTGGAAATTACAGCCCACATGCTTTCTTCAAAGCAAACAGCCAAGGGCACAAAGACAACTCCTCAATGAATCATGAACTCCTGTTAGTGCAGCGTGCCTTGTGGTCAGAGGTTTGGCTGAAAGGGTGAAAAAATCACCTCCTTTGGTGGAGCTGTATTAGCACAGTGCCAGAAAAGTGAGACAGAAGAAACTTCTTGGTGGCCTCACAGCAGACAAGCCTTGCTTAAATGATATTCTGCCATGTGAAATGTGTGTTTTTAGCTATTACCTGTAGATTTTCCTTTCAAAGGTGCTTTTCCTAGAAAGGATTTTGCCTTCAGAATGATGTGAGACAATTTATCCATGAGTTTCAGGCCTATCACATGAAATTAAGCACCAGAATGCTCAGTAATCAGAGACCTCACCCTGGAAAATGGATAATGACAGAGTCCTTGAAATCAATGAAGGTTAAAGCTGCCTGTTTATGACAACACCTCTATAAACCCAAAATAAGATGTTGATTAGGATATTGTATCAGCCACATAACAATTCTATTTAATGCTGTAGGGAGAGTTTATTTTGAGCATTGCATGACCTCACAGGTTTAGCCAGCAAACAACCCGCCTACTTTGCCAAGACACAAATATTGTGCCTTGTTCCAACTTGTCCCATGTGCATACACTTCTCCCAGATAATCATGTAGGGATATTAGTGAGGGGTTCCTGAAAAGAAATGTCTGCAGCAAATCAACAAGTCCAATGTTGTTTTTCCCAAGAGGAATGTGTAAACGAGCCATAAGTCAGCCAAAGCTCAGGCAAAAGTTCCCTGCAAAACAGCTACAAATTGTATTTAGGTCAGTTTGGAACCAGCTGATTGTTAAAGCAAATAGATGTGCTCTCCTCTTGCCCTGCCTGCCTGAGAGGCTGCCTGGCAGGTGGCACATGTCCCACCCTGCAACCATTCCAGGCTGGGCAGAGTTCTGAGCACCCTGATGTGGCTGCAGATGTCCCTGCTCAGTGCAGGGAGCTGCTCCAGGTGCCCTTTAATGGTCCCTTCCACCCCAAACCATTCTGGGACTCTGTGACCTTCCCAAGGGACTGACATGGCTAAACAGAAACCATCCCTTGGCCTTTTCCTCATGGATTCTCATTATTGAGTAATTACAGCTTTTGGAAATATGTTGGTTTAAGTTATGCTTTTAAAACAAGTTTATGAATAATTTATGATTTTGCTTTCATACAACAATTTTAATCTCACAGGCAATAAGGTTCTCCAAAATGATCTGTACAACCTCACATCTACCCCTGAGCAAGGATTCTCACACAGGCAGTGCCTAATGCAAGGTAAGCCCACACTCTTCATTTCTCTGTTTGCATTATTCCTGTAGTTCACCCTTGAATGTACCCCTAAAGTGTTAGGAAAGATCAGACTTCCTTAAAATTGGATGCATGCTGTTCATAAAGAGTTAAAGATTTCAGGGGAGGTGGAATTGTTTTAGTACTCCTCAGGCCTTACAAGCATTTGGGTGTTTGCAACAAGATGTGTTTTGTTTTCCTGGTCAAGAACTGAAAAATAGGATTATGAGGGAGGAGGAAAGAATATCTGACCTTCTCTAAACACTGCAATTTTTGTCACCTGAAATCAGATCTACCTTCCATTACATCCACACAGCCCTGTCAGCATGTACATGACTGGAAAGATGAGCTCTAAATCCTTCTGAGAAGTTCAAGTCCACAGCTTTGCAATAGATCTTCCTTTGTGCTCTTTTGTCTCTAAGTTTGCTCTTACAAAGAATCCATGAACTACAAGATTTGATTTATTATTTCTCACTCCTGGCTGCATTCAGCTTTTAGAGTCCAGGCCCTGATCTAATTTTGGTGGTTGTGAACAGTTTCTTTAACTGAAAAGAAAATCACCAGAGAATTTCATTGTGTTGCCCTATCTCCTAATGAACAAAGGCAGTGCTGCTCTAGAAAGTTCCAGATTTCAAAGGACAAGGTTTTGAGTTTTAGTAGTTCATATTGACCAGTCAGAGATTTCCTTCTGGCAGTGTCAATAACCTTAAATGCTGCAGATCTCTGCACTGTGGAACCTGTCAGCTGAGAACTTGCTCCACACTAACTGTGATTAAAGTGCTAGGTGACAAAACTTTCCAGCTCAGCCTAACTGTTATTAAGCCTTGTTTATGATTTCTAAGGCAAGGCTCATCTGGGATTCTGAAGTGAATGGAACTCAACACCTGCAGCTGGACAAGAGGCTGTCTACTGTGCCTTGTTTCTATGCCAGAGCCTAAGTAACCAAGGAATTCTTTCCCAAACATCCCTTTGTGAAAGGTTATGTTGTGTAAATAACAGATTTAGGCCCAGACAGATAAAATAAAACACATCTGTTATTTCTTCCTCTTAGCCTTAGTATCTGGTAAAAATAAGATTCATTCTTTCAACTGACTCAAAGCAGCAGGTTTGTTTCTTGTGATTTTCCTGCTTTGCTGGAAGGTAAGTTAGCAGCATCAATTGTATTAGTGCTTCTGTCAACACCCACATTAAATATGCTTCTGTCTAGGAGACATCACATTCCAGCCTACTCTGGACATCTAAATTTATCAAACTTTCATCACATCCATATTGAAATCCAGCTACCACCTGGATTCCTGTAAGGTTTACTTCGTGAAATGTTCAGAATATTTCTGTTCCAAATACCACATGAAAAATTAACTGAAGTTTATATTTAGGCAGCACAGCCAGTAAACCACAGACACTTTCTCTTCCATCTTTCTGCTTTTTTGTAGTGTCAGAGAAAACTCCCATAATCCAAATCAGAATTTGGTACATGCTGTGATTTTTTGGTGTTCCTTTAACCTGCACTTATTTTCCATCATTTTCCAAGTTTAGAATGCCTTAGTGGCACAGCCACTCAGCCCTTTGCACTCTTGACTCCAAAACCAGCTCCAAAAGAGAAATATTCCTGCTTACACTTTTGTTTGCTGATTCCTTCCAGTTTTTTGCAAGACAAGACACTCTTGATTCAGGCCAGGGAAAGCCATGACAGGCTGTAAACAAAGGAGGAAATTCTATAAGCCTATTAAAATCCCAGCTGAATGCAAAATTTAGTCCAGGCTTAGCTGTAAACATTTAAGTGGCCTTGTTTTGCTGAACTGGGGTCTAAAGCTCCCTACTTATAATGGACAACAATTTAACTTTACAGTCAGGATCACTGTGAATGAGCTAATGCAGAAATCAATGGTAAAACCTAATGGAAAGTGAGAAGATTTGAAGTTTCACTTTTTCTTTTCTTTCCTTTGAAAAGAACTATGCCCTTCTTCCCTCAGTCCTCCCCACCTACCATGGCATACCCATAAATGCACATTTAAGAATGCTAATTAAGAACAAATTCAAAGCAAGAGCAGTAGAAAGGTGGACACAGAAAAAGGGTTCAAGCACCAAAGAGCAAATTAACATCCATAAAGAAGAAACAAAGACAGGAGAGAGAAAATGAGGAGAGAAAAGAAGAGAGTTTGCTCTGTGCCTGTAAATAAGCTGAAAATTACATTCCCAGATGGATACCAATAGCCTTTTCTGTCACCAGAGCACCAGGATTACTGCCACATGATTAAACATTATATATATTTCTTGAAGTTTACAGGACTTTATGTGAGCATCTAGCAAAACAATTAAGGAGCCACTCCGAGCTTCCCCCATAAAAGCGCTGTGGTGTCTGGTTTTGCAGAATAATAGGGTATTAAAACATCCATGGGAATGCCCATTTACCTGCTAAATGGATGTGTGCAGCCCTAAGTGTGGATACAAATTCTCCAGGAGCAGCTTTTCAGCTGCCATTTTGGGTGATGCTTGGTAACAGCACCCTGGGGCTGGGCAGAAGCACAACTGCCTGAACAGATGTGGGGCACTGACTAGAATTTTCCTTTTGGTAAGGTCAAGGACCAAAATTTCTGGTGTAAAAAAAATTATTGCAGGTAGCCAAAACATCTCAATCATTGTAAACAACACAGCTACTGCTCAGAAATTCTGATGACAAAAAGTAGTCTTTCAAATATCTTTGAACACTTGCTCTGAACTTTTGTTCATGCACACAGCTATTTGTATTCAGGGATGTTGATTTCCTGCCATGGGATGAGACTGCTGGATCCTGTGGTTATCAGCATTTGGTTAATGGAAATATAAAAATGTGGTGGGAAGAAAGCACAGCCCCATTGGATCCTATTTGATATCAACTATTTTTTGAACAAGCCTGTCCACAAGAGTGACGTGCTGTGTCTTAGCCACCCATGTAATCCAAGGGATTTCATCTCAGTCTGTTTCACAGGAGATTTGGAGGTGGGAAGTGGCATTTTGTTATGAGTGCCTGGCAAAACACCTACAAGCAAAGGATAATATGTAGTGTACAAAGAGTGACTCCTTGTTCTTGCTCACCAGAGTCAGTAAGGGGCACTTATAAAACATCATTGTTACCTGAAATGCCTTGGTAGTCTGCAAAAAAATTCACAGTGCCCATCAAAAATTTATTAGCTAGAACAAGATGAAATGGAAAGTTAGAAGTGCTTGCATTACCTATAACAGATTATGAGTATGACCAAGGTAATTTTTATCCACTTTTAGGGACCTATTCAGACTAATTATGAGAGGCACTGCTACCAGAAAACACATGAGCAGAAGAACAGGATGTTGTAACAGGTTTCAAATGTGTCCAAGAAAACACTGATGGTTTGGATTAGCATTTCCCTAATTGCTGGAGCTGTGAGCTGTCAGGAACCCCTCCCACCTAGCTCCATACTTCAAGCTGTTTAAAATACTGCTTCATCCAAAATAACAGCATTGGCTGAGTTGAAGCTGTGGCCTCAGCTGGAATTTAAGCTGGAGCTCCTCCTACACCAGAGGAGATTTACTGTAGTCCCAGTTTCTCTGGGAAAAATGGATGAGTCGACTGCCTTTGGGGCAAGGACACCTACAGGCTGAGCAGACCTTAGTGCATCCTACTGCAGCTAGCTGAGCCAGGAACGAGCTTCCCAAGGAGTGCCAGGCCAAAGGAGAGAGACCCTGCCAATGAAAGCACAGCCCTCCTTAGAGGGCTCATTTTACAGAACTGACACTGCCTGCAGCAAGGGGTGGCTTGGAGTCCCACAGGTATTGATGCTGGGGAAGCCTTTCCCAAGTGCTGAGCGTTCATTTCTTGAAAACCAGCACTTGGAAAGTGCTCCAAGTTGAGGAACCAAAACCACACCTGTCTTAACACATCAGGTTTGTCATGGAGAATGTCAAACACAAAGCTTTTCCAGTCTTCACAAGGATTTTTTCCCTGTTATATTGTATACCAAGCTTTGGAGAGCCTGTAGAACACAGAAACCAGCTAAAAACCAAGCCCTGATTTACTCCATGTGTAAGCTGTGCTAAATCACACACTGAGAAAACACAGCATCTCTATATTTCCAGGCTCATTTCAAGTTAGATATTTAATATTCTGTCTTATTTCTTGGGTAAAACTTTTAATTTCTTGGCTTCAGATTATTCCTGAGCAACCAACATTTGACATGAAGAACATTTTGATGGAACATTTGGTGCTCTCAATATAGGTTGCTTCTTGATTGTCTGCAAGCCCTTAGAAAATCAGAGCCATGGTGCTTTCATTCACAATTCCAAATTTAATTGCTGTAACTCTTCTGCAATTGTTGCTTTAAAGGCTCTGGTTTGACCAATGCTCATAGTCCCACAAATGAACTAACAAGTTCAAACACAAAAGACCTTGGTGATGGAGGATGGGGCACAAAAGCTCTCTCCATCCATTGTCTGATGACAGATTTCTACAATCAAAGTCCAAGGGTCACAGGCACCAGGGCTAGCACAGGAAATCCCCTCCCACAGCTCCAAGGACAGGCTCCTCTCCCCTGCAGTGCACTCCCTGCACTTTCCCTAGCTCTGTTTCCCACTTGTGTTCACCTTTTGCTCAGACAGGGAAGGCACCCAGTTGATGTGTCCTTCTGCACTGGGAGCTGCTCTGTCTCATGGCTGGGACAGCAGCAGCTTCTCTGCTTAACAGCTTTTCAATTCTGTTTCTATCATTTTTCCATCTACCTTTCCTGCATTGTGAGATTTCCAGTACAACAGGACTTCTGTTGGCTACCAGAAAAGTCAAATCTCATTAAATAATTTTACTGGCTGGCAATCAACCACACTTCTCTCACCTGTCTCTCTTCAATCATGCAAGTAAAGCAGAAGTATTTGGAACAGAGATCCCTTGTTTTTATTTTCTTTTTCCCCCTTTCTCTTCATTGTGCTTTATTGATAGGTGAAAGGCTAATTCAGTCTCAAGAGTGCTCTGCATCCACCCCATCTATTTCGCTGCAATAAATGACCTTGCTGTGAATACATTTTAATTAGTGATTTCATAGTTGGAATTGTGCACATTGCTCTCAGGACACAGAAGAACAAGAGTGATAAAGGCCAGATGCATTTTTAAAACCGGCTGCATTTGATTTACATGTGCCCTTGAAGGCCCTTTTTGTATTTTATACAAAATTATCATGTTTAGGAAAACTGCCAGAACTTTGCTGGCATGTCAGTGAAAACAAGAAACTTGTTCTTAAAATGCAGCAATTTACACCTACTTAGAGTGACTACAGCTAAGGAACAGCACACATGAGCTGTCTTGTCTGCTCCCTTCAACTCCCTCGCCTGTGCTGGCCATTCTGGCAAGATTCCTGCCCTGCACCGGCTGAGGGAGTGGCTGCCTTCAGCTCCAGTGTGCTGGCACCTGAGCCAGCTCTGCCAGCCTGGCCAGAGCAGCCTGGCAGCAGGGGCTCAGCAGCCCTCAGTCCCTCTGCAGAGCAGGGAGCCACGGGGTGTGCCCAGGCTGCTCCTCCTGTCTGGGATAGCCACCATGCTGGTAATTCCCACCCTACCTCTGTGCCCCCATCTCCCTTTGGTTCTGGACTGCAAATCCCAGAATTAAGAGAGGAAGTAGCTGCAAAGCTTGGATCCAGTCTCTGTCTGAGCTCAGCCCTGTCCCTGACACAGCCACCAGAGGCTCAATGGGCTCCTGGGCACGATGGCATTCCCAAGAGGGAAGTTCGCTGCCCCTGCAGCCACATGTGCTTCTGCAGAGGGAGCGTGGCAGTCATGAGCTCTGCTGTCCCCTGGGCCTGCAAGTGGCAGCTGCCACTGGCTGGGTGTGGCAGCACCGAGTTCAATGCAGCTGACTCCGATCCTGGCTCAGCCGTGCCGTGGCTGCTCTGTCAGAGATTCTGTGCTCACAGCCCTGCTCAGTACCTGACCATGGTTAATAGGGAGAGATAAGCTGACTGTCTCAAACCAAATTCCTTGGAAAGGCAGTGAAATGGGAGTGTTGATACTCCATTTGGAACTTGACTAATTCAGAAAGGAGACTTTTCAAATCCTGTAAAATGAACAGATTACAAAAGCAATTCACTGAACCTGCCATGCCTTTGAATGTGCATCTCACTGCAAAGGCTGACAGTGTCTCTGCTTCTCCTCTTGCAATGCAGACTTGGCCTCTGCCTTACTCAACCCTCTTTGGGGTTCAATTGTTCTACCATTTCTCCTGACTGGCTCTTAAATTTCTCCAATCCTCATCATCAGCTGAGAGGAGCAGGACTGACAGAGGAGGAGCTTGCTTGGGAGTGACCTCCTCAGCACAGCCCAGCAGCATCCCTCCCTGGCAGCAGACTGCTGGAATTAATGACCCGGGCATGGCTCTGGGCAGGAAGGTGCTGTCACCGAGAGCACCAAACAAACAGGAGTCCTGTTTGCAGAGAAACCTCAGGATAAATTATGTCCAGGTGTCATGGGATCACCTGCCTGAATCCATCAGTACTAAGGGCTTTGGAAGAGGAAGAAGAGATTCAAAGATGGAGACTGGGAGTTCAGAAAGCAGCCAGGTCACCTGAAATGCAGCAGGCCTAAAACCTGGGGTCAAAAGCAGGGGAAAAGCCAAAAATCATAAAACAGTCCCAAGTATGAACACTTAGTCAGTGATGCAAGACATGAAGACTGAGAGTATTTGCCTGTGCTTTTCTATAGAATGCTTGGGAGGAAGTCTGGGCAGCCTGCACAGACTTGAAAGGAACATGTAGTAAAGCAACTCAGCAGCAGAGAGTTTAAAAACTAGAGAGGGGTGAATGAAGAGTTAAGATACAAAGGTCCCTGTGCAAGGACCTTGCCAGCTCTGTATTGGGTGCTTTCTTGGCCATCTCAGTTCTAAAAGGGAAGAGAAGCACACTCAAGTTGCAAAGTGGAATAGGCTCCAGTCTGTTTTGTACAGACAAAGCTCCCAAAATATTGTATATCACTGAGGAAATCAAAACACAAAGCAAAGTTCTTCTGGGAAAAATTAAGACTGAAATCAAGTGATAAACAGAAAAAAAAAATTATCCCCACCTGCTGCCTTGCAGTTGGTGGAAATTGAACATCTTGGATGCATCTGTCTGCCCTGGACAAATAATTGCTGTTTACCTTCCATGGGGAAAGCCAGGAAAGCAGGGGAGGGAGATCATAATCCTCAGAGCATTCCCCTCCTTTTCATGGAGTGTACTCAACAAAGCTGTGATCACTTAGAACCCCTGATGAGATGCCTCCCCTGGTGACCAAAGCTCAGCTTTTCCCAGATATGGCAATCTTAAAAAGAGGAGAGCAAGGAAATTGTCCACTCCATTTAATTGCTGAAGTCTGAGTGAGAACAGGTACCTCCAGCTGTTCAAGGAAAGGCAGAGGGATGCACCACGTGCTCTCCACCTCCCTCTCTGCTGCATTGGGCTCTCTGTGCACGTCAGTAAGAAAAGAGGCTGAGTTCTATTCCTTCCTGATGTTCCAGAGATGAGCAAGCACCCAGGACTGCACAGCAGCCTTACAGAGGTTGCACTCTGCTCCTACAGAACAACCACCCCCTTCTCCTTGTACTTTCTGGTGGAGGAATGAGATGTGGGTGCTGTGGAGTTGAACAGAGGGAAAACACTGCTGAGACACTCAATATTAGCACTACACTTTCTGGGTCTCCAGATTAGGATGCAAAAGAAGGATGCAGTCCCTGCCTTAGCCAATATAAAGGGAACATTTTTGCATCTTTTTGATATGTGATCTTATCAGCAGACAGTTTCTTTTTCTTTTCAGTAAAATAAATCCTTGTAGTTCCACAATACAGAAATCTGACAGTACAGAAAGGAATCTTTATGATGGCTGAAAGTCTCTGCACAGCACATATTGCAGCTTAGGATAATTATTTATTACTGGTGCTACCATTCCTGAGCCTTTAATGCACTTGTGGCCAGTGGGCAGAAAATAAGCAATCCCTGGTGACAACAGCAGAAATGCACTTCTTCTCATGGCAAGTAACTTTTCCAAGTTCTTGTCAGGCTGCAATATTTTCCCCTCCATGCAAGAGTACTAAAATGAAAACCTTGGATATATAAATCAGAGTAGGGTGAGTTCACTCCTGTGCCAAGAGGGAGCCAAATGAATCCTGGGGATGTTAAAGCTGAGAGGGGCCTCCTAGATCATCTTGGTGTGCCTCCCTTCCCCTGGCCATGAACAGCTGCTGCTGTCACTGGAGCAGAACCCTAAACAACCCAGGGATGGGGAAGGAATGCCAGGCTCTCCCCTCCAGCTGCTCATTAGTGCATTAACATTTTCTACAAGCTATTTACTACAACAAACTACTTCCTATTTACTATTTACTTTTCTATGCCTCTCTGTTTTCTCCTGTACCTTATCAACTACTCACATCATCACCTCTACAGTCACAGTCAACTTTCTCTACATAGGTTATTGTCAGACTGACCTTCCCTCAAGAGGGCCTTTTTCTCCTAAAGCATAGAATTAACTTTATTTGGTTTGGTTTCCATCCATTACATCTTTTAAATACTCAATAATTCCTCCACATCTTTTGAGTCCCTACAGTGCAGGTATTTATAGACAAGCACATCCCTCCCTCTCTGCTCCAGTACGGAGGCACAGAAGTGACAGCCATGTGACAAACAGCCAAGCTGTTTGTGGAACCACGTGGGAGCCTTTCAGAGCCATGAAGAGGAATTGCCAATCCCCAGTGCCAGCATGTGCACACACACAGGTGTGCCAAGGAAGAAGCAAAGAGAGCAGGGATTTGCTGCAGGACCAATATTCCTCCTCCAGGAATGGCTCTCTGAAGGTGCTTTCAGAGCAGTCAGATGGATCTCCTGGGATGCAATTTCATCTATTTCCACTTCACAGAAACAATCACTCTGGGGGTGAAATAGGTCACATGAGGGGATCCCATCCATCTCTTTGCCATTAGGCTCTGCAGAATAAAGCCTCATGTTTCCTGAATTTAGCTGCCCAAGCCTTAAACAGGAGGCTCTCCTTGCTTGCCTGTATTAGCACCTGAGGTTTAGCCATGCCATGCTTCCTCACTGGCTGGACCAGGAGCAGAGACCTGCCAGTGCCCGGCAAGAGCTTCATCCCCTTTCCCTCTAGGTCTTCTCCAGCTGCAGCACCCAAGTTATCCACCACCACTTCCCTTAGGTGGAATTCATCATCCAAACATGGCCCTGCTTCTTCCTGGTGTAATGGTACCTGTGTTTTCCCTAAAAGGGCTTTGCAGATGTCATCTTGAAAGAAATCTACCACAAGGTTTTACACTCACAGCTGACTGCATTTCCTGGTTTTCCAAAGGGAAAACTTTCTTTGCCATGTTCCTTCTCTCAGCAATCTGCTTGTTACAGCTTTTGAATATCTTCAGACCTGGTATTACCTTTCTGCCTCCTGAACACCAGAGTACCTGCCTAGCAGTTTTCTGATGGATCATCTGAATGCAGGCTACTTTTTCCCATTATGGAAATACATTTTTTATTGAGATTTTGATCCATTTCCATTTCCATTAAAGAGGGTAACAGCTGGTGCTCTTAGCAGCAGCTGCAAATTACACACATCCTGAAACTAACACTGTTAATGCTGGTAGTATAAGCTTAGTAACAGACAAAACTTACCAAACATGTTGGAAAACCAAAAAAAGTTCAGTAGGTTTGGAAGAAAAGGCTAGCTGAATCCTCATAGTAACCAATTTAAATATTGCTAAATATAAAGTTTTATCCACTGTAAAAACTTCACAGGATGGTCTCACATTCGATTTCAGTTTAGTTCAGGTCTGTCATTTTCAGAGACTTCTTTTGCTGTAGTTCAAAGCTCCATGAAGTAGTTGCAGAGATGGTAGCATAGCAACCACCACAAAGTGAGTTTAAACACAGAGAAAATGAGCTTTTAGCTTTCTAATAGCAGAGCTTTCATATTCATATCTTCTTGCTGGCTTTGAAACACCTGTGCCTATTTCAGCTGACTAGGTTCATTCTATCAGTACAGAAAGCTGCGTGGCATTACTGAACTGCAATTAAATGAACCTGCTTTATGTGAATATTCTTTGGCCATGGACAAACAGAAAACCGAATTGTCAATGGTGAGGAACTAATTTCATTTTTAAATTAAATTATCATTTCCTTGAAGCAGAAGAAGGGTGGTTTTTTGCATGAAGCAGAATTGGTTCCCAGAGGGGGCACAACAATAAATCTGCTTTTTCCTGCTGACTCAGGAAAACCAAATAAACCCAAACATTCACCACTGTGATTTTAAAAATCAGTTTTGAGGTTATAGATGTGCCCTGTCTGCACAATTATGTGAAGTCTGTCAGAACAGCTGAGGGACCAAGAGTTCAGAGTTTTGGCACCTTGGTGACTTCTCCTGTTCACCTGAACTGAGTTTAAAACTGTGACTGGTCTTGGCTTTGCACCTTTGTTTGAAAAGATCTTGGTGCCTGGAGAAGTGGATGTGAAATGCTGATTTAAAGAGCATCTCCAGCTGGTAACATCTGCATGCCCGGGCAGGCACACAGCCAGAAAAGCAGTGGATAATAATCAATGAACACTTTTAAACTCCAATTCTGCATCTTTGTTAGGCTTGAAGCCTTTTGTCTTCTCCATTATTTTTTTAATGAGGGTGATTTTTCCTGCTGATGTATTAACTGAAATGGACACAGAAGATCCCATGGGAGGTATCTCACACCAGGCACACCCTCCAGCTTGGATTTATCCTGGAATGAAATTATTTCTACCCCACTGCAATCTCCCTATCCCCACACTGCAGTTACTGACAGAAGATCTTGGGTCAGTGCATTTTCACCTGGCTCTCCCTCCTGGGCAGTCAGCCCCACAGACGCACAGGAAGACTCTAAACCTCTAATAGCCAAAATTGGTTCCAAACACACCAGCGCAGATTGTGCAGCTGGGTGTGATCCTCTGGGAATGCCAGAGGTGGCACAGAGGTGTCCAGGGCACCTGGATCCTGTCAGTCCCACTGACAGGTGCCTGGGAAAGGCAAGGGTTGGATGGCAGGGCCACCAGGCAGGATGGAGAGCTGCTGGAGTGCCCTCAAATGAGCTTCCACCTCCAGGCTTGTGCACAATGAAATAATTCCCTACTCTTATACCCTGCACGCAAATCTTCACTCCCACTCCTGCCTGTTCTGTACCCAGTGCTCCACAAAAAGCCAAAGTGAGAAGTTCTTGAAGAGAACCCCACCACTGAGAAGCAGCAAGCTGCTACCACTTAGACATAAAACCTCAAAACTTGTAACTCCAGTCAATCTTTTGCATGACTAAACTTTTAGGATGCACTTTACTATGGAGTTTTCCATTTCTAACCCAAACACTAAGCTTTCCTCTTCCAACAATAACTCTGCTGGCAGCATTTCAGTAGTTCTGGAAGTGGTGTTATAATTCTTCTCACCAACGTGTGCAAAGCCTCTCAAATTACAGAGCTTACAAAGAACCTAAAATTCTTACATCAGGGTTACAGGGGATTATCCAAACCCCCGAGGTTATGCAAATTGGCTGTAGTTATGCAGAGCAGAGCTCTGGAGAACATACCCATGTCCCTACTCCACACCTCATTCCTGTTTGATGGGAGACAGATCCACTGCCATAATTAGTGCTCCTATTTATGACTGACATCAGCTTTCAATATATGCTGCTTACTCATCTTCATTTTCATTAACATTCTGCATTGGAATGTCATTGCCAATGACTTATTAGCAGCAAAATAACAACAGCAACACAAAGAACAGCTGTGTTGGATAGTTATTGATTATTGAAAAATGTGTTATTAAAAATGTCAAGTGTCCATGTCATTCTAGAAAGCCTCAAATAGATTCATCAGAGCTCCCTTCTAACTGTTGCTTTGGGTCTAATCTAAGTATTCTTGTATTCACCAACATAGGGTGGTGTTGGGAAGTGTTGTTTTTCCCTACTCTGTCCTTGTACAGATTGATGGCTACAAATGCCATGAGGTGTCATCAACTCACTTTTAAATAACCCCTGAATGTGTGAATTAATGAGATGTAAACTGCACAGAAGTGCAGAGAAACCCACTCTGCCAAATCTCACATTAGTTAAGAGCTGGAAATTGTCCTTTACAGAGCACAGACCCCTGCATTAACTGTGAGTTGCCTGTAATTCTTCTCTTTCATTGCATCCACCTATTTTGGGACCCTGGCTAGTACAGCCACCCACAACCTGCTCTTTCCCACTCTCTCCAGACTCCTGAAGTAGCAGAGAGCAGAAAATGAGACACATGGCCCCAGAGAGGAGGCCCTGGCTGCCAGCACAGACTGCCACATCAGCAACAGGAGAGCTCCTAGGGATGCATCTGGATGCCCAGGAGGGGACCTGGCTTCAGATAAAAAACCTGGATGAAAAATTGAATTCAGAGTAAAAACCCAAACTCACTCATACACCCAACTGTTTATAGCCCATATTCATGTTCTGGACAAAAGCTTGGGGCTTTTTCTACTCCTTTTTGTATCTCTGGTTTGTGCTCCTGTTGGTTACTTTTCTTTCCTATTCTGTGAAGAATTCCAAGATGCCAGCAACAAGAAGCTGCTGTGAGGCTCCCTGGATCAGTTCTGCTGGGAAACAGTGAAACAAGGAGTGCCACGGATTTCAGCCTCACTGACTGAGCTCCAGGGCTGAGTACAACATTTACAGTGGGGCTTGTGCTTAGTGTCACTGCTGGAATAGAGATGTAATAAAAATAATTTAACCATCTCTGTACTTCCACAGCTTAGGCAGGATAACATAGCAGAGATTTCACGCAGTAAATAAGTATAGGAGAGAAATTTAGGGTATGAACTTGTTTTAAAGGTGCATGGACCTTTCAGTGTTCCAACTACCCAGGGGATTGAGACAGATGGAAATCAGAGCCTTGTGCTGAACCACACAGCAAAACCAGAGAAGCACAAAAGGAAAGCATAACTATAAATGTGTCTATGTGTCCCACAGGCAGGAAACAGGGGATACAATCAGAAATGCAGAGGATTCCATGCACCCCAGACACATCTCTACAAACCCTGTGTCCACAACAGACACCACCAACTTGGGTCCTTTTTCTTATGGGTTTGTCCAAGCACCTGTATTAAAGGAGGGCTCACACTTGCTGTGACCTGGTTACTGAACAGAACACTGTAAGCTAAAATGGGACTTTCCCCCTACAACCTACAATAGGTAATCTGCAAAATTAATTTCCTTCACGTCTAACGAGGCTCTGTGATGTGGTTTGGCATGCATTACTGTGTGTGTTAGTCACAGCCTGGCTGAAGGGAAATGCACCATCAAATTTACTGTAACAGCAATTTTCCTTGAGGTACATCAGCACAGATGAATTGGCAGAGCCCTAATCCAGGGTTTAAAACCATCTGTGATACAACATTGCCCTCTATGGGAGCTCAAGGTGTAACAGATTTACAACAGAAACACGGCGCTGCTGCTCTCTGGTCCCGTTCATTTTTTTAGCATAGTATCTACTTTCCTAAAACACTTCTCTTGAACATAAAAGCTTTATGCCACCAGGAGAAATCAACCTACTGTCCTCTTATCATGTAATTTATTTCTTTCAAGCCTACCCTTGAAATTGTAACAGATATCTCCATTACTGGCATTTAGCTTTTATGTGATAATTTCAGTTCACAGAAGCCCTGCTCCATGTGTGTCAGCATTTCTGTCACACAAAGACAATGAATAAACAAAAATTAAACCCAAGTGCACACAAGGCAGTAGCCTCAGCACTGGTATGAACAGGCAAACAACATGTGGAATATTATTTCTAAAGTGCCCCAAACTCTTTGGGGAGCCAAGACGCAACTCCAGAATATCATTACAGATATTTTCAAATGTAACCTGCTGAACATTAGAGCCACAAGTAAAGCAGGAACGAGCATGATAAAGAAGTACAATGGTTAAGTATCAAGTTCTTATTCACTCGGAGTGCTCTCTGGATTATTCCATCCATATTTTCCTTTGCTTATTTTAATTAAGTCACCCTTGTTTTCTTTCCATGAGAAAAATGTATTTTAAAAAGAAACCTCAGTCAAAAGATAATTGCTGGAGAGCAATGATCACTGGGCCTTGTTCACACTGAACTGTATTGCATACCCAAAACAAAAACCCAACCATTCCTTATGCTGCCATCCTGATATTTTAGGGTTAGTGCTGGAAGTCTGTAAGCAATTCCTACCTCCAGCAATGGGAAGCAATAGCAGTGAGACATTAAAAGTATTTCTTTAGCTTATTAACTCTGTTCTAGCAGATGTTGCAGAGACATTTCACATCTCTAGAGAAGGCCAGTTCAAAGTAAGTATAACATCATGATCTTGATTTCCCTTGTCAGACCAAAGCATTTTCAAGTCTTTAGCCTCCCTTTTGCTGAGCTCAGGTCTGTGTGGGTTTTTTAAATGTTATTTTCAAGCACAGCCTAGTCACATCAGTCTAAAAAGAGACCTTAGGGCACACTTCCATTTCCCATTTCAGGATTTCCCACCCTACTAGAGCATGAGCACGAGGCCTCCTCCTATAGCACCAGATAAAGCAGAAAACAAATTATAATAGGATTACCTAAAAAATTAAAAATTGCTAGGAGGTGAAACAAAACCCTGCACAACAGGATCATTTATTACAGCAATTCCTGAATACCAGTTTGAGAGTGTGTCAGTAATGGATTTTTCACTTTAAGTGTTTTTTAAGTTTTAAATTGTGGGATATAAAAAGCTCTGCTTGTGTGAGCTAACCTAGAAAAGAGTCATCCTTAGAATGCAATGGAAGCTTGATATCTAGATGGCAAGGACAGAAGAGCAAAAAGAGAAAGATAAATGTTCTTTGTAGTTTCTTCTTTGAAACTACCATTCCTGGTTTCACCTTTAATTCAGAGGTGGATTAGAGTATTAAGAGTCTCTGTAGGCAAGTTAAAGGGGACTCCCACTGGAGCTCTGGTCTAATTAAGCTACTTTAGGAATCATTCCAGTTTGACTAACTCAATTTCTTTTAAAAAGTAATCACTTAATACATCAAACAGAGTTCAAGCCCCTTTGTTTTTAATAATCAAAGAAGAGATGCTTGGGTTTGAGATTTGTAAGCCATCACTTCATGTTATGGATGACACTCCCTATGATAATTGCTGTGCCAGCAGCTGGCTTGCATTGCTGTCTGTCAGCAGCCCTGCCACAGCTCAGACATGGCAGCAGAGTGCTGCGGTCACACAGAGATCATTGTCCCAACCCATGGAGATCATCAGTCAGCTTTTGGTGCTGGCTTGGCTGGAGATCAGCGGGAGCTGGAAGGGCCCTGCTGAAGTTCCTGCAGGGAACAGCAGAGCCCTGCCCACCCTGTCAGGAGTCCCTTGCAGGTGCTGTGAGCAGAGCTGTACAAAATGTGTCACCACCCAAACCAGCCCCTGGCCAGCCTGAACTGGGGCTGGGAGCAGCTGCACAACGGGGTGACCCCACTTCTGTCTGCAGCACTGGGGACCAGAGAAACCCTGTGGTGGTCTCTGGTGAAGTACAACCTTTGTGAGTCACACAGCAAAGGATTCCCTGAGCTTTCACAGGAAGGGGACATGGGGGCACAGCCAAAGTTCCTAGATCTGGTTTTGTGACAGTTTGCCATGCAGGGGGGCAGCAGCCAGCTTTTATGGGTGAAGCAGTCAGGTGAATGGGACCTGCAGCTGCTTTTAGTCCTGTTCTTGCAAGGATTTACAAAACCAGACGGACTTGCTTACCAGCAGGGAGGTCACAAAAGGAGTCATCATGGAAACAGAGCAAAGGGGACACAACTCTTAGAGAGTGTCACATGCTACAGGGACAAACAACAAACCCAAGGGGGCTGAGCAGAGCTTAACCCTGCTCACTGCTTTAGTCTCTCCGGCTATACTCAAGTGTGGCCTGGGAAAAAAGCTCTTCTCTCTCCAAGCTCCAGTCCTGCCGCCTTTCACTTCCCAGGAACTGTCAGCTGCTTCAGGCCAAAGCAGAACCTGGGAAGGATTCTGTAAGGAAATTGTGGGGCAGAGCCCAGAAGGCTCCATGGATACACACAGACATCCATCTCTCTCACACATCAGGAGCCCTTGGCTCAGTGTCACAAGTGGTGACAAAGGTCAGGCTGTGGATTAAGCACAAACCCAATTTTTTCTTTGATGGTATCTCAGTAGGAGCACTTAAAACTGCAGTTTATATTTTCATAGCTGAGTAAGCACCTAAGACATAAAATAGTAATGTAATTAGAGATACGTGGAGCAGCTCTAATGCTGGATGTAAATGAATGTCTGTTGGTTTAACAGATATTTCCACATCAGTTTCTATCAGCACCCTCTCTGAAACTAATACATCCCAAGCCATACAGGAACAAAGCCACACTAGGATATCAAAGTAACCTTAGAGAGGAATAAAAGCATAAGATAAAGGTCATTACAGAACTGGTATGCACTGATTTGCCTTTATCATCTGTACAAGTGTGTCCAGACATAAAGAGGGGATCATAGAAGCTGGAAAAGAGATTGTGTAGCTGGAAAAAGTCAGCATTCAGGAAATCCAGCTATTTTTTACATTCTTTAATTTTACTTGAGGACTGAGCAGCATTTTTGCTGTTGATGTTGTTGCAAATCAGCACTTCATGCTTAAGAGCACCACCAGCAGCATGTTCTCCCCTGACATCTGGGAAACAAGAACAGCCCAGGACAAGGCAGGCACTGCCAGTAGAAGACATGAATGCCTTAACTGAGTTCTAATGCACAAAACTCAGCTCCAAGTGTATCCACATTTCATCCCTGCATTTCTGCTTCTGTAAAACCTCTGACATGTTTTGAGCCAGAGCCAAAATAGTCAGATGAAAAACCCCAACAATTTATTGAGACATCAAGACAACAAAATAGACTTTTCTTAATGAAATATATGAATACACAAAGAAACCCAAACCACATTCCACTATGCCTTTGTGTTTCTCGTACTTTTGATGTTAATCAAGTTCTGCATATCTCAAACTGCTGCTGGAGAACTACAACTAATCTATAACTCTTATGAAGTTGTCATAGTTCCTCAAATCAAGGGAGGTTTTGACAATTTGCACCATCTGAGGAACTGCTCTGTGTGTCTAACAAGACACACTGCTGTTTAATTACAGGCAGGTTCAGAAGGAATCTCCACAGCTCCAGAAAAAGCTGGTTCTGCCAGGAAGAGTAATTTTTTGGTTCTCTTAAACTTATTCTGAACTTCAGTGTCAAAAGCCATCTTTCTTTCACTAAAGGCCATAGATGTGTCTTGAGCTGAAAGAAAAGGTTCTGTGTCCTGCAGGCAGCTTTGAAGCATGGCCTTGGTGCTGTGAGGGGGTTTTTGAGAGGAGAAGAAGGGAGTGCCCATTCCAGTGTCCTCAGGGCACTGGAATAACAGGTGGGGAGACTGGGAGCAGCCAGACCCCAGAAACTCAACATAGGAGCAACAGAACCTCAATCCAGACATTCCTGTGACAGTTTCCAGACAGTCTGGAGAGTGAACCAAGGAGATACCACGTGTTCACACACTGACTTCTGAGAGGATTTGCTCGCTCTGCAGCACATTTAGGAACATCATTTAGTGCTAGGCTTGGCGGTGCTGGGTTAATAGCTGGACTCCATAACATTAAAGGTGTATTTCAACATAAATGTTCTAGGATTCTGTGTTTCCAACCACAGAACTGCAGGAATTGTGTTTTCCACATCTGCTAGTGTGAAGATGAATACTTTAAAATGTGTACAGACATTGCAGTGAGAGGTGTGTAAACTGCAAGAAGATTTGGACAGAACACAGCAACGCTCACTTTCACCTGACCAACAAAGCACAACAACAAACAACCAACCACCTAAAAAAACCCCACCAAAACTCAAAAAACCCAACGACTGTCAAACCTACAGTTCAGAACCAGAAAGTCATGTTTTCCACAAAGTTTTGGGCAAAGCAGTGGTAGGTTCCATCTCTAGGTTTTGTGCTACCAAAATAAGTAGAATAAGCTGTTGTGATTGCCTGTCTGTACAGGGAGGAAACAAACCACATGAGGATTAACAGCTACAGAATAATGTACAGCACCCAATGCAAAATCTGTGCTGCAGGGTAAGAGCCAGAAAAACTTATATCCTGGGGCAAGGATCTCAGCATAAGTGTGCTGCCTCATTAATAGACTGTTTTATTACTAGGATTTCTCTTATTTTCTTGTTTCTCTCCATCCACACTCAATTTCTGTTTCTTGCTGTCCTGTTTTCTTTCTTGTCTATTTTCCTCTCAAGCAGAGCTTGAGGATTATGTCATGACCAGAAGGACATTCCAAGTACCTCAAGTGCATTTGTGACTGAGCTGGAAGAGTTCAATTCTCTCTACTACCCAAAGGAAAGGGAAGTGAAAATTCAAACTGCACTCTTATCTCCCAAGGGTTGGTGTGCTCTTTCTGCTACACAGAGTTGGAGCAATTCTGCCAGCAGATTCCCACATGTTTCTCATGAGGGCAGACCCTGGCACAGTCATTGTCCTGATCCCGCACTTGAAATGAATCACCAGCAGAGCAAACAGCTCCGGAGGCAGCCCTGGGAATCCACAGCCCTGCTCCTTCATGTTGAATTCACCCAGCACAGCAGGGCTTAAGCCAAGGATTTCAGTTCAAAGAGTGACTTTAGCATCTGAATTAAAACACTCTCAACAGTTTGTGCAAGCACTTGGCCACTGGCCCACCCAGGAACATCCACAGCGCAGTGGTGGCTTCCAGGGGGCAGAGCGCTGCTCCCACCACACCTGGAGCAGCACAGCTGTCCCTCAGCCAAACCCTCCTGCTCACAGGCACCTCTGCAGTGCTCCAAGTGCAGCCAGGAGCCAAGGACAGCAGTGCCAAGAGCAACAAACTGGACTTTTCACCCCATCAGATAAGCAATGGAACCTCTGGCACTTTTCAGACAAAATGCACCAGAAGATTTCCTCCTGTTGGGAAGAGACTCTGTAACTCAGTTTGGCTGTTTTAGTTTGCAGCCTGACCAAGCTCTGACCTTCACACAGAATGCAAGGAGGCACTTGCTTACCACCCAGCTGCAATGGGATCTCCATGCCCAGCATTCCCAACAGTCTCTGGAAAACAAATCCCAAATCTAGAGCCAGGCAATAGGTGTAAGGCATTTTTTAAAGATCTCTCAGCAAGTGCTTTGTAATTAGGAATTGCAGGAAATTACTCAGTGGTTTGAATCTTAATTTTCCCTCAGTTTCTAATTTAGCCAGAAGGAATCAATAAGCCCCCAGTTCAGAATCTCTACCATCTCCGAAACTTGGATATTCACAGAGAGCAAACAGCTCTTCATGTAGAAGGTCCCAGCTGAAGGATGTAAATGCTGAACTGCATGGAACGCCATTTATTCACGCTGCTTTGGAAACACAAAAGGTTGAGCTGACCCTCCTATGATTCAAATCTGAGTTTACAGTGTCATTCATCATCTCAGACTGGGTCTGTTCCAGTCTCCTTGAACAAAACTATTTTCTCCTCACATTTGCTGCACAGAACTGGCTGAATTTCAATTCCAAGGTGCATTGTACAAAGAACAGTTTTGGAGTGAAAGATGTCAAGCTGGCAAAAACTGAAAATTAGATTGGAATGAAATCTAATTCTTTTAATATACAAAATGTTTAGTTTTGCCTCTGTAATATAATTTGAAATCACATAGCAATCATGTTTCTTGGCTGTGGAGGCTGGTTTTGTATCCAGCTGGATGAAATGAAGGATTTTAATAAGAAATTAAGCAACAAATAGGTGGAACTTGTGTCACGTACAGCAAGAAAATACTTTTCACCTTCGAGCACCGAATATTTGCTGGTGCCAGGGAACGTTTGCTGGGTGACTCCTCCTTGATTTTGGTCATGCACTAAAACCCACCTTTTATTGTATCAGATGATCTTATCAGTGACCTAACAAGAGAAGGAACCAAAAACCTTCCAGCCCTGGGATTTTGTTAAGCCTCTTTTTTAGCACCTGGAGACAGTGAGAAGTGATGGGGGGCACTGGGGGCACAAGCATCCTCCTGCCAGAAAAATGATTCTGCCAACTTTGCCTTGCTCCAAGGCTTTCCGCTGCAGGCTCCAGGTGTAACACCGGGAGCTGGAAGAGGCACTTCCCTCCCGCATTTGGGGCGGGCAGGAGGGGAGGTGGTCCAGCCGCGCGGTGACAGATGATGCAAATCCCCGTGGAGCGCGGAATCCATCGGGGCGGCGGGAGAGGAACGCGGCTCATCTCTGAACCAGCCCCCGCCGCGGCGTCCTCGCCGAGCATCCCCCCTCGGCCGGAATGACATCAGGGCAGCTCCGAGTCCCTGCAAGCCTGCGGGCTGAGTAGCGGCGGGATCGGCCGCTGCTGCCAAGCGCAGCCCCGCGAAGCCGCCGCGCTGCTGCCGGAGGTCCGCGGGAGCCGGAGCCTGACTCCGGCACTCGGAGCGCGGCGCCGGCGCCAGGACCGCGAGCAGCGGCTCCTGGGCTGATCCCAGAGTTCTCGCAGCCTTTCTGCCGGAGCCCGGCGTCATCCCCGTGCCCAGGAAGGAAGCTGCATTTGGAACGCTGTGCTGAGCAGAGGTTTGAATCGTTCCAACTGGCTGCTCGCTCTGAAAGGACAGGCTGGGTACAAATGAGATGTGACTGCGCCGGTGGAGTTCAGTGACTGGGGCCGGAGCAAGAGGAGCCTCCCTGGGATGCTGCTGAGAGCTGCTGGCAGCTGAGAACTCTGCCTGGTTCACCTGGAGCCCTGTGAAGAGCTTTGAATAGCAGGAGTCTCTTTGCTGCACACCAGGAAAGAAATTCTTCTCTAGGTAAGCTGTTCAGCTTCTCAACCTCTGCTTGTGGGCACACATTCATACATTCATACCAGCACACAGACAGTGCCTACACTCAGAGCAGGTACAAATACCCAGAACGTGCCCAATGATCTGCCTGGAACCTCTGCACAGTAAGTGCTTCCAAAAGCTGCCCGGGGCCTGCCATCCCAAGGATTGTTTGAAAGTTTGAGATGAGATAGTCTTTGCCACACGCCCCTGATGCCAAGGGATGTTGCTCCCAAGGGAAGCAGCTGTCTGCCTACATGTATGAAAGATCACAGAAGGGGGAGCATGGGAAATTAGGTGAGGAGGAAAAGAGGATACAATTGCTTCTTTAGTCTTCTCCACATCCTTTGCCTTTTTTGCTACCATCCAGCAAAGTTCAGCAGTACTACTGCACTGAAATGACTTGGTAGAAGCTTTCCACGGAGATACATTAATTGTGCACCAAAGGAAGAGTAATTGTACTGTGAGGAAGCCAAAACCTACAGATCTGCTCTCTTCCAGCACTTTGATAGCAAACTACATCTGTCAGAAACTTTTTTTTTTAAACAGCATGATCATTTATAGAGTGAAAGCAAGGATTGTTAGAGGCAGTAAGAGCTAAACCGAAGAAATCAGTGTGGGCTCTTCAGATGCTCCAGAACCCAGTCCAGCAGCAGCCCAGGGGTTTTATCCCACAGCTGGCACAGGGGCTCCAAGTCACTGCTGCTGGGAATGAACACTCACAGGAAAATGCTCAGAGGTGAAGAAGTCTCTTCCCACAAGCCCTGCACTGTCCTAACCACACATACCAACAAAACTCCAGGCTCAGGAAATTCACTCTTCCCCAGGGAATTTACCAGGTCATTTTTTACTAACTCCTGTTAGTAAAACATTAGTTTTCCACATTCTCATTCATATTGCCTGAAGCCTCCCTCCTTCCCTCTGTGTGAATCAATGCTGCAGAGTCTGGCCTACCCCCTGTAGCAGGTTACTCCACCTCTTCTAGCTTTGAATGCTCTCAGAGAACAAAATAAAAAGAGAAGTAACTCATTTTCACTCCATTTCTTCAGTAGCTTGAATCATGATCCTCCTGCTCTAAATGTTCAGCCTGGAAGGACAGCAGGATCTCCTTGTTCACAAAGTTCCAATAGCTGGCCATGTTTCCAGGTGCTCCCTCTCTTGCCCCATCCTGTCTGTGCACTCTCCCCATGCACCTGTTCCCCTCCCTAAAGCTGTACTGCCTGCATTGTTTTTGGGAATGCTGCCCTAAAGGAGGGGCTGGGGTGGGCTCTGAACTACCAATCCATTTAACTAAAGAAATTCTTGGCTTTGAGTTCCCTCCAGAATCTTACCAACCAGACCCTATGATCTGCTCAGTTGGGTTGGATGTTCTCATGCCATTGCTCTGTGCACAAGTTTACAGCTGTCTGTCAGCTTTTGTGCCATTTCCCCAGAACATGGCCTTTTTTGGATTCATAATAGATGCCTAATGTCTGAAAGCTTCAGAATTGAAAGAAGAGTATCTTCATGTCTTGTTGACACCACTCTCTTCTGCAAGGCTGTGGAAATGCTCCTCTAACTTGCCTTTTATCAGACTAAAACAAATTCAAAGGGTTACATTTCAGCAGAGAGCAGAATGCTTCAGTGACTGACCACTTGCACACACACACCCCCCACATACAAATCCTTTTCAACCTGAACACCCTATTAACCCACACCATCAAGTTCTGCAAGTCCTATTAAAATTTTATGGGTGTTTAGAGGCTGTGATATCTGCTGTATCACTCCCTGTAATGCCCATGATCAGCCTTAGCACCGTGCAGGAATCATGAGCTGCTCTAGAGTTCAACTGCCATACTCACTATGAGCAGGATAAAAATATGCTAAAAGTAAAGATGGGCTTTTTTAAGGTTGCAGTACAGGAATTATCCCAGCAGTACAATGAGATACTTTAAGGAAAATGTGACCATATATTGCATACCCACGGCAATACTGAGCACAGAAAATGCTGATAAGTTCCTATTAGTTCTGACTATGAGTTTTCAGTTAGATAAACAAAAAATTGCATTTAACTCTATGTCCCCAGAAAAAGATTCATCATTTCTCTACAAGCAGTAAAGGAAGCCATATAATGAACTTCTACCAAATAAAAAGTATCATTTCTGTTCCAAATCACTCTGATTTTTCCACAAACAATTTTGCTTTGACTGCCTCTATGACCATAGAGCTGGCTGAGCTTCAGCTGCATGAATATTCTGCTGTTTGCTTTCATCAAGCGTTTGCCTTGCAAAGCTTCCATAATCCCAGAATCTAAGAATGGTTTGTGTTGGGAGGGACCTTAAAGAGCACCCAATCCCAACCCTCTTTCTGCAGGTCCATAGGTGCATCCAAGAAACTGCTTTCCATACCCGCACAATTGGCTTTTCTGAACAAAGCGACCCCTGGGCTGAGAGCAGCAAGGCATTGCAAGCTGGGGCCGGCTGGCTGAAGGAAAGGTTACCTTGGAATTGTGCAGGAAGCTGCACTTGGCCCAGCCTGGGGAGTCATTTCAGGAGCAGGGCATTGAGCTTAGGGTGAGCCAAGGGCTCTCCATGCTTCCCAAAGGGAGGGGAGCCTGGGTTGAAACCATTTGCACATGTAAAGGAGCACAGTGTAATGGGGCAGCCCATCAGATCCCTTGTTCTCAGGCCTGGGATGCAGTTCAGAACCATCAGAGGAGGTAGAAGGGCTGGACTCTTAGGGAGAAGGAGGATCTCTGCTGGAAATTGGGTAGAACATCAGAGTCCTGCCTCCCACGTTGAGATAGGCTGAAGAAGGCACAGCTCACAGCAACAAGTCTCTCTCTCCTATTGAGATGCTAAAGCAATGCCCCCCACCAAGGTAAGCCACCCAGAAGAGTGCTAGATAGAAATTCAGCATCAATTCTCCATCTATGTCAACATTCAAATTAGAAAAAATTGAGCCATTAAAAGTATCAGGTGCTGGAAGAAAATGAAAATCATGCACATCAATCCTAAACATTTATTACAACTACGGTCTCTAATAATTACAATGGAATTGGAATTCCTACTGAAACTACAGTTGCTACAGAAAAATAATAATATTTTACCTAAACAGCAATGCCACCAGAATTACATGGCAACAGCACACCAGTACAGAAACCATATCAGTATTTGATGAGGAAAACACATTGGCACCACAAGTCATGGATGGCCATTTGAACTCAATTCAAAAGGAAGAGAGAAATATTAAAACCTATTCCCTTCCCTCTGGCTACAGAAGGGGTCTCAGCTGCTCTCCCCAAGTGGAAGCAAAGGAAGCAAATTCATCCTCCCTCCTCTGCTGCAAGGATGGGTTTTATAGAGCCAGAACAAACACAGAAGGAGAAGCCAGGGCAGGGTGGGAAGGGATTCCCTCTTCCTCCTTGGATGCTGGTGGCATAAGAACTCCCCTTACTAAACCTGGCCAAGGGAGATCAGGCTGATGCCCCACAGCTCCAGACTCTTACTAATGTCTGGGTTTTCATCTCCCACATGTAAATATCAGTACCAGGCACAAACAGCAGAGAGAATCATGTGTACAGGCTCTCCCCTGAGCAGAGCTCTGCACGAAACCTCCCCTCCTGAAGGACTATCCACAGCTACTTATTCCAGCCCACTCTCTGCCAGGCTCCACTGAAAGGATTGCATTTAGCTTTTAGTGTACAAATAAGTGTTCTGATAAATAATTAATAGTAGCTGCTGGCCGTAGAAGAGGCGGCTGTTTGGAAAGTTAAAGCAGTCTGTCATGAAATATGCACCCACCTCCTCTGTGCTCTACTTCCAGGGGCTGTTCCAGCCAACATCTTGTCCTTTTCCATAGGACCATAGATGTGAAAGGAGGAGGCCAGGGTTCAAGTTTCAGACCCTCAGAGTATTCTGGAATTTGATCTCTCTCACTGGGGTATAGATTACCCCCTAAAGCACCAGAAGGGAGGGCAGGTGGTCAGTAATTCACAGAGAAATGTTTGGAAATGAGAGGAAAGGGCACTCTTCTAGGCTTCTAGGTAAGATACAGAAATTAGACTTATTGATCACATTTGATTTTAAAGCCCTCAGAGCTTCTCAGGGTTTTTTAACTTAAACAAAAAAAAAAAAATCAGGGCCCGCTGCCTTGATATTTTGCCAGACTACCTGCACTCCACCCCCCCCTAAATAGCTGGTGTAACTACAGAGCATTTTTAGTTATTACTACTCTATAGACCCTATTTGGGGTGCAATTTTAAATGGCTCCACTACTCTGCCCCTTTGAGTCCTGCTGTTTAGAGTGGAACTGTGCATCAGCGTCCTGGTGAATTAATCACCTGCAGAAGGGCATGGTACCATTGTTTGTACCTCAAAAATCACAGTTAAAGACTAAGAGAATTTTGTAATATCCAGTGTGCACACAGCAAGCAAAGTGAGCCACGCATGCCTCCAAACACCTGACAGGCTCCCATCAGACTAACTCCCCATCAGCCTTGGTGCAAGATCCATGTGCCTGCATCAACCACAGGCAATCATTCTGCACACTTAGATTTTTAACTGAAGGACCTCCCATAAGGTGTTCTCCCCCGGGAAAAAAAATATTTGGCAGAAAATAAAGTCTCTATGTATATAGAGTTACCTAAAACTGAGCTTTATGGATTACAAGATATTGTGTCAAATGATGAGACACAATTTTGTCAGCCCCTTCCATAACCCAGAAAGTCAGGCTGGATTTCCTTGTCCATGATACACCCTGGAGATTGTTTTTGAAAACCAAGTGGAGTTCTACATTCAGCCTCCAGGAGAGGAGGACAGGGATGTGAAGACAATTCCAGCCTGATTCAGGAGCACTATGTTCAGAAAGACTGACAACCATTTGGATTTTTTTTTTTATTCCACACTCTCCCCCTTCAACAATCAGTTAATGCCTCAGTAGTTCAATAAACAGAGATTTTTCAAGAAAGCAAGAGGTTAATCAAAGCCTCTCTATTCCATCACAGAGCTCTAATGGCATTAGTTCTAGTTCCAGTCTCTGAGCTGAGCATGACTCAACAAAAAAATCCCTTGAATTCCCAAGCAGGACCCTTATCCTACTAGTGGCATTTCCAAATTGAACTTTATCTAGACAAAACAAAGAATAGATCTTTCAAAAGGAAACATTTGTTTGTATTTTGAACCAAGAGCAAAACAGTATCTATAGGTCACAGATGACACACCAGAAATCTCTACAGAGATCTTTCATTTGACTGACAAAGTGGCTCCTCTCAGAGAAACCCCATAAAGCAGTGGCAGGAATAAACACAAAGGAATTTAACCAGGCTACAACAAAAAAAGAAGAAATAGGAAGCAAGCACAGCAAACACATTTGCCTGCACACGAAAGCATGAATTTTGCACTGGCTTTCCCAAAAGCACACTTCGCAATATCCCTGCTATACACATCCAAACCAAACAAATAATCTTAGAGCATTTTACAGCTAATGTCCATGTAAAGGTAGAAAAGACCAGTATTACCTCAACAAAGACAGGGAAAATGAAATACTGAAAAAAAAATCACTGGCCTCCAGAGGGCAAAGCATGACAGTGGCAGAGACAGAAATTAAAGGTTCTACTCCCTGCCTTATCTTTTCACCATAAAGCATTTTTCCTCTTGATAGGCAAACAGTACCCCTCCAGTCATTTCAAGGTAAGAATTTCAATTTGTGTTAACCATCTTGCATAAAACTTCCTCTGACTGTCTTGTCTGCAACACTTAAGTACATTAAAGGGAAAGTCTCTTGGATACTGTAGTATTTTTGTTACATGACCACATTTCTCTGTCTAGATTAGGTTTACTGACGGCAGTCATGTGTGCAGCCCTAAGTGGTCCCCACAAAAAGCTGATCTTGCCTGTAAAGAACTGGTACTAAGACTCAGGATTTTCTTGGAGGACTGCCTAGGACCTAGTGTAGAACTAAAACTAGAAAGAGACAGGAGAGATACTACAAACTTAACTTGCTGCTCCCCAACTGCCATGCAACAGAAGCAGTGCTAAATGCAAGTATTTATGAGCAAGGTGGAAGAGACTGAATTTTGCCCTTTAGAAGGTGTTTGGAAGTCCAAGAAGCATACACACACACACAAAATAAAGGAGGTACACGTGGAGGGTCACCCTGGCTTCATCTACTCTCCTTGCTTCATTTTGCTTGGAAGCCACTACTTGCCAAGCCCTGCCAGGTTGACATCAGGACTGGTGGCTTGGGTAATGCCCCAGCCCTCACATCTGCTCTGAACAGAGATTGGTGGGACCAAACTCTGAGTCTTCTCCCTCTTTTTCTAACAAATCCTCTCAACAATAACCAAATCCTTGGGCCAGTGAGGACAAAGGTAGAGATAGGGGATTCCGGCAGAAATTACTCAAAGAATAAATAAAGAGAAGCTGTTATAATGAGAATCAATGTACACAGAGCTTGAAAACTGTGTCTGACTGGCTGGAACTGGGCTTGAGCAAACTCAGCATAAAGCCCTGTTTAAATTTCATGTGGCAAACGTGCTGTATGAGAGATTAAAGTACAAAGTCTTTGTTATCTGGGTTTAAATAGACTTCCTCTGCAGTAGCAATAGATCACTACTATGTGACAGCAGTAGTCCCTCTGAAATAAGTTAGTGGCCTCCTTTTAATTCCTAGCACAAATGTGACCACATCTGACTTGCTCACAAACAGTCCCTGTGACAGGATACAGACACCACAAAACATGTTATTCAATGAAATATATTGGCATTGGTAAAAGAGTGGACACATTTTAATTATCTCACATGGTGGCAAACATTTTTAGCTCCCAGAAAAGCAATAGGACAACAGAAAGTGTGGGAAACAATTAACTACAAAAAAAAAAATCATAAAGACCAAATACTTCAGCTTCTAACAGGCTGTTCCAGAGCCTGGGAATATATCTCTCTTTTTTTGTAAAAGTAAAGTTTTAGTAATCACCCATAAACCTGTAATCCTTGGTAAATTGTCAAAATCAATATAGAAAATCTGCAGCTACTTGGTTCTAATAGAACCATAAGAAAGGTTTTTAGCAATTTTTTTTTAAAGGCTTAGCTTTTCTACCCATTCAGGCAACACGTACAGAGTTTGGCTACTACATTGATTGACTTTTAGGAGTCCTAGTTAGGCAGCCATTCTACTGCACAAATGTTGTGTCTCAGCTGAGTTCACAGCACAAATCATTCTGTTGGAACTGGAGAGCTAATTGACAGCCTTAGGAAGGGGGAAAACACTACCAGAATAGATGGACTCTATTAAAACATCTGATAGAGCATCTCACAAAAGTTTTATTTGAAGAGTTAAATGAATTCAGATTGGCTTCCATTGGAGCATTAAACTATGAATTGAAAAGTGATGAAGAGCCATTAACCAAGCGAGAGCAGGAGATTTGCTGCATCAAGTCAGGGCAATGTTTTGTGGGCTGCCTCAGAGCACCGTGCAAAGTCTGTTTTTATTCACCTCCATTCCCCTGGGCTGGGGCACTGAAAGCATGGTGATTCCACTTGCCCTCTCCAGTAATCCCACTAGGAAAGCAAAGCAAGGACTCGATTCTGCAGGGCACACACTTCTGTGATTGCAGCCCCAACTCCCTGCCCTGACATTTTGGTTCTGTCATCGTGGCTTTGGCACTAAGCTGCTGCCCTTCAGATCATCTCTCAACACCACCTTCTCAGCCTTTTGCTGTCCTACACACATCAAGAAACAGCTGCTGAAGGCCATTATGCAAGGGGCTGCTGTTTCCAGCTCAGCCACGGGGTGTCTGAGTGACCTTGGAAAAGCCAGGCTTGATCCCTTTAATGCTGTTTAGCTTTTTGAATTTTTGGTGAGTTACTGGTGAGAAGTGGTGGATCTTAACACCATCAGTCATGCTAGAGAGACACATTTATTAGAAACTGCATTGAGAAAGTATATTTAAAATAATCATTAAATTAAGTCTGACCTGAGAGTTAAGCTGTTTTACCTGTGACATCAAAATATCATGTGTATTGTGATAATTGTGGTACCACCACACAACATCTGGAGCTGCTCAGATGGTGAGTGTGGTCACTAACACTTATCTGTTGTGATGATCACTAGAGCCACTCTGTCATGAAACAGGAAATACATGTATAGGTTCTCTCCTCATGCATGGCTCTCCTCAGACTATACCTTAATTACTGATTGCTGGGAGCTTCCACTCCTGACACTCCAGAGAGAGCACGAGTCAGAAATTCCTGAGAAAATGTTGCAACTACTCATTATGTTCAGAAGTACCAATGCATTAGAGATCCATAAATGGTGCCATTTGGAGGAAGCCTCACTGAAACATCCCAGATGGGATATTTATGGAATTTCTGGGTGGTCCAAATGACCATGGGACTGCTGGAAGTTAATGGGTCACAAGAAGGAATCGGTGAGGCTGAACATCAGGCAACATTCATCACAAGGGTGGTCTGGCTAAGTCTTAAAACACATTTCTACAAGGAGCTAAGCCACATGAAATGTCACATTTGGGCTGGGGAACCAAAGGATGTGCACAGGTGTGAGAAGATCCCTATGGGCAAAACTCATCTGCAAATCACCCTCCAACCACTGCTCCACCAGGGAGCCTTCTCACCACCTTCTGAAATCATCTGGAAAAGCTCAAAGTCAAAGAGAAATAGAAGTCAGAAGGGTCAAACAGCTCCCTTCCAAGTATTGTTTCATGCTAAAAATCACACCAGCTTTCATCAAGTGCACCAGTTGAGGTATTTCAAACTCTTTTCTTTATATTCATTGATTATTGACTTCACCCTCTGGCATCATTTAGCTTTCTGAAATCACACAAGATTATATGTATAATATAGACTTGATCAAACGGCTGAAAATACTGAAAAATTGGGTGTTCAACTTACACATGATTATCCATATAAAAGAAACAAAAGAGGTGAAAGTACTGAGCAGCCTCTCCACTCAAAAATATTAAAATAGAAGTCAGAAGCTCTCCAGCCCTTATCAGCTCAGAAGCTGGCCTTATGCTAGGTAAAGAGAGTTTTCTAATACTTTGTGATGAGCTATGAGAAGCTGGTATTGAGACCTCTCTCAAACAAAGCCACATTTACAAACATAAAACACACTGCAGCTTAGTTAAGTTTGAAAAAAAAAATACTTTCAAAGAGGATGTAAGTTTTGTGAGCTCAGCCAAAAAATCTCCTGGAAACTTTTCTGAGGGAAAGAAAAGAAAAATGCTCTTTTTCTCCTTCCTCAGTGAACAGAAACCCTGAATTTTTGCAAATGGTCACCAGGAGTCATTTATCACTCAAATCAGGCTGCTTGTTTCTGTAATGAATGAGGAGTCTCATGGAAGGAGCAGCAAGGCAGCTGTCATAATTCATTGGGCTGGCAGTAAATGACAGGAGTCAGACAAGCTTAGAAAGAAAAGAAAAAGGAAAGGCTTTACATTAGGTTTTTAGCCTAAAGGGAAGTTTTATATATAGACAATAAAGACATTCTGACTTCTGATTTATGACAGAATAAGGAAGGGGAAGCTCCAGTCTGCCTCCAGGTGAATTGCTCCTAGCAGTGCACTGTGGTGCAGACAGGAGATTGGGAATGGCCACAGTGCTGTGGAACAACCAGGGTCCTGCTGCTCTGCTGGGCAGTGCCAGCACCGCCACGCTCTGAACCCACTGCAGATGTCAAGCCCATTAGCTCCATCCTCAGGGTGAGCCAGCACAGCTGATGGCTTCATATCCATATTTCTACTTCCCGCAAGCCCAAGGAGCTCAGAGATCCTCTGCCTACCACGATCAGAGGCAAGAGGAGCTCCCCCAGCCCACACACCAAGTGTGCTGGCTCAGGCACCGAGCCCTGGGGGAAGCTGTCCCCGTGGGAGCTGGCCCATGAGGAGCCAGCCTGAATTCCTGCTGCACAGCTACCACATGGCATTACCAGGGGGCTGCTTCTCCTGGCTGTCGTGCCATCAGTTTAAATAGTCAAGTCCTAATCTCCCAATCAATCATCTTCAGAAGTAGCACGCTTTAGTCATCCATCAAACGCCTTTCTGCGGGCAAGCAGGAAGTGTTATTTAGCAAGGAGGCAGCAATTTTTAAGCCTCCATTTTTCTTCAGCTGCCTGAATTAAAGAAAAATTAGAGTCCCTGCAGATGTGTCTGACATCACAACAGAGCTGTACTGCAGCGTTCTGCTCTTGCTGGGCAAAGGCCCCACATGGAGGAAATCAGCTCAATGGACAAGATCTACTGAAGGACCAACCCTGGATGAGTGCAGCCTTGATTCCTCAACCAAATGCGCTCAGCTTTGGCCTTTACCTCTCTGAAGAGTCAGTGAGCGCTCATCAGTGACCACAGGAGCACAGGACCTCAAATACCAGTTACCAAGAAGCTCCATAAGTAACACTAATTATGAAATGTGGCCTATTTTCATGTTGCTCAAATACATCTAGCACAGGAACTCTACAAAGATAGTTGAATTCTGGAGTGAATGCAAAGCTGTTGAACTTAAAGGAGGAGAGTTTCAAAGGCACAAATGGCACTTAACTTCCAATTGCCTTGGAGAAAGTTCCACTAATGGCTAATTTAGCTGATTTATTTTTATAACCTTTAATTACTTCACACCATTTTTTTTAATTGAACAGTATAATCAGTTCAACAGAGCAGTTGAAAAACAATGGGCAGACTAAAAAAGGTACTCTCCAATGTCAGGTTTCCTTATGAAAGTTTAAATTCTTTATCAATTTTAGGTAATTATGCATCTCAATAAGTGGGAATACTCGCACTTAATTACAACATCTACATACAACAGATAGTAGCTAATATGAAATCTGATTATTCATATTTTGTCTCAATGAGATTTTACCAGTGTTATTGGGAGGAAATAATTAGGGATGAAGACCATACTTTTGTTTTGACTAGTATAAAGTCAGGGGCTTCTCCTGTTTTAGTAACACAAGCTATAATATTGGCGAAGTTGATTGTTTTGACAGCTTGCAATACCAGTACCCAGGAGATCCAGCAGGGACAAATACTGAAGAAAAACTGTGCCATTTTAGGTCTTCTCACAAGCTATTCCCTTGGGCCACAGGTGGAGGCTGAAACATTTGCAAACCATCCAGGGTGATGCAGCGGCACATTTTTTCGAGCAGAACTCCTGCCTTTTATTTAATTTTAAGCATCGGAGTCTTAATTAAGGTGTTTTACGTGCCCTGGGGATTTGCGACGCCTTCTGGCGGGAGCGTGGCCGGAGGCAGGGCAGTGTGCTGCGAAGCGTGGGGAGAGCCGGTGCTGCCTCGCAAAAGCAAGAAGCGATTGCCCTCTAGTGCCCAAAGCAAGCCGAGGATGCACAGCCCGGGGAGCGGGAGTTCAAGATTCTTTCCCAGTCACCTGCCTGTCTGGTGCTGACCGAACAGGCTTTTTGCAGTCAGCTCTTTGCTGGGGGGACACATGACCCAGCCCTGGAGGCTGCCCCTCCCACGGAGAGCAGGAGTCCTGATCTGATAAAGTCCTGAGGGAGTCCTCAATGCCACCCAAACTGCAGCACCATCTTGCAGAGGATGCTTCACTTGATCCGGTGTTATCTTTTGAAGGAATCTTAATTGGAGGTTTAATAAGAAGTGAAATCCCAGCAGGCAGACAATTGTAGAACAAGGGAAGCACCAAAGCAGGGCAAATGCTCTTAAGATTATCAGGATGACTTCAAGTTCCTAATGGTAGCTGTGATTCCTCTTACATTTGTTCTCTCACACATAAGAAATGAGTAAATGCATAAAAGGTTTCCTATTTCTGTCCCTACCTCACTCTCCTCTTGGCCAGTTATGTGACAGAGCAGGGTCACTACTGGAACAGCCCAGAATCCAGGGGTCTCAATATCTCCTTCCAAACTTCCAACTGAGGAAGGTAAATCAGATAAGAGCTTCAACCCACCAGCGTCACAAATGGTCTCAGAAAACAAACTCCTTCTTTCTAAATGCTTCTTACAAGCATTTTCCAGTTTTAGGTGCAAACCTTAAGATGAATGAATAGTTTTCAGAACACAAGTCAAAAATGTAATCTGAGTTAATGGAAGAGGACACATCAACTGGGAAGGATCTGCCTGGAAAAAGCATTTCTTCCCAGCAGTTCCAAAACAGTTCATTGTTTACTGTCTCACATTGTTCCAATAAACAAACAACATCAATAATTCACAAAGATGTTAATTCCTGCTTAAATTCATAGAGCAGCAAAGGCTATTTATTTAGTTAGCTTTAACTGCCTCTGAATCATGGGGTTTATTGTTACCAGTGGCAATTTCTCATGAACTTAGGCAGAACTGCCAGGAATTGCACAAGGGCTTCAGAGCAATGAGGTTTAAGCACCCTGTCCTTGATGCATACAGGAACAGACCAGAGGCTGAGGGCTTCAGCCAGAGGTGCCATGGACCAGCACACACACCACCTACTTGTCCACCCAGCACTAAAACAGCTTCCTTGAGGTACTTCTCCTTCTACGCAGCACCTCCCACTGATCACTGAGGGAGGCAGAGCCAAGCACAGCTGTACCCCACATTAGCAGCAGCCTGCTCATTCATTTGGAAAATCCCCACAGAATCTTTATACTTCCTAAACCGGACCATGAACTCTGATTGCTCTAAGTGCAGAATGGAAACTGGAGAGAAAGCCCTACAAATCTCTCCTCAAACTCCTGTCATATCTTTCACTTTGGTAACATTAGTTTTTCAACCCAATACAGAATTTATACCTTATGTAGTTTGAATTTGATGCAGAATATGGTCCCAGATTTAACAAATATTCACTTGGTCCAAACGTTGCCCCTAAAATCTTCCATTGTTCCATCTGCAATAGTAATGACACATTTTAGATAAGACTAGCAGATAAGGAGATGCACATCCTCAACTAGTTTTCTTCAGAGTTCATTTCTGCATCCTAAGAACATGGGGGAGCTGTTTAATGCAGTTTATCTTAATGCACCAAGAAAGCAAGTGACACTGAGTGCTCCTTGAACTACTCAGAACTTCCGTCTTTACTCACATTACCAGTATCAATCACTGGCCTTATTAATGTGTGGTTTTAATTGCTTTATGGATTTTGTTTTACTTACTCTTCTTTTACTTCTTGTTGCAGATAATGTTAAGAGTCCTCTTCATTGATTATTGGCAGCTGCTGCTCTGTGAGAAAACCTCTTCCAATTTGTATTTCCCGATCCTTTGACTTCCTGCTCCGGCAGCCTTACAGCCTCCCCGAACACCTCATAAATGCACTGCAATGGTCACATGAACACCTTGGAAAGGGAACTTCTGCAACTCCTCATTCCCATGGCACATTAGGAGGAGCACCTGGAAGAGTGCTAAGTCCAGCAGGAACTGGAAGCCCTGCCAAAGATGAATCTCATCGGGAAGCTCCACAGAAGCTTCCGAATGCTGGTCATTCTCCTGGCCACCTTCTGCTTGGCAAGTATTGTCATCTCTGCCTATTTCCTCTATACTGGCTACAAGCAGGAAATGGCCCTCGTGGAAACCACTGGGCAAGCAGAGTGCGAGGACCTCAAACTTCTGCCCTACAGGTCTACGGAGCTGAGAACACCTAAGCCAATTGATCCCTCTAGGACTGATCCCACTGTGCTCCTGTTCGTGGAAAGCCAGTACTCCCAGCTGGGGCAAGACATCGTAGCCATCCTCGAGTCCAGCAAGTTTCAGTACCACATGGTCATTGCACCAGCCAAGGGGGACATTCCCCCTCTCACAGACAACGGGAGAGGGAAGTACACCATCGTTATATACGAGAATATTTTAAAGTATGTGTCCATGGACTCATGGAATAGAGAGCTTCTGGAAAAATACTGTGTGGAATACAGTGCTAGCATAATTGGTTTTCATAAAGCCAACGAGAACAGCTCCCCCAGCAGCAGGCTGAAAGGGCTGCCCTTGCAGCTGTACAACAACGTGGCCCTGCGAGACTGCGTGGTGAACCCTCGCTCGCCCCTGCTGCGCATCACCAAAGCGCCCAGGCTGGAGCAGGGCCCCCTGCCCGGCCAGGACTGGACGGTGTTCCAGTTCAACCACTCCACCTACCAGCCCGTGCTGCTGGGCGAGCTGCAGTCCGCCAGGCCCACCCCGGCCTCGCTGCCCCGCGCCGCTCTCCATGCGACCGTCATCCAGGACCTGGGCCTGCACGACGGCATCCAGAGAGTCCTTTTTGGGAACAACCTGACCTTCTGGCTCCACAAGCTCATCTTCATCGACGCCATCTCCTTCCTGTCGGGGAAGAAGCTGACGCTCTCCTTAGAGAGGTACATTCTGGTGGACATCGACGACATCTTCGTGGGGAAGGAGGGGACGAGGATGAACGTCAACGATGTGAAGGTAAGGCAAGAACAGGGGGATACCATCCCAGACACGGGTGCATGCTAATGGGAGTTTAAAAGGAGGCAAAGCTTGTACAAGCTGAGCAGCCCTTTTTCCTGGTAAGGGCTGGAAGTGCACAGGTGCAGCCAGCAGATGCATAAACCACAGCCTGAGATGAAAAGGCATTTTTCCCACAAACATACAGAGATGCACTTATGGATGTGTCTACGTAGGGGCATACACATGTTGCACATACATAATACCTTGCACATACATAATATCTTCTAGAGGCCTGTTCTGTATTATTTCTCTCATTATTGCTGTCAAGTAGCCAGAACACTACAAGACAGTTGCCTTTTTAAACCTCACCATCACTGCACTTAAAAAAAACAAAGAGCAAAAGGAAAAAAAGAGCCTGAAGAAGTCACAGCCCCAGCATGACTCCTAAGAGTTATCAGGATAATTCTCATTACAGACTAGCAGGTAAGTATTTAAAGTTACCAGTGACAGGGTGGAAGCACATCATGCACTTGAGCAAGTGACATAACCATCTGACAGAGTGAAAGGCCCACAGACTACTCACTGGGGGCTCTTCTACACTTATTTTCCTGATTTGTTGTATCCAGGGACACCATTAAATTTGGTCAGAGTAATTCTCAAAGATGTGTGCAGCTCGGAAAGAATAGACAGAGCTCAACAGCATGACAGTTATTTCTTGTCATTTTCCACATGTGGGAATCATAGAGATTAATTGAATCCCTAAGCATGCAATATCACAATCTCCAGCATTTATTCTGGAGGGTTTTTCCTATAAATACCCAATGCTTTCAGGAACAATAAGCAAGCCTTTTGTTTTCAAAAGCACATTTCTATTTCATTTCTAAACCCTTATTTCCATTTCTACAATTTCTATGTTCCTCAGCCTCCTCTCCAGACCTTTGGGGTAGCCAAACACCCAGCAAGAGCAGTAGTCTCACAAACAATTGAAACAATTTTGCACATCAGAACAGTTGGGGCAATTCCATTAGCCACATCAGGTGTATGAATGCTCATCAGGGCTGATTCTGAGCACCAAGCACTCGGAGTGTCTGGTGCCTTTGAGATCTGAGCACTGTGCATCAAGTGCTTTCTCTCTGGAAATACATGGGGAAATGCTCTGAGCAAGGGCTCCTACACAAGAGGTAACTCACTCCAAAGGCACTTGTGAAACAAGTTTTTCAGCAATAGCTTCCTGCCTGCACCTTTTTGAGAGCACCTTTCTGATGTGGTTTGCTGCGCTAAGGAAGCCTTAATGTTACTGTCCCACAGCAGTCCAAGAGCCCCCACTGCCAGCAGAGCAGTGTCCACACAGGGACACTTGGAGATTCAGAGCTGAGCTCTCACTGGAATCACCTCATTGTGCAGGAAAAAACCCAAGTCACCCCCATTACTGTCCAGCAGTCAACAACATTGCCAGGCAAACCTTTCCAGCTGTGCTTGGCATAGCAGCCACACTTCTGCGCTCGTTATAGGCGACACGGCAGAAAACTCCACATCCAGGGGCTGCAGTAAGAGCTGGATGCTGTTAAAAGCATTCAGAATCATATTTATGTGCTGCTTGCCTTTATCCATCTGAAAATCAACCAGTCCACGCTGCTGAATAACTAAACAATAACAAGGAAAAACATCTGCCTGGGATTCAGACATTTTTCATTTTTTTTCCAAGCAATGCATGGTGAGCTTTCTTTCATTCATTATGTTTGAGTCAGGGTACAAAGGGAAGCTTTCATTTTCCCCACATTTCTCAATGCCAAATTAGCAGCCCACCTTCCTCACAAAAACACCAGAAGTGCCACTCATAGGATAAATCCCCTCCTCACCTCACACAAGTAATCACACCACAAACACTAACCACAGGGAGAAATCTCCTGCAGGCACAGGCTCAGAATGAACCTTCCCCTCAAGCTCTCTTTTGGGGACAATAAAAAGTTTTTCTCCCATTTTTAGGTGAATGTTTCACACATAAATCCACCCTGCAGCTTGAGCACCCACAGTTACTCTGTCCTCAACGTTATGGATTTCATTTCAAACCTGGCAGAGATTTGTTCCTCAGGGTAACTCACAAACACTTGCTACACAAGTCAGTCTGCTCCTACAGACTGGACATTCCCAGCATCCATTATAACCCACAGAAGAGAATCCTGTTAATGAGCATAACACTGAAAGCAGAGTGCACTTTGATTAGTTTACAGAAAAGGGTAATTACAGCCAGTTAGAGAACAATCTCCCGAGTCACTGGGGAAGGAGGAAATTAAGAACCAGCAGACCTGCCTTCACCTTGTAAGGCACAGCAGCTTTGCTTGAGAGGCAGAAATAACTACTTAGGAGGCTGATATTTCAGTGATGGCAAAGCCTTGCCCTGCCTTTGGGAGGAGGGGCTGTGGCTGCTCACAGAGAGCAGAGATTTAGGGACTCTCTGCTAGGCTCTCTAAAGGTGCCATGCCCACCCAAACCCCTCAGGAATGCTTTAATACCCAGCCAGTCCCTTGATAGCAATATTGGCATGTAACAGTAATCAAACAAGTCAACCTGTGCCTGTGTAATGACTTCCTGCAACCCAAATGTTCCTATTCCCTCACAAAGCCATTTGTCAATTAGGTGCCTCAGGGAGATAAACATATATATAGACACACACACACTTTTATAAAGGGTGGCATCAGCTACAGAAACAGAGATTAGAGAACAGGGGTTATTATGGGCTCTGTTTACCACAGAAGATCTCCTAGTCCCTGGTGTTGAAGAAGTTGTGCAAGGTTATGTCTGGCTAAGTAATTAACAGGAACTCAGCAGAGCCACAGAGAGCTGTTTTTCCCAGCTTTGTGGAGTTCTATCTTGAGCCTAGCGAGCCTCTTCAAATGAATTTCTCCCATTTCTGCCTGCCAATACATTATCTCAGTGCTTGATTTTCAAAGGCAAAAGAATTCTTCAGTTAATTTGCAGAAACAGTGAATTTGTGTTCTTGTAAATGATACTGGGTCCCAGCCACATGAGTCCAGTATCACTGGCATCAGTGATTTGGCAAAAAAACCCTGGAAAAGTCTTTTTATGTTGTCTCTGGGAGAGCCACACAGAAAAAACACAAAGCTTTCACCCTTAAAGTTTGCTTTTAACTGAGCACTAAGAGGGCTGCATTTCCCAAACAAGGAGTAAGAGCTTGCTGAAGTATTGCTATTTTTCCTGTTGCCATAGTATGAGCCAGTACAATATTTACTCCCCCAGGAAGAGCTCCATGCAGCCACCAGGGTTTTCCAGCACCTTTCACAAATACACCCTCTATTGTTAACTCAAAAGCCCTGCAAGAGCACAGTGCAAGCTAAGGCATTTACCCCTCAATAAATAAAACAAACCAAAACCTACACCAAATGAAACAAAAAGCTTTAGCTTTTCACTTGGTACCCTCCTCTCAGCCCCAGGATTTAGACTGCAACAAACCTCCTTCTGGGTGGAGTCAGAACCACCTGCTCCCCTCTCTTATCCCACACTCCCAGCTGGAGCTGATGAGATAATCGAAGAGAAATTGCCTGTCCCAGCACCACCATATCCCAGAGCTCCCTTCCCTAAAAGCTCCATTTCCCTTTTCTGTAACCCCTCTAATTGTCACTATAGGGATGGGAGGATCCTGGGGCTTTCTCAGCTGCAGTAAATGATGGAGCCATGCTCAGGAATGTCATTTCTGTTAGTGCTGACTGCAGGCCTCCCTTCTCCCTGCAGCCTGTCTGCCTTCTCCTGCTGCCTTCTCCCTCTGAGCTCCACTTCCTTCAGTGGAAATAACAATTTGTCTCTGACACCCCCTCACTGCCACAGTCTGCACTTTGTCTTTGACCTTCATCATCATTAAAATGCCTGGAACACTTAAAGCCTGTGATTTCTGGCTCATTTTAGTGTTTTCAAGACAAAAATCATGTTGCAATTGCATCTTTCCTGGCAATTCCAAATTAAAGAGTACTGGAACAGCAGGGAGCTGAGCTCAACCTCTCCATCTCTCCAGCATATGATTATCCCTGGTTTTTGTGCAAGGACAGCTGCTTTCAGGTGGAACTACTGGAAATGTCTGGGCCACATCACCAGGTATGGCAGAATGGTCAGTCATGAGATAAAACAGTCACCATGATACCCTTTTAATCATAATAAGCCACTTCCAGTAAAGGAGCCATGGCCATGGCCAGCCCAGGGAGAAGCTGAGCCCAGAAACCCAGAGCAAGCCAAGCATTAGTCACTGAGCCTGGGTGGCACTTCTGTCACCTTCTGAAGCACTTGAGAGTGACACAATGAAGTGGAGTCTGCAGCTCCCACTTTTGGACAGTCTTAAAGTCCTTAAAAATGAATTCAAAAAGCAACTGAGAGGCATTACATGAAAATTTTAATAATCTTTTTTTTTTTTTAAATGGGAGTCCCTGCTCCCTTCTGCTTCATCAGAGATGACAGTTAATTCAATATTTTCCTTGTTCAGGTCTCTTGAATCACCCAATTCTTTCTGTAATAATTTGAGTGTTGAATACCGCTCAAGTGCCTTGTCAAGACACATCAGACAGAATGTTTCATTCTTCTTTTGTTTCAACAGGGCCTGTTCTTTCATTCACAACTTCAGTAGCAGTGTAGTTAAACACCACAATTCCCTTGGCACCAGCAGAACCCGTATCCTTCTCCTTGGCAGCCTGATGGATTGACTGTCTATCCAAGGACCCTCCTGAATTCTAATAGATTTGGAGTTTTCTCATCTGCCACCTTCCCACTCAAAATTAGGTGGTCTTCAGAGTGTTTTATAGAGTCTTGTCAGAAAACAGATTCTGGTGGCTCAAATTTTCTACCTCTTGAATTTATTGAACAACTGTGTCCCTAGCAAGATTTTCCTCAATGTTTGAAAACTCACTTGGTATTCTTCTGTCCCAGGGAACACACTGGTGTTTGGTCTGTAGGGTTCAATTTGGTATTGTTTGTACAAGCAATTCATCTCAGAATAATCTCTGTTAAACACAGAATTAATCTCAGATGTTTGGGGTTTTTTCCCCCAAGGAAAAAAGTCTAACACTGCACAAAACAACAAATGAATTATTTAAAAAAGGGAGAGAAATCATCCTTTATTCTGGCTATAAGAACTCAAGAGAACTTCATTTTGAAAAGCATTTTAAAATTTGATGTTTTAAAAAATGTCACAATACATTTTATAATATAGAAATGGCAGGTCTTCCAGGTCAAATTCAGATTTCTGGTGCTCACAAGCTGACTTGTGTCACATTGCTCTTCTATACTTGCACTGATTTCCTGGATTTGTACTTATTTCTTGAATCCTTTCTCCAAACTAATTCTGAAGTCATAGGTTATAGCAAAATGGAATCTATTTCCAGGATACACGTGGTACTCTATTTAATTTAGCCTCACTTAGGAATCCATAGGAGCCAAAAAACACATCTGCTTAATATCAACCCCTCCAGAGACCTGCATTAACCTGAGCTTTAAAACAACACATATTAGTTAAAAAGGAGCCCTAGCAGCTGCTTCCTGCACAGAAAACAACACTCTGGAATGATGGAATGGCCTTGTAGAAGGGCCAGGCAGTGCAGACTGCAAGAGCAGTGATAATTATTGCCTTAAAAGCACTTGAAGCAGCAATAAACACATTAGCAGGAGCCCATCCATAATGCAGCTCCTTCAGCGGCGTTACTTAAGTGACTTTAAATAAGCCTTTGTCATCCAAATGGGAGCATGAGGAACACTTGGAGCAAAAGCTCAATTTAGCACTCTTGGCATTATTCAAATGATGTGCAAGTGGCAGTGCCCAGGAAAAGGGTGGAGACAGGGAGGGATGGACAAACAGGTGAGAAACTGAGAAAATCTCCCAGAAAAAATGAGAAATTTGAGACTTAACTACTTAGCAATAATTAACCAGGAGTTTTCTGCAAACCTCTGTGTCACAATGAAGTATAAAACCAAATATTTGACTATGTCTGGCTTCAAATCCTTAGCCATATCCATCCACCCCTATACTTTACATACATATGCTCACAGAAATTAAGTCTTAAAGTCTTTGTCTTTTCTGTGAATATGGCCAAAGATCCTTTCAGTTACTGCTTTTACTCCCAGTGTTCTACACCTCCACCTGCCTTCTTTCCATCCAGGCAGAAAAAAACCCCAACAAAGTACTACAGAGTTTTTTTCACCTCATGGGAAATTCTAATATAAGACTACTTAGGAATTTAACTTTGTCATTTTGTGTCAACAAAATTTCTAATGTTAAATACAGTAATTTATAACTTAAATAGTCACACACATTTTATAGATAATATCTTAAGATATTAAGTTAAGTTAGTTCACAATTTCTCTCCAGAAATATCAGGGAGAAAACAAAACCATTTTTATTCAATTCCATTAAGAATTTCATTTTCAGTGTTTACCAGAAAATTAAAGGACAAGCTAATAAGAATTTCCTGAAAAGCAGTGTATTAGTTAAAACACTTCATGGCTTTCTTTAGGAAACAAAGCCATGGATCAAGTATTTTTTCCCCTTCAGAAGCACAAATTTTACATGTCCTTTACCGAGCCATGACAATTTCTCTAGGTATTTGTAAGTCTTACCCTTGTCTATGTTTCTGTTCTTTCTGCGAATTACCAGCACTCTCTTAGTCTGCTGTTCCCATTTTCCATCCAGACAACACCCAAACACAAGTGGGATCTGTGGTGTGGGACACACTCAGCTTCTCTGGCACATCACATCCCTGTTATTTTTAACACTTCTGATTGGAAAAGGATGAATCTCTTATCTCAGAGTTTAATTTTTTAATTGATGCCATCATTTAATTGGAATTTTAACATTTATTTTAAAAAACCCCACAAACTAAATCTATTAAAGCTAATACCACCCTCCCAATACTTTCTGACAAAGGTATGGAAATATTCAAAGAGTGAGAGGTTAGGATTTTAATTTTCCTTCCTTCCTACTTGTTTAGCCATTTATCCTTATAGATGGGTGGAAAATCCTTCTAAAATGGCAAAGTGACAAGGCAAAGGAAAATCCAGTTTATACTCCAGTTACTTGATCAACCTGGATTGCTCCACTGAAACAGCTTTCTGTGGCAAAATTTTGATTTATGAAATGCACAATGTTTCACTGGAATATGATTCAAACAAAATTGTGTTCTGCCAGCTCATCTGCTCTGGCAGACTAAAGGAAAAGGGGGCAGTTTGAAGAATATTAAAAAAAAATTCCAAAGATCATAATTAAATGTAGCCTTGGAATTGCTGATCTTCCAGAAATTAAAAAATGCAAGTAATTCACAATTTGCTGAGACATTCCTTTAATACAAGAATTTCAAGGAAATGGATATTTCAGGTTTTTGCTGCCTCTTCATTTTACTTAAGAGACAGAATTATTAACGTAGCTTTTACATTACACATTAAATCTAAAATACCGACAACTGAGGCAATTCCTAAAAGCTGTCTCAATATTCCACTTGAACTTCTGGGATTGAATCAGAATCAATTGAATCCATTGGCTTCAGCCCCTGTGTGTTTTTCACCCCAAAACATCAGCCCTTGAAGTAAAAAATGGTATTAAAAAATGATGGAATTCACATTTTTGACAGCAGACTGTATTTGCCTGCCTGGCCCAGACCTGATGAAATATTGGCTCTTCAAGCTGTCAGTGATTCTTGATAGCACAAGTGCTTTTTTTGGTGGAGACCCAATTGTTTTTAGAGGGCAGCAAGTTGTACCTGGGGAAAAGCAGCCTGGTGAAGAGCAGGACAAGGGAAAAGTGCTTTGTCCATTTCCCAGTAATATTTAATCCCTGAGGGCCACAAGACTGGAGACCTCCTTTGTAATAATATTTACTGTAGGTTTTTCAACAAATTAGCACAAATGTTTGGGAACTGAATATACATACATAAATAAGCATTAATCTCCATGAATCTATAATTAATAGAGATTAAATACTCTATAATCTTATTACTTTAGGAGTTACAGGGACAAGTGTGAACTGTTGAGGCTATGCTCTGCATGGTTAATAGCAACAATAATAACAACAATAATGCATTACATTTAAAAAATAGGTTCATCTGCAGAATGTGAATTCTTTAATGAAAAAGCTCTCCATGTCTCTTCCTAGCAACATATCCCAAGATTTATGTGCATCATAAACAAACATGTCTGTGGTATTATCAAGTGTAATTCCTCTGTATTTGTTATTAGGAAAGGGAATATGGTTTCCCATATGCTTTCCCTCTTATTTCTGCTGTAACTGGGCACAGGCTCCCAGTACATTATCAGGAAACAAAACCCACCATCCCTGCTGTAAATATTGCAAGGTGAGTGTTAAAGACCAGAGGGAATTTCGGGCAGGAAACCTGTGCCTGGAAAGAGCCCCCTGCAGGATGGCTAAAACCACCTTTCTGCTCTTCAACTGCTCAAAGCCAGCTGAGATTGCACACACAGAAATATTCTGGATTATTCATTTCACTGGTGACCTAACACATAGGGTGTGCTGAACCCCAGCGGGGCAGAGAGGGGGCAAACAAAGGGGAATGCACAGCTCAAAGGAGAGCTTGAGGTGTAAGGAAGGATTTCCACAATGGAAAAAAACACCCAGCTTTTAGCACTTTCTCATCTTACAGCTGCAAATTATTTGCAGGATTTGGATGTACACCTGGCCAAACAATCCTGTTGGGCTAGCAGAGCAATACCCAAGCAAAGCCTGTCACAGAAATTCAGTATTTGTCATTTCTAAACAGCTATTCCCATATAAAATAAAATTATGGCATTACCCTTCAGCTGTGAGAGTAATAGAATCTCTCACTTCAGAAATGAGTTCTCTCACTTCAGAAATGAGTGGAATTTAGTGTAACAACTATAATTAAACCTTGATAGTTTGCTGAACATATTTTTCCCAGTTTAATGATCCTGTGTTACATGAAATCATACTTTACGCTTCAAGTAGCTACAGAGTTTTCAATGGGAATATTTAGAGGGAAAAGTGCTGCCTTTAATGATTAAGATCAAAAGCAGGTAGATTTAAAAGTTAACTGCCTCAGTAATGCCACTTTCTGGCTGCCACCAAAATCCCCATGAATGGCTCTGAAATAGCAATCTGTTTTAAGCAAAAACCAAACCTTCCTCTCCAACCTTTCTGTCTCAATTTAGCACTCTTGGCATTATTCAAATGATGTGAATTGTCTTTTTTAAGACGATGCCATGCAAGTATTCCATGTGCTGGTGAGATCAGCTCTCCTCCCTGTTCCCAAGTGCTGGAGACCTATCACCACAAGGGCTCACAACCAGGGTGCTCCTGGATGTGAGAACAGAGGAAAGCCACGAGATCCAACAGTTAGGAGACTTAGGAAAGGATGGCACATTCTGATTTTTCACTGGGCCATTATTGCCATCAGCCATTATTACTCTTGGAAGATATACTGCTCCTCTAGGGTGTGCTCAGGGAGCTTGGGAGCAGCTGGCTGGCTGTGGGCACTCACACAGAATCATAGAATAATGAAGTTGGAAGAGACCTCTAAGATCAGAGTCCAACCTATGCCCTAGGTATAGGTTCATTGAGGTTGAACACCTCAACTGCACTATAGCACCAAGTGACATGTCCAGTCTTTTTTTAAACACATCCAGGGATGGTGATTGTACCACCTCCCTGGGAAGAGCATTCCAGAACACAAGGAAAAAGGCTGGAAAAGCCATGTAGAAGGGCTTCCTGTTAGCACAAGTTTCCTTCCTAGGAAGTTACTGCAAGGACTGAAAGACTTCATCATTTTCCACAATTACCTTGGACCACTTGAATTTCTCAAGGTGCAGCTTTGAGTTTTTTGCCAGGTTCTATTCCAGAGTGATCTGAGGAGCAGCAGTACTTCAGTTTTGCTCTGAGTGTAATTTTCCCACATATGGGAAAGGTGTGGTGATACTTTTGAACCTGAAACATTTCCTTTGACTGTTAAAGAGCTTTGTTCTCAATTTTACCTGAAATCACCTAGTTTTATGAAGAAGCAGCCTACTGAAACTTCTGCAATTGTTCATTTCAAATGTGCCAGCCTCAGTTGGTGGTCTGGGTTGATTTTGTTGGACAACATACTGGCCTTTCATGTTTCTGTTCAAGAGAACTGAGTGGAAATGTAAGATGGGCATTGCCATTTAACTTTGGATCTTCAGCCGCCTCCTCTGGACAGCTCACTATGCTGTCTTCATGCTGGGAAGGATTTTCTGGCATGGAGGGATTTTAAACCTATCCTGGAGGACAACAAAGGCTTTAGCTCTCTCTGCACTGAACCTGATGGAACAGGGGGTGGCAGAAGCACTCTGATCTCTGGTGAAAGAAATGCAGTGCAAAGCAAGAACATTTACCTTGAAATTCCCTTTTTGTTCCACAGAAACATCCAATTCTAGTTATCAAAACACTGAAGCCAGCTCCCTGGATAATGGAAGGCAGCATCACAAAGAAGGGAGGAAGGTCAGAGAAGCTAAGCTCTGCCAGACAAGTATCAAGCATCTCAGAAATATTAAAAAGCAACACTTAATCCTAGTGGTTTTTAGAGCACACCCTTACTCATCAAGATTCTGCAAAATCAAAGTTTGACAATAACCAAGGAAAACAGTTCTCCAGACTTCCCTGGTTGCTGATTTTTATGGAGAGGGTGGGCAATGGGCAGACTCACACAGGGAAAAGCCCCAAACGTGGAGGCACTCTCTTAATGCCACAGGACAGATCCATCCTTGTGCCAACAGGCCCATTCTGAGCCCTGAAGGACACACCTCAGCTCAGGATGTATCACCTGCTCCAATCTCTCCTCTATGATTGAATGTGTGCAGAAAAAAAAACCTTAATTCCCCACCACAAAGCATATACAGCAGGTAGTTTTTAAGCAGTAAATTTAAGGCAGGGATTTGACACTGCTGGTCGGTGCTCAGAATTTTGAGATGAATGTACATGATGAGAACTTGAAGGAAGTTTGATTTCTGTGACAAGTTATCCAAGTGAATGATTTCCAAGGGCAGTGAAGGAACAGAAAACCACTCTGATTAAACCTTAGTAGATCCAAGTCCATAAATTAAAGAAGATAAATAAGGTAGCCTCCATTAGTCTAGTCTTTAAATAATTCATAGCAACTGAGTACCCACCTGTAACAGACTGTAGAGTTTATTTGTGATTCTTTCTTTTTTTTGCTTAAGAAAACAAGTCTGAAGCACCAAAACACAAGAAAAAGAAAGAATATACAACTCAACCAACATGTAGTTGTTGCTGTTACTTGACTTTTACCCTATATTTGTATTGTGCCAAGGAGAGAGAGAGACTTTGGGGCACGGCCTAGTCATGACCTGAGCTAACTAATGAGCAGTGTGGGTTTTATGTGGGTGACATGCAGCACAGTGACTGCCACAAGACCACAATGGCTCAACAACCATTTTTTATTAACATACTACTTTAGACCTTGATGCTGTTCCTGAAAAGCCTTGAGACAGTTTTGCCATTCAATTTCTATTTTAGGGATTAATTTTGTGATTGATCAGAGCTGACATGAGGACTCTGTCCCTGCCTTTTGAGCCTCTTCCTTGGGGGCTCTACAGTGGAATTAGAGAGACAAACCCCACCTGCCTCGTGCAGATTGGATATGGGGAAATAGAGCATCTCTTCTTTATTTCATGGAGCTGTTGTGCTGGCCAGGCTGAACTGCAGCCACAGGGAGCAGAGCCACTGAAATCAAAACAAGCATTCCTGATCATGTTGTTTCAAAAACTGGACCAATAATCCTTGATCTCCCACTGGCAGATTGCCTTTCCTGATTCTCCTGCCTGAAGAGCCTTTCTTCAAGAGATTTCTTTTGCTGGAAATGCTTAAGCTTCTCAAAAGTCAGAACTGATAAGAAATAATCTCTAAGCCCCTTTGCTGCTCTGCTCCAAGTGCCACCAGCTCCTATCCCTGCTGCATGGACCTGCATGCAGGGAGGGATCCTGCTCGGCCCTGGGCTTGTGCCAGCAGCTCCCCACAGCCCAGGAGATTGCTCCTGCTCTCAGCTTGGGCACAGGCTGGCTTTTCCCCTCCCAGCACTTGGCAGCACATTTTGTTAGTATTCCTAGAAAATCCTTCAGCATCAGCAGTGATTGATACTGGAGACCCTCAGCTCTGGCCCAAACAGGCTGTAAATCTTCTCTCTTCTGACACACAGCAGCAATCACTGCTGGCAGGGAGCCACTGCAGCCACTCCCTGCTCCTGCAGCTTCAGCAGCAGCTCCTGTGGATGCTCCCAGCCAGGCCTAATGCCTTTGATCCTCCCCAGAATGGGAGCAATTGCCTTAACTCCCCTGTGTGGCCCTGTTAAAATAAACCCTGCTTCTTATTCATGCTCCCTATTTTCCATTCATACTTTCTGCCCTGTTACACTGGCCCCTTGCTCTTCATTTGAGCTTTTTGCTGCTAGGTGCTCTAACAAGGCCAGGAATTCCTTTTTCCAACAAGAGACTGAATGATTGCCATGGATATTTTTATGTGTCTGTGCACCCACACTTGAGCAGTTGGTCAAGGTGCTCTCACTGACAGGCTGTGTCACACTCAGCGTCATCTCTCTTCTAATACTGAATCAAGAGCCACCTCCTGAGTTCTCAGGGATGTTATTCACCACTTAGTCATCAGCAAGTTGTCAATTTGCTGCAGGATCCCCCCATTCATCTCCTTCAGCTGGAACTGGCTGAACCTCTACTGGAACAGATGCACTCCTCTAGGTCCAATTAAATGCAGGTAGACTCCTGACAGTTTTCTGACTTTAGGACAGAGTTACAACACAGCCACAGAAATGGATCTGATAAAGTGGGTATTCCATTCAAGAAATAAAAAGATTTTTTTCCTGTTTCCAATAAACATACTACACAAATATTTGCAGATCATCACCTGTTTCTTGCTTCTAAGAAATGCACCTATCCTGTCAGACCTCACACAAAGGCAGCCAACTCCAGGGAAATGCTGAACAGGCTCAAGTAATAGCTCTACAATGAAAAATAGATCTGCAGCCAGAGCTGGCTGCGTTCAGCCCCAGCTGAGAGCTCCCTGTTAATTATTTATATGGCACTACGGATTAGCAGGCTGCTTCACAGGAATAAAAGCACCAGGAAATGCAGTCCCAGCCCTAGGGAAGGCAGGGCCAAAGCCCTGGCTGTGCCCAGTGCTCTGCAGCCAGCACTGGGAGTGGCACCATTTGCAGGAAGGACTGGATGAGACGTGCCTCCAGGTCTGTGAGGTTTGGCAGTTTCCCTCTGATCCAGGCCCTGCTATTCCAGCCAGGACTGGCATAGGGTATAGAGCAAGTGGTTTCAAAATCCCATTAAAGATTTTACTGACACTAACCCCTAAACTGCTTTCAAACTCTAGCCACTAAGTCAATAATGTGGATTCTTGCTAATTCCTACACTCTGGTATTATCTGCTATAAGCATGGGAAGTTGGCTAAAATCCTCACCACACAGAAATCATCATCTCAGCTTCCCTGGGCTTAAAAATTCCTCAGCAAGTTGAGTTTTAACAAGTGCAGACACAGCTGAGTTGATTGTCCCCCTTATGACAGAAATTTATGCTCCAATCTGAAAGCTGAAAATAAGGAACTTAAAATCCCAGTCTTGCAGTGACCCCATCAGTAATGTCAGGCTAGACATCACTTTTTTACTGACGGCTTTCCTGTCAGAAAATAGCAGTGGCTAGTTATTTCACACCTTCCTTACAGTCATTACTATGATTTTAAGTTCTTTGTGGTATTCCTATCAATTCCAATTCCACCAGCTTTGAAAATTGCCAAGACCACAGCAGGCTTAGTCAGATTTTTTATCCTAGCATAGATTTCAGGGAGGGAGCAAGAGCAGGACGAGACAATCAAAAAATCACATCCTGACAGCAGCTGCCTGCAGTGCAGAGAAACATTGCTGGAAGTACTCTTTGCTTTCTCTTTTTTCCTTCCAAAAAATTTCAGCTGGAAATTTAGAGTAAAAACTATTACTTTGTAGCCCTCCAACTTTGCACAGACCAGCAGCAAAGTGCTGCACAGAACAGCTTGGGAATGAACCTCAGGGCTACGTAGCTGCACAAGCACTGAGGACAGATGTTAGGGACAAAAATGAATGAATGCATTAAAAATTGTTATTAATACCATGTTCTTGGTATTAATAACAACTATGTATCATAGAAGCCTGAGAAAGCTGTCTGGAAGTGAAAAACAATTTTGGTTGGAAGGATTTTCTGGAGGTGAGCTAATCTAAGCCCCAGCTCAAAGCAGAGGTAATGTTAAAGTTACGTATGTGCAAATATTTGCACGTATTTTCTGCCCACAGTATAGATAAATAAAAAGTATTGTGTATATGGTGAGCATATCCATATTTTATACACACAGACCAGAGCAGAAACCTGCAGCAGTGCAATCACTGTCCAGCACTAGGATCTGTCCCCAAATGAATCATGACTTTGAGTAATGGCAAGTGAGCCCATTTTTGACAAGACTCTCAGTCATACCCTCAGAAGGTGATGGGACAGCGCAACCTTGGCCAGCACCCCTGGGAAGCCACGCACTGGCACATCCTCCTGTGCCAGAAGCACTTCCTCAAACCAGTCTGTGCAAGTCAAATAACTCAGGATGACAGCAAATTACAGATCCACTGCAAAGCAGGGATATCCAACTTCCCCTCCTTGCCTAGATCTCCTTCCAGACTGAGTGAAGAACTTCCTCACCTGCCCCACCCACTGAGCATCCTCACCAGCAGGCTCTGCAGTAAATTGGGATGGGGTTTCCTTGGGCAGCTCTCCCTTGTGGAATGCCCCAGAGCACCCCAACGACACAGACCCTGCCATGGACCTCCAAGACCTGGAGGTTTTGCTGCTTGCCAAAATTCACATTCACAGCATTGCCTCTGGAGGGGCACATGTATGAGCAGGAGCCCTAATGAAATGCCAGGCTGGCTGCTCCACAGTGGGGAAATGTTCAGTCCTGCAAACCTTGTGTCCCTCCTGTGCTTTTCCTGATGCTCTCAGTTTCTGGCAATGTCCCTGAGACACCTCTGAGTGTCAGGAGTTGGGTTCTGCTTTGCAGAAATAATGTTTAGAGGTGTCATAAAGATGTTCTGACAACTGCAGTTTTCAAGCTAAACAATGTCTACATCTCAGAGACTTTCAGGATTTTTCCTCCAAAACTAGACTAAGTTTTCGCCAGCTGATCTCACAGGCACTGATCCTTTCTTTCCCAAGAGCCTTTCTTGTCTCTAATGCTGTTACCTGCTGTGGGAACAGAATGAAGGGCACAACAAACAACACTGGCTAATAGAATACTAGAAAAAGGACGAGGATCTGTGCATCAATTCCCATAATGAATCCATTTTTGGTTTAACTGAAGTTTCAGGGATCACCAGTCCCTGTCTGTGCACTTGCACACACACCAACCCACAGCTGCACATACATCTGTCTCCCTACAGACAGCCCCAACATGGAGCCCCAATATTTGCCTCACTTTCCCCAATAAAAAGATGGGATTCCATCGTGCTGGCTCAATCCATGTGGCATCTGCCCCCCTCCCCCCAAACACCACTGCCCATGCAAGGAAGGGCTCGTGCTTTACCAGCTCTATTGATCCACTCAGACCTTTGGGTGGGAGGAAAGCCTCTTTAATACTTTGGCTGATTTTCGAGTTCTGTTTTGCCTTTACAATGTCTTCAGAAATCCAGTACTGCATTTTAGCATTGTTATCGCCTAACTCAGATTTGGAGTTTTGCTCCTCAGAGAGGCACCTTCTACCTCAGCCTGGCCAGCCCATGTTTGGCATCAAAACCACACCAGTCATTCATTTGCCTTCTCTAAGGATTTGATAACCTCTACACTTCCCTCAGCCACAGGTGTTTTGACCTTTAATTAAAAGGAAAATTTGTTGTCTTCCACTCAGAAGGCAGCAAATAATGAACTCATTAAAATGAGGTTACTGTTCAGGCCTTAGAGCAATAAGAGGCAAAGTCTCATTAGCAGCTAACAATCCAGAACATAGCACATAAATAAACCTAATATGGCAGAGCAAAATGCCTTGGTGCATTAAATTTGAGCAGAATCAAATGTTTACAGTCAATGATGTCTGGGGCATGAAGTCTTAATGTACTTAATGAAGGAAAGCAAATTACTTCTTATTAGGCATGAAATGTTCCTGCAGAAATCGCCCCAAAAAGTTTATTATGTAAATGAGGGATAGAGTTAGAATTAACAAGGACATAGCAGGGAAATATCAACTTCTTCCTAATAAATGCAGCAATTATGAAGAATAAAGACACAGCAACTTCAAATCTAGAAAACGTAATTATATGGATTAATGTAGAAAGCTACTGAATGCAATATAATGAAGAAACTGTATCTTGTGAGTGTCAGAGAGAAGCTTTGCTGACAAAGCAAAGAATCAATTAATAAAGTAAAATCCATGAGTTTTGAGAGATTCCAGGCAATTAAGGGCTTACCTTAAAAAAAGCCCTGTCTTTGCTTAGCCAGGCCTAGAGATGTGCCTGTTTGTCCCTGCACAGTGTGCTCCATGGCCCTTTCCTTGGAAAGTGATAATCACTAAGCATGATCTGTTCAGCCGTCCAAAAATAACCACCGGTGGTTCAACAGGGAATGCTGGTTTTACTTCCACAGGCATGCAGAGGGGACAGGGGTGGGATGGAGATCACTGAGCCCCCAGGGAAGGGGGGATGCCTGTGAAGCCAGGGACAGCAGGCAGAGGGGGAATAGCTGTGTGGCACCTGGCCTTGGAAAGGGATCAGCTTTCCAGCTGTTAAAATTCAATAGACCTTCTCCACCTTGCAGAGCCTTCAGAATCAAATCAAATAAATACCTTCTGCCTCCCATGGAGCCTGTGCAAATCCTAGGAAGGTTTCTGGCCCTGGGTGCCAGGGATAGGCAGCTTCTCCACTCTTTCATTAAAAATAGGGAAAGCAGACCCTAATCACCTAAAAAGTTGTTCCATATTAAGGGTGTGGAAGACATGAGTGGCCTTCCTCCAAACAGACAAGCAGTGACAAAATGAGTTTGCACTGCCTTAGCTGACAATATCTTCTTAGCATTAAATAGAGGGGAGGTCATGACAACAAAATTGAGCTGCCTATTATATGAATTAATATGCATATATGGAAATTGAAATGGCAAGAAAAAAGCCTTTAGGACCAAGCCAAAGCCAGTTTGAGTGACAGATTCGCCCTTTAGACAGAGGAGAATGCTTGACATGCTGCAGGTTCCAGGATTCACATCTTAATCCTTGCTCTGTGTTTTTAATGAGGCCAGGCTGGGCTGGGAGGCTCCTGCCTATCCTGCAGCTCTGTCATCTTGCTGAGATGTGAGGGGAGCAGGAGAGGAGCCCCGGTGATGAAATGATGTTTGTTCCCTGCCCCTTCTCCTACTGCACCTTAAGTGATGATAATTTCTCAAGATGTTCTTCCCTCAAAGGAAAATTCAATTGATTTTGCTCAGCCCATCAGTCTTTCTCAACATATCTAAAATGCTCTAGAGAGCTTGGAAAATTATCTTCTAAAATATAACGACTCTGATTCTACGTTTCTGACTTTAATGGTGTCAATTTAGTGGGGATTTTTACCAGCTGGGGGTTTTCCTCAATGTCTCAGCTAACAGTGGTGTTCATCTCTGAGGTTTTGCATTTTAGTGAACGTTTACTTGTTATATATTATGTAAATATAGTCCCACATGTGAGATTGTCACAGGATTGAAATAATCAACTTACAAAATGTCTGGCAAGATGGGCTGGAAACCATACAACCACCTTAATATTTACTGCTAAAGCACAAGATTTACTGACTTAAGATTGCTTTATTTCCTTCGGCAAGGAGAGGAATTTGCTTGGTGACTGTTGCAGCTGATAAACACTATCTCAATTTTACATCTTCCTTGCAACCCTAAGTATGTTTCTATTTTAAAAACTCAAGGCAGATGCACCCTGCCTGGAAGTCTGTTGTATTACACTCACCCACCTCAGCTGCTTAAACCCTACTTTTGTGGTTTATCCTGCACTGGAGATACTTCTGGTTTCTGGTCCTTGCTTAAATTAGATAAAAAAACTATTTTCCTATGAAGTTAAAGGAAATTATGACCATACAGAATGTAATTTTTTCAAATGAAGGACATTAGCTGGGCTGGGGTAGGGTGTAAACCACTGCAATCATTTTATCTTTGAACTCTGCAAGAACATGAAGGTCCAATCAATAGGAGTGTTATTAATAGATAATAGGAAAAGTTCTCAAGGGCCACATAATGGAGGCACAGAGAATGGATGAAAACAGAGTTTATAACCTATTCAGCATTGGCAAGGCCAACAGGGAGAGAAATGCACTCCCCATCTCACATGCAGCACCCCCAAATTCTAGGGGCTGGGGACCCAAAGCAGATCCGTGCGCAAGGAGCAGCTCCAGGAGCAGTGCAGAGCTAACAACCAGTTGTAAACATCAAGTAAAGCTCACACAGGTTCAATCATCTTCTCCCTTTCCCTAGGAGCTGGAAATACATCCAGAACAAAAACTGGACCAGTGGCCAAGACTATTTCTTCCATAAGCAGCACCCTTTGCTTCCTTTCATTTCCAGTGGATTTACCTTAGCTTGGAGGAGAGAATATAAATAAACATTAATTAAATTAAAAATGCATTTATGACATGGACACAGCTTCTACCACAGGCCAGACCTGAAGCTTTGCTCATTCACACTTAAGCCTGAATTTGCTATTCAGACACAGCCCAAAATGGTCCTGCAGGTAAGCAAATTCCAACACCTTCATGCCTAGATGATGAGCAGTATTCCTAATTTTATTTTGGGGTTTAAGCACATTTTATCAAGCTTCACTAATGAAGTGAGCCAGTATATTGCTGCCTCTGAGTGGCAGGGTTTGAGTCCTGCTATGGATCAGTGCCCCAGGGGAAAATGTCCTGGGCCAAGGCACAGAACCATCACCTCCTTGGACACTCAGGCACCCCCACTACCTTTTCTAGCCCATCAAACTCTCATGGAACAAATTAAGCTCTCTGTAATAGTCCTATAAAAAAAAGATGAGCCCAAAATAATATTAATTTTTCTAAATCCGTGTTAATTTCTTATTTATTTCAGGCTTTACTAGAGACTCAAAATTTACTGCGTACTCAGGTTGCAAATTTTACCTTCAACCTTGGATTTTCAGGAAAATTTTACCACACAGGTAAGAAGGAACTTCATGCAGTTAAATAGGTGACAGAATTTTAAATCTACCTTTAAACATTCCCTTTCTAAATAATCAGAGGGTCTGAGACATCATTTTCCCAATCTTTTATATTTCATCATACCTATCACACCTGAAAAACCTTACTCTGTCTCCTGAGGAAATAGAGAGATCTCTGCAACAACTTTGCCTCCTTTATAACACTAAGATTTACCACCACACATCTTTCAGGAAAACACCAAGGGCATCCTTGTGTACCTGAGCAGTTCATCCATAGTGTGTCTTTACCCCTTCGGACACTGAAATGGTGGAACATCTATTTGTTCTTCTTTAAAACAGAAAGGATTATGCTTCATCTTGGTTGGGTTTTGTTATAGTAAAAGTGCAAAGTTTTATTAGGTGTATATCTAAATGTACGAAAAAAATAATGGGGAAAAGTAGGTTTTTTTCAAGAACCACACTCTACTTCACAAGTTAATAAGGCACTAAATTGACCTAAATCTACAATCTCTTCTTCTAGTTCTTTTTGTATTTCAAATACCCACTTGTTTCCTCTCCATCCCTAACTTGGGCTTATCAAAGAGACCCACAGCTGCCTCACAAATTCCATTTTCTCCCTGCTCTGTCCCATTTTGAAGGCCTGGGTTAAGTTTCTTCACTTGCCCATGCCTGAGTGACTGCAAGTGAATCACAAACCCCAAAAACAGCCAGCAGTCACTCCCAAAATGCAGGGCACAGAGGGAGCAGCCATCAGGCCTTTCTCTTCAGTATGGAATTCTCCAGTAAACAAGGTTGTTTTCTTTTTCCTGCAGCACTCCCATCATAGGAGAGCAGCTTCCTTAGAACTCGCAGAGTGCTGCAAAGAGGGAAGCAAAGGGATTCAGTGACTCTGGGAGAAAGGTTCAAAGTACTGCTCTCCTTGTGTAGTGGCATTCTTCAAAAACCACGGCAGAAATGGAAAATAAAAGCCAAGAGCTGAAGTGCAGGCACTGAACAGGGATCTCTGGATGTTCCTGCCAAGTAAACAGTGACATCCGTGGAGCTTTCGCTTCCAATGAGTTTTGCAAAACATTAAAGGGCCTGTAAGAAGACAGGATTTCTGTGTTTACATCAGGAGACTGATTTTGGCAATTATTTCTTAGACTGAAACAAAATGAAAGCATTCAAATTGCAATGAACACAAAGGAAATGTGCTAAAAACCAAATATTGTTGGGTGGCTTGAAGGTGAGGTTACTGGAATGTCACTGTGCCTTTCCAGGCTGCAAAAGCAGGGCAGATGTGTCTGCAAATGGTGGCAGCATCATTGTGTCCTCTCTCAAATTGAAGGCTTTCTTTGTTACAGCCACAAATCCTCGCTTCTGCCTGAAGCAGATCCCCTTCACTAACACAGGAGGTTTTATTGGGTTTCAAGATTAAATCTGGTCAAAATTGAATATTGAACCCTAAGAAATATTTGGAAGCCTTTGCCATTACAGCTTCATGCTTTCCACCTAGTTGTATTTTAAAACTTGTTTCACACTTTACCAGAAATGATCAGATTTCAATTAACCAAGGCTAATAAAGGGGTACTTACAAGGAGGATAGAGGGGAAGCTTTGCTAAGATTTCATTTTTATCCATATGTTGCCTTTATGGAGTGTACTTGGTATTTAACAGTGACATTATTATCGGGACAAAATGGAAAATAACTGATACCTTTTCTTTAATACCAAACATCATCATTTGTCCAGCTTTCAAAAGACCTGGAAAACAGCATTAATATTCCTGGCACTGTTTTGTCATATTAAATCCATCTGCCAGGTTATGGGGATAAAAAGATAGTGTGGCATTAAAATAAAGTAAATAGAGAAAATGGGGAGGGGGTGGTTTTGAAGATCATTATATATTAAAAAGAAAGTCCTACTGTTTATATTTAATATTCCCATAGTTAGTAAACATAATAGGAACACAGTGAGACAAGCCAAGGACACCAGGGTTTTTGGCAGACTCTTCTGTGTTTAAAAAGCAATTATGGGCCTTTTTTGCTTTCTAGTAACTTTTTTGTTCCTTTCTTCCCTCTGCAGGGACTGAGGAGGAGGATGAGGGTGATGACCTGCTGCTGAGATCTGTGGATGAATTCTGGTGGTTTCCCCACATGTGGAGTCACATGCAGCCACACCTCTTCCACAACGAGTCCTCACTGGTGGAGCAGATGATCCTCAACAAAGAGTTTGCAATGGTGAGGAAGAGTTCCCAAGAGATTTACTGGGATGCCTTCACTACCGTGGCCATGCCTTCCCCACTGGTTTCATGCTTGTCTATACAATACCTATAATTTACTCAGGCATGCAAACAGAGGCATGAGTGAGGTTAGAAACTCATCCCAAACCCAGCCTGTTTGTGACTAAAACTGAATTTTGTCTTGGCCTTTCCCACTGACACAGGCTCTCTGCAGAGGGAGCAGCCCTGCCCCAGAATCCTGGCAGGACCATGGGGATCAGAATCAGTGCAAACACAGCAGACAGCAGCTGGCCTAAACAGCTTTAGGCAGCACTTTGTACACAGGTTATCAGCTTGGCAAACTCTGCTGCAAAATACTCAGTAAGGCAGGGAGGAAGCTACAGTGAACTCTAAACCTGGTGTGTGGTCTGGGACAAATCTTGATGCTGACAAGTGAAGCTTCTGGGTTTCACTGTGTCTTTTTAAATGACCTGCTTGGAAAATGCAGGTCATTGAATACAGCTAACCTCTTGCTGATATTGACAGATAATTGTGCTTCCCTTTTCCTCATTTGTGCTCTGAACTTCCATGAGCCACCCTCCCCCTTGCCCAGACCTCACAGTACTTGTACTATTTACAGCCTTTTCAGGATAATTCTGCTGGCTTATTGCACATGGCAAAGAGAACCTGAAATCCATAAATGCTGGCTTTGGAAAGACACTGTGTGGTCTTTGGTGAGGCACAGAAATGCCAAGCAACCAGAGCTGCTCCCAGGAGCTGAGGGACACAGTGGGGCTTTCTCAGCTGCTTTGGGAACAGCAGTTCCCCAACCCTTCCCAGCTTCCAAAGGCCAAGCCCCTGCCTCCCAACCCTCACATGAGCCAAGGCACATCAGGAAAAAGGCAGAGGCAAATGCCTGAACAAGCAGTTGGAAGCAATTTATTCCCTTGTTTATGGAAATACTTTCCAACCAACCTTTAAAGAAAATTAATTAAAAATGGCTTAACTGTTTACTTGTTATGCCAGACTTGCCTCCCTTCCCATCTCCTGCTTGGCAGGATGGCTTCCTTTGCTTTCTACACTCCTGCTTCCCTGTCAGCCTTCCTGGCACAGCCTGTTCATGCCTTTGGTGTAGCCTGGCCCAGAGACACAAACAGAGCTGAGACTTGAAATGCAAGAGTAATTTTTTAAATAATCCATATCTCAAAAATACACAACCCCTTCATCTTTAAACCTCTGGGGAAATTCTAGTATTTTCAGGAAGCATGGAGTCACCCAGGTCGAGCCACCTTTGGGAGTAAAATCTATAGCATGGCCTGAAAACAGAGCTGGTAATGGAATCTGTTTCTAACTTCCACTCCAGAAAGATAAAGCCTGTGTCCTGAAGGGTAGAGACTCCTTAGGGTGCCTATAAATAAGGAGCTGATGTCAGTGAAAAGCTGCTGTTATTACACTTTTATTTCCTGCTAACATTTCAACAGGGGTTGTATCAACCCCTTGACCTTGAATCTATATGAGCTGTACCATTTACTTATGAGAACATTTCTTTTCAAAAGGCTTCCTCTGAAATTCTCCCTTGTGGGAGAAATTCATCTTCCCTCTATGACAGCCTCCCTGATAGCTATCAGAGAGGTCCCAGCCATGACTTCAGAGTGGTTTCATTCCTCCCTGGCTGTCTCATCCTCAGCATCATGTCTTACTTAAGAAACAAATTCCCTGTTCTGCAGCTGCACTTCTCTAAGCCCTTCAAGTTAAAGCAAACCTCTTCCCATTATTCTCTGATGTCCAAGGTGGATCCAAATTTAAAATAGATGTCTGGAACAATACATGGAAAATTTGCTTGATGTTACATGTGTTTTGTCTGTTGTCCACTATATTATACTCAGGAGAACACAGCTTGATGCTGGTGCCATTTTCTCCTGCATTTCTCATTTATTGACCATATCTCCCTACCTCCTGTTTTGGCTGCACATACAGGTGACACTTTGTGTCAGCTTCTGCAAGAAAAGCTGCAGTAATTATTTGGAAGTGCGATCACATTAATTCTTCACCTAAGGTGCTATTACTTTGTTCACTTTTTTTAAACATGGCTAAGGAGGTAACAAGGTTTTCTGGAAGGGAGAGCACACCATTATATCCAAGAACAATACTCAAGGTTGCTGAAGATGCCAAATAACACCCAAAAGTTCTGTTTATTATGACCTTTTGTCTCCTCTGGCTGGTAGATAAAAGCCTTGGCTCTGTTTCACATGGCTTTATCCACACCTCCTAACAAAGCTCTGTAAAATGGAGCTTACAATTGCAGCCTGCCTCAAATAGCTCTGTCAGCACACAGATAGAAATCAGGTACCTAAACAGCTTTTTTACACACAGAACTAATTGCTAATTAGGTATCTAATTGCCTTGATCTTAGTGCAGATATGGACACCTCTGTGCATCTGCCTTCAAGGATTCCCTTCCACGCACATTGCATGTGAACCAGGAGGCTGCCTTCACCCAGAGCCCTCCAAATTGTTCCATGCATCCCTGAGATATTTATCATTTCCACTGCCTCCGTGGTGAGAGGAAGAAACTTGCTCACATCCTGCAATAAATGTCATTGTCCCATTGCTCTGGATCTGGTAGGCAGCAGGGGAAATTTGCCTGGCAAAATCCTTATCCAAGTGTACCTGAGTGATGGCCCCACAGCTGCACCATGCATAGCCCCATTCCCAAAGTCCTCACAGCCAAATCTCTCATCAAGCATGAGATCCTCAGCCCCAGAGGAGCAAGAGGCAGAGGTTTTAACTGTGCTAAAGTTACAGGCTACCCAAAGCTTTGCTATCCCAATGTCATCCTATTTATGCAAATATGGATGGTGTGTTCCAGAGCCTACCTAAGGAAGTGGGAAATTAAAATTATTTTGATTATCAGTTGGATTTGAGTCGATCATGTTTTGTGGTTTTGGGTTTTTCTCTATCAGAGAATCCCAAAATCCATTAAAAACATTAATGAACAAAATCTCAGATTAAATTTTACAAACTGATAATTCCTCAAGTACTATTCTCCTTGTTTATAGGCATTGCAATGGATACACAGAGAGGCAAAAAAATTACTCAAGGGGAGATCTCTGATAGCATATATTCCAGAAATAAAACAAACCAAGCTTTCCCTGCCATCAATAACAAGATATTCCTCCTCACCCTTTGTACATCCTTATCTGACAAAAACAAGTAGAATGTATCTAATCCAAAGCCTGTAGCTCTTTATTCCATCCCTGGTTTGTTTGCTCAGTGATTATCTTCTGTGCTCATTTGTGAGTACAAAGCCCAAAGCACAGCAGAGACAGGGCAAAAACTGTCACTGGCTCCACGAGGCAGCTGGGAGCTGACAGGAAGGAGAAACAAAGATGTAGAACTAAACAAATCAATTGAGGACCTGTCTAGCAGCACTCCTTGGCTCCCACCTCCTGCTTACAGCCAACTGCAGATGCACATTAGCACTTCCTCTGCCTGCACCTCTTGAGCTGCTCAAACCACAAGTACAGCAGGAGCTTTTAATACACCAATTAAATCCCAACAATGGGAGAGCTCAGTGACCAAACAGTCAAGGCTAAAGCATCTACATGTGATGAAAAGAGCCTCATTTGGCCCATTATTAATATCTGTACTTCATGTGGGGAAGGAGAGCTGCCCACTGCCTCTAAAAATGGGCTGTGAATAGAGGATAAAATCATCCTGTGCAGCAGGATCAGATTTATTCTGCCTCACCTTATTTTGTTCTGAAATACTCATTTGCTGCATCACCTGCTATCAGACAAAGCCAAAAGGTTGTGCAAACTTAGCTGAGGTTGAATTTAGCTTTTGCATCTAATAAAAGCCTTCACACCTGCACCTTGACTGACTGTGTGCAAAGACCTACAGTAGACATAAAATTTATTAAATTAAAAGTTAGCATTCTTATTTCCTCTAACAATGGCAAATCATACCTACATTCCAAACTAAACCAACAAGCACAAATTTTGAAAACAAAAAACCCAATGTACATTTTCAAGGCAAAAATCAGGCAATTGCTCCTTAGAATACACAAGAAAAATACTCAGTATTTCTCATATCTTGACACACCAGTATACGCCTCCTTTAACACATGAGTTTTCACTCCCAAAATAAGTTTAATAACAAAAAATCAGAAAATCATTAAAAGGGGACACACAGTATTTAATCTTCCCAGGTAAACTGCAAATAGAACTGCCCAAAGAAAACAGAATTATTTGATAGTTGTTTCTTCTTAACTCCATATTGGCTATCGGATGTATTTGTGTGATGAGCTATGCAGTGAGCAGGTTTTATTCAGAGACTAACTTGTGTTTTATGTTGAGAACTCCTGAAAAACTGTCTGATTTGATTTGTGAATGGCAGATCACCATTTCAGCATTCTGTTGCCATGGCAATTCCAGCATCAAACAGCCAGGAGATAAACAGGATCTTACACATATTCATCCAGATCCCTACTTTGGGATAAGTCATCCGGAGCAGTGTTCATTGTCAACCCCAGGACACATTTGCCTTACATCTCTGTTTCTGTGTACTCCCTACCCCACATTTTGTGAAGGTTTGTCCATGAAAGCTGAGACAGGATATTCAGGTTAACAGTTTCACAGTCTGAGCATCACAGACCTCCCAGGCATGGCAATAAATGGCCAGATTCAAAGAAATCTTTTGATACAGCTTTTTCCTTTTTACATGTCCATGGCAAAAAAAAAAAATTAAATAGAGAACAGGGTGATTTACCATCTGTCATTATAGAGCTATCCCTCATTCCACCCTTTAACTGACTCATGCCTCTCAAGTAGGTAACAGCATTAACAAACTGAAATTACTTTATGTCCTCAGTAAATGACAAAATAGAGAGTTTGGGTTTCTCTTTTACAGGATTGGTCTGTAACCGGAGGTCTTTACTATAAGGAGTGGATCATTTAAAGTGGTTGCATTATGTAATGTAGGAATTAGCGTTCCCTACAGATTTAACCTCATTTTTGCCAATGAATCAAAACCCTTTCTTTGTTAAGTACTTGAGGATGCCCAGCAGAACCTGCTGTTCCTGGAATTAAAGTAATCAATGGATAATGTGGGCAAAAGGAAGGACAAAAACCCCCCCATAAAATAATAATTTCATATCTTAGCCATTTCTCTCTGCAGATCAGTTTTAAAGGAGTAGAAAAGGGATGACGTATCTGGTAGTACTGGGAGCAAGATGAATTTGTGTCTTTGGAGGAAATTTGCAAGATAACCTATAGATTATATGATGAACACGCATATATTTCCATAGAGGAATTGAGCTAAATATAGATATTGATAAAATGTAAAAGTAGTCCAAGCTATTTTTTGCTATACTCTAACACCATGGAAAAAATCAGGAGATTCAGAAGATATGAGGAATATTTACTTATAAAACTAGGAAGGAATCTTTCTCCTATGCCAGAACTAGGAAACAAAACCCCATATATGTCACTGCAACATTTTTTTTCATCTGTTTACTAGCTTAGTAAATAAGCAGCAGTGGTTCACTAGATTACCTTTAAAAAGAACCAGGCAAAATATGTGCAATATGTAATGGATCAGGAGGCAAATCTATTCCATGCAACAGCAATGGAACATAATCCAGAAGGATTACTTCTTCCTCACTGCAGTCACCCAACTGTAATTCCAGTTCCTTCCAGCTCGTGCTACAGTAGGTACAACTCTGTCTAGGGACAGCAGCTTCTCCAGGGCCACAGTGTGCAGGAACACAGCTTTGAATGATGACGTGGGAGGGTGTTCTGTGTGTCCCTAACGTGTCCATCCCTGTGGTGCCCTACCCTGCAGGAGCACAGCATCCCCACGGGCATGGGCTACGCGGTGGCCCCGCACCACTCGGGGGTGTACCCGGTGCACGCGCAGCTCTACGAGGCCTGGAAGAAGGTGTGGCACATCCGTGTGACCAGCACAGAGGAGTACCCACACCTGAAACCTGCACGGTACAGACGGGGCTTCATCCACAATGGCATCATGGTACACTGCATTTCCATGTTCATAGCAATACTACTGCAGGGACTCCAGAGGGGGCTGCTCTTACTGGAGGCCTCGCCTCTGCCAGCATCCTTAACATTCCTTAAAATTCCCCAGGATCCAGCAGCTGTAAGGATGCCCAAAGAGTGCATTTGTTAGGCAGTTTAAAAGAGGGGGACAAAAGTCACACAGACTCAGGCAACTGTAGAAGTATTCCTCAGAAACTAAATGTGCTCATGGCCCCATCACTACCAGCCGAGTTGTGGCTGCACTCTGTGAAATCATTAAATGGCCTAAGACCTCTGTTCCCAGCTCTGCTTCATCTTTATGCATGAAAGGATTAGAAACCCATCACCTGGGAAGGTGAACAGGTGTAAGTAATCTCCTCCAGCACTTCTGCAAAGCTGAAGTTTCAGCTCTGCTCCTGAAATTCCCAGAGGCAGGACTGGGACACCTGCCTGACTCTTACACCCCTCACCCAGGGGGGAGAAGTCTCCTCCCATGCACTTAAAAGTGCACAGAAGACAGGAAAACTTAGCAAGCCCTTTGGCCTGTCCTACCAAGCTGGGTGTTCTAAAGTGAACTGACAAATATTCCAAGGGATGGTTTCAAGTCCCAAAAGCTGCTCTGAATATTGCCTGTGCATACCAAGTGCAATTTGTGATCCCCTAAACAAGGCAGAGGGAGTGGCTCAAAAGCAAATTCCTGCAGAGTCCAATTACTGCTGGAACAGACTCAAGATCAGCAGTATTTTTACACATGTACCCAAATGCTCTACAAATGCAGGTTTTGGTTGTTGTTTTAACTGAGTAAAACTATATAAAATATTGAATAAAGGGAAATCAAAGTCCTTCCCCAGGTTGATTATGGCACTGCAATACCTGAATAAGCTGCTGTTCCTCTGTTCCCAGGTGCTCCCTCGACAGACCTGTGGCCTTTTCACTCACACTATTTTTTACAAGGAATATCCTGGTGGTCCTCAGGAGCTGGACAAAAGTATCCGAGGAGGGGAACTGTTCCTCACCATTCTCCTGAACCCCGTAGGTACCTTCTGTGCTGTTTTTGGATGTGCTGGCTGGCAGGAAGGAGGGAGGGGGAAAGGGAAGGAGATCAGGTTGGGAAATCAAAGCCAGGACCACTTGCTCAGATGTAACAAGCAGTTTAAGAACAAAGGAGAAAAGTGTCTTCTGCCAATTTCCAGCTACAACTGTACCTGCAACAATTTCCTGGGAAATGCATTAATTCTAGCTCCTTATTGTTTCCCAGCCTGAAGCCAGGTCCCCCGGAGAGACATGTGTGAAGCTGAAACTAACCTGTGAGGGTAGAAAAAACTGATCTTGTTCATTTTTTTTCTTTTTTTCATGAACTTAGCTCCTCAGGCGCTCCTCATATAGCTCGATGGAAACCCCAGGGCTCAGGCCTGATACCATTCCTCCATCACCATCTCCTAAAAACAGGTTTTGAGCTGCTAAAAAAAATGCCTGGTACCATTTAAGACAGGGGCCTAGAGGTGCAAGGAGCAAGCAAAAGAGCCAACCCCCCCTATGTATTGATTATTTTTTCTTGACATTGTCCTCCCTCCTTCCCATTGCACCCAAACAAGCTGCACCAGGCACAAGATGAATGTCCCTGTCTTTCCAGGTGGCCTCATTTTCAGTGAGTTTAAACTCCAGTACTCATTGACTCCTCTGCAGAGCTAAAGCAACTTCAGGTAGAGCTGACTCAAATCCAGGTCACTTTTATTTAGACACCTAAAAATAGATTTTTGGTGCTATACAGTTAGATGCTGGTGAGTGAACGTTTGGCTGGGTAAGTGAGTTGGTGTCCGAGTGGGATTCAGTGGTCTTAGAGAAATGGAACTTTTCTATCAGGAATTTTTCTATACCATACACATGACACCTCACTTGAGAATAAAACAGATCCTTCTTCTTTATCCTGCCTCCCCACTACCTGCAGTTCTCTCAGGCTGGCTTTTCTTCCCATGCTTTCCTGAACTGTAGCTTGGAATTCACACTGAGCTTTATCATACTTGGATGAATACCTGTGCATTTCTCACTGAGGTGAAGATTTCCTCAGATTTGGGCAGGGCAGCAGCCTGCAGCAGAGCATGTACAACTCCTAACCCCACAAGCAATGCTTAGAACAGCCCAAATTCCTCAGCCAATCTGTGTCCCAATAACTTGAGAGCGCCCTAGATATTGGTGGTGGTATTTGAAAAAACTGCCATGATCAACTTTTGATTAAACAGTTTTTCAAAAGATATATACAAACTCCATCCCTTCCTCAGATCATGGTTAGCAATTTCAGCAAATATATTACAAATACCTATTAAGCTCAAATACCAAAAATGTTTGTGCTTCCATGAAGCAATATCACACAGATGATTAAATTAGAAAGTGCCCAAGGGACACAGCATTGACATAAAGTTTGCAGAGAGATTGTCAAGGGGATCTTCTGATGGAATTTTTTTAAAATGGCTTCTGCTAAATACTCTGTGGCTCAGAGAGATATTTTCACTGTATAATTTATGAATCCTAAAGATGAGTCATGTCTGGCAGAGATGATTTAGTAGTAGGCAGAGGAGGGATAAATTCCACCAAGACAGACAGAAATCAAACCAACTTCCTTGGAGTTTTAATGAGGGTTACAAGAATCCCAGGCAGACCTTTCCAGAATCCAGCTAAGGCAGCAGGCTGCTCAAGTCTGCAGTCTGGGGTACTTACTCTTTGCATAAACACTTCAAAGCAAAGCTCATTGAAGTTAGTGGGGAAGGCTCAGCAAACAGACTGGCCTTGAAATAAACCCAAATAGCCAAACTCTTTCAAAGGTATCAATCCAGCTCCCCTCTGAAGGGTTTCCTTCATGTGGAGGCTAAGAGCAATAACAAGGAGCTTCAGATGTATGTACAAATAAGAAATGCAAATACAGTTTGGGGCAGAAAATTAAATATTATCTTCTTGGACTTTTGCTTTACTATTTGATACAAGTAAGAAAAATTTCAGTTTAAAGTTTCTTACCTCCCTTGCCAGACCAAAGCTGACTGTTCAACCAGAGTTAAGTTATAATCATCTTTGATGTTATTTACTATGTGGTTTGACAAACATCAAAACCCAGTTAGTCACTAAATCTTAATTAGGACAGACCTCCCAAAAGCTGTAGCATCAGCACTTGCACAGTAGCAGTGAAAAGAGAGCAGCAAAACCACCACACTCACTAGAAATAAGGGAAGAGGGAAAAATTACATCTAAAGCTACAACCAACCAAAATGTAAAAAAGCTTTATAGAACTGGTTTTGTGCCCAATCTTATTTTGATAGCAAAATAAAACTTGTCCCAACACTATGATTCTTGTAACAGCATAAGTATTTCTATTAAGTATAGGTAGATCTTAAGCCAAGAAAACACATTAATACTCCAAAAAGTACATTGCTGCTCATGATGTATCTTCAAAGACAGGAGTGCAATATCAAAGAGCATCTTAAAAAAAAAATCACCATGTCCTTAATGGGAAAGTAACACTACCCAGCTATGTAAATATGCTAGAAAATTCTCTGGTTCTGATCAGCATTATGAAAAAAATATTTAGGTTTTCTGCAGGTGTGCAGCATCCCACAGCTCCAGCAGCAGAGGCAAAGTCAGCTTGAAACTTGCAAAAATTTATTTTCTGTTTAAAACCACGTTGAACAGCATCATGTGATTTTTTTCTCTGCCTAAACTTCTCAATTCTTTACAACTTTTTGCAGTGCTTTGAGATATCTTTTTAACATTTGCTTCATTGGGTTATATAAGATGAAAAAAGAAAGCTTATGGCATTTCAAAGGAGTTCAACATTTCAGTTATTTTCAGTCTTTTAAAAATTCTACCGCTGGTTATTTGCTTAGCTAATTATGCTTTAGAATAACTTTTTCTTCTCACAGAATATGTTCTTACAATCTCCCTCCCTCACTGTTTTTTTCACCAGTGCTGTGCCACATTGGTTTTCTTTTAAACCTCTTCCCATCAATTCTCCAGGCACTTCTGGTTTTGCCACACTCCATAGAGAAACGAGCAGTAGAACCAGCCTGCTTTAAGGTGCCTGCTTTTTTTTTTTTTGGAAAGGGAATTTGGTGTGGAAGCTGTGCTATTTTCCCAGGCTCCCATCATCTGCTATCATGACCAAACACAGAACAGGAGGTGGAGAGAGCAAATGGGATGAACAGAGCAAATCCCTCTCTGCTTCCAAATGTAACCTGTGAAAACTCAGAATTAAAGGCAACCCATTTGTAACAAAGTCCCCAAAACGTTAAAGCTTTCAACAGCAGAAAAAAAAAAAAAAAAAAAAAAAAAAAAAAAAAAAAAAAAAAAAAAAACCAACAACCAGGTTTCTCATAGGCAAAGTTAGAGAGCTCCATTGGTGCTGAAGTTTTCAGGGAGATTTTCCACATCCAAATGTCAGACTCAAAACCGAGTGGGTTCTCTGACCCTGCCCTTCATTCAGTCTCCCGGGAAGAGCCTGACATGTTTAATGCTTTTACAAACTGTTCTATTTATCACCTCTTGAGTATCCACAAGGTCTCCCACTATCTGTTTGATGGCTCCTTTCCTTTCCTCCCCTGCTCCACAGGCCATAAACAACAGCCATAAACATTTAACAGCCAAGATAAGCTAATAAATACAGCCCTAAATATTATTGCCTCCACGAACAACAGCGAGAGAGTCATTTCTCCTAAAAAACACCTCCTTAAACCGGAGAGCTTTTTATTAAGCCAGCAAGTGACAGCACAAAAGGCACCTCAGTCGGGCACTACAGCAAAAATGAGTGTATGGGGCTTTGAGGAGAAGCAGCAACACCCACGGGCTTGGTTGAGCAGTCAGTGAATTGGATTTATTTGCCAATGGGATACACGTTTTCCCATTACCCATTCATCTTGAAAAGCTTTTGGATAACCCAGGATCCTGGCACCCCTTTCCTGCAGCACCCTTTTATCTCTCCCTGTTACACAGGAATTCATCAGGACTGACTCTTCCTTTCCCCTTCCTCTCACAGGGTGTTTTCACTCCATCTCCCACTGACCCCTTTCCATAGTTCCGCCATCAAAATGGGCACAAGTAATTTTCTCCCTATTTTTATATGCATAACCCTCCCTATTCTAGGTTTACACCTGCCTCACCACACAGGATGTAGAGTCGGGCACACCCTGCCCAGGATTTGGCCCATAAAGCCACCAAAGTATCACATATTTGCAGCTGACAGATCAGGTTAAAAATGGAAAAGCAGCAGAAAAAGGGTGAAGTTAAACACTTCAGGCTTCTCTTCCCACTTCAATCAAACACCCCTAAGAAGCTTTAAGCAGAGGTGAAACGTGGCAGATGAATTTCAGAAAGATTAGCTTTTCTTCACAGGAATTTGGTTGTCGAGAGCGAAATCAGACCTGTGATTGAAAGGTAACTTTGAACTCCCCTCAGCAGAAGCTACAGGCAGCCCATAATAATGTTCATTATTATTCCAACTCCCTGGGAAGTGGCATGGGACACTTTTAATTCTGAGGGCCACTTAAAGGCATTTCCATTTTTAAACTCTCCCCATGACTAAAGGGCTTTTGCTCATTCCCAGCCTGTTGGATCTGCATTCTCCACATCCTGCATGTGCCACACTTGGAAGACTTTATTCTTGTTCCCTGCTCCCTCTCATCGCAGAGACAGGAGAATCACACGTTATTGCTTTGGCATATTAAAAGCAAATACAGAGAGGGGTTAATTTATACCTTCCACAAGAGATTTGGGAATGTTATTATGGAACATCTTGAGTGCTGGTAATGTTTTTCTTTTTATTTGCTTTGTTTCTCTGAGCATAGTTATAGAAAGAATAAAAAATAACCTTGGGCATTGTAGGAAATGTGCTGCAATCCAAAAGTAATTCACAGTGCGGTTCTGCTGAGGGCTCTGTGAGCTGAACATCTCAGCACATTTTGGGGACAGAAAAAATCAGGCAGGCAACCTCCCAATAAAAAATGTCAATATTTGTGGAGCTGCAGTTATCAGGGTGCAGCCCACAGGGACACACGTGTTCCTCTCCAACCTGACAAGAGGGAAAGGCTCATTCCACCAAATTGAAAGGGAGTTTTGTTAACAAGTTACATCAGAATTTATCTTAATGTTCATAAACACACAAATCAACCCTGACCTTCCTCATGGTCCTGAATATTTTTCCCCCCCGTGGTAAATCATTATTTTTCCCCCTTCATCCCACATGGCTGCACAGAGCTACTACAGGGAAATATTATCCCATGGAAACTCAAGCCTTCAGCAGCACATTTAGAAACTAATTAGCTTGAAACCCAGAGGATCAGGGAAACATTTCAAGGATAGCACATCTCTTTTCCTTCTTTCATGACATTTTCCTGCTTTGTGAAAGCTGCTGCTCCACTCCACACATTTTGATATTTCACCAGAATTCCTTCCCAGCAAGTTGGGTGATGGCAGAAATAGCAGCCAACGACTGCATGTCAACAAGGGGGTACTGGGGAAAGAGGGAAAGAATCTGATACCTACATGCACACAACATGCAATTATTTATTCAAGTGAGAGGAGCAAGTCTTCCAGGTGAAAACAAGCTGACTCAGAACTCTCTGATTATTGAAAATGAATCCTTAATAGAAGTAAATGGCCAAGAACTAAATTTCCTCACTGTGCTTGCCATTCAAATTAATTGGAAAGTGGCTGATTTGAGAATATTATATCCTCTAGTGAACTGAAAATGCTGCCTTTTTTTTCTCTGAAACCAAGAGTGGAGAATTAAATTAACTCTGAGGTTTGTTTGCTCAGAGTAGGCCACCAAGCTGGATTAATTAATCATCATTTATGAACACTCTATCACCCAGAGCAGTCAGAAAACTGCTAAGATAGCAACATGACAGTGGAACTGCTATAAAAACAAATGATAAATTTCCTGCATCTCCAGCCTATAGTAACTTACCAGGCATTTCTTTGCAGTTCAAAAGAAAATATCCTGGTGAAAACTCTTTCTTAGTTTTTATAGGAGTGCTCAGAATAAACAGAATGATTTACACTTGTTCTGTAACTTGGGGTCCATAGGGAATGCCAGGGAATGTTTGCTTCCTCCGCCTGGAGATTACAGAGTGTCATGTCAGGGATAAGAGACATCATTCCTCCCATCATTCCAAGCCCAGTTAGAATCAGATTTTCATTTACCACATGTCTAAAGAGAAATGGCAGACAAACTGTCATTTATAGGCACTTATCCAAAGTCATCATCCTTTGGGCTTCTTTTTGCCTGCATGTCCCTTGTCCTCCACAGCTCTGCCTCATGTTCAGCTTGACCTAAACCAACAGTATCCAAAACCCCTGCAATCTGCTTTATTTCCTTAATTTGAACTTGGGTTTGTCCTTAAGTCTGAACTGAGTAGATTTATTTCCTTTTTTAAGAGAGAGTTTATAGTCTGAGGAAGTCTTTTCAATGAGAAAACACAGATGGCAAGAAAACAAATTCCTGTACCATGAATTTCACTAGAAAATGGAAATAACAAGAGAATTGAATTGCTGTAGACTTCTGCAAAGTCTTCCTGGGGCCCACAGATGTGACTGGCAGCAGCTTTGGCCACAATTAGCTGTGCTGCTGATCACTTGCACAAGTGTGACAAATGAACAGCCATAAAACTTCCATTCAGATCTTACACTCTCACCCAGCTACACACCAATTGCACAAATTCATCAGAAGCAGTAGTTACTTTTTTCACAGCCTCTCAAAGCATGTGCTGAGAGGGGAAAAAAACTAAAACCCCTCTTTTTTCTACTTCCAGGCTTTGAAAAAAACCAATATATATAACTAATGGATTAGAACCTCCCAACCAGTTTTCTTCATCTGGGACCCCACACATCATGAGGTGTCACAAATGTATATGATCGGGGGAGCGGTGGCTGTGTTGGAATGTGCTCATGATTTAGCCTTTACTTTAGAAGCAAAACTTGGAGAGATAACAGGAAAAAAAAAAAAAATATCAAACCTAGCAACTGTATTCTCAGAAGGAAAGGAACAAGGCACAAGATTGTTCTGTCAATACTGAGGAATCCATTTAATCCTGCCAACTAAACAATGGAAAAGCAGAAAGCGTTCCTGGGTAAATGAGAACCAATTTTGCTCTTCCAATAGGGAATTTTAAAAGAGCATAGAGGCTCTGCAGCATTTGTACAGCTGTCCCAAGGCCACTTCCCACCACTGCTGGACAGCAGCTTCCAACTCCCATCCTGGGAGCACTCAAGGTGGAGAGCAGACACAGTAATGAATATGGGCACAGGAAATAAAATGCCATTCTGTGCTTCTGTTTCCCCTTCAATCAAAGACAAAAATATTTCTGTCCAAACACTGACTTTGTTGCTTTCTTTAGAGATATTATATTTGGAAAACATTTGATTATCCTGTCAAGAGTATTAAATTATAAACAGATGTGCAGAGTGGAAAGAGAGCAAAACTTAAAAAAAAAAAAAAAAAAAGTGCAATTTTCAGGCATATAAATGATTTTGCTTCAGCAGCAGAAGGGTCATGAATATGAATAGTGCTGAATTCTAGAGAAGCCATTTGTCATTATTAAAATTAGTGCTTTGTCAACACAAAATTCTCCCTCCCAGCCTCCCCCTAGCTGCAGAAGAATCCACACATTAATTCCTCCCTTCTGGCAAACCTTATTTAAAAAAGCTAAAGACACTAAACATCCATTTCCTCCCAGAACAGTGGAATTCCCACATGACACCCAACTCTGGCTCCTGGGCTTTCCAGCAATGGGCCAAGCAGCAGGAGGAAAGGACCTAAAGGGGAACATTGATCCTATTTAATTGTGGAGTGGCTGAGAAGATGAGGTGGAACACATTTATACCTAAGTTTCCTAATGGATTTTTTCATTGCAAGTGCTTGATCGATGGGTAGGGAGAGTTTCAGATAGCAACAGAAAGGAATCAGCCAATCTTTTATTCCCAACACAGAATTGCCATCCTTGAGATTGTGATGCACTCCAGCTGTGCCCTCCAGAGGCAGGTGGCTAATCTTTGTCCAAAACCAAGTGCTTTTAGGTAAAGCTGTGCTAAGTCTGGCAGTTACAGAAGAAAAAAAGCGCTTTATTCTGAATTAATAGGGCAGTGCATCCAGAGCAAGCACACAAACTCTGAGTAGAGAATACAGTTTCAAGCCACTGGTTTCTATTCAAATAGTTTTTTTCTAAAGCCCTTTGTTTCTCTCTACTAACTACTGTAGGTTTCATTTTCTATAACACAAGCCTGCATATACAAACATTCCATATAGAGAAAACAAAATTCCATATAGAGAAAACACTGTATATCTAAATTCTAGATGTAAGTGATGTGAAATAGCCCTAGAGACAAAAAGCACACAGTGAGAGGGTGCGATGGTCCTGCCATTAGTTTGCAAACAATCTGCGATCATCCATGCTCTAAAGTGAGCAGTTAAAACCCATCACCTTTCATCCCCAGTGATTTGGAGGTAGACAGCAAAGAATTAAATCCCATTTTACTCCATGAATAATGCATCATATCTGGGCCTTTTTCACTTCCAAAAAGACCACTGGAGCAAAAGAAGTCAAAAGAGTGTCCAAGATCTTTTGACTCCATGAAGAGCGATTAACTGGATCTTTTAAATTGGTTTGCAGCAAAATGAAACTCCTAGAATAAGCTAATACTCTTCTCCTACAAGTACATTTTAACATTGAAAACAATCTCATCCATTTTCAAGTGTAAACAAAGCACAAGGAGCACACAGATTTACTTGCATACTTCATTTGGTGCAATAACATTAAATGTCATTTAGCACTCATCAAACAAATGCTCCAGAAACAAGGTGATATTCTCCAGCAACATTCCCTACAAATGGTTTCCTTGTCAGCACTTTAAAACAGTTTACAGGAAGAACTTTGCACATTTGCGGGAGTTGAACTAGCAAGGATCTGTTTGCATTGGCTGGGGTTTATTTTGTGAGAAGAGGATGATTTATTACCTTCCTTATGGTTTCTGGGGTAGTACTTAGGGACATGCAGCAAGTTCAGGGCAATTTTAAGTCACTCTGTTTATGTCAAACACTTGGGGTCATAAAAGGAAACAAGAACTGGAATCCACCAAATCAATCCACAGAAAAAAACAATTTGTACAGCTTCCAATCTCTGCTTAGCCCGGGCCCAGAGCAGAATAAAAGGGAAGAATAAATTACCTTTTGTGGCATAAAGTGTGCAGAATGCCATCCCACTGCAGAGGAGCCATGAGGGACACTTTCTCCTAAGCTCCATCTGTCTCCCCCTTGGAGGAGCACTAAAAGCTCCTTGTTAATAATTTAACGAACTGATGGACACATTCCCAAGCATGGGGGGCTGGCGCTTAAAGAAGCGCCACCTTGGCACAGCAAGAGGGTGAGAGTGGGAAGCTGGTGGCTTCTCATCCCCTGATGGACTAGGGACAAGCCTGGGACAGCAGAGCAGGAACCTGCAGGAGGGAAAGCTTTTCTGCAGGTGGATCACTGCTAAAAACCCTCCTGAGACACACACAGAGGTATTTCAGAGCCTGTCTCAAGCATATCTGACCCACAGCCCAGGCTCCAAAGGAGTGCTGCATAAACACTGTCCCTCAGGCCTGGGTTGGGCAAGGCATCGCTCAAAACACACCCAGAAACCCTCCAGCACATCAATTCCATTCATTTTGAATTTACAAACTCAAAATGCACTGACCTAAACATGACTCCTGTAGCAGCTTCCAAAAGAAGAAAGCACAGCCACTGTCCTGCACATGACTTTATAAACTTCTCCCGTTCCTAATCATCTCAGACGAGGCTCACCTGGACACAATTATCTCTGTGCAGAGCAAACCATTTACTGGGAACCAGGTGTCCCCACTGTCGCCAGGTGTCCCCACTGCTGACAGCTCATTTCTTCAGAATGAGGTTGCTTCAGTCCCCCAAATCTGCCTGCAGCTGTGATCCCATTTCACTGTCAGTCCATCCCAGCTCAGGCCACTGCACTCACTAAAACAGCCAAGTGACAACATTCAGTTTAGTGCCATCTTCATGAAAGTAAAAAATTACAATCTACAGGTAAAACAGCCACAAAACTGAGTTTAATCACCTCGTGGAAAGAAAACGCTCGGAAATACATTTCACGTTATTCTTATAAACTCTCTTTATTCCTCTGAAATAAATCATGAGATCTACAAGGCAGTGGCCACGTAAAGGCTGATAACAAGAAGTTATATCAGCTTTAAGGAGAAAATGAAGACAGAGATACTTAGCTGAGATACCATCCTTCACAAAGCCTGGGAGTGTTTGTGTCAGAATTTATTCCCTTACTTACATCCAGGCTATTCTAGGCACACCAGCCAGCACCGGGGGGGACAGCAAATTGGATTTGTGGTGTGCCACGCCTGAAAGGCTCCTCTTGCCCCCAGATCAGCATTTTCATGACCCACCTGTCCAACTATGGCAACGACCGCCTGGGCCTCTACACCTTTGCCAACCTCGCCAGCTTTGTCAGGAGCTCCACGAACCTGAGGCTGCAGACGCTGCCCCCCGTGCAGCTGGCCCAGAAGTACTTCCAGCTCTTCCCCGAGCAGACTGACCCTCTGTGGCAGGTAAAGGCACCTCCTTTCCCTCCTCCTGCTGCAATCCCCTCGTTGGAACGAGCAACTTTTCTTCTAAAAAGCCTTTTTCGAGCGTGGGAATGTGAGTTCAACACTGTCATCTAATGGTTACCTGTACCTGCCTCTTCTACCTGGAATACTGTGAGCCACACTGAGCTTGTGGTTACACAGGGTTAAATCCAGGAGGGCACCAAGGAAACCTGTGCAGTTATTTAGGGCTTACACTTGCAAAAAGGTGCAGAAAATTTCCCCTATAATTTTTGGCCCTGCAACAAAGGAAGTATAAATCTACAATATTTTCACTGGGCTGCAGCAATTCTGTTCAGCTGATGATTTTCTCCATCATATTTAGTTAATTTTATTCACCAGCAAAGTGTATCCTCTGTTACCTCTGCAAAAGCAGCATCTGTACGGTAACTGCTTTGAAGAGCAGCCAGTCCCAACCTCTTCTGCAGGGCCTTTTGTTCACAGGTTTTTATTTTGCATTCATAGGTAGGAAAAAGATAAGGAGATGAATAATATCCCACATTTCTATTTTGTCCTTCCCTTTTGCATTCTCACGTAAATTAAAATTGGCACTAAGCCCCATGCATCCAGAACCACTCTGACAGCTCAAAAAGTAATGCCTCAAAGCCATCTAGAGGCTTCCATCTGAACCTCAAATGGAAATTTGATTAAATCAATGTTCCAATTTTTTTCCCCCTTCTTTTTCTTTTCTGCTAATGACTGAACCTTGTCCTCAGTCATTCAAAACCACTGTACACACACTGTGGGGTGTTGCTGCTCAGTGTAGGGCTCTGGCATTAGTGCAGAACACTCAGACCCTGCAGAGGTTTCAGATTCCCAGTGTGATGGGCACCACCACCTTTTGTCCTTCAGAACCCGTGTGACGATAAGAGACACAGGGATATTTGGTCCAGAGACAAAACTTGTGACCACCTGCCCAAATTCCTGGTGATAGGACCCCAGAAAACAGGTAAGGAGCACAAGGAGATCTTTTAAAAGTTTCTACAGAGTCAAAGGTCCTTTTTTAACTTTTTAATATTTCCTAATGGTACCTCTTTTCATTGTCATAGGTACAACAGCCCTTTATTTATTCCTTCTGATGCACCCTTCCATTATCAGCAATCTCCCCAGCCCAAAAACTTTTGAGGAAGTTCAATTCTTCAATGGCAACAACTACCACAAGGGAATTGACTGGTAAGGAGAATGACAAAATCGAGGTGTTCATTCTTAATGCATGGAAAATCACAGTGGAACAATTCCAGGAGCGGGTGTGACATCCCCTTAATTACTGGATGAATTTGTTATGCTGGAAATTATCAGATGGAAAGAGAATCTAATTGGTAATGATGGGGCATTTAATCAAGCCCCTAATTTTGTTTAGATATTACAGTAAGAATTTTCTGAGTTTTCACACAAACGAATGCAAGAGGCAGTTCTGTCATGAGTAACATCTCTGTCTTGTCATAGCTGTAGCTGCACTGACTTACACTCTGTTCCTTCCAAAGTGGCTTTTCATGAAGTGAGGTTCCATTTATCTCTTCACAAGGATCCATCCAATCAATTTTAAATGGAAAAGACCATTCAAAGCCAAAATTCAAATCATGTAATTCTGAAAGCGTCCAAAAGCAAAAATGTGTCAGTCCCAAAATGAAGTACTTCAACAATGTTAAAATTAAACAGTTTGACATTTAAATGTTGACATTAAATGTTGACATTTTGAAGCTTTTCCCAATTTTTTCTGCAGCTAAAACTGAACTCACTCCAAACTGGTGAAAGATATCCCTTTGACACTGAAGTTATTAGCAAAAATCCTATCCATCACAGGAAAAACCTAATTACCAGACTTCATGAGGGCTTTAGCTATTACCAGCACCACCTAAGAGCCAAGATGCATTCCCATTACTCCAGTCTGGGCTGAGCTGAAAAATTCAATTTTGCTTCTTGAGAATTATGTCTGAAAATTCACCTTGTCACCCACCATGAAATGGGAAGCATGGGGCCATGACCCTGTTGTGCTGCTGCTCATTCTGACAAGTCTCTTCCCCTCCAAGGTACATGGAATTCTTCCCCACTCCTTCCAACACCACCACCAACCTCCTGTTTGAGAAAAGTGCCAACTATTTCCACTCTGAGGAAGCTCCCAGGAGAGCTGCTTCCCTCATCCCCAAGGCCAAGATCATCACCATCCTCATTGACCCGTCGGACCGCGCCTACTCCTGGTACCAGGTATGGAATTCTGTGCCCCAGGAATGCACAGTGGGGCCACTGCCAGGGGATGGTGGTGGCATCAGTGGGAACCTGTGTCCTTGGGCAATAAAGGGAGTTGTGGCACAGCCTTGGCACCCCGTGGGAGCAGGAGGGTGCTGGATGTCACCTTGTGCAGCTGGCACCTGTGACACTGGTGTTGGGAATGATGGAAGTTCCCAGCACAGAGCTGCCACCAGCTGGGATCAAACAGTTCAGTCTCAATTACAGCTGACAGGGCACAGAGGGAGAGCAGGGCTCCATGCCCAGGGACATGCACAGGGAAGAGGAGCATGGCCCAGCCAGGGAATCAGAGCTCCTGATGCTGAGGTCTGGCCCCACTCCCCTTCCCCCAGCGTGTTCTCAGCAGCCTGCAACCGTGCTCAGATGCACCCAGCGTCTCCTGAAGTTTCCAAGGAGGTAAAAAGGGCTGTGACTGGAGACACTGGCTTTTTTCTCTGCTTGGAAACAAAAGCAAGCCTGTTGTTTTCCCCAGGAAACTCCAGGATGCTCTTCTTTGCCTTTTACTGAGCCCACACCCTTCCATAACAAAATCTGCGCTACTTATAAATTCTATTTTTAAGGAAATATATAGTCATGCTTGTGAAAATGGCATAGGCAAACACATAAAGGAAACACTAAATGCAGTGTTAAAATAGCCTGGGATTAATAATCCTGGGACAGCATGAAATACATCATTTCTGATCCCGCCAGCAAGTTCTGCAAGGAGCAAAGCACGGCCAGGGGCTGCAGCTTGTACCGGGTCACGTCTCACTGGCAGCTTTCCAGCTGCCGAGGCAAAGCAGTAAAACAGTGATTTTTAAGATTTTTAAGATTTTCAGTAAAACAGTGATTTTTAAGATTTTTAAGAATTCAGGCTTCATCTGCAGCATCCATACCGTTGCACGTATTTCCTTCCCTGCGTCCCCGCAGCACCAGCGCTCCCACGAGGACCCCGCCGCCCTGAGGTTCGATTTCTACGAGGTGATCGCGGGCGGGCCCCGGGCGCCGCCGGAGCTGCGGGCGCTGCAGCGGCGCTGCCTGGAGCCCGGCTGGTACGCGCTGCACATCCACAGGTGGCTCTCGCACTTCCCGCCCGCCCAGGTAAGGGAGCCCGCCCGGCTCGGCCGCCCTTGGCACGGCCCGAAGCTGTCCCGAGGCTCCTGCGCCCCGGGAAAGCCGCGGCGTCACACCTTGTGCCAGGGCTTTTAAGAAATATAAATTTCATCCTGCTCCCTAGTCAGTCCCCATCATAGAAAGCTTCACATGTCTTTGATCCTCAGATGGAATTGGCCTTTCTTAGAGCTGGAGCACAGATTCCTTCTTTTGCCCCCTCTTCCTTCAGATATTTTATTGCATTGTCTTTTATAACTTTGCCGTGAAAAATTTACCTAAATGCATAGATCTAAAGAATACCTCCATTCTTGAAGTAATAATAACCTAATAATAATAAAATACTAAAATAACCTAAAGCAAACATTTTAGTACTGCAAAGCACGTGCATGGGCACTCCTTATCCAAGGACACGGTCACATGGCAGTTCATGTCTGTGCCTCCTGTCAGGCAAAGCTGGAAAAGGCTCTGTCATCACCAAGGATCCCCAGAGTGTGCCCTGGGTGGGACAGAATGTGCTGAAAGGAGGCAGAGCTGAGCATTGCCTACTTTGTCAGGGACCTGGGGGGAAAAAAAACAAACCAAACAACAAAAAGAATTAGACGCTCTGTCTTCTTGCAATCCTGATTTTTCTTTTTATCCAGCCTCAGCTGTAATAAAGAGAGGAGAAGCAGGTCAATCCCGTTTCCACGAGAAGGGAGGAAATCTCAGTCATTTACTTCTTTCTTTCCTCTGTCCTTTGTACTCTCTGATAAATGGGGAGGAGTCCTGCCCAGAGCTGCTGAGCTGGCAGCAAGGGCAGCATTGCCCTGGGAGCAAACAGGCCACGTCTCCTCCTTGCCCACCTCATCCCAGCTTATTCCTCCAGAGGAGAGGGGGATGTCCTGGCAAACTCTGAGCATGCAGAGGGTGCTGAGCATCCCATGCCCTGTTCCCTGGGCTCCTCCTCTGCCCTCACCTGGAGCTGCTGCCTTCTCTCCTCAGGACTTCCAACAGACACATCGTAAACCTCAACAATATTTTACATCCTTTCCTTATCTCTTTTCTCAGAGTTGTCTGAGTGTCAGGTTTGGCTTGGGAGGTTTAACTCCTGCATTTGAACAAGGTGCACACTCAGAGTTACAAGGTGCCCACCTATGCAAATCCAACTCAACAAAGTAAAAAGCAAACCTAAAAAGGGGTTAATCCACATGAATGCTTTTAGCACTGTACAAAGTCATTTAAAGCTAATTTAAATCCAGGTTGTCACAGAAGTGAAATAATGCCATTTTTTGGTTACCCATAGTCCTGTTTCCAAATCAGTGCCATATTTTCCCCTGCAGTTGCTCATTATTGATGGACAGCAGCTGAGAAGTGACCCTGCTACTGTGATGGATGAAGTGCAGAAGTTTCTGGGAGTCTCTCCTCACTACAATTACTCTGAAGCCCTAACGTGAGTGTATTCCCTTTCTTATCTGCCCTGTGGGGTCCCAGGGCACATCCCCTCCCACCAGGATCCCTGCATTACTAATTACAAACACATCAGGACAACAATAACTTGGAGAAGCCTGAGGTTCTTTCCCATCAGTGTCCAGAAGCTGAAGCCTGCAGTGTCAGGTGTGGAAAGTTTGCCTTCACCATTCCAAAGGAGCCTGATGGCAGAGGCTGGGTGAGAAGCGCTCGTTCCCCAATCCCATTTTCCTGTCTGCATTTCCATGTACAGCTGAGACTCCTGCAGGGGAGGGAGTGGGCTGAATTCCCCTCTCCCCTCGTAGTCCAGCAGAAAATTGTAAGAAGCTTTTGCCCTGAGCCTCCCTGTGTGAGGAGCATCATCTCTTACAGCCCCAGCCCTGGGATATCTGTGGCCTGGGAAGCCTGGCACTGCTTTTCCAAGCCCCTGAGCCAGCACATGGAGTGGGAAGCAGCACAGCCTCTGCTTCACCTTCCCTGCAGGCTGGTCCTGAGGGAAACACAACCACAGACTTTGCAGCTGCCCCACACTGCTCCTCTCTGCTTGCAATTTCCATTTAATATTTCCTCTCCTGGCAGGGTTCAGCTTATTTATATCACAGGTTCAAAGTAAGACTTCAGTGCTTAAGGAAGTTGCTCTGCCAAAACCTTTTTCTAGAGAAAGAATTTTGGATTTCAGAATGCAATTTTTAAAGTCATTAGTTTCCAAAGAGGGTGGAGGGGAGGAGGAGTCTGATCACAGAGCTGAGCTGTTGATGCTTGAACAACTCACAACTGCACATCTGCAGTGCCTTCTGCTGGGTTTTTAAAATCCACACCCACAGACATACATCTTCCTTGCTGGAACTAAATTAAAGTCATGGAGTCGCACAGCAGGAAGAAATTTGGCCTCTCATACTGGTTTGGACAGGAAAAATGGATTGTAAACAGATCCATAAAATTATGCACTCCCTGTTTAGAGGCATCAAGAATGCAAATGTGCTGTGGTAGCCCTCACTTCTGCATGGATTTGGGATGGAAGGGGAAAATGCATTAAAGTGTGTAGCTGCTTTCTGGCAGGGCTTGTCAAAGGGGAAAAGATTGCCTAGGATTGTTCCTAGTCATTACTGCCTAACCACTGCACAGCACACATTCCTAAAGGTGTCAGGAAGCAGCCTAAGGAGCCAGGCCTGTGAACAGCACTGGGCAACAAGTCCATCACCCTGAGTAATTGTGTGAAAGTCCTGCAGGAGAGGGAAATCAAGCCAGGCAGAAGGGAGCCATGGGAGGGGAGTGGAGGGGCACAGAGGCAGGGCTGGAGGAAAAGACAGGATGAGAGGAGTGTGCTTAGAAAAGTGTTCTCCCTTGGAGGGCTGCTACATTCTGTCAGAGTGAGAGAGAGATCCTCATGGTGGCATTGCTTGGCTCTGCCCTCCCAGGCATTCCCTGCCTCTGGCATCAGGTACTGCCTTCCCAGAACCCTGCCTCTCCCCCAGGCTTCCTCTGCAGGGAAGAGAAGATAACCAGGCCTCCAAGGCTTGCTGCTGACAGCTCTAAAATGCTCCCCTGTAGCTTCAGCCTTAGGGCTATCACTATTTTTAAATAAATACCTCCACTGTGCCCAATTACATTCACAGAAGCCCTGAGAGTTCTGTGATTTCTGAACATAGAGAGTTGAATTCAGCCTGAACTGTCTCACCCTCTTTTCCCCTTCCCAAATTTGCACATCATAATGTTCAATAAGCTGCTTCTGAGGCAGAAGGATTGTTTGGGGCATAGTTTTGCAGTTTCCCTTTTACCCAGCACATGATGTTGCTGCTCCTCTTGGGAAATCAATGCAAGGCAGCTAAAGCACTTCACCATGCAGGGAGCAGATGGGAAAGGCCAAAGCAGAAATGAATCTATCATCAATATACCCATTTAATCAATGATTTATTTGTTTTTAATTGATACAGCTGCAGAGACAATTTAGGAAACAAAGGTCAGGCTGCATTAATAGGCTGGGCAAGAAAAAACCCATGGAGAAGGTTCACCCTTCTCCTGAAATTCACTCACTTCTGCATCCATATCGTAGGGACAGGGCAGGGGCAGAAAGGTGGTGTGTAATTAATTAACTCTGTGCTCCAGCCAATTATCTTTCATCCCTCTCAAACATCTGCTGAGCAGCAGGAATGAGCAGTGTTTGGATGTTTTATGGCTGCTTCCAGTCCCAGAGCAGTAAATTCCAAACCCGACGCCACGTGGTGCCGTTCGTTCCTCAGCGAACCCGTTTCCAAGCCCTCATCCAAACCCCTTCTATCTCTGCATTTCAGACTCCACAATCAAATGGCATGGCTCAGATAAGGCTGCTAAGACAGTGTTTATGCTACAATGCCACCCTAGGAAGGAAAATGGTATTGAGATGCAGTGATAGGGAGCAGCCAGCTTCTTCCTCAGGAAGGTTAAACCATCAGCACCCAAGCAGCGCCTCCTCAGGAGACCTGCACATCACCCTGTGTGCTGGACAAGGACAACAAAAATTACCCAGTGCAGGTAGTGGGAAAAACTTCCTGCCTTTAGACACTTCCAAGGCAGATTTGTGGGAAAAAATGAATCCCCAGAGTTTATACAGGTTGCCCCCTCTGTCCCCAGAATTCCAGTCATCCAGGGAGATGCGTGCAGCATTAATTTTGGGCTAACACTGATGTCTCAGTAACCAGGAAATGTTTCTGTAGCAAGGTCTTTTAAAAGATATGATCCTCCACAGGTTTGACCCTCAGAAAGGCTTCTGGTGCCAGTTATTGGAAGGAGGGAAAACAAAGTGCCTGGGGAAAAGCAAAGGTCGGAAATACCCACCAATGGACCAAGAGGTAAGGGCTGTTCGGAAATTTATGGGAGCAGTTTTAATACTGACCTTAAATAAACACACTGATTACTTTCCCCCCTTTGTTGTATTTTCAATGGATTGATGTTTTTAAAAATCAGAAACTCGAGCTTTGGAAGAGAGGGCATTGAGTTCCCCCTGTGAGAGCCAATTTGTGGGGGGTGTTATAGGTTAGTTGCGGTGGGGAATGAATCACTGACTAATAAGTCCAAATAACATGAAATTTATTAATTGATAGAGCAAGCGATAATAGGCAAAGTCAGCGCCCCGGGCACGCTGGACGACAGGAGAGTCTCCGCTCTAACACTGCCGCACTCTTCTGGTTTTCTGTGGAGTTCTTATACAGTCCTTCTTCCGGGCTGATGTGTAGTACTCTGCATATTCTTCTTTTGTGTTTAGGTGGTCATAGTCCACCTCCCGGGGTCTGAAGATGAAGGTTGGTAATTTTCCTTTGTCTGATTCCTGGAATTTTTAGGCTCAATCTGCTGAGTCCCTGGAATCTTAGGCTTACTGAGCGGATAAGCTGATACTGTGTTATCAATCATAGCAAACCCCCCACCCATATTAACAGTTTACTAAACAGATAAACAAATGTTTGTGAAACCTATTGTCTTTTGGTTTCATCTTCCTTATCTTTTAAAGTCTGGAAATTTACTTAAACAAACTAGAGATGTTGCAACAGTCTTACTGGAATTACTTTGTCAGCTTCGATGAACAAACTTAAAGTTTTAACCCATTACAGGGGGGGTCTCCTTTAACCTGATCTTGGTTTGTTTCTCCCCCCTCTCAGTCCCGAGCGTTTCTGTCGAGCTACTACCGCGAGCACAACGTGGAGCTGTCCAAGCTGCTGCACAGGCTGGGCCAGCCGCTGCCCTCGTGGCTGCGGCAGGAGCTGCAGAAGGTCAGGTAGCACCGGGGGCGCCCGGCCCGGCGCATCCCTGCCCGCCCGCACCCTCCCGCTCCTCCGGCTCACTCGGCATCGTCAGGACAGGACCTCACGGACCGCGCCCTTCCCAGCGAATCCAGACAAACCACAGGAGAATACATAAAAAGCCCCAAACCCAAGCCCGACAAGCGTTGGAATGGCCGCGCTGCCGGCGGAGCGGCACCGAGCCCCTCGGGCGGCTCCCGGCCGCTCCTCCTGCACCCCGGCCGGGGCCGCGCCGAGCCTCGCTCCTCCCCTCAGGGGGCACCAGGAACTCTGCGTGGGACGGACGGACACCGCACGGACAAACTGCAGTCTGTCCGGACACGGGCAGAGGATGGGAACGTCTCTCGCTGGACTGGGAGGTTGGTCATGCGCTGGGCTTTTCCCGCTTTGTTTGCAAATCCTTTCATGTTCTCAGCAGGTCGTGCAGCGGGCACTGCCTGCGGCCTGCTATTGACAGCTGAGCTTCTGTCTGCTGAGCAGCGCTGTGCTTTTGAAACCTCAGACACTGCGTGAGTCATTTAGGGTCTCAGTCTGCAGACTGGTGCAGAAAAGTACCTTTAATTACCTTTTTCCGTGTTCTGGACACAAACAGTGTGCTGGAGCACAAACCCTTCCTGTAGACTTTTATGGAGTTGAAAGGACAAACACAGCCCCTGTATATCACACAAACATGTATGACATACATATCTTCTCCTGAATATCTGCCTTGTGTATCTCTAGATCAGACACACACTCACTTTTAAATATCTGCTTTTTGTGCCCACAGGGAAATGAAAGGGTGGTTTACCAGAAATGTGACATGAACTGTGCTTGGTTCTCAGAGCTGTGGGGGCAAGGTCAGCAAGGCAGGGCAGAAACTCCTTACTTGTCCTGGATGGAGGTCATTCCTCAGACCTGGAAGTGGTAAACACATGTATTTGTATGTAACATAGGAACCCACAATCCCTTATCTTAGAGCACTGGCAACACCACAGATGACTGGAATAATGAGAGCTCTGGATAAGTAAGGCTTGGTCAGAGAAGAGTATCTAAATGGAGCATTTGATAGAATTATAGCTGTTAAAATGCATTAAAACTGGCTCAGCTTTAATTAGAAGAGGACTGCCTCACTCTTGATTAAAAGCTGAATAAACATGACACTGGTTTCAGGAGCTTTTCAAGGAAATGAGACAAACACTAGAGAATCCAGAAAATTATTTCTTGTTCTTAACTTTTTGTTTAGAAAGAAGTCCATCTCTCCAGCTCTCAGCTCTGTAATGGCACCATGTCCTGAAAATCCACCAGATATTTTTATACCTCACTCTTATTTTTTAGGTTTGAATGGGCCTCACATTTCCGAGAGATCTCATGTTCCATTGAGAACTGACATTTGAATTGACTTCTTTATGTGTCACAAAGATGAAATAACATTATTTCCACGTTCACTCCCTCCACTTGTAACAGGACCCACCAGCACAGAATTTCTCTGCACCACCGTGTGACAGAGAAGCCTTTGTGAACTGCCTGGAAATGATCTCCTTTGCTTTTTTATGCCTTTTTATGTCACTGACCACATCGTTGTTGGGATTCTTACAGACCAGCAAAACAAAGGCAGCAAAAATGCAACAATTATTGAAGGCAAGAGGGCTGTGGCTGGGAAAGACCGTGCTGGTCCTTCTTTCTGTCTGTAAGCCACGGGATTCCTGTGCTGCAGGCTTTAATTCAGAGTTTCACAGTGCTGCAGGGGGGCTGCAGCTGCAGTTTGCTCCCATTGCCCTGGAAATGAGAATTCCAGGATGTGACCCTGTGGGGCAGGGAGGGGAGTCAGGGCCCGTGGCAGCAGAGCTGATGATGAAAGCAGAGCTTTGGGAAAGCTGAGCTCCTATAACTGAGGTTGTCTTTGAGCAAGAAGCAATCAGAACGGAATCCAAACCCCTCTAAATTATGCATTGACCTCTCAAGGTCTAAAATAAAGTTGCAGGATTAACTGCTCCGAGATGTTGTCTAATAAACCAAATTTCCTCTCTGACAGGGGAGCAGGCTGCCGAGAGTCCCCCAAACAAATTAAAATGGTGGAATTAGAAATTCCTGGGGGAGGAAGAGGTTGTGTAATGAAAGCGCTGATGGGTCCGGGCTCTCTGATGTGATAATGAGGCAGTGGGGATGTGCCCTGAATACAGAACCAGGAGCTGAGTGTTTGCTCCTCTTCCTTCTCCCCCTCCCCACATGAGGCAGGGAGATGGGGGATCTTTCATCCCCTGAACTACCAGGGGGTGGGGTGCTCCTTTCCCCTCTGCTGGGCCACCCAAAAGGGAGACATCAACCACTCATTTAGCTCCCATCAGTAACAAATTATGTTCATAATAGGCTTAAAATTGATGTTTCTAACAGGAATGTGAGTGTGCGACATCTGTGTCAAGCAGGGACATAAATCAGCAGTGACCAATGGCTGATTTGATTGTACTGAACTAAGTTTGGGGTTTTTCTGCATAACTCTGTGTTCATGGGACAGGAATTTCCCCGTCAGACAACATTTCTTACACTGTCTTTATCTCTCTTTTTGTTTTCCAGTTCATCCTTTTAGTGTGACGGCAAAGGTGTGGACCTGCCCACGGACTCGATTCCTCCATCACTCTCCTACCTAGAAAAGCTGCCAAAAAGAAATCAGGACTTGCAAGCAACACAGATTCTGAAGTGTTCAGTGCTCCAGTGACTGGATAACTTTTATAAGACTTCTATGATTTCTGCAGTATTTCAGAGCAAAGGACATCCTGTTGATAGACCTGAGGAAAAATTTCACTGTCTTGCCCAAGCTCTTTTTACTTAAATTTTTCTTTCTCCTCCTACATGACGACAGCAAATCCAGTTGAACAAATACTTGGTGTTGAAGCAGAAGGAATGAAAATAAATTTTGATCACTCAAAGTACTTTTGTTGGGGGGGTGGGGATGGCGAGGGAGGTCAAGGGCTGTACTTGCTGGAATTGTTTTAAATAATTGATGTGCTCACAGCTGATTATGGGTTCTTCTCACTGCCACAGAATAAACACTTCTGATGGTGTATTACAGACAGAGCTTTGCTTCTTCCCTTAAACCCTCCTTCCCATTCCCTGAGCCAAAATCTGGGCCTGCCCTCCCTAAGTTTGGCCTCCCTGCACCCCACAGGAGAGGGACACGCAGCCCCAAGCAAGCTCTTGCCCTAATTAAAAATAATTTTCTTCTGCTCCGTTTGAGGAATCTTGAAAGGCCCTGATTCCAGCTACTGGAAATTCCTCAAACTGTGCACTCAGAAGTATGAGACAGCTTTTTTCTCTCCCTAAAATCTCGTAATGCTTCTATTTTTTATTATAAAATATTCATTTGTTTTACTGATCTGTGTCAGAATGAGGTTAAATCACAGCAGAGTCGAGGATTTGTTCTACAAACCTTCCAGAATAGCTAATTCCACCTCCCTAGAGCTTCTATCATTGAGCAAATTAGAAATGACATTACAGATATCTCACCACAAGTTTTGCCCTTTTTTTCCAGGTTTGCCTGGTGCTTGTAGACAAATTTTCAAAGGTAGCTAAATTTCTAAAGTATTTTAGGAATCTAAATCTGTTAAAAAAACCCAGGAAAACAAAAAACCCCAAACTTGTGGGCCCCTCTACTTGTAGGCCCTAAAAATCAGCTGGCTTTCCAGGTCCAGGCAAATTTCCTGCCTCAGTCTTATTTAATAAAACAACAGCAGAATTCTTGAAAAATTTTACTACTCCCAGAAAATTCATGAATCAGACTATTCCCTCCTAGAACCTGGAAACCTGAACTAACTTGTGAGGTGATCTGTTTGTGTAAAGAGCTTTTCCTATGTCCAGGGAGAGAGGAGAGGAGAGGAGAGGAGAGGAGAGGAGAGGAGAGGAGAGGAGAGGAGAGGAGAGGAGAGGAGAGGAGAGGAGAGGAGAGGAGAGGAGAGGAGAGGAGAGGAGAGGAGAGGAGAGGAGAGGAGAGGAGAGGAGAGGAGAGGAGAGGAGAGGAGAGGAGAGGAGAGGAGAGGAGAGGAGAGGAGAGGAGAGGAGAGGAGAGGAGAGGAGAGGAGAGGAGAGGAGAGGAGAGGAGAGGAGAGGAGAGGAGAGGAGAGGAGAGGAGAGGAGAGGAGAGGAGAGAGGAGCTCTTTGTCAGGCCTGTAAATATCCAAATCCCAGTCAGCAACTGATTTATAGAATGACAAATGAATCCTGCATATAATTTATACTCCTATTTCTGCTCATGAGGAATTAAAGACTTCCCAGGAAACCAGATTGATATTTGCATTTCAGTCAGCTGCAGCTGCTGGGTGTGGAGAAAAACATTTAAAACATCTCAATAAGGCCAGATCTGCCACTTTGGGTTTGCAAAGCTGTTTGTCCTGCTGCAGCTCCCTCTAACCAGACCTGGGCCAGTTTTATAGTGCTCCTATTTCTTTGGGACTGGGAATGTGACACGTTAATACACAAATCTGTCTCCATCACAGAAGGTCAGGGGGGTTTATGGGCTGGCAGTTGGAGTCATCCTGGGGTTTTCTCAGAGGTTATTTTCAGCCAGGAGAAGGTCAGCAGCGGGTGGAGTGGGATTTCTCAATCTGAATTGCAATTCCATAAAATGCTGTGGGGGTGGAAAAGTGTGGTTTATAATTTGGGAGATAACTGCATGCCATTCAATTGACTTTGTACTTGCCACTTCTCAGAGTCTGGTGGATGTTCTGCTGCCTTGCAGAACTTATCTGTAACACACATCCCCTGTTGGTAATTTCTCTTCCCTTCAGAGGAGGAGCTGAGCTACAAGGAAGAGCTGGATGTTGGAGGAGATGAGTTTTTTCAGAACTTGCTCTGAGGCAGATATTTATTTACAGTTTTTCTTTAACTCTCTGTGCGTGTTTCACTGTGTTTGCCTTAGCTGGGGAATCATCTCCACATTAAATCTGCACGCCCTCCAAAGGCTCTCAATTCCCATCAGCATCAGTGGCAATTAAATATTCTGGTGAAGGAGAGAATAGACCCACCAACAGAAAATGTTATTTAACGACATTGTAGCTGCAGCACATCTTCCTGCAGAGCTTTGTGTAATCACACCAAGTAAGCAAAGAGAAATTGTTCTGCAACGTGAAGCATTTAATATTTCATAAGCAATCTGATCTAAAAAAGAAAAAAAGGCACAAAATCACCTTTTGGGTACTTTTTTCTTTTAGGAGAAAGTTTTGTGTCTTAGATTTTGGGGTTTCTGCCTTCCTACAAGGAAGTGCTGTAGCCTGCTTCCCCTTTGTGCTTTCCTACTCACCCACACTCCTTGGGGCTACTTCTCATCATCAGCATTTATTCATTCACCTGCAAATTTCAGTCCCAACTGAATTTCTTCCTTGGCTAACTTCTGCTCCCTGCTTCCACAGAGGAAAACTGCAGATCTCCCAGGGAAGCATCACCTTTCATTGCCTAGACCATACAGGCTTCAATTACTTTTAGGTTATCCCTATTTTAGGTTATGACTTTTAGTTAATTAAGACAATGTGTTCTAGGAGAGTGCTGAGGATCTCTCTGACGTGGTTTTCCTGCATCATTCCCACAGTTTTCACTGTGTTCCAATGCAGGGAAGCTCCTTGGTCATAAAACACAGCAGAGCTGGATGGCACTGTGAGTAAATCTGCCATCATTAGGCTGGGAGCTGCAGCTAAACTATAAATTGTCATCCTAACTAGGAAGAACATTTTTATGGATCCTGGCTCACCCTCTGCAGACTTCAGCTATTTCCAGTAACTGCCACACAGAACACACTACAATTTGTCAGCTGCTTGGAAAAGGAGACTTGAGCCTGGGGGCTTAATTCCCTTCAATCTTCTTAAAAGATATGATCCCAAACCTGGGGATGAAAGCTTAGCAAGGTACAGGGAGGCAATCCAAAGCTGCCAGGACAATCAGAAGGGACAAGCACCTCAGCACAACACTAAAACTCATTTCTCCAAAGGTCAGATGCACAGCCAGGAAGCCTCTTTTATTTCCCTCCACGTTAGAGAAGTGGCAGAATAAGAAGCATTTGGAGGCTTGCCTGGATTGCTGTGGGAAGGTGTCGTGTCAGGGCTTTAACACAGACCACGTTGTCACATTCTTTCTAAAGCCCAGCTCATGACAAGCCATTTTTCCCCCCTCCCACGTGGGACAAGCCAAGACATAAAATTTTGACAGACATGTTTTATATTGGTGACATCCTGTGACAGTGTTCTGGCTCTGGTGTGCAAAACATCTGTAGAACAGAGGATTTTTATTGCCACAGGAGCCTGCTCGGCAGCTGAAGGTTTTAGTGTGGATCCTAAATCACCATTCCTGTAGTGCTGCAGATCCTTTTTTCCAAAATAGCTCCATATTTTTATAAAGCCCAAGTGCTTTTACTTAGGGCTTGGCACGCTCACAGAGCCAAGCACTAATCAGGGAATGAGGTGAATTGTGCAGGGTGAGCCCATGAGTGGGCCTAGAACAGAGGCAGGAATCAGGGAAATGCTGTAAATTCGGATGCTTGTTTATAGGGAAATCCCTAAGGAAGAGAACTGTGAGTCCTCTGGGAAAGCTCAGCAGTGTTTAGAAAATCTCCACCAAGACTTCAGTGCTTCTCCAGCTCTGAGAGTCTGACAGCTCCAGTTCTGTCAGGAAAGCACAGGCTGGGCAATTCATCCCCCTATCCCCAATGTCAGGTGCTGACTCACCTGCACACGGACCTGTCCAGGCTGTTTCCATCCACAGTCCTTTGGAAATGGGAAACTCTTTTTTGCCCCCTTTCACAAAGACCACCCTGAGGAACTGAGCTCTGAGGGAAGGGAAGGGAAGCATTTACCAGCAGCCCACTTAGTGTGGGATTTTTTCATAAAATGTTCTTTGACAAAATACTGAGTGCTAAAGGAGAAATATCCCTTGGAGACTTGACTTTGCCATGGGCCTATTTAATACTGGCATATTAAACACACTTTTATTTTACACATTAAAGAATATTAATTCTGGACACTTAACAGTGACACAATGCAGACATTATAAAATTTGGTAATGTGCAATAAAACTCCCTTCATAAGTGCCCAACCATAAGTACACCCATTTTCTGGTTTCCTTCCAGTGTTAAGTTTTGCACTCTTGCACCTTCAATTACAGACTTTAGTGCCCATTTAAAATGAGTCTATTTTGCCCACAGACAATTCCCTTCCATTTTGGCTGCCTTTTCCATTTTACACCTGTTGATTAATGGCCTCAATAATTTATTCCTTCACAGCTTTGTTGTTTTTCCAATGGAAGAGCTGAATTGTGGGGCAGACACCCACCCTCCTGTGTAATAAAGGAGCAGAGGAAAACTCTGCAGCTCCTTGTGCTGGGATTACAGAGGGCTTTCCCATGAATCACAGGCTGGGCACTGCAGGCAGGTGTGTGCTGGGAAAGCTTGGAGATGCAGCTTGCTGCACTGCTGAGAGCCATCCCTGCACTCAGAGATGTGTGGATGGAGGGGAGACTGTAAAGCCAAGGAGAAATCACTGAAAGCAGGGAATAGGAAATGAGTAACACATCCCTGAAGGAGAAAGCACTTCTTTGGAGGCAGAACTTTGCCTGTGGAAAAGAAAATTTGGGCTCCTGGCAAACCACCTCAGGAAAAACAAGCCCACGAGATGCTCTGCAGGGTCCCTTCCAAACCAAACCCATCCATGTTCCTATGAATTGCTATATAAAATCCAGCTGACTGACCTGGCACCTGTGGCATTTCCCAAATTAAAAGCATATTCCAGTCTCTTCTCCAGAAACAGCACACAGGTTTCATGAACTCTGTCACAGGGTTAAGCTTGTATCTAATTTAAGAGGTGACTGAGATGTATTATTTTAGCAAGTGAGAGTAGGAGAAAATTGGCAGCGGCGCAGAGAGTGAGTCCTCATCCAAGGGATGTCAGTGGCACAGGGATTGGACAGCCTGCCTCCAGAGGTGCCTCTGCAGGGCCTGGAGCACAGGAGCAATTACCAGGTTTGAATACTCGGTGTTACTAAGTGTTGGAGGAGTGCTGGAGGTGCTTTCAGACACGAGCCAGCTGCTGGAAGCCAAACCAGCCTGGCACAGCTTCACCAAGAACTCCCAGTGCTGAGGGAGCTCCTGGGGTCCACCACAGCATCACCCAGGGACAGAGACAGCCCTGGAGGTGCTGACCCCCCGACAGCTCACAGAGGGGTTTTTTTTTGGCTGCAGACTGCCTGGGAAAGCCAAAGCTCCCCCCTTCCGGGCGCCACAATTAGCGCAGCGAATCGCAGCCTCGCTCCCCAGCTTCCCAAAATAATCAAAAGCCGTGGGAATCCAAACCTGATCTCAACATGCTGCTCTGGAGCTGGAATCGTGGAGGGTTTAAAAGCATAATCCTGTTATGGTGGCAGAGTTGAAACACTTTCCTTATCCACTGGAACAGAGATGACAGCCAGCACCACGACCAGGCTGGGAACGCTCAGGAGGAGCCTCTGGAAAACCAAGCCCCATGACTGTAGGTACAGCTCATGGCCAGATCTGCACTTGTAGCACCACAGGAAGGAAGGAGAAAATAGGGATTGAAGGAGAAAACAGGGATCAAAGGGAAAAGCCATGTTAATCTTAAAAATCCCAAATCGCCGCTTCAGGAATAAGAAGCGTAATGCCCTAAAATCCTTTGGCTGATCCCAAAACACCAGGACGACTCAAGAGGATCATGCAGGAAAAGCTGCTCTGCTGAGTGGAGCTGCACAGAACAGAGCTGAAATAAGGCTATTAGGGCTGGAAATAAGAGCAGGTGCTCAGAAAATTCCAACAAATTTTCTCAACTCCTGGAGCTGAAAGAAAAGTTAGAGATGAAGAACACAGACCTCAAAATCAGGCATTGTGCCTCAAAGCAGCTGCCAACTCAAAATTTAATAATCACATATAGAGTGCCAAAAGCACATTTGCTTTATTTGTCTCCTGTCAGCATTTCCTGTCAGTGGGTAAAAATCCCAAATTCATTGCTACCATAAAATCACGGAATCAGAGAATCCTTAAGGTTGGAAGAGACCTTTAAGACTGTCAAGTCCAAACACAGCTATTAAAAGAAAAAGGGGAGGTGGGGAAAGCTCTGCCAAGAAATTAGCTAAGGTTTAGCCAAATTTAGCTAGAAATTAGCACGGTATTCAACTTCTCCTTTCCTCACACCTCTGAATATCTTGCAAATGTTTAACAGCAAATTCACAAAGTAACCTTTCGTTTTCCTGGACTTGAGATGAGTATTGCTTTAGGCAAGGGGAGAATGAGAAGTGGGATAAATATATGTCTATAGGTGCAGAGTATGGCAGATTAAAAATAAGATCCCTCCAGTGCAAAGTTCCCCCTGTGTCAGCCTCCATTTCCCTACCAGCCCAGCAGTGAAGGAGGCACTTTTAATTAAGTGCAAGATAAGTATGGAAAACTGAGTTGGAGAAACAAGGAAGAATAGGATTATTCTAATCCAATGTGACATAATTAAATGCAGGAATCAAAGGCTCTTAGTGGCACAGAACTTGTTAGAGCCTTGAAGTGGGTATTTGCACTTCATTCTGACATGCTGCAGCCTCTTCACAAAAACAAAGCTTTTTCAAAAGGGATGAAAGGGTGACAGAGATGTTCACAAATCACTTGGAAAAAAGAAACTAAGAAAAAAAAAATCCTTAAAACAACATTACAGCAAAAGGCTGTTCCTCAATATCACCAAGCAAAACAAAAGCAAAAAAAATCCTGGCAGCACTGATGATGACATTATTTTGAGATCTTTTTTCTCAATTGTATCTTAATAATAATAATCTTCCAAGCTACTAGAAGGAGATTTGCCCTCTGCAAAGGTGATTCCAGGGAATGCCTGGGGAGCAGAGAGTTTAAGGCAGAAATAAACTCATGAACTAGCAGGTGTATTTTGTGTCTGAGCTCCAGTTTTTGTTTGGTTAGTTTTGGTGGGTGTGGAGGAGGGGGGATGGAATGATCTCACATCACCCTGCAGTGATTGGTGCGGCTGGCTGCAGCTCAGGGGTCTGCCCTGGAGCTCACTAACTTCTCACAGGAATTTTTGTTTTCCAGCACCACACCTCCCCACACTGGCTACAATAACTACATTTAATTCCAGGTATCAAGCTGGAGAATTCCACTTGTTTCACTCTCGACCTTCGCTTCTCACCAAGCTTCTCCAGACCCTGAGAGGTGCCTGCTGCTGATGGAGACAATTCCAGCTTCTGCAGGAACTCAGGAGATAAACAGGGATGGGTGTCCTCGAGAGGTGGCCTTCCTGCCCAGAAGGAACTCTTCTAATTCCAGAATATGCTGAGCACACCTGGAATTTTGAGTGGGAAAAGTTGTGCCAAGGCAAGGTCTGGAGTGCTTGCAGTATAAGGTCAAATCCCCCCCCTTGGAACACAGCTTCCGTTTCCCATACCAATGAAAAGTAATCAGATTCCTTTTTTCAGTAATTCAATACTAAACCAAATTCTCACTAGATTAATAGAAGCATGTCAGGAGCTGTCTTTTCAGGGTTGGGTTTTTTGTCCTGTTTTGGCATTCTGTCTTTTTTAGCTGTCATCCTTGTTTTCTCTGCTCCCAAGATGCAAAAAGAGGACAGAAGGTCAAAAGAGAAATATATTAGATTTCCCCACTGTCTAAAAAAATAAAAGAAGACCCATCATCCCCAACCTCTTGCCCTGTTGTTTTGGGGGTTTTTTCAGCTTCTCAGAAGAGAGAAATAGAGAAGCAAACCAGGCCATTTCTTTCCTTTTAACAGGCTCAGAGACATAGTGGGAACACACAAAAATTTATCCTCATCCCTTTCTGGGTAATCAATACACCTAAAGAAGTGTTTGCTATCGATCCCCCAGCTCCTGTACCCTTGTCTGGCATCAACACCACATCCAAGCATCCTGGGTGGTGCAGAAACAGCAAATAAAAGACAACATGTCTGTTGTGATATATTGATTACCTGGCTGTAAAACCATTGGGAAGAGTTATCCGTGGGTGCCTGTCTTTTATTGCTGTCAGAGCCACGGTGCTTCGGTTGGAAGCCCCTTTGATACTCACACAGATCTGATATTTAGGGCAGACAGAGCGCTGGGAATAAATACTATGGCTCATTTTAGCTGCCTGAGTATCAAACAGATGTTTTTCTGGCAGGCTTTGTTTGGAGTGTGAGGAATTGTCTGTCTCCTGCTGTGGAAAATCTCCTCTCCCCACACAGGAGCAGTGACAGGACTGCTGAGGCACTTGGCTGATCAGTGGTGGGCTCATCACTGGGTGATGTGCACAGGGTGACAATCCAGCCTGACAATCCCTCAGCACTGGAGAGGAAGCCCCTCTCCCACTGCATCTCCACTAAAATAAATGTGGAGGTGACTCCAAGGCTGCCTGGACACGTGGGTATGGGAAAAGGAGGGACCATGCCTGAACTCAGGTATTTAAAACTGCCCTCCCCTCCTCTGAGAAACCAGCAGGAGTGCAGCCATGGCTATTAGAAGAAAAGAGGGCAAGAATGTTCTCAAAAGAGGACTTTTCCTCCACTCCCCTCTCCTGGGCTCCTCTCCTGGCAAAGCCAGTCCAGCTCTCCAGGAAGGCTGATGCAAAAGGGCTCTTGTCTCCCACCCTGCAGAGCTTAAATACTCTCAGTAGCAAGGAGCTGCGTCTCCTCCCATAACTGAATTTATTCTTTTTTTTTTTTTTTTTTTTTCTTTGAGGAATCGAACGTTTCAGCTCCATCTCATGTGAATGAGAGAGGCAGCAGCCAGCAAGGCAGAGGAGCGGCTCAGAGCCCCGCGCCCCTCTCCCGTGCCGGGTGAGTGGCCCCACAGTGCCACCTGGCTCCCTGATGGGGCAGCGGCTCCAGGCAGGGCAGGGCTGCATCAGCTCCCTCCTGACTCACACACACACACACACCGCTCCCCGCAGCGTATAAATGCATCAAAAACCCCAAAACAAGAAAACAAACCCACCCCATTCCCCCTAAAAGGCATTTTCCCACTGTCCAGCCCTGGTGCAGACAAACTTCCCCATCCCAGCCCAGGGAATCGGCTTCCTGGGCAGCGTTGCCAGGATTATAAAGCTCTCTGGTGCTGCCATCCAGCAGCTTTCCCCTTGTTGGCCTGTGAGGGGAGAGAGCTAAAAGCGCCCAGGGGGCTCTCAGAGAGCTCTTGGGAGTAGCATTTCTGCACTCCTAAAATGAATTCATGTTCCAGGCAGCAGGGCAGGGCTGCCACAGGCAGTTTATGCCCTAAGACCTTCCCAGGAGCAGGCTCCACGCCTTCTCCAGGTGGGAAATGTGCCTGTTTATGGACTTCAGCTCCCTCCAGCCTCCATAACCTCCTGCCACCCTGCCCACAGAGCCACCAGCAGGTGCCACCCTGGGGACAAAGCTCACAGGAATGACTCAAAGGCTGCTCACACAGACGTGGGCAGCCAGGCCCAACCTGAGGTTACCTGAAACAATCTGCTCCAGGGTTGTGTGGATGCACTCAGCAAAACCTGAGGGGCACAAAAGATGTGCCCCAATGTTGCCTGCTGAAAGATTGCTCCTGGTGGGAATGTCAGTTCTCCAGGGCAGTGCTAGAGAAGAGAGAGAATTTTTTAAGGATCTTTTAAAAAAAATTTCACGAGCAGAAAAGCCACAAAATCCTGAAACTTGCTTAACAAAAAGCTGTTCCTGGATGATACAGCATTAAATTGGTGAACTTTAGGATGGTTAAAGAATATTAATATACAACCTGAGGACCACAAATGTATCTATGCACTCCTTATCTGCCCACAAATAAAGCAGCAAAGCTTGGGAAAAAAAAATCTGGAAGAAATCCAGAGAAATATTGTAGCTATGAGCTGCAATCCGAAGAAGATTCTGGGATAATGAATTAATTAGAATTAAATTAGTGAATTTAGGTTTTTAATTTTTTTCTTTAATTCCTTAAGATCAAAGCTGTCACAAAGCCTATGACACTGCAAAGCCTGGAATACTTATAAGCTGCCAAGGAGAGAACCTGCCTTTATTTTTTATGGATTAATTACGTGGTGCTGGGTAGGAGGCTTTGCTCTTGTAGGGCCACCTGCTAATCTCATTATAAAATGTCTTGTACCGAGTCAGGAGCTGTGATAAACCACCCAGTGATGCTGCACAGGCACAGGGAGTGTTTGCAGAGCTGCTGTCAGGCCTGGTGACACCCAGAACCTGTTGTTCCATCTCCCCTTTGGGCCTCCAGCAGCTGGCCAGGACCAAAACCAGCATTTAGCACACTCCTCCTCTTCCTGCACCGGCCCAGCGAGAACTTCCTCGGGTTTTGTTCTTTTGTTTGCTCTCTGATCCAGCAGAAATTGAAGAGGGGCTCTGAAAACAAAGCCGCCTTTGTGGCAGCTGTCAGCAGAGTTTTATTATTGTTTCCATCCTGATGGCTGTCGAGATAAAAGGAGGAGCTCTTTCAGGTGCCACAATGGATGTAATTTAATAAGTGATCAGCGCAGTGGTGCTGAGCAAAGAACTCCTCCTGTTCTTTCTCCTCCCTTCCCTCTGCAGTCAGGCCATTTTTCTCTCATCCCTCACAACTCCGTGTTAATTCTTGCCTGGCCAGGGAGCAAACAGGAGGTGCTGGGCAGAGCCATGTCCCCCACTGCAGGTGGTTTAATGCCTACCTGAATCAGGAGCTCTTCTGGAAAACAAAGATGATTTTCTGAAAAAAGTAATTGAGGTCTGTACACTTATTTTCTTTCTAATTAGTTATTATATTCCCTCCTTTATATATCTGTGCAATAAAGAACTGCAGTATCTGGCCTCCTGTGAGGAGGATGTCATGACCTGGATTTTTAGCATCATCCAAGACCCTTCACCCTCAGAAAGGAACCAATAAACCCCATTTCAGCGTCCTTGCAGAAAGAAGCCAAGTGCTGACAGCTCAGCTGTGCCTGTGAATTAGAGGAGCAATGGGATGGAGACAAGCAGCAGATTTACAGCTGGAGCAGCAGCCTCCAGGGCTCCTGTTCTCCACCCCAATCCAAACCCCATCTGCCTTTGCCAGAGCCTGGGAGAGCAGGGTGGGAGCAGATGGGTTCCTCTGTGTCCTGCCACTCCTCCGATCACCCCAGAGAAAGAGCTCCCTGAATTTCCCACTGAGTCTCCTCATTTCGGGGGTTTCACAACCCAGACTTACCTCATCCAAAGATGCTTTTGTCCCCAAGGCCTCCATTAACAGATCCAGCAGCAGGGAAGCGCTGCCCACATTCCACAGAACACTTGAGCACTGGGGAAGTTACAAAGGTCCAAACGCAACTGAACTATTCCCCAGCAAACCAGGGACTGCTCCAAAATCCTGAACTCCTGAGGAGCTGCAAAGGTACCCAGGACAGAGAGCAGCTGAACACCACCATGCCAAGGCAACAGGGAAGAGGCTCCCATCCCTGCAGGACAGCTGCTGGATGTGCCAGTATTGTGAAAGATGGGTAACTTGTTCCCTGAGTAAAACCGGCTCCTTGGCTCCTGCTGAGCCTTGGGGAGGTCCCTTGTACCCACAGACAGCGGCTGGGACCAGCTGGGCTTCAGGTGGAAGCTGCTGCCAAACCACAGAGCCCTGGAACGGTTTGGGCTGAAGGGACCTTAAACATGGCCCAGGGCCAAGGCCCTGCCACGGGCAGGGACCCCCCCAGTGCTGCAGGCTGCTCCAACCCGGAGCACTTGCAGGGATCCAGGGGCAGCCCCAGCTTCTCCCCTGTGCCAGGGCCTCCCCACCTGGACAGGGAGGAACGAAACAGCTCAGGATAGAGCTGGATCTCTGACTTTCCTTCCTTTCCCTGCTGCAGGGCCAGGCACACCCAGGCTCCCCTCACGCTGTCCCGCGGCTCTGCAGGCTCCTAAGGGATCCCCTCGGGCCACAGATGACTCCCATTCATGGCAATTTGCAGCAGGGCCGATTTTGAATCGTTCTGGGCACTGTAACACTTTGTTCTGTAAATGTTTACCCGGCACACATGAGCCTGTCCACTCCCAGCACCCCGGGAGAGCGATCTGCATGGCAATGAAAGGGAAATGGAGACAGGCTCTGCTCTACAGATGCTCGCAGAATTGCTCACAGAGCTTTGGATGCAGACACTGGGAAGACATCACATCGTTCCCCTGATTTATGTCCTGTTGTTCCAGCCAGAGAAAATAAAACCTTAAATAATTCCATCACTTTTGATGTCCGGCCTTTTATGAATTCCAAGGGACATTTGTGGGAACGCTTCCCACTCAGCTTCTAATTTGATGGAGGTTATTTGAAGCATGCTGATTTTTTTTTCCTCCCTTTACAGATAAAACAGCCCCTCCAGGAGGACGTGGAAATAAATAGCAAGCAAGGGAGACGAATGGGAGCCCTTCACTCACAAGGTAAAGATAGCGTGCAAAAAGATGGACAGAGCATATTCATGGAAGCTCACAGGGAGAATCCAAACACTGCATAAATCTGTGGGATTCATAATTAAGCTGCTTCAGACCATGCACCAACAAGCTCACTCATCCTTTGCACCAAAGTTCAACAATTTGGTCAAAATGTTGGTTTCAGGCACATTTTATGCAGCACAGCCCTCAGCACACTCAGTAGGACACCTCCTGGGGATTGAATTCAAATGTAAAGATTGATTCTGGTTTAATCTTCAGGGCACACAGGAAAAGGGGAAAACCAGTAACCTGTGTTAAGCCTTCATTAACCCTAGACTTGACTAAGTTATTAACATATTTAGAGAGCAACGAAGGAACATTTTAACAGAATTTTTTCCATCTGCTCTGCTGGGAAGCAATAGCAATTAATTTTGAAAATATTTATAATTTTTTCTTTGCAATTACTCTGTGTTTTGAATTGCTATTCATTTCTGTAAATATTTATTCTTAGAGATGGTGATTTGGCTATCCATTAGAACAAAGTAATTTCCGTCATTTGTGCAGCCACTATTAAAATCTCCTCAGAGAGAGAATCCCAAAATGGTTTGTGTTGGAAGGGACCTTCCAGACCATCCAGTTTCCAGCCCTTGCCATGGGCAGGGACACCTTCCACTATCCCAGATTGCTCCAAGGTCCATTCAACTTGGCCTTGGACACTTCAAGGGATGGGGCACAGAGGGAATACCAGAGGGGATAACCCTGTTTTTGCCCCAGGTCTCATCCCTAGGGCTGGTCAGGCTCTGTCCTGTCTGCTCAGCTCAGAACTCCCAACTCACAGGCTCACCACGCTGCTCCCAGTGCCCTCGGAGACAGGGCAGGAGGGAAAAGCCGAACTCAGAACTGTTTGCCCTGCTCTGGAACCTCCAGTAAAGACATCCAGAATTCAGGCAGTGATCTGATGGAGAGTACCCTTGCTGAGTTCAGCTGGAAGAGCCCTGATTAAGCAGGATAACACCCTGGGAAGCAGAGGGATTTCTGTTTACCCTAAGCCAACAGCACAGCTTCACCCCAGGACATGCAGCCCTGTGGGTGCTGAGTGTTCCCTAAGCTTCTCTGGGCACCGCTGGAAGTATCCAGCAGGCTTTTACCATGGGCACTAATGTTTGCCATCAGGGCAGTCCTGCTCCTATCCCGTTTATTCCAGAGGGATGCTCTGCCAGGCTTTCCCTGCCCCCCTGACAAGCAAACAGGCTCTGGAGGGAGAGCAGGGGGAAGCATCCCGCAGCCCGGGCCCTGGCTCTCTCTGCAATTCCTGTTTCCAGGCACGCTGAGCCCCTGGCAATAAGGCAGCCTGTCATCTTCGTCATCTTCCTGTCACTGCTGTCTCTGTCAGCTGCCCCTGGGGAATGGGAATCAGACAGAAAGCACAGCTCTCAGCAGCCAGCACCACCCCCCTCCTGCCTGACAGCAAATCCCCAGCTCTGCTGGATTGTCCCCATCAGAGGCCTCGCTGTCATGCAGGCAGCGATCCGGGGAGCAGGGGGAGGTGGTGGCAGGCCGGGCAATGAGCTGTGGGTCAGTGCACAGGGCATGTTTGTCCTCATTTGTACACAAGCTTTGACTTTGGGTTTTGGCCACTTCATTTCTCTGCAAATAAAGGCACTGACTGAGAGCACTCTGCAGGTGTCAATCCTGACGGTCCAACAGCTACTCCACAGTACAATCCCAGCAGTGACCACTGCTGTGGGCTTCAAGGGCAGGCTGGATGAGGCTTGGAGCAACGTGGCCTAGAGTGGAAGGTGTCCCTGACCATGGCAAGGGTTGGAACAAGATGAGCTTTAAAATCCCTTCCAACCCATACTATTCCAAGATTTTAGGATCTTACCTAAAGAAAAAGCTTTAGACCCTATTCCAGGAAGAACTGAAACGAGTTCAGGCATGTAAGTATTCCCCACAAAGGGCACACACCTCCTGATGTTTTCACCCATCCTCCCCAAAAACCATTGGGTACTTTGCCCCAAACAAACGGTGAGGTCACCAGAGCCCCCTGGAGCCCATGGAGTGGCTGTGGAATGTGCTAAAGCAGCAGGAAAACAGCTGCAATATCTGAAATTCCAGTCACCTTGGGAGACCTGGCAGAGCGCTCCGGCTCAGAGCTCCCGCCGCATCCATCGGGAAGGCCTTGTCTACAAGGCAGCACCTGTGGCAGAGAAAAATCCCTGTCGGTGTTTTCCTTTCCAGAGTGCCATCCATCCTGAGCAAATGGATCTTGTTCCTACAATCCATCTGCTCTGGCTCCAGGCTGTGGCAGAACATTTTGTAAATGGGGACGTGACCAAAACCATCTCCCCACAGTCAAACTCCCCCATTCCCTCAGCCACCAACACCCCCAGACTCCCCTTCCTGGAGCAGCACAAGATCTGTGTTTGGATTTGTTTATTTATGTGCCAACTGCCTTTCCTGGTACACCTTGTGTGGGAGGAGGAACGATTGGAATGGCTGCTGTAATTGAGGAGCACAGTCCATTCTACTTCTTTGCTATAATCGGGAATTCTGACAAATCGTTCCTCCCCAAGCTTCTGGCTGGTGAAATGATTTAAGACATCAGGATTGCAGTCAAGCAGGGTAAGAAAGGCTTTTTTCTCCAGCCCAGAGCAATGGCCAGCACAGCCCCTCTGCACTGCTGTTTATTATACCTCATTTACTCTGATCTACAGCTATTACTGAACCCAAGTTCAAAATCTGTGAAAGCCACATTTCCCTACAGGCAAGGCAAATTTGGCTTGTCAGAAGCACATCCTTCATCCCTATCCACATTGTTCCATTTGGGCTATCCTTGCCTCTCTTCCCTTAAAACTTTGGGTCTTGTACTATCTCTCCTCCAGCCTACAGACCAAAAGACCTGGAGCAGGCTATTTCATGTATTTATCCTTCCTGAAGATGAAGAAGTGGCACCATTCCCTGTGCCACTTGGGTAACACCCGGATTTCTCCAAGGCTTTTCTCCAGCTACACCAGCTCCCACACTCTTTAACCTCCTCCCTGTAACTTTTCCAGGATTTGTGTCTGTGCCACAGGGGATTTCTTACCTCTTTGTTCATCTCCACAAACTGGCTGTGTCTGCAGCAGTGGAACTCCAGCAAACACAGCATGACAAGGCTGCAGAGCCACATGCTGAATTTCACACTCCAGCTCCCCGACACGGAACACAGCCCCGTCTCCCTCGTGCATCCTCCAGCCCCGCAGCCCTACGGTGCTCAGCAATTTATATTCATCAACCACCTGACACACGTTTTTATGCATTACACTTCCAGCCTGGAGCCTATGAAAACATCAACAGACAATACAGAAGTCATTTAAAGCTCTAAACACCCCTCTTTGTCACGGCAGGTAAACAACATCCTGTAACAGTGCTTTAATACACACACCGTACCTGCCCCCAAAACACTTGGGATTCGCTTCAGAAGGGTGAGGATTTGAGGAATTTCTGGAAGCAGCTGCAGCAGGAGAGTTCCCTGTGTTTCTATCCTCTCCCAGATGCCACCACAGACCTGCAGCTTCACAGCTCCTGCCTTGGCAGGGCAGTTTTTCTAACAAGCTGAATGCTGCTGTGAGAGGAAGCCAGCCCCTGGAGCTTCAGGCTATCCCCAAGAATATATTTCCATCTCCTTTGCAATAATTTTTCCTATATACATATAAGCAGTCAAATAACACAGGTAAATACAGGTAAATATCCCACTGTATTAAGGAGGCCTGAAGCAAAAAGCATTCCTGGAACAAAGCCACATATTTACCAACAGAATCAGGGGGAAATGGGTCCTGTGGGGAATCACAGGAATCATCCCACCATATAGTGCACTGATATGGCACCATGGATTTACAAGGCTTACATGGAAACAGAAGTTGGAATTCAGCTCATTCACTTCTCTGAGGGGCTGATTCATCTCTGCTGATGAAGAAAGACCTGAGGTGCTCAAGCTATAAAACTTGGAGTGTCTTTCCCCTGATTTGTGGATTGAAATGCATCTGAAATCTCAGAAGAATCATTCCCATGACCAGCAAGGTCAAGCCAAGCAGAATTCCTTTTCAACCTTTCAAGCACTAACTTGCTTTTTAATTTCTTTTTTAAGCTATTGCAGAATCCATTTGGGTTGAAGATGGATGTCGGAGCAAAGCCATTAAACAATGCCAAGGATGCTCTGAACAACCTCCAAAGTCGTCTTGAAGAGGTCAGGGTGTTAATTCATCAGGAACAACATTATTTATGATATCTGCTGATTTCCACTCTGTGACTCATTCCCACCTTCCCAGAGTTAGGGATGCACTGAGGAATGGAATACAGTTAAATCTTAAACTAGCAACTATTCTTCTGTACTTAGGAACTGATTATGTAATTTACTCCATACAATCTTCGTGAATCTGGAAAGGTAAAATGTGTGGAGAAAATGTGTTCGTTTCCCACCCAGGAAGGTGAGAAATCCCTCTGTTAAAAAACAGGGGTTTAAAAACATTACCAATTCTTGAATTCATCTTTGAGAGAAAGGATGCAGCAGAATGAAGGGGTAAGACATGACCTTGTAGACCTTAAAATTATTCCTGCCTAAGGTCACCCGTGTTTGGCAAGGCTGAGATGAGACAAACTGCTGCCTTGGGGTTATGAGTGCATGCATGGATGTTATTCCCACATCGAAAATAAATCCCTACCTGCCCATTCTGGTTATAATTTTATCTCACATTTACCAGCCATCACTGACTCCTTTCATAGCTGCACTTACATCAAGATTTTCTTTCCCTCAGCTTTAAAGCTGTGGAGCAGCAGCAGATTAGGGAAACAAGGCCCATCCTCGGCACAGTGCAGGGGCTGCAATTTCATCCTGGGATGGGGCTGCTCCACCTGAATCCTGCCTTTGTGCTGGGGGCACCAATGGGAGCCCCTTCCAATCCCTGAATCACCCCCTTGTGTTCAGGCACAGACTACACTTGGTGCTATCCAGCTTCTCACAAATCCAAAGGCACTGGGAAGGACAGCAAGGGCAGGGCTGGAGCAGGATCCACCCAGAGTTGAGTCCCCCAAATTCCACTCGGGCAGTGGTGGCATCCTTCAAGTCTGCAATTAGTATTTGCCAGGGAGATTCCCTGTAAAATAGTAATTTCCCATTGTCCTAAGGAAAAATAAACATTACCTTTCTGTTTCCCCAGCCTTCAATCCCTAAGCCTGGCATATTCATGGCTGTGACTTTTGCTCCTGACACCTGGCCCTGCCCTCAGAGCCTTGCACAACCCAGGAGGTGTAAACATGGGAAATTAGTGGGAAAGCACATCTCCTGAACCTCAGGGATCCTCTGGGACAAGAGCAACATGTGAAAGACAGGGAGCAACATCCAAAAAAACCCCTTCCTAGGGAGGAAGCTGCAGCTCTATGGGATGTGGAAAAAATGTCTCTGTGCTTCCCTTCTTTTGTTGTTGGTTTTGGGGTTTTTTTTGTTTTTTTTTTTTGGTTTTTTTTTTGTGTTTTTGTGTTTTTGGGGGGAGGGCCGGGGGGATTTGTTTGTTGCTGAGGGTTTTCTGAAGGTCGCACAGCCCCAAGGGGCAGCAGAAAAACATTTTTCCCGAGAAGCAGGAGGCTCCTTCCTGGCTTGCGGGAACATGACGCCAGGTGGCAGCACAGCCCCACCTATGGAGAACAGCGGGGGGACTGGAAAATGGGAGGGCAAGAAATGAAAACGGAAAAAAGCGGCGGATGTCTAACAGCGTGTCTGCAGGGAAAGCCGCTCTACTGTGGGAATACCTTCAGTGGGATGCTCCAGCTTCCAACCCCGGGAAAAAGCAGCCCAAGGTGCTAAAGGGCTGGCACAGCGGGCAGGGATACATGGACACAGTTGGAGGATGTTGACACGTGTACATGGGTGCACACATTTGTTATTCTTCCTCAACCCATCAAAAAAACAACAAAAAATCCCGACTTATTTTTAACCAGAAACACAAATTACTGTAAATTTCAAATAATGCCATGAACTGGGATTTCAAATCTCAAGTTCAAATATCAGCCAGGATGAGAAGCAGATTTTGGATTGGTTTAGGCCTGTTAAACTCCCTTTTAAATGCAAAAGAGCACACCTCCTGAGGAAAGCCATCCTTTGAATCAGAGAGTGAGAAGCCAAGGTGATGCTGGGAAACACTGAGATATTTCCCAGCCCAGAAATGCCCAGAAGTGAAATGGAAAGGGTTTTCCAGTCTGCACGTGTGCCAGAAGGGTCTGGCTGCAAGTTCATCAAGCTCCAGGGTGAAACTAAGCTGCATTTTCTTCCTGTGGTACAATCAGAAAGCCACCAGCCTAAATCACAGAATGAATCATGGAACTACTGAACAGTTTGGGTGGGAAGAGACCATACAGCCCATCTGATTCCAACCCCTTCCACTACACCAAGTTGCTCCAAGCCCCATCCAACCTGGCCTTGGACACTTCCATATTCTCCTGCCCAACTTTCCCTTTACCTTTCTGGTCTTTCCTCACAGAAGAGTTATTTGGTTAAACTCCCTTCCCAGGCCCTTTTCCACACTTCTTGCTGTGTAACCTCAGCTCCTCCCAGCCTTTGTCTGTCCTCTGTGGGACAGAACAAGCTGGGAATTGGCTTTTCCTTCCTTGAAATCTGGTGCAAACAAACCCAGGGGTTCAGAGATGCTGAGAGCAAAGAGCAGCTCCAACAACTGTGTGCTGGAGCAGCCTGTCCAGAGAGGGGCTGGGGAGACTCCTTCCCTGGGAATATTCAAACCCTTCTGGACATGATGCCCTGGGAGGGCAACTCCTGTCGAGCAGGGATTTTTCTGGGAGGTGGTTGTGTCTTCATATTTCTCACAGAGTGAGGCAAAGCATCAGGAGAAAAATGCAAATAAAGGCAGTGAGGAGAGTGAGGGGGCAGCAATGCTTCAGTAGTTACAGGAATATTGATGTTCAGCTCAACTGAACCTCCCCAAAAATGTCAGTAAGAGCAGTTGTGGCTCGCATGACTGGTCCCTTGCCATGGATCATGATCTCTCCCACCACACCTGACATACCTTTCCATGGCTCCAGCCCTGAGAAGCAATTGTTCTCTGCCATGAACTTCCTGAACCGTGCACACTCAGGAGGCTGAAGGAACTCTCCCTTGGCACCCAGACTGTCCCTGGACACTGAAGGGGAGCTACAACCCGGCCTCCATTTTACACAGATCATGGTGGTTCAGGCAATTCAGCCTCAAATATAGCCCAAATTGAGTTTGTAGGCTAAACACTTGAGAAACCAGCCTTTAAAGAGTGACCAGAATTACATGGCTTAAATCCCTCCAGCCTGAACACTGATATTTGAACTTGGCCTGGACATCTGCCCTCTGGCTGCCACCCACACAGCTCCTTTATTCCCCACTCCCAAAACTGGGATGTAGACCATGTTCCCAGTTGTGGTGTGAGAAAAGGGACCTCTCATCCCTTGAGGGCTCCTGCATGGCCCAGGGCACCTGCCATCTCCTGCATCCCAGCCAGGAGCACAGAGGGCAGGAGATGAGGAGCCCCTACACAGATCACCCAAGATCAACCAGCAAGTGCTGGGAATAGTCCTTCCTGTCCTGGAACAGAATGGGCAAAACTCAGAGGACTGAAGACAACCACTAAATAGCCCAGCCAGAGGAAGGCCACAGGGGTCACTTTTTGGGCAGGGCAATGACCTGAAAAAAGTGCAAGGACACAGCAGAGCATGAGGCTGAAGTGACACAGCATAGGGGGACAGTCCTGACATGAGCTCCTGAGAGATTCCACAAACAAATTCCTCATGCCATAGGATGGATAAATCAAGGAGAAGGTCACACTCTTGCCATTCCTCTCCCACCCCTCAAGGATTCCCTCTGTGTTTTCTCTCTGCCAGCTCACCAGGAAAGCCACCCAGGTGGACATGTGGTGACTCCTACACACAAGGAGTGTCCAGCTTTCCCAACCTTTCCTCCCACACCCAGGAACAGCAGGACTGCCCAGAACCCATCCATAACAATACATCTGGTGAAATGGTTTAGGTCTCTGGGACATTTCCTGAAGATGAAGAAATTATCTACGAAAGTAGTAGCAAGAAAATTGGTCACTGGTCTGGGAATGGTAACCTGCCCTAAAGTTGCTCTTACATTATTTTTTCAGTGATGACAATTTGTTACTTCTGAAAAGTTGTTTTACCTATAGTGTTACTTTAACCCTCTTAACTAAAAGCTTTTTTTTATACACCCCCCTCCCCCTTAATTTGATACAGCAATCCCATCAGGCTTCCATGGATAGACTGGAATGTTTCCTATTGTTACCTTGAGATACTCTTCTCTTTACATCCACTAAAAAAAAAAAAAAAAAAAAATTAAAAAGAAGCTGATGAATCTTTGAGGAATCCCAAGATTCATGCATAGGTGTGGATTCATTTGCCTTTTTTGGAAAAGGATGGAGTCACAGAGTCCTGCCCCTCATTACATGCCATTCCTCAACCCCTGGTTTCTTCAGTGCTCCATCTGTGGTGTGAGGCTGCTCTGAAAGAGACAAACAAACAGGGAATGACCTGGGGTTTATTCCCTTGGCTTATTTTTAATCTGGACCTTCTCACCGTGTTCGTTTGTGGTGCAGCTCCACACAAAGGAGATCTGTCTGCAAAAACGAGGAGCCACTTGCAGTCCACAGCAGGAGAGGTGACCAGTAGGAATGAGTCCTTAAAAAGAATGGATTAAATTCTTGTACCTGAGTAATTCAAGCAATGGGATCCAGGGAATAAACTATTCCCCTTGCTGTGCCCAGCCATCAATCACACTCCAAGTTCCTATCATTTAATCTAAAAAAGCAAATTCCAGCATTTTCTTCCAGTAAAAGCAATGCAGATTTTAATCACGTGTCTCCTTGTCACGCTTTTCTCAGCGCCACCAAAAGACCCAGCACTGCACCTTTTCCCAGACCAGAGGCTGCAGAGCCAAAAACAACAAAAAGAAAAAGCTAAATAAACATTTCTTTCATCAAGAAGCTCATGGGTGAGGCCTGAAGCGTTGAAAGGTCTTATCTGCAGTGATATCCAATGTCCAAACTTAAATCTCAGCTTGGAAACGCTCCCTGGAGTGAGGCCGCCCCGACCCAAGAGCCAACAGAGCCCAGGGAGGACATCCAGGATCCACAGGATCTTTCCAGACCAGCAGAGCTGGGATGGAGCTACTGGAATAGCTTCCGGCAGAGTTAAGGTGTCTCCAGGTGAGTTACCCTGGAAGGCAGAACCAGGAAGGCAGGGAAATACCAAGGGGGCTTTGGGAAAATGGCAAATCAAAACTTGGCAAGCTCAGAAACTAACACACAGTAAAAATGCTGCTGAACCAAAAAGGGAAAATACAGAAACATTCAAAAAAGATGCATAAATACCCAAAAAAGCAGGGCACAACACAGTAGAACCTCTTACAAAAACAGGCACATGTGTTAATTCCTTACAGAACTCTATTTTCTCTACATATACATTTACTGTCTCAGTAAGTTTTCCTCAGTGGTCATCTCCTGGAGCTGAAAACTCCTATCCTTGCCACAAATCTCACAGGAGCAGAAATTAGGAATGTATTCAAAGTCTCTGAGATGATCACATGTCTGCTGCTTCAACTCAAGAAGCAAAGAACTGTTTGTGTTTAGAATGAGAACAATTCCTTCCCATCAGGCTGTCACAGGAATTCAGTGCATCTTTTTGCAGAGAGCTTGGAAAATGACCAGGTGAGCTTTGAGGAGCACAAATAACACAGAGACATCACAGAGAATGCTGAACATCCCTATGCCCACTGCAGCTCATCATTCTGTCCCCTACTCTAATAGTAAATTGCAGAACAGGAATTCCCAAGCTTTCCCTAAATACTATTCAGCCTTCCATCCTCTCAATCTATGAGGAACACAGTTTTTTCTATCTAATTTTTTCTATCTAACAGGATAACCAGGACTGCCCAACACAGTGTGCTTCTTCATTTTACAGTGAAATGAGATTCAGCATTTGCTGGCCTCTGTTTGAGAAAACACAAACATACCCATAAATAAATCAGGTTTATAGCTTCCAAAAGGTGTGGTTTTCATTAGGATAAGTAAGGCCCAACTGTGGTATTTTCCAATTGGTGGCAGAGCACTGTCTTGGAAGATGAACTCAGTTTCGTTTAAGGATCTTCTCTGTTCCATGCCTAGCAACTAATATTGATCAGAGGGGTGACTAAAGCCTCAGCCCTGACACTGTGATGCACTCTGGAGATACACGTGTTTTAAACCCTTGCTTTAACATTCCTTCAGCCATCTGGCTGATTCCAACACTGGCTGGGCACCAACAGCAATCACTGCTCCATTCTGTCTCTGAAACACAGGAACAATTTGCTTGCTGTGGCAAAGAGGGGATTGAAATAACCACAGTAACAGCTTGTGCCTGAACTTAGAAGGAAGTTGAATTTAGAAGGAAGTTGAAACACAACAGGTATTTCTAGACATGAGGTGGATCAGCCTTGTCAGGAATTTGGCAATACAATGAACACAGCAACTGCCTCTTCCTGCAAAAGAATTGCAGCATGTTTTTACCTACAGAGACTACTCAAGAAACCAATCCATCATCTCAGCTAACATCACTGTGAAAAACTCTTCAGCCCTGCTTTTGAAGTGAAGATTTTACCAAGTACAGGAAAACAACAAAACAGAAACCACTGTGCCAGCTATGTCCACCAACCTCAAAAAATTTAAATTACTTTCAAGAAACGTAATTAACCATTTTCTCTTTCAATTCAAAGCTCCTACAGGAAATGGAGCTACACTCACAAAAACCAGCAATATTTTTGATTTCAAATATATATCATGCACCACAGTAAACACTGAAAAGTCGTGTGTATATCAGTAAGCATCCACGTTAAAGTACACACATACAGTGGATACTTGGAGACAACCAGCATCCAGCTGAACAAAAATATACTTCCAACAACAGAATTTCTCTATTAAATCCATGTTTATTGCTTAAGTTTTATCACAGTGGAGATTAAATTATGCTTAATCATCCGGTCAGTGCTTTTGTACCTTCTTTAATGCCAAAAAACCCCCACATTTTAAACCAAGTCATTCATACACTCGAAGTCTTCTCACCATCCCACCATTCATCGCCTCTGTGTGCTCCTGTAGTTGCCACTGGCTGCGAGATTGTAAAAAGGTATAGCTAAGAGGCTTATATTTATAATACCATTTTTGTGTTCAAGTATTCAGAGAGCAGCACGAGGAGCCGCCCTGCGTATTAGAAACATATCTGCACTGTTATTTATTGCTGTAGGACCGAGGCTCCTGATGGAATGGTGATGAAATTTTGCATCACTGTGTATGAAGATGAGCTCAGCATCCCGTCATCATCCCAACTCCTCCCATGTTAGTGAGCGACACAAGGCAAAACCTCTGGACTTCCCTCCTTTCCCTCTCAGCCACGGGACCTCGAACTACAAATAAATAAAGCGTACACTCACAATGTGTGTAGTGCAAATTCCAAGTAAACAGAATGACGCAGAAATAAAACTCAGAGTTGCCAACTTCGGTTCAGCAGGGCAGCAAGGATCCCGCGCCCGGCATTCCCACCCCAGGAGCGCGGGGCCCCGTGTCGGCGACAGTGATTGAAGGAGGCTGCTGGGGGCAGGGGGACACGGGGCCACCTCCACAGCCAGGTGACCAGGCCTCACCCCACACATGCCACCAGCCCCAGGCAGGACGGCCGGACACAGCCCGCGGCACAGAATTCCTATTGGCAACTAGGTGGAACATGGATTGCGTGGCCCAGACTAATAGAAGGTAATGTTTCTGTTTCTCCAGAGACAACTGTTGAAAGAGAACATCTACAAACATTGCGATTCAGAAAGAACTTAATGAGAATTAACAGGAAAGACATTCAACTCTGGGGGAGCACTGTGTGGGGGTCGTTCCCTTTCAACAAACCCCAGGGAGTGGATCGAGTCTCGCACAGCTCTGGGCCATCACAAAACCTCCTGCACTAAGCACAGAGCTAGATTTTTGTAAGGTTTTTTTTTTTTTTTTCTGTTGCTGTTGTTTCACTTATTTTTCTTAATTATGCGAATCTACTTCCCACACAGCCGTATTTGGAACTGAAATAAGACTCCCTAATATTTTTGTGGCATAAATTCTGTATGCAGAGAAAGGCGACAACATTTTGTCTCAGTTAAAGTTAGGACACACTGTAGACTCACTCAGGACCCTTTTCTCCAAAGTACTGGTAGCGAGCAGAAGAGTCATGCAGCTTTATCAGTAAAACGAGTACATATTTTTGCCATTTTTCTTCAGTGCTCTTTAAGATTATTCCTATTTTTTTAACGTTTGTTTTCTCAGTCCACAACTTGCTATTTCTCACATAAAGACTGGGGGAAATCACTTGTGTTTTAAACAGCATTCTTACAACAGGTTGAACCTTCCACAAAGGAAACACAGAACTAGCACTAGAGAGTTCTCTCAGCTAAAAGGATGGAGATATTAAAATAAAAAAATAAAAGGAGAACACCTCTGCAAATAAAAAGAAACCTCTCCTCATTTAGGACACACACACTGAGCTTTTAAAAGCTGAAAATTCATAAATACGGTCATTGTATAGAACTTTAGAGAATTAAGGCTTCTAAAAACTTCAGTGCCAAAATAACCTCTCTGCATATCAGTATTAAGAATAAAATATTTTCCATTTTAGGTTGTGCTTGCCTTTTTTTTTTTTTTGTTTTTTTTTTTAAAGACCTCTCTTAGTTCCGTAGAATTTTGTCACATAATATTACATACTGAAGGGGAGTGTTAGAACTGCTTATTGAGGTTTTAAGTAGTTGTTAGACTAAGTTACAGCGATAAAATTCGATTACTGATCTGATTCATTACTACTTTACATGGGGCTGTTGGCTCATTTCACCTTTTTTTCATGCTTAATGTGGCCGTTCCTTCTATACTTGCCATTGGGGATCCCGTTCTGGTAGTGTCCATTAACAGCGCTATGTTTGTCATTGGACCAGAGATGTTTGCTCTGCTTGCAGATTAACTTGGCCATCCTGGCCAAAAGATAGTAAAGTAAGGCAGCACCCACTAGTAGGACCAAGGCAATATCCAGTAAGAAATACTGAAAGAGGGAGATGCTGTAAACAGCAGCACGCAGGTGCTGGGCTCCGTTGTGGCGCAGGATGTAGTTGATCCAGTACACAGTCCGGTTCACTGGGTGGCCAGGCTGGTCCTTGTGGATCTCCGACAGCCGCCGTGCCCGCTGCCGATAGCTGGGGGAGGGAAGCAAACAAGGAAGAAAGGAAAAGCTGTCATCTCATTGTGCTACTGAGAATCACCAGAGAAATGGACAACAGTGAGAAACCTGGGGTTGATTTTGTAACAAACCAGTTCTGCCCAGGTCGGGAGTTTCGCTCAAAACTTTTGGGTTTTCACCCCAGCAGCTGACCCTGCCAATTTCTTCCTCTCCTGTCTGCAGCTTTTTTACACAGGACTTGCTTTCACACCAAGGATAATTGCACAAGGGGAAGGTGATGCAACTGATGTTATCGAGGCTGCTTTCAACATTCCCCCTCTCTGCTGCTTGCTCCTGACAGCAATCTCCTTTCCCAGAAAGACTCAGCTGCCATGAAAGCAAGAAGCATCAGTAGCACCAGGCTCCAAAGTTAGGGTTATCCCAATACAATATACTGCCAGATAATCCTTCACTCATTTTTATCTGGATATGAATGGTATTATCAGCCAGAACATGAAAATAACACTAAGTATAATTTTTTTAACAATAAAATCACAGAACTTAGAGTCACTCTTCCTGAGTATCTCCCCATTTCAGCTAAAACCCAAACCATGTACATGTATCTTGCTTCAGGCAGCACCACAGCCAGACTGCTCGTGTGGAGTAATCAAAACAGATACAAAGGGACCTTGGTCTGCAACACGGAATAAGTTGGGACAGGTTTGTTTCCATAACCTCTGTGCCCTCCACATGGCAACTGCTACAAAGTACAAGCAAGACAATTGAGTTTTGGTGCTGAGCAACTAGCCCAGCACCCACACAGAAACTTCAGCTGTTGGGTAATCTTGGGAAATAGGACAAACACCCAGACTTGCCCCAACTGCACACACAAATCATACAAGGCAGTTTTTTTTCCACTGCACAACAGTTTCCTATCCATTCACACACAAACACAATGGCTCATTCCATACCTGGGGTCATTAATAACTTTTACTAGGGCTTCATAGAGCTCACTCTCAGTCATGGTCTTCCAGTTGAGCAGAATTCCCATCCCTTTGGCCTGCACACGGGTCATGGTGTCGTAGTGGTCTCCGAAGAGGGGGATGCCCACCACCGGCACCCCGTGGTACATGGTCTCAAAAATGCTGTTCAAGCCTCCGTGACTGAGGAAAGCTTTGATGTTAGAGTGACCTGGAACCACAAGAGGCATGAAGGTTACAAAATGCACTTTATCTCCTGTTGTTGAAGCACCTGGGTACAACAAATTGATCACCATGTTTCTGTAACTGCAACTCAGGCAGATTAAAATTACTGCAGCTTGTTCTGAAGTTCTACCTAAACTCACTCTGCTGAAATTCCTCATGCATTAAATCATTTCCTTACACACTGAGAGAGAGAACAGCCAAAGTAAAGAAAGAAAATTCTTATGTGTATGAGTAGTGTAAAATGATTAATGGAGTAATTCATATGCATTGCCTACTCCTGAGGAGCTGCAGGTGGTGAGTCCAGCAGGTCCAGCAGTACATTTGAGCAAGGGGGAGCACACTTTGGTATGGAATATCATTTTTTTAAATGGCAGGACAACTGAAGTCACACACTGCCTAAAGTCTCACATGCCTTACTTGAGCTTAGCAAGACCTGACAATCACAGCAACAGCCTCATGTGATGGGAAAAGCAGCCTGGCTGCCTCAGAGCAATGCTGTAACCAAAACAAAACTACCTGCTCTAGGAGTCATCTGCCTACTCACTACCTTCTCCAGCTCACACACACTGATGCTTAATGCACTCATCAGCTCCCATCAGAGCTGTTTTGGGAACACACAGACATCCAGGTGTACCAGAAGCAGTCAAATACTCAGCGGCCTCTCAGATCTGCAAGGGGCTCAGGCACCCTTTGACAGGGAAGAGAAAGAAAAATAAAATATCAAGTTTCATTTTCCCCTGAGAACCTGAAGCACCTCAGTTCAACAGAAAGGTTATCAGCTTGCATCACATACCCAGGTTCTGGAAGAGCTTTCTTGCCTTTATAAAACAGTATTTACAGACTCCTAAAACTTACTCTGATGCTCAGTTTCAGGACTCCTTGAACAGTGCTTGAACTTAAGGAAAACATGCAATTTTCATCAGGGAAAAAGACATTTAACAGAGAGGTGTTGATCTCTCTTCAGATCCTAATTTCATATTCTTGCTCCATGACAGAAATTATCCTGGCTTTATAATAACTGCTAATTCAGTAGAGTATTTTTGGAAGAACAAACTGAACTCAAGAGAGAATAAGCAATAAATAATGGAAACAGATACTCACCAAGGAGGTCATTTTGTGGCAACCATTCGATCAGCTTGGTATTGTTGCCTAAATTCCTCGGTTTGTTTCCTGAAAACCTAAACCAGTAACATGAAATGGAAACAGTTATCAAACCCTCCCAAGTAACTACCAAAGGAAAGGGTTGTTTTGTTCATTACAGAGGACTGGAACTGCAACTTCAGAAAGAACCAGCTACACTTTCCCAATGAAGCAAAACGTACATTGTTGGAACTCTGGTTACTGAACAAAGAATCCACAACACATCTTTTAAGTGGCCTGTACTTCTGTATGTTGAAAAAAGCCTAAATTATTTATGCTAAGTTATATAAAAGCAATTAATTAGGTTAACTAGATAAATAGTTTTTTAATGCCCTAACTAGAAGGGCATAAAAAACTACAAAAATCCCTTGATTTAACACTATGACATTAAGACTGCCAAGTAGTACTCACTATTTTTCTGTCCAACACACAGGTCCATGATCTAAGGAACAAAACCAAACCCCAAATCCCCAAAAATTCCAAGTTACACTTGACTGATCTATAAATACCTAAATTTTAATAGAAGGCTTTAAATGAAATTGTTGGGTTGGCATTAAAAAAAAAAGCTGCCCTTATGAAAAATCCTCCAGATTTATTTACTACAAAACACGGATGCTTCCTAAAGAGGCATATTCCAGGGAAAACATAGTAAAAGGACAGAAGAAAAGCACTAAGATAAATTGGGATTATTAATTAGAAGCCAAGAAGTGTTGTGGGATTCATAAGAAAACAATGGCTCTACTCCTAACAAAAACTCATGTTACCTTCACTACCACAGATTCTGTGCCAGAGCCTGAAAAAATTTCCATTTTTCCTGTTCATTAGTGAGATTAGATCCTTGAACTACGACAGCAGCAGGGACAGTCCCTAAAATATTGTGGAGAACAGGCCACCAAAACTATTAATACAACTCAAGAGTGTGGCAGGGTTGTGAGACACCCACATGAAGTCTAAGACACTGCATATTTGAAAAAAAAGAAATAGTTCACATGAACTCCACCAAATCATATCAGAGATGCTTGACACCAAGAAGAGCTGACTAAACAGTTTTTGGATTTTTACAGGGAGTTGTGAGCACCACTCAAGATGTTTTTAGAACTAAGAATGCTTCTTACTGACTCTGACTTCGGAAAATTTCTCTTCCTTCAATTTCTCACAGAGAACAAGCAAGTGGGAAAATCAATAATGAAAGGCTATGTTTACACATAAAAGAGGAAAAGGGCCTAAAAGAGTGAGAGAAAAGGGGTAGAAGAAAGAAAATGGAGGCTTTTCATCATCAGAATTCATTCTTGAGCCCTGGGGTAGTTCCTTCATCAAATACAGAGACAGTATGTCCTTAACGGTATAACCTTAGCTTGTTTTCACTGTCCCTAATCCTTCCAAGGACATAAACAGCCCAGGAGTGTAGCCACGCCTTATTCTGACACAACAGTAACTGCTTCTCCTTGTTACCAGGATATTGCAGTATTTTCATGTCAAGTGTTTTTCAGGAGTGTCACATTGTCTGTGCCACCCAGGCAGCCTCAACTCCAGTGGGAAACAAGCACTCTCCAAACCCCCCCAAGTTGCTCCAACAGGGCCTTTACCTCCAGATAACCCTCTGGGGCAGCCTTGCCAGGGCGTGTGCCAACTTATTGGCGATGTCTTCCGACAGGTACTTGACTCCAGCGCCGAAGGAGACGAGGACAAAGCCGTTCTCGTGAGCGCCGCTCACCCACGCCTGCAGATCCTGTGGGAAACAAAGTTCACACTGAGCACTGCAGGCAAAGCACAGGAACAATAAGGAAACGTGGCTGTAAATGAGCAGTTGGTGGTGCATTTGATGCTTCAGAAGCTAAGGTCCACAAATCCCAAACATCCTAGAAGTCACCGGGAACAATGGCTTGAGGTTCAGAATCCAGAGCAGAGACCACGAAAAGCAAAACCCTCCCCTGTTTGTTTTAGCTGCACTATTAACCACCAGCAGCTTCAGACAATTTGTCCCTCCTTAAAGGAGCAGTTGACACACATTGACAAGTTACCAGGCTGCATTTTAACTCAGCAAGGCTTAAATAGATCCATAGATCTCATAGTCTCAGCTTGGAAGCCCGGCACGGGAGAAGCGCGAATGAAGCCCGGGACTCAGCTGCATGATTTCCAGCCTTCAGCAATGGGAGAGTGCTTCAAACGCCTCGTTTTGCTTTCATCTATATAAAAAGAATTAACACAACTTGAAAGAAGCCAGAGCTTCTAAAAACACTGTCAGTTCCTACTGCACAAGGAGTAAAGAAAACATACCTTTTACTTTTTAAAGCATAGATTTAAACTCTGGATTTTTCCTAATCATCAGTCGCAAGAAGAATATCTCAGGATATGGTTTAATTCTGGTCTCGTCAAGTTTAAGCATAAGCCTGCTCAACACCAGTGCAGCAATAGGAAATGAGCAAAGAGAAAGTGAAGAGCCCTGCTCACAATGTGCCTCTTGTCCTGGTAATCAATAGGAGGGCAGACAGTAATGGAGTAACGCCGTGCTGTCTAATCCCAGCACAAAATCCAGCACACTGCACCGGGGGCTGTGTACTGCTCTCTGCTGTAAAGCAAAATAATTTCCATTTTCTTTAAATCCACTGCTTGTCCTTCTCCAATGCATTCTTTTCCTTTTTTTTTTTTTATTCATGTGGAGGGAGAGAGAGAAGGCAAAGGAGGGGAAGTGGCTCTGACCTGCCTCAAAGCTGAATCATTTATTAGGGCCTGAACTTCTGACACCAAAGTTTCCAAGTGGTTTTGTGATTTATTTAAAGCTCGTCCTTGAATCTTACTTCAGGACCTAAGGCACACTGCAAATGTCATTATATTAGTCACTGTAGTGCTTCAGCTAGTTACATCTTCAAGTCTTTCCCACCAGCTGTTTAAACTAAAGAGAAACGAACTTTTTGTGGGCTCTAGGACAAACCATCCTGAAAAGCTCAATATTCACAGGTCCTGGTCTTCACAAGGCACTCACCCAGCCAAAGGTGAATGGGACTAAGGACCTGATGTCAAGAAGCTCCAAGTGCTTCCTGCTTTCCTCACTTCAGCCTTTATTGGTTTGACCTTTGGCAATGCCAGGTCCCTCAGAGCAGAGGGAAAGTCTAAATAAACTGGACATAGACTGCTTACACAGGGCCTGATAGGATGAACCCAGAAATGCCAAGTGCCTGGTGTGGAATGGGTGAGGAAACAGGAAAAATAGCAAGTGTCACTTGTGCTTTTATAGAGGAAAATCCATGGAGCAGTCTACTAAGCCCCAATTTGATCCCTAGAAAGTGATGGAAAAGAATCCTGGACCGTCCTGGCATCAGAAGGTCCTACCTGTGACTACCTCTCCTTGGCCAGACACTTGATTTCCACTGCTGGAGAGGAGCCTGTTCTAGCTGAGAACTGGCTCCCAATGCCACTGCTCCTCTGTGCTTAATGAGAAATTCTGGGAGAATTCACAGAGCCCACATATTCACACAGTAACAACCACATTTAATTATAGAAGCATAGGGGAAGTATAAATATTTCCCTGTAATGGAATTTCTAAAATAGCATTCAAAAAGTCACCATAAATAATACAAATAGCTGCTAAGCATTTATAATTTAATGTAGAAAAATAATAATTTTTAAAAAAGGAATTTCATCACCTACAGACTTTTGCTGTGCAACATGAAAGCAACCTGCCCTGTGTTGTTATGGTGGTTTCATAGCCAAGCCTCTGTAATCCTTCCCTTTGAAGGTAATCCCACTGCTTCAGTGGAACATCACATGGACAAAGGTGAATTCAAAATCTTGACAAGATTGGTCTTGGCAAGACAAGATCCTACCATCAGGCTGAAAGCATGGGATTTGTTTGCCATATAAAATGTGATTACATTTAAAAAAAAAAAAGCTGGAACACTGAAAATAAAATAGTTTTTATCAACAGAACCTTAATATCCAGACCAGAGCTGGATGATGCCTGGCCAAAGCTGAAGCAGAGGAACCTAATGGAGTATCCTTTAGAATGCTAAATTAGAAAGAATGCAATTTATTCCTCAGGGTCAAAACTGCCCAGTGCCAACCTCAGGAAGACCCAGAGAGTTTGATCTCAGCTTGGTGTGTTTTGACATCAGCTGGAAAGTTCTCTCCTACCCCAGATTTTATCTGTGTTTTACACGGTGCTGTTAGCAAGAGGAATTGCTTCCCTGTCCTTTGACCTGCAGCCCCTTCCCAGCCTGCTTCCCCAGAGGGGTGCCAAACATCACCGCTGCAGAACATCAGCTACAGACTTGTCAGGATGAAGGTTTTTCCTGCAAACATCTGTGTCATTCCTGGCATAACACAGCCCTGATTCAAGGGAATCACTACAAATGTAGGGAGCTGGGTAAAACTTAGGCTATGGAAAAGAGGAAACTTACACTGCATCCTCTTAGAGCTCCTCGAGTTTGTGATCTGGATGAGTCCATTATTCCCAGCTCCTTAAACTTACTGTAATGATCTCTGTGGCAGCTCCTTAGCATGGAGTCTCTACACAGAGGATCAAGTGAAACTGAATCCAAGTGAGTGGCATTGCCAGGCCTTTGGCTTTAAGGCACATCTGAGTGTCCTGGTACAATCAGCCAGGCCATGGCACAAAGCCTCAGTATTTGCTTGTATTTTGCCTGTTCTTTGTGCAGTATACAAGGTGTAGCTGTGATACCCACAGCAGATAAAGAGCAGGCTGTGCTCTTGGCACATCTCTGAAAGGGATTGAATACTTCAGCAGCACTGTGACTGTGGCTGTGAATGTCACTTCATTCTTGCATGTACACTCCTAATGATCACCAAAGAGAAGCTGGGAGCAAGGCTCACAGAACCTGAGCACTGGAAAAAGCACACACTGATGCCACAGAAGAGTTTTTTCTGCCTACAATTTCAGCAGCCTTCAGTCACCTTTCCACTCTCCAGGGCCATATTAGCCCTGACATCCCCCACAGCAGCCTCGAAGGACCCACAAAAAAGCCCTCAGAGACAGCCAAGTTCATCCCCCTGAACTCAGCCCTTTCTTCCCCTTAAATCCACTTACACTTTTGACCTCCAGCACATGCTGCCCGGCGATCTAATTACTCTCTGTATGAAAAGGCACTGAATCAGGATGAGTCATTAGAGCCACCCTCATTAAAATCAGCATTCCCTGGTCGGGCAGCACACCCGCCTCCTTCTGCCCACTTTAAAGGATTTCCAGGTTTCCTATAAACTCAGGATGGTTTTCTTTTAACACAAGGAAAGGAAATGACCATTTTGGAGAAAAAAGTCGGGGGAGGGAGTTTGTTACATGATGAGCTGCTTTGAGCCTTCCTCAAACTCTGATTCAAACTTCAACTGAGCACAGAAGTGAGAAGTTAATGCAAACTTAAGATATATGTCATCAGGACATGCACTTCTTTAAATGGCTCTTTCTTTCAGTGACTGGAAGAGAACACCTAACCCTCTCCCTCACACAGAAATAGAAGTCATTTTCAGGTTTTCTTAAAAGTGAGGCATGGGTTTTTCTTTCTAAGTCCTAGCACAGACAAGAGACAACATTGCCTCGCTGAGGCTACACTGCCAACTTGACAAAGCCAGCAGTGACTTAGAAACAGGGATCAGGCTCTTCCCTCCCAAACCAGCAACCAAACCTGGAGGAATTATAACCCCCAAACCTGGATGAACTTGACACAAAGCTGCCAATAGAAATGCATAATGAGCAATCAGAACAGACTCCCAGAGCTTGAGTACATCATGTCCATTGAAAGTGTAGGCCTGGCAAGCCCAATACAGCACATTCACATTCTGAATTGAACTGTAAACTATATTTTCCAGCTCCATATTGCTTTTCATGCAGTTACAGCTTCATACACATTCATAACAAAGGACCACCTAATACACATATTATAACCAATTCAAATTTTCACTTAAACAGTTTAAAAAATAATAAATAATGCAAATATCACCCAATCCCTATATTAATTACCATTTTCTCCAAAGTTACTTTAAAAATTAATAAAAACTGCATACTAAAGTATAAAAAGCTTAAAGGGCCTCTACTCAAAACACTGTGCCCAACCCTGCCAGGTCTCTGCTTGTTTCCATGCAAGTTCTGTGCAAATCCATGTCCTTTGGGAGAACTAGTACAGGACTCTGTACTTGCATAGGGACAAGAAACACTTATTGATCCGTGCTGTACTATAGGAGCGAGGGGGGAGGAATAAAGACATAAAATCCATCTTTTGACCAGTGTGAGACAGGAATGCTATTGTGCCAGCCCCACTGTGTGGGCTTTGTTCTGCCTGGTTGTCTAATTAGCCATTCTCTGCAGGCCCCGGTGCTGAGCACACAGCTGTGAGCAGGGAGCGAGGGCCCAGCTGGCAGTAACCAGTGGTGCCTAATACTGAGCTTTGTTTCAGATAAACAAAGTGCACAAATACAAACATAACCGGGTGTAATATCCGAAGCTCCCCCTGTTCAGCTGCTCCATTCAAATGTGCAATAGCACAAACGCCTGTTCTTCGGATATGGTTGCAAAGCACCCTTTCCCCAAGGCAGAGCACAGGCATCCTATGCAACTTCTACAAAATGCTGCTTAGAGCAGAAAAAGACAGATCTATTTTAAATTAAGAAGCCACATTAAGCCATCTTTAGAAAGGAGATACTCGCTGATAAATTAACAGAAAGGTATAAAGATAATTTTTCTTGAGTGCCTAAACTTTTCTGCTGTCCTCTGAGTAGTGACATAGTTCAATTCTGTATTAATACATTTTTATTTCAGATTTTATTAACTCAACATATCAGAACAGGTGGTCTAAGGTCATACAGGTGCACTTATACAACCTTGACTATCCCAAAACAAACAATCACGCCATCTAACCTGAAAGTTATGAAATCCCATAATTCCACAGCAAACTCAGAGAAACTATCACTCCAGGCAAAGTAAGCGGTTTGTATTTACTTGCCATGAATTTTAAGTCAGTCTAGAACCAAAAATAGGAGTTTTTATTTGCTTGGAGCAGCAAAGGACACAGAAGAGGCCAGTGCACACGGAGGGCACGAGGCAGAGGATGGAGTCAGCCTCCCTGACTCCGCACATCCAGCTGCTTCTGCTGGCTCTGCATCGCCCAGCGCCTCGCTTGCACTCAAGGTGATTTTCCACTGCCTGGACTCCTGCCTTGTAAAAACCAGGGGCCACCAGGCAAAAGCCATTGTCTCATTTTATCAGGACTTGCTCCTTTCCGTATCAGCCATCCTAATTAAGTTCTTGGTTCAATTATGGGCAGACACGCAGCTCCCAATGAGGACGGGACCCTCCCGTGCCCCCATGTCCCTCTGCATTAATGACAATTAATCCTTCTCCTCCCTGGGCTTGATTGATGAACTCTGCCATATACAAAAAGTGCATGCAGTTCATATCCACACAATTTCTTCATATTTTGTAATTCATACCGGCACAGAGTGAGCTAGCTCCACAAGAATACCTTGTGCCCATCAAAGAAGCATACCCAGACTGTGGCATTACACTAAATCCCTGCTTTCTTGCCGGCTAAGACTAAATCTGGTTTTTGCTACCTGTTGGGAAACAAACTCTTAAAATCTGAGCTGTTTCCTATCAGAACCCCAACCATTGCTAAGTACAGTCATCACATACTAATCTGACATTGCTGTTAGCATTTCCAATATTAGACACAGATTGAGTCTTGCTGAAATACAGACATTTTCATGCCATATATTTTAACTAATTATTTGCTGGTTTAATATACACACTGTGCATCTGCCTTCTCCAAAACATATGAGGTATAAAATTAGATTTAAAAAAGAAAAGGCTTTAAAATCCTACAAAGCTTTCCAGTGCCTAGAATGTTGTATTTTCTGATCCCAGACCTTAACTGCCTTTTCCCATTTAGCATCCAAGAGGGACAGCAAGTTTAAGTCCATTTAACTTTAAAGAGGAATGTAATTCACACTCCAAACCAGAGTGAGGAAATGCAGTCCCTCAAGCCTTTGCTGCTTCACCTGAGCCCCCTGTGGAGTTGGGGGCATATCCAGTGCAGCTCTGGGAACAGGCTCTACCCAGAGCTACAGGTCAAGCAGGAAAGTGCCGTGCAAGGACTTCCCTGGTGCAAAAATCCATTACTCACCAGAGCTCTGGCAAGCACCCTGGGAAAGCAACCTTGCCTTTCAAATGAATGGGAGGAGTGGAAAACAAGGAGCTTGCCCTTCAGGAGAAGTTATTAAAATCACTGCAGAGGGATCCTCACACCCAGGGTTCCAATTGAAAACCCTGCTGGCATTACCCCACAGGCAGCATTCTGTTAAAAACACCCCCAAAACCACCTTCCTAAGCAGGAATGGAAAACTTGATTATCAAACGGAAATGCAAACCAAGGTCTTACCAACCCTCTGAGCTGCTCCATATGGAGGAAAAAACTCTACAGGCGTTAAGAAAAAACAGTACCAAGTATGGAGACTGTTTTTACTTATTCTGCCTACATAAAGTCAAATTCAACTGGTGAAAATACAGGTAAGAAAGAAATTGACAAGAAGCTAAATTATAAATACAGACCTCTGTGCTACAGCTACTGACATACACCCCCACCCATAGATCCACATGATAATCTCATTTAACTGAGAAATTTGTCTGTCATTGTTCTAGTGTGACACCTGTGCTCTGTGCATGGTAGGACATAAGAACTCTAAACTGGAGCCTTAAATCCTTTAATCTAATAATTCCAATTTCTTCTTCATTTTCCTCTTTGGATAAAACAGCTTTTTGTTCTTCCTGGGGTTTACTTCCTCCCTTCTCTTTTTTTTTAACAGCTTTATAAGTACATGTAAAGTGTGTATATATAAATATGCATATACAAACCCATATATATTTATATTATATTTACATTAAAAAGCCATCAGTCCCCACAATTTCTTTGAAAATGTTTGGGTCAGCTGGCTTCTGAGCCTGTGTAAAACCCACATCTTCCAGCCAGACTCCCCTTGCTCAGGGTAAGCAGCAGAACATGCTGCCTGCAGAATTCCCCTTGGGAAGGCTCAGGAAGATGTCTCCTCACAAAGCTGGAGAAACCTCATCCCCCAAAGCAAGGTATTAGCCATAAACAAATTATCCACTTCACCTTTAAGCTACTAGGACATCTGAAAAGCTGTCTTGATTAATGATTTTTTTTTTCAAGTCAGTAATATCAATAATTAGGTTTGCTACTTTGTAAATGTCAAGTTTTGAGCACATCCCAACTTGCCAAGTTATAGGAATATGGCACCCAAACTCAAGGATATTACAAATACCCCAGGAAAAAATAAAACCCTTTCAAATAAATTCCTATCTTCTGTTCTATGTTATAAATGGGAGAAATATGAGGAAAACACTGGCTTGTTATTTGTCCTCAATGGAGGTCATGCCTCAAAATTTCCAAGAGACGCTCAGTTAAACCACTGCGCATTCCCAAAATGAATAAATCTTGTTAGTTTCTGAGTTCCTATATGAACATGATAAACTAGAATATTTAAAACCACAAAGCCTATTTACAGCAGTATCTTAATAAAGTGTTGGGTTGCTAGGGGCTTTTTTTTTTTTTTTGTACAAATGAAAAAAAAAAAGTCACTTCTCTTGGTTTTAGCTTTCAGCTTTCACCATCTGACCTATCCAACATCTAAGGTCTGCAACTTCTACTTTCCATTCCCAATACAAACAACTGCTTGAACTCAACAAATCACCATCCTGGACTGTAATCCATGAACCAAGTGAACTCACTTTTTGAGGGACAGCACAGGCTCACTGCAGGTTTGGTCAGCTCATGGGATGCCAGCTTTATGCACCTGGAGAACCTGCCTTCCTCACAAATTTAACTGGAGGCACAGCCAAGCTCCACAGTCAGCCTTGTGTCCTTTTCCCTGTGTCTTGCACTAAACAGATGCCGAGTCACATTTCTTCCCAAACTGAAAATGCAGCAGTACAGCAGACCAGACATGGCTCACCAACCCAGTTCTGCTGGAGCAGCTGACACTGGACACTACAGTTTTAGGACAGTGGGTACAACTCTTTCTTGTGGAACATCAAATTCTGGGGGGAAGAAGCTTTATCTAAAACAAATTTCAGAGCCAAAAGACATGATCATACAGTTCAGTACAGAATTCACACAGTGCTGCATCATCTCCACCATCCTTAAAAGACTTTTTGCCTCCCCAGCTGACAAACACATGCATTTCCAAACAGCTCTAGAATTGCTTTACATCACCAGGAATTTACTGTCCAAACAGGTCTGTAAGAACCAGTCTCTGGACTTGAAAAATAATACTAAAGTGATGGTGCTATGCCATGCACAACAATCCACTGCTACAGTCTGCAAGGGCTTATAGATGCATTCTTGAATCTGAATGAGGAGAAAAGCCAGGTTTAAGGAATAAAACATCTCTTGATTCTCTCACCCCTTGTTCAAGACACATATCAGTATCAGCTAACACACCGAGTTAAACATACAACTGTCAGCAAGGCTCAGAGAGGGAAAAAACCCCAAAAAAACCAAAATACTTTTTAGTGAAGATATTCCAAAGGCACCAATTTGCTGCACAGACTTTGATCTGTATAATAACGAGCTCAGATAAGAGATGTCCATGGAGGAGTGAGGAAGTTCCTGTAATTATCTGTTGACAGCTGCAGCTGTAAGGACAAGTTATTACTCCAAAATGAGAGCACCCTCCTCTGCAGCATAAATTCAGTTTCCTCATGGACTCAGTACTTCCCAAGGCAGCTGCCTGGAGCACCCCTCAGCTTCCTGATTCAGGGACTTAGCAGGCTGATTAATGCCTGGTATGCACCAACCTGGTCACAAGGTAGAAAGGCCAGAGAAGAGGTTTCCCAAAAGAGTGTCCCTTTAAAAAGCCAGCTTCATTCAGGTCCCTCTGGAGAAGTGTAGTGAGGAAGAGGCAGAGGAGCCTGTGATTTTCCTAATGGCCAGTGACAGTTATCTGCAAAATGCTGCCAGGGAAGAGCATACCTTCAAATAGTTTAAGGCACTGATGACCTTAAGGACTTGATAGCCAGTCTGTTTCTAGCTTTTCATCCTTTGAGGCTAGTTCTGTTCACGCTGTCCTCTAAATAATTCAGCAGACAGTTTCATGAGATATGTACACAAATCATGGACTCTGCACCCACCACCGATAAGCAAAATACAATTTCACAGGCACGTGGGATAAGTCACCTCTACCATCTCCTGGTCTTTTACTGAGCAGCACAGCACGCTTCGTGCAAGAAGCACCATCCAAACCCAGTGTAACCAGTGAAAATGTCACACTGGCTCTCACAGAACCCAACCACCATCGCCCATGCAGAGCTTGGCAAAGCCACCACGGGCCCTCCCAGCACGGCGGAGCAGAGTGACAGGGCGCGCTCACTCCACGCCCCCGCAGCAGGGATCGCAGGGGCGATGTGCCGCGCCCGGGCGCTGCAGCCGCCGCCTGCCCGGGTGGGGCCGCCCCTGCCCTGTCCTGCCCAGGGCGCCGCAGGGAGCGGGCAGAGCGGTCACCTCCAAAGGAGCCGCTGCTCTCGCCGCTGGCTCCCCCTCCTTGGCACGCCGAGCACTGCGACTTGCCGAGGGACACTGCGCCAAGCGCAGCCCGACACCGGGGCACTCGCTGCCCGGGAGGGAGAGAAGCGAGCGGCATCGGAGCCTTCCCGAGGCATCCGGGCAAGCGGCAGCCCAAAGGCAGGCTCGCAGGTCGTGTGCCACAGGCGAGGGCTGCAGCGTAATTGCTACGGAGCTCAGCAGCGACTGGAAATCGTGCTTGGCACACGCTAACTGCAGGAGCAGCAGCGACCATGTGCTCCAGGATCGAAATATTAATGCAGATGGGACAGCAAAGCTGGGTCAGGTTATGTATTTTTACATATATAATATTAACACAGACGACCAGCAAAGCTGCATCAGGTTTCTTTCCCCTCACACTGTTACACGACACAAATATTCAGCACCCACTGCTACATGCTACCTTTAAATCTGTGCTTTTCCAACTTTCTATTCAAGAAGTTCAGGGAAGAGGTGCAGAATCTGAGAAAAAAAACAGAGCTACCCCATCCCCTGGAATGAAAGAATGGCTGCCATGTAACACCTTAAAAGATCTTGACCTTTATCTCCTCATTGACTGCTTGTTACTACCTGCCTCCTATTTTTAAGATGCTGCTTATGAGCAGAAAGCTAGAACTTTTAACTTACATATAGGCATTCCTTATGATTAAACCAACTACTGGGTTATTTTTGGTGAGGGAGGAAAAAAAGGAAAAAACTGTTGACAACTCAGGGATGCCATTACTGAGGTGCCCAGGTAGTCTGAGCAGGTATTTTGGACTTGAAAGAACACCCCTGATTTTTTCCCAATACTTCCCTAGCCGACAAAGTTAGGCTACTTACATGCAGTTTTGGTGAATTCAAGACATCTGAAAGACTTTTAGTAACAGCTTTAGTGGGCACATTTTAGCTGCTGTGTCCTGCTCACGCTCCCCTTTTCTAGTCATTGTCCCTGGACAAGAAAATGACTTGAGAGAGCTGCTGAAGCATCACCAATTCCAGCTCAGGAACATGAACTCTGCTTCTTGCTCACCTTAATGCACCAAACTAGAAGCTGCAGAAAATAAATTAGCCAAGGCTGCTGCCCTGGAGATGCAGCAGGAGAAGAGAGCAGCCACAGCACGGGCTACCCACACTCAGGAATTGCATCCAATTGCTCAGCAAACACAAACTGATTGCCCAGTCATTTACCTACCATACACACCACGGGGGGATGTGTAACAGCTTAGGCATGGACAAATGACAGGATAAAAAAGCAATGTGCTCACTTTGTCCCTCTCTCACTCTCAATGAAAACTCAAGCTTCACACACTAAGAAAGAATTGCCTGATAAAATTGAGAAAGTAAATAATGTCTCAGCTCACTAATAATTATCGGCAGTTTCTTTCCCCGTCTGTAACAAATATTTCCCACCATTTACTTGAAACAGACACTACAAGTCTGTTTCAAGGTCACTGTCACTCCTGTTACCCTGAACATCAAAAGACACAAAACAGCATTAACCTCATTACCCAAATCAATTACTCCAATACCCTTTTTCTCTTACAGGAAAAGGAAATATCAGTCTGGAAAACAAAGGAAAAACTCAATCCAGCCAGCAAAGTTTTCCTGGAGGGAAAATAGGGATGAAATTTAGATAGCAGAAGGGTACCTTCTCAGGATACCTGACCCTTCCTTAACACAAACACACTGAAGCACATGTGGAAACAGCCACTTAGAAGCAGCACTGCTACGGTCATCTCTGATGACACCCTGGAGAACAGACAGTAGCACTTTTCATACAATAACCGAAGGTTGAAACAGCCATTTTAAGAAGCAAATTGTTGAGCACTGCAGGTCTACCTAGCCCCTTGTGTCATCCAGCCAAAAGCATCCATTAAAAATCCCCTCCAATTCAAGATCTATTAGTTTATGGACACATAAACCAAAGTGCAAATGACATTGTTTTCTGTGAGATTGTTCTGTCACTCACCACTGTATTGCTCAACAGAGGCATTCTTAGGTACAACATATCACAGATCACTGAACTAATCAAACTTATTAATTAATCTGTGCAGCCAGGATTTCTGGAGCCAGTCCAGTCACTATCACTGTTTCAGTCTGAAGTTCTGAGCCTGATGTTGTGCATGTGCACAGTAACAACTCATATCTGAGTGCAGCCTTGGTGGTATTCTGGCCAACTCTTGGCTCCATTTCTCACTTGGTACAGTCTTTCCAGGCTCATGTATTCCTAGTCTTAGAGTCATTATCCTGCCTAAGGGAGGTACAAAAACAAATACCATAAAAACACCCATACCATGAAGTTACCTAGCATAAACTATCAGCAGGCTTCTTTAAGCATAAACAGTATTCAAACATTCTCCCTTTTAACCATGTCTGGTTAAAAGCTACTGATGTGATTTCCAAGGCAGAGTGCACTGTTTCTCACCTCTAGTGCAGCATTAAACACCTCACTCAAAAGCAAAGTACTTCCTGCATCCAAAAATTATTCATTTTGTTGAATTTGCAACCAACGGTTCCCCTCACCACCACAGGAAGTGACTTCCACAGAACATTTCACCAAGCAGCAAGAACGGGTCCCACCTGAAAAATCACTGACATGAAGTCAAGCAGAAAGCACCGGAATTACTGTAAAACTCAGCAAACCTTACTTCTGGCAGAGGGCTGGCCGGCTTCGTTAGGATTCCTCCCACATAAACAACGTTGGGTAGCGTAGGTCTCGGAAACTCCAGCGCTACATCAGTACAAAGCATCCACAGGCTGGATCCATGCACCAAGTCATACATGGACCGCTCTGGAAGAACCTTGTGTTTCTGCATAATCCTTTCATATTTTGGCAGAACCAAAAAACTGACTCCAAATCTTGAAATAAGATAAACAACAGTATTTTTAATCCTCTCGAATAGGTTCATGTGATCCGTGAGCAGCGAGTTAAATTCTGGAACGTAGGACAGGGGAGCCGGAGCGCCCACTTCTGCTGGATACCAGAGGCCAGTGGAAAACACGGCGTACTTAACCCCCAAAAGATGGGCTAGAACAAATCCACACATCTCGTTGGGATCTACCAGGAGCAGGTCAAAGTTCTCCTGTTTGAGGGCACGCATGAGGTTGCGGTTGCCGACGATCATGTCGCAGTTCTTGGAGTAGTGGTCCAGGATGTCGAAGAGCTCTAGGGCAGTCAGCCTCCCCGAGAAGATACTCCTCATCTTGGACTGGAGGAAATCATCTGAGGTGCTGCTGTTAAAGATCCCTGGGTAGCGCTGCAGTCTGTAGTGATTAGATGGAGGAATCTCTCTGCCCTCAGAGAGGAGAAACACTGTCTGGTGACCTTGGTCATGCAAGGCTGAGGCCAGAGTCTTGAAAATATAAAGATGGCTTTCAAACATAATTGGCGGCACAACAACGATTTTGGCAGCCCTCGCTATCCCAACAGCACTCCACAGGAGAATGAAGGCTGGAGCGTACGGCTTCATAGCTGCAAGGAGAAATCAGAGCATTACATCACAGACAACAGGACTGCACTTCGCTGCTTAGGCACACCACGCTTCAGTTTGCATGGTTACAAGTTCTTCTCTGATAGTTGCCCACAGGCTTCAAGTTGTCCTCCTTCAAGCTGCAACTTTACTCTGATTTTAGCATAACATTATCTGGGGTTTTGTTTTCACATAAGCTAACAGGTCAGAGAAGATAGAGGACTTTTTTCCTCCTAAAAGGACATGCAAATTCCTGCCATGTTTTTCTTTAGTACCAATGATGATCAGATACATAGGAGTGGAAAGCAAAAAATCAGGCAGGAAGATGCTACCACTGAGTAAGAACCAACTTTGAGCCTCCAAAAATGACACTCTGCCTACAAGAACAGATGTAATAACAGGAGTTAGTACTGCACACGTGAACATGGCAACTTCCACTGAAGCACTTGATGCTCAACCTACTTAAATCAGCACTTAAACACCCACTTGAACACCAGCTGAAAAACCCCACTGCCATCCTGAGAGCACTGCTCCTGACAGCAGCACACTGCTGGGGAAAGGGAAAATACTTTTCACACATGGCTGGGTGATTTAAAATGCTGTATGCAGCAGAGGAAAGCAAAGTGCCTCAGAAGCACAACAAGGACATGTCAGAAAATCCTCAGTCACCATCACCCTCCTAGGACAGAGAAATGAGTACAAGCCAAACCAAACAATCTGCTCTTGCCTCGTGCCAAACCAATCCAGGTGGAAGCCTGAGTCTGTTGCAGTGTCCTTTCTTATCTCCTTATGGTATAGCCATATAACCCTCCTACAACCCTCCTCCCTCCTGAGATTGCTCAGGACTTTCTCTTAGTTAATGTTACATGGGTTACCAGCTAACAAATAGAGCATTTTATATAGCTATTTATAAATTACTACATTCCTATATGCATATTATGTAAAAATTTTAAGGGTTTTTTTGAGTTATATTACTCTGTAGCGAGTTTTCTGAAGGATGTCCCTTTCAGGTAGCTGTAGGCAGCAGTTAGATCTCACCTGAGCTTCTTTTTCCCCCTAGCTCCCTCAGTTACTCCTCACAGGAATTACTCTCCAGATCCTTCACCAGCTTCACTGCCCTTGTCAGGATGTGCTCCAGCACCTCCACATGGTTCATGAGGTGAGAGGCCCAGACTGGACACAGCACTCAAGGTGTGGTCTCAAAGGGCCAAGCACAGATGGAGAATCACTGCCCTGGCCCATGCTCAGTTATCCTGAACAGGACCCTGCTGGAGGGTTATGCTCCTTAGCTAAGAAAGGTATTAGGAAAAGGAAGTAAACACAGTTCACCAATGAAACATCCAAGAAAAATGATGACTCAAACTCAGAAAAACCCCAATATTGATTCCATGTCCCCATGCTAGAAGCGTTCCCACGGTATTGAGTTACTCCTGTCAACAAGAGCGATATTACAAAAGCACGAATGGAGGCGAAGGACTGGGAAACTCAGTTATGTTTTATCAGCAGCACAAATCAAAGGTTCCAGGAGCCTGAGGGCCCCTGAGGATCCAACACGCTGCCACAGGCCAGCTCCACTTCCATGTCCTGATGCAAGGCCTAGAGCACGGCACAGAAGAGACAATCCTTAGCCCTAAGGCATAGTTTCCATGGCTGGGGTGACACACGTGTCACCAAAAGCCATGGGAACTACAGCTATCCTTCCCCTAGGATGTTGACAGTGTTTCCCCACTGCTTCCTGTCCCCACACTTACCTGGCAGCCAAGTTTTAAACAGGAACCACATGGCACATGCTACTCCTTGTGAAGGTATTATAAATACTAACATGAAAACCTGGCCATATAACTAAAACCATTTACCAAACATTATTTTTTATCCTCTTGCAGTGTATCACTGTCCAGAGATTGACACAACACACTTCCCTGGCAGTCTCTACCTTGTGATATCCTCAGAACTGGTAAAACAATCACCACTTCTCAAAAACCTATTATGCAACTCCCCTTTTCAACATAAGCACCTGCTGCCACAGGAGCTGGAAAATATATGTACAGGACCTGCCAAGCCATAGCAATATTAAACACATGATGCTATTAGAGCAAGGCCGATTAAGTGACATTTTTACTGGGGAAAATTGCATTGACCTTCTATTGAACTTCTGGCAGGAACCTGCAGCCTCATCATTTCATACCCTGGCCAGACCGAAGCAGGGAGCTCGGGTTTGAATTCTGCAGGAACAAGGGCAATAGTAACAGCATTCTGTAAGCCAATTCATCACCAGCCTGGGAGACTGGGCAGACTGGGACTGGGGAGTGGGTGGGTGCCGGGTGCCATCAGCAGGGAATCAACACACAACCACCCCAGCTCAGCTCCAGGCTCTCTCCCAGACACTCCCCCACTCCAAGGGCCCTCAGAAGTGAGCTCCCCCAGCACAGCAGGTATTCCCCTGGGACACTTGCCTATTCCAGTGGGAATTTCTGCTTCAGCCCATCTCCCCAAGCAGCAGGCAGCACCCAGGCACAGAAGTCTTTACAAGTGTCAGGACAAGGCCAAGGTGGTGCTCAGCTGAAGCCAGCTAGTAAAAACCAGAGCTCAGGGATTCTTCCTACTAACTCCCAGCCACAATCCAGCTGTCAACTCCCAGAAAAAATCACTGGCCTAAAGAAATAAACATCCAAGGATCAAAGGATAAAAGGATCAACATCCAAGGCAACTGCCTTCTGTTTCTGCACACCCGAAGCAAGAAAGCAACTGTCAGGTGTCCTGAGAGAAAAGAGGAAAAAAAAGCCCAGAGACACAGAATGATGCATTTCTCTAAGATGGTTGACAATATAAAACCATTTTGTACTTCTATCTTAAGTCCTTCTTCTTAGGATTTGCCTCCATTAAAGGTGACTGTTTTGGCATCTGAGCTGGCACGCAACGTTCTTTTATCACAGAGGGTGAAAAGGAAAATCCAAATTTGCTAACACTTAAAAAAAACCCCAAAACATAACACCCAACCAAACAACATCCATAAAATCATCACTGAATTGAAGCCATTCCTTTCAGCCAAAAAGGCCCAAAAACAAAGATACAGAGAAAGGCCAGATGTAGAACGGCATTATAGTAGTGAAACCAACTACTCATTGTAAAGGGTTTTCCTATTGGAGCATAACAAGAAAAAGTTAATGTTTAACTTCTTGATATGCCTTTAACTTTATGAGCAGCTGTTGGAGTAAGTTTAATGACTTCTGTGTGGGGGTTTTCAAATGAAAGAGGAAGCATGAGTTTTAAAGTGTTACAGAAAATCAAGCACACTCCTGGACAGTCAGACTGTTGGAGCAGTTTTCAGCTGACCAAAACACTTCTAAATCATAACTGTTTTTTTTTAAGGAAGTATTTTTCCATTCACCCAGAAGAACCAAGCAGAACCTACAACAAGAAGTGTGACTACACAGAAAATAATGACTTTCACAATTAAAAAATAGGAGGGAGGATCTTCTCCCCCCTTTGTCACAAAGTTTGATACTTGAAGGCTGGGCAATGTGGAAATGAAGTAATGACTTTGAAATAAGTGTAGTGCTAGCTGACTTGTAAAATACTAATTTAAACATTAAGACTTAATGTCATTTATATAAACATCAATCCTAAATTATTTTAGATGAATTCCAAGTAATAATTGGTATAACAGTCAATTACAGTCCTAGAACACGTACCCAAGATTACATTTAGATTTGCTGCCAATCCTTAATAATCTGCTAATCACTGCTAATAGAACTTTTTGGCATGTTTGAGGGCTTTCTCCTGCTTTACACTCCTGGCTGCCTACCTGCTCTTTCTGAAACTCAGAAATAGCTATTTTCATGCCAGCAATATCATTATCCACATTTTCCTCCATGGTAGAGAGATCCAGAAGCAGAAGAGCCTCTCACTCGCCTCCATCCAGCACAGCCTGAACACATTTATCACTACTCAAAAGATTAAACAGTTCTTATGCATAAGGACATAAAGAGTCCTTTTTATTCACTAACCAAGAACACTCCTGACTTCAAAAGCAGCACAGGAAGTTTGACAGAGCTTCAGTTCAGCGATTCAATCTGCTTTTTTGAGTTCCTCCCTCCCATTCAGCCTTTTTTAGATCTGTTAAGGTTTGCAAGGTTTACCTGGGCAGTTTGAGCAGGACCTCTTCTGGGAAAGGTGCCCTTCATCCCAAACAGCAGCGCTCTCTGACAGCAAAGGACCAATCTCCGAGCTGCTGATCACTCACCTTACCCAAAGGGCTCAAATTACTCATTACCATTCCACAGAGACAGCGCAGGTTAAAGGAACAGGCTGCCACCTCTGCAAGCCCAAATCTGGGAGCTGATTAGCAATGAAATGACTATGCCCAAATGGAAAGCTAATGTGTGCATCCCAGGAATATTATTATTTTTTAAAGCGGGGAAATGTGAGATTTTCATGTAATTCAGCAAACCAGCAATTGCCACAGTTGTGGTGCTAACATATAGATTTATTCCCTCAACTTGCTCTCAGTATTGTCCCCCTCCCCTTACTACAGCTCACTACACATAACTCCTTATTTTAGAAGGAAGAACACAAACCGCTCTTGGAGCTGTAAACTCCTTAAAACTTGACATTACTGTCTGAGCCAATTGGAACAAAAAGGCAGAAACACCATTTTTTCATCTTGCCTTTTTTCCAAAAGAAAGGTGTATTTAATCAGCAACAAACTTGCATTAAAAGCTGCAGATCTGATGCAGTTTTCACACAGGTAGAGGGACATTGACCAGTTTCCAGTTACATACAGCAACCACCCATGCCAGGGTGGTTTTCTCCCAGTGAGGCCTATTTGGCCTTAGTTATCCCACCTGAGGTCAAAAAACTGGAATCATGAGCAGGGCAGTGTCACCTCAGGAGCCAACCCCACCCCACCATGCCCAACTGCAGCCTTCACCACAGATAAACACAAGCAGGGTGTTCATTCCTTTTAAGACCAGGTGTACTGTAGCTGTAGGAGGAGACACGTGGTTGAAAGCATAGCAAGAGAAACACTGAGGGAAGCTGCAGAAGAACTGGTCACAGAGAGCACTACAAACTGCCTCTGGGAAAAACCAAAAAAACCCATAAGCATTAGCTGATTATAGTTTACTACTGTTCTCAATAGAAAGGAAGCATTAAAACAGGGAAAGAAATGACCACTGATCCCAATTGTTGCCTGACATTACCCAATTGAGTGCCACTCCAGCCCTGCCCACTGCAAACTCCATTGACATGAGCGTACTTTGTATGCACTTCTGTTTGCTTTAGCTGCTATTAAAAACAGTTTTACAGGTAAAACATGATACCCATCCTCCAGAGGATTGTGAACACCTCACTTATACAAACACAGAGCCAAGCCCTACAACCCAGGCTGCCTGACCAAAGGCCCTGTAAGCAAAGCCTTTTATCAAGCCCCAGATAGGCAGGAATGACTAACAGTAGGCACTTGCAGTTAGGTATAATGCTGAAAGACAAATAAAATACTTCAAGACAAAGCAAAGGTTTCAGTAGTCCTGAGTACAGGATGATTCTATGCTAAAAATGCAGTACTCAACCCAAATCCTAGCTGTGCCAGCCAAATACACGCAGTTGATAATAAAGGCAAAATACAAATACACACAAATATGCACGAAGTGCATTGATTCCAAACCAAAGGAGTGACCAGAGAAAACAAAAACTCTTCCCTTTTGCACATCCCTCAACATGTCTGATTTTTCACATTTCCCCCAAACATTTTAGGATTTAACAGCACTCCACATCAGCATTTTTTTTTTGCTGAGTACCCAGAAATGGTACCTATTTGAGGAAACACACTGACCACATTATGTCTGACAGCACATCTCAGAATATAATTTTATCGTGGAGACAGGAAGATTTTAATTAATGGCATAACAGACAACAGTAAGGAAGACCATTATCTTCAAGCAAAACCTTGCCTCCTAACCATTCCTTTAGGCAGGGAAATGTAAAACATGTTCTTAGCCCATAATACTGTTTGCTGTGCTGTACATATTCCACAGGGAATCCGAAATACCCTAATCCTTTAGGAGCATTACAACATTACAGTCAGCATTGCACAAGCTGACTTGAGGCAGCAAACTGCAGTTTAAGACTAGGAAGCTCTTGGTACTAAGTGACCTGCATGCTGAAAAGCAGCAAAAAAGCACCAGAAATGCAGAAACGTGCAGAGCCTGGGAGCAACAAATCAGGAAATCATCTGGGAAGAGACTCTGGCACAAGGCATTGTACAGCCTTTGGGTTTATGTCCTTAGATTTTCTCTATCACACATCCTGTTACTAATTGCTGAGGCACAGTGTATGCTGTGATTGCTATTCTGTGTTGCAATGTTTTAGATGAGTGGTGTGATTTGGCTTCCAACCACAGGCTCCTTTTTTCAACTAAATGAATAAATTAAGAAATTACTAAGACACGTGTATCAACAAGAGCAGGTTTTTGCATTTGCTTTGTAGAGTCTCCCAAACAACAGCTCCTATCCAATGGCTGAAGCACTTCAAAGAGTACAAGAAAATCTCATCCACAGACAAAAGAGGAAGATTTATAGGCATTACAATGTCAGACTTACTGTGTCAGCTATGCAAACAGGAAAGGAGCTGTTAAGAGGGAGTCAAAAGGATATGCAATTTATGAAACCACTTTTAGTAACCACTTACTGTAAGTGCAACAGGTTTTATCAAACATGGAAGGGTTTTACCTAAGCTTTTGTACTCAACCATGGTAGAAAAAGGATTTTAGAAATCCTCATTTCACAGATAGCATGGCAGAAGAGGCACTTCTTCAAAATAAGGGTTCTACAGTTCATACATAACATATTTTCAAAAAGCATGCCAGTAGATGGATCTTTCAGAAGTCACATGGGAACAGAACTCCTACGCAAGGCATTCTGTCCTACTGAAATAACTTTATAGCAAGTGACCAAAGTATAACACTCCTGGTAACACTTCACCACTGGCTTTTGGAAAGAAGCGCTCTGTGGTTCTTCATGGTTATGGAAAACTGCCCCAAACTTCTGAAAACACTGATCATATCTAAAAAGATTAAATACTTACCAATATTATCTTTATAATGGTTCTGTTCTAAATCTACTCAGGATTTCCAAATCTATCAAGAGCAACAATTTGATCTTTTAATTAAGACCCTTAAAATGTGCATGCTTTGGAGTCATAATGCTGCAGTAGTGACTGTATCAGTCAAAATCTGATTTCCCTGAGAGTAAAGGATTCAAGTTTAATTAAATATTTTCATAAGGCGAACTAAGTTGCAACAGGGCCAAGGCACCTTCCACTCCACATGACCTACATTCCTCAACACTCCACGCACTAAAACTGAGCAAACAACGCACAGCAAAAATTATAAACTTTACAGAAGGTCAGCATTGTACGAGCATCCATTTTCCAAGTTCAGCCCAACTAACTGCATGGAATTGAGTTTCATCAAGATTTTAAAACCTGTGAAACATTAACCTCTGTAGACCTACCAGGTAGGGTAATCAAAACAAATCAAAACACATTCTTGAGTCATTTCAATAACCCAAATAAAAGCAAATAGAGCAAGAACAGCCAGTCCTTTTTGCCCTGTTTTGCACAGGGCATCCCAAACAGGGCATTTCAAGATCCCTATAATTTGTAACACTTTCCAAGGTGAGGATTAGCAAAGCCAAGCACTCACACACTGCTCCAAAACCAGCGAGCCTTCCAGCAGGGCAGCCTGACTGGGTGCAGCAGCAGCTCAGATTTCTCCGCATTGGCGCTCTCCGTGACACAGCTCCGCTCCGTGCTGCCCATGGTTATCCCAGCCCTGGCACCTTGCAAAGACACCTGCTGCCTGCACAGCCCAGAGCCATCTGCTTGTGAGTGAGACACACACTCCTGGGGGAGAGATTTGTCAGCTTCACCAACACAACAGGAGAACCTTCCCTGACAAATTGCACCTCTTCCTTCGCAGCTCCTGGGAACTCACTCACTGTGTTTTGGCAACAACACCCAAGTCCCTTGACAAAGTCTCCTCAGCTCCTTGGAGATCTTCCCTCCAAGTACCCAGACCTGAAACCCTAAGTTCCTCCACCTGCTGCAGCCATTCTGCACTAGAAAGAACCAGAAATATTCCTGTGACATCAGGGCTGGAGGGATCAACAGAGCTTATTCCACATTTCCAGGGGACACCAGTGCTGGTGAAGACATTTTTTACCATCCCTGTTCCTGCTGTGTGACCACTGTGCCCTGAAGAGCCCAGGAACAGAATAACTCACCACAGGACTAAGCGCTGAAAATAAAAGGAAACTTTCTACCTGCAGAGAGGACAAGGCATAAGTGCCACAGGAGTTGATGGAGACAAAGATGCCTCCACGGAAGGGTCAAAGCTGCCCATGGTGTCTTTGCTCTCACACTGGCATCAAAAGATAGGCTCAAAGAGCAGATGAACAAAGTGCCAAAGAGATGGAAAAAGGAAAAAAGAAAAAAAACTCACTCTGATTTTCAGTACTTGAATTAATGACTGGATCTCCCTTGCTATAACAACCCTCTGAAGAAGGGGCTGGAAGAATTGCAGTGCACTTTGCTGTGAGCCTAATTCCTTGGTGCCTGTAGTTATGTGCTACCATCACCCAAGCATGAACTTTGGCTCACAAACAAGCCCCAGGCCCTGAGACAACGTTAGTTTTAAACTGAAACCCATTTTACCGGGATTTTCACTTAACTTCAATAATTATTAGGGGGATGCTTTGCTTTTCACTCCAGCTGGCTTCAGCTTGGTACAAGCTCTCCCTGATCACGCCATCACATGACACCCAGAAGCACTCAATGAATTTCTTTGTTCCTTTTCTGACTTCATCCTATAGCAAATAAGCACATTTTAACAAGCCACACAAACACAATCACAAAGGAAACTATCACAGGTTTGTTTCAGCAGTGGGAAATACAACCTGGAATAAAATAAAAACACTGCATTTCATCATGCTTTGCTCTTATTCATCTCCATTAAAATAATTGCAACACCACCACACATGTCAAAAACATTTAGCTTATTCAGTCTGTTAATTAACAGCTTCTGTTTTGAAATTTACGGGTCGGTTTTCTCCAAATTCACTTGTTGGGTGTTGCTTTCAGATTTGTACTTTGAGTGCCTTCTTTCAACTATCTCCTGGTAGAATCTGGGCCTAGAGTAAGGATAACAGGGTAGTGTAACAGCTTTCCTGTAGAGTTTAATCCTGAGATTCTGATTTTAAGAGCAAAACCACATCACTTACCAGAGGTACAGGGGACAGAAACCAACTTGGGAATCTTCTAGAAGGAACAAAACACTCTCCAGTAAGGGTTGGGACTTTTTATGTTTCTGCAGCTGTACAAAAATTTTTAAACGCACATAAGCTTCCTGCAAATTTCTAGCACTAGTAGTTGAGTAAGACTAGAGTATAATTCAAGAAAGGAAAATCTAGAGTATAATTCAAAATGTAAAGACAAGGTTTGTAGATTTTCCAAGACAGTCTGACATTTAAGTACAATCTGTTAATTCACAAACACTAGGGCAAAGAGAAAATAAATCCAAAGATTACACGGGGTCAAGGCAAAGATGATTCCCATCTCCAAGACCACAATTCCCAGAATAACCTGGGTGTAAAACCAAAACAAATGAACAATAATCCATCCAGGTACACCCTAAGTGGTTCTACACATGCATATGTCTGTTCCTACCCACCAAAATGGCACTTGCCAGGTATTCCTCCACTTCTGGAAAGCAACTAAACCTTTCTCAACATGAACACTACAGAACAATAAATACCTGTTGGGGGTTTAAAACAGAAATAACTTCATAGTCTATATCTGTAGTTATTTCATTGGTAAGGAGTTTAAGGCAAGACTTATTCTAATAAAAGTATAGTCTGCAACAAAATTATTTGGAATACTCCAATCCTCAAGTGTACTGCCATAAAAATAAAGCTAATTGATAAACAAGCAAATAATTACCAAACTATCACAAAGAGCAGTAATTAATGACTTATTAGGAGTGGTTAAAGAAATATGACAGCTTCACTCCTATATTTTACACACTCAGATCTGTTTCTCAAGATTCTCAACTTAAAAAAAAAAAAAAAAAAACAACCCCAGATAACCATCAACTGTCCTTGGGCAAGTTTCCACACAAATCCTCACAAGACTGACAGCAACAGCTCCCGTTTCCTTTCAGCCCCACAAGTCATGGATGCCCCAAGCACTAGACTGGCCTATCCAGACACGTTTCTGAAATAATACACGTGGAATTCTCCACTTTGTGCTGCTGGGAAGCAAAATGTGTGCGGACAAAGCTTCACATGGACACTTTAGGCTTGATTAAAATGATACAGTTTTGTGTCCAGGGACCAATCACCACACACCCCTCAAAGCTCAGTTTCCAGAAATAATTTCCTTCTAAGGACCAGCAAGGCTTCATCAGGGGTGCAAGCCTTCAGTGAAGCTTTGCTGGCATTCACAGCACATTGATGCACAGGTTTGAACCGAGCTGTGGTGACTTTGGGCCATGCCAGAGCCAGCTCTCCAGGGGCAGCACCCCAGAACACTCCAGAGAAGGATACTGCTGCAAGGTCCACCTCAGGAAACCATGCTGCTAAAAAGAATTACTGCTGAACAGGTGTTTGCCTTTTGATCAATTGGCACAAGTGGCTTCCCAAGCAAACAAAAAAGAAAAAATCTAGTTCCTTGCAAACAGCAGCTATGATCTCTAATAACTTTCTCATTTTAAAAATCCCTAGCACTCACAAATCTGAAGCAGCTACTAGATGAAGTGCTAGCTTTGTTTGCTTTGTGCTAGCTTTTTTGTGATTTTTTTTTTAAAGACAGTACTTAATTTTTGTTGAAAGTTTTTTCAATACTTTTAAAAACATCAATTCCATGAATTGGTACTCCTGGCACTAAAGCACCTTATTCATTTGACTTAAGTCAAATAACTTTCTAAGCAGATGGGGGCTGCCAAAAAAACCTAAAACAAAATACAAAATATGTAACTGCATCTCAATCTAAATGCAGTTTAGATTAAATCCTGGACATCTACAATCAATGTTTGAAAGTTTTGGTCACACTTATGCACTCCATCTTCAGTTATAAGAAACAACTTTTTCCAGACTGATGGTGAAAATAATTTCTCTAATGGAATATAGCCTTGAATTAAGAAACTCGAAAGGTCCTCAAACTTCTACACTCACGCTGTTACCACCTTCTAAGTATAAGACACAGCTTTAATATTTCATTTTTTTTAAAGCATGCTGTTTCTGCAGGGCATCAAGGCTCACTTCCAGCTCAGAATCAGCAGCTGACTCAAGACTTCCCATTAACTCTCTTTAGTTACTGAGTAAGAAAGGAAAATAGTCTTAAGTTGCTTATTTTTTGTGCAGCGGAATCATTCATAGGAGGAGAGAACAGCACAGAGCAAAGAAGAAAGCTATGCTTGTTTCCCTATACAAATAAAGTTATGGGCATGACAAACCAGTTTATAGGCACAGTTTGGGCTACAAATCATTTAAATGCTTATTTCTTGCACAGAATAGCAGGACCTCACACCCTGAGCATTTTAACAGACATACATCCAAGTGTCATAAAAGATCAAAAACAATTCATTAAAAGGTTCAAGAAACCTTATGTCACAAGTCTTGGAAATCTCCTCCCAGCAAAGCTGTCCTGGAGGAAGGACAGAGAATTCTATTAAATGCTTCCAGTGGATTTTACTTCCTGGAAAACAGGGAGAAGAGCTCTCCACAATACCTATTCACAAACACTTGGAGCTGTATCAGAAAGTCAGTTTTCAGCCCAAAGATACTTTCTGAAACAACAATAAGAAGTCAATCCATGCTGAAATTTTTGTGAGGACTAGAAATACCAACAAAAGAGGTGAATGATGTCAAATGCTTCTCACGTGTCAGCATTTCTCAAACACACTTCTGTTC